>NC_133409.1:141017500-143517500 GCF_049350105.2 Macaca mulatta | reverse complement strand
GGCTGATCTCGAACTCCTGACCTCGTGATCTGCCCACCTTGGCCTCCCAAAGTGCTGGGATTACAGACGTGAGCCACCAGGCCTGGCCCCAAAAGTCTTCTTTTTTTTTTTTTTTTTTTTTTTTTTAATTTATTTATTGTTATTATACTTTAAGTTGTAGGGTACATGTGCATAACGTGCAGGTTTGTTACATATGTATACTTGTGCCATGTTGCTGTGCTGCACCCATCAACTCATCATTTACATCAGGTATAACTCCCAATGCAATCCCTCCCCCCCCCCCCCCCCCCATGATAGGCCCCGGTGTGTGATGTTCCCCTTCCCGAGTCCAAGTGATCTCATTGTTCAGTTCCCACCTATGAGTGAGAACATGCGGTGTTTGGTTTTCTGTTCTTGTGATAGTTTGCTAAGAATGATGGTTTCCAGCTGCATCCATGTCCCTACAAAGGACACAAACTCATCCTTTTTTATGGCTGCATAGTATTCCATGGTGTATATGTGCCACATTTTCTTAATCCAATCTGTCACTGATGGACATTTGGGTTGATTCCAAGTCTTTGCTATTGTGAATAGTGCCGCAATAAACATACATGTGCATGTGTCTTTATAGCAGCATAATTTATAATCCTTTGGGTATATACCCAGTAATGGGATGGCTGGGTCATATGGTACATCTAGTTCTAGATCCTTGAGGAATCGCCATACTGTTTTCCATAATGGTTGAACTAGTTTACAATCCCACCAACAGTGTAAAAGTGTTCCTATTTCTCCACATCCTCTCCAGCACCTGTTGTTTCCTGACTTTTTAATGATCGCCATTCTAACTGGTGTGAGATGGTATCTCATTGTGGTTTTGATTTGCATTTCTCTGATGGCCAGTGATGATGAGCATTTTTTCATGTGTCTGTTGGCTGTATGAATGTCTTCTTTTGAGAAATGTCTGTTCATATCCTTTGCCCACTTTTTGATGGAGTTGTTTGTTTTTTTCTTGTAAATTTGTTTGAGTTCTTTGTAGGTTCTGGATATTAGCCCTTTGTCAGATGAGTAGATTGCAAAAATTTTCTCCCATTCTGTAGGTTGCCTGTTCACTCTGATGGTAGTTTCTTTTGCTGTGCAGAAGCTCTTTAGTTTAATGAGATCCCATTTGTCAATTTTGGCTTTTGCTGCCGTTGCTTTTGGTGTTTTAGACATGAAGTCTTTGCCCATGCCTATGTCCTGAATGGTACTACCTAGGTTTTCCTCTAGGGTTTTTATGGTATTAGGTCTAACATTTAAGTCTCTAATCCATCTTGAATTAATTTTCGTATAAGGAGTAAGGAAAGGATCCAGTTTCAGCTTTCTACTTATGGCTAGCCAATTTTCCCAGCACCATTTATTAAATAGGGAATCCTTTCCCCATTTCTTGTTTCTCTCAGGTTTGTCAAAGATCAGATGGCTGTAGATGTGTGGTATTATTTCTGAGGACTCTGTTCTGTTCCATTGGTCTATATCTCTGTTTTGGTACCAGTACCATGCTGTTTTGGTTACTGTAGCCTTGTAGTATAGTTTGAAGTCAGGTAGCATGATGCCTCCAGCTTTGTTCTTTTGACTTAGGATTGTCTTGGAGATGCGGGCTCTTTTTTGGTTCCATATGAACTTTAAAGCAGTTTTTTCCAATTCTGTGAAGAAACTCATTGGTAGCTTGATGGGGATGGCATTGAATCTATAAATTACCTTGGGCAGTATGGCCATTTTCACGATATTGATTCTTCCTATCCATGAGCATGGTATGTTCTTCCATTTGTTTGTGTCCTCTTTTATTTCACTGAGCAGTGGTTTGTAGTTCTCCTTGAAGAGGTCCTTTACATCCCTTGTAAGTTGGATTCCTAGGTATTTTATTCTCTTTGAGGCAATTGTGAATGGAAGTTCATTCCTGATTTGGCTCTCTGTTTGTCTGTTACTGGTGTATAAGAATGCTTGTGATTTTTGCACATTAATTTTGTATCCTGAGACTGCTGAAGTTGCTTATCAGCTTAAGGAGATTTTGGGCTGAGACAATGGGGTTTTCTAAATATACAATCATGTCATCTGCAAACAGGGACAATTTGACTTCTTCTTTTCCTAACTGAATACCCTTGATTTCTTTCTCTTGCCTAATTGCCCTAGCCAGAACTTCCAACACTATGTTGAATAGGAGTGGTGAGAGAGGGCATCCCTGTCTTGTGCCAGTTTTCAAAGGGAATTTTTCCAGTTTTTGCCGGATTCACAGCTGAATTCTACCAGAGGTACAAGGAGGAGTTGGTACCATTCCTTCTGAAACTATTCCAATCAATAGAAAAAGAGGGAATCCTCCCTAACTCATTTTATGAGGCCAACATCATCCTGATACCAAAGCCTGGCAGAGACACAACAAAAAAAGAGAATTTTAGACCAATATCCCTGATGAACATTGATGCAAAAATCCTCAATAAAATACTGGCAAACCGGATTCAGCAACACATCAAAAAGCTAATCCACCATGATCAAGTGGGCTTCATCCCTGGGATGCAAGGCTGGTTCAACATTCGCAAATCAATAAACATAATCCAGCATATAAACAGAACCAAAGACAAGAACCACATGATTATCTCAATAGATGCAGAAAAGGCTTTTGACAAAATTCAACAGCCCTTCATGCTAAAAACGCTCAATAAATTCGGTATTGATGGAACGTACCTCAAAATAATAAGAGCTATTTATGACAAACCAAAAGTCTTCTTAAGGCTCAACTAAACATCCAGACTTGTAAGACAACCATAGCCATAGGCCTTACATGGTACCAGTTTACTCAAAAGGGTATCAGTTAGAAAAACACAGATTGCCAACAAAGAAGTATCAGGTAGGTGTTCCTCTTCAGTGGGAGTCCTTACAGGAGTCTACACAGATCAGGTACAGGGAGAAGATTCACACTGGATATGAATGAGAATCACTCTAGGGCAGAAGGCCCCATGTACCACAGGAGCCAGTATCTCTAGTAACAACTCCATAGGCAGAACTTCCAGAATCTCCACAAGGGACAGTTATAAGAGTCACTACAATCAGGGAAGTCCAAAGCTACGGCTTCCTTTCAGGTATTTACAATTCTCCCTCTCCAGATGCAATTTACCAATTGGGTTATTTTTACTATAAGCAACAAACACGATTTTTCATTGTTTCCTGGGAAACTAGGGAGTTAACAAAAAGTCAAATTTTCATAAAAGGGGAAAGGGTTTGTTAACTCTTTATTACTAGGTGTCATATCTTCCACAAAACAAAAGTGAACAAAGTTGTTTTCTCCGGACTTTTAAAAATGAGCTTTTCAACTGCCTTCAGTGTATCTTGAGGAAAGCAAGAAGTCCTCACTACTTCCTGCCTAGACTATTACCTCTTTGCTTTTCGTAGGCTTATGTGCATGCAATTTGGGGTGATCTTTCCATAAAGAAAACCGTGTCATGTCATTTTTGGCTTAAAAATCAATACTGCAGTGCTTCCCGAACACGTTTGAGAGACAGTCCCAAATGCAAGCACATATGTAGCTGTATACTTCTCTAACACCAATGGTTATCACCACTCCCCTAAACTGGTCATCTCAAACATTTTCTATTTCATACCCTTATCATTTAAATAGACATCATTACAGGGTGAGAAAAACAAATGAATATAATGGGAGTTCTCATCTTTTCTTTGAGTACCCCAATGATTATTTTGATCACCCTTCCCTCAAGTCCCACTGCTTATAACTTCATTCACTGTGTTACCCGTAGGCCCCTGCCTCAGTTCTCTGATGTCATTATGCCTTTGTATATATTATAATTCTCTATGCCTAGAATAGCCATTTATCTGGCCATTGCCCTTCTTCCTTCCTCCTTTCCATTCCCTATTCTCCCTTCTACTGCATTCAATTCTACCAATCTACCTCGATTGGACAGGGGCCCCACATATATATATATATTCATATATATGTGGAATGATGTGAAAACAGACATTGGTAGTGGTGGTAGAAATAACAGCAACACTGAGGACATTGTCTACTGTATCAGTGGACACAGATACAGACAGTAAAAAAGGAAAGATCTTCAGGAGATCACTACTTGGAAGGAGAATCTGATCTTTTTTTTTTTTTTTTTTAAATGGAGTCTCCCTCTGTTGCCAAGAGAATCTGACCTTTTAAAGAAAGCCCAGAAAGATTGCCCAAAATGGGTATAGCCATACATTCTTTGGACTTCTTTTACAATGAAGATGCTAATGATCAAAAAACAAGTTGAGTTTGTGCCACTGCTGCTCTTTTCTTTACAAACGAGACCCGCATCATTTATCTCACCTTCTGGAAGAGCTTTTTAAGTGGCCTAATCACCTCCAGACTTGGATCCTTCCTATCTACTTTATAGAATACTTCAAAACCCTGACTCATTCCCCACTAATCTATATAAAATCTAACTTCCTTAGATGCGACACTCAAAGCTGACTCCAGAATCTGGCCCCAACCTACTATGTTAGCCTTTCCCACCACTGCTGAGATAACCTGACCTGCAACCAATAACATTTAAGTAACCCTCCAGTACCTGCCCTGCATTGCAATTCTGCCATCCTAAAACTAGATTTTTGCTAAGATGTTTCCTTCATCTAGAATGCCTTCCCATGTACTCTGTTGGAATCCTACTCATCTATCAAGGCATGGGCCCATCACCACCATCTTTTTGATGTGTGCCCTGATCCCCACAGCTGAAATACAACCTTGAATTCTATCAGTCTTCATAGTTTAGAGAACATAATACATGTCATTTTATCCTCATAGCAGCTCTCTGAGATATGTTTATGCTCTTTCTACAAACTCAGCCCAAGTGCCCTGGCAAGGTCTGCAGCCAATGACAGAAGTGGGGATTCAAATGCAGGTCTTCAGGCTCCAAATATCCTGTGCATAACCTATTCCACTGATGCTACCTTTAAAAACCTCTACCTCCTCTGTGATCCCAGGGTGATTTATAATTTCAATAGCACACTAACCCCAGGTCCATTGTGTATTAGAGTTGATATAAGTTGGTAAAGGGAGGGAACCTCGTCTTGTTTATCCAAGTATCCCCAAAGTATTTACCATCTTCTTTACATATGGTGTAAATGTATCAAGTGGTCAAACTGAATTTAATTCATAGAGGTTTTTTTGTTTTTTTGACAGAGTCACACTCTGTCATCCAAGCTGGAATGCAGTGCATGATCTCAGCTCCCTGCAACCTCCGCCTCCTGGGTTCAAGTGATTCTCCTGCCTCAGCCTCCCAAGTAGCTGGGATTAGAGGTACCCGCCACCACGCCCAGCTAATTTTTGTATTTTTAGTAGAGACAGAGTTTTGCCATGTTGGCCAGGCTGGTCTCGAACTCCTGACCTCAGGTGATCCACCCACCTCAGCCTCCCAAAGTGCTGAGATTACAGGCATGAGTCACCATGCCCAGCCTTCATTGAGGTTTTTTATTTTCCTTTATGGCAAATTGTTGAGGGAAGTCAGGGACCCTGAATGGAGGGACCAGCTGGAGCCACAGTAGAGGAACATAAATTGTGAAGATTTCATTTTAATATGGACATTTATCGGTTCCCAAATAATACTTCTATAATTTCTTATGCCCATCTTTAATCTCTTAATCCTGTTATCTTCGTAAGCTGAGGATGTATGTCACCTCAGGACCACTGTGATAATTGTGTTAACTGTACAAATTGATTATAAAACATGTGTGTTTGAACAATATGAAATCAGTGCACCTTGAAAAAGAACAGAATAATAGCAATTTTTAGGGAACAAGGGAAGACAACCATAAGGTCTGACTGCCTTCGGGGTTGGGCAAAAAGAGCCATATTTTCCTTCTTGCAGAGAGTCTATAAACGGACGTGTAAGTAGGGAAGATATCGCTATATTCTTTTCCTAGCAAGGAATATTGATATTAATACCCTGGGAAAGGAACGCATTCCTGGGGGGAGGTCTATAAACGGCTGCTCTGGGAATGTCTGTCTTGTGCAGTTGAGATAAGGACTGAGATATGCCCTGGTCTCCTGCAGTACCCTCAGGCTTACTAGGATGCGGAAAAACTGCCCTGGTAAATTTGTGGTCAGATCGGTTCTCTGCTCTTGAACCCTGTTTTCTGTTAAGATGTTTATCAAGACAATAGATGCACTGCTGAACATAGACCATTACCAGTAGTTCTGCTTTTGCCCTTTGTCCTGTTCCCTCAGAAGCATGTGATCTTTGTTAGACCCTTATCAGTAGTTCTGCTTTTTGCCCTTTGAAGCATGTAATCTTTGTACCTACTCCCTGTTCTTACACCCCCCTCCCCTTTTTGAAACCCTTTAAAAACTTGCTGGTTTGAGGCTCAGGGGGCATCACGGTCCTACTGATAATGTGATGTCACCCCTGGTGGCCCAGCTGTAAAATTCCTCTCTTTATATCTCAGCCAGCCAACACTTATGGAAAACAGAAAGAACCTACGTTGAAATATTGGGAGCAGGTTCCTCTGATAGCAAATTCCAAAATTACTGCTGGAGTCAGCACCCCAGAAGCAGAACAGGGTGGAGGCTGGAGGTGTGGGCTCCTCCCTGGGCAAATCACTCAACACCTCTATGTGCCCAAGTTATGCCTTCTTTATAGGGTTGTTATTAGGATTAAATTAAACAATATACTTAAAAACCAAGCCAGGGCCTGGCACACTCAATATATACCAGCTATTATTATATATTCCATTTTATGTCTCCATGTGGTATTCCTATGGCCAAAAATTACTGACCTCAAAATTAATTACTCCAAATCATCAAGAGAAATTTAGATACTATGGAATGTAAACTAAGCTGCAAGGACATTTACTCTTAGTATATTTTATAAAGATCTCCCTGGAATCCTTTTTATTTGAAATAATCCATTACATAAAACCCCTAGTTATCTGGGAAAATATTTTACACTGAGTGACTCAATTTATATTACATGAAAAAACCAGGTATTAATATTAAGGGAAATACAAGTGAGATGAGTATGACAGGGAATTTTTTTTACCTTCCCCCTTAATTTTGCAATGACTAACATTCTTCTTAAGCCAAGTACCAGGTGCTAGTCAAAAGTTTTAGCAATGAGTGGTGTCTGACTCTTTGCCCTGAAGGTAAAGAACAAGCAGGCACCAGAGTCATGGACCACTTATCTATCCCTTTTAGAGGTCTGCACGAAGCACATATTCAATCTTCAAGGAATTTACAAATGATGTAGTCAAATGAATAAATACAAAGGCGTTTATAGACACTGATGACTTCACTGGAATAAATAGCAGTTACTGTGTCTGATCTTTTTTTTTTTTTGAGATGGAGTCTCTCTCTGTCGCCCAGGCTGGAGTGCAGTGCCACAATCTCGGCTCACTGCAACTCCATCTCCCCGGGTTCACGCCATTCTCCTGCCTCAGCCTCCGGAGTAGCTGGGACTACAGGTGCCTGCCACAACACCCGGCTCATTTTTTTGTATTTTTAACAGAGACAGGGTTTCACGGTGTTAGCTAGGATGGTCTCGATCTCCTGACCTCGTGATCCGCCCGCCTTGGCCTCCCAAAGCGCTGGGATTACAGGCATGAGCCACCGCGCCCACCAACTGTCTGATGTTAACATTGCAACCGAGACACCCCACCTGAGTGAGTTACACTGATTCTTACTCAGTAAAGACATGTTCGGTAAGTGAAAGCCTTCGTATGCAACAGGTCATTTCTCTTACTGGGTCATTACTGTAAAACGAGAGGGTAAGAGAAGGAATTTCTAAGATTCCTTTCAGATCCAAATCTGTGATTCTGTAATCTCTCCTGGGCCCCACCAAGACGAGGAAGGCAAGAAGGGCGGTTGTGACCCACAGCAAAGGCCATGCAAGCAAAAGTGAAATTCTGGGCGCGGTTAAACTCAAAGCGATCAAATTAGTTTGCAGGAGTTAAGACTGGAGTCAGGGTGGTAAGGAAAAACGAGGCTGGGCAGGTCTGGCACAGGACAGGCATCTTTGAACCTATTTCTGGGAGTTCTGAAACTACTGTTCTCGTGGGCCTTGGCGACTGATTTGGGAAACCTGACCCCGGGTTGGCCTGGCTTCCAGCCACCGTCGCAACATAAACAAGCCAATTCAAAACAGGGTCGCAGTCTTTGAAACCAGCTGAGGCAACGGATCCCCTCCACACTTCGCGGGCCCCACCATCGCCCCATCGAACACCATTATCCCTCTTCCCAGCGCGCTCCCGTCCGCCCGCCCGAGGCCGGCGGACCTGCAGCGGCGGCGGGATGGGGTTGGATAGAATGCGGCCCGGTCCCGGCCTAGCGGGGCTCGGGGAGCCGTTCCCTTCGGTCCTGCGCCCACCTTGGTACTGGGGTCCGCGTCGGAGCAGCAACTGAGGGCGGCCTCGTCAGTGAGGCCGCCGGACGGGGGCTGCGGTTCTGCCATGTCTGCACTGCAGTATCACAGACTACCGGACCCAAAGGAACAGAGGAGTCACCCACGCTCCGCCTCGGCCCTGTGCCGCCTTAACTAGGGACCGCGCGATGGCGCCGTGGGCGGGCGACCGCTGACTTCCAGCCAATCGCTGCGCGGAGAGCAAGTTGACTCTCTGCTGATTGGGTCCCAGTGAGTCAGCGCCTCCACCCACAGGACTATGCCTCGGACTACAACTCCCAAGGAGCCTTGCGCATAAAGGAGGCAAACTCGTTAAAAAAAAAACGCAGGCTGGGCAGAGTGCTTTCTCTGTTATTTAATGAACTAATTTTGTTTGTTTAACTAAAGTTTGGTAACCATTCACACCTCAGGGCTGCAATTTGGTAGAAAATTTGAATCCGATGGAAACTGAGAACTGTGAGTTGTTCTTTTAAAATTGTAAGGATTCAGAGGTTTCTCAGTTTAAGCAACACAGAGTAATTAAAACAATTGTTGAGTCGAAAACCTATGTTCAAGTCTTGGTTCTGCTATATATTAGCGCCAGAAGCTTGCAATAATTACTGACCCTCTCTCTGAGCTTCCTAACAGGATTTAGTGAGAATTAAATAAGTTTTCTTTTTTTTCCTTTTTCTTTTTTTTAAATTTTTTTTTTTTTTTTGAGACGGAGTCTCGCTCTGCCGCCCAGGCTGGAGTGCAGTGGTGTGATCTCAGCTCACTGCAGTCACTGCAGCCTCGACTTCCTGGACTCAAGCGATCCTCCGGCCTCAACCTTCCGATTAGCTGAGACTACAGGCCGCAAAACCACGCCCAGTTAATTTTTGTATTTTTTGTGGAGATGGGGGTTTCACCATGTTGCCCAGGCTGGTCTCAACTCCTGGGCTGAAGCGATTCTCCCGCCTCAGCCTCCCAAAGTGCTGGGATTACAGATGTAGCCACTGTGCCCAGCCTAAATGAGATTTAAGTCATGGTTTGTCTGCTTAGGTTCCAAATATCCATAACTTGCAGTACTTTTTACGTTAATATATATTTTGTGTTCACTGGAAGGCTGAGTCATCACTGTGTCTTCAATGACTGACTCATAGTAGTAGATGCTCATTAAATACTTCCTGTTGTTAAAAGAATAAATGGGAATGACTGGTGCTCACCTAACCAAAATGAGGTTGGGTAGGGATATATATGGCACTAGCCACCTGGCCACCACCAAGAGGTCTCCATCTCTCATCTCAGCTTCTTTGTGCATCTCAGCTTCAGTTTGTCAGACACCAGCTCCATGAGACTAGAAATTTGGCAGCTGTCCTCTCACTAGGAGAGGGAGTAAATTCTTGCGCTGGATTTTATCCAGCCAGCGTGGATTTTATCAAATTGGAAAATCCAAGAAGGAGCTGTGATTGGCCTGGCCTATGACCTATGCTTACTACTGTGACTGAAGCACTGTGATTGGCAACCTGGATTAGGACCACCTGGTTGGAGTTTGGCGAGGATCCATTCCCCAAAATAAGAGCAATGATATTCTTATGAGAAGGGAGGATGGCCAGGCAAATTGAACCATAGATGTCCACTGCAGAAGGATGGGCAGGATAAGGATTTCAGCAGAAAGGTTGAGCACACCTCATACTAACTTATTGAGGGTATTTCATCAAAACACAGTCTATTAGAACTACAGGACTTCTATATGGAGCTAGACCTTAAACCTTTTAAACTCAGGAATTGGGGCCATACACAAACTCTGCATATACTGTGTGTTACCATTGAATTATTGAAAAGACACCCAAATTGTCTTCTTTTGCATTAATATATATATATTTTTAAGACAGAGTCTTTCTCTGTCACCCAGGCTGGAATGCAGTGGTGTGATCTTGGCTCACTGCAACTTCCGCCTCCTGGGTTCAAGCGATTCTCCTGCCTGAGCCTCCCAAGTAGCTGTGATTACAGGCACCTGCCACCATGCTGGCTAATTTTTGTATTTTTAGTAGAGACAGGGTTTCACCATGTTGGCCAGGGCTGGTCTCAAACTCCTGACCTCAGGTGATCTGCCCACCTCGGCCTCCCAAAGTGCTGGGATTACAGGCATGAGCCACTGTTCCCGGCCCTTTTGCATTAATCTTTCTGGTGAGCTTCTTAGAATATGTGAGACATAAGCATGTAAATGAATAGGAAGACTCAATATCAATTCATTTACCAATTAATCTGTTCATGTGATGAAATTCCAACAGAAATCCCAACAGAGTTTTTCTTTTTCTCTTTTCTTTCCTTCCTTCTTTCCTTCCTTCCTTCCTTCCTTCCTTCCTTCCTTCTTTCCTTCCTTCCTTCCTTCCTTCCTTCCTTCCTTCCTTCCTTCCTTCCTTCCTTCCTTCCTTCCTTCCTTCTTTCTTTTCTCACTTTGTTGCCCAGTCTGGAGTGCAGTGATGTAGTCTCAGCTCACTGCAGCCTCGACCTCTCAGGCTCAAGCCATCCACCCACCTCAGCCTCCCAAATAGCTGAGACTATAGGCATGCACCACCAACCCCAGATAATTTATTTTATTTTATTTTTTGTAGAGATAGCATCTCACTCTTGAACTCCTGAGCTCAAGTGATCCTACCACTTTGGCCTCCCAAAGTGGGATTACAGGTATGAGCCACTGTGCCTGGCCCAGGGATTTTCAACTAAAATGAACAAGCAGATTCTAGATTCTATTTTTAGGGCCCCAAATAGGAAAGACATACTGAATAATAATTAAGTAGGGGAACATTCTCTACTGGATAACAAGACTTTGTGCAAGCTACAGTAATTAAGACAGAATGAAAAACAGACAGTATGATGAGGAGGCTGGCATAGATCAACAAATGGAAACTGTAGTAGACCTCTCTAAGATAACCCCAATTATCCCCACCTCCGGGTATTCACAGTCTTGTCTACTTCCCTAACCTTGAGTATGGGCTGGACTTGGTGGCTCACTTCTGATACAAAGAGCATGACAGACATGATAAGGTGTCACTTCGTGTCACTTCTGAGATTAGAGAATGAACAGGTTGTGATTCTTATCTTGGGAGCTCTCTGTCACTTTCTTTGATCTCTCAATTGGAGTGTAAGCAAGTTGTCATGTTGAGAGCAACACTAAGGAGAGATGCATGTGGCAAGGAACCAATGTCTCTGGTCAACAGCCAGTGAGGGCCAGATGCCTGCCATCAGCTACACAGTGAAATTGCAAGTGGGTTTTTTTTCAGTAGAGCTTCAAAATGACTGCGCTTTGGTCAACCCCTTAATCACTGTCTTGTGAGAGACCCTGATCCAGAACTACCTAGCTGGACCATTCCCAGATTCTTAAACCACAGAAACTGTGAGATAATAAATATTTATTGTTTTCAGCTGCTAAGTTTTGGAATCCGTTATTATCCATTAATAGGCAACCAATATACATACCCACCATGTTTGTGTCTGTGTGTGTATATTTTATATATAATATATATAATATATTTTTATATAATATATATAATATATTTTTATATAATATATATAATATATTTTTATATAATATATATAATATATTTTTATATAATATATAATATATTTTTATATAATATATATTATATATTTTGTATATAATATATATTATATATTTTTATATAATATATATTATATATTTTTATATAATATATATTCTATATTTTGTATAGAATATATATTTACATATAGAATATATATTATATAGATTTTAAAATATATTATATATTTTTATACATATATATTATATATTTTATATATTTTATATTTTTTATATATAAATATATATAAAAACTTGATATGTGTTATGTTAGTGCTAGTGGGGAAGAGATTATTTTTTCAATGAATGGGGTAAGGACAACTGATTATGCATGTAATAAAAAAAATCTCTATTTCATACCATAAAGGAAAACATAAGTCCAAGAGGATCACAGACATAAATGCGAAAAGGCAAAACTTAAAACCTTGAAGAATAAAATACTAGAAAATGCCGTTGTGAATTCATGGTAGAAATTTCTTAATGAAGGCCGGGCATGGTGGCTCACGCCTGTAATCCTAGCACTTTGGGAGGCTGAGACAGGTGGATTGACTGAGCTCAGGAGTTTGAGACCAGCCTGGGCAACACGGTGAAACACTGTCTCTGTTAAAATACAAAAAATTAGCCAGGCCTGGTGGCATGTGCTTATAGTCCCAGCTACTCAGGAGGCTGAGGTAGGAGAATTCTTTGAACCTGGGAGGTGGAGGTTGCAGTGAGCCAAGATCATGCCACTGCACTTCAGCCTGGGTGACAGAGCAAGAGTGTGTCTCAAGGCAAGGCAAGGCAGGGCAGGGCAGGGCAGGGCAAGGCAAGGCAAGGCAAGGCAAGGCAAGGCAGAAGGAAGAAAGAGAGAAATTTCTTAATGAGATATAAAAGCACAAAGTATAAAAGAAAGCTAAAACACACCCAGAAGGTAAAAAGTTAAACCATAGACCAGGAGAAAGTATGGGCAACACACACAGCCAACAAAGGTTCAGTATCCAGAATATGTAAAAACTGTTAGAAATCAATGAGAAAGAGACACACAACTCAATAGAAAAAAATGGCAAAAGAGAATAATAGGCAATTTACAAAAGAAAGAATAGAAATAGCATTTAGGCATATGAAAAATTGCTCCAAGTCTCTCCCACATGGTGAAACCCCACCTCTACTAAAAGTACAAAAATTAGCCAGGTGTGGTGGCACATGCCTGCAATCCCAGCTACTTGGGAGGCTAAGGTGGGAGAATCACTTGAACCTGGGAGGCAGAGGTTGCAGTGAGGTGAGATCACACTACTGCACTCCAGCCTGGGTGACAGAATGAGACCCTGTCTCAAAAAAAGGAAAGGAAGAAGGAAGAAGGAGGAAGGAAGAAGGAACAAAGAAAAGAAAAGAAAAGAAGAGGCCAGGAACAGTGGCTCACGCCTCTAATCCCAGCACTTTAGGAGGCTGAGGCAGGCAGATCATGAGGTCAGGAGTTCGAGAACAGCCTGACCAACATGGTGAAACCCCGTCTCTACTAAAAATACAAAAATTGACCAGGTGTGGTGGCACGTGCCTGTAACCCCAGCTACTCAAGAGGCTGAGGCAGGAAAATCACTTGAAACCGGGAGGCAGAGGTTGCAGTGAGCTGAGATCACACCACTGCACTTCAGCCTGGGCGACAGAATGAGACTGTATCAAAAAAAGTAAAAGAAAAAGAAAAATCGCTCCAATTTTCTGGTAAATAGGAAAATGCAATTTAATATAGAAACGAGTTTTCTTTTATGCTCTTGAGATTGACAGAAATTAAAAAATTAAAAACCTGTAAATATCAAGTGTTGGTGTGGATGTAGAACAGCTAAAATGACTAAACACTTGCTGGTGGACACACTTTGGAAAGTAATTTGGCAGTATCTAATTAAGTTGAAGAGAGTACCTCCTGGATCCGCTGCTAAGTATATATCCTAGAGGGTTATTGTGTCTGCACTCCATGAGACATGTATAACAGACATGGTTTGAATTGCAAAAAAATAAAAGAAGAAAAAAAGATAAAGCCTTAATGTCCAACTGTAGGAAAATAGATAGATTGTGTTATTTTCATTGAGTGGACTACTATACATAAGTAAAAATGAATGAACCAGAGCTACTATTCCAACACGAATAAATCTCATAATAGAAATGAAAAAAAATTACAAGTTGCAGAAGAATACACATAGCACAATACCATTTTTGCAAAGCTTAAAAATATGCAGAATGACATAATGTATTGCCTAGGGCTAAATACACATCTAGTAATGTTACAGGAAGTGCCTGGGAATAAACAAATTCAGGAACATGATTTCCTCTAAGGGGCAGCAGAGGAAGACATAGGGGAGGGATATACTGTAGATTTCACTGTGTTGACAATGTTTTATAACTTAAGCTGGATGTTGGGCAAATGGAGAGTTGTATTATTCTTTATGACTCTATTTTTTTTTTTTTTTTTTGAGACGGAGTCTCGCTTTGTCGCCCAGGCTGGAGTGCAGTGGCCGGATCTCAGCTCACTGCAAGCTCCGCCTCCTGGGTTTACGCCATTCTCCTGCCTCAGCCTCCCGAGTAGCTGGGACTACAGGCGCCCACCACCTCGCCCGGCTAGTTTTTTGTATTTTTAGTAGAGACGGGGTTTCACCATATTAGCCAGGATGGTCTCGATCTCCTGACCTCGTGATCCTCCCGTCTCGGCCTCCCAAAGTGCTGGGATTACAGGCTTGAGCCACCGCGCCCGGCCAACTCTCTGTATTTTTAAATATTTCATTGCACATTTTTTTTAAAACTAAAAAGTAACAAGCATCACATAGAGAAACAAAAGAGAAGACAGTGATCGTGGGGAAGAAATAGTTTAGAAATAGTCCCTGTTTGAGAAGACACAAATTCCAAAGAGTTTAGAAGTGCTTTGTCAAACCAAAAAACAGAAAGAGGTTCTCTAAAAGAAAAAGGTATTTATTTGAATGTAGGGCATTGCAATGGGAATATGTATGCCATAGTAAACTATATGCATATTCAGGGAAATAAAGGAAAACAAAAGATTTTTAATGAAAAATGAGGAAGATTACATAATTGTTTTGAGGCAATTATCCTTGGCTACAATGATCAACAGTAAGGGTGATGATGTCTGTCTAAGGATAGACAGAGTTCCTGGGTGGATGTCCTTGCAGAACTGTTTTTTTGCATAAGGTTTTCATGGCCTTTGTAGAAGACTGTAGTTTCACAGAATCTTTTGTGATAATTTTGTTATCAGTCATACAAGCATGAGACCCTTCTTTTCATAGCCCTCCTCAACTCTATTTGTCAGGATTTTCATAAAACACTTCACACTGACATGAAAACTTTCACATTCTCCTTTTTGGTCAAAGGGGTGTATTAATTTTCCCAGGGATGATGTAACACATTAACACAAACTTGGTGACTTAACACAACAGAAACTTATTATCTCACAATTCTGGAAGCAAGAAGTGTGAAATCAAGGTGTTAGCTGGATCATCCCCCGATTATAGGCGCTACAGAAAATCCTTCCTTGCCTCTTCCAGCTTTTGGTGGCTCCTGGAGTCCCTTGGTTTGTGGAAATGTGTCTCTAATCTCTGCCTTCATCTTCACATGGCCTTCCTCCCTGTCTTCATGTCTATAATCTCTCTCCACTTTCTGTGATTAGGATTTTAGTCATAGATTTAGGATTCTCCCTAAATCAGGATGATTTCTGTTGGTAGAAGAGCTGAGGTAGGACTGGCTTGTCTGTCATAATATAAAAGAGTCTTGGAAGATGTCCAGGGTCCAGGGTGTAAAACCTCTCGTGGCCCTTGGAATACCAAGCTCTGTGCCAAAGGGTGGAAGGTTGCCCTGCTGCACCACAAATCTAGGCCCAGGGCATAAAACCCCTCGTGGCTTGGATGGAATCCAGGGCTCAGGGCATAAAACCTCTTGTGGCTTCTGGAATGTGCACAGACTTGTTGGTAGCTCTCCTAGGCTTGTAAACATGTTCTCCATTATCTCAAGCAGCAGAGCATATTCTATATGTGTGAAAGAAAATGCTAAACTGTCACATCTATGCTTCATGCACCACTACCTTTCTACCCCCACATCCTCATGCCCTCACCTGTTTACCCCCACATCCACACGTCCTCATCACCTGCTTCTTTGTTTGATCACCAATAAATAGTGTGGGCTCCCAGAGCTTGGGGCCTTTGAAGCCGCCATACCAGTGTTGGCATCCTGGGCCCACATTATGCACTCTTTACTTCTCTTTTCTCATTCCTTTGACTCCGCCAGACTTTGTAGCCCCCACGGCCTGGTGTTGGGTCTGATCACCCCAACATTTATGGCGCCCAACATGGGGCTATGAAGACCCCAGTGAAGGAACGCTAGAGCATGTGGAATGTGGAAGCAGAGGATGCATTGTCAGAGGACACCTGAGGATGGCTGAAAGAAGCTCGGTGGGTAAGCTGGGCGCTCTGAAGAACCAGGGTAACAATGGGACAGAATGAAAGTAAACATTTTGCTTAATTAAATTTCTTAAGGGATTTATTATGGAGATGGGGACTAAAAGTTAGTACTCAGAATTTATTAAAACTCTTTAGTACTATAGAACAGTTTTGCCCATGGTTCCCAGAACAAGGGACAATGGAGTTGGATGAATGGGAAAGAATTGGCAGAGATTTTAAAAAAGGCACATAAAGAAGGAGCCAAATTCCAGTTTCTGTTTGGTCAGTGTGGGTGTTGGTAAGGCAGCTCTTCAGCCATTTCAAACAGATGACGAGACAGATTCAGATGAGGAAGAGGCAGACAAGTGTAAAAAATTAACTTCAGATTCTGAATGTGAGGAACAGGAAGAGGAGGAAATTAAAGAAAAGAAAGGGAAGCTGAAAAAGGTGTATTTTACTAGCCCATCCATTCTACCTGCTGAATTAAGTGAATGGCCACCTCCTCCCTCTCCCCTTAATGGGCAAGATGATGAATTAGCTGTAAAACATACTGCTCCTGTAGTGGCAACATTAAAACCTGGAGCGATTGGTGGTGCTATACAAAATTCTATTGCGAAGGCTAGAGCTGAAGGAGACCTTGAAGCATGGCAATTTCCTGTTACTATAATCCAGCAAGAAGGACAGAATAAAACTAATTGGGCCACTTTTCCTTTTAAGTTGTTAAAGGAATTTAAGCAAGCCATTAGTCAATATGAGCCAAATTCTCCTTTTGTACACACTTTACTAAAAAATGTGACTCTTGATAATAGATTAATATCATATGACTGAGATACTTTAACAAAACCTGTTCTCACTCCATCCCAGTACTTGCAGTTTAAAACTTGGTGGGCTGATGAAGCTCAAACTCAGGCAAGAGAAAACACACAAGCACAGCTGCCTGTGCCTGTTTCCTTTGAACAGTTAATGGGGATGGACCCTAATTGGGGCCAATTAGACAATCAAGCAGTAATGAAAAATGTTACCATTGTTCAGTTATGCACTTACAGGCATGGAAAAAAATAAATGTTACAGGGAAAAGATATCCTTATTTCATTAGACCTAAGAGAGGGAAGCCTCAGTTGGATGAATACATTAAGGCTTGTGATAGCATTGAAGGTAACTTAAATAAGGCTACTCTTTTAGCTCAAGCTATGGCTGGATTAAAGGTGGGAAAAATATGCCCCATTTCTCTGGCTCTTGTTTTAATTGTGGGCAATTTGGACACACAAACAAGGAATGTAGAAAACCAAATCAAAAGGCAAAAACTATTACCATCAATCAACAGAAAAGTCCTGGTATCTGCTCCTGGTGTAAGAAAGGCAATCTCAGCCAGGCGCGGTGGCTCAAGCCTGTAATCCCAGCACTTTGGGAGGCCGAGACGGGCGGATCACGAGGTCAGGAGATCGAGACCATCCTGGCTAACACAGTGAAACCCCGTCTCTACTAAAAAATACAAAAAAAAACTAGCCGGGCGAGGTGGCGGGCGCCTGTAGTCCCGGCTACTCGGGAGGCTGAGGCAGGAGAATGGCGGGAACCCGGGAGGCGGAGCTTGCAGTGAGCTGAGATCCGGCCACAGCACTCCAGCCTGGGTGACAGAGCGAGACTCCGTCTCAAAAAAAAAAAAAAAAGAAAGGCAATCTCTGGGCAAATCAGTGTCATTCTAAATTTAGCAAAGATGGGCAACCTCTTTTGGGAAATGGGAAGAGGGGCCCACCTTGGGCCCCTTAACAAACTGAGGCATATCCAGCACAGTCAGTTTCCTTACAAATGTACAATTGTCCCCCACCACAGTAGGCAGTGCTGCCATAGATTTTTGCAGTACAGTTCCCATTTCCTTACTTCCTGGGGAGCCACCAAAAAAGGTCCCCATGGGAGTTAGGGGCCCTTTACCCTCAGGAACAGTTGGTCTATTGCTTGGAAGATCTAGTTTAAATTTAAGAGGTGTCACTGTACATACAGGAATTAATTGATTCTGATTATACTGGAGAAATTCAACTGGTTATTAGTTCCTCAACTCCATGATCTTCTTCCCCAGGAGAAAGAATTGCTCAGTTGTTACTGTTACCTTATGCAAAACTGGGGAGCAGCACAGTAAAAAGAATAGGAGGCTTTGGTAGTACGAATCCAGCAGGAAAAGCTGTATATTGGGTTAATCGAGTGTCTGATAAGAGACCTATGTGTACAGTAACCATTCAAGGAAAAGACTTTGAAGGGTTAGTAGATACTGGAGCTGATGTTTCTATTATTGCTTTAATTCAATGGTCCTGACACTGGCCCAAACAAAAGCCATCCGTTGGTATATTGGAGTAGTAGCTGCATCAGAAGTTTTTCAAAGTTCTTTAATTTTGCCATGTCAAGGGCCAAATGGCCAAGAAGGGACAATTAACCTATTATTATACCTATTCCTGTCAATCTGTGGGGTAAAGACTTACTACAACAATGGGGGGCTGAAATATCATTCCTATGGATCAGTATAGTAATAACAGTAAACAAATGATGAGAAAAATGGGATATCTCCTAGGGAATGGACTGGGAAAAAATGAAAATGGCCAACCAGAACCTTTAGAACTAAAAGGGCGAACAGATTGAACTAGATTAGGGTATCATTTTTAGGAGCAGCCATTGCTGAGCCTCCGGCTCCCATTCCTCTTTTGGTTAACTGCCAAGCTGGTTTGGGTGGAGTAATCGCCACTGAAACAGGAACAACTGGAGACTTTAAAAAAATTGGTGCAGGAACAATTGCAAAAGGGACACCTAAAGCCTGTTTTCTCCCCTTGGAATTCTCCTTTGTTTGTTATTGAGCAAAAATCAGGGAAATGGAGAATGTTAACAGATTTGAGGGCCATTAATGCTGTAATTCAACCCATGGGCGCACTGCAACCAGGGCTGCCCTCTCCAACAATGATCCCAAAATACTGGCCTCTCATAGTAATAGATTTAAAAGATTGCTTCTTTGCCATTCCTTTAGCTACTCAAGATTATGAAAAACTTGCTTTTACTGTTCCTGCTGTAAATAACAAAGAACCAGCAGATGGATACCATTGGAAAGTATTACCACAAGGCATATTAAATAGCCCGACTATTTGTCAAACTTATGTTGGAAAAGCTATTAAGCCAGTTAGAGAACAATTCGAAAAATGTTATGTTAATCTATTACATGGATGATATTTTATGTGTAACTGAAACTATGGAGGAATTAATGCTATGCTACAAACAGTTAGAAAAGGCTGTAACTCCAGCAGGGTTAATCATAGCCCCCCAGTAAAATCCAAACTTCTACTCCCTTTCAATATTTAGAAATTAAAGTAGAACAAAATACTATTAGGCCCCAAAAGGTTCAAATTAGAAAAAATAATTTTAAAACTCTAAAAGATTTTCAAAAATTATTAGGAGACATTAATTAAATTCATCCCACGTTAGGCATTCCTACCTATGCCATGTCTCACCTCTTTTCTACCTTACGAGGTAATCCTAATCTTAACAGTAAACCCTTTTTGTCCAAAGAGGAATTAGAGAAAATTCAATTAATTAAAAGGAAAATTCAACAAGTACAAGTAAAACAATTTGACCCTATGCAGACATTGCAGTTTTTAGTTTTTCCTACTAAACATTCACCTAGAGGTGTTATTGTTCAATAGAATAATCTGGTTGAGTGGCTTTTTCTACCTCACAATACAACTAAAATGCTCACTCTGTACTTAAATCAAATTGCTGTACTAATAAAACAAGCAAGGCTGTGCACAACAAAATTAATGAAATATGATCCAAATCAAATTATAGTTCCATTAAATAAACAACAAATTCTGCAGATTTATATTAATTCCCAGGAATGGCAAGTTAATTTGACAGTTTTATTGGTGTTCTTGATAATCATTATCCTAAATCCAAAATATTCCAATTTCTTAAATTAACATCATGGATATTGCCTTCCATTATTCAAAAAACTTCTATTGAAGGGGCCATTACTGTGTTTACTGAGGGATCTAGTAATGGAAAGGCCTCATTTGTGGGACCTCAACAACAAGTTTTTCAAACTGACTTTGCTTCTGCTCAAAGGGCTAAACTTATGGCTGTGATAACAGTGTTAAAAACTTGTAAACAGCCAGTAAACATTGTTTCTGATTCAGCCTATGTAGTGCAAGCCATGCAAAATATTGAATGTGCCTTAATTCAAAATGTGACTAATGACCAACTTAATCTTTTATTTCATTCTTTACTGCAAGCAGTAAAACAAAGGCATTCCCCTTTCTATATCACTCATATGAGAGTACATACTAACCTCCTTGGCCCTTTAACTAAACTTAATCAAAGGGCAGATAATTATATGGGGAAGAGGATTTGCTTATGTCTCTCTAGGTAACAATCAGGTGCCCGTATGGGTGTCCACCAAACATCTGAAGATCTATCATGAGCTACAGCAGGAAGAGAGGACTCTGGGAAGAGCCAAAGCTCCCTATATGAGTGATAGCACAAATAAACATCTCAGAGATGAAGGAGAAAACCAAGAATAGTCATCAGGCAAATTCTCCAACATGGGGACAAATCAAGAAGTTGGCACAGATGGCAAAGGACAACTTGAAAGCACAGAACAAACTAAAGACAACTAGTAACCCGATGGTGGCCATGCTGGCAGTACTCACCATGATGGTAAGCCTCCCTACATAAGAGCAACTCAGAATTTCACTTATTGGGCATATGTCCCACTTCCTCCTTTAATTAGGTCTGTGAGTTGGATGGACCATGTTACTGAGGTGTATACCAACGACAGTACCTGGATACCTGAGCCCATAGATAGCCGAGGGCCAATGAATCCTAAAAAGGAAGAGATAAAAATAAATATACCCATAGAATATAATTATCCCCCAATATGCCTGGGACCTGCTGTTGGATGTTTATAGATGAACACACAGGCCTGGTTGGCAGTAGTCCCCCCCCAAATAAACATGGGCTGCTTTGCATATGATTTCAGGGCACAGTTTAAAATACAATCATTCCCATCCTAAAACCCTGCAGTTCCATCTGAATAAGTTCAAATATAAACAAAATAAAGTTTAGTTTAAAGATGCAGATGTTTAAACTTGGAAAAATTGTATAGCAAGTAAGGCTGAGGTGCTACAAAATAATTCCTATGGAATCGTCTTTAATTAGTACCCTAAGGGGATCTTTAAAGAAAATTGCACCAGAAAGCCTTCTTGTAGAACAAATGTAATAAACCAGTGGAACTGTTGGCAATTAAATCATACACAATATATTCGGACAAAAAACTGAGGTCCCTATCATGTGGAGTCCTACTGGCATTGTCACCTCAGTCCAAAAATACTATCTCCTGACATAGGACTGGACCATTCTGAATTATGGAAATTAGCTATGGCTCAAAGTTCAATCAAAATTTGGTAGGGTAAATATAACAAGTATAAAGGGGAGGGAGGTAAAAATAAATATATTCTTTCTTTTCTTTCCAACAGGACTTTTTGGATTCAAAGTTGGGTCTGGCCACCTTTTGTGCTAGCAATAGGAAATGTTACTCTTGACATAAATACACACTTTATTTCATGCCCTGAATATCATTTGTTTACCTGCATTAATTCAACTTTTAACAAAAATCAGACTATCCTAATAATTTAAGCCAGGGAAGGAGTCTGGATCCCATGTATTTAAATAGACCATGGGAGGAATCTCCATCCATTGATATAGTAACTGAAATCCTTAGAAAACTTTTATCCTATTCAAAAAATTGTATAGTTGCTCTCATAGTTGCTATAATTGGCCTCATTGCTGTTACTACTACTACTGCAATGGCTGGTGTGGCTCTACATTCATCTGTACAAACTATTACATTTGTCAATAAGTGGCAAAATCATTCCACAAAATTATGGAACTTTCAAACTCAAATAAATAAAAAAATAGTTAACCAAATTAACGATCTCTGTCAGACAGAGAATTGAATGGGAGATCATATTATAAGTTTAAAAAGTAAAATTCAAATGCAATGTGATTGAAATACCTCTGATTTTTACATTACTCCTCATCTGTATAATGAAACAGAGCATGAGTGGGAAAAAGTTAAGAGACATTTGACAGGTCATACTGGAAATTTATCTTGGGATATTGCAAAACTGAAGAAACAAGTATTTCAAGCCTCTCAGGTACATCTGACACTAATGCCAGGAACTGAAGTGCTAGAAGGAGCTTCAGACGGATTAGCAGCTATTAACCTGCTAAAATGGATCAAGATACTTGGAGGCTCTGTGATTTCAATGATGATTGTGATTTTTTTTTTTTTTTTGACAGAGTCTCACTCTGTTGCCCATGCTGGAGTGCAGTGGTGCGATCTCGGCTTACTGCAAGCTCCGCCTCCCAGGTTCATGCCATTCTCCTGCCTTAGCTTCCCAAGTAGCTGGGACTACAGATTATGCTTTCAATCTGTGTTGTTTGTCTTTATGTAGTCTGCAGATGTGGAAGTCGCCTCTGGAGAGAAAGTCGCCGCCAAGAACAAGCAATAATAACTGTGGCGGTTTTGCAAAAAAGAAAGGGAGATACATTAGTAGAAGAGCTGAGGCAGAACTGTCATAATATAAAAGAGTCTCGGAAAATGTCCAGGGTCCAGGGTGTAAAACCCCTCGTGGCCCTTGGAACACCAAGCTCTGTGCCAAAGGGTGGAAGGCTGCCCTGCCTCTCCACAAATCTAAGCCCAGGGCATAAAACCCCTCTTGGCTTGGATGGAATCCAGGGCTCAGGGCATAAAACCTCTCATGGCCTCTGGAATGTGCACAGACTTGTTGGTTGCTCTCCCAGCCTCGTAAACATGTTCTCCATTATCTCAAGCAGCAGAGCATATGCTATGTGTCAAAGAAAATGCTAAACTGTCACAGCTATGCTTCATGCACTGCTACCTTTCTACCCCTATGTCCTCACACCCTTGTTTACCCCCACATCCACACGTCCTCACCACCTGCTTCTTTGTTTGATCATCAATAAATAGTGTGGGCTCCGAGAGCTCAGGGCCTTCGCAGCCTCCATACAAGCGTTTGCCCCCTGGACCCACATTATGCATTCTTAACTTGTCTTTTCTCATTTCTTTGTGTGGGCAAAGCCCAGGACCCTGGACTGGGGAGAAACAGAGGGACAGTTAAAGGAAGTGTTTGTGTAAGCAATTCCAGAATGAAATCAGAAGAAAAAAAGAACTGCATATAACTTTCTAAATTGCTGTGTTGTTTTTCTAGTAGAATGCTTGCTTTTGTACAATGATGATTGTTTGATTGTTAAAACAGTGATCAGGTTATTAAAGCAACAATGAAGGACTGAGCCACTCACCATGAGGTTTGGCTGCCAGTGAGAGTTAACAGCACGTGACGTGCTTTCCCCTGCAGAGAGCCTATAGAGGGATGTTTAGGATGGGAGATGACACATCACCCAGATTCCTTTCTCAGGAAGGCATCTCTATTAAGGCCCTGGGAGAGGAATCCAGCCCTTATGGAGAGCCTATAAACTGATGCACAAGGGATGTCTGTTTGGAAGTGAAAGCTTCAGTGGTCGAGATAAGGGTGTAAAGCTCTTCTTCTCCCACCACTCCTAGGCCTTCCCAGGGGCTCCTCGGCCAGGTAGAATTGTGGTCAGACCAGTCACCTGGTTTCATGTCCTGTTCTTAGTTGCCTACTGCACAATCCTGATAACCACCTTAAAGTTAAACATCATTTATAGTTAAGGCCTGACCCTATTAAATTGCTGATACACACAACTAGCGGTTGGAACTCACAGTTCCGTATATCTGTATATCTTTACTATGGACCTCACCCTACAATCATGTGATCCTCTCACCCCATGATCAGACCACCCTCTGCTCACTGCCCTTGCTCCCCCTCCCACATGTAAACTGATAATAAATGCTGGCTATTCCAGTGCTTGGGTAACATTGCGACTCCACATTGCGGTGATCCCCCCGGACCCAGCTTTCACAAACTCATCCCTGTCTTTATTTTTTCAGCCATTTGACCCACCTGGGATAAGCAAGAGAATCCACATTGCTGGTGGGGCTGGTTCCCGCTAGACCTTTGACTCCACCGGACTTTGTAGCCCCCACAGCCTGGTGTTGGTTTTCATCACTCCAACAGTTTCACCTTGAGATTTTTCACTTCATTACATCTGAAAGATTTTTTTTTTCCAAATAAGGTCACGTTTACAGGTCATGGTAATTAAGACTTGGACATATTGGCCAGGCGCGGTGGCTCACGCCTGTAATCCCAGCACTTTGGGAGGCCAAGGTGGACGGATCACCTGAGGTCAGTAATTCAAGACCAGCCTGGCCAACATGGTGAAACCCCATCTCTACAAACATACAAAAATTAGCTGGGTGTGATGTTGTGCACCTGTAGTCCTAGCTACTCGGGAGGTTGACACAGAATAATTGCTTGAACCAGGGAAACGGAGGTTGCAGTGAGCCAAGATGGTGCTATTGCACTCTAGCCTGAGTGACAGAGTGAGACTCCGTCTCAAAAAAAAAAAAAAAAAAAAAGACTTGGACATATTTTGTAGGGGGTACACAATTCAACCCATTACAAGGGACGTATACATGGCTTTTCATTTTTGTTGGTAATAATTTAAGATTAGGAAATCGGAGAATATATTTAGAATACATTTATGATTACATTTATTTTCCTTAATGGACAACATCTTATTAGTTGTGTAAACCAAAAATAAAATCGTAAACCCCTGCGCCCCCCACAGCCATCTGAATGGACCCCTCCTCTCAGCCAAGGGTATGAAAAGGGTTATTGTGTCTGCACTCCATGAGACATGTATAAGAGACATGGTTTGAATAGAAAAAAAAATAGGAAGAAAAAACCGATAAAAGCTAAATGTCCAACCGTAGGAAAATAGATAGATTGAAAACTAGTGGAGTCCATGATGGAAGGAGGGGTCGGACATGCCTCATTATACCCTCCTCCCTCTTGGAATTACTGATCGGACACTCTTTAAGTCTGATAAGAAACATTTACTATCTATTTTCTCTGAAGCCTGCTACTTGGACCCTTCAACTGCATGATCTCCGCAACCCCTTATTGTAATTCACACATTTCTTTCTATTGATAATAACTCTTTCAACCAATTGCTAATCAGAAGATTTTAAAATCTACCTGTGGCCTGGAAGGCCCACCCCCATGTATTATGTGTCCCTAAAACATATAAAAGCAAGGTGTAACCTGGCCACCTTGGGCACATGTCATCAGAACCTCCTGAGGCTATGTCATGGGTGCATCCTCAACCTTAGCAAAATATTTGCAAAATAAACTTTCTGAATTGATTGCGACCTGTCTCAGATACTTTTGGGTTCACAGTTGCTTAGGTTCTTACTGTCAGGTGTTTTGGCTTTCTGCATTGGCAGAGATTTTTGTTTTCAAGTAGAATGGACCACACTAAACAAGATATAAATGTGCCATTACAGCCACAAACTGATAATCCTTCAAGAAAAGCTCAAAGAAATGAGCTGTGGATAGTTATTTAATATTTATATATGTTTTACTTGAATAACTGGCTACTTAAATTGTTATTTGATAATACGATCATGTGGTACTTTAGGACAATTATAACATAACAAATATTGATAATCTGTGCACCTTAACTGCATATTCTCTACAACACCTAGACATTTCCAGTTGGTTGTTTTGACATTTTTATTTCAGTCAATAGTATTATCTTCCTCTCAATCGATGAGGCTTGAAACCAAACTCATCATAGAGTTAGACATTTTTTGAACTGGAAGGGAACTTAGAGATTATCACAACTCCCCCATTTCTTTTTACAAATGAGGACATCCAGTCATAGAGCAGTTTCACAATCTGAAGGTTAGTCAACTAAACAGTTATTTGTTGAGTAGCACAGTTATAGGACTCAGTTTCCCTGATTACCAGTTCAGTATTTTTCTTCACTACACACACTAATACTAAACTACTACAAATAACAGCTAGCATTGATTTAGCCATTACCATGTACTACTGTGCTAAGTGTTTTTATATGTGTTCCCTTACTGTATTTTCAGGGACACTAAATACTCAGGATCGTGGGCACTTAATGTCTTATATAAGTGCTGCATGGGGTTTACTTTCTGTTAAGCCTCAAGAGAACTCTGCGGAAGGTACAGTTTTCCTATATCTCAGGCATTCTCAGGAGTGCTATCATTTGGCAGTATTCCATGAAGCTAGTTTTCTGCCAGAGTTAATGAAACTATTGCATGGATCACAGTGCTACAAACCTAATACAGCAAAGCATCTATAGAACCAAAGCTCTTTCCATATTTAGTATTATTTCTTAGGAATGTATTTTCAAAAGAGGCATTTGCAGGTTAAAGCATATGAATGAATATATTTAAGGCTCTTTATTAAGGAATATGCTATTCTGTTTTGTTTCTTACCATATGAGACTAGAGAGAGAGAATAGAGACAGGAAAAGATGGCAAGTATAAAACCTGCCCCAGCTCCATCAGTGCGAAAAGTAAACAATGAGATTCGATGGACAAGAGGGAGAGCACTTATTACCCGTAGGCCAACAAATGGCAGGAGTATCATATGGGAGGCCAGTTCCCCCAAACCCAAGTCCCACTGGGCAACCCCATGGGTCCAGATGCAGGCAGTGAACTGGGAGGCAGGTAAAGAATCTGGGGCTAAGTGCTCAGCATCTTTCGTATGGAGCAGCAAACAAGCTAGTCCCTTTCCCCTGGGAAGTGAGCAATTGTGCCTTCTCATGCCTTGATTGCTGTAGCCTACTTAGTTGCTTACAGATCAGTGAAGGAAGTGGCTCAGAGTTAGAAGGCAGATAGGTCTTGCATTTTGGCATACTCAGCAGGGATATGCAGGAATCCCTTGCCCCCATAAGCTTATATTGTATAATCACTGAGTAATGTCTATTAATATGGATGGATTATGGTTTATTTAATTTGTGATTTTTTATATTAATTGTTGTTTTTTTTTTTAGTTGACAGACCTTTCCGTCCTCATTTCACATTGATCTGCTCAACATTCAAAGACTGACTTTCACACCTGTGAGACAAAATAGTTTATGTAAGAAGCTATATTTGCTCATTCTGCTTGCCAGCAGAATGTCAGAGAATCTTTGGCAGTCAAATTTCACAAATCCCTTAACTCAGTGACTAAGTGCAGCCCCTGGAAGAATGCCGCTGAAGATGATGACATCTCTTGCATGAATCTGTTCTTGCAAAAGTTCAAAGATCCTAACTCATGCCTCTTCCTGTACATAATAGGATAATAACTGATAGGATTAATGATTATGCCTTTATAATCTATAACCAGATGTACCCTTGGACCCCACCCTTGATGAGATTTTGCTCAAATGTAACTGCTGAGTTCACTTGATGCAACTGCTGAGCACATCTGGTGCCACTTCCCATCACATGCCACCTAAGCTTTGGAGCAGTCTCACAGGTCTCTGACTCTCCCGAATTGCAGTCCTCAGTAAGACATCTGAATACAACTAATTTTAACTATTTAAATGACTACATTTTTTTTCTTTGGTTAACACACCCAACTAAAAACGAACCGCTCACATCATGTCCGGCAGTTACAGCAAAAGCAGAAACGTACTGGAGAGGGGAGGAGGAGGACTTGGGAGAGAAGTCAGTTTTCTCCCAGAATCTTTCTCTCTCATCAGTCACAGGTTTCTGAACACACTGACTCACCAGGAAACATTTCTTAGGTTCTCCAGGAAAACACTAAGTAACTTCAGAAATTGTAAAGGTCATGGAAAACATTATGTTATATATTTCCGTATTTCCACGAATACGCGGGAATCCTCCCAAGCCCCTGGCGCCGCACTCCAAATGTCGATCTCCAGGAAGCCGCCCTTCAGTGCCCGGGGCCCTCTAAACAACGTTTCAGTCCTTGGGCTCGGTGTCTGCGTCCTTCATTGGTGAACGCGGGGGCTGCCCGTGTCCCTCCAGCTGCTTCCGGAAGGGAACGGCGCCCCGGAGCGAGCCTGTCTCGGACTCCCAACCGTCAGCCTCGCTCCGGGCCGCACCCCTGGAGCAGCTCCCCCGGAGCAGCGCAGCCGCTCAGGCCGGCCTCAGTGGGCCGAGTGGTCGGAGCATCGGGGCCCGGGGAGCGGCTGGTAAGTGCCTGGTCGGGGCGCGCTGTGAGCGGCCGGCCCCTGCCCGGGAGGCCCTGCTGCAGCCGGGTTCCCCGCCTCGCTTTCCTTCTTTTTAGAGGACTGGAATCCACGCTACAGTTCAGCCCTCCACCTCTGTTAGTTGAACTCAGGGAACCCCTGCTTCAAAACCCCAGCTGAGTCACTGCCCTTCGTCAGTCTCTTCACTGGACATCTAAGTTACTTCACACCCACCCTCGGTTTTGAGAATAGAAAATCAAATACCGCACGTTCTCAACTATGAGTGGGAGCTAAGCTATTGCTGCGCAAAGGCATCCACAGGGGTATAGTGGACTTTGGAGACTCAGAAGGGGAAGGGTGGGAGGGGGGTGAGGGATGAAAAAACTACATATCGCGTACAATGTACACTACCTGGATGACCCTGAAATCGCAGACTTCACCACTATCCAATGCATCCATGTAAAAAAAACCCACCTGTACCCCAAAAGCTATTAAAATAAAAATTATACATATATACTATATATATATTTTTGAGACGGAGTCTCGCTCTGTCACCCAAGTTGGAGCGCAGTGGCGCAATCTCAGCTCACTGCAATCTCTGCCTCCCAGGTTCAAGCCATTCTCCTGCCTCAGCCTCCCGAGTAGCTGGGACTACAGGCGCCCGCCACCACGCCCAGCTAATTTTTTTGTTTTGTTTTGTATTTTTAGTAGAGACGGGGTTTCACAGTGTTAGCCAGGATGGTCTCGATCTCCTGACTTTGTGATACGCCCACCTCGGCCTCCCAAAGTTCTGGGATTACAGGCGTGAGTCACCCCACCCAGCCATACACCTATATATTTTTAAAAATTCAAAAATAAAACAAAAAAATACCTATCCCTCCAGGCTTATTTCCCGTTCCTCTACCCTGCTCATTCCCCTCTAGCCCAAAAGTGCCATCACTGAATTTACCACTTTTCCCAAGCTAGTTGTGTCTGTTTTTGCTTCTCTGCTTTTGTACCCCACTGTCCCCACCTTCTGCCTAGAATGTTTCTCTCTCCCATCTTCTCCTGACAACTCTTCTTTAGACTCGACTCGTGTGGTACCTTCTCTGTCAAGTTTTGTTTTTCCAGAAGTTTTGCTGCCTGCTGAGCTCCCTTAGCCTTTTGTTAATTCACTTGTCATTGACATTGACCATCTTGTCCATCTTGTGTTGTATTCAATAGTCTGTCACACCGATTTGATTGTGCATTTTGCTTTGGAGAAGTCCTTAGTCTTTTATGTAGCCACAGTGGCCACACATGCAGAAGATGCTCAATATTGTTGAATGAACTAATGCATTTGGGACAGGGTTACAGAAACGGGTGCAGGAGAAAAGGGGGTGGTTGAATTGGCTGTACCCAGCACACAGGTATGCAACTTGCTCACTTACTGTAGTATTCCTAGGTGTGGAGGAGTCCAACACCTGGGAATGCTCCTGAAAATAACCAGGGATGACTTTGTGGAAGTTCACTGAATCCTTAAAATTAAACTTAAGGAGAACGGATGGTGGGAATTGAAAATGATTGCATCCAGCCTGGGCTGCATAGTGAGATCCCATCTCTACAGAAAAACCAAAACCCAAACCAAAAGAGAACAGCCAAATGTGATTGCGTATGCCTTTAGTCCTACTCGGGAGGCTGAAGTAAGAGGATCGTTTGAGCCCAGAAGGTAAGAACTGCAATAAGCCATGCTCGCATGACTGTACTCCAGCCTGCACAACAGAGCAAGTTGTCTGTGAAGGAGAGAAGGACCCAGAGAAAGTGAACAAGTATTGATGCCACATTCACTCTGTGCTCTATGGGTCAGCAGAATGTGAATGCTTGGGGGTAGATTTGTAGGGAATTTTAGGTCCTAATTTTTTTTATTTATTTATTTTTAAGACAGGTTCTCACTCTGTCACCCAGACTGGAGTGCAGTGGCACCATCTTGGCTCACTGCAGCCTTGACCTCCTGGGCTCAAGCTATCCTCCCTCCTCAGCCCTCCATGGACTACAGGTGCATGCCACCACGCCTGGCTAATTTTTTCCATTTACTGTCAAGACTGGGTTTCTCCATGTTGCCCAGGCTGGTCATGGATGTTACTATATATGATATGCACACATATAATACAACTAAAATGTACACATGATTTTTTTTTTTTTAGAAAAGAACCATACCGAAAGTTAGAAAATTGGAAAGTAAAAATTCTTCTTCTACTTCCCTTCTTCAATCTCTTTCACTCAGAGTGATTCTTGTTAATAATTTATTGTGTATTCTCCCTAGAAAGCTTATAATGCACTTTATCAAATCTAAACTATTACTGAGTACAATTTTTTTTGCAATTCTATACATGCAAATTAGGTATTTTATGTAACTGCATAAAGAAAAAAGTGCTGAGAAACAAAAAAATGCTGCAGATTAAACCTTCTTAAAGTATGCATCTTAGAATTGATGAAATACCATATGTACACATATACACCACTTTAAAACATTTATGGGGTGGTGTTGTTATGCAATGTATCTTGCTTTTTTATGTAACAGTATGTCTTAGAGAGTTTTACATATCTGCATATATAGCCCTCCTCATTCTTTGTATCAATAATGATACATTAAAATTTTATTGAACAAGGGTAGTACAGAACAATTAGTGGGCCCTTCATTGAGGGACATCTTGGTTGTTTCCAAAGTGTGTGTGTGTCTGTGTGTTTTCTTGCTTGTTTTTGCTATTACAAACATGTTGCAGTGAACCACCAACCTTGTGTGTATGTGTGTGTGTATACATATATAGAGAATATCTATATATATACACATAGTTGGTAAGATTTTTTCATTTTTGCTATAGTTTTTAGGAATTCCTCTATATAAAGTAGTTGCATACATTTTCTAATTTAAAATTAAATAATTGCATCACTCTTTGGAAGTCATAAGTTGATCTTTTAGTATTTAGAGTTTGTCACCTGCTAAGGAATATTTGACACTCAAAAACCATGTTGAAAATGCATCTCAAATTACAGTATTTCATTAGAGGGAAGATTCTACAATTTCCTTAAGCAAAATCTCTCCAAAATGGCAGTGGTCATGTATTTATATATTTCTTTGGGAATCTTAGATATATGATCTATTTTAACAAAATTTAAACTATAACAAATTATTTATAATTTATTTTTTTCTGACACACAATAGGGATTAGTCCCTGATTATCAATTTTCAGTGTTTACAGACACTCGTATTCACAGAAACAAAGTCTGTATGTCAGTGTTCACAGTCACAAAAGTCTGCTTGTATAAAAACTACATTTATTACTTATTTTAACAGATTCTGAATCCTTGCTGTTCGTGGTCTTTTGGAATAATGAATATGATATGATGTAGTTCTAAACTCTTTTTTCCCAGCCAAATTTTCCCTGATTTGGCCTGTTCATAGCTTTTTATAGTTTACCTCTTTACTTCTCTGTTTACATTTCTTCCCTCTGCTTCTTATTGACTCCTACTCACCCTTTAAGGCCAACTAATGTTCAAATCCTCCATGAAATCCTCTGTCTATTTTGTCCACATTTATCTCTTCCTTCTTTAAATTCCTTTTTCAGCAGAACGTCACAATTTAACATTCTTGATTGATTCATATAGGTTACTTTATCTTCTAAATGAGACTGAATTCTTCAGGAATTCTTGTCTTGGCTGGATTTCAGGCAAGATATCTAGGGGGTGCTACATTAGCTCTGGTTGTTGAGTATTTGTGGCTTGAAGTAGTCTTTTTTTTTTTTCAACTTTTATTTTGGATTCAGGGGATACATATGAAGATTTCTTACAAAGGTTTATTGCATGATGCTGAGGTTTGGAGTATGATTAAACTTGTCACCCAGATAGTGAGCATAGTATCCAATAGGTAGTTTTTCAACCCTCACCCCCATCCTTCCCTTCCCCCTCTTGTACCCCCAGTGTCTGTTGTTTTCATCTTTATGTCCATGTATACCCAGTGTTTAGTCCCTACTTATAAGTGTGAACATGAGGTATTTGGTTTTCTGTTTCTGCGTTAGTTCACTTAGGATAATGGCCTCTAGCTGCATTCATGTTCCTTCAGAAGACATGTTTTTTTTTTATGGTTGCATAGTATACCATGATGTATATTTTTTCATCCAATCCACTGTGAAGTTGTATTCTTAAGACAAGAGGCGGGGCTTCTCCAGGGACCTGGAAGAGGTGTAGCTAACGCAGCTGATCATCACAGCCCACTCCCTCTAGTGTCAGAGGAATGCCTGGGCTGCTGTTTCACAGATGGACACCTATTCCGCCCAGCATTAGACTTGCCACCAAATATTTTTACTGTGAATGGGCTAACCATTAAGGTGCAGCCCTAAAACCCTACCAAGCTAAAAAATGCACCCTGACATTGTGTTTCAAAATGGTGGCATAGAAGCAAGCTGGCTTATTCTCCCTTAACACCAGAAAATGGAAACAAACACATGATGTTAAGATTATCACCAGCAATATCCCAAAACTCAGATATAAGGATGAGATAGATCATTTCTAGTACCACAGAGAAGTGAAAAAACCTCTAAGCAGATGGTAAGAGAATTGGACTTCCATAGCATGACACTCCTTATCCCCAGTCTGCCTGGCACCAGGCAAATGGAAAATTTCCCCCAGTCTTATGGTTTCTCTAATGGGCAAAGTGAGATTGAAGTGAACAACCAACTTTCCTACCATCTTGGGTTCCATGGCAGGAGATCTGTTCCTGCCTCAATCCACAGGCAGTATCAACAGTACTAAAGGGAGAAATATCCCCGAGGATAGCCAGAGACGAAGGAGGGAGATGGGACTACCATCCCCAGTCCTGGAAGCTCTGCTCTGTAACTTGGCCAAAGAAGACACCAAATCAGAGTTGCTGTTTGGCAGTACCATGCTGTAGGAAGCTCATTCCCCAGTTCCCTTAGGCATGAACCCCTATCCAGCATTCCCACACTGCTGGGATAATCCCTTTAGGACTTCCCCCATTTTGGATGGGCAGCAATCTGATTACTAGAACTGAGGCAAACCGAGGCTTAAGCTGACATCTAGTGCTGGAAATGAGTCAGTGACCTAGTGAAAAAGAAAAGAAAATCCACAGGTAAATTATAAAGAGTCTCTAAGCAGACATATCCAATAAAAACCAAAACCAGCCAGAGAAGACTGGAGTAAATAATTAATCCTTCAACACAAAGACATACACATACATTCACAAGAAACAATAACAAACAGAGGATCATGACCTCTTCAAAAGGACAAAGCAAGAAACCAGCAACTAACCCTAATAAGAATGCAATATGTGAACCCTCTGACCAAGAATTCGAAATAGCAGTTTTAAGGAAACTCAGTGATCTCCAAGATAACACAGAAAAACAATTCAGAAATTTATCAGAGAAGGTTAACAAAGAGATTGAGATAAAAAACCCATAAATTTTGGAATTAAGAAATACATTTGCTGAGCTAAAAAACTTACTAGAGGTTCTCAACAGCAGATCAAGCAAAGAAAGAATCACTGAACTCAGACAGGTTGTTTGAAAATGTGCAGAGGAGACAAAAGGAAAAAGAATGAAGAGGAACAAACATATAGAAAATTACCTCAAAAGACCAAGTTTAAGAATTATTGAGTTTGTGACCAGCCTGAGCAACAGAGTGAGACCCTGTCTCTAAAACTGAAAAATAAAAAAATTAGCCATGCATGGTGGTACATTCCTATTGTCCCAGCTACTCAGAAGGCTGAGGTGGGATGATCACTTGAAGCCAGGAGCTTGAGTACTGGTACTGTTTGGCAGTACCATGAGACCAGTCTCAGCAACATAACAAGACCTTGTCTCTACGAAAAATAAAAATAATAAATAAATAAATACATAAGCCAGGCTGGTGGCATGCACCTGTAGTCTTACCTACTTGGGAGGCTCAAGTGGGAGGGTCACAAGCTTGGGAGGTCAAAGCTGCAGTGAGCTATGATCATGCCACTGCACCTGAGCCCAGGTGGTAAAGTGAGGCCCTGTCACAAAAGAGAGAGAGAGAGAGAGAGAAAGAGAAGAGAAAGGGAGTGGGGAGAGGGAAGGCTAAAAAAACCCTGCCGATAGTAGTTTGGGAACAATGGTTTATGTTGACACATTCTAGGGGCAGTGGGTGGGTAAACTGGTTAACTGGCAGCTAAAAGATAGGTCAATTTGTCCTTGAGTAGGCCAATTAAGGGTATCAAACAAACAATTACAGCTGTTTATGAGTTCTCTGGAAAACTTGGAAAGGGCAGTTGTGGGGCATAGATGACAGGCTGGCTCTGTGTCGTGTCTGTAAGAAGCTCCATCTTACTTAGGCCAGGTCTGCATCTGTGTCCTCAGAATTTCTCACTAGAAACCTCTTTTTCTGTCTTCTTACGTGTTTGGGAATGTATCCTTTTGTTCTCCAAATATTTACTATTATTCTGGTTTCTGGATTTTAACCACATCCTGAAAACATATTTATTTGGTTGGAGGCATCGTTACTGTCCTACAATATGATTTTTGTCTGTAGCTGACATCTCTTCTTCCACTGGCGTCCCCTAATTTCCATGGTTATGTGCTCATTACTTCTACACTTCTTTATTATCAGAGCTTTTCTGATTAGGTAGGCTACATTTATGCTTTCTATAGTACCATTGCCTCAATAAATAGTCACAATCACTTTTCAGTGTGGACTTTCTGTTTGGTCTTGGGGTTATTTATTTTGGCTGCTAAGAGGATGTTTTATGCTTTTATGGTAGATGAGATGGCAGACAGTAGAATGTCTGATTGATGAACTGTATTGCATCACAGAGTTCCTTGAAGCAAGGAACATTTAGAGTTCACGAAGTTCTTTGCTTGGTCTCTTGCACAGTGAGTACCTTGGCAGTGATCTACACTCTGTCCTCTAATTTAGTGGCTCTCAATCTTTTTTTAGCCCTAAGGCACCTGAGGACAGGTGCCCTCCCATGAATTGCCGGGTTACTATGGCAGGGATGGGATGTGCGTGGAGGGACAGTCCCCTAGGGCCATAACATAATCAGGAGGAGCACTTAAAGTTTGAAAAAGCTCCCAGGTGTGTGTGTGTGTGTGTGTGTGTGTGTGTGTGTGCTGTCCTCACTAAAAATATCACCTCTCCTGCCCCATAAACTAAGCTTCCTTAGATAATATGGCAAGGCAGAACTTGATGATTTTGCTGCTTGTCTAGCTAAAAGGGGAGGAATAAAAACGTACAACACTCAATTTACTGTAGTTTTAAACGAACCTCTGTTATAATTCCAGGTTTTGAAGCATAACGACAGAGGATGGAGAAGGATGCTGAAGAAGGCGGCGCCCCCTCTGAGGGAGCAGAGGCTCCTCCCCCCACGGAAGAGGCTGGCCCTCCCCGTTCAGAGGAGGAAGAGACCCCGCGCCCTCCAACGGTGGAGGCTCCGGCGGAAGATAATTTCTCTCTTTCCCCAGAAGATGATGTTCCTTCTGTGGTGGATTATCGGGATCTTATTCCTTCTGAAGAAGGGATAGTTCTTCCGGATGATGATGAAGCGGATCTGAATAGAGTTCGACCCAGGCTTGCACCGCGACCAGTTCAATCAGTGATTTCGGAAGTGCTGTCCTCGCCGTCTTCCCGGCGGTCCTCCAGGTACCGCCGGAGTATGAGTGGCCTTCCCACTCTGCAGGAAACATTAAAAGAGAGACAGGTTTGCTTCTAATAAGATTTTTCATGCGTGCCACTTTCCTTTACAAATACGAAATACTTTTACTTTACAAAATATGAAATAGTTTGATGTTTTTTTCTGCAGAATTGCAATTTTGACTCTTGGTTTTCATTCCTTAGGCAAGATTTAGAGAGGCAAGGGAAAGCCGAAGACAGAAAATTGACCCTTCATACAAATATATATTTGAAATTCTAGCAGGAAATCTTGGCCTGGACGTAGTAACTGTGGAAGAATTAATTTTAGATTGCCCATCTGTAAGTTTAAGTCTTATCATTATATTTTAATTGCTCTTTGAGTAAGTGATTAACTTAGGAAAACAGAGTTGTCCTAAACAACAACAAAAATCATTTAGAAAGACAAAGTTGGGGCAGGGCATAGTGGCTCATGCCTGTAATCCCAGCACTTTGGGAGGCTGAGGTCTGAGGATTGCTTGAGGCCAGGAGTTTGAGAGTAGCCTGGGCAACATGGCGAAACTCCTGTCTCTGCAAGAAACACAAAAATTGGTTGGGCGTGGTACACTGTACCTGTGGTCCCAGCTACTCAGGAGGCTGGGGTGGGAGGAACTCGTGAGCCTGGGAGGTGGAGGATGCGGTGAGTACTCCAGCCTGGCTGACAGAGTGAGATCTTGTCTAAAAAGAAAAAGATTAAAGTTGGAATTTTACTGACTAGAGGAGAAGATTTAGTTTATATAATTATAGCCAGTTGAATGGTATTTCTTTTTAAATTAAATTAAATTAATTTGTTTGTTTGGGACGGAGGCTCGCTCTGTTGCCAGGCTGGAGTGCAGTGGCGCAATCTCGACTCACTATTTAACCTTGACTTCTGGATTCTCCTGCCTCAGCCTCTTGAGTAGCTGGGACTACAGGCATGCGCCACCATGCCCAGCTATTTTTAATTTTTTTGTATTTTTAGTAGAGATGGGGTTTCACCATGTTGGCCAGGATGGTCTCTAACTCCTGACCTCATGATCCGCCCACCTTGGCCTCCCAAAGTGCTGGTACAGGCCTGAGCCACTGCACCCGGCCCAGCTGAATGGTATTTCTAGTCAGGTTTACTGTTGTGGAGGAAGAAGAGAAGACTTAGCAACTAGAATTTTGGCTAAACTTCTAGCTTAGAATGATGTCAGAAGTTAGAGGCATAGTTGAGTGACGGTAGGTAATATTTTGCAAGTACAGATTATATGAACTACATATGCAAATCACTTGTAGAGAAAAACTGCATAAATAAGTCAGGGAACAGTGACTATTGTATGAGTATACGGTAGTAGAAATAGTGATGTGATTGCAGGTCAGGTTACCATATGTCTCAGTGTGCCAGGGACAGTTCTGGATTATACCTATTTTCCTGGCATGATTAACAGTACCTCCTGACACTACTAAAAGTTTTGGATGATAAATTGATGTGGTCACCCTAATTATAGTAATGTATGATACACTTGTGTCATAGCTTCCCTCCTCATAGCTCTGGTTCTAAGATAATTTTCAATAAAACTACCACTAGCTTCTTGGGCTTTTTCTCAACCCTAGGAGTGGACTGGGCTGGTATCCCAGAAAGACCAGTGAGCAGGTGCAGACTGCTGGTGAGCGGATTTTCTCACTGAATGCACTGGTGGGAGAGTTGGGGTGAGGTGGGATTGTGGTGAGGTTGTCACCATGGGGGCCATATCCCCTGCTTTTATAGGGGTCATCAAACATGGGCAAAACTCTTTAGCTTGCTCTAGGAGCCAGGGTTATATGGAACAGTGCCTAAAAGAGCTACTCCCGGCCGGGTGCAGCAACTCACACCTGTAATCCAAGCACTTTGGGAAGCTGAGGTGGGCAAATCACTTGAGGTCGGAAGTTCAAGACCAGCCTAACCAAAATAGTGAAACCTTGTCTCTACTAAAAATATAAAAATTAGCTGGGTGTGGTGGCATGTGCCTGTAGTCCCAGCTACTTGGGAGGTTAAGGCAGGAGGATCACTTGAACCCAGGAGGCAGAGGTTGCAGTGAGCCGAGATTGCACCACCAGACTCCATCCTTGGCGATAGAGTGAGACTCCAACTCATATAATAATAATAATAATAATAGTAATAATAAAGAGCTACCCCTTGCTTCATACAGTGCATTGCTAAATTCTGCAAAATTGTCTGCGCTTCATGTCGTCCAGTATCCTTATAAGAATATGGTCCTGGCAGTTCCCCGACAGTAGGAATGGGATTGCTCATTTTCTTGGTCCTGTTGTGTAGCTGTAATAGTTAGATGGGGATGTGATTGATGCAAAGACATCAATAGCTCTAAGCTATTATAATGACAAAGTATATAGAATTCATGGAGATGTGTACATAAAACAAGAGGTGTCACAGCAAGCAACTGGAAGTAAGTTGTGGTTTCCCAGGTCACCAAAGTTCCCTGCTGGAATTTACTGCTGTGGTCAAGGCTGGCTTCATGGATATATGGGCTGTGTAGTTACAGAGGCCCCTGTGCTTAGAATGTCACTGTGCTTGGTTTGATGATCTTTTGTCACCATTTTGAAGTTCTTGATAATTCTTTGGTAAATGTCTCTCATTTTCATTTTGCACTGGGTTCATCAAATTCTGTAGCTGGTCCTGACTGTGGACAATGCCAACCAAATAGTAAGAGGATTTTCTTTGCCATTCTCAAGTTAGGTTTGTTTGTTTTAATGGTCTCCTTTCCCCAATGAGTTCTAGTTTCTGTGACGATTCTGGCTACATGTCTTTCTAGCCTTTCTAAGAAACTGGTGCAAAACAACCTTATATGCATCCCTGAGATAATGACAATGAGAAGAAGGTGAGGCCAATTTCTAAAAAGTCATTTCTTAGTAGGCCCAGGCTTCAGGCCTGTCCTGAGGATCATTCCTGCATTTGGTTAAGGAGGAAGGAAGATAAGTGATCGATTTTGTTTCACCTGAAAATTGCTGGGCCACAAATTTGGATAACACCACAACTGGAATCCCTATACCTTCTGCAAAGGGTACAGGCATAGGCATTGTGTCCTGATCACTGCCTTCATGAAAGGGTAACTGCTAGAACTAAGGTGGGGTGGGGGAGGTGGGCACCTGCAGTAATCCAACTTTAAGTATTTGCCATCTGGATTTCTGGGCTGGTATTCTCTGTTTGGAGGAATTCTTACTGGCTAGCATGCTACAGTAGCATGTGCCTACAAAGCCTTCTATTTGCTATTCCTGGGATATGTCTCAGACTTTGGGTCCATGTGGTTAGATTCTACTTTGAAGGTCATTATGGTCCAGGCCAGACACTGCTTAGGCTGCAAGGAATGGGAAATGCAGGCATTAAGGAAGAATCAAGCTGCCAAAGGTATTTCCTTAAAAGTTGCTTGTGAGTGTACAAAGCCATAGTGGAGGGAAAATCGTGTACCCAGTAGGGAAACCAGTGTCAAAATCTGAAAGATTAGAATGCTTATTTGGTTGTGGGGAAAAGGCAAGGACATATGATAGGTTGGATCAAGGTTGGTGACCACATGAGTAAGGAGATGGAACAAGAAACAAGGGGTGGCATGATTTGGTGTGGTGCAGTTTAGGAAATTGGGGGTATATGGAAAAGTATTCTTTAGTTTTTTGTTTTTTATTTTTTTATTTTTATTTTTTTTGAGACGGAGTATCCCTCTGTTACCCAGGCTGGAGTGCAGTGGTGCGATCTCAGCTCACTGTAACCTCCACCTCCCAGGCTCAAGCGATTCTCCTGCCTCAGCCTCCTGAGTAGCTGGAACTGCGGGTGCATGCCACCACGCCCAGCTAATTTTTGTATTTTTAGAAGAGACAGGGTTTTGCCATCTTGGCCAGGCTGATCTCAAACTCCTGACCTCAAGGGATACACCAGCCTTGACCTCCCAAAGGGCTGGGATTACAAGTGTGAGCCACCACGCTGGGCCTGGAAAAGTATTCTTTTAATGTGAAGCCTGGCGTGCAATCCAGGATGAAAGCAGCTCAGTAAAGGCACCACAAAAAAGTGGACAACAGATGGTATGATGGTTACTTTGTTTGCCTCTGGATCCATTCCCCCTTTGTCTCTGTCCTGCTCTGTGGCATAGAAAGCTGAATGCAATAGAATCTATCACGTGGGCTCTCTTGCTCTCCGGTTTCCACTTGGTTCAGCCACTGGGAGGCACAGCAGGAGATGGGAGGGCAGAAGGGGAGAGAAGCTCCCCACCTGGCCCTGTTCCTGACTGTGGTTGTCTGCTGCCATAGTTGTAGCTCCCTGAGCAGCCTGCATCTCCAGTTCTCAACCTGGCCCTAGTCATTCTGTTTCCTCTAGCTCTCAACTCTTTAGGCCTTGGGGGATCATGGGTTTCCTTTGTTGCTAGTCCCATTGTTGCTACTAGTGCTGCAGTTTCCTTTAATCCTGCTCTAGCCTCTAGAAATAGTCTTTTATTTTATAAACAAAATAGCCTTTTTATTTATAAAGTTTTGTCAAAAAACCCCTTTGGGTGTGAATTCTTTTCTTGCTAGGACCCTGACCAATACAGATGTTTCTGCAGCGTTGGCACTTTTACCCCTTCCCACTTTCCTGCCCCCTTCATTCAGCACTGCTCAAGATAATCTCTTTTCTGGCTTACTGGCAATGTTTTCCAGTGACTGGGTGGCAGGGTTGTGGTACTGTGGAAGGAGCACAAATTTGGACACCCAAGGCTGAAGTCCAATCCCAGGTTCTGTGCTGTGCTTGTGTGTTTTGTGTCCTTCACTTACATATTTTTTTGTTTTCTTTTGAGACAGACTATCGCTCTTTTGCCCAGGCTGGAGTGCAGTGGTGTGATTATAGCTCACTGCAGCCTCAACCTCCTGGACTCAGGCCATCCTCCAACTTTAGCCTCCCAAGTAGCTGGGACCATTGGCACATACCACCATGCCCAGCTAAATTTTTTGGTATTTATATAGAGAGGAAATTTCGCCATGTTTCTCAGGCTGGTCTTGAACTCTTGGGCTCAAGCAATCTGCCCACCTGGGCCTCTCAAAGTGATGGGATTACAGGGGTGAGACACCGAACCTGGCCTACTTAAATTCTTTTTACCTTAATTTTCTCTTCTGTAAGAAGGGTATAATAATGCCATTTTAACTAGGTGATACTCAGATGAACTGTTGGTAAAATGCTATGTAATATAAGTGAATTTTTAATTCACAGTCATGATTTTGGTCCATGATCTCACATTTCCTTTGCTAGTCTCATGAGTACAATGTATCTAAAATGCAAGGATTCATTGCATTTGATATTTTGATGTCTTTTTATCCCAGTCATGTGCACTGCTTTTGAGAATTTGTGTGCTTTCACAGCTAAAGGGTCAGCAAGAAAGTACTGATGGAGCTGTGCAAGAAGAAGTATGTGGACAGCTTTTGTCCCTTTTAGGTGGTAATTATGTGAGACCCAGGTGTATACGGGAGGTGGAAGAGTAGAGAACTAAGGGCTAGAGTTACGCACATCTTGGTGGCTTTGTTTTATCTCCCAGGGTGATGGTTCTCAAATGTGGTCCCAGGACCAGTTGCATCAGCATCACCTAGAACCTGATAGGAATGCAAATCATTTTGTGTTTTTAAAAAGCCCTCTGTGTGATTTTCTGATGCACACTAACATTTGAGAACACTGTCCTAGGAGGAGTGACTTTGCTACACTTGGGATACTTCCCCTAGGCCGTCAGTATATTAAGAGATACTGTGGCTGGGTGGGGTGGCTCACACCTGTAATCCGGGCATTTTGGGAAGCCAAGGCTGGAGCATCACTTGGGGGTCAGGAGTTCAAGACCAGCCTGGCCAACATGGTGAAAACCCCTTTAACTAAAAATACAAAAATTAGCTGGGCATGGTGGCAGAAGTCTGTAATCTCGGCTACTCAGAGACTGATGCCAGAGAATCTCTTGAACCTGGGAGGTAGAGGTTGCAGTGAGCCGAGATCGCACTCCAGCCTGGGTGACAGAGTGAAACTCTGTCTCAAAACAAGCAAACAAACAAACAAGCAAGCAAACAAACAAACAACTTCTGTATGGGAATTAGTGGGATTAGGTGAATGGGTATATGACTTTGTATTTCCCATAGGATATTTCAGGGCTTTTGTTTATGTTATCTATTTAGTTTTCTGTTTACTAAGATATTACACTGACTCCTAAGTAATTGAATAAAAACTTCATGCTCATAAATATGGAAGAATCTCAGTATAATAATTTGTTTTTACTTTAGTTTTGCTATAATATGGGTCAAATTACAATACCTAAAAACATAATTGCTCAAATAATTGGTCAACAACACAGTTAGTCAATAGGCAAATTTTCTGTTCCCCAAGTAAGCTTTTAAGAATAGTTTATCTTAATAATAATTCTCTTATTAAATATTAAATATTAAAATATTTACCTCAAGTTGGACTCACCTATTTACCCCATATGATTCCTTGGGGCAGGGTCAGGTAAGTGGCTGCCCAAAACTATATATGTAGATCATTAATGTAGGTTCAGAAATATATTTCAACCTATATTATATTGCACAGTAATTTTGGTGTTAAATTAGTTTGGGTTCTAAGCTTGCCTTTATGTATCTTTGAATAAACTCTTTGAGCTTCATCTTCTTCATCTACAAAATACCAAGAATTTTCCCTTAGTCATTTGACTGATTATCATTTTCTCTTTTATTTAACAGCTGGAAGCATTTACTAATTTTTTTGTGAAAGATGGTTGTAAGACACTGAAATTTTTGTACCAAGAAGGAGATGTACCTGGTATTGGTAAGAATTTTATGAGGGCAATGTGCCAGTAATTAGTTCACGCACGTTAAAGTGCAGCATACTTTTTCTCTTATACATAGATAATCTTTTATTTATAAAGAAAATGTTACCAGAAGTTTACGCATAAGAAATATAGTGCCTTAAGAACAACACATTCTCAGCCCAAATACATGTTTCAGGCCTTGCTATAATGTTTCAGGAGAAAATATCCTTATAGAAATCATTGACCTCTGCTGGGAATACACATTTTCATTAGAATTTAATTGCATTTTCCCCGAAACAGGTGGAGCCATTTTGTCCAGATGATTAGAAGTGGTGGTGAAACCACTCCAGAGCCCCGCAGCTGCCCCCTGCGGTCCTGTCGCAGCATCTTGTGCCTGCTGCAGCTGTCACTTGGAATAGCTGGGTTTCCCTACTGTGCATATTATGCCTGAACTAATTAACATGCTACCAGCTTGTTAAAACTTTGTTTTAATAACTAGATATGTGGGTTACTCTTTTGGTCTGAGACTACTCATCATCAGAGTCCTGTGGATTTACCTTCAACACATCCCTCCCATTGCTTCTTTCTCACTTGGTTCCTCTGCTGCCTCAGGCTAGGCCTTCCCTGGTGTTCCAGATTGAAAACCAGTATCTCTGTAATCAGATTCTCCCTCTGAAACCCGTACTGCTTATTCCTGCCAAATATATCTTTTATTGTTCCGCTATTTATTGGATTGGCTCCAGATCTCATTTATTCAAGGCCCGCTGTCATCTGGACACACAGTGCTTGTCTAGTCTGATCTCCTACTCTTCCAGATGTGAATTTGCTGCTCTCTTTAAGCCCCTCTTCATTGCTTTCTGCATATTAGAGTTATTTCTTTTCCCCTTCTCTGCTCTCCTGGCTTTTCCAGATTGCTTTTCTTCTCTCCACTCAGCATACCCTAGCCCCCTCCTTCAGAACACCTCCAACAGAGCCCTTCCCAGGGTGTTCCAACCCACAGCCATGGCTATTCTCCAGATTCCTGTCTCATTTACAGTATCCATGTAAATATAGTACTTGATTGTGTTCTTCTACCTTCCTCCAATTGTTTAATATTTAAGTCTTGCTTCTTTGACAAAATATGTAAACTCACAATTAGCAACTAGGTTGGCTTTGTGGATTTTCTGTCTCTCATGGTTCTTATCGTGGGAGGATTATTGTGTGGTCTGTATTTTTATAACTTGTTAAAAATTAAAACAATAGCTGAAAATTGAAGAAAGATAAAATATCTATAATTAGAAGCAAAATACAGTCCCAATCAGTTGGAGAAAACACTGTTAATATTTCTCTATAACTGGTTTATATACATATTTTATAAAAATGGGGTCCAATTCTAGATATTATTCTATAGTGGCTGTTTAATTTTGATAATATTGTCTTCTTTATGCCAATAAGTACATTTATCCAATTAAAATGTTAACACTTGCGTTTTATTTCATTAGGATGATATAACTGTAATTTTCCAAACTGATCTCTCAGTAGAATTTAGGTTGTTTACAACTTTTCACTCCCTGAAACAATGCCTCAGTGAATATTACTGAATACAAATCTATGTGGATTAGGAATAAATTTTAGGAGAAATTCTCAGAAGGGAAATTGCCAGAGCAAAGGGTACACATATTTTTAATCATTATTTTTGCTACTTACGAAAGTACATTTATCAGTTTGGTAAATATTCATCTACATTTCTTTGTTGTTGTTGTTGTTGAAACAGAGTCTCACTCCGTCACCCAGGCTGGAGTGCAATGGTGCGATCTTGGCTCACTGCAGCCTCCGCCTCCCGGTTCAAGTGGTTTTCCTGCTTCAGCCTCCTGAGTAGCTGGGATTACAGGCACACACCACTGCGCCCGGCTAGTGTTTTGTATTTTTAGTAGAGACGGGTTTTCGCCATGTTGGCCGGGCTTGTCTTGAACTCCTGGCCTCAGGTGATCCACCTGCCTCAGCCTCCCAAAGTGCTGAGATTTCATAGGTATGAGCCACCACACCCAGCCTACATTTCTTTCTTATATGCATGTGTTAACATATAAATGCTTATTATCAGCTAAAAATGTGGTTATATAATACATTTTATTCTTGACTTGGTGTTTGCATTTGACAGGGTAGCCTAGATATTTTTTTATGTCATTATATAAAGATTTATCTCATTCAAAAAATTTGGTATAATGTAACATTCCATTATACAGCTGCATTGTGATTTTAGAAATCATTCCCTATTGATGGTCACATCTCTCCTCTTCATCAGGAAAACTCAAGCTTGTCTTATGTCTTATCAGCCAGAACTGTGTCACATGGCTACCCTGGGGGCCAGGGAGGCTGAGAGAGCAGTTTTCTTTCTAGGGATGTACACAATGGGACAAAGTCAGGTTCTCTTAGCAAAGAAAAAGGGGAGGGTAGTAAATCCCTGTGCAGTCTCGATAAATGGGCATTTGGGCTCTTATATTGCTACATACCATGTATCACTGTTCTTAGGCTGCAAGCAACAGAAATAGATCTGGCTTATATGAGCAGAAAACAGTGTTTTGGGAGGCGGAAGGTGGATAACAAAATTTAGAACCAGTTGAACAATCAGGTCTTGGAAAGGACAAGAATAGAGCATTTCCACAGATTTCAGGGCAGTTTCTGTAGGATTCATCAGTAGACTTCCATCTCTCAAATCCCTTTTTTTCTTTGTGTGTATTTATTCAAGGTTTATATTCTTGCAGAGTCTAATTAGTCTAGTTCTTACATGCCCACCTCTACGGAGCCCTGGCACTGGTATCCTCCAGAATCACAGGGCAGGAGGAATCTCCCAACCCCCCAAAAAAGAAAGGCTGGGCAGACAAAACATTTCTGTGGCTTTGTGATGTGGATATTCTATTTCTTTCTTTCCTTTTTTTTTTTTTTTTTTTTGAGATGGGGTCTCACTAGGTTGCCCAGGCTGGAGTGCAGTGGCATGATGATGGCTTATTGCAGTCTTGACCTCCCAGGCTCAAGTGATTCTCCCGCCTCAGCCTCCCGAGTAGTTGGGACTACAAGCACATGCCACCACACCTGGCTAATTTTAAAAAATTATTTGTATTGACAAGGTCTTGCTGTGTTGCCCAGGTTGGTCTCAAACTCCCGGGTTCGAGCAATCCTCCTGCCTTGGCCTCCTAAAGTGCTGGGATTATAGGTGTGAGACACTGCACCTGGCCGATTTTCTATTTCTTTTATTACATTTTAAATTGGCTATTGCTGCAAATAGAAGGCTGTTGATTTTTGCAAATTAACATTGTGACCAACTATCTAACATAATTCTCATATTTTTAATAGTTTTTCTAATTAAAAAAGATTGATAATTAAATGTTTAATTTTCATTGAAATTAGTTCAAGGAAGGATTTAATAGAAGGTGGATACAATGAGTGTATTTAGTACAGGAACTGGACCTTCTTGGGGGAGTCAATGAAGGCTTCCTGCGATAGTGGCATTTCCGCTGAGATCTGAAAGATGAGTAGGAATTTGGTAGGTAAAAGGTTGGGGATGGGATAGGAGAACAGCTTGTGTAAGGCCCTGAGGCCAGGCCAAAAGGAACAGACATACAGAGTTCAGAGAAAGGTACCCAGAGGAGGCTGCAATTTAAGATGCAGTTATTGGCTGGGCACGGTGGTTCACGCCTATAATCCCAGCACTTTGGGAGGCTGAGCCAGGCAGATCACTTGAGGTAAGGAATTTGAGACTAGCCTGGCAAACATCGTAAAACCCTGTCTCTACTAAAACTACAAAAAATTAGCCAGGCATGATGGCGCATGCCTGTAATCCCAGCTACTTGGGAGGCTAAGGCACAAGAATCACTTGAACTTGGGAGGCGGAGGTTGCAGTGAACTGAGATTGTGCCACTGCACTCCAGCCTGGGAGACAGAGCAAGACTCCATCTAAAAAAAAAAAAGGGAAAAAGATGCAATTATTGGGCAGGCATGGTGACTCACACCTGTAATCCCAGCACTTTGGGAGGCCGAGGCAGGTGGATCACCTGAGGTCGGGAGTTTGAGACCAGCCTGGCCAACATAGTGAAACCCCGTCTCTAGGAAAAAAATACAAAAATTAGCCGGATGTGGTAGCACACGCTTGTAGTGCCAGCTACTCAGGACGCTGAGCCAGGAGAATGGCTTGAAGGGAGGTGGAGGTTGCAGTGAGCTGAGATCTCACCACTGCACTCCAGCCTGGGCAACGGAGCGAGACTTTGTCTCAAAAAAAAAAAAAAAAGATGCAATTATTGACATCTTCTAGTAGACCCCCCCAAAAAAGTATTCTATGACCATATTGAAAACTTCTTACAATAAAGTAAAAGAGGAAACAATGGTGTAAAAGCCACAGTAACTTATCTCATTTGACTTGTTATGTGATGATATGCTAAGTTCTTGACTTTTGTTTTCAGAATGCGGTCGAACTATTCCTGGAGCAACTAAAGGGGCAAAAATGATGAAATTGTATATAGACAATGCAGCCCCGGATAAACTAAAAGGACTGTGCATATTTTTTGTTCGTTGCCGTAATGATGTTGCCATAAATGTTAAAACTGTTCAAGAGGTATGTTTAAAAATTTCCACAAAACATAAACACTGAATATATTTTCATAGTCATGCTTTACTTTGCTTTCCCTTTTTAAATATAGGACTGAATTGAGTTCCAAGAAAATAAATGTATTTATATATTCAAAGAAATTGACTGTAATAGAGCTTAGTTATATTGATACTTTAGATACTGCTTTTAATTTCATGAAAATTTCATTTCTTGATGGTGTGCAAATAATTTTTATCCTCCCATTCACTAGGAAGACATTTAATTTTGTTGATGCAAAATACTAGTTACTTTATTTAACTTCCTCTTCACTCAATATTTTAGCTCTCTTATCGTTTTAAAAGAAGAAGAGAGAGTTGTCCTAGAGCCTGGACATTGCTAACCTAGTTCTGGGAAGGCAGGATGATGGAATGGGAAAAGCAATAATTTTAGCTGTATAGACCCAAATTTGCCTCTTAGCTTCACCACTGACTAATCACTTAAGTGTATCCTCTGGAAAGTTGCTCATCCTTTCTGAGACTTAGGTCTCTACATTCTTAAATTGGGAATAATAGTACACACCTGACAGGATTGTAGTGACACTAAATGATAGTAAAAACAAATTCTTATTATATTGCCTGACATACAGTAGGCTTTCCACAAGTTCTCTTTGTTATTCTTAGAGAGTCTTAATACCTTTTACAATGGGAAAGGGAACTGAAGTCTAATCTTGTTCCTTTTCTGTTATGATAAAAGAGAGCTTATTTAGCTTGGTTTAAGATTTTAGGTTGGCAGTTATTTTTCCCTGACCCCTTGTAAATATTTCATGGTATTTCTTGTGGATGATGAGAGCACTCCTGTTGGTGTAATTCATAGGTAATCTGCCTTTTTTTCTTTCTGTTTGCTTTTGCTCTTTGTCTTCAAAGTCCTGTAGTTTCATCACAATGCCTCTATGTATGGATATTTCCTCAATTTGTCTTCCATTTCATTAATTCTTTCTTCAACTTATCCATGATTTCATCCATTCATTTTTATAATTTATCTTTTGTTTTAGCTCAGTTATATGTGCATGTAAAGAGAGAAAGAGTCCTTTTATGAAATAGTATAAGTCTTTCATAACTGAAAAACTGACTTCTATTCTCTGGAAGCAACTATTAAACCCTTTTAATGGATTCTTTTATTTACCTGTATGTCTCTAAATAATATGCTCTGATTGCTCCTTTTGTCAATTTAGACATTATCTGTGGCCAGTCACGATGGCTCACACCTGTAATCCTGGCACTTTGGGAGGCTGAGGCAGGCAGATTGCCTGAGCTCAGGAGTTCGAGACCACCCTGGGCAACAGAGTGAAACGCCGTCTCTACTAAAATACAAAAAATAGCTGGGTGTGGTGGTGCACTCCTGTGGTCCCAGCTACTCGGGAGGCTGAGGGATGAGAATCGCTTGAGCCCCGGAGGCAGAGGTTGCAGTGAGCTGAGATCACACCACTGCACTTCAGCTTGGGCTACAGAGTTAGAAAAAAAAATAAATAAAAGAAGACATTTTCTGTGGACTTTTCTCTCTGGAAGATGATAATTTAGCTCTTTTTCTACCTTCTGACCCTTGTTTCTCCATCCCTCTATTCTTCCAACATAGTTATATTCTATTTGACTTAGCTAAATATTTGTTTACATCATTATAACTAAATGTAATCACAGATGAGCCATGTAATGTAACAGTGGTTCTTAAACTCAAACCCATTTTCTTCATAATACTAAGATGCTAGTTGCCCTTTTCACCAATGTTGACATTTGACTGATGGTGCAGAAGCAACGGTGGGAAAAACTACTGATACCTTGACACAAATCAAGATGACACCAAACTGTATGAGTAGTAATTGTATACTTTATTGCCACACACTCACAGTTAAAAAACTAGCAATCAATTTTTTGGTGGCCCTAGACAAGTTTTTTAATTTTAATTTTTTGACTTGGGATTTCTAAATCACTTAAGATGTATTAATTGAAATGTCACGCATGGGTGCTGGGCTTTTGATTTCTGGGCTTTTGGTTTCTTATGGCTGGTAATTTATCCCACCAAACTTCTGGGCAAGGGCTTTTCACCAGAAAAAAAAAAAAAAAAATCATGGACAGGGCAACTTTCAACTGAGGATTTTCTTTACGCAGGTTTGGTTCCATGTCCCTCACCTTGAATAGGCTCCAGGCTATTGCTCCTTTCCTATGCAGAAATTAAAGCACCAAATAAAACATCACTTTGATGAGCAAATATGGGAATAATTAAATTGGGGACAGAATATAAGTTTGTTGACTTTAGAACGCTAAGGTTCATAACCACTTAAGATTCCCTAATAAAATGTGTTAGTTGTCTATGTTTATTGCAATATAAAACAGGTTGTGATTTTTCAGTTCTTCAGTGGGATTAGCATGTGAAATAACATTTAAACTCCACTCTTTCAGGAAGCTCTATTTACTGTTCTGGATGCATCGAAAGGACTCTTAAATGGAATTAGGGATATGTTGGCAAATATATTTCTACCAGCTGTTCTTGCAACAAATAACTGGGGTGCTTTAAACCAGTCCAAGCAGGGAGAATCTGAAAAACATATTTTCACTGAAACCATCAACAGATATCTTTCATTTTTAGATGGTAAGTATAAAAGTTAATGTTTAGCAAATTGCAGAAAAGAAGCAAATTAACTAAGATATTTCATAAACATTAGAGAAAAAGTTTCTATCTTAAAAGATGTTAATCAAAGTAATTATGAGACTTAGAGGTAAGAAATGAAATCATTAGAACTCATTTTTGAGGATCTTTGGTGGAGTAAGATATATTTTCTTTTTAATTTTATGTTATAGCAGGAGGAATCTTTTTCTATAATATTAATGAAAATTTTCACCATATTAAAATATATACTTCATTATGAACTCTTTAAATCTATACTTTTGTTTTTTCATATTGTTACAATGTACAATTTTGTCAGTAAATTGTGAAGTCATAATCTAATGATTAATTAGAATTATATTTCTGTAAAGTATTAGATCTTTAACATTTCAGTAATTAGAGCATAAAAGTACACATTGACATTTAACACATTGACATTAAATACTTCTTAAAATTAAATATTATTTAATATTTTTATTAATATATTTAAAATATGTAATATATAAATTAGTATTAAATGTCTTTTTTTTCCTTTTTAGGTGCTAGAATAAGTATTGAGGGAACAGTGAAGTTAAAGACAATAGACAATGTTGATTTTTCCAAACTGCACACCTTTGAAGAAGTAACTGCTGCAGCCAGCAATTCAGAAACTGTTCGTCAGCTAGAGGAAGTGCTGATGGTATGGTACAAACAGATCGAACAGGTGAATTGACTGAAACAATTGCATCTGGACTAGTAGTTTTTATGTGCGTCGTAGCCATTGTATTTTATCTCTAAATGTAAAGGGAAGAGGTATCTCCTTTGACTTTCTTCCAGAATCTGGTTTGAAACTCAGCCAATTTTTGGCTCTAGAGCAAAATCATTCTTCTTTGTGGACCACTTAAAATCAATTTTAAGATATTTCTCACTTCAAGGAAGAAAACATAACAATATGGGTTGAGAATGAAAGAATGAAGAATCAGGAATAGCCATCATTTATCCCCAGTAATGTTTAAATTGTTGATACTCTCCATAAAAGAGAGAGGGAAAAGACACAGCGAAGAGCCAGAGTGCTAGACACTAAATAAGCACCTCTTGGTCGATCAGTGGAGTTGTCTGTGCTGTCAAAGAAGTTCAGACTAGGTGGTTTGACATCAGCATCACAGTGGCAAGCCTGCAGCTCTATGGTCAAACTTTTTCTGGCAGTAAGAAAAGTAGTGATAGGAATACAACATATGTCAAAATTTTGAGAGGCACCAACTTATGCTATAAACACTGTGAAAGAAAATCGGCTATTACATAATTGCCCTAAACAGAAAGAGGACTCTAGGAACCACCCCCCAGATCTCTAGTTCATCAGCACAGGACAGCAGAACTAGACAAGAAAATCTTCAGTTATGTGAGGATCAAGGGGAAAAAATCTTGACCAGGCAGGAGGTACAGAAAAGCATTTCCAGTTTTACCTTTCTAGAACTATGTTAGGAGGAGGGCTGTGCAGTTGGAGTGGCAAAAATTGGAGGACTCCCCTAGGGTCTGGAGTGCTGGCCACAGCATTCGCTTCCAGGTGTCATTAGATGATTGAAACGGGTAATTGCCCACTGGATAACTCTTGCAGCCACCGTACCCAGCCAAGACTTCCTATTTAAAAAAAAAAATCTTTGGTGACACTTGGAATTGTCAGATTTTTAGTTGTTGCCAATATGTTGAGTGTGAAATGATATCTTGGTTTACTTTGTATTACTCTAAATACTATTGAGGTTGAGCATATTTAATGGCTATTTTGGTTTCCTCTGTGTTGAATTGCTTGTTTATATCATTTACCCACATCATTGCCTGTTCATATCATTTATCTGTATCATCCCTTTATTCGTTTGGATGGCTTGATGTTATCTTACTACATTTTTGGAGGTTAAATAATATTTTCCAGATATTAGTCCTATGTTGGTCCCCATTGTGTCATGTTTCATTTGGTATAGTGCCTTTAGTCATGTGGAAACTTAAGTTTTTAATGTAGATAAATATATTAATTACAAATGTTAATCCAGCCTCAACCTAGCTATCCCCAGTGACTACAAAAACTCTGTGCTTTTTGTATTTACTTATGAAACTCTTTCTTACTCCAGTGTTACGAAGACATTCTCTTAAATTCTTTATTTTAAATAGTGAATATAACACAGACCAAAAATGAATATGATGAAAGGAACAAACTGTAAAATGAACACCTGTGTAACCTTTGCACAAGTTAAAAAATAGAACAAGGCTAGGTATGGTGGCTCACTCTTGTAATCCCAGCACTTTGGGAGCCCAAGGCAAGAGGATTGCTTGAGCCCAGGAGTTCAGGACCAGCCTGGGTGACACAGTGAGACCCTGCCTCAAATTAAATAAATAAATAAATAAATAAATAAATAAATGAAAGAAAGAAAAAACATAGAACATTACCAACACCTTAAAATGCCCTTGCATTTCTCTTCCCAGTTTTAAACACCTTTTCTTCCCCCTAGTGGTAACTATTATCTTGACAATTATGCTTTTCAATTCCATGTTTTTCTTTCTAATTTTACCCTGTCTCCTACATTGTCTTTTAGAAATGTTACCATTTTATTTTTAACATTTAGGTGTTTAATCCATCTGGAATTGTGTGTGTATGTGTGATGTGAGGTAGAAATCTAATTTTGTGTTTTTCATGTACCTGTAGTTAGCCAATTGTCTCGAATTAAGATTCTCTGTTAAATTGTTTAATAGTCCATTTTTGTCTAACAAATTTGTAATATAACCTCTGTCATATATAAAGTTGTTAGACCCCTTTGTTTATCCCACTGATCTATTTACTTATTTTTTATACTATGCTGTGCTGCTTTAATTCCGTAGCGTTTTTCTAAACCAACATTTGGCACGCCAAGTGTTTTCTGTTTTTCGTCAAAACTACATTGACTATTTCAGGCTAATTGTTTTTCAAAATTAATTTTGAAACCAATTTTTAAAGTATCATGAAAAACTCTATTGAGATTTTTATTAGAATTTCGTTGAATGTGTACATTAATTTAGAGAAAACTGCTATCTTTATATTATTGAATTTTCCATCCATGAACATGATATACCTCCCCATTTAGGTAGGTCTTTTGTGTGTGTAAAATAAGTTTTAAAATTCTCTCCAAAAAGGTCTTGCATATCTTTCATTAGATTAATTCCCAGTTATCACTGTTTTTCTTTTCTGTTATAAATTGTACCTTTTGGAAATTAAATTTTCAGATTGCAAGATATCTTGTAAAGAAGTGGTACTAATTTTTATGTATATATCTAGCAACTTTACTAAATTGTTCACGTTTATTAATTGTAAAAAGTTTGTCTTTAGTCTTTTTTTTTTTTTTTTTTTTGGAGACAGGGTCTCATTCTGTCACCGAGGCTAGAGTGCAGTGGCATGATCATAGCTCACTGCAGCCTCCAACTTCTGGGCTTAAGTGATCCTCCCCCTTCAGCATCCTGAGTAGCTGGGACTACAGGCATGCACCACCACACCCAACTAATTTAAAAAATTTCTGTGGAGAAGGGGTCTTGCCTTGTTGCCCAGGCTGGTCTTGAACTCCTGGGCTCAAGCGATCCTCCACCTCAGCCTTCCAAAGTGCTGAAATTACAGGCAGGAGCCACTGCTCCCGACCTTAGATATGTTTGAAGTTTAAAAATGTATCAAACTATATCATCTGTGATTATGCTGTTTCTGGTTTTTTATTTCCAATTCTTATACCTTCTGTTTCTTTAGTTATCTTGTTCTGGGACATCTATTACCAGGTGGAATAGAAGTGGGTGGTGATTGTGGCAAACTTGTCATGTCCTTGGTTTTAAAGTGATGTTTTCTAAAATGTCACCTTTGGCCAGGTATGGTGACTCATGCCTGTAATCCAGACACTTTGGGAAACTGAGGCAGGAGGATTGCTTGAGCCCAGGAGTTTGAGACCAGCCTGGGCAACATAGTGACATGCTATCTCTACAAAAAATTACAAATTAGCTGTCTGTGGTAGCACTTGCCCGTAGTCCTAGCTACTCAGTAGGATGAGGCGGGAGGATTGTTTCAGCCCAGGAGGTTCAGGCTGCGGTGCTCTCTGATTGTGCCACTGCACTCTAGTGTAGGCAACAGAGCGAGACCCTGCCTCAGAACAAACATACAAACAAAAAAGCCCCCAAACCAAAAAACTACGTTCCCCCCACCACCGAAAAAAAAAACAAAAAAACAAAATAAATAAGAGAAACTGTCACCTTTAAATATTACGTTTGCTGCAGAGTTTTAGTAGATAGTATTTATCATGTTGTAGAAGTTCTCCTCTAGTCTTCATTTACTAAGAGTTCTTAAACATTATTTGGTGTTGAACATTATTTATACTTTTAGCTGCCTTCAAAAAGATGCAATCAGATTTTAACAAAGAAGAATATAACATTTCTATATTTTATAAATTTTTTTTGATTGCAGGTGCTTATTGAGAGTGAGCAGATGAGAAAAGAAGCTGATGATTCAGGTCCACTCACTGAACTGGAACACTGGAAACGCATGTCAGCCAAGTTCAACTATATCATTGAACAGATTAAAGGGCCAAGTTGTAAGGCTGTCATCAATGTGCTAAATGTTGCACACTCCAAACTGCTAAAGGTAAAAGGCTTTTTATTTAAAGTTTGGTATACTTCAGAACAAGCAGCTAGAAAATTATCCTGTTGAACTACTTCTTAGTGTAATATACTGGAATCGTGTTTAGAAGTGTTAGCGTTTGAGTAAGACTTTTACATATATCACAATTATTTCCAGAAGAGGAAATGAAGATTTATTTCTCAGTATTTCACAGACCAATTTTGACCATACTGCTATGGGGTGATTTCTAGGAAAGTGATGATCTTTTGTTTTCAAATTGTTTTTGAAATTGTAAATCAATGAAGAAAATCAATATAGGCTCGTGGAGGTAAACAACTGCATATAGAGTCAAAAGTAGAATACATCTCATCCCCACGATTCTACCTCTTTTCCTGGAGGTCATTTACAGTTTGGCTTGATTCTAGATCCTTTTCTTTTCTCTCTCTCTCTCTTTTTTTTTTTTTTTTTTTTTTAAACAGGATCTCATTCTGTCGCTTAGGTGGGGTGCAATGGTGTGTTCACAGCTCACTGCAGCCTCCACCTCCCAGGCTCAAGCGATTATCTTGCCTCAGCCTCCTGAGTAGTTGGGACTAACAGGCATGCGCTACCACACCCGGCTAATTTTCGTATTTGTTGTAGAGATGGGATTTCACCATATTGCTCTGGGTGGTCTCAAACTCCTGAGCTCAAGTGATCTGACCACCTTGGCCTCCCAAAGTGCTGGGATTACAGGCGTGAGCCACTGCACCTGACTTCTTTTTCTTTCTTTCTTTATATGTATTTCTTTCTTTGCACAGAAAAATAAACTAATACTTTTTTGGTAAAAGATTTAAGCAGTACGAATAAAACAAGTCTCTCTTAATCACATACTCTTAGCCCCACCACCCACAACTCTGTGTCCTGAATCGTAAGCACAGAAAGACAACCACATTTTTCTATTTTGTTTTTTTCTTCAAACATCTTCTGTGGTATTTATGTGTGAGTTTACTATGCATAAATGACATAGTTTAGTTTTGTGTTTCTAATTTTTAAATTAAATAAATGTCATAGCATAATACTTTTCAACTTCCCTTCCCTACCTTGATAGTATATCTTGGAGTTATGCCTGTTAGATGGAGCTTGAGCAGTATGGTTTTCCAAAAAATGTTGTTGTTGTTGTTTTTTGTTTGTTTGTTTTTAGACAGAATCTTACTCTGTCACCCAGGCTGGAGTGCAAAGGCACGATCACGGCTCACTGCAGCCTCGACCTCCCAGGCTTAAGCCATCCTCCCACCTCAGCCTCCTGAGTAGCTGGGACTACTGTCATACGCCGCCATGCCCAACTAATTAAATAATTTTTTAAAAAATGTCGTCCAGGCTAGTCTCGAACTCTTGGGCTCAAGCGATTTTCCCACCTCAGCCTCCCAAAGTGCTAGGATTGCAGGTGTGAGTCACTGTGCCTTGCCCAAAATGTTAATGTAGCCTATTAGGTTTTATCTGATCATTTCCCTGTTTGTGGACCAATTTTCCCCTTTCTTTTTTTGCAAGTCTGAGATATAATTCACATACTATTCATTTTATCCATTTAAAGTGAACAATTCAGATATTTTTAGTGTATTCATAACTGCACAAATATCACCACAATCCAATTTTAGAACATTTTCATCACCTCAAAGAGAAACTCTGTATCCTTTAGCTCTCACCTTCCCATTTCCAACATTCCCCCTTCCCCCAAGCCCTCTGTCTAGATTTGCCTATTCTGGACATTTTATGTAAGTGGAATCATAGATTCTTTGCCTTTTGTTACTGGTTTCTTTCACTTGGCATACTGTTTTCAAGGTTCGTCCATGTTGTAGCATGTATCGGTATGTCATTCCTTTTTATGGCTGGATCATATTCTGTTGTATGAATATACCACATTTTGTTTATCAGTTTATGGACATTTGCGTTGTTCCCATTCTTTTTGGCAATTATGCATAAGCTGCTATGAACATTCATGTACTGTACAACTTTTTGTGTTGATATATATTGTCATTTGTCTTGGTTATTATACCTAGGGGTGGAATTTCTGGGTCACATGTTAACTCTATGCTTAACTTTTTAAAGAAAATGGTTCCATTTCTATGTGTTTATAAATATTGCTGCAGTGGAAGCTTTTATATGTCCATATGCAAATATTTCCTTAGGTTGGATACTCCACAACTTTTCAGCACTAATTATTATAAATATATAACTTTACTAATAATTTTTCCAAGCAGGTGGCCTAAACCTGTAGTCTGAGCTACTTGGGAGGCTGAGGGAAGAGGATTGCTTGAACTCAAGAATTCTGAGCTGTAGTACACTATGCTGATTGGCTGTCCACATTAAGTTTGGCATCGATATAGTGATGTCCCAGGAGTGGGCTGATGAAGGTGCCTAAGGAGGGGTGAACTGATCAAGGTCGGAAACAGAGAAGGTCAAAACTCTTGTGCTGATCAATAGTGGGATCATGCCTATGCATAGCCACTGCACTCTAGGCTGGGCAATGTAGCGAGACCCTATCTCATTAAAAAAACTAAAAAAAAATGTTGGGGGGCCAACCTGACATGGAAAATGGCCTGTTTTATTTTGTTCTTTCCTTGTTAGTAGTGGAGTTGTTCAGTTTTTGCATGTTTACTGGCTATTCATATTTCTTTTGTGAATTTTCTTTTTGTATCTTTGCCTTATTTAGAAAAATTCAGACATTGTTTTGTACTGATTTATAGGAGTTCTTTATTTTTTAATGTTTTTGAGACAGGCTTCTCTTCATCACTCAGGTTGGAGTGCAGTGGCGCTATCATGATTCACTGCACCCTCGACCTCCCGGCTCAAGTGATCCTCCTGCCTCAGCCTCCTGAGTAGCTGAGACTATAGTCATGTGCTACTGTGCCTAACTAATTAAAAAAATTTTATTTATAGAGGTAGGGTCTCACTGTGTTGCCCAGGCTGGTCTCAAACTCCTGGGCTCAAGGAATCCTCCTGCCTCACACTCCCAAAGTGTTGGGAGTACAGATGTGAGCCACTGTGCCTGGCCACTTGGAGTTCTTTATATAATATGAATATTAATCACTTGTTATATTTGTTGGGTGAAGTAATTCACCATGACTCCTGGGCATCTCTGCACATTTTCACTATATATGAAAAGAATGCAAGGTCCATACTACTCTTTATCTGAACATCTCTCAGAGTTGTGTTTGCAGTGAGCAACCTTGAGGGGTCAGTTCACATGTACCCCAGACAAAGAGGAGAATTAGTTAACCGCTTACTGTAAAAAGGATACATTCCCCTAAACTCAATGTTCCTCACCTGTAACACAACCTATTGCAGGTGCAAGCATCAGTTTGTGGGTCATGGGGGAACAAACGCAACATAATGCTCATGCCAGTTGCTGTGATGTAATAAAATCCTTGTCTCTGACCCCAAATCTCATGTTTTCTCCCATCATCCATAAAACAGTAAAAGGCTAATGCATTAACTTCTAAGCAGGGTAAAATCCCAGACCCCCATATGGACCTTGACAATTACAGTGCAAACTTTTTCTTAGTCTGTGGCTTGTATTTTTTTTAAAACTTGAACACTTGAACTCATTTTAGACTTATAGAAGAGTCAACCAGGATAGTACAGAGAGTTCCTGCCTGCTCTTCATCTAGCTTCCCCTAATGTAAACATCTTCAAATTATTGTACAATGATCAAAATGAAGGGATAACATTGGTACAATACTATTAAAGATGCTACACACAATTTGTATTTCTCCAGGTTTTCCACTTATGTATTTTTATCTGTTCTGGGATCCAATCCAGGATCCTATTTGCATTTGACTGTCATGTCTCTTTAGCCTCCTCCAATGGAACAGTTCCTTAGTCTATACTTGTATTTCATGACCTTGATACTTTTGAATAGTAATGGTCAGTTATTTAGAAGAATGTCCCTCAATTTGGGTTTGTCTGATGGTTTCTCATGAATACATTGAAGTTATGCATCTTTGGTAAGAATGCCAGAGTTGATGTGCTCTTCCCAGTATGACTTATCAGGGGGTACATTATATTGATGTGCCTTATTACTGTTGATTTAAAATTGGTCATTTAGTTAGGGTGGAATTTGCCAGGTCTCTGTACTGTACACGTATTGTATTTTGTGGAAGATAACCTTAAACTACATGAATAGCTTTCATAGATGGATCTTGACTGTGGCAGTTATTACTGTGGTATGCTAATGGTGGTTTTCTAGTTCCCTCATTCCTTCCACGTTTATTAATCAGAATTCTTATGTAAGAAAAAGTTGTCTCTTCTCTCATTGTAGTTATGTATTTGATCATTTATTTTCATTAATATAGCCTCATGGGTATTTATTTCATGCTTTCGGTTATAATTGAATACTATCATTATTTAGTTTGTTGCTCAAATTGTGTTTCCTCTTTGGCCATCGGGAAATCTTTCAGGTTGGCTCCTGTGTTTCCTTCTGATTCCCTTACTCTATTTGGACCACTTCTTTACTCTCTACCACTAGATAATGCTGAAGGCTCATTTTGTATTTGTTCTGCCCTAGTCCTGAGATCAGCACTTCTCCAAGGAGCCTGGGTTTATTTTATTGGAGAGTAGTAATTAGGAACCGAAATCTGGGTGCTAGATGTGCTTTCTTATTGCTTATATTTTAATTTTTAAAAAATGGAATCATTTATAATGAATTTTTGTATTTAGTTGAAATAATTTTTTCAGCCTCTTATTGCTTTTGTCTTTCATGTATTGTTTAAAAAGACCTTCTTAAGAAGAATAAATTGGCTGGGCGTGGTGGCTCATGCCTGTAATCCGAGCACTTTGGGAGGCCGAGGTGGGTGGATCACCTGAAGTCAGAAGTTTGAGACCAGGCTGGCCAGCATGGCAAAACCCTGTCTCTGCTAAAAATACAAAAATTAGCCGGGAGTGGTGGCGCATGCCTGTAATCCCAGCTACTCAGGAGGCTGAGGAAGAAGAATTGCTTGAACCCGGGAGGTGGAGGTTGCAGTGAGCCGAGATCGTGCCACTGCACTCCAACCTGTGTGATGGGAGTGAGACTCCATCTCAATAAAGAAAAAAAAAGCAAAATTAAGGTTAACCTAAATTTAAAATAGAATTACCCTTTTCTTCTATTTCTAGGGTTTTATTTCTTTATGCTTTATTCTTCAGTTAACTTGGAATTTATTTGTGTGAATCATGTAAGATTTAATAGCAATGATAATAATAGCAGCTAACATTTATTGTGTGCTTACTATGTGCCAGGCATTATGTTCAGTATCTTACCTATAACATTTCATTTAATCCTCACATCAGCTGGATCAAATGGGTCTTATTATTATCTTCCCCATTTTGTATAAAGAACAGTGAGAGATTAAGTTTCTTGTCCAAGGTCACAGAGTTAGTAAGAGGGGAAGCAGGATATAGGTCATGCTCTTACCTCTTCAGCTAGCATTCTTTTTTCCAAATGGCTGGCTAATTTTCCCAGCACTGTTTGTCATTTTCTTTTTTCTTTTCTTGAGACGAAATCTCACTCTGTTACCCAAGCTGGAGTGCAGTGGCGCGATCTCGGCTCACTGCAACCTCCACCTCCCAGGTTCAAGCAATCCTCCTGCCTCAGCCTCCCGAGTAGCTGGGACTACAGGCATGTGCCACCACGCCCAGCTAATTTTCTTATGTTTAGTAGAGACAAGGTTTCGCTATGTTGGCCAGGCTGGTCTTGAACTCCTGATCTCGTGATCTGCCCACCTTGGCTGCCCAAAGTGCTGGGATTACCGGCATGACCCACCACACTCGGCCACTGTTTGCCATTTTCTTTTTTTTTTTTTTTGAGACGGAGTCTTGCTCAGTCGCCCAGGCTGGAATGCGGTGGCGTGATCTCGGCTCACTGCAAGCTCTGCCTCCTGGGTTCACGCCATTCTCCTGCCCCAGCCTCCCGAATAGCTGGGACTACAGGCGCCTGCTACTACACCCGGCTAATTTTTTTGTATTGTTAATAGAGACGGGGTTTCACTGTGTTAGCCAGGATGGTCTCGATCTCCTGACCTCGTAATCCACCTGTCTCGGCCTCCCAAAGTGCTGGGATTACAGGTGTGAGCCACCGCGCCTGGCCTTCATTTTCTTGTAATCATCATAATTTTTGCACGTCTACTCTTTGTTTTTCTTTTCCAGATTTGTCTTAACAATTCATGTATTTTCATCCTTTGGTATACATTTTGAAATAAGTTTATACAGTTTTTTTCTCCAGAATACCAAATTTTGAGACTTAGTTTTATATTTTTTTGAAATGTATGTAAATGGAGTCATATCATATATTCTGCAACCAGCTTTTACTCAACATTATTTGTGAGAATTCATCATGTTAATGTGTGCATTATTATTCATTTGCTACCTTTGTTTTTATTGCTGTATCACATTCTGTTGCATGAATGCACCACAATTTATTTATCTATTATCCCAGAATGGACATTTGGATTGTTTCTAGTTTGGGGTTATTGCAAGCAATGATTCAGTGAACATTCTTATTCATGTCTCCTGATGCACATGTGTGAGAATTTCTCTAAGGCATATCCCTAGGAGAGAATTTATGAATTTGTGGGTCAAAGGCATATACAATTTAAGCTCTTGGAGAGAGGTCTCTAATGATCTGCCATAGTGACCTTCAGACATTTTGTGTTAAAAATACTAATCTGTAGTCTTTAGAAAGGATACAAAGCAAATGTGGTAGCAAATCTATGAATGACATTGAGGAGGGCGGGAAAGAAATATATTGGATGACAATGTAAAGATCCAAGAAGGTCTTCAGTGGTAAGAGTGGGGGTGCCATACTGATATCCCAACTTCTTTGTTGGATGGGTTTGTTGACAAACTGTTTGGCTCCCATTATTTTTTTAACATGGTTTTGTTCAGAGCATGTTATTTCTGTTTTTGCTGGGTAGACTTCTCCATTTCATGCTCTCTTCATCTCCGACCAGTTCTCAAACAGGCACTTGATTTTATCATCCCTAGTATGTTAAGAATGGTCAGTTAATAGTAAGATAACATTTATTAAGACTACGTTAAAAATCCTGAAAGAATTTGAAAGAGAGAAATTGATCAACTTTGGATAAAGACTTAACAGTTTTAGTCGAATCCGTCGATAGAATGATATTACTGATACAAGTCAACTTGATCCTAGGCTGCTTTATGAGAGATGTAGTTTCCAGAAAAAAGGAAGGTGATGTTTTGGCTCTTCTCAGCATTGGCCAGATCACACTGAGGGCTTCCTTTCATTCCTGAAGCATGTGTGTTTAGAGTGATGTTGTGTGCGTCCAGAGTAGAAAGGCCAAGAGGTTGAAGCTATTAAGACCATGTCCTTGGAACCAACCCCAAAGCTCATCAATGATAGACTGGATAAAGAAAATGTGGCACATATACACTATGTGGCTATAAAAGGGAATGAGATCATATCCTGTGCAGGGACCTGGATGAAGCTGGAAGCCATTATCCTCAGCAAACTAACATAGGAACAGAAAACCAAACACCACATGTTCTCACTCATAAGTGGGAGTTGAAAAATGAGAACACATGGACACAGGGAGGGGAACATCACACACCGGAACCTGTCAGGGGTCAGCGGGGAAAGGGGAGGGGGAGCATTAGGACAAATAGCTAATGCACGTGGGGCTTAAAACCCAGATGAGGGGTTGATAGGGGCAGCAAACCACCATGGCACATATATACTATGTAACAAAGCCTACGTGTTCTAAAGTAAAAAAAAAAAGACCATGTCTTATTAAATGACTAAAGGCACAGAGAGTGCTCATCTTTGAATAAAAGACTTAGTGATGATATGGTAAATGACTTCAAACATTTGAAGGGATGCTGTGTGTTCACTAGGCTCCATTATGCAAAACTATACAAATGAGCAGAGATTGCAGGAAGATAGATTTTTCTTCTCAAAATAAAGAAGAACATTCTCATAATCAGTTATTTAAGCAGGTACTATTTGATGACCACTTACAAGAAACTGTTGATTTCAGATTGCCTTCACTTTGCTAGTAAGGTTTTGTTTTGAATAATGTTCTGTTTTTTGTTTTTGTTTTGTTTTGTTTTGTTTTTTGAGACAAAGTTTCACTCTGTTGCCCGGGCTGGAGTGCAGTGGTGTGATCTCGGCTCGCTGCCAGCTCTGCCTCCCGGGTTCACGCCATTCTCCTGCCTCAGACTCCTGAGTAGCTGGGCCAACAGGTGCCCGCCACCACGCCCAGCTAATTTTTTGTATTTTTAGTAGAGACGGGGTTTCACTGTGTTAGCCAGGATGGTCTCAATCTCCCGACCTCGTGATCTGCCTGCCTTGGCCTCCCAAAGTGCTGGGATTACAGGTGTGAGCCACCAGGCCCGGCCATGATGTTCTGTTTTAATAACTTGACCCATTCTTGAAGACCCAGAGTAATATAATGTCACAAATAATTACCCTGGAAAAATCATTCCTCACAGAAGCAGGTCCAGTTCAAGCCTACAGACAGAATTTTAATTATAAAGAGAATGAGTCTTCAGTTTTAGTAAATCATTTAAGGTGCTTATATAACTTTGTCTTAAGTATTATAAGAAAAATATATATTAATTACCCTTAAATATCTACCATTTTAGTATATGTATGATTGGGAAGACTGAATTTCTTGAGTAAACTTTAGCACACTGATATATTTGGATGTTTCATAGAATTCTTATACATTTTTTTCTTAGAATTGGCGTGATTTGGATGCAAGAATCACTGATACAGCAAATGAATCCAAAGATAATGTCAGATATTTGTATACTTTGGAAAAAGTGTGTCAACCTCTCTATAACCATGACCTAGTAAGTATGCTTTTAAAGTACAGTTTTGAACTGAGTGCAATGGCTCGCACCTGTAAGTCTAGCTGCTCAGAAGGCTGAGGTGGAAGGATCGCTTGAGCCCACGAGCGCAAGGCTGCAGTGAGCTATGATTGTGCCACTGCATTCCAGCCTGAGTGACAGAGCAAGAAGACCCCCATCTCTAAAAAATAAAAAAAGTACAATTTAAGAAATTGACTTGTATAATTAATACATTAAAAATCTTTTAATATGTATATGTTGGGGAAAAACATCCTTCCAAAAGTTATTTAAAATATATATTTTCCTCTTATATATTTATGAAGAATGATAAACTATATTTAATATTTTAACCCATATTTAAATATATAGTGAATCATTAGTATAATATGAAATAAGCAAGGCAAATATTAATGTATTATTTACACTTTGCTGCATAACAAATTACCTCAGAACTGAGTGGCTTAAAAACAGTGAGCATTCATCATGTCAGAGCTTCTGTGGCTCAGGAATCCAGGCAAGGCATAGCTAAGAGCTTCTGCTTCAAGTCTTTCATGAGGTTGCCCAGAGGCTAAGGGGGACTGTGGACTCATCTGAAGTCGGGGAGGCTGACTGGGGAGAGTCTTCTTCTCAGCTCACTCATGTGGTTATTGGCAGGCCCCAGTCCCTAGCCACATGGGCCTCTCCACCTGGCAACTTGCTTCCCTTGGGGTGAGTGATCCAAGAGTGAGCAGGAGAATGAGAGAACACCCAAGTTAGAATCCACCTTCTTTTTGTAACCTAATCTCTGAAGTGACAGCCCATCATTTCTGTTGTATTCTATTGACTAGAAGCAAGTGAGTCTGGTTCATTCTGGGCAGGTAGGGGAGTATACAAGAGTGTGAGTACTATGTGGGTGAGCATCACTGGGGCCATCTTCGGGGCTGCCTATCAAGGTAGATATTTCCCAGTTTACAGATTAGGAAACCAAACTCATCATGGTGTAGTGATTTTGCCAGCATCGCTCAACTAATCAGAGATGCAGGACGGAACCCATCTTCTAACTTCTAGCCTATTCTTCTCATAATATTTCCATAGAGATCCTTTAAAGAACATGTTAGCACTACCATTTGCTTTTATTTTTTTAAAGTTTATATTAACTTCAAATTTATAATCTGGTATTTCATAGTATTTCATATAAAATATGAAAATTAAACTCTATCCTTTATTTAATAGAAGGAGAATTCAAGGAAGCTAGTAGTTGTTGAGAACTTAGGGCAGGATTTCCCCATTTTGCCTGGATGTTACTTCTTTTGTAAATCACTTGTAGGCAGGAGGGTTAACCAGACAGCTGCATTTTTAAAGATGTTCCCAGGCTTGAGAATCCTTGACCTTTTGTTATAGGCATTGGGCTACATGCTTTGCATATGTTTTCATTCTGTATGCGCAATGACCCTCATTTCAAAGATTAGGAAACTGAGTTTGAGCATTTCTATGATGATCCGTGGGGGGACCAAATTTGAATCTAGCTGTCTCTAGCATTATGGGTCGTATTATTTTTCCATTTTACTATGTTGCTTCTTCAAGGTATTCTCTAAGTTAAAATGCTTCCTCTTCCCTTCCCCTGCTCCCACCACCCTGGGATGGAGTCTCTCTCTGTCGCCCAGGATGGAGTGCAGTGGCGCCATCTCTGCTCACTGCAACCTCCGCCTCCCAGGTTCAAGCAATTCTCCTGACTCAGCCTCCTGAGTAGCTGGGAAAGGTGCCACCATGTGCGTGCCACCATGCCCAGCTAATTTTTGTATTTTTAGTAGAGACAAGGTTTTGCCATGTTGGCCAGGCTGGTCTCAAACTCCCAACCTCAAGTGACCCACCCGCCTCCGCCTCTCAAAGTGCTGGGATTACAGGCGTGAGTCACCATGCCCAGCCCAATGCTTTCAAATTAATTTAATTTGTGTCTGATATCTGTATTCAGTATTCTTCACTCTAATTTTTTAAGAAGTAGTCAAATCTTCCATATAGGTGGCAGCACTGGCCACATGGTTTTGTTGACCAACCTTCTTGGGTCAATGCAGGTTTCATCCTAGAGGCAGGGAGAAGGAAAGACATTATGGCCTGTATCACTTAGAGTTGGAGAAGAAGAAGGTGTAGAGGCAGTTCATAATCATTCCAAGAGCGTGTTAGCAGTCAAGAAGTCTAATATGAAAGGGGAGGGAAAAATGTCGGTTGAGAGTCTTGGACAAGTGCATTTCTTACTGCCGTGAGGAATCCATCATCCGTCAAGGAGCACCAAGAGACGGGACAGGAAGACCTTAGAAAGCAGGGTCTTTTAATTGAGTCCATAAAGAGATTGTAGATTTTATTTAAAACTTATTAGTGTTATTTGCAAATAATTATGACTGTTTAAAAAATCACAGCTTTATTTTAGATTCAGGGGTACATGTGCAGGTTTGTTACGTGGGTATATGACATGATGCTGAGGTTTGGGGTATGGATCCTGTCACCCAGGTAGTGAGTACAGTACACAAGAGGAAGTTTTTCAGCTCACATCTCTCTCCCTTCCTCCCCACCAAGAATTATGACTTTCTTAAACTTCATTCTTCTCATTTTTACCCCTGCTACTAGTGGCTGGACTTGTGTTGTGAACCTTCGTAAAATTTGTTTAATATAAGAACATTTATATCATTTCTTAGGTATTTCTGTGCACATGACACCAAGTAAAGAAAATTAAATTGTATGGTGTTGGAGAAATGGGGCCGTTGCTTGGCTTACTTGGTAGCTCGATGACTTAATTCCCCAACTTTACAATACGAGCAATTAAAATTTCTGTCCAAGAAGAATTAAAATTATTACATGTCACAAGCATTTCGGATTGCTCACAAGATTTGAAGATGCAAATATGAAATACACATAATACCTAAAGTCTACTCCAGGGTTACTGCAAGTAGCTCTTGATGTGAAAAATAATAGAGGAAGTGACTATGGCACAATGTTCACACTTGTCAAATCTGGTGATGGGAGTAGGTGGTCATTATATTATTCTCTGTACTTTTCTATATATTTAAAGCTTTTCAGTATAAAAAGTAAACTCGAAAGAAAGATAGAATACTCTTTATTGCTATCAAGACTCCAAATTTTAAGGTATACTGATTTCAACTTCTTGATTCAAAAGACTTGTTTTAATTCATATAATTTAAAAATCATTTAGTTCTTATGTTTTTTTCATCCTAGTAATTTTAAAAAACTTTGTTCGATTACTCTAACCATGGATGTACCTTATTATTGTTATTTTGTTGTTGTTGAGCTTTTTATATTCTCTCATGTAGGAAGGTTTCAAGCATTACCTTTAGAAATGACAGAAGTACTAATAGTATTGAGTCATATAATTGCTTCCCACTCATACACCCACTGTATCTGTACTTTCAACAACTCCTTTTCCCCCTCATTTTCTTTATTCTGATTAAAAGTAACCAGCAATTGCTGTTTAGTTCATAACTGTCATTTGGGTAGGAAAAGTGCAGGGGATTCATGCTTCCATTTCTGGTTCATAAGTTTTATGTATGTTTCATTTTTTTTATCACCCTGGTATTGTGCTTTAGGCATATCTTACTATTATATGTTTCACATATAAGATATCTGAACACTGTGTATACATGGACAACAGCAGTGCACTCAAGGAGCTACTATTATAAATAATGATGTTTAAAGTTCAGATGAAGGACATTTTCCTGAAGGACCCATTTGATGCCATCCCTGAGCCCTCTTTATTGGAGTTTAGTGGTCTTTGTAGACATGACTTAGCAAAAGTGGAAGGGACTCCTAGGCATATTTTTATTAGGATCTTTTTGATCTACAGATACCATATATAATAGGGATTCTGACATACAAGGTTAACTATAAAGTAATGATGTTAATTTCCGTAAGCCACATAAAACTGATTTAATTATTCTGTAGTGACACCCCACGTCTAGGACATACCATACACTAATCAGTAGTTGTTTTTCTTGGCTGTATTTCTTCCATTGCCAATAAAAAAAGTCTTATATATTTTATCTTGTCCCATCAATTAAAAGGAAATTTCCTTGAAGGCAGGGATGCCATTGGCTTTGTCTGTTCTTCCGTAGTGATTTGCATCATGGTTACAAGCAGGGTCTCAGAATCTCCACTAGGTAACTTGCAGCTGCTGGATCTTAGGCAAGGGACTTAACGTCTCTACCTCTCTGTTTTCTCATTTGCAAAATGGGAACAGTGATAATGCTTTATTTCACTCGCGTCCATGTGAAGAGACCACCAAACAGGCTTTGTGTGAGCAATAAAACTTTTTAATCACCTGGGTGCAGGTGGGCTGAGTCCGAAAAGAGAGTCAGCAAAAGGAGATGGGGGGGGGGCATTTTATAAGATTTGGGTGGGTAGTGGAAAATTACAGTCAAAGGGGGTTGTTCTCTGGTGGGTAGGGCGGGGGTCACAAGGTGCTCAGTGGGGGAGCTTTTGAGCCAGGATGAGCCAGGAGAAGGAATTTCACAAGGTAATGTCATCAGTTAAGGCAGGAACAGGCCATTTTCACTTCTTTTGTGATTCTTCAATTACTTCAGGCCATCTGGATGTATATACATGCATGTCACAGGGGATATGATGGCTTAGCTTGGGCTCAGAGGCCTGACACTTTATTTTACAGATTCTAAGACATTTTTTCACATTTTAGTATCTCTGAACTTAGGACATACTTTAGTCAGTTAGGTTTTATGAATCATTGTGGTTGTGACTTGATACTACCTTAAATTATTAGTTCTGTCCTTGAGGGTGTGTTTTTTTTGTTTTGTTTTGTTTTTGATTTTGGTACCATTCGTATGAATTCAGACTGCAGTTGAGTACCTGTGCATACATTCTCAAAGAAGCTTGGTTTCTTTCCTCCTCCTGGTAGTATGTACATTTTGTTTCTCTCTTTTTCTCCATGGTTGGTTTATTTCACGCTTACCTTAACAGGGAGGGCCCACTGGTGGCCTAGTATTGTGTAGGAGTTAGATTCCTCATCTTGGGTGTCTTTTTTCTTTCTCAATAGCACAGAAAATAATGGTGCAGTCTTACAATCAGTGATGTTTTATATCTGATGTAATCAAACCTACCTTTCATGGTTGTTGTCAGCATATCTTAGGATAACATGCTAATGCTCTTAGCCTGGAATATAGTAAGCATTCAGTTTATGTTTGCGATTGTTTTATATCCTTGTTGTTCCTGTTCTGCTTTGCTCTATCTTGTTCTACTTGTTTTACTTGTTTGTGTTTATCTCTTCCACTCTGCTGTGAGCTACTCACGAATAGGTTTGGATTTCTTCCAGTATCTTCAGAGCCTAATGGCACTTGGTAGGATTGCTAAAAGGTGAACTGAGTTGCATAAAAGAAAGTGAATGCTAGTCTGATTTCTATTTTAGCTATGTTTCTGACCATAAGAAAGTCACTTTACCCCTCAAGGTATCAGTTTCTTCACCTTTAAAAAGAGCAGAATGAACTATTAACCTTAAAATTGCTCTCACCTCTAAAATTTAATTTTAGATAAACTTTTAAGTGCAGATTTACAGAAAAGTTGCAATGATAGCACAGAATTCTCTTTACCCAGTTTCTCCTGTTAACATCTTGTATTACCTTTGTTTGTCAAAACTAATGTCCTATTATCTGTTCCAGGGTCTAGTCTAGAATACTGCATTGCATTTAGTAAAATTTGATTTTAAGATAAAAATGCTGTACTATTTTGTGCATGTTTAGAGTTTTGAGTATTATAGAATATTGGTTATTAAAACTATATGCATATGATGGAATTCACTTAATTTGTTTCAATGTTAGGTTTCCATGGCACATGGAATACAAAATTTGATTAATGCCATCAGAATGATTCACGGCGTGTCAAGGTATTATAATACCTCAGAGAGAATGACCTCATTGTTTATCAAGGTAAGTTTCTATGGGAGGAAATTACATGTCATCCTGTGAAAAAGTGAGCAAATCTTTCCTTCTGAGCCCTAGGAAGGGAACTGGGAAGCCTGAGCGCCTCTCAGAGTTTTAGTACTTCTAGTGGGCAAGAAGAGAAAGGTGCTGACTGGACTCGGTTGTACTTAATTGAAGGGAGTAATTGGTACTTTTCTGTTTATCAGGTGTAAGCCCCAATACTTAAAGAAAATGTGCCTGGTGGCTTTTTAATTTATTCATTTCAAATAGTTTTGATTCTACCCAAGAGATAGGAGTGTGTTTACTATTAACAGTGCTTCTTTAGCTACTCCCATCAGCACTATATTTTGTGTAAAATCTTCCTGTGTAGCACCACATGGTTAATTATTTTAAATAATTTGAAAAATTACTCAAGCAACACATGAGACCAGGCGTGGTGGCTCAGGCTGTAATCCCAGCGCTTTGGGAAGCCAAGGTGGGAGGATCGCTGGAGCTCATGAGTTTGAGACCAACCTGGGCAACATAGGGGGACCCTGGCTCTACAAAAAAAATGTTTTAAAGTTAGCTGGGCATGGTGGTGTGTGCCTGTAGTCCTGGCTATTCCAGAGGCTGACGCAGGAGGATCCCTTGAGCCTGGGAGTTCAAGAATGTGGTAAGCTGTGATCACACCATGGCACTCCAGCCTGGGCAAGAGAGTAAGACCCTGTCTCAAAAAACAAACAAACAAAAGACCCAACAACAGGAAAAAAACCCCACATGAATAGAATTTATTTCTAAATTATTCAAGCACAACTAAATATATAAAGTCACAGTCACATTTTAAGTTTTTTTAAAAAGCAAAGTATAGGTTTAATCACTATGTCCTAAATACGACAAGACTCTCAGAATCCTTCCTCTTTACCAGTCTCTCTCATTCTTGCCATATATGTCCCACATTGAGATCATTTTTAGTTCTGAGAAAGATTCTTTGCTTGGCTTCTGAATCTTCTGGTAGGCCCATCTGTGCACTTTCTAGTAAAATCTAGTTTGAGCAGAGAACCCTGCTAAGTCAGTTTAGCAAGAACCGCCCATTCTCGATATCTGATGACTCTAGATATCTGATCAGGTTTTCATTCTCCCCGACCCCCCAGGTGTTGTCCGATCACTTTGGCCTGTCTTGAGCAAGAATCCTGTTAGGTCAGTTTAGCCAAAATCCCCCTTACCTCTGATGTTTCCTCTTAATAATTTTCCACCCACTGACCCCCATCCTGCCCCTTGGCTGTACATTCCTGCTTGCCCACGCTGTGTTCAGAGTTGAGTGCAATCTCTCCTTCCCGCTGCAAGATCCCATTTCAGTGGTCCCTATACCTATCACAAGGGTCCTGAATAAAGTCTCTTGCTATGCAAGTATCACGAATACTTTTTTTTTAACAGTTCCATATTATTCTTAACATTTTTTTCAACATTGTGAATCAACAAGTATTCAGACTAAAATCCAAGTATTGCTAATTTATTGATCACCACTGTTTTGTGATTCCCACATCTTTTTCCTTCTTGGATTCATTATTTCTTTTGCTGAAAAAAGTTCTTTCAGAGAGGGTTTCAGGGTGGTGAACTTCCTGGATTTCTACATGTCTGAAAATCACTTTCATTTTGTGTGATCACTCAGATGCTGGTGTGACTTGGATTTTAAATTCGACATCATTGTCTCCTGGGAAGTTGAAGATATTGCTCGATCATTGTCTAGTATTCAATATTGTTGATGAGAAGCTTGGTGCTAATCTGATTCTTGTTTCCTTTGTAGGTAACTGGTTTTATTCTCCCAGGAATCTTTTAGGATTTTTTCTTTACCTTTGAATTTCTAAAATCTCAAACTTTTTCTTTTACATTTATCTCATTCTACACTTGCTGAGTTGTCTCAATCCAAAGACTTTCGTTTCTCTTTTTTTTTTTTTTATTTTGAGACGGAGTCTCGCTGTGTCACACAGGCTGGAGTGCAGTGGCGCGATCTTGGCTCACTGCAAGCTCTGCCTCCCGGGTTCATGCCATTCTCCTGCCTCAGCCTCCCAAGTAGCTGGGACTACAGGTGCTTGCCACCATGCCCGGCTAAGTTTTTGTATTTTTAGTAGAGACAGGATTTCACTGTGTTAGCCAGGATGGTCTCGATCTCCTGACCTCATGATCCGCCCGCCTCGGCCTCCCAAAGTGCTGGGATTACAGGCGTGGGCCACTGCACCTGACCTCCTTTCTCTTTATTCCTGGGAAACAATCCTCTTTTGCCTTGGATTATTCCTAGTTCACTGATATGGTTTGGATGTTTGTCCCCTCCAAATCTCATGTTGAAATGTGATCCTCAGTGTTGGAGATGGGGCCTGGCAGGAAGTGTCTGGGTCATGGGAGTAGATCCCTCATGAATGGTTTGGTGCCCTCCTTGTGGTAATGAGTTCGTGCAACAGCTGATTGTTTAAAAGATCCTGGCATCTCTCTCGCTTGCTGTCATACGAGGCCAGTTCCCACTTTGCTTTCGACCATGACTGTAAGCTTCCTGGGGCTGTCATCGGAAGCAGATGCCGGTGCTATGCTTCGTGTACAGCCTACAGAGCTGTGGGCCAAATAAACCTCTTTTCTCTATAAATTACCCGTTCTCAGGTGTTCCTTGATAGCAGTGTAAATGGACTAACACACCTACCCATTCAATTTATTCTCTCCCCTTGCATCTAACTTGCATTTCTCTTAATTTTTTTTCTTCCATCTTTGCCCTTTTCTGGCTCACTCATTTGCTCATTTTTGTGCCAATTGATGTTCAGTTCATCAATAGAATTTCTTTTAAAATTCTGAGAATGAAAATTCCAATTTCAAGTTCTCTAGTTTTTTTTAATGTTATTATTATTATTTTTTATTTTTAGAGACAGAGTCTCATTCTGTTTCCCAGGCTGGCCTTGAACTCCTGGGCTCAAGTGATCCACCCACCTTGGCCTCCCAAAGTGCTGGGATTACAGGCATGAGCCACTGCACTTGGCCCATAGGTTTACTCTTTATCATATTTTTATGCTTGTGGTTTGAAATTTATATATAAATATTTTTTCTCTTTTTACATATAATTATTTTGTACCTGTATTTATTTTAGGTAACAAATCAAATGGTAACAGCATGTAAAGCATATATTACTGATGGAGGATTAAACCATGTATGGGATCAGGAAACGCCAGTGGTACTAAAGAAAATTCAGGTTTGTAGAAGTACTTTTATTTTCATAAATTAAATCTTTTCCCATCCTGCCCAATTTTACTTTGTTTATTCACAAAATATGTTAACTGAAAAAACTTCCTGCAGAGTAGTGTTGAGAATATAAAAAGAATACAATTCTCATTATCTATTTCCCTTTATATTTAGTGCTTCTCTTAGGGTATAATTTAATTTTCATCTTCTCCATGGCTGCCTGTGTTAGACTCCTGTGTGCCATTTCATATGCTCTGGCCACTACATCTCATTCCAGCCCCTGTTGTAATTAAACTTTTTGCCTTTTTTTTGCACTGGTTAGGATTACCATGTATCCTTAAATAAACACAGTAGTAGTTGGCATCCTAATTTTGATCCTGGTTTAGAAGACAATGTTTCTAACATTTCCCCGATTTAGTTGGATGCTTTTGTAAGTTTTAAATATATCTTCGATCAGATTAGTTTAGTACCAAGATATATTTTTTAAAGTTATGAATGGGTTTTGAAAAATTGTCTTCTGCACATATTGATTGAGATGCTTATAGAATTTTGCTCCTCAGTCTGTTAATGTGATAGATGACATTTTTAGACTTTCTAAAACTGTCGTAACGTTTCTGGGATAAACTCAACTTGGTCATGGTGTAATTATCTTTTTAAAAGCCACTCAAGTTCAGTTTGCTACAGTTTTGTTTAGGATTTTCGGGAACTGTATTGGTGAGGGAGAGAGCCTATAATTTTCCTTTCTCATACTGACCTTGTCTGTGTTTTTGGCATTAATGTCTCAGAATGAATGGAGGGTGGGGGGAAGTATTCCTCCTTTTTCCATTTTCTGAAAAAGTTTGTATAGAATTAAAGTGACCTGCTTATTGAAAGTTGGAAAGAAATGGCCACAGCAAGAATCCTCCTTCTGGAAGTGGTTATTGGTCATCTCTGTGTGCAGGTTCCCTGGTCTTCGTAGTGCCAAAGTGTGTGGCTTGAACAGGGAGGTCAAGTTTGAAAAGTATCGCAGTGCCCTCCACCCAGGATGGGAACCATTATTCCTGCAGGCCTGGTGCTGACTGCCATCCTGGCCAGGGCACTGCTATCACCCTTGCTCTGACCTCTGAACTGGAGGATAAGAAGAGGAAGAATTGCATTTCGTGTTTCTCATGCTGAAAACAGTGGATTCTAAGGACTGGAAGAATCAGGATCATTATGCAGGTCTTGGACTTAGCCATGTAAGATACAAAGCTACACAGAGACACATCAAAGCAGCTCATAAAGCAGTGGTTTTAAAACATCATGGAAAGCAGCCGGTGAACCAATAAAGGAAAGAGATAATGACTACTTCACTTGCATCACTAAAATTATAAAATGTATGACCCAGTGAAAAGAGGAGCATTTAACAGTGTAGATCATACATTTGGAAACTCAGTTCCTTCTAAAAGTGAAGCAAGGGACAGTTTCTTTGAAGTGTTTTTCCCACTATTCAAAAATAATTCCAGATGGTCAAAAAAAAGTTTCTAAACCTGGTGTTATGAATCCATCATTTTATTCCTTCTGGTGTAGTTTTTATGCTTGGACAGAATTTTCTTATTTAAATACAGAAGGAAGAAAGCAGAATATTGTGACAAGAGAGGGATTGAAAAGAAGAATAGAGCAACAAGAGCACAAAGAAAGAAAGAAGAAATGAATTGAAAACATTAGTTGATAATACACATAGCTGTGATACAAGAATAAAAAAATTCAAGGAAGAGAAAGCCAAGGTCAGGCGCAGTGGCTCATGCCTGTGACTCCAGCACTTTGGGAGGCCGAGGAGGGTAGATCGCTTGAGCCCGGGAGCTCGAGACCAGCGTGGGCAACATGATGAAACCCTGTCTCTACAAAAAATTAGCCAGGGGTATTGGTGCACACCTGTAATCCCAGCAACTTGGGAGGCTGAGGTGGGAGAATTGTTTGAGCCTGAGAGGCTGAGGCCGCAGTGAGGTGAGCCATGATCGCGCCACTGCACTCCAGCTTGGGTGACAGAGCAAGACTGTCTCAACATAAAAAAAAAAAAAAAGAGAGAGAAAGCCAAGAAAGAAGCAAGATTGAAGAAGCAAGAGGCTACAGAAAAGCAAAGACAAGCTGAATTAAAAGCTGCTTGAATAGCTAAGGAGGAAGAAGAGGAAGTTAAACAACAAGTATTGTTGGCAAAGAAGGGAAAAGATATCCAGAAAAGAGTTGTTAAAAGGAAAAGACAAACCTTCAAAATTCAAGGAAGACCGGAAATCACTTTTTCTGACAATAAGTGGAAAAGGTGGAAGAAGTGGAAAAACTTTGATAGGCTTCAACTAGCAAGTTTACAGCATTTCAGTGAAATACCTCATCTACAAAAATCTAGGAATTGCTGCTCTGATAAAAACGGAAGAAATAAATGAGCCAATTAGAATGGAGAAAGAGGAAGGGGAGGCTTGTGTGTGTGACAAGCATCAAAGAATGCAGAGAAATCACCTGTCAAAGGTGGAAATGGCAGTAGAAATTGGTAAGAGGAGCATTGGTCTGCAGTTACTAATTAAAGCCACAGGCCCCTTTTCTGCATGAACTAATTCAATATGGGAAGTTATTACCAATTATATGAACGCACATTGTTTTTTTGGAGTCAAGAGAACTTATTGGCAAAGAAAATTGAGCCTCTGAAAAATTGACCCTCATAAAAAAAAGACGACAAAAAAGGCTTTGGATAATTTTTAAAAGAACATGGAGTAGTCTCTCAAGTACATGAAGTAGGCCTCCTTCAGATGCACCTGAAAGATGAGGAAAAATAGAGGGAGCAGTGCCTGGCAAGACAAAAGAGGACCTCAAGAAATGATATAAAGAAGTTGTTGAGGTGGTAAAGGCGATGAAATGCCCAGGAACAACTGCTGAATGCAAATGGAGCCGAGAAATGACTTATGGACAGTCTTTGTTGTGTATGCATTTAAAAAATAAAACTGATAATTGGAGATGCTGAGCACCTTTTCAAATGCCTGCTGGCTATTTGTATGTTTCCTTTTGAGAAATGTCTTTTCAGGTCCTCTGCCCATTTTTTAAATATTTTTTTTTGAGATGGAGTCTCACTCTGTCACCCAGGCTGGAGTGCAGTGGCACGATCTCGGCTCACTGCAACCTCCACCTCCCAGGTTCAAGCGATTCTCCTGTCTCAGCCTCCTGAGTAGATGGGATTACAGATGCCTGACACCACGCCCAGTTAAGTTTTGTATTTTTAGTAGAGACAGGGTTTCACCATGTTGGCCAGGCTGGTCTTGAACTCCTGACCTCAAGTGATCCTCCTGCCTCAGTTTCCCAAAGTGTTGGGATCACAGGTGTGAGACACCATGCCTGGCCTCATTTGTTCATTTTAAAATCAGATTATTTATTTTCTTCCTATTGAGTTATTTGAGTTCCTTATATATTTTGGGAATAAACCTCTTATTAGATATATGGTTTGCAAATACTGTCTTCCAATCTGTAGGTTGTGTCTTCACTCTGTTTTCTTTTCTGTGCAAAAGCTTTATAGTTTGATACAATCTCATTTGTTATTTTTGCCTTTGTTTCCTGTACGTTTGGGGTCACATCCAAAAAATCAATGCCAAGTAGCTTTTCCCGACATTTTCCTCTAGTAATTTTAGAGTTTCAGGTCTTATCTTTACATTTTTAGTCAACTTTAGGTTGACTTTTGTATGTCATGTGAAACAATGGTTCAATTTTATTATTTTGCTTGTGGATATCCAGTTTTCCCAAGACCATTTATTGAAGAGACTGCCCTTTCCTCACTGTGTGTTCTTGGAACCTTTGTCAAAGATCAGTTGACCATAATGCATGGATTTATTTCTGGGTTCTCTATTCTGTTTCATTGGTCTATGTATCTGTTTTTATGTCAGTACCATGCTGTTTTGATTACTATAGCTTGGTAGTACATACAAATATACTACGGTATAAAATCAGGCAGTGTGATGCCTCCAGCTTTGCCAATTAAAAACCACAATGAAGTATCATCTCACACCTGTTAGAATGCCTACTACAGAAAAAGACAAATGGTAACGAATGTTGGTAGGAATGTAAATTAGTGTAGTCATTATGATACATAGTATAGAGGTTCCCCCCAATATTAAAAATAGAACTACCATATGATCCAGCAATCTCATTTCTGGGTAAATATTTAAAGGAAATGATATAACTGTCTCAAAGAGATATCTGCATTCTTATATTCATTGCAACATTATTCACAATAGCCAAGATACGGAAACAACCTAAGTGCCTGTTGACAGATGAATGGGTAAAGAAAATGTGGTATATAGGGTATGTATGTATACAAGTATGCGTTTGTATGTGTGTGTGTATGGATACATATATATAATGGAATATTATTCAGTCTTTACAAAGAAGGAAATATTGTCATTTTTGACAACACGGCTGAACTTTATTTCATTATGCTAAGTGAAATAAGCCAGACACAGAAAGACAAATACTGCCTTTTTTCATCTATATGTGGAATCTAAAAAAGTCAAGCTCTTAGAAGCGGAGAGTAGAATGGTGGTTACCAGGGGCTGGAGAGGGATGGCACAATGACGAGATATTGGTGAAAGAGTACAAATTTTCAGTTTTGCAGGATGAATAAATTCTGGAGATCTAATGTACTGTATGATGACTATAGTTCACAATACCATTTTGTTTTTGGTTTTTGAGACAAGGTCTAGCTCTATTGCTCAGGCTGGAGCGCACTGGTGCCATCTCAGCTCAATGCAACCTCCGCCTCCTGGGCTCAAGCCATCCTCCCATCTCAGCCTCCCTAGTAGCTGGGACTACAGGCATGCACCATGTATTGCATACTTGACATTTGCTAAGAAAGGAGGTCATACCCCCCACCCCAAAAAGTAACTCACACCCCCCACCCCAAAAAGTAACTATGTGAGGTGAGGATATGCTAATTAGCTTGATTTTGGTAAACATTTCACAATGTATACATCTTTTAAAACATCATGGGGCCAGGCGCGGTGGCTCAAGCCTGTAATCCCAGCACTTTGGGAGGCCGAGACGGGTGGATCACGAGGTCAGGAGATCGAGACCATCTTGGATAACACGGTGAAACCTCGTCTCTACTAAGAAATACAAAAAACTAGCCGGGCGAGGTGGCGGGCGCCTGTAGTCCCAGCTACTCCGGAGGCTGAGGCCGGAGAATGGCGTGAACCCGGGAGGCGGAGCTTGCAGTGAGCTGAGATCCGGCCACTGCACTCCAGCCTGGGCTACAGAGCGAGACTCCGTCTCAAAAAACAAAAAAAACAAAAAAAACCCAAAAAAACCCCATCATGTTGTGTACCTTAAATATATACAATTTTTGTTTGTCAATTATTCCTCAATAAAACTGGAAAAAAAATAAAACTGGAAATACTGAACAAAAAGCAAGTCTGATAGAACTCATCTGTTAAGCATTTTCTTTGTGAAAAGATTTTTAATTTCCTGCTTCTCGTATAATTAAAAATTTTTAATTATGATAAAAATAACATAAAATTTACTATTTTAACCATACAATTGAGTGGCATTAACTACATTCACAGTGTTTTGCAACCATCACTGCTGTCCATTTCAGAACTTTTTCATCATTCTAAACTGAAACTCTGTAGTCATTAAATAATTCCCCAAACTCAGGCTGGGCACCGTGGCTCACGCCTGTAATCCCAGCACTTTGGGAGGCTGAGGCAGGCGGATCACCTGAGGTTAGGAGTTCGAGACCAGCCTGGCCAACATGGTAAAACCCCGTCTCTACTAAAAATACAAAAATTAGCCAGGCATGGTGGCAGGCTCCTGTAGTCCCAGCTACTCAGGAGGCTGAGGCAGGAGAATCACTTGAACCCTGGAGTTGGAGGTTGCAGTGAGCCGAGATGGTACCATTGCACTCCGGCCTGGGCAACAAGAGCAAACCTCCCTCTCAGAAAAAAATAAAATAAATAAATAAATTCCCCAAACTCTCTGCCCTGGCCCCTAGTAACTTGTTTTGACTGTCTGTCTTTATGAATTTTCCTATTCTAGGTACCTCAAATAAGTGGATTTAAACAATATTTGTTTTTTTGTGTCTGGTTTATTTCACTTAGTGTAATATGTTCATCTATGTTCTAGTATGTATCAGAATTTCATTCCCTTTCATGGCTGAGTAATATATTCCATTGTATGTATAGCCCATATATTTTTATCCATTCCTCTGCTGATGCACATTTGATTTGTTACTACCTTTTGGCTATTGTGAATTATGTGGCTATGAACATTGGTGTGTATCTGTTTGAGCCCCTGCTATGAGTTCTGCTGGGTGTATTCCTAGAAGGGAAATTGTTGGGTCATATAGTAATTCTATGTGTAACTTTTAGAGTTCCTGCCAAACAGTTTTCCACAGTGGCTACACCATTTTACATTTCCACCCGCAATGCAGGAGGGTTCCAATTTCTTCATTTCCTTGCCAACACTTTTTATTTTCTATTATTTTGATAAGAGCCATTCTAATGTGTATGGAGTGAAGTGACATCTCATTGTGGTTTTGATTTGTTTTCCCTAGTGGCTAGTGATGGCTGAGCATCTTTTCATATGCTTAGTGGCCCTTCGTACATCTTTGCAGAAATATTTACTCAGGCCCTTTATCCATTTTTGAATTGGGTTGTTTGGTTTTTTTTGGTGGTGGTTGTTGAGTTGTAGGATTTCTTTATATATTCTGGATATTAATTCCTTATCATATATATGCTTTGCAAATATACTATTGCTTATTTATTTATTTTACTTGTTCATTTTGAGAAAAAACCTCACTCTGTCACCCAGGCTGGAGCGCAGTAGCATGATCAAGCTCACTGCATCCTTGACCTCCTGGGCTCAAGGGATCCTCCAACCTTTGCCTCCTAAGTAGCTGGGACCACGGGTGCATGCCATCACACCCGGGTAATGTTTTTATTATTGTAGAGACAAGGTTTTGCTGTATTTCTCGGGTGGTCCCAAACTCCTGAGCTTAAGCAATCATCCTGCCTTTGCCTCCCAAAGTGGTGGGATTACAGGCATGAGCCACCACACCTGGCCTGTTTATTAAAAAAACTATTTGACTATACTTTCTATTTCTTTTCGAGTCAGTTTTAGTAAGTTGATATTCTTGGGGAATTTCCCCAAATTGTCTAAAATTTGTAATTTATTGACTTAATGTTGATAATATTCTCTTACTATTCTTTGTCTTACTATATAAGATGTCCCCTTATTTGCTAATATTCTTTATCTTCTTTCTGTTTTCCTAATCATTCTTGCTCCCCTCATTCCCAGATTCAAAACAACTTATCATCTTCCTAGGAGTTTCTCATTTCTGTTGTTTTTATTATTACTTGCAGGATTCCATGTTTTCATCTAGAGTTTCTCTGACGTTATTTTTGGGAATAGGAGTCAGAAATTACTCCCCCCAAGTTTGCCAATTGGCAGGAACCATAACTCTTTACATAGAATTTAGCAATGTAGTCTCATTATTCTTTTAAGATCCTTAAGATTACTAGCCATTTACTGACTGAATTAGAAATGGGAACTTGGTTTTCTTAATTCTAGTTCAATGTTTCCATCACATCTGAAATGTTTTTAGAAAACTTTCAGTGTATACTTTTTAGGAATAGTTTTTATATGAGTTGGAGGAAACAATGAGAATTGTTGCTCAGAATCTTATTTGAGAACTGTTATTCAGAGCCAACTCATTAAAAAAATTTTTTTAGGCCGGGTGCGGTGGCTCAAGCCTGTAATCCCAGCACTTTGGGAGGCCGAGATGGGCAGATCACGAGGTCAGGAGGTCGAGACCATCCTGGCTAACCCGGTGAAACCCCGTCTCTACTAAAAAATACAAAAAACTAGCTGGGCGAGGTGGCGGGCGCCTGTAGGCCTAGCTACTCAGGAGACTGAGGCAGGAGAATGGCGTAAACCCGGGAGGGGGAGCTTGCAGTGAGCTGAGATCTGGCCACTGCACTCCAGCCTGGGTGACAGAGCGAGACTCCATCTCAAAAAAAAAAAAAAAATTTTTTTTATTATACTTTTAAGTTCTGGGATACATGTGCAGAACGTGCAGGTTTGTTACATACGTATTCACATGCCCTGGTGGTTTGCTGCACCCGCCAACCTGTCATCTACATTGGCTATTTTTCCTAATGCTATCCCTCCCTTAGCCCCCTAAAGCCGACTCGTTTTTGTTGAATGAGTGAAAAATAATCAGATACCTCAACGAGAGCAGTAAGAATTGTTTTGGAGATTGCGATAGAGGAAAGAATGAGACCAATTATTCTCAAATCTGAGTATTTATAGGAATCACTATAGGAGAACTAGTTAAAAATGTAGATTTCTGAGTCTCACTTGCAGAAATTCTGATTTAGTGGCTTCAGTGGGCAGAATAACGGTCCCCAAAGATGTCTGTGTGCTTATCCTCAGAACATATCCATAGGTTATGTTACATATGGCAAGGGGTAATTAAGGTTGCAGATGGAATTAAAGTGCCGATCAGCTGATATGGGGATTACCGAAGTGGGCCCAATGTTTAAGGGTTCTTATATGGGTGAGAGGAGGCAGAAGAGTCAGAATCTGAGAAATGGCGTTATGGTAAAGATTTGGCTGGCTATTGATGGTTTCAAAAAAGTTTAACATTAAAAAAAAGATTTGGTGTTTAGGAAATGTTAGCTTGACATGATAGTTAATTCCTACTGTACCCAGCAACCATATTCTCTTTTTTATTTCTATTACATTCACAAACTAGACCAGTGTATCTGTAGGCAAATAATTAGGATTTCAGCAATGTACTCATGAAAGACTTTATGACCTTCTTTTGGAAAAATGATTGTCAGATGATAGCTTTGTATGACAGAAACTTCATATTTTATATACCTGTGCGTAAAGAATGCTTATTCTAAGGTGGATGCGAACTGAATAGAGATATCTTGATAGATAATTTCTGGACCTCTTGGGAGTTCTAATTAGTCATGAAAATGTAAAAACAAATAGTAGATGGTGTGCTTTGATGTAGGATAAGAGTTAAAGGAAAACAGTGAGGATGAAGAAAAGTGAGGTTGAAATGAGGATGAAAATATGGTATAAATAAAAAAAACTATACAGATTTTCACAGTTTGATCAGTTCTGTGTGAGGGTAGAGTTTTTGAATTTTCGATTCCTGAACAAATATCTCGCTTTCTTTTCCGCGTTTCTTTTACTTTTCTCGTAGGACTGCATTTTTCTCTTCAAGGAATATCAGACATCTTTTCATAAAACAAGGAAGCAGATTTTAGAATCCTCAGGGGAAAAATCTTTTGAGGTTTCAGAAATGTATATATTTGGAAAATTTGAAGCTTTTTGCAAAAGACTGGAGAAGGTAAGCATTATGCAGTCGTCATACCCCACTCCACACCACACCTTTTTGGTGATTTTGTACTTTATGTAGTGCCATTGAGAATTATTGTTCCTGATCTCTTGTCTCACTATTGTTATGACTCATCTAATGTTACTCACAGGTCACTGCATTTTATTATAACTTATTTTTTCATTCCTGGTTACTGCCTTCTGCCAGTAACACAAGCGCTATGGTCAACTTCCACATCTCTCAAGACCTCAATTTACCTCTGCCTGTGGAACTTCAACTTAAAAGGCTCTGCTCTTAACAATTATATTAGGCTGAAAAAAAGTGTGAGGTGAAATACCTGCAAAGCCTGGTAGTAGTCAGTAGTTGTGGAATCTCTGGATGTGTAAGCATGTCGTCTTTCTGAGCCAGTGTATATGGTGTATACATAAACATTGTGTGGGTGATATCTTTGCTGGACAGACATAGGTTTGATTCATTTATTAGGACTGGTTGGGAAGGAGTGACATTATTTCGGGGGATATAGGCCAGCCCATATCAGCGACTTCTTGGAGTCATCCTTTGAAAAGTATGTAAAGATCTCATTTAGGTATTCTTCCCCCAACTTCGCTAGTTCCCTGGATCCTGCTAGTATTTAGAATCTTGTTCATCATTTGTTGGAAAGTAATGAGGGACATTATGTAGGTTGAAGACCTAGACATGTTTGGAAGCCTATTTTTATTAGTAACTTCCTGATCAAGCCAGGACAGGAAAGTATGAGTAATGAACAGAACCAAGTTGCTGAGTGGGATCCTTCATACATACTTCTTTGATGCTGTGTTTTTAAATTTGTTTCTTTAACAGCTTTATTGAGACATAATGAATATACTATACTATTTACCCACTTAAACTGTACAAGTCAGTGTTTTCTAGGATATTCACAGGGCTGTGCAGTCATTACCACAATCTAATTTTAGAACATTTTTACTCCCACTAAAAGAAACCTTGTGTCCATTGTCAGTCATACCCCATTCTCCCCTCTCCCCAGTTTTAAGCAACCACTGATCTACTGTCTCTATAGATGTACCTATTCTGGACATTTTGTATAAGTGGAATCATACAATATGTGGTCTTTTGTGGCTACTTTCACTAGCATAATGTTTTCAAAGCTCATCTATATTATACTTTTTTTTTTTTTTTGGACAGAGTCTCGCTGTGTCGCCCAGGCTGGAGTGTGCAGTGGCGCGATCTCTGCTCACTGCAAGCTCTGCCTCCTGGGTTCACGCCATTCTTCTGCCTCAGCCTCCCGAGTAGCTGGGACTACAGGCGCTTGCCACTGCGCCTGGCTAATTTTTTGTATTATACCATTTTTCAGAACCTCATTCCATTCATCATTGAAGAATATTCCATTGTACGGATAATATCACAGTTTATTTTTCTACTCATCAGTTTATGGACATTACGATTATTTCCTCTTTTTGGCTATTATGAATAATATTGCTATGAACATTTGTGTACAAGAGTTTGTATAGTCATGTGTTGTCATTTTTCTTGGGTATATGTGCAGAAGCAGAATTGCTAGGTCATATGGCAATCCATGTTTAACTTTTTGTTGATAATCCCAACTAACCAGCAAAGTATGAGGTTTATGATTTCTTCACATCCTTGCCAACACTTGTTATTACCTGTCCTTTTGAATTTAGCCATTCTACTGGGTATGAAGTGGTATCTCCTTGAGGTTTTGATTTGCACTTCCCTGATCGCTAATGATGTGGAGCATCTTTTCATGTGCTTTTGTCCATTTGTATATCTTCTTTGAAAAAACATCTATTCAAATTCTTTGCATATATTTAACTGAGTTATTTGTCTTTTTTTGTTGAGTTGTAAGAGTTCTTTATATATGCTGGGTATAACTTCCTTGTCGGATATATGATTTACAAGTATTTTCTCTTATTTTTGGGTTATGTTTTCACTTTCTTGATGGTGTCCTTTGAAGTACGATAGTTTTTAATTTTAATGAAGTTCAATGTATCACATTTTTCTTTTGTTTTCCTTGTGTTTTTGATGTCATATCTAAGGAACTGTTGTATGGGGCTGTTTTATGCATAATAGATTTTAAAAAACATTTTATTTTTATTTATTAAATTAAAAAAGTTGAGATGGGGTCCTGTTGTTTTACTCAGGCTGGAGTGCAGTGGCGTGATCATAGCTCACTTGGCTTTGAACTCCTCAGCCTCCTGAGTAGCTGGGACTACAGGCATGTACAATCATGCCTAGCTAATTAATTTTGTGTGTGTGTGTGTGTTTGTGGAGATGGGGTCTTGCTATGTTGATGAGCTGGTTTTGAACTCCTGGCCTCAAGCAGTCCTCCTTCCTCAGCCTTCCAAAGTGCGGAATTATAGGCATGATTAGGACAAAGATGCTTAATGTTCTGACTCCACTAGAGCATAAACCTGGAGGTGGGTCTCGGTTACCCTTATTTTCCAGGAGCCAGAACCCTTGCCAACCTGGGTGCCGTTTTAAAATTGGTAGTTTCAGGACTCAAGCTTATTAGTGTTTGGGGGTGGGTCTAATGCTGATAGAATGGTCATCCATCTGTGAAATAGCAGCCCAGGAATTCCTCTGACGCTAGAGGAAGTGGTCTGTAATGACCAGCTGCATCAGCTGCACCCACTCTGGTCTCTGGAGAAGCCATGCCTCTGGTTTGAAGAATACAACTTCAAGCCACAAGTGCTCAGCAACCAGAGCTGAGGTAGCACCCCCTAGAGGCTTTACCTGAAATGCATCCTGATTGCTAGGTTGTCCCAACTCCCTTGTACTAAGAACCCCTTGACAGACTGGCATCTTTCCCATTGGATAATTAGTGGATATCAGTGTCCACTCTCAAAGGTGGGGCTGTCAAACTTAACCCTGAAGTGTGTCCAGGATTTACATAATCCACAAGAGATGGTTACCGAGCTGCCTAGGTGGGCTTCCTCTGATGAATGGGGTATGGAAGGGGCCACTGTTTGACTACCCTTGTGAACTCTTACATAGATGAAGAGGAGAGCCAGAAGGGTGCACTAAGAGCCTATTAGGGAAAGCTGAGCTTTGAAGTCGGAATGACCAAGTGACAAAGTCAAAGGGCAGACAAGACTGAGGTTGGGGTTGGAGAGCTGAGATTTCAGAGTTAGACAGATATGTTGGGGCCCTTCGAGGAGTAAGTGAAGAAGGCTCTAGTATGTCAGTGTTAGGATGTCTGAAACACACATTTTTATGACAGGTATAGACTTGATGGTGCATTGAGTCCTAAATAGCCAGAATGAAATGTGTGCAATAGTCTTTGCTTCTTCCTCTTCCTGCCATGTAAATGTTGGTGAATATTGGTGTTTCCCAGAGCTCTATCTTCAGTTTTGTTTTCTTCTCACCCTGAACATTTGTGGGAGAGAAGAGAAAAGGTGGAGAGCTGGTATTGCTGGGGGAGATTTGAGGATCTGGAGCTAGTACGTGAGGTAGGGTCTCCACTCATGGTGACGCTGACATGAGGGAATCATAGCAAGTTGAGAACTGGAAAGGGTGCAAGGTTGGTGAGCCGGAGGAAAGACTATATATTGGTGGTGAGTACTGAGTGATTGAACATTGATAGAGAGATGTTGAAAAAGCCAGGGCCAGGACAAACTAGCCAGGAGCATGGTCTTGGTTGATTCCCACAGCTGGCTTTACGTTGCTCTGTGTGGTATGGGGACAGAGGGTCCACTGGCTAAGTTTGAAGGGCAAGCATGGGACTGACCACCATGTCTGCCTCAGATGACCCCTCATCCAACCAATCAACAAAATAGAGGACATGTTAGTGACAGGAATTTTGTCCCGGTCTCTGGCTGTTGGAGCCAGGTGGTAGAGTAATGAGGTAAGGGTACAGGAAACAGTCTTAGCAGGTTAGAATAACAGAGCAAGCCAGTAGTAGTTTGCTTTTTGCTCTTTAAAGTAGTTGAGTGGAGCACATGTGTTAGGAGGAGACTCAGATAGTTCCTGTGTTTATATAGAGCATGCGCAACATGCTGTAAATCCTAGTGGCCTGTATTTCCTCCACATTTGCAGTGGCTTCTAGGATGATAATAGTTTTTGGAAGTGTATGAAAATAGTGGAGTAAGAGCAACAGTTGCTTTGAAAATAGTCCTTCTGGGTGACCATACATGGGGATTCATGTGAATTCTGCTGGCTGTGTAGGAGGATCAGTGGTGGTGTCTTTATGGTGTGTGTGGTATTTGGAAGATTCTCTGAAAACAGGTTTATTTCCTTTCTGGCCATTGGACAAAGGGGCCAGCACTGGAGAGCATTCAGCATTGTTCTCTAAAGCAGAAGTCAAAATGGGGAAGAGTAAGGAGTAGCCTGTGGACGTGAGTTTTTTGTTTGTTTGTTTTGGTGAAGTAGGTGGTGTTAGGTTGGGACAAAGGCAGCCATTTCTGAAATAAAGTCCATTGTGAGGGTTTCCCAGGTCTCATCATGGGTCAGGAATGATTGCTGCTATTATTCAAGCTTCTTGGGCCAGTCTTTTACCTGAACACAGGTGTCAAAGAGGGAACACAGGTGGATATGTGCCAATGTTAGTTGTCAGAACTACAGTTAGGGCCAAAAAGCAGGGTAGAGCTTCTGAGTCCAGTAATCCAGTGAAATGATTTTCAGAAAATCCTCAAGAGACCGCAGGATGAAGCTATTTAGTCAAGTTCCCCGCCAACCTTGAAAGAAAAGGTGATTGATTAAACTCTGAAAAAGATTGTGAACTCTCTCTGGATATGATATAACATCTTCTGTCTTAGTCTAAGAAGTAAGAATGACGGATGACAGAGATTTGTCTTCTGTTTTATCTCCTCTGGTTGGTTTTAGCTAAATTATTCCAGGTTCTGTTTAATGGTTTGTGTTTTATATCAATGATTCATCATTAAGAGCTTATTTTAGGGAAGTTGCCTACTATCTCATTTAAAAAAGCAAAATAACATTTCTCTTTTTAAGATTACAGAAATGATAACTGTTGTGCAAACATATTCAACCTTGAGTAATTCTACCATAGAAGGAATAGATATTATGGCAATAAAATTCAGAAATATTTACCAAGGGGTTAAGAAAAAGCAATATGACATTCTGGATCCAAGAAGGACAGAGTTTGACACAGATTTCTTAGAATTCATGACAAAAATCAATAGTTTAGAGGTAAGTAATTATACCTTATTTTTACTTAGTAAAGCTGAAAAGTAGTCGATAGTACTATCCAGTACTTTTTGTAAATATTCACATATGGTGTTTCTATATTTATGATTTATTTTAAGTTCCTCTTTCATATTGATCAAACATATTTGCAGTGTAAGTTTTAAACTACTCCATTAAAGGTTTTGTTTTTTTTAATGAATAATGAGCATATTCAATAAAAGACATCAGAGAATAACTAGAAGCCCAAAGGGCTTTTATAGCTAGGATTCTTTTTTTTTTTTGAGATGGAGTCTTACTCTGTCACCCAAGCTGGAGTATAGTGGAGTGATCTCGGCTCACTGCAACCTCCACCTCCTAAGTTCAAGTGATTCTCCTGCCTCAGCCTCCTGAGTAGCTGAGATTACAGGCACGTGCCACCACACCCAGTTAATTTTTGTATTTTTAGTAGAGACAAGATTCGCCGTATTGGCCAGGCAGGTCTTGAACTCCTGACCTCAGGTGATTCACCCACCTCAGCCTCCCAAAGTGCAGGGATTACAGGTATGAGCCACTGCACCTGGTCTCATTTTTAATTTACATTAAAATTTGTATTTGATTCTTGTGCTAAGGAGCCAATATTATTTTTCCAGCTCAAGAGAGAATTTATAAACGTTATTCTTTATCAAGTGTGATCAGATTTGAGAACAGATTAGGAAGATGGATCACTCTCCCTGTGGCCTTATGCTTTATGCCTCTGTTCTCTCTGCTGCTATAGAGGGCAGCTCTGAAGAGGCGTTCATATCCTGTGTGTCATAGATTAAGGGACACCAGATGGGTGACAGGTAGTCAGAAAGTATGTCAGATGAGACTGTAAGATGTTTTTCTCTCACCTTTTGGGCTATATGACCTCAGTTACTCTCTCCTGTTAACTGAAACTACTGTTAACCTACGTTTAGCCCAAAGGAATGTCTCCTCTTGCTGCAGAATTTCCTGGAGACACAAGCAGGGATAAGAATACACTTTGTACACTTTTTGAGTCTGACATCCTTGCCATGAAAGTGAGAAAAATCAGATGTTTTCCTCATGTATTTAAAAAATTCTTTAAAAACTACATTACATGTAACCTGGGCAATATAAATACGTAAGAAAGATCCTAAAATTCTACCACTCTAACGATAACACGTTTTGTTTTTGGCATAGATTTCCTTTCAGTTTTTGAAAGTTAGACTCTTTGATGCTAAGATATATTATATTTTAATTATTACTTTTAGTGTTTGGCTGGTTAGGTAGGGTGGAGTTTGCTTCCAAAATGCTTCGAAAGTTAAATCTTTATGGCAATGGGAAGTTTTGAAAAACTTGTTATCTCTTAAATTATTTTTATGATTTATTGAGAAAGATCATATGTTATAAAGGCTTTATTGTGGTCTTAGATTCAACTTTTAGCTTTCAGTAAATTTAGAACAATATTAACCTTTTAATAGTTAAATAATTTACTTGAGGCATCAGTGTTTTAATTTTTCTTCCTTTTCCAATGTTTGATTCATGGGTGTGGTATATATTAATAGACCATACCAATATGATCCGTACATACAAATGATTTGCAAAGAATGGTTCAGTTCCGTCTTTTGGGTACCGGGAGTTTGGAGTTCACTGTTAGGGGTGGTGGGAATATTTATTTATTTATTTTTATTTTTATATAGACAGGTTCTTGCTATGTTGCCCAGGCTGGTCTTCAACTCCTGGCCTCAAGCAATCCTCCCATCTCCCCCTACAAAAGTGCTAAGATTACAGGCATGAGCCACCACTCTAGGCCAATGGTGGGACTCTTGAAAGAACATTTTCTACTTCTTGTACTTCCTTAGCAGTAGCAAAGAGGTTTCTGAGAGCAGCAATGTCAGAAAATGACATCTGCTGACCCTGGTGTCTATAGCGTCATTACACTGTTCTACCTGAAGTTCTATATATCCCAAAGAAAAATGCTTGTAAGGCACCTTCACTCCTTTTGTAAATTCTCTAGATCAGAAATATCCAATTGGTAATAACCTGCAAAGGCAAACCACATGTCACTTTAATTTTTCTAGTAGTCACATGAATAAAAGTAAAAAGAAGCAGGTGAAATTAATTTTAATACTCTATTCAACCCAGTGTGTTAAATGTTTTAAGAGGTCATTAATGTAAAATCATTAATGAGATATATTGTATTCTCTTTTTTGTACTAAGTCTTTGAAATCTGGCTGTATTTTACATTTACAGACATCTTGCTTCTACGTAGTGACATTTCAAGTGCTCAGTAGCCACATGTGGCCAAAGTCCATCATACTGGACGATGCAGTTCTTGATACTTAGATGGTAGATGTGTTTGAGGCTTGAGGCTATCTTAATTCTGTAGGAAAGGCATTAACTGTTGTTAAACAAAACCAATCTCCTTAACACCAAAAATCATTTAAATATTAATATTTTATTTTAGGTACAAATACAGGCATTTATGAACAGTAGTTTTGGGAAAATCTTATCTTCTCAGCAGGCTCTTCAGCTACTTCAAAGGTATTCGTAACACTTTAAGCAGTGTAGTTTCTAGGGGGGATAACTTTAAATCTGAAAATACAATTTCAAATTAAAATGTTGTTGGAAATCTCTCCTACATAAACCTTAAAACTTACAAACATAAACCTTTCAATTACCACTAAATAGACTGGTAAAACTTTGAAACAAAGAATGATATGTTCTAATTGAACTTTTTTGGTAGCAGAAAGTCTTTCAACAAGAAAATGAAATTATTTCTCATGTTTCCCCTCCCTGCCCCCAGCCATGTAATATGTTGGGGGTTAATTTTATAGGTATTGTTGGAAAGGGAACAAATAATATTTACTGCTACATACTGAAAGAATTTCTGAAAGTGAGATTATCTAAGAGTAATAGATTCCAAAACTTTCCATTTTCCCTCCTAAGGGCTCCTGCACCTTAAAAAAGAATTGTGTATGCTTAAGATGTACAACGTGATAGTTTTATATATGTAGTGAAATGGTTACTACAACCAAGCCAAATAACATATTCATCATATCACTGAGTTATCTGTCCCCCACATTTTTTTGTGGTATGAGCAGCTGAAATCTTCTCTCCTTTAGCTTCCTTTCCCTCCATCCTAAGAGCACTACTCTCTCAAAGGGCGGGGAATCCCAGATTAGAGGACTAAGCGGGACTAGAAGCCTTTCCCTTTCAGCACAGAGAGGGCTCAAGACCTATGTCAGGAATGCTTGTGGAGCTCTTCCCTGAGAGCCAGCGGATCTAGGGTTGGGTCTGGCTTTGCATAGTACCACGGCTGTAATGATGGAGACCTGGTGAGACCATTGTAAAAAAAAGTCAAAACAGAAATAACATGATTTTGACACGTGACAGTACTGCACAGATAGCAGGTACCATTTTCTTGGCGACTTCTGTCTCTGTCTCACTCTCTCTGTCTCTTTCTGTCTCTGTCTCTCTCTTTTTACCTGTAGTATGCTGGTGTCAATTCATTTTATTACCAGAATGTTGTAGTTTTTAGTATTTCCTGTGTGTCATTCAGTCTCTGAATGGAAGTGACATTTAGCTGACAAAGTTGTTTTTATGATTATGGTTATATGGAATTACATGGAATTAACACTGGCAGAAGGTGAGTCAATGTGTTCTCTTCCATCTTTGCTAAACCATTTCCTCACTCATCGTGTAATCCATTTGTCATTTTCTCTTATCTTACTTGAATCCCCAGACTTGTCTAGGTCTCTCTTAGTTATAGGCATTTCTGACCCATTTGTAATTTAAATAATTATTTTTGTTACTCTTGACAGATGTCTGTCTTTTCCATAAGATAATTGTAGGTTCCAGGAGAGCTAGGACTGTACCTCCTATCTTGTTCATTGCTTTATCCTAGGACAATGAATGAGGGCTGGTATGAATATCTGTCAAATGAATGAATGGATATTTACTATGACAGCAGTTCTTAAGTATATTTCTCATTTAGTTTTTAATTATTCAGCTTCAATTGCTTTCAGATTTCAGAAGCTGAACATTCCCTGTCTTCGATCAGAAATAAACCACACAATTGAGCGTATTCTTCAGTACTATGTGGCTGAACTCGATGCTACTAAGAAGGCAAGTGGCATGTTTACAAATAAAATGGCACATTAGCACAAAAAAAAAATCTGAAAATATTTGCCATCATTGTCTCATGCCAAGCTTTTCAGAGTGATTCTTTCACTGCTAAGGAGCATTGACACTCCCTTTTGGATGGGAAGGTGCTTGACAGTATATATTGCTGGACAGCCAGATTTACACCTCTTTGCTCTGAACCGTCTTGCCAGTTATCCCACCATCATTTATTGAATAAGAAGTCCTTTCCTCATTGCTTGTTTTTGTCATTACTGAGTATGTACCCAAAGGAATATAAATCGCTCTGTCATAAAGACACACATGCGCATATGTTCCTTGCAGCACTGTTCACAATAGCAGAGACATGGAATCAACCCAAGTGCTCATCAGTGGTAGACTAGATAAAGAAAAGGTGGTAGATAAGAAAGAACAAGATCATGTCCTTTGCAGGAATATGGATGAAGCTAGAGGCTATTATCCTAAGCCAACTAGAGCAGGAACAGAAAACCAGATACCACATGTTCTCACTTATAAGTGGGAGCTAAACACTGAGTACACATGGACACAAAGAAGGGAACAGTAGACATTGGGGCCTACTGGAGGGTGGGAGAAGGGAGAGGATCAGAAAAAGTAACTAATGGACACTAAGTTTAACACCTGGGTGATGAAAAAATCTGTACAACTAATCCCCATGACACGAGTTTGCCTAATAACAAACAAACAGGTAACCCTGAACTTAAAAATAAAAGTTAAAAAAAACTCTCTTATTGTGACCGTTTTCTGGTGTGTGTATAGCAAAGCACGTTTAAGTGAGTATTTTTACCTATAGAAATATGGGCTCTAGATACTATTATGACAGATACTAATATTATGCAGCTATGTGCTCCTTTTGAATACCTCCTTGAACTTTGGGATAAGGGCAGAAAAAAAATACATGTAATAGGAAATAAAGGTGAAGAGAAAATTAAGTGTCGTATATGGGCAACATCATTGTTTCAAAGTCTCAGGTTACCTCGGATGTGCGTTTACATATTTATTAACTACCTACTGTATATAAAATGTGAATAATGATGAAACAATACAAAGGTAACTGTATATATTTTTTTGCCTTCTCCCTTGTATTGAATTCAAACATTAACACCAGATTTTTAATTACAGCTTTATCACTCTCAGAAAGACGACCCCCCCCTTGCTCGCAACATGCCCCCTATAGCAGGAAAAATACTCTGGGTGAGGCAGCTCTATCGCCGGATAAGTGAGCCCATCAATTATTTCTTTGTAAGCCAATAATTAAATTTTAATATATGGATTTTGGTGGTTTTAATATAACAAATATATTGTATCCTGTAATATTCGTGTCCACTAAAGTAGCCAACGAAGAGCCAATTCTTCTACCAGGCAAGGAAAATTTAGTTTGTAAATATACTTGAGAGAGACAAAGTCAATTCCTTCAGGTTTAGTAGATAAGCCAGTCTAATTACAGTTACCTCAAAGTCAGTGAATCTTATAATTTTATGTCTTTTAATAACACAGGACACTTTGTAAAGCCTTTAAAAAAATAAAAATAAAAAATCTGAAAACATAGTGAAGTACAGGCCTGGCACGGAAGCTTACTTCTGTGTATGGGTAGATAGATCACTGATACATACTCAATGAAGGTGGAGATAAACCCAAAGAGTGTATTCCTGTGTGAAGAACTGCCACTGAGAGCGGAATATAATACAGTTGATTCATTCTCTGTGTCCTTAAGATTATTAGAGTTCTGAAAAACCAGACAGTCTTGGGCCCTGTTGGCATTCTGAAACTGCCAGTTTGTCTTTTCTTTGTCCTTGTTATTTTCTTAAATTTTATTTAAGAGACAGAGTCAGAAGGCGGAGTTGGTTTGCCTGATCTCATGTCTTTTGCTTATAGAACAACATAACTACAAAACAGTAGTTTTACAAGTAATTGTATTATTTAAGCATTATTAAATATGAAGATTCCGTTGTTTCTCTTTTGCTGCTATCATTTGTGTCATTGTTCTGAATATTAAAAAAAAAAATTAAAACCCTGAGTCCCTACTCGGGGGACTCAGTTGCTGATTGACTTTGTGGTGGGAGGGCAGAGATTGCCCTGTTTGATATGTGAATCGAAACCTAAATCTTTTGATTTTTACCTAAAGAAATTTTACTATTTATTTATTTATTTATTTATGTGGAGTTTTGCTTTGTCGCCCAGGCTGGAGTGCAGTGGCGCAGTCTTGGCTCACTGCAACCTCCGCCTCCTGGGTTCAAGCGATTCTCCTGCCTCAGCCTCTGGAGTAGCTGGGATTACAGGCACCCGCCACCATGCCTGGCTAATTTTTTTGTATTTTTAGGAGAGACGGGGTTTCACCATGTTGGCCAGGCTGGTCTTCAACTCCTGACCTGAGGTGATCCACCTGCCTTGGCCTCCCAAAGTTCTGGGATTACAGGGGTGTGCCACGGCACCTGGCCAATAAATTTTATTTTATTGTATTTATTTATCTTTTTGAGACGGGATCTCACTCTGTCACCCAGGCTAGAGTGCAGTGGTGCGATCTCAGCTCACTGAAACCTCCGCCCCCCAGGTTCAAGTGATTCTCCTGCCTCAGCCTCCCGAGTACCTGGGATTACAGGTGCCTGCCACCACACCTGGCTAATTTTTGTATTTTTAGTAGAGACGGGGTTTCACCATCTTGGCCAGGCTGGTCTTGAACTCCTGACCTCGTGATCCACCCGCCTCAACCTCGTGATCCACCCACCTCAGCCTCCCAAAGTACTGGGATTACAGGCGTGAGCCACCACACCCGGCTAAGAAATTTTATTTTTATTGTTTGATACATGGTTACCTTTTTTTGTGTGCTGGAATTTAGGAATTTGCCCTGATACTCACAGTTCAAGGAACATCAGTCAATTATATCTTGTCTAAAACAGTGGGATGGGATCAGAAAATGAGGTAGAGACTCTGAATGCCTGGGGCAGGCTGTGGGGCTCGAGACCTCTCTCTCTCTAAACCCTTTCTTTCCTTTTCCAGTCTTCCCTCTAGGTACCGATAACGTTTCCCTACTTCTGCCTCTTGCTGATATGGCCTTCCGTATCTCTGTTTTACTGTGAGGCAGAATCTAAACTGGTAGCATAATTATTTGATATCATTTTACATATAAATACTCTCATTATTTGGATATAAAAGCATTCAGCAATCTTTTAAAGTAAATCTTTCTTTTCCCTTAAAAAAACAGAAAAACTCAGACATTTTATCAAGTCCGGACGGTAAAGCTGTCATCCGTCAGTATAACAAGATCTCCTATGTGCTGGTGGAATTCGAAGTGGTCTATCACACAGCCTGGATCAGAGAAATTTCACAGTTACATTACGGTGTGTATAACACTGCAGTGAGCCTGCAAAGTAGGGATTAGGTGATTTTGAATGAGTTCATAGTTCTGGAGAACTTTTTCCATCCCTTCCACATAATCTTAGGATAGTTACAATTTAGATTTAGGGATGCTACAGTGGTTTACTTGTTTACAATTGTTAACAATATTCTGATTTTACAAGCGAAAATGATCATAACCTTGAAGTTGACATACTTAGGATTTTCCACTGAATAACAGTATTTGAAAGTAAAAATATCTTAAGGGATATTTCTCCAGACTTTATGAAGGTGTTCATATTCAGTTGTATCATGGTATAGATTCAAATCTCAGTCCCATTCTGGGGAGAAAAATTGCATCCTGCCTGCCTTCCTCTCTCCCTCCTTCCCTTCCTTGCTGTGTCCCTCCTTTACTTTCTCCCTTTTTTTATTACTGAATTTAATTTCAGATTTGAGCTCCAGTAAATGAAGCGTTTTAGTGCGCTGTGTCTGTGTGCCTCTCAGGGGAGGGCTTATGTGTTGCCAAGGCTTTGGGTGGAGTTAAATGTGAGACGGGATGGTTCTTAGCCATCATCCAGCCCTCCAGGATGTTGTTTTTGTGCAGGCTCAGTGGTTGGCCAGTTCAGATTCCTGCTTTGTCTCATCTTAACCTTAAGCTCTTAGTTATAATCTCAGCCCTAAACTCTTATCTGTGATCTTGGTGGACCCCTTACCGTGTCCCTTGGTAGAAAGGTTTCTCCCTCCCAAACCAGGGTCTCCACCTAAGCAGAGCACAGCACTGCAGGCACAGGAAGCACCAGTTCTGCGGGTGGGTTGCTGGAACGATGGTGAGAGGAATCACTCCTACTTCTGCCTCTTGGTTCCAGAACTCATGTATTTTAGCTGTGTGGGGACACAGCACTTATCTACAGGCCATTGATTCACAGCATACCTGCATCCTAGAGGACAGTGCCCCAACCCCCACAGGGTGTCGTCCCTAACAGGAACCATAGGTAAGCCTTTAATAAGCCACTTTTATCAGGCCAGCTGTTTCTGGGTGCTGTGCTATATGGAGGACCCTGTGGACTCTAAAGAAAGTCTGTTTATGGAGCAAAACTCTCAAAGGAGCTTCGAGAGGAGCTTAAAACTCAGACTATGGAAAAAGGCAAAAGAGAATTTTTAACAACTGAAGCATATATGAGTTTTGTTTTGGTTCTACAATGCCGTGCACTTAAATTTTTTTTTCTCCTGGTGGTTTTTCTGCCCCCAATACCCTTTCTCTTATCTGCACATATTCAAAAACAAGCTCTACAGTCACGTGTTTCATACAGCCTTTCCTTATTCTTCCTGGCAGAAAATAATAATTCCTCCAGAGATCACCACACACTTTATCTGTAGCTCTTTCTCATGACACTTACTGCTTTATAAATCTATCCTGTGTCCCCTACACATTCCAACGTTACCCTCTATGTCTGTTTCATCTGATATCCTTTAAAAAATGGTCACATTTAACATTCATACAGTGCTCACCATGTGCCAGGCTTTGTCTCAGCATGTTACATGTATTATGCAATTACTTTAATCCTAACAGCAACCCTCCAAGGAACTATTATTAGCCTTGTTTTACAGATGAGAAAACTGAGGCACTGACACATTAAGTGGCTTGCCCAAGATCACACAGCTCATTCAAATTCAGATAGTCTGGCTCCCAAATCCGTTCTCTTAACAATTGTACTGTACTGTTTCTAATAGTGCCAAGAATGATGCCAGGCATGCTTGGGGGCTCTTAAAATATTTAAAAATGTCCAATAAGTAGACATTAGACAATCTTGATGAATAATGATTTTCTCAAGTTTCCTGAAGAGTTTGTTCCCGTTGAGAATATCAGTTGGCCCCTATTGGGTGCAATATACTCATTGCAGTGGATTGATACCCAGGAGAAGTGGTCGCATACAAACAATATGAAATAGAATTCTTTCACACTTTCAATACGAAGTAGAATTCTTTCATGTTTTTTCACAAGTAAAACAAACCATCAGAATTCTTTAACGTCTTTTATTTCATTTCAGAAAAATAAATTTCTCTGGAAGGCTTCCTTTATCCTAGTGATGTGACTGTATTTGGCTACCTAGGAGTTTGTAGTGATAATTAGATATGTAGCATCAGCCTCCTTTAGTTGGTTGCTCTGTAAAGTTTCTCTGATGGTGATTCACATAGGATGAAATGCTTGTTTTGTTCCAGAGCAGAATTCCTGGCTGTCATTATTGGTCCATTTTAGTTGTCTTGTTGACCTTTTTGTCTTTTCAAGCAAGCTCATTTCACTGTTCAAAAGTTCTTTTGGAATCTCCTTGATAGGATAAGTGATTTATTTATTTATTTATTTTTATTTTACTTTAAGATCTGGGATTTCTGTACCTATCCACCCGTCATCTAGGTGTTAAGCCCTGCATGCATTAGGTATTTGTCCTAATACTCTCCCTCCTCTTGCTCCCCACCCCCCAACAGGCCCTGGTGTGTGCTGTTGCCCTCCCTGTGTCCGTGTGTTCTTATGGTTCAACTCCCACTTATGAGTGAGAGCATGCAGTGCTTGGTTTTCGGTTAGGATAAGTGATTTCTAACACATCTTAAACAGATTCTAAATGAGTTGGATAAAATTTTAAGTTGAAATTATCATGAAACCTGCATCATTAAGGGCCATATCAAGACTAATTTTATCTGATGAGTAAAAGTCAACTAACTTCAAAGAGATATACAAACTATTTTCATTTTACTGGAAGTTTGATGTGGCCACATTCAACAAAACAATGTGAAGGTTGGAAGATGTGGTGATTGTGATAAAATTCTCATGTTAGTAGTGTTTGTTAATACAAGATGTAATTCAAACTAGCATATACTAGTCTATAATAAATGTTTTATTATTATGCCTGTAGAAGTTCTTTGTGTTAAGCTAACAAATAATCTAAGGCTACCCAGGAAGAACTGCTTGGGCCTATGTATTTCAATTCATAATAAAATAGATATCTGAAAATGCCTGTTTATATGAATGATGTTTATGTGAGATGTAGTGTAAAACATCTTCCCTCCATTCTAGGAGTTCACAACTCAATGGTATTTAATAAATATTTCTTACTGATATTGAGCCTAATTATCAGAAATTCAGGATGGAGATTTAATTTAAATAAACCTCTTTAAAGAAGACAGTTTGGGGTCTGAGTGGGAACGAGTTTGAAATGAGGTGGGGTATCTTTTGTGATTCTAACCATCTTCTGGTTCTTTCTCAGGGGTCAACTCATAATCCATAAGATAAACTAACATAGATCTCTTCAACCCTCTCAGAAAAATATTGCAATTCATAGCACAAAGCACCATTCTTGGTCAATGTTTCTCTCCCTGGATCTGATTTTATGGCTTCTCAGACACTCTTCATTCATTTATCTTTGTTTTGAGTATTCACTATGTGCCAGACGCTGTGCCTTAGCGTCTGGGGCACCTAAAACATTTCCTTTGCCCTCAAGAAGTTAGTAGTCCAGGGGGCAAGACAGAAACATAAACAGAGCTGGAAGCAGAAAGGAAATTCAGAATGAGTTAATGTCAATCATTATTTATTTGTAGCTTTACAAGCCACGCTTTTTGTGCGACATCCAGAAACAGGGAAGTTGCTGGTTAATTTTGATCCCAAAATTTTGGAAGTTGTTCGGGAAACTAAGTGCATGATAAAAATGAAGTTGGATGTACCAGAACAGGCAAAGAGGTTGCTAAAATTGGAAAGTAAATTGAAAGCAGACAAACTGTATTTGCAGGTAAGATAGATTATGTTTTCTAATTATATTTGAAGGAGCTTTTTGGTTTAAAAAATATATATATATATATATGTATACACATATCCCTGCAGTTATGCTTCATGGCATTGAGGGAAAATTTGTTAATATGTTGATTCTTGATAGAATTAAAATGCTGACTTGCAAACCAAAGAAAAGATTGGAAATGGAAAGCAAAAAGTGAGAAGATTATCAGAAACCAGATTTAGGTTTCTGAATAATGACAGTGACGAAATAGCAAGTTTCAAAAAATATTAATGTAATTTTATAGATCTTGTGCATTAAATTTTATAATATACTTATCCTAGAATATTTATAAGATATAAATTAATAAAGTGGGGTGACAGTACAATACGAGTAGAGATGATTGTCAACATTGTGAGGCAAAAAGGAGCATTATTTCAATTAAAGTTCACTAGTGCGGCAAACTAAAATCTAACAAAATGAAAACGGCAGGCAAAAACTGACATTAAAATGTACTGCTGGGCACGGTGGCTCACGCCTATAATCCCAGCACTTTGGGAGGCCGAGGTGGGTGGATCACTTGAGGTCAGGAGTTCAAGACCAGCCTGGCTAACATGACGAAGCCGGGTGTGGTGGTGTGCACCTGTAATCCTGGCTACTCGGGAGGCTGAGGCAGGATAATTGCTTGAACCCGGGAGGTGGAGGTTGCAGTGAGCCGAGATCACGCCACTGCACTCCAGCCTGGGCGACAGAGTAAGAAAAAGAAAAAAAGTACCATCAAGGGTTGGTGATTGATTCAAGCTTTGATTCAAAGGTCGAATCAAAGTATATTCAAATCCTAACACATTGTTTCTAAAATGTTTGGCAAGAGTTAAGTAACATGAGAATTTCTTTAGAAAGCCAGTTAAAATAGCAAGCTGCATTAACTCATCTTCTTTGGTTTTCTTGGCAGGCTGTGGACATGTATTTTGGGAATGCAGGAAATTATATAAATGCAAGGACATTTTTTCCCAGTACAATTAGTAATAGCAAAAGACTAGAGTCTAACCTCAACAATTTTCTGATTAAATATGAGTTATAAGATAACTACACAGACATTAGTGGAACAGCTGAGTATTCAATGAGAAAATGAACTCTATTTCTGTGGTACAAAATTTTTATTTTTATAATCAATAATATAATAAATTGCAGACTTTTCCTGTTTTTTTTTTTTTTTTTTTTTTTAGACGGAGTCTTGCTCTGTTGCCAGGTTGGAGTGCAGTGGCATGATCTCGGCTCACTGCAACCTCCGCCTGCTGGGTTCAAGCGATTCTCCTGCTTCAGCCTCCCGAGTAGCTGGGACTACAGGCGTGCGCCACCATGCCCAGCTAATTTTTGTATTTTTGGTAGAAACGGGGTTTCACCATGTTGGCCAGGATGGTCTCGATCTCTTGACCTTGTGACCCATCCACCTCAGCATCCCAAAGAGCTGGGATTACAGGCCTGAGCCACTGCACCCGGCCTATTGTTTGTCATTTTTATGATAGCCCTCCTGGTGAGTGTGGGGTGATATCTCCTTTTGATTTTGTTTTCATTTCCCTAATGGCTGGTGATTGTTGAGCATCTTTTCATGTGCTTACTAACCTTTTGCATACTTTCCTTCAGCAGCATCTATTCAGATCCTTTGCTCATTTTTAAATTGAGTATTTGTCTATTTTTTTGATTTTAAAGTTCATTTTAGGTTTTAAATACTAGTCCCTTATCAGATATATGATTTGCAAATTTCTTTTCCCATTTTTTTGGGTTGTATTTTCATTTTCTTGATGGTGTTCTTTGAAGCACAAACATTTTAAATTTTGCTGAAGTCCAATTTATCTACTTTGTCTTTTGTGTTTTTGGTGTCATATCTAAGAAACCTTTTTCAAATCCAAAGTCATGAAGATTTATGCAATGTTGTCTTGCAGCAGTTTAGCTCTTACCAAAATAGTATTTATTTTTATTTTTATATTTTTTTAAACTAGAGTAACATTAGCATTGTAGAAACTGGCTTTGGCATCAAAAGCTACACATGAGCTTTTTTACTGGCTAGCTGTGATTTTGGAGGATTGGGTTTAAATGTACTGTTATAAATCGAAGCTAATATAGTTTGCATTACACTTACAAGATTTTAGCTAGTATTGAACAATATCAAGAAAGTCAAAGTTCTTTAGCCAGTGTCAAGTATAAATAAAACTTCAACTACAAGTAATGTGTAAAGGGGAAAGAGGAATCAAGAGCTTTGAAACTATTAGGTAAAAATTGAAACAGTTTAAGATTATTCATTTGGAGATAAAGTAACTTGAATCCGCATTTCCCACACCATAGTGTAGTAAATGACAAAATAGTGAAAAATTGATCATCATGGATCATCTTTAAAACAACATCTAAGAGATATTGTAAAACCTTATTCTGTTTGTGTGGAGAAGCTAAATTTATTTTGACTTATGAAAGCAAGTGTGGCATCAGTGATAAGATGAGTACGTTTTAATGTGTCAGAAGATGAGGAACAAAAGAGGAAATGTGTAATGACAGATATCACAAAAAGATAATTCAAACTACTTAATATACATCTAGACAGACAAATAATAAATATGAAAAATGAAGATGTAGAAATTGCTATTGACTTGTTTAAAGGAGATGCTCAGGTAATTTACGGGTACAGAAAAAGTATGGTAAAACAGCATAAGTTTAAATGGGCAGCTGTCATCATGGCAGGACCAAGAGGAAACTGGGATTATGAAACCTTCCTGGCATGAATCAAAACGTGACTGCTACTTTAAAATGAATTAAAATAAAACATGCCATTTCAACTTCCTACAGGGTCTTCTGCAATATTATGATGAGTTATGTCAGGAAGTGCCTTCTGTGTTTGTCAATCTGATGACCCCTAAAATGAAAAAGGTTGGTATTGCTGAAGGTTTATATTGATTTTCCTGTTATTTAAAATTCGATTTCGGTTCTATAAATTATGGATTTTGAAACATCTATTCTTCTTTAGACCCTCTATCTTTCTAGTTCAATTTTATAGCTTTTTTTTTTTTCCTACAGTATTTCTTGTCTAAGTTTCGTTGCCTTTGAAAAAACAACTAAATCCAAATCATGAGCACTTTTTCTGAAAATTCATGATTGTTTCCTGCACAGTCAAAGATGGTTAAAAATAAAAAGTCATCTTTATTTGGTGTAACAGAGGGAAAATATATGTAAGAAAATATAACATATAATATTTGCAGATGATAAATCCTCTTCTATAAGTACAGACGCTCCTGTTAATAGAAGCAGTTGTGTTTTTACCTCCTTTAGGTGGAATCTGTGTTGAGGCAAGGACTCACAGTGTTAACGTGGTCGTCTTTAACACTGGAAAGCTTCTTTCAAGAAGTTGAATCAGTTTTGGATATGTTCAATCAACTTTTAAAGAAGGTATGATCTATACATTCAGAAAGCTATCAACATATATACTCAGGATATAAGTAATAGTTTGATTATTATGAAAGCTCTTTAAAGGGTATGACTTTTAACTAAAAGGACATCCATTAGGTTTAAAATATAACGCTTTGGGCCGGACACGGTGGCTCACACCTGTAATCCCAGCACTTTGGGAGGCTGAGAGGGGTGGATCACGAGGTCAGGAGTTTGAGACCAGCCTGGCCAACATGGTGAAACCCCGTCTCTACTAAAAATACAAAAATTAGCTGGGTGTGGTGGTGGGCGCTTGTAATCCCAGCTACTCGGGAGGCTGAGGCAGGAGAATCGTTTGAACCCGGGAATTGGAGGTTGCAGTGAGCTGAGATCATGCCATTGCACTCCAGCCTGGGAGACAGGGCAAGACTCCGTCTTAAAGAAAAAAAAAAAAGCTTTATATTTCTTTTACTGGATTGGGGTCTTCATTTAAGGTTGCTTTTTTCTTATCCCTGAATTACCTTGCCTTTAATATGTTGAAATGACGGTTCAACTTCACACTATAGCTTAGAATATGGGATAATTGTAGACTGTCAAAAGTGGCAGAGGAGAGTGTTTAAATATTAATAATAATGCATTTAATATTAACTAGATTAGATGATCATCAAATTGAAGATGGTCTATTGATTTCTGACGTGTTGGCTACATAGAACATGACCGTCATTTTAGATGTGCTGGTCTGTCTGCCATGGCAGCGTGGTGTAATACACAAACTCAGGGGCTTTGGAGTTAAATAAGGATTCTCTGCCTGTTACTAGCTATGTGTTCCTTACCAGGTTGCTTTACTTCTCAGAGCCTTGGTGTCTTTAGTTGTAAAACTGGGATATCAATGCCTCCTGTGCTGGAATCAGGATTAAAGGAGATAACACATATAAGGTTATGGCACATGTTATTGCTCAAGAAAAATTTAGTTTTATGTCAAGCTTTCTTTGCAGATGTCCTCCTAAAATGTTCACCAAATTATGCCTGGCTCAATATGCAAGTTTCTAGATTTAGCCTTTTAAATTAATTTATAACTCAAGCCTGTTTTGGATGAAAACCTAGCTCTAAAGGAAAGAAGAGTTTTTTTTTTCTTACATTTTTCTTCCTTGTAGATCAGTGACTTGTGTGAAATGCATATTGACACAGTTCTAAAGGAGATAGCCAAAACTGTGTTGATTTCTCTGCCTGAAAGTGGTGCTATCAAAGTAGAAGAGATGTTGACCCTCAATGAGGTATGCATTTGTTCATTAAATTAGAATCACAAAAATATTGGCTTATAAACCTAAAATGTGAAATTTCAGTCTAAAAGTAGAAACCTGGGTCAGTAGCATTTAGACTTTTTTTTTTGGACATTCTCTGCTCCAAGGACTTTCATACCTTCAACGGCAAAAGCCCTGGCCACACCCTAGACTAACATTTTGTTGATATCCTAAGCCTAATGCTGGCATTTCCTGGGGCTCTGTAAGTGGTTCACAGCTCTTCTTCCACTGTGCATGGCTACCAGGGCCATATCATCTTTCTTGTGGCTTTAACTCCAACATACTTTCCCTCTAAGTCATTCGGAAACCTGGGAATCATCTAGACTCCTTTCCTCACCCCTTCATTTCCTATATCCAGCCAGTCCTGAGAGGCTTAGCTGGGACTTTTTTTTTTTTCTTTTTCTTTTCTTTTTTTTTTTTTTGAGATGAAGTTTCACTCTTGTCACCCAGGATGGAGTACAATGGTACGATCTCAGCTCACTGCAACCTCTGCCTCCCAGGTTCAAGTGATTCTTCTGCCTCAGCCTCCCAAGTAGCTGGGATTACAGGTGTGCACCACCATGCCCAGCTAATTTTTGTATTTTTAGTAGAGACGGGGGTTTTGCCATGTTGACCAGGCTGGTCTCGAACTCCTGACCTCAGGTGATCCACAGCCTTGGCCTCCCAAAGTGCTGGGATTACAGGTATGTGCCACTACTCCCAGCCTAGGATTTTTTTCTTACTCAGATTTTGCTTGAATTTCAGCCTGTTCTTTCCCTTTCTAGGTCAGGCCCTTACTGCTCATTTTGACTTTAGCAATTCATTTGGTGATCCAACTGGTCTCACTGCTTCCATGTTTGCCCTGACACATCCATCCACATTGCCATCAAATCTGATTGTGCAACACCCCAGCTTAAATCCTTCTTGGCAGTGGCACATAGTCTTTGCAGGATAAAATCTAACCTCTTCAGCATTGTGTTATGTTGAAACTATTTGGATACCTATTTATCCTCCATTGACTCAAAAGCACAAAGACAGGAACCCTGTTTAATCACTTTCAAGTCCCAGCACATAATGTGACCTCTCTCATAAATTCAAGACATGAATTTACGTCTTGAACTGAACTCTTTCTTTCTCCTTCCTTCCTTCCTTCCTTCCTTCCTTCCTTCCTTCCTTCCTTCCTTCCTTCCTTCCTTCCTTCCTTCCTTTCTCTCTCTCTCGCTCTCTCTCTCTCTCTCTCTCTCTCTCTCTCTCTCTCTCCCTCTTTCTCTCTCTCTCTCTCTCTCTCTTTTTTTGAGACAGGGTCTTGCTCTGTCACCCAGGTTGTTCTGCTGTGGTGTGGTCATGACTTACTGCAGCCTTGACCTCCTGGGCTCAAGTGATCTTCCCATTTCAGCCTCCCAAGTAGCTGAGATTACAGGTGCATACCACCACACCTTGCTAATTAAAAAAATTTTTTTGTAGAGACAGGGTTTCACCATGTTACCCAGGCTGGTCTTCAACTCCTGAGCTCAAGTGATCCACCCACTTTGGCCTCCCAAAGTGCTGGAATTACAGATGTGAGCCACCATGGCCAGCCTTAAAATTATTTGTTCTCAGTTTTGGGGTCTTGGCTGTAACTGAGACCACACCAAACAACCCATTACATTAAATTAGTTAATTATTTTAGTTTTTTGAGATGAGGTCTGCCACCCAGCCTAGAGTGCAGTGGCAAGATCATGGCTCACTGCAGACTAGAATTCCTGGGTTTATGTGATTCTCCTACCTCATCCTCCCAAAGTGCTAGGATTATAAGTCTGAGCCACCTTGCCCATCTGGTGACCCATTTTAACATCCTGTTCTTGGTGTGGTCAAGTTTCAGATGATTATATCTTCCAGATTGGTTGCTCCTGTATCATTATTGATTAAGCTTTTTATCCTTAAAGTTTATTTTGTTTGATATTGAAGTAATTATACCAGCTTTTCTCAGGTTACTGTTTTTCAGATGTGTCTTTTTCCGTTTTATGACTTTCATCCTTTTTGGCTTCTCCTATTTTAGATTTTGTTCTTGTAAAGAACATTTAACTGTGTTTTATTTTTAATGTATTCTGAAAGTCTGTTTTTAAAAAGCTGGTAATTTTGACCTATTTACATTAATTGTAACTATTAATATTTTTGGAAATACTTCTACTCCCTGCCCTCTTTTTAAAATTTATTGACTTATCTATTTCTATACATTATTTTGTATTCTTTTTCAAATATGTCTTATCTTTTTACATAATCTTTTTTCTCATGTCTTTATTTTTCTCGAGACATTAAAAAATATTTTATATTTTGCAACATAATTTCACTATCTGAAAAAAATGGGTGAGTCTAATTCTGCTCTGTGCTGTTTCTACCAACTCTTGCCCAGAGTGGCTTGTTTCTTCCTGTTTTTTACATTTTTGGATCGGGAGGTAACACACACACATCTATTTGTGGGAATGCTGGACAGCCTTGGTTGAGAAACTGTTTCTTTTTATTTATTTCTATATGGTGCCTAGGAGTTTCACCAACTTGGGACAACTTTATAAAAGTTAGTTTCTCAGAGGATAGAATTTCCAAAACTTCATAGATTTATGTAAGGGTAAGCTAGTTGTAAATTCCTGAGGGAGAATTTGCTCCCTGCAGCCCAGAGCCTCAACCAAGGTAGTTAACTTTCTTTTCTAGTCCATTCTTTCCCTGAGGGCTTAGCCCTTGATTCGCATGATATTAAGCAAGGATAGGGATGGGGTAGGTCTCATTTCCAGCCTCTCACCCTTGGGAAGGATCCAAGGCCTTATTTATTTATTTATTTATTTTTTGTTATTAAAAAAACAAAGCCCCATAGAAGCGATGGTTTCAGGTTGCTTTTTATTTTAGTTTCTATGCTTAAAAAAATTGAGATATAACATATACTCAGAAAAGTGCACAAATCTTAAGCGCACCATTCAATGAATGTTTCCATACGATACACTCTTGTAACTATCTCCGTGGTCAAGATAAGGAACACTTTCTGTATCCCACATGATTCCTTTGTGCTTTACTCCAGCCAATAACACCTCCCTCCCACCCATAAAAGTAATCACCATTTGACTTCTATCACTGTATATTAGTTTCGCCTGTTTTTGAACTTCATATAAATGGAATGGTGCAGCATATGTTCTCTATTTCTGGCTTCTTTTGCTCAGTGTTATATTTATGAGATTCATCTTTGCAGTTGTGACACATTCATTCTTTCATTTCAACTTCTCATTGCTCTATAGTATTCCATAATATGGATTTAGTACAGTTTATTTGTTCATTCTACTCTTGAGGGCATTTAGATTGTTTATAGCTTTTGGTTATACACTAAGCATTCTTGTAAATTTTTTTTGTGGACCTAAGCACTAATTTGGTGGATATATACTCCAAAGGGAAATTGTCAAGTCATAGATTATGAATATATTTAGCTTTAATAGAAATTGTCTTTTTAGAGTTTGTCTCTGAACTAGGAGCCAGACAAGTTCATGCATTACATTTGATTGAAATGTCTCTTTCTAAGTTTTAAAAATCATTTCCCACTCCCCACTCTTTGTTTTGGCTGGCAACTTTTTATTGTGGTAAGATATATTAACATAGCATTTACCATTTTAACCATTTTAAGTGTACAATTTAGTGGCATTAGGTACATTCACAATGTTGTATAACCATCACAATGATCTGTTTCCAAAACTCTTTGATCATCTCAAACTAAAACTCTCTACCAATTATACACTAATTCTCCAGTGGTAGTGCTAAGTCTCAAGAGTGTGAGCCAAGATGCAGGAGGCAGAATTCTGAAGAGCATGCTTGCGGAGCAGTGTGCCCAGTCACTTGCCCTGGAGTGATCTAAGACCTAGTTAGAGTTGGGCTGTCTTCTCACAAACCTACCATCAAGTGGCCATTATAGTGAAGCCAGAGTATGATTTGTAATGACAGGGCAAGTTGGATCACACTCCTGAACAGCAGTGAGTTTTGGAAGCACAACATACGTAACACGAATTTTTTTGAGGCAAAGTTGCTTTGGGTCAAACAGTGGTTTCAGATCGTATTTGGGAACCAGGGCTATTTGCAGTCAGGGCAGTGTTCCTTGTCTTGGCGCATCCAAGGGTGGTTTAGGACAGATTATGTGAATTATTAAAAAGCTTTCTTCTGTTAGTTTCCAATTGTTCTTTCTGTCCTGTGATCCTAGGGCTGATAGCACTTTTCTCCTTGGCCAGCTGGCTCCCTTTTAGGCTTTGCCAATGGGTGTGCTGGAAGGATGCTGGAGGAGAGAAAAGGGACTTACTCTTTCCTGATTTGCCTCCTATTCCTGACACTACTGCATCCACCACAACTCTTCACTCTGGCAGCAGCACTTAGTCACAGGCCTGGCTTTCCCAGCCCTTCCAGAGCCAGCCCCAGGTGCCTTTCATGGTACCAGCATCATGAGGTCCCTCTCTGAGCTCCTGAGGTAGCAACGCCAGCTGGGCAGCCCCCTCACTTCTCTGCTCCAGGTTCTAATAACTCCATCCTCCTCGCAAGTCCTAGGGATGCCAGCTGCTTCCTGCTGTTACTGTTATATCTCTGTGTGCCGTCAGTGTCACTGTTAGCATTGTGAGTCCTTTTAAAGGAGGAGACCACCCCTCATATTGTCTTATGCCCAATTTCTGCCTCCAAAGAAAGAAGTAAAAACTAAAAGGCAGAAATGAAATCCACAGGCAGACAGCCCGGCGCCGCACCCTGGGCCTGGTAGTTAAAGATCGACCCCTGACCTAACCAGTTATGTTATCTATAGATTCCAGACACTGTATGGAAAAGCACTGTGAAAAGCCCTGTCCTGTCCTGTCCTGTTCTGTTCTGTTCTGTTCTGTTCTGTTCTGTTCTGTTCTGTTCTGTTCTGTTCTGATTACCGGTGTATGCAGCCCCCAGGCATGTACCCACTGCTTGCTCAGTCACCCATGACCCTCTCATGCAGAAAGGGACAGGAATTGCTCACTCGGGGAGCTCGGTTTTTGGAGTCGTGAGACCCTCTCACGCGGAAAGGGACAGGAATTGCTCACTCTGGGAGCTCGGTTTTTGGAGTCGTGAGCCTGTGGATGCGCCCAGCTGAATAAAGCCCTTTTCTTCCACAACTCAGTGCCTGAGGGGTTCTTGTCTGTGGCTCATCCTGCTACACTTTAACTGTGTTTAACCCATCCTCCATATTAAATTCTCTAATTCTATTTGTTACAATAGCTGGTGTGTCTTCCGTTTTCCTGACGGGAGCCTAACTGATAACTTCTATCTCGATAGATGTACCAATGGAATAGAAAATCAAGGAAATGTTATGATCCAAGTTAAACACTGTTAAATAATTAATGAGTATTAACAATTCTGTCAACAAAATCAACTTAGGGCCGGACGTGGTGACTCAACACCTATAATCCCAGCACTTTGGGAGGACAAGACAGGTGGATCACTTGAGCTGAGGAGTTTGACACCAGCCTGGCCAACATGGCAAAATCCCGTCTCTACTAAAAATACAAAAATTAGCAGGGGGTGGTGGTGCACGCCTGTAATCCCAGTGGAAGGAGAGGCCAGCTAGGCTTCTTAAGTCGAGTAAAGGCTCAGAAAGCTGTGAAACTCACTCATTTCCTGCATCAAGCCTTACTTTAGTCCTAGATAAATAATATTGAAGCTATATGTTCAAAATATTCTTTTTTTTTTTTTTTTTTTTTGAGACGGAGTCTCACGCTGTTGCCCAGGCTGGAGTGCAGTGGCGCTATCTCGGCTCACTGCAAGCTCCGCCTCCCGGGTTCCCGCCATTCTCCTGCCTCAGCCTCCTGAGTAGCTGGGACTACAGGCGCCCGCCACCGCGCCCGGCTAATTTTTTGTATTTTTAGTAGAGACGGGGTTTCACTGTGGTCTCGATCTCCTGACCTTGTGATCCGCCCGCCTCGGCCTCCCAAAGTGCTGGGATTACAGGCTTGAGCCACCGCGCCCGGCCTCAAAATATTCTTAACACCAGGATTTGTGCATGTGTTTTCTTCCCCAAGAAAGCTATAAACAGTGAAAATTTTGCTGTAAGCTTCCCTGTGTCCTCTCTCCCTTCCCCACGCTGAAACTAAAAGGAATGTTAATTGCCCATTTGTCTATGATCAGCAGACCTTATCTAGGCTTCCAATTCTGATTCCTTGTAAAAATACTTTGTAAAATCCTGTGAGATCCTGTCTCCTTTGCCATGCCACTGCAAAGTCATAAAGTAGATGAAACCTAAGTTGCAATTCCGGTTTTCCTCAAAATCTAAGACATTTAATTGTTTTTGTTTCTTGCTCTAGTAACATCTCCCCACCGCACCAGCAGGTATTTCCTGCCTTAAAGTTTAAAAAGTGATAAAAGAATCTAACACTGGCCACCTGCTCAGGACCCCTTCCATGCTGTGGAAGCTTTGTACTGTCACTCTGCTCAATAAAGCCTACAGCTTTTTTTCTCTTAGTCCATGTCTCCATCACTCACCGCAGGTGGCCACCACACCAATTCTTTGGCGTGGCTAAGGCAAAAACCTTTAACGTTACACCAGCTACTTGGGAAGCTGAGGCAGGAGAATCCTTTGAACCTGGGAGGCGAAGGTTGCAGTGAGCCGAGACCGTGTCCGCTCCAGCCTGGGCCACAGAGCGAGACTCTGTCTAAAAAAAAAACAAAACAAGTCAACTTGGCTCTACAGAAACACGAGCACATTAGTAGTTGCCAGAGCTGTGGAGACGGGGAATGGGGTGACTGCTAATGAGTATAGGGATGCTTTCTGAGGTGATGAGAATATTATGGAATTAGATAGTGGTCATGATTGCACAAGTCTGTGAATATACTAAAAACCAATAAATGGCACACTTCACAAGGTTAATTTTGTAGAATGTGGATTATATCTTAATTAAAACAAAATTTAAAAATCAATGTAACTGTCTCCTAGTCCCTGGCGTGCCTCTAAGGCACTTCTTTAGTATTCAGTCTGTTTCTTACTGAGTTGTAAGAATGGTCTTAGTCCTCAAGGACTAGCAAGTCTTCTCAAGAAGAGATGGAGTCCTTACTAGGACAGGACGCTTTACTTTGTGTGGCCTCAACTATTCATGACATCTTACAGAGGTAATATTTGCAGTGACATTATTTTGCCACTTGTTGAACATAAGAGGAAGGTGGCTGAGCCACTCGATTGCCCGCTGACACAGGACATCTGCGCAGAGGAATGTGTGCATCTAAGTTTCTTACCCTTGGCATTGATGGCAGCGTGGGTCATTGTGATTATGTGGAGTGGCCCAATTCAGCAAGGATTAATAAAGTTTGTTTTGCACATGTTCTTTGATCAGAGTTCAGACACAGGGATGGAATTGAGGCACAGGGATTGTGTATGGGACAGTATCAGTGAAGATCCCAGTAGGGTGAGATACCCCAGCAGTCCCAGTGGTAGGAAGTCGTCACCACCACTAGGGCTGAAGGGACCAGGGAAGAAAATTGTGCTTTCAGAGCCCAGTAGAAGCTGAAGCCATGTGGAAGGGCTCTACCACAGATGCAACCTCCAAGCAAGGAGGGAATGGGAAAGAAATACCTCACTTTCTCACTCCTGTAGCTCTCCTGTCTTCTCTTAGTGCCTCCTCTTGGGTTAAACCCAACTGGAAGTCAGAGAATGAGGGAATCCCACTACATAGGGCATGGCAGAGAAAAGTAGAGAATGGTTGGCAGGACATGGAGTGTCTGGCAATATGGCTTTGATGGAGTGACAGAGAGTATTCATAATTAAAGTCATGTAAATAATTTTCACAATCAGAGCTTTTGGCACATTGCTGACTGCTGTTGTATCCATTTTTCCTTCCTTCTGGTTCTATGGAGAAAGTTTCCACCTCTCTTCAAAACCGAGGTCCTCCAAATGGGCTGTTGATTCCATGCCTACCTGTCTTCTCGGTGACCTTGTTCTACCAGTTTTCCTTTCTCCTGTATCTTCAGCATTGTCCTCTCCACAGGGTCCTTCTCACCAGCAGTATCATATGCTGTCATGCTTTCCTTGCCAGCGGAAACCTTCCCACTTCTCCCTTCACTTCTCATTTACAACCAGACTTCTCCAAATGCTCGCACATAGTATCTTCACTTTCCCATCTCCCATTAATGTTTCTTTCCCCCATTTCTGGCTCAAGTTATTTCTGGCACGAATTATTATTTTTTAGCAGCCTTATTGAGATAAAATTCACATACCATACAATTCACCCATTTAAAGTGTACATCTCAGTGCTTTTCAGTATATTCACAGAGCTGCACAGTCATCACTGCAATCAATTTAGAACATCTTCATCACCCAAAAGAAACCCGTCCTCATTAGTCTGTATTTCCTCTCAACCCTCCCAGCCCTGAGGCAACCCCAAATTTCCTTTCTGCCTCTATAGACATGCCTATTCTGGACATTTCATACAAATAGAATCATACAATATATGTTCTTTTGTGACTAGCTTCTTTCTCTTAGTGGAATGTTTTCAAAATTTTTTCGTAGTAGCCTATATATCAGAACTTAATTTCTTTTTTTCTTTTTAAAGAAACAACGAGGTCTTGCCCTGTCACCCAGGCTGGAATGCAGTAGTGTGAATATGGCTCACTGCAGCCTCTAATTCCAAGGCTCAAGCAATCCCTCTGTCTCACAAAACTTCATTTCTTTTTATTGCTGAATCATATTCCATGGTATGGTTATGCCACATTGTATCTATCCATTCACCAGTTGATGGACATTTGGGTTGTTTCCACTTTTTGGCTACTGTAAAGAATGCTGCTGTGAACATAAGTGTCCAAGTTTTTTTTTTTTTTGGACTTAAGTTTTCATTTCTCTTGGGTATGTATACCTAGGAATGGAATTACTGCCTCCTAACTCCATGTTATACTCTTTCAAGAGCTTCCAGGCTGCTTTCCAAAGCGACTGTATTATTTTTCATTCCCACCAGCAGTATATGAGGGTTCCAGTTGCTCTACACCCTTGCCAACACTTGCTATTATTTGTCTTTTTGATGATAGCTGTCCTGGTGAGTGTGAAGTGGTATCTCAGGGTGGTTTTGACATATGTTTTCCTATTAGCTAGTGATGTCGAGCATCTTTCATGTGTTCATTTTTGTGTTTTTGAGACGGGGTCTGACTCTGTCCCTCAGGCTGTGCTGTGGAGTGCAGTGGCGCCATCTTGGCTCACAGCAACCTCTGCCTCCTGGGTTCAAGTGATTCTCCTGCGTCAGCCTCCCAAGTAGCTGGAATTACAGGCACGTGCCATCACGCTCAGTTAATGTTTGTATTTTTAGTAGAGACGGGGTTTTGCCATGTTGGCCAGGCTGATCTTGAACCCCTGACCTCAAATGATCTGCCTCCCAAAGTGCCTCCCAAAGTGCTGGGATTACAGACGTGAGCCACCGTGCCCGGCCTCCTGTTCTTATTAACCTTTTGTATGCTTTCCTTTGGAAGCAGGTATTCGGATCATTTGCTCATTTTAAAATTGAATATTTGTCTTTTTATTTTTGAGTTGTAATAATATTTTATAGATACTAGTTCCTTATCAGATATATGATTTACAATTTTTTTCTCCCATTCTTTGGGTTTTCTTTTCAATTTCTTCATGGTGTTCTTTGATGCACAAAAGTTTCTGATTTTGATGAAGTCTAATTTATCAATTTTTTTCTTTTGTTCTGCTTTTGGTGTCAAATCTAAGATAACTTTGCCTAATCCAAGATCATGAAGATTTATGCCTATGTTTTCCTATAAGAGTTTTTTTTAGTTTTAGTTCTGAAATTTTAGGCCTATGATCCATTTTGAGTTAATCTGTTTGTATGGTATATGGAGAAGGTTCCATTTCCTTCTTTTGCAAGTGGATATTCAGTTGTCCCAGTACCAGTTGTTGAATCCCATTAACTTTACTATTATATGGTATTGGAAACGTATGGAAAAATTTATATGACATTCTCCCATTTGTTTTGTGGGCATATTCTTTTCAAAAGATTACTGTGTTATTTTGTCGAGGTTTCTGGATATATCATGCGGATGCCAAGATAAACATGTGTGTTCATTCTGCCAAATTAACTAGAGTGTCTGGTTCCTGAGGGGATTTCAAAGCTGGGATGTATAAACACATATGTCCAATCTGCCGTGATCAGCTGGAATTGTCTACGTGCTTAACACTCATTTTCCCTGTTAGACTGAAGTGGCTTCCAGCCTCCATTACCATTCCAGTGTTTAGCACTGCGTCGAATGAAGTGAAAAGGACGAACTGAATGAACGATGGAGCGAGGTCAGAAGAGTTGGTGGTCATGGAGAGGACCACAGAATGTCTTTGGATAGAAGGAGGGACACCATGTCTCTTGGGACTAAAAAATGATGAGAATGCATTCAGATACAGATTGCATGGTCAAGAAAGGAACACATGGGGGCAAAACATGGGGAATATGGGACTTCCCAAGGCTTTTCTGGAGAGAAGTTTGCATGGACAGGCTTGGGATCCTCTGCAGATGTATTCTTGAAAGCCCAAAGTGGCTGCTCCTATTTACTTTTTTTTTTTTTTGAGACAGGTTCTTGCTCTGTTGGCCAGGCTGGAATGCAGTGAACATAGCTCACTGCTGCCTCCTGGGCTCAAGCAATCCTCTTGCCTCAACTTCCTGAGTAGGTGGGACCACAGGCATGCACCACCATGCTTGGCAAAATTCTAAAATATTTGTTGTAGAGATGGGGTCTCACCATGTTGCCCAGGCTGGTCTCAAATTCCTGGACTCAAGCAATCCTCCCTCCTCAGCCTCCCAAAGAGCTAGGATTACAGGTATGAGCCACTGTACCCAGGCCTGATTTACTTTTACCATTTTTTTTTTTTTTAAGAGATGAGGTCTTGTGCTGTCACCCAGGCTGGAGTTCAGTGGCACGATCATGGCTCCTGCAGCCTTGAACTCCTGGGCATGAGCAATCCTCTTGCTTCAGCCTCCTGAGTAACTGGGATTACAGGCACGTGACACTGCATCCAACTACTTTTCTTTGTCCTAAAATGAGTGTATTTTGTGGGCATGTCAAAAGACTTATTGAACTTTATAAACCAGTTTTCTTTTCTGAAGTTGACTAGTTCTCAACTTCTTCCTAAAGCATTTGCTAGTAGAAGAGTTTAGAAAGACAAAGTGCAGGCATTTTGAATCAGACAAAACTGATTTCAAATAGTTTTTCCAACTACTGTGTGACCTAGGAAAATTTCTTATACTTTCTGAGCCTCAGTTGTCTCTGCTGTGAAGTGGGGAACATAATATTACTCATCCCAAGGTCAGTGTTTAACTAAATGAATTAATATGTGTGAAGCTCTTAAATTGATGCCTGTTACACAACACCATGCTCAATTAAAAACTTCGTCTAATTTCTCTCTCCAAACCAATACTCTGGATTGTCTTCTTTTGAAACCACATCTCATCTTCAACTTCTGACATCATCTTCTCTCCACCCCTTCAGCCTTCTTTCTTTTCACCTTGATATGAATATCAAGGTAGATTTCTATGCGTGATTGAGTCAGGGATAGATCAAAGATGGACTTTTTCATCTTTCTGCTATTCTTTGGGCCTTAGCAGCTATGCTTTTAACCACTGACAATTTTGAATTTGAAACATCATGCCATTTTCAGCTATCTCTAGCTTTTTTTTCCAAGTGAAGTTAATTATAGTTTTATAAATTGAAGTCATAGGACTAATTTTCACAGTGTTACTTTTAAGTATCTGGAAAATAATAGTCATTTCTCTATTTAACAGACATACACGAAAGAATGGGCTGACATTCTAAACCACAAAAGTAAGCATGTGGAAGAAGCTGTCAGAGAACTTATATCAATATTTGAGCAGATTTATGAAGTGAAATACACTGGGAAACTAGCAAAGCAGTCAGGTAACTTTTCTCGTTACTATGTTTGAATTACAAGATCTACAGATTCGTTCTTATATAAGCACCTTCTGCTTAGCAGATACTGAATTCCAGACCCTCCCTTCCCCAGAAGCAAAGAAGGTGTTCAGCATAAATCACATTGTTTGTACCAACAGTTTAAGCGCAGAGAGTTCTTTTTGTTAGTTAAGCAATGGTGGGAACCCCCACCCCTGTCAAATCCAAGTTCCCAACCCAGGTCCATCATTGCAAGCTGGCCTTCCTATGGATAGCAGTCTCAGGCCTGCTATGCTAACTCTATTTTTTTTTTCTAGTACAGCATTCTAATCAAGTCACTTTGACTATTTGATTTATTTTGCTTTTTTTTTTTTTTTTGAGAAAAGTGAACCAGGAAAAGGTAAATTCTATAATTTTATTGAATCTGGAGAACTTAATCTGGGTGAGACCATGTTTTAAGACTTTTTTTCTTTTCCTAGATCCTTCTCTGTAGAGTAAGCTATGAATTCCTACTTAGAACTGTCTTTGGGGTTTGGCTACAGATAAATGGTACCCAGTTGACGAGTGCATTCCCAAGGAAGAAAACACGATAAGGAAGCATGTATTCTCCATCATCCATTCCCCCTCCCGTGATTAAAGGATGCCCTAAAAGGCTCTGTGTCATAACTCTAACTTTTGATTCTGCCCATGTCCTCATAACCTTCATTCAGTTTGCTTGACTGGGACTAAGAGAAACTTCCTTACTTCATCACATCTGTTCAGGCAAATTTGTATGACAAGGTGCCTGTAGCATTCAAAGTTGATGAAATAATTTTTACCTTATTGATTTTCCTGTTCTCTCAATAGGTTCTAACAGTTTCAGTTTTATTCATAAGCCTGAGAGAGAAGCTGTGAATTTGGATCCTCTTTATCAGGGGCAGGGAATTTTAAGAAAAGGTTCCTTAGTAGGGGAGTGTTTTGCTTCCTAGATTATGGTTTAAGAACATGAGACCTTTAGCTTTGCTCAGATTATTGTCCTGTCCTTGATATCTCAAATCTTTGGATAAATTGGAAGACAAAGACATATTTCATCTTAAAGTTTTGTTTTCAAGCTCGAAATAAGAACTGACTAGGTAAAACTTTGTAGTTGGAGGTTTTACTTAGTATTGTAAGGGGATGTGCCTGTCAGTCACGAACCCTGTTTGCTACACACCTGCTCTTCTCCCCAACTGCTGCTCAGGGAAGTAGTGTGAGGCTGGCTTTGAGCAAGGCTAGCCACTGACTGCACCAGGAGTAGGTCACTGACACAGTGTGCCACCCAGACTCTCGAAGGAGACCGGAGAGATGGCTCTGCCATACAGGAATGAAGTTAATTAGCTAATTACCAACATATTTGAAGTAGGGAATCTGTGAGAAGTTGGCTTTTTGGAGTGAGAGGAGAACATTCCAGTCAAGCAGAGATCCCATGACAGTGAAATAGCAAGGAGAGAGGAAGAGAGAAAGAGAGAGAGAGAGAGAGAGAGAGAGAGAGAGAGAAACTGTGAACTGTACCTGGAACACTGGTTCTTAATGGGACTAGAAGGGATTTTGCCCCTGAGGGAATATTTGGCAAGGTCTGGAGACATTTTGGTTGTCACACAGTGTGTGTGTGTGTGTGTGTGTGTGTGTGTGTGTGTAGCGAGGGGGTTGCTACTGGCTTCTGGTGGATAAGGGCCAGGGATGCTGTTAAAAACCCTACAGGACAGCCCCCAGCAACAAAGAATTGTCGCACCCAAGATGTCAGTAGTGCTGAGGATGAGAAAGCCTGAGCCTGGAATGAGTATGCACATCACACCCTTCCTCTTACAGTTTTTCCACTTCGTTTAATTAGTTTTCATCACAAGCATCAAAAACACAAAAATATCATTTCATTCAAGTTAGAAAACTCAAAAGGTAAAGAGATAATTTAGAAGGATAATAGGTAAAACTCTCTTAAAACTTTTCTGAATTCTAGATTGTATATTTACAGAGTGTATTTCTTAGTAGAATGACAATTCTATTGAGGTGGATAATTTAAATTGAATTCAAGGATGACTCCTACAGGAACAAATGCAAAAAACATTTTTTAAAAAACAGTTTTTAAAGTAAGAGCTTTTTTAAAAGGGGCTTCCTAAGAGGGTTTGGCCATGTAGAATACACGTAATGCTAAAAAGTCAAATGTTATATTTTTGTTTTGTCTTTTGTCTACAGAACAGCGGAAACACGTTGTTTTTGGAAGTGAAACAGAAGAGGGTGAAAACAATGACTATGAAGCTAATGTTGTGAATGAGGTTGATACTAATGATAAAGAAGATGAATTTAAAAAGGTATTTATTGTGGAACAACTTCATACAATTCACAGAATTATGGTTTATAGGATTATAGATAAACCCCATATGGTGCTTCTTCCAGGCAGTTCTGCAACCAATCTGTATCTAATGTATAACAAAATCCATAAAGTATAATTTTCAATTTTATATTGTAGGCTCAGGCAGTCCTTTAAGTTTTCCCCAATATCACAGCTTCTGATGTGATTCTGTCAATCACAGTTTAGTAGTCACCTTCCCTCATTGTGATTGACCATGTTTTCTTATATAGTAAATGTGACTTCAGGGATTGGAGCATCAATCAGTTTGACTCAGAATGGAAAACTTTGTTCTCAGTTATTGTGTTTAATGGTTAACTGTATTGCAAGTCCAGATTGTGGTTCACTTGGGGCTCAGGGATCTGCATTTTAAACTGGCACTGTGGCTGACCACTCTGGACTCTCCCCCAGGAGAAGCCCTAGATAGGCAGATTTTCACGTTGTGTTGAAATGTGTTGAGAATGAAGGTTCAGAAGGGGGCCTGGGGTTTCTTTTTCCTTCTTAGCCCTCACGGTTCTGGTCATGCATGAACTTTGAATGTCACTGTCACATTTGCACTCATTCCTGCTTTCTCCTCCCCGGGTCAGTTTTCTTTTAATCCTTCATACCCACCTTCTTTTCATTCTTTGTCTATTTTACCCACTTTGACACAATCTGATACAGTTTTAGAACTAAACAGCACACCTTTATTCCATTTTCACCTTCTTGCTCAAGGATTATATTGCCAAATAATTGGGAAACACTTTGCTGCAGCATCTAGACTTCTGCAATTTAGGCTTCTTCTCAGTACACTCACCAGGCAGCTGTTAGCAACCAGCAGGTGTCAGCTGGAGCAGTCCTCTCTCAGAAGTGCTTGTCTTCCAGTTGCATTACCTTTTGACACTGGCTGAAGTCCTCAGAGCATGATTGAGTACCCTCAGAACCTCTCCAATTGGGGGATCGCTGGGGCTGCATTAGTGGTCACCTCCTAAATAGCCTCTGCCTCTCAAATTCATCTCCCACATTGCTGCCAGAATGGTCTCACGTAAAAATCTGATTATGTCACACCTGTGCTTTAGCCTGAGCATTCACCAGCCCTGACTGTACCCCATTGCCACATGGAAAAAGCTTGATATTCCTCTTTGTTCATGCCGTATTACTCTCTCTTCTGCCACACCAACCCAGTCTCAGAGGGGCTGGGTTCTAGAGCAGTGAGGAACAGTATGGCCAGAGCCTTGCCCCGATGTGTGACTCATTGTGTAAGCAAGACATGGGCCCACATCTCTGCCTACCAGGCTCCAAACCTGTCCTGTGCTCTGATCAATAAACTTGGCTATTTCTCCCAAGGGAAGGAAGGGTGTGGAGAGAGGGTCAAACCACAGTCCCAGAGGGTGGAATTTTCATCTCATATATTTGAGTATTGCACATTTTAAAATACATTTATCCACCAAGCTGAGCTTCTTGAGGATGGAGACTAGTTATCTTCTTGTGCCCACGCCCTTAATTGAGAAATGTACCACGTTTAAAGTGCTTCAATTTTGTCAGGTGAAAATTGAGTATTGAGCCAGCCAGGATTGCTCTGAACATACTGTGTGAATTTTGGTTTTTGAATAAGTTCCTTTGGTTTGCTAGGGTGTTTATGCAAACACATTTTTCATGTATTTTTGTTTGTCTAAAATAACCAGACAAATAATTTAGGATTGAATTTATTTCTACACTGTCATTGAAATTGTACAGTTTATTATTTGTTGTCTTTCACATGCCACATCTAATATTGTATCATTGTTTTGGGGATGCTTGAGGTTTTTTTGGAGGAGAGATACCAAATTTAATTGATTTCTTATTACAGGAGTGTAAAGAGGTCTTTGCTTTTTTCTCTCATCAATTACTAGACAGTCTTCAAAAAGCTACGCGGTTATCTCTGGACACAATGAAAAGAAGAATATTTGTTGCAAGGTAAGTGGAAAATATGCTAATTATATCTGGTAATCATACTTATATTGTAATGTGAATAGCACCTCTAATAAATTTATTAATTTAAAAAACTATAAAATTTAAAATATAGCATTCATTAAAAGACTGTGTGAAAGTATTTGTGTAATACTGCAAGAACTGTGGTCAAAGGAACACCCATGTTCCCCACACCCTACCTGAGATAAAAAAGACTACCAGTCCTCTCATGGGTCCTCTCCCTTCTCACCCAAAAGTAACTGCTATCCTGAACTTGGTGTTTATCATTGTCTTGGTTTTCTTCACAGTTTACTATGTTTTTGTATCCCCAGTCCACGTATCATTTAATTTTGCCTGTATTTGAACTGCACTTGGTATACTGTTTTTGAGATTCATCCATGAGGTATAGTTTTTTACGCTTCTGTGTAGTTGGAGTATACATAGTCTGTTTATCCATTCTACTGGTGATGGTGATTTGGGTTGCTTCAGTTTGTGGCTATCATGAATAAAGCCTCTGTGAGCATCTTGGAACCGTCTTCTGCTGCACCTGCTAAGAGTGGGTTTGGTGGGTCCTAGGGTATGTGGATGCCTCATTTTACCAGGCAGCACCTAGTGAGAGTGCCCATGGCCCCTCATCCCTGCAGACAGTATTCAATTAAAAAATTCTCGCCAACATACAGGGTGTGAAATGACATCTCATCAGGATTTTAGTTTACATTTTCCTGGTTACTGATGAGATTAAATATACTTTCTTGTGTTTATGGGCCATTTGTTGTTTCTCTTCCTTAAAATTTGTGTTCCTAGTTCAACCACGGTGGAAGACAGGGTGGTGATTCCTCAAGGATCTAGAACCAGAAATGCCATTTGACCCAGCAGTCCCATTACTGGGTATATACCCAAATAATTACAAATCATTCTCCGATAAAGACATACACACACGTATGTTTACTGCGGCACTGTTCACAATAGCAAAGGCTTAGAACCAATCCAAATGCCCATCAATGATAGACTGGATAAAGAAAATGTGGCACAAATATACCATGAAATACCATGCAGCCATAAAAAAGGATGAGTTCATGTCCTTTGCAGGGACATGGATGAAGCTGGAAACCATCACTCTCAGCAAACTAATACAAGAACAGAAAACCAAACACCCCATGTTCTCACTCATAAGTGGGAGTTGAACAGTGAGAACACATGGACACAGGGAAGGGAACATCACACACCAGGGCCTCTCGGGGAGTGTGGGGCTAGGGGAGGGATAGCATTAGAAGAAATACCTAATGTATATGACGGGTTGATGGGTGCAGCAAACCACCATAGCATGTGTATACTTATGTAACAAACCTGCACGTTCTGCACATGTACCCCAGAACTTAAAGTGTAATTAAAAATAAATAATTGTGTTCCTTTTTTGGTCTGTTTTTCTATTGAATTGGATTAATTCATAAGTATTCTTAGTATATTACATTATTGATGATAATATAACAAATGTCTTTTGTCAGTTTTGCCTTATCTTTTCATTTTCTTTATTAATTTTCATTTTCCATTGCCGAGTTTTAAAAATATTCAAATTTATCGGTTTTAGTGATTTGTGGTCTTTTTAAAGAAACCAACTCTTCCCTACTTCATAATGTCTTCCAAAACTTTTGTAGTTTTAACTTTTATATTTAGGGTTTTAATTTACATGGTATTGATTTTTGTGCTTAGTGTGAGGTAACAAATAAATATAATTTTTTCCATGTGGTTAATTAGTTGACCAAGCAAAAGTTGTTAAAAAATCAGCTTAGTTGTGAGGTCAGGTGGGGGAGTTATTTAAGTTGCATTGAATCTATAGATCGATTTGGAGAGAATTAGCATCCTTACAAATATTGAGTCTTCTATTCAGAATTATGTATTACCTCTGCATTGATATGTCTTCTTTAATATCTCTCTGTGACGTTTTATAAATCTCTGTGTAAAAGTCCTACACATTTTTGTTAGATTTATTCCTTGCCTATTCATTGCTGATTTTTAATTTAATTATACTGTTCAATTCTCCCAGTATGATTGTGGATTTATTAAATTTTCCTTTTGTTTTGGTCAGTTCTTGTTTTATGTATTTTATGGCTGTGTTGTTAGGTGCATACAAGGTAATAGTAGTTAAACCTGCTTAAGAGCACTGTTCCTTTTATTTTTATTTGGCAAATCCCTTTATTTATATTAATCCTGATTCCTCACAATTCTCTTTAGTTTGTCATTTACCAGCTTTTTCTGTGTAACTGTTTCGGTCTCTTTACTTAAGCCTTTCTCTGTACTTTTTAGTTTTACCTCTTTATAGTTTTACCTCTTAAAAACATTGTATACCTGATAATTTTCCTTCAATCTCATTATCTCTGTCTTAGTGAGTTTAATTTGTTTGCATTTATTGTGATTTTTGATATAGTTGCACTTAATTTATGACATTTTATTTTGTGTTTTCTTCTCACTATTCTTTTTCTTTGATTCATTTTATTACTATTGTTGTCTTTGGGGTGGATAATTTTCACCATTTATTCTCTTTTCTGTACTTCAGTTCTTTAAGTGATTACCCTTAACTTTAGAATGCACATATTTTGCTCCAACTAAAAAAAGTACTGGCCAGGTTCACTGGCTGACACCTATAATCCCAGCACTTTGGGAGTCTGAGGCAGGCGAATCACTTGAGGTCAGGAGTTGGAGACCAGCCTGACCAACATGGTGAAACCCCGTCTCTACTAAAAATACAAAAATTAGCCAGGCCTGGTGGTGCACGCCTGTAGTCCCAGCTACTAGGGAGGCTGAGGCAGGAGAATTGCTTGAACCTGGGAGGTGGAGGTTGCAGTGAGTTAAGACTGCGCCATTGCACTCCAGCCTGGGAGACAGAGTGAGACTCCATCTCAAAACAAACAAACAACAACAACAACAACAACAACAACAAAGTACTATCCTTAGTTTTGCAGTTTTCTAGTCTTATTTCTGACTACAAGGGCTTGACAAGCTTTACTGACTGAACTGTACACATTTTATTGCTGTTTGATGTTTTAGTTTTACCTTTGTGTGAACACTCAAAAATAATATGTTAAAATAATTTATTTACTGGCATACTTTATTAAAATCTCCCGGTTCTCATGTGCTTTTTTGTATCCCATTGGTTCTTTAGTGAGGACCTGTGAGAAGCAGACTCTCTTATTCTTCTTTGTAAGTCTGAAAATGTTTCGCCCTCATACTTTCTTTTTTTTTTTTTTTTTTTTTTTTTTTTTGAGACGGAGTCTTGCTCTGTCGCCCAAGCTGGAGTGCAGTGGCGCGATCCTGGCTCCGCCTCCTGGGTTCACGCCATTCTCCTGCCCCAGCCTCCCGAGTAGCTGGGACTACAGGCGCCCGCCACTGCGCCCGGCTCATTTTTTGTATTTTTAGTAGAGACGGGGTTTCACCACGGTCTCGATCTCCTGACCTTGTGATCCGCCCGCCTCGGCCTCCCAAAGTGCTGGGATTACAGGCGTGAGCCACCGCGCCCGGCTTCGCCCTCATACTTTCACAACATTTTGGCTGGATATAAAATTTTTCTTTGTCTTTTAGCACTTGGAAAGTATTTCTTCATTTTTTTCTGAGTTATGTTGCTGCTGATGAGAAGTCTGTATGAGTCTAACTGAATATTCTCCTTAATGTTTCTGCAGTTTTCGTACCCCGTGTGGATTTGTCTTTGTCTAATCCTGCTTTGTTCTCAGAGCCCAGTTTCTATTTGAGGGTTTATAGCTTTCCTTAATGCTGGAAAAAACCTCAGCAATTTCCCCTTTAGTTATTGCTTCCAGGATATTCTTTCATTGTCTTCTTCTGGAACTCCTATTAATTGAATGTTGAATAGAATGACCACATAATTTATTGTTTCAACTATGGAACTTTTGTGAGTGAAGGGGCACTGTCCAGATGAGGTCCCAGGACACAGTGAATCTGGAACTGTCCTGGGCACACTGGATGTGTGGACATTTCGTATGTTGGGGCTTCTCTTTCTCTTCTCCTTGTCTCCTAATGACTCTGTCGTCTATGTTATCTTTTTGTCTTTCTGAACTACACTATGGGCAAGTACCTCTGTATCTATTCTAAAGATTTTGTCATCTGTGACATCTTAAATATTTCAAGAAAAAATACTTTTTCCTTATCCTCCAGATATGATATTATTTCTGTCTTTTTAGTTTAGCAATTTTTTAAAAATTTTTTTGAAAGAGTCTTCATATATCGCTGAACATTTTCCCTTACTTTAGAGCTTGTTATCTGGGCATTACTTTTATCTGGAGTGAGTTTCTGTTTCAATTTTGGGTTTTGTTAGCTCTCTTTCTTATCCTTAGACATATTCACGCATACTTGGCTTTTAATGTGCAGGCTCTCTTTGAGCGAGAGCTTTGTTTTCGTGTTTCTTTCTCCTTCCCTCCCTCCCTGTCTATGAGTTTCACTTTTGCCTCTAAATGACACTCGGAACCCTGAGTACAGAACCAGGTTTTATTTCTTCACAGTTACTGGCCCCTGGGGAGATATTGGGGGTATGGCAGGTTCGGCCAGGGAGTACACAGGAGGCCTGACTTAGTTACTTATCAAGGAGTCTGTGGATGTGCTTCTTTTGCCCCAGGTCTGCATCCGCTGGAAAAGCCGTAGCTGCGGGCAGTAGGTTGACAGACCTTGTCTCGCAGCAGCATCTGCAAGACAGGTGGGAGAGCATCATCTCAGTTTTTGGCCTTAAGTAGTGAGGCTGGCCGAGGCCCTGTCCCTCATTGAGTCCTGTCCATCCTCTATATTTCACCAGAGCCAACCTCCCGACGGTCACTGCCTCTTTCCAGCCCGGAAACCTCACTAGGCTGTCCTTGTGTTTCTCTCCATTTCTACTTCATGGAGATGCTTACCTTGTATTTGAGCATTCTTGTGTCCTTTATCTCCCATCCATGATTGTGATGGGTTTGGCAAAAAGAAGTTTTTTTGAAGGATGCACTCACTAGGCCACATTGATTTACAAGTTCTGTGGCAATTCAGCAATTTTTGAGGAAGCATACATGAGGATAGTACTAAAAAATCCTTACTTGTCTAAAATGTCTCTCTCTTATCCTCACACACGAATGCTAGCTTGGTCTTCTGGGATCAGAATCCCTTTCTCTCATACTCTACAGAGGCTGCTCCATTGGCTTCTTTGGTTTCAATTTTTAGAGGAGAGTTCTGCTGCTAATCCGATTTTCCCTTCCAAGTAACAACTTGTATTTGTTTTGATCCTTACAGGATTTCTCTTTTATTCTTGAAATTCACAAATTGTATGTTTAGATGCAGGTGGGTTTTTTTCCCCCATTAATCCTGTCAGGCACATAGAGAATCTCTTCAAAATGAAAAAACAAGCCTATTCTTAAGGTTAAAGGAGTGCTTTGCTTTAATTTCCCGTATCTACACAGTATTCACGTGCTGCGTCTAGGTAGTAAGCATCTCTGAGCGGAGTGACCCTGTGGAATTTACTTAACCTCTCCCTACCTTGGTTTCCTTATCTACAATATGAAAATAATAATAATCATAAGGTCTGCCTCACAGAATTAATGTGAACATAAACTGGTAATTTATGGAAACTGCCTGGCATACAGTAAGCATTCAAGAAATGTTACCTATTCTTATCTTTTCTCTAAGTATTTTCTCTCTCTTTGTATTTTGCATCTGAAATTTTGGAGAATACCTTCAGCTGATTCTCTAATATGCTGTATAAGGTACCAAATGATCTAGTGCGGGGTTCACTGCCTCTATTATTCAGCTGTTCCTTTATACTTTACGAAAACTCTTTCTTATTCTCAAATTATACACTTTGAATCAATGCCCACACGAATTTTATTGCAACATCTTGAATTCCACTGGGAGACTGTGAATTGAGGGGTTTTGTTTGTTTGCTTGCTTTTTGTTCAGTCCTTTCCAATAATAGGTTTATCTGGGAACCCTTGGCCCTGAGTGCTAAAAGTTGGGTCTTCACTTTGGAACTGTAGTCTCTGTTTCTTGTGATCTCCTCCCACCCCCATCTGCTTGTATTTAGAAAGGGAGATGTAAGTTTTCAGTAATGACAGTGTTTCTTGCACTCCCAGAGAAAAAGACAATGGACAGTTTGCATTTATTATAATTTTGTCTGGGATGGGGTGGAGGTTGAGACAGAGGGAGCTGTGCTAGCCAGAGTAATTTGCAGCCCTGCGGGTGTCCTTCATAACTGGACTCAGGCGTCTGTGCTGCTGTCTGTGCATGAGAGATATTGTTTAACAAAGCGGTTTTTGGAAAGCATGGACCAGACACGTCCTGTTTAATCTTGTAAAAATATAAACAAAGAAGCATATAAAGGTATATGCTGGTGATCTCATCCTATATCTGTTGCAGAGCTGGGAACAAAGAATGCCTTTAGTAAACATTGTTAAAGGTTATTACTGAGAAAAAACAGCATTAAAATAGTAGAAAATGTATATGAGATTACTAGTTTGCTTCTAAGATTATCAGGTCATTGTATTTTCTCAGTTCTCTGCAATTTAGGGCTCTGTTATAAGTAATATTCTCTTTGTGTAATGTGGCCTTTTAAAAATGTTCTTTACTATTAGGACTGAATTTTGTAGCATAATAAACTGTTAATGAAATTTTAGGTTAAGGTTAATCAGCTAAATGTCCATCTCATTGCAGCCATTATGGGCGAAAGCGATCAGAAGATATTATTTCCTTTATAAAAAGTGAAGTACATCTTGCAATTCCTAATGTGGTAAGTATTATTAAATACACTGATATTTTGGTAAGTTACTTAAGAAGCATAGTACTAAAACTGAGCTTTCATTTAGGGTGACGTTCCGGTCCTATGTATTTTTTCACTTTCCCTCACTGTTTAACAAATTGGAAATGTCATTTATATCTGTTATGAAAAAGTCACTTCTGGGATGGGCACAATGGCTCACATCTGTAATCCCAGCACTTTGGGAGGCCAAGGTGGGTGGATCTCCTAAGGTCAGGAGTTCGAGACCATCCTGGCCAACATGATGAAACCCCATCTCTACTAAAAATACAAAAATTAGCCAGGCGTGGTGGTAGGTGCCTGTAATCCCAGCTACTCGGGAGGCTGAGGCAGGAAAATTGCTTGAACCCGGGAGGTGGAGGTTGCAGTGAGCCGAGATCACGTCCCTGCACTCCAGCCTGGGTGACAGAGCAAGACTCTGTCAAAAAAAAAAAAAAAAAAAAAAGTTACTTCTGTATTAGCTCATGGTGTATTGAAGGCTTTGTTAAAGAGTTGAGTTAGCCATCTGTTCTGCCATCAGTTAGCAAGCACCCTACCAATTGCCTTGCTTTTCCTTACTTCAGACATTAAATTATCTAAATAAAATCATCACAGTTGTCCAGATCCCTACCCCAAACACATGTCTGTGAGGCAACCCACTAAGGTAAGGATGGCAGAAGAGAAAGATAAAAAGAGCCTGTGCCCTGAGCATCTGAATCATCCGTATCTTCCCGTAGCACTTATCTCTACAACTACCCCAGCTGCTGATGGGCATCTGGAACTCCAAGCCACATGGGACGGCTGAGCTGCCTTCTGCGATGGGTCAAAGGATAAGGCCAGGCAGAAACGTGACTCACCTAAAACCACCTTTAAATGGTCTGACCTCCTGAAGGATAGTGTCTTAGCTTATTTGGCACATTTCAAAGAACTGAGGTCACACTCTTGGTGGTGTAGCTTCTTCAGTTACTTTGTTTCATGGATTTCGAACACATAGTCTGTAATTTCCCACTGCATTCTGCCACCCCCATGGGGAAAAGGATGACAAGTACTAGTTTGGCCTTTTTAACAAAATCGAAATGTCATTTCTGTTATTAAAAAGTTACTTCTGCATTAGCTCGTGGTGTAATGAGGCTTGCAGGAATCGATAGCAGGAAAACTTCAGGATAGAGAAAATCTGCTTCGCCCCCCACACCATCTTCCTCTGTCATTCTCCCCATCAAATCAGCCTTCCACTGGGCCAGCTGAGGCTTGCCCCACTCAGTGGGGAGTGGAGGTGATGAAAATCGAGGGATGGACGGTATGTGCCAGCGGTATTACACATTTGTTTCTTCTTTCCGCAGGTGATGATTCCTAGTTTGGATGACATTCAACAAGCCATTAACCGTATGATCCAGTTAACCCTGGAGGTCAGCAGAGGAGTGGCTCACTGGGGGCAACAGCAAATCCGTCCCATGAAGTCGGTCATTCCCAGCCCCACCACTACTGACCTGACCCATCAAAACACAGGAAAACTGCTGAAGAAGGAAGAAAGTAAGAATGTAAAATTAGTCAATGATCTTACTGATCCTTCTGGATTTGATAGCATATAGATTTTTAAATTATTTTATATGTTTGATATATTTCGCGTTTAAAAAATAGTATGTTTCATCTTAAATGTAACATGCAGGCATTTTTTCCTGGCTTTGGGTGGTGGGTGAAAAGGATTTTTAAATCCCTTGTCTACTGTGATGATCTTAAGTTAAAAATTAAAATAAGCCTTAGCACTAATTTTACTTTCTGCATGATAGTAGGTTGGATAAACTTAACGTAAACATAAATTCGTCGCTTAAGTAATTATGAATGTGATATGATAGTGACCCAAAATTTCATGAACCTTTTTTTTTGACACTTCCTGCATAGAAAGAAACTGGTTTGTTTTTTATTTTATTTTATTTTAGTTCCAGGGTACGTGTGCAGGATGTGTAGGTTTGTTACATAGGTAAACATGTGCCATGGTGGTTTGCTGCACCTATCAGCACATCACCTAGGTGTTAAGCAAGCATGCATTAGCTATTTTTCCTGATGCTCTCCCTCCCATCACCCCCCATCACCCACCAACAGGCCCCAGTATGTGTTGTTCCCCTCCTTATGTCAGTGTGTTCACATTGTTCAGCTCCCACTTACAAATGAGGACATGTGGTGTTTGGTTTTCTGTTCCTGCATTAATTTGCCAAGGATAATGGCTTCCAGCTCCATCCATGTCCTTGCAAAGGACATGGTCTCATTCTTTTTTCATGGCTGCATAATATTCCATGGTGTATATGTACCACATTTTCTTTATGCAGTTTACCATTGATGGGCATTTGGGTTGGCTCCATGTCTTTGCTATTGTGAACAGTGCTGCAATGAACATAGGCGTGCATGTATTCTTATAATAGAATGATTTATATTCCTTTGAGTATATACCCAGTAATGGAATTGCTGGGTCAAATGGTGTTTCTGATTCTAGGTCTTTGAGGAATTGCTACACAGTCTTCTACAATGGTCAAACTAATTTACATTTCCACCAACAGTGTAAAAGCATTCCTATTTCTCCTAGCTTCATCAGCATCTATTGTTTCTTGACTTTTTAATAATTGCCATTCTGTCTGGCGTGAGATGGTATCTCATTGTGGTTTTGATTTGCATTTCTCTAATGATCACTGATGTTGAGCTTTTTTTTATATGTTTGTTGGCTGCATAAGTGTCTTCTTTTGCCAAGTGTCTATTCATGTCCTTTGTCCATTTTCTGATGGGGTCGAAAAACTGATCTCTTCAACTGGTCTCTTTAACTTTCTAATGGGATTGAGAAACTGGTCTCAAAACTATGTAGCTTCCACTGTGGTTCAGGGAAAGGCAAATTGAAAACAACAAGATACTAGGTGAGGCCTAGTGTGGTAGCTCACGCCTGTAATCCCAACACTTCGGGAGGCCGAGGCAGGTGGGTCATCTGAGGTCAGGAGTTTGATATCATCCTGGCCAACATGGCAAAACCATGTCTCTACTAAAAATGCAAAAGGATTATCCAGGCATGGTGGTGGGCACCTGTAATCCTAGCTACCGGGGAGGCTGAGGCAGGAGAATCACTTGAACTGGGAGGCGGAAGTTGCAGTGAGCTGAGACTGCACCACTGCACTCCAGCCAGGGCGACAGAGGAAGACTCTTGTCTCCAAAAAACCAAAACCAAAAACACCTCCAAGATACCAGGTAAGCTACACGACCAGGTGGCTCAGACCCCTATGGTACCTTTCTATGTTGCACTAACATTGCTTTCTCAGCTTACATCTATGGTCTCATGGGGTGTTCCCTACAACCAGCTAATAAAGGATGAAAAATCTCAGGACTGGTCTATTCGAATTGGCTTAATATGTTGTTGTCAGCTGAAAATGGACTTTTATTGCACTACAGCCCACTCAGGAGTGGCCCTAAAGGGCAGTGAAAAGGGGAATTTCCCCCAGTGGGCAGAGCTTCAAGCAGTATAACTTTTTTAAGGAGAGTGGTCTGAAGCAAAGATATACATGGACTCTTGGGCAGACGAATGGCTGGACTGATCATTCAGGACCTAGAAAGAGCAACTTTGGAAAATCAGAGGCAAGAAGAGCTAGGGAAAAAGCATGTGGATGGATCTGTGAATTTATATAAAATACCTGGCAAGATAAATCTTAGTTCCTTCAGGGGCTGATCGTAATCCTGAAAGACACAATCCAATGCCATAATCTCAAATGTTGAAATCCCAAAAGATCAAAATCCCAAAAATATAATTCTGGAAAAAATAATAGTTCTTTTAATAAACAATTCTTTTAACTATATCTATTTACATTTTTAAAGGGGGATTTGATTTTCAGAATTTTAGACATGGATTTTATACTTTCAGGATTTAGATTTTAGGGATTTTGAGCTTTTGGGATTTCAATATTTGAGATTATGGTGTTTGGGATTGTGTCTTCTGAGATTATGGATCAAACCCAGTTCTTTCTTCAGAGAGGTAAAATAATTTTTCCAAAATCACAAACCTAATGAGAGGGCTGGGAATTAATCCATATAAGAAGATTAGTATCTTATTTTTTTTTTTACTTTTAGTCCAATGTTTGCCGTTATTCTTTATTCTCTCCTTAGTCCTTCCGTGTATTTTTCTATTACTGTAGCAGGCTAAATGTAAAACTAAAAATTGCTAGATGCAAAAATCTCCTTGGACTTATCAACAATCTTGCAAACGAGAATTCTGTTCTCTGCAAAATTATCAACCAAGTACAATATAAATAGACATTTTCAGACATGCAATGGCTTTTAAAATGTACCCTCAACACACCCTTTTCCGCAAAGTTACTGAAGGTTGTAGTCTTCCAAAATGAGAAAGCAAAAGCAAAAAAAAAAAAAGATGTAGGATATTGGAAACAGGAATAAAATGCAGCAGACAGGTGAAGGGAATTTCAAGGTGAATGTTGAAGGGTGATTGTGCAGTGATAGTTATGTTCTAAGCGTAGAGGGCAACCAGTGTGACTTGGGAAACAGATGAGTTTTGACTACTCTCACCAAATGCCGGATGCCGTTATATATGCTGTCCTTTAACTTGAAGACAGAATGCCGGGGTAAACCTGGTCTGTATTCTTGTCTGGACTTTCTTGTTCTCACCATGTGCTGATGAAGTTGCTGCTCTACACTCATTGCTCTGGGTCAGCTGAGGAAACTTATTTATTCCTCAGAAGCATTCTGCCTTGACCAACTACTGAGAACTGTAGGCAGGTAATTGTGATATAAGGAAATAGATATCAGCTCACTATCCTGGCCATATTCTTGCTGGACATTTATTACTCGGCTCACAAACACAGTGCTGCCAGATGCCCTGATTGTCATGACACATACATTTTCTAGGACTCATTTATATCCTGCCCCATAGCTTCCCCCACAAAGGGCTTTTGTAAACTCGTAGAAAAGATGAAGCCAGACTAGTCCCAGAGACTCTTTTCTTGGAGGAGCCTTCATCTCACATGAACAATTAATGTTCTTTCCTTTACAGCTAGTTTTGTGCTTACTGCTCAGTTTTTAAAAATTGTTTAGGGATAAGCATGTTGATTTATTTTATTTTTTTATTTTTTTATTATTTTTTTTTGAGACGGAGTCTCACGCTGTTGCCCAGGCTGGAGTGCAGTGGCGCGATCTCGGCTCACTGCAAGCTCCGCCTCCTGGGTTCACGCCATTCTCCTGCCTCAGCCTCCTGAGTAGCTAGGACTACAGGCGCCCGCCACTGCGCCCGGCTAATTTTTTGTATTTTTAGTAGAGACGGGGTTTCACTGTGGTCTCGATCTCCTGACCTTGTGATCCGCCCGCCTCGGCCTCCCAAAGTGCTGGGATTACAGGCTTGAGCCACCGCGCCCGGCCTTAAGCATGTTGATTTATTGTAAAGTTTATCTTCAAAGAAAATTCAGGATAATGGTTGCCTCTGGGAGTAAGGGAAGGGAATGGGATTAGAGAGGTGCCTAGAGAGGACTAGTCTATTGGTACCATTCTGTTCTTAACTTGGTGGTGAGTACATGGGAATTCATTTTTTCTTCTTCTTTAATATACATTTTATTTCTTGTGTTTTATATATGTTTCTGTAAGTATATTTCACTTACCCACACACAGACATAAATACAGCTTCTTAGCAAACCAGGAGTAAAATGGATTTTCCAATAATGTCATCTGTAAAAATATTTAGAAGTATTCCATTCCTAATAAAATGAAGAATAAAGAAGGAAGCCCACTATTATCATTTTTATTTGCTAGTTTACTAGAGATCTTCATTATGAAATAAGACAAGAAAAAATGAGAAGAGTTGGAGAGGAAGACTGAGATTGTCCTCATTTAAAGATTATACATAGAAAATCCAGGAAATCTAGAAATAATTGTTACAACCAATAAGTTCAGAAATATTTGTGTATAAAAGATCAACATACAAAACCCCCAGTATTTCTACATTCACCAGTGATACAATTAATATATAGTAGAAGCATATATATTTTATTAGCCACAAACCATAAGGTCTTTAACAAATAAATGTAAAAAAAAATTTGCACAGCATTTTTGGAGAAGATATTACTGAATGAGATAATGGGGAAGACAAGAATAAGTCCACATCATGAAGAAGTCAATTCTTTGGTTAATCTATAAATTCAATGCAATTCCAAAGAAATCATAATAGATTTTTTTCTGTGGTCAACTTGATTTATAAATTTGATTGTAAAATTATATGGAAGTGAAAAGAGTTAAAAATAGCCAAGAAAAATTGGTGGTGAAGAAAAGCAAGGTAGGGGTTCCTGCCCTGCCAAATACCTAGGAGTATTACAGAGCCAGGCTAAGAAGGACAGCCTTTTAATGATCCAAAGATAGATAACATACAGCAGAACAGGAGAGCGGGTGCAGAAATACTAGTATATATGAAAATATATGATATAGGTGGATTTACGAATCAGTGGAGAAAGAATGTACTGTTTAATAAATGTGGCTAAGGATTTGCTTCCATATGGAAAAACTTTCAGTAGTATCTTTTTGTTTGTTTGTTTGTTTGTTTGTTTTTGAGACGGAGTCTCGCTCTGTCGCCCAGGCTGGAGTGCAGTGGCGCGATCTCGGCTCACTGCAAGCTCCGCCTCCCGGGTTTACGCCGTTCTTCTGCCTCAGCCTCCCAAGTAGCTGGGACTACAGGCACCCACCACCTCGCCCGGCTAGTTTTTTGTATTTTTTAGTAGAGATGGGGTTTCACCGTTTTAGCCAGGATGGTCTCGATCTCCTGACCTTGTGATCCGCCCGTCTCGGCCTCCCAAAGTGCTGGGATTACAGGCTTGAGCCACCGCACCCGGCCTCAGTAGTATCTTAAATTAGATACACATCATACCCACGATTCTATATCCTGCAACACTATTCCATCTATTTTACAACACTTTTAGAATAAAACAGCGCAATGTATTTAAAACACCAGGGTGGGGAAGGATTCTCAAGACATATGAAGCTCAAACCATAAAAGAAAAGATGTTTAAATTAGACTTCTTTATATTTAAAAACATCTTTAAAGGAGCTTTAAATTTAAATGACCATGCTGAAGTCCTTAATAAAATGTTAGCCAACTGAACCCAACAGTATAGGAAAAGGGTTGTATAGTGTGACCAAATGAGGTTTATTCCACAAAAGCAAGGTTGGTTTAACATCCTAAAATATACCATATGAGTAGAATAAAGGGCAAAAACTCATGATTGTCTCAATAGACATAGAAAAAATATTTGACAAAATCCAACACCCTTTCATGATAAACATGCTCAACAATCTGGGAATAGAATTAAACTTCTTCAACCTTATAAAAGGCATCATATCTAACATTGAAAGCCTGAATTGTTTCCCCCTAAGATTAGGAACAAGTCAAGAATACTAGCTCTCACCACCTCTACTCAACATTATAGTGTAGGTTCTATCAAGTGGATTAAGATAAGTGAACTAAATTGAAGATATACAGATTGGAAGGGAAAAGGTTAAACTGCCTTTATTAGCAGATGACATGATCTTGTATGTAAAAATAACCTAAGGAATCAACGCTCATACACACACAAAACTATTAGAACTAATAAATGAATTCAGTAAGACAGTAAGACTGCAGGATACAAGATCAATATACAGATATCAACTATATTTCTAAATATTAGCAATGAACCATCTGAAAATGAAATAAAACAATTGAATGCACAAAAGGAAGGAAGAATAAAATACATTTAACAGAAGTATAAGGTCTGTACACTGAAACTGTAAAACATTGCTGAAAGTTATACCATGAAGAAATACATCATGTTCATGGGTTGGAAGATCCAATATTAATAATCTGGCAGTTCTCCCCAAATTGATCTATGGATTTTATACAATCTCTATCAAAATCCCAGAAGGCTTTTTTTTTGTTGCAGAAGTTGATAAGTTAATCCTAAAATTTGAACAGAGAATAGGGGAATTCAAAGGACCTATAATGGCCAAAAAATTTTGAAAAAGAACAAAGCTGGAGGACTTACCACTACTTGGTTTTATTTATTTAGAGATGGGGTCTCACTCTGTTGCCCAGGCTGGAGTGATGTGGTGCAGCCTCTGCTCACTGCAGCCTCTGCCTTCTTGGCTGAAGCAATCCTCCCCTTTCAGCCTCCGAGTAAATGGGACTACCGGCATGTGCCACCATGCTCAGCTAATTTTTGTAATATTGTAGAGATATGATTTTGCCATGTTGCCCGGGCTGGTCGTGAACTCCTGGACTCAAATGATCTCCCCGCCTCGGCTTCCCAAAGTGCTGGGATTCCAGGCATGAGCCACGGTCCCCAGCCAGCTGGAGTCAAAATTTATCTTCAAAAGATGTAGGTTCAAGTTAGCCCTCATTATTAGAAGTGATGCTTAGTCCACATTTCTCCTGTCAGCCTGGCCACAATTCTTTTATTTTGGCTTCTTTTATCTCTATTCAAATTGCATATAATGACAAAAACTTTGAAATTCTCCACCGAGAGTCTTTCGGATCTAATTTCTTCACCCAGTTTATTTTAGGGTCCTTTTTAGAGTAGGTGGATCTGCCTAGTTTTCAATTTGACACCCTAGAAAAATAAAAGCATTGGTGGCTGTTGAAGACTGTATCAAACTGAACGGTCTAAGAAAACGACGCAAATACTGTATCAGTAGAAATACCAGGTTTAACAAGCAGGAAGCCAAGATGCCAGATGCTGACGCAAATACTGTATCAGTAGAAATACCAGGTTTAACAAGCAGGAAGCCAAGATGCCAGATGCTGAGTATCTGCGGCGCTGATGTTTAAACACCCCAGCAGAGGTTGTCTCATTTAATTCTCACGATTACATCCACGAAGACTAAATACTTGGCCCAAGGTCATTTGATTAATAAACTTAATGTCTGTCCTTGAACCACTGTGCTATTCCTCAGGGTGGAAATTTCAACGCTTTTAACCTTTTCTTAAAGGACGTTAACATTTTGGGGGGTTTTAATCAGTGTCTTTCATTTATCTGCTCTGAATAACAGTTCTTCTACATTAAAGAAATCTAGATCCCAACATCTGACACCATAGTTTAATGAGCATCCATGAAGATAGCAAGAGAATAGCCCTTAATTACTTGAAATAGCTCTTAGTTTCTTGGAGGGAGAGTCTTTAAGAAAATAGAGTTTGAAAAAGAATCAGAAATATTAAAACTGATAGTATTTAAAGTTGAATATAGAAGTTATTTATAGTGTAAAAACATCTGTTTTCAGGATCTTTTGAAGAAGTTATTCCTGCAAGGAAGCTGAAGAATTTTTACCCGGGGGTAGCGGAGCACAAGGATATTTCTAAGTTGGTCCTGCTCCTTTCTTCCTCTGTAAATTCCCTAAGAAAGGCGGCTCATGAGGCCCTGCAGGACTTTCAGAAGTACAAGACTCTCTGGACCGACAACCGCGATGTCAAAGTGAAGGTGTCTTTCCACTACTTGTGATGTCATTTGGGTTTTGTTTGTCTCTAACTCTTGAGGGTGGACCAGGAAAATATCAGGGAAAATGACAGGAACTCATGAGCAGAGGCCAAGAATCTATAAATACCAAGCACCTGTCACCTTCTAGCTCATGTAATTCTCACATGGACGCACTGAGGCAGTTGGTATTACTGAGGCTCAGACAAATTTTGTTCAATTTCCTTAAACAATTGAGTACCAATTATGTGCCACCACTGACTAGAGGCCAGGTATTCAAAGGTGCATCACACTTCTGTAGACCCAGCTGTTTTTCAGTAAGAGACTCGAGGGAACTTTAGAACTCTGAATAACCATGCCCGGCAGATGGTGAAATTCCTTGCCTCCCGGTGGACACCCCATTTCTTACCTAGCCACTGGCCCCATTGCACACACAAGTGTAAAAGTGTATGAGCAAATGCAATTTTCTAATGTAAGTTTGGTAAGATTTATATTGTTAAAAAATTAAAGAAAATATTGACTATTTCTTACCACAGGGATTTTTGGCTAACAACCCCTCTCTGACTGAAATCAGATCAGAAATTCTACGCTATGCTACTTTTGAACAGGAGATTGATGAGTTGAAGCCTATTATTGTTGTAGGAGCACTTGAATTACATACAGGTATTTTAAAAATATTTATTATGGAAAGTATCTGTACTTTCACATGAAGCATTACTTTATTTAGCAAGCAATTATTAAGCTATCTTGGTACAATAGTATTATATGAAGATATAATAATAATAATATACCAAGGTATAATAATAGTATTATACCAAGATATATTATAATATTATTATACCATTAAAAGTAATGGCAAAACTGCAATTACTTTTGTACCAACCTAATATAAATGTTAAATTGTTTTGGGCCATTGATATTCTTTATACACACATCCATAGACACACTATACAGGCCGATTCCTCCACTGGCAGTCAAACAGCTAAAACTATAGGTGAAATTCTCTTTTGGGTTACTGTGAGGAGGGGCTTGTATACATGAGATGAGAGTCAAACAGTTTGAAGTCTGCCAAGAAGTTGATCCATTTGGGATTAGAGTATCAAAGTATGATGAGACAATCATTAACGTTTGAAATACGAAGATGACTTACTGCTTGCTGTAGTGACAGAGAGCTGTACTGGTCAGGCACAGTGTACCTGGCAGGGCAGACTGCTCGTCTCATACAGGGTGTCTGGGCAGCATGGAGTTGAAGGACTGTGGACGTAGATAGGTTGACATCATCTGTGTAAGGATGTTTACTCAGGTGAGACTGTTGTAGGCTGGTTGGCACTCAGAGGTGGGTTCATTGGAGTAAGTCTTTCTTGACTAGTTGACATTCAGAAGAAAGGGCCTGACACTGCTTGGGTTGCACACATATGAGAACTGATGTTGACTTCCTCTGTGGTTTGGGTTTAAAGCTGGTTGTGGTGGCTCATTGTTACCGTGGTTACATAACAATCAGTCTTATCCTAAGTTTGTGGGAAGATTTTGTTCTCAGACAGTATTTGAATGAGGTATTTTACATCCATTATCTACCTTAAGTAGATTTTCAGGTCTGTTATCAAGAAATTAATGTAACTGTGGCTCTTGAATTTGACCACTTGGGTAACTTGACCTCTTTAACCTCCATTTCCTCTGCTGATGAAAATGACAGTATCACCTCACGAAATGCTTTATATAAGATGCTTAGCATAGTACCTGGCATATGATTGATGTTGAATAAATATTAAATATTATTATTATATCTGCCAAGGAAGTACTTGTGATTCTCTGAGGAAGAAAAGTACCAAAGGATTACAAGTACTTGAGGGGGATTATTTATCTGGAAATCAGAAACTATGCATCAGTGGCATAATTACAAGAACTTCTGTAGCGTTTTGGAAACTGTACACTATTATTTTTTAAAAGTTCACATTTGTCTCCTCATAATGGTTAGCACTATGCTCCACAGTACAAAAAGCAACTGTAGTATACTGATAGAATGGGCTGGGGGGCTTGTTTTTGGAGAGTGGAATCTAAAAATGGGAGAGGTGATGGTAGTTATAAAGAAAGGGGAGGGTGGGCTGAATCCCTGAGGCCTGAGGAAAAAGGTCCCCCTAGGGGACCTCATGAGATATGATCTCACAGCCTCAATCACCAGGCTGGCTGCATGGTTGTTCTCAGGCCACACTTTCTGCTCAGCACCACAGGCCTCTAAGTTTAATGGTTGGAAGGTAAGAGCAGAGCGACTGTGTTTCAAGCCTGGCAGAATTGGGGGGGTGTAGGAGTACTGAGAGGTAAAAGAGGAAGGATTGATAAGGCAGAGTTGACTAGTTAGAGCTGTTTTGTTTTCAAGAACAGAAACACATTTGAGCTATGTTAAGGGAGAAAAGGTTTATCCCAGAATCCAAAGTGCAACTGAGCCTTCAGAATGGACCAGAAGCAGGGACAGTATAGGAAGCTGAGGAAGTTCTTTCTCTCTGCCTCTGGTTTCTTCTTCCCACTGTGCATGAATTTTTTCTGCTTCCCAGACCACGTGGCTCCTCCTCAAGCCTCATTTCAAATGCTCTAGAAAGGACTCTGATTGGTCTATAATGTAGGTCATGTTGACCTGGGGCAGCTGGCTAGGTCCAGGGTACAGGGTCAGGGTAGACAGATACTCTGACCATGTGGATGATGTGGGGAGTAGAAAAGCAAGGAACCTGTGAAGTCATGGCTTGATATACAAAACAATAAATTTCACTCCACTTCATGGGATCCCTCGAGAAAAATGCGGAAATGAATGAGGGCCACTAATGGGATGGTCAGAAGAAGTGCAAAGGTCACACAGAACAGTGATAGAACTAATTTCAGAAATGCTCCCCCATGGGCTGTGGTGTCAAACCTCATGCACATCTCCACGGGGATACATGATTTGTGGGGACAGGAATTAAGTCTCCAAAATCTAGTAACCTTACAGCACATGTAATTCATACTAACCACATTTCAAGTGTCCAAAAGCCACATGTGGTTAGTGACTACTGAATTGGACAGAGGAGTTATAGATGCCCTTATAGTTTCAGAATGCCAGTTATATTCTAATTTAATCTCTTCTTGTCTTCATCAGAGCCAATGAAATTGGCCTTATCCATCGAGGCCAAGGCTTGGAAGATGTTACTCTGTCGATACCTGAATGAAGAATACAAAAAGAAAATGTCAGACATGATAGCATTTATTAATGAATACTTGAAAAAGTTATCTAGACCTATTCGTGATTTAGATGATGTCAGATTTGCAATGGAAGCCTTGTCTTGCATACGTGATAATGAAATTCAAATGGACATGACTTTGGGACCAATTGAAGTAAGAAATGGATTGCATTTTTTTTTCTTGGAATGCTTTTTTTTTTTTTTTTTTAAAGAAATAGAGACACACTAAGAAAGTGGTTCTTTAACATATTCGTCTATTATGTAACACAGTCTGCCTATTTCTAGTCTCTGATGTTGATGTCTTTGGGAGAATTTTGGCAATTATCAACAGTGAACAGTATACAAAAGACACTGTTGTAGTACAAAGGAATATTTATATATTAATAATGCTGTACTGGAGTAGGTAGTGTTGAATTTTTGATACTGGCACCAACATTTTATGGAAAGAAATAATTGCCCCTTGTCATGTCAATCCCAACATGTTAGGCAAGTTCTCCCACTATCTTTGGCTTGCCTTAGAAACCAATTATAGGTCTCACTCATGACCGGTGGTGTACCACAGGCAGTATGGTGGAAACAGTGCCCTCAGGCTCCATAGTAAACTGCTAGAACTTAGATCAATGAAAGATGTTTTTATGAAACAGTATGAGTTTCCTATTGCTGCTATAACAAATCACCACAAACTTAATGGCTTAAAACAACATAGGTTGTATATTTTGCAGTTCTAGACATCAGAAGTACAAAAATGGGTCTAATGGGGCTAACATCAAGATGTCAGCAGGGCCATGTTGCTCCTGGAGGCTTTAGGGGAGAATCCATTCCTTCCTTTTTCCAGCTTTTAGGGGCTGCCCACGTGCCTTGGCTCATGGTTCCCTTCCAGTGATGCCATCACTTCTACCCCCATTTCTGTCATTGTGTCTTCTCTCACACCTACTTTCCTGCCACACTCTTTCTCTTATGTGGACTTTGTGATTACATCGGACCCACCTAGTTAATCCAGAGTAATCTCCCCATAGCAAGCTCCTTAACATAATCATATCTGCAGAGTCCCTTTTGCCATGTAAGGTAGTATGTTCACAGACTTTGGGGATCAGGACTTGGACAGCCTTGGTGAGTTTGTCTATTTAGAATGTTTTAGAACTAATATTATTTAGAATTTCGGATACATGGTGATAAAAATCAGGCTTTGATTCTTTTTATTATTGTTTTTTTGTCTATAAACAATAGACTGCCTCATTGCCTGAAAAATCTGGGGAACTGACACCACCTCTACCTTCTTATGGTACCTAATATTTATGACTGTTTTATGCTTTCTTGAACCCATTGAGAGTTTATACTCTTTGGTAGCTAATGAACTTTATATTTTTACTGCATTAAAAAAATGTTGGTATTTGGGGATTTTGGATGCTGACCAGCCAGACTTCAAGATATAATCAATTATTATATCAATTTTTCTCTCACTGCAGAAGCTTAATTCTTTACCATACTGGTTTTTTTTTTTTTTTGGTGAAGACAATTACTGGGCATCCCTTGGACCCTGGATCATTCAAGTTTCTTTTCTTTGGGTATCTTCTACATCATTTCATTCCGTTCCTTGTATAGTCAACCCCTATTTTAATACAGTCTGTATCTTCTGTGGTGTTGACACAGGGTCAAGAAGGAAAAAGAGAGACATATACATCTCCATCAGAATCACCTAGGTGCTTATTAAATGCAGATTTCAGAGCCCATGATCCAGAGTTAGTATCTGGTAGTCAGAATCGAAAGGTGCTTTTTATACACTTTTAATTTTGGAAACCACTTTTCTAGAACATGCCGTCTTCTTCTAAGACATAGGAATGTGTTTCTAGAAGGCATCTAAATGATTTGGCAATGGCTTTCCCTTGTGGTATTTCTAAACTCCACCTTCATCCTGTAGGAAGCCTATGCTATTTTAAACAGATTTGAAGTTGAAGTAACCAAAGAAGAATCAGAAGCAGTTGATACCTTAAGATATTCTTTCAACAAATTGCAGAGCAAAGCTGTAAGTATGAATTTAATTACATTATTTTTTTCTTAAGTCACTATCTCCAGAAAAAAAAGGTATTTTATATCTTTTTAAAGCTTAATATACAGTCGTGTGCCACGTAACAATGTTTCAGTCAACAACAGACTGCATATGCAATGGTGATCTCGTAAGATTATAATACCATATTTTTACTGATCCTTTTATATGTTTAGATATACAAATGCTTACCAGTGTCTAGAATTGCCTTCAGCATTCAGTATAGTAACATGCTGTAGAGGTCTGTAGCCTTGGAGCAGTAGGCCATACCATATAGCCTAGGTGTGCAGTAAGCTATCCCATCTAGGTTTGTGTAAGTACACTCCATGGTGTTCACACAATGACAAAATCACCTAATGACGCATTTCTCAGCCTATTACCATCATCAAACAATGTGAGACTGTAAATTATTTTAATGACTTTATTGAGATAGAATACACATACCATAAAGTTTGCCATTTTAAAGCATACAATTCAGTGTTTTTTAGTATATTCACATCATTGCTTAACCACCATCATTATCTAATTTTAAAACATCACCCCCCAAAAGAAACCCCATGCCCATTGGCAATCACTCCTGATTCTCTCTCTTGCCCCAGCCCTGGCAACCACTAATCTACTTTTTGTTTCTGTGGATTTTCCTTTTCTGGACATTTAATGTAGACTAAATCATACAATGTGTGGTCTTTTGTAACTTGATTCTTTCACCCAACGTAATTTTTCAAAGTTCATCCATATCGTTCATGTGCAAGGACTTCATTTTCCTAATGCCGAATGAGATAGAGCATGTTTTCATGTGGCCATTTTATTGGTCATTTGTATATCTTATTTGAAGAAACGTGAATTTAAATCTTTGGCTTGATTTTTAAAAATTTTGTTGTCTTTTTATTTTTGAGTGGTAAGAATTCTTTATATATTATGGGTACAAGTTTCATATCAGACATAGGATTTGCAAATATTTTCTCTTCCTCTGCGGGTTATCTTTTCACTTTATTGATGGTGTCTTTTGATGCACAAAGTTTTGTACTTTGATGAAGTCTAGTTCATCTTTTTATTGTTGTTGGTGGTAGTGTTTTTGGTATGTTCTCTGGGAAACCATTGCCCAATCTAGAGTTATGAAGATTTACTTCCATGTTTTCTTATGAGAGTTTTATAACTTTAGCACTTCAATTTTGGTTTCTGATACATTTTGAGTTAAATTTGTGCATATGGTATAAGTTAGGGGTTGGACTTCATATAAAAGCATGTAGATAATCCAGTTGCCTCAACATTGTTTGCTGGAAAAAACAATCCTTTTACCAGCAAATTGTCTTGGTAGCCTTGCTGAAAATCAATTGATCATAGATGTAAGGGTTTATTTCAGACTCTCAATTCTATTCTTTTTATCTATATGTCTATTCTTATGCCAGCACCACACTGTCTTGATTATGGTAGCTTTGTGCTAAGCTTTAAAAAGAAAATAGTGGTAAAATGCACGTAACATAAAATTTGCCTTCTTAACCATTTTAGTAGCGTTAAGTATATTCACATTGTTGTGCAACCAATCTCTAGAACTTGCAAAAAATCTTGCAAAACTAAAACTCTGTTTAAACAACAACTCTTCATTTTCCCCTCCCATTTCTAGGTTGCCTGTTCACTCTGCTGATTGTGTCTTTATAGTCCTTTCTATTTCTGTTAGGCTGGTAATGATGTCCCTTTTTTCATTCCTAATTTAGTAATTTGCATCTTCTCTCTTTTATTCTTACTTAGTCTAGGTAAAGATAGTCAATTTTGTCAGTCTTTTCAAATAAAAAACTTTGGTTGTTGATTTTGTGTATTGTTTTTCTATTCTCTCTACTATTTATTTGTGCTCCAGTTTTTATCATTTCTTTTCTTCTTCTTGCTCTGGGTTTAATTTGTTCTTCTTTGTTAAATTTGCAAAGTTGAGGTTACTGATTTGAGGTTTTTTTTCTTTTAATGTAGAACTTGATAGCTATAACTTTCTCTAAGCGTTTTTGAAGTTGATAAATATTTATACACCAAAAGTTAGACATTAAAAATGAACTCCAAGGGGCCGGGCATGGTGGCTCATGCCTGTAATCACAGCACTTTGGGAGGCCAAGGTGGGCGGATCACAAGTTCAGGAGATCGAGACCATCCTGGTTAACACGGTGAAACGCCCTCTCTACTAAAAATACAGAAAAATCAGTCAGGCATGGTGGCGGGCACCTGTAGTCCCAGCTACTTGGGAAGCTGAGGCAGGAGAATGGCATGAACCCAGGAGGCAGAGCTTGCAGTGAGCTGAGATCACACCACTGTACTCCAGCCTGGGTGACAGAGTGAGACTCCATCTCAAAAAAAAAAAAAAAGAACTCCAAGGGATGACCTGTATTCTCTAATTATACTGAAGCAAGACACAACAGCAAGGAGACACAAAACTGAAGTTGAGGTCACGGCTTGTGACTGTAGCTCTACTACCAGTCAACTGGATGATTTTATGCAAGTTAATAACATTTGTTTCTCAACTTCTTCTTGGGGCCATTTAGGAAGGCTAGTTTTTTTATGTGTCTGTGAGGCTCACTTGAGGTAATGTACATAAAATACTTTTTTGAAATAAATAAACTCATGTTTATTTAAATTCATATCCAATATTAACAAATAGCTTACTCCTCTTGCTGGTTAGTCAGAGGAGCGAGTCTTAGAAAAGAAATAGGAAATCTCTGTTGAGGTTTAGTGAAACACGATTTTCTGCTATTATTCAATGGAAAAGATTCATGGCTGAGCATGGTGGCTCACACCTATAATCCCAGCACTTTGGGAGGCTGAGATGGGTGGATCACTTGAGTCCAGGAGTTCCAGACCAGCCTGGGCAACATGACAAAACCTCATCTCTACAAAAAATACAAAAATTAGCTGGATGTGGCAGCAAACACCTGTAGTCCTGGCTATTTGGGAGGCTGAGGTGGGAGGATCACTTGAGCCTGAGAGGCTGAGACTGCAGTGAACTGAGATTGTGCCACTGCACTCCAGTCTCCAGCCTGGCGACAGAATGAGACACCGTCTCAAAACAAAACAGAACAAAACAAAAAGAGGATTCACTTAGGTTGTTCTTCTATCTCTTTAATGGTTAGTGTTAAACCCACTAACCCAGCCTTTAGCAGAGATGGACTGTTATATACTACAGTCACCATTAAACTTGAGGTAGTATATGTTCCAATCTAAAGATAGCTGCTATTGTCGAGAGCAGTTAAGAGCAGGGGCCCTCTAACTACACAACCAGGGTTTGAATCTTGACTTTGCCTGATACTGCTGCTGGAACTTTGGGGAAGTTACTTAGCCTCTCTGTGCCTCAGTTTTCTCACCTGTAAAATGGTAATCATATTAGCATAGTACAATTTTCTGCATAGGGTCGTTATGAAGATTAAGAGTTAACATATGTAAAGAGCGTGGCAGATAGCAAGCATTATTTAAGTGCTGACAATTATTATTGAAAGTTTAAGCAGAGTCTTTCAGGACCATTGTGTAGGGTATTTGCTATTTTTTTTAATACCTAGAGTAATATCACTTTCTTTTAGAAAATTGCTCCAACCACTGTAGGCATGTGAACTTTTAATTAGAGATTGCTAATCCCGGGTCTTGGCCTGGCCCCACAGACAACATGTGACCCAGACTGTGCCAATAATAGTAACTCCAGGTCACAGCGATGGCCTGACCTGGATCAACTAGAAGCAGTTACAGAGAAATTGACTTTGCCTCTTAAGTCACAGGCTAGAGTGATTTGAGTCTCCTATAGGTACATTTGGGTTGTTAATATATTTTATTACAAGCAAACAGAGACTTCCTTGTTCATATAGGATATCTGTGAGATAACAAACTTATTGGAATAGAATTGTAATCTTTGTTTTTAATATGCTACTTTCAGTCTGAGGTTGAATATTCTTTTTTATTCTAGGTTTCTGTACAAGAGGACCTAGTTCAAGTGCAGCCAAAGTTTAAAAGCAATCTACTTGAATCTGTGGAAGTTTTTCGTGAGGACGTGATAAACTTTGCAGAAGCATATGAGTTGGTAATTTAAGTATTTTCTTGCTGTATGTTGAAATGTTCTGTGATATGTTTATATGAAATGAAAGTGATGAACCCAGACGAATAGGTATGTTGCATGTAAGTGGCTATATTTGCAGCTATCAGGAAAAGGGGATAGCTAATCCTTTAAACCAGGGATGTCCAATCTTTTGGCTTCCCTGGCCATATTGGAAGAAGAAGAATTTTTCTGGGCCACACATAAAATGCACTAACACTAACGATAGCTGGTTAGCTTTTAAAAATTGCAGAAAAATCTCATATTGTTTTAAGAAAGTTTATGAATTCGTGTTGGGCTGCGTTCAAAGCTCTCCTGGGCTTCGTGTGGCCTGTGGGCCGTGGGTTGGGCAAGCTTGCTTTAAGCAAATTTTATAGAGAAAGAAAACAGATTTTACTGTTAAAAGGAGCAACAACTTTGGAGATTGTGGAAGGAACAAAGGGTCTGGTTTTGTCCTTTCTCGGGGCCTGAATTGTCATGGTAGAAAATGTAATATAGTTGTTGGAAGGCTGTGAGAAACTATAAACGCCTAATACCAGGATATTATGCCATTGATTTTGTGTTCTCACAAGCTCTTAGAGAACCAAAAAGGTCCCTGAGAATAAATAATAGATGTCTTACTGGGTCAGTCCCATACGCTACTCAAACTGGTATTCTGACTGATAATGTTGACCTTGAAGTTAAACTCAAGACTGAATATGTTCCCCCGAAATATTCTTTCTTTTAGTGGTCACAGTGGATCTGTATTCATAAGATGATTTAAGCCCTTGGTGCTACTTATATAATGTTTTTTTTTTAAACATGTGCTAAACATATCTGTTAATTTGTCCCCTCATTCTATTGTTAAAGTAAGTTTAAAATGGAGACCAGGTCTGAAGAGTTCCTGAACAGACACAGCCAGTCACTTATATAATGCTGTTTTTTTTTTTTTTAGCATGTACTAAACATATCTGTTGATTTGCCCCCTCATTCTATTGTTAAAGTAAATTTAAAATGGAGATCAGGTCTAAAGAATCCCTGAACAGACACAGCCAGTCAGGCATTTTAAGTTACCTTACCCTTGCACAGTTTGCAGACATAAGCAAATCTGAATGTGCTATTTCTTATAAATGCCTATATTAGAAACAGCTCAACTAATCAGAAGCAGCAAACAAGCCTGTAATTATATAACTGGGGACTTTCCAGCAGGATAGACCAAAGAAGACAATTTTATAAGTGAAACCAATAAAATGTTTTCTTTGTATTACTTCTGTGCTCACTCTGTAAAAGCCTTCTGCAGTGGAGACCCTGAACCAAGTCTAGTTGGGAGTTTCCCAACTGATGAATAGCTGTGTGCTCAGATAAACTTAAAAAAATTATTGTGCCTCAGTTTATTTTTTAAACACTATCATATTGGGAATCTAGTCTATTATTTAGTATATCCATCGTATCATGATTGACCATGTTAATATACTTAATAGCCTTCATTTTTCCATTGGAAGTAGCCCCTGTTATTTTAATTTGTTGCTATAGAGTAAATTATTTTATGCCTTTACTTATTTTGGGAACTGTTTTTGGGGATTACTTTGCAACCGTGTTCTGGTTCATAGCCACCAGACACTGCTTTCTGCTTCTTCCAAATATTCAACTTATGTGAGTCCCTATTTCCATATTGGGCTGAACAATTAGTAAAAAGAGGCTGTTCTCAGAACTCTGTATCAGTTATTCTAATACAGAAACACAGCATCATCATTTGTAATCAGAAATGAAATTGGGCAGAGCCCTTGGGGTACACACTCCATACAGAATGTAATTTTGTCACATTTTTTATTAGCTGTGTCAAGGTCCTTTAAAAATGAACGGAAGATGGAGTGATGAAAATGTTCTAAATGACTGTGGTCATGGTTGCACAACGCTGTGAATGTACTAAAAATCATTGACTTGTACACTTTAAATGAATGAATTGTATAGTATGTGAATTCCATCTCAATAAAGCTGTTAGAAATAAATAAAATCTTCAAGTACAGGACACAATTAAATTATTTAAATTAAAAATAATGCTTGTTTATTTAAATGGAAATGATAGATAAACCCAATAAACTGACAAATACATATGATCAAGAATGAAAATGGAGATTCTATTCTTCCTTACAGGAAGGACCCATGGTTCCAAATATACCACCCCAAGAAGCTAGCAACAGGCTACAGATATTTCAGGTGAAACTACATTTTTTTTGTTACATTGACAATGTGTAATTTTAAAAAAAATGATTTTAGGGAAAGATGTGGGTTTTACTTTATAATGGAAAAGTTTGTGTTTCAAGTACATCAGACCTTAATTGTATTCTAATCTGCTAAATGATGCAATTGACTGCTCTGTCTCTTTCCATGCTCCTCTCTACAGAATAGCTCTCTGTATTTTTAGAGAATAAGACTGATTTTCAACTTAAGTATATAACTTATTTTAGTTCTAAGCATTTCATTTGATATGTAAAGTAATAAATCATAGTATAGTAAAATTTATCAAAATAATATTTTAAATATTGGCAAATGTTTTCCCTCTGTATTCATTATTTTGTCTTTCTTTTGCATCCATCTCTTTAAATTTCCCCACTTCTTTGTCCTATCTCCTCTGCCTGTACATTGGATCAGGCCAACCATTCACCATCTTTTTCTACACTCAGATTGCTGAGCGCATCTAGAGAAAGTTCACACATTCACATGGATTAATACTTTGAAAATTCATGGATTCTTATGTGAACTTGCTCCTCAGGAGCATCAAGCAATTCTGTTCTTTGCTCCTGCTCTTTTTCCTGTTTCCCACAGTGGCTGAATAGTGTGGTTACTTTCTTTTCATGTCCCCTTTCCCATCTGCATTCTTAGTAATAAAAAAAAAAAAAGATCAGATGCCTACTGTGTGACTTGCTCAGAAGAAATTTGATTAAGAAGTGGTTCTTACCTCTAAGCTGCTAAAATCTGATAGAGAGACAGCAAGCTAGAGAGATAATTGCAAGTGCGATGAGAGCTGTGACCTAGGTATGTGAAATTGTGTAACGGAAACTGTTGTAATGGAAACAGATGGGCTGTTGGGGCAGATGGAGAAGGCTTCCTGAAAGAGGAAGAATCTAGGCTGCATCTTGAAGGACTAATTCGAGTTAGCCAGGGGAAGAAGGAGGGGAAAAAGAAAGTTAGGCAGAATTTGCAGCTCATACAAAGGCCTGGCAGAGAGGAAACTAGTAGGGCGATATGGGGAGATGTAAGGAGTGTAGGGTAGGTAGTACACTTTTGGGATGCAGTACTAAAGAGGATAGTGATGAGGAATGAGGTGACAGAGCGGGCAGCGAGCACGAGTGGAGGGCCCGGTAGGCAATAACAAGGAGTCTGAATTCTGTCTTGAGGGTTGGAGGGTTCTAAGCGGGGAGTGATACGATCATACTTGAATTTTTAAAATAGTTGTGTTTTTAAAAGATTTTTAGTGGTACTAATGTGGAGACTGGTTTGGAGAGAGGAAGATGAAACTGAGAGCAGTTTTGGTAGCACAAGCAAGACGTTGTAAAGATTGAGACCAAGCAAGTGACACCTGTAGAATGAAGAAAGTTGGATGGATCACGAGTTTCTTAATGAAGCAGAATTGACAGACTTGAAACCTGATTTGAGGGAAAAAGTTAAAGCTTTCCAACTTGGGCATATAGATGAAGGTAGAACTGTGTATCCAAGGAGGGAATGTGGTAGGAAGAGTAGCTTTGAGGCTTGTTTGAGCAGATGACCTTATTTTCAAATTTGCAGAGAAAATTTAAGGCATGTGATGTAAACCAATTAATTGGTCAGCAACTGGGACATTATGTGCCAAGATTTTACCCAGGGGTTGCTAATGTAGCTGGGCATTGTGGCATGTGCCTGTAATCCCAGCCTACTCAGAAGGCTGAGGCAGGAGAATTACTTGAACCTGGGAGGTGGAGGTTGCAGTGAGCTGAGATTGCACCACTGTACTCCAGCCTGGGCGACAGAGCAAGACTCCATCTCAAAAACACAAAAACAAAAACGAACAAAACGAAGTAAAACAACAATAACAACAACAAAAAAACCATCTCCAAAAAAAAGACAATGTAGGGCACATCTTTTGCCTTTCTGTACCTTCTGTTCTGCCTGTGCCTCGGGATGTGAGCCAAACAGGCTGTTTGCCGTGCACCTCGCTGGATATGTGACTTGAGGTCAGATTTGCAGACACAACCGTTTTCAAAATGAGGTATACTCCAACTCCCTAAAAAAAAAGCAGGTGCCAAAGTCTGGATCTGCGGAGGTAGAGGTGCCTTATATTGGGCCCTGGATCCTGATGGTGCTCTCTCATGCAAATTTATACGTGTTTTGGGGAGTTCCTGGGCACCCTGCTGTCCTGTTGACAAAGCTGATACTTTATTCCTGTTCAGCTGATGCTGTGGGTCTTTTTATGTTACTTGGAACCTGAAAGAAAAGAAGAGGTAAGTGATTGGCATCCATCAATAGTCTTTACACATTGATAAGTTTTTAAACACCACTATTTTAATGCATTCTAACTTTGATGTTATTGTTTATCCTTCGTTAGTGTTCACATAGTTCCATGGACTCTTCAGCACATTTATTAAGTAACCACCATGCCAAACACCAAGGAATATACAAAGTACAAAATATGGCCCTTGCCCTCTAGGAACTAAGAGTTCATTCGAGTTCCCCCCGTATCTTCGTGTCTTCCCGATCTGGGTCCTGTAAAATATACTAACGTTATCTGTCAGACCTGTATTTTTGTCTAAGCCTTGTGAGGTCTGATGCTGGATATTCTCCAGGGCTGGGAATTTAGGGTTTTCGGGAATATGCTGTGCCACTTACACAGAGTGCTCATACGTCCTCACAGATGGGTTACTTCTGTTGGCATTTGTGCTTTGAACATTGCTAATATTTAGCATCTCAAATATAGGATATTCAAATTCCAATTCAAAAGGAAAAATTAAAAGACATGTGCATTAACTTTGCTGATTTAAGAGGTTAGAATTATTTCAAATGGCATTAAAATTGAATCTTCTTTTTTTTTTTGTTTTTTTTTTTGTTTTTTGTTTGTTTGTTTGTTTTTTGAGACGGAGTCTCGCTCTGTCGCCCAGGCTGGAGTGCAGTGGCGCGATCTCGGCTCACTGCAAGCTCCGCCTCCTGGGTTTACGCCATTCTCCTGCCTCAGCCTCCTGAGTAGCTGGGACTACAGGCGCCCGCCACCGCGCCCGGCTAATTTTTTGTATTTTTAGTAGAGACGGGGTTTCACCGTGGTCTCGATCTCCTGACCTTGTGATCCGCCCGCCTCGGCCTCCCAAAGTGCTGAGATTACAGGCGTGAGCCACCGCGCCCGGCCGAATCTTCTTTTTTATAGACTCTTCATTGCATGTAGAGAAAACAGGACTGAATGGATTATACTAACACTTTGCTCATTTGAACCCGGTAGGATAGACATGGCCAGTCTAAATTACTGAAAAATCCAGAATTGTAGAGTTTTAAAAATGCAGCTTTATTACTTTTAGATGTACTTATGGGAACTCGAAATGTAGGCCTTCTGGAGAAGAAGAAATAATTTTATATAAAATGAGTGCTTTTAGAATGCTTGAAAGCTAACATGTTTACCTTTTCCTCTGATAGCTTGGTATCAGTATAAATTTGCTTCACAAATCCTTATTTTATAGATATTACTTAATGAGCCTCAACCTAGCTTTTATCCCAATGATAATAAATTCTACTTTAATTCTACTGAATTAATTATATTTTAGTACAATTTAAAAACCTTTGTTACAGGCCAATTTTGATGATCTGTGGAGGAAATTTGTTACGTATTCATCTGGTGAACAACTTTTTGGATTGCCTGTGACTGACTATGAGGTTTTACAAAAAACCAGGTGAGTTTAGAAAATAAGCAAGTATTACATGCAAATAATTAAATACTATCTATTAGAAGAATCATGTCACCATTAAATCCTTTATTATGCAGAGGACACCACAGCTTGGAGCACAACTGAATATTCTCCTTATTCCAGCTATTCCTGACAAATCGGACACACGGTCTCCTACACAAAAGAAACGTTCTAGGGGAATGGAAAATATGTTGCTAAAATTTTGAGCATGCATGGTCTATATTTAGCGTATGCTTTACTTTTTCTTTGACTGTTTTTGCATAGTGTCAGTGATTATGCAGAAGCACTGCAATTTTGAGTAACTTTTGTTTATTTAGAGGAATAACCCTCCTGGCTCCCCTTGCCTTCTTTTTTTTTTTTTTGAGACGGAGTCTTGCTCTGTCGCCCAGGCTGGAGTGCAGTGGTGCGATCTCGGCACACTGCAAGCTCTGCCTCCTGGGTTCATGCCATTCTCCTGCCTCAGCCTTCCAAGTAGCTGGGATTACAGGTGCCCACCACCATGCCTGGCTAGTTTTTTTGTATTTTTAGTAGAGACGGGGTTTCACCGTGTTAGCCCGGATGGTCTCCATCTCCTGACCTCATGATCCACCCACCTCGACCTCCCAAAGTGCTGGGATTACAGGTGTGAGCCACCGTGCTGGCTCCCCTCGCCTTCTTACTCCATTTATGGTAAAATGCTCTTCCCCATTGAGTAGACATAGAATTTAGTGAGATTGAAGGCCAAATAAGCTAACTGATTATAAATCACATATAAACAAGTGTATTTCAATCGAATTTTAGAATATTCTCAAAGAATTTGAAATATAACTTTCCTTAAAAGCAACATTAATACAGTGATAGAATTAACTCATTAGAGTCTTGGCTTTGGAAAATAACTTTATGCTGACTGCCTTCAAGCCACAGCATGAAAATTTCATGAAAATAGACATGAAATTTTCTAAAGAGAAATGAATGCTTCAGCCATTTAGGGTAGGTGGTTTGTATTCTCTTTCTAAAACAGTTACTCTCCAAATGTAATCCATTAGCCAATTGTGTTAGAATTACAGATGTCTGGCCCTCATTTCTGAGTTACGGAATTGGAACCTCTGGGATTGGGTCCTAGGAAATCTGCATTTTACACACTCCAGGTGATTGTGATGCGCACTCAACCTCAGATCCAATGCGTTCACCCTCAGGCTAGCAGGAGAAATCATCATCACCATTTACCATCTGGACCAACGGACCATTTTCATTTTGATATTTTAAATTTTGTGAATAATTTACACAATGGTGAGAATGGTGAGAAAAGCTTTGAAGCTCATTTTTTTGTTTGTTTTTTGTTTTTTGTTTTTTTTGAGACAGGATCTCACTCTGTTGCTAGTACTGGAGTGAAGTGGTGGAATCACTCAACTTCCAGAGTTCAAGTGATCCTCCTGCCTCAGCCTCCCAGGTAGCGGGGATTACAGGCGCGTGCCACTGGTCCCGGCTAATTTTAAAAACATTTTTATACAGACAGGAGCCTCCTTATGTTGCCCAGGCTGGTCTTGAACTTTGGGGCTCAAGTGATCCTCCCACCTTGGTCTCCCAATGTGTTGGGATTTCAGGTGTGAGCCCCTGCACCCAGCCAAGAAGCACTTTTTAAAATTTTTATTTTTAAGATGGAGTTTCACTCTTGTTGCCCAGGCTGGAGTGCAATGGTGTGATCTCGACTCACTGCAACCTCCACCTCCTGAATTCAAGCGATTCGCCTGCCTCAGCCTGCCAGGTAGCTGGGATTATAGGCATGTGCCACCATACCTGGTTAATTTTATATTTTTAGTAGAGACAGGGTTTCATCGTGTTGGTCAGGCTGGTCTCAAACTCTTGACCTCAGGTCATCCACCTGCCTTGGCCTCCCAAAGTGCTGGGATTACAGGCGTGAGTCACCATGTCTGGTGGAGAAGCACTTTTATTAGAAGATTTAATAAGAATTTAAGCAGAGTAAACTCAAACTTTTATTCTGTAATATCCTGGATTGAAGATGTATGTATACAAAATGGGGACCAGCATTGTATGAGACTAACTCCTCATCAGCTGTCATGTGTGAACCTGGAGCATATCCGTGTTGTAAATATGGATTTCATATTTTAAATCATCTCCAGTGAATCTCTGGCTTTATCATTACTTCTGATTTTTCTTGCACTTGCATTGTCAAGATTCAAAACAGTTGAAAACTCAGTCACCTTTTTTTTAAGAGAAGACTGTCATCTGTTTTGCTCCATAAATACAGAAGACTTTACTTTTAGATTTGAATGATCAATTCCAAGAAATTTTAAATTTCTAAATCATCCATTTCCTTGAATACACATCTCACTTCAACATTTGTCCACTTATGAAATGTATCAAATAAAACTTATGTAAATATCATAAATAACGAAGGAACACTATGACTTGTCTTTTTCACAAAATGGGATAGTCTAGGTTCTTGTTACAAAATATTGCATGATAAGGCCCTTACTTCTATTGAAGTCTACAGAAATATATTGTTTACTTATAAATTACTGGATTTTATAAAATTCATCTAGGTTATCATCATCTGAAGACATAGATTGAGATTTCACATATTAATCAATTTCACCATCAAAAGGAAATGCTGCTGTCTCTTTTCTGTTTAATACTTGGAAAACACATTTCTTTGTCAATTTTCTTCTCTTTGCCCTTTTAGGTAGAAAATGAAAAATTCTGAATTCTTAACTGTATTAAATAAAAGCTAAACAAGCAAAAATCAAAAGACTACAAAAATGGTGTCTCTGGCATTCTTCTTATATACTTTTTTGAAAGATTTTGCAATACTTTATGTAACACAATAAGAAGCCTGGAGGATGATACAATAGTCACTTTTTTTTCACTATTGAATTACCCTTTAGGCAATGTCATCATTCTTTTTTCTTATTTTTTTTAGTCATTTTTAGCATAGTTGAGAATAATAATAAGTAATAATGAAATAATTCTAAGAATGATGAAAAATGAATCAAGAATTGGAAAAATAAGACAACTAAGATTGCAGAATGTGTTTTCAATTTGTAAAAGGATCTTCTACACCTACATGGTAATTACAAGATAGAATGGGCTGAGCACGGTGGCTCATGCTTGTAATCCCAGCACTTAGGGAGGCTGAGGCAGACGGATCACCTGAGATCAGGAGTTCAAGACCAGCCTGGCTAACATCACGAAACCCTGTCTACTAAAAATACAAAAATTAGCTGGGGGTGGTGGCACCTGCCTGTAATCTCAGCTACTCGGGAGGCTGAGGCAGGAGAATCGCTTGAACTCAGGAGGCAGAGATCACGGTGAGCCGAGATCGTGCCACTGTACTCCAGCCTGGGCAACGGAGCGAGATTCTCTCTCAAAAATAAAATAAAATAATAGAATGACTTGACTTCATTAAAAAATTTATTTTTGGTTTTTGAAGTATCTCTAATGAAGAATAAAAGTTGTGAATGTCAATCCTTATGAATAAACTTGAAAACTAAAATTGAATCCAGTAGAACCTTATGGTATACTAAGGGCTGAGGAATTTCTGGGAGAATCCACAAATTCTGTTAAGTGGTCAATTTGGTGTTTTACACATTTAAGAATTTTTCTTTACTCGGACCTTTTATTCTTGTTTTAAATACAGAAACTTCATCTGGGCACATGTGGGATTTTGTTGTTTGTTTGTTTTGGATAGGGTCTTGTTCTGTTGCTCAGGCTGGAGTGCAGTGGTGCAATCATAGTTCACTGCAGCCTTGAACTCCTGGGCTCAAGCAGTCCTTTCACATCACCCTCCCAAGTAGCTGGGACTACAGTCACATGCCACCACACCTGGCCACATGAGGGAAAACTTCTGGTAGGAATGGGATGTTTAAGCTCAGTCTTAAAGGCAGACCAGGACTTAGTCGAGGGAAACGTTCTCATAAAATCCAGCTTGTATTTGAAAGAAAAAAAGTCAAATGAAACCTTAGCCGCAGCTATGACCTTATCATTAAGTTTTGGTCAATTGTTTGCAATGATTGGTGTAGTAAGTTTCTCATTAAAAAATAGCAAGGTTTTTTCTTTACAAAATGAACCATTTGCTAATGTCAAGTTATAGTATGATCTGGAATATTTGGGAGCTGTAAACTTGACCTTAATAGCAGATCTTTAACAAAGTCCTTGTATTGAAAACGGATATAGTTGTATGCATTTGGTATCTATAAGACACTGTACACACAATGTATGAAATATTTGATTGGATGAACTCTGCCTTTCCAGTAATGGAATTTATTAAATACTATACATGATGAGATAACTTAATTACTTTGTTTCCCAGAAAAGAACTCAACTTGCTGCAGAAGCTGTATGGATTGTATGACACTGTAATGAGCAGTATTAGTGGTTATTATGAAATACTTTGGGGAGATGTAGATATTGAAAAAATTAATGCAGAACTGCTGGAATTTCAAAACAGGTGAGTCTCAATGGAATTTTTTATAATGCCTATCTTCTTAGGATCCTATAGGTATTTCAGAAGCTAATTTATTCCCTAATATACTACTGTATATACATAAAACCTTCTTCAAAGAAATGTGAAGGTGGCATTTTTTTCTCTTTCTTTCTGAAAGATGTCGGAAACTTCCAAAAGGACTTAAAGACTGGCAAGCTTTTTTGGATCTCAGAAAGAGAATTGATGATTTCAGTGAGTCATGTCCTCTACTGGAAATGATGACCAATAAGGCCATGAAACAGAGGCACTGGGATAGAATCTCCGAATTAACTGGAACCCCATTTGATGTGGAATCTGATTCTTTTTGCCTTAGAAATATCATGGAAGCACCACTCCTTAAAAATAAGGATGATATTGAGGTACATAAGCGTATACGTTCTTATCAATGATCCATTAAAGAATGTCCCTTTTTTCTTTTCTGAGAGTTGTAGATATTTTATGAGAGGTTGGACTCATTGCCCTCTGTAATGCACCCTCAAAATTTGGAATGATCCTGAACATTCTTGACTTTTATGAAATAATCTTGTTACTCAATGAGATTATACGATTATTTGAAATACATTATTTGAAATACATTTGTTTTGGAGCCCTTCAATATATCTTCCTTGTCCCCAGAATGCACTTCCACTTAAAAAATATTTGTTTATTTATGTATTGTGTTCTTGGTGAATCCCTCTATTTTCCAAATTTCTAATTTTATGTTTTTTCTTGTTCAGTCTATTAAGTTTTTAGAATTTTCTATTATTACATTTTTCCTTTCCAAGATTTTTAATTGGTTCTTTTTTGTGGCCACCATTTTTTTTCATTTTTGCATTAAAATTTTTCTGTCCTTTTTGTAGATTCTTAGATCTACAGAGTCTTAAATCTATATATATTTCCAGATCTGTAGGTTTCAAATCTATAGATTTATAGATGTCTTCGCTTATCTCTTTGAACATTTTAAACATAATTATTTAAACATTTTTCATTAGAGAAAATTTCAAACACCTACAAAAGTAAAGCTCTCCTTACTCTAACATTTATCAACTCGTGGCCAATATTATTTTATCTATACTATCTTTACCTATACTTCAACAACTGTAAATTAAATATAAAGATGTTTTCAGATTCTTCTTTAAGATTAATTTCACCTGGACTGAATTTTTGCTGTGGTTGCTTTTTATGTTGGCTATCCTCTGAGCCTTAGATTTTTTCATGGATTTTGTCATTTTTATTGGGGTGGCTGGGAGGACTCATTTTGAATGGCAGGATTTCAAAAAATCTGGCTTATATAACGTGTTAAAATTGTCTGTGTCCGTTCATGTCTTAGTTTTCCTTGTTTAGTGGCCTTGTGGTTGCCTCCTCCACTGCCCACGTCCCCTCAGCCCCAAGTTGAGAGCCCGAGAGCCAGGGGTTGTAACAGTGGTCTCCATCCCCCATCCCCTCCTGTGCTGTGGTGTGATGATCCAGGCATGCGCTGACCTGTTTCAGGTCCTGGTTGTGGGGCTGGCTTTGTGTCACCCCATCCCCCAGGTCCACGTTCCATTTAATCTAGTTGCCTAGATGGCAGCTGGAGGCAGTGTTTTCAGCCTCCTTCCATGATTGGAGGGCGCTAGACCCCAGCTCAGGTGCTCCTCCTATAGATCGTTTCTATTCTTCTTCACCCCATGGGAACCAGAGGCTTGGCCCCAGTGACCGGGGCCCTCAGGCCTGTGTTTCAGCTCCACCAAATGGTCTGCATAGCTTTTCCACTTTTGGTTCATGGAGATATTTATCTTGTTTTTAAGGCTGGTTGTTTGCTTTTGTACTTACTTTAAAAAAATTATTTTATCCATTATTCTATGTTTTTGGAGTTAAGAAAATGCACCATGTGACCAGAAATCTTCCAAATATATGGTTTGGGTTTTCTGCCTTCCCCTACCTCTTTTTGACAACGTGTGTACACAAAAAGCTTTTCTTTCAAAGCATTTTTGTCCTATTTGTAAATATCACAAAGAAACAAAGAGTTAGAAACACTTTGGCTGACCATCTGCTTCTTATAAGTATGTGTCAACCATTATGGAAAACAGTATGGCGATTCCTCAAGGATCTAGAACTAGATGTACCATATGACCCAGCCATCCCATTACTGGGTATATACCCAAAGGATTATAAATTATGCTGCTATAAAGACACATGCACACGTATGTTTATTGCAGCACTATTCACAATAGCAAAGACTTGGAATCAACCCAAATGTCCATCAGTGACAGATTGGATTAAGAAAATGTGGCACATATACACCATGGAATACTATGCAGCCATAAAAAAGGATGAGTTTGTGTCCTTTGTAGGGACTTGGATGCAGCTGGAATCCATCATTCTTAGCAAACTGTCACAAGAACAGAAAACCAAACACCGCATGTTCTCACTCATAGGTGGGAACTGAACAATGAGATCACTCGGACTCAGGAAGGGGAACATCACACACCGGGGCCTATCATGGAGAGGGGGGAGGGGGGAGGGATTGCACTGGGAGTTATACCTGATGTAAATGACGAGTGGATGGGTGCAGCACAGCAACATGGCACAAGTATACATATGTAACAAACCTGCACGTTATGCACATGTACCCTACAACTTAAAGTATAATAATACAACTTAAAGTATAATAATAATAAATAAATTAAAAAAAATAATGTAGCCATTCGTAGGCTGTGGTTTATTATACAATTTCAAGTAATTCCAGGATTCTGTTAATTCCTCTTGGTACACAAAACAGAGTCTTAGTACTGTCCACCCAGATACGTCTAGTTGCTCAGCCACACATGCCCTAGCATTAGCCAAATTAGATTCCTGCTGTTACTGGACTCACTGCCTCTAAAGGAAGCCTCCCCTTCAGGACAGAATTTCCTCTTCCTCCCAGAGAGCCTGTGCTGGAATCTCACCTCTTCCTCTGTGAAGCCGTTCCTCCTCAGCACAGGCCTCTGTCCTCAGACATCACCATGGTTCACATCATTCTTAGGACATTTATTCCACACTAATTTGTGTTATGATCATTTGTGGAAACATCTCACACCTTTAAATTCTTTTTCATCTCTGTGATTCTAACTGTGAACACAAGTTGAGGCATTGTGGGGAAAATATGTTACTTTTATTTTCTTTCATGAGTCTTTCTTATTAAGTATTCCCCCCAAAATATGGAAAAACCCATAAGAAAAAAAACAATTGATGTTTAAGCAAATGAGATATTCATATTAGGACCAGAACAGGCAGGAATATAGTAATATCTATATGTTACTTGAAAGTGTTCAAAAGACTGTTGTGTATGTTCTCATTTGATTCTCATAGCTAACCTCTGGGATAGACAGGGCAGCTGTGATTATCCCCATTTTAGCCAGAAGCTCCAATTGAAAACATAATCTGAAAAATGATGATTTAAGTTCCATTGTTTCATGTATGTGGGACAGAAAAATAATTAGTAGTCGGCGAGTCATAAGGCTCTAGTGTCAAGTTGCAACACGCTGATCTGAAGCCTTTTCTTGGCTGTAAAATGACTACATGAACTGGGTGACTTCCAGGTCCCTTTCAAGCTAAAAAAAATTCTATGATTTTGTGATGCACTTAATTTGTAGTTGAAAACATCATGACATATTCTTTGCTTTTCCTTCAAAGGATATTTGCATATCTGCCATTAAGGAGAAGGATATCGAAGCCAAGCTGACTCAGGTGATTGAGAATTGGACCAACCAAAATCTGAGTTTTGCAGCATTTAAGGGAAAAGGAGAGCTCCTGCTCAAAGGAACCGAATCGGGAGAAATTATCACTTTGATGGAGGATAGTTTAATGGTCTTAGGGTCCTTACTCAGCAACAGGTAATTTTATAATTTAGGGGAGAGGTTTAAATGGGATATTTAGGGTTATAAAATTCTAAGTAAAAGCTCAGTTTTAAAGCTCTTGCATTGGATAGGATTCTGCACTAAATTGCTCTATCTTGTCTGTCCCTATATGAACTGCCCGTTTTCCCTAATAATCATGGCCTCCATCTCTTCTTTAATGGTACTCGTCTCCCCTTCCCTATTTTTCCTGGTGGGCCCCATCCTAATTAGTCCTCCCCAAACTGGCAGCTTGTCCTCTGAAGGTCTTGGCTCCCCACTGAGATGACCTCTTCATTTTATCTTTTCTCTCCTTTGTTCCTCTGATTTGACATCATTGACCTCTTGGCTAATCCTGTTCAAGCATTCACCCAATGACCCAGTAAAAGCCTGCTGGCCACCCGTGAGAGCAGTCTACCACTAGAGCAATCTGCCCATGAGGGGCTTGGCACTTACGTAGAGACTTTCATTTTTTTTGGTGAAAAGAGGCTGAGACCATTATGGTCTGAATGAGGTCACCTGATCATCATTGAACTACGGACCAGCTCGAAGGTACCTATGATCTCGAGTGCAGCTTTAGGAAATTCTTATAGGACTTAGTCAGATTAAATATTCTGTCAGGTCTTTGGCACTGGCAACCTCTATTCCTCTAGCTGACTATGCAGTAGTTCTCAACTATTCTTCACCTGAACACACCTAAGAAATAGCTAATATCCCTTTTCCAGGTTGGAATCACTGGTTAGTGAGTGGCATCCTGCGTGACCTCTGGCTCCAGGGGCCGTCTTGTATTTGTGTAATGACAAAGCTGCCAGTCCAGGGAGTTCTTGGTTGAATTTATAAAGGTCAAGGTCCTTGGATGCATCTTCTGCTTTCAGGGAATCCTGGCAAAGGTGACCATAGGATATTCAGTAGTTTCTAGACTTCGTGGGCTACTGTTTCCCTATGGTTCATTGCAGATTTTGCCGTCTGACTTCCTGGATGATAACCTCTTGAAGAAGGGCTGTAGATTCACCTGGGCAGTGTCTGCAGCCAAGAAATTCAGGATTTGAAGCCTTTCTTAAATTCATACTTACTTGGACATAACCTGATTAGTAAAATACCTATTTGTGTATTAGTAAACTCAATGTTTACAAACTTCTGGCCCTGCCAGAAAGAGTATAAGGATAGCTAAGAAGTCATCACATTCTGGGAGATTCTCCTCCTAGAGAACTTTGCAGTGCCAAGTTAGTTCTGGAAAGCCTGTTCCAGAACTAACCACAGACTGACCTAGTAGTGAGTCATACCTGCTAGATCTCTAGGACTACTTTGATGTGACTTCAGAAGGAAGCTGTATGTCTTCTTGGGTGAGACTTGACTGTAGATGTTGCCTGTATTGTGACACTTCCCTGGTGGATCCCTGATTCCATGGGACTTCATGGGACATGGTGGGTTTGACCACACAAAGTTGTACAATTGCAGGTATCTGGCCAAAAAAACTAGCTATGCTCGATTTTGTTTCAGATCTCCCTTTTCCGTCTTTAGAAGTTATACACAATCAAGGATGACTTTTTTTTTTCTGTGCAGAACCATTTTTGGCCTATCTAGTTGCTTCATCTCCCTAGATGCCTGTCCATGCCATGCTGTTTTACATGTCTTTATTTGGAAGATGTTTTTGGCATATTGACTGCCTTTCAGCTCTCGACCAGTGGCCCGGGAAACAGTATAAACTGAGTATTGGGAAAAATGCCTCTTACTCCCTGAGCAATTGGATTACCTACCTCCTTGGAACAATTTATGTACAACTCCATTTATAACTTCATGTGTAACATAGGCTTTCAGGGAAGTTATGGGTTGTATTCAGGCATCGGACTGTACCCAGAAAAAACCCCATTCCACAGGTGAATACCTTCAAATCACTCTGGACTAGATCAAGAAGAGTTTGAAGATCCTAGTCAACAAGTGCCACTCACCAGCAAATGCCACTGCACCACATTGAAACTGCTTGCCCCTGCCACACGCTGCAGTAGGCTTCTTGCTGTAACTGTAGGTAGTTGGGGTTTTTACCCAGTAGCCTCCCATTGCTTCCTCCATGGCATCCATTCTACTTCTTGTCTTCCTTTGTTGTGCTCAGCTTTCTGGACCCTTTGTATTCTCATAAAGACTTCAGCAAGTCCTGATGATCAAAAAACAGGAGCCATGCTGTATGGGGGTAGCAACCCTGGGTCTCTAGCACTGCAGAAACTAGTTGTAGTACCTGGTGTAATTCTCTGTCTGTGGGTGGGAAGAGAACCTCTGTAAGTGAATATCAGATCTCAAGCTTGACCCTGGCTTTGTGGTCATCTTTCTCCAGGTGAACCTGGTGATACCTAACCCTCTCCTGATCTTTAGGGATCTGATTTGTCCTGTCCCTTTAGAGATAGTCTGTCTCTTGCTGAATGAAACCTTCAAGACCATTCATAAAAGGAAAATCCCTGGATAGTGGTCTCTTTCCCTAGATTCAATAGTTCCACGGACCAGTAACAGTGTCTTACGTGTTGCTCTCACAGGCAGTCCCCACTTGGATTTGGTTCACAGAAGTTTTGGAAACTACCTTATTCTTTGTTTGCCATTTACTCCCAGAAGTGACCAGCACATTTCCTTTGCTGGACCTATGCACCATAATACTAGCCCATTCTGACCAGGCACAGTGGCTCACACTTGTAATCCCAGCACTTAGGGAGGCCAAGGTGGGCGTATCATGAGCTCAGGAGATCGAGACCATCCTGGTTAACATGGTGAAACCCTGTCTCTACTAAAAATATAAAAAATTAGCCAGGTGTGGTGGCGGGCACCTGTAGTCCCAGCTACTTGGGAGGCTGACGTAGGAGAATGGCGTGAACCTGGGAGGCGGAGCTTGCAGTGAGCCGAGATCACATCACTGCACTCCAGCCCTGGTGACAGAGTGAGACTGTCTCTAAAAACAAACAAACAAACAAACAAAAACTAGGCCCATTCTTCTATTCTATGACTGACATATGGTAACAATAAGTAAAATCACTATAGTTATATGAGTTTTATTCATAAAAAGCAACAATTTTTATTAGCTGTATAATATCTATTAGAAACTGCCCTTTTAGGACAAAACATTCATTCCCAAAGTAATATTTCTTCTGTAATTTACTTCAATAAGGCCGTACAATTTTCTGAATCTTCTTTGAAACGTGATCTTTTCTGTTCTTACCTTTTAGATACAATGCTCCATTTAAAAAAAATATCCAAAATTGGGTGTATAAATTGTCCACTTCCTCAGATATAATTGAAGAGTGGCTCGTAGTACAGAACCTTTGGGTTTATCTTGAAGCCGTCTTTGTAGGTGGAGATATTGCCAAACAGCTGCCTCAGGTAAATACAACTTTTGTAATTACTGATAAAATAATTTGGTGTATGTTGTCTATATGTCTCTGTAAAAGTCTTCGCAAAGACGTATGGTCAAAGCTTAACTATGCCAGGGTTTGGCAAACTATGGCCCACTTGCCTGTTTTTGTAAATAAAGTTTTATTGGAACACAGCCACATCCATTCCTTTATATATTGTCTGTGGCTGCTTTAGCACCACAACAGCAGACTTGAGTAGTTATAACTCAGATTATATGGCCCAAAAAGTCTAAGATCTTTAATATCTGGCCCTTTACAGAAAAAGTTTTTTAGAAAGTGCTGACCTCTGATTAGCAGAAAGAAGAAACTCACGTAGTTTTAAACAGTGAATAATCTCGAGGTTGTTTGAAGATGTGAGGTACATTCAAATGCGGTACTATTATAGTAGTTCATCTTTTCTAAGAGTTAACCTCATAATATTCCTCTGAGAGTAGTATTAAAATTAATCTATGTTCTGTAAGCACAGATTAACTTTTGTTAATTCTTAGTAAGTCTACTACTAACAGATCAGAAACATACTGTGGAGCAAGAAAACAGCCTTGGGAGGCTGTAACAAAACCTTTAGAACAGCTCTATTGGGGCCTTTTAAATAAATGCCAATAACTATAATAACTGATAGGTTTAGTTGATGAAGGTAACTTTGCTCTTAGAAAACTAAGCCTGCTCTTCCTAAACTTCCATATTTACAAACAGGGTCTATATAGGTTAAAAATCAAGGATAAAAGAGTTTTTTTTTTTTTTTTTTTTTAAATGACTGATTTCCTTTGTACTATAGCACATTTTTAAAACATTAAACTGAAATATATCATTTTTGTTTTTAATCAGAAGACTCTATTTTTAAAAGAGGAAAGATTATGCCAATTTCTAGAGGCATTTTTGCAACTGAGTGCAAAGCTTAATATCATTCATAGTAAACAGAAAATTTTCACTTGCAAAAATGGAAATGAAACTTTGTTTTGTGGCTTTACTGTCTTTTTTCTTTTTTTTCCCCTGCCCTGGGGTACTATTGAGCTGCAGTTATTCCAAGGATTCTGAGATCAAATTATTTTCATGCTTCTTCAGTTTGCTCATCAAACCAAAACACCTGGGGTGCTGAAACACTAGATTGGAACTTCAAGTTGATAGCTCTGCAAATTAATCATGTGGTACTTTGAAAAACATATTAAATGCAATGAAACAAATAAGCAATAAGCCTCATTGTGATAAAGTAGCATTTTAATATGCAGTTTTATAACTTCGGGTTTGTGTCGCTCAGAATTAATTCAAATGAAAAAAAAATTGTCTGTTTAAATTATGCAGCCTGAGACTAATAGAGGCTGGTTTGAAGAACTATAGAAAATTCCAAGGTGAAGACTTAGCTGTTTCTCAATTATCCAAATGCTAATCTTTACTGGCTATGGATTCGTTTTCAGGAAGCAAAACGTTTTCAGAATATTGACAAGTCTTGGATAAAAATAATGCAGCGAGCTCATGAGAATCCCAACGTGATTAATTGCTGTGTTGGAGATGAAACCATGGGACAACTTTTACCTCATTTACATGAGCAGTTGGAAGTATGTCAGAAGTCACTCACAGGGTAAGAGTTTAATTTTTAAATCATGTATCATTTTGTATGTGACAGTGTTTTATCCCAAACTTACTGGTATTGACTACATTTCTGGTTTGGTAGTGACGGTTAAAGCGAGGATAGGAACTTAAAATTTCACGTAGATTGAACTTTTCTGTGAGGAAGGCACCTTTGACTCCCATGGGGGTGGTTAAGGCATTGTATTTGTTTCCTTGGGCTGCTGTAACAAATTTCCACAGATGGCTGGCTGAAAGCAACAGAAATTCATTCTCTCATAGTTGTAGAAACAAGAAGTCTGAAATCAAGGTGTTGGCTCCCTCTGAAGACTCTAAGGGAGGATCTTCCCTTGCCTCTTTTGGCTTCTGGTGGCTGTAGGAGTTTTTTGGCTTGTGCCTTGGTAATTCCAATCTCTGCCTCTGTCTTCACTTGGCCTTCTCCTCCTCTTCCTATATGTCTCTTATGACGACATTTGTCATTGGATTCAGGGCTCTTCAAGATCCTTATCTTCATTCCCTCTGCAAAAGCCCTTTTTCCAAATAAGGTCACCCTCATGGATTTCAGGGAATAGGACGTGGACATGTCTTTTTGAGGGCTAACATTCAAGCCACTGCAGGCGTAGAATAGAAATACGCACTAAGAGAACAATTCACCAGACAAATTCACAGATCATTTTTATTTTATTTTATTTTTACTGTCACAAGAGGATAGATGTCAGGATAATTTTTTTAAGCCAGTTCATTTTCAATCTCTATTTGAAATAGGGTGATGATACATCCTGGTTTGTCCAAGTTTATGCCTCTGTCCTGGCGTAATGGTTAGTTGTCTTCCCTTTCACTCTCAGAATGTGTTGGTTTGGAGATAAGGTTTGTTCTCCCCTTGGGTTTAAGCCATGAGGTTTCCAACAGTCTTAGAAAGGTCAGAGGAGGGCCGGGCGCGGTGGCTCAAACCTGTCAGCACTTTGGAAGGCCGAGACGGGTGGATCAAGAGGTCAGAAGATTGAGACCATCCTGGCTAACATGGTGAAACCTCGTCTCTACTAAAAAAAAATACAAAAAAGACTAGCCGGGCGAGGTGGCGGGCGCCTGTAGTCCCAGCTACTCAGGAGGCTGAGGCAGGAGAATGGCGTAAACCCGGGAGGCGGAGCTTGCAGTGAGCTGAGATCGGGCCACTGCACTCCAGCCTGGGCGACAGAGCGAGACTCTGTCTCAAAAAAAAAAAAAAAAAGGTCAGAGGAGGGAATCTGATGAGAAAGGAGAGGACAGCGGATGATGGGGCAGCCTTGAACTGAATCTCTTGTTTTCCCAAGTGTCTTCCATGGTGGAGCATGGACTTTGGTTTTCACCAAATGTTGCAGGGGTAAGCAATAAATGACTCTAGGTGTTTGCTATTATCTTAGCAAAGATGTTAGTGATTATGTCTTGACTAAAAAAATAACAATTTAGGGGAAAAAAAACCACTTGGTAACATACTATCGACTTTATTGGAAGGTATTTGGAGAAGAAACGATTACTATTTCCAAGATTCTTCTTTGTATCTGATCCAGTTCTCCTGGAAATTCTTGGACAAGCCAGTGATTCCCACACCATACAGGTATAATCTAAGAATCCGTGATCTCAATTGCTTTTTCCACAACATACACAATCAAGAATAAAAGTGAAGAATCTTAAATGAAATCTTAAATGAAAAGTCTTAAAATGCAGGCATTAAAGAACAGTATTACAAATTACATTGATCATAAAATGTCATATTTTCTGTGTATTTGGAGCCTGTCATCCTGATGCAGTCCAGCAGTGTTGAGCGACTATGCAGTGACTATGCCATTCCTAGCTGTGTGACCTTGGCAGGCTTCCTAATTTCCCCATGCCTCCAATCCACATCTGTAAAATCAGGATATTAATGGTTCTCACCTCACAGGACCGTCATGAGGATTATATGAGATCATGCATAGCAAAATCTCTAGCACACAGTATGTGTTTATTAAATGGAATTTATCATTATGAGTATTTTATTCTAAATATTCTTAGACCAAATAGGGGTTATATTTTGGATTCGTCCTTTTTTTTCCTTTCTGAATACTTCTCCAATGCTTTTAGCCATTTCCCAGAGCAATACTTTGGAAGAGGAAAAGAAAAACCATAGCAAACTGAGAGTGGGAGGCACGGAAGGGCCTATCCCCGGGCCAGTTCTGGTTTGGAGATCTGGGAAACGGCTAATGTTCCTTGTTGGTTTCCAGGGACTTGTAACAATGAGAAAAGAGAATGGAAAGGCTCTGTGAAAGGTGGAGGTAGAGCTAGGAGAGAGGGCAGGACTGAGCTGTATCTGGGTGGGGAGGAGGGGGGCGGCGGTATGGTCCAGTCTCCATCTGGTGGCAGGTGACAGTCCCTAGTCTAATCTGCATAGCATGAGAGGGGGCCGTTTGCAGGACCTGGAGAAAACATTCTGTAGGGCTTGATTTTAAAAAGTAGGCCTCCAAGCCAGTCAAGGGTCAAAGCAGAGTCTCTCTATGTTTTTTGAGACAAAAGTAAATAACCTTTTAAAAAGACACAAAATATTAAGGCTTTTAAAAACATCTTAGCGACTTTTGTGTTCAGCCTCGTGTGTGATGTTTTCCTGTCTTACAGCCGCATCTCCCTGCAGTATCTGACAACATCAATGAGGTGACATTTCATGCAAAAGACTATGATCGCATCATGGCTGTCATATCAAGAGAAGGAGAAAAAATCGTTGTAATTTACCTTGCTTTAAATTTTGTTATTAGAATTTCTTTAAAAACTTACGTTGAGGAGAGTGCAGTTCTCTTACGGAAAAAAACGGGAGAGGGAGTTCTCGTTCTACAGCCCTGGGCTTTGTTAAAAACTAGTTTAGATAAATCCTTTAACTTCTCTGAGACTCATTTTGTAATTTATGGAGTGAAAGTTTTGGACTAGATGATCCCTGTAGTTCCTTCCAGCTATAGTATTAGATGATTTTACCCATATTTAAAATGTTTTGCATAAAATATGAAACTGTTTGCTTGGCATAGGGTACTATGATTTATTAAGTGTGCGTGGAACATCTGTAAAAATGCCAAATTATTATCAATTTATAATATCCTTGTAATTTTGTTTTAGTTGGATAATTCTGTTATGGCCAAAGGTCCTGTGGAGATTTGGCTTCTGGATTTGTTAAAAATGCAGATGTCATCATTACATAATATAATTAGATCCGCTTTCTATCAAATCAGTGATTCAGGATTTCAACTCTTACCATTCCTCAGCCACTTTCCAGCACAGGTGAGAATACACAATGCTTAAGTAATGGTGAAAAGAAATGGAAATAAAGGGGAAGGATGCTTAGGAGGTGGTTGGCCTGATGGTGTGAGGCAACTGTAGCTTTGAACTAGGTTAGAGTGGCCTACTCACGCTCATTTTAGCCTCAGCTCCCAACCACCTGCTTGTCAACCTACACCATTCTAGACCAACCCATCCCATCTCCCAGAAGAGGGTATGCCACTATTTTCCCATAATTAAGGATACATACATTGAGTCTAATAGATACATATGTAAGTGTGTGTGTGTGTGTGTGTATGTGTATTTGTATACAGAAACTCCTCGACTTATGATGGGGTTATCGCCCAACAAACTCATCATAGTTGAAAATATCATTCACCAGAAATGCATTTAATACATCTAACCTACCAAATCATAAGCTTAGTCTAGTGTATCTTAAAGATGCTCAGAACACTTACATTAGCCTACAGTTAGGCAAAATCATTTAACACCAAGCCTATTTTATAATAAAGTGTTGACTATCTCATATAATTTATTGACTACTGCACTGAAAGTGAAAAACAGAATGGTTGTATGGGTGCTCACTCAAAGTACAGTTTCTACTAAATGCATATTGCTTTTGCACTACCATAAAGTAAAAAAATTGTTAGGTTGTACCATTGAAAGTTGGGGACCATCTGTGTATATGTGCATGTGTGTGTGTGTGTGTATATATATATACACCATTTCAGAGATATGATACAGATATAGATATGGATGTATGTAAAGGGAATGAACATACCTTTTCTTGACATGAAATCCATCTTGTCTTTAATTTTCCCTTCAAGCGATTAAAAATGGACATAATTTGTCGAGAGGCTTTTTCATGCAACTGGTGTTTTAGAAAGTGAAGACCTCAAAGAGGCCAGGATTGGAGCAGGTGCCAGTGGTTTCATTACACTTTCACTCAAGAGAAATGAAAAGTGATAATTTGTAATCTGGCCAGAGAGAGTATGGGATAAAAGGCAAGAGATATCCAAGGAAACTGTAGGCAGTTTTTGCCCAAATGATATTTATTCTCCAACTACTCCTCCCAGCCTGAGCTCCAAATCCTGAATTAGTGCACACAAAATGAAGACAACTGAAATGATGTATTATTTGTTTAAACCACAGAAGGACAGATATAGAATCAGCCTTTATCGGAGAGAATAATACTGTGATTTTTATATTGTATAACACCTTGGGAAACTTTAGTATTCTTATTAGCATTATTACCTTTGTGATCAAGCTTTATAAAATACTTTGTTGAATTGAGCAAAGAGTTCCTGAAACTAAATCTACATATTCTCCTTCTCCAGCCCGTGTATATCCTGAAGGAGGGGCTCAGCCTAAATTAGACTGAGGATTTAGCATTACGTAGAGAGTTGAGAGCAAGTTCAGAACAGTGGTGAAGTTGGACAGGGTGTAGTAGGAAAGATGATTAGTTTCAGGGTTTTCTCCAGTGTATGTGTGTGTGTGTACATATATATATTCTTTTAAAACATGTTTTAAAGATTTGAATGCAATGGATCCTTGCTGCAAAAATTTGGAAAAATGCAAAAAATATAAAAGTGGGATACATAGGTGATGGGTTGATGGGTGCAGCAAACCACCATGGCACACGTTTACCTGTGTAACAAATCTGCATGTTCCACACGTGTATCCCGAAACTTAAAGTACAAATAAAATGAAAGTGGAAATAAGAATTTCCCATATTTCTACCACCTGGAAATTATGGCTATTAATATTTTAGTGTATTCCCTTCCAATACCTTATTTATGTATTTATTGCTCTTTTTCCCTTTCTTCTTTTTTTTAAAAATTGACATATAACAATTGTACCTATTTATAGGGCACATAGTGATGTTTTGATACATATAATATGTCTTGTGATCAGATGAGAGTAATTAGCATATCCATCATCTCAAACACTTATTTCTTTGTGTTGGGAACATTCAATATCCTCCTTCTAGCTATTTGAAACTATATGTTATTCTTAACTGTAGTTATCCTACAGTGGTATAGAACAAGGGTCCCTATCCCGCCCCCGCCCGACCCGACCCGGCCTGACCACACACCGGTAGGGGTTCATGGGCTATTAGAAACTGGGTCGCACAGCAGGAGGTGAGCGGCGGGCAAGTGAGCATTACTGCCTGAGCTCCACCTCCTGTCAGATCAGCGGCGGCATGAGATTCTCATAGGAGGGCGAACCTATTGTGAACTGAATTGTGCATTCGAGGGATCGAGGTTGTGGGCTCCTTATGTGAATCTAAACCATCCTGCGACCTCCGTCCATGGAAAAATTGTCTTCCTTGAAACTGGTCCCTGGTGCCAAAAAGGCTGGGGACCACTGGTATAGATCACTAACACTTAGTCCTCCTACCTAGCTATAATTTTATGTCCTTTAGCAAATCTATCCCTATCCTCCTCTTCTCCTTACCTTTCCCAGCCTCTAGTGTCCTCCAATCTGCTTTCACTTCTCTGGGGTCAGCTTTATTTTAGCTTCCGTTTGTGTGTGAGAACATGTGGTGCCTTCTCATATTGTTTAATGTGCTTATTATAGGCATCGAATAATATTGATGAGAATGAGCATTCTTACTTTGCTGTGCTGTTTTGTTTTTTAATGAAATGTCCTCTGGTTTTCACCACTAAGTCGCATGCCTTTTTAGACCGAGTATAAAAACATAATTTTAAGTTCTTCTTGGTGACTCAAGATAATGATTATAAAGACTTGCCGTTGGATAGACACCATTATGTGGTGGGTTTTGGGGTCTGCTGGTCTATTCGTCTTTAAGTCAGGCAGCCTTACACTGCTGTGCTTTTGTAGTTTTTCTCTTTGTATCTCCTCCCTTGGACCATCATCTGCTGCTGACAGGGCCAGAATCTGCTTGCTTTTGGGGGGCTTCCTGACACTGGTTATTTTCTCCAGATCCCATTGCTCACTTCAGCCACGTGCTTTCATTTATCTTTAGCTGCAGCCCCCAGGATTGGCCACTGCTCTAGCAGGAAATGTATCAAAGTCCCTGATAAGGCAGGGACAGAAAGAGGGTTTTATTCTTTCTTTTCTCACTGTTGAGCCCATGCCAAGCAATATCCATATACTGCTTACCCTGCTTTCAGTCCTCTTTTTTGGTCCAAATGACGTTGGATCTGTCATTCGACTCTGGATGAATGAGAGCTCCCGAAGGGACAGCCATTTCAGTGAAGGGGTGAAGGTGGGCATTCTCAGACCACTTTTATTACCTTTTCTGGGGCAGAAATTGTAGGCTAAGGTGACACCCTCTCACAATTTCTTTATGCCTTCATCAGGATACAAAGAATACAAGCTTCTCCTCTTCTCATTTTCTGTCTCCCTCTCTCTTCTATAGATAAGTGTAGAGACAGAAAAGTTGACTTAGATAAAAACATGGATATCAGAGAGAGGGAGCAATCAAGAAAGGAGATAGGCAGCGTATTGTTTTTAGAAGAGCAAAGAGAACTTTGGGAAGCCCTGCTCAAGAACAAGCAACAATAAAGAGTTCCTTTGCTTTTCTTGAGAAAGAAAAATCATTGCATGGAAATATCCAGTAGTCTCAGGCCCTCTGTAGAAAAATTTCCTAACCATCTTCTGTAACACACATTGTTCAACAAATGGTAGCTAGTATTTTAATGATCATTAATCCATCTACTATGAAATAATTAAATATTAACAGTTAAAACTTTAACTGTTTCCCTCCTTTGGGAGTGAAGAAATGCAAGTCAATGTGATTTTTAGTTTAAAATGTGAATAAGCAACCACCAAATTGTATTGCAGATGTGCTTTAAATATTTGGTAAATTTCAATATTTTTCTGCTGGATCTGTAGGTTGGACTTCTGGGAATTCAGATGTTGTGGACACATGATTCAGAAGAGGCTTTACATAATGCAAAAGATGACAGGAAAATCATGCAAGTGACCAATCAGAAATTTTTGGATATTCTAAATACTCTCATTAGTCAGACAACACATGATCTAAGCAAGTTTGATAGAGTGAAGTTCGAAACTCTAATTACCATCCATGTGCATCAGAGAGATATATTTGATGACTTGGTAAGGCATCTTTTTTTTTTTCTTAATTTGGTGTACTAATTAATAATGAACAGTTAAGAATTGTATATGTTGCCTAACTTACGTGAACTTTCCATTTACTTTGTCCCTTTTCATAACTGTGTCCGTCAATATCATGTCCACAATATTGTATATCTGTATTGGATGGTTTACACAACCATGTTATATATTCATTTGGCACTCAGAAAGTCTGGAACCATCTGATGTGATATGAACCAACTAATTTTCCATTAAACCAAATAACCAGGAACACAATATAATTTAGGTCATAAGCTATGCTGGGTCGATTGGAAAAGGAGCACAGATGGAATGGAATCAGGCTTCAGAGCACTCTCATGGCTGTTCGTCCAGTTGATGGTGATCATGGGCTTGATTTGGGCAAAGTTCTGTAGGGTGGGACTAAGAAGGGTAAGTGTTTGAATTCCTTTAGAAATGGGACTCTAACCAGTGGCCTTGACCAAGACCAACTTCTCCTAAAGGAAGGATTTTCTATTACAGGGTAGGAGCCCCAGGTAATTTTGAAATGCCGCTGTTTGATAATCCTTACCTACCATTTAAACTCCTATTGCTTTAGTCTACTTGATTTGATACATTTTAAAGGTATCTCTGTCCTTCATCAGAGACACATAATTCATACAGGTTGGGTCCTGTTTTAGAGAATGTGATCACAGACTACCTGTTTTGAACTTTTATCAAAAGTTCTGATCAGATAAGTTATATTTATTGAAGATTACTTGAAGGACATCCAGTCAATCCATCCATCCCCCTGCAACCCAGATCCTTGCTTCTCAAAGTATTACATGCCGACCAGTGCTTTGGTATCACCTGGAAGTTGGTGAAAAGAGCAGAATCTCCAGCCTCCCTCCTCCCATCCAAGACCTACTGAATCAGAATCTGCATTTTATCAAGATTCTTAGGAGATTCATATGCATATTGAAGTTTGAGGAAAAACTGCTCTAGGATTTATCTCTGGATTAAGCTAATACCAGAAAGCTGCACACTTATATTGTTTTGACCTTCCACAGACTAGTTTTTACTAATTGCAATTACCATTATACTTTGACTTTAATTGACTTCCACCTCAAGAAGCACTAGTATGGAGTTCATTATTGTATCTGCTGTCAGCATACATTTGAGGATGTTGTCTATACATCTCTCACTGGCTCCTAAAACTGAAGTCCTGTAAAAGAAATTTCTTTTAAAATTAAGTGCTGAGCAAACTTTACATCCAGAAGGGATTTTTAAAAAAACCTGTACATAAGGAAAACTATGAAACTGTTTTCTTTTATCTTAATCACCATTGAACTGTTTGCATCCCAACTAAATGAGATCTCATGGCCAACATATATGCATTTTATTTTTCCATGTACAATTATTAGAACAACCTGATATACAGCAAGAACTCAATAAATATATCAACTATTCTTTTCTTCTCCACCTCCTCCTTACCATTTTAACAGATGGTTGAAAGTAGCTGGCCGAGAGCATCCCCATGGCCTTGAGTCCTGTGTTACAGAGCATTCCCTGGGGGTGGGGCCAGACTGTGTTACCTGAAAGTAACTCAAGGTGATGAATACAAACTGTGCTTTAGGTGGGAAGCCAGTCCTTAACTAACGGAGGAAGCAAGATCATGACCAAAGAGCAAACAACAATAACGAAAAGCAGGACTGTAAATAGCAAGGCATGTGGCGGCCTGGTCGGATGGAGATTTGAGCGTTGTATAGTAGCCACAAGTCCATTTTTTAGTGTCAACTGAATGACCTGAAAGTGGGTCTACTGGGTTTAGTGAAGGGGGCCACTTACCACTTCCTGTGTTGATTCCTCTGAATGGGCAGGACTAGTGTTTCACGTTTCACTGGAAAGTCAAGAAGCTTCTCAGAATGTGGTTGTGATGGAATGGAGTTCCTAAGGTTGCTTACCTGGTTTCTCTTCGAATGGACCAGGTACTAGAGCTTGCATCCATGGCCACGTGAGCCCAGTACCTCTTGCCTCATCTGTATATGCTGATGACTAGGCGGATTGGGTGGCTTGGCTATAGTGCTGGTGCAGGGAGACATGTGCTTATGTAACTATGTGTTTCCCTGCTTAACCTTTTAGTGACTTCCGACTGCCATGAGGACAATTCTGAAACCCCTTCCCATGGCCCTGTGAAGCCTCAACTCTCATGCTTTCTCTAGATCCCAGGATGTCTCCCAGCTGTACTGACCTTTTTTCAGTTCCTTGAGGATGCCAGTCAGATCTTGTGGGCATTTGCCTATAGCACTTACTCTTCCCACACCTTCATTATCCCTTTCGTTCCCCACTCCCAGTGGCCCTGGCTAATTCCTACTATTTATCTGGGTTTTAGTTGAGATGTTTTCTTCCTCTGAGTGCCCCTCTCAGATACCCTGGAGTAGTTAGGTCCTCCTGCTCCATATATTCATGAGCCCTGAATTTCGGTGGTGGTGCCCTTTGTACTTTATTGCAATGATTTGTTTCACTGTTTGCCTTTTGCTCTTTTCTGTAAGCTCTGGAAGCCTGGAACCATCTCTATCTTTGTTCACCTAGCACAGTGTCAAGCACAGGAAGAAACTCAATAAATATTTGTTAAATGAATAAGCATCAGTTCATCCAAGAGTGAATAAAAAAAACTGCTCACATGCTTATGTTTTATGATATTGCAATTCAGTATATAACTTTTTTTGTATTTTATGTTTTTAAGGTAAAAATGCATATCAGATCACCTACTGATTTTGAATGGTTAAAACAGAGTAGATTTTATTTTAAGGAAGATTTGGATCAAACTGTAGTGTCTATTACAGATGTTGATTTTATTTACCAAAATGAATTTCTGGGATGTACTGATCGCCTTGTTATCACTCCATTAACAGATAGGTAGGAAATGCAGTTTTTATTTTTTATTTTGTAATTTTAAAATGTGCTCAACATTATTTAAAGTTGCATTTGAAATATTAACAAAAACAGATTTCTGTCATACTGGGTATATGCTAGCTCATTAAAGTCAGCCTAACAATGAAATAACCACTTAAATATACATGTGCATTGAATTTTTATGAAGTAGAAAAAGGTAAAAGAATAAAAGCAAGCTTGAATGTTGACTGTAATTTAATGGTGAATTTTAGATTGCAAGTGGAAAAATATTCCTAGAATCCCAAAAGAAGTTAAAATTGCCAAGAAGGAAGGTACCTTGGAGATCATGTAATTTAGTCTTTGGATTTTCAGATGTGGAAATTGATACCTAAAGTACATTTTCATGGCCAATATGAATAATTAGTCAATGGCAGATCCCATCACAATTCTTTCCATTATACGACACTGGGCCATTATTAGGTCTTTTTTATCCCACGACACCCAGTTAAGTATGCTGTGCATAGAAAACATTCAATAAATGTTGTTAGAATTGACTTAAATTGGGTTATTTAATATTTAGTGCCGCTGTTACTTTAAGTAGGGCTGCCTCCAGGTGAAATTATATCAAATTACATCTTCAGCCTCCTTTTGATTTATTGAACCTATCCCTTTTATATGCCCAGTGCCGTAGAAACATAAATTTGTCAGTGTTTTCTCTTCTATTGGTGTTTACATATTAAGCATCATGTCTCGTGAAGCTTTACTAAGATCTTTACTAAGTTTTACTTAGATCCAAAACAAATACAACAGAAACTGGATCATGGATACAAAGAGATTTATTATATTAGTATTCTTTGCACTTTTCTAAATGAGTGAATTATTTCATAGTGAAACTATTTATTTACAATGGTGTGCTGGAGCTGACTTGCATCAGCCTGTGGTGCTTACCTGGTTTCTTTCTTTCTTTCTTTTTTTTTTTTTTTGAGACAGAGTCTCACTCTGTCGCCCAGGCTGGAGTGCAGTGGCGTGATCTTTGTTCACTGCAACCTCTGCCTCTACCTACCAAGTAGCTGGGACTGCAGGCGCATGCCACCACGCTTGGCTAATTTTTGTATTTTTTAAATAGAGAGGGGGTTTCACCATATTAGCCAGGCTGGTCTTGAACTCCTGACCTTGTGATCTGCCCGCCTCGGCCTCCCAAAGTGCTGGGCTTACAGGCGTGAACCACCGCTCCTGGCCTTTCCTGGTTTCTGTCTATGTGCATTTTGCCCCGACTTTGTGATATCGCATTGGTAGCTTGCCATTGACCACAGTGGAAGTGTTTATACAATAGAAATTGGCAAACATGAAAACCAGGTGTTTTTTTTTTTTTTTTTTTTTCCTGGAGAGCCAGTTGTTAAACATCTGCCAGCACAACACTGCTCATTTGGTTCTCCTGACTGTAATGGGAGGAAGGCCTGAAGGTTTTAAGTCAGGGTTGGGGAGTTTGGAAATTTGTCTCAAGAAATCTTTGGATTCACTGTAGTACTTTTAATGAATATCAAGTACCCTAACCTTGTTTAGTCACTTCTTTTATGTGGGCTACTCAAGACTCTAAAATAAACAGGCCCATTTCAATCGCACTGGACTTTTGCTTGCGCCATCCTGTAATGTGTCATCCCATACTCACAGTGCTTTATTGGATGAACATTTGCAGATGCTATATCACGTTAGCTCAGGCCTTGGGCATGAACATGGGAGGCGCTCCCGCGGGACCTGCCGGCACTGGCAAAACAGAAACCACAAAAGACATGGGAAGGTGTTTGGGAAAATATGTGGTCGTGTTCAACTGCTCGGATCAAATGGATTTCAGAGGCCTAGGAAGGATTTTCAAAGGCAAGTGTCAAATAATATAGATTATTTTTGGTGAATTTATTTTTATTGCCCTTTAATGTTATTTTCTGATATAAATCCAAAGTGATGCAGTCTCACATAATCAACATTAGTATGGGTTGATCCATATGATATTGCCATTTTTCTAGGTCAAAAATGGCTGGATATCAACAATTTCTTATGGTTCAACACTATTGCTAGTGTTACAGTCTATGCATGGAATGTGTGTTAGATCATGAAAATGGAATCAATGTATAATTGCCTGAAATAATAGTAGAGAGGATCAAGATAGCAAACGGGGGACACATGTGGCTTCCCTCCCACAGAAATGAAATATTTTTAGAAAGCATAGCAACACTGGAAAATAAGAAGTGAGTGGCCATCAGCAGATGGAAAATTTTGAGAAAATCCTGAAAGGTGTTTTCAGATGAACAGAGAAAAAAAATATTTGAAGACACATCAGCCTCAGAGCTCAGTCCTTGGCGGTCTTCTCTTTTCTATCTACATGCATTCTCTTGGTGATCTTATGTAGGCCCAAGGTTTAAATACTATCTGTATGATGACTCCGGAATTATATCTCTAGATTGGACTTCTCCTTGAAACTCTAGATTCATTACATACAACTGTTGATTTAGCACGTCCACTTAAATGTCTAACAGGTCCAGATTCACTATGTTTAAAACCAAACTCTTGGCTGGGCACAGTGGCTCACGCCTTTGGGAGACCAAGGCAGGCAGATCATGAGGTCAGAAGTTCGAGACCATCCTGGCCAACATGGTGAAACCCCGTCTCTACTAAAAATACAAAAATTAGCTGGGCTTGGTGGCACGTGCCTGTAATCCCAGCTACTCAGGAGGCTGAGCCAGGAGAATTGCTTGAACCCGGGAGGCTGAGGTTGCAGTGAGCTGAGATCGTGCCACTGCTCTCCAGCCTGGGCTATAGAGTGAGACTCCACCAAAAAAATGTATATATAAAAACAAAACAAAACAAAACAAAACAAAAAAACTCCTGATCTCTAGGTGCTCAGGCACAACAACAACAACAAAAAACCTAATAATGACAACAACAAACAAAATAACCATCCCCCAAACAACTTCCACCTATCCTTTACTGTACTCTTTGTCTTATACTCAGATCCAATCTGTCAGCAAATACTGTTGTTTCTACTTTCAGAATACCCCCAAAATTTGTACTTTCATTTTGGCAGTGTACTATTTCCATTGTTTTGACGAAAATGTACAAATAATTAAACCTCTCTTTATCACTGGAATTAAATACGTATTTATCAACAGCCAGATATGAAACATTACATATGTATAATGGTTTGGGAGCCCTGGAGAAATGATTGTTATCAAGAAGGTACATTATAGAGTAAAACTTTACAAATTAACCGTTTTTCATGCCAGGTCTTGCACAGTCAGGTTCCTGGGGCTGCTTTGATGAGTTTAACAGAATTGAATTGCCTGTGTTATCAGTGGCAGCACAACAAATTTATATTGTTTTGACAGCAAGAAAAGAGAGAAAGAAACAGTTCATTTTTTCTGATGGTGATTGTGTTGATTTAAATCCAGAATTTGGAATCTTCTTAACGATGGTGAGAAAAAAGACTCTAAATGCAATTTAATTAGTTTAATTGTTACAGACATAAGTAAAACAAAGCATATGTTAGTAGATGAATGACCAGCTATCCAGGAGTCATGAGCTGTTCTCTCTTACCGTGTGATTTTTTTTTAGTAGTCGTTATAGCCCAGACGGAAGATAAAATAGTAATTTTTTTCAATTAAAAAAATTCAAATCCAGACCTACAGAGGTAATATACTAATGATAATAATGGATACTGTTTATTGACCACTTAATATAATATGTGTAAGGTGCAGACTAAATGTTCTATGTGCTATATCAGATGGCATAACTCACGTGGTTCTGCAGTAACAATCCCTAAATCTTGATTGCTTAAAGCCACAAGATTTATCTCTCTGTCACATGCCCACTGTGGGTTGACTAAGGTAGAGGTGGGAGGCCAGGGCTGCTTTGTATGTCCTTACTCTGGTACTTGGCCTGACAAGGTACCTGCTATCTCAATCATTGCTCTTTGCTATAGCAAAGGAAAAAGAGAACATGAAGAATTGTGCTCTGACTCTTAGAGTTTCTTTCCAGAAGTGACACAAAGTCCTAAGTCATTGGCTAAAGCAAATTTCATGACCTAACTTCAAGGGGTGGTGGGGTGAGGGAAAACGTGCCTCCTATCATGCAACTAGCAAGAGGAAGGACCTGAAATATTCTCTCACATGTACACCGTATCTTATAGCTATGATAGTCCTCTGAAGTGGGTATTGTATAGCTGACTTACCTGAGGCTCAGTGAGACTTAAAAACTTCCTAGGTCACCCCGCCAGTAAGAGAAAGAAGAAGTTATTGTCTCTCTAACATCAAAATCTGACTGCTTAACCTCCACAATTGGTTTTTCTTTGACACTGAATAAAAGGAAATAAAAATAAAATTTCTGCAATAATTTAACAAGGTCCTGTACCAAAGAATTGTAACAAATTCAGTTACCATGTGATTAAGGGTGAGCTTTGAGATTCAGTGTTGTAAAGATAGAAAACCAAAGGCATGAATAAACGGGAGTTTCTATACTTTTATGTGTCACCAGTTTTAAAGCTTTTATGTGTTTTCCATAAAGTTAAATCTCGAAGTTGCAAGATAACACAAAGCACTCCGAGTTTTTAAATGTCCCCATGGATAAAGATGATAAATTATAGGAAGCAAAATCAGAAATGTTTCTGATACACTTATTGTAAGCAAACATCCAGTAAAGCAGTTAGGGGGAAATAAGAATAATCTGGAAGTGTTGATTGTAACTCAGGAAGTGGGATGAAGAAATGTACTCAGTGTAAAATTACGGTCTAGAATTTTTAAAAAAGCTTAACATGCTCCCTGGATTAAGAATAATATTGGAAATAGCAATTAGATATTGCATTAAGCTGTGAGTAACTGAAACCTAAAAAAATTGTAGTTTAACATGTAAGGATTTATTCTCCTAAGATCCTTATATGGTTCTGCTCCATCATGAATTCCATCTTCAAGGTCACCTTATGACCCAAGATGCTACAGAAAGCATCACCATCATGTTGTAGCCAATTGACTGAGTCAACTCCCTTCAAACAAACATCAAGGGTATTTCATACAGTGTGCCCCTTCGCATCTCGCGATGTAGAATTTAATCACAGCAGCTGCAAGGCAGGCTGGGAAATGTAGTTTTTAATCTGGCTGTTGCTGTACCCAATTTGCAAGTGGGCTTCTGTGGCTCAGGAAGGATAAGAGCAGTATTGAGAGGCAGCCTCAATTTCTGTATTTCCAGCCCCTAATAAGGTACCTGGCCTATTGACAGTGCCCAGTAGATAATCAGAGACTGAAGGATTTTAACAAACTTGCCTAAGATAACTCATTCCTGTAGGCCTTACTTGTCTTTGAATCTCCAACCTTTCCTCTGAGACTTGGGTCTGACCTATCTTCAACCTGTTGCTTCTTAGGAGGCCTTCATTTCCTGTCTGCCTCTACTTTTGTCCTTTTCAGTGGTTTTCCCATCATTCCCTTCTTTATTTCCCCTCACTGCCATCTTTATTTCTCCTCACTTCTATGGGTTTTTGTCAGCCAAAGAGCTCTGTAACTGTGACTGCGAAGAATAACTGAAGAGATGGAATAAAAAAAATGCCCAAGGACGCTCATCAGTATAAAATCCTGAGTTTTTTCTTTTTTCAATAACACACTTTAGACCATAATTATCAGGTATCTATTCAGTTTTCTCTTCTATTATTTCATGTTCTTTTCTATTTTTTAAGGCAGTAGACAGATAGGTACTTAATTTTTGCCACAAAAAATTGCGTGTGACCTTATTAATATCATGAATATAGAAAGATATAAAAGGGCATATGAATATTAGTAAATATGCGTGGTCCAATACACATTGTTTTGAGAAAACAAGAGTATTTTATGAATCTAATATTTTTCAATACCATCTTAAAATCTGAATTGGGGTCTGAAATATATTTGTATTCAGAAATGAAAGCTGTATCAACAATTAAAAATTAAACATATTTTAACTTTTAGAACCCTGGATATGCTGGGCGCCAGGAACTACCAGAAAACCTAAAAATCCAGTTTAGAACTGTTGCTATGATGGTTCCTGATAGACAGGTATGCACCAGGATTTGAAAGCATAATGTGCTTTATGTTGTTTACTTGTTTTTCACTAAAGTTGTTGAAAAAAAATCTCACTATATTAATTTTCAGATCATTATGAGAGTTAAACTTGCAAGCTGTGGTTTTCTTGAAAACGTTATCTTGGCTCAAAAATTTTATGTTCTTTACAAACTCTGTGAAGAGCAACTTACTAAACAGGTAACTTTATAGATCTGCTTACTGCTTACCCACTAGCAATAGTATTTGGTTTTTTCACTTTGCAATTTTCCCTTGATAAATGCTCATCAGTGAGTTAAAATCTCATTGACTCTTTTCTAAAATGCTTTTAGAATTAATTTTACCTATTGGTTGTGTATTTTTAAGACCTTTTTATTTTGAAATAATTGTAGATTCACAGGAAGTTGCAAAGGAATGTACAGGGAGGTGTGTACCCTTCACCCTGCCTTGCCCGGTGTTGACATCTTGTAACTATAGCACAATAACAAAACCAGAAATGGACACTGAAGCAGTCCACAGAGTTCGTTAAGGTTTCATCAGTTATACATGCACTGGTGTGTGTATGTATGTGTGTGTGTGGATATAGTTGTATGGAATATGTAAGATACGGCTCTGTTCTATCACCACAAGGTTCCCTCATGCTACATCTTTATAGCCACACCCACCTCTCTCCCATATCCCTAACCCATTAACCTTTTCTCCATGTCTAGATTTTTTTTTTTTTTTTGAGACGGAGTCCCGCTGTGTCGCCCAGGGTGGAGTGCAGTGGCCAGATCTCAGCTCACTGCAAGCTCGGCCTCCCGGGTTTTTACACCATTCTCCTGCCTCAGCCTCCCGAGTAGCCGGGACTACAGGCGCCCGCCACCTCGCCCGGCTAGTTTTTTGTATTATTTAGTAGAGACGGGGTTTCACCGTGTTAGCCAGGATGGTCTCGAACTCTTGACCTCGTGATCCGCCCGTCTCGGCCTCCCAAAGTGCTGGGATTACAGGCTTGAGCCACCGCGCCCGGCCATGTCTAGAATTTTATTGCAAGAATGTTACATAAATGGAATCACACAGTATGTAACCTCTTGGTTATGCATTTAAAAGTCTGTTGTTTGGGCCGGGTGCAGTGGCTCATGTCTGTAATCCCAGCATTCTGGGAGGCCAAGGCGGGTGGATCATGAGGTCGGGAGATCGAGATCATCTTGGCTAACATGGTGAAACCCTGTCTCTACTAAAAATACAAAAAAAAAAAAAAAAAATTAACTGGGTGTGGTGGCACATGTCTGTAATCCCAGCTACTGGGGAGGCTGAGGCAGGAGAATTGCTTGAACCCGGGAGGTGGAGGTTGCAGTGAGCCGAGATCCTGCCACTGCACTCCAGCCTGGGCGACAGACAAAAAAAAAAAAAAAAAAAAAAAAAAAAATCTATTGTTTGTCACTCAGACTGTATCAGACTATATTGTTCTCAAAAGATATTTAAGGTGTGAATGCTTGATCATGCAGGTTGGATTTTCCCATGGAATGATCATATTTCAGTCAAAGGAAAGGCAGGAAAGTTGAGCTAATAAACCTTTGCAGCTTAGTCACCCCAAAACTATGGCCTATAAGTATCAGAATCAACCTATATGCGTAGAGTGAGCCATGAGTCTGTGTTTAGTTTTTCAATTAAACCCTCTTTTTGCCCTCTTCTCCCATCTCAGGTTCATTATGACTTTGGATTGAGAAATATTCTGTCTGTATTGAGGACTCTTGGATCTCAAAAAAGAGCCAGACCAGAAGATAGTGAATTAAGCACTGTCATGAGAGGACTAAGAGATATGAACCTTTCTAAACTGGTATCTTCTCTGAATTCTCTTCTTTTCCAAAATTTTAATGTGGTTTCTTTGTATTTGGTGGACAAGTAGGGGGTAGGCTGATGTTGAGCTGTGAGCACTCATAATTACAGGGATAATAACTGTGCAAAGCCACCACTGTGCTTCCAGAAGAAAGCAAAAGACCCCATGACCCTGTGTGACCAACATGGGCTATAAGTGCCTCCTTTTATCAGTCGTGTGCAGTGAAACAGGTCATCAGTGGGCTTCAGCTCCAAGATTCAACCTAGTTCTCTTCTGTTATTCACAAAGTGACAAATTCTCAGCATAAGAATCTGGATTCCCAGAGAACCGTGAGAACTTTTTGCTTTCTCTGTATGTGACTAGCTTATCTCAGATATATCTCTCCCAAAACATAACCGTTTTTATTTTCCAAAACACATGGAATATTTACTGTGGAGAGCATGCTGCTTTCATGCTTGTCACAGTTACAGCCTGGTTGTTTTTTTTTTTTTTTTTTTTTTTTGAGACGGAGTCTCGCTCTGTCGCCCAGGCTGGAGTGCAGTGGCCGGATCTCAGCTCACTGCAAGCTCCGCCTCCCGGGTTCACGCCATTCTCCTGCCTCAGCCTCCCGAGTAGCTGGGACTACAGGCGCCCACAACCGCGCCCGGCTAATTTTTTGTATTTTTAGTAGAGACGGGGTTTCACCGTGGTCTCGATCTCCTGACCTTGTGATCCGCCCGCCTCGGCCTCCCAAAGTGCTGGGATTACAGGCGTGAGCCACCGCGCCCGGCCTTTTTTTTTTTCTTTGAAACAGAGTTTCACTCTGTCGCCCAGGCTGGAGTGCAGTGGTGCAATCTTGGCTCACTGCAACCTCCGCATTCCAAGCTCAAGCTATCCTCCTGCCCCAGCCTCCCGAGTAGCTGGAACTACTGGCACGCACCACCATGCCTGGCTAATTTTTGTATTGTTTTGTAGAGATAGGGTTTTGCCACGTCACCCAGGCTGGTCTCAAACTCCTGGACTCACGTGATCCACCCTGCCTCAGCCTCCCAAAGTGCTGGGATTGCAGGCATGAGCCACCATGCCCAGCCTAGCCAGGTTGTTTTGAATATTTGATGGACAGGTTCATGTGGCATATAAAGATTTCTACATGCCACATATTGTGTCCGTGCCATGGGTGTACAAGATTGAAGAAGAAATGGTTCAGGAAGCTACATTCTAGTTACAAAAACTAACATCTGTGGAGTTCATTACTGTTACAAAGTCTTTTCAGGTGTATTGTCTTATTTGAGCCTCATAGCAACTCTGTGGGATCTGGATGGCTAGCTTGCTTATTGTCATTTCACTTATTGGGGAATGGAGACTAGAAGTTGTAGGAGTCCCCCATAATCACCATCAGCTGAGAAGAGGGGACAAAAATTTATAAGATTTTCTGATGCCAAATCCACTGCTCCTGCAGTATACCTCACTGCCTGTATGACTGACATGGACTGTAAGAGAGGCTTAGACTCCCTAAGTCACTCAGGCTGGAGTGCAGTCTAAGCCTCCCTTAGATAATGGTATTTTGGAAATTCCTAGACAAGTATTCAAGAAAGCATCAGCAAAGCCCTGGAGAATAAAGAGAAATCATAAGGGGTCAGATGTTGGGAACAGGGCAATCCATGTGTTAAAGACATTGCAAATAAGGATTGGAGTCAGTGTACTCAAACCTACTGCTTATAAGAAAGGCTCAGAACACTGCCCCGATGGACTTTTCCAGCCATTGTTGGATGAAGTCATGCAGGGTTATGGCTATTTCCCCAATTTAAATAAAATATTAGTTATTTAATCTCATGGGGTTGGGACTACAAATGATCATTTTTAAGGTTAATGCAAATGCCACTCTGTGAGAAGCAAAGCATTCATGTGATAAAGTAATGAGGTGGTACTTTGGAGCAATAGACTGGGGCAGGATTGTAGAACACATTGAATGCTAAGGAACTTTGGGTACAATGTAGACTCAATGGTGATTGCATTAGTCTGTTCTCACACTGCTAATAAAGACAATTTGTAAAGGAAAGAGGTTTAATGGACTCACAGTTCCACATGGCTAGGGAGGCCTCACAATCATGCCAGGAGGTGAATGAGGAGCAAAGTCACGTCTTTACATGGCAGCAGGCAAGAGAGCATGTGCAGGGGAACTTCCGTTTACAAAACCATCAGATCTTGTGACACTTACTCATTATCATGAGAACAGCAGGGAAAGACCTGCCCCCATGATTCAATTACCATTCACTGGGTCCCTCCCACGACACGTGGGAGTTATGGGAGCTACAATTCCAGATGAGATTTCGGTGGGGACACAGCCAAACCATATCAGTGATATTCTGGAGAAAGTACTAGAAAATACAAGCCTGATTAGGAGAGTAATAAATGGTTCTCTGGGGATGAAGTGATAAGTACTATGCACATCCCAGCTAGTTGATAACATTTATTGACTGAATGAGTAAATTTATTTTAAACTATGCCACCTTAGGTTGATGAAGATGAACCCCTGTTCCTCAGCTTAATCAATGACCTGTTCCCGGGACTGCAACTGGATAGTAATACTTACGTAGAACTGCAAAAAGCAGTAGCCAATCAGGTTCAGATAGAAGGTTTGATTAACCATCCACCCTGGAACCTGAAACTCGTGCAGGTAAAGACATTTTAATCTATTATCAGTATAATGATAAGTATGTGCTAAACATAGCTGTCTGAATAGAAAAACTCATGGTTAGTCTTACTTGATGTAAATGTTAAATGAAAACATCATATGTACATCATTGCAAAAAGAATACTCAGGGGGATGTGGTGGTCCAAGAAAGATAGTATGGATTTACCCTGCCTCGCAGTAATCAAGCAGTAATTTACTGCAGTTGTTACCTACACCTGGGGACAACGTTGGGATGAAATAGTAGGTTATAAAAACTCTGGGGAATGGAACGATCCAGATGGTTTCTTGTGCCAATCTGTTAGTACTGGCTGCAGCTGGGTGCCTCAGTGGGGTGCAGCGCCTGAGGAATCCGGGAATACTACTTTGCTCCTGCTTTGTGTGTGGACATGTTATATCCTTTGCCTACACTAAAACCTGAATCTTTTGACTGCATATGTTGGTGTCTTTCTGTTCATCACATTTCATCCTTGTGACAACCGTCTAACCACCTTGATTGTATTACCAGTAGAATCAAGAACTTGGTAGCAGAGACACAGGATTAAATCTCTATGAGCTTGATGCTTTGGGAATATTTTCCAGAGTTTTTGGAAAATTAAGGAGCTGAAATTGTGGACATTGTTGAAAACTGCATTTGAAATATTAATATAACAATTCTTATTTTAACTTACTGTTCTTGCCAGATTATAAGACGTGCAAGTATCTGAGACACATCCAAATCTTACAAAGAAATATGTGCATGGGGGAAAAGTGCTTTTCATCATTCATGTACTGGAAACCATTTTAAGAGTTTAAAAAATTTCTGGGAAAACATGATTTTATATATGATATGCATACAGTATACTGAGTTCTAAAATTCTCGCCATCTCAATGGGCGGCGACTAGAATTTTGGGTTCTTTGTTGATGTCAATAACATTGTTCTTGAACATGTCAGGAACAGTGCCTGTTGCTTTTAAACTATAGTTTACAATGGTAATACATTTCTGTCCAAAATGTTAGGAGAATGACTCACTCTACCTCTGATCAGCTGTCAGACCTTTGACTTCTTATTTTTTTTTTTTTTTATCGAGAAAACTACAGACAGGATGTTATAACAGCGGCTGTCCATACGCCTAGCATGTCTCCTTGAATCTCTTTTAGCATTTCCATGTGCCCCTGCCCAGCTTCTGTGTGTTTTGGCTTCTAATAGCAAAAGGAGGACTGGAGCCATTTTGTTGGCAGGCACAAAGAGTAGGTGCTGCACGGGAGTTTATTTCCCACCCTCGCCCCCAAACCAACCTCTCTAAGAGTTTATGGAGCAGGAAAGTCAAGCTCGCCTGGTTCCAGGTGGAGCAATCTTTGAGGTGTAAGTTACACTCCAGTCTCCCGCGGGATCAGGCTCACGTCTGCCCTCTACAGGGCTTTGTCCTCAATCACACCTTACTTGGCTTCTTCCCATTCCTGTCCTGCTTTTCTCTTTTTTTTTACTGGTTTCTCCTGGGAGCACTCCCTGAACAAATCACTTGCACAGGAATCCTCATTCATGATGTACTTCTGGGGAATCAGAAGGCCCCTGTGAAACGGATCTTCACTGTGATGCTCTGCGTTGCTGCTTTCCACCACTAAGGGGCGATATCATCACATTGGATGCCGAGAAAGTTTGCGCATGGAAAAACTGCTGGTTATAGACTAACAAACCAAAATCACAGGGAATACATCACGCAAGAAGCAAAAACTAGATGCTGAGTTAATTATTTCCAAAATGTAATTCAAGCTCCACATTGTTATTACTTTATCACATATCGTTTTATAACGTAGTGCTCATTTGCTATGCACATCTAGTAAAACAACATTTTTTACAACTTAAAAATAGTGAACTAGTTACTTTAACGAAGAGCTTAAATAAAGCCTTTAAACTTCAAGTAACTACTCTGAATGTCAACAAGAGACTCATAAATTACATTTTTTAATTTACTGGTTAATTGTGTAGTTATATGAGACGTCTTTGGTACGACATGGCTTGATGACTCTTGGGCCCAGTGGTTCTGGAAAGACAAGCGTTATCACGATTCTAATGAAAGCGCAAACAGAATGCGGAAGGCCTCACAGAGAAATGCGAATGAATCCAAAAGCCATTACTGCACCTCAGATGTTTGGCAGACTGGACACTGCTACCAATGACTGGACAGATGGCATTTTTTCTACTCTGTGGAGAAAAACATTAAAAGCTAAAAAAGGTATACACAAACTTCCTTTGTGATCATTTTTTCCCTGCCAGCATATTAAGACAATATTTCTTTGATTTTTCCATTTTAATTATTTGCAGATGAAAAGTGATTTGCTGTTTTAATTATTTGCAGGTGAAAACATTTTCCTCGTTTTAGATGGTCCTGTGGATGCCATCTGGATTGAGAACTTAAATTCCGTTTTGGATGACAATAAAACTCTGACGTTAGCTAATGGAGATCGCATTCCCATGGCCCCTAGTTGCAAGCTTCTGTTTGAAGTCCACAATATTGAGAACGCCTCTCCTGCCACGGTTTCTAGGATGGGCATGGTCTATATCAGCAGCTCTGCTCTCAGCTGGAAGCCAATCTTACAGGTGGGGCAGAGAGATGGGAAGAAGAACCCTCAGGGTCTCTCCACGTTTTACTTTCTTAACAAACAGATTCTGTTTCTTTTCTGCAGGCATGGTTGAAGAAGCGCACTGCACAGGAAGCTGCTGTATTCCTGACACTGTATGAGAAAGCCTTTGAAGATACATACACATATATGAAACTAAATCTCAATCCCAAAATGCAGCTCTTGGAGTGCAACTATATTGTGCAAGTAAGATTTTTTTTTGTACATTTACTACTTCGATTTTGATTTTTTTTGCACTCAGTTGCAGTTTACAGCCATCTAAAATAGAAAGTTCAGATAGCCATAAAAATCATTTGATGATGTGACTGTAAAGGCTCTGAGAATTTTGATTCCTCTTAAAGATCTTCTTAATGATCTTACTGTTTTCTCTATTATTTTCACTTCCCAGACGGATGTCAGAGGAAGGGGGAATGAACTATCTTCCCCACTGTCAGGTTTAGTGACCTGTTCCAGAAAGTGTGTCTAATAATGACAGCCAGTAAAATTAAGTAATTAATTAAAGTAAATTTTAAAATAAAAAACAACACATATGTGCGTGCATGCGCATGCACACACACAGACACACAACTGCTGGTTCCATCCTAACCATAGAAGACTTCATTGTCTGGGCACAGTGGTTTACAACTGTAATCCCAGCACTTTGCGAGGCCAAGGGGGGCGGATTGCTTGAGCTCAGGAGTTCGAGACCAGCTATGGGCAACGTGGAGAAACTCTGTTTCTACAAAAATTAGCCAGGTGTGGTGGTGAGTGCCTGTAGTCCCAGTTACTTGGGAGGCTGAGGTGGGAGGATCACTTGAACCTGGAAAGTTGAGTTTGCAGTGAGCCAAGATTGCACCACTGTACTCCAGCTGGGGCTACAGAGTGAGACCCTATCTCAAAATCAACCAATCAATCAATAAAATAAAAATAAATAAAGTTGGTCACTTCATGGGAAAGAACAGAAAGGGGCCTGTTGTAATCAAGAAAACTTGGGAGGCAATCTTGGCTTTGTAAATTTAGCAAATAAGTTTCCTTATATGACAGATAAGGAAAATCTTTAAAAATTATCTGGACAGTAGTTTGTAGCATTATTTTTTCCCTTTCTTTCTTCCTTTCTTCTTTCCTTCCTCTCCTCCTTCCTCTTTCTCTCTCTCTCTTTTCCTTCCTTCCCTTCCTTCCCTTCCCTCCCCTCCCCTTTCCTTTCATCAAGGTCTTGCCTGTTGCCCAGGCTCGAGTGCAGTGGTGCAATCAATCATAAATCACTGCAACCTTGAAGTCCTAGGCTCAAGCTGTCCTCCTGCCTCAGCCTTTGGGAGTTGTTGGGGCTACAGGCACACACCACCATGCCCAGCTAATTTTTGGATTTTTTTTGTAGAGACAGGGTCTCTCTATGTTGCCAGGCTGATCTAGGCTCCTGGACTCAAGCAGTCCTCCTGCCTCAGCCTCAGTGCTAGGATTGCAGGCATGAGCCACCATGTCCAGCCAGCATTCTTTTTTTCCTACTCAGTTTTCCTTATTAGTCTTTGGGTTAAAACAGAACTAATCATAGATCTTCAAGGGCTCTCCTAATTCTGGTCTATAGGTGACCTCTCCTTATACATTCTAGAACTTTGATTCTCAGTTAAGGGATGCCAGTCATTTGTGGGTAGGTTAGAAACAATATATAAGGCCCAAGTCAGTCAATTATTTAGTAATTACTTTAAAATGGATAATAGAAGAGAATATTTTATTTTGGAATAATTTTGTTTTGAAAGACTGAGGATGTCCTACAGTAGTTTTCTTTCTGATGTTATAGGGCATTGGCACACTTTTTCTTAAAGGGCCAGATAGTATTAATAAATATTTTAGGCTTTGCACAACTCTCTGTCTCAGCCACTCAGCTTTGCTGTTGTAGCACAAAAGCAGCTAGAGACAATGCATAGGTGAATGGGTATGACTGTGTGTGTTCCAGTAAAACTTTATTTACCAAACAGATGGCCAGCCCCTAGGGCCACAGTTTGCTAAGTCCTGCAAAATTTTACAAAGAAATAGAATCTTTGATCTGGAAAATTTGGATAACCAAACTTTAGAACCAGTAGCTCCCTTAGCTGCTAACACCTAGTCTGGGCCTTTTGCTTTCCCTGTAGGAAATTGAGACTCACAGAGGTCAGTGGGATGAGCTGGGGGTAGAAACCACACTAGCAGATTTCCAGTTCAGCATCCTTTCTGCTAGACCATGCTGCCTGTCGAAAGCGGAATAGCCTTTCTCTATGTGCAGTTGGCTATAGGACCGTGATCAAGCAATAGCTTGAGCTGTATCTGTTTTCTTCGCTTCCTCCCTCCTTTTAATTTTATTACTATTCACAATTTTTTATTTTCAAAATTTTAATTTAAAAATTTATTTTATTTAAAACATTTTCAGTCTCTCAATCTTCTGGAAGGGTTAATTCCCTCCAAAGAGGAAGGCGGTGTTTCCTGTGTCGAACATCTTCATAAATTATTTGTGTTTGGCCTCATGTGGAGTTTAGGAGCCCTTCTGGAATTGGAAAGCAGAGAAAAGCTCGAAGCCTTCTTACGGCAGCATGAAAGCAACTTGGACTTACCAGAAATACCTAAAGGCTCAAATCAAACCATGTATGAGTTTTATGTTACTGATTATGGTAAGCACACTGAACTATACCTTAAATGAAATTACTTTTTTTTTCAAATGAGAAAAATATAAGCTTTCAGAAACTCTTCTATGAGGGAATATTAAAATAATTATGAAAACATAATTGTTAATACCATTTTGAAAAGGGCATGTACTTGAAAGAGAGTAGAATTTTGCATATTAGTTGTGCCAGAGACTGATATTGAGACTCTTGACTTCTCCTTTTGGAGTGGGCTCAGTAAAATCTGGCATAAATAAGTTAGTAATACCTTGTACATCATCTACTTTCTGGTGCTGGAAGAGGAAAGGTAGCAGCATGGAGAACACAGATTCTTCGTAATGCAAAGCATGCTAATATAAGGTAAGTGGCAGTCGATTCAGCACACTGGCAGTGGGAAGAGCTGAGAAGCAATGAGAAGCACACATCACAGGACTTTCAAAGGGCTCAGGAAGTGGAAACTGGGGCGAAAGTTGAGCTAAAAACCATAGGGCTGGTTGTAAGTCTGTTTGAGAAAAAGACCTCCTGGGCCTCTTTCCAAAGCCCTGCTGCCAGACAATCAGCCTTGCCCGCACTGGAAAGACTAAAGAGTTACTGTTTGGATAGTGTAAAATAGAGGGTTGCCTAGACCTGGGGACACCAGGCACATTTAAGAGTGGGAGAATCATACAGAAACTGGGGATTACGTGGGAATTTGTGTTTGAAAGGGACTGAGATAAATAAATTTTTTTCAGTGGGCCATCTTTAACCAGAATGGCCAATAATTCTATTACATGTGTTAGATGCTGCTAAAGGTTTGAGATGGCAAAAGGGCCCTCTAACTCAAAATGCAAACTAACAAAGGAGTCTTTAAATCTAGATATATACTCCCTTAGAATCCAGAGCCAAGCTCCTCCACAGAGCTGCCTTCTGAGCAGCCGGAGTTCTATGATGTTTGAAGGTTCAAATCGCCTCTCTCTGAGCACCTTGTCCTTATTCAGAGGCTGGGCCCCAAGTTACTCAGAGAGTGAAATTCATCAGTAGCAATTTTCCAACCGTGGTGAAGCCTTGGTTAGGGGATTGAGATAGCATCTAATAAGGATGCCAATAAAATAATTACCTTCCTCTGTGCCATCAAAAATATGCATTGCTACATTTCCTAAAGAGCAGTCCACTGATGTTTGTGGCATTTTCTTCCAAGTAGCTAGGACTGGTTCTGTAAGTTTAGACAGTGGTGTTTTCTTATTTTAATGGAGATGTTAACAAAAGGTTGACAATAATCTAGACTCATATTCCTTCTTCAAGCTCGTCCTGAAGTGGTCTGTTGACTAAAATATTGAGGGGTTACAGGCATTCAGTCTTGCTACCCTAAATAACTACTTTTGATGAAATTTATTTGCCCGAGCATTTGTGGCCATGAAATGAACTAAGATATTATGTACTTAGTGGTTATTTAGGGCCCTAAGGTGTCCACTCCAGCTGACTTCTAGCCAGCCCTTTCTTAACTCATTCTTCATCCATCCTTTTAATTTTTTCAGGGACATTAACATCTTTGGAGAAGACTTCATTCTTAGATTTAAGATTAAGTAAGGAGACTTATGCTTCCAGACAAGATGGAGTAATGGGGACTGGGTTTAACCTCTTATGTTAGAAAGACAGAAAACTGGACAAAATGTGTAAAACCGTTTTTTTCAGACATTGGACAACAGGCACTACAGGACTGAAATCATGGAGGGAAGTGAAACAAGGTGACTGCACTAGTTTATTGCGTGGATGCGGTTTCTAGCAGCAGCTCAGGGAGGGGAAGATCAAACAGGATTGGCTGTCTCACCAAAATGTGGAGGCAGAGGTTGATTTGGGAGAGGCCAAGGTGGCTGGAATTTGCAGGGCAGAGCACCAGAGAGGAGAAATCTGCACAGGGAGGAAGTGTCAGAGAACAACAGAAACGGATAGACAAATCCACAGTTATAGTAAAGGTGTCAATATTCTGAATAATTGATAGAACAAATAGACAAAATTAGTAAATATATGGAAGACTTTAACAACACTATCAATACCCCTAATTCGAAATTATAGAATGCTTCAGCCCAAAACAGCAGAATATACATTCTTTTCCATTGCACAGAAAACACTTACCAAGATATTCTGGGTCATATAACAATTCTCGATAGGGAGACTTTAAAGCACTTTATGTCTTTACTAGAAAAGAAGAAAGGTCTCAAAACAATGATTTCAACTTCTTCCTTAATAAGTTAGAAAAAGAAAAACAAACTAAACCCAAAGTAAGCAGAAGAAAGAACAATGATCAAAGCAGAAGTCAATGAAACAAAAAATAGAACAGCAACAGAAAAAAATCAATGAAACGAAAAAGATGGACCTGAAAAGATCAATAAAATGAATAAATCTCTTATTAGAGACATCAGAACAAAAGAGAAGACTTACATTACCATAGTCAAGGATGAAAGAGAGAACATCACTACAGACCTCACAAACATTAGAAATATGAAGTGAGTATATTAGAAACAACTTTACAAAAACACATTTGACAATGAAGATGAAATGGACAGATTTCTTGAAAGATATAAACTACCAACCATCATCAGGAAGAACTAGATATTGCACAGCATGGTGAATATGGTTAATAACAGTGTGTTGTACATTTCAAAATCGCTAGGAGAGTAAATTTCAAATATTTTCAACACAAAAAATGATAAGCATTTGAGGTGATTGACATGTTAATTGGCTTGTAATAATTCCACATTGTATCCATAAACTGTAACATTTTGTTCCCCATAAATATATACAATTATAAATTGTCAATTTATAATAAAATTTAAAAAGAAGAAATAGATATCCTAAATAGCCCTATATCTACTAAAGAAATTGAATTTGTAGTTAAAAACCTTCCCACAAAGAAAAACACCAGGCCAAGATGATTTTATTGGTGAATTCTACCAAATATCTAAGGAATAAATAATACCAACTGTACACAAACTCTTCTAAAAGATATAAAACATAAAATAGGAAGAAACACTTCCTACCCCGTTTCATAAGGACAGTGTTACCCTGATACCAAAGCCAGAGAAAGACATTCCAAGAAAAACAAAAACAAAAACAAAAACAGCTATAGACCAATATTCCTCAGGAACATTGACGAAAATTTCTTAATAAAATTATAACAAATCCAGTAGTATACAAAAGTCCAACTGTGGCTTTTATTCTAGAAGTGGAAGATCAACATTCAAAAACTGATCAATATAATCTGCTATATTAGACTAAAAACTAAGCAAGCTATAAACAGTCATCTAAATCAATGAAGAAAAGCATTTGGCAAAATTTGACACTCTTTTGTGATGAAATAGGAACTTTATCATTCTGACAATGTCTACAGAAAACCTACAGCTAACGTTACACGGAATGGTAAACAACTAAACACTTCCTTCCCAAGATCAGGAACGAAACAAGGATGTCTTTCTCACCTCTATTCAATTTCATTTCTATTCAACATTATTCTAGAGGTTCTAGCCAGTGCAGTGGGGGGGAAAATCAAATGTCTGTAGATTAGAAAAGAACAAGTAAAGTTCTCTCCATTTGCAGATGACATGACCATCTGTGGAATCTTCAAAAAGTTATTAGAACTACTAAAGGATTTTAGCAAGGTCACAGGACAAAAGGGCCATACATTTGATAAGTTATATTTCTATATGCTCACAACAAACAATTGAAAATTGAACTTTAAAAATACCAGTTAAAATAGAACCCAAGGCTGGGTGCAGTGGCTCATACCTGTAATCTCAGCACTTTCGGAGGCCGAGTGGGGTGGCTCACCTGAGGTCAGGAGTTCGAGACCAGCCTGGCCAACATGATGAAACCCCATATCTACTAAAAAAATACAAAAAAATTAGCCAGGTGTTGTGGTGCGTGCTTGTAAGCACAGCTACTTAGGAGGCTGAGGCATGAGAATGGCTTGAATCTGGGAGGCGGAGGTTTCGGTGAGCCAAGATTGTGCCACTGCACTCCAGTCTGGGAGACAGAGTGAGACTCTGTCTTGAAAACACACAAACAAAAATAGAATCCAAAAAAGAATACTTAGGAATAAATTTAATACAATATGTGTAAGATCTGTATACTAAAACTATAAAACTGTGCTGAGAGAAGCTAAAGAAGGCCCAAATAAGGGGACAGATTTTATTTAAACATTATTTAAAGATTATTTTGCTATTTGAAATAGCAAAATCTAGCCAGTGCAATGGGGGGAAAAATCTCTTTTGCTGTTTAAAAGTCACTATTAAGAAAATGAAAAGCCCAGCCACAGACTGTAAAGTACTATTTGAAACATGTATATCTGATAAAAAAAAAATTATCCAGAATATGTAAAGAACTCCTATAATCCAATAACTATCAATAGGCAATCAATCTAAATTTTTAAATGGACAGGAAATTTCAATTGTTACTTTGCTAAAAAAGATAGGTGAAAGGTGAAAAAAGAATGTGAAAGATGTTCAACATCATTGGTCGTCAGGGAAATGCAAATGAAAACCCCAATGGGGTCTGGGTGCGGTGGCTCACACCTGTAATCCCAACACTTTGGGAGGTCAAGGCGGGTAGATCACTTGAAGTCAGCACTTCGAGACCAGCCTGGCCAACATGGTGAAACCCTGTCTCTACTAAAAATACAAAAATTAGCCGGGCTTGGTGGTGGGTGCCTGTAATCCCACCTAGTCGGGAGGCTGAGGCAGGAAAATTGCTCGAACCTGGAGACAGAGGCTGCAGTGAGCTGAGATGACACCACTACACTCCAGTCTGGGCCACAGAGCCAGACCTTGTTTCAAAAAAATAAAAACAAAAAACCCCCACAATGGATATCATCACACAGCCACTGGAATGTCTACAATTAAAAAGGTTAATAATGCCAAATATCGGTGCGGTAATAGAGCACGTAGAGCCCTCATATGCTACAAAATGGCACAGCCACTTTGGAAAACAGTTTGGCAGTGTTTTAGAAGTTAAACATACTTATTTTTGCTTACTTTCTCAAGAAAACATGAAATTCGGGTTATTACTCCAATGATGAGTATTCGTTCATCATTGTTTTGCCAATATCAATGTATGCCCTCTTTCCATTCATTCTGTGTCCACAGTAACTTTTGAGTATAATTCTGAATCATTGTATAAGCTTTTTGAAGACATTTAAAATAGAGGCTAAATGCAATTCAATTTGAATGGCAATGATAGGAATAATGCTAATACAATTTGCCTAGCAACAGCAATGGTACGGTACCATAGATTATAAGGAACATCCAGAGATGCTAAAATGTAAATAAATTTTTGAAATCAATTTTTTTTTTTTTGAGACAGAGTTTCGCTCTTGTTGCCCATGCTGGAATGCAATGGTGTGATCTCGGCTCACCACAACCTCCACCTCCTGGGTTCAAGTGATTCTCCTGCCTCAGCCTCCTGAGTAGCTGGCATTACAGGCACGCGCCACCAGGCCCAGCTAATTTTGTATTTTTAGTAGAGATGGGGTTTCTCCATGTTGGTCAGGCTGGTCACGAACTCCCATCCTCAGCTGATCTGCCCGCCTCGGCCTCCCAAAGTGCTGAGCCATTGCGCCTGGCCTTGAAACCGATTTCTTATGGCAAATACTCTGTATCTAGTAAACGGTTGACTCTTTTTTTGGTCTTTCCCATTTTTCAGTTGATGTGGCTTTTCTGTTAGGTATCCATTACATTACTGGGTTTACCACCAGCTGATTTTAATTCCATTTCAGGTGCGGTTTCTCTGGATGGGTGATTTAGCAATTTAAAAGCCAACTTTACAAAAAAATAACAGATGCTGGAGAGATTGTGGAGAAAAGGGAACGCTTCTACACTGCTAGTGGGAATGTAAATTAGTGCAGCCATTATGGAAAGCAGTTTGGTGATTTCTCAAAGAACTTAAGCCAGACCTACCATCTGACCCACCAATCTCATTATTGGGTATACACCCAAAGGAATGTAAATCGTTCTACCATAAAGATGCATGCATGCATATGTTCACTGCAGCACTATTCACAATAGCAAAGACATGGAGTCAACGTATATGCCCATCAGTGTTAGACTGGCTAAAGAAAATGTGGTACACATACACCATGGAATACTATGCAGCCATAAAAAGTATGAGATTATGTTCTTTGAAGAAACATGGATGGAGCTGGAAGCCATTGTCCTAAGCAGACTAACTGAGGAATAGAAAATCAAATACTGCGTATTTTCAATTATAAGTGGGAGCTAAATATTGAGTACACAGGGACACAAAGAAAGGAACAATAGACAGTGGGGTCTACTTGAAGGTTGGGAGTGGGAAGAGGGTGAGGATCAAAACGCTGCTTATTGGGTACTATGCTTATTACCTTGTGATGAAGTCATCTGTACAACAAACCCCGTATATCTAACAAACCTGCACATGTATCGCTGAACCTAAAAGTTTTTTTTTTTTTTTTTTTGAGACAGAGTCTTGCTCTGTCACCCAGGCTGGAGTGTAGTGGCCGGATCTCAGCTCACTGCAAGCTCCACTTCCCGGGTTTACACCATTCTCCTGCCTCAGCCTCCCGAGTAGCTGGGACTATGGGCGCCAGCCACCACACCTGGCTAGTTTTTTGTATTTTTTTAGTAGAGACGGGGTTTCACCGTGTTAGCCAGGATGGTCTCGATCTCCTGACCTGATCCGCCTGTCTCAGCCTCCCAAAGTGCTGGGATTACAGGCTTGAGCCACTGCGCCCAGCCCTAAAAGTTTTTTAAAAAGCTGACTTTATAAAAAAAGGCAAAACAAATTATCAAATGCCGTAGACATAAGATAAGCAGATATGTTAACATGTTTTAGGAAAACATTTTAAATGTTTATATGATTCTATTGATTATTTATAGCACTTAACATTTTTGTATCATGAGATAACTTTCACAGAATATAGTTCTATTAAAATGAAATTTTACTTCTTATATAGGTGATTGGGAGCACTGGAATAAGAAACTTCAGCCTTTTTATTATCCAACTGACAGTATTCCAGAATATTCATCAATTTTGGTTCCAAATGTTGACAATGTTAGAACAAATTTTTTGATAGACACCATTGCAAAACAATATAAAGTAAGTTTAATAGATAGTTCCTTAAATGATCACAAACCACCCATGGCCACGGGAATATGCACCTATATTTTCTTCCAGCACTTTTATAGTATTTTACATTTAAATCTGTAATACAACTGGGACTTATTTTTGATGGTAGATGTAATTCTAAAAAGTTATTAAAATTAGTTATAATAATGTATAGAAGACTAGCCCATAGAAAAGATACTAGAAACTAAACATGTCATAATACCTTTCAACACGCTTATCCTACGATTGCAGGCTGTTTTGCTCACAGGAGAGCAGGGAACTGCAAAAACTGTCATGATTAAGGCCTATCTGAAAAAATATGATCCTGAAGTACAGCTATCCAAAAGTCTAAACTTTTCATCTGCCACAGAACCAATGATGTTTCAGGTAAAATCCATCATTTGCTGTAATATTATAAACATAATACATTTTAAGTTAGTGGTTACAATAAAATGTGTATGCATATAAAATGTAACAATATTATATATTCAAAAGAAATGATGCTGCACTTGGCATTCAGCTCTTTAGCTTTCCTAAGGCTAAGGTTGAAGCCAAATCCAAATAGCATAATTTGATCTAATATTGAGACTGCGGCTGAACTTTGGATCGTATCTACTGTAATGTAAATGAAGGATAACACTCCAATGCCTTATTTTTAAAAATTTAACAACATGTATTTTAATAAATTATATGTATACCTAGTAAATGCATAAGTAAATTATATTCTACTCTGACAAGAATACTCATTAGTTTTAGAAATATGGATTAAAATCTAACACATAAGACAAACCATTTCCTTCTCTCTAGAGAACAATTGAAAGCTATGTGGATAAGCGAATGGGAAGCACATACGGGCCACCAGGAGGGAGAAAAATGACTGTATTTATTGATGATATTAATATGCCTGTGATTAATGAGTGGGGAGATCAGGTATGGCTGAAATATCTCATATAGATGATCCTGAATTTGTATTTTTATGTGTGTGTGTGTGTGTATATATATATATATGAATGTTAATAACTTTGTTAAAAACTTTGTTTTTAAGTCTGCTGCCAATCCTCAGTCTTTTTCTGACTTCTCTGTTATAGCTGAGTTTCTCATTTCTTAAATCCCTATGTGTTTTTTTTGTTATTGTTATTTTATTTATTTTTTTGAGACAGAGTCTCGCTCTGTTGCCCAAACTTGAGTGCAGTGGCATGGTCTCGGCTCACTGCAACCTCCACCTCCCAGGCTCAAGCAATTCTCCCTTCCTCAGCCACCTGAGTGGCTGGGATCACAGGTGCCAGCCACCACGCCTGAATAATTTTTTTTTTTTTTTTTTGAGACGGAGTCTCGCTGTGTCGCCCAAGCTGGAGTGCAGTGGCCGGATCTCAGCTCACTGCAAGCTCCGTCGCCCGAGTTTACGCCATTCTCCTGCCTCAGCCTCCCGAGTAGCTGGGACTACAGGCGCCTGCCACCTCGCCTGGCTAGTTTTTTGTATTTTTTAGTAGAGACGGGGTTTCACCGTGTTAGCCAGGATGGTCTTGATCTCCTGACCTCGTGATCCGCCCGTCTCGGCCTCCCAAAGTGCTGGGATTACAGGCTTGAGCCACTGCGCCCGGCCAATTTTTGTATTTTTAATAGATACGTGGTTTCACCATGTTGGCCAGGCTGGTCTTGAACTCCTGACCTCAGGTGATCTGCCCGCCTCGGCCTCCCAAAGTGCTGGGATTACAGGCATGCGCCATCGCACCCAGCTCCTACGTGGTTTTCTACAGCAAATGCTTTCTGTCTCTTTGGCTACTTGACTTCAGTGTCCTTTCTTAGCTCCTGTCTTCTGCCTTTTCCCAGGGTTTCATCCTTGCTCTAACCTCTTATTCTGCATCATTTCTGAGGAGTACCTGATGTTCAGAAAAACAAAAACAGAAAATGAAAAACCAAACAACTATTTATTTATTTATTTAACGGTGCCACACACCGTGGTCCTAGTTGTGATCATCTATCCACCGAGGTCACTCCCCATTAGAAGACCTCACCGATGTTGCCAGAAGTCCGCATGCTCCTGGTGGGATCCCCAACACCTCCCTCCCACCGACCTACACTGCCTCATGGACACCATCTACTTTGGCTCTACCAGGACAGTTCCCATTTTGCTCTTTATCCCTGTTCACCTCAGACACCGCTACAAGCTCAGTACTCATCCTGAAGGGAAAAACCAAACAGTTCTGTATGACCTGTGTCTGCTCCAAGGCAGATAGACCTCAGCAGTTCCTGGAAGGCGAGGAGGGTGGAGGCATGTTTAGGTCAGGTTCATGCTTATCTTCCATAAGCTGAAGTGCTCCTGAATTCCAAACTCACGTATCCAACTAGGGGTGTCTGGTTGGATCGCAAACTTAACACCTCCAACACCTGCTCCTCCAACAGTCCTCTCTCTCTCAGCAAACAGCACCTCCACAGTCACTCTGTTGGAAAATTATGTTGGCTCTATCTTCACACTGTATCTGAAATTCGACCACTACTCATCACCTCCATTGCTACCACCTGGCGCCACCCACCACCAGATCTCTTCTTGATCATTACAAATGCCTCCTCACTGCCTCCTGTTTCCCTAACCCTTCTCAGCTTGTTCTAATATCATCAACCAATGAAAACAAGAGTCAGATCATGACACACTCTTCCGGTCGGCATCCTCCAAAGAGGCTTGTAGAATATAAATACCAAAATCCTTACTATGACCCAAGACCCTATACATTTTGACCTCGTCTCCCTCTTCCCATGACTCTTTGCTTCCACCACATTTACTGATCTTTGTATACCCTGCAAAGGTTGTACAAAGTATGCAAAGGTTGTACAAAGTTGTGCAAAGGTTGTACAAATACGGTGTTCACTCAGCACCTCTGCATTTGCAGTTTCCTCTGCCTAGAATGCTCTTCCCCTAGGTATCGAATTGGCTTGCTTTCTCACCTTCTTCAGGTCTTGGCTTATATGTCATGTCAGGTGAAGCCTTCCCTTCTCTCCTTGAATCACACTCTTGAGCCCCTCCTATATTCTACAGAAGTCTTAGAGTATACCATTTTATTTCCATATCAACATGCATTTGTACATCTTGTCTCTCACCACTAGAATGTGTGCTTCCTGAAGACAGAAAATTTTGTCTATGCTACAGGAGAGGCTGGCACACAGTAGTCATTCATGAAATGTTGGTTAAATGAAAGATAGTTATATTTGAGGTGCTTGTGTGATATCCACTAAGAGATGCTCAATAGAGACTTGAATATACAGGTGTAGAGCTTAGAAGAGAATCTGAAGCTAGAGTTACAGGTTTGAGATTCTTTAGAATATAGGGTTGAGATAGCATTTCCTGGAATAATGAGAAGAGGAAAGAGCGCAGGATGGAACCCTGGAGAACAGTTACATGTGAGGGATGAGTGACGAAGAGTGGCTTAGGAAGTGATCCCAGAGCCCTGAGCTGGACCTGGAAAGAAACAAGCCTCTGAAACCAAGAGAGATAGCATTTTCAAGGAGGGGGGTTGGCAGTGTTGGAGGCTGCAGAGAAGGTAAGATGAGAACATAAAACCAAAAGCCAAAACAGTTAGTAATATCATATTCAAAGCTCAGGATTGAAACCATCCTACATTCTGATCTGAAGGTTTTTAAGTGTTGAATGTTGAGTATGAAAGATGTCTACAATAAAACTTGTTGTAACTTGGAGTACTAATGCAATTTAATGAAGTATCTTATAACTCACATATCTAACTTTATTTGGAAATTAGTTTGATCATTGTGGTGAAAGGCACCTTGGACTTGAACCATGCATGTTTAACTTACGATCTAGAGTTCATGGGTGGCATCATTTAAGTCAAATTACCTTGAAGGTGATAATTGACATTAACAAACACTTGTTGATAAGAGTTGAATTTTTTTTTTCTAATCTCATTTGTACTATTTTACTGAAGTTATGGAGGAATATGATAGTGATATGTTACAAAAATATCGCTGTGTGAAATTTCAGATAACTAATGAGATTGTGCGACAGATGATGGAAATGGAAGGAATGTACAGCTTGGACAAGCCTGGAGACTTCACTACTATTGTTGATGTGCAGCTCATAGCAGCAATGATCCACCCTGGAGGTGGTCGAAATGATATTCCACAACGTTTAAAAAGACAGTTTACTGTGTTTAATTGTACATTGCCTTCAAATGCTTCAATAGACAAAATTTTTGGTATGAATATTCTTAGTGTTTCTTTTATTGCATTATGTAATGGACATAAACCACAGAAAATGTCATTTAAGAGACAAAAAGGCTCTGTCTAAAGTGGGGTATATGAAATGGAGAGCTAAATACCAGGAAAGAGGGACTCAATACTAAGATGACCTATGCTTATAGCCTATTCTCAGACTCAGAGATATTTAGAAATAGGCTTGTTGGAAGTTAACATTAGATGTAAAGAAACCTTTGTGTTTTGGGTTTCAGGACATGGTTAATCAGAGAAATTTGGGCTAATAAATGACAGCACAAAGATCACAGATTAACAATATGTTATACAAAGTCAAATGTAGCACTTCAATATGTTAATGAAAATGAGATTCTTGACAGCAAATGTGACATCAAATGACATAAATTGTACCATCAAAACTTATGTGTAGGTCAGGCCATGCCTATAATCTTAGCATTTTGAAAGACCAAGGTGGGAGGATTGCTGGAGGCCAGGAATTCAAGACCAGCCTGGGCACATAGCGAGACTCCATTTCTAAAAAAAGTTTAAAACATTAGCTAGGTGTGGTGGCCCATGTCTGTAGTCCTAGCTACATGGAAGGCTGAGGCCACAGGATTGCTTGAGCCTAGGAGGTTGAGGCTGCAGTGAGCTATGATTGCATCACTGCATTTGAGCCTGGGTAACAGAGTAAGATCATGTCTAAAAAAACAAAAAACAAACCCCCAGTCCCCCCCAAAACCTCTTACATACACGAGAAACAGACCCGCTCATATAAGAACATTAATTATTTGGTATGGCAAGTACTGTAGTCAGAAGGGAAAGGGCAGACTTTTAATCAGTAGTTCTAGGATACATAGTAATTCTTATATGAAAATAATTGAATTTTGACATCTACCTCATGCTAAGAACAAGATCAACTACAGATGGATTCATGACCTAAATATGGAAGGCAAGGCTATAAAACATTTGGAAGGAAATACAGGGAAATAGTTGAGTGACCTCTGAGTAGGGAAGGACTTCATAAATGAGACTCAGAAAGCACAAAAATAAAGAAAAAAATATACATATTTGACTAGATTTAAATGTAAAACTTCTCTTCATTAAAAATAACATTAAGAGGCCGGGCGTGGTGGCTCATGCCTGTAATCCCAGCACTTTGGGAGGCCAAAGTGGGCGGATCGCGAGGTCAGGAGATCGAGACCATCCTGGCTAACACGGTGAAATCCTGTCTCTACTAAAAAATACAAAAAATTAGCGAGGTGTGGTGGCGAGTGCCTGTAGTACCAGCTACTTGGGAGGCTGAGGCAGGAGACGGGCATGAACCCAGGAGGCGGAGCTTGCAGTGAGCTGAGATCTTGCCACTTCACTCCAGCCTGGGCGACAGAGTGAGACTCTGTCTCAAAGAAAAAAAACAAAACAAACAAACAACCATTAAGAGAGTGAAAAGACAAGCCTCAAAATGGAAGAAAAAATTTTAACACATATAACATTGTATTCTGAATATTTAGAGAAATCCTATAAATCAGACAAGAAAAGTGAACAACTGGATATAAAAATGGGCAAACAACTAAGGCACTTTAAAAAGAGTAAGCTAAATGGCCAATAAACAAAGTAAAGATGGTAAACATCATTAGTATTCAGGAAAATACAAATGAGAAACACCAAGCAATACCGTTTCATACCCACTAGATTTGCAAAAAAAAAAAAATTCTGACAAAATAAGCATTAGTGAGAACGTGAAGCAACTAAGACTCTCTTTGCTTGCTGGCCGGAGTGTCAATTGCTACAAACGCTTTGGATAACAATTTGGCATCACTGCTGGTAAATAGGGCATGTGCCCATCCCTAGCAGTTCCACTTCTAGGTTTATACCAAATTATCATTTTTTCCTTTATGGTTTGGGTTTTCTGAGTCTCAAGAAGTCCTTTCCTATCCAGACATCATACAGGTACTCTCTTACGCTTTCTTCCAGACATTGTATAGTTTTGCCTTCCATATCTGGGGCCTCAATCCATCTGTAGTTGATTTTGCACATGCATGCCACAGACTTACACAAAAATGCTCATAGTGAAGTGTGCACGATGGCAAAAATGTGAAATAATCCAGATATTTATCACTAGTAAAACTGGATAAATACATCCTGTCACAGGCACACAGTGGCCTGCTGTGCAGCAGTGAAAATGAATGAATACAGCTATATGCTTCACCATGGATGAAGCCCAGAAATACAATGCCGAATGAAAGAAGCAAATCACAGGAAAAAATACAATTCCTTTAAACTGAATTTCAAAAGTTTTTTTTTTTTTTTAACAAGTTCAAAAGTTCAAAAACCTAAGTGGTGAAGCTATAAAGAAAAGCAAGTTACTGATTATATTAAAGAGAAGTGGCGACCTCTGGAGGAAGGGAGGACTTGTGAACAAGGATGAATGTACAGGGGCTTCTAATGCGCTGGGCAAGGCTGTAGTTATCAATCTGGTGGTCTGTACATGAGGGTTTGTTATTTGTTAAGCTATTTGACATACTCTTTGGTATGACTGACACATTTAAACAAATATGGAAACAAACCAACCAGAAGCTGAGCCTCAGAGAAGTGAAATAACTGCTCAATCAAGGCCTTTTAGCTAGTGCTTGGCAGAGGGGTAGTGCTAATCCCCATCTCATGCTTCTTGTAACACAAATGTCCCACAGGAAGGTGGAAATCTAGAATACAGGATTTCAGGAAGCAAACGGGCCTTACAGGCACTTAGCACAACCAACCACAAGCAACCGTGATTTGGAGGAAAATTTCATGTTTCCCCAGGGCAGTTCTTCAGTCAGTGTGAACAAACTCCAGTTTCTTTAGTCTCCACTCTTCATCAACCTGTTCTGCATCTCTGAGCAGATATTCATACTCATATTCCTCTGAAAATACCATGCTCAGAACTGAAAGCACGATGCGGTGTGTAGTCTCACTGGAGTGAAGCAGAGTAAATCTTTCTTCAGTCTAAATCAAAGACATTCTGAGACTTTGAGAACAGTCTCTAAACCTACACCCCAGTCTTTCTGAGAGTGATGATGACAGTCAGACCATCACTGTGCTGGGTGTTCCCTAGGAATGTTGCATGTCTAGCCCAGGCCAGAGTGGTGACTGACTGTAGGCTGGAAAAAGTGGTCCTGATTCCAGTTCTGCCAATACCAATCCATGTGACCTTAAACAATCGGCTTCACCTGTCTGGGCCTGGTCTCCTTCTCTGTAAGATGAGGGAGTCGTCTCTAAGCTCACATATGCTTCAGGGCGAATGCTGATGTACAGACTGTAGGGCCAGATTGCTTGGATTCACATCCCATACTTGTCTGCATGCAAGCTGTGTAACTTTGAGCAAGTTCCTAAGCTCATATTAAAATGGGACTAGTAATAATAATACCTACCTTGTATTTTTTTCTTGTAGGGTGCTGGGTGGGGGATTAAATGAGTCAATACATATAAAACACTTATCACTGCATACTAAGCTTGGCTGGATCCACTACTGACTCCCAGTCTTAGCTGATCCCTTGAGAGAAATTCTGAACAACACCCAGCTTAGTCAGCTTTGTAATGATTTGTTCACTGGGATAAACATATACTTTGAAATCTTTTGGTAAGCTTATACCTTCAATCTTGCTTATCTTTCAGGAATTATTGGATGTGGATACTTTGATCCTTGTAGAAGTTTCAAGCCTCAAATATGTGAGATGATTGTGAATTTAGTCTCAGTGGGCAGAGTGCTGTGGCAATGGACTAAGGTACAGAATGGTTTGTTGTCAATAATTTTTAAAATGGCAACTGTTATTCAGCCCTAGTTCTCACCTCATGGCTCATTAAGTTATCATAATATCATATATAGTGGTGTTTTTTAGAAAAGACAAATTACATGCTCAAATAGATTTATGACACCTTTTCCTTCCAGGGAGCAAAAGATCTGACTAAATGATGCTTTCCATATGTATGAGATGTTACTGTAAACCAGACATGACATCCAAGACAAAGTAGAATTTTGCTGAAATGAGAACACTGCATTTCCACTTGTTACTCTGATTTGTAAATCTTTATTTGTATTATCTGTCTCCCTCCACCAAACTATGGCAGACACTCAAATGCTTATTGACTGACTTAATACATGATTTCCAGATATTCTCAGCCAACTAGGACTTAAAGTCTAACTTGTGTGTTTCTCTGAGCTGGAGCATGAGTTAGTAAATGGATGGAAGTGTTCTTAACAAAAATTGGCTACATTTGCATACACAAGTCAGTGTCCTAAGTAAAGCTCAGCAAACCTGCAGCTGTCCTCAGATGACTTAAGGCAGTACTCATGAAAAGGCAATTAAGTGTAGGTATGAGATAAAAATGAGGTTGATATATTTGACAAAAAGTCATGAAGGAGATAAGGATTAGTTGTCATAATTCACTACACATCCATTAGGCCGATTACACACGTGTGGGCAGGCACTTGTCTCCTGGGAAACCTGGAGTGTGCCAGCCTGTCAGATTCCTGGGTAGACTGGGGATTTCTAGATACGGAATTATCAGAAGAGGAATTTGGGGGTTTCTTTTTTTTTTTTTTTTTTTTTTTTTGAGATGGAGTCTCACTCTGTTGCCCAGGCTGGAGTGCAGTGGCCGGATCTCAGCTCACTGCAAGCTCCGCCTCCCGGGTTTACACCATTCTCCTGCCTCAGCCTCCCGAATAGCTGGGACTACAGGCGCCCGCCACCTCGCCCGGCTAGTTTTTTGTATTTTTTAGTAGAGACGGGGTTTCACCGTGTTAGCCAGGATGGTCTCGATCTCCTGACCTCGTGATCCGCCCGTCTTGGCCTCCCAAAGTGCTGGGATTACAGGCTTGAGCCACCGCGCCCGGCGGGGGGTTTCTTATGAGATGCTCTTCCACGCAGCCACCTTCCGTGATGAGTGTGGGGCTCTGTTCCTTGCCAACACAGGGCCTTTACATGTGCCATTGTACCCCTTTTAAAGAAACTTGAAAATAAGTGGCAAGGACTGAGCATCTGAGATAGTTTTTTGTGGTAAGATACATGTGGTTTCCAACAGGACTATTGCTCAATTTACTGTGCTTATATACGTAGTTCTCTGAAAAGCTTTGCCTTTCCAGGTGTCTTCCATCTTCCAGTTTCTTTTGTTATTTGGATGTTTCCTGGATCCATGTCCTCAGTGTCTTTTTTTAAATCTATTTAATCCATTCTACACAAGCTTTCATTCCCACTGTTCACGTCAAGATCACCAAAGACCTCGATCTTGCCACATCTCAAGGTTAATTTTCCTGTCCCTCTTACTTGACTTTTTAGCAGCATTTGACCTAAATGATCCCTCTAAATATTTTCTTCACTTGGCTTCAGAGGGTCCCCATATTCTTGGTTTTCTTCCTAGTGCACTGGCTACCTCATTAAAGTCCCCCTTCTTCTTTCCCTCCTCTAAACACTGAAACACACCTGGTCTCGATGCTGGGCCCTCTTCTCTATCTACATTCTTTCCCTAGGTGGCCTCATCCAGCTTCGAGGCTTTAAATATCATCCCTGTGCTGATGACTTCAAAATGGATATCTCCATCCCAGGCCTCTCTGCCTGGCTCCAGGCTAATTTCTAACTGCTTAACAGACATCAGTGTTTGATGTCTGATACTCATCTCAAAGTTACCATGTCCAAACAGAACTCTTAAGTGTCCTTAAATATGATCCTCCCTCAAACTTCTGCGTCTCAGTAGCAGCACCAATTATCCTCTTTCTTAAGTAAAAATTACTGGGCTCCATCCTTGATTTATGTCTTCCTCATGGCCTACATCCAGTCCATCAGCGAATATCAGTGACCTCCCCTTCAAAATCTACCCCAAAGCCGAGCCCTCCTCGCCATACTCCCATGACCACCCTGATAAGTGCTCCCATCACTTGTCCCCTGGACCATGCAGTAACTTCCTAACCAATCTCCTTGCTTTCTTCTTGCTCTCTTGGAGTCTGTTCTTTTCACAGTCCTAGATGATATTTTTAAAAAAGTAAACCAGAAATCTTTACTCCTTCTTAAAACCACCAGTAGACTCCCAGTTCCACTTATAATGTCAGCAGACTGCAGTTACTTCCCTTGCCTGCCATCATCCTGCTCCAGCCGAGTGGCCCTGCTCACCATTCCTTGAGCACCCCAGGTTTATTGCACTGCTGGGTCACCATACTTTGGCTCATTCTCATCACTCTTACCTTCAGAGGGACTGTCTCCGGTCGTCCTCTGAAGCCCTTGTCCCTATCCTACTCATTATCTGTCTCCTGGCCCTGATTTTTTTTTTTTTTTTTAAAAAAAACATGGCTTGTATCATTACTTGCTTATTTACATATATATTTTTTCCCTGTTCATTCTCAGGCTCCCCAACCACAGAATAAAAGTCCGCTTGATGACAGCAGAGTTAGCTGTCCTCTGTTTACCAGTGTGTCTTCTTAAGAACCAGGGAGGTGCTCAGTCATTGAAAAATGAATGCATCTTCCTCTTCTACCCACCTCTACATAAGCAGCCTTCTTTGTGTCTTTTCTTCCAATCTCCCATCTTCACAAAGCACTCTTTTAGTCCATTCATGCCTTGTCTATCAGCCCACCTTTATGTTACTTTATATAGTTTTAAGGCAGAAGCAGTTGAGAAACGAAAGAAGGTGATGAAAAGTAGAGGGAAATATTAGAAGAGAAGGAAAGAAGCAGGTTAACAAATAATGAGAAGAAGAAGGAAAGAAAGGAATTTTTTTAACAGATTCTCTTTAATGACTGCCTCAGTTACCAATGGCTGCCATCATGGCTGGAGTGTTGTATTATAAAAAAAGCAATATTCACATAACCTTACCCTTTGGGTATTTTTGCATATTTATAATATAACTATATGTTTTATATTTTAGTGAGTAGGATGAACATTTTAGCTTGCAATGGAACTGAGCACAGAGGGAAGTTGATAGGCAATTGATAAAATACGCTTCTTTTCTTTTCGTCTCCCCATGCTACTTGCTGCTTTAACTAGCACTGGGAATTAGCCTGTAAAAATTACAAACTCAATAGGGTAATTTTTCAGTATAGAAAGGGCTTAATTTATGAACAGATGCTAAAGAAAGCATCTGCTTTGCTGAAATAGGTGTATGGGGAGTTTGTATCACCAGAATTATCATTATTTTCACTTTCAAAAATGATGCTAATGATATCAATTATGATCTTTATACATGACCATCAATGCGTTCCATATCTAGAGTACCTCGAGGTTATCCCTTAATGGGTATCTCTCTGGGTAAGAATGCGGTATTGTTACAGCTTTGCCTTTTTGTATTCTAGAAGTTGGTAGAAATAGTAAATTAGCGTAGAATACATACTCTGTGCTCAAACAGAAAAAACATCTATTACTATACGCATAGCTACATGTCAGACTTGCCTGTCCACTTATTATGGATATACAGATATACAAAGACTGTTGACTGAGTTTGGATCCATATAGTAAAATCCAGGTTATGATATGCAGATATGTTTATAGAAACCCTAACACATGAAGGACCCTAATCAAAGCAATTTATAGAACATAGCCATTATTAACCTCAAAAGTGAACATTGTTCTTACCTGCATGACAACCAATTCACGTTCAGTTTTTTGTTATGACGTATTTCCACATGTACACTACCAATGATTAGAGATGATTATTCCCACAATTCATATAGTTCTTAAGAACTCGGGGGAAGTGACTTGCTCAAAGCCAACTGATGGTGGTAGAACAAGGTCTTGGAATCTGCATCCAGTGCATTGGTCTTGAATCCATCCTATCCAAGAACTTATGGTCTTTTAAATCCTAAGTTGGTTTATTTATGATTTTCTTTCTGTCCGTGTTGTCACAAAATATGAACTTAATCTTGACTTATTTACTCAGCAGATTTTATCTAAAATAGGATTTGTGAGACAGTTCTAAAAATAATTCTACTTTTAGTTGTATCTGAAAACTAATTGAGAGTATTTCATTCTTTCGTCTCTAGGTGAAGATGCTGCCAACTCCTTCTAAATTTCATTACATCTTCAATCTTCGAGATCTTTCCAGAATTTGGCAAGGAATGTTGACCATAAAAGCTGAGGAGTGCTCTTCAATCCCTACTCTCCTGTCCCTTTTCAAACATGAGTGCAACAGAGTAATTGCGGACAGGTGCGTATTGCGGCTCTTGAGTTTAAATGTATGACCTGAGAAGTTTATGCTACTTGGTTAATTTTTTTTTTTTTTGAGATGGAGTTTTGCTCTTGTTGCCCAGTCTGGAGTGCAATGGTGCGATCTCAGCTCACCACAACCTCTGCCTCCCGGGTTCAAGCGATTCTCCAACTTCAGCCTCCCAAGTAGCTGGGATCACAGGCATGTGCCACCATGGCTGGTTATTTATTTATTTTTTGTATTTTTAGTAGAGATGGGGTTTCTCCATGTTGGTCAGGCTGGTCTTGAACTCCTGACCTCAGGTGTTCCGCCTGTCTCAGTCTCCCAAAGTGCTGGGATTACAGGCATCAGCCATCCTGCCCAGCCAGTTATTTCTCGCATTATCTACTGGGATAAGTAGAGTAAGGAGCATTGTCGTCATTTGCTGTGGGGCTTGTGAAGCATTGATGGCGTCTCTCACTTGCCCACTGCCTTAAGAAAATGCTCTGCCGATTTACTCGAGTATGACTTCAACAATACATCTTTATAAATCACCAGATCATCAGAGTTGATAACATTCGGAGGCACATTTTCATTGTATATATTTTCTACAAATTGTGAGCTCTTTGTAGGTTTTATGTGGGGAAATCTGGTTTCATCCCTTTAAAGTGAAACAATCTCATTAAAGTTAATTTCAGTCATCTTTTGGAGCCTCCATTCCCTCATCTATAAACCATGGGTGATAATGCCAGTTTCACAAAGTTGTAAAGTGTCTACCATGCCTCACACAAGGGTGATACTTGTCAAATGTTACTCCCCTTTGTCCTCTCTTCCCTCTGTGATATTGTCAATCTGAAAAGGTCCTTTGTGCACCGAATCCACCAACCCAGAAAGAGGACGCTTGTCCACTACCGACCATCACTTCTGCACCCCATCACAAGTTTTAGGGACCTTTGATCTCACCTAAGTGATTCATCTATATTTTCTATAAGTGGTGCAGTTAATGTTATAACTTTCTTGGATGGGATTATGCCCTTCTTATCAAAAGGCAGAACATGTTGTTTCCCTGTCCTGAATTGAGAAGGTCCAGGGTGGGACTGAGAAGAGGCAAAGGGACATGTTCAGTTAGAAAAGATGCTTTCATATTTCACATTCTTACTACTACATTTTCCTTTCAGATTTGTAACTCCTGAAGATGAGCAGTGGTTTAACACACATCTTATTCATGCAGTTGAAGAAAATATTGGCTCTGATGCAGCGTCGTGCATTCTTCCTGAACCATACTTTGTGGATTTTCTCCGTGAGATGCCGGAACCAACTGGCGATGAACCTGAAGACACTGTGTTTGAAGTACCCAAAATATATGAATTGGTATTTATTTTCATCTCTTTAAAGAGGTTTTCAGATCGCTCACCTAACGAGATCTTTCTTTCTGCACCAGAGTCCTACCATGGAGTTGCTATAATTCCAGCACTTTGGGAGGGTGAGGTGGGAGGATTGCTTGAGCCCAGAAGTTTGAGAGCAGCCTGGGCAACACAGTGAGACCCTGTTTCTACAAAAAATAAGAAAAATTAGCTGGGTGTGGTGGCATGCTCCTGTACTCCCAATTACTCAGCAGGTGGAGGTGGAAGGATTACTTGCGCCCAGGAGTTCGAGATTGCAATGAGCTGTGATTGTGTCACTGCACTGTAGCCTGGGTGACAGAATGAGACCCTGTCTCAAAAACAGAGAGAGAGCACGAGTTCAGTAAGACGACCAAGCATTTATAAATATGAAATAACTATACTCTATACCTATACCAACAGTTGGCAAATTATAGTTTCTGGGCCAGATCCAGCCAGCCCACTGCCTGTTTATTAGACTTACTAGCTAAGAAGGATATTTATTTATTTATCTATTTATTTATTTTTGAGATGGAATCTCTCTCTGTCACCCAGGCTGGAGCGCAGTGGCATGAACTCGGCTCACTGCAACCTCCGCCTTCTGGGTTCAAGCAATTCTCCTGCCTCAACCTCCCAAGTAGCTGGGATTACAAGTGCTCTCCACCATGCCCGGCTAATTGTTTGTATTTTTAGTACAGACGAGGTTTCACCATGTTGGTCCTGTGATTACAGGTGCCCACTACCATGCCCGGCTACTTTGTTGTATTGTTAGTAGAGATGAGGTTTTACCATGTTGGTCAGGCTGGTTTCAAACTCCTGACCTCAAGTGATCCACCCATCTCGGCCTCCCAAAGTTCTGGAATGACAGGTGTGAGTCACCGTCCCCAGCTGATTTTTCATTTTTAAATGTTACCAAAAAATAAAAAATCAAAAAAAGAACAATATTGTGTGACATATAAAAATTATATAGAATTCAAATTTCAGTGTTCATAAATAAGGTTTCATTGAAACACCCATTGGTTTAAATATTGGCCATAGCTGCTTTTGCACTACAATGGCAGGGTTGAGTAGAGACTGAATGGGCCATAAAGCCTAAAATATTTACTATCTTGCCCTTTACAGAAAAAGTTTACCAACACTTGCCAACAATCACAAGATAGAAAATATAAAAGTATTTCATTTGAAGTCAGGAAACAACAGATGCTGGAGAGGATGTGGAGAAATAGGAACGCTTTTACACTGGTGGGACTGTAAACTAGTTCAACCATTGTGGAAGACAGTGTGGCGATTCCTCAAGGATCTAGAACTAGAAATACCATTTGACCCAGCAATACCATTACTGGATATATACCCAAAGGATTATAAATCATGCTGCTCTAAAGACAGATGCACACATATGTTTACTGCAGCACTATTCACAATAGCAAAGACTTGGAACCAACCCAAATGTCCATCAATGACAGACTGGATTAAGAAAATGTGGCACATATACACCATGGAATACTATGCAGCCGTTAAAAAGGATGAGTTCATGTCCTTTGTAGGGACATGGATGCAGCTGGAAACCATCATTCTGAGCAAACTATCGCAAGAACAGAAAACCAAACACCACGTGTTCTCACTCATAGGTGGGAACTGAACAATGAGAACACTTGGACACAGGAAGGGGAACATCACACACTGGGGCCTGTTGTGGGGTGCAAGGGAGGGGGGAGGTTAGTATTAGGAGATATATCTAATGTAAATGACGAGTTAATGGGTGCAGCACACCAACATGGCACATGTATAGGTATGTAACAAACCTGCATGTTGTGCACATGTACCCTAGAACTTAAAGTATAATAATAAATAAATTAAATAAATAAATAATTTCATTTAACAGCAACAAAAACATGTAGGAATTAACATGACAAAACTTTACTTAAACAGTAACTTGCCATTCTTTCTAAATTAATATATAGGTTTAATGAAATTTGAAACAAGATTTCAAAGGGACTTTAAAAACAGAGTTACATAACAAAGAAATCCTAAAGTGTACGTAGAGCAGGGCGAGGTGGTTTATGCCTGTAATACCCGCGACTTGGGGAAGCTAAAGTGGAAGGATCCAAAGAGCCAAGGAAGTGGAGGCTGCAGTGAGCTATGAGTGGGCCACTGCACTCCAGCCTGGGTGACACAGTACCTTGACTCTAAAAATAAAAATAAAGTGTATGTAGATCAAAGAAGTAGATGGGGAGGAACAATTTGCAAAACAAAGAAAGTGGGTGTGGATTTAATTCAGAACAAGGAAGACTTGTGGATTTGGCTCCGTAAATAATGTAAAACTTTTTTATATTTTTGAAAGCTGCAAACAATATTAAAAAGTAAATAAAAACTAAGAAAAATATTTCCTATATTAATGTGTGACATGGATAGGAGTTGGTAGGGAAAGGTCAGAAATGATTTTGCACTAGAAACCAACTAATACAGTTAAGTTTCAGGCCTTAGAAAATGGAAATAACTAAAAGTAGACTAATACGTGAGAAACCTCTGGCAATCCATAAAGTTTAAAAAAGATACATATATTTTAAAATTACTTTTGAGTGTCTTTACAATTGCTGCTTTAATACATATTTGGATCTTAAATACTATTTTTTTCTCTTTCTCCCCACCCATAGGTGCCATCCTTTGACTTTCTGGCTGAAAAACTCCAGTTTTACCAGAGACAGTTCAACGAAATCATTAGAGGAACATCTCTTGATCTGGTGTTTTTTAAAGATGCAATGACTCATCTTATTAAGGTCCTAACTATTGCCTGTTTACTGATGTAAATAGATCATGTAAAAGCTTACTATATTTCATAGATAATTTTTTTTGAGAGAATAACTATATACTATCAGGTATCATATAGAAGACGGTACATAGGTTGGGTCAGTTCACCATCCCGGAAGACAAAGGCTTAATAGGAAACCCTTTATTTGAATCCATCTACATGGCAGCAAATGTCTTTCAAGGGCAAATATGGTTTTCTCTTCAGAGTTTTTGGCACACTGAGTCAACAAGAAAGTATGGAGAACCTTTAGAAAGTGTGGAGAACCCTGTGAAAAAATATACTTCCCTCAAATTCTATTTTTGATATTATGGGAATTCTGTTCCCCATGGAGGAAAAGATGTTGCTTTGAAAAGTGTCAATGTTATGACTGACTTACAGATGATGGGACAGGAGTAAGGTTGATATGCAGGACCGGTGAGAGAATAGAAGCCAGTTAGAGGTAACACCAAAAAGGGGTGTTTCCACACTACTCTATTCAACAAGTAATTATTGAGCATTCACTGCAGCTAGATCTTGGGGTTCTGAGATTCTATTCTGAGTGCAAAGCCATAAGTGGTTAATATATTTGGAAATATACTGATAGAATTTACACATACCAGGGTGTCATTGTTGATCCGCCAACTGTAAAACTTGTATTTTTAAAACATTGTTTTTTAGTGGTGATAGGGAATTTAGTGATCCACCTAGACTTTCTCCCTAGTCGGTGACAATACTATAAAAGACAGTTTTTTAGCAATGCCTTCAATTGGCCTGCATAAGATTGGAGCCACAATTTGAGTCTTATCTTCACTGAGGAAATGAACCATAGACAAGCAACACAAGATGAAAGGCTGTCTCTCCAAGTTGGCTCCTAGAAACATCCTCCTACCCCACTGTAAATAGAATTGTGGTATCTAAAAACAATTGTTGGCAGAGATATGAGAGAGTTGAGTTAGGTGTCTACATGATTCATTGTCGAGTTAGGTGTCTACATGATTCAGTGTGTTAGGCTGATGAATAAAAAAAAAAATTCTAGACATTTCTTATGTCTTCTGCAGATTGGGAAAAGCCACTCCATTATCCATTGGGTCTAAAACTAATAAAACTGTACATACGTGCACTCACATGAACACACACACAGAATAGTTTTAAAATAGAAGGGAGTAAATCCAGTTTGTTCTGTTCTTCATGACGTAAATATAGATGGTCAAGGAAAGATTCAAGCTGAACAAATCAATATTAAACTTTAATTTAAAAAATTCTGACATAGACCATTAACAAGGAAAAAGTCTAATATCGTCTAGAAACATATAATCAAAACTTGGACTCATTTAGTGCAAGAAACTATAAACATCCACATCCTTTTTTCAAATAAGCACTTTTTAAATCTCATAACAGATTTCACGAATAATTCGAACATCATGTGGAAATGCATTGCTGGTGGGTGTTGGTGGTTCCGGAAAACAAAGTCTTTCAAGATTGGCCTCTTTTATTGCTGGCTATCAAATATTCCAGATAACATTAACCAGGTAGGATGAAGTAAAACACAATATGTTTTTCTATAGTTAATTTCTCTAAGGTTAAATGTTTACTCTAGAAAAAAAGGAAGCACAACAGTTTTCTGTATTTCTTTTTAAAGTAAACTTTAAGTATTATATATATAAGGATATTTACACAAGTGTCACAGAGTAAATACACTGTAGCCTGTCTACAGATGAAGAAATAAAACAGTACTCGTACCCCAGAAGTGCCCCCTTGTTACACTGCAGTCATTACCCTCCCAAAGGAAACAATATTCAAAGAGTAAGCCCATTGATTAGTCTTGCCTAGTTTTGAATTTTGTATCAATTGAATCATACAGGATTTGCTCTTTGCATCCCATTTCTATTATTGTGTTGTTTGTGAGATTCATCCATGATGCTACATGTAGCAAGAGTTGTTCATTCTTTTTGCTGCATGATCTTCCACTTAATCAGATACTACCACAATCTATTTATCCATTGTACTCTTGATAAACATTTGGTTTGGGCAAATAGAGCTACTGTAAATATTCTTGTACGTGTCTGAGTATACACCTAAAGTTAAAATTGCTGAATGTAGGGTATCTGTATATTTAGCTTTAGTTGATCTGCGTAGTAGTTTTCCCATGTGGTTGTACCATTTTACGCTTCCACCAACATGCCATGAGAGTTTCAGTTGCTCCGCATCCTTGCCCCCACTTGACATTGTGTCTTTTTCATTTTAGCAATTCTTTTTTTTTTTTTTTTTTTTTTGAGATGGAGTCTTGCTCTGTCACCCAGGCTGGAGTGTAATGGCGCAATCTCGGCTCACTGCAACGTCCACCTCCCAGTTCAAGCGATTGTGCGCCACCATGCCCAGCCAATTTTTGTACTTTTAGTAGAGATGGGGTTTCACCATGTTGGCCAGGCTTCTCTTGAACTCCTGACCTCAAGTGATCAACCCGCCTGAGCCTCCCAAAATTACAGGCGTGAGCCACCACTCCTGGCCAATTTTGGCAATTCTGTGTGTGGAGTGGTAGCTCACTGTGGTTTTGGTTTGCATTTCCCAGATGGCTAATGATGTTGAGCACCTTTTCATCTCTCACTGACCATTTGGATAGGCTCTTTTGTGAATTATAAAAGCCCTTTCACCATTTGGTTTTTCAGTTTGGTTGCGATTCTTTCTTACAGACTGTTAGGAATTCTATATGTGTTTTGGATATAAAGGGTGTATATTGCAAATATCTTCTCTCAGTTATTGATTTGCCTTTTCATTCTCTTAGCGGATCTTAATTTTAATGAAATATCCATTTTTTTTTCTATTTAGTGCTCTTTTGTATTATGTTTTAAAATCTTTGTTTACCCTAAGGGCACATAGATATTTTCCTATGATTTTCTTAACATTTACACATAAAATTTACTACTTCACATTTAGTTCTATAACCGACCTAGAATCCATTTTCTTATAATGTCTGATGTAGGAGTTGTGATTATTATTTTCAATATTGATAGCCAGTTGATCCAGCTCCATTTATTTAAAAGGTCATCTTTTCCCTGCCACATCACAGTGTCATTTTTTGTCTTAAGTCATCTGATCATATACGTGACTATATAGTCTCCTCCACTGGTTTCTTTATCTATCTTTGCATCATTACCCACTGTATTAATTGCTATAGCTTCTTTAATATATATATTTACATTTAACGTATATATATTTGGTAGTGTCAGATCTCTAACTTTGTTGCTGTTCTTCAAAATGTCTTGTCCATTTGACTTTTTATTTCCATATAAAATTTAGATCACTTTGCCAATTTATAAACAAACACACAAATCATTCTGCTGCCAAACAAATGAAAAATATTTTAAAAACATAAAACATTTCTGAGTATTTTAAAAACATAAAACATCAAATAAGTAGATATTAATTTAATTTTACTTCAAAAATTAAATTAGTTGTCAACATTTAAAAATCGGGAGGTTTCATATTTTGGAAAAGCGTATTTCTGACTTTTTTTTGAAATAATTGGAAGATCTGGCAACCTAGGGCCTACACACCCAGGTAGCAGAGCTCAGTAGCAGCTGCCTCCTTGGATGGGACATACAATCCTCCAATCCATAGACCCCACCAGCACTGCTTCACTCACTGGCATTATCTGATTCCTGTAGTCATCTAAATTTGTGATCCTGAGATAGGTGGTGTTGCACTCATTATAGTTAGGAACGACAGAGGCTTAAATTAAGGCAACTTTATTCACTGTATTTTCTTAATTTCTGTATTCTTGATACCCTGGCATCTGAGACCCTGCTGCCTGGAGACAGACTGACCCTTCCAGGGTAACCAGTTCTTAGAGATTCAAACAGCTCCTCCAGAAAAGCACCTTTCATATGCAAACCAACCAATCCAGAGTCCTTACTCCCAACCACCACCTCTATCTGGTGGGTGTGTAGTGGCATCTCACGGTGGATTAGGATTTTCCTCTGCCCTAATCACCCCAGGGCAACATACCAGTCAGCAAGGGAGCGCTCCTATGCCCCAGAGGCTGCTGAAATGATTCAAACTAGCCGATCCTAATTCTGCTTGCCTGCCTTGCCTCTCTCATGGAAACCACAATAAAGCCTCTTGCCTGTGATTTCCCATCACTCCCTGTGCCTCCTGATTGACTCTGGTGTTTCCCCATGTCACCCTACCTAGCATGTCAAGCCCCCTCCTGTTTCTAGGGTTCCTTGAGTATAAACATCTTCCTTCATGACAGTCGTTCCTGTGTCTTCGTGTCTTACCACATTTGATTACAACAAATTCTGGATACATTTTATAACAGCAGATAAAGTGGGAATAGAGAGGAAGACTCAGCAGGGACAGTTTAAAGTATGCAGGATTAATAGGACTTAGTAACTGACCCAATATGCAGGAAGAGGAGGAAAGAACAGGAAGGCCAGCATGACACTCTTGAGTTCTCTAGTGGTACAGTTGTGTGCCCCATAAGGACATTTTGGCCAACAGCAGACAATGTATATGGTGGTGGTCACATGAGATTGTAATGGAGCTACCCTATACAGGAGTAGTATTTTAAAAATCTTTTATACTGTATTCTTACTGTACCTTTTCTATGTTTAGGTAAATACACAAATATGGACCATTGCATTAGAATTGCCTACAGTATTCAGTGCAATAACGTGTTGTTCAGGTTTGTAGCTTAGGAGCAATAGGCCATTCTTATAGCCTAGGTGTGTGTAGGTATACTCTGTGCTGTTCTGTATCAGTCAGTTTTTGCATTGTTATGAATACCTGAGACTGTGTAATTTATTTAAAAACAGGTTTGTTTTGGTTCAAGGTTCTGCAGGCTGTACAGGAAGTGTGGTGCTGGCACCTGCTTCTGGTGAGGGTCTCAGGAAGCTTCCAATCATGGCGGGAGGCAGAAGGGCAGCAGGTGGTCGTATCATGATAGCTGGAGTGAGAGAGTCAGGGGGCAGGTCCCAGACTCCTTTAAACAACCAGATCTTATATGAACTCAGAGTTAGAACTCACTCATTACCAAGGGGATGGTGCTAAGCCACTCATGAGGGATCTGCCTCCATGACCCAAACACCTTCTACCAAGCCCCACCTCCAACATTGGGGGTTACATTTCAACATGAGATTTGGAGGGGACAAACATCCAAACTGTATTATGTTCCCACAATTACAATGTTTTCTGTTTGTTTGTTTGTTTTTTGAGAAGGAGTCTCACTCTGTCACACAGGCTGGAGTGCAGTGGTGCGATCTCTGCTCACTGCAGTCTCCACCTCCCAGGTTCAAGCAGTTATCTGCCTCAGCCTCCCGAGTAGCTGGGATTACAGGTGCCCACCACCACGCCTGGCTAATTTTTGTATTTTTAGTAGAGACAGGGTTTCACCAGACTGGTCAGGCTGGTCTTGAACTCCTGACCTTGTGATCCACCTGCCTCAGCCTCCCAAAGTGCTGGGATTACAGGCGTGAGCCACCACGCCCGGCCACAGTGACAGTATTTCTTAAGGATGCATTTAGCAGAATGTATCCCCATTGTTAAGCAATGTATGACTGTACTTACCACACTGCATTAAAAAAAAGTGCTTGTTCACATACATTTCTATCTCCTTCACTAAGCTGTAAGCTCCCTGAGAATGGACCACTGTAATATTTGTCTTTTTTATTTTCATTATTAAATGCTTAGTTTTAACCAATTCTGTAAAAGGATGTGTTGAATAAATAAAAAATGACCAGCTTTGAAGGGTAAAGTGACAATTTAGTTAAGTACATTTGAGTCTGAGGTGTTGCAGAACAGTTTCCATAGATAATAAGACTCATGGATGTGGAGTTCAGGAGAGGATTCTGGTTCTTGCAATAGGAATATAGATGTCTCAGTAGAGGGAACCCTTTTATGGTCATGGGGAGTATGAATAGGGTGCATCATGGAAAGAAAAGATGGCTGTGGAAAGAACTCCAGGGTCTCCCAACATAGAGAAAGGGAGCTTGCAATTGAGAGTGAGAAGAAGAGGCAAGACAGAGAGGAGGAAATCCAGAGTGGTTTTCAGAAACTAAGCAGGTAGATAATTAATCTGCAAATGCTGGCTGGGTGCCCTGGCTCACGTCTGTAATCCCAACACTTTTGGAGGCCGAGGCAGGCGGATCACCTGAGGTGAGGAGTTCGAGACTAGCTGGCCAACATGGTGAAACCCCATCTCTACTAAAAATACCAAAAAAATTAGCTGGGCATGGTGGCAGGCACCTGTAATCCCAGCTACTCAAGAGGCTGAGGCAGGAGAATTGCTTGTACCCTGGAGGTGTAGATTGCAGTGAGCCAAGATCACGCCATTGCACTCCAGCCTGAGCAAGAAGAGTGAAACTCCGTCTCAAAAAAAAAAAAAAAAAAAAAAAATCTGAAAATGTTAAGGCATGAAAAGTGGCAGCTGATAGTCAACATGATAAAACTTTCAGTGGAGTGGATGGGCGCACAAGCCACATTGCATTAGGAAGAGAAGCAGCACAGAGAACACTTTTGGAAAACTTGAAAGAAAGAAACAAGAGAGGTCAGGATCTGGACAAGGAGTGTGTTGTGACTGTCTCTATGTATTGTAAAAGCAATACATAACAGTCAGTCTAATTCTTTACAAAATCAGCCAAATTGACATCTTTTGACTGATCAGTTCAGAGACTGGCCAGTCAGTGAGAGGATTACTCTGACAGCATCAGGCCACTAGATCTTTCTGGTTCCAGTGCTCATAGTCTTTCTGTGAAACCCATGGCCTACTCCCTATTACTTGCATTGTAACACCTCCTTCCAGTGAGGATTACCTGTTAGTCCTTGTCGTTAGCTTACCCATGAGGATTTACATACAACATTTCAGATAATGTCTGCTTTCTTTTTACACATCTCGTCACCTCTGGTAGCACATACATTTAACCAGAAACAGAGTAAACCAAAAAATAAAGACCAAGATCTTTTCATTCCATAATCTGTAACCATCTAACATTTCTATTATTTATCCCATATTGCATAATGCATCTTTTTCTGTGGGTTTTCTTTGTACCTAGCCACTTAATGAGCTGTGCAAATTATCACTATATACAATTTTTCATTAATTTTATTCATAACTTACTGTGACTTTTTCACCAAACCAAACTCATCCAAATTTCAGATGAGTTTTAGATATTGTACATATATTTACTTGGACGAAATCTGTTGCTGAGGACAGTCAGATTGCAGGGACTAAAAGTTCATTTCTCTATTCCCACTTACGCTTCATGGATCACTTTTGGTAAATTCCCTGATTCTCAGTTCTCAACTTAAACAAAACCTATTTGTTTTGAATGGTAATATATCACTCTCTAGCTCTAATCTCTGTATTTTCTAGCAGGCACCATTACTTAGTATCTATGGAGCAGGTACAGATTATGCTCTAATAATCATGGGCTATTATTGTGTTTTGGGATAAATTATGACTATGGTTTTGTTGTTGTTGTTGTTTGATTGTTTGTTTGTTTTGAGACAGAGTCTTGCTCTGTTGCCCAGGCTGGAGTGCAGTGGCGCGATCTCGGCTCACTGTAACCTCTGCCTCCTGGGTTCAGGTGATTCTCCTGCCTCAGCCTCCCAAGTAGCTGGGATTACAGGCACACACCACACGCCTGGCTAATTTTTTTGTATTTTTTTAGTGGAGATGGGGTTTCACCATGTTCCGCCTTGGCCTCCCAAAGTGCTGGGATTACGGGTGTGAGCCACCGCACCCAGCCGACTATATATTTTTCAATCTAAAAATTTCTATCACTTTTCTTCTTAGGTCTTACAATGTGACTAATCTAACAGATGATTTAAAATCTTTGTACAAAATTGCTGGTGCTGATGGAAAAGGCATCACTTTCATCTTTACTGACAATGAAATAAAAGATGAGGCATTTCTAGAATACCTTAACAACTTGCTATCTTCAGGGGAGGTAAGTTTCAAAACTAGCGAAAAAGCCCATGCTGTAAATATATAAATTATATTGGAATAGTAAAAGCAGCAGCCTTTTGAAAGTGAGACTGTTTAGTACATTTTTGATTGTAGACATGGTTAATGTATGAGATTTAGTAGATTTTCTGAAGTTCCTGTGAAATGAATGCTGCCCATCTCCAGATGCTTTGTTTAATTTTGAACATGGTTCCTTACTTGTCTCTTCAGTCTTCACTTTGGTCTTATAATTTATTTTAGGAGAAGCAAAGTATCTGTCTATCTACATACTAGTGAGGAGTATAGAATGGTTGAAAGAGTTCTGTTAGTTGTAAATGGATGTCTGCACCACCACTTCCGAAACCGCTTGTATCAGCACTTCCATGAGCCCTCACATCTTTAGTACTTTGTTAGAAAGACTCACCAGACTCAGCATATACAGGTCAAGCATCTCAAATCCAAAAATCTGGAATCCAAAATGCTCCGAAATCTGAAACTTTTTGAGCACTGATGTGATGCTCAAAGGACATACTCATTATTGGAGCATGTTAGATTTCAGATTTTTGAATTTGGGGGTGCTCAACCGGTAAGTAAAATGCAAACATTCCAAAATCTGAAAAAAATCTGAAATCTGAAACACTGTGGTCCCAAGCATTTTGAGTAAGGGATGCTCAACTTGTAGTTATATTCATGGTGGAGATTTATTGCGGCAACACAGTAAGGATGCAGAGCCAGATCAGTAGAGAGGAAGACTCATCTTGTAGAGTAATTGATGTACCAGGAACATGGAATTGATGTTCCAGCTTCCTATGCTTTTGCCAAGGGGCCATACAGAACGTCCTCTCCATCCAGTATGAAGGGCAGTAACATATGCACTGTGTTTCCGTTCAGGAAGCCCACTTGAGATTCGGAGTCCAGTGGGTTTTTTTAGGGTTGGTCATTAGTCACTTCCTACCTAGCTAAAACTACCAAAGTTCCAGATTCCTAGAAGGAAAGCAGATAGATGTTTACCATACGTCACAAGGTTTCTGTAAACAGTCTAGTTGGCACTGCAAAACAACCTTATCAATTACTAATGGAGGAGACATTCCAAAAGCCAAGTTCCCTGATAACAGCCCAGGGTCAACTCTGCAAGCACACCCTTCTCAAGATTAAGCCTGCTGTGTTAACTCTTCCCTGCACCATGGTATACAGATGCTTAATGGTGCAAAAATTAGTTAAGTATTTTGGAGTCAGAGTTGATTAGACTGACTCTGAGTCAAAGTACAGAGGGCACCCCTGGACATCTTAAAGAGGTGATTGAGTGGTGATGGAGATGGCTTTTTGGTGATAGCTATTGGAGCACAAGAAAACACAATTAGTTCTTGATTGAGCTGCTCAATAAAAAGTTGCAGTCTTGATAATCTCTGGCAAATCAGATTTGACAGTGGAGATGCTGAAAGAAAATATGAAATAAGGTGACGTGCAAATTTAAAAAGGGACCGGACTTTGGCAGTGAATTGACTGTGGAGAACTCTTAAAATACAGAACACTTCCTTGTCCATTCCTTAAAGATCTCCAATTTGTTTGCACGAGATGAGATGGATGAAATCACCCAAGGTCTGATTTCAGTGATGAAGAGGGAACTGCCTCGCCATCCTCCTACCTTTGATAATCTGTATGAATACTTCATTTCAAGATCAAGGAAGAACTTACATGTTGTTCTCTGCTTTTCTCCAGTGAGTTTTTATTTTTATTTATATCTACATAGAAAGAGTTCCTTATTTAAAGATACTTAGTTTACCTTCTCTGATTAGATAATGATCTTAGAAATTAATATTTTTACATTGAATTAAAATGAACACTTTTGTACCACACAATCTCCATTGACCAAATTCTCATTTCCAGTATAATTTAAAATATTCATATTATTAAAAAATATTGCATAACCTGCAATTTTCATTAATTACCTAGAGACATGGGTTGTTTGAATTGTAAGGGACTTGGTGATGTAACCTCGTCCAGCTCCACCTCCCATGTAGACATATCAGGTTTACTAAAATGTCCCTGATGTAGGTTTGAAAATCTCTATCTCATCGTGCTACCCAATATAGTAGCCATTAGGCATATATGGTTACTTAAGTTTTGATTAATTAGCCCCGTTTCTACTTAACTATTTGGTTTATTTTTGATACAGGGTCTTGCTCTGCTGCCTAGGCTGAAGTGCAGTGGCATGATCATGGCTCACTGCAGTGTCAACCTCCCAGGCTCAAGCCATCCTCTCACCTTAGACTCCCAAGTAGCTGGGACTGCAAGCATGTGCCACCATGCCCAGTTAATTTTTGTATTTTTTGTAGAGACGGAGTTTTGCCATGTTGCCTGGGCTGGTCTGGAACTCCTGAACTCAAGGGATTCACTCGCCTGGGCCTCCCAAAGTGCTGGGATTACAGGCATGAGCCACCACACCTGGCTTTGCTCCATTCTTAGTGCTTAGTAGTCCTGTGTGGCTAATAGCTACCACACTGGAATGCATATATATAAAGCATTTTTATTATCACTTAAAGTTCTATTGACAGCTCTGCTCTGGGGACTGTCACTAATTTATAAGGCAGCCTGCTTCATTCTAGGATAGTCTAATTGCCAAAAGGCTCTTATTTATAATCAATAGAATTTTGTCTCTGTACTTTTCTGATTCTAATTCTGCCCTATACAATGAACTCAATCCCTCTTCCGTGTAAAGGTTTTCAGTTGTTTGGAGAAGGTTTTCTCAAGGCTGACTAAGTTGTTTCTTTTTTAGACCAAACATCTGTTCCTGCAGCTGTTCTCACTTGTCCCAGTGTCCACGCCTTTTGCTGTCCTGGCCCTCTCTCTCAAAGAGTTCTAGTTTATCAGTTTCCTCTTAAAAGAGAGTTCTAGAATTGAATGCAATAATGTAGATGTAGTCCCAGGACAGGGAAGAGTGTAGCGTGTATTTCCTCCCTTCATCGGAACGTTCAATTTATGTATGATTGCAGCCCAAGAAGATTCATTTTCAGATTTGTGATGTCACTCTGTTGGGTCAGACTGCAGAAATCTCTCTCTGGCTGACTTATAACCCCTCCGTGTTTCTAATGTTTGTTGACTTTGCTATCAACAGGTTGGTGAGAAGTTCCGTGCCCGTTCTTTGAAATTTCCTGGCTTGATATCAGGTTGCACTATGGACTGGTTCAGCCGCTGGCCGAGGGAGGCTCTGATTGCTGTGGCCTCCTACTTCCTTTCAGACTATAATATTGTCTGCTCTAGTGAAATTAAAAGACAAGTTGTAGAAACAATGGGCCTGTTTCATGACATGGTTTCAGAGAGCTGTGAAAGTTATTTCCAAAGGTAAGTGATATTACATGAGCAGCATTGCTATGGAACCACAGCATGTACTCCCAAGAGGAATGCATTGTAACATCCAGCAGAAGACTCTTCCTATTGATTGAGCATGAGGTCCTGGCTGCATTTTTAGATCTTTCTTCCTTTGATTTTCTAGTGATCACGTATGAAGAGATGGCAAGTAAACAAGATTTAAAAACGAACTAGTGTCCACACTTAAATACCTTTTTATCCTCCAAACCTCAAAGTAACAGATACTTAATGAATTGCTTTATTTCATCTGCTTAATTTTGTTTTGAAAATGACTTAGCTAATTCATCACCACTGTTTAAAATTAGTTTCTTATTCAAATGCATTATTTATTTTGATTAAAGAAGTACACGGTTTCTAATGTTTCTTTATTGCCTTATGCTGAGAGAGTATTTAGAATTTCTGTTTGCATTACTCAGTCTTACCAATGTTTCTATGCCAGATAACTATGAAACAAAATATTAACTGACTGTGGGAAAACCACTCACTAAAAGCAGCAATGACATGTTCATTATGTGAAAGCTGGTATCAACTATGCAAAAACACAGCTTTTTTCCCCACAAAGCATGACAGTCACTGTATAAGACTGACAAATGGACCAGCATGGATCCCCAGAAAGGCTATGCCTGCTTTTCTGCATAGAGAGTTCGGGTAACACTCTCATTGATTCTCTCTGGCTGACTTATAACCCCTCTGTGTTTCTAATGTTTGTTGACTTTGCTATCAACAGGTTGGTGAGAAGTTCCATGCCTGTTCTTTGAAATTCCTGCTTTGAAATTCCTGTTCTTTGAGGTTCCTGCTTCACAAAAGTTTGTTTATTCCATACCTTTTTCTTTACTTAAAACCATTCCCAGACCACCCTTTTAAATAATTCCAGATAATATCTCCCAAATTCTCTTGGCGAATCAGTGTGTATTAATTCTTTTCTTTTCTTTTTTTTTTTTTTTTTTTTGAGACGGAGTCTCGCTCTGTTGCCCAGGCTGGAGTGCAGTGGCCAGATCTCAGCTCACTGCAAGCTCCAGCTCCTGGGTTTACGCCATTCTGCCTCAGCCTCCCGAGTAGCTGGGACTACAGGCGCCCGCCACCTCTCCCGGCTGGTTTTTTGTGTTTTTTAGTAGAGATGGGGTTTCACCGTGTTAGCCAGGATGGTCTCGATTTCCTGACCTCGTGATCCACCCGTCTCGGCCTCCCAAAGTGCTGGGATTACAGGCTTGAGCCACCGCGCCCGGCCAGTGTGTATTAATTCTTACTGTTAAGATTTTCTTTCTATTTGAACTCCTCCTGCTAATGTCATCTGTGGAGATAAACTTTTACCTTTGTGCAGCTACAAAAATCTGTTTCTTTACCTTGAAAATTTGGGTATATTTTTCAATTTTTTTTATATGTTCTTAGGTTGTTGAACTTTATTCTGAATGTAATATTTTTATAACACTTTAATGATAGTCACATATATGCCCAAGATCTTTAAAAAAAACTTAAAAACATTAAAAATCTTCAAAACTACAAAAGTTTAAATTAATATAAAAGGTTAAATAATTTTATAGTACATGAAGAGCTCTTTTTTCACTTGAGCTTCTTCTGTATAAAATTATACCTTTTGTAATAAAGCCCACAATAAAGTGGACATTTGGATCAAGTGCGGTTGCCTTGATTTCAAGGCCAATCCAGTGAACTGGGGAGACATTGGTTTTTGCTTCTGTAAACCCACCCAGCTGATCCAGCAGTGAAGAGACTGTAGCAAATATCACTTGAATGAAAATGGATCACACCACAAATTCATTTCAACCACTTATCCCTAATATTTGTCCAGAACCTTAAAGTTTTGCACTGTTGACACCAACTTTCACATAGGGTGTTCATATATGCGATTTTGTTTGATCTTCACAAAATTCTGGGAGAAGTAGAGCAGACGTTCTTTTCTCAGTTTTCCAGATGAGGAAACAGAGTTGGAGTTAAGGGTGAAGTCAAAGACCCTCTCAGGGTCAAAACATCAGACAGATTTAGTCCTCTTTCCACTTCACCTCTGGGAAACCATGCTCAAATCCTGTCTTCCTGCTAGTGAATCACTCTACAGGATCACAGATTTCCCTTGGGAAAGGTGTCATTTTATGGGTGTACCCACAGTGATTGAAATGGTCCTTTTAACGTTCTGTTTTCAGATACCGCCGAAGAGCACATGTGACTCCCAAATCGTACCTCTCATTTATAAATGGTTATAAAAACATTTATGCTGAAAAGGTGAAATTCATTAATGAACAAGCTGAACGTATGAATATTGGTAAGAGGAATGGAATGGGATGGAATGGAAATAGGGTTTGTTTGATAGGGATCTCATTATTTTGTTTGGTGGACATTTTGTTTGAAAATGAAATACTCACTTTGTTTGTAGTAGACAATTTTAAAGGATGCCCTTGAGGGTTTTTTGACCTGTCAGGAAACTCTGAACAGAAGAAAATCTAAACAGAAGTGGCCCATTTTCTCTGTAGAACCGTTTCTCCTGGCTCTTTCAACTCTGGGTTCCCTGTGCTGAGTCACTGAGCCATTCTTGGCAGATGGGGACAAGCCAGCGTTTGGGAATGAACAACAATTTCAGTTTTTGGTTTCACTTTGATTTGCCTTGATTTGTATAAACATTGCCATGTTAATGTTCCCTACATTTCTAATAAAGAAAAAGGCAAAATAGAAACAAAAACAAATAAAAACAAAAAGAGATTGTGTACCTAAGCAAGAGTTTTCCAAGTGTCTGGTATATGTAGTATAACTAGCAAAAGTAAACATTGGAACAGATTATATGTCCAGAAAGCATGTGGCCCAAACAATCTAAAGCACTTTAGTTCTTATTTTTCAAGTTCTAAATAAAACTTGAGGGGCTGGGTGTGGTGGCTCTCGCCTCTAATTCCAGCACTTTGAGAGGCCATAGGCGAGCGGATCACTTGAGCCCAGAAGTTCTAGAGCAGCCTGGGCAACATGGTGAAACCCTGTCTCTACAAAAATATAAAAATTAGGCATCGTGGTGGCGCCTGCCTGTACACCCAGCTACTTGGGAGGCTGAGGTGGGAGGATCACTTGAGCCCAGGAAGTCAAGGCTGCAGTGAGCTGAGACTGCACCACTACACTCCAGCCTAGGTGACAGAGTGGGACCCTGTCTCAAGAAAAAAACAAAACAAAAACCACTCAGTCACGTAGCATAACTGAGTGCCAAGGTCTGTGAAGTCAGCGATGAGAGAAGACTGTGAGAAGACTTCTGCGGTTTTCTCGTGATTCGTCTTCTTGCAGCTTTCCTATATGATGCTTTAGATCAGTAGTGTGCTGAAGCCAACTCATAGTGGCTTTTGAGAGCACAATATTAAATTTTTAGGAATTTTGTGATCTGCTTGTTAAAAAGAACTTGTATTAAAAATTAACTCATGTATACTTACAATTAAACAAATTGGATTTAAAATAAAGGCAATAAATGCTCAAACTCATCCCTTCTTAGTTTTACTCTTTTTTTTTTTTTCCTTTGAGACAGTTTTGCTCTGTTGCCCAGGCTGGAGTGCAATGGCGTGATCTCTGTTCACTACAACCTCTGCCTCCCAGGTTCAAGTGATTCTCCTGCTTCAGCCTCCCAAGTAGCTGGGATTATAGGCATTCACCACCACGCCCAGCTTATTTTGTATTTTTAGTAGAGACAGGGTTTTGCCATGTTGGCCAGGCTGGTTTCAAACTGACCTCAGGTGATCCACCCGCCTCGGCCTCCCAAAGTGCTGGGATTACAGGGGTGAGCCACCACGCCCAGCCTACTCTATTTTCTTATATTAATGTTCTTGAGGTTATTTACTTCTGTCTGTGTGGTAGGAATATTACATAACAGTGTGGTACTGAGAATCTTTTGGTAGCTTGAAATCAGCCTTGGTGAGAGTGTTTACACTACAGAAATTGGACAATATAAAATGAGGGCTTCCCCTTCTCCCAGTGACCCAGATTTAAATATTTACCAACATCCCACTACCTAGAACCCATTGGAATATGAGCCATTCAGTTAACCAGTTCTTTTTCTCTACAGTGCTAAAAGTTGCAAAGTCTGTTACGTAAATTTTCATAGTTATAGCAAAGAGAACCACAAAAATGTTAATATATTTTCTATCTCATTTGCCACCTCAGCTGCAATATGATTCAAAGGCAAAAAATGATAGCAAAAACTGTTTACAAAGCCAAAGAGAGTATAAATTTGTCAAATAAGTATCTTGGCTAAACTAATCTTATTCAATAGGACATTGTGACCTTCCCTTAAATGTAGCTATGTGATATTCTTCGGTCAGAGCTGTTTTCTTTGCCTTCCTGTTGAAACTCAGAAATATGGTCAATATTGTTGCTCTTAAGATATGTATGTTTTTAAAGCTTTTGTCTACAACTACAATTTTGTGTTTGTTGTATTACATGTACAGTGCCTTATAAATAGTAAATATTAAATAAATATTTGATGAAGGCATATACCTATACTCAGCAAAAGTATATATGTGTGTATTTGTAAAGGTCTTGATAAACTAATGGAGGCAAGTGAATCTGTTGCTAAACTGTCTCAGGATCTTGCAGTCAAGGAGAAGGAGTTGGCCGTGGCTTCCGTAAAAGCAGATGAAGTGAGTTTGCATTTATTTTATCACTGATGAGGAATATTTTTCCATATTAAAATGCATTATTTTAAAATGGTATTAAACAACAAGCAGGGTATAAATCTATGGACAATTCCTGGTAAGATAGTGTTCACAAAGACTTAGACATTTTTGTTTAACTTATACCAGCGTATATCTGAACTATTAATTTTGCTACTTGGCCTAAGACTATTATTTCTTCTCTCACTCTGTCTCTCTCTCTTATTCTTTTTCATCTGTTTATGAAATTTCTGCTTGACTATGAGTTATATTTGGTCTTCTGTTTAAGGTCCCTGTATGTTCCAGGTTTCTGGGATGGCCCAAATCTCACTTATATGTGTCAAGGAGGGCAAAGAATAAAGAGGAAGAGTTGGTGGAGTTTCTTTTTTTTAAAAAAAAGAAAGTGGAAAAATCCATACTCCTTTCAAGGAGATAGGTATATGTGTGTGCTGCTTTTTCTCTTTTTTTTTTTTTGAGATGGAGTCTTGCTCTGTTGTCCAGGCTGGAGTGCAGTGGCACAATCTCAGCTCACTGCAACCTCCACCTCCCGGGTTCAAGCGATTTTCCTGCCTCATTTTTGTATTTTTAGTAGAGACGGGGTTTCACCATGTTGGCCAGGATGGTCTCGATTTCTTGACTTTGTGATCCGCCTGCCTCGGCCTCCCAAAGTGCTGGGATTACAGGCGTGAGCCACAGTGCCCGGACTATGTGCTGCCTTTTTAAAATCTATTATACAGCCTTCTAGTCTCAGATTTTCAGCTTCCAGTCACCAAGAGTCAGCTGAGAATAAATACTTCAGTCTTGATCCTCGCCAGTTACTGAAATGAGTGAACTAACATAGGGGAGGCACTTACACATAGTCCTGGCATATGTGGTAAGCACTCAGTAAACATTAGCTACTTCTATTGTTATTATACAAGGCTTAATAGGGGTTTTTGCCCTTATTCTGTGATACTTTCTTGAATTGTTTTAATTTTCTAGAAATTTGTAGAGTGAAAATACTATTTCTTCTGAAAGCTTTAAATATTTATTTATATATATTCTAAGCCTAAGGAAAGCTTAGAAAATGGAAAACTGCGAGGAACTGCTCAAAGGAATTTACTTTAATACACCTTAAAATATAGACAATTTAGATAGGAAATAAATTTGTTCTTATTTGTGTTTTATATTATGTTGAATAAACATTTGCTCACTATTCAAATCTATAAATTTTGCTTGAAAGATTTCTATTTGCTTTCATGTGTTTGCTCAACTTAACAGGTATTAGCAGAAGTCACAGTAAGCGCTCAGGCTTCAGCCAAAATTAAAAATGAAGTACAGGAGGTAAAAGACAAAGCCCAAAAAATTGTGGATGAAATTGATAGTGAAAAAGTAAAAGCTGAAAGCAAGCTCGAGGCAGCTAAACCTGCATTGGAAGAAGCAGAAGCAGCCCTGAATGTGAGCAGTGCATTGTTACCCCTTCCAACACAAGTCCTAGAAGGCATCATGTTTCATTACATGAAATTAACTCATCAGAAAACTGAATTGAATTCTTAATGTGATTGATAATCTCTGAGTCTGGAAACAAATGTGTCAATTCAGTTTTCTAAGTTTTAATTTTTTTAAAGTCCTCACCTTTTATATTATTTTCATCCCACAAATTGGCCTTCCATGAGAACTGAGAAATAATGCTAGTGGTTAGTGGCCTAAACTATGAGAAATTCAGATTACACAGAGAACCTGCTCAGTTTTTCCACCATCCCTTCCAGATTATGTCACGCCCCCTTTTAAAATCTTCCTGTGGTTCCCACTGCTCTTAGGATAAAGTCCTGAGCTAGGCATTCACAGCTGTGAGGCAAAAGGTGCACAGCTTTGGAAGACCTCTGCATTCAACCTCTATGTATAATACACACACACACACACATATATATACACATGCACATATATGGTTATATACACAGGTGTATATACATACACGTATATATACACACACGTACATATATATGGATATATACACACTTATATACACACGTGTATATACATACACACTGCTAATACACACACATATATGTATGTATGTACGTATATATGATCTGGAGTAAATTTACTTAACTTTCTTGGGTATCTGTGGGGATTATAATATCTCATTGATCCTTAAAGAATCAATGCGAGCATTAAAAGTAATTAATACAAAGTGCTAGGTACATAGAAAGTGCTCAATAAATATTAGTGCTTCTGTTCCTGCTGACGACCTGGCTCCTGTCTATCTCTTGAACTTGTATATCTTGTCATTTTGTCCCTACACACAATGCGATCCAGTCATACAGAAAAATATATAGGATTCTGAAAGAATGGTCAGGGTCTGTTACCTTTAAACGTGCCTCCACCTCTGCCGGGAATGCTTTTCCTAACTTTCATTGCCTAATTAGAGTCAATCTTCAAATCTGGGCCCAGACCTCACTCCTCCTAGAAAGTTTTCAGTTCTTCTTCAAGGCCTTTCTTTGTTTTCGTGTCACTCACATGCTTCTGTCATGGCAGAAATCCTTATGTAGGTTAATTGTATTTTCTTTGCCATTTTTCAGGAGGTTATGAGGACAAGACTATTTTTGTTTGTTTTGTTTTATATGGGAGAATGCCTGCAATTGTTAAATGAACAAATAAATCTGTGATAATAATTTAATAAAATGTTAACAATGACCAGGACACGTTCTGCACCCCTACTTCCTTTATGGGTCTTACTATAACGTACAAAAGGGAGAGATCACCGAACCAAAGGAGTCTTAGAACATGTTATTGATCATATGGTCTCCCAGTTTTTGCCTTGATGGTCAGGCAATGTCTTAATCCAAACCCAGGCAATGGATAGAACTTTTCAAAAATATTTTTATGAGCCATGTATTACAGTAACTTCTCTTGTCTCCTTCTAATTCCTCCCCCTGCTATAGACAGGGAAGCCCTCAAAATGAAGGCTGAAGGTGAGGTTTCTGATATTCAGGGCTTTGTATCCTCTCTTAATATCCACAGCTAATATAGACCCTGTGCTTTGAAGATGCAAGTTATCTAAATGTTACATATCAATGGGACTTATTAACAGAGGTCTGTGATGGCAATGCCTGGTAGTGATATTTTAAACCAATTCATTGGGAGCAAAAGGGAAAAAAAGAATACATACAAATAAACAAACAGAAATACCAAAATAACAATGAAAGAGCCACTAAGCAAAAATCTTGGAACTGGAGAGAAAATATGCTTTAAAGTTTTCTATCTTAATTATTTAAAAGTATTAGATTTCTGTGTAGCTATTAATACCACTCAACAAACAAAATATCGATCCCTAATCCCAAATACAGACTATCAAGCCAAATGATATTGCCACAGTCAGGAAACTTGCAAAACCACCACATCTTATTATGAGAATCATGGACTGTGTTCTGTTACTATTTCAAAAGAAAATTGACCCTGTTACTATGGATCCAGAAAAACCTTGCTGCAAGCCATCATGGGGAGAGTCATTAAAGGTAAGTCAAGTCTATCTTTGTCAATCCTATGAGCTGCATCAGGCATCCTCAGCCTGGGACACTCAATATAGACCAGACAAACTGGCAGACAATAATTGATCATTGTGTATTGAAAAGTTTATCTTAAACTGCATCACATAAAATGTAAAGGGGGATAGATTTAAAGCTGAATGCCTTCTTTTTATGACATCTGTCCAGAACCGGTGGCTAGTATTGGCACAGCCTTGGTGTCAACCCAGCCCAATCTTCAAAACGGGGCTTGTGTGGTTGGTGGCATTCACATGCACTTACCAGAAAGAAAACTTACATAGCTTTTCTTCTTTACTCTTTTCACGTGGAATCCAGAAGACAATTTGTGATTTACAGATTTAGGTTGGCTACTGCCAATAGTCTCAATTTGTATATTTAGAGCAAATCTACTTCTTGGAGAAAATTCAATTTAGAAGTACATATTAACTCAGGAAGAAAGTATTTATTTTCTTCCAGAACTTACAGGTTATAATACTATTTTTCAGTTGATGAGTGCAACAGGATTCCTGTGGAGCCTTCAGCAGTTCCCTAAGGACACTATAAATGAAGAGACTGTTGAGCTACTACAGCCATATTTTAATATGGATGATTATACTTTTGAAAGTGCCAAAAAAGTCTGTGGGAATGTGGCTGGTCTCCTGTCTTGGACACTTGCTATGGCAATATTTTATGGCATCAATAGAGAAGTGTTGCCTCTGAAGGTAAAAGTTTCCTTCCTTCTCCCAGTAAATCAATGTTTCATAAAATCAATTATCAGTATTACTGCTATTAAAAGAAAATGTGTAGTTTAGATAAAGGTAGATGTCCCTGTTACCAAATTTGTCTTTTTTCCTGTGTCCTCTCAAAGTTTCTCCTTCTTTTTATGTCTGTTACATGCTTCTTGACAATGCAGGCGAGTGACTGAAACCAATGTGTTAACTTACACAGGAAATGAGTTTCTTGGGAATAATAATCAAGCTGTCATAAGAAGAAAAACTTGCCATTTCTTTGAAGTTTGGAGATTAGGTTTGGAGGTTGAATTTGATGACTGTATTTCAAACAAAACTTATAAAAATTAGACTTGACACTAGAAATGTTTTAAATTTCCAAGACAGGAGGAGAACCTTAAATGCAATCGAAGAAGCAAACAAAACCTAAAAGGTTGTTCACAAAAGACAAATCAAGATGTTGCAGATTTCCCATAACCCTAAACACTAGAAGATAATGGAAACACATATGCGGCGTTTTGAGGAGGAAAATGCTGGGGTCCAAGCACTCAATAATGGGCAAAGCTGGTCTTCATGTATGAGGGAACAGAAAGAGATTCTTAGGAGTGCAAGGATTCGTGAAATGTGTCAGTCAGATACACACTGCCTCCAGGGCCCTGTCTCCATCCCCTACCCCCACAAAGCTGAAAGTATTGTGAGTGGTTGCTCTGTGGAATGGATAATGATGAGTCGGTGGACAGGGGGTTACTGTTTTTCATAATAAGCTTTAGAGAAATGGCTGCCTCTTTAAAACCTGTGCATGAGGAACTTCGAGAAAAATAGAAAATCAATTTAAAATAAAAAGTTTCAACAAAGAGAAATGATAGGAAAAATATGAAAAAAAAAACACCCCAACAAAAAGATACCAAGGGAGAAATCTTACAATAAATGTAGAATTCAAGAAAAAAACAAAACACACACACATCAGAAAAGAGCTATTCTTTGTTGATAAAAATTATGATCCATAGTGAAGACAATTAAAATAATGTGTTATGCAATAAATAAAATAGCATCAAATCATAGAAAGCAAATCCATTAGTATTTTCAGTGGAAATTAACAAATATACTGTAATTTGAGATTGTGGCACATGCTATCAAATTAACAAAAATAATATTGTAATTTGAGATTGCGGCTACTCCTGGTAGGCATAGGGCCAGCTTCTTGGGTGTGCACACAGGGCCTTGTGTTAATGCTCTGCTGTTGCCATCTTCAGATTCTTAATAATTTTTTTTAACAAGGGGCCCCACATTTTTCATTTTGCACTGGGCCCTGTAAATTATAGAGGCAATCCTGAGTAGGCATAAATTAGTAATTATATAGAAATTTTACATGATATTATTTTTCAGGTTGAATAACTACTTTGAACTTTCTCCAATATAAACAAAGAATATGAAATTATTTCTAGAGTACAAGAAACATTTATAAGAATTAATTATATTCAATGGTAAAAGAGGACCTCGATTAAATTCCTGAAAGCAAAAAATCCTGGGGTCTCATTCTCTGATTATAAGCAATAATACTGGAAAGTTTACATTAAAATGAAGTCAGTCATTCCTAATTAGTACATAATGAAAATAAGTGAGTTACCAAAGCTTCTGTGATATGGCCAAAATGGTACATTCTTAGCCCTTACATGCATCAAAGAAACTAAACATTCCACTTAAGAGTTAAAGTATATACTCACTCATAAGCATACATACACACGAAATTTAAGGAAAGCAGAATAGAGCTAATAAAAATAACATTAAAAATTAGAGAAGAGAAAAGCAGCAGAATTAATGAGCAAATCTTTTTTTTTTTTTTTGAGACTGTATCTTGCTCTATCATCCAGGCTGGAGTGCAGTGGTGTGATCTCGGCTCACTGCAAGCTCCGCCTCCCAGGTTCACGCCATTCTCCTGCCTCAGCCTCCCAAGTAGCTGGGACTGCAGGCGCCTGCCACCATGCCCAGCTAATTTTTTTGTATTTTTATTAGAGACGGGATATCACCGTGTTAGCCAGGATGGTCTCGATCTCCTGACCTCGTGATCCACCCGCCTCGGCCTCCCAAAGTGCTGGGATTACAGGCGTGAGCCACCGTGCCCCGCCCGGCCATTCATTTTGGGATTACAGGTGTGAGCCACCACTCCCGGCTGGCATTAATGAGCAAATCTAAGAACCTATGCTTTACAAAAACAAAACTGTAAGAAATATTCCAGGAAAATCTAATCAAGAAGAAAATAAAAACAAATGAAAATAGAAAGATAAATCCTCATAATTCTAGATGTGAAGATTCAAATAATTATAAAGCAATTTTTTTTTAAGAGACAGAGTTTCGTTCTGGCCCCCAGGCTGGAGTGCAGTGGTGCAATCATAGCTTACTGTAGCCTTGAATTCCTGGGATTAAGCAATCCTCCTCCCTCAGCCTCCCAAACTGCTAGGATTATAGGTGTGAGCCACTGTGCCAGGCTACAAATATTGCATAGTTGTATGTCAATATAGTAGAAAATCTAAATGAAATAAAAATGTTATGGGAAAAGGAGATAAATTCAAACAAACATTGAGAACAAAAATAAGAAAGGTATCAAAGAACTTCTACCCCAGAAGGCTTTGGGCCTAGATTACTTTACTGATTATTTTAAATTTACAAGAAGCAGATTCATTACCGCATTGTAGGACTTAGAAAAATATGAAAAACTACTGTTACAGTATTTTAACATGCAGAATCTTTGATATGTTTACATATCCGATACTCACAACATTATTTGTAATAACTAAAAATGGGGGGTGGAGAAGTGTATACGAGTAGGAAAAAGGTTAATTGTGATACATCCAACGTGTAGAATATCATGCAGTCACATAACTAATGTTCATGATGGACTTGGGACCTTCATAAAACGAAATGAAATAAAAAAAATCAAAATGCCAATTACCAACTTCCTAACACAACACTCACAGGTTATGTCTGAGTAAAATCGGGGTAACTTTTGTTCTCCTTCCTATACATTGTTGCATTTTCCATGTTTTCTTATTAAACATTAATAATTAAAAAAATTTTTTTTTGAGACAGGGTCTCACTCTGTCACCCAGGCTAGAGTGCAGTGTTGCGATCACAGGTCACTGCAGCCTTGACCTCCGGGGCCCAAGCGATCCTCCTGCTTCAGCCTCCAGAGTAGCTTGGACTACAGGTGCATGCCACCATACCCAGCTAATTTTTCTATTTTTCTGTGGAAACAAGATCTCCCTGTTTTGCCCAGGCTGGTCTTGAACTGGGCTCAAGTGATCTTCAGCCTCCCAGAGTTCTGGGATTACAGGCATGAGCCACCGTACCGGGCCAGTAATTAAAAATTTAAAAGTAATGAAATACCCTCCAAGACTCTCTGCTTTCCCAGCCGAAGACACTGAAACAGATGAGCTCGAAAGTCCCATGTAGTGCAGAAATTATGTGATTTGTGTTATCTACCAATTACAATCATGACTGTTTTGTGCAGCTAATACACTAACCATGTCTTCTTTTCAGGCCAACCTGGCCAAGCAGGAAGGCCGATTAGCAGTTGCTAATGCTGAGTTAGGGAAGGCACAAGCCCTGCTGGATGAGAAGCAAGCTGAGCTGGATAAAGTACAGGCAAAATTTGATGCAGCAATGAATGAGAAAATGGTGAGATTAAATATACAAAATCCCCAAAATGGTGTACTGAAACTTTATACAAGAGCATGCTGTATTTGGAAGTCAGGCAAATGGTTGTGATGACAAAATACTGGCCAGCATGCCTATCTGTTTTGGATCTTTGGTGCTCAAAATTTTTTTGTGTGTGTTTTCACTGATCAAGCTGTACCATCACTGATTTGAGGGTTAGAAAACTGGGTTTGAGATGCAGCTCAGACATTTGTTAATTGTGTGGTTTGGGGCAATCTACCTAGCTCTGTTTGTAAAATGGGGATCCTGATATGACCTCTTGGGATAGGATGTAAGCAATGGCGGTCTAGTAAATGTTTAACAGTCTAGTGTGCCGTGCGGGGACAGGAAAGCCCAGATTTGTAATATTTGCTGATTTCTGTGGTGGAAATACTCCCATCACTGGCAATTCTAAACTACCAATGTAACATCACTGAGCATTTGGGAAAAGGTGCATGGCAGTACACCATTGCATACTATTTCCACCATCCAGATACAACAGCCTTAACGTCAAGAGCATAGATAATATTAACATTTAAATGATTAGGAAGTAAGCTTTTGTTATTTATTACTTTTGCTTTTAATATAATTTTTAAATTGTAAGCTTACATAGTTTAATTTTTAATAAAGGCTGTGTTTAGCACCAGCTCACAAATACTCTAAAAATTTAACAGTTGGCTCTTATGAGTTGGTCCAAGCCAGCTGCTGCATGCTACTGTTGTCTGGGATTTTTCCAGGAGAAAATACTTTGTAAATGGCAAAGAACTCAGGATTATTACTGCATCCAAGACGTCGAAAGGGCAAATCTTATTGATTTGATTCTGTTTTGAAAATGTTCAATAGAAATACTATTTTAATTTATCTGACTAAAAGATAAATTATGTGATTTGGATTCTGTCTTACAAAATTGCTTTCCTTGAAATTTCGTAAGGTAAAATCACTATATTATGAATGATCAAAATTTAATATGTGAAGTTTCATGCACACTGTATTTTTAGGTTATATTATTTTGCAAATTAAGAAATTCCCTCGTGTATTTTTATGTGTGAATATAATGGATGTTTGTGTTAAGCACTTAGAAAAGTGTTTTTGAGACATTCTCCCATTATGGCTGCAGGATTTGCTTAATGATGCTGATATGTGCCGGAAAAAGATGCAGGCCGCCTCCACTCTCATCGATGGGCTGAGTGGAGAAAAAATCCGATGGACCCAGCAAAGTAAAGAATTCAAAGCTCAGATTAATAGGTGCGAATCTGGGTCTCTTCACAGTCACTCTTTCTTTGTGACATTAGAGAACATAAAGTCCATTTCCACGGTGAAATGCTTTTCTCCTTCATTTCCATGTGTTCATGTCTGAATCCTGTCATCTATGACAGTGCTTACAACTTAAATCATGCACTCTAGGTGAAATACTATAGAGGGTGAAGAAGATTTTGTGAAATATTTTACATCTCAGCTGTGGTTCAGTATGAGAGTGCTTTTGATATTATTTGGATTTGCCAGGGCCATCTAGATGCTCACTCCAGTTCTCTATGCTTCACCTCAATGATTTTGGAAGTGTGGATCAATGGTTTGTTGTAAATGCAAGGCTGTGTTTTGCTGGTGTCAATTGGTGTCCTTAGAAAACTTAAAAGAGAGCGCAATGAGAGAGGAGCAAGAAGATGGCAATAAACAAACAAACAAACAAATAAATAAAAAGGGAGGGGAAAGAAAACATGGCTTAACACAAGATTGAAATCTGAACAAGACCAAGGGACAGGATGGGGGAAGATGCTTTCCGCGCAGTACCAAGGCTCACGACCTGTAGGCTTTGGGAGGAAGCCTTCTTTCTTGCTTCCTGACCACCCCACATGTGGCTACTCCCACCCACTTTTGGGTTTTGGGCTCCACTTTGCATGGTCTTTTCCATACCTGGCTACCAAGCATTAAGCAGGGGCAAAGAAGGATTTCCCCCAGTAACAGAGCAAAACTGTGACCTCTCAAACAACTTAGCGAAAGAGCTTAAAACATGTCAGGTGACTCACTTTGGGGAGGGGGCTGTGTGTTTTTTCTTCACAGACTTGTAGGTGATATTCTGCTGTGCACGGGATTCCTTTCCTACCTTGGTCCTTTCAATCAGATATTTAGGAACTATTTGCTTAAAGATCAATGGGAAATGGAGTTGAGAGCACGGAGAATTCCTTTCACAGAAAACCTGAATCTTATTTCAATGTTGGTGGATCCTCCAACCGTAAGTTTTACTTTCCCAATATTATTTGAATTTCAATCTCACTTTATTTCTTACTTACTAAGAAACCCGGCTGCGTGCAGTGTCTCATGCCTGTAATCCCAGCACTTTGGGAGGCCGAGGAGGGCAGATCATGAGGTCAGGAGTTCAAGACCAGCCTGACCAACATGGTGAAACCCCGTCTCTACTAAAAATACAAAAGTGAGCTGGGCGTGACGGCGCGTGCCTGTAATCCCAGCTACTCAGGAGGCTGAGGCAGGAGAATCACTGTAACCGGGAGGCAGAGGTTCCGAGATCACGCCATTGCACTCCAGCCTGGGCAACAAGAGAGAAACTCCATCTCAAAAAAAAAAAAAAAAAAAGAAAGAGGAAACCCAGGTTCATTAAACTTTTTCTTTAACTAGAAAGATTGATTTGAAAGTGCTTAAGAGTTTTTTTTTAAATAATTTTCTTTGTGGTATAAACGTTTCTTGGTGTTTTAAGTAATCTTGCTTCCAAATTAAGACCAATTGCATTGCTATGAACTAAAAGATCATTTGAGAGATATAGGCTTGCTAATACTGGGCCCTTCTTATACCTCTTCATTATTTACACCACTCCTGTGAAGTCATACTCTCTTTCAAACATTTTAGGCAAATGTAGGCATGATCTGTGCTGGTATTAACCTTATTTTCCTTATTTGCTATCTTTTTTAGTGTCTAATAACATAACACAATAGCGTGTTCTGGTGACCCTAAGTAATAGCAAGGCCTTTCATACTAACCTTCCTTGCTGGGAATCTGATGCCACTGTCAATTTCCAGTATATCTTGCAGAGCTTCTGTGGTAATAAATGCTTTCCAGGCAATTTGTATTCATGAGTTGCTTTTCTGATTTGCAAATCTGCTCTCCAGTTGCTGTTTCCTTAGGGGATGCCAAGCTATTAATTTCATGTTATCTGTATTTAAAAGTTAAAAACTAATCTTTTCCAATTCAAACATTGTTGAATTCACCCTTACAGGGAATAGATTATGTGTTGTAGATGCATTGGGCACTGGTGAAGCAACATGGGCCAGAATATTCTTTATTAATTATGGCCTTTGGGGGTCCTGGGATAATTTAACAAAGGTGGAGGCTGATTGGCTCATTGGATCTCTGATTATTTTATTTTATTTTATTTTTTTAGAGCCAAAGTCTTGCTCTGTAGCCCAGACTGAAGTGCAGTGGTGTGATCATGGCTCACTGCAGCCTCAAATTCCTGGGCTCAAGTGACCCTCCCAGCCTCCCAAAATGCTGGGATTATAGGCATGAACCACTGCGCCTGACTTGTGATTTTATTGATCATGTGGCGGGAGGCTGGCAATCTGCTCTAAATTTGGAGAAGGAAATATTCACAAAAGTGTCATTGATGAGCTCCTGGTAATATAATAACTCATCTAATTTATCTCCAGCTATGCAATCACCCGTATATCATGCAGGCAGAACCAAAGGGCCGGAAGGGGAAGCTATCAGGGGCTAATTGCTTGGGACTTATCTTCTCTGACATCTCATTATATTCACTATCTCCGTTAACCTCAAATCAGGTTCAATATGCAGTCAACTTACTATGATTCCCCTAAGTATGAAAATACAATGCAAAAGGATAAACCTTATTTTGGGTGATTAAAGAAGGGATTCATTAGATTATAAATTTGTTTTTTGTGTTTTTTTTATGTGAATGTTATTTGGTTCACATTTACAAGTTTGCTTTTTTAGAAGTACAAGTTTCTTAGTCTCGAAGGAAAATAATGTCCATATTTTAAATTATTTTACTTTATGGTACTTTTAATTACTAATGAGGGCATTCCTGTTCTCCTTTGAATGGTGATATCCATTTTCTGTTGTTCAGATTGGTGAGTGGGGGCTACAGGGATTACCAGGAGATGATCTCTCAATTCAGAATGGCATTATTGTGACAAAGGCCACCAGATACCCACTCCTCATAGACCCACAAACTCAAGGCAAAACTTGGATTAAATCAAAGGAAAAAGAAAATGATTTGCAGGTATGTAGCATTTGGTGCAGGGGAAAATAATCTTGAAATCATGAAACTTTTCAAAATTTCAGTTGAATCTGCAGTCATAAAGTTGTCATCTCCATGACAAATGTTTGCTAATTCACACTCTTGAGTTTTCTAATAGCAATTTGGGGCAACAGCTCTGATTCTTTTCTCTCTTTTGTACTCTCCTTATACATTTCCCTGACTCCATTGCTTTTGCTAATATTGAATGTGGCTTTTGTTCCGGGCCTTGGGTTTGGTCCTATAGGAAAGTGGCAAATAGAATATTGTGATCCCTCAGTTCAAGACCATTCATGCCAACCTTGCTCAGGCTCTGGGTACTACATAGCTTACTGAGTCCGGCTTTGGTGCTTGCATGTAATAAGGTGTTAATTTTAAGGCGGGGGTAGACAAGGGCAGGATTCCAACATTCCTGACACCCTTAGGGATTCTGTTACTATTGATATTTTAATTCAACTACCGATGTGGGATATTCAGTGTTTCCTAGACACTGTTCCCAGAGTTCTAAACCTCCTGCCCCCATATTTTTGCTTATACTATTTCTACTAACCAAAATGTCTTTCTCCACCCTCCACTTACATCCCAGATAAAAATCTCAGCCATTCTTCAAAGTCCACATCCACCACTACCTCCATCATGACTTTTCTGTGTCCCCAGCACAATATAGCCTGTCCTGAATCCTCACAATGTCTTGTTTGCACTTCTGTTGTGGACTTAGAATCTGACTTAAGTTATTGTTCTTTGCACATTTATCTTTTATTTCTGCTGTACCATGAACTCATTGTTGGCCAAGTTTTATTCATCTTTACATGTTCTGCACTGCTCTTTTTGAGTAGAAATTCTGATATTTATTGAATTTAAGTGAATTTATCAAAGTGTGTCATCATTATAGAAAAAAAGAACCAGGAAAATAATGTGGTCATCTTGATGAATATGAAAAAAAAAGCACTTGGTAAAATTCAATGCCCATTCATGATCAAATTTCCAGCAAACTGGGAGGGATCTTCCTTAATTAGGTAAAGAGTTTCTTTTTCCAAAAAGCCATAACAAACATCATATTTAGTGGTGAAATACTGAAAGATTTCCTCCTGAGATCAGTGCTTCTCATGCAAGTGGATACAGCCCAGTGCTGGGAAGCACACCTAAATACCCCACCTCCTCAATACTCCAGAACATAATACATCAGTCTATGTTTACTAAGAAAACCCAGGGAAATCCCAGGCAATGTAAATTGAAGAGAAGAGTTAAAAGGAATAGTGTCCATTTCCACGAAGCTTCTTAGGGGCCACATTTTCAAGGGTGCACAAATGTGGTATACTAGAACACTTCTTAGTTTCTGCAGCCAGGTCAACTATAACTTGTGCCTGGCCCCATTCCCCTTGGCTCTGCTGGCTTTCAATCTCCCTGCTCCTCTTATTCTTGGAACCTTGCCTGGCCCTCCTTAGCTCAGTACATGCTCCTGTGTCGCTTGGCCATGAATGCTGCTATTTTTTTCTGATCATAGCTTTATCTCTCCATTTCAGGATTACATTCACTGATAGTCTTCACTAATGTCCTTTCTGATGCAACCCAGTCCCAGGAACCTTCTTGCGGAAGGAACAGAAATATGCCCGAGACACTTTCTTATTTTAAAAATCATCCACTGCTGGGATGGAAATAGACTGAATTGTATTCTTTTTACTCAGACAACATTATTTTCTTATGTAGATAAGCACATGTACAAACACATGCAAATGAAACACAAAGCATGGTTTATATGCCCAGGGCTGTGGTCAACCTTGGCAGCTTTGTTTGCCAAGCCTACCTTCAATACCATCTCCAGGACCTACAGCTCTGACTTGTGGAAAGAGAGTGTATTTACTAAGCCTCGCTATCAGGAATTCACTGGTCATCTTGTAAAGACTCAATACCTGTCTCTGTGCAGGTGAACCAGGCTCTGGTGGTAGTTACCACATATATAGTGTTTCACAAGAAAAATCAAATGAAATAAACCTGAAATGAGGATTCCAAAATATTACTTCAAGTTTATAAAAGACATTGAAGGTGATTGAAGATAATTATCTCCTTACTTGGGAAAGAAATCACAAAAATAGAATTTACCCCTTGAGAAATAAAGCAGGATATAAGCAAATTTAGTCTTACTGGTGCTTTTCTTCACCTTGTTTATTAAGTTCATCAAAGCTCTTTGTTTAGGTTCTTTTACCTTATTAACTTATAGGAAGGTCTTTACAGCACATTATTTGTATAAAGAAAGCTATTCATCCAGGGAAACAACTTCCTTCATGTGCAGAATTTCTTTTTAGTTATTTCCTTTTTAATCAAAACAGGACAAAAGTAGGCTGATTTAAGTTTTATATTTCATATCTTCTTTTTATCATAGTAATTGAGAGATACATATTTAATTCGGTTCTCCTAATTACCTGTTGTCCCAGTGGGTTCTTCCTTGCGTCTTATGGTCTGCACCCACAATAGCATAAGACATTAGTTGAATTCAGAAGATAGGATACAACAAGTTGAGAAATGAGCCTTTGGGAATCTTCACAGTAAGGCAGGGGGAGGGATCCTAGGCAACATAAGGGTTCAAATCCAATTGGCTCATGCAGAGACCAACCAGTACAGTGTGTCTATTTTAACTAATAACAAACGCATTAAACTAAACACGGAGGACCCAACCAGGAATTCAGAATTGTAGTTTTAAAAAATGTAAGCATATATAAAGTCAATGTATAGTCTTTTAGGTTGACTTATGGAAAGTGTTAAATTCTTCCCAGTAGGAGACAGAATACATGGATAGACCCATGATGCGACTCAATGTATCATTTCTGACGTTCTTTTTTTTTTTTTTTTTTTTTGAGACGGAGTCTTGCTCTGTCACCCAGGCTGGAGTGCAGTGACCGGATCTCAGCTCACTGAAAGCTCCGCTTCCCAGGTTTACGTCATTCTCCTGCCTCAGCCTCCCAAGTAGCTGGGACTATAGGCACCCGCCACCTTGCCTGGCTAGTTTTTTGTATTTTTTAGTAGAGACAGGGTTTCACTGTATTAGCCAGGATGGTCTCGATCTCCTGACCTCGTGATCCGCCCGTTTTGGCCTCCCAAAGTGCTGGGATTACAGGCTTGAGCCACCGCGCCCGGCTCTGACATTCTTATGTTTACTTTTTATCACTTACCCATTTTCTAGGGGTCCTGAGAAAATAAATGAATATCCAGATATGCAAGTTGCTTTGCTTTCTCTGAGGGATTATAGCTATGTGAGTTTGAAAGGATTAATCCTTGACTATTCTCTTCCGTCTGTCAGGAGCAGAACTCTGACATTCCATCTGAGCAATGCCCCTTGATCCTCCTCTTTTGATCAGAGAGACCCCATTACACACCCAGACCCCATTCAACAAAATCATGACTCACCAAGTGTTAGAAATTAATTTTTGTGTGTTACTTTAATTTTTTTAAGTAAGTCTTCCTGTATTGCCCTTAAAATTCTTGGTTACTGTCCAAAAAATCTCTTGGTTTCCCGTAGCGATGGGCACATTCTTTGTAACACTGATAGACCAATGAGTTCTTTCTGTTTAGGTGACATCTCTGAACCATAAATATTTTCGCACACACTTGGAGGACAGCCTTTCCTTGGGCCGACCCCTTCTCATTGAGGACATTCGTGAAGAGCTGGATCCAGCCTTGGATAATGTATTAGAAAAGAATTTTATTAAATCTGGCACCACTTTCAAGGTGAGCTTTGTTAAAAAAAAAAAAAAAATTAAGAAAGAGAAGGAAAGAAAAGAACAATGGTGACATCTACTTATCTTTTTGAGCATAGCAGCAAATGCAATTTCCTTTAGGCAGTAGTATTTGGTACATTGGAAATAAACTATTTCCAAACTGCACTTCAGTGTTTCCTTTTATTTTTTATAGCATATAAAAATTGCTGAGGTGGGGGCATTATTTTGATAAGAGTAGTCATTTAGCTGAAACTAAATAACATTAAGGAAACACATTGTCTGGTCTTAATATGTTAGTGCAACACAATATATATATATATGTTTAAGCAACTCTTGATATTGGTTTTGCAAGTCTTATATGTATACATTTTTACAAAATAACCTAGATTTCTTCCCTGGAGGAAATGACATTTTAATAAAGTCTATACACATTGATTTGGTGATTTATCTCTTTATTTTCAGTCTAAGTTCATTGACTTTGTTGGAAGCTATGGAATATTGTTCTCAATTGTTGGTGATGAATTGTTTTCAGTATGTATAAGTGTTTCATTTTTAATTCATGCCATTCTCTACCTTTAGGCTTCTTCGGTTTTATAACAGCATTTCTGATTGGGTGTTTTTCACTTTGGACAACTTAATTTCATGAATATCAGTGAATACGTAAAAAATGAATATTTTCTCATTAAACAAAGACAGATTTATTCAGAAAAATTTTCTTCATAATGTGAAATCTTTCATAGGCCACATTTTAAAAAATTCATTCAGCAAAGTTTATGGAGCATCCAATATATACTTAAGCCTTTATGAGTTTATAGGGGAAAAATAAATAAAGCCCAGTTAGTGTTCTGAAGGTTAGCATCATATTCTATGAGATTAGAGGGTAGAATTTCTCTTTTTCATAAAAAGAAGCTAAGAGCAAAATTTTGGTGACTTGCTTGGATATTATGGACTCATCCACAATTTTGAACTGCATTTAAAAAATGTTTAATCCACAAGTAAAGATCATATATATTTAAACTGTACAATGTGGTAATTTGGTATACATATACATTGTACAATGATTACCACAATCAAATTAATTTAACACATCCATCACCACACATGCTATACCTTAGATACCTGAAACTTGTTCATTTTATAACGGAAAGTTTGTACCCTTTGACCAACATCTCCCCATTTCTCCCATCCCCTACTCCGCTGGCAACCACTGTTCTATTCTCGGCTTCTGTGAGTTTGACTTTTTTAGATTTCACATGTGAGATCATACAGTGTTTATCTGTGTCTGGCTTATCTTATATGGCATATTTAATATGCCAAAGGAGGTTGTAGACTCTCCATTCCTGAAGGTCTTTTAAAAGATCCTAGATTTTTATCTGCAGTGTGAAGGCATAATGCCTTAGAATGTGATGGTGGCCTTAGTGATGTTTTCAGTCACATGCAGAATTGAGATTAACCAGAGATTTAAGTCATTTAAAAATTCTGTGATTGCCACCTGATTTTTAGATAGCAAAAACCAATTGTTTTTTCAACATGCTGCAAATAGCAGTGTTTAAGATAAATGTTACCTTTTTGAAAAAAGTTGGCATTTTTTCTTTGAAAATTACATTAACTTTTTCTGTTATCAAATATGCTTCAGATATACCTGTAAAATTAAAAAAATAAAATTTTCTATAAACACAGCAAATTTCCACAGTAGGAAACAATTTTCTTAACCGGGGGAAAAAGTAGCAGCTCCCGTACTACAAACAACTGATGGGAGTGATAAGTACTGGCTAAGGTGTTCAAGTCAAATCTTAGATATGTCTAAGTTTTCCTTTATTCACCATTTGCTTTGGATAACTTTTTCATTTGATTTGCTTGGGATCATTGCTAAAAACATCGCCAGGCAGGAGTACAATTCTAAATTATTCTAAATTGAATAGGCTTTATTATTTAAGATTAGTGATTAAAATTTTTTAACTTTCCTTCCCAATTTATTCAAGTTTCACAGCACTGACAGGTAAATTCTTTTCTAAATTGAACCCAAGTTCCTTTCCCTGTCCTTTAAGCTGTTTTTAATTTTATATGTGAATTTATGTAGGTGAAAGTCGGTGATAAGGAATGTGATATCATGGATACGTTTAAACTTTACATTACTACAAAGTTACCAAACCCTGCCTTTACCCCAGAGATTAACGCTAAAACATCAGTCATTGATTTCACTGTTACAATGAAAGGACTTGAGAATCAGTTACTAAGGAGAGTAATTCTAACAGAGAAACAGGTAATCTCTCTCTCAAGGTAAAGAATTTCTGCTTATAATAAATGCCTAAAATGTATTGAGAAATTGCTAAGTATGTGAAAAAGAAAAAAGTTTAAAAACATATTTATCCTTGTTAACATAAATATTTCTTTTGCAGCCTTAATTCCTGTCAAGGAATCATGTAACTCATCTTCTCATCCAGCCTCAAACACACACACACACACACACACACACACACACACACACACACACACACACACACACACACCCCTCTTTCTACTTCTTCTTGAAACTTCTAGGTGTACTAACTATCTATAGTCCTTGTCTTGGGGACACCTGAAAACATCAATAAAACAATGATTGAGAGAAAAAGAAATTGCTCTGAATGGCTCTTATTTCCATTGTAGTAGTTTCAACTACTGCAGTCCAATAATCTAATGATATAGGGAGCCATACCTTTATTTTCAATTAAATGAAATTTGCACTAAAGCAGGGAAATTAAGTCTAACTGAGGGTTCTAATAAAACGAAGAACAACTTAGGACTGGAAGATTTTAAGAGACTGATACAAGATTAAACTAATTTTTAAGTTGACGCTCAGAAAACATTAAGTTTTATGCATAAAATATAATTGCATAAAAATATAATGTTATATATCTGCATTATAAAGTACATTTGCATAAAATATGAGAAAGTAATTAATTTTAGAATGAAAGATTCAAGGCAAGGCAAGGTTAGAAATAATAAGAGCAGCGAGGCATGAAGTGGATGGGAGAGAAACAGAAGGACGAGGGAGGAAAACAGGCAGAGGAAGGAAAAGAGGAGATGGGAATCCAGGGTCTCAGACGCAGGAAAGACATCCAAGAAGGGAGAGAGAAATGACACAGACACCAAAGAAATAGACTCAGTGAAAGGCAGCATCATGCCTGGCTCGTGGACAGCTCACCAAGGGACAGGCCCTTGAAAGGTGGCTGGTCTGGTGGAGTGAAAAGGGCACAGTCCTAGCTTTGACTCTCTTTAGTTGTTTGGTCTAGTTTCCAATAAACCTGGGGCTTATGCAGTCCAGGAAGGGAACTTGTTCCTCTTCCACAGCCAGGCAGAGATGGCCCTGGCCCGGCAATTCACTGTTGCCATCGCCTCTCAGGATCCCATGCTGTTAACTGTTGACGATTAGTCCCTTGTGGTCTAATTGGTGCTGTGGGTTTATTTTGAGATGATTCCTCGCTGGTCTAGATCCCCCCTGCAGGCTGCACTAACCTCCAGAAGTCAAGCAACTCCACTGACCAAAGGTCCTCAGGGCTCCCCACACCCGCTCTTCTCATTCCCTAGCTTCCTCTTCAAGAGAAGTGCTAATAGCAACCTTGCTGGAGAAAAAAAGTGCACATTTAATATGCAGGAGGGTATTCTAAACATTATATTTAACCCTCCTAACAATCCTCCTATTACACCCACATTTTTACAGATGAGCAAATGGAGACCAAAGAAAATAAGGGTCCTCATCTATAACAGCACAGGGACTTTGCAGCCTGCCAAGCCTCCTAGATAAGTTTTACAGGTCCTGCTATGAAGTTGAGCTAGAGTCCACTGTGCTATGATATCTGATATCCAGAAAAGGAAGCTAATATGATTTCATTTTGTCCATGTATTCCTACACTGCCACCCAGGGGTGACCATTTTAATGAAAATGACTAACTGGTTATTTCCCTGCAAATAGAGCAATGCTCTTCATCGCCCCGTCAAATCCTGCCACCCTGTAAGTACAATGCCAATAACACTAGTCTTGGAGTTGGAGGACAAGGGTATTAGGCTTTTATAACATACAGCTGGTTACTGGCAGAGACCGGCCTAATACCCTTGTTATTCAGAGTTCATATTTCTGGGTCCTCGGCTTTTCCAAATGTAAAATAAAGAAATTGGACTAAATTCAGCACATTTCAATTTGGCAAATATTTATTGGGTTGAGTTTCTTCTCTACAAAGCCTCAAGTTAAGTACTGTCAATAATACAAAGATGAATAGGAAAGTTTACGTATCTGTCTTCTAGATGCATAAACCGTAGTTGGAGGGAAATAATCTACTGATAGATTGTGATACAAACTATATTAGAGGCCAAGCATGGTGGCTCACCTCTGTATTCCTAGCACTTTGGGAGGCTGAGGCAGGTGGATTACCTGAGGTCAAGAGTTTGAGACCAGCCTGGCCAACATGGTGAAACCCCGTCTCTACTAAAAATACAAAAATTAGCCGGGTGTGGTGGTGCACGCCTGTAGTCCCAGCTACTCAGGAGGCTGAGGCAGGAGAATCGCTTGAATCCGGGAGGCGGAGGTTGCAGTGAGCCGAGATGACACCACTGCATTTTAGCGTGGGCGTCAGAGGGAGACCATCTCAAACAAACAAATAAAGAAACAAAACACACACACACAAAAAAAAAAACCAAAAAAACAAAACAAACTATATTAGATGTGCAGATAAAGACTGTGCCATGACTTTTGATTGACTGGTTCAGGAAGACTTTCTGAAAATGATGAAATTTCTGAAGCAGTTTTCCCAGAAACCTTCCCAAATAAGAAGTTTTAAAACGCCTTCTTTTAACATAATTCTACATGCAACATGTGATTCTGTATAAAGTCAGAAAAAAATGTTATGAGGAATATTATTGCGATGATTTCAATGTGGACTCTACGTTTAGTGAGAGTATCAGTGATACTGACACATCGCTCTCAGTGTTAAATTTCCTGAATTTGAATATTGGACTATGCTTATGTAAGAGTGACCTGGTTCTTCAGAGATTTGCTAAAGTGTTTAGGGGTAAAGGGACATGACATCCAAGAGTGATTCAGCAGTAATAGTAATAATAATAACAATAATGACAATATTATGTTTTCTATAGAGATATAGCGATAAAGCAAAATGTGATTTGGTGAATCTAGGTGAAGGCTGTATGAAAGTTCCTTGTATTAGGCTTGCAACTTTTTTGAATGCTTGAAATTTTTTCAAAATATAATTTTAAAAATATATCATTTTATGTAAGAAAAAAATACCCTGTAAACATTCAAGTTTGCCCTCTGTAGAAGGAGATACAAATAAAATGGAAAATGGGTTTGTATTGGCAACTGGCTGTGCCAAACCAGGTACCTGGTGCTCCCATAGGAACCAGGCCAAGAGCTCATATTTAATCTGGGTAGCCCCTTGGTTTCTTCGTGTTAGTGCCTTTTTGTTTCTACTTGTTCTGACTGCGAATAAAGACAGCATTTCTTACAGAAGCAGTGTGGGAACAGGGCCAAGAGAACGGGACATGCTATTTTTAAACTTCAAGCTGGCAAGAGAGCTTGGGGTAATTGGGTAAAATTATTTAGCAGAATTGTCTGGTGTCTGCCAGTATAAGTGCTGTGGAACCTTAATGACAGTGGGCATAATTTAAAAAAAAATTTCCACAGAAACAAAAATATGGATAGATAGATTTGACTAATGATAGTAATTTCTTCTGCCATTCAAAAGGTACTTTGGTTTAAACTTTAAACATGGTTAATAAATACTAGTGAGTTGCATTTGCTATAATAACTGGTAATTATAGTTCCAATGTTATTTTGTGTTTTTTAATGACAGGAGTTAGAGTCTGAGAGGGTTAAACTTTTGGAGGATGTTACTTTTAATAAGCGGAAGATGAAAGAACTTGAAGATAACCTCCTCTATAAATTAAGTGCTACAAAAGGTATTGTGTTATTAAGAAGTAATGAAATAACAGATTCTGAATAAGGATTTCATTTACACTGTTTTCAATGCCCTCATGACTATAGATGTTAGGAAATAGTCATGTTATCAATGCAAAAACAAGCAAGGCAATTTCCATCTAGACATTAAAGAGGGATGGCAGAGAATCTGATTTTTAAATTAGCAAATAGAGACCGAGCATCTGAGAATAACACAATTTTCTTTATATAATTGCCTTCTCCTGAGAAAAATAAGGGCTCCTGATAGAGCTAGGTAACTCATTATAGGTTAATTTGCTTGCCCCAAAGAAACTAATGTGCTCAATCTATTTTTTTTTCTTTTGAGACAGAGTCTCGCTCTGTCTCCCAAGCCAGGTGCAGTGGCTCATGCCTGTAATCCCAGCACTTTGGGGGACCAAGGCAGGTGGATCACCTGAGGTCAGGAGTTTGAGACCAGCCTGGCCAACATGGCGAAACTCACTCTATTTGTTTTTTAGATTGATTATTTCATTTGGCATTGAAATGCAGTTACTGCAATGAGTTATGACACATGTAATCTGCGTCAGAGGAACTTGGGTACCAAATGCCCAGCTTACCCTCTACTTGGCTTGATCTCCCACTTTAGATGGGAAAGACAGTTTCTCCTCTGGGTAGCCAAATCATCATGTCACACCTCAATTTGAGGATGAAATCTCTCTGCAATATATAAAAAGAAAATTTTATCCAATAAAATCAACAAACATTATATTGTTCTGTAGCAGGCAAATCACAGCAACCTGAATTCTACTACCTTATTAGAAGTGAATGAATACTTCCCAACTGCACCTTAATTCCGGGATGTTATTTAAACAAGTCCGACCCTCCAGAAATACTGTACCTTTATGGTGAGCTCGGTGAAAAGTCCTTTTATCTGCCTACTTGTACTGCTCTTGCTAGTGAAGCTGTCTGTCTTTTGGTCCAGTGACTCCTCCCAGCCATTTGGGATACCCCTGGGCATTAAAAATATAGCAAGCAGAACTGGGGGCTGCTCCCCTAGTCTAGCCAAGAGTGTGCTGGATCAAGACCTCTTTCCTTGGGGTTAATCCCAAGTTGGACTTCCACATTAGACAGCATGCCCATCAGAGTAACACAGCCCTTCCTGCAGCACTCGCCTGCCGTCCAGACCTCTAGGGTAGGCCAGAGTGCTGCCGTTTGTAGATATGGGGTTTGTTAGCTCAGTACATCCAAGGTGTCTTTCCTTAGATTTTAATTTTAAAACCAAATTCATTGTCATAAGCATCTACTATTTCTATTAAAAACAATAATTTAAAAAAGGATGAGTTCATATCCTTTGTAGGGACATGGATGAAGCTGGAAACCATCATTCTCAGCAAAGTAACATAAGAATAGAAAACCAAGCACTGCATGTTCTCATAAGTGGGAGTTGAACAATAAGAACACTTGGACACAGGGAGGGGAACATCACACACGGGGGCTTGTCAGGGGTAGGGGCTGGGGGGAGGGATAGCATTAGGAGAAATACCTAATGTAGATGACGCGTTGATGGGTACAGCAAATTAACATGGCCCATGTATACCTATGTATCCAACCTGCATGTTCTGCACATGTACCCCAGAACTTAAAGTATAATAATAATAATAAAACAATAATGAAAGGCAAAACTAAAAATAAAATTCGAGTTTCTCTTCCTGGTGAGATATTTTCACTATACCCCAATTTACTCTTGTTAGAGACAGAGGGATTAGAGTTTTCTATAGCAACGACTGTTCTACTAAAGCAGCGTGAGGAAAGAGTGTACCATTCAACTACCAGCACGACAGCCCATGTGTGAAGTGTTCAGGTTAGCTCACACCCTGAGACAAGTGGGGTGGACAAGCTGTGACACTTGAGGAGAGCCACCAAGATGACAATGGGGGTGAAGCCTATCACATGGGGAACAGCAAAGACCACTGGAGACATGATCATTGTCTTGAGATGTGTGAAGACCCAATCAAATGGGTCTTTTGCTTTTTGCAGATGTTTAGGCAGAGTGGGGGATAGTCTGTCAGTGGGAATGTTTAGAAGGCTTCAGGCATTGGATGGTAGTTGGTCTAGAAGCTTTTTGGTGTCTTAAGATTCTACTGTACCAGTGGTCTTCCTGACTTTGGAGACATCAAGTTGAAAGCTAACAGTATTTTTTTTTTTCAGAAGAGATGTATCTTGCCTTGCAACTTTCCCATCTGTGTACTACAGTTTTCCCGTTTTGAATTTTAGGCTCACTGGTAGATGACGAATCTCTCATTGGTGTACTTCGAACTACCAAGCAGACAGCAGCTGAGGTAAGTGAAAAGTTGCATGTGGCTGCAGAAACTGAGATCAAGATCAACGCGGCTCAGGAGGAGTTCCGGCCCGCAGCCACCCGCGGAAGCATCCTCTACTTCCTCATCACGGAGATGAGCATGGTCAACATCATGTATCAGACGTCACTGGCCCAGTTCTTGAAGTTATTTGACCAGTCCATGGCCAGGTGAGTCCTCACTACCTTCATCCACAAGTGGTAACTTCAAAGCTGGCTTGTATTTCTACTGTTTTAGAAATTGCTTTTTCACTATTCACAATAGCAAAGACACGGAATCAACCTAAATGCCCATCAACAGTAAAGTGGATAAAGAAAAGATGGTACATACACAACATGGGATACTAAGTAGCCATAAAAAAGAATGAACTCATGTCCTTTGCGGGAACATGGATGGAGCTGAAGGCCATTATCCCTAGCAAACTAACACAGGAAGGGAAAACAAAATACTACATGCTGTCACTTATAAGTGGGAGCTAAATGATGATACCACATGGGCACATAGAGGGGAACAACGGACACTGCGGCCTATTAGGGGATGGAGGGTGGGAGGAGGGAGAGGATCAAGAAAAATAACTAATGGGTACTAGGCTTAATACTTGGGTGATGAAGTAATCTGTGCAACAAACCCCCATGAATTAGGTTTACCTATGTAACAAACCTTCATGTGTAACCCTGAGTTTAAAAGTATTTTTAAAAAGCAAATTGCCCTTTGCTTCTTTGATTCTTAAATGTATTTCAGATCTGAAAAGTCACCACTACCTCAAAAGAGAATTACAAATATTATTGAGTTCCTGACATATGAAGTTTTTATATACTCTGTCAGAGGTCTATACGAAAACCACAAATTCCTGTTTGTACTTCTCATGACCTTAAAAATTGACCTTCAGAGAGGGACAGTTAAGCACAGAGAGTTTCAAGCTCTCATTAAAGGTAAAGTGTGTGGGATAAGATGTGGTGTGTGGAAGATGTTGCTTTTGATATGCTCTTTGATATACCATAAACCCATTTCTGTGATCCAGTAGGGAAATGATGTTCTTTTTTTTTTTTTTTTTTTGAGACGGAGTCTTGCTCTGTCGCCCAGGCTGGGGTGCAGTGGCCGGATCTCAGCTCATTGCAAGCTCCACCTCCCGGGTTTACGCCATTCTCCTGCCTCAGCCTCCTGAGTAGCTGGGACTACAGGCGCCCGCCACCTCGCCCGGCTAGTTTTTTGTATTTTTTTTAGTAGAGATGGGGTTTCACTGTGTTAGCCAGGATGGTCTCGATCTCCTGACCTCGTGATCCACCCGTCTCGGCCTCCCAAAGTGCTGGGATTACAGGCTTGAGCCACCGCGCCCGGCCGGGAGATGATGTTCTAATGAAAGTGTAATGAAGTTTTATTTTTTAATATCTCTTTTCTGTTTTTCATTCATCTTGCCCTGGTTACTTAAGATTCAGGTCTGTGCCAACTCAACTGAATATTGATATTTTTGTAGTTATTGATATAACTACATTCAGTTTATTCACTGCTGACCATGCCTGGGAGAATCGATTGCTCAAGTGAGGAAAAGTGACACTGGTGATGGCTTTCTTTAGCAAGAGAGCCATTCCCTCAGCAAGGGGGTATGATGGTTTTTCAGACTGCAAGAAAAGGCTCATTTGTGTTTCATATTTGAAGTTAATCCTATTCATTGCATATCTCCATGTTAAAGGTCTAATTAAGAAGACAAAAGAATGGAATTTTCATTTCAATTTAGTTACACAAGTATTTACTGAGCTCATGCTATGTAAACCCACCACGCTAGCTTTGGGGATGTAAGAATAAACCAGATACTGCTTGAAAAGAAATAATAGCCTCAAAATGGAGATAAAGATAATTTAAAAATCACTCCAAAGTAAGGCAGAATCACCTAAGTGCTGTAAGAGAGCTAAGAAACAAAGTGTTGAGTCTAAAAGGAGGGAGCGATTACATGTGGTTGGTGAAATCAAAAACAGTTTCTTAGAAAATATACCTTTGTGGGTTAAGTCATGAGTTGGGGAACTATTCGGTACATGGCAAAATGCTTCCATCTTTTTCTTGTGTGTTTGGCTCTTTATATATGATTTAACCAATTATTTTCTGGCTCCCCACACCCCAAAAAGAAAGTGGCATTTGAGGTGGACCCTGAAGAGGTAGAAAAGAGGAAAACATTCCATGCTGAAATGGAGCAGCATGAAAAAGGGAATGAGTGGAGAACATCTAAGTTGTAAGAATCAGTCTGGTTTTGTTGAAATGAAAGGTGGATATGGAGGCATACTGAGAAATAGAGCTGGACATATAAACTGGTGACATACTGCGGAGACCCTGGGTTCCCATAGGAAGCATTTTCTTGATCTGGTAAGAAACAGGGAGTTGTGTAAGGTGGTGATGTGATCATTATGGTCATTTAGGGAGGTGAACTTGGCACATGTGTAAGGATCAAAGAAAAGAGGTTCAAAGGAGTCTCTTTCAATCTTCCCAACTGCAGGAATACATTCCCAACCTAGGGTAAAGGCAATGGGAATATATAGGGAGACAAGGGTATGAGAGATTAGGGAGGTAAAGTGGCAAAAACCGATGCATAGAAGAGCCAAGAGAGCAGGCAGAAATGAGTCTACGATTTCCGGTCTCTGCAGAGATTTCTGGTCTGGTTGGTTGGAAGAGAAGCTGGTTTGAGGAGGGTTGGTGTGGGGGATTTCTGGATGTGATTTTAGGGCCTATGTAGTCAGAATAGGCCAGATTTTGCTGCCATAAAAATAATCCCAAAATTTCAGTGACTTAACACAACCAGGGTGTACTACATTCATGTTACCTACATTCATGAACTACATTCATGTTACCTCTCCAACATGCTGTTCTAGTCACTCAGAAATCCACATTGCTTCCAAAACTACTACGGCAGAAGGGCAAGGATGTGGCAGACTGTGCACTGGCTCTTAAAAGTCACCCCACAAGCCGGGCACGGTGGCTCAAGCCTGTAATCCCAGCACTTTGGGAGGCTGAGACGGGCGGATCACAAGGTCAGGAGATCGAGACCATCCTGGCTAACACGGTGAAACCCCGTCTCTCTACTAAAAAATACAAAAAACTAGCCGGGCGAGGTGGCGGGCGCCTGTGGTCCTAGCTACTCCGGAGGCTGAGGCAGGAGAATGGCGTAAACCCGGGAGGCGGAGCTTGCAGTGAGCTGAGATTCGGCCACTGCACTCCAGCCTGGGCGACAGAGCCAGACTCAGTCTCAAAAAAAAAAAAAAAAAAAAAAGTAACCCCACAAGTGACACATGTCACTTACGCTCCTATTTCGTTAGCCAAAGCCAGATATGCAGCCACATCTCACTTCAAAAAGAGCAGAGTGCAATTCCTCGTGTGTTTGAAAGGCGGGGAAACAGTTTGTGACCAGCTCTGATGACTACAGACATGTGAAATTTGAGCTATCCAGAAAAAAATTAGAAAAGATAACCTAGGCTGGGTGCGGTGGCTCACGCCTGTAATCCCAGCACTTTGGGAGGCCGAGGCAGGCAGATCACAAGGTCAGGAGATCGAGACCATCCTGGTTAACAAGGTGAAACCCCGTCTCTACGAAAAATACAAAAATCAGCTGGGCATGGTGGCGGGCGCCTGTAGTCCCAGCTACTTGGGAGGCTGAGGCAGGAGAATAGCTTGATTAGTGCCTTTACGAAAGAGGCCCGAGGAAGCTCACTCCCCCTCCCACCATGTCAGGACACCGTGAAAGGAGCCATCTATGCACCAGGAAATGGGCCCTCACCAGACACTGAATTCTCCAGGGTCTTGATCTTGGACTCTCCAGCCTCCAGAGCTGTGAGAAATAAACATTTCTGTTGTTTCTAAGCCACCCAGCCTATGGTATTTTGGGATAGTGGCTGAATGGACAAAGATACTGTGCAATACGAGGGGAGGAGAAGCATACTTTTGAATCTTTCCTTACCGGTGAGCTGGCTTTGCTTCCTGAATGCCGTCTGCTAATGTGACCCCTGAGAAGGAGGCACATATGACATAGGAAAAAGTGAGAAACCTGGTGCCTGGGTCCACAATGGATGCTGGGAAGGAAAAAGGAGGTTAGAGGTAGAAAGAGGAGGTCAGGTGCAAAGATCCTCATCTCTTCCTTGCCTCCTGAGGGAGGTGAGAAGGGGAGAGGGCCAGAGAAACTCTCAGATAGGAGATGACCCTGCATTCTGCCCAGTGTCACACCCACCATGGAAGCAGGGGAGTAGCTGGATGGGCGAGCCTGAGGTTTGGCAAGTAGGAATGTGGCGACATTCAGGGGTTGAGAGGGCTGGCACGCAGCTGAGACTGGAGGTCAAACAAAAAAGTTTTAGAGAAAGAAAACTTTGTACCTGCAGACAAAGTACCAATGCCAGGAGCTGGGGCAGTGATTGCAGCCCAGGGCCCCGACAGATAGCATTTGTCGTAGCTCAGAGGATACAGTATAGGGACCCAGCCTGCACCTGAGGCATGGAAATCCTGGAGGGCAGCCTGCAGACCTGAGGCATGCTTCCCACCACGACATAATCCCACCCCGTCTCACCTCTCCCACCTACCAACCAACCAGACCAGAGCTACCCTGAAAGAGACTGGGTTATTTGAAAGAGGGTGGGTAAATCAGAGGAGACTGAGAAATGCGGCAACACAGTGGGGAGGGAATTCGTCAGGGAGGATTAGATTTGTTACAGAAAAATAAAGAAGGCTGAACACATGGGTTGTGGTGTTAGCACATTTGTGACCCCATTTCATAAAATTGGAGTCAGGGAGAACTATATTGTATAGGGCCAGGAGAGTCAGGGAGAGGAGTTTGGATTTAATTTAGTTGGCAATAGGGAGCCATCGAATGTTTTATGAGCAGGGATGTGGCCTGAACAGAACAGTGCTTTAAGAAGATTAATTTGGGATTGTATGATAGGTTGATTGACAGCAGTACAATTAGCTCAGCAATAAAAGAGTTTTTAAACAAAACGTAAAATTTGTTTTAGTTTTGAACTGGCTTACATTTTGACTGAATTATTCCTTAAAAGATGGTATGACTTTGTTTTTAATGTTTTTTTACAAAGTTAACAAACATGATCCTTAGATCATAGATACTTTAAAAATATCATTTTGAACTCAATACTTAAGGGGGAGAGTGGAGGAGTTACTTATCGTAGCAGAAATGTTTGATTTCCCAAGAGTGACAGGTTTTTCAGTTTGTTTGTTTCAATTACTACTTTCTTTCTGCAATATTTGCAAGGTGACTTTGACTTTCTTCTTCAACCAAAAATGTCAGAACACTTTGAAAAATGAAATGGATACCAGGCGCAATCCTGCATTATAGAGCAATGGATTTACCTTTCTTCCCTGCCTGGTTATTTTAGAAAGATATTATCTTTCTTTTGTCATAGACTGTGTACAAAAAGACACCTTAGGGGGTCTTTTCTTGCCTTCCAAACTGGACTGGACCTGGGCCTTCCAAGCGGGGAAAGAAAAAGAGAGAAAGAGAGAGAGAGAGAAAGAGAGAGAGAGAATGTCAGAACAACAGCTAATGATTACATAGCTCTTATTATTATTCTATACTGTTCTAGGTACATTACTGTATTTAACCTTCGCAGCAGCCAATCTGGTAGATTCTATCAGACATCCATGTGGCAGATGAGGAAACTGAGAGGGATTCATGTTTTTTTTTTGTTGTTCAAGTTTGTGCAGCTCTTACGTGGCAGAGCCAGGATATTTTGGGGAATAGGAAGGGCCGTCATTGTTCTAATATGTTTGGAAACACAAAGATAGCTTAGATTTCTTCTCCTGGTGTCTCTAAAGCTCAGGATTACATAAAAACATTTCTTTGGAAACAACCAAGAAAAGGGGTGAGTTTGTCTCTGTGCCAGGGCTGCAGGTGGCTCTCTCTAGTGGCTGCTTCTCGCACCAGTGACTCCTACAGTAGCAGTAATGGTGCTCTAGTGAGACCAGCTCTGTCTCCAGGTTGCAGAGGGGCCGACGGTGAGAAGAAGGTTTACACGTTGTTCTAAAAGTATTGTTGCACTCAGAGCCACAGATTCCCAAGTCCCCTGTGGTGGAGGAAATGGATTTACATGAAAAAAGTACTTTAGTTCATACAGCTACTCAGGACGATGCTAGATGGGGAGAGCAAAGACCTGTAGTTCCCCCATCCCCCTTTTTTGGTCCATGAGTTGATTTGTGAACTGGAAGGAATGATGAGTTCTTAAGGAAGACGATAAGATTTAAAAGTTCAAGAATCACTGTTTTGCATACATCTGAATTAAACAACAGTGGAGCTGGAATTATTATGATATGTTACCAAAGACATGCAATAGAGAAATTTTGAAATTGTAACTATCATCATATATTTCATTGGAAAATGCTGGGTATGCCCGTTTGACCTGAGATTTGCTTCAGAATATGATTAATGCTATAACTCATGCTCCACCGGACTCAAGCTCTGTGAAACCAGGGTCTGGTGGGCTTTTCTCTGCTATATCCCCCAGTGTCTGGAACATGCCAAATACCTAGAGGGTGCTCAATAAATATTTGTTCCATCAGTGAATGGATAAATGATTTAAATATTAGTCATCCACTAAAAAACCCATAGATCTATTATATCATTTCCTCCTTCACTTCCTTCCCTCTTTTTATCCCTAGCCTCCCTTTCTCCCATCCTCCTTCCCTAACCCTAACCCTAACCCTAACCTTAACCCTAACCCTAACCCTAACCCTGACCTTAACCCTAACCCTAACCCATCCATCTGTTTATCTCTCTGTTTGACCTGGTAACAAGTAGTGTTTAATGGCAAGCTTCTGGAGGAGTAATGACTAAGAAGTGATATTTAAAACTCACGCATGAAAAGATCAACATATTCATTGATATCAAATTATAAATTTTAGATCGTTAAAAAATAAAAAGCAAACAAATATAATCACTTGAGAAAAATTCCTTGCAGGGAAAAATGACAGAGTTGTTATTTGTACCTTATAAGATGGTATAAATCAGTAAATAAAACACTAAGACTTGAAGGAAATGTACCAAAAAGCCTCCACATTTTCTGCAATATTATTATTTTCCAATTTTCCCATATTTTCAGTCATGTGGCTATCTTGCTTTTATTATTTGGAGAGTACATTTCTAAAAATGAAGTACAGGCTCACGCGTTTCACCCCGCCTGACGCTCTTCCCCAGGAGGAGCAGCTCTGGACCTGAAAGCCTGCCCTCCCAAGCCCTATCGCTGGATCCTTGACATGACGTGGCTGAATCTTGTGGAGCTGAGTAAACTTCCACAATTTGCAGAAATTATGAACCAGGTAATACAATAAAGGGCTGGTTGAAAGTGCAGATCTGCAAACCCAAACATACCTGGGCCACTTAAACTGGGGCTTCCTGGCAGCAATTCCTTCACCCAAAAAAGTCAACCACGTACTTTGGATCTGAGGCTCTGTGGCTGTCTGGGAGAGATCTTGGACAGATGGACCTCAGGGTTAACCTCTTCATAGTTACAGGCAACTGTTTTCCTCCTGTGTGGTGGGCATGGGCCATTTTTATATGCCTGTTTGAGTTGCTGCTGGAATCAGAACCAGTAGATGGACCGTTTTATTGTAGACGACTCGTGCTTTTACACTGTAACTTCTGCCTATATAAGTGATTTGTGCAGATTTGAATGTGAGTCAAATTAAGCGGTTGAGGTCCCTCTAAAAAATTAATTATTTTAGTGGTGAAATATAGTGGTGAAAATGGAGAAATAGGTGCCGATTTGCCTGTTGTTTTTTTCTTATTTGAAAATGTACATTGATTACTGTGGATTAATTGTTGAGTCAATTGTCACTGGAAAACAATCGTGCAACTCAGAATAAAGATAGCTGTTTTTTACTGGGATCTGTTGGCTACAACTGCCTGTCACTGAGGGAGCCTGCACTTTCCCAGTGTCAGATGCCAGTAATCATCTCTTTTCTGTGGCCGCTAGTGACTGACAGATGGGGCCATAGGTAGACTGCAGGTTGGCAGAGCCTCATGCTGTAATCACCAATCCCCCACCCAACATACTGTGTTAGCTGCCTCTGTTTGTTTAGTGGCATTTCTGAAACATTGTGTAGACTCTACCTACTCAGCCTGGTTGGGTCAGAGTCAATTGGATAAACTCACTGGGTTCCATCTGTGGATGGACAGTGAGCTTTGTTTTGTAGTACAACCACAGATGAGTCCTCCAAGCCCAAACAAATGCTTGGAAAAAGAAAGTGATCTTGGGCCGGGCGCGGTGGCTCAAACCTGTAGTCCCTGCACTTTGGGAGGCTGAGGCAGGTGGATCACGAGGTCAGGAGTTTGAGACCAGCGTGGCCAACAGAGTGAAACCCCGACTCTACTAAAAATACAAAACATTAGCCGGGCGTGGTGGTGGGTGCCTGTAGTCCTAGCTACTCGGGAGGCTGAGGCAGGAGAATCGCTTGAACCTGGGAGGCAGAAGTTGCAGTGAACTGAAATCATGCCATTGCACTCCAGCCTGGGTGACAGTGTGAGACTCTGTCTCCAGAAAAAAAGAAAAAAAGAAAAGAAAAGAAAGTGATCTCGATCTGGTCAGCGATTGGGTAAGGGAGATGGTCAAGAACCACTGGAAAAATCACTCGAAGCCCACGCCCTCTACTGATGGTTTACATTGATACAAGAATACTTATTATTGTTTGCCTCTGCCAACTAGATGTTAAGTACTCATGAGGTAGCATATAGTAGCTATTACTACTTCCAGTGGAATAGGTACTTTGCAACAATAACCCTGCCACAGAAAAGCAGAGTTATTGACCCTAATTTATAGATGAAATAACGGAGATTCAAAGAGGTTAGGGACTTGCCCAAGACCCCATTGCCAATAAGTGGCAAAGCTCATGCTCTTCCCATGCCATCATGAGTTATTTCTTTCCCACTCCTCTTACACCACTGGATGGGCCAGAAGTGGAGTGAGGGGCAGTTCTCAGGAAGGTTGCAAAATTTCAGTGGAGACCTGCAGTCAGGTGGCCATCAGTCTGGCCTGCCTGGGGGAAGGAAGGGAGGAAGCAGAAGATCAGTCTCCCAGCTGAGTGGGTGTCACGAACTGCAACATCATAATCTCAAAGAGATGCTTCCCTGACCTTGGCATCCCAGGCCAAGGGCCAGGAAAAGGAATGAGAAATGGAGGTGGACATGTAGAGGCTGGAAGTCATCTTATCACCCATCATGGCTGCAGCTCACCCTAGAAGCTCTACTGTGGTCAAGTCAAAATTAGCAGGTGGAAGGTCAGTAGGCAAAGAATAGTCATCCGATTTCTTCCTGTGCCTCAGCCGCAGTTGTGGAGGACACCTGTGAGGGACATTGTGGGCAGGTGCAAGGTAAGGCTGGCAACACCCAGGCCCTGGCATGCAGGCAGCTTCTTTGAGGGTGGCCAACCAGATAGAGCCGATGCAATCTTCAGGAGATAGGTGGCAGTTGTGAAACATTTCAGAAATCCCCTTTATTTGTTTGTTTGTTTGTTTATTTATTTCTTGAGATGGAGTCTCACTCTGTTGCCCAGGCTGGAGTGCAATGGCATGATCTTGGCTCACTGCAACCTCCAGCTCTCAGGTTGAAGCAATTCTCCTGCCTCAGCCTCCTGAGTACCTGGGACTACAGATGCATGCCGCCACGCCCGGCTAATTTTTTGTATTTTAGTAGAGTCAGAGTTCCACCGTGTTGCCCGGGCTGGTCGCAAACTCCTGAGCTCAGGCAATCTGCCCGCCTCTGCCTCCCAAGGTGCTGGGATTACAGGCGTGAGCCACCAGACCCAGCCAGAAATCCCCTTCATCTTTTAGTGCCCCAGGGACAAAGTGGGAGCAACTGAGTTACAGAGTAACTGTTCTGTTATTAATTTATACTCTGTATCCTGTATGATGAATTGTTCACACTATAGATATGAGACTTTGGACAGTTGTTTACCCTGTCTATGCCTCAATAAAAAGTAGGGGTCATAGAGGAAAAGGTGTAATCCTCAGGTCTGGCATAGGGCATCTGTTATACGAGCCTTTGCTACTTGCTATTATTGCTTACTGTGGCTTTTTTATTTTTATTTTTTTATTTTTTTGTTTTTGAGAGGGAATTTCACTCTTGTTGCCCAGAGCTGGAGTGCAGTGGTGCGATCTCGGCTCACAGCAACCTCTGCCTCCTGGGTTCAAGTGATTCTCCTGCCTCAGCCTCCTGAATAGCTGGGATTACAGGCGTGTGCCACCACACCCGACTAATTTTTTTATTTTATTTTTATTTTTAGTAGAGACTGGATTTCTCCATGTTGGTCAGGCTGGTCTCGAACTCCTGACCTCAGGTCATCCGCCCGCCTCGGCCTCCCAAAGTGCTTATAGGTGTGAGCCACCTTGTACCATGGCTTTTTTTAAAAGCACACTTACGTAACCCAGCCTGATTGTTGCTAAAGAGCAGGGATAGGCTCAATAATCTGTGGTTTTCGTACTTAGTCTTGACGGTACTTGGGCTGCAGTGGGCACCTTTTAATGCCTCTGAACACCTGAAGTCCTTTTCATGCTTCTGAACTTTAAGACCAGCTGTTGGAGAGACTCCTTTCGTTATCAGGCTTTAGGTCTCAAGGTGGGGGATCACTAGGAAAATAAAAGTTTTGATGTTGTCATCTATTATTATTTTTAAGTAGAAATCAACATTTAGAGGTCCGGTTATCAGAATGCCCTGTTAGTGGTTCTCAACTGAGGGTAATCTACCCACCCCCAGGGGCATCTGGCCATGTCTGGAGACATTTTTGATTGTTAGGACCCGGGTGGAGGGTGCTACTGGCATCACCAGTGGATAGGGATGCTGCTAAACATTCTACAATGCCCAGGACAGCCTCCCACAAAAAAAAATTCAGATCCAAATGACAATAAAACCAAGCTTGAGAAACCTTGATGTGTGTTTCTTCTGGCCCAGTCATTTGGTGCAGTTAACAAATGGTCCTAATTGTAGCGCATAATGTAGAAAAATAATGGAAGAACTGGAAGGGAATAGTAATATCCACGTTATTCAAGTCATTGATCCTGAAGAAAGGTTTAAACTGTGCTGTTACGCTTGAAAAATTATCTGCCTGTAAAGAATGACCCGCTCAGGTGATTCAGAATCCTTTCTAATATATTCCGATTACATACAGTTCTGTGACTTGCTAATTGGCTTGCTTCTTTTAGATATCTCGTAATGAGAAGGGGTGGAAAAGCTGGTTTGATAAAGACGCTCCAGAGGAGGAAATTATCCCTGATGGTTATAACGATTCACTAGATACCTGCCATAAACTTTTACTTATCAGGTGAGAACAGGCATTATCAGACCTAGAAGCATCACTCATAATATTGCTAAATTACAGATTTTATCTCAGTGAGTTTACTTCACTGTATCTCTGTCATTGAAAGTAACGGGAAAAACCGCAATTACTTCTGTGCCAGCCTAATATTGTAAGAAGTGTATGTACTTCCAAATTATGGCTTGGGATAGCAGTTCTTCAGTTCCTTGACAAGCAAAATAAAATGGTAATGGTGGCAGGGAATGATGTATTTTGACAACATATTAATGATAGTGCTTTTAGCAAAAAGGGTGAAAAATATGCTTTTATTATTCACTTTGTTCATGATTTACCATTGAGTGTAAATCAGTTATTGTTGAATTTATTTCTTTAAAAAAGCAGACCTCACAAAGTTACAAGACAATTAGCTGATAAGCTAAAGTTAAATTGCATTTGAGAAAAAAAACAATAATATTGCACTGAATTCGAAATATATAAATGCTACTTTTGGCTATAAAATGGAAACAGAAGTTTGAAATTGATGTTAAAGAAGAAAATCGCCCTCTCTTTTCACATTTTACATTTTCTCAGTATCCAGTAACTCAGAGACCTTCCACGTTGAAAAAAATCAGTGTGTGTGTATGTGCACGTGTGTGTGTGTGTTTGTATGGTGGGTGGGTAAGGCAGAGGAGTAAAGCAGGGGAGATGAGACCCCTACATGAAAAATGAGAGGTAGAGATATTTTGAAGCGATCTTTGTCTTTTCTAATGTTCTACACCTAAGTTTGCATTTCTTAGAAAAAGCTGTTTCTTAGACATTGTCACCCTTCAAGAGTGGCCAGAACAACACTAATGTTGACCTCATAGTCTGCAGAGTATGAAAGGGCTCCTTTTTTTTTTTTTCCTTTGAGACAGAGTCTTGCTCTGTTGCCCAGGCTGGAGTGCAGTGGCGCAATCTTGGCTCACTGCAAGCTCTGCCCCCGGGTTCACGCCATTCTTCTGCCTCAGCCTCCCGAGTAGCTGGGACTACAGGCGCCTGCCACCATGCCCGGCTAATTTTCTGTATTTATAGTAGAGACGGGGTTTCACCATGTTAGCCAGGATGGTCTCAATCTCCTGACCTTGTGATCTGCCCACCTCAGCCTCCCAAAGTGCTGGGATTACAGACATGAGCCACCGCGCCCGGCCAGGGCTACTTGGTTTTATTGGAACACATGTGTCTATTTTTTAATCCATCATTTAAAAATTAGATCTATGTCAAATAGTACAATCTAGTAGCAAAAAAACAAAACAAAACAAAAAAAACAAAAAGAGTCTGTGGGGCTTGTCTGTGCTTTACCATATCAGTATTAAATGACACTATCCAATGTGTCTGTGTGTGTGGAACTTGCTATGGTGTGCATTACACAAATGGTATGCTACAAATGCTTGCTGACCAACTTACTTTGGGCATCTTTGGCACATTGGTTCCTCCCCTGAAGGATGTGGAGCCTCACAGTGTGTGGCAGGTCAGCCCCTACCATGTGTTGGAGCTGGTAGAGGACACTGTGTTGTTATGGGCTCTGCCCTACTTCTTGCCAATGCCTGGCTGGCACCAAAACCGTGAGATTAAATTTGTGCTCATCCATGGATAGGAAACCTGGCCATTCCTCTTACACGGATGTGGAAAAGTAGGAATTAGCTTGTTGCCCTTTTGCTAATTAAATGTGTGTTTTTACTCAGATAGAAGAAAAAATGAACACGTTTAGTTTATTTCGCTTAACTTGTATTCATTTTTAGGTCGTGGTGCCCAGACCGTACTGTTTTTCAAGCAAGAAAGTATATTGCAGATTCTTTAGAGGAGAAGTACACAGAACCAGTTATCTTAAATCTGGAGAAAACTTGGGAAGAAAGTGATACCCGGACACCTCTGATATGCTTCCTGTCCATGGGATCTGACCCCACCAATCAAATTGATGCATTGGCCAAGAAACTGAAACTGGGTAGGATTAACAATCTACAAAATTTAGCAACACTTCCATATTTTTGTCCCGAATTTTGCCTTTCATACTTTTATAATTGATTCTTAGAAATATATGTAAAACTGAATTCAAAAAATATTAAACTTATTCCTCTTCCATCCTTTCATACCCCCTAAAGTGAGGGTATGATATAGGTATCTTTGTGTAGAGAAGAACACACTCATCTACCATATACTTTTTTTTTTATTGGTTGTGTTTTTAAGTTCTAAGGAGATGGCTGCATTGCATGGATAGCCGACTAAAAAGAATGAACGCACAACAGCCAAAGTTTATGTTATTGCCACGTCTATATAAAATTACGGCAAAGTTTATTTTGTCACAAATTGAAAAACTATAACCATTATTGTAATGCATAGTAATTAGGGATTAATTATTTCATGCTTTCACTTAATAACCATTCAGTACAGGCAGTGTGCTAGATTTGGGGGTACAGAGATTAATACAAACACAGCTGGGAAAGACAGACATGTAAACATGTAATTGAGGGCGATGTGACAGCTGCAGTAAATGTTTCATAGAAGTGGCCGTTCACAGGATTCGGAGCTACTCAGATTGCCTGGGATATGGGGGAAAACATCACATTGATGATATTTGAGTAGGAAGTTAAAAAATAGATAAAATTTACCAGGTGGGGTGGTGGGAGATAGAAAGTTACTCTAGTGGGGAGGAGATGCGCAGAGAAGTTATAAACACAAAAGCGTTTATAAGTGTGACTGAATCAGTAGGATTAAAGGACAGGGATGCAGAGCACATCTTGACAGGATTGTGCCATGCTGTAAGAAGGACTGTTTATCCCTTCCTTCATTCATACTCTGAAAATCTGAATGTTGTTGACATTGCCATTTGCAATCTTCTAGGTTCAGATATCTATATAACTTGTAGGAATAATCCACTCATGTCTTTTGAGTATTTAAGTGATTGATTGTGAATCACTAAATCTATCCTGTGAAGTAAAATTACATTAAATTTATTACATAGTCTATATAAGCATGATATAAAATCAATTCAGTCATGTCCATGTACTAGCCACCTGTCCCTGTGCATAAAACCAAGCTATGGTAGTATGTTCATGTCCATGTCCTCTTTTCTCATCTTGACTTCGCTCTATTTGTTGTCACCACACTGTTCTATATTCTCAGTGGATCAGTGTTCAAATGGCCACGTCTTCTATCTGAACACTGATACCAATGCAAAGAGTGCCCAGGTTATATTGGCAACTGCTCATGGTTAAGTCTCATTAGCTATCTCCAAAGTAGGCAGTTTTGCTCTAGTATTTACTGCAGCACACCAGCTGTCTGAGTTTATCTGAGAGTGATGCCTCTCTAGGAGCCTTACAGTTTGCAAATCTCTCTCAAATCTGTTGCTCTATGAGTGTTTATCCAGCTGCCGCTATGCCTCACTTCTGTCTCTACACAGGTGTCTTTTTTCTCTCTTGCCACTTACCATTCTTCTCCACATGGCAGAACATGTGGCTTCTGGTGGCTCGTGGGCTTCACTGCTTACATGCTCAGAATGTTCAGCACTCCCAGGGAAACTCCTCTTATTGTCTTGGTTCCAAGTCCCAATATCCAGGGAAGTAACTCATTGTCTTAGCTTTGGTCATGCACTCCTTTCTGGGCCAATCATAGCTTTGGTCATGCACTCCTTTCTGGGCCAATCGATGAACTGCTGCTCTGGAGATAGGTTCCTAGTAGAAACCTTATGTATGAAGCTGGAATGGGGGACATTTCTTAGAAGAAGATACAATGCCTAGAAGAAGGAATATTCAACCAGAGTTACCATTTCAAATGTTGTAATTTAAGAACATAATCAAGAAATTCAGGGTCTCCTTGGGGAGAAATTATAACTGACATTCCATGAATACAGAAGGGCAGACTTGTGCTATCTCCTTTAGTTCTATCATACTGCTTTGCTTGGCAATTTGGTGATTTCCATTTCTTACTCCTACTTTACTTTTTCCAACAACAATCCAGGCTTCTATTGATTCCTTTATTAGGATACTGGAACAACATAGATTTGGTTTTGACACTGAAGGATCAAATGAATTTTATGAACAATTCTATTGCCAAATCATTTTAGCAGTATTAGGAAATCTCGTGCTGCTTGCTGCTTTGGGTTGAAAGTCCCAAAGCTAACTGTTAAAATGGAACTGTTACACAGACAGAGCAACATGTTAGTGTAGTCTCAGCTATTAATATTTTATTTGAAAATCTGGATAATAATCATAGGATGCTTAAGGTGAATGTGACTGGAAATCTTGAAATCCAATTACTTTTTTTTTTTTTTACAGATGGGGGAAACTATGGTCTGGAGATAAGGCCCCAGACCTAGTCCATGGCAGATCTGGTTCAGAACTTATGTCAGGAACCCCACTTCAGTGATCTCATTGGTCTTTCTTTTTCATTCCTTCTCATTGTTTTCATTGAAGGAATTAACCAGCTACCTGAAAGTAACATAAGGATGGGACAGAATCAAAAAGTTTTTGTAGAAAAAGAGGAGAAGGGAAACTTTGGGTTATAGATATTGTCTTGTACTGGTCAAGATCTGTAGTGAGAAATCTGGAGCAGAGGAACTCTGCACAGAGTACTGGGTATGTGGGCGAAGTGGAGAAAGCAGATGGATTTAGCATGAGAGCCCTTCTGGGAGCCTGAATAGGGGAGGAGGGAGGTCTCAGAGGAAGGATGGGCTTAAAAAGAACACCTGAAAACGAACAAAAGAGAACAAATACATAAAACCCCCACAGGTACACAAAAGTAGAAGTAGAATAATAATATAAAAACTGAAATAATAATATGTACAGATGAAATATTTTAACATTTTAAATAATAGGAGAATGGCTTATAATTATAGTAATAAATTACAGCAGCTCATCAAAATTGGCAAATTTATAGAAACATATGAGTTTAGAAAATTCCTCAGAAAAGGTAGAAAACCCTGAATAAACCAATAATCAAGGTGAGAAAAGGTAGAAGTTTTAAAATTATTACATCAGCAAAGACTCTAGGCTTGGATAATTTTCTGATAAGTCCTTTAAAACTTTCAAGGACTCTCACATGCTATATTCTGTTCCAAAAGATGGAAAAAGAGAATATATTTTCCTTTTGTTTTATTTATTTATTTTTGAGACAGAGTCTTGCTCTGTCACCCAGGCTGGAGTGCAGTGGTGCAATCATGGCTCACTACAGCCTTAACCTCCCAGGCTCAAGTGATCCTCCTACCTCAGCCTTCCAAGTAGGTGGGACTACAGGCACACACCACTACTCCTAGTTACATTTTTTTGGTTGTTTTTTTGTAGAGGTGAGTTCTCATTATGTTGCCCAGGATGGTCTTGAACTCCTGAGCTCAAGTGATCCTCCCTCCTTGGCCTCCTGAAGTGCTTGGATTACAGGCATGAACCACTTCATCTGGCCCATTTTCCTCTTTATTAACGTTATTCTGAAATAGTAAACTGACCCGGATAGTAACTGCATAAACGAAAGAAAACCAGCCAGGCGTGGTGGCTCATGCCTGTAATCCCAGCACTTTGGGAGGCCGAGGCAGGTGGATCACCTGAAGTCAGAAGTTCGAGGCCAGCCTGACCAACATGATGAAACCCCTTCTCTACTAAAAATACAAAAATTAGCTGGGCATGGTGGCAGGCACTTGTAATCCCAGTTACTCAGGAGGCTGAGACATGAGAATAGCTTGAACCCAGGAGGCGGAGGTTGGGTTGCAGTGAGCTGAGATTGCGCCATTGCGCTCCAGCCTGGGTGACAGAGCAAGACTCTGTCTCAAAAATAAATAAATAAATAAATAAATAAATAAATAAACTGTAAGGATCTTAACTAAATCACAAGCAAGTTGAATTTATAGTGACATCAGCAAGATGTCTCATATCCCTCTACATATCCCTCCCTCATATCCCAACACCACATCAGCAATTCTGTATCCATCTACAGATGAGCTCTCTGCAGGAGCCTCAGGATATAGGTAGAAGGTTGTGAAACCCTATTAAAATCTAAGACCTAGGAGGGTTGTTTTGAGAGTACAAACTGACACCCAAATGGCAGATCTGCCAATTGTGCTTCCAGGTTCAAGCCTAGAAATGGCCCTGCTCCCCAAGGAGTTTGGCTACAGCCCTTTTTGGCCTTGAGCCTGCAACTAAAACCAACTGCCAAGGGTTGTAGGTGGAATCAGGCACACTAGTGTCTCGGTGGAGAGGCTTGTCTGCCTGCCAACATCGATCTTGGCAGTGAACTTGAAAGTTACCCTGTGGCTTGTCTCCAGCCACCCTCAGCTGAGGTCCCAACTCAGAGCTAACAGTGCAAGAGCCCAGAAGGAGGCTTGCTCATATCTAGCAGCCTGGGAGTCTGAGCCTCCAAGAAGGGCTCATCAACCTCTGTACCCCAGCAGATACGAAGGGTGCCCACTGTCAACTCTGGCCCCTCCTGCTGCAGTCAGGGAACTATCCTACTTGTGCAGGGATCTACTGGGAGATATATGCCCTTCTGAGCCAATGAGATGAACTCTTAAGTCATCATCCTCCAGCATATCCCAAAAGGGCCCAGTCTCAGCTCCAGTCCCTCCTGCTGTAGTCAGGAAACTAATTTGTGCAGAGACCTGCTGGGAGACACACTCCCATCTGAACCAATTAGGTGGGCTTGCCAGCTGCTGCCCCACATCAAGTCCTGAAGGGGTCTAGTCTCAGCTCTAGCCCCTCCTGCTGCAGTTGGAAACTATCCCATCTGTGCAGAGACCTGCTGGAAAACAAACTCATCTGGGCCACTGGGACAGGCTTCTGGGCTTGTGTCCCTGACCAACTTTCTCACACAGTTCAGGCATATTGTCCCTAAAAACAAAACAAAACAACAGCAACAAAAAAACTTGTTATAAATATCAGATTTTCTGGTAAGCCTCATGGTAACAACAAAGCAAAAACCTATATTAGATACACTAAAACTAAAAAGTAAGGAATCAAAACATACTACTAGAGAAAATCACTTAACCCCAACCAAGGGAAGACTACAAGAGAGGAAGAATGGAAGAAGAAAGGATCTACAAATTGACTAGAGAACAAGTAACAAAATGGCAGTAGTCCTTACCTACCAATAATTACTTTGAATGTAAATGGAGTGAAATCTATGATTAAGAGACACAGAGTGGCTTAATGGATTTTTTTAAAAAGACTCAGCTGCATGCTGCCTACAAGAGACTCATTTTACCTGTAAGGATACACACAGACTGAAAATGAAGGATGGAAAAAGATATTCTATGTAAATGGGCACCATAAAAAGAACAGGAGTAACTATGCTTATATCAGATAAAATAGACTATAAGCCAAATACTGTAAAACGAAGAAGGCCATTATACAGTGATTAAGGGTAAATACAAGAGTGCACATGCATGCACGCATGCACACACACACACACACACACGCACCCAACATCAGAGCTCCTGAGTATATAAAGATACATAAATACTAATACATATTAATTATAATAGAACATATAATTAATAAAAAATATTAATAGCCCTAAAGGGAGACATAGACTGCAATACAATAATAGTAGGGGACTTCAACATCCCATTTTCAGCAATGGACAAATCACCCAGATAGAAAATCAATAAAGAAATGTTAGAGTTAAACTATACTCTAAATCAAATGGACCTAACAGACATTTACAGAACATTCCATCCAATAGCTGCAAAATATACATTTTTTTAAACAGCACATGGAACATTCTCCAGGATAGATCATATATGAAGCCACAAAACAAGTCTTAACAAATTTTAAAAAATTGGAAAACTACCAAGTATCTTTCTTGACCACAATGGAATGAAACGAGAAATCAGTAACAGTAGGAACTTTGGAAACTGTACAAATACATGGGAATTAAACAATATGTTCCTGAATAACCAATGAGTCAAAGAAGAAATTTGAAAGAAAATTTAACAATTTTTTGAGGCAAATGAAAATGGAAATACAACACACCAAAATCTATGGAATACAACAAAAGCACTTCTAAGAGAGAAGTTTAGAACAATAAATGCCTATACCCAAAAAAAAAAAAAAAAAAATCACAAATAAACAACCTAATGTTGCATCTCAAAGAATTAGAAAGACAAGAACAAATTCAACTCAAAATTTGAAGAAAAGAAATAATAAAGATCAGAGTAGAAAATAAATGCAATAGGAATTTTTAAAAGTACAAATGATCAACAAAATGAAGCGATGTTATTTTTGAAATGATAAAATCAATACCTTTGGCCAGACTAAGAGAAAAAGAGATATGACTGGAAAAAAAAAAAAACCAGATGAAAAAGAAGACATCATAACTGATACCACAGAAATACAAAAGATCATTAAAGATTGTTATGAAAAATTATATGCCAACAAATTGGAAAACTTAGAAGAAATGGGTAAATTTGTAGACAAATCTACCAAGATTGAATCATGAAGAATTAGAAAACCTGAACAGCCAATAATGAGTAATGAGATTGAATCAGTAATTAAGTCTCCCTTAAAAAAAAAAAAAAAAAAAAAAAAAAAAAAAAAAAAAGCCCAGGAACTGATGGCTTCACTATGGAATTCTATCAAACATTTAAGGAAGAAATAATACCTATTCTTCTCAAATTATTCCAGACAATTGAAGCGGCTAGGAATTTTTTCAAACTCATTCTATGAGACTAGCATTACTCTAATGTCAAAACACAAAGACACAACAAAGAAAGAAAACTACAGGCCAATATCCCTGATGAACATAGATGTAAAATCCTCAACAAAATACTAGCAAACCAAATCAAACAGTGCCTCAGAAAGATCATTCACATTGATTAAACGGGATGCATGGATGTTTCAAGATGTATAAATCAGTAAGTGTGATACATCACAGTAATAGAATGAAGGACAAAAACCATGTCATCATCCCAATAGACACAGAAAAAGAATTGGATAAAATTCAACATTCCTTTGTAATAAAAACCCTAAACTAATTAGGTGTGAAGGAATGTTCCTCAACACAATAAAGGTCATGTATGACAAATCCATAGCTAACGTCATTCTGAACTGGGAAGAGTTGAAAGGTTTTCCTCTAGAATTAGGAACACAACAGTGATGCCCACTTTCACCACTTCTGTTCAACATATACAGGAAAGTCTAGCTAGAGCAATCAGGCAAGATAAAGAAATAAAAGGCATCCAAGTTTGAAAAGAGGAAGTCAAATTGTCCCTATTTGTAGATGACATATGTAGAAAACCCTACAGATGCCACGAAAGAACTATTAGGACCAAAAAACAAATTTAGTAAAGTTGTAGGATACAAAGTCAACCTACACAAATTAGAGTTTCCATATGCCAACAGTGAACTATCTGAAAAAGAAATTTAAAAAGCAATCCCATTTAAAATAGCTACAAAAAGTAAAATACCTAGGAGTAAATTTAACTAAGGAGGTGAAAAATATCTACAATGAAAATTATTAAACATTGATGGAAGAAGTTGAAAAGGACACAGATAAATGGAAAGATATCCTGTGTTTATTACTTGAAAGCGTTAATATTGTTAAAATATCCATACTACCCAAAGCAATCTACAGATTCACATGCAATCTCTATCAGAATACCAATGTCATTTTTTATGGATAGAAAAAAAATTCTAAAATTTATGTGAAACCACACAAAATCCCAAATAGCTAAAGCAGTCTTGAGCATTAAAAAAAAAAAAAGAAAAAAGTTTAAGGCACCAAACTACCTGGCTTCAAAATGTACTACAAAGCAATAGTAACCAAAACAGGATGGTAGTGGCATAAAACCAGACACATAGGCCAATGGAGCAGAATAGAGAAACCAGAGGTAAACCAACTTATCTTCATTTACAATCAACTTATCTTCAACAAAGTTGCCAAGAACATGTAATGAGGAAAGATCAATTTTTTCAATAATGATGTTGGGAAAACTGGGTAATTATATGCAGAATAATGAAACTAGACCCCTATTTCTCACCATACACAAAAATCAAATCAAAATGGATTAAAGACTGAAATGTAAGACCTGAAATTGTGAAACTACTATAAGAAAACACTGGAGGAAATGCTCCAGAACATTGATCTGGGAAAATATTTTTTTGTGTAAGACCTCAAAAGCAGGCAACCAAAGCAAAAATAGACAATTGGGATTACCTGAAGCTACAAAGCTTTTGCACGGCAAAGGAAACAATCAACATAGTAAAGACATAACCTAAAGGATAGGAGAAAATATTTGCAAGCTATGCATCTGACAAGATGTTAGTATGCAGAATGTATAAGTAACGCAAACAACTCAATAGCAAAAAAACAAATAATCTATTTATTAAAGTGAACAAGAGATCCAAACAGACATTTCTCAAAATAAGACATACAAATGGCGAAGATATATGAAAAGGGGTTCAACATAATTGGTCATCAGAGAAATACAAATCAAAACTACAATGAGTTATCATCTCACCCCAATTTAAATGGCTTGTATGAAAAGAACAGTAACACATGCTGGCAATGATGTGGAGAAAGAAGAACCCTCATACAGTATTGGTAGAAATGTAAGTTAGTACTTTGGAGAATAGTATGCAGGTTCCTCAAAAAACTAAAAATAGAACTACCCTATGATTCAGCAGTACTACTGCTAAGTATATATCCAAAAGAGGTGAAATCATTAAGAAAACTTTGAAAGGATTTTTTTGTTTTAAATATAAAATAAAAAAAACAAAGGAAGTGAAATCAGTATGTTGAAGAGGTATCTATCTGTACTCCCATGTTTACTGTAGCACTATTCATAATAGCCAAGATACAGAATCAACCTAAGTACCTATCACCAAATGAATGGATTAAAACATGCAGTACATATACACAATGGAATACTATTCAGTCATAAAAAAGAATGGCATTCCGTCGTTTGTGACAACATGGATAAATATGGAGGGCATTATGCTAAATGAAATAAGCTGAGCATAGAATGATCTCACATTCTATGACAAGTACCACATGATCTCACTCTTGAGAATCTGATAAATTTGATCTCTTAGAATTGGAGTAGAATAGTGGCTACCAGAAACTGAGGGAGGGTAACAGGGAGGAAGAATGATTTCTAGTGTTCTATTGCACAGTAAAGTGAATAGTTAACAATAATTTATTGTGAAAAAAATAATATATAGTCCAAAATAGCTAGAAGAGAGAATATTGAATGCTCTTAACACAGGGAAATAAAAATTATTTGTTGTGATGGATATCTTAATTACCTGATTTGATCATTACACAATGTATACATGTGTAATGTATACATTACCCATAAATATGTACAATCATTTTGTGTCAATGAAAAACAGAATATGACTTTGAAAAGGAAGAATTCAGTAGAACATCAAAAAATAACTTGCAAATAATAACGTGCCTTCACCAAGCTGGAACACATGGGCAAATATCAGAAAGATGCAGGATTAGGAAATCTCATCACAGCAATAAGAGAAAAACTTTTCCTTAAGCTATCATACTGTTATCTTGATAGGTGCTATAAAAGCCATTTTATAAAAATTCAACACTTATATTTGACTTTTGGAAAGTGGGAACAGAAGGATATTTTATTTCTATGATAATGATTGTGAACCCCAAATGTCATGATACTTATTGGTGAACAGCTAGAGACATATCCATTAAAGTCAAATACAGATGTCTGCTATTGCCACTGTTATTTAGCATTGTGTTGTAGAAGATATGGCTAATGTATTGAAAGAATCATAAATAAAAGATGTAACTACTGGAAAGGAGGGACAAAATCAACATTGTTCTTAGACAATATAATTGTCTAACAAAAACACAAATGAATCAATGGAAAAACTATTAGACTTAATAGTCTTATAGTTCAGTGAGGTGACTGTTTACAAGATAAATATATTAAAAAATGATGCTTTCTTATAAAATAAGATATAAAACTCCTCTTAATTATAGCAATAAAAATAAAACTGAGAAATAATTTTTAAAATACTCATTTAAAGAAAACTATAAAACCTTCTTAGAGACATAAAAGTAGTTAGAATAAATGGAGAGGTGAGCCATATTCCCAGTATAGAGATTCAATATTGTAAAGATGTCAGTATTCCCTAAATTAATCTATAAATTGAAGCCAAGTCTAATTGAAACTCAAGCATCATTGTTTTTCTAGTTGGATAGTAGAGGGATATTAGATCTTCTAGAATTGTAAATGGACAAGAATAGCTAAGAAAGCTTGAAATGGAAAAAAATAAGAATAATGGGGAACCAGCACCACCAGATTTTTAAAACGTTATCGAATGGCAATAATTTAGTCATTTGCATTGCAAACATTGATAAATATGGAGCAAAATGAAAGGGCCAAAATTAGACTCTTGTATGTACAATAGCTTAATATGTGATAAGATTTGTATTTCCAATCAGTGGAGGAAAAATGGGTTAGACAGTAAACAGTGTTGAGATAACAGGTTAACTTTGGAAAACACAAAAGTGTTACCTCACATTAAACTCTAAAATAAATTTTAGGTTGACTAAGGCATTAAGTGCTTTAAATTAAACTATAAAAGAAGAAGAAGAATATATTCAATTAGTTATAGTATATATTCAATTAGTTGAGTGGCCAAGATTTTCTTAATCATAATACCTGAGTCTAAAACCAGAGGGACAAGATAGATAATGTGACTGGATGAATTTTGAAACATCTGTATGTTGTAAAAAGGAGTGAAATAATGGCATTTGCAACAACCTGGATGGAATTGGAGACCATTATTCTAAGTGAAGTAACTCAGGAAAGGAAAACCAAACGTATGTTCTCACTTATAAGTGGGAACTAAACTATGAGGACGCAAAGCCATAAGAATGATACAATGGACTTTGGGGACTGGGGAGAAAAGATGTGAGGGTGTGAGGGATGAAGGACTACGTAGTAGGTAGAGGGTACACTGCTCAGGTGATGGGTGCACCAAAATCTCAGAAATCACCACTAAAAAACTTATTCATGCAACCAAACACAACCTGTTCCCCCCAAAACCTGTTGAAATAAAAAAAAAATCTGTATGTCAAAAGCACCATAAATAAAAGCACAAAAAAACAAGGATAGGTGTGTGGGCAGGGGACTATAGCATTCCATTTCAGTGGGAGACACTGGGAGTCCTTTTTCGTTTGTTGTGAATTTTTAAAAACGGTTTGAATGCTGTATCCAAACTCTTCTCCATGTATGAATTCCTCCTAAGAACATATTGAGAGATATACATCCAGATTTATATACAAGGGTGTTTCATCTAGTGCAATTTATAATACTGAAAAATCAAAAATGTCTTAAGTATATAAAAAGTTATTGATTGAATGAACAAGAATGGATTTGACATGATGGAACGCTGTGCTGCTATTAAAAACTGTTTTTCAATAATATTTGATGACAGTAAAATGTTCACAACATACCATTGGAATGTAGAGATATAAAATAATCTATAGGCCGGGCATGGTGGCTCACACCTGTAATCCCATTACTTTAAGGGGCTGAGGCAAAGGATCATTTGAGGCCAGGAGTTTGAGATCAGCCTGGCCAAGCATAGCAAAATCCTGTCTCTACTAAAAATGCAAAAAATTAGTCTGGCATGGTGGCACATTCCTGTAATCCTAGCTACTCAGGAGGGTGAGGCATGAGAATCTCTTTTTTTTTTTTGAGACAGAGTCTCGCTCTGTCGTCCTGGCTGGAGTGCAGTGGCCGGATCTCAGCTCATTGCAAGCTCCGCCTCCAGGGTTTACGCCATTCTCCTGCCTCAGCCTCCTGAGTAGCTGGGACTACAGGCGCCCGCCACCTCGCCCGGCTAGTTTTTTGTATTTTTTAGTGGAGACGGGGTTTCACCGTGTTAGCCAGGATGGTCTCGATCTCCTGACCTCATGATCCGCCCGTCTCGGCCTCCCAAAGTGCTGGGATTACAGGCTTGAGCCACCACGCCCGGCCGAGAATCTCTTGAACCCGGGAGGTGGAGGATGCAGTGAACCGAGATTGTGCCACTGCACTCCAGCCTGGGCGACAGAGCAAGATTCTATCTCAAAAAATAAAATAAAATAAAAATGTATAATACATATATACATATATAAATTTTAATATAGGTAGGTCTACAAACCCTTGGGGCCAGATACGCTTCAGAAATCAGAATGTTCTGGTTTTTAGAAGGTAATATTCCATATATTATATAATACACTGCAGCTAAGATATAAATATTCAGGAAGATAGGGATAAATAAAGACTATAAATAGCCTCACATCTGTTCAGGAGAGCTTTTGCCTCCAAAATGATTTACCGTTTTCAGAGCTTTCTGAATTTTTAAATGAAGGTAAGGGATTGTGGATTTTGCATATTAAAAGGATTAGAATAAAGATCTCTAGAGAGGAATATTGGTGATTTTTATTTCCTTCTTTATGTGCTCCTGTATTTTTCAAACCTTCTAATGTGAACATATATTATTTAGTTAGAAGTAAGTCAAAAAAAAAAAAAAGGTGGAAGAGACACAAGCCTAATTTTGGAAAGGAATATAAAGGCAGTCAAAATTTTACTAAAGTCTTTCAAATTCAAACAATTAAAACAAAACATAAACCACCAAAGTGTAATTATACTGTATCACTTGCAGCCACACTTCCTCCAATGTTTCCTGCATACATGCTTCTCTTGAGAGTTCCCCTTATGATGTCTTGGCAGTCCTTGCCCCCACCTCTAAAAACTCAGCCTATGCTGTTTCTTGTCTCATTGGCCCCTTTCCTTCCTTGAGTGGGAATGTTTCTCACTTTTTCAATGCCAATCAATCTTTTTTTTCCCCAGGCCATTCAGAAAAGATATAAAATATTTATTACCTTATATTAAATGAAGAAAGATTACAAATCAGTAACAACCTTCCACATTAAGAAACTTAGAAAAGAAGAGCAAACTAAACTCAAAGCAGTCAAAAGAAAAGAAATAATAAATATGTGAGCAAAAAAAAGCCAGAAAATAGAAAAACAACAAAGAATCAAGAAGCTAAAAGTATCTTTTTTGAAAGATCAATAAAATTGACAAATGTTTAGCTAAACTAACCAAGAATAAAGAAGATAAAGTGAAGATGATTAAAATCAGCAATGAAAAAGGGATGTAACTATTGACCTCACCAAAATTTAAAAACTCCTAAGGGAATACTGTGAACAATTATGCCAACAAATTAGATAACATAGATGAAATGGAAAAATTATTAGAGATAACTATTGAAACTGACTCAAGAAGAAGTAGAAAATCTGAATAGAGATAAGAAGTATGGAGATTGATTCATTAATTAAAAAAAAAAAAAAAAATCCCACAAAAGGAATCTCAGTCCCAGATGGCTTCATTGGTGAATTCTAGCAAATTTTTAAAGAATAGCACTAGTTTTTCTCAAGCTTTCCTAAAAAATAAAAGAGGAGAGAACGCTTTTCAACCCATTCTGATACCAGTATTACCATGATACCAAATGCAAACAAAGACATCACACACACACACAAAAAAATTCTCAGCTAAAATATTATCAAACCAAATGCAGCACCATATAAAAACATTATACACTATGACCAAGTGAATTACTCCCAGGAGTATGAGATTGGTTAAACATATGAATATCAATCAATATAATATACCATATTAATAGAATAATAGACAACAACCACATGATCATCTCAACAGATGCTGTCTTAATCTACCTGAGCTGCTGCAACAAAATACCATGGACTGGGTAGCTTATAAGCAGCAGAAATGTATTTCTCATAGTTCTGGAGGCTGAGAGTCCAAGATCAAGACCCTGGCAGATTCGGTAGCTGATAAAATCAGGGCCTGTTTCCTATTTTGTAGATGACTTCTCATTGTGTCTTCACATGGTGGAACAAGAGGTCTCTCTTGGGCATCTTTTATAAGGTCACTAATCCCGCTCTTAATGTCTTGTCACTTCCTAGTACCATCACCTTGGGGTTTAGGTTTCAACATATGAATTTTAGGGGAGCATAAACATTTAGTCCAATGCAGATGCAAAAAAGCATTGAAAACATTGATAAATATGCTTAGCCAACTAGGAATAAGAGGAAATTTTCTCAACCTGATAAAAGGCACCTACAAAAAACTCACAGTTAATATCACACTTAATGATAAAAGACTGAATGTCTTCTCCCAAAGATCAGGAGAAAGACAAGGATGTCTACTCTTACAACTTCTATTCAGCATTGTACTGGAGGTTCTAGATAGGGCAGTCAGACCAGGCAAAAAACAAAAAGCCATCTACATTGGAAAGGAAGAAGTAAAACGGCCTCTATGATTGTGACATGAATTTGTACATAAAAAATGATAAGTTGTTTACCAAAAAACAATTAGAGCTAATAGATGAGTTCAGCAAGATTGTAGGATACAAGATCAATATTTAAAAGCTATTGTATTTCCATGCACTAGCAAGAACAATTCAAAAACGAAATCATAAACACATTACAATTCGTTTACAATATCATTAAAAATAAAATACTTAGGAATAAATTCAATAAAAGAAGTAGAAGATTTGTACATTGAAAACTAAAAAAAAAGTTAAAAAATTAAATACTTAAATAAATGGAAAGACATCCAGTTTGTTCATGGATCAGTAGACTTCAGTAAGATGGCAGTACTCATCTAAGAGATCAAGAGATTTAACTCAATTCCTATCAAAATCCCAACAGCCTTTTTTAAAAATAGAAATTGACAAACTGATTCTAAAATTTTATGTAGAAATTCATGAGACCCAAGGCAGCTAAAACAATCTTGAAAAGGAAGAACAAAGCTATAGGACTTACGCTTCCCAAAATCAAGACTTACTACAAAGCTACAGTAATTAAAAGAGTGTGATATATGCATAAAGATATATATCATTGTAAAGAATATATATCCCAATGCAGAATTGAGAGTCCCGAAATAAACCCAGCCCTCACGTATTATGGTCGGTTGGTTTTCAACAAGGGTTCTAAGACCATGCAATGTGGGAAAAGACAATCTTCTTAACAAACGGTGCTGGAAGAACTGATAAGCATTTGCAAAGGGATGAAGTTTGGTTTTTACATCATAACATACACAAAAATTAACTCAAAATGAATCAGGGATTTAACTGTAAACACTAAAACCATAACACACTTAGTAAAAATAAAAAAGGAGTAAATCTTTGTGGCCGTGGATTAGGCAATGCTTTTCTAGATATGAAACCAAAAACTTAAGCAATAAAAGGAAATATTGATAAATTGGACTTCATCAAAGTGTAAAACTTTGTGCTTCAGAGGGCACCATCAAAGGTCAACCTATAAAATAGGAGAAAATATTTGCAAATCATACATCTGTTAAGGGTCTAGTATCCAGAATATATAAAGAGCTCTTACAACTCAACAATAGTCAAATTACCCAATTTAAAAATGGGCAAAGGATTTGAGTGGATATTTCTACAAGGAAGACATACAAATGGCCAATAAACACACGAAAAAATACTCAGCATCATTAGTTATTAGGGAAATGCAAATTAAAACCACAATGAGCTATTTCTTCATTCCCGCTAAGATAGCTATAATCAAAGACAGGGACAACAGCAAGCATTGGTAAGGGTGTGGAAAAATTAGAACATTCATACATTGCCAATGGAAATGTAAAATGGTGCAGCTGCTTTGGAAAACAGTCTAGCAGTGTCTCAAAAAGTTAAAGATAGGGTTATCTCATGACTCAACAAACTTGCCTCTGAGTATATACCCCACAGAACTGAAAATATACATCCACCCAAAAACTTGTATGTGAATGTTCATGGCAGCATTACTCATACTAGCTAAAAAGTGAAAACAACCCAAACATCTGCTGATGAGTGGAAAAAAAAAAATGTGGTATATCCATGCTGTGAACTATTATTCAGCCATAAAAAGGAATGAAGTAATACATGCTACAATGTGGATGAACCTTGAAAGCATGCTAACTGAAGGAAGATAGACATAAAAGACCATATATTACATAATTCCATTTTAATGAAATGTCTGGAATAGAAACAAAGTAGATTTGTGATTGCTGGGGTGGGAGGGGGAAATGGGAAGTGACTGCTAATGGGTATGGGATTTCTTTTGGAGTTGATGAAAATGTTCTGGAATTAGATAATTTGACAGTAGTGATACTTATACAACTCTATAAATATATTTTAAAATATTGAAGTATATACTTTATAACAAAGTATATACTTCATAATTTATATGGAAATTATATCTCAATTTTAAAGGTTCAGAAATATATATTTATTGAGCATCTGTTGAGCGCCAGGCACTGGCTAGGTGCTGGGTTGGCCACCGTGTCTAACTAAGTCCCTAGCTGATATTCTAGACTGGACATAAAACAGACAGTAATTGATAAACAAGGTAGTACATAATATGCTAAGAAGAAAATATGAAATATGCTAAGAAGCAGGGGAAAGGACAGAGTGATAGGAGAGGTGTGCTGTTTTAGATAGGACCAGGACCGTCAGGAAAGCCTTGCTGATAGGGGGAGAAAAACCTGAGATGTGAAGGGAGTGAGTCTGGAACTCTGAAGGAGGGAACAGCAATGAGGCTGGGGAGGTTCTGGTGAGGAGGCTGCTATGGCTGGAGAAAAGTGAATGGATGGGGGTGGTGAGATAAGAAAAGGTGTGTGTGTGTGTGTTGGGTGGGGGTGGGGGTGGTGTGTGGCAGCAGTAGCAGGGACTGATTGTGTAGGGCCTTATAGACCGTAAATAAGAACTTTGGTTTGGATTTTGGATTTTGCCTTGGCTGCAATGGGAAGCCATTGGATGGTTCTGAGCAGAGGATGAATGTAATCTGACTTAGGACTTGAGAGACCCCTCTGGCTGCTGTAGGAAGAATAGCTAGTAGAGGACAAGGGTGGGAGTGAGGTTGCCACCAGTTAGGAGGCCATTCCAAGAATCCAGGCAAGAGGTGGTGGACACTTAGGCCAGGAAATAAAAGCAGAGTTGGGAAGTGGTCAGATTCTGAATATGAAGGGATGCCTGTAAATCACCTCTTGACCCAATATCTGGATCAAGCAACAACTATGCCAGGGTCACCTGAACTAAAACCAGACCTTCCTTTTAGAAGGTGTGTTTCAGAGGAGTTGGATGAAGACAGAGAGGCTGTGGCTCACACTCATGTGTTAATACTTTTTGAGCCTGTCACTCTCCCTCATTGATCTATTGAACATTTGTGTGTTCTTCTGAAATAAGTGGGGCTCAATATCTATCCAGGATCCAGAGGCTCCTCTCATTCAAGCACTCCTCTCCTTTCTTCTGCTTTTATAGGCTGGGTGGGATTCTTTTCAGGTGCCAGATTCCCCTTAGGAGCTGGAGAGATTCATGGGGACTTGGGTGGGAAAATCCACCTTTGCTTGTTAACACTGGGCCTATTTCAATTCCTGATTCTCCAAGCAGTGAGTGCTCTTCCATCCTCCTCAGGCTGTCATTGCAAAGTGTCTCCCTGTGACCCTGAGCCCACAAATAATCCCTAATTTTGCACCCTGCAGATCTTCTCGGAAGATGTGGCTATTAACTACAGGATGCCATTTAAATGGTGTATCCTGACAATGTTTCTGGTTTCTGACGTACTTCTCTCCCCACCCCCATGAAGTCTTCAGCCTCTTATAGTCTCTACCAGCAGTTCCCACAAACATACACTGGTTCACAATGTCTCCATTGATCGCTTTTCCTTGTACAGTGATTATGCCTCTAGAACCCAAGAAAATTGGGGCCTACAAGGGTTTGCCTAAAAGATAATTTCTAATTGCAGTTGTGTAAACATGATTCTCAGACTTCTTCAATTTAGCTAATTCATGTGGCAGAGCACAAGTATGGTTCTCTGCCTGGGACATCTGGTCCTAAATGGTGCATTATCTCTGGAATTATGACATTTCTTATCCTGGAGTGTTTTCATGTTTAGTTCCAAGGTGGTGATTTAATCTGAGGAGCAGCTGAGAACTAGGTCTTAGACGGTTGCCCCTGAATGTACCCATCACAGGGCCGAACTGTCTCAGATTTCATCTCAGAAAAATGATCAAACATACGAAGAAAACCAAAACAAGCAGACAGAAACCACTGTGAGCCTGATATCTAAAAGGAATCAACAGAAAATTAAACTTTACAGAAGCATCTGCTAAAATAACAAAAAGGATTCTAACCAAAACTTACAGCAAAACTAAAAAATCCTTTTTCCCTCCAAGTCCCTGTGATAGCATTGTAACTGCCTCTCCCACCATTAATCTTGTTCCTCATTGTCTCCAAAGAATCTCAAACTCTCACGATATGTGCCTTTTTCTCTCCCTTCCTGACCCCCAACCCTCGCCTTTCCGGGTGGTGCCTTCAGGTCTCTGCTCCATGCATTTCTCTGATCCACACAACCAAAGGCCAGGCCTGTTTGAACAGCAAAGATTTTTTTCTTAGAAACAATAGAAGGAGGCTATAATCATTCAGAATTTAATTTTTCATTCTAATCCTGCTGTAAGAGTTATGTTTTATCATAGTGAACTTTCTCCTATGTTACAGAATGTAGAACTATCTCAATGGGGCAAGGACAAGAAGTACATGCTCGAAAGCTGATTCAGATGTCCATGCAGCAGGTATGTGACAAGAGATTGCTCCTGCTGCAACATTATTGCTGGAAACCCCACAGTCATGGATGTTACCACCTTCTTCTCGTGATGCTCAATCCTGATTTTTCCATTTTTGCTTATCATTACCTGTGAATTTTAAACCTCAGTCTAGTTTCTTCCTGATATTCCCATGGAAAGCTTATTCCATTTTCTATAGTATATGCTTCATTTTACCCTCACTGATTTTTTGTTCGTTTTGTAATTTGGGAGACACACCTGATTTCGAAGAATGCAGCTCTAGCAATCTTGGAATTTCATGATCAATATGAATAGGTAGTACTTAAGGAGTGACAGATTGAGACAGTTAAATTTCCATTTTCAGTTAAAGGCAGACTTTCATTTTTCATTAATGAATCATTTCAGGCAAATAAGAAATATTTAAGGATGCTATGTTTAAATATTGATAATGGTTTTCACTGAAAATTGCAAGCTGAATGGAGTGTTGAGAGAGATTTCCCATTGCACCTAATAAATACACAGGACATTAATTTTCTAGAAATGCTCTGTAGATAGCCTTTTCAGCTGTAATAAGAAATTATACCATTTATAAAAATAAAAATAAAATAAGATCTTGGTTTATTTTTAAGCTTTTGATCTCAGAATGTCTGTACAAACTTTGGTGCAGCTTTTCCCTGGAAATTAATGACTAGAGAGGGTTAATGGGCTAAAACTCTGCTTGGGTCATCAAATTTTCCAGCTAGTCATTAATTCTCAAATGCCCTAAGCCTTAATCTTTATCACTTAATTAAATTCAATAATTTATTTAATTTATACATGTATATCTCAAAGCAATTATACGTAATTATTTTTACTCAGATCAAGTGTTTCACTCTGTTGAGTGATTTGACAGTTTAACTTTGGGCCTTAAATAATTTCTTTAGTTTCTGTGAGTGCAAAACTTTTTAATGTAAATACTGTGTTCACATTAACCATCTTTGGAATGCTAGCCTTTATAACTTCCATGCCCTGTTTGTCAAAGTGGGGTAAATATTGATTATATGGCATAATCAGAAAAGAAAACCAGATATGAACAGGTGTAGCCATGTTGCTGCCTTGAGAGACACCACGGTTAGCATAAAGCTGGCACTGTGGAATGCAGAGTGGGGAACCAGAAAGTAAGTGGGTCCATGATGACACAAACTAATCCTGAATGCTGTCTTCCTCTGAATCCCCAATTGTATAGATGGCACATCCCCTTTGCTGGTTAAGCCGGTGTGAGTTGTATTTTCGCTTACAGTTGAGACACGGTATATATGCCTTGCCATATATTTATCGTGCTCACTGTTTTGTAGTTTTATGTCGTTCAAGATAGCTGATTCCTGTATAAGGGTATTAAAATGTCTGGTGAAGAAACTATGTTCTCACAGGGCAGTGATGGTTTTGTGACATATTTTTTTAAGGTAGTTTGTTTAATCAAGTATTTATTTAGAAAGTGCTTAATAAGTTATGTGGTTTCAGGAAAGTGTGGAAAGAGAGTGATGATAAAGAATAAAGCTTAGCGTTATGGTAGTAAATGTTGCCAAATGTATTGTCTCCAACTTTCATGAGATCATGTGTATCTTTCTTTGTAACTATGAATAACTGTGAACCAGTCTTCTTGGTTTTGGGGGTGAGTCAGTTCTGATTTACCTTAGGCAGGACAACTTAAGTCACTGATTCCAAAATACCCATTCCCACCATTAGATGGTGCACACACTGTACTTACACAAGTCTGTCTTCAAGTTTTAATTTCTGTTCCTTTCTGAACCAGGGGTAGCAGAATACTATCATTTTGAACCCACTTGATTCTAAGTAATTAGCTTGTACTAATAGCCGGAGAAATTATTGTATTGACATATAATTTTAAAAAATGTGTTCAAAACAGAGTATTCACATGGTTTTATAAAAAAAAAGTGCACATTTTGTTTTATTAAAATCATAACAAAAAAGTTACAAGAAATAAATATGAACTCATTTTTGGATACAGGGTGGTTGGGTATTACTACAAAATTGCCACCTTGGCCTGGAATTCATGGAAGAATTACTAGAGACACTAATTACCACTGAAGCCAGTGATGATTCTTTCCGAGTATGGATAACTACCGAGCCTCATGATCGATTTCCAATTACATTGCTTCAGGTTTGTTACTAAATGTCTTTTCATTGAGAGTTATAGAAGTAAAGATGGCATCATTGACATTGTTGAAAGATGAGAACACAACAGGGCTTTTTGGTCCTGTAGAGTCTGGACTGCAAAATCTTATACTATAATACTATAATCATCACAATCTTGACATCAAGGTTAGACTACAGTAAATATTACCATAGAAGAGCTCTAAGACTTGGTACTAATTTATTGAGTTTCAGCTCTGATCAATGTACTTAGTTTATACAGTGCTGAACTTTGCCCCCACTTTATGTACCATAAACATATTGTTTTCTGATGTACAGGTTGAGCATCCTAAATCTGAAAATCGAAACCTGAAATGCTCCAAAATCTGAAACATTCTCAGTGCCAATAGAATGCTCAAAGGAAATGCTTATATAACAACTTAATGCTAATATTCCAAATCTGAAAAAAAATCTGAAATTCAAAACACTTCTAGTCCCAAGCACTTCAGATAAAGGATACTCAGCCTAATATTGTAATTTCTATTTTATTCTTTATAGTAATTTATAGAAACAAAACCACTGTTTTCTTTTCATGACAGACCTCTCTCAAATTCACTAATGAGCCACCCCAAGGTGTACGCGCAGGTTTGAAAAGAACATTTGCAGGAATTAATCAGGACCTTCTGGACATCAGTAATTTACCCATGTGGAAGCCGATGCTTTACACAGTAGCATTTTTACACTCCACTGTGCAGGTAACTATGGAAAGCAGTTTTCACTTTTAGGGGATGGCTGGTGATGTGCTGAGGCCTCATTGGAGAGGCTTCCAAGAGGGCACTATCTGTTGCCGCTCTGTCTCCTTACTCTCTTTTCCTTCATAGCACTTTCCCCACCTGGCATAGTGTATATTTGTTTATGTGTTTTGTGTGTGCCCCCTGCCCCAACCCCCAATCCTGACTATTGGAATGTAAGATTCTCCAGGGTGAAGACTGTCTTTTTGTAACTGCTGACTCTCCTGCTGTCACAACAGCACGCAGGGGATTGTCAGAGCTCAATAAATATTTGTAGAATGAGCTAATGGATTATAAAGATAGGAGCTTGGTTTTGAAAGTGCCTGTGCTGGCCAAGAATTTTATGTGCACCATCTCCTGTAATACTAACAGCCACATTTCAAGATAGGATTATCGCCATCTCAAAGACGTTAAGTACTCTTCAAATGTGGTTGACTAGGATTGGCTGAACTAGGATTGGCTGGCTCTGAGTTATGTACTGTTTTGACTCTATTCATTACCTGATAGTAAAAGTGGTGGTGATGTTGGAGGAGGAGGAGGAACAGCAGCTCCGAGTCTTTCTCAAGTCATTTGCTGTTTGCTTTCACAGTCTTAGTACTGATGGCAATAATTTAAGAATTCTGTGATTACCAAGCAACTTGTCTGTTACGATTTTTAAAATTATCGTTAGTGTTTTGTTCTGCATCTGAATTTTATTTTTTGTTCTGTAATTCAAAAGCTACACACTTTGAATGCACTTGATCCATTCCTTGATTTCACAGAGAATTGAAGAGATTCCTTTAACCTCGACCTGCGTTTCTTTTTTCCCTGAGGCTGGGGTGAAGGACCAAATAAATCGGTTGGTCTATCCCAGGAGTCAGGCTTTTAACTGTGTACAGTGATGGGCAGAACTTCACATTACCTCTCCCTGCCCTGTCCAAAGATGGAGGGGAACTTAATGCTCGCCCCAGAAAATACTGTGTGTATTTACCCCTACTTCATTATCCCTACCACTTTACTAGGTTCCTGGCTGCCCAACAGAGAGGGCTGTGTTGTTTGTCTGTCTCCCAACCCTGAGAGAGTTAAAATCAGATTAAATGCGTTGCTGGTGCTTATCTTTACTAAGTTCCATTGTGGCCTTTGGATTGTCAATTACAGCTTCCAAGTCACCGAAGCCTATTTCATACATTCTTATCTGGGAATTGTTCGCTTTGCTAGACCTTACAACACTCTAATACAAATACTGCTTTAACTCTGCTATTTCATTCCCAATTCACAAATAACATATTTTATGATTCTGTTCCCAGTAGTGATGATTCAGCTCTTCCACTGTGCTTATCGTGGAGAGCTGGTTGGGGGTATTTTCCATATGGTTAATGTGGCAACCTGTGTTTTTAGTGGCCATTATCCAAGTGCTAAAGGGAAGAAGAGCAACAGGACCTTGGTCCAGCTGTGGGGCTAAAGTGCCCTTGCACTTCACACCACATGTGTTTGGGTTAAAACGGAGGAAAAATATTTTCACTGCTAGGGCAGTGAAGTTACCAGTGGAGTGTCCAAGAATAAAAGGCTGAATATCTCTTAAAATCAAATAATAGAGGGCTAGAAATAACACTTCACTGAGGGTCAGGAGGCCTGGACTTCCGTGCTTGCTGTGAAATCAGTTAGCTGAAAGCAGTTAGTTGATCAAGTTATGTCTCTCTCAGGGCCTATTTCCCCATCTGTGCAGTTGGAGGCAGAAGTAGGTGATCTTTCAAGGTTTTTTTCAATTTCTAAAATTCCATCGTCCAGTTCTGTGACAATACAGTGAGTGTAGGTAATTGTTTTTCATCAATTTCAGAAGTGTTTACTGTGATATTTCCAAAATCTCCCGGGAATTTTAGACGTATGTTTCAGAAATATCACAGAAATGTTTGCTGTGATTTTGCCTAAGTTTTTTTTTTTTTTTTTTAACTTGGTTAGGATAGGGACAGCTTAATAGAAAAATCCACAATTCTTTAGAGACTTGTTGTCTTGGGCCAGAAGCGTCAACATCTCTTGGGAGCTTGTTGGAGGTGGATCTCAGATCTCGCCTCAGACTCCTGAATCAGTCTGCATTGTACCAAGATACCTACATGATTTGTATGCACCTGAATGTCTGAGACTCAACTGCCATAGGAAGGAATGTTGTGGATTAGGTAGTTTGTGACTTAACGTTTCTTTTCTGTCTCTATTGTTGAGTATAAGAGCCAAACATCTGATTTGTTAATGAATTGAGTCCTCCAAATTAAAACAGGTATCCCTTGCTTTAAACAAACATGTTATATGTACTTTTGTTCTTGCAGAGACTGAAAAAAGAATTAGGCACAGGATCTGAGGCTCCAGAGGGGTTCCTGCTGGAGTTCATCCCACATTACAATGCAGAACCCAGGAGTAAAATAACCAACTCCCTGCCTGCTCTCCAGTAAAAAATGTAATTTCTCCCATGGAATCCTGGTTTGGGTGGCATTATGCCATCAGCTTACCCCAGTTCGTAGGCATGATATGTGGATTCTACTTCTGTTGCAGGGAACAAAATGAGCGCCTCTCCTTTCCTGGGAGAAGGGGAAGTAGATTTGGCTGGTCAAGGATAACTTGGGTAGAAGAGTGGTGGAGGGTGTGGTTTGCTTTATTCTTGAGGTGGGAGCAGGCTTTCCCAGGAGGAGGGTGCCCTGGGTGCTGCCGTGGGAACGTGCCATGGGAAGATGCACGAGGCAACGCTGCACTAAGCTCTGCTCCCCACCACTCCCCCTCTCCTGCAGCAACTTACTATCCACACAGGGCAGTAGCACCTACCCTGAGAGGGGAAGTTCCTGCTGAAACCCCCACCCCTGCTGCAGTCCAGTGATGTCTCTACTTTTGCCAGTGGCCCTTCTGCTCTCCCTATGGGAGCCTTTTATTCCCAGGACCCTGGTGTGTGCCTGGTCTCAGTTTGGCTGCCACTCCCTGAGAATATTTCAGCATCCTCTTGAAGATTACCTAAGAGGGAAGCTCTTCTCTGGCCTCAGTATTCTGTCTCTACGCTTTCCTGGGCAGTGTAGCATCCAGTGTAGCATCGTTCTGGGTTTCAGAGCAAGCCCACGTTCACCCTTTGGGATTTTAATTTTAAGCACATTTTCCTCCAAAGTCTTAGTCTTTTGAAACTCAATCATTACATTTTTAGCCACCTCCTAACACCTCCTGCAGAAGATCAGAACAATGTTCTATGGGTTATTTTTTTTCCTATTGATTGTCAACATGCTGCTCTTTGAGGTATGTGTTGGACCCAGTAAATGTCTTAAGCAATCGTCTTCTCAGCCAATTATCTACAATTGTCTTCTCAGCCAATGCCTGGGCCCCAGAACAGGACACTTAAGTCAAAATCTCCAGGAGGCCAAAAGGAAGGAGCTCAGTCTTTTTAAAAACTTCCAAGTGATCCTGATATGCGGCAAGAATTGAAAATAATGGCCAAATGGCCACAACCCTTAAGGGAAGAGTCTTGAACCATTTTTATATCCACTTCATAGTCTGGAGTTTTTCTCCCCATCACCTTGGTTTGTCCACATTGAACTGCATGTTTCTTTCTGACTTTTCAAACAGCTTATATATAACTCTGTGAGGTGAGGTGGTTTTTTTTTTTTTTCATTTTTCTTTTTTAGCTAAAGTTATTGATTAGGATCTCTAAGGGCCTGTAGTGGCAGTGGCAAACTTGGAAATTTTATCATGCCCTTAAAAATTACTTAGATAGTAAATAAAACAGGCCTAGGGCCCAGGGAATCTCACTATTAACAGTTTTCATTCAGAAAAGTGTTTGCTTCCCCTATATTTTGTTTGTTTTCTTTCTCAAGTCTGAGCCTTGATAAACATTCCTTTCAAATTTAATAGTGTATATAAAATTCTTGCTTTGGGGAGAGATGATTATAAAATTCCTCATTTAAATGTCTTTGAATAATTATAATAATATGATACGGGTTTATCTTTTACACTCTGCCCCGTAGTGTTTCCCAGAGGTTCTGGCTGTTTCTGTTAACTATTTTTACCTAGTAAAATTTCCCTTACATTGTCTAGTGTGGCTTGTATTTTTCTTTGTATATTAGCTCCAGTCATTGGAGTTAGAGAGATAAATCCAGTTGTCTTGTTTTGAAGCTGTGAAATGATTCTGCAGCTCTGTGGGAACTGCAGAGGTAGAGCCTAACGTAAAACTGGAAATGGCTCTGACATCATTAAAAGGGTTGAACAACTTTTCATCAGTGTTCTAAGGAGTTTTTCATGATTCCACATTTTCCATATTTCTTTAGTAGTTCAGAGTTTTGCATATTCTGTGAAAAGAAAAGAAGAAACTGTATTAGTCAAATTAAGTAAGGAGTGGACTGGTTTTCCTAAAATCATCACTCACCAGCTTGATGATGTATAGTCACTCCCTTCTGTCAAATGAAGTTTTAACATTCAAATCTGTCTGCATTCCATGCCTTGAAGCACGGGAACACTGAGTTGCTGCTACTCACCAGAGCTAGTCCTCTGCTGCAGTAGAACCTTCTGTCTGCAGCCTTCTTCTCCATGAGTCACGGGATTTGTGTTCCTAATTCTGCTCACGGCCTTTGCCAACCCTGAAAGTCTCTTCTCTCCCCTTTGCAAAGACCAGCTTCAGTTTTATTCTTCCCAGAAGCCTCTGATTGAACGTCTCCTTCCGGCTTATCATCTGTGAAATGTTGACAGTTAATTATATTCACTATCCCATTGTTCTTTTTCTTGTCTCTAAGTCTTGTTTTTGCAACAGATTAAAACTTCTTGAAAATGCATCCATTTTAATATTTTTTATTGTATTGCATAGGACTCATCCCATGGTTTCAAAAATGTTAATTAAACTGAAGAAATTCAATATTCCAAATAAGTCTCGCAAAACCCCTTGCTTTGATCTTCCCAATGAGCTCTTAGGTTCTAGTTGTTTGAGTCTATCCTGATAGTATTCCAAGGTAATTAAAAACAAATAGCAAGAAGATGAAATGACTTCATTTGTGAAAGAAAAGGCACCCACTAAGATTTGGGACTTTTTTATTTTCCCAAGATGAGCTAATCAGTTTATGACTTTAGTGAACCAACTTAAAAAGTAAATGCTTTAGATGAAAACTGGTAGTAAGCAATATAAACGTGAAGCAAATCTCAGCATTAGGGCAATTTTCAAAACTCACATTTTAAGGAACAACTAAATTGCAATTACTCAGTGCATATAAATAGGAGTGTTTCCATAGAGCCCATCTGAGCAGCTTTAGTAATTGGAGATATTTTTCATTCGGCCATCCATCTAATTGAACATTAAAATTTTAAAATTAAGTCAAACACATAGGTAGAACTAATGGTGTAAATTCTGATTCTCTTTTTCAAAAATGGGAAAACATCCACATTTCACTAATAAGTCATTAGCATTCTTCTCTTCAAAGTCCTTAAGATGGAGGAAATTCCAAAAACTAAAAGGGTAGCTGTATGAATTTTCATGTTAATATCCCGTAACCCTCTCAACCCACCCTTGCTCCTGGGATAATCTGGAAGAGGCTCACCTCAATGTTTCTGAGGCCCACTTCAGAAATGCCAAACCCTGGGTCAGCCTCAGCATTGACCTCTTACAGAGGAAGGGTTCCTTCTGCCCTGGTAATAATTGATCAGTGTTTATTAGGCAACCATGATTCTTTCCCCCAAGGTGCAAAAGCGGAGACAAAAATAGAAGACGTGTTTTTCACTGTCAAGGCTCAAAATCTGGTTATAGGACCATATATTTCAATATGAAACATCTAAAAAAAACCCACAAAACAAAAACCAAGGCAACATGAATGCTGGGACTAGAAAGCAGGAAGCTGTCAAGAGAAACAGTGTTAGGGACCAAGGCTTCCGCCCTTGCACTGGGACCACACAGTCTCTCCTCCCTTCAAGGCTGTGGCCTCTGCTCCTCCTCACCTTCTCTAAGTACAGGGTGGAAGATGGTTCCTCACAGCTCCTGAGTTTACAAGTTTTCCTAGTCTAAGCCCCAGATAGCAATTACAAACCCTAAGTTCAAATTCCTGGGAGAAGGAATCTGGTCAGTTATTTTTGGGCTGGCGTTCTACATTGGATCAGATTAGCTAAGGGATAGGAGTGGGTGTCACATAGCACAAATCTCTAATGCCTGACAACCTTAACTAAAGAAGTTTAGGTCTAGAGGTAACAGTAGTACTTTACGTTTTTAAGTGCTATTCCTATTATTATTATTATTATTTTTATTATTTTTGCCCTTCATCTGATCTCCCAGGGTCAGAACATCTAGACCCAAATTAATCTTAATGGTTTACTAAATACTTTAAAAGCATACCCTGAAACTCAGTAATTAAAACCTTTGAATTTTCTGAATTTCTTCTCTGACCTGTTCATGAACTTGTCCAAGCAAAAATTTATTTAGATATTTTTAAAATGGTGGGATTGTTCAGGATCTGAAGCATGGAACAGCTGCAGCAAGAAGGATTGGAATGGCTTGTGAAAATGGCAGTGTGTGTGCGTGTGTGTGTGTGTGTGTGTGTGTGTGTGTGTTGAGTTGGGGAAGGCAGAAAAGAAAAAGAAAAGTTAGTATATACTTAGAGGTAAAAGAGTAGAATTAAATCTTCCCATAGATATATAGGGATTCTACTCTCCACATGGGTCCTTACCTTAGGCACTAGAATTAGGGTCTAGGAACTAATCTAATAAATCATTGGACCTTCCTTAGAGACTGATTATGTATTGGGATAGGAAAAACTGATGCCTTGGAAACATCTGGACCATCTATGTGGTTTGTTGGATGATCAGTTCTTGGAGCTATCAGGTCTAATACTTGCCATACCTTTAAAATGCTCTCCGGAATATCAAAACAATTGAATCATTTGCTCTGGGTCCAGTTTGATTATTTACGGGTGATTTGGCAATTGTAAACAGTTAGCCACTATTGCACAGGAGTCTCTTAGGCCCTCTTTGATTAAGTAGAGGGAAACAAATGAGGGTCACGTGGAAGTTTCAAGACAGACACGTCATGTGTACAACAGAAAGTTTTAGTTTTCAAAATTTGAAATGGCAAGATTGCCAAGTGAAGTCATCACAGAATCTAAGTGCTCTTGAGAGAGGTTTAGGTAATCCAACGGAAAAAATTCAAACCCTTGCATTTGACATTTTAAACTTTCGGAAGTCCAATGTAGAATAACAGTTCATTCAACAGATATTTGTTGAGCACCTACTGCATTTTTTTGAGTTGTCAGTGGAGACCTAGACTTTAAAAAAAAAAAAAAAAACCCAAAAACTCCAACTTGACAAATCTTTGGAGATTTGTTTGTATAAACCAGTTAGCTATAGAGCCATGAAGTAATATTTCTAATATGGCTATATGCCACATAATGTTTCAGTCAACATGGACTGCATATGTGGTGGTGGTCCTGTATGAGTATAATGTATTTTTACTATACCTTTTCTGTGTTTAGATATGTCTAGATACACAAATACCTACCATTGTGTTATAGTTGCCTGCAGTAGTCAGTCCAGTAACATGCTGCACAGGTTTGTAGCCTGAGAGTAATAGGCTACCTCATGTAGCCTAGGTGTGTATAGGCTGTACCATCTAGGTTTGTGTAAGCACCCTCGAAGATGTTCGCATAATGAGGAAATTGCTTAATGATGCATTTCTCAGAAGGTAACCCCATCATTAAGCGACATGACTGTATATCCAAAATTGTATATACTATTCTTTTAAACTAATGTCAATTGATTTTGATAATATAGCCCTAATTTTACTGTATTTTGATAGCAATAAAAATGGATTCAGGTACACGCAATACTTACTTTTCTTTGGTGTTTTTAAGGAGCGACGAAAGTTTGGCCCCTTAGGATGGAATATTCCCTACGAATTCAATTCCGCTGACTTTTCAGCCAGTGTTCAGTTTATTCAGAATCACCTTGATGAATGCGATATTAAAAAAGTGAGTGAAATTGTGCCTTTTTTCCTGTTTTTATTGCTCTTCTTAAATCAGGGTTCTACAGTCATTTGAAGTCTATGATACGGTGTGAATTTGCTGAGCCCCATGGAGCCCCCTTTGAAGGGACTTGTTCTAATCAGGCACTTGCTGGGGCAGCCTGTCCCCGCTCCCAACACGCACATACCATGGAAGCTAACTAACTCAGTGTGTGGCAAAATACCGCATCTTTCCTCATGTTGCACTCAAGGGCCACAGTGCACTTCAAGAGAAAGTGTGCCTTAGGTCAAGCTTCTCCTCACTGGTCCTACTCCTGCCTCTTCAGAAGTGAAGACGGTATCTGCCAGCCCATGTGAAAGTTCTTTTCCACCTTAAGTCATTTCTTAACTGCTCAGCTTATGCCTATGAATAACAATACTTTCTAGTAATGGTCATTCATCATCATATGACACTTTGCAGTTTTCGAAGTTCTCATGTATGTAGGATCTCATTTTTATCTTCACAATTCTGTGAGATCAATAACAAAGGCATTATTATTTATGTATTTATTACCCATTTTACTGATGAGGTAACAGACAAGAGAGACTAAGAGACTTCGTCAAGGTCACAGAGCTAAGAACGTAAACTCTGTTGTCCTTTCACACATATAAAGGGTTGGAAATTTGTTTTTTCTATAATCTTTGGCAAGTCAATGAGCCTGGGAGCCTGTTTCCTCATCTGTAAAATGGCCATTGTTTCTGTGAGGAAGGAATGAGTTAGTATTTGTGAAAGCACAGTACACAGTGCATAATAAGGGCTCATTAACTGTGACTCTCTACAGTCTGGCCCCCTCTTCCTTCCCAGAGTAGGGCAAGGTGATTAGAGATCCTGCAGCCTCAGTATGGGGATGGTAAGCCATGATGAGTTTTTACTCTAGAACCAAACCGTAATTTTTCCTTGAAATGACAAAGGGATATGAAATTAAAAGTCTGGCAGTCTGATGAAAAGTTATTTTCTATGTGTTCATATTCTGTGGTCATTTATCATTTTGGTACATACAAATAATAGTTACCTTAATATAGTTGCTTTGAAAGGCAACCAAGCTGAAAAATAAAATTTTAACCAAGAAAAAGTAAACAAAAAGCAAATATCTTTATTTCTCCTAACCCAAATATATCAAGGGTTTAAAAAAACTGCTAAATTGCAATATATTCCTAGTATAAAATTGCTCTAGAAATGAATAAATATTTTGATGTAGTTTTAGCACACAGAATGAAATGCAGAGGATGGCAGAGGATTGCACTGAGAAAAAATCTTGTGGATAAATAATTTTCTTGTTGTTCTCATAATTCCAGAAAATATATTACTAAGAAAGCGTGTTAAAGTGATGATTACTTGATTTTCCTCCTTTCTTCACTAAACACCACTTTGCTCCTCTGTAACAGCTTGGCATTACTACTATGAGTATTATAGGTAATTATATCCCCAGAGTGAAAAATAGTCTTTTTCCCCTATTTTAAATAATATACGTGCAGTATACTTACCAGTGTTTAGTATTGTAGAATTTTTCTTGGTGAACAAACTGTAGTGGTTCCAGCCATGTAATAGTGAAAGAGTTATTAGTATAAGACTATGAATAATTTTAAATGCGAGTCTAGTGAGTGCTTCCTTTTCCAGACCTTTCCTCTAGGGAAAGACCTGAAATGTTTATAATGATGTGTTTGGGTTGGCAATGAATAATCCTTTTTTACTTTTAATAAAGGGTGTATCATGGAATACGGTTCGGTACATGATCGGAGAAGTACAATATGGAGGCAGAGTGACAGATGACTTTGACAAACGTCTACTTAATTGCTTTGCCAGAGTAAGTCAACGTAGACAAATAAAGTTTGGAGACACATTTCACTATATTTTCCAGTTTTTTTTGTTTGTAATAGGTCTACCAAACTTAAGCATACAGCAGAGCTGCTGCAAAGAATTAGCCAAGAAACAAACGCATGTGTGTGCTTACACACATGCACACACATGCACACACACACACAAAACAACCAGCAATTGGGCCAGGCGCGGTGGCTCACGCCTGTAATCCCAGCACTTTGGGAGGCTGAGGCGGGCGGATCACCAGGTCAGGAGTTCTAGACCAGCCTGGCCAATATGGTGAAACCCCGTCTCTACTAAAAATACAAAAAGTAGGTGGGCGTGGTGGCGAGTTCCTGTAGTCCCAGCTACTTGGGAGGCTGAGGCAGAAGAATCACTTGAACCTGGGAGGCAGAGATTGCAGTAAACTGGGATCTCACCACTGCATTCCAGCCTGGTGACAGAGTGAGACTCTGTCTCAAAAAAATAAAAAAACAAAAACCTGACTCCGTCTCAAAAAAACAAAGACAAAAACCAACCAACAATCTGCTTGTGGTGCGGAGCAGAGCAGTGGTCAGTTCTCATTGGTCTGTAACTCCTTTTCCATACAGATGAAACTGCTTGTGCCCAGGTCCTCTCCCCCACCGCCCCTCCTCCATATTCCCCATTCCTGGGCATCTGACTTGTGAGGGAAACACTGTGCCTCGTTTCTGTGTCTCTTCCTCTGAGTGAGAAGTCTCATGGTGATTTCAAGCCCCAAAATAAGTGATTGGGGGCTTAATCATAATTTGAGTTTTCTCATCTCTTCCATTAGGATGGACAATTGGAAATTGAGGAAGTGTTCCCTTTTTCTCCATGCCAAATAAAATCCACATGTACCATGCTGATAAATATTTTCTAGAGAAAATTATTTCTTAGCAATTGTGGCTTTCACATCAGGGATGAATATAATAAATAACACCTACCAGACTCAAACTCTTCTTAAAATTTTTTACATTTTAGGGATGTAATATACAACACCTAAGTGGAAAAGAAAAAAACCAGATGTCTTTTATGGTTATTAAATTCTTTATATTGGGACCTATACTGGTAATTCTCTACTTAAATGATTCTTTTCTCTTGACAAAATTAAAGCCTCAGCAACAAAGCACAAGCTTTGGGAGTATTTTGATAAGCTGGGGGTTGACTAGAAAATGGATTTTTAACCTTTACATGTTTTAGTAAGTTTTTCTTGAAGCTGCATATGGAGAACTGTGAAAAATAGTAAGTGTTGGTGAGGATGTGCGGAGGGAGGAGCCCTGCTGCTGGGAGGTCAAATGGACATAGACCTCCTGGAAAGCAGTCCAGTAATACTTATGAAATTAGGTATCTCAGGTAAATATATCCCAGAACATTTCTAGAGAGAGTCCACAAATGGACACGTAGAAACATATTCATGGCAGCACTGTGTTTGGAGCTGAAGGCAAGCATCATAGATTGGTTTTCCTGGAAACAGAGGTGGAGATTTGCATTCAAGTGCCTCCTCCCCAGCCTTCCTCCAAGACATGACCTTGGCTGAGGCAGCTCCCTCCTGCTAGGGCAGTTCCTGGGGAGGGGCAATGCTGTGAGCTCACAGTAGTCAACACTCCAGACAGTGGGGGGAGTGAGTACCTGCTCCTGAATGAGGATCGGATGGCACATCACAGCATCTGCTACAAAAACCCAAGACTCCTAAGAGAATAGATAAGATGTGGTGGGTGAGCACCATGGCATACTATTGCTCACCCTTGTGGGGTGCAACCTGGTGGTCATAGTCATATCAAGTGTGTGATACGACTACCTTCTGAACCAGAATGTCCCAGAGAAATTCTCAGAATGTACCAAAGAGATTATTCATAACATTGTTGGTGGTAGTGGGAAGTTGAAGGCAACTTAGGCATCCATCATGGGGAAATAGTTAAGTTACCTGTTGTAGAGGCCTATGGCGGCATACAGTGTAGCATTTGGAAGCAATGATCTATATGATAATCATGCATAGGTCTTACAAATAGTGTTGAGTGCAGAGCTTTAAAAAAAAATAAAGCGAGATCTACAAAGGAATATGTGCATAGCTCACAAGGATAAATACATGTTCTAGGACATATATATCAAGTATACTTAAACAGATGCCCTCAGAGGGAAAAGGAGACAGTGAGTGGATATCTGGACAGAATGGGGAAAAATTAAAATAAAAGGGGCCTAGATTCATAAAAATAATAAACTCAGGAGTGTGAGAAACTCACCTCTGTATTTGAGATTCAAAGGAGAAAAAAAAGATGTCATAGTAAGTATACTTTGTTAGAATAATTGTAAAAGTACCTAAAGTTGGAGTTTTAGCAGTGGAGACTAAGATGTGGTTAGCGTCAGAATATAATTCACCAAGAGTACCAGCAGAATGCTGATGGGATCAAGTGCATAGGTGAAAGAAGAGGGGAGTCAGGGTCACCCCTAGTTTTGACTTAAGTCACTGGACACAGAATGGGGCTATTTACAGAGAAGAGGAAGGACTGCAGCAGGAATGAGTTGTATTGTCTGGGGCTGGAAATTAAGAGTTCAGTTTTGATCATGTAACATTTGAGATGTCTATTAGACATCCTAATCAAGTTGTCTAAGACTGTAACTGCCATGAGGGCAGGACTTTGTCTTATTACATCAGTGCCAAAGTCTGAGCACCGGAAACAGAGCCCAACACATAGAAGTGCTCAGTAAATATTTGTTGAATAAAAGAACAAATGCCTGAATGCTGGTGAACAAGGCACCTGGATGTACAGATCCAGAGGTCATGGTGGAGCTCAGGCATGGAGATAAGGATCTGGAATTCTTCAGCACGTAGATAGTGACAACGGAAAGCTGCTGTGTTGGTCCAGAGCCTCCGGGGAGATGTCTGAGCCAGGAACACAGGGAGGGGGAGGAAGCCTGCTCCACCTTCAAGAACTCAAGCGGGGCATTCCCCTCTCTGACCCCGCTCCTTCCTTTCTTTCTCTTCTACTTCTTCCCTGTACCCTGACATTTGGCATTTCGGGCCATAGAGGACTAGTCAGCTGACCTCAACCCTCTCCTAGAAACCCAAGATTCTCTGTCCTCTGGGCCTTGGTTGTGCAGACTTCCTGATCTAAAAGCACAGGGTTCCGTATCCAGGCCCCAGTTGATTGGCTGTTCCCAAGTAACAGCAGCTCCTCCTCACCTGAGTTATGTTACTCCCTTCTATCATCTGATTCTGGTTTCTCTGGACTCCATTCTCAGCAATTAGTGCCTGAAGTCAAAAGTTCATCCTACTATTTTCCCATTCATTTGCCCCTGAGTAACTTCTGTGGGCTCATTCCCTCCCCCTCTCTCAGGACTTCCCTAAGAGTAGCATAGCCTTCAGTGGCTTCAATTCTCTGACTGTTGGACACCCCACTTCCTTATCCTACTGAATCTTCTCTTTGCCCTACATCCTCTCCAACCTCCTGTCTTGTTGCTTTCCCTCATTCATTTCTGTCTAGCTTAGACCTGTTGCAGATGGTCATCAATAACCAGATGTGAGTTTGGGTCTCCGACCCTAAGGGCATGAGCTTACCACACAAACCTGGGAGCAGCAACCCTCTTGAGAAAGGCTGCACAAAAGCCCCACAGCCCCCACACCCTGCCTTCCCCTGTTTGATCTCATCTTCAGCCCCAGGCTTGCCTTCTGACCAGCTAGCTACCTGCCTGCACTGCCTCCACTTTACCCCAACCGTGTCATCCAGAGTTGCCCATGGGAGAAGCAGTTCCACTGTAAACTCATGCCTGCATATGGCATCCCCTGTCCCTCTGACTTTCAATCTCAGGCTTTTCTTTGAACCTTGTTTTCTCTGTTCTCAGCATCTTACAGAGTCTCTCTGCTAAAACCAATTGCAGAACTGTATTGGGTGTTTGTGGGGGATGACTGCTCACATAGTAGCTCCGTGTAGATTTCTTATTTCATATTTTGACTTTGCCCCAAAATAGCCTCCAAATTTGGTGAAACTCAGCTATTTGTGTGTGTATAAAGTGCTGGGAAAACAGGAAGAAACTTCATTTTGCTCTTACACATACACGTCATCTGGCAACACAGAATTTGGTGTGGTCATTTGTTATCTGTGTGCTGAGGATCCATGGCCTTTGCCCCCTTAGGGTGTCTTCCTGCAATTTAAGTCATCTGCATTGTGAAAAATCTAATATTTCTAAGTAATGACCATGCTCATAACACTGTTCTCTTTAATAACTTTACTCTCCATTTCTTAAATTAATCACCAGTCCTCACCCTGACATCAACAGTCATCCATGGTAGACCTCACCTCACCCTTCCTGTCCTATCTCTTATGACTACATTGTGTTCACCCTATATTCCATTATTCCCTTAACCTGCTTCTCATTTTTGCATCAGTTGTTCTATACCTTTGCTTATGTGACCTCCCCATTCCAAGTTCTCCTGTCAAAATCCTCTCCTTCAAGGCTTATCTCCAAAAATCACCTCCTTGAGAATACCTCAGCTGACATTCACCTGGATGTTCTTGTTCCTGCTTTAAATCTCCTTAGTACTTTGCTTATTTTTATTTCCTTCTGACTCTTGCCTTAGTGCACTTTGTATTGTGGTTATTAAGTAATTGGCTCATCCCTCCACTGGGTCACAAGCTCCTTGAAAGAAAGGACTGTGTGTCTCTTCTCTTTCATTGTGTTCTGGTTCTAAACTCAGCCTGCTCATGCATAGGAGTTGAATAGGATAAAACAGAGAGAGAATCAGTACACAGGGTATTTCAGAGCAATCACTGGATCTAAAAAGAGCTGGAGGAAGGAGATGGAGGGAAGGTACTAGAGAACCTGTGACCAACCAGAGTAAGGCACCGTCCCTCTTTCCTGTCAAGTGCTCTGAGTAATTCAGATGTCGTGCCTGCATTTCCACTCTTCCTGTCTTCCCATTATTTCCTTCCCCACTGGGAAAATTGCTCTGGGAGACGTAAGTCATTGCCTCACATCTGGTTCATAGGCATTTAGCATCATTTTTTTTTTCCTTTCTGAGAATAAGTCTATTCACACTAACCATATATTTGTTCTCTCACTGTTTTGTTAAAGATAATTCATATGGAATAAGAAAGGGTTGTCTTAAGGCAAACAGCAAGGCAGCTGAATATATTTACTTCTTGTGTACAGGGACATAATTAGCAAATGAAGCTCTTCAGCGCAAGGTGGGAGGGGAGAGTTTGCATGGAGCCCTCCTGGCCGTGTGCTGGGGCTCAGTGCTGTGTGAGTGAAACTGCGCATAAGGACATCCTCCTGGTATGAGCCCCACTTTGGGGAGAAGTGGGGTGATGAAAATGCCCAGATACTCTCTTGCGTGTGGGGGTATGGCCTCACAGACTTTGCAGTATGTTCCTACTGCTAAAGTGGAATTGAGAGTTGTCAAATGACTCAATTAAGAGAATGGGTTTATAGAGTTGCTCTCTGGTCCTTACTCTTAGTGAATATCCTCTTTGGTGTTAAACGGAGGCCAGGTCAAATTGTGTTCTGGCCTCTCTCTTTTCTCCATATATGTGCTAATTATTCTATCAGTAGTATTGTTAAGACACTCTCAAAATCAGTATTAAAAACTCTATTAAAATGGAAATAAGGTGGCCCCTCTCTCCTTTCTTGTAGCAGTTTTCATTTAGATGCTCATCAATTTTATTTCTTTTGTTTTCTCTCACATACAGGTCTGGTTCAGTGAGAAGATGTTTGAACCGTCATTCTGCTTTTATACTGGATATAAAATCCCTGTGTGCAAAACCTTAGACCAGTATTTTGAATACATCCAGTCACTGCCATCCTTAGATAACCCTGAAGTCTTTGGGCTTCACCCTAATGCTGATATCACGTAAGTCGCTGGCATTTTTTAATTTGAAGGGGTCATTTGTAACTCAGCCTGGCAAAGACGGTGCATTTCATTTTCTCTCCTAATCTCTCTCCTTTCCCCCTTTTTTTATTTTACTTTGAAAAATAGTGTCGCTTCCTGTCTCCCAATTACAACTTTGTCATATCTTGGCCTGCCCTCCTCTCACTAAATCCTGATGCTCCAGTGTTTATGACAATGTTAAGTTCTAATTTATGCATTGATTATTTCTCCTCTGTCATGTCATAAAACCAGTTGGTGTTAGTGGTAGCGGTGTTCTCCACCGACAGGAGAGTGGTCTGCCAGCTCCTCATCTCTTTCTTCAAAAATTCATTAAGAATATAATGCTCATAAATAGAATCTAAAAAGCCAGGCGAGAACAGATGGGAGGGTGAAGAATCATATTTCTGCCTGGTCCTCTCTCTCAGGGCCCCCCACCCCTAACTTGCTCATCTGCATCCTTTTGTCATGCTCTGCCTGTGGTGGGTGCAGTGCAGTGAGCACTTGAGCACCCGACACAGATGCACAGCCCCAGAAGGAAAGAATGGAGGGGCTTAGCTCTGCATGAGGTCCCTGCTCCACTCATTAACTAGGGAAGAAATGCTCCCCAGTCCCAAGCTCCTTGGGATGAGGTGTCATCCCTTCTGTCTTTAGAGTTCCCTACTAAACACAAGCAGCAGAACCAGAATCCTTTGGAATGGACCGCATGCCCTCTGCGGCCCCCTGATGAAAAGCCACAAGGTTTACATTCAGGAAAATGGTTTCAGGAATGGGAGAAACCAGGACTCCTCTGACAGATTCTAAGCTGAGAATGCCCTAAGAGTGGGGCATTCCTCTCTCCTAGTCCCTGGCATACTGTTGTGATTTTAATAATTCTCTGGGTTTGGACATGGACATTTCCCTGGCCTTGCTAGATGTCCCAGGAGTCCCAGTTTGCTGCCAATTTCCTTGTCTTCCCACCTCTGACTCCGCCTCCTAGCTCCCCGTATGAGGATGCACTTTTGGCCTCTTTACACCCACATTGATTCCACCTTCTCCATATCCTCTCATCTCGCCCAGGCTGCTTTTCATCTTCAAAGATGGGGACATGATTGAAAATACCTACAAATGCCAATGCTCCGTTCCACCCCCATAATGGAACCACAAAGACTCGCTGGTGACAGCTCTTGCTGTTATTTAAGGAGGCTTTCATAAGTTATTTGGGGATGGGAAAGAAGTGAAGAAATAAAAAGGATTCCTCAGGGATCGGGTTGACAATCAACTCTTACATTTTATGAAAGAGGGAGCATAGGAAAGTTGTTTTGCTTTAGCTGAGACTTTAAAAATGTGAGTCAGACCATGTCAACCCTCCGCTCAGAATCCTCCCAAGGTTCCCGTGACACTCTGTGTCAAGGTCAAAGACCGACAGTGACCTATATACAGATGACCTACAAAGCCACATAGTGCCACTGCCCTCTACCTCCCCACCCTGGCCCTTTCAGTCCTCTCCCACCTTTGTGCCCACTCAGCTCCTGTTACTCAGGCCAGACAGCTTCCTGTTACTCAGACAGGCCAGACAGCACCTGCCACAGGACACTTGCACTTCCAGGAACCTCCCTGCTCTTAGATATCACAGTGGATCACCCTTTTACCTCTTCCGGTCTTTGCTTAGATGTAGCCTTTTCAATGATGCCCACTCTGGCCGTGCTATTTAAAGATTGCAACCCACTCCGCAAGCCCTGCCCAAGACCTTGTCTGCCTGGCCTGCTCTTCTCTATAGTTTGTATCACCCACTGACATACTCTACATTTTTTTTTTTTTTTTTTTTGGAAACGGCGTTTCACTCTTGTTGCCCAGGCTGGAGTGCAATGGCACAATCTTGGCTCACCACAACCTCTGCCTCCCAGATTCAAGCGATTCTCCTGCCTCAGCCTCCCAAGTAGCTGGGATTACAGGCATGTGCCACCACGCCTGGCTAATTTTTATATATTTTTAGTAGAGACAGGGTTTCTCCATATTGGTCAGGCTGGTCTCGAACTCCCAGCCTCAGGTGAGTCCGCCCATCTCGGCCTCCCAAAGTGTTGGGATTGCAGGCGTGAGCTACCACACCCGGCCTCATACTCTACACTTTAGTTACTGATTTGTTCTTGTCCAACAACCACCAGGAAACCGTAAGTTCCACTACACCTGAAACTTTTGTGTTTTCACTGCTGCATCCCTTGTGCTATAGCAGTGCCTGGTGCTCAGGAAGTATTTGTTGACTGATCAGTGCTGCTAAATTCTTCTAGAGTGTGAAAGATGTGATCAATGAGGAGATTCCATAGAAAGATCCTACAGGTTCACGTGAGTGGGCAGAGAAACCACTGATAAGTCTTAATGCACTTGCCAATTTGTGACTGAAAATGTTCTCATATGAGAGCTCTGAGCTTTAATTCCATCCTTGACAAGAGACTGGGGAGTCATGAGAGCGGGTTCCTGGATAATCCACAGGATTCTAACAAGATGAAACCATCTCACCCTCAGCCAGGGTGATGGTGTGCCTAGGCCTTGTTCACCGCAGCCTGTTTCACTCACCAGCTCTCAAGAAAGATGAACCAGGGCTAGAAAAGGTCCAGAGAAGTACAACTCAAATGTAAAAGCGATTGGAGACAAAGACAAACTAGTTTTCCCTTGACTTTTTATTTGGGATGATTACAAACTCTTAGAAAAGTTGCCATACAGTAAACATTCATACGTTCCATCGAGATCCAGCAATTGTTAATGTTTTGATCCATTTGCTTTTTCTCCTTCTATATTTGTATCTCTGTATGTTTATATATCTACAGCTATATCTGTATATAATCACATATATTTCTCTGTGTGTCTGTGCTTTTATGCCCTCTCAGTGGATAGAGCTAGGAAGCATGTATTTTTTAAAACATCATGAGTTAAAACAAATAACTCTAATTCCAATTGTATACCTGAGGATTGTTCTTTGTCTTCCCCTATCCCACGTTGATATCTCCTTTCTCCCACTGTAAAAACTCTGGTTCCCAGCAACTTCAATATGTGTATTCATTTACTTGCAATTACTTTGCCAGTACCACTACCAGCAACAAACCTTTTCAGTAGAGGTCAAGATTTCTTTGCAGTTCTTTTTGTCCTTAGGGTATATTCCACTAAGTATACAGAGTATTGTGTTCAAAAGTCACTTGGATTAATGATTTTTTTCTGTGTGGTTATGCTATCAATTGATATATAGTTATGTTTATTTGTTTCTGTTTGTATTACATTTAAGGGTTTCCCCCCACATATGCTATTGTTTTGAATATGTAAAATATGAACATGGTTCAAAAGTTACAACTTGACAGTAAGTTGTTCTTAGAGAAGTCTCAGACCCTTTCAACCCATTTCCCTCTTATTTTATGGGTAACCAAACACAGTTTCTGGTTTATCTTCCCTGTGTTTCTTTTTGCATGTGCAGGTACATACATACATATTGTTATTACCCTTTCTTTCTTATACAAAGTTGCCATGCTATATCTATTGTATTGTGCCTTACTTTTTTCACTTAACAATGTATCCTGTAAATCACTTCATATCAGGTCATAGGTATCTTCCCCATTATTTTTTGACAGCTGCAGGCTACTTCATTGTTTATATGGATCATAGTTTGTTCAACCATTTGCCTATAGATGGGCATTTAGGTTGCTTCCAGTATTTTGCTATCTCAAATAATTCTTCCATTAATAACTTTATGCTTATGGACTCTCATATTATTGGAGATGTATTTTCAGGGTAAATTGTTATGGATGGGATGGCTAGATCAAGATTTAGTAAATATTGTCAAATTCCCTTACATAGGGTTATACTATTTTGTACTTTTACTTGCAGTCTGTGAGAGTGCCCGTTTCTTCAGAATGTCATCAACAGAGCACTGGAGAGGCATTTGAATCTTCACCAATATGACTGTGAAAAATGTTATCTCAGCATAGTTTTAGTTCACTTCTCTTATTTTGAGTGAAACTGAGAAAATTTTCATATACTTAAGGCTATTTATATATAGTCTGTCTATTCCTTTCCAATGGAGTTTTTATTCTTTTTATTTAATTTTAGGATTTATTTATATGTTAAGGATAACAACCCTTTGTTTGTGATATGGATTGCAAATAGTTTTCTCAGTTTATTTAGCTTTGCTTGTGATTTTTCCCCCATTGATCAGGTAGAAGTGTTATTGTTGTTTCGTTTTGTTTTTATGCAGTCAAATTTATGACTACACAAATTCTGTTCTTGCTGTTGTTACATCTGGATTTTTAGTAATAGTAAGAAAGCTTCTTCCCTCATCAGGGTATACAGGAATCATCTACATTTTCTTTTAGTGCCTGTAGGGTTTCATTTTTTACATTTAGTTCTTTTACCCATTAGGAATTTATTGTGGAATAAGTATGGATGAAATTCTTTTTCCAAATAGCAATCCAGTTATCCTATCACCAGTGATTTTTTTTTTCCTTTTTTGAGACGGAGTCATGCTGTGTTGCCCAGGCTAGAGTGCTGTGGCACGATCTCAGCTCACTGCAGCACCTCTCGGGTTCAAGTGATTCTCCTGCCTCAGCCTCCTAAGTAGCTGGGATTATAGGCACAGGCCACCAAGCCTGGCAAATTTTTGTATTTTAGTAGAGAATGGGTTTCACCATGTTGACCAGGCTGGTCTGGAACTCTTGACCAGAGGTGATCTGCCAGCCTTGGCCTCCTGCTTCCTTTAACATAGAATTTCCTTCCATAGGTACTTGGGTCCATTTCTGGACTTTCTATTCTGTTTTCCTTTCTATTTTGTAGCACTCTGTTTTAAATTTAGCTAGTTTCCAGGATGTTTTATTGTCTGACAGTTTTATAGTCTCCCCTCATTGCTCTTTTTTTTTTCCTGAGCTTGTCCTAGCTATTGTTTCATGTGTATTTTTCTGTTGTTGTCAGAAATTGGTGTTGAATTTTGTTGAATACCTTTCAACCTTTATGGAAATAATCACATGATTTTCCCCCAAACACCTAAAAAGTTAGTGAATTATATTAATGGATTTCCTAACTCAAACTTTCTACAGATAATCTGAAATTAATACCACTAGGTTCTGATGTATTATTATTCTCCTAATGTAGTGATAGACTCTATTAATGGTTCCCTGGGGAATTTTGCATTGATATTCACAAGTAAGAGTGGCCTAGAGTTTTTTATGGCATCTTTATCAGGTTTAATTACTAATCAATATTGTATTTGCTTTGTAAAAATGTGGACGTTTTGCTAAGCTCTGGAACAATTTATGTAGTATTGGATGCTTTAAAGTTTGGTAGAATTCTCCTGTGAAACCATCTGGGCTCAGTGCTAGTTCTTTGATATCTTTCATATTCCTCTGTCACCACTGTAGTCAATTATTTTGTCAGTTGTGTTCTCCTAGGAAATTATTTGTTTCATCTAGGTTTTCATATTTATTTACACAAAGACATGCAAAGTAATCTTTAATCTGCTCTGATAAGCTAAACTCAGTACAATGTGGTAAAGAATGAAATCACTTCTCCCTTACCCTATACTGAGTCCAACCCATTCAATAAAGTGTGGACATAACGCTAGCTCTGTAGACGTTGGTCTAAAATCTGATGACAACTTGAAGCCACTCTGGTGCCTCTCCGAAAGGAATGTACTAGCCTTCTGAATATAATCTATCAAGGCAGCTCTGTTCAACCGCTTCACTATGGTGTTGCCAACACATCCCAGAGAAACCACCGAGAAACAGTGGTTATGCTGTTATATGGTGGTTATACTTACTTAATACTAAGAAGGAACTTAGTATTTGACACAGATGAACACCTCACCAGAGCCGGGGCTCCTCTTCAAAGGATTCTCCTGCTGTCCGGCTCAGCAGGTTCTCAGTCCTCAGTGGCAAAATCACACTGTGACAGAGTAACAAAATATGTTGCAAAATGCAAAAGGCTGCAAAGCATGACTTTAATAGCATCACCCTTCAGTGTATGGTCCAGGTAGCAGTGTGATCTAGTATCTCTCTTGCTTTAAAGAGTCTTCCCTTCCCTTCACATGCCTGTAAATCTATGGCCTATGTTCTACTCACATTTTAACCTCTTTTATAGTCATTTCCACCTTCCTTCCTGAATAGAGCTCATCTATGCCAATGGCCTTTAGAACATCAACATGCCACATATATATTGTCTAGACCTTTCCTCTGTGCTCCATAGTCATTTATACAATTTCCACGTGACACCCACTGGCATGTCTTTCAGGCAGCTTGACCTTAAAAGCCCCAAACTGAATCTCCTCCATCTACTTCTCCTCTGCTTCTCCTCCATCTAAATGGCTCCCCACAGCAGTTAGAATAAAAGACAAGCTCTCTGCCATGTGACAAGGCTCATCTCTCCGCCTCATCTAGAGCACCCATGGTGACTAATCGACACCTTGGGTTGGGTACCCTGTGGGTAAGTCCAGGTGCGTGAGGATGCAGGCCTAGAATACGGATGATTGGGGGGTGGAGTGAAGCTGCAGGACAGGTCTCAAGAGGGGATTGATAGGACTTAGCGAATGCAGAGCAGTGGCTGAGAACCTTCTTCTGTGGCTGTTATCTGTTTCTTGCTGCACACTGGTGGGTTAGAGAGGGCATGGCAAGCCTTTTGTGTTTTGTCAAGTCTCTCTTCACAGCTCTGTCTAGAGGCCCACATGGTGTTGCTGGCATGCATGCTGTAGGATGCCGTAAGCGAGCTTCTCCCAAAATAGTGTCAGGATCTTGCAACTTTTCACCACACTGCTGAGGTCAAGTAGAAAGTCCTGGACCCGTGCCTAAAATGGGGGATTATATCCACTAGAGCAACTGGCGGACCGGTAAGACCTATGGTCCTCCTCTGATCTCTCTTCATCCTCAACTTCCCATGTGGTCTGCCCTAGGGTCTCTCCCACCCACCCTGATCCCTTTTCCCCACTAAATCTTAGCCCATTTCTGGTTCCTGCTTAGGCGGTCAGCTCTGTTCTGCAGCTCCGTGTTTGGTGATTTTTTTGGTCTCTGAGTAAGCCTTGTCCTAGGTTCGATTCTTCTTTCCTCTGGCTCTGAATTATCTCGTGGATGGAATCCTGCCCCTACTCATCCTGGCAAGTGAGCTTGCCTTCTTGGAGGACTTCGCTATGCCCCTTGCTGTTCCCCCACCGGCCACCAGGAAGCAGTAAGCAATAACAGACGAAGCATCCCAGCTGAAACCCACCTCTGGTCTTCACCCAGCTCCAGCAAGATGTAACTCTCCAAGCTCTGAGTGAAATGAAAGAAGGAGTCAAAGATGCCCCTGACATTGCTTGTCTGGGAGCTGGGGTAGTGGAGGAGTTTGGAACAGGAGTATGTTAGAGAAGTTACACAGTTATGTTGGGGGCATGTTGAGCTGGGAAAGAACATGGGATATATCTGAATGGGGTGAGAAATACGGACTGGAGCCCAGGTGAAAGATTTGAATGCATGTGTGCAGAGATAACAGCTTCAGCCATAAGAGAGGACTCTGTAAGATATGCTGGCTAAGTCTGTGTGAATGTCCCCAACCAGAGGAATCATTAATTTATCTGACCATCCGTGGCGTTCAACAGCATTCTTGCTTATTTTTGTTTGTTTGTTTTTGTTTTGTTTTGTTTTGAGACAGAGTCTCACTCTGTTGCCCAAGCTGGAGTGTAGTGGTGCGATCTTGGCTCACTGCAACCTCCATCTCCCAGGCTCAAGCAATTCTCATGTCTCAGCCTTCCGAATAGCTGGGATTACAGGTGTGTGCCACCACGCCCAGCTAATATTTGTATTTTTAGTAGAGACAGGGTTTCACCATGTTGGCCAGGCTGGTCTCGAACTCCTGACCTCAAGTAATCACCCACCTTGGCTTCCCAAAGTGCTGGGATTATAAGCATGAGCCACAGTGCCCGGCCATCACTTGATGATAGACTATAATTGGGCCTTGATGGAGAACTTGATGCCTCCTGTTGATTGGCATCTTCACGCTGAAGTTAGCATCCATAAATTTGAGAGAAGAGGGAGATTTGGGCAGGGCGAATCACAAGTCTGTCTCCTCAGTCATTGCGTAAGAATGCAGAATCTCTGAAGTGGAGGGGGAAATCAAGGTGAATAAATGCTTTAAAATAAGTACAATCTCTCTCAAGAGTTTAGATAGCATAGTGATAGGAACCATGAAAATACACAGTTTATTCACATTTTATTATGTAGATTTATAAGATACTAAAGACTCTGCAAATTCAACTCTCTCAATGTCAAAAATGGTTGCTTATTTTCACTCTTTTTCTCATCAGTGGTTGTGTATGTTTCTTTACCTTCTGAAATTTATCAAATGTCTTATTACAACCTTTATATTCATTTCAATGCAATACAAACTGAAATGTATTCCTTTGTGTATTCGAGGACACTTTTGAGATTTAGATTTTTAAAAAAATTTATGCTCATTGATATTTCATGTGCAAAGATATATGTAAATCTAGACTGATTTGGATATTATGGCACACTAATATCTCATTAGGTAGTTATTTCATAGACAGCTCTGTTTTTCAGTTGTTTTGCATTTATATTATCCATGACCCTGACTTCCCAGAACCACCAAGCTACAAGGGCAATCTGAGCTTCCTCCCATATTTACTCCAAAAAGAAATTTTCTTCAAGAAATAACTTAGAACCAACCCTCAAGGAATATTATAGTTCTTGTTCTTCATCTCAGAGCATTTATGAGGACTGTTCTCCTGAAAGCCCTTGGGCTTTTGTGGCATATAGAGAGATTTGCAATTCTCCGTTATAGCTAGCTAACTAGGCTTCTGCCTTTCATATCTTTGCAAACATAAAATCACATTGTGGAAAAAGAAATGTGAGTTGTTCAGCCCTGGAATACCAGGGAATGACATTCTGTGCATAATAAAATGTGTGTTGGGGAGAGCTTGGCTAGCTCTTATTCACAGTGGATCAACTTTTCAAGGCTTCTTCCCCACATCTATGTTTTCAGGCCTGGGTTCAGATCATCTCATAAAAAATTAAATCACTCACCATGAAAATGACTTTTTAGGTGGGATCTAGCAGCAGCAGCAGCATCTCCATCAGCCTCTCCTTGGAGCACCAGTGAACTTGGCCAGAGTTAGCAGAGAGCAAAATGGTCATCTTTGCAATGGTGTGCGCTGTTGGGACCTAGCCCCTGGTGCTGAGCACGCTTCCATGGAGGGCTCAAGTTGAAGGTGACTGAGAGAGCACCTGAGGATTTCGATATGGGGGCTTTCTGGGTTTTTTTTTTTGTTTTTTTGTTTTTTGTTTTTTTGTAGCTAGAACAGGTAGGAAGAATGAACTCTGCTTTTCTTAGCATGAATGGAAATTTACTGTGGTTTTCTTGTCTTTAATCATTAAAGATCTACATTGATAAAATAATAGAAGAAGAATAGCTTTACTTCACTCTCAAATTATATCTTTCTGATTCTCCTGTGTTTTGAGGAATATGTATATATGGCACAAAAGGCATTTGCAACCTATTCCTGAATTTTGAAGTAGGGCATGATCATAGTTTTTAAAAGTCATATAAAGTATAAGAAAAATACAAATAACTCTGAGAGGGGGAATCCTATGAAAACAAATAAACTTATCAATTGTCAAGGACTCAAGGAGAGATAGATAGATATTTCTAATATCTATAGATGTATTTATTATTATATTATCTTGTCATATTATATAATAGATACATAATAATCAGAAATGAATGTTCCTAATTCATTATTAGAAATGAATACAAAAGTTGTAATAAAGCATTTATACACAAACACACACACACAAACACACATACACACATTGAAAGGTGCCAGGAAATCAAAAAACAATAATAACAATATACTATGTTTTTACCATAAGAAAGAATAAGTACATTTTCATGCCCTTTAAATATTGAAGAATTGCTGTCCTTTATATTTGAGGTTTAATAAAATGCAAGCCAATTGGCCTCAATTCAACAAAAAAACATTTATTGAGAACTTACTGTCTGGCTAACCCCAGGGCACAAAGATGAGTAAGATGCAGTCCGTGCTCTTGGAGCACATTATCTATTGGGGAAGATGATGAATGGCAAATGCTGATGAGGTACAATGTGGTAAACTCTAAAATCAGGGTATGTGTACATTGCTATGATGACACAGCTGAAGGAGCAATCAATTCCAACTTAGGGATCAAAGAAAGCTAGTGAGAGAGGCTCTATTTAAGTTGTGCCTTAAAGCAGGGGTCCACAACCCCTGGGCCACAGACCAGTACCAGTCCGTGGCCTGTCAGAAACTGGGTCACACAGTAGGAGGTGAGTGACAGGTGAGTGAGCACTACCGCCTGAGCTCCACTTCCTCTCTGATAAGTGGTGGCATTAGATTCTTATAGGAGCGAGAACACTACTGTGAACTGCGCATGCCAGGGATCTAGGTTGTGCACTCCTTATGAGAATCTAATGCCTGATGATCTGTCACTGTCTCCCATCACCCCCAGATGGGACCGTCTAGTTGCAGGAAAACAAGCTTAGGGATCCCACAGATTTTACATGATGGTGAGTTGTATAATTACTTCATTATATATTACAATGTAATAATAATGGAAATAAAGTGCCCAATAAAGGTAATGTGCTTGAATCATCCCCAAACCTTCCGCCCCCTTCCCTCCAGTCCGTGGAAAAATGTCTTCCACAAAACCAGTCCCTGGTGCCAGAAAGGTTGGGGATCGCTGTCTTAAAGGATGTGCAGGAGTTTCTCAGATTGGAGCTGAGGTGGGAAGGAAGTGACTGCAGGACTGGGGCCAAGGACAAAGTGCAAAGAAGAGGAACATAATGAGCAGTAAGGACCAAGACTCAGACTGGGATGCACACACCAAGGAACAGTCCAAGGAAGGGAATGCAAACGTGAACGTGTGTGGGTGTTCTGGGAACCAGGTCCAGTACACCTGAAGCATGAGGAAGAGGGGTGCTTAAAGAGCAGAGTGGCCAATGCAGTGTGGCTTTTGAAGGTTTTGCCAGAAGAGTTTGGGGCAATATTTTAAATTGGAATACAGTTATTTAATCATTTATTTAAATGTACTTAACCTACTCTACCTTCTACATGGCCATTTCTCCTTGCATGAGGTGATGGGAATTAGCATTTTGTATACAGAGATTTAAGCCTTTTCCTGCCATCAAGTAATTCAGGCTGAAGTTGGAATGAAGATAAACAAGCATGTCATCATGTACAGAATGAGAAGTACAAAAAGAAAAGCAAGCACTGAGAGCTGTGCACACACATAGGGAGAAAGTCTAGGGAAGGCTGTCTAGAGGTGAAGACATCTAAGCTGAGCTTGATATTAATAGCTAGTTAGGAATGAGCTATAATCGATGAAGAAATGAGGGCAGAGCATTCCAGGCAGTGGAGTTAGCTTGGGAACAATCAAAGAATATGAGGGGAGTCATGGAATGCTTGATGAGCTTCAGGTAACTCACAGCACAGCGTAGAGTGTGGGAAGAAAGAAGCAAGAGCAGAAGCTGGAGATAGAAAAAGACTTAGTGATGAAAAAGGTTTGTATGCCACGTGAAGGACTTCAGATTTCATCCTGAAGGTTATGGGGAGTCTTTGAATAAATGTAATAATCACTTTTGAAATGTCAAAACTTACCTTGGAACAGTGGATGGAGGCAGGAGGATGTGTTAGGAGGTGACGGCAGTGCCACCCACGGAGGATGATCAGAAAGTTAGGGGCAGAACTGAAGGCAGTGGGGATGACAGTGGGTCATGGGGAGGGGATGCTGGAAATGATTTGGAACTAGGTCTTGGAAACTAAGAAGGTCTGGGGAGTCACAGCAAGGAGGAAGCCATCTCTGAGGGTTCTCAGTTGGGCAGCTGGGCAGACACTGATGTCACTAAAGTAGATGGGGCAAGGAACAGTCCAGGAGGGGGATAAGGGAGAACTAAAATAATAAGATTTTGGATTTGTTTGATACAGGAACCAAAGAGCTCTGGGGCTCCAGGGAAATGTGAATGCACAGAGTTCATGATAAAGTCAGAGGTTTAATGTTACCCAGGTTTCCCCGGTATTTCGTGGCTCTCTGAGATGTCAGCCATGGTGACACCTCTGTCTTCCCTAACATAGCACTTCATCCACATATTCTATCTGTAGTGTACCTAATGCTAGAGAGAGCTCATGGAGTAATATGAATCACATACAAATTTAAATTTCTGAAAAGGTATGTAATAGCATGGGGAACCTTGACTGTTGTTAACTTCATTTTGTTGCCTCATCAGCTATTTTCATCGAACTTTCCTCTCAGACTTATTTGTATTTTTTTATTATTATACGTTAAGTTCTAGGGTACATGTGCACAACGTGCAGGTTTGTTACATATATATTTTTCTTATACAGTACTTTATATGACTTTTTAAAACTAGGATTGTGTCATATTTCAAAATGTAGCAATGGGTTTCAAATGCCTTTTGTGTTATTTTACTAGAATATTGTGTTCTCTGTTCATGTATTCAACTGCATGCATGTTTCAGCTTTTAAGATAAGTGTCTTTTGGGATATTCCAAATCCCCAACATCTGAATAGAGGTTGCTTACAGAAATAGTAAAAGAATTTTAAGTTATATCTAAAGTATACTCTATAGTCCATTTTTGTTCATTAAAAATTAGCTTTTACTTCATTGATCCTTACTGGGAAAGTCATGTATTTAAAGGTAATATGGAGCTAATATCCCAATTCTGGATGGAGTTACAAACACTTGCTAGATCTGATACTAGGACCCTCATATCACTGTATCTGACTGAAAGTTCTGTATGTGAAGCATGACATCTTATGCATTTATCATGGCATGACTTTTGGAAAGGATGCAGGTAGTTCGGGTATACATGTTTGGGTCCAGATGTGGTATTCTAACTGCTAATCAAATAAAAATGCTGAAGACAGAGCATCTCCTCCATTCTTCAGCTTTGTTCCTAAATGATCCAAAGGCTGCTCTATAGGATTTCCTCTACTCCCCTCAAACGCAGCTTTTTCATAAGCAAAGAAGCCTGGATAACTTTCCCAGCAGACTCTTAGGTTTCTGCCAATTCGTGTGGCAAGTTCCGCAAACAGCTGTGGAAGTCACCCCAGGGAAGGAGGAGAGAGAATGCTGGAATTCTCTTTCCGTATGCCGCAGAGGAAAGGCAGAGGGCCACTTTCTGGCGGGGCATAAAGAGTAAGGGTTTGTAAGCTGCATCTCAGGGAACCTGAAACATTTGTCCCTGATTTATCTCTGTTAACTTCTTGACAACTGTGATGGGCTTTACCTTATGGGGGTTTATTTTTCTCTGTTTTTCAAACTGAAAATGATTTTTAATATTCTTTATTCTTAAAGTCCTCCATTCTTATTGAGGAGCATAAACAATACAGAAAAAGAAAGAGCAAAAAGAAACTAATAATTACAGAAAAAGCTAATCATGCAAAAATCCTACTGCAAAAATACCCGTCTAGATTTGTTTCTGTGCCTATAAACACAATATTAACAACAAAATTAGATCATACCATAACTGGGTTTGGTGCCATGTTATTTTATGCTATAATCCCCCAATGACACCTCGCATGATCAATGAATATACAGCTACATCACCATTTTCATTGGCTATATAGATTTTTATAAAGCTTTACTAGGATTTGTTATTACAAATACTGTTATAAAGTCATATACATTCATCTTTGTACACTTGTCTGATTATTACTTCTAAAACAGCTTTATTAAATGTTGAATAAATACAAAAGAATATGTATACTGTATATAAAATGTAAAGGACAAATATACAATGTTGCTTTTTTACACCACTCTTTCTATGTTTTGCTTTTCTTCTTCTTCCTTTTTGGCCTTCTGCTAAATAAGAATTTTCCATTTCATTTCTTTCCTCTTCTGCTACTTTGGAAATTATGTACTCTGTTTCTGTTCTTTTACTAGTTACCCTAGAAATTTTAACGTCAGTTCTTATTTAGGTCTAAAATTCATATATTTATGCTGGGCGTGGTGGCATGTACCTGTAGTCCCAGCTCCTTGGGAAGCTAAAGTAGGAGAATTGCTTGAGCCCAAGAGTGTAAGTCCAGCCTGGGCAACAGAGCGAGAACCCATCTCTTTAAAATAAATAAATAATAAATAAAATGAATATGTTTACTTTCCTTTCTCTTAGATAACTTTAGCTATAGCCACTCTCCTGACATTTCAGTATTTTAATTTTATCTTTTATAATCCCATAGTTAGACATATGATTATTGTTTTATACTATAATGCTTATTTAGACTTACCTATGCATTGGCCCATTCTTTTCAATACTTCAAACCTTCCAACAGAATAACTTTCCTCCTTTCTAAAGTATACCCTTTAGAATTTCCCCCATGAGGGGGACATTCTTTTATGGGTGATAAACTCTTCTATTCTTGTAAGAAAATGCCTTATTTTGCCCTCCTTTTTTGAAAAACAGCTTTTATGAGATGTAATCTGCCTATCTTAAATTATCTCATTTTAAGTGGACAATAAATGATTTCTAGTAAGTTTACCACTGCAATATAATGTTATACGATTTCCATCACTCTAAAAAGAAATGTTGGGCCCATTTGTGCCCAATTGTCATCCCCAACCTCAGGCAACTGCTAATCTACTTTCTGTCTCTGTAAATTTGCCTTTTCTGGACATTTTGCATAAGTAGAATTATACGTTATGTGATCCTTTACATCTGGATTCTTTAACTTAACATAATGTTTTTGAAGTTCATCCATGTTGTAGCATATATTAATACTTCCTTGGTTTTTATTGCCAAATAGTGTTCCAGTACCACATTTTGTTTACGCATTTACCAGTTGATGAATAGTTCGCTATGTTCTACTTTGGGGCTATTAAGAATACTACTATGAACATTCATGTGCAAATCTGTGTGTGGACATGTCTTTTAATCTCTCTTGTGTAGATAACTAGGAATGTTATGTAGTTATTGGGTCATTGGGTCATAATCTACTCTTAACATCTTAAGAAACTGCCAAACTGCTTTCCAAAGTGACTGCACCAGGCCGGGAGCGGCAGCTCATGCCTGTAATCCCAGCACTTTGGGAGGCCGAGGTGGGCAAATTGCCTGAGCTCAGGAGTTCAAGACCAGCCTTGCCAAACCCCCTCTCTACTAAAGTACAAAAGGTTAACTGGGTGTGGTAGTGCATGCCTATGGTCTCTGCTACTCAGGAGGCTGAGGCACGAGAATTGCTTGAACCCAGGAGATGGAGGTTGCAGTGAGCACCACTGCACTCCAGCCTGGGTGACAGAGTAAAACTCTGTCTCAAAAACAAAACAAAAGAAAGTCACTGCATGATTTTACGATCCCCTCTAGCAATTACGAAGATTCAAGTTTCTCCACATCCTTGCCAATATTTGTTATTATGTATCCTGTGATCATAACCATCCTTTGTAAGTGTGAAGTGGTATTACATTGTCCTTTTAATTTGCTTTTTCCTAATAAATAATGAAACTGAACATCTTTTCATGTGCTTATTGACCATCCGTATTTCTTCTTCGATGAAATGTTTATTCAAATATTTTTTCTTGCCTTCATTCTTGAAAGAGAGTTTTGTTTGGCGCACAATTTTAGGTGTATAGTTAGTTTATCCTAACACATGGGAGACACTATTCCGTTTTCTTCTGGATTTCATTGCTGTTGTTGAGGAATGGACTGCCAGTGTAATTGTTATTTCTTTCTAGATAATCTGCTCTTTCTCTCTGGCTGCTTTTAAGATGTTCGTTTTGTTTTTGGTATTCTACGGTTTTACTGTGATATATCTACATGTAGAGTCCAAGGGTGAGAGGGATTTGGCTTGCCATTACTGGCTTTGGAGATATAGAAAGTGGGCCACAAGCCAGGACGTGCAAGTGGCCTCTAGTAGCTGAGAAGGACCTTCAGCTGACAGCCAGCAAGAAATTGGGTACCTCAGTCCTGCAACCTCAAGGAAGTTAATTCTGCCAACAACCCAAATAAGCAAGGAAATGGATCCTCTCCTATCTCCTATGGAAAGGAACCCAGCCTTGCTGATGTGTTGATTTTAGTTCAGTGAGGCCTGTGTCATATTTAGCACCTACAGAACTGTAAAATAATAAATTTGTCTTGTTTTAAGCTGCTGACTTTGTGGCAATTTGTTACAGCAGCAATAAATAGTATAGGTTTTAAGTTTTAGTTATGTTTTATTTGTAGAAGTTCTTTTTGACTCTTTTTCAAATATGCTATTCATGTTTATAGTTTCCTCTTTAATACTTATATTTTCAATCTCCTTTTAAAACTCTTCAGTATCACAAATACAGTATATTGTAATGTGCATCTGAAGAGTCACTTAAGATCTCTACAGTTCTTATTCTGCTTTCTGTTGTTTCTACTGGCTGTTTCTCACATTGCCTTGTTTCCTTACAACTTTTTAAACTTTTGACTTTGAGCTTGTGTCTATTGAAGTTAACTGTTGGATTATTTGAGACCTGAGTCAAAGGTATATTGTTCAGGAACGAGTTGTGTTTGCTTCCATCAGGTGCCACCTAGGACTTCCTAGGACCACCTTAAAATAAATTCTTGGCTTGAGCATTTCCAAATTGCACAGGTAATATGAATAAATGGTAACTAATGTCACAAACATGGTGAATTCAGAATTTTCAGGAAAGATTTTTCCCCCACTTAGTGCTAAGCTAGATAGAACAAGTTGCCTATCTTCTTCTGACAGGTAGAGGTTACTTTCTAGTTTACCCTTATACTGAGGTTGTAGCTGTGTGGGGTCCCAGCTTTATGTAGGAATTTCCTATTACGCTTTTCACCTCAGGTATGAGGGTTTCTCCCCTGTCTCATTGCACTATCCAAACAGAAACTCGAAAACACCAGTTAGTTGATTCCCCCGGGGTAAAATCTGGCTTTATCTCTCTGGATTCCAGCATTCACTTTATTTCCAGCATTCATTTTATTTGACCCTGAGGATTTTTTATTGTCTTGCTAGTTCAGTGATGTTTTTAAAAGGATGTTTTTCATATCTTCTCCAGAAGTTTTAGTTGTTTCAGAAGGGTGGTTCACAGTAACATTTGCACCATACTGTGAGAAATGGAAATGTCAAATGTCTCTTTCTTTTTAAGGATGAATTCTTAGGTGTAGAATTGCTATATTAAAAGGTATGCACATATAATATTTGGATATATATTTCCATATTACAATGGCTTGAGATTAGGAAGTCACTAATCTCAAGCATTTGCTGAATCCCTTTTAGATTTGCCTCTCACATCTACAAAAGGAAATATGAATGTGGTTGACATCTGGACAAGAGACAAAATTAGCAAACAAAACAATAACCCTCCAAAATAAAATTATGTGAAGTGTATAGATGGTCAATTAGGAGTTCAGAAAAGGCTGAAAAATTTAAATCTGACCATGTCACACCTGGCTAGGGATATCTTCAGTGGCTGCCCATTGCCTTTAGGGTGGTGTTCAGAATCCTACAAGTTCCTGTATAACCCTGCATGGTCTGGCCCCTGCCTCTTCTTCATCCTCATCACTTCTAGCTTACTGGCTCTGACCTCACTGGCCTTATCTCTATTCCTCAAATGCACTGAAACCCTTTTCACCCCTACCCTTACTTCTTGTCTGAATGTCCTTTTCTGCCTCCCACCCCACCCCACCCCACTGCCTGGCTGACCTGTTCGTCCTTCTGGTCTCAGCTTACATGTGACTTTTTAACTTTTACTAATCTTCTAGTGTAAATTACCTCCAGCACACAAATACATACACACACACATGCACATACAGCGCCCACCCCACCCGCCCACCCCCACACACATTTTTACTCAAATGTCCAGATAATTGGTCAACCCAGCATCTCAGGGACAGAGACTAAGTTCCTGCATCTCAGAGTATCTGGTCAACCTGAGAGAAAGCTAGAGAGTGGGAATGAGAGAATCAAAACTCTCTGAAAGCATCCTGTTACTTCCCTCCACAGCACTTGTTATAATGGGGTTGTCTAATATCTATCTCCTCCACTAGAGGACAGAACTATGTCCTATTCCCTGCTATATTCTAGAACTTAGCTCAGCGCCCGGTACGTAGTAAATATTTATTGAATAAATGGATTTAAAGATGCATAGCTGCATTTGAACAGGTGGAGCAGGTGGGTGTCAGTAGATTTCCCTGGAAATCATAAAACCGGTGGAAAAATGAGAAAACAAGACAGAAAAGATGAAAACATTTTAATAGTTTATAACTCAGTGAGGAAATATGAGTGGTCCTATTTGAGCAAACAAACTGTGCTATAATGATAGACTCTTATGACCAGTCTATAGCAGAGGAGAGTGAACGGAGGTGAGCTCACTGTTTAGCAAGAGGTGGTCAGGTTAGCTACAACCAAGATGGTGAAGCAGCGATTTGGATTTCCAGGGGAGTTTTTGGGTCTCTTTCCTTGAAGATGGAGAGTGTTTCATTTCACTGATGTTCTTGATGTCCTATTAGGAGGTAGTAGAATGTATCTCTAGTTTTTTTCATTACCCCAGGTTGATAGTAGTTAACTTTTCTTCTCCTTTTTTTTTTTTTCGTAGCTTGCTTTGATTTAAGTGATTCTATCAGTTCATTTTAGCTTTGACAATTATCTCTTACGTGTTTCCCTGTGACGTGCTGAACAGCTCACTCTTTTTACTAGGTATCAGAGTAACACTGCTTCTGCTGTTCTTGAAACAATTACCAACATTCAACCCAAAGAGAGTGGAGGTGGTGTGGGAGAGACCCGGGAGGCCATTGTTTATAGATTATCTGAAGATATGCTGAGTAAACTCCCTCCTGATTACATTCCTCATGAGGTAAGCCTTGCTGCTTTCCCGCTGGCATACAGAGCTATTTGTATATTTAAACAGTAAGTCTGATTACCATGGAAAGCAAGAATCTACCTGTTGGTGACTATGTGGCAGATGACCTGTGTAATAAATTTTGACTATATTACTAAACTCTGCATCTCTCGTTGTTCACGTCATTCTCTCTTCAAAACTTAAAAATATCAGAAGAAAACATTTTCCATGTTGCATTCTTTTAAAAATTCCCTTACAAGTTAATTCCTCCTCAATCAAAGTTTCCACAGTGACCCATTTATATATCAGTTTCTATGATGCCTTAAGCTGTGGTAAAAAAACAACTCAAAAATCTTTAAGGCCAAAAGGCAATGGTGTTGGTGATTTGGTATTCTTTAAGATGTTCCAAGTGTTTTAACTGTAGATAGATGACTCACCTGTCTACTCCATTGATTTTTAATCACATCTGCAACTCATTGAATAGGGTAGAACAATTAATGGAGATATTATGATGAATATAAGCACCCCGTTACCAATCTGAAGTTTTCTAAGAACCACACTTATTCATTGATTAGAATGGTGTGGCATGGGACAGTAGCTGTGTTTTTGAGCACTCATTACAAGCCAGACCCTGTCCTAAGTGCTTCATACACATTATGACACTCAGTGCTCAGGACAGCACCAGCAGAAACCAAACTAAGTGGCAGAGCAAGAATTTGAACACAAAGTGATCTGACTCTAAAACCTGCAGTCTTAACTAGTTTTAGCATGCAGTGAGTGTCCCAACAATAACAAGTGTTTTCTTGCCTCTTAAAATAATTATTGTTTCCATTGTGTAGATAGGTACCAAGACCTTTGGTTAAGATATTGAAATCAATAGCTTCATGTAGAGATAGTTATGGTAAGGGGAGAAAATATTTTTAAATGGATAAATATTGTAAGTATACACTTTCAATAGTTTTATTGGTGTGATCTTCAAAAAACAAGGCAGCATACTTGCCTTCAAAGATTTTTAATACTGGCATGTGCAAGTGAGATAAAGCTTACTCTATATGACTGTACCACAGGGCTGCTATTGCCAGGGGAAAGGTTCAAGACCTTGTGATAATTCGAGCTGTCCAGTCTTGGTTGGAGCCACTTCACCAACAACACCTCTGTTCTGGTGATTATTCCAGCAGCAACTGAGCATCAGGGGTGTAACTAAATGGATTCCTGTATGGGAAAGAGTTTGTACTAAGAGGCATCTAAAACTTGTCCCTGTTCCAAGATCACTTACTTTTTAGCATCTTATTTTATAGACGAGATCTGTTCTTGAACATGTGGCTGTAAAGTGAATTTTGTAAATCAAAATATAATTATACCATTGACTTCTGTAGTAAAAATGAAGCTACATTATTGTAGAAAAAAACTACCTGGTCCCAGAAACATAATGAAAATGCTATATAAGATTACAGCAAGTCTTAAATTTTATTAATAAAAGGACAATTTTAGGCTGGAACAATAATTATACTCAGAATCAGGATTAGAATTGCATTTTCTAGGGTTTAAGATTTTTCTAAGCATGTCTCTATCTCAAGTAAAGTTTCCCTTTTAAAACGCTAAGCAGGACAAGGCGATTTGTTTGAAACTGCTAATATACTAGAGATACCTGGGCTATTGATTTGAGACTGTGGTCAATTCCTGAGCTTTATTTTCCACTCATGAGGTTGCAAAAGTATTTCTATAATTTCCCTTTTTCCTAAGAGTGAATTTCCACTCTTGAGATGGATTGATTTAAAGGGAATTATATATAGATGTAATTACACACACACACACACATCTGTATAGCATATATATATGCTATTCAGCCACTGGAGGCTGAAGGACTTGGGATGGAGATGAGAACGAGGCACTGGAGGCTGCAAAAATGTAGGCTCTAGAACCAAGAATTCTGGAGAGTAGCTGAAGGTTGCTACGTCGGGCTGGGCCAGGGACCTTCCCTGGCATGCTTGACTGATTTTAATATAGTTTGCCCCACCTGCATAGGTAGTCCTATTCAGCTGCCTGTTTTATATCTGTACTCAGTGTTATATCTCCTTCCGTTTTTGTGCTTTCCATCTTCCTCTCTCGCTCACTAGAAACAACCCAATTGCAGTAAACAGAGGTGTCCCTTGCTGAAAGGAAACTTCTGCACCGTGCTAGAGGCCTGTCCTATAAAAGGAGGAGAATGGTTCAGATGACTCCGAAGCCCACCGTCTCTAACATTCCAGGCCTTCTGAGGGGGCAGTGGGCATCTCTGGCAGAGAGTCCTGCAGTTCCTGGCCTCCCGTGATCCTTCAGATTGACACCTCACTTTGAGTTCTCTCCCACTCCACGTGTCCCGTCCTTGTTCCTTCAATTCGGGCATCTCTTTGATTGTGGCCAGCAGAAAGTTCAAATCCCTTTATGAGCTCCTGCCAGTATTTGTAGTCAATCTTCTGTTGGGCATATGTCACCAAATTGAAATGTGTATATTGTATTGGCTTGTTTTCCAATAATCATCATATTTTATTGTTCCCACAACCAGAGGCTTTTGTTTTGATCTCTTCAAAATAGTCAATAAGTGATACATCAAAAGGAACACATGACAGATATTTAACTGCTCTCCCACAAAATTAAATATTTTCATTTACTGGATTAGGAAAGGCTCTCTTTAGCTCTCATAGCTAAGGCAACAATGGCTTTTGGAAACTATAGCTAATCATATTTGTTGGTAACTGCTCTGTAAAGATTTTTGCTGTATTAACTTTCTATGACATTTCTAATAACTCTGCAAACATAATGAAGGAAAAAATTCCACTGTATTCCTATGAAGGTTAGATTGCAAAAAGAATATCTAATTGACACCCAGTACTTAATCATGTGAAAGGAGAAAAAGGTACAATTTTATTTCAGTTCTTTAAAGTACATTTCCAATTATTAGCTAAGTACAATCAGTAAGAAATAAAAATCATTTTAGTTGAACAGTAGTTTTGGAAACCCAGGAAATGGAAATTTTAATGGCAAGTTTGGTTCTGCAAGAGATATTTTAGAGTTCATTTTGGCTGGTAGAGATACATTCAGAGGAAGAAAACGAATTGAGAAAGAAGAGGTCATTGGAAGAGAAATGACAGGTGATAAAATCTCCTTTATTGCATTGTTTACTTTGTTTTAGGTGAAATCTCGTTTGATAAAGATGGGCCATCTTAATTCAATGAACATATTTCTTAGACAAGAAATTGACAGAATGCAAAGAGTCATTTCAATACTCCGCAGTAGCCTGAGTGATCTAAAATTGGCCATTGAAGGAACAATCATTATGAGTGAGGTGAGCTGTTCTTACATCAGTAGGCATTTCCTTCTTTGTTGATGCTTCTTATTCATGTGTTTTAACTTTTTCTTCTCCAGAACCTGAGAGATGCTCTGGACAACATGTATGATGCTCGTATACCTCAGCTCTGGAAAAGAGTGTCTTGGGATTCGTCCACACTGGGCTTCTGGTTCACTGAACTTTTGGAAAGAAATGCTCAGTTTTCTACGTGGATATTTGAAGGGAGGCCTAATGTGTTTTGGATGACTGGTTTTTTTAATCCCCAAGGTATGTGCTCATAGGAATTTTGACAAACTTGGAATTTGTGTGTTGTTGGATAGTAGCATTGTGTGATAAGTGTATACCACATAAAACAATATGGAGCCGTAGCTTGCTGGGTGCTGCACATAACCTTTCAAAGGCGAAAGGACACAAATAATTCTTCTGTATTTGTTTTACAAATTCAATCTGAAGCTCTTCCTATCAGTTTTTTACAATGTGGTGGCAAAACCCTTCCTTTTTCTTTTCACCAACTTCAGCAAACCATCAGTCTGGGGTTAGGACACATGAAAGAGTAAAAAGAAGTTTCTGTCGAACTTACAGTTTTTAAATGTTTGTGAAATGTCAAAAATGAAGCACCAAAAGATGCAAAAATTGTTTACAGGGATTAGAAAATTAGATTGATTTCAAAAATGACTGTGACAAAAGTATTCAGGGAACTTCCGGGGGGTCTTCCCCCCCTCAGTTCCCTAGTTTTCTTTTTCTTTTTTCCTGAAAGAGTGCTTTATAATTCTGCTTCATTTATTCCTTCCTTCTAGAAATGTTTACTGAGAAAGTTAATGGCTTGATGTCTTAGAGTCTGTAAGGTTCAGGAACATGACATCTTTTTGTCTTACTAAAATATGGATAGTTTTACTTCAAGTAATTCTTGGTGAAAATGAAGAAATGTTGAATTCCTTATGGTTCAGCAGCTTATGGCTCCATTTGTAATAAAATTTTAGAATCATTCACACTTACAGATTTAGGATGAATTATTGCTCCTTGTAGCAATATAGGTGCATCTCATAAAATAATGTTGAGTAAAGGAAACCAAACAGAAAACATTACATGCAGTGTGGTTCCATTTATACAAAGAGTAAGAACAGGCACAATGGCTCTATAGTGTTCAAAGTCGGAATAATGACTGTAGAAGGAGGGCAGCAATTAGAAAAAGGGTCAAAGGGTCAGGCACAGTGGCTCACACCTGTAATCCCAGCACTTTGGGAGGCCAACGTGGGCAAATTGCTTGAGCCCAAGAGTTTAAGACCAGCGGGGCGACATGGTAAAACCCTGTCTCTACAAAAAATATGAAAATTAGCCAGGTGTAGTGGCATGTGCCTGTAGTGCCAGCTACTTGGGAGGCTGAGGTGGGAGGATCACCTGAGCCTGGGAGATCAAGGTTGCAGTGAGCCGTGATTGCACCACTGCACTCCAGCCTGGGCAACAAAGTGAGATCCTATCTAAAGAGAGAGAGAGAGAGAGAGAGAAAGAGAGAGAGCGAGAGCGAGGGCACAAGGGACTTCTGGGGCCCAGGAATGTTTTGTTTCTAGATCTGGATACTGGTTATGTGGCTGCATTCTCTTGGTGAAAATTCCTTGATATTGCTGTATACTGATGATTTGTTCAGGGTTTTTTTGCGTAAAGCGTACTTTGATCAATATTGTACATGAAAAATATGCATTTAATTGTCCTCTGTATACGTACATTCATTCACTGTATGCATTTTCCAATACCTTAAAAATGTTTAAATTTGAAACACTAACCATGGTGATTTCTATGAACATATCAAATTATACATAGTATTTGATAAAGTCCGTAGCCTTTAGATTTGTAAAGGGCAGCCCCCAGATTTCACTTATCTATTTTTCTCCCAGAATTTCCGTTGAATTAGGAGAGGAACATTTTTTATTGCGGGTCTCAGATTTTGTGTGTCTACTTACGAGTCTCTTTCCTCTGTATGAGCCTCAATTTGAGTAAGTCGTCACCAGGTAATTCCTGGCTAGGGAGCCTGAAGTAATAGCATTTAACTTAATAAGGATTGTTTGACCACCTCCCATTTGCCAGCGCCTCTGCTAGGTACTTTCAATGAAGAGAGATTTGAGACCTGGTTCCTGCCCTAAAGGAGCCTATAATCTGGTTGGTAAGACAGACACATCAGCAACTTTAATGTAATGTGATAAGTGCCCCACTGTGTGAGAACTAAGTGCCATGGTAGCCCAGAGGACAGAGAGATCAATTCTGCCAAGAACTTCACACAGGAAGCAGTGAGTAGGGTTTGCAGAAGCAGGGATGCCAAAAAAAAAAAAAAAAAAAAGAGTGAGGGCTTTCCAGGCAAAGGCCTGAGCAAAAACAAGGCTTGTTCAGGGGAACAGGGAGACCAGGGCTCAGGAGCAAGGCTGCGGGTAGTGGGGAATGAGGCTGGAGTATGAAAAGTCTTCCGGGGCTTCAGGGGTTGGGGCTGTATATCAGAAGGTTATCCCAAGAGAAGGCAAGTGATGGACTGGAATAGGGAGGCCCAGTGCAATGAGACTCTTGCCAGGTCCTAGGAAGAGGGCCTGGGACTTAACCAGGTGCTGAGGAGGGAACAGATTTGATGGAGTGATTAAATGTGGGTCTCTGAGAGAGCAAAGAGGGATAATGTAGGCTGGAGGCAAGGTACAAGACAGGGAGCACTGGGAGAGAGACAGGTAGGGCAGAGAGGCAGGGAGCACTGGAGAGGTGTGTTGACAGACTTGGAGTTGGGAGAGGTGTAAGGACCAATGATTTTCAAAAGTGTGAGGTTATTGAGTGTATCTTTGATATTTAGAAACCAAGAGAGTGGAGTGGGTTCATCCCTGGCTTTCCATAGACATGAATGCACATAATTTTTTTCAGCGATTTTTTCCATTCAAAATATAACTTAAAAAAGCAAAGTTAACACTTATGAACTAATCTTTAGTTGTTAATATTGTTAAGAAATGTTACAAACCAGAACAATACTTAAATACATACAAATGTAGATTCACATGATATGGTTTGGCTCTGTGTCCCCACCCAAAACTCATCTCAAATTGTAATCCCAGTGATTGGATTATGGAGGTGGTTTTCCCCATGCTGCTTTTGTGATAGTGAGTGAGTTCTCATGAGATCTGATGGTTTAATAAGTGTTTGGCAGTTCCTCCTTCACTCTCTCTCCTGCCTCCATGTAAGACGTGCCTGCTTCCCCTTCTGCCATGATTGTAAGTTTCTTGAGGCATCCCCAGCCATGCAGAACTGAGTCAATTTAAACCTTATTCCTTCATAAATTACCCAGTTTCGGATATGTCTTTATAGCAGTGTGAAAACGGACTAATACATCACATTTCAGTTAATGCCTTACTTTCCTTCATTTGTTAATAATACTCATCTTTTCCCTTTTCTTCAGTTCTGCTTTCAAGTTAGACTTTGATTCTTTCTCTCAGGTCTCTCCACGTCTTGGAAAGCCCTAACTTATTCAAACATCCTACCCTTTACACACAAGCACACACACACCCTTATCCATGACTGCTTTCCATTAGTCACACAGAAGACTGGAAGTCAACTCTTCCTGCACACTAATCACTTCTCTGCTCTCTTTTCATTCTCTTGACATGAGGGACAAATTACTTTCTGTTCCACCTTTCTTGACGAAATCTGGCAAATAAAGATTACAGCAACTCCATACATGTTCCCAGGCAGTGTGCAAACAGATAGAGTCCTTTCCAACTGGAAACTCACTGGACACTATTTGACATCAACAGTTGATTTCCCAACATGAATGTATCTCCCGGGTTTTATGTCCTCTAACTCAGTCCTCTTCAATGAAATAATTTCTTTCTTTGGTTCAAAACATTTAAGTAAATGGCTTAAAAAAAAACCCTACATATTTAAGTAAAACACAATACAGTTTGCGTAAAGGCCATAGTTTCATCACAAGTATATATACAGTAATCAAAATCACCTGGACCATAAAGAAGACTCTAGAACGCCTGCAAAGGCTTTTTTCATGTGTGATTGCTAATGTTTATAATTTTACAATGTAATGTGGCATCTGATACTGTTTAGTGTGTTTCCCTCATTGTCCTTTTGGTGACTGCTCCACAGGCCTAAGTAACTTTGAGGTCTGTGCTACCTCAAGGACAAGTGACATGCTTCGCTTACCCCTGGTCAGCACCCGAGCTTCTGCTGTTTGTAGCACTGCTGTTGGCCTTATGGATGGCCTGATATTTTGTCTGTCATATTTAAAGAGGCTGAGTCAGACACCGTGGAGCTCATCTGGCATTTTCAGCACCCCTCACAATCATTTCTGTAGCAATTGACGAGCTCAACCATGTGGCAATTAGACTGGATGATTAAAATAGTCAAGCTGTCTATATCTGTGACCCTATGATAGTTTTTTCAATGTGTGGCTTTTTTCAGTGTGTGGATTTGTCTCCTGGCAGATTGCTCAGGCCGGGAGAACCTTTGTGCTCCACTGTGTTTTCCCAGCAGTCGTTGGTGCACATCTTCCCACATAATTTAAGATTGTTTTTCTCGGGGGTCACAAAGGATGGCCCCTGGTCTGTTTTTCCCTTAGGTGCTCCTTTTCAGTGCATCATGTAACATGGTTTAGCTTCTGGTGCATGAGCTTGCAAGTGTGTGTAGATGTCTGTGCTGTGTGTGGGATGTGTTTAAACCCAAAGAATATGAGTTGTAATGAGCCTGACTTCAAGCCAGGGTATTGACTGCCTTTCAGAACATCTTAATTGATAGCCATGCTTTGCCATTTGATGTTAGCTATGACTCACAGGGGCTGCTAATGAAATGGAGGCAGAGGCTGAACGTGTTCCCCAGGTCTCACACCTCTGTAGTAGATTGAACCATGCAGTCCCATTATTTTCCTAATGTTTAGCTCAATCTGGAGCTTGATGCCATTTAGATGCCAAACTGCACCCACTTTTTTCTGTTATTTTTTTCTCAGTGTCTTGACAAGCCATGCCAGTCTGTTATGTCAGATATCAGTGACAACTTCTTCCATAATGCAAATCAAGATTTTTCAGTTAGAAGCAATTTTGCTGGATCAAAGAGATGGATCATGTTTGTCCTGTTATCTTGCATTTCTGTAAAAATAATCTACAACCTTCTGCCTGTGTGTGTGTTTTCAGGGAAACATCATCAACTAGCTAGAATCTCTGAATGCTTGTCTTGAAGAGTTATAAAAGCCTGCCATTTGTGGAGGTGGGAATGTGTGCCAAGGACTAATGGAACTTTAGGATTGGAAGGGACTGGGAGACAGCTTCTAATCTAATAGCAATTCTAAGCATGCCCCAGTGCCACTGTTTGATGAATGAGAGCTACCCTTAAACATCTTGGGAAATCTAGGTGAGTGGACCTCAAGGTCCTAAACTTCAACATGAGTGATAGCACTAACCTGCCCTGTCCCCAAATCACTGAACTATAGAAATGCGTCGGAGTGAATAACAACCCGTACTCCTTGACTTTTTGTGTGAGCAGCTTTTATGCACTGGCCTTAGACACAACCACATCTCTTGTAATTCCAGTCTCTGCATGTGTTTACCTTCCTTACCAACCACCCAGTCCTTTGTAATCTGGCCAGGCTCCATCACTGTGCTGAAACTGCTCCCTCCACGGCCCTCATATCTAACAACCTCTCTGATGACATCATTGCCCTTGACTCGAGCTAGAATGCCGACTCTGAAAACTCTCATGCCTTGGTTTCTATCTATGCCCCTCCTCTCATCTCTTCCTACCTCAGAGCTCACTTTGTGTGCTCTTCTCGACAGCTTCTGTCCTTGGCCTCAGCCCTCTCATTGATGACCTCGGCCTGTGACTGACTCATTTAATGTCCAACTGTAGCATGCTCATTCCTCAGTTCCACCTGCCAAGTAGGAATTTCATCCTCCTGCAAAGGTCACCAGAGCCGTGATCTGCCCATCTTCCTCCTGAGTCATCCTTGCCGGGATTCTGCTGAATGTGCTTGTGCACCATCCTCTAGGTCACCTGGACTCTTGTGAATGGGGTCCTTATGTCAAACAGTGTGGGAGAGGGAAACCAGGACAGCATGGTGTCATGGAAGGCAAGGTGAAGGAGAGTAGTAAGTAAGTAGTGGCAGGTGCTCCAAGCAGGCAAGTAAGATGGGCCAAAATGGCCAGATGGATTTTTCAACAAGAAGACCGTTGGCAGAAGTCTCAGTGGAATAGGTGGGGAGGTGCAGGAGTCTGATTTGGGGGTGTGTGAGTGAAATGAGGAAATGGAGATGGGGTGAATATGGATAACATGGATAATTCTCTCAAGACATTTGGCTGGGAAGAGGAGAAGCAAGCTGGAGGAATAGGTATTTAAATAAAAAGTTTTCTTTCTTTTTCTTTTAGTGATAGGAGAGGCTTAAACCTGTTCAAATACTGGTGGGAAGGAGAGAGAAAGATAGAAAGGGGGTTGGGGGAGGGATGAGGGAGGGAGAAAGAGCCCAACAATCCCAGAGAGGAGGTAAAAGAGTCAGAAGGAGGTGGACACAGCACTCACAAGTGGAGAAATGTGCTCCAGGCAAGCAGCACCTTGCACATTGTAACAGGAGTAATAAGGAAGGAAAGGGCATAGATGCTCATGGTAATGGAGTATAGATAGGCTTGCTGGCAAGAAGTTAAGGGCATTCCCGTCTGATGCTTTCTACTCTCTGTCCGAAGGAGGAGGCGAGGTCCTCTTGAAAGCAAGAAGGTGTTGGTGGAGAGATTTGATTTATTTATTTCCATTCAGATTTTATTTTGTAAATGTGTAAGATAATTGAGATGTGCATTATTTTTATCCTTGTTTTACTCATGACTACTGACACACTATACTGCATCTTGCTTTTTCCACTTAACACAACTTGGAAGTATTTTATACAATAATAAAGAACATCAAGATCATTCTCTGTCATTTCAGTAGATGTATGGCATTGTAAGGATGTACCGCAATTTATTTAGCCAGTTTTTCATTGATAGACATTTAGGTTGTTTCCGACGTTTTGCTGTTATAAATAACAATGCAATGAACATACTCTACATATGTCAGTTTACATATTTTCAAATATACTTGAAAGACAAATTCCTAAAAGTGGAATTGCTAGGTCAAAGAGTATATGCATTTTACATTTTGATGACACAAAGGTGCTCTCAATCAGGGTTTGTTGTGGCAACTTTTTTCCCCTACTAGCAGTGTATGAGGGTGCAATTTTCTTTTTCTTTTTCTTTTCTTTTTTTACAATGAAATATTATTTTTACTTATGTCCGGTAGGCAATTATGATTAACATGAAATATCCATTTTGCCCATGGGCAGAAACCAGAGGGGAAATAAAATTACTTACACATTACTTCTTACCATTCCAACTTTATAGGAAACTTTTAAAGAATCTGGCAAAATAGTTCTTTGTAACATTTTGATTCAGTTGTGCCTATACTTTCTGATGTGAATGATAGCTAAGAGAAAACATTTGAATCTGATTACCTCTATGAAGATATTTCAATAAAGATATGTATTTTCAGGTATTTCTACTCTCAAGAATATGATTTGATAGGTCTCTTTGTGATACTGTAGCCTGATAAATGTCATTTGGGTGAGTTATGCAGTGGGGTTGCAGGTGTCAAACCCCAGATTCACTGTCTGACATGAAGGGGAATCAACAAGAGTCTCAGGTTGCGGGAAATGGTAGAGAACTAGTGGAAGCTGAGCAGAAGATAAAAAAAAAAAAAAACAACTGGAGACATCAAGCAAAACTTTAGGAATGTGTAATTGGATATGAATAGAGAATGGTAACAATAGGCCTACTTACCAAGTAAGGGTAATTTTATATTTTTGTAGCATACTCACTACAAAAACCCAACTTGGAGCATCCACTTAGAGGCTCCTTGATTTACTGAAGTCTCTTTAATCCAAAACCTGGATAATAGTTATAGTTAATAATTAATAATTAGTATGTAAAGAGAATTGTTAGTCACTGTTCTGAATGCTTTACATAACAAACCCTGGTGTTACTATCAGCCGTGCTTTATAGTTCAAGAAACAGCAGCATTCCATTAAGTAGTTTGTCCAAGGACTTATGGAGCAGATCGAGGATGGACCAGGTCATCTGGCACCAGCATGTGCAACTTTTTTCTCCTGTACTCTACTTTTTGATGATCTGTAAATTTTGATACTTTTTCAAAGTGAAAATTTGAAAAAGTGGTATCTTTTCAAATTTGGTGAAAATTTGATATTTTTTATATTATTATTATTATTTTTAAATTATACTTTAAGTTCTAGGGTACATGGTGGAGAGGTTTTAAAAGAGTGGCAGAAGTTTGAGAAAGAGGGCAGATGAGGGCGACAGGGAAGGACTAATCAGTGGCCTTGAGAATTCTGTTGAGGCTCTTGATTGTGAACTGTGGTGATGGTGGCTATGTGATGGTTTCTAGTTTCATTCAGCAGCCTGGTATAGATGTGAGAGGTGGGGACATTTGGATTCATCTGGGATTGTGGTTTTGCTAGGCAAGAGATGAAAAGGATTGATCTGAACCAAGCAGGGAAGGAAGTGAAGAAAAGGGGTGGAGTTGAGGAGAAAGTCATAAAAAATAGTGAGGCCAAGGGTCTGAGAGGTCAGATGCTGAATAGGGTACTGGAGACCCAGGTGTTGTCAGAGTGCTTAATGGGTGGCAGCAGATGGGTATATGGTAAGGACAGTGAGAGGAGGGACATGTGGCCAGAGGCTGTGGTTGTTAATGCAGCAGAATTTCCCATAAAGGGTGGAGGAACAGTTGGGAAGGGCAAGGTCTTTAGGGTTGAGCCAGGGCAACCTGGCGGAAGGTGGAAAGAACGTTCTGTGAAAAGGTGGAAAATATGAGAGTTTGTCAACAGAGGAAACAGTGGAAAGGTTTGGGAGAGAGGGGAGAAGTGGGAAGTTAGTTAAAGGGAAAGGAAGCATAAACTAGCTCAAGGAAAAGATAGTTCAGGGCAGGAATTACATTTTTAAATGTGGGACATGGTGGATTTAGCTGATCCCAGCCTTGCTAAGACGGGTAGTCCCAACTCTCCCGTTTATACTGAAGTTTTACTGTAGCCAATTATGTCTTGGATTAGTCATTTCAGAGAAGGTGTGTGTCTCAAGGGGCCCTGGAAAGAGTCAGCTTTTACCACTGACAGTCTTCTTAATATTGTGCCTGTACTATTCCCACTTGTCAGACTTGTTCTTAAAACACCTGTGGATCAATGACTGTCAAGGACTTGTCTGTAGAACTTTTTACAGGGCAGTGGTTCTCACACCTGCCTCCACAGTAAAATCACCTGGGGAGCTTTTAACACCTACTACTGCCTAGGGCCCCAGAACAAGTATATCAGAATCTCTAGGGATGAGCCCTCTAGGGTCCACACAATCAATTTTCTTTTCTTTTCTTTTTTATTTTACTTTAAGTTCTGGGATACATGTGCAGAAGGTGCAGGTTTGTTACATAAATATATGTGTGTCATGGTGGTTTGTTGCACCTGTCATCTAGATTTTAAGCCCCGTATGCATCAGCTATTTGTCTTAATGCTCTCCCTCCCCTTGCCCCCACCAGTAGGCCTCAGTGTGTGTGTTCCCCTCCCTGTGTCCATGTGTTCTCGTTGTTCACCTCTCACTTGTGAGTGAGAACACGTGGTGTTTGGTTTTCTGTTCCTGTATTAGTTTGCCGAGGATGATGGCTTCCAGCTTCATTCATGTCCCTGCAAAGGACATGATCTCATTCCTTTTTATGGCTGCATGGTATTCCATGGTGTATATGTACCACATTTTCTTTATCCAGTCTATCATTGATGGTCATTTGGGTTGATTCCAAGTCTTTGCTATTGTAAATAGTGCTGCAGTAAACATACGTGTGCCTGTGTCTTTATAGCAGAATGATTTGTATTCCTTTGGGTATATGCCCAGTAATGGGATTGCTGGGTCAAATGGTATTTCTGGTTCTAGATCCTTGAGGAATTGCCACACTGTCTTTCACAATGGCTGCAGAGAAATAGGAATGCTGTCACACTGTTGGTGGCAACAAATTTTCTGAAAAGCTTCCTTGGTCATTCTAATGAGTGAAGAACCTTAATCTTGGACCTTTGCTCCCCAGTATGTGGTCCACCAGCCAGCAGCATCTGTATCACCTGGAAGCTTGATTCAAATGCAGAATTTCAGGCCCCACTCTTGATCTACCTACTGAATCAGAACGTGTACTTTTAGTACATCCCCCTCCCCAGGTGATTCCTGTGGACATTAAGGTCTGAGAAGCCCTGCCTTAAAACAAAGCTGGCACCTGGGTTCCACCTCCGGAGATTCTGATTTTATTGATCTGAGCTGTGACTTGGGAATTGGGAGTTTTAGAAGATTCCTGGGTGTCTCTAATTTTCAGCAGTTTAACGTCCTTGCCTTACAGCAAAGAACCGGGAAAGGTGCTTGTTGCATTTTTATTCAACTGGGTTGACCAACCCTATCTTCATTTAATGATTTCTGACCTTTTGTTTAATTTACCAATGAACTACATTTGCTTCTCATTTGGGGGAAAAACTGCCTGTCGTAAACTCGTGGCAGGAACATCATTTCTCCTCATCTTCAAAGATGCTACTGGGAAGCTTAGTAACTGATTAGACAGGAAATACTGCACAGCCTAAGGCCTATTGCATAAGGACCAGTTCATTTATTAAAGAAAAGAAAATGTTGCTTATTTTTAGTATGAATCATTACAAAATGCCAACCAACTCCTTATGAATTTGAGGAGAGCAATCTTCCTGATTAGTTATTTCTTTCACCTTTTCTAAGACCTTGTATGAAATGATATTTAAAGCACTCTTCAGCTTTCTTTAAGCCAGCTGATTGCACAAGTCAAACAACGGCCATGAGTGTGCTGAACTGTTGGATTACTACTATTATAGGAATGGACACATGCCAAGTGTTACTTTAGACCTGAGTTTCCAAAGTATAATCCTAGCTTAAAAGGGAATTTTTAAAAAGAAAGAAAACAGGAAACTGTATTGTACTGGGAGGAGGCTGAAGGAGAGATGAAAAAACCATTTGGATATTGGGGGTGGGGTAAGTGGGGGGTAGTTGTCTATAACTTTCATTAAGCGCTTTTTTTTTCTCTTCTCTTTTTAAAGTAAGCGGCAGGCTTTGGGTTGGCAAACCCCAGGGGGATGCAGAAACCTGAGGCTGCTACCTTTTTATCTGCCTTTACGGTACTGTCCTCTTCCCCCAGCTCCTCCCTGACTCCATGGACCAAGCCTCAGACTTTCCAGCTAACTGCTTCCCATGAGCCACTACTCTGATACCAGCCTATAACCAAGGGAGCTGGGTGGTCCAGGCTTGGTGAACAACCCTTCTCAGCCCACTCAGTCAGGGTGCTCCCCAACTGCAGGCAGGAGGCAACACCCTGTCTGCTACCATCCTCCCCTTCCAGAGCCTCCTGCCTGCCCAGCCCTGCCCTGCCCTGCCCAGCCGAGCCATACCTTACTTTGTCCCATCTGGGGGTGCCCTGCTCAGGGATGCGCTGGCAGGGCTGCACTCAGCTTCTCTGGTAAGCAGAGGCTCAAGAAACCTCTGGGGTCTTGTTTTCTGGTTGTGTGATCCCAGGGGTGCACATGTTCCTCTTGGGTGTCTGAACAGGAAGGGCCTGGGAGGGAGGGCCACACCCCTGCAGTCTTGCTCTGCTGATGTAGTGGGCAGCTGCCTACCCCCACCCGACCCTGCACTGTGGGCTCCGGAATCAGCAGATTAAGCATTTTATAAATTGTATTTTAGATACATGTTTCAAACTTGTGAGTTTTTTCAAAAGAACAAGCTTGACAAGTGTGTGAAGAATTCATTATGCTTTATGAGTTTGAGGGGGAAGAATTTTTTTTTAAAGCGTCTGATTCAGACCACATGTAATTCAGATGTTTAAATAATCAAATCACCTGTTTAATCTCATGAAGAATAGAAGGTTACTATTGTTGAAGATTTTCCCCAACTTTTTGATTCTCCCTTTGGAGTTAAACATATGAACATAAGAATCATTTTTCTACCACTGATGATTGAAATTTGGTTTAGGAATTATTAAAACCAAATTGTGCCGGCCGGGTGCAGTGGCTCATGCCTGTAATCCCAGCACTTTGGGAAGCCGAGGCGGGTGGATCACGAGGTCAGGAGATCGAGACCATCCTGGCTAACATGGTGAAACCTGTCTCTACTAAAAATACAAAAAATTAGTCGGGTGAGGTGGTGGGCGCCTGTAGTCCCAGCTACTCGGGAGGCTGAGGCAGGAGAATGGCGTGAACCCGGGAGGCAGAGCCTGCAGTGAGCGGAGATCGCGCCACTGCACTCCAGCCTGGGTGACAGAGCGAGACTCTGTCTAAAAAACAAACAAACAACAACAACAAAAACTAAATTGTGCCAAAACAAAAGTACTGCTTTCAAGCTCTTATAAAGAAAAATATATCAATAGTCTTTAAAAATTATACAGGCTTCAAAAAACCAGTTTTTCATTCCATTAGATTTGTTATCAGTCTACAAGAAAGATGGCCATTCATTTTTTAAATTCAGTAATGAACAGTTCATTGGATTTGCTACCCTTTGAGTGCCACAAGGATCATGCTTTCTTTAGGAAGCAGAAACAAAACGATCAAGACTTGAAAGGATATGTATCTTCTCTACGTTCTCTGAACATGGGAATGGCCCATTAACGTTTCCTATCCTGCACTCTCAGGCTGCAAATATATTTAACATTTTCCTTTCTTAATAGTACAAGGTAACATAAGTGTGTTCTAGAGTCCGCCTCCTGGCATTCCTAAGCATTAGGAGGCTTATGGCTGAAGTCGGTTGGCCAACATGATTCCCATGAGAGAGCACCTCTCCCCATTAGGGAGAAGACAAGAAATGGCCTCTCTTTATTCGCACTAGAGTTTTTCAGAGCTCTGATGATGGCTGAAGTCTTTGAAGCAGATGTGCTAAATAAGTGAGAATCCAGTTCTATCCTCCTCTGGCACCTATGACATTATCTTGAGTGCCACAAGGAGTGAGGTCAAATTTGCAGTTTAGCTGGAACTTTAAATGTTATAGAAAAAATTTAATTATGCAACTTGTGCAAATGGATGGTTAAGACCAGGATTCATGCCTTGTACATTATGACCTTGTAGATTTATAGAATAGTAATGAATCTTAAAATGTCATAAAATAGGGTTGATTTAATTCCAAGGCCACATAACCCTACTAGGATATAGTGTCTAATACATGGGTGCACACTGAATGTTCAGTGGTGAAAATGACATTTTCATGGAGTGCCTTAGAATGGAGAATTGGATTTTATTATTTTAGTCATATATACCATTGACTGGAAAACACACCAAATGTTTTACCGCTAAAGTATGGGAGCCTCGATGTTTAAAATGGAAGTTGCCTGGCACAGTGACTCAACATCTGTAATCCCAGCTACTCCAGAGGCTGGGGTGGGAGGATCACTTGAGCCCAAGAGTTTGAGACCAACCTGAGTAACCTAGCAAGACCCTGTCTCTAAAATAATAAAAAAAGGAGGTCAACATAATTGCATGCTGATCAAATCCCCTCAAGTGACTCCACGTAGAGCACAGGCATTGACCAGCAATTGCTGCCAGGCAAACTTGCACTATATTTCCTGCCTCCTATACTTAACATTTTGTATCATAAAACCGGTCTCTCCTACTATGCACTCTCGGTTTCATGAAACTGTAGCTGTATAAGAATCTATGAAAGTCCTTCACTCAGCTGCTTTGGTCGGCTGGTCAACTCTTCTTTTGGGTTAATGCAAGGGCCCTTCTTTACCACACCAAATCCTATTTTAGTGGGCACTCTGAGTAAACTTTTCAAGATGCAAATAAAGCATTTGCATTTGAGTTATTATTTAAATTTTCAGTGGCTTCTCTCCATCCACAGACTTAAATCCAAACTCTGACCTTGAAAAATCACTCCTCCATCTTCGTTCTGAACTTATCTGTGGTCACTGACTCCACACTCTCTCAGCCATCCGTGTGTGTGCGTGTGCTGTTCCTTTACCTGGAATTGCCCCATCTGGCAAACTCCTATGTTGCTCTCAAGAGTCACCTTCCACTTCATCTTCTCAATGACGCTTTCCCTGAGTTGTCTTCCTGAGTAGTTAACTTTGTTCACACCTTTGTTCATAATGACAACGTTGTGTCAATGTCCAGCCTCCCCCACACTCCCTCTGGACTGAACTCCTTGAATGTGGGTCCCATGGATGGCCTCTTGATCTTTGTGGTCATCCCACATAGTACAGGGCTTGGTACATGGTGGCCACTTCAGCAAGATTGACAGATGAATGAAAGCATGACCATATGAGTGCCTCTCCAAGTGTCTCATTTGATAATGGGGAGAACTTGACTCTCAGTAAAGCCAGGCTAGGACCTGTTCTTCCCTTCCAACTCCAAGGGATCTCGACTCAATGCTTATAATTATGCCTTGCAACTCTCCCCTCCCCCAACTCCCAGTCAAACCCGATAAAATGTTATCATTTTTGTGTTGTTTTGTGCATACATTGGTATGTGCTGGTTTTGTTCTCAGAGTTAACTAATCTAGGAGTAGCAGGAACACACACATTATAAAATTTTACTCATTGGAGAGCTTTATGATTTTTAATATTTATGTGGAGGCCAAAATAAAATATGTAGACCATAAATGTGTTTTCTTAAGGTTTTGAAGTCCAGTTTGAAGTTTAGGGTATTTTTTTCTAACATTGATTGTTACTCTCCAAGAAAGGCTTATCTTATTGAATTGAATGGCATGGTTTGCAAATACTAACTTTAAAGAAAAGCCACAATGTGCAGAACCGCATATTGTCTTAAAATCACTGTATTATGTACATTAAAACATGTAGCTTTCCTTTCCAGGGTGATTGCTTTGTTTGGTCAAATTGAAAGTCAGGTTTTCTATTTTGGCATTACGCCTTATTTCCCTAGACTAAATGAAATTGTTCCATTATAGCAAATAGATGCTTAGTAATGGTTTGATTCAAGTCTAATTGGAATGCTATTCTCAGAATATTTCACCATTCCGATCTTATTCCTCGATATTATATTTTCAAATAGAGACTGTGAGCTAGAATTGGGTTACAAGCCTTTAAGACTTGAGCAGCTGAAATCTCAGGAGAGTTTCAAACCAAGGGCCAGTTTGAAGTATAAACGGTACTGCTTTCCTGCTGTCAGCAGGCGAGATTTAGCTCATTGCCGGTCCCCACAGAAATGAAACACTGAGAGAAATGTCTCCCCTGGGGTTTGGCCTCAACTCCTTTTGAGTGGGATGTGTAGTTTGGAGATTGATAAGCAAGTAACACTTAACATTGCTTCCTTCTTGTTTTTAAAATGGATTGCAACAAGAAGTCAACATCTCCTCTTTTTTTCTTTAAGGCTTCCTCACAGCAATGAGGCAAGAAGTGACCCGTGCCCACAAAGGCTGGGCACTGGACACTGTGACCATCCACAATGAAGTTCTGAGACAGACCAAGGAGGAGATCACGTCACCCCCTGGGGTAGGCATCTCTGGGCAATAGCAGGGACCGTTCTGGAGACAGAGCTGAAATTTCAAGTTCTGCTTAAAACTGAGCTATGAGTGCCTTGGTTAGGTCCATTTGCTTTGCAGCAAGAGTTCCCTCTGTCATAACGAGAAGACCTCCCCTATCTGCCGGAGTGGAAGGTTAATGAATGACAAGGTCTAATGAGCTCTCAGAACTCCGCAGACTACATTTCTACAAAATTAGAAGTTATACTTGTGTTTGCTAAAAAGGCTTTTTGGCTAGGTGCAGTGGCTCATGCCTATAATCCTAGCACCTTGAGAGGCTGAGGCAGGAAGATAGCTTCAGTCCAGGAGTTCAAGACCAGCCTAGGCAACACATGGAGACCCTGTCTGTACCAAAAACAAACAAACAAACAAAAAAATAGCCAGTCGTGGTGGCACACATCTGTAGTCCCAGCTACTTGGGAGACTGAGGTGGGAGGATTGCTTTAGCCCCGGAGGTCGAGGCTGCAGTAAGCAGTGATCACACCACCAGACTCCAGCCTGGGTGACAGAGTGAGACCCTGTCTCAATAAATAAATAAATAAGGCTTTTCTACACATCTCCAGCTACTGCTATGGGCCACTCACAGATTCTACTATAGGCAGCAGAGACGAAGAGGACTAGCAGGCTGGAGCCGGGGGCCAGTTCCAGGGTGTCCCCTTCGAGCTTCGAGTGGAAAGGAACATGGCTGGGGAAAGAGCCCCCACTGCCTGGACGCTGATCTGCTCAATGAATGTGGGCAAATTCTTTAACTTTTTTGAGTCTTCACATCTTCATCTGCAAAATGAGCGTGATAATTCAACCTTATTAAAGGTAGCTGTGGCCAGGCACGGTGGCTCACGCTTATAATCCCAGCACTTTGGGAGGCAGAGGCAGGAGAATCACTTGAGGTCAGGAGTTCGAGATCAGCCTGGCCAACATGGTGAAACCCGTCTCTACTAAAAATACAAAACTTAGGCTGGGGTGGTGTTGGGCACCTGTAATCCCAGCTACTTGGGAGGCTGAGGTGGGAGGATCGCTTGAATACAGGAGGCAGAGGTTGCAGTGAACCAATATCCTGCCACTGCACTCCAGCCTGGGTGACAGGGCGAGACTCCATCTCAAATAAATAAATAGATAAATAAATTTTTTAAAAAGGTAGTTGTGAAGATTTAAATGTGATCATTTAGGTGCGGTGCTGGACCCCACGTAGAATCTCAATAAATCAGTCTCCCTTTCCCTTTCTCTGATTTTCATTCCCTCATTTGTCCAGTAAGGGGGCTGGACCAGATGATTTCCAAGTTCTAGCCAAGTTCCCTGCCACCTTATAACAAGGGCTGCCTTTCCTTCAGTTTCCAGTATTACCTTCCTCATTCCTGTCTGAGGCCTCACTAGAAGCACCTTAACCTCCAGGTTCCCACCAACAATCTCTTCTAGGCAGTTTCAAAATTCCTCCAGCCTCTCCCCATTATGCAATTCCAGAATTCCTTCCACATCTGTAGGCATTTGTTACCGCAGCATCCTGCTTCCTGGAATCAAAATCTGTGTTCCTTTCAAGGCTGTCGTAACAAAGTATCATTACAGTGGGTGGCTAAAAACAAAGAGATCTGTTCTCTCGCTGCTTAGGAGGCCAGAAGTCAAATCAGGGTAGGGTTGGTTTCTACTGGAGGCCCCGAGGGAAAGTCTTGTTCTCAGCCTCTCTCTTAGCCTCTGGTGGTTACTGAGGATCTTTGGCTTTCCTTCATCATTACAATCTCCGCCTCCTTTCTCACATTCATCTGCATAGGTATGTATATCTCTGTGTCCTCTCCTCTTATAAAGTTACCAGTCACATTGGATTTAGAATCTACCTTAATTCAGTGTGTCCTTATCTAAACAATGTGTGCAAAGTCCCTATTTCCAAATAATTACATTCCAAGGTTCTGGGTGAACATGAAGTTTTGGGTGACACTATTCTATCTACCACACCTTCTCACTGACTTTTTAAAGTTCTGAGGCTGAAAGCACCCTGGAGAGGGATACAATTTACCATATGATGGCTTTTTAAGTGGTCCCATTATTCATGTAGTTCATTGTCACCCACGGAGTTAATGATGGTAACCGTATGTCCTGATTTTCTGGGACTGCCCATGGTTTTACTGTCAAACCATGTGCCTCCGTTTTTGGTTCAAAAAATATGGTCCTCACACGGTGAGTCCACGTGGGGGGGGATTCCAGAAAACACTCTGCAACGAATCTTACTGTCTTTTATTCTAATCGGCATTTACTTCCCCTGATCTGATCCTCACTGGAGATGGAAAAATGGTCACCATCCTCTACATTTATCTCTTTGGTGAGCTGGCATGATTGTTGGAGCCTCCCCTGTGATTCTCCTTCACCCCTTATTTTTTTAGTGAATACATGTTCTGTGGCTCCCCACTGCCTACAGGATCCAGTTTAGCACCCAGATCCTTCCACAGTCAAGCCCTAACTTCTTTTACAACCATTGAGCCCTCTGGTAAAGGAAATACTGGGGCTCTTCCTCCCGCTCTGCCTTTCTTTGTAGTGTTACTCCTGCCTGTGTTGCCTGTGCTCTCGCCTTTGTCTTTCCAAACACAGCCCCCTGCTGCAAGGCCATCAAGGCCCATCAAGGCCATTCCCTCTACAGAGGCCCCTGAGCACTCCAGCCACAGACACCTTGCCTCAGAAGTCACTGCCGTCACCCCCAGAGCAGTTCTCCGGGCACTCCCAGTAACAAGTGTGTGCTGCTATTCAACTCATCTTAAAAAAAATTTTCTGCACCTATGCATCTTATCTCCCTGATTTAATGATGAGGACCTCCAGGGCAGGGCCTATTGTATGGGAGAGACACTGGGGAGGGTGGCCAGACGCTGCCCCTGCCATGCTTCCCCTGGCTCTACCATGCCTGACCTCTGGGGGCGCTCTGACTCTCCCACTAGCTGGGCCTGGCTATGGAAACCTCACCTCATCCTGTGGCTGAGATGAAGTTGAGACACAGGTTGGCTAGGCCAGTGGCAGGCTGAGATCCTACATGACAGCAGCTCCAGATCCTGTTCCATGCTCCCGCCTTCCACCAACTCAAACCAGACCTCTCAGAGACTTTCACCTCCCTGTAGAGGTGATCTGGTGCTACTGGCTTAACCTGTAGCTCAGGGAGGCCACCCCCACACTTAAATAACTAATAGCAAACACGAACATTTCTACAGCACTCATAGCCTCAACACAGGCTGCAGGAGAAAACTGGGCTTAGTATTTCATGAATGCAATGTGCCCGGTGGTGCCTTCCTCCCTCTGGTAGTGTTTTAAGACTGGTGTGTGTTTTATTTCCAAACTGACGGCCTTTATGACACTAATTTTGCAGCACCTAGTTTAAAAAATAAATCCTATTACCTTATGCTTGACTCTTCCAGGAAGGTGTGTATATTTATGGGCTCTACATGGATGGAGCAGCCTGGGACAGACGGAATGGGAAGCTCACGGAATCCACCCCCAAGGTACTCTTCGCGCAGTTACCCGTGCTCCACATCTTTGCCATTAACTCCACGGCACCCAAGGACCCCAAGCTGTATGTGTGTCCTGTTTACAAGAAACCCAGGCGAACTGATTTGACCTTCATCACTGTGGTATATTTGCGAACAGTGTTGTCCCCAGATCACTGGATCCTGAGAGGAGTGGCCCTTTTGTGTGACATCAAGTAAGTTCATTTCCATCTGCTGAGGGCACCAGAAGCCACATAGGCAGCCTGTGCTATTGAGGGACTCAGTGATGTGCGTGTCTTTTCTCCCCAATAATTACTTAATTACTCTTTCTAAATTAAAAAGTTGATGTTCTCAAATTGCTAGTGTGTGTGTGTGTTTTCCTCACATATCAATATTCAAAAAGATCACTCTAAACGAATGTTTTTTATTCTGGGAAATCATATTTCATTTTAATTACTTTTCAAAGATAAAACCCTGTCTGGACGTTAGAACACTTTGGAAGCTCTGCATTTTAAAAATTTTGAAAGTGTTGACATGTGACATCCTAAAAAGAGCCTAGTAGTTGAAAACTTTTCCCTCAAGTAGGTACCAGTTTCCCTTGAATAAAATCTAGCCATGTCTATGTTTGTGCTAATGTGTTACCTTTTGTTCTTTTGAGTTTGGTATTCTCTCTCTGCTTCCGAAATGGAAACTGAAGAGATCCAGCCAGTACTCCTTAGTAGTAGAGCTGTTCAGTATGAAGTGTTTAAGACAGAAAATCCACTGGGATGGCCATTCTTGTGATGTATTTTAATTTTATTTCATGTTGTTTTATTTTAATTTTTACTGCTTTTGAGGCCCAGAGAACTTAGACTCTCCAGCTCTCCCTCCCAACTCCAATTCTGCAGGAGATAATGAAACACATTTCTAGGCAGCAAATGGAGAAGGGAAAAACAAACCCTATCAAATGAAATTAGGTTACATGCTGAATGTCTTAAAAAGCAAAGTCTTTAAAAAGTGAAGCTATTTCTTATTCCGTAGCTAGTCTAAAACTCAGTTTGAACCTTGATTTCCTGCTAAAGGAAATTGTCAATTTAACAAAACAGATGGGGTCCTATACTGAATGCTCATGCGGCTTCAGGACAGTGAAGAAGTGTCTCTACCAGTCTTCTCATCTAGAATCTTTGTGCCTGCCCGCAGCTAAACGCACAAACTTCATTCCTTCTGTCTATTCTGAAGGAGGGAATGTTTCAAGTTGCCTTGTTTCCCTCTCATCCTTCTGCCACCTTGATCAGAGATGCTGTTGACAAACAAAGCCAGGCAACCAAGCAATAGCCCAGGTAAGCTTTACAGAAAATACCCCAGAGAAAACTCTGCCACAGTCTAGTGTACTTTCAAACAGTAGAAAACACATTATGAAATGCAAATTGAAGCAGTGGCCTCTGGTATTTTCCTGATATTGATTCAATGTCAAAACCATAGAACTGTAAAAAAAGTAAATGCAGTTTTAAAAATAAAGTAGCCAAGCCCCTGGCCCCAGTGTTTCAGCACTTTCCTTGGCCAATACATACACTAAAGTAAGGATGGCATTCTCGAGAAAGAATGTCCTCCTGAACTGAGGCTAGAATTTGGAAGCACCTGTCAGTCTGGGTAGACACAGAAAGTTAAGCACCATGACATTATAGCAAACCAAGCTGCATGTTCCTAAATCAGACACACATGTTTTATTGATAGCCCTGTCCTGCTGCTAAAACAACTGAAGGCAAATGCATAGTCAAAATGCCTGGATATCATGATAGGTTTTCCAAGAATAACAGTTATGTTCAGTGTTCTCTAGTGACTTGAAAGCTCATGGAAAACTGGGAAAAGAGGTGAAGAAGATGTAAATCTGGCAAAGATCATTGATCAGACCAGTTAAAGTCACACATGTGCTATTTCCTGGGAACTCTCTGCTGTTGCTGGTTACTTTGCACTATGTCAACATAGAAGAGAGAGATGGGCATTAAGGTCCAGCAAGGATGGGCACCAGGCACCCGAGCAGAGCCTCAAAATGGTCTTCTTTCTGGTCAATGCTTCTCAGCTATCCCTAGTTCTGCCAGGGTCTAGTTCTGCTTTCTTTCTCTAGGCCCAGTAAATGGTTTCCTTGGACATTTTAATTGACATTAATTGAAATTCCATAAGCACATAACCATTTTCTCTGCAAAATTGTTGCTCTTTCACTAATTACATAATTTGCCCCACTTGAGTCAGGGAGACCTGGTGCGCATAAAAGAGCAAAGGATAGAGGACGAAATGATTAAGCCAATGAAGCTGGGAGAGAAGCAAAGTAATTGTTCTTCTTCCTTGGAATCAGTCCACATCTTCTCATTTTGCTCTTGGCAAAATGAGCAATGAGATTTATACCTTCCTTGATTCAAAATGTTCCTTTACTTTGGACTTTGCATAAAAATAAGACCAAAAGAAACGTGTAGAGAGATACATCTTCCTAAAGGGATTGGTTTTGTGGATGATGTTGCATGAACGAGCCACCATCTCTGCCACCAGAGACCTCAGATGAATAGGGGACTCACCATAATTGGAGGCGCAAGGTGACTCAGGGCCATGGGTGAAGTTCAAAGGAATGGTGAAGGAAACTCAGGGTTGAGGATGAACTTGAAGACAAGGTAGCATTTCAATTGGGTCTTCAACTTTTCATAGATATTACCAACACAGTAGATGGGTATGTTCAAAGGAAGGGAGCAGCATGAGGGAGAGAACAGTCTAAAGGTGGGAAACCTCATGGAACGTCCAGAGACAGAAGATGGAGCCTTCGATGAGTTTCCATTGCCTGGAATGTACTCTCCAAATACCCAAGCCCTCTAGGAGCTGGCCTCAAACAAAATTTCTGCTTTATCACCCATCCCATCTCTCAACCTGCTCGATTGCTTCTGCTACTCTGACTCTCTGATGTTCTTGATGTTCTCTGAAACATTTTCACCATCCTTTGATCACCTTATCAAAGAAAACCCTCTTGTGTGGAACAACTGGAAGTTTCATACATGGCTGTGGAGGCACTGTCAAATGGTACAACCATTTTGGAAAACAATGGTTGGGTAGTTTCTTAAGAGTAAAACATATGGTTACCATATGACCCAGATATTTCGCTCTCAGGTATTACCCTAGAGAAATGAAAGTGTATGTCCATACAAAGACATACATACATTCCAGTGCTCATAGAAGCTTTATTGGAATAATCAACAATTGGAAACAATACAAATGCCCATCAACAGGTAAATGAATGAAAAAAATATGGTGTATACCTGCAATTGAATACTGCTCTGCAACAAAAAGGAACAAACTATTGATGATGCACACTAAAGCTGGATGAATCTCAATTATGCTGAGTGAAAGAAGTCAGACCAAAAAAGGAGTACACAATGTATAATTTTGTTTATGTAAAATTCTAGAAAATGCAAATTAACCAACAGTGACAGAAAGCAGATTAGAGCTTGACTGGGAAGGAAGGGAGCAGGAGAAAGAGGTTACAAAGGGGCAGGAGAAAATGTTGGAAGGTGAGGGACAGATATGTTCATTTTCTTGATAGTGGTCATAGTTTCATGAGTGTCAAAACTTATCAACTTGTACACTTTAAATGTATGCAGTTTATTGTACTTCAATTATACATCAATAAAGCTGTAAAGGAAAGCTCATCCCATAGCACCTGATCCTTTCTTCACCTTCCTTGAGGATTTCCACGACCCCTCGCTCCTCCCCCAGGCAAGATTCATTGTGCTTTCTGAATTTTGGTTGCAACTGTGTTTAGTAATCTGGGTTGCAATCGTAGAATTTTAATGCAAGGAGTTAATTACGTGCATCTATCTCCCCATTCTATCATGAACTTTTGGAAAGCAGAATCTGGCTTTTGAGCACCCTAGGAAGTGTTGACCGAATGACAGAATGAATGGACAGCAAGTAACCCCAATTTGACTGGTAAATGTAGGCAAATGATGGAGAAGGAGGGAACACCAGGTGTGAGCCATGTTGGGAGGGTCTAGAGTGCCACGAAGGACAGTAGGGAGTCACTGGTGGTTCTGGACTGCTAAAGGAATGGAAGTGAGTAGGTCAGCAAGAAGGCTTCTAGACCAAAATCGAGAAAATGAGTGTTGGAACTACAGAGATGACAGTTAGAATGGAAGCAAAGTAAGGCATTTGAAAGACGGTATGGAGGTAAAATTTGGGGACTCAGAAACTGAGCTGAGATGAAGAATAGTCAGAAAGGGTCTAAAGATAAGGCAGTTTACAGACTGGGGAGTCTAGCTGGATGTTTCCTGTATCATTAAAATTTGGGGAAAAGAGCTATTTTGCTAGCCCTGTGCTTATAAATAGCTGCCAGGGTCTCTGAAGAGAGACTTAAATATCTGTGTGCTCACCGTTGCTTCCAGTGAGGTCCGGGAGTTAGTAATAATGTAGTGTACCTGTTTGCCAGGCATTGGTCTAGGCACTTGATGGGAATTAATTTATGTAATCCTTGCACCAACCCCATGAAATTAATACTGATATTATTATCTCCGTTTCACAGATTAGGAAACTGAGGCACAGAGAAGCTAGACAACTTGCCCAAGTTTTCACAGCTAGTGAGTGACAGAGCTGGGATGAACATAGGCTTAGGGCTTCTGATGTACTTTGTAAGACAATACTGGGTTTTTCAAAAGCCACAGTCCAAAGGCATGAACCACTAAAATTCATAATTGTGTATAGAAAATAATATTATCTATGTTTCTCTGACTAGTTAATTTGAACAGCTTTCATTACCTAAATGGACAGAAAAAATGTGCATAGAGGAGAGATTATAGGCAAATATCAGCATTTGTGTGATATGCAAATAAATATATTTAAAATTCATGGATTTTGAAGAGAATTGGTTGGTTTATTTTAACATGCTTTTTCTGGGCTTTCTTGAAGATTCTATACCAGTAGCTCCATTGCATGGTAACCAGAAGAGCATGGCTGGAGAATTTTGCCCTGAACTCCAAGTGAGAAGACATGGGGTTTAGTCCTGAGACACAGGGCCCGTGCAGGGCTACTACCTTGTCCACATGAAAAGGAAGAAAAAATAACTAAAATGTTATTTTCAAGAACACAATTCAGCAAGGGATAAATGGGAGCAAAAGTGTAAAACATAATTCACTATCCTAAATGAAGAAAAAAACTTAAGAAACTATGGAGATTGTTTCCACTTAAAATGCCAAAAAAAAAAAAAAATTCATAGTTAAAGTAACTCAGTAACTTAATCCAGGGTATCTAATAGAATCTCCAATGCTGTCTTTTTTTAAGGTTTTAGAAAAATAATCCTACTTTAGATATAAAAAGATACCACATGACAACACTCTAGGTATAGTTGGGATATATAGCATAAATCCAGAAATATGCACTAATATTGAATGAATGAAGATACCAACGGTTTTCCAGGGCTATGACAAACACTCTGACTTATATGCCTTTTCTGTATTTGACAAAAAATTATCTACTCATTAAAAACACTAAAAGCTTTGTCCCCTCCCTCTTCCCTCTCTGTCTTGGGTGAGGTTCTCTGGAAAACCCCTCTGAGATGGAGATCTATGTAGAAGAGGTTTCCCGGAAACGGTTTTTAGGAGCATCACTCTCGGGCGAGTAAAGGAGGCAGGACAGGGCAGAGGGAGAGGTTGGGCTGCGATGCAATCACAGCAAAGGCCTCCGCCACCCCTGGAGTTATGGAGCAGGCATGTGCCCCATGGGGTGAGGGGACACAGGGACCGGACTGAGGCAGCCAGGCAGCTGTGAGCCAGCACTTCCGGCAGCTGGGGAGGACAGCCTGGGACCTGAAGGCGTCCGTGTCCTGCCTTTCTTCCTCCACACTCTTCTCATCTTCTTTCCCCACCTCCTTTAATTTAAAAACAAATCATGAACATACTTTTCCTTGCTTCCTCTTTATGCTTTCCTCAGAGGATCTTAACAACTTAAATCAAGAGTGTTTTTGACACCTGCACACAGACTCCATATCCCTGAAATGTAGAGAGCTTTCCAGAATGTCTGAAATGGTGGACAAGACACTGGAGGGACATGTGGTTTCTGTCCTGTCTGAGAGGCTGGGAAAGAGGGGGTCCCTGGCTGAGGGAGTCCCCAGGCTGAGCACAGTGACCAGATATATTTTGAAGAGACCTCCAAGTGCAAAGACAACTGAAACCTGAAAGTCTCCTTTTACTTAACCGCTGTTTTTCTCAGTCATGAACTTCCTCACAACTTTTGAGGGATAGAGCTGTATTTTGCCTTTGAAAAATTACTTTTGTGTCTTGAGCAGGTGGAAGAAAAGCTAGTCAACTCTGTCGTTTCTATCTTCCAGCATCTGGCTTTGATGCAGATAGGAACCAAGGTTTTGAACACTCAAGTCTTGATTTACATCCAACCTTCTAAGATGAACATAAATACTTTGGAGTAATGCTTAAGATATGAAGCTGTTCTGTCTACCCTGAATCAATACCAATTCCTTACGGAAGCTGTTGGCTTATAGAAGATTACCCTAACCCATTCCATTCTCCCCAAAACAAACTGGAGAGGAGGAGCTCACAGTTGATTCCAGTCCTCTGGGGCTTGCAAGATCACCCTTCTTGGGAATGTGGGGTGTGACAGGGTGACAGTGTTACCGTTGTTTCTTTATAAGCTGCTTTGATTGAACAGGTGTCCTCAGGGAGGGTGGAAATTCCTCTTCATACATGTGCTGTGCCAGCAGCTCCCTGTTTCTCCTGACAGAGCTGCTTCTCCTCTCATTCTCACCCAGGACGAGACCGGTTCATTAAAGCACCTCCTCTCTATTTCCAGGCAAAATCCCCACCTGACCTGGTGCAGGGATTTGATGCTTGAGCCTCTAATTCCCCCGCATCTTCACAGCTTCTTCAAGATGGAGGGCTATGAATGCGAGGGCTCTGTCCCCATCTCCTAGATGACAAATACATGGGCGTTTCTGTCACTGGAACCTCAGCCTCCTCAGACATGTGAGTGGGGATGTCAACCTGTGTCTGGGGGATAAGGACACCCATCTGTCATTTGTGGTTTCCGTGTGGTCCTTCCTGATTATGCAAACCCTTTCCTTTCCATTGTTCCTCCTCTATTGTCCCCCTAAAGGACATCCGGTGTCCCTTCATGATAAGAACCTGAACAAGACAAATAGAAAATGCTCTTCCCCCTCCTCCTCCCTCTCCCCCTCTCCCTCTGTCTCTGTCTCTGTGTGTCTCCTGTGTGAGTGTGTGTGTCTGTCCCTCTCTCCCCAATCCCGCTCCCTTCAGAGCTGATAACTAGCTCTTTGGCTTTTAGCTAGACTACGTCAGAAGCTTTGTCTATTATGTGTCATCCCCTCTCTTGGGGAAAGCAGTCACTTTTAGTTTTTTTCCATGTTTATGGAATTTTTTAGAGTAGACTTGCCCTTTCTGCCTGGTCTGCTTTTTCTGGAAGCCCACACAGCAGTCCTTGGCCACCAGCAGCCCACTGTGGAGTTCCCTGGTGGGCCCTGGATCCTGCATTCCCCTCAGGGCCCTCCTCTGCCCATGGAACACTTGGCTGTGGGACAGCTGGCCCAGAGGTTGACTTCTCGTCAGGCCCTGTCCCGCCCCTCATGCCCACCTTTCCACTCTGCCCTAGGGCTCCTGGGACTGATGCCTGCAGGAGGGAGGAGGGAGGTTGTGCTCACGCTTCATTTGCTCACATCACTCACTCTGGGAGCCATGCCAGGCGAGAGCAGGGGGGCCCCGCCAGCCCCAGAGGGCACTTCTCTCAGGGCCAATCTGTGATGTTTCTCCATTCTCTTCCTCCTGTCCTGGAGGAGGGACGTGCTCACTGGGGGAAGCAGAGGGCACACGTGGGAAAGGGCCAGGGGGCTGCCATGCCTGTTTCTCATGACATCCTTCTAACAGCCCTGGAAAGGCAAGATGGCACCAGCCTTGCATGCCATACCACGTCCCCCTAAATGACGTGTGTGAGCGTTGCCCTTCTTCTCGAGGAATAGTCTGGGTTCTTCTAACACTCAGAGTTGCCTTTGCTTCCAACATCTTTTTGGGAAACTCTGACTTGACTGACACATAATGGGCAGCATCTGCCACAGCCAGCCACGCGGAGCTCAGCCCACTCCTCACTCCATTCTCATCAGGGCACCATTCGGTGGTGTATATGTCTTTGGTCAATTTATGTATTAATTTGCCACTTGGTGCATAATATTCAGCACTGAGATAAAAACGAATAAGCCATTCCTATGAGGAATTGATTTTCCCTTCCACATCTGTTCATGAAGATATAAATCTAAAGTTTTGGTACTTTAAAAGCCTCCAAATGCAAATATAATCTGAAATGACTAGGCTTTGAAATTGGGCCTCTATGTCAAAAAATGTTTCTAAACCCAGTCCCCGGAGCCTGACTGTTCATCTTCTGCCTCCAGGCCCCGAAGGCCTTGGTCACCTCTCGAGGTCCTTTCCGATTCATTGCAACAAAATGGAATGGTGCTGCATGCCTCCTGTGCACTGTCAGCTCTGTACGCACCCTTAGGAGAGATGCAAGAACCACCATGGCATGGACCCTGCCCCCAGACAGGCAAGACAGCAGAGAACATAAACTACACATGAACAGCCATCATGTAAGGCAGAAGGTGGTCATTGCCCTAAAGACGAAGTGACATGGGAACCCAGAGGAGACAGACTTGACTTTCTTTTGAAGGATCAAGGAAGGCCTTTGGAGAAAGTAGAATTCAGGTGGAGCTATGAAGGATGGATGGGATTTGACCAAAGGAAATAAGGGAGCAGAGCATTCTAGGAGAGACAGCAGGAGCTGAGGCCAGAGGTGCGCAAAGGCAGGCAGAGCTTAAACCAGGAGAAAGTGTTTGGTGTGGCTGCAGCACAGGACATATATCACCGTGGAGGTGCATGAATGTTGTGGGCATGACCCTGATTTTCTTCTATCTAGATGGCATTTTGCAATTTCCTATGTTCTTTTATGCACATTATCACATTTGATTTTCACAACAATTGTGTAAGTAGGCACTAGAAGGGATGATCATACAGATGAGAAAACTGAGACTCAGAAAGTTAAGGTGCTCTGCCTTAGGGGACAAAGGAGAATAGCAGAAGACCAGGATGAGAACTCAGGTTTTCCAACACCCTGACCAGGGCCTTTCCCCTAAACCAAGCAGTGGCAGGGAGCCTGCGAGAGAGCCTACCCCACAGTTATTTCCCTTACTGTGTGTTTGTGGGTTTTTGTTTGTTGGCTTGCTTTCAGGTTTGTTCACTGACTGTTCCCATGTAAAGGCACCATGTGGTGGCCATGCCTGGATGCTATGATGTGGGTCATTGTATTCACAATAGGGAGACTTGGGGAACAGTCTCTTTCCCGAAGTTAGCTCTGTAAGTCTTGGATGTGGCATCAAAGGCACAGAGCTGGCAGCACTGTGTCACCATGCAGAGCACTGTGTGGGGTTTGCCTATCTTGTCCCCTGGTAGTCACCCTACACCAGGCTGAAGGAGAGCATGGCAGGATGATGGTCCTGCAGACAGCAATGAGTAACTCCTTGGGCCGCTCAACTCCCAGACTGACATTATCGTTGCAGTACCTTATGGTGACAATCACTTTGAACCTGATCCACCGGCCAGCCTCGGGCTGCTTTTTCACAAACATGAGCTTCAGAACCTTGTCCTTGAGGGGCACCTCCAGGAGAAAGTCAGTGACCTCAAACTCCTTGATGGGCCGAGAGAAGAGATAGACCTTCAGGGATTTGATCTTCATGTCCTTGACCTGGCAAGGTGACTTGGTGATGGAGCCCGACTCCTTGTCCTAGACTTGCATCCACAAGATCTGGAGTCTCAGTCTTGATGTTGACCATAGCCAAGACCCCAGCCACAGCTGAGCTGCCAAAGTCTCCCCATTCCAGGGCCCCAAGGTTCTCTGGCATCATCAAAAAACTGTGCATTTTTGTATCACAAAACTGCCATGCTTGGAATTAATTCTGTGAGCCCACTTCCCTTAGGAGCCCCCCTCAGAGTGCCTGAAAGGTGGGGGATTAGACATCTGAGCTATTAGGTACTGGGTAGGCTCATCAGCTTTGTTTGCTATCCCGTTTGGCAAATGAGCCAGAAACCAGAGCATCACCGAGTGCATTGGAGGCGAGGGCTTTCAAAACAGAGAAGGAAGTAACTCAAGCTGGTTTTGCAACTGGTTCCTTGGAAAATGACACCTGCTGGGCAAAGCTGCAAGTCCACCTGAGGCCAGGTCTAGAGGTCAGACCAGAACAACAGAGGGAAATTCCGAGCTTCCCTTAACCATAGGCCAGTTTTAAATTCTGATGTGTTGCCACATCACAAGTCCGAGGGACTGAGAGAAATGACCTGGGGCGGGAATGAAATCTTTTGGGCTGTGAGCCTATGGAGGGGTAGGAGACATCTGCAGGCTCAGTCCTAGGTGGCCGCCCCTCCAGCTGGATCCGGGGTGTGACTCGTAAGGTCCAAGGTGGCTGGAGATGACCACTGAGCCCACACTCCGAAAACAAAGGCATGGTGCTGCTGGCTGTTAAGAGGAGTTGACCCAGAAACATTCAGATTTTCCATTTTCTGTTTGTTTTCTTTTATTTGGGAGAGGGGAATGAGTGGGTTATCAAATTCCCTTTATGTGGAACCAGGGGAGGTAATTTTGTCTAGCCTGAGTGTGGTGAGTGAAAGGGAGACCCAGAAGGCTCAGAGACAAGGGTGGGCCTGTTGCCTGGGAACCTGCCTGCCCTAGAGCTCCTCCTTCCTTGCCTGGGGGGCTCTGAGGCAGCTTTACAGTGATCTTTACTCAGCGCTGGTGCTAATCCTTGTCCCTGAAAGCCAGCAGCAGCTTCCCCACTCCTGGCTCCAGGGCCATTCTTTTCAGAGAAAATTCGGGTGCCTGGCTGGCCTCTTTTCCTTCCTCCCCATGAAGGTCTGAGGGGGCAATGAGGGGAACAGCTGGGACAGTTTCTGGGAAGGAGGCTGCTTGGGCCAGTCAACATGTTAGTCTGAGGAAACCTTTTATTTCAGACAAGGGTTAACATTGGTTTCATTTCTCATTTTGGTCTCAGTGGGTTTCTCAGTCGTGCCGGAGGTGCTGAAAGGCGACAGTGAGAAGGCCTCGTGTGACACTTCTTTTTCATTTGATTTCCAAATGTGTGAAATTTGGTACTTTTCCTCCTTACCCACAAGAGCTTTAATTCTGTGAAGGGGCAGTGTGGGCTCTGTCATAACACCTCCTCCCCAGCTCCCCACCTTTCCTCCAGAGAAAAAGGCAGACAAGAGGGGGAAAGCTGGGGCCAGATGGACAAGAACAAATGAATCTACTCCCCTGGCCCAGAAGCCACGGCCGCATGGACCCAGAATCCTTTTTCTGACCCTGTGATCCATTGAGTAAGGTGAAGGGAGTAGGAAAGGAGGAGATGGGCCCAGAGTGAGGAACCTCATTTACTTAATTGCCCCTACATAGAGGGAACCTTCAGCAGCCCCTCTGCCTGGACTAACTGGCCCTGCCCCCAGATAAGCTCAGGGATACATGCCACTGGGCTTGTCTGGGTGGGCTGACTGCAATGACAAACAGCCCCAAATCTTGATGGCCTAACAAACTACAACCCAACATGAGTTGGCAGGAGGCTGCGCTCCACACAGTCATTCATGGATCCAGGCCCCTTCTGTCTTGAGGTTCCATCATCCCTTGGGGCTTTGGCATTCTCCACTGACTATGTGTGTCCAACATGGTAGATGCAGGAAGAGAGGGTGTGAAAGGTCTTATGGGCCCAGCCTGGAGGTGGCCTGTGTCACTTTTCTCCACATTACCTTGGCCACCCTAAACATCAAGGGAACCTGGGAATGTGGTCTTGATGTCTTATAGGTTGAGTTGTCACTCACCAGCAAAAGATATCTTGAAATCCTAACTTCCAATACCTCAGAATATGACCTTATTTGGAAATATGGTCTTTACAGAACAATCAAGTTAAAATGAGATCGTTAGATGGTCCCTAATCTGACTGGCATTTTTACACAAAAGAGAAATGTGGGCACAGAGGGATGACCATGTGAAGACAGGGAGAAGGCCACCCACAAGTCCAGGGATGTCTGAGGCTACCAGAAGCAGGGAGAGAGGCAGGCAGAGTCTCCCTCATGGTTCTCAGATGGAACCAACTTTGCCAACACTTTGATTCCAGACTTCTGGCCTTCAGAACGACGAGACAACAAATTTCTGTTGCTTAAGCCACGCAGTTTGTGAAACTTTGTTATGGTTGTCCCCAGGAAACTAAAATACACTGTATGCTAAGATTTGGGGAGCATCCAGCCAGCTGTGCTGTGCAATCTCCTTGTCTGAAAAAAAGAGAACAGGTAGCTATTAGCACAATAGCTACCATCTTCACTGATAGGTACTTTCTGGTTCTATGACTGTTGCCAAGCTTCTCCACCCATGACTCCCTCCCTCCCCTGGGTTTTCGCTCACCTTCTCCCCACTTCTGATACTAATCCTTCCCAGAAGAGAGCAAGGGAGCCCAGTCATTTCTGTCTAGAGTTCCCATGTGGAGAAGAGAGAGGAACTTTGCCATTCTCATCTCATTTTTTTTCTCTTCTTTGGTCCAGAGTTGTACAAACCCTTCCAGCACCTTCCTAAATGACCTTGAGCAAAACCCCGACTCTTGTGATACTCAGTTTCCCTCCCAGTAAAGTGGGTGTGATCCCACTGAGTTCTTTTGCAACAGAAAAGTCAGTTATAAAAATGATGCTGTAACGCTTCAGAAAAACAGCGTGCTGCATCCACCCACAAGAGCAGTAATCACTGTAGCTCAAGAGGTTGTAAATTCTCCACAGCTGACTGTTGGGAGCTGGACAGGACCCAGCACCTGGTGACCTTGGCTGACTTGGTAAATGGGGGGCAACGATGGTGCACCACAGAGGAAGGGACTCTTTGCCCTGGCAGACCTCCTCCCCATCTAGACTTGCGGGGGGGATCTGACTGTAGCCACCTGAGCCAGGAAGTGATGTTCTGCACCACAGCCCCTGGGCATTAGCAGCTGTACTTGCTGCCTGGATGAGACCTGGCACAGCTGGTGCACCGCAGCAAGGAAGACAGAGGGCTGTGGGGAATAACAGTGGTGTTAACACTGCCATTTACTAGGACTTATTTGTGCCAGGTTCTGGGCAAGTGTTGCTTCTGATAGTCAAACTATCCTGCAAGGTGATAAATGTGGGATGTGGAGTTAGTGTGTGGATCTGTGGGGGTTTGCATCCAGGCTCTCCTGGGCTGTCTCAAGCCATCTCACGCTAGTTACCTAAGTGCACTGGGGATCAGCATCCTTATTTGTAAAATTGGGGTAAAAATGATCCAGGCGCGGTGGCTCACCCCTGTAATTCCAGCACTTTGGGAGGCCGAGGTAGGTGGATCACGAGGTCAGGAGTTCGAGACCAGCCTGGCCAACATGACGAAACCCCATCTCTACTAAAAACACAAAAATTATCCGGGCGTGGGGGCGGGCGCCTATAATCCCAGCTACTCGGGAGGCTGAGGCAGGAGAATCGCTTGAACCCAGGAGGTGGAGGTTGCAGTGAGCTAAAATCATGCCCTTGCACTTCGGCCTGGGCAACAAGAGCAAAACTCCATAAAAAAAAAAAAAAAATCCCACTCTACAGCTCAGGGTTGCTCCCAGGGCAGAGTCTGAGAAGAGAAGCAGGAGGTGGAGGGGTGGAGCCCTTACCTAAAGAGGCATCCTCTCATGACACCCTCCTTTGCCCCCAGGACTTGCTGGCAGCCAGGTTCTCCTGGCAGAAGGTGGATTCCTGGCCCACTGCTGAGTTCTCTGCCTTCTCTCAGCAGCAGATCTTCAGACTGTCTGGCAAGGGCCAGCCTGAGGGCGATGGTGAGCATTAGATGAAATAACACATAAAAACGCTCCTAAAACAGTGCCTGGCTCAAGGCAAATGCTCGGTAAATATTGGTTCTTATTATTGGACCCATTTTATACCAAGGCTTAGTGCTACTAAGAATACACAGTAAGTGACTGAGATGGATTTGACTGTTAGACTCTAAAATCTGTGTTTAGGTATGTGTGTGCATGTGTGTTTATATCAGGCTGAAAAAATGCTGGCTCTTTCCTCCTCTCATCACTCAGAAGATGAATGTGGTCTTGAACTTTGGGAAGTAAATGAGTTTCTTAGGGACATGGAGCTTGGAAAGAAACCTGAACTATGTGTGCAAGAGATACCTGTCCTGGCAGGGCTCAGTGACTCATACCTGTAATCCCAGCACTTTGGGAGGCTGAGGTGGGCGGATCACTTGAGGCCAGGAGTTTGAGATCAGCCTGGACAACATGGTGAAACCCTGTCTCTGCTAAAAAATACAAACATTAGCTGGGCATGGTGGCATAAGCTTGTAATTCCAGCTTGGGAAGCTGAGGCACGAAAATCGCTTGAACCCGGGAGGCGGAGGTTGCAATGAGCTGAGATTGTGCCACTGCACTCCAGACTGGGCGACAGAGCAAGACTGTGTCTAAAAAAAAAAAAAGAGAAGAGACACCTATCTTTTCTAGCAATTCCCTCTCCTTCCCTGTCCTTCTCTCCACTCTACGACCTCCCTCTCTCTCTTTTCCTTCTCTCCCTCCTGTCTCCTCTCAAGTGAAAGATCTGTCCTGGGCCGGGCACGGTGGCTCACGCCTATAATCCCAGCACTTTGGGAGGCCGAGGCGGGAGGATCACAAGGTCAGGAGTTCGAGACCAGCCTGGCCAACATGGCGAAATCCCATCTCTACTAAAAATACAAGAATTAGCCAGGCGTGGTGGCAGGCACCTGTAATCCCAGCTATTCGGGGGGCTGAGGCAGGAGAATTGCTTGAACCTGGGAGGCGGAGGTTGCAGTGAGCCAAGATTGTGCCACTGCACTCCAGCCCCAGTGACAATGCGAGACTCTGTCTCAAAAAAAAAAAAAAAAAAAAAAAAAAAAAAAAAAAAAAAGGATCTGTCCTGCCTACTGGCCTGGTCTTCCTGCTAGGGACAAGGCTTTCCTGTTGAAGACAAAAGAGGGTTGGGTGGCCTGCTCTCAGGTCTGCCTCCTTGGTGAATGGGCCTTGCAGCATCTTTTCCTTGGGAGCACACATCAGTTGCTCCCATTCCTATTTCTGAAGACAATCTCAACACCATGTTTTCTTAGTGGAAGCTGAGGGCACCCCACGCTAGGGTCACTGGAGAAGCCTTGGGCCTAAGGGTAAGGAGCAGGACCCAGAGCTCTGGGTTGTAGAGGGAGGTGCTCCTGGACAGGCTGGCTGAGCTGCAGCCTGCATCCTCTGTGCTGCCACAAATTCAGCTGCCTATCGGCAGCTTTGGCACCAGCTCTGGGGGCAGGTGGACCTAGGATGAATGCCCTGTTTGCTCTTATGGGCAACTCACTTTTCATCGCTGAGCCTCGGTCTCCTCATCCATAAAATGGGCACAATAACACTTGTGCATAATACTGGATGAGATCAGGGCACACCAAGCATTCAGCAGCTACTGGCTCAGTAAGTAGTAGCTATTATCTTTGTTTTCAAGGGTTTTCGTTTGTTTGTTTGTTTGATATGGAGTCTTGCTCTGTCACCCAGGCTGGAGAGCAGTGGCATGACCTCTGCTCACTGCAGCCTCTGCCTCCTGGGTTCAAGCGATTCTTCTGTCTCAGCCTCCCGAGTAGCTGGGATTACAGGTGCTGACAGTTTAGCAAACAGTATGCCATCCATTCAAATATCTGCTCTTACGGAGCTCATCCTTTCCTCTGCTCGAAGGAACCTGAGTGAGAGGCCCTGGTAACAGCAAGGGGAAAGAAGGAAACTATTCCCGAGTCCATACTCTGTCCTAGCATCACAGCAAACTCTGAGGTTTTTGGACCCCCAGATGTTAAGAGGAGGGACTGGCCCTAAGCTTCCCAAATACCCTCATATGCCCAGTGTCTTCAGCTGGGCTCTCCCAGAAGCAGATCCTGAGATGAGGATTTAAGGACAAATCATTTATTTATTTTTTATTTATTTTATTTTTTGAGATGGAGTTTCACTCTTGTTGCCCAGGCTGGAGTACAATGGCGCGATCTTGGCTCACTGCAACCTCCACCTCCTAGGTTCAAGTGATTCTCCTACCTCAGCCTCCCGAGTAGCTGGGATTACAGGCATGTGCCACCACGCCTGACTAATTTTGTATTTTTAGTAGAGACGGGGTTTCTCCGTGTTGGTCAGCCTGGTCTTGAACTCCTGACCTCAGGTGATCCACCCGCCTCAGCCTCCCAAAGTGCTGAGCTTACAGGCGGTGAGCCACTGCACCCAGCCAAATTGTTTATTTTTATGTGAGGTGTGACCCCAGAAGCACTGGCACCCTACTGTGGGAAAGTGGGACAAGTGAGGAAATGAAGCCAACACAGGGTGCATTCCTGAGCAGGTAACTGCTGTGGGAAGCTGGGCTCCATCACCTCTGGGAGACTGTGGTACACACCTCTGGATGGGGTATTTATCCATCCACTCCTGTCCATCCATGGTTGACAGCTGCTCCTAGGGGTACCTACCCTGCACTGGCTGAATGCAAAAATGTTCCTGCATGTCAGAGAAAGCCCCCTGGCAGAGAAAACATGGCCTTATAAGTGCTGGGGGCATTTGCTTATCATTATAGTGCTTATCACAATTATAAATGACTCTAATAATTATTTGTTTAATGTTTCCCTCCTGTATTAGAATATAATCTCTCTGAAGATAGGGACGGCATCACCAGTTGTATCCCCAGGACCTAGAATGGTGTCTGGCATGTGGTAGGTTTTCAATAGATACTTGCTGAATCAATGTAATCTGGAGGTTGATAAATTCATGATAAAGACCCCAGTTCTGTCTGAATAGCTTCTCTATCTCTTCCTTTCTCCTCTCTCCACCCCAAACCTGACATAGTAGTGCCTAAAACTCACTTCCAGTGCCTTTTTTAAAATTTGACTTCTTCTAGAGTATAAAAGCCCAATATTTAACCTTGCCCATGGTTGCCTGGAATAAAGGGTGCTTTTTCCAGCCTCCTTTGCAGCTAGGAGTGCCTACGTGACTAAGTTCTGACCAAGGGGTGTAGAATTGATGGCTGCCACTTTCAAGACATGTCTTTATGGGTGGAGGTGCACCCATCTCCTTCCCATTCCTCCTTCCTGCTGGTTGGAATTTGGATATCATGGCTGGAGTAGCCACCTTGGATCATTAGGTGGAAACCTTGGAGCAGAGGATGGTGGAAGCTAGAAGATCCAGGCACCCTGATGATCAGGGAGCCACACCTTGGGCTGAACCTCTGGCCTTGCTTTACATGAGAGAGCCCTTGGTTATGCCATTGTTATTTGGGGTGGGATTTTCTGTCACTCCCAGCTGAACAACCTAATCCTAAGTGATACGTAGAAGGTCCCTGCTAGACCGACCTCTTGGGACGGGAGGGAATAAATGAGTCTCAGGTGGTGGAACCAGAGCTTGCTGGAGAGGAGGGTCTCTCCTGCTGAATGGAAGCCAGGGGCCCCTCCCACAGGCTGTCTCCCTCCCTGGGCTCAGACAGGTCCAGCCTTCCTCAGGACTTTGAGAAGTTCAGTTCTCTCCCCAGGACTAGCTATTCTCACAAACTTCCTGTCCCTTTAGTCGACATGCCCCACGGCAGGTCCAAGGCTGGGCACCGCCACAACTCACCTTTCCTAAGAGTGGCATCAAGGTTCTTTGGTGGGGGATCCTCTTTTCCCATCCCCACTTCTCAAGAGCATTAGGGAAGATACAGTCAGTGCCCTCTTAGTGTTCTCTTTCCACTTGTTGGGTATAAGAAGGGAACCTGAGGGCCCTGCCGTGTTTAGGGGTGGGAGTGGAAACAGAGGCAGGAAAAATCCAGAGTCCCCAAAAAGCGAAGCAGGGAGACAGATAGAGAAGGCAGGAACAACCATGGGCACACGTTATCACACATACACAGGTTACAAGAGCAGGAGGCTGGAGCGGCAAGAGGTGGCAGGGAAGCTTCCAGAAAGGCAGATTCCAGCCTCATACCTCCCTGCCCTGCAATGCTGAAGTTCCCAGGTAGAGGGGAACCTCTAGACCCTTCCGACTGTCAGGGCTCTGTGGATCCATTTGTGGAAAGGACCTGGGAAGGGGTAACCCTGGGGAAAAAAAGTTCTTATTAGTCACCCCTGGCTCTGGGGATACTTTCCAGGAGTGGCCTGCCAAGCCGTGTGACCTTGGACAAGTCCTGTCCACTCTTCGGGCCTCAGTTTCCTTTGACGGACCTTGAATGGGCGGGGGTTGCTGTGGCTTTCTTCAGCTGGGAGACCAGGGAGGAGGTCCGGGGTGCCAGGGTGGGAGGCGGGCCCGGCTTGTCGCTGAAAGCCGGCCAGGCGCACTGTCGGCGCTCAGAGCTGGTGGCCGCCTCCTGCGCTTTCTGATCCCCAGCCGCGCTCGCTTGGAGCGCAGTGCCCACTATCTCCTGGCCCGGGACCGGCCAAGGGGTGCGGCGGGGCGGGCCCAGGGGTCTCTGGCGGCCGGGACGGAAGAACCAGGACCCTACCAGGCCCCTCCCGCCGGCAGGGCGGCCCCTCGCCGGCTCCTCCCCCGCCGCCCGCCACCCGCCCGGAATCAGTCGCCGCACGCGGTTCCGCAGGTGGCAGCGATGGCCCAGTCCTGAACTCCCCGCCATGGCCGGCACCCCCGGCCCGCTGCGCCTCGCGCTCCTGCTGCTCGGGGTGGTGGGCAGGGCCGGCCCCCGCCCCCAGGTGAGACCCAGGGACCCCGACGACACCGGGGGAGGGGGTGGCGCTGCGGGCTGCAGGCGCAGTGTCCTGGCGGGGGGCCCCGGGACTTGAATGAAACTCCGAGACCGCTGGCGGGGGCATCCGAAAGCCTCGGGGGGAGTAGGGACTGGAGAGTTTGTGCCCTTGGGCTGGAAGGCCCAGGTGAGGGCTTGGACCACAGAGGATTCCCCCAACCCCAGCGGGACGCCCTCTTCCTGGCCGCCAGGGTCCCTCTGCCAGGGCACCCGCTGCCCCGCGGCCGCCCTGCGCTGACTTCTGCCCCGCTTCTCCTTCCTCCCCGCCACTTTCCCAACTCCTTCTAAACCGTGTCAGTGGCCCTGGCACAGCCTGGCATCCTCCTAGACTCCCTCCGCCCCACAGTCTGCCCCAGACCCCTCTCCCGCAGTGCCTCCCCAGGCAATCCACCTGCTCAAAGACCCTGAGAAGGCCCTATGAAGGCTGAGAGCGCCAGGGTGCGGAGACCGGGCTCCTCTCCCTTTCTCGTCAGCCCCCAGCACAGCCTTTGATTCATGGCCCCTGGGACCCTGCGGTGGCAGCTTGTCCTTCCCAGTGACCTCCCAGATGGAACCTACCCCCGTCCCCTTCCAGCCTCTGTAGCAAACAGGCAGAAGGCTCAGTGCCCCCTCTGGAAGCAGCTAACCCACCGCCCCACCCCACCCACTCTGCTGACCTCCCATTCTGACCCTACACTGACAACAGGCACCAAGAGAACGCATGCTGGGACACGCAGGAACACCTGGGCTCCTTGGTGCCACCAGAGAGCAGGCCACAGGTGGACATCTGTAGCCCCTCTCTCCTGTCTTTGCTGCCTTTCCTGCCCCAGGCTCCTGGGCTGGGGGCAGTGGTCAGCTGCTTTTGAAGAGGGGAGCTGTCCAAAGATGCTGGGACATGCTTGAACAGAGAGGAGACATAGACTTGGGTGGCCTGTCCTGGGTCAGGAAACAGGTTCTTCCCATCACCTCCCACTGCTACCGCCAGACCTAAAAAACTGAGATCCGTGGGGAGTGGACCTAGACGAACCTTGAAGTTTGCCCCAGAACCATTGCCTTGGTGAGGGCAGACTCCACCGGAGCTGAAACCCCAGATGTGGACAGACGTGCCTCTCAGCTGAGGGGCCAGCACATTTTCAGCCCCCAGATTCTTTTCCAGATGCATCCTCTCCTTGCCCCTGTTCCCCAGCCCACCTGCTGCCCTGAGCCCCAGGAGACACCCACTCCCTTCCAAGGCACCTTCCCCACAGCGCCCCCAGCCAGGCCTTGGTTTTCCTGGTGTGGTTGGGATCTTTCAGGGGTCAGGGCTGCAGACCCAAGACATGGTTCTTGCCCATCGTTCCCTCCTCTTATGGACTGGGTTGGGGTAGGGGTGGAGGCTCTGCTTCCTGGTCCCATCCTGCTCTAGGCCAGGTTTACAGATCTGGTTTGAATGAAGGGAAGAAAGCATAGGGAAGAGGAAACTTTCTGTGAACTGTCTTCCCAGAGGCCTTATTCCCAGAAGTGTCAGGCTCCTGAACCCGCACTTCCCTCTGATCCAATGTTACTCCTTAGCCCCAGGCCTAGGGCAAAAGCTGGGCAACCTGGGGGCATAACACAATTGGGGTGGTAGAGAAGGATAGGAGGGGACAGGTCCTAGCTGGGACGGGAGCCTTGAGGGGGTGCTCTTGTCATGGGAAACTGAGCTGCCACGGAGATCTGAGTTACAGGGGGTGTTAAGGATAGATGCAATAATTATGACACAACATCATGCATGCTTATAGGACTAAAAAATAGTGTATTTTGCATTTTGTTTTCTGCCTATGAAGTCAGCAGGGTTAGAGTTTCTCCCCTCGTGTTGCTGATGGGGGGATGAAAGCTCAGAAAAGAGGGTCCCTGTATAAAGTAGTCCAGCAGTTCAGGAGCAGGGAGGAGAAAGGGGTGAGGGGCTGGGCTCTTGATCTAATACCTCCTACTCAGATGGGACTGAAGGGAGAACTCGGAGAGTGAGCTGCTCACTGTCGGGTCTGCTGAGGCTGGAAGCAGCATCCCTGCAGGTAGGGGGATGGCTGAGTTGACTTCTGGAAAAGGTGCCCTAGGCCACTCTTTCATTGTTGCTGGGAAACCTCACTCCCCTACCCTGGTCCTTACCTGTCCAAGACCCCGGAGAGGGAGTGGGCCTACTGAGGAGACAGGCAAGCCTTTGGCACTCAAAGTTAAAATCAGAACTGGATTCAAATATAGAGACTGCTATTAGCTGGTGATCTTGAGTTGCATATTTGATTATCCCCAGTCTGTGTCCTCATCTGTAAATAGGGATCATAAACTCTATCACACAGGGTTATGGAGGGGATGGACACTGGCACCCTGAAATGGCAGCTTTAGTCACTTTAGTCAAATGGGGGAACTGACCCATTTGTCCTTGGGGATTTGGAAGTGTTTTCCAGGGCTGCAGGATAGGACTGAGAGGGGCTCTTGAAGACCCTGGGTCTCTGTACTCTAGTGAATGGTGGATGGAGTCCAGGGCTGAGCGTTGGTCAGAGTGGACATTGTTCTAATCTGGGCTTCCTTCTGGACAGAACCCAGGCTGGGGGCTGGGGCAGGAGCAACCAAGAAACCACATCCTGCCCTTGAATGCCCTGCACCAAGGCAAAACAGGCTTCCTCGGCGGCAGCCTGCCCCTAGGAAAATGCCTATGTGTGTGTTGGTGGTGGTGGTGGTGGTGGTGGGGGCAGAGATAGAGACAGGTAGACTGAGACAGATCAGGGGGAGAAGGGAGTGAGCTGTATGAGCCCCCATTTCCCAGGTATATGTGAGTGACCGTGTGTGTAACAGTCTGTGTGGGTATGAGTCCCTGTGTGCAACATCTCAGCATGCAGTTGTGCATCTGACAGTGTCTATGTGTTTGTGACCCTGCATGTCATACTGTGTCTGTGGGAGGGTCTGTGTGTGTGTGTGTCTGTGTGTGTGTGTGGCATCTTGGTGTGTGAATGGGTGTCAACTAGTGTGTGTCTATATGTGCAGGGGAGATAGTGTGCTTGCGAGAGTGTCTGTGCGTTCCTCTGTGTGTGTGTGTGTGTTGGGGACAGTGTCTCAGCATGTGAGTGTGTACCTGGCAGTCTGTGAGTGATGGTGTGTGGTGGGAGAGAATCTGTGTTAGTGTCTCAGCATTGGGAATGTGCATGGGGGCGTGTGTGATGATGCGTGTGACAGTGTCCACGTGGGGGTTTTTGTGACTGTGAGAACATGTGTGTAGTATTCCTTTTCCTGTCCTTTCGTTCAGATATCTAAAGCCCTTAGGGAAAAAAAATGGATTGTAAGCTCTGAGCTTTAAAAAAAAAAAAAAAAAGAAGAAAGAAAGAAAAACAAGGGGCAGTCAAAGAGACAGGAGTCTGTTGATGGAAGGGATGATTTGACTTCTAGGAGGTAACATAAAGGAAGGAGGTTGGGGTCCTGGGAGGAGATGCCAGGGAACCTGAAGGGCTGGACCTGGTTGGGGGCCTCCAGAAATTTGAATTGGAATCCCTTCTTCCTCCTTCTGAGAGGCCCTCCTGCGCGTCTCCCACCTCATGGCACAGAGAGGCCAAGATCTCTGTCCTCCTTCCCGTCAACCAAAATGGTCCCCAGAGAAGGAAAGAATCTGATACACTTACCCACGCTGAGAAATAGGAGGCGCCTTTCAGGTTGGCGGCCAGTGTTGGGAGAGGGAGCCCCCTCCCGGGGTGTTGGAAGGCCTGCCACCCCGGGGGCTTCCGCTCCACCTGCTTCCTTCTCTGCTGTCTTTCCTTCCAACGCTGCCTGCTCGTACAGGGCTTGAGAAGTCACAAAGATTTTCACCTGCTTTATCTTGTTGGATCTGTACAGTCTCTGAGAAGAATGATATGCCCATTTTACAGGTGGCGGAACTGGCAACTGATGAGTAAACTGAGGTCCAAAAAGATAAAGTGTGTCCCACCGTCCTGCATTAACAGAGCTGGGATTTAGACCAAGGACTTGTAAATCGCTGACCAGAGCTCCTTCCTGTAGATCACACCACTCCCTCCTGGTGTCCTCTCTCCTGTCTCCTGCTTCCTCCCGAAACTCCTGAATCTGAGGGATGCCCCTTCCTTCTTGTAACCTCCAAGCAGGCGTCATCCCCATGTGCCTTCATCCACCTCAGAGAGATCCCATGAAGCCTGTCAAGTCTTGATTCTAGAAACTGCCATCCTGCCCTTACCATGGCCCCTTAGACCCCCACTGACCCCTGCCCTGCTCTCCTCGTCAGCTCTGCTGCCTTGTGAGGGACAGGGACATCGGGATTGCATCCTCCCCGCTCCCCAGCACCCACAGCCCCACCTTGTCAGGCTTGCGGCAGGGACTTATGTTGTGGGAGGATGAAATGGAGGAGTGGGGGACCCTGCTGGGCAGGGCCTTGCCCGTCCTCACAGGGCATGGGGTTCCAAGCCTCCTCCCTGCTTCACTTTGCCATTGGCTGTGGTTACTGCTGGAAGATCTCACAAATTAAGCAGAATGATTGGTCATTGGATGTGAAAATATATTAATTTCCTCTTTCTGGGAATGTGTTGATCCTAGAAGTGAGGAAGGGGTGGGGCCCCAGTCCCCAGGAAGCCTGGTCACTCCCTCCCACTCTGCTCTTTCCTCTAAACAGCAGAAATCATGGGGATTGCTGCCATTGACTGAGCCTTCTCCATGTGCCCACCATCCTAAGCATTAACTCAGTCCTCACAGCCGTCTCATGGGGGAGGGGCTGCTGTTCCCATTTGCACAAGTTTAAGCTGAGGCTAAAACATACAACTCTTGCACTCGGTTGCAAACCTAATGTCTGGGTGAGCCAGGTCCAGGCCCAGATCTGAGCCCGAGCCCAGGGTTGTTCAGCCTCCACTATGTTACCTGGGCACCCAGGCCCTGTGGCACTGGGTGACCCCAGCCTCATTTACCCAGCCTTTCCCCAGACCAGAACCTCCCATCTGTCCCAGGGCCTGCCACCACTCTCTCCCTGTCCCCCAAAATCCTCCTGATAACAGTCCACAGCTTTCCTCTGCTCCCCAGAGCACTGATGTCCCCACCCCTGTGCCTTTTCCCTGCTGTGCCCTCCTGCTGAAATGCCTACCCTCCTCCTTGCTAGCCCAGTCTACCCCCAACCCCCTTCACCCCAGCCCCACCTCACAGTCCCCAGTCCCTCAGGCCTCTTGAGTCTACACTGAGCCCTGCCCCAACCACTCCCTGAACACTTTCACCCACTGGCTTCCCTGTTATGTCACTTGTCCTGTAACGCATTGACCCCCACCCCCAAGTAGCCTGAGGACTCTCTCAGGCAGGACTCCTGCAGTCACCTTTATACTCCCTGCATTCCCCTCCACCCACAACCACCCAGAACCTGGCACCATTACGGTTTCTGTAAATACGAGGTGTGGGAGAGGCCAGAAGTCTGGGTAGTTCGTACTGTGTGTGTGCCTGCAGGGTTGGGATGAAGGCTCCAGGGTATCTAGAAACCCTGAACTCATCCAGGGAGAGGACAAGATATTCCTACTGTCAGGAATCCCTTACCTAAGGGGGAGGCACAGCCCCGTCCTCAGGGAGCCCCAGTCTGAGGGAGACGCAGCCCCGTCCTCAGGGAGCCCCAGTCTGAGGGAGACACAGCCCCGTCCTCAGGGAGCCCCAGTCTGAGGGAGACACAGCCCCGTCCTCAGGGAGCCCCAGTCTGAGGGAGACACAGCCCCGTCCTCAGGGATCCCCAGTCTGAGGGCGACGCGTCCCCATCCTCAGGGAGCCCCAGTCTGAGGGGGACGCAGCCTGTCCTCAGGGAGCCCCAGTCTGAGCGGGACGCAGCCCGTCCTCAGGGAGCCCCAGTCTGAGGGGAGGCACAGTCCCATCGTCAGGGACCCCCAGTCTGAAGATAGTTTTACGTCCACAGCTCTGCTCAGAGTAGGTGACAGCGCTGCCCTGGGGTGCCGGAGGCCAGATTGGCCTTCATGGCGAGGTCGTTAACCCCTCCCCCGCCTCTGGGGAGAACTGGCTTCCACAGCCTCTCTGCCTGCCCCAGACACACCTTCTGCCCCAGTTCCCAGCAGTGACCTTGTGCGTTGTCTACTTTCATTCTAGAAACAGAAACTAAGGGGGATTTCTCTGTCTCTCTGCCCTCCACCCCCAGCAGCTGCTGCATTTTGGGGCCGCGTGGAAGAGCCCTTTACCGGGAGAAGAGGGAAGAAGGGAGAAGGGAAAGGGGTTAGGGCGGCGGGGTTGATCCACCAGGACTTGCTCTGATGAAAACTGTGCCACCTCCTCAGCTGTGGCTAATATCATGGACAACACCTTTGCAGCTGTTATGTTTGATTTCTTGTTCTTTTTTTCCCCAAGCAAATACAGCTGACCTTTGCCCTCAGACGAGCTCTGTCCTTCAGGGTAGCCCCTGCGGCCTCGGCACACTTATGCCAAGGACGCTGCTGGGGCTCAAAGTGAGCTGGGCCCTTCCGAGGGGCCTGCGAGGCAGCAGGGGGTGAGCAAGGCAACCCAAGTCTCTCAGGGAGGTGCGCGATAAGCCAGCTAGAACCCGAGACCAGATCCAGCGTGTGCCCAGCACGCTACAAGGCAAGGGGGCAAGCTTCTGTAAAGAAGCTATTTTAATTTCAGCACACGTGGACATTTTTGTGATTTCAAAAGGCAAAATGTTGTTTTAAATTATGTATAGGTCCTACATTTTATACATGGGGCTCTTGGGTCATTTCAGCATCTGCAGCCTCTAAAGGACGAATATTTATAATTTTTAAGGCTGTTCAGGAAAAAACTAAACAGAACCACAATCCCAAGACATAGCTGAAGGAAGTGCACAAAAACGCTAAGAAGGAACGGTGGATTCTCAGTGGGATGGGTCTGTTTGGGTCTGTGTGCTAAAAAGCCATTTCGGTGACCTTACTGGAAGTGGAGGCTCAGCTCTCCCTATGCACAGGTGAGGGGGATCCCTCCCATTGCAGGCGTGACTTCAGTGGTCTGCAACCTCCCTGACCCCTTCACCTCATGTCCTCAGGACTCTTCCTTTGGGTGGATAGAAGCTGGGTTGAATATTAGATTTGGTGGTTGTGTCAGAGGGGAGCACGGGGGGGCTGTGTCGAGTGCATTTGTAAGTGAGTGCATTTTGGAGGAGGAATGCTAATGGCAGACATCCAGGTTCTCTGTAGCCCTGAACGCCGCCCCGCTTGCCCCCGCATACCTTCCAATATTCCACCATGGTCACTGATCTGAAGGACTCCAGATTCTAGCCTTAACTCTGCTTCCTGGGGGGGGCCTGTGCACCCTTGATTCAGTTCCTCTCCCACTCTGGCCTGTGTGTCTCCTTCTAGAATGGTTGAAAGTGAAAGAAGCCCTCAGGCAGGCTGACTAGGCACCAGAAGGAGCTTAGAGTCCTGGGCCCTCAGAAAGTCTCTCTCCTAAGTGAAATCAGAGACCAGGAATGAGGCACACACTCTCCTTTCCTCCTTCATCCACCCACCTCCCCAAAAGCATCAATTTAGCAGACATTTGCTGGGTACTTGTGACACATCAAGCTGTGCACCGGTCCCCTGGGAGGAATGAAGATGTCGAACCATCCACCTGGAGCTCCTGGGTGGCAGTGACTTATTCCCACTCTCCTTCAGAGGTGGCTGATGCCTGGCAGAGTTTGGGGCTTTGAGGTTTCATGGAGATCGAGAAACCAAGTGTGTTGGGGGTGAGGGGGGAGGAGAGGGGCTGGCTGAACCCACAGGCCTCCCATGTATGCCTTCCCTCAGGGTGCCACTGTGTCCCTCTGGGAGACGGTGCAGAAATGGCGAGAATACCGACGCCAGTGCCAGCGCTCCCTGACTGAGGACCCACCTCCCGCCACAGGTGAGTCCGGGGGAGCTCCCCACCTTTAGTGCTCCCCACCCAGTGAACTCCTGGAGGAATCTGATGAACCCAACGTCTGTGACTGGGACTCATTTGCCTCTGTAGGATGCCACCACCCCTGCCCTCTGCCTTCATCTCATTGTCCAAGCTACTCCTTCACCTGGATACCTTCCTTTCTATCGACCAAAGTCTTCCTGTTCTTCAAAGTCCGCGGAAGCACTGCCTCCTCCAGAAAATCTTCCCCAGAACTTCGACCATCATTTGGCTCTTACTCGTTTGCTGTAGTCTGCTTTGGGGTTGCTGTCTTACTTCTGTCTTAGCTGTCTTATCTGTGTGGCCTCCCTCCCGCCCCCAGCCACCCCCCAGCTAGAGCCTCTCAGAGCACGCACCTGGCCTTTCCTTTTTTGTCCTCAGCACCCCCAGCCTGTGCATGGACTGAGGGCTCCACAAACGTATTTACAGGAAGAAATGTTTCGGGGAGTTCACCAGGTGGTTTAAAGAGCACAGGATTGGAGCCCGCTGGGCCTAGGTTGAAATCCTGACTGTAATTATAACACATGACCTAAAGAAGGTTATCTTAGGTGAGATCAGAGGGAAGGTGAGCTAACATTTCCCTCTGATCTGTGAAGTGCAATTTAAGAATAGGCCTGTAGTGATTGTTCGTTGAGCACGTACTATGTTCCATTATCTATGTAGCATACAGTCTCGATCCCACAAAGCCCTATGGGGCTGGAAATACTCCTGTTTTACAGATCAGGAAACAGACATTCAGTTACTTGCTCAAGATCCTGCCACTGATAAGTGGCAAGTGCCCCTGCTTGGCTCTTGCTGGGTGGGGAAAGTGCTTGGCATACAGTAAGTGTTCAGCAGAGGTTAGTGGCATGCAGCCTCTGAGGAGGGGAGGGGTCTTGGGGAAGGGAAGGAAAGTACCATGGCCAGTCACAAGCAGGGACTCAGAGACTGTTCTCTCTGCTCCCAGACTTGTTCTGCAACCGGACCTTCGATGAATATGCCTGCTGGCCAGATGGGGAGCCAGGCTCCTTCGTGAATGTCAGCTGCCCCTGGTACCTGCCCTGGGCCAGCAGTGGTGAGCCCCCTCCCCCACCTGGTACCTGCCCTGGGCCAGCAGTGGTGAGCCCCCTCCCCCACCTTCCCCTGTATCCAGGAGGCTGGGGTCGAGACACTGCTTCCTTTCCTCTGAGACACAGCCCTCCCCACCCAGAATGTCTTTAGGCCTCCTAGTGAGTGGTCTGCCTGCCTTTCCTGGGGTGAGGGGAGTGGCCAGCAGTGATAAGTTTCACGATGGCCTGAGATGCCACCTGAGTCTGGGTGCGAGGCCAGTGCTGGCAGGTGTGTGGGGAAGGGAAAGTAAGTGTCTGAAGAAAAACACGATCCCCTCCAATCCAGTAGTCAGGAAAGGAGCTAGGTGGGGACAGACCCCTGCGGGGAGGGAAGCTATCCAGGGTGTCTGCTGTGTGTATACATGTATGTATGATATGTGTCTGCAGGTGGCCCATACCTATTAGTGACATTTAGCTATCTCCTCACTCTCTAGGGGTTCACTGGGAGGAGTGATCAGGGCATTGGTGGGGTAACCAACTCCATCAGACTCAGCCCTCCTCAGCTCACTCCTGCCTGCGAGGGGGACCCTGTACTGGGAGAGGTGTGACTGGGTAGGTGGGAAGGTCATTGGGGGTACAGAGATTTGCAGAGGCTGCAAGCGGATCCCTGACCAGAGGGTTAGTTAATGTGCCCCCCTATCTATCCCAGCCTCCCTTACTGAGCCCAGTTTCATCCAGGCACCATGGGGGATAACAGGAGACAAGCACCCTCGTGGCAAGGAGCTCCCAGTCTCCAAAAGGGGAGAAAAGATATTTCCCTGTCATCATCATCATCATCATCATCATCACCACCACCACTATTTATTGACTACATACTGTGTGCCAAGTCCTGCCCTAAAAGCAGGACTTTATAACTACCCTGTGGTTATGCCTGCTGTACAGATGAGGAAACTGAAGCACAAAAATTTAAGTCACTTGTTCCAAATGACGTGGTCAATGGTAGAACCAGGATTTGAATCCAATTCATGCTCTTATCATCACACCTTGAAGGGGCCAGAGCCCAAGCAGCAACTGGCTCAGAAGCAAGTGTGGGCATGAGGTTATGCTCTGGGGAAGCCAGGAGTCTTCCTGGAGGAGGTGGCCTGGTGGGGCCCAATGTAAACTTCACCTTGGCACGTAGGACTGAAGTCAGATGAGGCCCAGGCAGGTCTCCTAAAAGTGCTGTCTCCTTGTCCACCCTCACCTCTCCCCAAGGGGCAGGGAGAGCCTGGGCCTAGAAGGAGGTGGGAGCCTGGGCCCATCAGTGGCCTGCCTTCTCCAATACTGCCTGTTGGAAGCACTTTCCACGCTACACTCTTTCCATCCTCACAACCCTCTGAGGCAAGTACTCTGATTACCCTCCCATTTTCAGATGAGGAAACTAAGGCACAGAGGTGCTCAGTGACTTTTGCAAGCTCACACAGCCATTAGTGGGTGACCCAGAAGCTTGGTTTAGAGTCAGTGTGGCTAACTGCTGCACCAAAGGCTTCCTTGGTGGAGGGTTGGGGGGTGCCCTTGCATGTGGCTCTGGCCTGGAGACAGGTGAGTGGTCTGGATGCCCTCTGCTGTCTGGGCACACCTCTAGGGACAGGGATGAGCTGCCTGCCCTCTCCTATGAACTCTGCAATCTGGTGGTTCCGCTGACTAGCTGTGTGAGCAGGAGCAAGTTGCCAGACCTCTCTGTGCCTTGCTTGACTCATCTGGGAGATGGGATAGAGCCAAGTGACATGGGTGTGGGGAGGACCACAGGGCCTTGAGAAACGGTAGCTGTTAATTTTTCCCACCTCCCTACATACCTCCCTGACTTCCTGCAATACACACGCTTTCTCTGCCTCCCATAGATTTGAGACTGGCAGCTTGGCCAGCGTCTGCCGGGCTTCTAGACCCCAGGGAGCCAGGCGTAGGACAGGGCCCATCACTCAGCACTAAGCCGCCCCCAGCTCTGCCTGCCGCTTGCAGCTCCATCCATCACCTTTAATTTTATTTGAGCAGGAAATAGGTCCTGGTGGTGCCCATTTATGAGTGTACATGGTTTTATTGCTTTCTCCATGAAGATAACGGCCACGGCACAGGCCCCCTGCCAGCCTTTCCCCCACCCCCTCCCCCCACCACTCGCCAGGCTAATTTACTCCCTTTTTTGACACTCGGAATCACCGACTCTGCCTCCCTGTCCCCACTCCCTGAGTTAGGGATGCACAGAGACACCTGCCACAGGCTCAAGCTGCATAATTGCTGTCTGTGGCCTCTCCTGGAGCTTTCTTTGGCAAAGGTTGGCAGCGGGGGCTTCCCTGACCCCCACCCAGGTGTGTGGGAGCAGTTCTGAAGAAGGGGACAGTTCTGGAGCTTTCTTGGGCTGATCAAGGGAGTAGCCTGTGGAGAAACGTCACAGTGTGCCCTGGTGTCAGGGAGAAGGAAGGGGGTCCTGGCAGAAAACATGCTCAGTTGGCAATTTGGAGAGAATTTAATGTGGGACGGGGGTCCTTTTCAGAGGCTGGGCAAGGTAAAGGGACCAATAAGGCATATAAAGCACCAGGGACTACAACAATGGAAAGCTTGAGCACCCCTAGACCTGAGAAGTAAGGGGCAAGAATGGGGCTGGGGATCCCCATGACAGCTGGGCTACAATGGAAAAGCTACCAGCAGGGCTGTGGCCACAGAGGGGCAAAGTCACTGGCAGACCTCAAATCAAGGCAGGGAGGGAGCAGGGGAGAACACCTAGCATCTCTCTCCCTCCCTCTGCCCTTCCATCTTCTGCCAGTGCCTCCCACTGGCCCAACCCAGCAGAGGCCAGGGAAGCCGAGGGGTGCTGTCCCATGGCTCAGGCTTCTAGAGTTCAGAATGGAGCAGAGGAGTGGGTGATCTGAGAAAAAGCAAAAGTCAAAATAATCACCAGATCCTTGAGCTGGGTCATGTTAGGAGCTAGGGATGCCACTGAGACCTTAGAGGTGTGTGAGTGTGTGCGCTGGGGAGAAGGGGTAAACCCCTCCGTGGAGCTGAAGGTCGGCTCAGCAGCCCAAGTAGTGGTACTGAGGGAGGCCAGAGCCACCCCTTCTGCCAAGAGTGTGGCGCCATTAGGAAGTCTTCCAGGGACAGGTGGGACTGGGGCCAGACCTGAAAGAACAGGCAGATGCGGAAGGGAAAAGGAAGCTCCTCCAAGGAGCAAGGGTTCCAGGCAGCACCTTGGACATGGGGCCAGGCTACCGGCCTCGGAACTACACGGTGTCCTGGAGAAGCCAGCCAAGCCCTTGAATTCTGACCCCTCTAATTGAGAACTTGGGACTCAGGATCGTGCAGAGAGAGCAGGAGCAGATGAGTCAAAGACAGAAGATGTTCAAAGGAAATGACTGGCGCAAACGAGACCTGGAGGAGAAGGCTGAAGTGGGGCTTCAGAGAGCCTGTTGGCCGCCCGAGGACCCTTCAGCAGCCTCGCTTGCCCATAAATAGCTGATCTGCTGGTTACAAATCATTCCGGCCTCATTAGCTACACCCCCTCCTGATCCCTACCTGTTTGTTAGCTTAGTTCTAATTATATGAGAGTCATAAAATGCTTTAAAAATAACCTGTAACTCACAGTTCTTGGAAACTCTGGCAGGTGCCTCCCCTGAGTAATGTCGAGCCTGGGGGCTTTTACAACAGCCTGGGGTTGCCAAGCGGAGACTGGGCCCAAGCTTGTCCCCAGAGGAGTTCTGGCTGAAGTGGTGTCACAAGCTCCATCTCCAGTCTTAGTGAAGAAGTGCCCCTTCAAGAAACCGGCGTCGGGGAGGATGTTTCAAAGGTCTACTATGTACTGGGCACTTCACATGTTTTATCTTCTGGGAAGTCATAATGCTTCCCATTTTACAGATAAAGAAACTGAGGCCTGAGGATGTGAAGGGACATGCCCAACGTCCCACAGCTGGTTGAAGGCAGAATCAGGATTTGAACTTGGGTCTGTGTTGTTCAGAACCTGAGCTCCTTCTCCTAAGCCCTGATGCTCTACAGTACCCTTCACCCTGGCCCTGAGCTGATGCCTTCATTTCGAGCCTGGCCTTTGACCCTCATCTCACTCCCTTGGGGAGGCCCTGTGCCTGGCCTCTCTGAGTCTCAGCTTCTGCATCTGTAAAATGGGGCCCAGTAGTCCTTGCTGGCCACGTTGTTGCCAGGGTGCAGGAGCTAATGGATTCATGAGCAGCTCTCCATGGCCCTGAGTGCCAGCACCCACGTGGAAGGGCGGCTGTTAGCTTGATTACAGGCGCCGCATCAGCTTCCGGGAGGAGAAGTGTTTAATTGGGGGTTTTATTTCCAGCAGCAGGGTCTGGCTTAATGAAATATCCCTGGGCCTCCTGGCATGTGGCTGCTGGGCTGCCTCCCTGTGTTGACAAGCCTTGAGCCAAATCCCTGGCTGTGATTTACCAGCTCCTCCCAAGCCAGATAAAGCCTGGCTGATAAGTAGGGCTATGCCCTGACCCACCCCACCTCCAGCCAAGATGGGCATCTGGGGATCATGGGCCCAGCCAGGAACCAGCCTGGCTTTTAATATTTGATGCTAATGAAGGGTAATTGACAGATGCACTTGCACAGGCTTGCTGAGCGAGGGACACAGCGATCCTTTGACTCTGTGCCGGTAATGCACACATCTGTGCACACACCACCTCCCCACCCTCCCACCTGGCTCTGAACAGAGGGCACAGGAATGGTGCAGCTGCCGGGGGTCTGCACTGGCAAGAGGGCCTGCTGGCAGGAGACTGAATGTTGAGAAATCTGAGCCCAGAGGAAGGGCAGAGGAGAATGGCACATGCCACGTTCTTTCCTATTAACAGCAAGTTTGGCCGCTAATTTTAGGCCTCTGGAGGCAAAGAGCTGGGGGGTTTTAGTCTTGACTCTGCTACTTTCTAGTTGATGATCTTAGGAAAGTCACATGGCCACTCAGAGGCTCGGTTTCTTCATCTGTAAAATGGGACTAACCATTCCTACCTTGAAAGGTGGTTATAATGTCCAAAGGTGTCAGGTGTACAGTAGGTGTTCAAAAACTGGTTCTGTGAAGGCGCAGCCTACGGAAAGAGCGTATAAGGAGCATGTTGTGAGGGAACCTGCAACAAGGCAGTGCCTACTGTATGCCAGGTCCTGTGCCAGCTGTGGAAAGTGGTTCTTACTATCATCATATGGTTGCAGACTGAGTCCTGGGTATGTGGGTCTTTAGATGTTTTGTGTGCCAGCGGTTCCATGGCTGTGTCTTCTTTTCCCTGGCCCCTCAGCCTTCTTCCTTTCTCCCCATTCCCTCCCATCAAAGCAGGGTGCTAGAGCAGGCTCTGACAGCATCTCATTCTGCATGGAGTCAGCTCAGGTTCCCATCACTGCTTTTGGGGGTATTTACAGGAGAACACTGATTTTTCCTCATGTCAGAAGACTTGGCCCCAGTGAAGAATCTCAGGCATCCATGCAGCAGATAAGAGAGGCATCTGGGGGCTTGAGAGGGGCCCTTCACATTGCTAAAATCAGACCATGTGCCTCCCCTTCTCTGCCGTTGGGGATACGCCTGATTTTGTTCATAAATGCTTTTGAAGGGTATTGGAACACCATCGTTCCCACTGCTGTCAGTTTCACCATTAGATTTTCAGGTTTTTGTTTTTCTCCCAGGTGAAGTGTCTTTTAAAATGCAGGTTCTTCCAGAAGGAGTCATGCCACAAGCTGACTCGCCCCACTGGGTCACCAGATAATGTCTGTGTCTTGAAGAGGGACGTGGTTCAGGGTTTGTCTGGGAAAGGAGCTGGGAAGGAGGAGAAGAAAGAGCAGGGAGTCCTGGTGTCTGGGATCAGGGTTAGGGAAGGGCAAGGTCCATTGGCAGGCCTTGCTGACAGTGCTGTAAGAGGGCTGTCATCGGACTCTGCAGTAAAGTTGTCCCTGCCACATTTTTTGCTGGGGCGAAAAATAGAACCCCCAGACTAGATGGTTGCCCCTGTCCTGCACCCCTGAGGGTCAGGCCCTGGGGCTGCCATAGTCCCTATCTCTCTCTCTCTCTCTCACACACACACACACACACACACACACACCCACACACACACACACACACCCACTCTTTAATAAAGCCTCTTCTCAGGAGACCCAGTTCTTTTTTTTTTTTTTTTTTTTTTGAGACAGAGTCTCACTCTGTTGCCCAGGCTGGAGTGCAGTGGCTCGATCTTAACTCACTACAACCCTACAACCTCCGCCTCCCAAGTTCAAGTGATTTTTGTGCCTCGGCTTCCTGAGTATCTGGGACTACAGGAGTGCACCACCATACCCAGCTAATTTTTAGTATTTTTAGTAGAGATGGGGTTTCGCCGTGTTGCCCAGGCTGGTCTCGAACTCTAGAGCTCAGGCAATCCACCTGCCTCAGCCTCCCAAAATGCTAGGATTACAGGCATGAGCCACTGCGCCCAGCCAAGACCCAGTTTTGACTGCTGTCTCTCCACATGAACACTGACCAGTCACTACCCTCAGTGGGCCTCTGGTGTCTTCTCCCTTCTCTGTCCCTCATTCCCTCCTTCCTCCCACAGCTGGGAAAGCTGGTCTTTAAAAAATCTTCTAGACTTTTAGAATGTTGAACTCTTTTAAAGTTCGTCCTGCCTACAGCTTCCCTTCTTGGTCCCCCTGTGCTCCCTACAGGTCAATGTCCCCCACACCCTCTCACTGTGCCCTTTGTCCCAAGTTCATTGGCCCTGGTGTCAAACTTAAGTTCCCCTGCAGGGAGGCTAGGAATGAGGCATTTCCTCCTGGATGCAAATAAGCAGTGGCCTCTATCAGCCTCACATCAAACCTGAGGCCACAGGTCAGCCATCTCCCTGGTAGGTGGACATGGGGCATGGCGGGGGACAGCCTCTGCTGCGATGTGAATGGGCACAGGCCATGCCCCACCTCGCCTCTGCAGGGCCTGTGTTTGATCTCTGTTAGTTTCCATCTATGCTGTTCCTTTCTGAGGTCTTTTTTGTTTTTTTGTGTGTGTGAGTCTTGATTCTCTGAAGCCAGGGACGGTGCCACCATCCTCAGACAGGGGAGTTGCCTGAGGACAGGGGCTGGATCCTTCCCTCTCTCCAAGGGCTATCTCCATTTCCAACATATAATTAGAGTCTACATGAAGGTAGGAGCTGGGTCTTCCCCTTTTCTATGGGGGATCTCCAAAGGCCAAGGCTGCATATATCCATGAGGCTGTGTACTCCTTTTAGACCCGGAGGTCCTTGTAGGTAGGTCTGTGTCTCCTCCATCAGATTAGGACTTCTTATGGGCAGGGCTGTGTCTCTCTCTCTCTCTCTCAGATTGGTGCTCTGCCTCCCTTCCCTTCTCTTGGGAACTCAGTGTTAACCTTGTTCCCAGGGTCTGCTCTCCCCAAGGAGTGTGGGAGGGAGGTGGGTGCTGAGTCCTGAAAATCAGAAATAGCGAGTGACTGCTGCTGGTTGGTGCCAGACCTTGTCAGTAGTGTGATTTGAGGCTGAAGGCAGGGACACGGATGTGAGCTAAACTCGTCTCATCTCAAAGGCATGAATTCATTAAACTGTGTCCTAGGGTGGCTGAGAGGCAGGGCTGAGGGTGGAGCTGAGGAGCCCCTACCGTGGTGACCCCATCTTGTCCCTGGACCAACAGGGTATATGACAGGAGAGGAAGGTCCAGGTCTGTGTGTGTGTGTGTGTGTGTGTGTGTGTCTGTGTGTAAAGAAGGGAAAAGGATGTCACTAACTCAGAGTGGTCCATTCTGGGGGAGCAGGGATAGCCCTCAGGTTTGGGGAGGAAGGGGGGCATCTAGCACTGGGCAGGCTGCCCTATTCTGGGCTGAGGCTCAGGGCCAGGTCTCCCCACCCCAGTGCCGCAGGGCCACGTGTACCGGTTCTGCACAGCTGAAGGCCTCTGGCTGCAGAAGGACAACTCCAGCCTGCCCTGGAGGGACTTGTCGGAGTGTGAGGAGTCCAAGCGAGGGGAGAGAGTGAGTTGAGGCGGGGTTCTGAGCCAGGGGGCGGGGAGCTGTGTCTTGGCTTCACTGGAGCAAAAGCCCTTGGCTTTGGTGGGGGCATCTGCGGTCATTTCATCTATCCCCTTGCCTCTGGGGGCTTTGTACACCATGCTTTCTGGACAAAGGTGGTATGTATTCACCTCTCTGGCCTTGGAACGGGGCCCGAGATATCCAAGAACCATCGCCATAGGTTACGGTTATTCTCTTTCTTGGTCCCGGTATCCCTGGTGAGTCCTGACTTGGGTCCCAAACTCTGCCTCTGTCCCATGGGAAGGAAGGTTGTGGGAAGAGGGCCATGGGCTGCCCATGTACACTTATGTCCCCTGTGTGCCACAGAATTCCCCGGAGGAGCAGCTCCTGTCCCTCTACATCATCTACACGGTGGGCTACGCACTCTCCTTCTCTGCTCTGGTTATCGCCTCTGCGATCCTCCTTGGCTTCAGGTAAGGTAGCCCAGACCCCAGGAGGGGGCCGCTTCATCCTAACTCCCCCAGATAGAGGAATGAAGCAGCCCAACACCAAATCAAAGCAACAGTGCGGCACATTCTTCCTTCCCTTAAGAGCTCTCCAGAGAGCCCTGACCTTAGAATATGAGGTTGAAAACACAGGATATGATACTGTGTTCTTAGTCTAGTCTCCACTGTGTAAATGTGTGCATATGTACTGCAAAAAAGAACAAAAATACCACACATGCACCACCAACCTCAGAACTTTAACTGTCGGTGACGGGATTACAGAAAATCCCAGGAGATCTTCTCCAATGAACATATGGAACTTTAATAATCCAGAAGTCAGTATGATTTTAGAAAAGATCTTGGGGACTAGAGATCCTCCTCCCTTTGGGGCTTTTCAGCCCCAGTGGAAAAGTTCCTCCTTAGGTCTAACCTAGATGAGACGTTCCTTCCAAACTAGGAACTGGGAACAGAGTATCAGGTTCTTCCCACTCCTCTGTACTTGGTGGAGGTGGGCCTGGGGGACTGGGTTCAAAGAAGGGAGGAATTCTGAGAGAACGAGACCTCAGGACACCAGGCAGCAAGAGCAGGAGAGGTGGCATTCCCCCTCCCACCTTCAAGGCACCTGGCACAGTCCTGGGCACATGGTGCTCAATAAATGCATTCACTCAATGAATATTCTCCTCTTTTATTACAAATTATTCCAGTGATTCAAAAATGCAATGACTGACTGATATTATGATCACTCATGCATACACCATCCAGCCTAAGAAATAACACATCTCATAGTTACACTTCTCTGGGCAACCCTCTCTGATCACATCCCTCTCCCTGCCCTACGCCCCTCAGAGGTAAGCCCTGAATGTGCCTCTTTGAATTCCCAAACATTTCCTTGTACTTTTACCACATTTGTGAGTAGCTATAGAAATATATAGCAAGATTCTGTGTATTTTTAATAGTGTGTTGAACATACTTGTCTTAGTCTTTTCCTGCTGCTATAGCAAAATACCTTAGACTGGGTAATTTCTAAATAACAGAAATACATTCCTCATGGTTCTGAAGGCTGTGAAGTCCAAGATCAAGGCACCAGCAGATTCCATGTCTAGTAAGTGCTCATCCTGTCTTTCCAAGATGACACCTTCTCACTGTGTCCTCACATGGCAGAAGGGCAAATGGGTGAAAAACTCTCATAAACACCCTCAAGTCTCTTTGATAAGGTACTAATCCCATTCGTGAGGGCAGAGCCTTCATCAACCGAATCACCTAAAGGCCTCACCTTTTCATACTATTGCCTTGGGGACTAAGTTTCAACATGAATTTTGGAGTGACACAACATTCAAACCATAGCATTCTGCCCCTGGCCCCCCAATTCCTGTCCTTCTCACATACAAAATGCATTCATTTAATCCCAATGGCCCCAAAGTCTTAATTCATCCCAGCATTAACTGTAAAGTCTAAGTCCAAAGTCTCATCTAAATATCATTTAAACCAGGTACGGGTGAGACTCAAGGGATGATTCCTCCTGAAGGAAATTTCTCTCTAGCTGTGAACCTATGAAATCACCGAAGTTATGTGCTTCCAAAATGAAATGGTGGGGCAGGCATTCTTATTTCATAGGATGGACATTCTCATTTCAAAAGGGAGCAATAAGGGTTGGGTGTGGTGGCTCATGCCTGTAATCCTAGCTAATTGAGAGGCTAAGGTGGGAAGCCTGCTTGAGGCTAGAGATTGGAGACCAGCCTGAGCAACGTAAGAGACCATTAAATAAATACAATTGTTTATTTTTTATCTGAAACAAAATAAAGAATTAAAATTAATATCAAAAAAGGGAGAAATAGGAAGAAAGGGGTAACTGGTCCCAAGTAAATCCAGACTTAACAGGACAAACAAGATCAAATCTTAAAGCTTGAGAATAATCTTCTTTGATTCAGTGTCCTGCCTTCCTGATATAGAGGTGGGAGTTGAGTCCCCAAGTCTCCCCGAAGCCCCACTCCCACAGCTTTGCTGGATTCAGCTCATGTGGCAGCTCTCTCAGGCTGGAGTTGTGTGCTGGTGGCTCTACCAGTCTGGGGTCTTGGGAGAGAATCTTGTCCCCCATGACTCTGCTAGTCATTGCCCTAGTCAGGACTCTCTGTAGCGGCCCTGCCCCTGTGCCTTAACTACTATAGATTTATTAGAAATCTCCACTCTGCCCAGGCCCTGAGGCTCTCCAGGATATCCTTTGAAATCTAGGTCTTCCTGGATTTCAAAGAAGCAGCTATGTTCCCTATAGCTCTTGCACTCTGTGTGTGTAGAGTTAGCACCACATGGGCACTGCCAAGGTTTACTGCTATGTCCTCCAGAGGGATGGCCTGAGTTATACCTGGGCCCACTTGAACCACAGCTAGGGTGGCCAAGGAGCACTGCACCCCAGTGTAGGGAGCAGAGACAGGAGGTGGCCCTGGGCAGTGAGTTCCAATGTCTCACATTGTCCAGGGCTCCTCCCCCAAAACTGTTCTGCTCTCAAGACCCTGACATCTGTGCCTAAAGATCTCTGAAATGCATTCAGGGTAATTCTTCCACTTTCTGGATGAATGGCACCTGCCTTTCCTCTATCCATACTAAGCTTATTAAATGTTCACTTGGCCACACCCTTGGCATTGTCTCTTGAACATGCTTTTGCATTCTTTACAATATGACCAGACTGAGAATTTTCCAAATCGTTAAGTTCTTCTTCTCTTTTGATTATAAATTTCATCTTTCATTTCTCTCCTCCCACATTTTGCTATAAGCAGTCAAGAGAAGCCATGCTGTACCCTCAACACTTTGCTTAGAGATTTCTTCCACCAAATATTCTCTTTCATTGCTCGAAAGTCTTTTCTCCCACAAAACACTTGGATATAGACACAGTTCAGCCAAATTCTTTACCACTTTATAACAAAGATGGCCTTTCCTCCAGTTTCTAATGCAATGCTCCTCATTTCTATCTCAGACCTCGTCAGAATGGCCTTTACTGTTCATATTTCTACCATTATTATGTTCACAACCACTTAGATAATCTCTACAAAGATAGAAATTTTCTACATAGCTCTCATCTTCTTCTGAGCTCTCACCAGAATCACCTTGTATGGGCCATTTGTGGAAACATAGACTTTTTTCTAGCCCACCACCCAATTCCACAGCTACTTCTACGTTTTTAGGTATTTGTTTCACGGCTCCCCACTCTCGGTACCAATTTCTGTCTTAGTCTGTGTCTGCTGTTATAACAAAATACCTTAGACTTGGTAATTTTTGAATAATAGAAATTTATCTCTCGCAATTTAGAGGGTGGGAAGCCCAAGATCAAGGCACCAGCAGTTTGATGTTTAGTAAGGGCCTGCTCTCTGCTTCTGAGATGGTGTCTTCTCACTGTGTCCTCACATGGTGGGGAAGGAGTGAACACTATGCCCTCACATCACAGAAGGCAAAGGGCTCACAAACTCACATAGGCCTCTTTTACAAGGGCACTAATCCCATTCTTGAGAGCAGAGCCCTCATGATCTAATCATCTTCTGGAGGCTTCACCTCTTAATACTGTTATTGCATTAAGGATTAAGTTTTATCATGAATTTTGGAGGAACACAACATTCAAATCATAGAAATATTTTTCTGTAATTTTTTGGTCCAACATTATGTTTGTATGAGATTCATTCACATTGACACAAGTAGTCCTGTTTTGTGGATTTTTAACCACCATTCCATATTCCATTGTATAATAGAGCACAATTTATCTGTTAACCTTTTAATGGACATTTGAGTTGTTCTCTTTTTGTCTTTCTGAATTACAAATGTTGGTGCAATGTGCATTCTTACTTGTGTATTTCTCTGGGGCATATACCTAGGAGTAGAATTGCCAGGTCTGACTACCACCTGCTTTTACAATTTTACTAGGTATTGTTAAGTTGCTCTTCTCTTTGGTCACACCAGTTTACCCTCTCACCAGTAATAAAAGAGAGCTTCCTTTGTCTGGCCTTATCACCAATGTTTAGTGTTTTCAGACTTAATTGTTGCTAACCTGAAGTATCTGAAACTGCCTTATGATTTTAATTTGCATATTCCAGATTCCCAGAGAGATCAAGCATTTTTTTCATGATTTATTCTGTGAATTGCTTTTTCAGATCCTTTGCTTACTTTTCCATTGGCTTATTTGGATTTTTCTTTTCTATTTTACATATTCATTATATATTCTGGATACTAATCCAGAATTTACCCTCTCTTTAGTCCGTGGCTTATTTTTTCACTCATTTTATGGTGTTTTCCGCACAGTAGTTCTTCATTTTAATGGAATAAAGTTTATCAATTTAGTATTGATAAATAAAATTTATCAATAAAGATTTACCAATTGATAACAGTTAATTTTATTGATTGGTTTAAAATTATTCATTTTTTTCCGAAGAACAAATTGTGGACAGTCTTATTAAGAAGTCTTTCCTTGGCCGGGCACGGTGGTTCATGCCTGTAATCCCAGCACTTTGGGAGGCCAAGGCCGGTGGATCACGAGGTCAGGAGATCGAGACCATCCTGGCTAACATGGTGAAACCCCGTCTCCATTAAAAATACAAAAAAATTAGCTGGGCGTGGCGGCTGAGGCAGGAGAATGGCTTGAAACCGGGAGGTGGAGCTTGCAGTGAGCCAAGATCGCGTCACTGCACTCCAGCCTGGGCAACAGAGTGAGACTCTGTCTCAAAAAAAAAAAAGGAAAGAAAGAAAAAAAAAGAAATATTTCCTTACCCTAGTGTCATAAAGATGGCCACCTATATTTTCTGTAAGTTTCAGAGTTTTGCTCTTCCTTATGGTTCTTTGATCTGCTTGGAATTCATATTTGTGTATGATATAAATAAAGGATTTCATTTTTTTTTCTATATGTGGAATTAGCTGCCTGAGTACCATTTATTGATAGCCTTTCCTTCCCTGTTGATTTGCAATGACTGCCCTTCCATGTAGCAAGGCTCCATATACGAGTGGGTTGGTGTCAGTCACCTACAGTTTTTTTCTGTTAGGCTGTTTATCTTTCCCTATCCCGATACCACGGTGCCTTAACTACTGTAAATTTACTAGAAATCATATAGCAAAATCTCCTCCTCTGTGATTCTTTAGGAGTGTCTGGAATATTCTTAGCCCTGGCTCTTCTTTATAAGTTGTTAAAGTTCTACTTTAAAAATAAGTTAGAATTTTTATTAGTATGGAGAGACTTCACTCCTTTAAGATAGCGAGTCTTTCTATCTGTGAATGTGATGTGTCTGTCTCCCACTAATTTAAGTCTTCGCTAATGATTTCAAGCAAGGTTCATAAAATTCTCCATCGAGATCTTACCCATCTTCTGTTAGACTCATTTCAAGGCAGTTAATTTAAAATATTGCGAATAAATTATTTTCAAACATTTACTTTAAATTTTTTTAACACAGGCATATACAAACATGCTTATCAGCAACCTTGCTAAACTGTCTTATTAGTTCTAATAATTTGTAGATTTCTTCAATTTTCTATGAAGATAATCTATCATCTACAAATAAGAACCATTTTGTTTACTTCCAATTCTTGTACATTATTCCCTTGCCTTATTATTGTGGGCAGGATCTGTAGTTACAATGTTGACTAAAGCAATGATAACAGACGTCCTTATTTTGTTCCTGATTTCAAAGGAAATGCTCCCACAATTTCTCAGTTAGGATTGATATTTGCTCCTGGTTAAGTAAATAGCCTTTATCAGGTTAATAAATGCCCCTGTACTTTCATTTTGCTACACATTTTCACATGAAAGGATGTTAAAACTATCCAATAGTTTCTGAATTCCTACCAAGTGCCTAGTCCTGGTCTGCCTCTGTGAGGCATTTAAGATGTAGGCCCTGTCATGAAGAAGCAATGTTCCCGTTGGGGAAACTGATCCTCATGCATAAATCTCTTCAGTTATGCATGACTTTGTGTAAGAGAAGATGCTGCAGAGAGAAGGATAGAATGTGGATGGGAGGAGGGGGCAGTGACCACACAGCGGAAGCCTTCATGGAGAGGCAGGATTTGAGTTGGACAGAGGATTTTCACGATGATGGGGAATAAGGGTATTCACAGGAGATGACACACGCACAGTCCCAGGGCCGGAAACATGACTGATGTGTGTGTTAGCTTGAGAACTTGGGGTTGTAGAGCAGAACTGTTGGCTGCCTTGCCAGGGAAGGGCCCTGATTTCTCCTTCAGACACCTGCACTGCACCCGGAACTACATCCACCTGAACCTGTTTGCATCCTTCATCCTGCGAGCATTGTCCGTCTTCATCAAGGACGCAGCCCTCAAGTGGATGTACAGCACGGCCGCCCAGCAGCACCAGTGGGATGGGCTCCTCTCCTACCAGGTGTGTGGTGCATCCAGGATCACTTTGGGAGCGATAGGTGGTTGGAGGATGCCTGCCTCTGCCACCCTAGCCAGACCTGGGACAGGGGAAGGCAAGAGCTGACCAGTCCTGGCCCTTTGGGAGCCCCTAGTCTGATGGGAGAGGCAGTTCACCTTGGGACCCTCCAGTCTGCTGAGAGAGGCAGTCTACCTTGGGGAGCCCCCAGTTTAAGGGAGGAGACACTGCCCTAGGGAATTCTCAGTCTGACACAAATGAGTAGTCTTTGGAGACACACTTGGGTTTGAATCCCAGCTCTGTCACTTACTATCTGTACACTTTTAGGCAAGTCCCTTACTTCTCTGAGGCTGAGAAATAAGTGAGAAGCCACTTACTTCTCTCACCTGCGGAGGGGGGGGGGATAATATAACTTTCTTCCAATCAGGATAATGAGGATTCGATGAGCTAAAGCAGATAAAGTCCCTAGCACTATCCCTAGCCGGAGATGTGAGCTGTCTCCTCCTGCATTAACCATGGCAGGATAGTGGCTGGAGCAGGATGGGGAATAGTATCAAGAGAGGCAGAGGGCAGAGCTGCTGTCCCCACAACACCCTTCCTCTACCCCCAGGACTCTCTGGGCTGCCGCGTGGTGTTTCTGCTCATGCAATACTGTGTGGCGGCCAATTACTACTGGCTCTTGGTGGAGGGCGTGTACCTGTACACACTGCTGGCCTTCTCGGTCTTCTCTGAGCAACGAATCTTCAGGCTGTATGTGAGCGTAGGCTGGGGTAAGGCCCACCGTCACCCACCCCGAACCTGTGGTATGGGGGTGGGAGACTTTGGCCCCTCTTCTAACTTGGTACTTGGAATGCACTGCTGAGCAAGGGGCAGGGCCCACTGGGTAGCCCCCTTCCTGGGCACAGGACCTGCTGCCCGTGGGCTGTTAAGATGCTGTAGGGGGTTATGGTCCTTCCCTCCTCTGCATAACTATCCTCCCTTAATGGAAGCCTCCACCCCATGTGGCCAAACACCACCCTCTACCACTATCATGCATACCATTGGAGGTATGCACTGTCCTCTTAAGACCACATGGGGACATAAGTTCACACCCAGTCCTGAGCAGCCCGAGGACCTGAGGGAAATGGTGAGTCCTGGGCCTCAAGGTGGGGAGGGGATCAAGAGGTCAGGGCGATGGCTCGGGGGAGCCTGCTGGTGCTCTGTCATGATGGTGGAGAGGAGGGCTCACAGGAGAGCCAGGTACGGTGGGGCAGCGGGACCAGAGGCCAGCCAAGGAGAGGGGGGACGGCGGATGTGCCTGGAGCCCAGCTGGAAATGTTCTAGCCAAAAAAGTTTGCCAAGAACCATTGTGTCTTTTTTTTTGCTGGAACATTTCTGGTTGTGCTTCTGCCTCTCACCACGTGGGATTGTAATGAGGGGCAGTGTTGGGGTTGGGCAGGGGGCTGGGATCCCCTTCACCCCTGGGAAAACATGCAACAGGCCTTTCTGGAGGGGGCCACGGTGCCCAGAGGATAGGCCCTGCCCTGTGCCCTCCCTAATCTGTCATTGAATCCATGGTAGTTTTCCTGTTCCACACCATCCCCCACCCTGCTTGCCACTCCTTTATTCACTCCTCCTTCCTCATGAGCCCACCTCATGCTGCTCTGACCATGGCTGCCACTGTCACTGACCTCCAGGGACTTTCCAGCTGAGACACATCCAGACTCCTCTTCCCTGACTGGTTCTGCCCCCGGGCCTTTGCAAGGCTGTTCTCCATGCAGGAATGTTCAGGGAGCAGCCTTCCCACACCAGGGGGTCCACTGCCTCTTCAGGAAGGTCCCTCAGGCCACTGGCCCTCGAGGTTCTGTGCCCTCCACCCTCTCAAGCTCTCCATCCCCTGTCCTTGCACTTCATTTGTTGTTACTGGTGTTCCTCAGCCACTCTGCTCTGTGCAGCCCCCCACCGGGAGAAGAGTAGCCTGAGATTTTAATGTGACCAGTGTTTTGAGGGCACCAAGGCCCAGAGCTGGCAGGGCCTTACAGGCAGAGCAGGCCCTGGAACCCAAGCCTCCTGACTCCCAGGTTCTGGGCCTGTGGCCATCATGCCCTGTTCTCTTGCCTGGACTGTGTCCCTTCAGTTCCCTGCAGCACCCCTGAGAAGGCTCGGGCCTCTGCACAGGTGGGCAGGTAGGCCTGGCTCCTGCTCACAGATCCCTGCTCTCACCTTCCTCCTCCTCCCCCAGGACCCAGTACCTTCCTTGGCCTTTTCTCCCCAAGGCTTCTTCCTCCTGCTAGAGCAGGTGGAGAGCCCTGCAGCTCACTAGGGGTTGGGGAGGAGGGAGGCCATTGAGGTCAGCTCAGGGAAGGCTGTCTTCAGGGTGGGGGACGGTGTCTGTCCATTCTAGGAAATAGCATCAGCGCTGTTAGTGCCTGTCACCATGGCGACCCGAGGGCAGGAACAATCAAGGGACGTGTGTGATGTGTGCAGAGGAGCGGGGGTGGCTGGTTGGAGTTTGGTGGGGACACACTGCCCTAGAGGTCTCTGAGTGGGAGATGGGGGAGGGAGTGCCAAGTCCTTTTCCTAGCACCTCACACCCCAGCTCAGGGCTCGGGATCTGTGGGAGCACAAGGGCAAGACCCAGAGGATACTCTGCTCCAATCAGAATACCTTTTTCTTGAGGAATTGTGGTGGGGGGAGACGGAGAGAGATTCACAGGTTACTAGGAGCTTGGACCTGATGCCAGGAGGCCTTGCCCAAGCTGGGATACTTGGGAAACAACTTTTAGCTTCGTGTGCAAGTAGAAGAATTGAAATTAGGACTCTGACACAGTTGGAGAGGTCCCCCAAAGGGCATGGCAGCTTCTGCTGCAGTCCCCAGGCAGTTGGGGGCCTGTAGAAATCCACACGGAGGCTGTGCAGGAGGGAGGCCGGTGATGGATGAGGGAATCATTACTTCCCGGAGCCAGTTCTGTGTGTCTTAATTTGAGCTTTTTTCTCCAACCTGTCTTGCTCGTTTTCTAAATGGGAGAAAGATGAAGCCAGCAGGGAGTACGTAATGTTTGCTTGCGGCAGGGCTTTCGTGGCTGTGTTTTTTGAAAAGGCCTTGTTAAGGAAATGCTGACGATGAGTGAAACTTGCCAGGTCTGGCTGATAACATGGGTGAGTGCCCTGATCCTGGAAGGAGGGAGGTCTCAGAGAGAAGGGACAGCAGGGGGCGGGGGATGCCCAGAAGGAAGCTTCTGCATGTGTATGTGGTTCAGGAAATCGGCATGCTCTTGCCTAGAGAAGTTTCCTTCCCTCATTGGTGTATTGACTCACCCATCATTCATTCCATTCTCACTGCTCATCTTCTATGTGGCAGTCCCGTGCCATGTGCTGGGGCCTTTGGAGATCATCCCGTTCCTTGTCCAGTCTCATAAAGGCCTGTTACTAAAGCACCTTGGATGCTGAGAGGTCTGATTTGTGTAGAAATAAATGGGCCAGGAGAGAGAGAGCTGACGAAGAATGCTGGTCAGCTTGGGGCTCCTTTGCTTCCTCCATCTCTCCCTGCATCATCAAGCACAGTAGATCTGGGCACACAAACTGCTTAGTAGCTGCTGTTGAGTGGACACTGATGTGCTAAAGATATAGACAATCGTGACAGGAAAGGCTCTGAAGTGGTTCGGTCCTGGAAATGTGCTCCCGGCAGAGATTCCCCAAAGCCACACGTGCACACTCATGGTCCACCCACCACACCCTCACACACACGTGTCTACATGCCTTAATATGTACACACTTACCTATCTCAGACACATCAACACTGAGGGAGCCACCAGTGGAGCATGGAGAGAGCCAGTGCAGAAGGCCACTGAGTGGACATGGGATTGCAGCCCTGCATTCGAGCCCCACCTGTGCCCTTCTGAGCCCCTGATCCATCTCCTCATCTGTCATGTGAGGAAGGACAATCCAATTTTAAATCAACCAACACAGATTGAGCTCTCAGGGTGAGCTGGGCATTGAGGCTCTGAAGGTGAGTGAGGCCTGGGCTCTACCCTCAAGGAACTGGGAACCAGTTGTATTAATTTTCTGTTGCTACAGAACGATTAACCCTGAAACTTAGCTGCTTAAAACAACTAACCATTGTTATATCACAGTTCCTGTGGCCTAGAATCTTGATTCAGTTTAGCTGGGTACCTTGTGGCTCAGGATCTCAGAGAGAAAACTCTCTAGGCAAGAGCATGTGGATTTCCTGAGCCACATACACATACAGTAGCTTCCTTCTGGCCATCCCCCACCGCCTGCTGTCCCTTCTCTCTGAGACCTTCTTCCAGGATCAGAGCACTCACAGAGAAGCAGCCAGCTGTCACCAGGGTTGCTGTCATCTCAAAGCTTAACTGGGGATGGAGAATCTACTTCCAAGCTCACTCACGAGGCGGTTGGCCGGAAGACCCAGTTCCTTGCTGGCCGAGGCTGGAGGTCTCCATTTCTTGCTGCAGAGACCTCTATCTAGGCCTTCTGAGTTCTCTCAGCACATGGCACCTGGTTTCCCCCAGAGCAAGTGATCAGAGAAAGAGAGAGAGCTTGCAAAACAACCCACAGTGTCTTTTATAACAATCAGAAGTGACATGCCATCACTTCTGCCAGATGTCATGGGTCACATGAAACAATACTGATACAATGTGGATTAACTGCACAAGAGTAAGAGCACAGGAGGTGGGGATCCCTAGGGGTCATCTTAGAGGCCGTCTACCACACAAATCAAGTCTCAGCTGAGTGGAGAGTAGTATTGTTGTAGCTGTTGTTATTGTAGGCCACTGCGGACAGTTAGTTGGTCAGTTGGCATCAAGGACTGGGCTCCTGTCTCCATTCCAGGATTCTGCTGAGCCCTCTTGCAGGTGTACAGGGGTAGAGGACAGATGACTGAAAGGACATCCAGTGCCTGAAGGAGATGACTAAGATCGGCAATGTGGGCTGAAGCAAGAGAGAAAAAGGACATCAGAGGGTTCACCTGCACCTCGCCTCATCCAGCGTGCTGTCTCCACCGCACAGCCCAGTCCCATTGCTACTTGGGTGTCTGTGACCTGGTGACTCAGGCGGGACTCTCAGGGCAAGTCCCGACAGTGTGCCTGGCACATAGGAGGTGGGGGACTGACGACTGATGAGGACCTCTCTGTAAGGAAGAGTCTGGGAGTCTGCATGGGGCTCCTGCTGCCTCTGTTCTCCCAAGTGCCCAGACAAAACTAGAAAGCATAGTTTGAGGCCAGGCAAAGAGAGAGGCTGGAAGTGTGAGGGGCCTGGGGCAGGGAGAGGCCTCGGCATGTGGACTGTGGCTCTGGCCTGCCAGCCCCTCTCCCCTTCTATCTTTCCCTCTCTCTTAGGTGTTCCCCTGCTGTTTGTTGTCCCCTGGGGCATTGTCAAGTACCTCTATGAGGACGAGGGGTGAGTGTCCTGCTCCAAGGGGGTGGATGTGTTCAGGTCCCCATCCTCAAGGTCCATGGGATTCCTTGGTACCTGGGGCACCCATCTGTTGGGAGGATAAAGGTGGGGACCAGGAGATTAGAATGTGGATTTTGTTCTCTAATCCCTCCCTGCCCCTGCCTGGTCCTAGGATTGTTTGATGACTAATGGTACTGGGTCTATGGGGTACATGGTGCCCTCCTGCAGGTTCTTCTGTAATATCCGTTTATGTGAAACAGTGAAATGTTTTTGTCATTTTGTATATGATTCTGCGAACACACATGACTGTGTTGGTAGGTCCTTGAAAGCTTGTTTGGGGGCTGTGTACATCTCCGTGTATGACTGTGTATTTGGACTGTACGTGTGTATTGTGGGGCTGTGCACTGGCAGGGCCCTGTGGGTCCATGGGACTGGTTGTTGGGTGGCTCCTGGGAGCTGTGTGTGTGGCACTCGACATGGCCATGTGCATCGGTGGCCCCTGTGCCCGCACTTGAGCTGGGGATCCTGTGAGTCCTGCTGGATGCATGCATGCATCTCTCTCCCTCCCCAGCTGCTGGACCAGGAACTCCAACATGAACTACTGGCTCATTATCCGGCTGCCCATTCTCTTTGCCATTGGGGTGAGTGATGGTGTCAGGGATGGGAGTGGCAGCTATGATAGGATTGGGCTGGTGCCCCCTGCCAATCCCGGCCCCACCCCGCAGGTGAACTTCCTCATCTTTGTTCGGGTCATCTGCATCGTGGTATCCAAACTGAAGGCCAATCTCATGTGCAAGACAGACATCAAATGCAGGTGATGTAACTGAGCTGAATTTACTGAGGACCCTCAGCAGGTGCCCCTTTCCTTCTAGCAGAAAGAAAGAGAGATCCTGGGATGCTTAGCTTAGAGCCCTACACTACCCTCTTCTTCCACCCAGGCCTGGCCTGGGACCCCAAACCCTTGCTTTTGCCCTGTCTCTCGGCAGCCCCTGGTCTTCTTGGGGTCTTGACCTCTATTCTTTCCCTCCAGGCAGACTGTTTTCCCAGGGTATTTGGGGTGGGAGAACATCCATGACCCAGATGTCAGGACTTGGTAGGAAGTGGAGAGGGTAGAGAAAGGGGAAAAGAGTCCATGGGAGAGGTCCAGAATGACTCGAGATCTCCGCCTTGCCCCTCAGACTTGCCAAGTCCACGCTGACACTCATCCCCCTGCTGGGGACTCATGAGGTCATCTTTGCCTTTGTGATGGACGAGCATGCCCGGGGCACCCTGCGCTTCATCAAGCTGTTCACGGAGCTCTCCTTTACCTCCTTCCAGGTGACTTCATGGTTGGGGACACTTGCTTGTAAAGTCCTAGAGTGGGGGTGGGACAGACACCAGCCTGCATCATGCAGATGGAAAAGGTGGGAAGACTGAGACCCGGAGAAGTGATCCCTACCCAAAGTCACCTAGTTGGAGCAGAGCCAGAACTAGTATCCCCAGGTGTCCCAATACCCCGGCCAGTCTTCTCTGTAAGCACATGGGACAAGAAACCTTCTTGGATGTAGCTCTGGGTACCCAGCCTGGCATTGCAGCTGCCATCTACTGGGTGGCAAGCACCCTGCCAGGTGCTTTACATGCATTTTTGCATGTAAAATGTAAAGGAGTGAATTGCGCCCTATAAGGAGTGAATTGCCCATTCACTCTTCACAGAACCCAGGAGATGTGCAGGGTTAGCCTCGCTTTGCAGAGGAGCCTCAGAGGTGTTAAAACCAGAGTTACGGTGTCACAGTTTCAAAGAGAAGAACTGATCCTCTCCACTAGCATTAGATGACGCTAAGGGGGTGTAAAAATACAAAAAACTGGTCCCTGCCCCTCACGAATGTCACGAGATGCCTGCACACATGTGGGCTCATGTGTGTGTATTTACATACATGTGCAGACATACAGAACACAATTCTGGAGCCCTGGGTCTCCTGCGTGAACAGATGGGGCTGGGGTGGGGAATGTTCTCCACGATCAGAGTCATTGTACTTCACTGGATCAGACCTCTTCAAGGAGAGGTTGGATGTAGGATCTCTACAGCTTCTGGGCAGCTTCTGAGCAGGGTCTCCTGGACCCCATGGCACATGCCTGGGAGATCCATGGGGAGAGGCTAGCTGGGGCCTGTAGCCAGGCCTAGTCAGAGAGGTGCAACTCTGGTGTTCCTTCAGAAAGGAAATAAGAGGGAAGCCACTGCCCCATTCCTGGATCTGCCTGGGCTACTGGATTTGGGGAGGGGGATATTGAGGATGGAGTCCCAAAGTGCTTCTGACCAGGGGCCAGTCTTCAGGTCACCTCCCTCTTGCTTCCTCCCTCCTGATGTGACTCTTGTCTCCAGGGGCTGATGGTGGCCATCTTGTACTGCTTTGTCAACAATGAGGTAAGCTCTGAGGAGGGATGGTGGGGACCCTGGTGGGTGGGTACCATCGGCCAGTCTGGAGTTGTACAGTGGGGACTCCCATCAATCTTGTCAGCTGAAACCCCCTACTCACCCCACTGAGGCACTAGGGGTGAGAAGGCATCTTGTTCACAGATTTGGTTTTCTGTGCATGGATCTCTCTCACACATGAACACACACACACACACGCACGCACACACGTAAATGTACAGGCATACCCTAATGGCATGTGACCCTAGGGAAGACCCAGCCTCAGGTTAAGGGAATCCTGAATGACCCTCTTTGCTTGGTGGTGGTGACTGTCACTTACAAAGTGATTCAACACACACATACCCAAGCCACATGGTTGGGGCTTTAATAATCACTATCTCATTTAATTAGGACCCCCACACCCTACTAAAATTCTTATTTCATATTCCCATTTTTTTTTATATATACATGAGAACACTGAAGATCAGAGAGAGTCAGAAACGTGACCTAGGTTTGGAAATAGTGGCACACATCGCTTCTTAGCTTTTTGGCTAAGATGAAGTATGGGAATAGTGGCATGGCAGAGCCAGGATTCAAATTAATTCTGCATTAAAGCAGAAAGCACCCCATTCTTCATACACACAGGCAAGAGCCCTGGCTCACTTTGGGGGAGGGGGTGGCTTTCTGGTGCTAGGATGGGAGAAGGGGGTTCTTGCTGGCCCCACACCTTCTCCTGCAAATGGCTGCAGGACAGCAGGCCTCCCTCCTATCCCTGAGATGGTCAGCTCCTGGGAGGAGGGCATGGCTGTGTCGTAAGCACCTGGAAAAGGCCCCTTCCTCCAAGGTACTCAGCTATGGAATCCCAGAGCTCAGGGATCTTGGAGTCAGCGCATTAATAGACTTGTCTTTTTCTATGGGTGTGGGGGATGCAGAAAGGACAGTGGGTGGGGACCTGGGTGTTTCAGGGAGCTATGAGATGGCTTGAAGAAGCAATGTGATGTAGCAGAAAAGATGCAAGGATGCAGGCTTTGGCGTCTTACTTGGTCTGATCTAGGCCCCATCACTTAATGAGCTGTGTGACTTTGCCTAAGTTACTTGCCCGCTCTGAAACTTAGTTTGCGCATTTACAAAGTGGGGGTAATAATGCCTACCTTTGAGATTCCTGTGAGGATTAAGAAAGTCTGAAAAAGGTGGGAAAGGGGAACAGAGAACAGGTCCCTCCTTCAAGGTGGGATGCTGAAGGCCCATCCTAGCTCCTCACAGGTGCTGCTTGGCACGAAGAAACACACACCATTATCTCCAGATGCTCAGTAAGCAATCGCTATTAAATATCAGTATTCAGTGATTCCCAGAGACAGGGGCCCAGGGAATTTCAGAGGATGCCATGCAGAGAAAATGAGGCTGGGTGAAAAGGAAGGGAGAGGAATGTTCCCCTGTCCCTGAGCCTCCCCCTGCCTCTGCTGAACTGGCTACCCATGGGAAGCATGGCCCTCAGACCTCCAAATGGGAGGGAAACCAAGGTTTCTTAAGTGCTTACTGCATATAAGCTGCTCAAAGCGTCTCATTACATCCAACGCTGTGCAGCAGATGGTATCCCCAATTCACAGCTAAGAACGTTAAGGCTCAGCAAAATGAAATGAGTAGCCCTAATTCAATAGCTAGAAGGCGGTAGAGCTAGTGGGCTGTGGTGGGGGCGAGATTCCACTGGGCTGTGGTGGGGGTGAGATCCCGCTTAATGCCTCAGGGCAGCAGGTGCTGGGGAGGTGAAGGCAGTGCCTGGCAAACAGTGGCTCATAAATGGGATTCTGGCTGCTCCTGGGGCAGGTCTCAGAGGATCCAGCAGGCTCAGTTTGGAGGATAGGGCAGGGAAGGAGGGAAGGGCCTCACCCAACAGGCTCTTGACCCACAGGAGGCAGCAAGACACCGCAGCCCTGGTCCTCCTCCACTGCCATATCCTCAAAATGAATTTCTTTAAAACTGATGCAAACGAGGAAGTGCAAAACCTAAGCTCTGTGGATGGCCTTCCCTCCAGGAATGCTCTCAGCCAGCTGGGTGATGTGCTACCCAACCCTGAGCTCTGCTGCTTTCCATTCCAGCCCAGTGGTGATGGGGACAAGACAGGGTGGCAGGAATCCCTGTGTGGGGATGAGGAGCAGAGGCCCGTGGGGAGAGACCGAGGCTTCCTGCTGCCACCTTGTCATCTCAGCCCCCCACGTGCCTGTTTCCCACTTCTCTCTCCTCTGACACACTCACCGCAGCCCCACCAGCAGACATGTGTGCTTGGTTTCCCCGCCACCATTGCCAAGAGTCTCCCCTGACCCCTGACTCAGCTGCTTCTCCAGATTCCATCCTTCCAAGCCCAGTCATCTCATCACTTCCCTCCTCATGCACCACCTATGACTGGCCCACCTTTGTAAGGGGATAGTACTTCTTTGCCCTTGGAAAAGAACTTGACCCTGAATCACCAGAGTTGCACCTCTCTGACCAGGCCTGGCTACAGACCCCGTGGATCTTCCAGGCTTGTGCCATGGGGTCCAGGAGACCCTGCTCAGAGAACAGGAGAACCTGTCTCCTTTCAGAGCACCACCCAGTTCCTTTAAACCCACCCTGAGACTCCTCATGCCCTGGCTGCTCCAGGCACAAGGACAGATACATCATTGTCACTGGGCCACAAAAGACACATGTGGCTCTCGGGCTGAGGCCTCTGTCCACAAGAGCCGTTCTGCAGACCCAGGGTTGCCATGGCAGTGCCAGATACTTGTGACCTGAGGAGAAAAGATGGCTTGAATATTGGTTCTGTGTGGCTGCCAAGGCCTGCACCAGCTGCTAGTGAGCGGGAGCGGCGACAGGGCGGGGGAGGCCTGAAGGTGCTTTTGCTGTAGCTTGTGCCTGAGAGCCACAGTGAGGTGACTCAGAGCCCTGAGTGCTGGTCCCAGCCCTGCCACTGCTGAGCTGTGTGACCTGGGGCAAGTCGTTTTGCCTCCCTTGCCTCTGTCTCCCCAGCTCTAAGTGAAGGTGAATGCGCTTCCCAATTCACTCCAAATCCTGAGGCTGGCGTGGTGCCTGCTGGAAAGGGAGGTCAGGAGGGGTGTGCTGCACTGCAGAGGTGGAGGGCAGGGATGAGGATAAATCCGATGGTGGAGGAGGAAGTGTGGTGGCCGAAGTGCCGGCCCAGGTGCTCGGGATCAGTGGTGTTGTCTTTGTGTGTTCATTTTCATAGCTGAGGAACAGAAGCAACCTGATGTGAAATGCTCATCTACTTACGTGTTCATTCATTTGGCTCATTTAAAACACATGTATTGAGCACCTGCTGTATGCTGGGCACTGTGCTAGGTTCACGGACGCTGAGATGAGGAAGATGTGGCCCCAGCCCTCGAGGTGCTCCCAGGTGAGGGGGGAGGAGATGGACCAGGGACAAGCAGGACCGCAAAAGTCATGCAGTGGGAGGCCGGAGGTTAGGAGCCGGGCATTGGAATCAGGCCAGATCTAGGTTCAAATCCTGGCTAAGCGACCTGGGGAAATAAACACTCTGCACCTCGGTTTCCTCATCTTTAAATGTAGAGCTGCTTTGCAGGGTCGACGTGAAAGTTAACTGAGATAATCAATGGAAAATGCCGTGCATACAGTAAGTGCCCAATAAATATGGTGATTTTCAAGGACAATTGTGATTACAGGGGTCACAGCAGAGGTTCAGGAAAAGTGCTGAGGGAGATGGGGGCAGAAGGAGACACTGTGTGTCAGCACCTTGAGAAGTCCCACAGGTGTCCCTGAAACCTCTTTGGTCTCTGAGGTGGTTTCCCGGGGGTGTGCCTCAGTTTACCATCTTTCCCCCCTTCTCCAGTGGAAAGGCTATGAAACAAGCCTGACTTCCTGGCAACTGCACAAGTGGGGTCCACCACTGGACTCAGGGCCCCCATCCCAGCTGTCAGCATATGCTCCCTTCACAAAGGCTCAGCCGGGCAGGGAGCTGGAATACAACAGGGTGGCTGTAGGTGGTGTCTGCTCAGCCTCCTTCCCTCCCCCACTCAGGCTTGGGTTCCTGACGCTGCGTGGGACACTGGCGTCATCCTGGCAGGCAGCCTCTGGGCCATCTCAACTCTACTCAGTGCAGAAAATGTTCTTTTAAGGGATGGCATGCAGCCATACCAGGCGTCTTGCTGGGCGTAGCTGGATGGATGACAAAGGAGGAGGAGAGGAGGGTTGTTTGCACAGGGGCTGGTGGGGCGATTGGCCCCTTATCCACAGCCGCTGGCAGCAGGCCATCTTGGTGACTTGGCCTAAAAGGAAGGGCCCAGACCCCAGACACTCTGGTGTGGGAAGGCTGGGGACTTCAAAGAAGCTCTGGAAAGCAAATTTATGGGAACATCACCCAGAAGAGCAGTCTAGACCCCCCAGGACTAGCGTTTCAGGTTCCAGCTAGGCCTCTCCAGGGACCAGAATCACTGGCCACCACAGGGAGCCACGGCATTGTCACAAACCCTCAAGGGATGGGGGCTCCACAGCGTTACTTGGATTTGTCTCTTTCTGCCCCAACAATCTGGTCCCCAAGCATCTGCCCTCCTGAGAGGCTTTTCCTGATGGGGAGGCCAGAGCCCAGCACAACAGGGATCCTGGCTGACTGACCTCCCTGGGCTGCACCCAGGTCACTGCAGAGTCTCTCTGGATGGCATCAGTTGAGAAGCCCTCATTGGCTGCCCCTTCCTCCCTGCTGTTGCTCGTCTCAGCCGCATTCCTTCCTTCCCTCCCTCCTCCCCTGTGAGGTGCTGGGGCCTGGAGAGAAGCCCTCAGGGAGTTTAGAAGGGTCTGCTGTAGACACCAGGAAGGCTGGGGGTTGCTGTCCCCCTTCCCAATCATCCAAGCTGAAATTGGGATGTGTACTGTAAAGACAGAGTCTCTCTTCTCTCTCCCATCTCCTGTCTCCCTGCGTTTCACCCTCCCTCTCATTCTCTTCCATTAAATAATACTGTGATGGATTGTAAAAGGTACTTAGCTGAATCACAGAGTTTAGAGATGGAAAAGACCAAATAGGTCATCAAGCCGATCTCTCTCCCGAGGAGATGCAGAAAATAGGAGGCAACAATAAACAATTTTATTGGGATATTAATTTAGGCGCCCGAAGGCCTTGACTTCTGTCTCTTAATATAATGCAGTGGATTTCTTCCCTTCCCCGCTAATGTAACAGTGGGGCCATTTTGTGAGCAGTTGGTTTGCAGGATGGCTTTTGTTTCCCTCCTTTTCCCATGGAAGGTCCAGTTGGAATTTCGGAAGAGCTGGGAGCGCTGGCGGCTTGAGCACTTGCACATCCAGAGGGACAGCAGCATGAAGCCCCTCAAGTGTCCCACCAGCAGCCTGAGCAGTGGGGCCACGGCGGGCAGCAGCATGTACACAGCCACTTGCCAGGCCTCCTGCAGCTGAGACTCCAGCGCCTGCTCTCCCTGGGGTCCTTGCTGCAGGCCGGGTGGCCAATCCAGGTGGGAGAGACACTCCCAGGGACAGGGGAAGGAAGGGACACACACACACATACATCCTGCTTTCCCTCCCCAAATCCATCAGACAGGTAAATGGGCAGTGCCTCCTGGGACCATGGACACATTTTCTCCTAGGAGAAGCAGCCTCCTAATTTGATCACAGTGGCGAGAGGAGAGGAAAAATGATCGCTGTGAAAATGAGGAGGATTTCTTCTCATGAAGCCACAGGCCCTTGGGGTTCCCCCAGACAGAGCCGCAAATCAACCCCAGACTCAAACTCAAGGTCAATGGCTTATTAGTGAAACTGGGGCTTGCAAGAGGAGGTGGTTCTGAAAGTGGCTCTTCTGACCTCAGCCAAACACAGAGCAGGAGTGACGGGAGCCTCCTCTGCTTGCACCACTTGGGGTCACCACCCTCCCCTGTCTTCTCTCAAAGGGAAGCTGTTTGTATGTCTGGGTTGCTTATTTCCCTCATCTTGCCCCCTCATCTTACTGCCCAGTTTCTTTTTGAGGGGCTTTGTTTGGGCCACTGCCAGCAGCCGTTTCTGGAAACGGCTGTAGGTGGTGTTGAGAATGAGCATTGAGAAGGTGCCCGCTTCTCCTCCAGGTATTTGTTTTGGTGCCTGCCTCTGCCATGCCCAGAGAATCAGGGCAGCCTTGCCACCAGGGAGCCCAGCCCTGGGGTATGAGCTCCCAAGTCTGTTTTAAAGACGCTCAAGAATCCTCTGGGTTTCATCTAGGGACACGTTAGGAATGTCCAGACTGTGGGTGCAGATTACCTGCCACTTCCAGGAGCCCAGAGGGCCAAGAGAGACATTGCCTCCACCTCTCCTTGGAAATACATTATCTGTGACCACACGCTGTCTCTTGAGTGGGAATTTGGATACACTCTCTAGCTTTAGGGGATGTGACCATGAAGAGACTCTCTTAGAGAAACCAATAGTCCCCATGATCACCATGGAGGCAGGCTCCCCCTGTCTTTGAAATTCTCCCACTTGGGAGCTTGTATATACTTCATTCACTTTTCTTCATTGCTGTGAACAGTCTGTGTGCGTAAATGGACAATTCCGATTCCTCCCATCTAGTGGAAATGAGCGGAATCATGGTGGTTGTGGTGGTGTTCAGGAGAGTGCAGCAGTAATTGATTTGACCCACTCACACTTGGAGCTAATTAAGGTTTGCCCTGCCTGCAGCCTCCCCCACAAATAATGAACAGCAGAAAGGCTGGGTGGGGAAACCTACCAATTCTGTCCCCAGCCACGGTGAGGAAGCCCCAAGCCATGGTGACACACAGCAGCACTGCAGATACCCAGACAGCCAGCCATCCTAGAGAGGCTGGCAAGGAGTTCGTGGCTGCAAAGGAAGCTTTTGGAGCAAGAGAGAGCTCGCTCTTGGGCGTCAGGACCTCCGGGGAGAGCAGAGGGTTCCGACGGATTCCTTTATGAGTCGGTCTCTCCCTCCCTTTTAAATGGTGGGAACCCTCCCCCAAACCTTACCCCAGACACATTCTCCTGTGCCCCTCAGAGAGGCATGTGATGTGCAAGGAAACTAGGATATTAAACACATCAAGCAGAAAATTTCTTATACTTCAGCTTCAGTGAAGTGTTGTCTATGTTAATAGGGAAGTTGAACCTCGGGCTAAAGAAAGGAATTGTGTGGATGGCTGCCTTGACTGAGACAATATGGGCAGGGGGGCATTCCTGCTTCCCCAGAACAAGGGCAGGCTTCCCAGTGGCACCCCTTATTTGCTGTCTCTTCATGAGGGTGGGCACCAGTGGGTTGATGTGGGGCACAGCTCTGGTGCAAGTGTTTAAGTTTTGGATAAACTGAGGATTTTGAGAATGATTATTACATTACATAGCAACAAAGAAACAGATTGATATAATCTGTGTGAAATAAATTGCTGAGAAGAGGGATTGTAGGGAAGAAATTGCTTAGTTAGGCACCTGGGAAGCTCAAATCATTTAGTTTAAACTGTAAGTAGAGTTGTCTTCCCAACTGGAACTGGTGATTCCTGATTTCAGAAGGCTCGTCAGACCCCCACACCCAAGCCTTTTAACATGGAGGAAGTTTGTCTTTCATGAAAACATACAAGATATCGAACTGAAGAAATCTTTGCTTTGCTCTAACCCCCGCTCCCCACGCCCCCCGAAGCTATTAATAGTCATTCAAATGGCACTGCACTCTTTCCAAGCTCTCCTAAGCTAAATATGGCTCCAACAGGTCTGGGAACTATGGAATGCGATGTACTCTGAAATTCCACCAGCTGTTTACATGCCTGATGCCTAATGCCACACGCCTGGAGCTTGCTGAGAACTCTCTCGGCTGCCTCTGTCCCGGGGTACTATTGCTGACCAACAGGGTGTAGGTGCTGCTTTTGTTTGAGCTTTGCAGCCACAAGGTCTGATGGCTGTTGTGAACAGCAGTTGACTTCAGCACTCTGGCCAGCTTCCTCAAACTTGTTTGGGGCTTGCATTTTGTCAACTTTTCTTTGCCATTTCAGTCTTTCAAGCAGCCGAATCACAGAACTGAAACAAACCACTTACATTGCAAAGTTCCTTCCCTTTAAAATGAGTTTCTGGATTGCAGGGATGATTTCTGATGGTCTTAGTATGCCTCATGCTGTAGACCACATCGTTGGAGCTCTGGGAGACTCTGAGCAGAGAAAGACCTTGGTGATCTCCCCTGGCCCAATCTATAGGATTGAGGAATGAGGCTTGCAGAGGTGGCTTGCCCAAGGTCACGACACCAGAGGGTGGTTGAGCTGGGCCAAGACCCAGACAAGCCCTTGTCTCTCAGTCTAGTGAGGTCTCTGGGAAGGATAGGTGAAAACTATAAATAGCTGTTCAAGATACTCTAAGTAAAAGTCAGTGGTGTTATCTGGAATTTCTGCTGAAGAGGAAACACAGCGGCAAAGGTAGACTCATCAGATGGTGAAAGTGTCATCTCCTTTGTAATTTATACCGGTGAGAGGAGGGGAAGGATGTGCTTTCCTGTTTTTACTCTGGTACTTCATTCATCCTTGTCTTAAACTTTAGAAATGAAATGCATCAGGGCACACATACGCATAGAAACAGCACGTGAGTCATGTTGGACAGCAATTCCAGCACTCTTTTAATGGACTGGCTTAATTTTTTTTTTCTGATGCCTCTGTATGTGTTTGAAAAGTTGTATTGATAGCCACACAGAGTGTACTAAAATAGCCTAAAAGGTCTAGAACCTCCCCCTTTACCTCTTTAGCACTCTCTGAATTTGGAGACAGCTAGCAAATGGCAACTGTAGCCTAGCAAAGATGGCACAGCAGCACAAAGGGCAAATGGAGTCAACTCCCATCCATGCTCTGAAGGTCTTGGCCACTCTCATCAGGGTTGGCTGTGTTCTATCCAGCAGCTCACAGTCAGGAGACCTCTGCTCCTCAGTCCCTCCCATTTCTTTCTTCCGCAAGGAAAGAACATTGTGTGTGGGTGTGTGTGGGTGTATGTGTGTGCATGTGTGTGTGCATGCTTCTTCTGTGCATAACAGCATAAAGTTAGGAGATGATGACTCCAGAATCATCACACCCGCTGTGCAGGTCACAGGACCGCACACCCGAGGCTAGGAGTCTAAGTGGTAGATACTTCCTCTCCATGCGCAGACAGGGCTCCCATTATTTGCTAATGCCTGCGACGTGCTCAGGGAAGGCAAAATCTATTCCAAAGGTTTATTTTCCCTCTGTTGAACTGATTCTAATCTACAGTACTGATCCTACTTTTGGCTCCTATGAGGCAAACTATAAAAATTCTCAAGTAAAATACAGAGGCTTAGTCTGCTAAGACACCTGTGTGAATGACGTGCTAAACATTCAGCAGAAACCAATTAGGATCAACTCTAACATTTTCCCCTCTTTTGTGGCTGGAGTGAGTTCCCCTGGGAAAGAAAATAGCCCAAGTGAGAAATTTATGCCAACCACATTACCATGCCCCTATACTGTTACCTGCTGGCCCAAATCAGCTCTCTGGGTCTGCAGAGGGCCGAGACAGGAAGCGTTATTAAGCAGTATAATTTTAAACACTTTATTTAGTGCCACAGTGTGTCTGCAATATCTATAACTACTTCTGCTCTGTCAATGAATACAGACTGGCAGGAAGCAGATAAGCATAATTGTTTTCCAATAACTCCCCAAGCCTCTTGGACGCTCTCTCTCTCTCTCTCTCTCTCTGTATATATATATGTGTGTGTGTGTGTGTGTGTGCGTGTGTGTGTATATCTGAATCCCTCAGAGGAGAGAGTTTTCTCTCTTCTTTGGCCATTTTAGTCTGTTTTCCAGGACCTTGTCTAGCAGTGGCTCCATTTTTCCCCTGATGCATCCAACTTCCCTCCCTGCACTCCTCCTCCCCGACTGCTGCCTCAGGAAGAGGTGACCCTGCTGGCCATACTGTGAATGCTGTTCTTTCAGCTGTGACCAATTTGGGGGTGCAACTGAGAATGAGGGGCTGTCAGGGTTGAAAAGGATGCACCTCATTCTACATTTGGATGCAATGAGGAGTGGGGCAGCCACCGGCTTGGATCCTAACTTACATTGGGTGATGCAACCTTTCCGATGGGGCCTGCCAAGCTCTCAGTAATTAGCCAGCCTAGACAATGTAGCATGACTAATTATTGCTGTGTCAAAGCAATTCAGGACAAGAAAAACATATCTAAATGAGAATGTTTAGATGTAGTAAGAAAAGACCTCTCACTACAGTTTGGAACGTATAAAAAGTTGAGTTCTTTGCAGGGGAGCCAATGGGAGCATTGAGGGAAGGGCAAAATTCACCCCAGCCAGCCAGTGCTTGATCTTGCCAAACAGTTCACACTTTACCTCCAAACCTGCAGTTCTAAGCTCCTCCCACTAAAATAATCATCACATCCTCAAAGCAGACAAACTCCGGCATCCCATCAGTTCTGGAGGGATTTGATGCAGACCTTTAAATGCACCAACAGAGAGGTAAGCCAAGCTCTCAGGAGGGACAAAGCTAGATTTCTATCTTCAGTGCTCTTGGGGGATGTTTGTTCTTCATGAATGTTTAAACAAGATCATTTCCATGTGATTTCCTAATGTATAAATTCCTGCAAAATATGACCAGTTTCTATAGGTAGCGAATGTGTAGGTCATATAATTCCTTGTACAGATGTGAATGGATGCAGGCTCTTTCCTAATTTGCCTTGTAAGTCAAATAAAAGTCTGTCCCTACTGTCTCTCTTGCTCTTCCTTTGTGAGAGGAGGCTTTCTGCAATGTCAATCCAGGTGACTCACGGTGCAGTGGGAAAACACAAAAGATGCCGTTTCCAGCCCAAGGAAAAAAAAACCCTGCTCATTACTCATACTGTGATTTTCATCTTCAAAGCACTCACCAAGTACTAATTTATCCATCGCAGCCTTTATGCAGGGACTGCAATGTCATTTAATTAGAAAAGTTGGGTGGTCGAGTGGCTTAAACAATGACTGACGGCCAAATGGATGTGTATTTTAATTCCGCTCATTCATTCGATCTCTCCTGTCTAAATGAACTCAGTCCATTAAATCCATTTTTAAAAAAGTCATAAAAGCATAAGCTTTGTTTGCAAAGCAACCACAGAATTTGAATGGAACTGCTGTTTAGAAATTCATCTTCAGAAAAATGAACTTTTCTCCAATTTAAATAATTACTCACTCTCCAGATTTGCAACTCACTCTTACAGAAAGGCAGAAGCATTGCAGATTCCCCTAATTCCCCCATCATTTCAGTTACACCTATTTGAAGGTCAGTGTACTTACCTGAAAGTATCTTTAAACATCCGCTTTTTAGATAAGCTGTGGTAATTGTCCCTTTCAAACATGAGAATAATTCTTACTCTAAGAGCAAGTTACACCTATAACCAACTCCTGATAGTGGCAGGTGGAACGTCTGTGTTTGTTTCTCTGCACCCATCCTGCTTTTGACTTAATTCCCACCCCTACTGATATTCTCGCATTTCTGTGCTCTTCCCCTTCCACTTAGCAGGACCAAAATAGAGGTTTTTATCCCCTCCCCACCTTTCAGGAAAACATCCACCCAAACCAATTAATGACCACCACATTTCTAGGTAGCTATTATGAATAATATAAATCAGGTAGAAGTGCACCTTCTTTCTCTGAGGTTGCACTGTGGCTTAATAAGGGCTTGACCTCAGCCTAAAGAAAGGGGGTTGGGGAGCTGTTCTGAGGCCTAGCCACTGGGGAGACAAATCAGAATTCTTGGCCTCCAGACTCATTCATGTTCACATGCAATATAAAGCCATATTCTAGTGACTACTGCCCCCAGATAGGGAGGACTGAGTTCCACATAGAGTTTGTGAAGGATCTCACTCACATGCCATTGCATATCAGCATTTTCAAGGTTTAAGAACTCCTGTCCCCTTCCCTCATTATCCTCCCAAAACCCTGTGCCATGAACATATGGCAGTTCAGTCTCTTTCAATCTCTGTCTCTGTCTCTTCCTCCGTCTTTCCTTTCTTCCTTTCTCCCTCCTTCCCTACCCATCCTCCCAACACATACACACAAAGAGAAAGACTGAAAACGGTGAGGTTTTCCCCATCAGAAGTAGAGAAATAGTTGGTGGGGCAGAGAGGGAAGGCTGGAAACCAGCAGCACAAGCTGGACTAGATGACAAATGTAGCCAGATGGTTGGAGAAGATGAGAACAGAGATCCAATATTGTGTGACTACAAGGAAGGAGTCAAACTGAGTATCCCCAAGGTGGGAAGGGTAGGTGAGGAAGAGAAGATGAAGGGGCCAGAACATAAGCAGATAAAGAAAAAAGAAAAATAGTAGACTGTTTAAATGTGAAAAAGAGCTGTAGTGAAAGAGGGGAGGAAATTGCAGAGGAGGAAAAAAGAATGAGAATTACAAGTGGCAAGTGACAAGGAACTAGGTTAGGAACCCTATCTCCAGTCAGCGTTATTAACTCCATCTTCCATAAATCTGAGCTCCTTCCCTGTAGCGTTCTCTAATCCTAAGCAGTGATAGAGTATTTTCTTTTGTACAAAAGCTCATTTTAACTAACACAATGATTTTGGAAAGAGAAAAAGACCCATGGCCTAGAGTGAATCCAAGAAGACTTTTATTTTTTTCGCACTGACACTGGGCACCAATGTGAGAATGAATTACTATGGCTCCCCCTCATGTAGGACAAATAGACCTTAGAATTTATTTGTGGTACAACCTCCAACTACAAACAAAATCAATAGCTGAGAATTACAAACACTGGGTAGTCCCATGCCGAGAGATGGATTGCCTTAGAGCTAATGCAGGCTGGTAACACCCAGAGGCGATTAGCAGGTTTTTGTTTTGTTTTGTTTTGTTTTAACTTTCCAAATCTTTAGGGTGAAAGAGCAAGGACTTGAGGCAGTAAATGATATTTACACAAAACTTTTTTTAATGCCGATGACCTAAGGTGGCATTAGAAACACACTTGGCAACTACACAAACTAAATAGTGACAACAAAAAGGCCATGGTTACTTTACTCTTTAGCTCCAATCTTTGACCATCTGTAACCGTTATGTACATTTCTGGCTGAAAAAAAAAAGGTGTTTTACCACCATATTTTTGCCCTCCAGAACCCTTCTGAACCTTCAAAATTCCTAGGAAATTGAATTTACAGCTTTAATAAACCCCACTGCTACCCATCAATTAGATGCTACTTGACAATAAAATCATCCTCAAGCTCTTTCATCTTTCAAATCCTGGTGTTAAAAGTAAAGACTAGAGAACCCAAACCAGAGACACACACCAAAGCAAAGACATTTCCCCCTAGTTAAGTTAAATCAATGTCTTCCAATGGCATCCTTTGGAAAGGTACAGTTAAAAACACAGGCAAAGGCTGGACACAGTGGCTCATTCCTGTAATCCCAGCACTTTGGAAGGCTGAGGCAGGTGGATCATGAGGTCAAGAGATCAAAACCATCCTGGCGAACATAGCGAAAACCCGTCTCTGCTAAAAATACAAAAATTAGCTGGGCATGGTGGCGCCTGCCTGTAGTTCCAGCTACTCAGGAGGCTGAGGCAGGAGAATTATCCATCGCAGCCTTTATGCAGGGACTGCAATGAACCCGGAGGCAGAGGTTGCAGAGAGCTGAGATTGTGCTACTGCACTCCAGTCTGAAGACAGAGCAAGACTCTGTCTCAAAAAAAAAAAAAAAAAAAAAAAAGATGAAAAGATTTCTCGTGTACACTCATCATATGAAAGAACCATGTTACATTAAGAATTATACTGTGTTGAAATATTCTCAGCTATCAAGAAAAACATCTATAACACCCCAGCTACATGAAGTATTTACAAAAACACCTAGAAATTGGTAAAGATTGTGAAGCCTGCCAAACAAGGTGTGGTGGTGCCACAAGTCCAGAAAGAATGCCACCCATGGGGTCTCAGAATCAGCTGTAATGGCAATGCTCTCACTCACTCTCCTAGCCTTGAACAACACCTGCTTCTCAAACACAGACCTTCCTTCTGGCAGGAAGGGGCCCTTACCTCTCAGGCTCCATGACTGAGTTAGTCTTGCTGTCACTTCTTACATGAGAAGTGCAATAGCTCTTTAGACATTCTGTATCCACAGTGCAGATCTCCTGAGAGCATGCCAAGCTACCCAAACCCCAGTAATACCCCAAGTTACAGTCATCTCCATAATGAAGTGTGGGGCTCATGCACCTTCTGCATTGGCCGCCCACATGAAGAACAGCTTTCTTCAGCTGCACTAAGAATGATGCATAGATGTAGATTTCCAAAGGCTATAGCAGCAAGATCACAGAAACCTTACATGAACTTCAGAATCTGACTTCTCTCTCTTCCCTGGGGCTGGATCCTCCGAAGTGATCAGATCCTAACATGAATTTCCAAAATGATCATGTTTCTTCAGGAAATGTCTCTTCCAGGGCCCTTACTCGCCCTGCATTGCCCAGCCTTTCATTAGGCCATGAGGATTCTGGGAAAAATGCAAATTGCCTAGGAAATGCTCCTTTTTACAGAAATAGATTTTTGAAAATTATATATAGGGCAGAACCTGATATAATCTATGAGAAGAGCCAGAATAGCCAAAGACATTACTTTTTTTATTGATGAGGATCTAGAACAAGGCAATTGTTTCATACCAACCGGGTGCCATTTCACAATATGTTTGGCACTGCCAAACTCTGTCTAAATCTCAGAGGAAAAGTCATTAGAAGAAAAATGTTTAAAATAAGCTCTAAAAAACAAAGTTATTTCTGTCCCTAGAGATGGTCCACTGTAAATGAACTGACATGTATATAAAGAATACTCTGCCTGTCAACACATATGCTTTTCTCTAACAGTTATTAAAATAAGATCAATATTATTAGTGAAGCAATAAATGAAATATTTACCAAGAGAGAAAGGGAGTAAAGGACATGGAGATATGGGGGTAGGGTGCTATTGTAGGCCGGATGGTCAGGGAAGGCCTCTCTGATGAAGTGACATCTGAGAGACCCCAGTGGAATAAGGGAGCAGGACCTAGGATCATCTAGGGGAGTGAGTTCCCAGAAAAGGCAACAGTCAAATCCCTAAAGCAGAAAGAAGCATATTTAGTTTGTTAGATCAGTAAACTATGGTTTACCACCTGATTTTATAAATAAAGTTTTATTGGCACATTCATTTACTTATATATTGTCTATGGATGCTTTTGCTCTACAATGGCAAAGTTGAGTACTTGCAACAGAGACAGTTTGGTCAACAAAGCCTATTTACCAACTGGCCCTTTACAGAAAGTCTGCCAAACCACAATGTAAGATGAACACCAAGGAGGTGAATGTAACCTGAAAAGAGAGGCAGGGGCCAGATCACTTTGGGCCTCGTAGGATAAAACCACCTAAACAACCACCTACCTACTAAACAACAAACACATCCCCAAGAGATTAAGAGTGCAGATATTATTTACAAATTTGGGTTCAAAGGTTTCTTTTCACTGCCTCATTCTAGGGTACCCATCTGACCTCTGCTTTATTTCTGGTCCCCAGGGTTCTCAGCCTTTTTTTCCATGCGACAGGGACGTACGCATCTGAGAGGGTTCCAGGGACATATCCACAATAAGCCCAAACAAATGAGATTTAAGAAAATTGTCAAATGATCGTTCACAAATAATAATTATATGCTACAAGTTATTTTGATACAAATGTGATATTTTAAACTATATCATAAGACACAATGAAACTACTGCTACAGGCTATATTTTCCAGCATTTTTTTTATTCAAGTAGAATTCCCCAGAAATGAAATATATTCAAAGACCTTGCTAAGCAAAGTGTGGTCCAAAGACCAGTGGCATCAGCACCTAAAAGGTGGTTAGAAATGCAGAATCTCAGGCCTTGACCCAGACCTATTTAATCAGAATCCACAGTTTCATGAGATCCCCAGGGGATTTGGTGATTAAAGGTTGAGATCCGGTTTTAATAGGGATTGGCTTCTAATTACTCTTTTCTAAGAGATGGAAATATAAAATTTTAAATTTCAAAGAGGTGAGCCTGGTTTGTACTATTCGTGCTAGTGACAACCGAATACAACTGAAGTGTTTAATAATATGGGATTGGCTAAATAAAGGCTGGTACATTTATCCATACAGAAATATTATGCAGCTGTCTGTATAATGTAGGAGAATAACATGAGAATATATTCAGAGTTAATCATTAAGTGAAAAAAATCAATTGTAGATAGGACTAAGACTAAAAAAATGTAAAGATAGGACTAAAGAACAGAATATAAATGTTATAAACCTTAATGATATGATATAACTAATAAAATGAGGGAAGGAAGAGAGGAGGCATAAAAGGCAGTGTTGGCATGTGGATTTCATTATCAGGGCAAAATATATCAGTTAAGGCTGATAAGTAGTAGGTTGTAATTATATTTAAAGATATAAGTCAATCAATTAGTCAATAAATCAGTAGAACTGGGGTTTGAAAGATGGAGAAAAGTAGGAAGAAGATGGAAATATAAATTTATTACACTTATTTTTATAGGATATTAATAAACACTGCCTAAAAATATCAATTTTTAAGTAATCAATATAAAGTTAAAAATATAAACTTGAAATAGAAATTTAAACTTTCTAGATTATTGAAAGAAACACACATACACACAAACAAAACAAGCAAACGAAAAACCCAGAGACCATATGGTAAAAGAAGCTACCTAAACAGAATAATATAAAATGTGATGAGATAAGCAAGACTTTCATAAACATAAATAAGTTAAACTCACCTATTAAAAGAAAATATTCTCATAATAGATTATAAAAGAAAACACAACTAGTCTTTATATACAAGCAGCATACCTAATAAAAATAATTCAAGCTGAAAACAAAACTATGGGCAGAGGCACATGAGGCAAATGCAAACAAAAAGTAAGCAGGGCTTCCAGCCTTAATATCAGACAAAAATAAATTCAGGGAAAAATGCAATAAAGAAAACAAAGAGGGCTTTGCATAATGATAAAGGGGACAATCTATAATGAAGACCTAAAAATATGCTTTTTATACATTTCAAAATCTAAAAGTGTTAAAAAATAATATAATCTCATGAAAATCACCGATAAAAACCATAAATAAAACTATTAACAAACAGAATCTATCAGCACATTAAAAAATAGTACATCACAATCAAGGGTGGATTCCAGGAATAAAAGGATGGTTCAATAAATAAATCTGTAATATTAATTGATTATATTAATTGATCAAAAAGAAAAACTATAAGATTAATGTTCACTACATTGAAAGGAGATTTTGTGAAATTCTACATCCATTCTTAAGAAAAACCTTTTAATAACATAAGTACAGAGAAGTAATTTCTTTTTTGTTTGTTTTTTGTTTTTTTGAGACAGAGTCTCGTTCTGTTGCTCAGGCTGGAGTGCAGTGGTGTAATCTTGGCTCACTGCAACCTCCACCTCCCAGGTTCAAATGATTCCCATGCCTCAGCCTCTCGATAGCTGGGATTACAGGGACCTGCCACCACACCTAGCTAATTTTTGTATTTTTAGTAGAGACGGGTTTTCTCCATGTTGGCCAGGCTAGTCTCGAACTACTGGACTTAAGTGATCTGCCTGCCTTGGCCTCCCAAAGTGCTGAGATTACAGGTGTGAGCCATTGCACCCAGCCCAGATGAGTGCTTTCTTAAGATTTCTGTTTGTCTATCTATCTATTCACCTACCCCAAAGCCAGGATCATGCTTAGTGGGAAATACTGGCACATGCTTATTAAAGTCAAGAGCAAAACAAAGATATCATTGATTACTATTCTGATTTAACATTTTTCCAGGTGCTTTAGCCAATGTAATGAACAAAGAGAAAAAAATAAGAGGCATAAAAATTGGGAAAAGAGGCTGGGCACAGTGACTCACGCCTGTAATTCCAGCATTTTGGGAGGCCAAGAGGGGAGGATCACTTGAGGCCACAAGTTCAAGATTAGCCTGGCCAACAAGGCAAAGCCCCGTCTTTACTAAAAATACAAAAAATTAGCCAGGCATGGCGGCGCACACTTGTAGTCCCAGCTACTCGCGAGGCTGAGGTGAGAGAGCTGCTTGAACCCAGGAGGCAGAAGTTGCAGTGAGCCAAGATTGTTCCACCGTACTCCAGCCTGGGTGACAAGAGTAACACCCTGTCTAAAAAAAAAAAAAAAAAAAAAAAAAAAAGGGAAAATAGGAACTAAATTTTACATTATTTGAAAAGGAAATAATTACCTACATGGCAAATCCAGGCAGATCAACTGAAAAACCATTATAATTAGTAAGAGAATTTGGTAAAGGACTGGTACAAAATTAATATACCAAAATCAATAGTTCTCATGCACACACACACACAACAATGACAAGTTGGAGGAAATAATAGAAGAAAAGATCTACTGACCTTAATAGCAAAAGATAAAATAACCAGGAGTAAACAGGGAATAGGAAGATCAATATAAAGCAAACTTGAAAGTGCAACTGAGGGGCAGTAAAAGAGGCTTAAACAAATGGTAGCATACTGTATTCTTGAATAGTAAAACAGTAACTTACAGATGTGTCTTCTCCTTAAGTTATCTGTATAATGTGAGACCAATAAAAATATCAAGAGAAATTTTGGGGACCTGGTCAAGTTAATTCTAAAGAACACAGGGAGAAAATAAACATGTTAAGTATAAGTTTTAAAGAAGAAAGCAAAAATAAGAGTAATAAAGAGGTGTCTACCCCATTCAGATATTAAAACACACCAAAGAGCTTCAATAATAAAAAGTGAAGTACTAGAATATGGAAAAGCTGTCAGATCAAAATAACAGATCAGAAAGCCCAAAATAGATACAAATACACAAGAAATGTGGTATATGATACAGATGGGTTTAAAATTAGCCTGAAAGAGTTGGGTTATTTAATAAATGAACCTGAGGGAACTAGTTAGATACCTGAACAAATAGATGCCTGAATAAATAAAGTTGGATCCGTATCTGTAACCCCACTCCAAAATAAATACTAGGTAGATAAAGAACTTAAATATAGAAAACGAAAGCAGTGGGTAAACATGGAAATTTTTTTGCCATATGACAAAAACCCAGGTCATAAAATAAAATACATAAATTTGACAACAAAAAATTTCTACACAGAAACAAAAACAGCAACAAGTTTGAACAAATTGAGCAAAAATATTTGAAATGCATAATTCAAAGAGCCAATTTTCTTCATTTACGAAGAGTTCCTAAATGAAATTTTAAAATTCCCAATAACTCAACAGAAATCATGCAAAGGCTAAAACAGTTCACAGGTAAATACAAATGACTCATAAATTTATAGAAAGATGTTCACCCATAATAAGAAATTTAAATTAAAACTATGAGGTGCCATTTCACCTCTCAGATATTGGCAAAGTACAGAAGACAGTTGGAAAACACCCTGTGTTGGTGAGGATATGAGGAAATTGGCATTTTCATACATTGCTGGTAGGAATGTAAATAAGAATCACTTCTATGCAGGGCAACATCTATCAAACATTTTCAGTCAAATATCCTTTTGCCAGCAAATCTAATTCTAACAAATTATCCCAGAGAAGTATTCCCATATGTTGAAATGACATATGTACAAGGATATTCGTTGTACATTGTTTGCAACAACAAAAGATTAGAAATGACCTAAATATACATTAACGGAGACTTGTTGAGTTACAATCTATCCATACAATGGTATACTCTGTAGCTGTGAAAAAGAAGGAAGCAGCTCTATTTGTGCTGATGTAATTACTAAGAAATATTGTTTGCTCAAAAAGCAAGAGGCACCCAATATTCTTTTCTGGAATTGCCTCTCATCAATTCCTTTTATTCGTTCCTTAACATCCAAGTCCTCAGAATGCATCCAAGCTTGTTATTCTCCTTCATGATTATCACCTTTCTCCCAGGTGGTTTTCTCTGACCAAAATGCTTTTTGCCCCCACCTTCTTTTTTGGGGGAGTACCTAGTCCTCCCTTAAACTCAGCACAGCGCCACTGCCTCCAGGAAGCCCTTCCTGACCCGTGATTTAAGACCCTCTTTTGAGGCTGGGGTCCTCGTTCAGATGACATACTCTCAGTGTGGCTTACCACACTGCACTGTAACTGTCTGGTTACTGGCTACCTCCCCCATTTGACTGTGAGGTCCTTGAGAAAAGGAACCTTGTCTCCCTTATATCTGTATGAGCCAAGTCCAGCACCAGGACTGGCAAAGTTTAGATGCTCTGTAAATGGATAGATGGATGGATGAATGAATGACATAGAGAATCTACTCCCCACCATAGCATGGATGATCTTTTAGAAATGGAAATTGAGGGCCGGCTGCAGTGGCTTACGCCTGTAAACCCAGCACTTTGAAAAGCCAGGGCAGACAGATTACCTGAAGTCAGGAGTTTGAGACCAGGCAGGCCAGCATACAGTGAAACCCCTTCTCTACTAAAAGTAGAAAAATTAGCTGGGTGTGGTGGCGCATGCCTGTAGTCCCAGCTACTTGGGAAGTTGAGGCAGGAGAATTGCTTGAACCTGGGAGGCAGATCGTGTTACTGCACTCCACCCTGGGGACAGAGTGAGACTCTGTCTCTCAAAAAAAAAAAAAAAAAAAAAAAAAAAAAAAAAAAAAAGAGAGGAAAAAAAAAAGAAAATTGGATCATGTCACTCCCTTACATAAAAACTTCAAATGCATATAAATAAAATTCAAACTCCTAAAAAAGAAAAAAGCAAGCAAGCAAAAGAATAGCGTGTTTAGGATGGTGTCATTTGCAGGCTTGAGAAACTACAAACACGGCAGGGTAGAGGGAGATGTTCTCCCTATACACCCTATATACCTCTTGACTTCTAAAATATATTCACAGAAGTACAACAATATTTTATTCCTTCCTGTATTTCCAAAATGGTCTAAAACGAGCATGTACTTCTTGTTGTAATCATTTAAAGAAAACCTCAAAAATAAAGGACGTTTAATTTCTGCGTAGTCTTTGGAGTTAGTTCCTCATTGTTTTAAAGCTATGTTTCTTCTTCTCTCGCTTTGGTGTTCCAAATGAACAGTTTGAAAAATAGCAAACCTCATTGCTCCCTTTAAAAATGCACAACCGTTTTCTTTGCTTGGATCTAATAATCACTAAATTTTCTTCCTATTTTAACATTTATGGTTTACGTCAGCGGCTCTTAATCTTTATTATGCCAGAGATCACATCAGGGAGGCTGTTAAAATGCAGATTCTCAGGATTCTACCCCCAGACATTCTGAGTCAGTGGGGGCCCTGGAATCTGCATTTTACCATTACTACAGGAGATTCCTATGTAGGTGGGTGGTCTATAGACCATACTTTTCAAAACGTTCATCCATGACTTGTTCAGGAAAGAGTATTTTTCATGTAGAAGTGAAAATCCTATATAGTATTTAGGATTGCAAGTGATTTCTCCCTTGAAAAAACACATGCACACACACACACACACACACCTTACACCTTTATAAGCATTCACATTGTGTCCTATACTTCATAATACAGTTTTGTGTGCACTCATCTTGTCTTCTCTCTCAGCTTTTTGAAAATGGGATGCAAGTCTTTATGTATCCTAGTGCTCCAAAGTTGTGAAATAAAAGTATGTGTGATAGAAACCAAAGCATATGGTTCAAAAGTTACTTTCTTTGGCTTCGGGAGTTGGTTTTCTCTGCCAACTATGTAAATTCTTAGTCATTCCCCTTCTCCTTCCCGCAAAGCTCAGCTATGTGCAAGCAACTGTAACACTGCCTGCTAAGTCTAGAGAGGAGCTGCTGTTTTATTTTAAAATACATATATAAATCACTTCTGGTAGCTTTCTATGCCTTTCCCAGGACCTCTGATGAGCCCTTTCCTCTGTAAATTTTAAAATGGAAAAAAAAAAAATCTGAAAAAGCAGCACAAGTGGTTGAGATAAACATCCCAGAGGGTTTTCTACATTACGTAAATTTTCAAGTGTGAGGTGAAGGGACCCGTGAGGTATAGTGGCAGCTCTACGCCACCGCCTGGTGGCAATATGCTCCATGACATCCCAACCCCACCCCTGCATCCCTGGGCTCTTAGGGACGCTCATCCTATGCAGGAGCTCCTGTGTGTGTGTCCCCAGCAGCGCCAAATCCAGGGCATCTACAACTATTTGCTGGTATGAGTAGCAGGAACTAAAAACACATAGCTCGAATTTTGATGTCTTCTGCCCAACTGAGGGTCACTGGTTCTTTCAATTGTATAATTTTCTAAGATTTTGCAGCACAGAGCTTTTTAAATGACACACAGGTTAGTCAAAAGACAAATGTGGAAGACTGCCTATACTCAAAGCATAACTCTAATAGCACAAAATACACATGCCTGTCATCACTGGAAAAGCTCCAAAGCTTTTGAGAAAGGTCATTACACCCATCCACAGGGACATTCACCCTCACTCAAACCTGAAAAACTTAGGTCAGGGCTAGCATGAAAGTGACTGAGTCCCAGAGGTACAGCTCAATGACTTGGCCTAAAGAGCAGAGAGAAAAGAGAACTAAGGGTTTACCAGTCTGAAGGATGCTCACATAGGCCTCCAGGGACTCCACATCCACTAAGATTAGGAGACAAAATAACCCCAGATGGTGAGGATGGGAGTGGCAAAAGTTCTTTCAGTAAACATAAAGAACCTCCTAGGAAGTACCTGGAATCTTCTTTAGGGGTTCACTAGAAACTAATTATCTTTACTTGGGAATAAATGATGGCCCTGCCCAAGGTTGGGGGTGGGGAACACACTTGATGGCATTTTGGGGTCCCTTCCAACTTTAGATGTAGAGTTTCACTTAACAGTCTCTATCAGTAGGCAAGATGGGATAATGTGAATAAAAGCAAAAACCAAGTTACTTGTTAAGACTTGAACAGAAATGACTTCACTCGTGTATAAAGTTATCACAGGGATTGCATCTACCTCTGGGATTTCAAGTTCCCTGATGACAGAAGAATCCTTTAATGGAGGCTGCATGCTGGGTTAATGGTCAGGCTATGAGTGGAAATTCTGAGATCAATAGGCCTAAATTCGGGAAATCAAGGCTGCACCTAAAGCCTAATGGTCTGATGAAAGCACCAAATACTTATTGTTCTTTCTTCTTCTCCCTGTCAGGCCTTTAATTGATTCATACCCTATTTTTCCTAATGCCATCATTACATGCACCTTTGGGAAGAGGTGAGGAGAACTGACAAAATTGTTCACAGAAAAGCCCATGCAAGATGGGCTTGAGGCAATCTAGACTCCACCTCAAAAACAGCTGCATTTCAAAAATCACTACTGAGGTCCACCCAACCACAGGTCAAGTCTCCTGTGTGCTTAAGTCTTTACCCCACTGGGATTACTAATTGGATCAAACCTCTCTAATTCAGAGTTACAGGCATTTTGTTTTAGGGGAAAGTTTGAATTATACGTTTTTAAAATACAAATGAGTTCTTTCCTACAGCAATGCTTACTGCCCTGAGCACTGCAGTAAAACTTAGATTAGGGAATTACTCCCTTGTGTGGGACTTTTATGAAATGGAAAAGTCCAAGGAAAGTATCAAGAAAATTAAGAAAGCCTTAAGAAAATAAATCAGTCAACAAAATTGTATCTTAAATACAATCAAAACTTCATGTTTAATAGGGATTCATCTGTTTCCCATACTCTCTTACATGTCCAGTTCAGACAGAAATCATGGAAGAAAAGACTTTTCTGTGAGCTAGAACGGACCACCTGCTTGACCGGATGGCTCTGAGGAATAGCCAAACTCCCAATGGGCAAAGGGCTGTGAGGAAGAGCAACACATATCAGAAGAATTTTCAACAAGGGCTGAAACACCATGAAGTTAGCCACAAAATGGAATTAATGAGAGAAGCCCCAACCCAATGGGAGTCTGCCTGATTTTAACGAACCCAAACTCTAACATTGTACTGGAAGAGGAAGGAACATTAAAATCCAGCCTGATTATCACTGTTTACAGAATTTCTCACCAGAGGCCCACAGATGAAAAGGCTGCTTACTCTAAAGCCCTTAGAACCCTATAGTGAACTGCACATGCGAGGGATCTAGGCTGCGTGCTCCTTATGAGACTCTAATGCGTGATGATCTGAGGTGGAAGTTTCATCCCGAAACCACCTCCACTACCACCCCGTCCATGGAAAAACTGTCTTCCACAAAACTGGTCCCTGGTGCCAAAAAGGTTGGGGACTGCTGCCTTAGAATATAAGAAACAACTCAAGCAGCCAACAGGTCTGGAGTTACACTTCCAGCCCTCCCCTTTGTACACACTCAATACTCCTTGCTGAACTGGCTATTAATAACCACTTGTGAAATCCCTCCCCATACCTGCACTTAGTCCTTTGTCTCTTCCTACCTTCCTTTACTGAGTGGTGACAAAATAATAGAGAGTGGAAGATGGTGATGGGCAATGAAGAGGGACCTATTTCTGAAGAGATGTTTTAAAGATATTTTATTTTTCAATACCAGTAATGACTGAAAATGAAAGAATTAAAGCAGGAAGCAAAACAAAAACAAACAAGAAACCCAAAACTTGCAACCTAAACTTTCTGGGAAAAAAAAAAATTGCTATAAATGTTAAAAGACTTAAAGAGAACATTTACAATGCAGCCCTGATGTACCTAATCATTACTTCAAATGGCTGGATGTTTTAAGCTGAGAATCTTCCCAGTGCCTTTCTAGTGCTCTAAAATCATCCCCCAAACAGATGAGAAATGAGACAAACAGGTCTCCCTTCTTGAGTACATAATTTTTATAAATTGCATCGGACCCACAGTGAATGTACTTTAGAGAGTTTCCCCAACACTAAAGAGAAATTCAAAGATCAAATGGCAGCAAAAGATCAGGGAAAGAATGTAGAAGAACCATGCAGTCACAGAGCTAACCTGCAAGCTGCCCTTAGTCCTATACACCTGAAATCAAATCCATAGCCAGTGGTGAGGAAGACATCAGAAGTTAGCTGCATGATGGCACAGCTGGGTCCTATCTCCCTGCCAGGGGTCTCAACTGTAACTCGCGCTCCAACTGCTCTGCAGTCAGGGTGCCCTGGATGGCTTCGCAGCCCGGATTGAACACAGAGTAGGCGCTCTTCTCTCCCTCCTTCTTCTCTTCAGGGCCTCGTGTCCCGACGTACATCCAATAGAACAAGGACAGGACAAAATATGCCAGGCCAAATTCCAGTTCCACAAACAATCCCAGCAGGACCAACCAGAGAAGAACCTTCAAGAAGGTGATATTGGTCAGGAAAGACTGGTCCCAGCATGATGGTAGAGGAATGGCTATGTTCCATGGTGGCTGTGATGTGCTGCCCTGGGGCTGCGGCGCTTCCTAGGATACACAAACAAAAGAAAGAATAAAGGGTAATGGAGCTGAGATGATCAAAACTAATCTGAAAAGGCAGTTTTCATTGCTGTGAGAAGGCTGCTGGCTCATTGATTTCTATTCTCTCACCCTACTCTCTAAAACAATCACCTCCAAAGAACTATGTGCTCTGCTCCAACTGAATCAAAACTGATCAGCACTTAGTGAGATGAGACCTAATAAAAGCCCTACAGCATTCAGACAGATTCTTATTCGTGGGAGTCATTTCTTCAGATTAGTCTGCTGCTAAGAAGAGCTAATTTGTGCCCCATACAGAAACTCCTGAATAATCGATAATGCAACAGTCATGACAAATGCTTCAAACACAGAGTCAACGTACCTTTGTTGATCTGATTAGATGACCTAAAATATTATGACTGGCGTGATTCTAAAATAGAGACAGGAAACAAAAATCCTTTTCACGTTAAAAAAAAAAAAAAAAAAATCAGCCAGGCGCACACTTGTAATCCCAGCACTTTGGAAGGCTGAGGCAGGCAGATTACTTGAGCTCAGGAGTTTGAGACCAGCCTGGCCAACATGGTGAAACCTCATCTCTACTAAAAATACAAAAATTAGCCAGCATGGTGGCACATGACTATAATCCCAGCTACTCAGGAGGCTGAGGCATGAGAATTGCTCAAACCTGGGAGATGGAAGATGCAGTGAGCTGAGATTGCACCACCACACCCTAGCTTGGGTGACAGAGCAAGACACTGTCTCAAAAACAACAAAAACCACTGTTACAGCCATTACTGGGCCCTCTTACCTTCCCATCCCCGTGACTAACCTACACAGGTCGTTGTCACTCACCCAAGGCCCAGCCAATGTCTCCTAACTAGACTCCCTGCCTCCTATCTCTTCCCTCCCCAAGCCATCCTATGTACAACTGCTAAATGAATTTTCTTAAAGACCGATCATCCTCCTGCCCACAAATCTTCAAAAACTTTCACTGCCTACAGGATAAAATCCAAATTCCTTGGGCTGGAACCCAAGGACCTCAATTTGTTCAACAGATTGAAATGCCAGTACACAGGCTCCTGTGCCAGATGCTAATGGCAGACACAGGTATTTAGACAGCTCTGTGTCCAGTCCACTGTTCTCAGAACTCTTTGAGCATGCCCTACAATAAGGAATACATTTGAGACTGTAACCCAGAATACATATATGCAACAACCTTTCACAAGTCAACACTTACCCTCCCGGAGACATTCTCTTGTATTTCCTATTCTATTTTAAAAACATTTTTAATAGGGGACAAGATCTTCTATATTAATTTCACCATCCACTAGTGGGTCACAGTGGTCTAGGAAATTCCATTACAACAGGATCCACAATCTTTTGTTCTATAAATGACCCTTCTACTCCAGCTTAACTGGTCTTATTACCCAAAGATATTCTCAGTCCTCATCTCAGGCCTAGAATTCCATCCACTTCCTCTTTCTTCCTCAACTATTTGCCTTCCATCCAGGCAAGCACAGTTCATGAACTGTCAGCCCTGACCTCCCTGGCCATCAGGGAGGGTGCCCCCTCTGCCTCCCCAAGCACCAGCTAGCTCTCCTGCTCATTGAGCATCAAACTATTCAGTACTACAGTGTCTCTCTTTTAATATAGGTCATGTGATGTGTGATGCCAGATTGTTTAAGTACCAGGAGGCAACGTGTCTCCAGATCCAAACACAGCATCCCATACTTAGGTTCTCAATACATAGCAGAACTTTTAATTCATCTCTTCAGTTACATCCCCTATTCTTCTTCACATGAATATTTAAAAGGGGATCACAAATACTGGTTATCTGATTTATGATGCTTCAGAAGTTCTATTTTGTCAGAACCTTCTTTTTATAGCATCAACACTGTAATTAGTATCTCTTCGGTTCGATTAGAAAGTCTGATTGGAGAGGCCCTTATATTATCAGCCACATCCCTGACCCCTGATACTCTAAGAAACGTCTGTTTCAGATTTGACATGCATGCATAGTACTTCTGGCCCAAGAAGAATGCATCTGGGCAGTGTACTGGGCAAGGGGGAGAGTAGCATGAGACGACAGGGCTAAGGAGGGAGGGCAGGAGGGTGGGAGCCAGATCAAGTACAGCCAGGCAGGCTGCAGTGAAGATTCTGGAAATGGGAAACAGCTGAAGGTCTAAGCAGGGAACTTATAATCCACCTTTCATTTAAGACTGCTCCAGCTGTCATCTGGAGCAAGGGTTCCCAATCCCGGGACCCATATGGATTTGTGGCCTGTTAGGAACCAGGCCATACAGCAGGTGGTGAGTGGCCAGTGAGCATGCATTACTGCCTGAGCTCCACTTCCTGTCAGATCAGCGGTGGCATTAGATTCTCATAAGACCATGAACCCTATTGTGAACTGCGCATGCGCAGGATCTAGGGCGCCCGCTCCTTATGAGAATTTAACTCATGCCTGATGATCTGAGGTGGAACAGCTTCATCCTGAAGCCATTTCTCCCCACCCCTGGGTAGAAAAATTGTCTTCCACGAAATCCCTGGTGCTAAAAAGTTTGGGGAGGAGGCCTAGCAAGAGAGAGCCAGACATTGACCGGGGGGTGACAGCAGTCAGATGGAAATAATGGATTGATAGACACAAAATACATTTTGAATATACATGTTGAAATTCACAATAAACTAAATTTATCATTTAGGGAGTATAAAAAGAAGAATGCTCCTATGCCACCATTTACTGAGAGCCTTCAAATGTATGAACTCTTGTAATCCAGCAGGCAGGCATTATTATTCCCAATTTACTGATAAGAAAACACTAAGAGATTAAGTAATTTCCCTAAAGCCATACAACTAGTGATAGGCAGAGATGAGGTCAGTCTGGGATCCTAGGATGGTCTCCTCCAAAACCCATTTTATTTAATTAAGGGCCTTTATAGGGGCTGGCAAGAGAAAGGTTAGGGAGCTAGAGGGAGATGGGTGTGCGGGGCGGGGGGTAAACAAACTGACGAAGGGAACAAACAAAGAAGAGGAGAGATACGGACATTCCTCTGCCTCATTTGGAATTTGTCTGAGTACCACTTCCCTTCTGCTGTAAAACCTGGGTGAAGAAGTGTTTATGACTGTTGCATCACACACAGGCATGGTCCAAGGAAGGCACTGCCATACCTCAAATATCAGGCTGCTTCCTACCTCAGGGCCTCTGCACTTGTGGTTCCCTCTGAGAGGAATGCTACCTTCCCCTCACATATCACCTGGTTGGCCCCCTCCTACTACAAACAGCAAAACTGTCACCATATGTGCCCTTGGCTTAGTCCCCGTTTTTGCCAGGGTGGTTTCTTCTTGTTAAATGTCTCCTCCTTAGTGAGTTCTCCCTGCTCAGCTGATTTAAAATAGTACTCTGCTACCCTCACCCCTAATTCACTATCACAATCTACTGGTTCTATCTTTTTTCTTTCATAGCATTTATCTGGTTTTGTTTATTGTCCTCCTTTCCCTGTTGCCCAAGCTCAAATGCAAGTTGTACAAGAGTAGCACTTGTGTCTTAATCACACTGTCTCCCAGGATTTAGGACAAAGGCTGGAACACGGTGGGCACATGACAAGATTTTTGTTGAATGAATGAATGATAGTGAGGGAAAGGGAGAAATTCAAGATAACTACTAGATTTTGGAGGGGTGAGGCAAAGCTGTGCTTAGCCAGGCGACTCCAAAGGAGAGCCTTTGAGCAGAAAGCCAGGCTGAGCCAAGGCCTGGAGGTCAGGAGTGGTGGATGGGTATGGGGAATGGGTTCTGGAGCAGGGTGGTATGCAGGGGGCTTGCCTGGGATATGGCTGGAGAGGGAAGCAGGAGGCTTCTATAGGAATTTTTAAAAGTTACCAGCATTTTTGTCCTAATGTGGAAGAAGCTCGTCACAGAATTATTTCGGGAAACTGCTTTTCTCCAAGCAAAATCTGGTAGTGGGAAGGAGGATGTGGATACTTCCTCATCAATGACTACTGAAAAGATGCAGCAGCATTGTCGGTCAGAGGGAGGCCCGGGTGGGGGCAGAGGCATCATTGTGGTCAGAGCTCGGCCCAGATGGAGGCCACAGTGGCTTCCATCCATGGCATAGCACGAGGCAGCTGCAGCCTTGGCGGTTCACTTGTGTTGCCCCAAATGACATGGTTTAGTTATTTTGATGGCCAAAGAGTATTCCTTTGTGCATATACATTACAGTTTCTCGATCCCTTCATCTGTGCATGGACAGGAGATAAAATTTTTGGAATCTCCATGCCTGAGATTAAAAGGTGTGGGACTTTCTCTACCAGGCTCATTTCTTTGGACCTAATGTCCTCTAGGTTTCTCCACGTGGCTGTGGATGACAGGATTTCCCAAAGGTTTATGGCTGAAGCATATTCCACAGTGTATCTGTATGGTGGTTTCTTTATCCCTTCAGCTGTTGGGTGGACAGGACAGGTCATTTACCATGATGACCTCTAGGTTCAACAGTGTGGCTGCAAATGATGTAATTTCATTATATTTTTCTGGATGAAGAGTATTCCATTTGTGTATATATACTACAGTTTCTTTATCCCTTCATCTGTGGATGAACAGGTTTCTCCACATGATTGCAAATGGATTTCATCCATTTCTGTGGTGAAAGGATATTCCATTCTGGATATATATTTCAGTTTTGTCATCCCTTCATCAAGGGAATAACAGGTTCAACTGTGTGGCTCCAGGTGATATGATTTCAGTATATGTGCATGGCTGAAGGGTATTCCATTGTGAATGAATACTACAGTTTCTGTATCCCTTCATCTGTGGATGAACAGGTCTTTCTCCACGTTGCTGGAAGTGGGGTGATGTCCTAAAGTTTGATGGCTGAAGAGTATTCCACTGTGCATATATCCTAGAGTTTCTGTATTCCTTCATCTGTGAATGAACAGGACTGTTTTACATTTGGCTTATGCCAATGGCCATGTGGAAGCAGTCACTCTCCAGGTGAACTGAAAATGCCAGACTGACATTGGTGGCAAACGAAACAGGATGCCTTTGATGAAGGCTGTACATTGCCAGGAAGAGATTTGTGTCATCACTCTGCTAGAACGTGGCACCAATCCAGATCTTATGGATGTCTACAGCAACAACGCACTACACTATGCTATCTATAATGAGAACACACTACTGGCAGAAAAACTGCCTTCACACCATGTGAATACTGAAGTGCTGAACAAGCATGGAAACACACCACTTTATAGTTTGCAAAACACAGCAAAAGGTGGAATTTTAGTGAAGAAACAAGCAAATGTACATGCTGTTGATAGGTTGAAAAGAACAGCCCTCATGGCTGTTGTACATTATGGCTTGTCAGGTATAGTTAGCATTCTTCTTCAACAAAGTATATGCATACTCAAGAGTATGTATTAACAGACTGCAGAAGATCATGCTATTTCTGATGGTCTGACAAACACAACAAATTTTGCAACATTAAAAAAAAAGATACTTGAAAACGGTCTTCAAAACAACCACCCAGAAGAAGCATCCAAGAAGAATGCAAGTTTGAAAAAAGGAGGAGCAAGTGCAAAAGATTCTGGGAGTTCTGAAGCATCTGCATTCAGTATTTTCAAAAAACTGTGTGTTGATTCATGCCCTAAACCAGATGATGAAGACTTGACTTTTACTACCAAGCAGAGTATCCCTGAGAGTGTTTCAAGGTCTTTACTTGGACCTTCACATAAAAAAGGAAAAAAATACATAGTAAATGAAAAGGGAGAAGGGCCTCCTGAAAACATCTTTCCCTAAAGCCTACCATGGAAATGAAAGATTCTGTTGTGAAGAAAGCAATAGAAAGGAAGAATGAACAAACACTGAAAGCAGAACAAGAAGTACAAGTGACCTCAGAGGAAGAACAAGAAAAGCTTGAAAGTGAAAATAAATAGCCACAGGTTGAAGAAGCTAGAAAGAAGTACAAAAGTAAAAACAAAAAACAAAAAACAAAAAACAACAACAACAAAAAAACAGTATCAAAAAAACCTGTAGGATAGTACATCTGCTGATGACGATGATAAATTAATTCAACAAAGGAAGAGTGGAAAACCTTACCATCAGCGATTTCCTAGGAAGAAGAATGAAGAGTATGCTAGGCCTGCAAAGAAAATGTCAAATGAAGAGAAAAAGGTCAAAAAGCAAACTCATTTAGAGATGAACCTGATGACTTAACTCGGCTATCTGAAACAGCTTCAGAGGATCATGAGGAATCTTACCCTCATTATAAGAAGTTTATGATGCTCATTAAGCAATATGGAATGGATTGTAATGATTCTCATATCCTAATGGAAATCCACAATGCATTTATTTCATGTGAAAAGTCACTGGACCTTAAAAAAATTATCTGTGAACAACTTACACTAGACAATAAAAATATGAAAACTGAGTTTAGTGTACTGAAGAAGGAGCTATCCAAAACACAAGAAATGAAGTCACAGTTCAATATTAAAAAGTGGAATGGAAACAAGAACTCTACAGTTTGAATGCACCTTAAAAGAAGAAGATGAGAAGAAATGCTAATATGTTGTATGAAAACATTAGGGAAGAGTTAGAAAGGAAAGTGGAGCAACATAGGAAAGAAGTTGAAGTAAAAGAACAGCTTGAACTGACCATCGGATCACTAGAAATGGAATTGAAGGCTTGAAGAAATACTTTAAGTCAAGATTCTTGCAGTCATAGAAAAAAGAAAGACCTGATGCATGAAAATTGCTTGTTGAAGAGAGATACTGCCTTTATTGTGTATGTAAGTATACACAATAAAAAATAAGAACCTCAAAAAGGAAAAGAAATATTGAAAATATTGAAGGACATTGAAATTATTAAAGAAATGAATGGTGACCTTCAAGAGACTATAAAACTCAATGGAAAAATGTTAACAAAAACAGTATCCCAGTATAGTCAACAGCTTAACGACCTCAAAACTGAGAACAAAATGCTCAAGTCTCAACTGGAGAAGGAGAAACAAAACAAGGAAAGACTAGAAGCTGAAGTTGAGTCATTCCATGCTAGACTGGCTGCTGCTGTAAGTGAGCGTGATCAAAGTGTGAAAACAAAAAGAGACCTAGAACTTTAGAGAGAGCACAAGGCGTTTCTTTACAAGAAAGAAAATGAGTTCTGATATTTCTGAACTAAAAGATAATAATGAGTTTTTAACTGAGCAACTTTCCGAAGCTCAAATTAAATTCAATACCCTAAAAAGTAAACTCCATGACACAAGAAATTCTCTCAGAGAAAAGGTTTTGGTTTTATAAAGTGTACAAAAAGACCTCTAAGCCAAGTAAATCCTTTGGAAAGTGGGACTACGTAGAGGAGAGAATATCTCAACTACAACGTGAAAATCTGCTGCCTCAACAACTAGATGGTGCTCATAAGAAAGGGGTACCTTACAAAAGGTAATTAATATCCAAGGATGCTGCCTTGAGAGTGAAAAGGAAGGTCTTCTGCTACAAGGGAAAAATGAGGAGTTAATCAATGAATGTAATCATTTAAAAGATTGTTTCAGTATGAAAAAGAGAAAGCTGAAGGAGAAGTAAGTATCAAAAAAGATAAACATTCTTAAACTCCCAGAAGGAAAATTTAAAATATTTGGCTATGGCTACATGTTGAACCTAGTTGAATATAAAAATTAATAGATGAAAAATGTGTTTACCATACTGTATAATTCCATTTACATGAAACATCCGGAAAAGACAAATGTATAGAGATAGAAAGTAGATTGACGTTTGTGCAGGGCTGGGGTTGGAAACGGGTAGTAACCGCTAACGTGCATGAGGGGTCTCCTTGGAGTGATGGAGGCGTTCTAAAGTTGGATTGTAGTGATGGTTGCATGACTCAGTAAATTTACTAAAAATCTTTGAATTGTATGTTAAAAGAGATAAATTCTGTAGTATGTAAATCTTATTTCAATAAAGCTGTTTCAATTAAAACACAAAAATTAAAAATAATTTTTAAAAAATAGAATGCTAAAATCTCTGACAGGCCACAGTGTGCCATCAAAATTATCTGACATGAATTGTAAATTAGAAATTTTGTTTTCTAAACTAGAGGCAGAATCTGAAGAAAAAAAATTAAATGAGAATTTTCACACCAGAGCAAACCCAGAAATGGTAACAGTCAATGAAAACGAGCTTAAGGCAGAGTCTCTTATGAAAAACAGAGCAATTAACAAGAAACTGGAGGTCCAGCATTTCCTCTCATCCTTTGGCCATCAGGGTTCTCAATAATGGAAGTTTTTCTCTGAGTTCAGTTTCTCTGGGTCCAACTCAATGATCTCATTCCTTTGGAAATGAGACATACAGTCAAAAGCTCATTGCGTGGGTTAGACATTGTTTTTAACTGCAGAGAGAAAAAGAATAAGGGAAATGGTTTCTAAAATCTTAAGCAAGTGTTGTACTTAGAAAGTTCTAGTCAACAACAAAATTATCCAAAGACAATTAACACAAACTGCACACAAGGATTGTTTGAACTCTGCTGCGCTCTTTTCACCTTTCTGCAAGTCACCTGGAATCCTGTATATCACTGAGAATATCAAATCAAAATTAATAGGTTCACTAATTTTTAAAAATTCCCTCAAATCAAATGTGCAATAATAGATGAACTTAACGGAAACAATTTTAAGGCGAGAAAGGTACACTTTTCTTCCACTACATTTTCATTTTAAAGGGAATTTTTTAGTTCTTATTACACTTAGGAGGAACAAAGCCCTTGGCACAAATTATTACAAAGCACTTATCCCTTGATACGTTTTGTCCTGTATTTCCACACAGACATTTCAATCTCACCGCAAGCCACCTTAGCATTTTACTGATGAGTTAAAACTAAATGAAAACACAAAAGGATGCAAATTAAATTCATCTGCAAAATAAGAGATTATCAAAAGAATTAAATGTGAAAAGGTTTTCATACTAAATCACTTTTTGTCTTGAACATTGACTGTGGAACTTGAATAAGCTTCTGCCACTACCGCAGTTTCAGTTACCACACTTTGGTAAATTCTGTATTCAAATGCATTTCTAAGTCACAGGCTATGTGGGCTACTAGCTGCATGTGCCCCAGGTGCGAATCAAATGAAGTTTTAATTACTGCTACTTTTGATCAGTATCCAATTAGACCTTTTACCCTCCATTAGCAGAGGGCTGTGGCTCAACTTGGTTGTGGAAAGGTTTCCCGAAGCCACAGGGCGTCACGATAACTCAATTCGGGGTGAATAAATTCAGGGCAGAGGTGCTTTCTTCCAGAACCCTCGACTCTCGCCTCCTGCCTCGAATCAGGAGCTGCATGGGTCGCGGGCTGGAAAGAAAATATCAAAACCGGTAACAGTGCTGACACGTGGGGCGGGAGATGAGCGGTCCAGCCCTGGAGCAGGAGGGAAGCGCCAGTAGCCCCGCCTCCGGCAGCTAGGGCCACACCCCCGGCAGCTAGGGCCGCCCCCTCGACTGTGGCTCCGAGGCCACGTCTTAGGGCCGAGGTTTCCGTCTTCTCACCTGAACTAGGCCGGGCTGGGCTCGGGCACTCGCGGGCCTAGGTTTCCATACCAGGAACCGCTTTAGCCACCCCGAGGCTGCCTTTAGAGTCGCTGCTGCTTCCGCCTTCTCTCCTGGGGTTTGTGCGCCCTGACTGGCAGCGCTGGGTTGGGCTGCCAGACCCGCCCGTTTCCGCGCGGCCCGAAACTCAGCTAACCGTTGTTCCATCGCGCGCGCCTCGCGTCCGTTGGCCGGTAAGGGAGCGCGCGCCCGCAGGCCGCACAGCCGTTGCCTCCTCTCGTCCCCCGCCGGGCCGCCGTGCGCCTGCGTGACAGGAGCCCCTGCTGCGCGTGCGCAGGGGTGTGACCCGCGTCCACTTCGTTTGTGAAGTCTAGCGGGTGGCGTGTGTCCTTAGCCGTCCTCTCTTCACAGGCAAAGTGTCACCTCCTCAAGCCAAGTCTAAAGCACAGGGGTGCCCCATTGCCCCTCTCCCAAGGGCCGCTCTGCCTTGCTCCACCTCACTTAAGGGCTTGAGCACCCACTGATCCGGCGTCCTGTATTCGGGATCTCTGTTGTTGGGCACCAATAAAGAACGCCACAGTGAGAAGATGGTTCCAGGGCATGGGAGACGCCCGTGATCCCTAGGACTTTCCAGCGCTACATCCTACCCTTTTTCTCTTATCAAGGGTATGCCAATCTTAGTACCTGGGGGTGACTTTCTCACTGCTCACAAAGCAGGCTGTGCAGCTCCATCATTGCTCTTGCCACGTTGGGAGATTGTCTCGTTTTGTGTCTAGATGCGTCAGAACCTTAAAAAGCCAACAACAAAAACTTTCATTGGGATGCAACATAAAATACACATATCTTGAGAGTATGGCTCAGTAGATTTGCTCTTATGTATGCACCTGTGTAACTACTACCCAGATGGAGATAAAGAACATTTCTGTACTCTGGGAGTTTCCTTGTGCCCTGTCCCAATCAGTACCCTCCCAAAAGGACACAGTTCAGGTTAGGGGCTGTTTTATACGTTCTTAAAGCTGTAAGTATCTAACTAAGTGTCACTCACATAATTAAGACTCAAATATTTGTTGGATCTGGCTGAGGTTGAATCGAGAAATTAGACAGAACGGAGTCATCCATTCCTTTAACAAACGTTTACCTAGGGCCTGCTCTGTTTCAAGTCACAGGCACTGGGGATGCTGGGATGAAAGGAAAAAACAAACCAGAAAACCTGTTTTCTTAGAGCTTACACTCCAAATGGAAAGACAGACAATAAACAAATGTGTAACTACATGTTTCATGTCATACCAGGTACTGATAAGTGCTGTGAAGAAAAGTGAAGCAAAGTAGGCAATGGTGGAGGTATTAGAGAAGACCTCCCTGAAGGTTTGTCATTTGAGCATAGACTTAAATGAGTGAGTGAGGCATGTAGATATCTGAACAGGAGTGTTTCAGTCAAAGGAAACAAGTGCAAATGTCCAGAGGCCTCAAATAGCGTGCTTGACCTGTTCACAGAACATCAGGGAGGCTGTTATGACTGGATTGGAAGGAGGGAGAAGGAGGCAGGAAGGGAGGGAGGGAGGGAGGGCACGAGGGAGAGAGGGGAGGAGGGAGGGAAAGAATGACAGAAAATAAAGATGCTAGGGACAAGATCATGCATGTAAGGCCCTGTAGGCCATGGTGAAGACTAAGTGTGGTGGGAAGCAGTTAGTGGATTTTGAGCAGGAGATAATATGATATGACATATTTTTAAAGGATTACACTGGCTGATGGAGGTATAATCCTTTGATCCTTCCAGGATGCAAGAATAGAAGAAGGGAAAACAGCTAGGAATAAATATAGTAGAATGAGAGATTGTAGTAGTTTGAGCTGGAGTGGTAGTGATGGAGGTCACAAGAACTGGTCAGATTCTGAATGTATTTTGAAGATCTGAGCCAACATGGCGTGAGACAGATTGGATGCGGAATGTGAGAAAAAAAGGTATCAAGGATGACAGGGCCAGCCATGGTGGCCCACGCCTATAATCCCAGCACTTTGGGAGGCCGAGACAGGGGGATCGCTTGAACCTGGGAGTTCAAGAACAGCCTGGGCAACATAGCAAGACCATGTCACTATAAAAAAAAAAAAAAGGATGACAGTTTTCTTCCATTGCTACCCCACTCGTCCCGCCCCCGCATACACACACACATGCCCTGAGCAACCAGGCAAATGATGCTGGAGCCCTCTACTGAAATGAGGGCATACTGGGAAGAGAGGATTACAGAATAAACATTGAAAGTTTTGTTTTGGACATAGAAAGAACTCGAGATGCCTATTGGATATCCAAAAAATAGGCAGTTAGATAGTGAAAATGAATTGAGCGGAAAGTCAGGACTGGAGGCACCCACTGGGATTCATCAGCATGTGTATATTTAAAGCTGTGAGACTGGATAAGCTCAGTGAGTGTGGATACCAAGAGATATGAGGACTGAGACCTGAGTGGATTAGAGATGGTTTGTAAGAGAAAAGAATGGGATTACACCACAATGGTCCTCTCTTTGAGAACCCACAGAGAAAATTTCTTGCCCATTTTGGTGTCAACAGTATGTCTGCTGCTCTTGAGAGATGGGATTCTTTCACTGATTTTGTCTCCCACTTGATGATGACTCTAAGACCTTAGACCCACATCTTGCAGGCATATAGAATTAAGGCATATGATTTGTGGGCAGTTGCAGTCAGGGTCCCTGACAGGAAACATGGCAACTTCCAAAGGGTGAAGTAAGAAGGGCTTAGTGAAGGAGTACGTTACAAAGGTATGGCAGGATGAAGGAAGCCAGCAAGGGATGGTTCACGTGAAGTGCTACCTGTCTCTAGGCCTGAAGCAGCAGGAGGACAGAGCAGTTATCAGAACCCAGTGAGCCCTGTAGCTATAGGAGAAGCCAGGAGACACAGGAGCCCTTCAGGGAACATAGAACAAGTAGAGAAGGGTGGAAAGAGGATCAGAAGAGGGAAACAAAGAACATCCAGGCCAGTGCTAACGTGGTTCCTGCTCTGTCCTGCTTTGGAAACCTTATTTTCTTTTTGCTTTGTTTTATTTATCATGAACTTACTTTTTCTTGGTGCTTTGTAAGCCTCTTTAAATCCTTTTTGGAAGAGGTTTAAAGAATAGAAAAAAGAAAAGATGAAAGAGACAATCATGAAGAACAACTCCTGCCAAGCCAACTTCATTTCCTCTTTGATAGGATTATGAGACTAGTAAATAAAAAGGGTCCCCAAAATGTGCTTAATGTGTGAATTTCATTAATTTTTATTATGAAATGTTTTGTGAATACCGCATTTTACATACATATAATGTATATGTGTCATACATATACATTATAAATAAAATACCCACATGCCTTGTGGCCCTTGTCCCTGCCCAAATTTCATGTCAAATTGTAATCCCCAGTGTGGAGGTGGGGCCTGGTGGGATTGGATCATGGGTGTTGTTTCTAATGGTTTAGCACCACCCCCTAGTGCTGTCTTGTGATAGAGTTCTCACTAGATCTGGTTGTTTAAAAGTGTGTGACTTGCTGGGTGCAGTGGCTCACACCTGTAATCCCAGCACTTTGGGAGGCCAAGGCAGGTGGATCAATTGAAACAAAGAGTTCGAGAGCAGCCTGGCCAACATGGTGAAACTTTGTCTCCACTAAAAATACAAAAATTAGCTGGGCATGGTGGCACACGCTTGTAATCCTAGCTACTCAGGAGGCTGAGGCATGAGAATCGCGTGAACCCAGGAGGCGGAGGTTGCAGTGAGGCGAGATTGTGCTGCTGCACTCCAGCCCGGGCAACAGAGCGAGACCCTGTCTCAGAAAAAAAAAATGTGTGGCACTTCCTCGCCCCTTCTCTCTTCCTCCTGCTCCAGCCATGTAAGACCTACCTGCTTTCCCTTCACCATCTGCCATGATTGTAAGTTTCCTGAGGTCTCCCCAGCTATGCTTCCTATACAACCTGTGGAACTGTGAACCAATTAAACCTCTTTATAAATTACCCAGTCTCAGGTGTTTCTTCATAGCAATGCAAGAATGCACTGATACAGGCCCTGTTATATAATTGAGTCATTGGCCCAATTCTATGTTCCTCTCTGTATCCACGCCATAAAAGGCAGAGTATACTTCCCCATTCCTTGACTGTAAACTCAGCCATGCAAATTGCTTTGGCCAAATGGGATGATGGCAGAAACTATGCAACAGGAACTTGAAGTGTGTTTGTCCTGTTGAGTAAATTATCATAATATTCCACATTTCCATGAGATAAACTTGCAACAGCTAGCCAACTAATCCAAGAATAATGAAAGACATTTAGGCTGTGGTCACTTGGCTGACCCAGAGACTTGCAGTTTAAAGCTGAGCTGCCCAACTGAGCCCAGCCTAAAATAGCTAACCCCCAGCTTACCCTAAAATGTATGAAAACAAATGCTTATTTTACATAACTGAAATTTTGCAGTTGCATGTTACACAGCAAATAGTAACCAATACATACATACCCAATACCCAAGAAGAACATTTTAAGTTCCCCGTGTCCCTGTATGCTCATTCTTGATTCCCCACTCCTTTAATCTATTAATGTGGTGAGGTATAGTGATCGATTTTCTGTTGTTAAATCATCCTCCATTCATGGAATAAATAAAACTCAAGTCACTTTATAAAACATAAAACTCAAAGCTAGATTCAGTTTGAGAATTTTCCAGAAATTTGACATCTTTTGTTCATTAATGAGATTTTCCTGTAATTTTCTTTTCATGTGCTGTCCTCAAAAGGTTTGGGTTTTTAGATAGATTGTGCTAGCCTTATGAAATAAGCTGAAGTGTGCCTCCATCTTCCACCCCCCTCCCAATTTTCTAGAACAGTTTGAATAAAATAGGAATTAACTCTTTCTTTAATGTTTTGGTCGGACTTAGTAGTAAAAATATCTGGACCTGGTGTTTCCTTATATCAGGTAAATAAATGTAATCTACAATTAAGTGGATTCATAGCTGGTCAATTCACCCTTACCCAAAAAGGGTCAAGAAATGGATCAACATTGCTGTGTCCTGTTTGATATTTTTGGGAGTGTCTTGGGTGAAAATATGAGAGACAATTTATCATTTATTCAGGTGACAAAAATTTGGTAGAGAAGATCTGGAGTTATGCCTTTAGGGTAAAAAATAAACCAAAATGAATTTGATTCAATTTATTATGATTAAAGCATTGTGGAGATGCTCAGAGGGAACTCTGCTTCCTTCTAGATTTCCCTTTATGTTTTTATATCTTTGTTTTTATTTCTTAATCATTGGCTTGAGAGCAATTTGTTTCAATAGGACTTGGAACATTTCCCTGACCACAGACTGGGTAGGAGGAGGGATATATGGTGAATGTTTTAGCTGCTACTATGAATCTCATTTTCAGAGTGAGAGAGGATATAGTTTTGTTTTGTTTTGTTTTGTTTTTTGTTTTTGAGACAGAGTCTCACTCTGTCACCCAGGCTGGAGTACAGTGGCATGATCTCAGCTCACTGCAACATCCGCCTCCCAGGTTCAAGCAATTCTCATGTCTCAGCCTCCGAAGTAGCTGGGACTACAGGCATGAGCCATCACACCTGGCTAATTTTTTGTATTTTTTGTAGAGATGGGGTTTCGCCATGTTGGCCAGGCTGGTCTTGAATTTCTCACCTCAGGTGATCTGCCCGCCTCAGCCTCCCAAAGTGCTGGGATTGCAGGTGTGAGCCACTGTGCCCAGTCCGAAGATATTTTCTTGATACTCCCATGCATTCATGCTGTCTTTGGTCCTATCCTTGCAGGTACCACATACCAAGTTCTGAGCACTGTGCTTTATATGACAAACCATATAAAGCAGAGAGGAGTAGCCTGGATGATGATGTGCCTAGAACAGGATTTCTCAGCCTTGGCACTTTTGATGTTTTGGGCCAGAAAATTGTTGTGGGGGTTGTCCTGTGTATTGTAGGATTCTTAGCAGCATCCCTGGCCACCACCCACTAGTTGCCGGTAGCACTCTCCCTTAGATGTAACAACCAAAAACGTCTCTAGATAGTGCCAAATGCCTCCTAAGAGGCAAGTTTGCCCCCTTTGGAGAACCACTGGTCTAAAAACCACATTGTAGTAAGAATGGTAAAGGCAGTGAGTGATTTGGGCCAGAGAAGGAGATTCACAGTGAAAACACCAGTTTGTTTTAGAAACTCTATTAAAAGTGCTGTTGTGTCCCTCTGGGCGACTGCCTTCCAGTCATCCAACAGGCTAGACAGGAAATTCGCCAGGCTGCTAATCTTCTCTTACCTACTCCAGATTCCCAGCCATATGAAGACACCCTAGTTGGACGATCAGTTCTTGTTAAGAATCTAACCCCTCAAACTCTACAGCCTCGATGGACCAGACCCTGCTTAGTCATCTATAGTACCCCAGTTGCCATCCACCTGCAGGACCTTCCCCATTGGGTTCACCATTCCAGAATAAAACTGTGTCTGTCAGACAGCCAGCCTGACTTCTCCTCTTCCTCCTGGAAGTCCCAGGTACTCTCCCCTACTTCCCTTAAACTCACTGGAATTTCTGAAGAACAGTAATAACCCTCATGAGCCTAATACATCCCTTCATTCTATTAAGTCTATTCATCCTTACCCTACTTTTTGCAACAGGGCTTTACACAGTCACCCCCACTACTTGGACTGCGCCCACAAAACTTATCCTTACTATCTTCTGTCTAGTCATACTCCTATTCACCATTCTCAGCTACTCATAAATGCCCTGCCCTTGTTTACACTGCCAGTTTACACTGTTTCTCCAAGCCATCACAGCTGATATCTCCTGGTGCTATCCCCAAACCACCACTCTTAACTCCCTCTTAGAGTGGATAGATGATCTTTGCAGCAGGGCGCCCTCCAATACTTTCACCCTGATAAAGTCCTATTCCTTAGTTTTATACTCACTCTTATTCTCGTTCCCGTTCTTATGCCACCCTCTACCTCTCCCCAGCTATCTCCACCACACAATCTCACTCACTCTCTCCTAGCCGTTTCTAGTCCTTCTTTAACAAACAATTGCTGGCTTTGCATTTCTCTTTCCTCCAAAATTGCCGAGGCCTTGACTTACTCACTGCTGAAAAAGAAGGACTCTGTATATCTTTTAATGAAGAGTGTTATTTTTACCTGAATCAATCTGGCCTGGTATATGACAGCATTAAAAAACTCAAGGATAGAGCCCAAAAACTCTGCAACCAAGCAAATAATTATGCTGAACTCCCTTGGGCAGTCTCTAATTAGATGTCCTGGGTCCTCCCAATTCCTAGTTCTTTAATACCTGTTTTTCTCCTTCTCTTATTCAGACCATGTGTCTTCCATTTAGTTTCTCAATTCATATAAAACCGCATCCAGGCCATCATCAATAATTCTATATAACAAATGCTTCTTCTGACAACCCCACAATATCACCCTTTACCCCAAAATTTTTCTTCAGTTTAATCTCTCCCACTCTAGGTTCCCACACCGCACCTAATCCCGCTCAAAGCAGCCCTGAGAAACATCACCTGTTATCTCTCCATATCACCCCCAAAGATTTTTGCCGCCTCAACACTTCACCATCATTTTGTTTTGTTTTTCTTATTAATGTAAGAAGACAGGAATATCAGGCCTCTGAGCCCAAGCTAAGCCATCATATTCCCTGTGACCTGCACGAATGCATCCAGATGGCCTGAGACAACTGAAGATCCACAAAAGAAGTGAAAGTAGCCTTAACTGATGACATTCCACCATTGTGATTTGTTCCTGCCCCACCCTAACTGATAGGATGTGTTCTCCCCTGCCCTTAAGAAGGTACTTTGTAATATTCTCCCCCGCCCTTAAGAAGGTACTTTGTACGCCTATCCCAAACCTATGAGAACTTAATGATAATCCCACCACCCTTTGCTGACTCCTTTTTCAGACAGACTCAGCCCGCCTGTATCCAGGTGAAATAAACAGCCTTGTTGCACACACACACACATATATATATACACACACACACACACACACAAGTGTTGCTGTGGTGGAGGAGAATCATTCTGTGGGACTCCAAGGGGTAGAACTAAGTTGGAAATTACAAGATGACAATTGTGGAATCTAAAAAAGAAAAAAAAGAAAAAATTTGGCATCTCAATTATTTCAGCAATAGAATGTGCTGCCTTGCAGAGGCAGTAAGTTCCCTGACACTAGCAGTATTCAAGCAGGGACTGACTGTCCACTTGTCAGGGTGTTGTAGAGGGAAATTGGAGAGCTTCATATTTCAATCCAAGTAGACTAAACTAGGAGGAAAGAATGGAAGACTTTGGGGCATTTGAGTCCAGAAGTCTTAGTCGTAGCTATGATGAGTAGCATAAGGTACTGGTATGGCTACCCATATCCCCTCAATCTCACTGTTGCTGTACATGATGATGGCTTTTTTCCCTCACTTTTTTTTTCTTTTTAGGGACAAGGTCTTGCTCTGTTGCCCAGACCAGAGTACAGTGGCGATTATTGTTTACTGCAGTCTTGAACTCCTGGGCTCAAGCAATCCTCTGTCTCAGCTTCTCAAGTAGCTGGGACTACAGGTGTGCACCACCATGCCTGGCTATATTTTTTTTCTTGTAGAGACTGGTTTTTGCTATGTTGTCTGGGCTGATCTGAAACTGTTAGCCTCAAGCTATCCTCCTCCCACCTTGGCTTCCAAAGTGCTGGGATTATAGCCACTATGTAAGCCATTGCACCCAGCCCTGATGGTTTCTACAAGCACCTGGGGGCTTTCTCTGGCTGCAGGAGTGTGTTCAACTAGTGCATGAGTCAAATTAGTAGTGGTGGGACACTATTCCTCTCCAACCCTGAAAGAGCCTTCAACTGATTTTAGATGGGAGTTGGTGGATAAATACCCCAGCTCCCTCACTCCTTATGGGGGACGATTCTGATGTGTGTTCCCCAGAGTATCCCAAGAGTCTTCAGTAGGAATGAGCCTCAGTTGCCCCCAGCTCATTAACACACCTTATATCATCTTTCTTCCCTTTCCTGTCTCACTTTCCTGCTGCCCTATCAGTGCTCCCTAGAATCACTTTCCCAGTAAACTTCTTACATTTGAATCTTTAGCTCAGGATCTTCTACCAAGAGAATCTAAGAGCTATGCAAGACCTAAGCCTATGGACTTGCCTGAGAAAAGGGAAGTAAACCAGAGGGATGGTTGGTATGAGGGATAGTTGGTATTTCACATTTACAAAACCCCTACCTTGATGTTTGAAGCAAGCAAAACAAGACTTTAGACTGTCACCAAAGAGGATATTTGGAAATGGTAATACAGAGGATGGGAAGCAGAGGGCTATAGTGCTTCAAGTGAAGTAGCCTGCTCAGGACTGCTGCTGGACTGCTGCTGGACTGCTGCTGGGAAGGTTGTTTAGCCCTCACTTTATGTTGAACTCTGCAGAGGTCACAGTCCTAGAATAACCGATCCAGTCATTCTGATTCTGTCCTCCAAGGACTTTAGAGACCATTTAGTCAGGAAATATTGATGGAACACCTGTTATATGCCAGGCCCTGGACCAGGCTTTGAGGATGCAAAGGTGAATAAAACACAGTCCTACTGTTAGGAATTCAAGGTACAGTTAGAAAGACAGACTCACTGATAGAAAGTTACAACACAGAGGTCTGGGGAAGCAGAGGAGGGGCACTAACTCAAGCTGGGAGTTCTTCAGATTTAAATATGAGGAAACTGAGGCCCAGAGAGGGAAAGCTGATGAGATAATATAATTCATGGGCATTGCTATAGACAGTAAATATTTCTGGTGATAGGTCGATGCTTTGTAATTATCTTTTGCATGAAAGGTAATGGTTCATGACCCTTCTGCCCCCACTTACTCTTGGCTTTGTGGTTACAACTGCTTTTCCTGATACTTATTGCTGGCTTGAACTTTGCCTTTTTGTATGCCCCCAGTGACTGGGATCTTGTGTTCTGAAAGAGCTCAGCAGTCTCTACTATTTTTCCCCATCAGTCCACCCAATCTTATTACCTGAAGCTTCTCCATTTTCCTCTTCTACGTCTCAACTCCCTATAAATTCCAAGATCTTAGGTTGTGACAATTTCCTACCCACCTGACTTTCCTCATGTCCAAGTTCCATTGTGCTTAGCTCTGATGCTGAAGAGAAATGCCTCCTGTGGCCTGCAGAACAGATGTCCTAAAGCTCACAGGATTGCAACAAAAATGATCTGTATGTAAATCCCATCTCAAAACTCTCCCCCAAACTATCTGAAAGTGGTTAGAGAAGAATCTCTTTGCAGGTTGACAATGCACATGAAGAAAGCCGTAAGCATTGTGTGTTTCATAAGAGCCTGCTTCTTCATGATTTTGTATGGGAATAAAGTCAAAAGGAAGGCAAGTTTTTGTCATATGAAGTCCTTGGAAGAAATGGGCCATTTCACTAAAATATATGTACATGCATCCAGAGAAGTATATTTCCTGACTCGAAATATTGCCTGCTTGGCTATCTCCTTGGAAACTCCTGCTTCAGCTTTACATTTCTCTTCAACCATTGACCTTCTAGAGTCTTGACTAAACACCAGGGTTTAGGGCCCAAATGGATCTATGTTTCACCCTAACAGCGTTAGCTGCTGTTGAGGCTCAGAGGCAAAGCTGGCCCCTTCTGCGTGACTTAATAGCAGGAACACTGCCTGACAGCCTTGGTGCCTGACTCTGCTCTGTCCTTGACTGCTCAGCTGTTAGTCATTTCAATGCTCTGCACACTGGGGAGCCATTATTGCAGTCTATGGCAAGGCGGACATGATGGAGGGGAAGTGAGGCAGTCCGACTGAATATTCGGCTTCCTTCCAACTGTGTGTTACTTTTCCTAGACCTGTTTCCTATAGAAAGATTTTCTATCTCCGAGTTCATCCTCTCTCTATATATATTAACCTTGAGAACCAGTTGAATCATTCACTATTAACAACAAATTGGGCTCCTAAAAATATCTGGCCTTTGTGGAGTGATTAATGTGTGCCAGGCCTATCAGAGAAATGCAAATCAAAACCACAATGAGATACCATCTCACACCAGTTAGAATGGTGGTCATTAAAAAGTCGGGAAACAACAGGTGCTGGAGAGGATGTGGAGAAATAGGAACACTTTTACACTGTTGGTGGGACTGTAAACTAGTTCAACCATTGTGGAAGACAGTGTGGCGATTCCTCAAGGATCTAGAACTAGAAATACCATTTGACCCAGCAATCCCATTACTGGGTATATACCCAAAGGATTATAAATCATGCTGCTATAAAGACAGATGCACACATAAGTTTATTGCAGCACTATTCACAATAGCAAAGACTTGGAACCAACCCAAATGTCCATCAATGACAGACTGGATTAAGAAAATGTGGCACATATATACCATGGAATACTATGCAGCCATAAAAAAAGGATGAGTTCATGTCCTTTGTAGTGACATGGATGAAGCTGGAAACTATCATTCTCAGCAAACTATCACAAGGACAAAAAACCAAACACCACATGTTCTCACTCATAGGTGGGAATTGAACAATGAGAACACTTGGACACAGGGTGGGGAACATGACACACCAGGGCCTGTTGTGGGGTAGGAGAAGAGGGGAGGGATACCATTAGGAGATATACCTAATGTAAATGATAAGTTAATGGGTACAGCACACCAACATGGCACATGTATACATATGTAATAAACCTGCACATTGTACACATGTACCCTAGAACTTAAAGTATAATAATAATAAAAAAATGTGTGCCAGGCACTGTACTGACCACTTGAAAAATATTATGTACTTTAATTTTCTCAACAACTCTTCAGGAAGGCGTGTGAGCAGATTCCGTAGTTTGACGTCACACTGCAAGCAACTAGCAGGACCAGGATATGAATCCAGGGAGTCTGACTCCAGAGCAGAGCACAGAAACCCACTATCCTGTCTATTCTATGTGCAGATCAGTTACAAGTTTCTGGGAAGAGAAGCAGGTATAAGTTGTGGTCCTTGAGTTCCAGAAAAACTTATGAAATCATAGGGAAGATGAAACAAGAATGCAAAATGATAAATAATGCCAGAAACTACTGCTAAGTGTCTTATCAGTGGGACAGACAGGGCAGGAACTTACCAGGTAGAGGAAGAGATCAGTGAGGCAGGGGAGGTCTAAACGACTCCATGGAGAAGCATGGCATTTGATTGGCCTTGAAAGATTGAAAGGACTTAGGTAAGCTGAAAGGAGGAAGTCAACCAAGATAAGAGGACTTTGCACACATGGGTTCAAGTCCCAGCTCTGACGTTATCTACACAATCATAGGAAAGTCACTCATTCTTCTTATTGTTCTATTTCCTTTTTATAACGAGAGAATCTCAGGGAAGTGGTATGGAGTAAGAGACAAAGGACAAATTTGGAACCTGGCTTCAGAGAGGTGGGGAGGGAGGAGTTAATAATTTGGGGAAGAAGTTCTAGTTCTTGACCTAAACAGTGGTTCCATGAGTAAAAACCAATATCCAGGCTGGGCACGGTGGTTCACCCCTGTAATCCCAGCACTTTGGGAGGCCAAGGCGGGCAGATCACCTGAGGTCAGGAGTTCAAGACCAGCCTGGCCAACGTGGCAAAACCCCGTCTCTACTAAAAATACAAAAATTAACCAGGTGTGGTGGTACGCGCCTGTATTCCCAGCTACTTGGGAGGCTGAGGCAGGAGAATCGCTTGAACCTGGGAGACAAAGGTTGCAGTGAGCTGAGATCATGCCACTGCACTCCAGCCTGGGTGACAGAGTAAGACTCTGTCTCAAAAACAAACAAACAAACAGGCCGGGCATGGTGGTTCATGCCTGTAATCCCAGCACTTTGGGAGGCCGAGGCAGGCAGATCACCTGAGGTCAGGAGTTCAAGACCAGCCTGGCCAACGTGGCAAAACTGCGTCTCTACCAAAAATACAAAAATTAGCCGGGCGTGGTGGGGGTACCTGTAATCCCAGCTACTCAGGAGGCTGAGGCAGGAGAATTGCTTGAACCTGGGAAGTGGAGGTTGCAGTGAGCCAAGATCGCGCCACTGCACTCCAGCCTGGGCAACAAGAGCGAGACTCCAACTCAAAACAAAACAAAACAAAACAACAACAACCAAAAACAAATATCCATAAATGATAACCCATCAAGCAGTAAAAGTAAGTACATAAGTAGCTTCTAATTTTTATTTGTCTGTTTCTTTATTTGTAAATGGGGATGATACCTCACAGGAAGACTAGAATGAGGTGACCTGATGGGGAGTACCTAGCAGTACACAGGCAGCTAAGAAGGTATGAAACCGGCATGGTCCAAGCTCAGTAGGTGACCAAAGTCCTGGAAAGAAACGGGGGGGAGGAAAAGAAAATCCTCCTATCCCAAAGGAATTGGAATGCATATGGAGAATTGGTGCCTAATAGGTTTTTAAACCAGAGAAGACACTATTCATCTGAGATAGTTGAAATTGTTTCCATATTAAAAAACAAAAAACAAAAAACAAAAAAACTGGTGGGATGGTTTTCTCTCCTGCTTTCTCCCCTGACTCCGATCACTCTTTGGGGATTATTTGAACCAAAATAAATCTCTTTTTTCCCATTATCTTAATAGGGCTTGGGTTAAATATATGCAGTCATTCATATAACGTTGAAGTGGTATTGAGAAGCCTATCGGCCAGCCTCCCACAGTCCATAGGAGACACAGGGATTTCTGTCTACCTCAAAAGAAATCCAGCTGGTCAGGACAGTGGACAAAGCCCCTCTGTGAATCTGAGTTCTCCATTAGGAAGCAAATAGTAGGGGGAACTAGATAGCACCTATCTTTGGCTTCAGCCTCCTTCCTCACCCAGAGCTGCTAAAGACATGGAAGTCTCCATGGTGAGGGATTCCATGGTGGAGGGCCCCATGGCTGAGGATTTCATGGTTGGGGGTTCTATGGTAGACATTTCTATGGTGGGGTGTTCTGTGGTGAGGGGTTCCATGTTGGGGAGGGGGTCTCTGATTGGAACATCATGCTACTACATCTTTCCTTCTCCCTCACAATACCCACTCCCAAGCCCCAGCCTCATTGCTTCCCACTGACCACTCATACCCTACCCTTTAGCAATGCTGAACTACAATTTCCCAAACAGCCCAGCTTGTTTCCCACCTCTGTTGTGCCTTTCCTGACACATTTTCCTTTATCTGAGGCATCTTTTCGTTGCTTCCTCAAGTGCCAAGTGCCACTCATCTCATATACTTGGCTTCTGCATTTCCTTCTTCAGGAAACTCCTCAGGCCTTGCTCCTGGGCCTGGTTTTGGTTCTTTCAGATATAATCTCCTAACACGAAGTGCATCCTCTATTGCAACCCTTATCAGCTATATTACAATGGTTGGTTTACTAGTCGATAGGATATTCTTTCATGTTTCTGAATAGAGACCAAAAATAATAATGAACAGAATAGAAATGTATGTCTTCCCAGCAGGCATCACATGAGAGTGTTATGGGGCCATGACTCAGGCCTATTCACTCTTGCTGCTCTGCCTCCCTAGGGGGTTGACAACATGGTGCAATTTGGCTCCCAGCTACACCAGAATTCCAACCTGCCCTAATTCCAAAGCCAGCCATCCACAAACTATGCTGCCTGTGTTAGTGAAGTGGAGCTCATTGCAGATTAGGGAGGAAGATGCAAAGAAAATTAGAAAAGTTCAAGGGATATTGGGAGACACTTGAGTGCCCAGCAGGAGTTGGTAGGAGATGTGATCATAAAGGCTGGGTCACTGTGTGGGACTCGAATGTCATAAATACATTTGATAATGATAGTGGCCTTGTCTTAATCCGTTTGTGTTGTTTTAAAGGAACACTTGAGGCTGTGGAATTTATGAAGAAAAGAGGTTTATTTGGCACATGATTCTGCTGGCTGGAAGACTATGCACCTGGTGAAAGCCTCAGGCTGCTTCCACTCATGGTGGACGGTGAAGGGGATTCAACATGTGCAGCGATCACACAGTGAGAGAGGAAGCAAGAGAGAGGAAGGGAAGTGCCAGGCTCTTTTCAACCACCAATTCTTATGGGAACCAATATAGTGAGAACTCACCCACTGCCCCACTTCAGGGAGGGAATTAATACATTTGTCAGGGATCCAGCCCCATGACCAAAACAGCTCCCACTAGGCATCACCTCCCAACACTGTAACACTGGGGATGAAATTTCAACATGAGATTTGGAGAGGTCAAATGTCCAAACAACAGCAGGCCTTGATGGTCAGACAGTGTCATCTCTCAGGATGGACTCCAAAATCCCTGCCTCTGAAGTGCAAATCAGCTCCAAGTGCCTCTGAAGACTTTCCTAAATCTTTCTTACATCATACTGGAGGGATGTGGGTCAGATCTCTGCAAAGGGAAGTGGAGTAAAGAAGCTGATTCTCAACAAATCACTTCTACAGCTGGAGTCCATGGGCCTGAGCCATCTACCTTCTGAGTTGTTTCTAAACCTGACTGATCATCAGAATCATCTTAGCACTTTAATAACAAAGAAATGAGATCCTGAGCCTATCTGTGTCCCCTTTAATATCCAGGGTGGGGCTCAGGAACCTGTATATTTTCGTAAAATTCTTCCAGTGACTCTGATGAGGAGCTGGGTGTGGGTACCTTTGCACTTAGGACACCCATCACCACCCTGTGTTTACTGTAACTGAAGATTCACCAACTGAACTCCTTTTTTCTTTCATGGTGGAAGCATTTTTCTCTCTTTGGACCCATGGCAGGATGATTCTTGTCAGACATTCTCTCTGAATTCTAAGTTTATTGCAAAGTCCAAAAAGTTTTGGGCCTCCTCCAAGCCTACTCGTGATAAATCCATTCTGTAGAATATTAAATACAGAGCTGAGCAATTCAAAACTTTGGTTAACCACAAACTCCAACCTCTATACATCTTGTAAAGAGGTTCAAAAAAATCATTAGACCTCAAAACTTCAAGTGCACCCCTGATAGAGACTTCTTCTTAGGTTTGACCATCCATCTCCCATTATTCCCAAACCACTAAGTCCCTAGGCCAAGATTTCTGTCATTAGGAAATCACTCAGGCAGGAACTGAGCCCTGGTAATAGTAGATTTCTCTAGTGCCTTCATGAGTCGTGTGCTTTATATACATCAGTCCATGAAAACCCCCTTGACAAGTTGGGGATATTAGCATTATGATTCCCAATTTATAGATGAAGAATCTGAAGCTCAGAGTAGAACTGGGTTTCAAACCTTTATCCGCATACATGCACACACATGAAAGAGAAGAAAAGGACAAGAAATAGAGGTGGAGGCCAGACACAGTGGCTCACGCCTGTAATCCCAGCATTTTGGGAGGCCGAGGGGGGCGGCTCCTGATGTCAGGAGTTTGAGACCAGCCTGGCCAACATGGAGAAACCCAATCTCTACTAAAAATACAAAAATTAGCCACACATGGTGTGGGAAACTATAGTCCCAGCTATTTGGGAGGCTGAGGCAGGGGAATCTCTTGAACCTGGGAGTTGGAGGTTGCAGTGAACCGAGATCATGCCACTGCACTCCAGCCTGGGTGACAGAGCAAGACTCTGTTTCAAAAAAAAAAGAAAAAGAAAAAAAGAAAGACAGCATTTCCTTGTTGAGGCCTGGTTCCTATTTTCCTGATTCTCTGTGAAAGGTCCTTTCCAGAGAAAGTTCCCCCACACCTTTTACATTCTCATGCCAATAGCAGCCAATACAGAAACAGCCTTTGAAGCTCCAAGGAAAACTTTAGCAAAGAAAGTTGAGCTCCTTCTGCAAAAGCTAGCTTCTCCTCTGCATCATTTCAGAGTCTCAGTGGACCCACAAATATTATTTTCAGCTAATCATGTATGCGCCAGACAGTTATGATATACAATAAATGATTAACACATTCAGCTGATTCCCTTGAAGACAATTCACCAAATTTATTGGAAGGCACTTTTATTCAAGACACCACACAGATTCTCTTTTCCTACATTTTTTTTTTCCTTTGCTGATTCACTCTGTATTGTGGCTGAATCATTTGGCTTTTCTTTTGTTGTTGTTGTTCCATTCCTTTGGCTTTTCTAACTCAACAGAGCTGAATGGCAGAAGCCCGGACACATGATTACTGCTGGGAAAATGGCAATTTGACTCATGAGAGGTATGGTGAGCACACTTTGGGATCAGAAGGATTCTAAATCTGAGGCACTTGAAAAGAATATAGCCATCACATTTGGTCTATGTCTTCCTGTGGAGATTGAGTTCATCCCCCACACCCCACCCTACCCAATGCTATTATTTGCTGATAGGAGGAACGTTATATTGACAACCATTGGTCTGTAGCAATTAGAGTGAATTCTCCTGTGGCAGGCTGGACCCTCCAGAGCATTGATTTTAATGCAGAGTGGTTTAAAATAACTCACTCTTCCACAGGCTAATCCCTTGTTTCCCGGAGCAGATTGAATTGTTCGGAAATGAACCATTCTTCTCACTCAGCCCTTGGTTTGCAGCATCTTTCTAGAAAAGAGAGGCTAATGTGGGAATGGGGTCAGGGAGAGACTGGCTGTTGCCTGTTCTGTGACTCCAAAATGTTTTCTCTAGTCTGGTAGTATCATCCTTGTCTTTCAAAACTGACTGATGAATGCAGAATAATGTGCATTAAGAAAATCATTCTATTCCCACAAGACTCAGAGTACTGAATGGCTAAAAAATAATGTCAGCCAAGCGTTATCACGTGCGTCCATGTGAAGAGACCACCAAACAGGCTTTGTGTGAGCAACAAAGCTGTTTATTTCACCTGGGTGCATGTAGGCTGAGTACGAAAAAGGAGTCAGTGAAGGGAGATGGGGTGGGGCGGTTTTACGGGATTTGGGTGGGTAGTGGAAAATTATAGTCAAAGGGGTTTTTTCTCTTGCGGGCAGGGGCGGAGGCCACAAGGTGCTCAGTGGGGGAGCTTCTGAGCCAGGAGAAGGAATTTCACAAGGTTAATCGCTCAGTTAAGGTGAGACAGGAACAAATCACAATGGTGGAATGTCATCAGTTAAGGCAGGAACCGGCTATTTTCACTTCTTTTGTGATTCTTCACTTGCTTTAGGCCATCTGGATGTATACGTGCAGGTCACAGGGGATACGATGGCTTAGCGTGGGCTCAGAGGCCTAACATTCCTGCCTTCTTATATTAATAAGAAAAATAACATAAAATAGTATTGAATTGTTGGGGCAGCAAAAATTTTGAGAGGTGGTATGGAGAGATAAAGGGCGATGTTTCTCAGGGCTGCTTCAAGTGGGATTAGGGGTGGCATGGGAACCTAGAGTGGGAGAGATTAAGCTGAAGGAAGATTTTGTGATAAGGTTGTTAGAAGGAGCATTTGTCATATAGAATGATTGGTGATGGCCTGGATGCAGTTTTGTATGGATTGAAAAACTAAACGGAAGACACAACTTCCAAATAAGAGAAGGAGAAAAACAGGTATTAAAGGACTAAGAAGTGGGAGGACCCAGGACATCTAATTAGAGAGTGCCCAAGGGGGTTCAGCATAATTACTTGCTTGGTTGGCAAGTTTTTGGGCTGTATTCTTGACAGAGTCCTTTTTTTTTTAAGTTGGAGGCTAAGCTTGGTGAGGTATATTTTTAAAAGACCATTAGTCCGTGTTTCCTTTCCTGAAGATTGAGGATGGTAAGGGGTATGAAGGTTCCACTGAATACCAAGAGCCTGAGAAACTGATTGGGTGATTTGACTAATAAAGGCCAGTCTGTTATTGGACTGTATAGAGGTGGGAAGTCCAAACTGAGGAATTATGTCTAACAGAAGGGAAGAAATGACCATGGTGGCCTTCTCAGACCCTGTGAGACCCATCCAGTGAAAGTGTCTACCTAGACCAAGAGGTATTTTAGTTTCCTGACTCAGGGCATGTGAGTACAGTCAATTGGCCAGTCGTGGGCAGGGGCAAATCCCTGAGTTGGACGTGTAGGGAAGGGAGGGGGCCTGAATAATCCCTGAGGAGTAGTAGAATAGCAGATGGAACACTGAGAAGTGATTTCCTTGAGGACAGATTTCCACAATGGAAAGGAAATGAGACGTTCTAAGAGGCAGGCTAGTGGCTTGTAACCTATATGGAAGAGGTTATGAAATGACAGAATAGAATGGGCCTATGAGGCTGGAAGGAGATATTTTCCTTGGTCCAAGAACCATTTGCCTTGTGTGGGGAGAGATTGATAGGTGGAAGTTTCAGTAGGAGAGTAGGTGGAAGTGACCAACGAGGAGGAGAAGAACTGACTGTGAGGGACAGAAGTTGGAGCTAAGCTGCTTCTTTAGCTACCTTATCAGCATAAGCATTGCCCTGAGCAATGGGATCTGATGCCTTTTGATGGCCCTTGCAGTGAATGACTCCAGCTTCCTTTGGAAGCAAAGCGACCTTGAGAAGAATTTTTATTAAAGAGGCATTAACGATGGAAGACCCTTATGTAGTGAGGAAACCTCTTTCAGCCCATATAACAGCATGGTGGTGCAGGATATGGAAGGCATATTTAGAGTCAGTATAAATATTGTTGTGTAGTCCCTTTGCAAGAGTGAAGGCCTGAGTTAAGGCAATGAGTTCAGCTTCCTGAGAGGTGGTGGAGGTGGCAGAGCAGTAGCCTCAATGATAGATGTGGAAGATACTATAGCATAGCCTGCCTTTGCTAGTGAGTGGCGATTAGGCCTGGTGGAACTGCCATCAATAAACCAAGTGTGATCAGGGTGAGGAACAGGAAAGAAGGAAATATGGGGAAATGGAGTGAGCGCCAGGTATATCAGAGAGATACTGTCATGGAGGTCAGGTGTGGTATCAGGAATAATGTAGGAGGCCGGACTGAAGTCTGGGCCAGGAACAATGGTAATTGTGGGAGACTCAACAAAGAGTGAGTATAGCTGGAGGAGCCAGGGAGCAGAAAGTATATGCGTCAGGTGTGAGGAAGAAAATAGATTTTGGAAGTTGTGAGAACTGTAGAGAGTGAGTTGAGCATAGTTTGTGATTTTCAGGGCCTCTAAAAGTATTAAAGCAGCAGCAGCCACCACATGCAGACATGAGGGCTAGGCTAAAAGAGTAGGTCAAGTTGTTTGGACAGAAAGACTACAGGGTGCGGTCCCAGCTCTTGGGTAAGAACTCTAACCACACAGCCCTTCACTTCGGCTGTGTGTAATGAAAAATGTTGGGATGAGTTAGGGAGCACTAGTGTGGGAGCAGCCTTTAGGGCTGTTTTTAAGGAACGGAAAGAGGAGTGGGGAAGGATTTAGGATCTATGGGGTCAGCTAGTTTTATCTAGACTAGAATAATGGGTTGTAGAGGAAGATATTGAGGATAGGAGAGTATACAGGTTTGGCACCACCTGGTGGGTAGGCAAAACAATTTGGTTGATAAGGCGCAGATCTTGAACTAACCCGTAAGACTTGTCTGGTTTTTGGACAGGTAAAATAGGGGAATTGAAAGGAGAGTTTATAGGCTTTAAAAGGCCATGCTGTAACAAGCAAGTGATAACAGGCTTTAATCCTTTTAAAGTGTGCTGTGGGATGGGATATTGGTGTTGATCAGGGTAAGGGTGGTTAGGTTTTCATGGGATGGTAAGGGGTGCATTACCCATTGCCAAGGAGGGAGAAGAGGTGTCCTATACTTGTGGATTAAGGTGGGGAGATACAAGGAGAGGATGTGAAGGAGGCTTTGAACTAGGAAAAGGCAGCAATGAGGTGTGGCTGTAGCTTAGGAATAGTCAGGGAAGCAGATAACTTAGTTAAAATGTCTCAGCCTGATAAAGGAACTGGGCAGGTGGGGATAACTAAAAAAGAGTGCATGAAAGAATGTTGTCCAAGTTGGCACTAGAGTTGGGGAGTTTTAAGAGGTTTAGAAGCCTGGCCGTCAATACCCACAATAGTTTTGGAGGCAAGAAAAGAAGGTAATGTGGAGTGGATAGCCTTTGAAAATAAGGTAATATGGAGTGGATAACCTCCATATTGATTAAGAAAGGGACTGACTTACCCTCCACTGTAAGAGTAACCCAAAGCATCTGTGATGGTCCTGTAGGCTCCCGAGGCAATCTGGCAGTGTCAGTCTTCAGCTGCTAAGCCAAGAAGATCTGGGAAGGAATCAGTCAGAGAGCCTTGGGCCAGAGTTCCAGGGGCTCTGGGAGTGGCTGCTGGGTTGGACAGTCCGATTTCCAGTCCTGCACAGATGGGACATGGCTTAGGAGGAATCATGGGCTGTGGGCATTCCTTGGCCCAGTGGCCAGATTTCCGGCACTTGAAGCAAGATCCTGGGGTAGGCAGTCCTGGAGGAATGCCTGGCCACTGCGGTTCAGGCGTTTGGAAGTTCTTGTGTGCTGGAGATGTGGTTGGGGTTTGTCTCACAGTGGAGGCAAGGAATTGCAACTCAGAAATACGCTGCTACTTGACTGCCTCTACTCTATTATTATACACCTTGATGGCGAGGTTAAGTCCTGTTGTGGGGTTTGAGGGCTGGAATCTAATTTTTGGAGCTTTTTCTAATGTTGGGAGTGGGTTGGGTAATAAAATGCATGTTGAGAATAAGACGGCCTTCTGGCCCTTCTGGGTCTAGGGTGGTAAAGCATCTAAGGGTTGTTGCCAAATGGGTCATGAGCTGGGTTGAGTTTTTATATTTGATGAAAAAGAGCCTAAACACTAACTGATTTGTGAGAGATTGGATAAAGAAAAAGGAGCACTAACCTTGGCTATGCCTTCAGTTCCAGCCACCTCTTTAAGAGGAAATTGTTGGGCAGGTGGGGGAGGGCTAGTTGAGGAAAGAAACTGTAAGCCAGATGGGGTATGAGGAGGGGATGATAAAAGGATTATAGGGTGGGGGAGCAGAGGCTCAGGAAGAATTGGGACCTGGCTTAGCCTGGTGAGGGGCAGCCTGGGGAGGAGGGGAGACGTCAGATGAATCCGTAGAAAAGGAGGATTCAAAGGACTCAGTTTGGGGTGGAGACTGAAGGAATGGACAGGAGAGAAAGAAGAAAGATTTGGGACGAGTCGCATTGGGAGCAGAGACTAGGGAGGGTCCAATGTGTAATGTCAGGCACTTCAGACCTTTTGCCCATTTTTCGATATAAATTATCCAGATCTTGTAGGATAGACAAAAGTGCCATTCTCTGGCCACTTGGAACTACTGTCAAGTTTGTATTGGGGCCAAGCGGTATTGCAGAAGAAAATAAGGCATTTAAGTTTTAGGTCAGGTGTGAGTTGAAGAGGTTTTAAGTTCTTGAGAACACAGGCTAAGGGAGAAGAAGGGGGAATGGAGGGCAGAAGCTTGCCCATAGTGAAGGAGGTAAGTTTAAAGAGAAAGGTAGAGACATGGAGAAGAGGGTGGTAAGCAGCCCTGGGCTGCAATGTGGGTGAGCAGCCAAAGCAGGCATCCCCGCAATTGACTTGTCACCAAGGGAATGTGGGTGAATGACCAAGGCAGGTGTCCCCGTGGTGATCAGACACCAATGGAGTGTGGATGAATAATCAGGCAGGTGTCCCCACAGTGATTAAACACCAAGGGAAAACTGTCTTTCCAAGTCCGTGACCGGCGCCGGAGTTTTGGGTCCATGGATAAAAATGAGTCTCCTTTGTCTCTACTAGAAAGGAAAAGAACTGGAATTGGAAGGACAGGGAGATTGAAGGGTAGCAAGACAGGGAGATTGAAGGGTAGCAAGAGAGGCTGGAGAAGAGAGTCAAAAGACTTTTTACCCAATTTGAAATTCATGAGATGTTCCTTGGGCTGGTTGGTCTGAGGACCCGAGGTCATAGGTAGATCTAGTCACAGAACTGAGGGCGAGGACAGGGGACCAGTCTCCCTAAGGAGTCCTCCTGTCCTGGGTTTCAGCACCAAATGTCATGCGTGTCCGTGTGAAGAGACCACCAAACAGCCTTTGTGTGAGCAACAAGGCTGTTTATTTCACCTGGGTGCAGGCGGGCTGAGTCTGAAAGGAGAGTTAGCGAAGGGAGATAGGGGTGGGGCCGTTTTATAGGATTTGGGTGGGTAGTGGAAAATTACAGTCACAGGGGGTTGTTCTCTTATGGGCAGGGGCGGGGGTCACAAGGTGCTCAATGGGGGAGGTTCTGAGCCAGGAGAAGGAATTTCACAAGGTTAATCGCTCAGTTAAGGTAGGGCAGAACAAATCACAATGGTGGAATGTCATCAGGTCAGGAACCAGCTATTTTCACTTCTTTTGTGATTCTTCACTTGCTTCAGGCCATGTGGATGTATACGTGCAGGTCACTGGGGATATGATGGCTTAGCTTGGGCTCAGAGGCCTGACAAGTGTCACTGTGTGGAAAGGGTGCCATAGTATAAATACTTGCTGTGGCTCCACAACCACCTAAATCAGTTTTACTCATCTGTAAAATGAACCAGTTAGACTTACTGCTCTCGAGAGACTTAAGCTGACTGAAGAAGAGTTTGATTAAATCCATTTTATTGTTCTAAAACAGTGTTTCCCATCCTCAGCATGAATAACATTTTGGGTCAGATAATTCCTTGTCTGGGGACTGTAAAGTATATTGTTGGATATTTAGAAGGGCCCATAGTCTCTACCTATTATATTCCAGGAGAATTTACTCGCTGACTTGTAACAGCAAAGACTATTTTCAGATATCAACAAGTGTTCCTCAGGGCGCAAAACTGCCCCTGGTTGAGAGCCACCTTCAATAGCTTCTCATAGCCTACAAAAATGCACTCATTTAGTGATTGTTAAATATTATTTATTGAGTACTTAGTGGGACAAAATATAGCTAAGACTCAGTCTCTGCTTCAAGGAATTCATATTCTAAGGAGGAGAACAAACATAATTATAATCTAATGTGGCACATATAATGAGTAAGAGAGATGCAGAGGAAAAAAGGGAGAAAATAATTGAGGGTGAAGATAGAGGGAGCTCAGAAATCTTTTTGGAGAAATTAGTGATGAAATGGGACATTGAAAGATCAGTAGAAATTAGCCAGGGATTCTCAGCTGAGGGGCCAGCATGAGAAAAAGCAGAGTGGTGAGAATAACGACCCACAGCCACAAAGCTCTTTGAACCGGGGAGTGGTGAGAATGAATCCTCCCAGGGACAAAGAGACCACTTCCATCCCCCAAAACTCAGCTATGTATGATCTCTTTTAACATCCCATTCTGGGAAAGCAGTTCAGAACCCTAAAGAGTTCCCAGCCAGTGTTACTGCTGAGTCCATAACGGAGCCACACGGTCATGGAGCTCTCCAGGGTACTGAACTGTGTCCCTCTGAATCCCCTTTACTCAGTAGCTTTCCACCTGGGCACCTGCCTAGGACCCTGCCCTTCCTACTTATGCTTGCTGCTCTTGGTTGATGTCATATAGTAGAAAGAGCATAGGTTTACCAATCTAAATGACCCTAACTAGGGGAGAATCAAATAAATGATCAATTATTTTTATAAATTATAAATTGTGGTGGATTCCTATGAAAGAATATTACACAATGTTTTGGTGGCCTTATAGTTGTTTTTTAAAAGTTTATTTGAAACTTTATATATTTCTGTGATACCTATAATAAGCATACATTTCTTAGAAAAAATACTGTTTAAAATAATAATAAAGAGCTTTGGAATCAAATAGACTGGGATGAGAATTCTAATTCTGCCACTTAATAGCTGTCTGAACTTGAGTCAGTTAATTTAATCTCTCTGGCCATTGTTTACTCAACTTCAAAATGACTAGAAAAGAGACAGACCTTCAATAATTCCCCAATGCCTACCATGCAGTCAGCTGTGGATATTGACCAGCTCAAGTACATGCATCTACTTCTGTGTTGCTAAGTAAGGGAGACACTCAGCAAATTCTTGTTTGTTATTACTTACTTCATCATTTGGATGCCCAATTTTCTACTACAGGAAAGGCAAGTCTGATGTATAATGAGGCAGAAACAAGCCTTTTAGGCACAGACTGACAGTGCCCTTCCCACCTCCCATTCTTGGGCCCTTCATTAGGTATAGTTGCTCTGGAATAGAACTGACTCTGAATTATAATGCCCATGTCGTTTTCATACTTGGCTCCCAGTAAATTAGCATCTAGACCCTTACCCTCATGGCTAGATACTGTAAGACTGTTCCCTGGGTAACTGACCATCTGGAGAATAAATGCGTAAAGATATTGGGTGTTCTCCCAACAAGCAGCCCAGCCAGATGTCCCTTCTTTGAAGCTAAGTTGACAGGCCTCACCCACTTGCTGAGAATTTCCTATTCGTTTTTTTTTTTTTTTCCAGCTCTTTATTCATTATCATGAGCATACAGTCAAGTTTTACATCTAAGGAAAAGCTCAAACATGGAAGAAAAAACAATTTGGCAGAAACAAAAACTATGCAGGAAAATTTTATTTCCCAAATAAATTTTATAATCAACATTCATTGAGAAGTAAAAGAACTTCCATGAAACAAGAACAGGATGCTATAAAAAAGGAATATTTAAGGAGACTACAAAGCTCTCAAAAATTAAAAAAAAAAAGATAAGGAAAATGAAAAACCCTGAGAAGGAAGAAATACTGAAGAAATCTCACCTCATTTCCATCTCCCTCCCCATAAAGAGTAAAAATATATAGAAAAAAACTAAAAGGAAACAGACGAAACAGAATAGAAGACCAGTTACGAAGGTTCAATACTGCAATAATAGAAGTTCTAAAAAGAGAGAACAGAGAAAATGGGGAAGGGAAGACCCATTCATGACCTTGTCTACCTATTTCTCCAGGAGAGACTCTTATAAACTCTTGGGGAAGATGAAAACAGATTACCCAGACACTCTGTTCAGCGTATCTCTTTCCTGGGCACCTTTATCAAATAGGCAACACTACCCTTTAATTCTCAACTAGATTTGTGCTTCTACTTGATATACATTGTTATGGAATATATACCTAGGTGGGAAAACTATAACGAAAATCAAGATGGGGCCAAGTGTGGTGGCTAATGCCTGTAATTCCAATACTTTGGGAAGCTGAGGTGGGAGGATTACTTGGGCAGCCCAGGAGTTTGAGACTAGCCTGGGCAACATACTTTATAGAGACCTGATCTCTATAAAATTTTTTTAAAAAATTATCTGGGTGTGGTGGTGTGCACCTGTAGTCCCAGCTACTTGGGAGGCTGAGGTGAGAGGATCGATTGAGCCTGGGAGGTCATGCCACTGCCCTCTGGCCTGGGCAATGGAGAGAGACCCTGTGTCAGCAACAAGAAAAAATAAACGAGATAAAGATAAGCACAAAAATCAAGACAGTGGTTACCTCTGGGGAGGAAGCTGGAGATTTTATTTAGAGAGGGGCATTTGGAGGACTTCTAAGGTTAGTGTTCCAAGGTTAGTGTTCACTTTCTTAACTTTTGTGGTAAATATATAGATACTAAACGTACTATATTTTAAACTCTACATATATCTCAAATACTCTTTTATACATATGATACACTTCACAATACAAACTTCCATACCAAGAAGACACCAAAGCAAATCTACTTTGTGAAGTAATAAGATTGTATGTTCCCATGAACTGTGTAGTCCTTGAACAGAGGGAAATAGGAAAGGGGGTGCAAGGGCTCTCCCTCTTCTAGAGGTCTAATCAGGGGTGGCAGGAATCACAATAAGATACCCAACCAGCAGCACAATGCTGATTTTCAGACCAGTTTAATAGATACATTTTACAGTGGTTAGAATCGTATTGTAACAGCTTGGAGTCCATGAAAAACAGCTGTGCTGAGACCACCAGTTAAAAAACCATCCCCTAAGCTGTCAGTGAGAGGGTAGGTGGCTGTGTATTCTTTCTTTGCCCACTCTGATCCATTCTCCGCCCTTTTCACCTTGCTCTCTGCCCCAGGGGCTGACTTCTACACACACCACCCACGGTCTTCTGTTCTTTGGCTTTTATCTGGGTTTTGCCAATGGGAGGCACTGGCAGGAAATCAGAGGTCAGGAGGAAAGAGAAGTGAAAGGTATATCCTCCCCTCTGCCTCCCTGCCTCTCCATCCCTTGCTGGTTCTCTTAGCCCCACACAGCCCCCCATAAATAGTCCCTTATTAAATTATCTTCAGTTAAACCCTTTTCATTATGTCTTTCATATCTTGCCAGGACCCTGGCTGCTACATTATTTTAGTAGTTATGTGTCCCTGCCCAGTGATCCCTTTTATGTTAATGTGGATTTTGAGGTCCAAACTAGTCTTCAGAAGTCCAAATAAGTAGCTGTACTGGCGTGGCATTACAGGCAGTATTCCAGAGATGTTCTCATGTCTGCTCTCAAATAGGACTGTGCAGTTGTGTTGTCTCCACAAGCAGCCTTATCCAAGGGAAGATATGCATCTAAAAATATCTCCCTCCAATGGGTGTCTGCAGCTCTGGCTTTTTCTGGAAAGGGTACACATTGGTTTAATACTCAATGAATTATACTGCTAGCTAAGGATGGAAAGGTCTGGGAGGATTTGCCTCTGGCTTATGGAATTTGAATTCTGTCCCTGTCTCCACCCAGGAGACAGGGATGCACAGTTCTCAGCAGCATCCTTGCTGGTTTCTTTAAGAGATGACCTTTTTGGTTTCCTATCATGGAATGAGTCAGATGCTAACCCACTCTTAGCATCTCTCACCAACTTCCTGTTGCCCTTCCCTTCTGAAGATCAAAGCTCACTTCAGGAGAACCTCCAGAGGGAAAAATAGCCAACGGAACCCCAGGCCCAGGCAGGAAAAGCAAGTAAACAAGTGATTGACGCACTTTGTACACAGGCTCTGAGGGAGGGGGGTGAGTGTGAGGAGGGGAAGTTGAGGAAGCTGTCCAGGATGGGGCGGAGTCCTGGAGGGCTCAAATAACAGTTCATTGTTCCTCAGGGCTCCTAGGGAATAAGGGAGGCCTCCAGCAAAACAAACGTGCCAGGAGGACAGGCTATTTGTGTTGATAAACACAAAAAGAAGGGAAGTGACTAGCTGGAGGGAGGGTGCCTTTGAATGGAATGTGCCTTATTCCGGGAATCTGTATACTTGGCTCCTCGGGGACATGGGAGGAAGAGGGAGAAGGCGCTGGGACAAAAGGAGGCAGCATTGAGTACCGTTAAACATGCTGGACCGAGAGGTGGGCAGAGCTGGGTTGAAATCCTGGGCCCTCGCTTTCCTACCTCTGTAACTTGGACCTACTGTTTGATTTCTCCAGGCCTCGGTTTTATTATCTGGAAATGGGAATGGTCCTTTCTCACCCATAGGTTTCCTTGAAGACTTAATAAGACAATGTACTTTAGGTGTCTGACACATGGAAATTTCTCCAAAAAAAAAAATGTTTATTCTTGTTGTTAGAAAGATGTCGTACCAGTGAGGGAGGAAGCAGTGTGCTGTGGTGAGGCAGTACTGCGTTGTCAAGCTCCTAGGTTGAGTGAAGGCTCTGCCCCCAGCCATTGCGGGCGCCCCAGCAGGTACTCATCTCATCTCAGCTTGTCTCCGGAGCTGAGGGTGCCTCCCTAGAATGACGGTGCTGAACAAGCGGATCTCCAGGGCTCCTTCTAGTGCCTAAAGTCTGGGTTCCAATGAACTATAGCCAAAGCTTGACTAGGAAATTGTCTGATTTAAAACAAAAATAATGCAGAGACAGCCAAGTGAGGTTTGTGCCCATTAGAGTGCTCTCTTTGGAAACTTTACTCTTATGATAGTGATGCTGCCGTTTCTTAAAACATATTCAGAATGGTTTAGAATTATCTGCAGAGCCAGTTCTGGGACCAAATAAGACAATCATCTCATCCCTTTAGAGGAAACAAGTCTTCTTTCTTTTTGTTTATTTTTATTTTTTATTTTTACCAAAAAAAGGTTCTCATTCCCTTAAGGTAAGTTAGATTCCAGTTTCAGTTTTGCGAACTACTGGAGGATTGTAACTTCATCTCTTTTATCCTGAACTTCCACCTCTAGAAATTGGGAATAATAATATCCACCTTCCACCTCAGTGCGTGGCCACAGACAAGACAAGGACGTGGACAGCAGTACTAACATGCTGGGCTCAGGGTAGGCGGTAAAACACATGCATATGGACCTGGCGCGGTGGCTCACGCCTGTAATCCCAGCACTATGGGAGGCCGAGGCGGGCGGATCACGAAGTCAAGAGATGGAGACCATCCTGGCCAACATGGTGAAACCCCATCTCTACTAAAAATACAAAAATTAGCTGGGCATGGTGCTGCATGCCTGTAGCCCAGCTACTCAGGAGGCTGAGGCAGGAGAATTGCTTGAACTCAGGAGGTGGAGGTTACAGTGAGCCGAGATTGCGCCACTGCACTCCAGTTTGGCGACAGAGTGAGATTCCGTCTCAAAAAAAAAAAAAAAAAAAAAAAAAAAAAGCATATATGCGTACACACAGACAGACAAACCTTTATCCTTTCTTTCTGTCCCCATCCCAATTAGGTGTTTTACCACTTTATCTGCAGAATAAATTCACAGCCCACTAAACTATCAGGCTCCAAATAATTTTCATTCATTTTGAAAAATCGAATATACTTTCAGAGGAAAAGATTTGCCACCATGAAGGATATTCAAAGGGATGTGCCCAGACTCTAAAGATATCTATTTACACCATTTATATGTGTGTGTGTGTTTGTGTACGGTTGGTATTTAGTAAAATCCTTAGCCCTTCTGAGTCCCGCAGACAGATCCACAGCTGGTGCCATGATGCTGAGCCAAGATTCAGGATGATGGATGGGGGCAGGGAAAGATTGAGGGCCAGGAGGCACTTTGGAGCCAGCCAGACCTGGCCCCCAGGCTCAGGGAAACCCACTTTGGCTAGGTGACCTCCTTCAGTCACATCATCCTTTGAAGTCTCGGTTTATTCATCAGGAAAATGAGGACAATAACGTAAGTCTCATAAAGTTATGAGGATCGTTAAGTGCTAACTTTATAAACAAGCAAAGAAGAGGCACCAGTGGGTGGGAATGTTAATTCTAATTAAGGCATAAGGCATCAACATACTTGCATGATATCTTATGTAGCATGAAAAGATGGAGTCAGAGGAAAAAGCAAACACGCAGGCTTAACTCTGTCCCAGCACAGCATCTAGAAAGAAAGCAGCTCTCTCCTATAACGTCCAGCTCCCCTGCCCTTCCTAGGTGGAAGGGTGGTGCCTTTGTTCTCTACCAAGAAAACCATTTCTCAGCCTCTTACCTGGTGTAGTCCATTGGGCCCTGAAGCTACCAGGCCAGTTTGAGTCATGTTTATGAAATTCCTTCGCTGGAGGCTACCTGATTGGCTTATCAACCCTGGCCCTGGTAGCATTTCCTTACAGTGAGCAGTGACACTTACAGCTTCAAGAAGTGCAAGAGAAACATTTTTCTTGCAGGCTCCTCTTTCTCTCTCTAATGAAGCGGTCATTATAATCTTTCAAAGGTGGATTCTGGTGCTCAAAAGTGTACCCCAACTTCCCACAGGAGAAACACTGTAAATGTCAGACACCTGATTACACTGTCTGTCTGGAGTGCATAGAACCAGCTGCTTGAACACTGGAAAACAAAAGTCATGTTTCTTCTTGTTCTGCAGCCAAGCCTGGAAAACAAAAGTCATGTTTCTTCTTGTTCTGCAGCCAAGCCTGGCTTCACGCACATGTGACCTGTGCAGTCACACAGAGTCCTTCACTCAGTAGCCTCTGTTCTTGGTTTAATAATCTGCGTCTAAAACTGTCACTGTATAATATAAAAAAAGGAATCATAACCTTTAGGCTAATAATTTAAGCTTCTTGGTTTTTCTTTACATAGTTACTTAATGTGTTAGTCTGTTTTCCCACTGCTGATAAAGACATATCCAAGACTGGGTAGTTTATAAAGAAAAAGAGGATTAACGGACTCCCAGTTCCACGTGGCTAGGGAGGCCTCACAATCATGGCGGAAGGTGAAAGGCACGTCTTACATGGCAGCAGGCAAGAGAGGAGAATGAGAGAGCCAAGTGAAAGGGGAAACCTCTTATAAAACCATCAGATCTAGTGAGACGTCTTCATTACCACCAAAACAGTATAGGGGAACCTCCTCCATGGTTCAGTTACCTCCTGCCCAACCCCCTCCCAACAATATGTGGGAATTATGGGGGCTACAATTCAAGATGAAATTTGGGTGAGGACACAGTCAAACCATATCACTTAGTCTTTACGTAAAATGGGGTCTCACTAAGTTGCTCAGGCTGCTCTTGAATGCCTAGGCTCAAGCAATCCTTCTCCCTCAGCCTCTCGAGTATCTGGGACTACAGGTGTGCATCACCATGCATGACTCCCTCTTTGTACTTTAAATAGCAAATAAAAAGCACCATGACAAGTTGAGAGAGTGCAGAAGAAAGGAGAAGGCTCTCTGTTTTTGTATATGTAACAGCACTTTTATTCTGCTTTTCGAATGAGGAGCTCTGCATTTTCATTTTGCACTGGGCCCCACAAATTATGTAGCCAGCCCTGTCTGAAGCAGTGTAGAAATAACAGCTGTCTCTATCAGAAGGATAGGAAATAAAAATAAACACAAATTATGAGCACTCTGGCATAACTCACTTAATGATAACTGCTCTCGTTGAGACCTCCCTTCTCAGCGTGTGGGCTACTCGCTGTCCATGTTTATTCTTAACTGCACTGAAAAACTACCCACTGCTGGACACACATTTCTCTCCATTTCAGTTGTTTGATATTTTGTCTGAGATTGAATATAGAATACTGTTTTAGGAAATTACAATTTCATAAACACTGTGTGAAAACAAAAGACTCTTCTTTCTCCCTGGACATCTCTCAAAGGCCCTGTCTCTCCATCAGTCTCTCTGCCTCGTGGCTCCTTGTCTTCCACCACTGCCAGTTTTCTCGCCCACTTCACAATTCCTGGAGAGGCTGGACTGGAGTCACTAGTGGCCCAGAATTCGGACAGGCAACCATGCTCTCCTCTACAATGATAGTGCAGGACAGCAGACAGAAGCCAACATATCTCAGCCACACACTCACCCCCACTTAGGTCAAGCCACACTGATGAGCCACAGTTTGGCCTGAGTTCAACTAAGTGGGATTTCCCAAAATGTGCTTTGAGGGATACTAAACCCTGAAGATGCTCTATGAGAAATGTGTTCAGTGCTCAAAGGTATTCAAGAAGAACTGCATAATTGCTCCTCTCTTTGAAGACTCAAAAACACGGTAGCATCGTTAAAGGCTCTGAGAAGTTCTGCAGCAGAAAATAAGCACACAAAACATCCAACCTGTTTCACTTTGATTAACCCAGAATTTCCGAAACTTGTTATTTTCCAAACTGGCTTTTATCTGCTTCTTTGGTGTAACACCTTTGAACATGCCCAGAATCAACAGTGTGTTCCAAGCCAAGCTCTGCACTTGCAGTCTCTAGCTTCACCTCATGGATCCCGGAGGATCCATGCTTCTGCCAGGATCCCAGAGGAAGTCTCTTAGTCTCTCCAAACCTCAGTTTTGTCACTAGTAAGATGGTATTAATAATCCTAGTTGATAGGGTTGTTGTGAGGAGTAATAAGATCACATGTGAAACATCCGCAGCAGGCACTTGATGAAGGTTGTTATTAAAATGCTAAGGATGTGTTTCCCTCCCTGCCTGCAGCAGTCATATCCTGTCTGTCTTCATGTTTCCTGGTCCATCTGTCTCCGTTTTCTTAACCTTCAACTTTGGGCTCAACTTTGGGTTCATTATGAAGTCAGCACCCACCAGCCCAATAACTTTGTGTCTGTGGTTCTCATCTACCAGTGCTACAGGCAGTTTTATAAATCACTTTTTCTTATCCCCATCCTGAAACTGGACTACAGTGGGGAGTGGATCAGAGGTCGAGAAGCTACTTTTTGCTAGCCTCTGATGAAAAGTTTATGGTTTGTGTCCTAATTTGAGAAACGTGGGGGTTTTTTAAATGAGACGTTCCTTTAAATGCACCCAAGTGTTTACAGTTATAAATATTGCAATGCAATAAAATCTGGCTGGGCCCTGTGGCTGCTGAGAGACAGACACCCAGCCCCGAGCTGAACAACATCCAGAGACAGGACATCATGTTCATGGCAGATTCTGGTTAGCGGAACTCTCTGTTCTATGCTGAGATTTTAAATCAATGCACGAGCACCAATGCAGTTAATGCGATGTCCTGTGCTGGACTGGCTGTCGCCGATTCTTTCTCTGCTTCTTAGGTCATCACGACAGCTCTAATCGCAGGGCCTTGTCTCTCTCTGATGGGCCCGATAAGGAGGATCCAGGGAACCTTCCTGAACCTAGTGGGTAAATGCAGAGAGGACAGCATCATGAAGCCACTTTCAGTAAGGTCTTTTGTGGAAGTAGGAGTCAGGGCACAAAGCAGAAACCACTCTGTCAACCCCCAAACAGTCAGACTTAATCCAAGCAATCAGGTGCTTACAGGAGGAAGAGATGTCAGGGCCACCCAGAGGCTATTGGATCAAGATCACATTTCCACAGCTGCAGGCCAGAGGTCAGGAACTGCTGTTGCTGTCCCTGCTGCTGTCACCACGGTTGTTGTGAGCCCATGAAGCTGGTGACCAACAACTGGAACTTGGTGTCTGGCTATTGCAACCACATCTGCCCCTTCTGGTTAACCTCTTCCATCTAAAATTGCGTGAAAGTATCTCAGCCTAAATCTCTCTAGCTCCAAGGGAGTCTAAAAAGGTAATTTTGAAACTTCCAGCCCTTTTAAGACAGACAGGGGATGGGGGTACGTGGAAGGGCATGAGCTGGATTCCAGAAGACTGTCTTAGGCATCTCTTCTAGACAAAACAAGAGTAGCTTGAATTTATTGCCTTCAATTTGCCAGATGCTACGCTAGATGGTTTACATATTTATCCAATTTGATTTTCACAACAACACTCTGAGGAAGGTATAATAATAACCCAATCTTATAGATGAGAAAAATGAGACTCAGTGAGACTGAATAAATGACTCAAAGTCTGTGATGGTGAATTTTGTGTCAACTAGGTGATAGTGGCCAGTCATTTGGTCAGACACCAGTCTAGATGTTGCTATGAAGGTATTTTTTATATATGATTAACATTTAAATCAATAGATTTTGAGTAAAGCTGATTACTCTCCATAGTGTTTGGGCCTCATCCAATCAGATGAAGACCTTTGAAGACGTCCCCTGAGTAAAAAGGAATTCAGTCTCCAGACCGCCTTCGAACTCAAGATTACAATATAAACTACTGGAACCTGTTGGCCTACCCAGCAGATTTTTGTTTTTGTTTTCATTTAGAGATGGGGTCTTGCCACGTTGCCTGGGCTGGTCTCGAACTCTTGGGCACAGGCAATCCTCCTGCCTCAGCCTCCCAAAATGCTGGGATTACAAGTGTGAACCACTGGCCTCACCCAGCAGATTTTGAACTTAACAGCCCCCACAATTATGTGAGCCAATTCCTTAAAAAAGTGCATTCCCTCTCTCTCTCTATCATAAATATATATATGTATATATATGTATGTATATGTGTGTGTGTGTGTGTGTGTGTGTGTGTCTCCTGTTGGTTCTGTTTCTCTGGGGAGTCCTGACTAATATGAAGTCCAACAAGAAGTAGTAAATGTTACAGGTGAATCTCAAATTCATGTTTGTCCAACTCAAAAGCCCATACTCCTAGAAGACAAACTTCAGACAGCCTCATCTTCTTAGACTTTCAACAGCTCTTTCAGTGCTTGGGGGAGCTCCACACTCAAGGCGGCAAAGGTGGACCATGTATTTGGGGCATCTCAGGTGAAGAGAAAGCAGTGGTCCACCTAACTATGTAAACCCAGGTTATGAGGGGATTGCTGAATGTGTTCAATAGCCAGTCTTCAAATATTAATTGAGCACAGTCAGAGACTGTCAGGCTTAATAGAGATGTAAAAAATATATTCAGAGCAACAATAGCAATTGTATGGCCCCTGACTTCCAGTTTGCTGATGATGGCCTCAAGTTGATATTTTCTTGGAAATCACCTAAAAGCAACAAAGAGGTTTCCTGGAAACTCAGGAAACCTGAAAGCAACAAGGAGAACAAGAAACAGAAATTCAAATTCTATCTTTATAAAAATGTAAGAAGGCCGGGCGCGGTGGCTCACGCCTGTAATCCCAGCACTTTGGGAGGCCGAGGCGGGCGGATCACAAGGTCAGGAGGTCGAAACCACGGTGAAACCCCGTCTCTACTAAAAATACAAAAAATGAGCTGGGCGCGGTGGCGGGCGCCTGTAGTCCCAGCTACTCGGGATCGCCAGGATCGCGCCACTGCACTCCAGCTTGGGCGACAGAGCAAGACTCTGTCTCAAAAAAAAAAAAAAAAAAAAAAAAAAAAAAAAAAAATGTAAGAAAGCTGAAGCCCTAAATAGGTGGAAGAATGTCAAAGGATGTAGAAACAGAGGAAGAGCCAGGGAGGGAAGAGAAGAGAGAGTGCAGAGGTTGCAGATCTCAGGCAGCTGGCGAAGCACACCTATCCCAGGTGTTAGGGCACACCTGAAGTTCTTTTGTTGCTGTTTGTTTATTTGTTTTTTGAGATGGAGTCTCACTCTGGCGTGATCTCGGCTCACTGCAATCTCCGCCTCCCGGGTTCCAGCGACTCTCCTGCTTCAGCGTCTGACCAGCTGGGGTCACAGGCATGCACCATCACTCCTGGCTAATTTTTGTATTTTTAGTAGAGACAGGGTTTTGCCACGTTGGCCAAGCTGATCTCAAACTCCTGACCTCAGATGATCTGCCTGCCTCAGCCTCCCAAAGTGCTGGGATTACAGGTGTGAGCCACCATGCCTGGCAACACCTGAAGTTTTAAAACACAGATCTTTTGCTTATAAGAGTGAGAATTGGGTGCTCAGACCAGGAATTGGAGGTTCCCTGCATCCGGTTTGGTCCTGAGGAAGAAAGAAGGGGTCGCATGAGGAATGACACAGGCAAGCCAGGTCTGCAGGAAACAATCAGTGTGGGAGGGGGAGCAAAGAAGCTTTCTGTGGTACCAGACCATTTCTTTGGTACCAGTCTGTATGAATGATGTGAAGAGAAGTAAAGACTCCAACTCACATCCCTGGGTTATAAGGAAAGTTCCTGCTGGCTTGGAACCTGATTTCCTGCATGAACGCCTGCAAGTATCTAATCAAGGAAAAGCACTCTTCATTTAAAGTTTATTCATCAAAAGTCTATATGAAGTTGATTTCTGCTTCTAAACAAGATGGACTAACAGGAACTGGGTTTACCCTCTGCCTGAAAAAAACAAAATTAACTAAAAAAGCAGATGAAATAATGAGAAGCAATGATGTTTAAGATATTGGATATCATACAGTGACATTCAGTGATCTCCGAGAAATGGGAAATAAACAACATGAGCCCCACACTTGCTCCAGGTTACTGCTCAGAGAGAGTTTTGAAGTCATGGCCCAGAGAGGGGAAAACCTGGTTACAGCATGGTGGTCTCTCAGTTCAGCTGAGGGTTAGAGTTTTCAGAAAATAATTACAGAGAGAAGACAGCTTCTGTCTCTGTCTCTCTCTCTCTCTCTCTGTCTCTCTTTGTCTCTGTCTCTCTGTTTCTCTCTCTCTCACACACACATACACAGAGAGAGAGAGAGAGAGACCGAGAGAGAAACAGAGAGACAGAGAGAGAGAGAGAGCGCACACTCCCTCCAGAGATCTATAGAGGGCTGACTTGAGTCTTCTGCTGTGTACTGATCAGTGCATGCACATGAGGAAATTACCTGAGGCCAGGGGGGAGCAAGAACTATCTGAAGGATTAGAGGAAAAGTTCTCACCTAAGATCAGGTACCAGGCAAGGAGGTCTGCTCTCACCACTTCTACTGATACATGCAACAACATGGATAAATCTCATAAAAAAATTATACTGGGTAAAAAAGCCAGACCAGAGAGTGTATATTGTATGGTACCAGTTGCAGAAAATTTTGGAAAAATGCCAACTAAAGTGAAAGAAAACAAACCAAACCAGTGGTGTATGGAAATGGAAAAAAGGGTAGGAAGGGATATAGGGAGAGATTATAAAGGGTACGTGGAAACTTTTTGGGGTGATGAATATGCTCGCAGTTTGACCGGGGCAATGGTTTCGTAGGTGCATGCATATGTTGAAACTGATCTATCAAACTGTACACATAAATATGTGCAGTTTTTGTATGTCATTACACCTCATTGAAAAATACACAAGAAACAATGAAGAGCAGGACAAGAAAAGCCAATGAAACACAATAAACCAGTAAGTGATGGCTCTGAAGAAAAAAACAGAAATCATGTAACAGAACAAATATTTAAAGATGCAATTTATGAAAATGTTTCAGAAATCAAGGAGAACATGAATCTAGCTATTGAAAAGGAACAACAGATTCCAGAAGAAATGTACAAAAGTCCTCATCACTGAGACATGTCCTAGCAAAACTGCCGTACTTCAGAGATAGTCTTTGGGACAGCCAGGCAAAAAGGCTAAGAGAAATGACTTATTAACTTTAGACTTCTCCAAATTAGCATGCAACCCCAGAAGACAGTGTAACTAATCCTAAAATCTCAAAGAAAGAAAGTGTGATCTAAAATTTTTATACCTGGCTTTTTATTTTTAAAATCAAGCATTTTTGTGTATGCAAGAAATTAGGAAAGATTGTTCTTATAAACCCTTCCTGGAGAAACTATTGGAGGACAAACTTCAACCCTAATGATGCTCAAAACAGAAGATAATAATGAATTACACAAGGAACATTGCCCAGTAGAGAAATTGACTGTCCATTGTCAGAATGGAAATGCCTGAAGAGGATTTAAATGTTTTGAAAGAGTATGGTAACTTAATGGTACAGGAGCTTGAAAACACCAGTGTTTCACAATACGGCCAAGAAATAAATGCAGAAAAGCAACCACGTCTGACAGCAGTGGAGATTAAGTATTTGTAAATTGATATACCATGATGCTACTATCCAGTCTGCCTGAGAAAGCAAGGTCGGGCTGCATTTTTATAAGACGCCCTGGGAATATGGAATGTTTACCCTTCTTGGGAGTGGGATACTTGCCATTTTCTTCAGGGGAACACTATTTCTATAATGAGTGGAAATATCAAGTGATTGAACAATGGATCGCACGGAAATTTAAAATGATCTTGGCAGAATTAAAAGAAACCACTTAAAAGTTATTGGATTCATTTTGGGGACAAATAAGAACATTTTAATAGGGTTTGTATTTTAGATTTTGGAATTATTGTTAATTTTCTGAGGTGTGAGCATGGTATTATGGTTGTATAGGAAAACATCCTTATATTTATAGATGATTTACATTGAAATATATAGGAGTGGAGTGCCACAAAATCTAGGAATTACTTCCAAATTTCAAGGCAAAAAAAGGATATGTCATACCTAAGGAAAAAGAAAATATAGCGAAATGAAAATAATGAGTGAATACTGGTGAGGAGTATATGGGGTATTCATTATACTAATCTTTCAACTTTTTCTGTAGGTGTGTGTTTCCAAAATAAAAAGTTATCCCATTCAGAACAGAACATCAAAGCAGCAAAGATATCTTTTAGAGAAATCAAGATCTAAAATAAACATCTTCCTGAGGAAGTATCTGGGCTTAAAGATACAATCAGGTGACTTGAAGAAACAATTCAAATGCACAGAAAGATGTGCTTATAGTTTGGGGAACAGAATGTCAAGAAGACTGGAAAGCTGAAACTTTATGGAAAGGTTACACATCATTTTTTTTTTTTCTTTTGAGATGGAGTCTTGTTGCGGGAAGTCAGGACCCCAAACGGAGGGACTGGTTGAAGCCGCGGCAGAAGAACATAAATTGTGAAGATTTCATGTACATTTATTAGTTCCCCAAATTAATACTTTCATAATTTCTTACGCCTGTATTTACTGCAATCTCTGAACATAAATTGTGAAGATTTCATGGACACTTATCACTTCCCCAATCAATACCCTTGTGATTTCCTATGCCTGTCTTTACTTTAATCTCTTAATCCCATCATCTTCTTCATAAACTGAGGACTCTGTGATGATTGCATCAACTGCACAAATTGTTTGTAGAGCATGTGTGTTTGAACAATATGAAATCTGGGCATCCTGAAAAAAGAACAGGATAACAGCAATGTTCAGGGAACACCAGAGATAAGACTTCTGGCCGCCAGTGAGCCGGATGGAACAGAGCCATATTTCTCCTCTTTCAAAAGCAAATAGGAGAAATATCGCCGAAATCTTTTTGTCTGCAAGGAACATCCCTGAGAAAGAGAATGCACCCTGATGGTAGGTTTATAGATGGCCCCCTCAAGGCGTGCAGTCTTTTATGGTCGAAGTCGAAGGGATGAAATAAGCCCCAGTCTCCTGTAGCGCTCCCAGGCTTATTAGGACGAGGAAATTCCCGCCTAATAAATTTTGGTCAGACAGGTTGTCTGCTCTCAAACCCTGTCTCCTGATAAGATGTCATCAATGACAATGCGTGACTGAAACTTCATTAGCAATTTTAATTTCGCTCCATCCTGTGGTCCTGTGATCTCCCCCTGCCTCCACTTGCTTTGTGATATTTTATTACCTTGTGAAGTATGTGATCTCTGTGACTCACACCTTATTCGTGCACTCCCTCCCCTTTTGAAAATTGGTAATAAAAACTTGCTGGTTTTACGGCTCCGGGAACATCACGGATCCTGCCGACATGTGATGTCTCCCCCGGACACCCAGCTTTAAATTTCTCTCTCATACTCTTTCCCTTTATTTCTCAAACCAGCTGAGATATCTAGGAAATAGAAAAGAACCCACATAACCATTGGGAGTGGGTTCCCCTGATAGAGTCTCGCTCTGTCACCCAGGCTGGAGTGCAATGGCATGATCTGGGCTCACTGCAACCTCTGTGTCCCAGGTTGAAGCAATTCTCCTGCCTCAACCTCCTGAGTAGCCGGGATTACAGGCACCTGCCACCACGCCTGGCTAATTTTTGTATTTTTAGTAGAGACAGGGTTTCACCATGTTGGTCAGGCTGGTCTCGAACTCCTGACCTTGTGATCCACCCTCCTTGGACTCCCAAAGTGCTGAGATTACAGGCATGAGCCACCATGCCCCACCAGGTTACACATTTTTACAGGTAATTTTATTTTAAAACTTCCAGACAGGGGAGCTCCCTAACGAAGATTATCTAAGCAAAGTGAAGAGACAATGTCTTGACATTACTAAGATCAAGAAGAAAAAATTCCAGACTTAAGTTGGCATGGAACAACTATTATTCGGGAAGGAAAAGGTTGGAATGAATGAAATACTGAGCTCAGGAAATGAATTACATTGTATTTGAAATCTTGGAAAGCCCTAGAAGAAGCTCTATTGCACAAAAAGGATGAAACTCTCATTTTGAATAATTACTCTGAGCTGCTGAAACACCTGATGATCAGGGTGAGAAGATAAAAAGTCAGAAAACACAGACAGTAGCTACTGCTTTGACAAAATTAAGAACGGTTGGAAACAGTGGAGTCCATTTCCAATTCCCACTGAGTGATGACGTGTCAGGCATAAGCTGGAAGCACAGAGAAGCTGGACATGGACCTTGGACACAGCATTTCATCAAAGCTCACCTGGAAAATGGATGCACAGCCTTGTAGCTGAAGCACAAGTTCTGAATGCCCTGGACAGGCAGAGAGGCATGGCTCTACAGGAGAATGAATAGGAAGAGGGAGAGCAAGAGCTCTCAGCAGCAGAGGAAGTGAAAGCTCATCAGCAAGTAATTTAAGAACTGGAGGATGAATTACAGGGTGGGTGGGGGATGAGATCTAATAAGATCTAGATTGCTCTTAATGGTCGGAGAGTCCGTGACAGCAGGCATACCGCTGGTGCTGCAGAAAGAGCTTTAGTTGGAAAGAAGAGGCAAACTGTCAGACCTGGACAGAAATTAATACAAGGAAAACCAAGACACCAAAGCTTCCAACACCAATGACTATAACTCCAGGAAGACACAATCACCAAATCCTATTACAGAGAGCTCTCCTGTGCCAAAGCTTATCTTTTGGCCCACATGCTAGAACTGGAGGTGTCCTCTCCCCAGGGCCTGCTACATGAGTTGCTGGGACCAGTACAAAATAAAAATGTGTGTCTCTTGATTAAAAAGCAAAGCCTGAGCAACATGGCAAAACCCAGCCTCTACCAAAAATAGAAAAAAAGAAAAAAAAAAAAAAAAAGAGCAGGGCATGGTGGCACACACTTGTAGTCCCAGCTACTTGAGGCAGGAGGATCACTTGAACCTGGGAGGTCAAGGCTGCAGTAAGCCAAGATTGTTCCACTGCACTCCAGCCTGGGGGACAAAGTGAGACCCTGTCTCAAAAAAAAAAAAAAAAAAAAAGATAAAGAAAAAAAAAGAGCCAGAAAAAATGCCCCTGAAGGTACTAAAATATATAGTATAGCTCTTTCCTTTCTTCTGAGGTTTGGTGCTCTCTGTCAACTTGGCATGGTATTTTTTACTTGCCACTTAAGGTAAATCTCAGTAAAGAAAAATTAAAAATTGTAATTATATCATTCATCTTTACATTATCTAATGGCAGTTTTATGTATGCATTTAGAGACAGGATCTTGCTGTCCCCCAGACTGGAGTGCAGAGGTGCAATCATGGCTCACTGCAGCCTCAAACTCCTGGGCTCAAGCAATCCTCCTCCTTTAGTCCCCTGGGTAGCTGAGACTATAGGTGCACACCACCATGCCTGACTTTTTTTTTTTTTTTTTTTGTAGAGACGTGGTTTTGCTATGTTTCCCAGGCTGAACTCCTGGCCTCGAGTGATCATCCTGCCTTGGACTCCCAAGGGGATTACAGACCTGAACCACCATACCCAGCCCACCAATGACAATTTTAAATGCAAATATAAGAGCATTTATCTCATATGCAGAATCACTGAAACGACACAATTCTCATGTTTTTAGCTCATATATGTATATATTATTTAGTTCGTATCAGAAAAAATGGAAATACTGTGCAAAACTAAACAGTTTTTTATTTCACTTCCGATATACAAACATTCCACCAGCATGCTCTCTCTTCAGGTGACTGAGGAGTGAGGAAGGACTGAAGGTAAAAGGAACCATGTGCTGTCCTGTCTTTCCCTCTCCTTCTGTGTCATAATTGTCAGTGTCCGTGGCTGGCAAATACAGGGAGGTGGCATGAGTGAACAGGATGTGAATGAGGACGGGACAGAGTTCCTTGGTCCTTTCTGTTTCTTAGAACACCATTGCCTTCTTTCTGCATTTAAGGCAAGTTGTGATTCAAAGGGAAAGTGTGGTCTCAGCTTACCCATTCATAGACAGAGCACGCTTACCTTGCTCTTGCTGTCTTGTCTCCCTTAACTCCTATGCATAGAAGGCCCACCAGAATTCTGTGCTCAGAAAACCAAAACACGAGTTCAAAGAGAAAAGTAGGAAGAGTTTCAAGAAGACAACAGCAGAGCATTAGAGCAAGCATGAGGCCTATCTGAGCACAGGGCCATGTGCCACTGCACACACCGCATACCCAGAAGGCCAGCCCTGGCTCCATCCCACAAGTCATCATGGGCTATCTGGGCGAATCCTTTTGTCTCTAAGAGTGGGATCTAGAAGGGAATTTGCAACTGTCAGTCAACCTCTACCTAGCTCTGGAAGCCTCTCACATTCCACCGTGATGGATGACATAGTTGATGCTGTCCCAGGAATACCAGCATGATCTCACCAAAGAGAGGATGCCATTGTCCTGGGTGAATGTACCACCTCCTAACCTAACCTTAGGCACCTCCATGTTTTTTCCTCCCAGACTCCTCCTGGGCCTGCTCTTCCTGACCAAGAGAAGATTCCCTGGACTTTCATCGGGAATGAGGATCCTTCAAGTATTTCATGGACACCTACTTTCTAGATTCATCGTTTCTTGGCCTAAAATGATGCATTCCTTCTGGTTCCCATTGACTCCTCCCAACCCCATGGCCATCCAAGGAGTTGCCTTCACATTTCAGTGTCTGCACTGCCTCCTACATGCATTTGTTCTCAATGTTGTATACAGGACATTTCAGGGGATTCTCTCGGACTTTTAGCCTGAGTCCCTGAATAGAATTTTTAAAACTTTTCATATGCTTCAAAATGAAATATGCCTTTACCTTGAATATTAGACTTGGGCTTACTATTTTAAATGTTCTTTTTTTTTTTTTTTCTTTTTTGCTGACCAAGCAAGTCGACTCTGAATTTTGTAGAAGGGAAAACAATTGTATTTATTAACATGAAGATCACCTCTAAAGCTTTATCCTGCTACATACTTGTTCTAGTTTTAGTTCTTGTAGTTTGGGTCATTGATACATCTTTATTTTTCATTTATTTTCATTTATTTTTATTTTTTGAGACAGGGTCTCATTTCTTGCCCAGACTGGAGTGAAGTGGTGCAAACGTGGCTCACTGTGATCCACGTGATCACTGTGATTGTGCCTCTGCACTCCAGCCTGGGGGACAGCAAGACCCTGTCTCTAAATACATACATAAAACTGCCATTAGATAATGTAAAGATGAATGGTATAATTACAATTTTTAATTTTTCTTTACTGAGATTTACCTTAAGTGGCAAGTAAAAAATACCATGCCAAGTTGACAGAAAGCACCAAACCTCAGAAGAAAGGAAAGAGCTATATATTTTAGTACCTTCAGGGGCATTTTTTCTGGCTTTTTTTTTTTTTTTTTTTTTTGAGACAGGGTCTCACTTTGTCCCCCAGGCTGGAGTGCAGTGGAACAATCTTGGCTTACTGCAGCCTTGACCTCCCAGGTTCAAGTGATCCTCCTGCCTCAGCACCCCCCAAGTAGCTGGGACTACAGGTGGATGCCACCAAACCTGGCTAATTTTTGTATTTTTTGTAGAGACAGGTTTTACCACTTTGACCAGGCTGGTCTCAAACTCCTGACCTCAAGTGATCCGCCCACCTTGGCCTCCCAAAGTGTTGGGATTACGGGGGTGAGCCACCATTCCCGGCCTTGATACATGTTTTTACGTGTTAGGAAAAATATAATATGTTTGAATAACTTTTCTTTCCTAAATTCAAACACACACACACACACAAATTGTTCCCATTCTAACAGTAGAAAATGACTTCATTGATGAATACAAGTAGCAATCCCAAAACGTTGGTCAACAGCTCCTGTGTACTTACTCCCAGAGTGGTACCGACAGCTAGAAAGCACAGCTGTCCTCCTGAGAGAATTGAAGAAAGCCAAACCACAGCAACAACCAAGCCGTGTACATCTTGCAAGGGGTAGCTGGGGTCTCAGCTCCTCTAAGGAGCCCCAGATCCTGGCCCAGCCCACACACTGAAACCATCCTTCTCTGTCCTCCCTTGACCCTTTCATTTTCCCATTCTGTTACCCTCTGCCTACCATAAACTGTTGCATTTTTGCCCAGAGAATAACCTTTATTTAGAGTATTTGGCCCCTGAATTTTTCAAAGTATGTCCAGAGACTCTGGCATCAGAACCCCACCAGGGTTGGGGTGGGGAGAGTTTTAAAGTGCAGATGCCAGCCTCCTCTACAGACATTTTAAAGCAGACTCTCTGGGAGTCCCAGCCATCCGCAGCTTTAACAAGTTCCCTAGAGAACTCTAATGCCCACTGAAGATTAATAACCACTGACCTGGTCCCACTACCCATTTTACCCTGGAGGAAATTGAGGCCCTGAGGTCACACAAGTCAGAAGCAGTGCAGTAGGGACTAAAGTCTGGGTCTTTTCACTCTTAGCCCATCCTGAATCCCTAAACCAGGATCTCTAGTTTCTCTGCAGTTTCTTAATATACACCTTTATCCTTGGTCACTTTGTAAACTCCTAAACAACAAGGACCATATGAATTAAACTGAGTACCAAGCACAGCATTGGGTGTGAAGTCACAAATTGTTATTTCAGCAAGTAGATTAATGAATGGAAAAAAAAAAAATGAATGATGATGCCTACAATGAGGCTTTACAACTTTCCAGTTCATTATTTTTTTGTTGTTGTGTTTTTTTTTTTTTTTTTGACACAGGGTCTCACTTTGTTGCTCAAGCTGGAGTGCAGTGGTGAGATCATGGCTCACTGCAGCCTCAACCTTCCAGGTTCAAGCAATCCTCCTGCCTCAACCTCCTGAGTAGCTGGGACTACAGGCATGTGCCACCATGCCTGGCTAATTTTTTATTTTTATTTTTGTAGAGATGGGGTCTCGCTATATTGCCCAGGCTGTCTTAAACTTCTGGGCTCAAATGATCTTCCCCCCTTGGCCTCCCAAAGTGCTAGGATTACAGGTATGAGCCACTGTGCTCAGCCTCTGGTTCATTTTAAGTTTACTTTGACATGTCTTAATTGCTAGCCATTGTAAGTCCTCTTTGGTAGAGGGCTGGGTTTAAAAGATAAAATAAATGAAGCTGAAAAAAGCAAGGTGTTCCCATGGAGCTAAAAACCCCTGGCCTAACTATTCAAGCACCCAGCACAGGGTACCCAGAAGAATGATTCCCCAGCAGAGCTATCACCCTCTTCCAGCGTCAGCACTTCACCCACACTGTACTGTTTTAATACCTTGACTGTGGCTCTATTCCCTCTCCATGTGGCCAAGGTCAATATTTATAATTGTCTGTTGCCTCCCATTTGAGCTGCTGATGCTTTGATTACATAAACATCCACCACCCCTCACTGGGTCAGGGACTGGGAGGGAGAAGTTCATTAGTCTTTATGGCCATAATAATATTTCATGTCAAGGCAGTGGGGGGATCTGCCCACGCCTCCCTGAGACGTATGGCTGGCTGCAGGCGCTGACTATTGATTGCATCTATAATAATATGATGGCTGCTCTCTGAAGTGGGACATGTAAATACCTTGACTCTCAGGTGGGAGGGAAAAGGTCTTTGTTGAAGGCAGAAGTGTGTCATGAAAGTAGTTTTGCTGGAAATGGTCTCACCAGGTGGCATCTCTTTCCCACAATACCTTCACCCTGCCACTCACCCTAGATGCCTCATCTTCTCGAAACAGAGAGATGGATGGAGAGATGAGTGGAATCGTGTCAGTTAACTTTGATGAGTAATAGTGTTTGAGCATCTGAAGTGAATGTGTCCCTACAGATCTTTGAGTCCAACACCCTCATTACACAGATGAGGAAACTGAGGTTCAGAGAAGCTCCTGCAAATTCAGGACAACACTTAAAAATGCTAGACTCCTAATTGGATATCTAGGATATTAATATTCCTTCATTCTAGTAGATAACGACTATATACTAGGGGTAGAACTGCTTCTAGCCCATAAGGTGCCTTTTTGCAAGTAGGAAAAGGCACCACTTCCTCCCCATGGATATGGGCCTGCATCAGGGTGTATGAGTGGCAAGCAGAGTGGCAGCTGGATCTCAGCCCCCTGCTGTCCCTTGTACAGTAACAACCTGCACAGTTGTCACTGGAGGCTCTGGCTAGGGAAGGACAAAGTTTGTCCCTGAAGACAGGGCCTGAGCCTTATTTACCTCTGTAAATCCCATCTCATGTAGAGCTATGCCTGGCCCACTGCAAGTGGAAGATAAATGTTTACATAAGGAAAGAAAAGAGAGGGGAGAAAGAACAATATCCAATTTCCTTGGGAACTTCATCAGTGAAACTTTGTGAAGGAAGAAAACAAGCAAAACCCAAACAGCCGATTGCTAGGTCTGGTGCAGGAAAATAAAGCAAAATGAAATAGAGTCCAATTAGTTTGCTTAAACAATATTAAACTCCAGAGGAAAACGGAAAGATAGCCCTGCTGACATTACTGAGAGCTGCAGAGAGGGGCCAGGCAATTATATTAGGGAAAACAGATAAGTTTGTGGGTTGCCAAATAAAGAAGCAATCACAGAGATAAAAGCAGGCACTTTCCCCAAACGGAAAGCATAACTAAATCATTCATCAGCTTCCCATGCAGAGCTCAGGCACTTGATCTGGAGACAAATAAGGAGGGTATTTTTTTTTTTTAATGGTGTTATCTTGAATAGGCTGATTCCTTTGCCTCGAGCTAATTTGGATTAATCTGTCTTCCCAGGAGGCTATAAAATTCTTCCTTTTCTCCATAAACCTTTGGAAGGACAGATGGTCACTTATCTGCAAATAAGGTTTGAATTCCCTCCCTCATGACAGGGGTGGGGAGGAGTCTTGGGGAGATGAGGGTGTCAAGAGCAGGGAAGTAGAGGAAAGGAAGAGAGATAAAATCTCGTATCATGTGCCAGGCATGGTAGCTCACGCCTGTAATCCCAGCACTTTGGGAGGCCGAGGCAGGCAGATCATGAGGTCAGGAGATCGAGACCATCCTGGCTAACACGGTGAAACCCTGTCTCTACTAAAAATACAAAAATTAACCGGGCGTGGTGGCAGGTGGCTGTAGTCTCAGCTACTTGGGAGGCTGAGGCAGGAGAATGGCGTGAACCCGGGAGGCGGAGCTTGCAGTGAGCTGAGATCATGCCACTGCACTCCAGCTTGGGCGACAGTGTGAGACTCTGTCAAAAAAAAAAAAAAAAAAATCTCGTATCATGTTTAGAAGTTCAAAAATACCTTTAACATTTTTCTGTCTTGTTTATTTAAACAACAAGTCCCTGTCCTTTTAGAGTCAGCTTTGGCCCGTGTCATCCTGGAACAGGGATTTTGTCATCTTTTTGTAGTCACAGACCCCTTCGAGAATCTGAGCAAATGATGTAGATATCTCCTCAAATAAAAGAAAGACATATGCGTATGTTTATACACTTTCACAATTTCAAAGGGTTCATGCGCCCCCTGAAGCCCATCCTTGGATCCCAAGTTAAAAACACCTGTTCTAGATCCCGGAATGAAACCTATTTTGGAGAGGGTCCTAGAGGCTTCAGTGGTAACACCAAATGATCATTTTGCATTTTAAATGGGTTTGAAGACCTCAGTGCATTAAGAAGAGATGCTTGAAAATGACATAACTTAGAAGCATTAGTGGGAGCCCCGCTGGCTGAGATCTTGGAGAGAAGGAGGAGGAACTGGCAGGGAAGTGCTAGCAAAATCTTTGTAAGGGACAGATACTTTAATACTCAAGAAGTTAGGTCTTAGGCTGGACGCGGTGGCTCATGCCTGTAATCCCAGCACTTTGGGAAGCCAAGGCGGGTGGATCACCTGAGGTCGGGAGTTCGAGACCAGCCTGACCAACGTGGAGAAACCCCATCTCTACTAAAAATACAAAATTAGCCGGGCGTTGTGGCACATGCCTGTAATCCTAGCTACTCAAGAGGCTGAGGCAGGAGAATCGCTTGAACCCGGGAGGAGGAAGTTGTGGTGAGCCGAGATCATGTCATTGCATTCCAGCCTGGGCAACAAGAGCAAAACGCCATCAAAAAAAAAAAAAGAAGAAGAAGAAGAAGTTAGGTTTTCATGAAAGTTCAGCCTTTCATGAAGTTTAGTAATTCATGAATACTACCACAAGGTGAGAGTGCTGCAGTCATACGGCTCTCCTAAGCAAGCTTCTGTTCTGTGTGCATACTTCTGGGTTGCAAAACTAAACCAATAATTTTCCACTTGACTTTTTTTGATAATTCAAGAACAAATACAGAGAGCCAAGTACTCGCCTATCAAGTGCACATTGCTGATGTGGGCAGTGGGGATAGAAAGATAAAGAAGACACATCAGTGTCTTCACATTCCATTCTTTTTTCTTCCTCAAGCAATAATTTGCCATCATGAGACTCGATTTTCATTCCTCAAACTCTTTCAACCATTTTCTCTTTCAGAGTCAGGTAATGAGTACCTATATACCTTTCCTTTTAGTTCTGTAAAATTTGTGTGAGATATACCTGGTATTTCCTCAGATCTCTTGAACTCTGAGATGATATAGACTCTTTTCTCTGATTAATCAAAACAAACAATTGTTTATTAAGCTAGCTCACTATGATACAGATGAAGAAATATTACTAGTCACCAAAGAGTTCACTAAGCTCTCTTCATAAGCTAATGGTAGAGTTCCTAGACGTGCCATCTGTCAGTCATCGCACCCCCACACACATACACACAGCCACTCTTTAGGCTATTGAGAGGTAGGTCTGCTTCCACGAGGCAATTTGGCTGAGGCCTTGAAGGGAATTTCTCTGATTCTCTCTCAAAGCACTCGCCTTCCCTTCTCTGTATTGCCAAGCCCTTATGGTCAGGCATTTAGCATACATTACCTAGTACTTCAGCTACTTGTGTCCACATTCAGTCCCCAGGACAGGGGTGTTTCCATCTGTTGGGGCATCTTTAGTAAAATGCTCAATAAGCCGGTGGTCAACTGCACCAATCAGCAGGATGTGAGCAGTCAGAGAAGAGTGGGGGGTGGGCACACTGGGCAGAAGGAATCACAAGTACAAAAACAACTAGGCAGAAAACTCCAGGCCCTCACAGGAGAGGATGGGTCCTCCCATTGTGACCGGGGAGGTGTCATGAAGATGGAGGAAAACAGAAGGCTGGAAGGGTGGGGAGAAGACAGACTGAAGGGACCTTGAGTGCCAACTTGAAGCATCTGGATTTGGCTCAGCAGGCAAAGGGGAGCCAGCGAAGATTCCTGGTAGAGAAGATCTCAGCAAGATGCAGAAAAGGCAGTGTGAGTAAGCAAGGAGCAGTGGGAACTCACTACACCGATTCAGGGGTGAGATCTTAGGGGCTGCAACTGTGCAGTGCCCTTGACAATGACAAGAAGCGGACTCAAATGAGACAGCTAACGGAAGAACGAATTAACAAGATCTGGTAACTGCATAGGGGGTGGCCAAAGAGAGTGACCTGGGTCCTCTATGGAATGAGATGAAAAGGCTTTGTGGCCAAGACTCACATTCAAAAGAGTATCACATGCAAACTTTTGGGTTGTCTCCAATTTGAACATGCAATTACAAAGACACACGCAAACAAGATTTTCTGTAAATATAGACAAGTTGATTCCAAAAGTTATATGAAAAGAACACCAAAAAAACCTAACTTGAATAGCCAACATTTTTTTTTAAAAAGGAAATTAAAATGGCAAGACTTACATGACCTGATTTTAAGACATGCTATAAACTATGGTAATCAAAACAATGTGGTATTGGGGAAGGGTAGACGTATAGCTCAGTGGAGCAGAGTCCAGAAACAGACTCACATAAATATGATCGATTTTTTCCAAAAGTGCAAAGACAATTCAGTAGTATGTTTTCAACAAATGGTAGGCTGGGCATGGTGACTTATGCCCGTAATCCTAGTACTTTGGGAGGTCAAGGTGGGAGGATCGATTAAGCCCAGGAGCTTGAAACAGCCTGAGCAACATAGCAAGACCCTGTCTTAAAAAACAAACAAGCAAACAACAAACAAACAAACAAACAAAGGTGCGGGACAAGTAGATAGACATATACTTTTAAAATGAACCTATAACTCTCCTCTTATATAAAAATTAACCAGGCCGGGCGCGGTGGCTCACGCCTGTAATCCCAGCACTTTGGGAGGCCGAGGCGGGCGGATCACGAGATCAGGAGATCGAGACCATCCTGGCTAACACGGTGAAACCCCATCTCTACTAAAAATGCAAAAAATTAGCCAGGCGAGGCGGCGGGCACCTGTAGTCCCAGCTACTCGGGAGGCTGAGGCAGGAGAATGGCGTGAACCCGGGAGGCGGAGCTTGCAGTGAGCTGAGATCATGCCATTGCACTCCAGCCTGGGCGACTAAGCGAGACTCTGTCTCAAAAAAATAAATAAATAAAATAAAATAAAAATAAAAAAATAAAAAAAATAAAAATTAACCGAAGATGGATCATAGTCCTAAATATAAAATGTAAAATCATAAAACTGTCATAAGAAAACATCAGGAAAAAATCTCTGTGACCTTGAGTTTGCCAAAGAGTTCTCAGGTATAACACCAATATGATCCACAAAAGAAAACAAGATAAAGTTAACTTCATCAAAATTAACAACTTTACTCCACTAAGGACAGTATTAAGACAGTGAAAATTCAAGCCACAGAATGGGAGAGAAAATACTTGCCAATCATTTGTCTGACAAAGAACTCGTATCCAGAATATACAAAGAACTGTCAAAACTCAATAAGAAACATACAACCTGATTTTTAAAAACAGACAAAAAGGGCTGGGTGCGGTGGCTCATGCCTGTAATCCCAACACTTTGGGAGCCCGAGGCGGGAGGATCATGAGGTCAGGAGATTGAGACCATCTTGGCTAACATGATGAAACTCTGTCTCTACTAAAAATACAAAAAATTAGCCGGGCGAGGTGGTGGGCGCCTGTAGTCCCAGCTACTCAGGAGGCTGAGGCAGGAGAATGGCGTGAACCCGGGAGGCGGAGCTTGCAGTAAGCTGAGATTGCTCCACTGTACTCCAGTGTGGGTGACACAGGGAGACTCCATCTCAAAAAAAAAAAAAAAAATACAAAAAGTTTGAATCAACATTTCACCAAAGAAGATATTCAGATGACAACATACACATGAAAACATGCACATCATTTAGTCATTAGGGAAATACAAAATTAAAATCACCATGATGTATCCTTATAGACCTAGTAGAATGGCTAAACATTTTTTGAATACCTGACAATACCAAGTGCTGTCAAGGATGTAGGAGCAACTTTCCTATGTTGCTGGTGGGAATAATAAATAGTACAGCAATTCTGGAAATGGTTTGTCAGTTTCTTATAGTTATGTATACACTTACCACACAACCTTACATTCCCACTCCTGGGTATTTGTTCTAGAGCAATGAAATTTGTTCATACAAAAATTCATCCACAAGTGTTTATAGCAGCACAGTTCAAAATAACCCAAATTGGGAATAACACAAATATTCTTCAATTGATGAACAAATAAACTGTGATACATCTATACAATAAATAAACAAATCGTACAATAAAAAAAATAAATAAAATTGGCCAGGCACGGTGGCTCATGCCTGTAATCCCAGCACTTTGGGAGGCTGAGGCAGGCAGATCATTTGAGGCCAGGAGTTCGAGACCAACCTGGCCAACATGGTGAAAACCCATCTCTACTAAAAACCCAAAAATTAGCCAGGTGAGGTGGCATGCGCCTTTAGCCCCAGCTATTCGAGAGGCCGAGGCAGGAGAATTGCTTGAACCCAGGAGGCTGAGGTTGCAGTGAGCTGAGATCATGCCACTGCACTGCAGCTTGGGTAATAGAGCAAGATTCTGTCTCAAAAAATATATAAAAATAAAATAAAAAATAATAAAAGTAGCAATAAAAAAGGACAAACTACAGATGCATGTAACAACTTGGATGGATCTCAAAGGCATTATGCTGAGTTTCAAAAGATTACATACTGTATGATTCCACTCATATGGCCTGCTGAAAAAGGTGATAGGGACATGCACTAAGCTAAGTAATGCCCCAAAAGGTATTACTGGAGTCTGTGAATGTTAATGCATCTGGCAAAAAAGAATTTTTCAGGTGTGATTAAATTAAGGATCTTGAGACGAGGCTATAATTCTGGATTATCCAAGTGGGCCTCTAATGCAATCACAAGTGTCCTTATAAGACCGAGGCAGAAGGAGATTTGACACAGAGGAATTGGTCATAGGAAGAGGGAACTGAGAGAGAGACTCGGAGATGCTAGCCATGAAGATTAAGCTAATGTGCCCACAAGTCAAGGAATGCTGGCAGCCACTGGAAGCTGGAAGGGGCAAGGAATGGATTCTCCCCTAGAAATGTTGGTGTTGGAAATGTGGCCCTACAGACACCTTGACTGTGGCCCCATGATGTTGAAGTTGTACTTTGGGACTCCAGAACTCTGAGAGAATAAATATCAGTTTTCGAAGTCACTAAGTTTGTGGTAATTTGTTACCATAGCCACAGGAAATGAATACAGGACAGAAAACAGGTCAGCGGTTTCCAGGGCTTGGCACTCCCCAGGGTGCTGCCATGGTTCTGTAGCATATTTGTAGTGATGGTTACCAGAATCTAGGCCTATGTCAAAATTCATAAAAACTAAACACCAAAAAACTGAATACTACTGTATTTAAAATTTTTAAAAATCAATCAATCAATCAGGCCAGGTGCGGTGGCTCATGCCTGTAATCCGGGCACTTTGGGAGGCCGAGGTGGGCAGATCACTTGTGGTGAGAAGTTCGAGACCAGCGTGACCAACATAGTGAAACCCGTTTTTACTAAAAATACGAAAATTATCTGGGTGTGGTGGCCCGCGCCTGTAGTTCTAGCTACTCGAGAGGCTGAGGCAGGAGAATCGCTTGAACCCAGGAGGCAGAGGTTGCCGTGAGCCAAGATCATACCACCGCACTCCAGCCTTAGCGATACAGCGTGACTCCGTCTCAAGAAAAAAATCAATCAATAAAAACTTAAAAATAAAAAATATATATACTAGGGCCTCAAAAGAAGAAGCGGTCCCAGCCTCTCCCAAGCTCTGAGATGCCCTGGAAGAATGCTGAAGGGAAACCAGGTCTCCAGCCTGTGTGACTCCAGGGCCATTACAGGAAGTGGAGAAAGGGACTGGTGTGTGGTGTGTGTGTGTGGAGGGGAGGAATCATCAAGCTAGGAATCATCAACTTCCTAGACACAGTGAACTTGAGGAGACCTAAGGCTTTCCAGGTGGTGATGAGGAAGGCGGTTGGAAACCATGTCTCTGAGGGAGGCAGAACAGTATGTAGGAGACATGAGAGTGCACTGATTATGAGCACAGATTTCCATACAACGCAACGTATATGAGCTATGTGACTTTGGCAAGTTACTTAGCCTCTCTGAACCTCAGTTTCATCTTCTTTAAAATGGGACAGTCCTCACACTTACCTCAAGTGAGGGTTCCACGAGGGAACGGCAGTAAACACGTAATCTTGTGCCTGCCACGTGATAGAGCAGGAAATGTGAGCTGGGACAATTATTGTCAGGACAGTGATCGACCTCGAAGTGACTTAGAATCGGATTTGGGATCATTGCAGAGACTCAAGATGGATGCCACAGAAGTGGTGAGGGCCTGCAGAAGAGACCGAAGAATAGAGGGCGGAGGCAGAGCTGGAGACGAGGGGCTGTTCTGGAGGCAGGAACAGAGCCAAGTAGCTGAAAGAGGATGCAATGGTGTGTATTCGTTTGCTAGGGCAAACTAACGTGCTTGGTGCCATAACACAGTACCACAAATTGGGTAGCTGAAAACAGCAGAAATCTATCTCACAGTTCTGGAGGTCAGAAATCTGAGATCAAGGTCAGTGGAGTTGGTTCCTTCTGAGGGCTCTGAGGGAGAAATCTGTCCTGTGCCTCCCAGTAGCTTCTAGGTGGTTCTGGGGTGCTGCTATAACAAATACTTAAAAATGCGGAGGTGGATTTGGAATTGGATAATGGGTGGAGGCTAAAAGCATTGGAAGGTGCATGACAGAAAAAGCCTAGATTACCCTCAAAGAGACTGTTGCTAGAAACATGAATCTCTCTCTCTCTCTTTTTTTTTTTAACCTTTGTGGAGACAGTTTCATTCTTGCCCAGGCTGGAGTGCAGTAGTGCAATCTCGGCTCACTGCCACCTCCATTTCCTGGGTTCAAGTGATTCTGGTGCCCCACCCTCCCAAGTAGCTAGATTACAGGCGCCCACCACCATGCCTGGCTAATCTCTCTTCCTTCCTTCCTTCCTTCTTTCCTTCCTTCCTTCCTTCCTTCCTTCCTTCCTTCCTTCCTTCCTTCCTTCCTTCCTTCCTTCCTTCTTTCTTTCTTTTACTAGACATGAACTTTTGCCATGTTGGCCAGACTGCTCTTGAACTCCTAGTCTCAAGTGATCGGCCCATCTCGGCCTCCCAAAGTGCTGAGATTACAGACGTGAGCCATGGTGCCTGGGAGCAACATGAATGTTAAAGGTGCTTCCAGTGAGGTCTCAGACAGAAATGAGGAGCAAGTTGGAAACTGGAGGAAAGGCGATCCTTGATATATTACCTCAGGGCTGGCGGAGAATAAACGCGATGGTCTCTGTGCATCAGTTGTCCAGCAGACCTGAGGGCTCTACTGTCTGGCTATAGTGTCTCACCATGGGGCCAGCATGAGGTTCAATAGAGGAGGGCAGGTGGGACATAGTCCCAGCTCCGGGTAGGGAATTGCTGGGGTCTGGGGAGATTTGCAGACGAGTTTCTTAAAGGCAAGGGGTGATGAATGCTGAGGGCCTGTCTGTGGGGTCCCTCAACTGCAAATTCCTCCTTCCCACTCTCCTCTTCACCTTTGTCTCCCACAAACTCCCCAGCGCTGTTTTCTCCGGGCAGAAGCCTTCCAGCCTCACCCCTCTCTGCCCAGGGCTTTTTGCAAAAGGTGTTTCAGAAGCCCTGGCAACAGCTCCTGAGGCCTGTGGGATGGGAACTGTGAGTCTCATTTTATCAACAAGAACATGGAGGCTCAGAGAGGCTATCAGAGTTATCCAAGTCACACAGCGTGTTGAGGACAGCAGTATTCACGCCCTGGTCTCTACACTCCCAGGCCGGGGCTGGACACACTGCACCACGTGGCTTTGGTTTCTGATGGTTCTTGCTTTGGGAGCCTTTGCCTGAAGGAAAAAGGGAAGCCAGAGGCAGATTCCCTGAGTTATCTGGTTCTGATCCCAGCCAGAGAGCATCTGGCTTTGGGGAGGTCTTGGTCTTCCAGGCACTTAGAGCATCCTCACAGCAGGGACAGGACGCTTCGGCTTTGCTGGCGGCGTGACCACAAGGGGGCAGTGGCGCTGCATGTGACGATCTACGGGCGGGCGGGAGGGAGCTCGAGGTCTCCAGAGACGGGCAGGTGGCTCCGCTTACCCGCGACACCCTCAGAGCTCCCAGCTGCCGGGATCCTGCCCAGACACCTCCCCTCCAATGAGCGCTCATCAGCCTTCAGAGTACATAACTTTGATTCTCAGTGGTCTCTTCCGGGTTTCCCCGAGCTGGGGCGGGGCTTGCTGCTGGAGGAGCCTCCACCTCCCACCACAAACCCCCACATTCAGCCCCAGCTCGAAATTACCGGAGTCCCCTTCACTTCACGCTTCCTCCTCCTTCTCTCTCCTTCCTCGGGAGCTTAGAATTTGAAGAGGGCAGCTCCTCCAGGCGTTCTCAAAGTGGGTTCCACAGAGCCTGTGAGATCCCTAAGGGAAACCCCCCAGGAACGTGCGGGGAGCAAGGTGGGCTGGAGAAGGACTTGGAACTGTTGGAAGAAGAGTCCAAAAGTCCATGCCAACATAACCGGCTGAGACTCTGTCACTTGTCCCGCCATCATTAACCAAGCACCTGCTATGCGCTGGGCGTCTAGACACTCGGGAGACAAGAGAGAGCAAAACAAAGATGCCAGCCTTAGAGAGACATAAATGCCATGGGGAGTTCTATTTGTTCTGCATCAAAGCAAAAGTGACAAGAGAGATAATTTACAAACTCACCACACATCACCTAATTGTATGACTGCTGGATCCAGGCAGCACCCTTCTTGTGATCTTTCTTTTCTTCTTATTCCTGGTCCTTCTCTTCCATCTTTCATGGCTCCTGGACACCTCCTTCAAGGCGAGAGCTCATGACAGGCAAGAAAGGAGCCACACAGGGCAAGGGTTGAGTGGGGAGACAGCTTGTCACACAGGGCAGGGCACGAAGACAGGATGCCGGAGGCCCCGCGGTGAAGCCCTTTGGTCCCTCACTCAGCCCGTGAATCTGGTGTGCTGGAGCCTGAGGAGTCAAGAAGAAGGACTGCTTGGCAGGGATGACTTTAGTCCACAGACCTCACGCTCCAACCCTCTCTGCCCCACAGCAGCGGGAGGGGAAGAGTGAGGGAATGGAATGGAGGGGCAGGACTCAGCGGGCAGAGTCTGGGCAGCCCTCGGGGAATCCCAGAGTCACGTCTGTTAAGAAGACGCAGGCCAGACCTCCCTGAACTCCAGCCCAGAAACAGACTGCTGTTTCCTAAGTGTTTCTACAGAAGCTGCCGCAACTCAGGGAAAGTGAACTCATCCCATATATGTGGGAGACACATATGCAGAGTACAAAACAGTCCTCAGGGTACCAGCTTCTCAGGGAGCCCCAGTCTGAGGGAGACACAGCCCCATCCTCAGGGACCCCCAGACTAAGGGAGATGCAGCCCCGTCCTCAGAGACCCCCATTCTGAGGGGAGACACAACCCTGTCCTCAGGGAGTCCCAGTCTGAGGGGAGACACAGCCCTGTCCCCAGGGAGCCCCAGTCTGAAGAGAGACACAGCCCTGACCTCAGGGAACCGCAGTCTGAGGGAGACAAAGCCCCGTCCTCAGGGAACCCCGGTCTGAGGGGAGAAGCAGTCGCAGTCTGAACTGGAGAGAGACCCCACCTCTAGCATCTTGGATGGGCTATCCCTGTGCCTCCCTGCCTCTGTCTTTCTGCCTCTCTATTCCTGTCTCTCTCTCACGCAAGCGCATTCACACAAACACATCTACACGCACATACTCACATGCAGACATTCAGAAAGAAGTCTTAAAAGCACTGAAGACCAAATCTCAATAAATGTGAAGAGCACAGCTCAAACTCCAAGCACAAGTCCAAACCCACCTCTCTGCCTGTGGTGAGTCAGGAAAGACCTTGAGGTTGAGCTGCCAAGAGTGAGGAACTCACCGGAACTCACGGGCTTTGAATCCTGTTGCACCCTCTGAGGCTCTGAGAGGGAGAGCCCTCGCCTGCCGACCTACCCTCATCCGCATGGTGACTTTCTAGCTCCGATACTGGGTCGGACTGCAGAGGAAGCAGATCCTGAGGACTAGGAGCGCTTAAAGTGACCGAGAACATCGAGGGATGGGGTGACGCGGGATGGTGAAGCTGACCACCCCGCTGTCCAAGCTCCCCGTGGGAGGCCAGGCCGAAAAGTAAAGAATACCCCCACCCTCGCACCCGCCTCACACACACGCTTGTCTTAACTCCCAGAGACCTGGGCGCCAACAGGATTTAGCACCCTCCAAGGTTCCGTCCCATGGTTCTGTCTGGGCCTCTGTGCTGGGGAGGGTCAAGGGTCTGGGCACGAGGGACCCTAAATAGGTTCTGGTCCAACAATATTTGGAAACTATCGTTTTTGCCACTTGCATGACCTGTCGCTTTCTGTTGCAAGAAAAGGGACACCCCAATTCATTCATAAGCATTATGGAAATTAGAAGAATTAACACTGTTCAAATGAGAGGTGGAAGAAAGGAAGAATTCATGAGTGATCTAGGGAAGCAGAGAAGCTCCAAAATCAACTTTTATAGCACTCTTTAAACTCAAGACTGATTCCCTTCCTTGTTATCCGGTCCGGAGGCAGAGGGATGAAGCACTGACATCTCTAACCCCTAAGGCTCAAAGTGGCAAGATCACCTGTCCCTCAGGGACAGTCACACTGCCAGTGACGTGGAGCTCATTCTCTCGTGCAGCTGCCCTGGCTTTGCTAGACGGCCCTGCGTGGCGGGATTTGGATTGTGAGGCTGTTGGGGCCCCTGCCCTCCACCTGGTCACAGGTAACTCTAGCAAAGAAGAAGATGGCATGCTGAGCCTTGGGTTCCATTTTACAGGGAGCCTTCCTGTCTGAGACTGGGAGCTCCTTCTGGAAAGACAGATTTCACAGATGAGATTTTGCTCTGAAGTGGCCCCACTGTGCTCCCAGACGGCACAAGGGAGGTGGGGGTAGCACGGTGAGGAGGCTTGGCTCTGGGCTGTGCTGGGATGAAGGTACATTCACCAGGAGCGCTGCCTGGTCCCATCAACAGGGTGGGGGTGGAAGGCGGGTGTCCAGGCCTGGCGTGGTGCCTCTTGCCTTGGCATTTCCCACGCCTGGATTATGGTTCAGCCAGACTTCCTGTGCAGGTCTGACCAGTCCTGAGCCCTGGGGGGCAGCGGAAGGTGTGTATGCCCTAGGGCTATGCTGCCTGTCTGGTGGACAAACAAGATGTTTATTCAGTAAAGGCAAAAGGAGAAGCCCAGGGATGAAGCTGCTGGTGCCCCAGCCCTTCCTTCCTGTCTTCCCCTCCCAGTGCCACACACACCCCAATCCAGAGCTCAGAGCACTAGAGTCAGAGCCCCAGGAAGACACACAGGCACACCCAGATGTCAACACTGAGGACCCCATGGGCAGACAGACACACAGCACACACATACACACACCATGCAACAAGGGGACCTCTGTGGACAAGCCTTATGTTCTCTTTTCTGATATAACCTTCCTACACACACAGCCTTTGTGTTTTAAAGTCAATTAACCCTGGAAAAACACAAAGTTAAAGGGGTGGCGCCGGTCCAAGAGTGTCACAGCAGCCACCAGTGCCAAGACGGAGAATTGGCCTTGAGAGGGTAGGAGGTGGTGGCTGGCAGCAAGGGCAGGGCATCCAGGGTACAGTTGTCAGGTTTGCGGTGTGGCGCCTCTGGGGTGGACAGATTGGGCCTTGATCTTGGATGCTGTCCTGGGAGGCTAATAGGATGAAAGACCTACCTCCCCAGACTGAAGAGCCAGGCTCTGGGGAAAAGAAGAGGTGGCATGCTGAGCCGCGCATTCCATTGTACAGGAAGCCCCAGAACCTTCCTGGCTGAGACTGGGAGCTCCTTCTGGAAAGACAGATTTCACAGATGAGAGGCAGAGCAGAGCAGAGCAGGCAGGGGGACAGATGGACTCCTAGAGGGAATCTGGGGCCCTTGAGGGCTATGCTACCCGCAAGTGTGGTTCATGCGTCTTAGAAATGCAGAATCTTGGGCCAACCCAGATCTACTGAATCAGAGACTGGTTATTCACATACATATGAAAGCTTCTGAGGCACCTCTCTAGGAGCTTCCTGAACCTTGGATGAGAGTTTTCCCCTGGGTAAGGCATGGATTACAACATCACTCCTGGTAGACCGTACTCCTGGGTTTGGAAGGCACCTTAGGAGGTCAGCCCAGCTATTTCCCAAGCTCCAGGTGGGGTTACAGCCCTGGCCTTTCAGGTGGATTCATTCATTCATTTCACAAATGTTTATTGTGGCACCATGCCAGGCATTAGGGATCAAACAATAAGTAAAAGCCAGACCAGGTCTCTGCCCTCTTGGAGCTTTCAGGCTAGTGGGACTGACAGGTAAGATTTTCCTGAAGAAGTGTCGCTTGAGTTGCGTTTTGAAAAGGTCACCTTGGTGAAAAGAGGAGAGAAGCATATTTTAGGCAGTGGAACAGCTCATGTAAAGGCCCTGAGGCAAAACAGGGTATGGCTGGTTTTTAGAACTGAAAGGTCAGTGTGGCCAGAGAGCTTAGAGTGGGGAAGACCATTGCCTCTGATGAGATGAGTGCCTCCAGTAAGGTATCTGTGCCTGCCATACCCTTTGATTAATGGGTTACAGAGAACCCTAGAATGTTAGAAAGTGAAGGAACCTTGGTCTTCATTCAGGCCAATGCTGTGAACCTGGCTTCAAGCCTCAGCTCCATTATAAATTAACTGTAAATGTGAACTTGGGTCATTGTTTTCTCATCTGAAAAGCGTCCAGTTGGGGGTGCAAGAAGTGACACCTACTTTGTCTAGACTGGGAGGGTGTCACATAAGGCTTCACTGAGGAGCTATTTTTATTAGGACATAAAATAGGCTGCTATAAAAAGAGACCCCAAAATACAGAGACTTAAACAAGAAACACTTTGGTTTCTCTCTCATGTAAACGTCTGAGTAGATGGTCCACAATATGGCAGCTCAATGGTGGGGGAAGCCACGTGCCTTCTGCTTTGTTGCACGGCCACCTTCGGCATATCACTTCTGTTTCACGTGGTCCAAAGTGATTGTTTCAGCTCTTGCCATCACATTTGCACTCCTCTTCCTTTTAAAGGCACGATCCAGAGGTTGCACATGCCATGTCTGCTTATATCTCATTGGGACATAACTCAGTCATGTGACCACATACATAGCTGCAAGGGAGTCTGAGAAATGTAGTCTTTAGCTAGGGATCCAGCTACAAATTCAATTACTATGTAAGAATAGGAGAATGGGTATTAGGAGGCAACAAGTAGCCTCTGCCACAGGGGATGACCTGGGGTTTGAAGGTGAAGTTGGGAGCCAGGGCTCTCCAAGCTTCTTCTCCTCCTTGAGCTGCCCTAGCCTGCTTTACTGAATTCAACAGGGCCAGGCCCCATCTTGCTCCATAATCCACCCCTATTCCTGCCAACTTCAGGAAGTCGAGTCAACCTGCAGAGGCTTTGGTAGTGTAGGGTTGCAGTCATGGAAGGTAGGCAGGCCCCATCACACCACATGCTGGGTTCTAGGAGGGTTCCAAGCAGGCTGGTAGGACAGGCTCAAGATGAGGCAGGTTTCCATGCCTCACACTTGTCAGAGGCTACTGCTGCCACCCTTGTCACTGTGGGAGAGACCAGTCTGGAGTGGGCGGTGGGCTGGCTGTGTTTTCATGACCTGTTCCTGAGCTAGCACCGGGGCTGGTCCCCATAGTCATGTAACCAGCTGGCAGCAGCAGTTGGGGTGGTTTAGGAGCTCTTTCCCCCAGATTGTCTGACTCTGAGAAAGTCAAAACAACCAACACCAGCAGATTCTGGGGGCTTGTGCCCTGTGGGCTGTCTGGGCAGCTCATCCTAGACTTCACTGGCAATGGCTCTCTTTTGGGGCCCCTGCTCTCCATGCTTGTTTTATCTGAGAAGGGTTATAGATGGGGGTGAAGTAGGCGCTATGGTAGAGGAGGGTTTCCCAACTTCAGCACTATTGACATTTGGGGCTGGAAAATCCTTTGTTTGCAGGGGGCCGACCTGGGCATCGTAGGATGTTTAGCAGCATCCCTGGGCTCGACCCATGAGACGCAAGTAGCACCCCTACTCCCTCCCCCAGGGTGCCAAATGTCTCCTGGGAGTGTGGGTGAATCAATCCTGACTGAAAACCACTGGTGTTGGTGGAAAAGATCCTGATGTACCAAAGGAAGAAGTCAGGCATGGATGGATGGAAGGAGAGGGAGAGAGAGCAAGAGAGAGAGGGAATGGGGGAAAGGAAAGGGGAGAAACAAGTGGGCAGAGAAAAAAGGGGGAAGGATAGGTACTGAAAGTGAAAAAATAACATTAAAAGGAGAAAATAAAAGAGAGAGGCAAGTTTAGAGAGGTCAGGCCCTAGAAGGCAGGGGCTAGAGATAGGGGTTGGGGGATGTCAAGCAGGTCATCAGACCCCAAGTGTTGTGCTAGGGTCTGGAGATGTGATGGGGCAATGTAGGAGCTGGCCTGGGGCAAAGGGGCCGTCTCAGAACTCTAGAGTTTTGGTCGAAATTGAGAACCTGGATTCCCATCCCCTAGCAACCAGGCCACACAGCAGAGCTTTTAAGGGTCATTCCTTAGCAGGGATCAGCAGGCAGCCAGACTCCTCAAGCTTCTCCCAGGTCTCTGGATCTCTTAATGGGGTTGGAATTTGGATGTAGGATCTCTTCAATGTTTCTTTTTCACCTACAGAGAATTTTCACCACCAGTGACTGGGCCATTGCATAGAGGACTGACTGCTTTTGGTCTCTGCTGTCTCCTAAAACCCTACTCAGATCATACTGAGAAGGCATAACCCGCAAGGACAAGAAAAGTGAAGTTGTGGGTGGGGTCAGCAAAATTCTGGAAACTGAAAAGAGGAAGGACAGTTACTCACCCCCCGGAAGCAGTTGCACACTAGCTGCCTGGCCTGGAGGTGGGAGGATGGTCAGGATGGCATTGAGAAGCAGGCTTCTTTGAGATTCGAGATTTGAGCTTAGGGAGCCTCCAATGGAAACACTCGGAAACACTGGATACCTCAGAAGCGGGTGCCAGGGTGGAGGGCTGAGAGGGACTAGCTGGAAGTGTGTAAAGAGGCAATGAGAGCCCCAGATTCCCTCCTACTTCTTGCAAATCCTTCTCCACAATAGCAGAAAATGGGCTGGCTTATAGAGAGGTTAACACAGGTGAGGCTAGAAATTAAGTGCAAGTCTGCACAGTGAAAGTAGTTTCTCCAAGCCCTTCCCCACTCAGCATCAGGACATCGGAAATGGTTTATATCTCTGAGCAAATCTGGGGGACTCAGCAAATTACTGGGAAATTGACCCAAGAGAAAGGACCTACAGATGCTGACATGTAGGGGGTTCTCAATGAAAAAGTTGGCTGGCCACCAACTTTACTGGGCACCAGCCCTGTTCACATACAGCCAACCTTTGAACAACACGGGTTGAACTGTGCAGGTCCACTTATACACGGATCTTCTTCCACCTCTGAGACAGCAAGACCAGCCCCATGTCTTCCTCCTCCTCATCCTACTCATTGTGAAGATGACCAGGATGAACTCATTATGATGATCCACTTCCACTTAATAAATAGTAAACAGGCTGGGCACAGTGGCTCACATCTGTAATCCTAGCACTTTGGAAGGCCGAGGTGGGTGGATCATGAGGTTAGGAGTTCCAGACCAGCTTGGCTAAGATGGTGAAACCCCGTCTCTACTAAAAATACAAAAATTAGCCAGGTGTGGTGGCTTGTGCCTGTAATCCCAGCTACTCGGGAGGCTGAGGCAAGGAATTGCTTGAACCCGGGAGGCAGAGGTTGCAGTGAGCTGAGATCGCGCCATTGCACTCAGAGTGAGACTCAGTCTCAAACAATAAAATAAATAAATAGTAAACATATTTTTCCCTTCCTCATGTTTTTCTTAATAGCATTCTCTTTTCTCTAGCTTGCTTTATTATTGGAATACGGCATATGTCATATATAACACACAAAATACATATTAATTGATTGTTTATGTTATCAGTAAGGTTTCCCGTCATTAGTAGCCTATCAGTAGGTAAGTTTTGGGGAAGACAAAAGTTATACATGAGTGTTCTTGTACACCCCTTATCCTGCACAGGTGTGAATGTGACTATAGGGTAAACTTATAGAAAGGGGATCACACCCTCTTACCACACTGTCTAATAACATGCGCGTTCAACCCTAGCCCCCATGTTGTTCAAGGGTCAACTGTAATCAGAGCTTCAGCCTTAAATACCAATGGACAACCAAGTATCACTAGGTATTGTAAGAGAGGCTTCACTATGAAAAAGAGAAATCAAAATAAACAAGAAAAAAATTGTTTTAAATACTCAGAGATGGTACATAAAAACGGAATACTTGGGAGGCCAAGGCGGGCAGATCACAAGGTTGGGAGATCGAGACCACCCTGGCTGACACAGCCAAACCCTGTCTCTACTAAAAATACAAAAAATTAGCCGAGTGTGGTGGCATGCACCTGGAGTCCTAGCTACTTGGGAGGCTGAGGCAGGAGAATCGTTTGAACCTGGGAGGCGGAGGTTGCAGTGAGCCGAGATCAAACCATTACACTCCAGCTGGGTGACACAGCAAGACACCGTCTCAAAGAAAAAAAAAGAAAACAGAATACGTATATACAAATATATCTGTTGTCTCTTTGATATAATATTCTCAGAAAAATACCACAACCTTTGAATAAAGAAAAAGATGCTATGAGAAAAAGTAATTTTCACAAAATAGGAAACATTCTTGAAAATTAAAATTATGGGCTGGGTGCGGTGGCTCATGCCTGTAATCCCAACACTTTAGGAGGCCAAGGTGGGCAGATCACCTGAGGTCAGGAGTTCAAGACCAGCCTGACCAACATGGTGAAACCTGTCTCTACTCAAAATACAAAAATTAGCCTGGTGTGGTGGCACACGTCTGTAATCCCAGCTATTCGGGAGGCTGAGGCAAGAGAATTGCTTGAACCCAAGAGGTGGAGGTTGTAGTGAGCCGAGATTGCGCCACTGCACTCCAGCCTGGTCGACAGAGACTATGTCTCAAACAAACAAACAAACAAACAAAAAATTTGCCTAGATCTTTAAAAAGTCAACGCTGGGCCAGGTATGGTGGCTCATGCCTATAATCCCAACACTTTGGCAGGCCGAGGTGGATGCATCACCTGAGGTCAGAAGTTGGAGACCAGCCTGGCCAACATGGCGAAACCCCATCTCTACTAAAAATACAAAAAATTAGCCAGGCGTGGTGGCGTGCATCTGTAATCCCAGTTACTCTGGGGGCTGAGGCTGGAGTATCGCTTGAACCTGGGAGGTGAAGTTTGCAGTGAGCTGAGATTACGTCATTGCACTCCAGCCTGGGCGACAAGAGTGAAACTCCATCTCAAAAAAAAAAAAAAAAAAGGCAATGCTATGGGGCAACAAAAAGATAGGAAGACTACGATAGATTTTAGAAAGACTGAGGGGAACTAACAACCGAATGGAACCAGATAAGATCCCAGTTCACACAGACTAGTTACAAAAGATAATTTGGGCACAATTTAGAAAATTTAAATATGGATTTTAAAGATATTAGAAAATCATTGTTAATTTTCTTAGGTGTGATAATAGTGGTATGATGATGTAGCAGAATGTCCTTAATCTTAGGATCTACAGACTAAAGTATTTAACAATCAAGAATAATGTGTTCTAGCGTGCACTAAAATCTCAGAATTTACCACTGTATAGTTCATCCATGTAACCAAAAGCCATTTGAACCCTAAAAACTATTGAAATAAAAAAACTAATAAAAAATGTTGAAATAGTTCTGCCAAAGTATACATGCACTATATAGATATGTAATTGATTGTTCCTTCTTGTTTCACACTAATACAGTAGCTACTAGTCACTAGTCACTTGTGGCTACTAATTCTTGACATCATCTGAACTGAGATATACTGTGATTACAAAACACATGCTAGGTTTTAAAGGCTTAGTACAGAAAATGAATGTAAAATATCTCAATAATTTTATATTCATTTCATGGTGAAATAATATTTTGAAATAAATAATATATATATATATATATATATATATATTTTTTTTTTTTTGAGATGGAGTCTGGCTCTGTCACCCAGGCTGGAGTGCAGTGGCCGGATCTCAGCTCACTGCAAGCTCCGCCTCCCGGGTTTACGCCATTCTCCTGCCTCAGCCTCCCGAGTAGCTGGGACTACAGGCGCCTGCCACCTCGCCTGGCTAGTTTTTTTGTATTTTTTAGTAGAGACGGGGTTTCACCGTGTTCACCAGGATGGTCTCGATCTCCTGACCTCGTGATCCGCCTGTCTCGGCCTCCCAAAGTGCTGGGATTACAGGCTTGAGCCACCGCGCCCGGCCAAATAATATATATTTTTAAGTTAATTTCACCTGGTTCTTTTTACTTTGTTAATGTGGCTACTAGAGAGTTTAAAATTATGTACATGGCTCACATTGTATTTCTATTGAACAGCACTAACCTAGGTAGAGGGGAAAAGTACTATTTTATTGAAGTATTGTTTATATTAAGTATCATTTAAGTATACTATTTTTTCAACTTTTCTGTATATTTGCAATTCTCTTAATAAAAAGTTAAGAAGAAAAAAAGAAACAAAATGAAAATAAAGTAGAATTTTAAAAAATCTGTTAGAGGGTTGAGAAAAAAAGATGAGAAAATCCTCTCGAAAGTAGGATAAGAAGACAAAAAGTAAAGATTAGAAAACCAGAAGACCAATCCAAGTGGTCCCACTCAAAAAGATAGAACTTAATAGACCCAGAAAGGAGCACAGGGCATGTGCTTCTAGATTGAAGGAGAGCTCTAAGGACCTGCATGGTGAATGGAAAAATATACCAACCAATGCACTGGAAATAAAGAGATTCTAAAGAATTTACAGAGAGAGAGAGAGACAAAAAACAAAACAAAAACAAACAAACAAAAAAAACCAGCCATATCTGAAGGCCTAGGGATTAGCATGTCACTGAACTTCTCCACAGCCATAAAGGAAGCTGAAAGACAAAGGAAAAAACTCAAAATTTTGAAGAAAAAAAATTTCAAGCCTAGATTTAGATACCCAGCCAAACTGTCAACCAAGCTTGAAGGTAAAATAAAGATCTTTTTAGACATACAAGGTCTCAAAAAGTTTACCTTCCTTTCACCATTTCTCAGGAAATGATTGAAGGAAGCATTTCACCAAGCAAGGAAGTAAACAAGAAAAGACAGATGGCATTGGATTCAAAAAACGGGGACTCCCATGTAGGGTGAAGGCAAAGGGAATTCCCAATTAATGGGGAAGCAATGCTTCAGGGTAATAGGTATGCAGCACGCCTAGAGAGCAACCATCCAGCCAGGAGCAGAAAGATGGTCAATCCTGGAAGAGATGTTGGCAAGAACAAACAAATGGGACTAAGAGATAACCTGTTTGAAGGGAGCTTTATAATGATAGCAGGGAGTTTGGGAGCTATTTGTGCTAGGAACATACAAAACCAAGCAAACAAAGAAAAAACATGGAAAACAAAATGTCATGTAAGAAAGAAGGTGCAACTTAAGCACCTTATGTAATATTTATGCATTTGTAATAATGTAAACACCAAATTGAGATGTAAGCATAGGTTGAGATCTTGCTATATTGGGAGGATAGGCAAAGGATGTGTGTTGGAGTGGAGAGGGGCTAATCCTCATCTTTTGTTGTAGGAAGAGAGTCCATACTAACTAAATGGGATAAGAAAAATAATCATGGGATAAGAAAAAGCAGTCAGATGATATTTAGAAAAATAAAAAGAAATAACTTAAAAGTCCAAAAGAGGTCGCCTCTGGGGACTGGGGTTGGGGAAGGGTGAGGCAGGCAACTGCTGTTTTCCATTGTAATCCAGGTAGTATTATTCGACTTTCTGAAGGTATTTTTATATATCATTTTGCTAAAAATAAAAATTGAATTAAAAGATAAAAAGAAAACCTAGGTCATTCACAGCAAGGCAAGTGACTGCCAGAATTAGGGGTCATTTCAGATGTCACAGCCTGTCAGCTGCCTACGTCAGCTCCTCCGGACATGGCTGGAGGGAGCCTTTTTGGAGAAACATTATCCTGCCTTGCATTATCCCCATGACTCATAGGTTCCCATTGTTTCCACACCCCCACCGCTCTCCCACCACAGGGATGTGTGTGCACTGAGGTGGGGAGGGGGCAGAAGGAACTTTCTCGTACTCTTTGTTTACTGCACTGCTCCACTCCCATCCCCAGGAATACAGGCTTCCTTGCCAGGGACCAAGTGTCAGGCATGGGGCACCGGGTGCCAAGAAGGAGAAAAAACAATCTTAAAATACCGCTCTTACCACTCATTGTGGAAATTCGGAATCACATGGTTGAGCCAGGCCTTTGAGATCAACTTGTCAACATTTCCATAGGTAGACACTTACGCTTTGCCTGAGCACTTTCAATGACTGGGAATTCAATACCTCAGTGGGGTGTTGTTGGATATTGGGGGCAAAGTGAGGAGCACAGCAGGGTCTTTTGCACCTATAGGCTTTTGCATGTTCCCTTTGCCTAGACGGGTCAAGGCTCTTTGAGTGCCACGGAACCTACTAGTTATAAAAGGTGAAGGTCAATGTTAAGATACAAATCCCTGGAGAACCAAGGCCTGGCTCCTGTCTCTTCCTCTCTTGCCATGTGCTAAGGTTTAATTGACAGTATCCACTCCAAAGTTCATGCTGAAACTTAATCCTCAATGCAACACTATTAAGAGGTATGGACTTTGGGAGGTGATTAAGTGGGGCAGTATGTACATTATCGTCATTCCTTCCCTCCTGGGAATGGGTGACTCCCTGAAGTTCCAGGGAGAACTGACTGGACAGCTGTCACTTTCCAAGTCAGATCTGGACAATTTAGTTCCCTCTCTCTCCTGCTCCCTTAGGGAAACTCCAGGCAGCCATATATCTGGGATTTACCAGGGATTCGGTGAAATAGGAATAACCTCTTACATTCCCATAGTGCTTTCCAGTCCTTTATCTCTCTCAATCTTCCCAAAATCTAGTGAAGGAGAAATATGTATTCCTGGCTTGTAGGTGAAAATCTGGCCGCTCATTGACTTGCCGAGGTCACAGGGCTATTGAGTAGGGGGATCTCATGCCAGATTTCAGACCCTCAAGCCACATCCCTGCTGCCTTCAGGCTCCAGGCTCCAGTCCTCCAGCCTCCAGGCTCCCACACTGGCGATATCAAAAGAGTCAGAGAATCCAGCTTGGACCATTTCTAAGGAAGAACCACTTTAAGATTCCTCCTTAACTGGTAGTGTTCCTCCTTCCTCCAGTGTCTTTTTGGTTTTGAGAAAACTCTTCATTTTTGTTCAACTGGAGCTCCCCAGTACCCCCTCAACTAAGAACAGAATGTTATAGCTGAAGGGAATTCATTCCTTCAAGCACCTCTTGCAGGCTAAGCACCACTTTAGCCATTGAATTATTAGCAACAATCTAATTATTCACCTTTAATCCAATGGTCCTCAATCCTGGATGCATATTCAAATCAACTAGGTTTTTTTTAAGTGTGTCATCTAGACCCCACTCCAGCCAACGAAACCACAGTCTTTGCAGGAGTAGGGGTGGGGGTGAGGTTGGCTTTCAGCACTTTATTTTAAAACTCTCTAGATGATTCTGATGTTCTCCCAGGGTTGAGAACCTTTGATGTAGTTGAAATGTGGCCTCCATCATCTTACAGAGGACACTGAGGCCCATAAAGGGGCAATGCCTTCCCCAAAGTCACAAGTCTAGGCCTGGTTCCTCTGCTTTCAAACTCTCAGTGAGATTTCTGAAAATACTTGGTAAATATTTGTTGAAGGCATCCATGAATTAATGTGGAGTGGGAGGGAGAGAAGGTGGTGAGTGTGGTAGATATATTTGAGATGCTTTCCCTACCCACAAACCCTGCTGAAGACAGGTCAGCCTAGGTAGCTGTCTTTGAACCATGTGACCCACCTTGGCAAAGCTGACCAGGAGAGGAAACCTGAACCAAGACAGACCAATGAGAGGGCCTGGGAAGGTATTTGAAATGAGGTGCCATACACTCTCACCCTTGAGGTAGGTTAGAATCTCCATTTTTTCCAATGAAGAAATAGAGGCTTGGTTAGGTGAAGTGACTTGCCTGAGTCATCAGCTAGGAAAGGGCCAAGCCTGCAATTTGAGGCAGTCCAAGAACAACCCCTCCCCTCCCCTCTCACTGGGAAGATGGGACAGACACCCATAAAACATCTAGAGAACAAGTTAGCAGCCACAAATGTGAAGTTACCTGCCAGGCAGAGAAGAGCAGACAAGAAAACCTGGGAGGGTGAGGACGACCAAGTGAATCTTTCTAGATGGTTAGTGTAGAACCAGGCCATCCAGTGGAGGAGGGACTTGAAGAAAAGACTTCTCATGCACATCTTGAGGTGCCTCTCCTGGACAGTAGGTCATGGTCTCTGGGGCTGAGAGTTGGGGATGATACAGTGAGGACACTTTCCACAGTGACCACTTTCACTAGCTCAAGGAAAGAAGAGAGTGTGTGATGAGCATACAGCAGGAAATCTCAAGGAAACCCAGGAGAGGGCCCAGCATCCCCTTGAAAGTCCTGGGGTTGAAAGGTGTCTCCCCTGTGGCCTCCAATCCATCGCCAAGTTGGTGCCCCGTCCGTGGCCTGCTCCCTGCCAGGAATGGAGTGCAGCAGGAATAGCAAGGCAGGCCAATTCCCAGGAGACTTGTCTGTGCCGCCTTTGGCTCTAGGACTCCCCAACAGCCTTGCCTAACTTTCCTTAGCCTGTGTGGCAGTCTAGACTGCTTCCACCTAAGCTCCTCCCTCTCACAGGCCCTGGGCTGTGACGGTCAGGCAGCGTTCCCAGCCTCTCATAGGTGTTTCCCTCAATGCAGTCCTCTATGGTTTAATCCAGCCGTGGCATCTGCTTCTTGGAGAACCTGAACTAACACACTGTAGTTCTGTGTGGGTCATTAAGGATCCCTGATTCCAACCCTACACAATCCCTTCCTCAACCTCCTGTCGCAAACAGAAACACACACACCACACACACACAGACACACACACACGCGCGCACACACACACGAGTATGAGAGTGGAATAGAACGAAAGAAAGAGGAACTTTTCCTGGGGTCCCCTTTTACAGTGCCAGGCACAGAGCCTGTCAAAAAGTAGGTGCTCAATTAAGAGCCATAATTGTTAGAGGGAGAGCACCACATGTGGCTCAAATACCCAGAGCAGGCCTGATGGTCTGCAGGATGATGCCTGCCCTGATGGGATGGGGCTGTACTATGACTGGCTTGTGGGGTGAGACTGAGGGGCCCTGGATCTCTGTAGCAGTCACTTCTGACTGGGGCCATGGACGTCCTGTGTGGAGTCATCTCTTCCTCTTCACTCGAGGGCAGGGAACTTCTAGAAGACCTTAGATTCCCTCCTGTGTCCCCTCCTTGCCTCAGGCACAGTATCCTATGTGTCCGGCTGTGTGTTTCTGCTCAGTGATATGATCTTTGCAAAGCCTTAGTCTGAATCTGACGCACTTGATAGCTTTCATCCAGTTGCCAGCACCTAGTCTTTGCTGAAAGGGTCTCCCCTTTAACTATAAAGAGACCCAGGACGTGGAGACTTGTCTGAAGCCGCAGTGCAGTTCAGCAAAGTGCAAGGCAGTTCCTGGACTAGGCTCTGGGCAGTCTCAGAACTCTAGCTGAAGGCAGAAGTCCCTTTAAGCCTCCAGTTTGGACCATGTCCCAAGAGCTTCTATGTACATTCAGGGGGCAAGCACACATAGACTTTGCCCACTCATTACCCCTGCAGTTAGCTCCTACAGGCCTCGAATCTTCATCCCTAATCAGCAATGGTCTGAGGGGCTCAAGGGAGTGCAAGTGACCACTTCATGAATTATACTCTCCCTGAAATCCAGAGATTGCTTCTTCCTTTCCAGGACAGACAAAACCTCACTTTCCCCTACCCTCCCCAGCCTGCAAATCATTCCAGAGGAGGTCAGTGCAGTGATGTGCTGATGAATGTTTAACATCTGGTTCTCTGGAGAGCAGAGATCCCTAATTGGTAGTGTTTGCCCATTTCCACGGTGTAAATGCTTGTACTATGGGCAATTTTTAGCTACCAATATGGTGTCACAAAATGTCAAGTTGGAAAGAGAAACACAATAACTTATCATTATATAGTATTTCCATATACCTGTAGAAGATGAATAACCACCTCAAAAGCATGGATAATAGTAAGATGCAAAATAGCTAGGAAGTGATGAATTTTATGTACTTATGACCTTTGTTCTTAATACCATCTAATTGCATATTTATATAATTTATTTTTTAATTAATTTTAAATAGTGGCTGTGGTTTAACAACCAGCTTGCAAAATTTCCAAAAGTTAACCACCAGCTCCCATGAGCCAGTATAAATGGGCTCCAGGCCACTGGGTCAGAAAATTTCCCCTGGAGTGAACTGTTGAGGGCGGGAATCTGAGCTGATAGAAAGAGGCAGGAGTCTGACTACTCCAGGCCTGACTGCCAGGTAGCTGTTCACTTGCCCTCAGTCACCAACATCAGGTGTTCTAGGCAACCTTTGAGAGACTCAACAAATACAAGTCATCTGAGTTAAATAATGTGTGATGTCAACAGAGCAGCTCAGCTGGCCAGAGCCGCAGGTGAAGGAATCAAAGAAGGAGGAGGAAATTTTACATAATTAATGTCAACACAGATTTCAATGCAGAATGAAAACAGGTGGGGATGGATTGGCAGCGATGCGGGAAGCTTGGAGAGACCTGACCTTTGTTTGAGATCTCCAGCCAGGTGTTCCCAGAACCTGGGTATTTCTGGGCTTTACCCCAGACCTTCTGAATCAGAATCTTCCCAAGGTGAAGCCCAGGAATCCCCTGGTGATTCTTGGGTAGTCCCTGCAGGGCTGGTTGGTCCACCTCACTGGTCTTGGAGATGAGGAGGGCAGACTCTGGGGAGTGACTGGAGCTGCAGCCAGGACACCCTCTCTGTACACTCTTGTCCTTGAGCGGGAGAGCTTTGCCCTGGCCAGCTTACATGGTAGTTAGTAGCACAGGCCCTGGATCCTTAGGTTAGAACCCAGACTCCACCTCTAGCTGTTGTATAACCACTGTGAGCCTCAGCTTCCAAATGGGGTAATAACACTGTTGTGGGATTACATGAGATCATGTGCATAATAAAGTATCCTGGGCAGTGCCTGTAAGCATCCTGTCAATGATAGATATGGCCATTAAGGTCATGCAGCTGGATCGTAGCAGACCCCAGGCTCCCCCAATACCGTTTAAACATAGCAGGGAGAACTAGAGAACCTAAAGTAGAAGGGGCTTTGATATCTGGAAGGTATGAACTTTGATGTTGCATAAGGAAAAGAGCCCCGGGTGAAGGGTTAGAAGACCTGCTGGCATTTGGTCTTAGTTCTGCCAATTATTGTGTTCAAGGCCAAAGAGTTTTCGTCTCCAGGTAGTAGATGCTATTTGTGCCAGGTGGTCCAATCCCTCAGCCCACTTGGCATTTCACCACTGCTGTAGTGCCACCTCAAAGTGCCAGGTGTCTACCTTTCTACCTCCAAGCTTTCTCCAAAGCCCGGCAAAGGTCACGTAGCTCAAGGCGAGCTCAGCCAGTGTTCCAATTATCTATTGCTGTGTAATAAACCACTCCCAAACTTTCAGGATTATGAAAGCAATCATTCTTTTTTGGTCATGATTCTGCAATCTGCGGGCTGGCTGGGCTCCACTCTGTATGGCATCAGCTGGGTCTGCAGTGTTCAAGATGGCACCTCAGTGGGGCCAATTCTCTCTCCATGTGGCATCTCCATGGGCTAGTTTGGGCTTCTTCACAGTGTGAGTCTCAAGGTACTTGGATTTCTTACATTGCGGCTAGCTTCCGCCAGAGCCCCAAAGTGGAAGCTGCCACGCCTTCTTAATACATGGGTTCAGAAATCACAGGAGTCACTTCTGCCATATTCCATCGACTGAAACAGTCATGGGGGCAGCCCACATTCAAGGGGAACAGACTCCGCTTCCTGTTGGGGAGCGGTCAGTTCATTTTGCAGATAAGAATGTGAGTGGGGAGATACTATCGTAGTCATCTTTTGATAATACTGCCTGTTACATCCACATGTATGAGAGGAGGCTGGGGATGAATTTCCCTGGGGCCATCCTTAGACAAAAAGGGTGGAATTGGTGGATAAATGCAGAAGGTCCCTGTCCTTCAGATGGCCAAATCTGAGGTGTATTCTATAGGTGTTTCAGGGGAGGTCTAGTGGGATTAAGCCCCAGTTGCCCACAGTTGAACCAGCTCTAAAATGAACATGTATGGCCTTATTCCTCTTTCCCCATGTTTATCTCTACATCCCTTTCTGCTACTTCTTCTGACCATCTCCCAGTTCTAGCCTTAGGCCTTGCTTTCCTGGAAAATCAAACCAAAACATTTATTACCTCATTTGGAAAAGGCCCTTAAATTGAGGCCTGTAAAATATTGCACCTGACTCCCTGCTGTTGAGTAATCCTACCCAGGAATGGGTGTGAAAGGGCTTTATGAACTGGGAGGCTGGGCCTGGTGTGCAGGATTGCTGGGAGCAGAGATATTCCTGAGGGAACCTTGGGGACTGGGGAGCTGCTGGGATGGGAGGCCCAGCTCCCGGAATCACCTGGGAACAGTAAGAGGTGAAAATGGGGAGGTGGGGCAACTGGAAAAGGGGGTGCTAATGACCGTGCTCCCTGGGGTGGGGAGAAATAAGGTGTGCTGTATTCCAGTCCTGCCCTGCAGATTCAGGTGACTTGGCACAAGATAAGGTGACTCACCAGGCCAACTCAGCCTGCGACAAGCGCCCTCAAGATCATCCACCTGGCCTTGTGGGGACTCGCCCTCCTGGAGCAAGCCTTGCTCCCTGATTTGGCCTCTGCCCCAGGAAGAGAGGGATTGAATTACCAGTGGGAGGGGCCAGGACTCTAGTTCATTTACCCTCCATTTAGTAAACATGGAAAAGCTGGGCCCCTCTGCACTCTGGGCTCCCGGGAATCTGAAGGTGAACAAACTACTCCCTGTGCCCTTTAGTGGCTCCCAGTCAGGGGAGGAGGCATGAGACCAGGAGGCAGGGAGCTGGAACAACATTGGAGCAGCTCGGTGGGACAGAGGCAGCTTGCTGAGGGAGGGCCTCTGGAGCACAGAGGAGGAGCACCTGGCTCAGAATCCGGGAGGGGTACAGGTAGTTGTGGAAGTCTTGCCAGAGAAGCTGACATCCATATCTAATCCCACTAGGTCTCAGGACTTACCCAGGAGAGAGAGAGGAAGGGCATCAGGGCAGAGGAAACAGCAAGGGCAAAGTGGCTGGAGCCCAGAGAGGTGGGAAAGGAGTGACAGGAGGCTGGAGAGAGAGGTGGGGGGGTGGAAGAGCAATGGGGAGCCCCTGAGTTTAAAACAGAAGAGAAACGGGCCCGGTTTGAGTTTAGGCTGCTGGCACCAGTAATGGCCAGGTGAAAGGGAGTCAGTATTAGAGGCAGGGAATCCAGCTGATGGGGCTCATTCATTCATTCAACAAATATCTTTGGACCCCCTACCAGGTGCCAGGCCCCATGCTGTTGTGGGGGATTCAGGAGAGGGGCCGGGTGGCCTGGACCCTGGTGATGGGGCCACGATGGATAGACGGGACAGAGATTTTAGGGAGGGGTTTTCACTGTTAAACACATCCTGGCAATTCACGAGTTGTCATTGGTTCCTGGACCAGTTGTGCATGTATTTGGAAACTGGGAACCTATTATTTCAAGAATGGAGAGATGAATGGCAGAGCTGAGATCAAACCTCAGGGGCCTCATTTCTGGAGGCCCCACCCAGAGCTGTGCAACCCAGCCTGGCTGTCCTTCCCCGCCACTCTACCCCAGGCTTGTGAGAGCTTCAGATGCAGTCGTGGCTGATGATGATCTTGCCTGGTCCTTTCCAGTCGGGAGGTGAAACCCAAACATCCTGGTTTCTCTTCATCACCTCTGGCAGGGAGCTAAATGCCTCCTCCAGGATCATGGAGGAGATAAGAGGCCCAGCTGGGACCCCAGGGTCCTTCTGTGCTCTCCTCCCCCTCAGATTAGACTCCTTGAAGGGAGACGCTGTCTCCCACCTCCATCAGACTCGGGGTTCTCTGAGGATGTCTCCCGTCAGATCAGAAACTTAGAGGGTAGAACGAGGAATGAGAATGCAAGTCAGGGAAGCTGCTTTGCTGCCAGTTAATAGTTGTTTCAGCTTGGAAAAAATCCTATATTTGCCTCAATGTCCTCATTGTAAAATGAGGATAATGGTACATAGTAGGTGCTCAGTAAACATTAGTGGAACAAATGATGGAGAGTCCAGGTGGTGCTGGTGGAGAGCTAGTGCTGGTTTACTAGGACAGCGGAGAAGCCTGCTGGGAATGGAGCCTGTGGAAGGAGGAGTGCTGCCCCCACAAGGACCCCAGCAAGTCGGCAGATCTCACCAATCCAATTCTCCCTGTCCTGCATTAGAAATACAGCAATGACGGCCAGGCATGGTGGCTCATGCCTGTAATCCCAGCACTTTGGGAGGCTGAGGCGGGCGGATCACCTGAGGTCAGGTGTTCAAGACTAGCCTGGCCAACATAGTGAAACCCTGCCTCTATTTAAAAACACAAAATTTAGCTGGGTGTGGTGGCCCACACTTGTAGTCCCAGCTACTTGGGAAGCTGAGGCAAGAGAATCACTTGAACCTGGGAGGCAGAGGCTGCAGTGAGCTGAGATCATGCCACTGCGCTCCAGCCTGGGCAACAGAGTGAAACTCAGTCTCAAACAACAGTAACAACAACAAAACATCAATGACTTCAACAGAAGGCTTTCCCTGCTAGTGTCATCTCCAGTGACTTCCCACCCATCTGGGACCCACTCGCCAGCCTCCTCCACTGCCCCCACTCCCATCCACCCTATAGCTCCCCAGACTGTGATGGGATGTTCCCCATGCCCCCACATGGCACCCCTCCCCTGCTTGTGAACCCTGGGGAACTTGAGGCCTCCTGGGCCCCACCTTTTGCTTTAGCTGTTGACCCACCTCCCACCTCTTACTCAGAAAGCTCCTAACCCTGGCCACAGTAACCCAAGGTCACACCTCCACCCAGTCTTGGGTCTGTGTTTTACCATCCGTGAGCACAGCTCTGCAAAGCTGTGCCTCGGTCCAGCTGGGCGCCCTTCGGCAGTCATGCTCCCTAAGCTCTCGTCTCAACTGTAGATGGGCCAAATAACCTGGGCTCTGTTTGTCAATGGGGTTTGTGAACAGGCCAAGTGCTGAATAAAGGTGGGGCTTACAGTGTTATGGAACTGTTATTGCCTTGAGGCTGAATGTGATTAAAGCAAAACCAGAGAACCTTGGACCTGTCTTGTGATGGGGGCAGGAGATGGGTTGTGGGGAGCAGAGAGAGGGCAAGAGGGAGTGATGTTGGCAGAGGGAGGGATGGTGTCATTACAGAATTGGCTGGTAAATACATATAATCCTTTGTAAACACATCCATGCCCTCATGAAAAATGTGGTTCGCTCCTGAAAGCCTTTTATTTTTTTCCAATGAACTCAGAAATCATCCTGTGTGGTGCTGAGCCCTGAACGGTCATAGAAGGGGCCAGTCCCCAAACAGTTGAAGCCTGACAAAGCCTCCCTTTAGACAGATGGAGACAGATGCCCAGCTGAGCCTGGCTCCATTCTTCCTTCACATTCTTCCCAGTCCACAGTGCCCACGCTCAGGCTCTACATCTCCTGCCCACCCCTTGAGTTGAGAAGGCCTGAGCTTCGCTAAAGTTCTCTGGTCCACCTACCTGGAGACAGGAGCCCTTTCCAGAGATGCTGGGTGTGCCACAAAACCACAGGTAGTCTCTTTCATCTCATCACGGTGGTGGAGGGGACAGGAGTTGGGCTGCCTGGGTTTGAATCTAGGTTCACCATTTTCACTGAGATTTTTGCACAACGCAACCTCTCTGTGCCTGTTTCGTCGTCTATAAAATGGAGAGGTACTGCCCCCCTCAGTGCTCTTGCCAGGTCAAATGAGTTCACTCACACATTATTCAGTGCAAGCATTTAGTGCCTGACAAAGTGGTGAGTGACATGCGTTTGCCATGATCACTCCTGCCTCTCCCCTTGCTCCTCCGACTCCTTCCTGATTCTCAAACCTCTACTGCAATGTTCCTCCCGTATCCTTACCTCCCCACAGAGGCCTGCCTCTGCCTGTTCTCTTCGCCCCTTTTCATTCTTTTCTCTCTTCCAGACCATCCAATCCTCTTATCAGTCAGTCCTGAGTCCTCCTTATCCTCTGTGGATGCACCCAGGCTCCCCTGCTGCTCAGATACCAGAAGCCGACCCCTCTCTAACCTGCCCCCCACACAGCACGCACCAAGCTGGCCTGTCCACCTCATGTTTTATTGTAAAAATGTTAAAATAAATTACATTTGACAATATTGCCAGTATGTACATACAGTGTGTGCAATGCCAGGACAACCAGCAACAACATGAGTTCATTAAAACATTTCACAGAAAAATACGAGGCTGTTCCTTTTCAGGCCCCTGCCGGGCGGCAGCCTCTGCAAACGGCTAGAGAAGTGGGAGTGTGGGCACATGCCCATCACGGTCTTCACATGTTGGGGAGGTGGGCTCTGGCCTCACCGCCCCACCGTAGTGGGGCAGAGGGCAGAGAGTGAAGGCGGCTGGGCGGCTCTGATGACTTGCCTCCTGCCCGGCCTCCAGTCACCTGCAGTGGATGCCCCTTCCTGCCTTTGCTCACCTCAGTGTCCCTTCTCCACCTCTGCTTGGGGACATGGCCCTTGACATCATGGCCTTGGATGACGTCACCAAGAAAGGCCCAACTTGAGTTGCACGGCAGGAGGGCAGACACTGGACCTCCCAATCCTGATGACCCTGCTCTTTAACCGCTGGCTCTGCAGCCAACAACAGATTCCAGGTATATAAAAACAGCAGTTTAAAAACATAAAACAAAAAATAACAAAAACATTCAGGACACAGTGGGCCAGCCCCAGGGGGAACATCATGGAGAAGCCAAGAACTCCAGTAGCAGCAAGTCCCGCCCACCCTCACCAGACAGTCCAACAGTTTTCACATTACCTTTTGCTCCCCAGCCCAAATCCTTTCCTTTCCTTAAACACACACACGGGTGCACAGGCGTGCGTGCGCACACACGCACCGCACACACACACATGCACATCAGACAGTAGCTAGAGAGAGGAGCTTGATTCACATATTTGACCATCGCCCATTTGTGGGCCAACAGCAATTTGGCCTCACCCTGCCTGGCCCAAGGGGGCTGGTGGGAGGGGGAAGTGGGCAGTGAGGTCCTTGTTCAGGGCACAGGGAAGGAGAAGACAGCAGGATGGGGAGTGCAGCTCCTCAGGCCAAGGGGCGGGGTGTGCAGTTCTCCGGCAGGCAGGAGGGGTCAGGGCAGAACCAGCCAGAGCTGAGCCTCACTCTTGCAGCTCCCTGGCCACCAGCCCTAGCAGTCCCGGCTTCCAGTAACCCTGCCACTCTCCCTCCTACCACTCGGGGGCCCACAGAAAGCCTTGTGTCTGCCACTGCTTGACCTGAGACAGGGAACACGGCTTTGGGCTGGGCCTGAGTAGACCAACAAGGAGGATGAGGACCCCAGGCCCCAGGCCCACATGGGACTTGTTTCCAGGTCCCGTGAGTCAGGACTGTTTGAGCCCCTGCCCGCATCTCCTCACTCCCACCTCCAGCAGCCTCCACCCCACTACAGTTTGTAGTAGGTGCCCCACCTGACCGGCAGGCCCACAGCTGGGATGGGGGTGCTCCTGCGGAGGTACAGAAAGCACGGAAACGCCTGACCCCACACACAGCGGTACCTCCCCAGACACTTCAGAGCTCCCGCTCCAAATGCCGAGCTCGGTAATGCCGGTAAACTTAAACAGCTGAGGCCCTAGGCCTCAGAGAACCGTGTGACACTCCAGCAAATGGTGGGGTGAAAACCATGCGGGCAAGGCCTCCTCAGGGTCAGTCCCGCCCACCTGTCCCACCAGCCTGCATGTCTTTGCATTGTGAGATACACCAGCCAAGCTCAGGACAGACGCCCCCACAGCCAGGGTGTGGATCAGCTGGGTAACAGAGGCCCTGTCCTGGGCATGCACCCAGCTGGGAATGATGGAAGGTTAGGAAGGCCCCTGGCCCCCACTCCCAGTTTCAAGGCTGCCCCCCAACCAGGGCCAGGGGTCCTGGCCATCTCGGGACACCCCAGGGTGAGGGGGGAAGAGGCCGTCAAAGGTGGGGTGGGGAGCCGGCCCCGCCTCACGTGCCCTTGGGGCTGTTAGCCTTATTGTACTCATTCATTAGCTGTTCGTAAGGCACGGAGAGCTCAGACTCAGTGCTGGTGAAGGTGGACTCGTCGGAGGAGGGGAACTCGCCCATGTTCAGGGGTGCCTTGGCTTCGGCCCCCTGCTGGGGGCTCTCCTCCCCTGCCAAGTTGTCCTCTAGCGAGGACTTAGAGGTCTCCTCGTCCGAGAGGCCAGCCTCCGCGTTCACGAAGGTGATGCTGGCGTCCTGGAAGATGAGTGGGTGGTAGTCCTGGGCGTCCCATGGCTCGCATTCCTCGCTGATGCGGTCCAGCTGGTTCATGAACACCTCGGGGGCAGGGGAGCTGTCTTCAGGGGCCCGTGCCACGGCCTCCTCATCTGGGGGCCTTGATACATGGCCTTTGCTCCTCAGTGTCTGTGACACCTCTTCCAAGGTGGGCACCCGGTTCTTGGAGTAGACCACCAGGGGCGCCAGGGAAGGGGGCAGTGCTGGGAGCCCACCGCCTTGAGGCCCCAGCCCTGGGCCGGGGCCCGTCTCCCCACCCCCGCTTGTCTTCATGGCCTTCTTCCCGATCTGCTTGATGAGGTCGTTGTAGGTCTCCTCCTTCTTGGAGAGAAAGCTGAAGATGTTGACGTCCTTGGAGGCTGCGCTTCCCTTCACCTGCAAGGCCTTCCGGGAGTGTGGGGAGCTCTCAAAGGACTCCTTCCGTCGCCGCCGCCGCTTCTTAATGGCTTTATGGACTTCCACAAACATGCTCACCTTCCAGTTGACAAAAAGGGACAGCCAGGCCAGCCCCAAGTAGATCCAGAGCTCCACGAAGTAGCGGTACAGGGCGTGGTAGTTGGCGCTGGGGTTCACACCTGAGCAGATGGGCAGTCCAGAGGTCACAGAGTTAGCAGGGCCCGGGAAATGTGCAATGGCCAATGCTGTGTGATCTGAGCAGGAGTCAGGCCAGAGCACAGGATGGGGGTGCAGTGGGATAGAAAGGGGCCTGTTCTAGACCCTGGACTATCCCATCTTCCCGAAGGGCTTGGGCCCACTGTCATTCATGACCCCATCCCAGTATCCAGCCTGTCTCTGAGTCTCGGTTTCCTCAACTACAAAAAGTCAAGACAGGCCAGGCACGGTGGCTCACGTCTGCAATCCCAGCACTTTGGGAGGTCAAGGCAGGTGGATCACTTGAGGTCAGGAGTTCGAGACCAGCCTGACCAACATGGTGAAACCCCGTCTCCACTAACAATACAACAATTAGCCGGGTATGGTGGCAGGCACCTGTAATCCCAGCTACTCAGGAGGCTTGAACCTGGGAGGCGGAGGTTGCAGTGAGCCAAGATCACACCACTGCCACTCTAGCCTGGGCAGCAGACACAGACTCCGTCTCAAAAAAAAAAAGTCAAGACAGTGACTCTTTGAAGGAAGCTAAAGGGGTTTTGGGGGACTGGCAATGTAACCAACACACAGGTCAAGAAATAGTTCATGAGTATTTATTTGCCTTTCTGTTGATTCTTCTACCATCCCCAGCTGTTCTGTGTATATGGTACAGTTCACTTAAAAACTGAAAAGATGGATATTACACAAGGGAGCCCCCAGCACCCTCCAAGCTGGGGCTAGACTCACACTGGTGGATTACAAACAAGGCTGGTGGTTAGGTCAGGATGACCCAGGAAGCACCTACCCTGGCAGGAAATACTTTGAACCATTGAACCATTTTTATTTTCCTTGAAGGTCTGGTCTGCCTTCCTGACTTCCTCCTTCTGGCTTCCTCAAATCAGCTGTCCCTTGACCTGGAGGAGGGCTCTGTCTGCTCCACATCCCCCTCCTGTTGCAGGGAGCCTTCCTGGATTACCCTCTACAGCTCTGAAGGTTCTTCTACACTCGAGGATTATTTGAAATGTCTTTTACGACTACATGTACAGGCATGTTGACCCATATTCCATTTGCCCCCTCGACTAGATACAAGAGCAACTTACAGAAGGGTCCTGGAGGAAGGGGGCTACCTCTTTCATCAGACTAGAGGTTCCTCTAGGTGCTGTCACTGGGTCGGTTCTCCTCCTCTGACCGGGCTCAGATAGCAGGTGCCCTGAGTGGTTCTGTTAATCCTGCTCAAGGCTCTCAATCACAAGCAGAGTTTCATGATGACAGTAATGGGGGCACACACTGATATAGCCAGGCCCTACCCTCAACACTCATGAATAGTTATTATTTTTACTAATTTTACAGATGAGAAAGCTGAGGCAGGGTTTGGTGTCTTGCTGGTGCTGAGAAAGTATGGCTAAATGTACATCTGTACTTCCCTAATACCAGAGGCATCTCCTTAGCCTGCTCTGGGCCTCAAGGTCTGGACAATGGCAGGGTTGTGCCTTGTCCAAATGTACTGCCCAGGATAGCAGGCCCAGACTTGCTAGGGTCAGGGGAGTGTTTGTGCCTCTCTTTCCTGTTCTTCCCCCAACTCAGCCAACTGCTCCCAGATGCCACATACATCAAGTACAAGGCTAGTGGTCTCCCACTGCCCTCTGGGCAAAAGGGAGGGGGTAGAGAACAGAGGCCTCTGGAGCAGAAGTTGAGGTTGCTGGGTCAACAGGGTCAAACAGGGTGTCAAGAAGATTAAGAACCAAGATGCTGTGCAGGCCACAAACACAAATTTGTGCATGGCTGGGGCCAGCTGGTGACAGGCCTTCAGACAAAGGGGCCAAAGAACCTCATCGCTTCCCTGTATTAAGCAGGGGAGGAGTAGGAGGGAGTGTCAGGGCTGGGGGCAGGGCAGCTGGGGAGAAGGCCTCCCTTGTCTTTAAGCTTGCTATAGCAGGAACAAAGCCCCAGGCCTCTAAGCCATGCCTCCAGGACAGCTCCCTCAGCTCTTGTGAAAGATGAAAGGCTGCTGAGGGCGTGGAGGGGGTGCTGGTGGGCTCAGGGGCTCCCTGGGTAACAGGTATCAACCATGCAGGCAGAAGGCCCTACTTGCAAGCCCTCCATGAAGCCAAGCTCAGGAGTCATGGGAGAACAGAGGGAGAGGAGATCAGAGACTGAGCAGAGAGGAAAGGAGGAGGAAAAAAGTCATGTCTGAGAAAGGGAACCAGAGAGAAAAGAGTCTTCTGCCATTACTCCGGGTCTTGGTTTCCTCTTGCAACTGGCAGAGTGGGTTGACAATCCCACTGGGTAAGAGAAGTGCCCAGAACATGGAACCCTACCACGGGCACCCCCAACATAGGTCTGCTGTGCTGAAATCAAAGAAGCAGAAAAAGAGGTGGGAGGCTGAGGCAGGGACTCACCGGCCACAAAGTCACCGAAGCCAATGGTGGAGATGGTGATGAAGGAGTAGTAGAGGCCCTCGATGTAGTTCCACCCCTCGGTCACCATGAACACGAAGGGTGGGATCACCAGGTGGACCAGGACGCCCCACACGATGAAGATGACTGTGCACGTGATCTGCGCCTTCCGCTGATGGGGAGCAGAAGGCCAAGTCAGACAACAGTGGAGACTTGGAAACCCAGCAAAGGCACCCGGAGGGCTAGGGAGTCAGCTAGAGGAGAGGCTAGCTGGGTACCCAGCCTGACCCAGGAGGGCAAGGAGCTGTGAAACTACCCTCTTGCCATCTGTCCTTCCATCCCTGGTCCAATTCCTGGAGCCTTCCTGTCCTCCCCTCACCTGTCATGGTTCCCCCATCTCTGCCCAACACCCAGGGTAGGGGACATACCAGACTCACGCCTCTCCTGGTAAGGAACTGCCCTAGTCTCTTGGCGCGTCCCCCGAAGAACTTGCCCAGGGCACTGATCCACGTCAGGCAGAGCGGCACCCCGAAGAGACCATAGAAGACACAGAAGAGGCGACCAGCAGGGGTCTTGGGAGCCACATTGCCATATCCTGAGGAAGGAGAGAGTGAGGCCAAGAACAGGAGGGGTGGTTGAACCAGTGGGCCTTGCTTCCAACACACACACAGCCCATTCTCTAAGATAAACTGATACTGATCTATTATCAGTACTTAAGTAATGACATTTCCCTTGATCATACTCTGATCATGATCATTGATAAAGCAATTATGATGACATGAGCTGTATCTCCTCCATACAAGGAGCTCCCTGAAGGCAGGGACTAAGCCTGGTCAACAGGTCTTCCATTAGTCCATATGGTACCACTGTGCAAGTTACAAGACATGCTGTCTGTGTAGATTCCCCAGAAGCACTGTGGTAGATGGTCTCCAAAGATAGCCATCCTCAATTCCCTCCCTTCTTATGCAACTGCTCACACCAACGTGTTGTCTAATCCTCTTCCCTTGGAATCTGAGCTTTAGTGGCTTCACAACAGAAGCAGTCTAGGCAGCGGAAGTGACGCTGGACAGGTGAGGTCTAAGAAGCCTGCTGCTTTTCGCCTTGGTTCCCACATGCAGGTAGAAAACACATGCAGAGGCCTTGTGTTTTCATCCCCAGCTGAGCTCCCAGCCAACAGCCAGCATCAGCTGTCAAACCTGTGATGGGAGGAGCCATCTGGGCCATCAGATGAGTTTGGCTTTCAGAAGACTCCAGCCCAGCCATTGTTTGACTGCCACTGCATTGGGAGCCCAAGCAAGAACTGGCCAGCTGAGCCCAGTCAAGCTCACAGAATGGTGAAAGAGAAGAAGCTGCATTTTGAGCCAAACTTCTGGACTGGTTGGCTATGCAGCCTGAGAACTGAAACAGACACCCAGCTTAGTAAGTAGTCATGATCTGGGTTTCTGCAATGAGCAATCTGGTTAATCTCTTGCATGGCTCTGGCCATGAGGCTGTGTCGCTGTTTCTGCTCAAAGAGCCCAGGTCGAGACTCATGGAAACCTTCCCAGGCATGATCAGCGCAAGGACTTACTAAATCCCTAAGAAAGTATCAAAAGAATAGCCTGCAACTGGCCTGATTATAGCCCCAATAGGGCTGAGTGACCAGAGTTGGGTTTCTAGAAAGGTTCTGAGGAGCTAGGACATGGATGTATGTGTCCTACAGGTCCCAGAAGACTTACCAATGGTGGTGATGACAGTCGCTGCAAAAATCATTGCATTGGGCCAGTTCCAGTTGTTGAAGGTCTGGTTCCCTGTGATGGCCACACCCTGTCCTGCAGCATCAGACACCACCTAAAATGAGAAACAGTAAAGGTCAGAGCTGAAGCCACACTTAACAGATGCTGACTGACAGAACTGCACTAAACTCCTTGTAAGCATTCTCATTTAATCATCACAATAAGAAGGTGGCAGTGTCTCCATGTTACAGATGAAACATTGTATAGAGAATCAGAGAGGTTACCTGATTTGCCCAAGGTAAAGATATGAACCCAGGCAATCTGGCTCCAGAGTTCATTCTTTCACTGAGTCAATGATTCTCCAACTTACTAGCATGCACCAGGATCACCTGGAAATCTTGTTCAACAGACTGCTGGCCCCTACTACCCCGAGCTTCTTATTTAGGAGGTCAAGAAGGAACACTTCTAAACACGTTCCCAGGTGATGCTATGGACAGGGACCACACTTTGAGAACCACTGCACTAGATTATTCTGCCTCCCAAAAAAAGCATATGTGAGGCAGACACACACAAGGAGGTCCCCTGTACCCCACCCAGCCCTCCATGGAGGGTGTTCTATCTGCAGAGACCAGGTCCTTGTTTGGGGTTGGCTGGGGAGGGGCCTCCCATATACCCTTCAGCCCACTGTAGGATACCTGCTGAGGTCAGCTCAGTGCCCTGTTGACTTGTCCTCAGAGGGCATGCAAATCAGCAGGTCCTCCTTTCCGCCAGCCTAGGACTCTACCCTCTTCCCTACCGGCTCTCACTTCCCTCCCTTCCCTGTAGCCCTTTCTCTCTCTACCCTGGACTGAGCAACTCTCTGGGAAGGGACAGATCAGAAGGTGAGTACATTTCAGGGTGACTCATAATTGTGCTATCAATCCCCAAAGAGCTTCCAGTAACTGTGGATAGCAAGTGAGAGGCCACCTGGGGATGGGATATCCCCCTGGAGACTGCAGGGGGCGGTGGGGCAGAGGTGTGGGGAACTTATCTACTCCTGCAATACTGACAGCGGCAAACCTGTTTCCATCTGACGAGGCCCTAACTCTGCCATCACCACTGGCCTCAACCTATCTATGGGGCTTTATCAGCTGGCAGGGCCTGGACTCCAGAAGCTGCCTAAGAAGAGGCTCTAAATCTGGGGCTCCGTGGGGCTCAGGCCCCCCGATGGAAGGGCTGAAGATGGGTAGGCCATCCAGACCAGAAGCTAGGCATTCAGCCAAATTCCCTATAAAAACCAAGGACTGAGAAAGAAGAGACAGAAGAGTGAGGGATAGAAACAGAGGGTGACAGAAAAACCTTGTTTCTAACTTACCCAGGGCATGATTGAGGTTTGGTGGGAAAAAAGGGTATGGGTGGGTTGTTCTGAAGGAATGTGCAATTTGCAGAGCAGCAGCTGGCCTGTGTAAGTGGATCTGCACACTCTGCAAAGAATGTTCCATGACGGCATGTCTGTCTGTCAGACCATCAAACTACACTGCTCACTGCCCTGCCTCCTCTGGCATTTCATAGCATCTCCAAGGCTGGGAAGGCTGTGCAGCATCAAAGTGGAAAGTGGGGACCATCGCATCCAACTCTGGCCAAGGCAGCCCCTACCCTCAGAGAGCTCTCTGTCTAGCTGGCCAGACCATTTCAATGTGAAATGGCTAAAGGACATTCAGATACTAACAGGCCAAAAGCAGAGCTAAAACAAATACTAAGGACCATCCAATGGGTTTCCGAAAACATCAAATCTGTTTGGAGCAAGAGAATGAGGAAGTACCAGGGTCACGTTAATGTTAAACAGATGGCAGAGAAAGCGGAACCACTCAGCTCTCCTTTGGCATCTACCTTTGTTATCTCAGATATCGATCTTCAGCGGGACTGGCCTACAAGAAAAGAGTATATAAGAACGTACAAGAACATCTTGAAATGATAATTGAATCACTGACCAAAGGTGAGTCTGCAGCACCACCTCTGGTCATCCCCCATGGGATCATGGGGAACAGGAAAGATGTTAGAAGACAAGCTGTTCCCATTTTTCACAAAAAGGAAAAAGGTGGATTCTAGAAATTCAGAAAACAAACCTGAACTCTTGCAAACCTCAAAATGGGGAGAGGAGAATGTCTGGAACATGCAGAAGAGGAAGTGGTGGGCACTAGAAACTAGCACAGATTCGCCCAGAACAAGTCATGCTCAGCTAAGTGCATCTCCTTTTCAAAGGGGTTGCAAAGCCTTGAAGTTCTGTGGAATGGAATTCATCTAGATATCAGCAAGGCGGCTAACAGATGGGCTTAAAGAAACTCATGTGGACAAGACACAGCAATGTCAGTGGAGCCAGGATTAATTGGGTCCAGTCAAAGGCAGACAAACAACCCCGGGAGGTATTGATCATTATCAACCCAGACTGTCTCCACCATCATGCTTAAGGCCTGGCTTTCTTCAATATTTTAAACCACAGCACAATGAGGACAGAGATGGCTTACCAATCCAATGTGCCGTGGATGCAAAATTGGGGATAAGGATGGGATGGGAAGATAGCTAACACGCAGCAATGGCAGTATCAAGATTCAAAATCATCTGGCTGGATATAGGGGCCAAAATCAACAACATACAAGTATCTGCTTAAATGTTTAAGTCTTACACTTTGGATTGGAAAAGACTGGTAAAGGATTGAAGGGAAAAGTCCCTGGATATTAGCTGACCATGAATCAACAAACACTAGGATGGCTGTCCCAAGAAAAGTAAATGTAATCTCAGGCTATGTCAACTCCAGGTCTATCCACGGCTGGGAGGTAACAAGCCCACTGGTTCCTTGCAGGGTCAGGCCACATATGGGAAACCTTGTTTCATTCTGGGTGTCAGACTTCACATGATATGCTATCCAACAGGCCAAAAGTCAAAGGGGAGATGGGGTGGCTGTTTTGGATAATGAGTCTACAAAGGGCTACTCCTTGTAGTAATCAATTTCTGATAATGCAAAGTATTTAGACCGGGGTAGCCAGCATCCATCAAGGGTGTTGTGGAAGGTATGTCTGGAACAGGGGTTCTCCACTGGGGTGGTAGTGCCTTTTGGAAGTGTCTGGAAATGCTTTCTAAGGAGGAATGTTGCATGTGCCAGGCACTGTTCTAGGCAGTGAGGATACTGCAGTGAATGGACAGAATATCAGACCTCCTCATATGTTTATTCTAATGGGTGATGGGAGATGCTCTGGCTCTACACAAGTGCTAGTGGAGAGAAGCGGTACTAGGGCTGCTGTATGTCAGACACCCCTCGCCGGGGCTTTTACACATGTTACCTAACTGGCTCTTCCTGTCATTCTGCCAGGTATCACTTGGCAGAAGAGGAAAGCCGGGCTCAGGGAGCTGAGGTCTGGATGTGAATCTGGGGTGCCAGCTCCCTATTCCCACCATGTGTATCTGTGGATACCTCAGTGATCATGGTTGGGATTATGCAGGAAGAGGGGGGGCTTTAATTGGTCTTCCAGAACAGAAAAGCTGACCCAGGACTGAGGCCATCACTGGGTTAGGGGGAGGGACGTAGGAGAGCCAGGTAAACACCCTGACAGACAAGGCGTCCCGTCCTCGGGGTTAGGGAAACAGCTTTCGCGGGAGGAGGTGGCCCCTGTTCACTGGCTGGATTCTTTAACTTGGCTCCCAAATTCACACGAGACAATATTTTCATTTTCCATACAAGCCTGGAGAGTGACGGGAAAAGGGGAGCCTGCACACAGCCCAGGCCCAGCTTTGTTTGGGAACGGAGTAGAGTTCCCTGCCTCCGTCACCGTCATCATAAAGCAGCTGTGATTTACGGAGGGCTTCCTATGTGTCAAGAGTTGGGCTCAGCATTTTATGTGCCTTTAGCTCATTTAGTGAGGACAGAATCCTGCTGGGAAGATACTATAATTTTTTCCACTTTGCAACTGAGGATTTGAGGCTTAGAGGGGTTAAGAAAGTGCTAAAAACAATGAAGCCAGGACTAGAACCCAGGCCCATCTGGGTCCTAACTGCTGTTCTCCTATCTCCTGTCCCCATCAAGGCCACAGGAAAAAGGCCTGTGCATACTTCCACCCCCTTCCCACCAGCTGAAAAAACAGTCCCCTAAAACCAGTTCAGCCACTCTGACCAGCCCTCATTCTGTTGCTCCAGCGAGGAAACAGCCAAGTGTGCCCTTGCCCAGAGCTTCAGACGGCCAGCTGCCCCAACCCTACCTTCCCAGACACTCGCTGTGCTGACTGAGTAATCTGGATTCCTAGACATCCCCTCATCTCCCAAGGATCTGAGGCTTCCCTGGGCAGTGGTGGGCCTTCCCCTTCCTGGAGAGAGGGATCTAGACTGGGACTCTGGGACATGCTGCCCACCTTCAGACATGGGCAGGTAGGGCAAGGTGGGGGCTTCCCCTTTACGGGGTGGGGTAAGGGAAACCAAAGTCCAGATGTTAGCCTGTTGGGATCACAGCTATCTGGAACCCATAGAGCTACTCCGGGCCCTGCCTCCAGCTCTGCAGCCGCCATCGCTTTAGGATCACAGGATTCTTTCTTGCTCTGCAGGATGCAGCCTTAACAATCTTCCTCAATTCCAGCCTCTGCTAGACTCCTGGACTGTCAGTGGTTCATGGGCCAACCCTCCTTTACCATTCCCAGCTGCATCAATTCTTTTTTCTTTTTCCTTCTTTTTTTCCTTTTTTGCGATGGAGTCTCGCTCTGTCGCCCAGGCTGGAGAGCAGTGGTACAATCTCAGCTCACTGCAACCTCGGCCTCCTGGGTTCAAGCGATTCTCCTGCCTCAGCATCCCGAGTAGCTGGGATTAGAGGCACATGCCACCACGTCCAGCTAATTTTGTATTTTTAGTAGAGATGGGGTTTCTCCATGTTGGTCAGGCTGGTCTCAAACTCCTGACCTCAGGTGATCCAACAGCCTCGGCCTCCCAAAGTGCTGGGATTACAGGCATGAACCACCGCGCCCGGCCATCAATTCTTAATTCACTGTGTCAAAGCTCACTTGCCCCTCTGGAGGGACAGTAAAATCAGGCCCTGGAAAGGAAAATAGAGCTGATCTCCTTATGTACACGGTGCTTGGCAGTACAGAAAGAAACCTATCATTCCTCTCACCTCCCCTCCCAGCCACCTTGTAAGGGATGTGGGCATGGCTTATTCATTCTTATTTCATAAATAATACATTGATATTTAAGCACTTATGAAGACAGGCACCTAAATCTAAGCACTTCACTTATCTCACAAAATGTCAATACCCTCTAAAGTAGATACTATTTCTACCCCCATCTTACAGACGAGGAAACAGAAGCATTTGCCCAAGGTCACAGAGCTAGTTAGTCGTGGAGCTGGGATGAGGTCCCAGATGGCTCCTGACCTCTGCACTATCTAGAGATGGGGGAAAAGGCACGCAGGTGGGCTTCTAGGTACAAGTGAAATGGCCTACCAGGCAATATCCACGGACATGCAGAGACTCCCCTAGAGTGTCAGCTTCATGGGGACAGGGCCTTTTATTTGTTTTGTGTTCCACTGATGCATTCCCCAAACTCAGAACACTGCCTAGCACACAGTAGCTATTCAACAAATATTTCTTGAATGAGTGAATGAATACATTTAAATAAATAAGGGTATATTCCCTGGCCTCAACTCACTTGTCCTCTAGTGCCCCTCCAGCCCCAACCACTTCCAGCATCATTCTGCAGTTGGCTTTTAACTAAATTCATCAGTTAAACAAGGTGGAGGCCTGAAGAACAAGAGGGCAGGAAAAAGAGGCACAGACCCCAGCAGCGGCGGGGCTCACAGGGCTGCTGAAACCACCAGCATCCAACTGGTCTTGGGTTGAAGAGGAGGGGGCCACCAGGCTGAGAGGAGAGGGCAGGGGGCCAGGAGCTGGGGAGGGGGCAAGGTGAGGGAGGCAGACAAGAGCCCAGAGGAGAGAGTTCAACACGGGAGAGTAATCAGCAGTGGAGGGGGAGAGGTCCCTCAGGTGGCTGGGACTGTCCTTCCTGCAGGGAGGACACTCCCTCGGAAAACTCCCTCGGGAAACTCCACGAGGGCAGTGGATGTACCGAGAGCAGGCAAAGGAACGGAAGAGTCAGTAGAAATTGCACATCTACTTCCAGCTAAAACCTGCCAGATGGGAGCAGGTTTTCAGCAGAAACCTCTGGGCTTCTGACTTTCACAGGCCTGGGAGCCCTGTCCTCACTAGGAGGAACAAAGAAAACAAGGCCGGTGACCCTGCCCGCATTGTTCTCAGGCTGACCACTTTGCTTACTGAATCCCGAAGCCCCTCCTCTCTGAGGACACTCAATCAATCCCACTGGCAGCAGGGCCGCTGCAGCTCAGGCTGAGCTCTATCCAGGAAGCCACAGGGCCATCTTTCAAATGCAGACCTGTGCTCATGGAAAAGGTGGAACCAACCTGGATTTGAATCAGAGGGGTCTCTCGATGGCTGGCAACAAACCTCTGGGTAAATAACTTAGCTTCTCAGCCTTACTTCCTCTGTCTGCAAAATAACACCTACTCTGCACATATGAAAAGCACCTAGGACACAGTAAGCGCTGGATAAATGTATCTGCAGTCAATATTGTGATTCACATGTGTGTCCGTCAGGAACAAGACCCTGCAGAGATCTGAGACCCAGGAGCAAAGCTGCTCACCCCCAAAGCTGAAGCAGAGGGGCTGGCGCGTCCCGGACAAGCGGTAGAGAAGGACTAGGGGTTTCAAGTCTTGTGTCTGGAAGACAGGAAAGGGTGAGAACACTGTCCCTAACCTTCTTCACAACTGCCACCTCTTCCCATTTCCCCATTTTAACAGAGAAAACTGTCGATTTTCAGCCTGATCCTCCTCAGGCCACATGGAGGAAGGGACTGTGGCTCCAGAGATATTCCCTGGCCACCTGATGGCTGGGAGTCAGGGGCGGAGGGAAACGGGCAAGCCCAAGATGCCCCACCCCATCCCTCAGAAGCCCCATCTCTCCTGGCCTCTGCCCCCCAGAGGCTCACAGTCACCCTGGTCAGTTTCCCGTCCAACCAAGCAAGTTGGGCAGGACCGCTGAGGGAAAGAAATGCCACCATTGGTCCCATCCTGTCTTCACCGCTTCCCCGCCATCACCCTGGCAGCCGCCGGGTACCTCCCCAGGTGAGGCTGAGGCCAGGACGTGTTAGATGGCAGCCTCTCTGAACTCTAGTCCAGCTCGCTCCCAGCCCCCACCCAGTGTGACCATGAAGCAAGACATGGGCAGTGGCTCGCAGTACAGGCTGCTCAGCGGATCCCCTTGGAGGTTAAATAAATGCTATGCCTGGTCCCTGGCCACAGATATTCTGTTGACCTGGCACGGCTTTTAAAAAGCTCCAGAAGTTGATTCTAATATGCAGGCGCTGCCCTAGTGGAAGCTGACAGGGGGAGGGAGGTTCAGGCCTTCTCCATCTTCCTGTCTAAAATGGAGTATGCAGGGCAGAGAGAAGGAATTCTTGGTATTTTCCTCACTGCCTCTCGTCCCGGGTCAGGTGACCAGGGTGTGGCTCAGAGGGCAGCTGTAGTTTATAAGCAAGACATTGGCAAGGGCCCAGTGGTGCCACCCTGATACCTGCACCAGCAGCCAGTCCAGCTCGCCTGAGCTTTGTCTCTCCCAGGGAAGGAGGAGATACTGGTCCAAAGGCAGCAGGGCCGCACCCATCTCCTCCAAGACCAGAGCTGGGCTGTTGCAGAGCGGACTTTGTTAACTTGTGGTTGCTTATCTGTTTTCTCAGATTTGCTCTGATATCTGTCTGGAGTATTGATCACATTTGAGAAGAAGGCAGGCAGGCCAAATCAATGGCTGGCGGCTTTGGTGTGCTAGGACGTCAGCACAGGGCCTAAAGACCCAGGCTTGGCTCAGCTCTGCCAGTACCGTCTTGAGATCCTCCAAGAATCTTTGATTGCTTTGCCTGCCCACTTCTCAGTAAAATGAGGAGGTTGGACTATGACTACTGGAGTCCCCCTGCCTGGGCAGGTGATACCTCGCCTACCTCCTCCCTCCACAGTACATTCAAGAAAGTGCATTTCTATCCTCAGGATTTAGCTCATCGGTCACCATACTACTTTTTTAACCTGGACTGCAAACTGAGATCATCTGAGAGAGCTTGGAAAAATACTCCTGCCCGGGTCCTGCCCCTAGAGATGTTGAAAGAAATAGTCTGGGGCCTGAACTGCGAACCAGGATGCTTCAAAGCTCCCCCAGGTGATTCTAATCTTATGTTCAGCCAAGTTTCAAAAGCACTGCCCTAGATCCAATCCATTCTCCCTCCTTGTTAGGGACTTGAGTGCGGCCCCACTCCTGACATCAGCACGAGGCCGGCTGTGCATGCATACAGGCGGAACTGTCCTCTTGTCCACCTTTGGGATTCCCCCAGCCCACCCTCCTGGGCCATCTCTCAGCAGTCTCTGCAGAGCCCAGAGGCGCTGCTAGGTCTCACGCTCAAGAGGGCAAGCCCCTGCCAGATGGGAGCAGGTTTTCAGCAGAAACCTCTGGGCTTCCGACTTTCACAGGCCTGGGAGCCCTGTCCTCACCGGGAGGAACAAAGAAAACAAGGCAGGTGACCCTGCCCGCATTGTTCTCAGGCTGGGACGGTAATCCCCTGGGGCAGGGGGCAGCGGAGCATCCCTCCTGTGAGAGCAAGCCCAGGGCAGAGCTGACCTGAGGTTGCAGGTTTGGCTAAGGCAAGCAGTGAAGGACTGGTGGGGCCCGAGCTCAGATGGAATGTCAGCATATGTTCTCAGGCACCTGGACGGCTGGGCTGATCAGTGACCGACACTGGAAATTCCTGTGTGGGCAGACACAGGGGACCTCGAGGGCCCCTTCCTGGTCCCACAGCACCATTGTGTGCTTGAGAAGTGGCCCTGGGGAGCAGGAAAGAGCCCCCTCCCTCCCAAACACACGTAGCAGATGACCCTCTGAGATCATGCTCTCAAAATCTATCCCTGCCTCATCTTCTCAGGGAAGGTAGGATGTGTCCAGGGAGGCTTAAATGACAAGAGGGGCATCCTTCATCTACCTGCAGCTTCTCTACCCCAATTCACAACCACTGCCCTGCCCAGGGTGGCTGGGGCCCAGGTCCGTGGTACTGTGTTGGTGTCTCTGCCCTATCTGGGACACTGAGGCCCGGATTTGTGACTTTGTCCCCTTCTCTTCCCAGAGTTCAGATCCCAGGGGTGTCTGGTGCCTCTCTGCCCTGACTGATGCCAAGAGGTGTCTCCCAATTAGTGGGACAACAGTGTCAGCAGGGGCAGGAAACAGTTTCAGCTGGGCCTGTCCAGCTGGGCAAAGCAGCCTCCCCCATTCCTCCATAAGGCTGTGGGTCACTAGGGAGAGGCTTTCCTTCTAAGGTGGGGTTAGGCAGCTCTAACCCAAGCCCCTGCACTTGGATTGGGCCCCTGGCCCATTGTCCTTTCCAGGGAAGCCAGCAGAGCTCTCAGGCCTGGCTCACTCCTCCCTGACTTGGCTAACGAGGGCCTGAGTCAGCATCTCCCCACCAAAGCCCCACATTCATCAAGTACCTCTCACCCATAACTCCTCTACCACTGTCTCATCTGAGACCTAAGACCCTGAAGGGAAAACAGGCAAAATGGATACACTATTCCCATTCTGTAGATGAGGAATCTACAGAGAGGCTAGAAAGATGGTGAAGCCACACAGCAAGCTGGTGACCCAGCACAGAGCAGGTGAGGCCCCATCCACAGAACAATCAGCCTTCCACTCCCCACCCGGAAGTGGGCTGAGAAACACCAACCAAAGCACAGCAGGGAAGGTGCAGGTAGACACTGGTGACATAGCAGAGATAAAAGGCTGTGCTGTGTGGTCACACCCACGGATCTGACTACGAGTTAGGGTAAGCAAGTGCCTACGCTCCCTACCCCATTCCCCTGCAGATGCCTCAGATTTACCCTGACCTTGGGGTGGGGTCAAGGAGCAGCCACAGGAAGCCACCAGCCACTCAAGGTTTCTAAAAACAGTCCTTGGAGCAGGCCAGAAAGGAGGCCATGGGAACTGCTGACTCACCAGCTCCCCATCCCAGGCCAATGACCTGAGGGAGGTACAGTTCACGGGCCGCTCGGCTGCCCCTCGCGTGCTTGCCTGATTCCCGTCCTCCCAAACCCAGGTCTACACTGGCACACAAGCTGGGCTGACCAGTCCCTCTACACAAAAATCATGCATGGGCTCTGTGAGCAGTACAGGGAGAAGGCAGAGGGGAATGGTCACTTCTGAGTTCCAAACCCTGACTCCAGCATCCACTAGCGGGTGGGGCATGTCTTATCATGTCTCTGAGCTTAATGCTCCATATCTGGAAAACAAGAGTCACGGCTTCACTGTGTTGGCATGTTGATTACAAAAAATGATGAACGGCTCAGTGCTGGGCACATGGGGCGTGTTCCAGAAACGAGCACTGGGAAGGAAAGTAAATGTAACTATTATTGATCTGTGAATAGAAGAAGGGGCTTGGGGAGGACGCCTCCATTCTGAGGGTCTGTGTCCACTGAATGTGGCCTTCAGAGCTGGGGAGTTGGGCTAGGTGTTGATAGCAATGCTTTCCTTCATTTACCACCTCCTGGGCATGGGCCAGTCCCTCCGGCTCAGCAGTTCTCCACCCCGCTGTGCCTTTGCAGGTGCCTTCCTGCAGCTCACTCTCACTTCAACCAAGTTTCATCTCAATGTCTCCTCCTGAAAGAGATCATGACACCTGAAACACTAAGCCTCCGTCCCGCTCCCGCTCCTCACCTCACTGCACTGATCACTACCTGACATTCTACTAGGCATCTGTTTCTCTGGCTTCCTAGTTATCTACCCTAAATAGATCACGAGCCCTACAAGGAGAGACTCATGCATTCCTTAATCACAGAACAGAGCCTAGCTCTAGTAGGTGCTCAAGTATTTGCCAGATGAATGACTGAGTCTCCAAGACGTGTGCCTGCCTTCCAAGGCAGGACGGTGGGCTCTGGCTCCACTGGAGAACGCAGGGAGCCCAGACAGATGCAGGTACAGTGCGGGTTGATGACCATTTCCAGGCCCTCGGGCCTCCTCCCTACACCACCTGTCTGCAAACCCAAAGCCCCCGGAAGGTTCTAGCCCTGGTGAGTCAGTTCCCCTGCGGACTCTGGAACCATCAGGATTCCAGAGGAAGGAGGCAGGTGGGTGAGGAGGGGTGGGGAGGAGCTGAGGGATGGGGAGGAGCTGAGGGATGTCTGGGTGTCTGAAGGCCTGATGGCCCCAGCTCTCCCCATGCATGCTGCTGCTTTCCTGCCCTCCCAGCAGCGGAAAGGAAGGATGCTCCGATCCATGAAGCTCCTTAGTCCTGGTGGCTGCCAGTCCTGTTCCCCTGGACACATCTGCCTGCCCTGGCCCCCCTTGCCGGGGGCTCTAAGGACAAGGCTCACCACTGCCAATACCGCCAGACTCCTACCTCCCTGGGAGGAAGCTGGCTTCTGACCCCTGTGCCACATTTGTCTCTCTAGGTTACATCTGTACCCTTGAACACAGTTGGAGCTGACGCCACCACACCTCTTGCCTCTCAGAATTCCCCTGACAAACCTAGCAAATTCCCCAACCCAGGGGCCTCCTCACCTGCTCTTCCCTCCTCCCCTACCCCGTGCCTGTGGCTGGCAGCTTCGGGTAATAAGTAACTGCCATCCTTGAGGGCTGAGATTCTGATAAGAGATGATTAACGCTACCCATTTATTATAATTTAAGATTATCAAGTGGTTAAACTGTAAACCTCTTCATTAATTAAAAAAGAAAAGCCCATGAGGAACCAGGAGATGGGATTAATCCTGTACCAGGGGTTGGGCCGCTGGGTTTCTCTCCCCGTATGAAGTATGCTCCCTGCCTGCTTAATACACAACATTCCCCTTCCCACTCAAACCGGGACCCCAAGGAGCTCATTCGAGGAGCTGGTTTTCTCATCCACCACGGCCTCTGAGCATGATCTTGCCCCCATCCTTCTTCTCAAAGCCCCCTGCAGGATCCTCCTGAGAGCCAACCACCTGTCCCAAAATCCTTCCTTATTGTCTGACTCTAACCTAAATCCCTCCGGCTGCAGTCCAAGCCCATTTCCTTTGGTTCAGTCTGCGTCTGGAGACAGACAACAGCTGGCCTCCATCCTCTCTGGAATAAATTGTACAAGAAACTACCAGCAAACCAGCACAGACATCTTGGGATGGATGGCATTCTTTGCAGGGTGGGAGGGAGCTTTCTGCCATGATGACCCCCACATCCCGAACGCAAACCCCACCAGAAGACTGAGTCATGATTAGAGACAAGAGCAAGATCTCAGTGCCCAACAACCTCAAAATCACTGGGCCAAATGCAAAAGGAGGCTGGGAGTGGTGGCCCACGCCTGTAATCCCAGCACTTTGGGAGGCCGAGGCGGGCGGATCACCTGAGGTCAGGAGTTTGAGACCAGCCTGACCAACATGGTGCAACGCCATCTCTACTAAAAATGCAAAAATTAGCCGGGCGTGGTGGTGCATGCCTGTGGTCCCAGCTACTCAGGAGGCTGAAACAGGGAGAACTGCTTGAATCTGGGAGGTGGAGGTTGCAGTGAGCCGAGATCACACCACTGTACTCCAGTCTGAGTGACAGAGTGAGACTCAGTCTCATAAAATAAATAGAAAAGCAAAAGGAGTATTTAGGAGTATTACCCTACTCAGATCAGTCAGGCTCCCTGACTCAGATCTCAGGCCACATCAGTTACCGTAGGGGCTCTGGCCACCAAGGCCCCCATTTGGAAGCCACAGGGTTGCAGTTCAAAGATGATCCCCAGATAGTGTAGGAAAGAAGAGGGAGCCTACACACGGGGCTGGTGTCCCTGACCATGCACTACGCCTGCCCTCACTACCCAGGTATGCCAGAAGCAGAGAGGCCAGCTAGGCACAGTTGTCCTGCCTCTTCTGCCCTGTATGCATTTCCCCCCGCCAACCATCCATCCCCAGCCAAGTAGGGCGTGGGACGTGACTGGGATTAAGAAACAGAGAGCCATTTTGTGCTGAAGGTATGGAAAAGTACTGCCAGGCCCTCTTAGTACAGAGAGGCTAGGCTGAGGTGAGGGATGGGGAGAGAGGGTTGGAAAAACCTCCAACTCCCCTAACCCGGGGCCCAGGATGAGAAGTCAGGCAACAGGAAATGGAAACTCTTCAGTCTGAGACACAGCCCCATTGTGAGATGCGAGGGGCAGAAGGAACGAGGCCACGCCTCAGACACACACACATCCTTTCTCTGCTCCACAAGGGCTGGGATTCTAAGCACAGACGTTTCCAAGCCTGTTTAACCCCTAACACCCAACCAGGCTCTGGCAAGGCCTCAGCCTTCCTGGTGGAATGAAAGAACATTTGACAGACAAGCCTGTATAGCACTGGCTCCTCCCTAGCCTGGAGTCATGACTGTGCTCTCTTCACCTGTAAAATGGGAATGATGCCACCTCCTCATCAATTCTCAAGGTTATGGATCAAAAGGCTCGATGGAGAGCATGAAGGCAGGTGCACAGGCAAGTTAGAGATGCTCCCGATGCATGTAGTTTGTGTTTACAAATGTCCATGGTTGTGGGGTAAGAGTGCTTTGTACGCGGCTGGGAGGACAACGAAAGAAGGGAGAGTAATGTGCCAGGTTTCTAAGTCAGGCAGGGAGCAGCCTCTATGTCTTACACAGCTGCATCCTGTCCCCCTGTGAACTGTCTTCAGTGAGTGGTAACAGGGGCAGCCACTTCTCAGACTTGCCCAGGGAGGTCCATCTCCCCTCAAGCCTGCTGAAAAAGAGCCCTTCATCCTGGGCTGCTGAGAGCTAAACAACTGTCCAAGCAGTGGACTGCCAGGACGCAGCCTGTACTCTTCATGCCCCTTGGCCCTCTCGCCATGTGTAAAATTAGGCTCCTGGCTACTTCCCAGGAAGGGTAGGGGAACAGGAGGGCAAGGTGTAGAACAGGCGGTTCTCTTCACCTTCACTCCCCCTAGGGACCCCTGAGCCATGTCCCGCTTTGGAGGCACAAAAAATGTAGCTGTGCACACCTGCCATAAATGCCAGATCTAGCCAGGCACCAGCTCCCTGACCCATACACAGGGCAACCCACCCAACCTATTAACCCAACAAAGATGGGACCAGAGTCATGGACAAACTTCCGCTGCTCAATGCAGCTCAAACCAGGGTCAACTGATTCATTAAGTGTTTGCTGAACACCAACAATGTGCCCAGGCACTGGGCAAAATAAAGGAAGTGCAAGACACAGACCCTGCCCAGGAGAATCTCATAGTTTAACAACAGACAGGCAGCAGTCAGGAAAGAGGTACATGACAGCAGAAGATGGCAGAGAAAGCAGCCAACAAATCAATAGCGAGACCAGGACAGTTCCGGGGGCTCACTCCATGCCCCTTTCAAGCCCAAGCAACGGTGAAACAGGGCAAGAAGCCCAAACACAGATGGAAATGAGGCTCAAAAGACATGAATGAACAAGGAACCAGAGCAATCTCCCAGTCAGGTATTCCACCCACTCTAAAAACAGTGCTCGGCCCTCCTCCCCCTCCCCTACTCCACCTTTCCTGGCCTGCAACCCCCACCATGGACCCTAAAAAAAACCTGGAAAACTCCTGAAAATTTTAGCCACCCCCTTCTTCCATTCTTTCTAGATTTGTGGTGAGAAGATACACACATAGTTTTCACCTTAAGAAGAGAAATACCTGCTTAGCTGGTAAAATCACCTGATCAGTGTACATTATGAACCATAAGGGCTGAGGGATAGTTGGTGCTTCCCTGCAGAGTAGGAGGCTGAGAGGCTGGGCTGGAGCAGGCCATTAGAAGGAATCTGGAGACTATAAGGAAACAAGTCAGAGATCAATGAAAAAGGATTCTTTCTACAGCCCGGTCTACCTCCTAGGGAGCCACTGCTGAACAATCTTGAGTCCACGAGGACTGACCTGGCAAGGCAATCACATGGCTTGCACAAACTACATGCTTTCTGTCAGCTGGTCCGGGGGGTGCGCTCACCTCGGCTGCGCTTACAAGTTTTCCAGTGGATAGGACCAGAGCAGGAATGAAAGCTGACGAGGCACAGAGGGAGGCCAGATGTGGCATTAGAAACCTTGGCTTCTGACCCAATACTCTAGCACTGCCCAGGAGAACTCTCACATGATGGAAATGCTCTGTATCTGCGCGGTCCCCTGTGGCTACTGAGCACTGGAAATGGAGCCAGTGACTGGAGAACTAAAATTGAATTTTATTAGTTTTAATTTTAAATTGGCTGGGCGCGGTGGCTCAAGCCTGTAATCCCAGCACTTTGGGAGGCTGAGACGGGCGGATCACGAGGTCAGGAGATCGAGACCATCCTGGCGAACACGGTGAAACCCCGTCTCTACTAAAAATACAAGAAAATTAGCCGGGCGAGGTGGTGGGCGCCTGTAGTCCCAGCTACTCCGGAGGCTGAGGCAGGAGAATGGCGTGAACCCGGGTGGGGTGGAGCTTGCAGTGAGCCGAGATCGCGCCACTGCACTCCAGCCTGGGGCACAGAGCAAGACTCCGTCTCAAAAAAAAAAAAAAATTTTTTTTAAATTAAGCAGGCAGGCTGGGCGCGGTGGCTCACACCTATAATCCTAGCACTTTGGGAGGCCAACGTGGGTGGATCACATGAGGTCAGAAGTTCGAGACCAGCCTGACCAACATGGTGAAACCCCATCTCTACTAAAAATACAAAAATTAGCCGGGCATGGTGGCGAATATAGTCCCAGCTACTCTGGAGGCTGAGGCAGGAGAATCACTTGAACCCAGGAGATGGACGTTGTGGTGAGCTGAGATCATACCATTGCAGTCAAGCCTGGACAACGAGAGCAAAACTCTGTCTCAAAAAAGAAAAGAAAAAATGTAATTAAGCAGGCAGGCTGGGCATGGTGGCTCAGGCCTGTAATCCCAGCACTTTGGGAGGCTGAGGTACGCAGATCACTTGAAGTCAGGAGTTCAAGACCAGCCTAGCCAACATGGTGAAACTCCGTCCCTACAAAACATACAAAAATTAGCCGGGTGTGGTGGTGCATGCCTGTAATCCCAGCTACTTAGGAGGCTTGAGGCAGGAGAATGGCTTGAACCCAGGAAGCGGAGGTAGCAGTGAGCCAAGATGGCAACACTGCACTCCAGCATGGGTGAGAGAGATTCTGTCTCAAAAATTAAATAAGTAAGCAGGCATAATGATTAGTAATATCAAGTCAAAAAGGTAAAATTGTATAGCGGCATGTGGGTAATGACTACCATACTAGTATCAAGATTGTATCAAGCACATCCTACCTGCAGCCTCCTTTGGCAGAGCCTGCCTCCCCGGGACCCTCAGGATGACCCATGCCATGAGCCACTGTCCATAGCACATTCCTGACTTTGGATTACACACAGTCCTGTGCTGTTTCAAGTCTTGCCTGTGCTTGTGTTTTCCGTTCATCTGAAGGACAGGGCAAGTCTTGGGCCCCCATGGGACTGGGTGGAGCTGAGAGCACACTAGGTCCAAGGCTGCACTCGTCCATGGGCCTCTGCAGGACTCCCCTCCCGGACCACACCACCTTTGTGTGGGACACGGATCAACACTGGGAACAGCCGGATAGGTGTTTCTGGCCCTGCCACACTCTCTTCTCGGTGACTCTCTGTCCTGGTATCCTATCTCCAACTTGGTCTGCAGACCAAAGGCTCACCTAGTTTCTCTTGTCCTTCTCCTCAAAGCATTCCACAGCACTGCTGTGCAGGAAGCTAGCAGTCTGCTATCTAAATTTAAAGACTCAAAAGACAAGAACGAACTAGGCTTGAAAGACATGAATGAACTAGGACCAGAGCATCTCCCAGTCAGGTGTTCACTACAGTCCCCAGGAACCAATCCAGGTTGGTATCCTTGGGGGGGGATTGGTTCCAAGACCCCCTGTGGACACCCCTATCTGCAGTGCTCAAGTCCCACAGTCAGTCCTTTGGAGCTCACAGATACGAAGGGTCAGCTATACGCTTTTAGTGATTATAGAAGTGATACTGGTTTTCAGAGTATGTTCTGCTAAAACCAGAGGTTTGTATACCTCATACATTAAAAATAACCAGTGTGGAAGTGGCTAATGGTACAAGCATATATTTTATCCCTTAAAAAATTGAGTTATTTGTTATAAAAGCAACACGAGCACATTATAGAAAATGTGAGAGGCAAAGAAAGAGAAAGTCATCAATAATCCTGTCTCCCCAGCTCAGCCCTGCCTGGCTTCTGTTTTTAAATTGAGTTTCTATGACTCAATACTAACGGAGAGAACCACACACTTTAACTTGCATCTCCCTGCTTTCCGCACCCCCTCATCTCGCTTTTGTATAACTTGAAGTCTGGTTCATGCCTCAGGCCCACTTTGAGAAACACCAAATGGAAGCACCAGGTCCCTATTCCAGCCTGTCAAAGGGTCTCCCATGCCACAGGCCAGAGCCCACCAATTCAGTAAGCACCGATTAAATTGTGTGCAGAGCAGTGGGGAAGAGGAGTGTAAGAGTATGTATACACAGGTGGGAAGCTGGCCTCAGGCAGCTTAGAGTCTAGGGAAAATTTTAAGATGTATACATAGGCCGGGTGTGGTGGCTCATGCCTATAATCCCAGTACTTTGGGAGGCTGAGGTGGGCAGATCACGAGGTCAGAAGTTCCAGACCAGTCTGGACAACATAGTGAAACCCTGTTTCTACTAAAAATACAAAAAAATTAGCCAGGTGTGGCGGTGTGCGCCTGTAATCCCAGCTACTCGGGAGGCTGAGGCAGGAGAATCATGTGAACCCGGGAGGTGGAGGTTGCAGTGAGCTGAGATCGTACCACTGCACTCCAGCCTGGGTGACAGTGAGAGACTCTGTCTCAAAAAAAAAAAAAGATGTGTACACAATAACCCCAACACTGGGTAGGTGGAGATAGAGGGTTTGACCACATGCAGCAGCTCTCAGTCTCAGAGCATTCCAAAAAGAGAGGCTGTGCCAAAACTCAGTTCTGTGAACTCTGAATTTCCAGTGTGGTTGGTGGTGACAGGAACTTTCTAGAACAGGACCCAAAAGTACCTGCCTCGGCTGTGGGAGCCTGCCCTGGGTTTAGACAGACATACTCCCAGAGCAATGCTGACACACGCTTTCACCAGGCAACCTGTTGACCTGTCTAAACAGAGCAGAGTGTGACCAGCTAGGAGGGCACTGCATGGATGATGGGCAGAGGGGTATGGTCAGCACAGCTAGGAGGGCACTGCACGGATGATGGGCAGAGGGGTATGGTTAGCACCCAGCACATCTGTTGGCTTGGGGGAGAATCTGGCCCGGCAGGACACCCACTGCAGGGGCTAGTGACAGTTTTCCAGATTGTTTCCCAGGAGGTGGGCCCGGCTGAAGGGCAGAGGGGGGCTCCGTCGGTGCTGTCTCTGGGTTTGGGGGCTGTTGGGAGAGAGGCCAAAGGAGAGAGAGAAACACGGCTTCATGGTTCAGGACATTCATTAATAATTACCCTCATGCTTGGTGCTAGGTTTTGGATCCAATCAGGTACAAACCAAGGGCTTGCAGGGAGGGAGGGAGGGGAGAGAAGGGTGGAGACCAGGCAACAGCCCCCGTGCAATGTCCTCTGACCCGGGGCAGAGGAGCCTAGAGGGTAATGGAGCTAGAAAGGAGGTAACCCCTAGGCCAGGGTCAGGGGAGCCACCTAAACAGCCCAAGCCTAGAGGAACTTTTCTACCTTGAAGCACACAGGCCCTCACAATATGCCCCACCCCAACTCAATCCATAATATGCATTGCATGGTGACCCGCTCCCACCACGGTATGGCCCCACCAACCTCAAAGGCAGAAATGATGTCCAGTAATTCATTCCCACAACCTTAATCCAGCACTGGGCATACAGCTGGCACTTACTAAGTGTTTTTGGCCTTATTGAACACGTGCTCAGCTCAGAGAGGTGCAGTGACCTGGACTAAACACACAGCAAATCAGCAGAGCTGGCCCAGGACTCAGCTGTCTTCTAGTCCCCCAACTGTGGGTGAGTGCAACTCTCTGGGCCATGAATTTGGGTGGATTGCAGGGCTGAGGCTAGAGTCTGGGAGATGGGGGAGGTGGGGTGTTGAAAAGCTGTTAATCAGGACACCCTCCCTTTTCCTGCTAGGCCGGGGGGTGCTGACAAGACACTACTGCCTCGGCTCGCCCCGCTTCGCCCACTCAGCACTTATCCCCTTGGCGAGAGGCAGCCCTTCCACTCGCTGCTCTGAAGGGGGCAGGGATGCTGAGAAGAGAAGGGCACCCTTCCAAAGCTAACACTGTCAGGATGCATTCCACTGCCCGGGAGGTGAGAATTTTATTTGAACAGGAGTGATAGGGAAGGTAGGGGATGGACGTCTTTCTCCTCCAGAGAGTCTGAATAGGTGCCTACCTCCATCCTGCACCGGGGGCATGAGAGGAGCAGGAACCTTGCATTAGACACAAAGGGTACCCAAGCCAAAGTAAACATCCATAAAGGGCCCCGCCCTGAGGTCCTTGGCATGCTACAGAATAACCTGTTCCAAACCATGTGGGCAAGACTAAAGCGATACCCTCCCAAGGTGCAGACCAGAGTCCAGCTAGAGGTTAACCCTAGGGAAACAAAGCGGGTGGATGTGACACAGCACGGGTTTAGCTGACTGGGAGGTCAGACAGAAACACAGCGAAGAGGCAATTAGATCTCCACTACCTGATTCTTCCTTGGGGGTTTTAGTCTCAGGGTCCCCTGACCACAGACCTGTCAAGCAGCAGGGGTTAGAAGCACTCAACAAAAGTCAGGGGCCTATTAGGGCTGTCAGGATAGGTGTGGGGGAGGGGCTGGGGATTGAGTTAACAGTCCCACCTCTGAGCTGTGGCACCCACTTATGTAGCCAGAATGTCAAACAAAACTATATATGGGGCTGGGCGTGGTGCCTCGCGCCTGTAATCCCAGCACCTTGGGAGGCCAAGGCGGCCAGATCACCTGAGGTCAGGAGTTGGAGACCGGCCTGGCCAACATGGCGAAACTGTGTCTCCACTAAAAATACAAAAAAAATTTGCCAGACGTGGTGGTGCGCACCTGTAATCCCAGCTACTCAGGAGGCTGAGCCTGGAGAATCACTTGAACCTGGGAGGTGGAGGTTGCAGTGAGCTGAGATCGTACCACTGCACCCCAGCCTAGGTGACAGAGTGAGACTCCACCTCAAAACAAAATGCAACAAAAAAACTATATATGGTCGATGTGGTCAGGAAACAGCAGTACTTTGGGGTCAGAACCCAGAAGACTGAACAGTGCAGAGCTGGGGAGCAAAGGGGCCAGCTAACACATGCACGGGGCACTTCCTGGGTGCTGACAGTGAGGTGTGTGTGGAAAACCCAGTCTCAAGGAGTAGCTTGTAGCCTAGCAAGATTCGAAAGACTGGCAGCAATTTAGGACATGACAGCCTCTACGCAAAGCTCTGGCTCTGGACTCAGAGGGCATGGGTTCAAGCCACTAACTAGCTCTGTGACCTCGACTAAGTTACCCTCTGCCTCAGTTGCCTTGCAAAATTAGGTTCCCCACAGTGCCTGTCACTTAGCGTTGTTGGGAAATCGAGACAATGTAGGCCATGGCAGCTCCCATTATGGCTGACATGCGGGACTGGTGTGACTCTCCTTGCTACCACCTCCCAAAGTCCTTTCTGTCATCAGTGGATACGAACGTCGAGTTCTTTGTAAAAGTTGAAACTCACTGCCAGGTGCGGTGGCTCACGCCTGTAATCCCAGCACTTTGGGAGGCCAAGGTACACAGATCACCTGAGGTTGGGAGTTCGAGACCAGCCTGACCAACATGGAGAAACCCTGTCTCTACTAAAAATACAAAATTAGCTGGGTGTGGTGGCGCATGCCTGTAATCCCAGCTACTTCTCGGGAGGCTGAGGCGGGAGAATCGCTTAAACCCGGGAGGCGGAGATTGCAGTGAGCCTACCATTGTACTCTAGCCTGGGCAACAAGAGCAAAACTCCATTTCAAAAAACAAACAAACAAACAAACAAAAACACTATTCGCGTGCGGGGTGTAGAATGAATCTCCTCCGTTAGGAGCTGGCCCCTGGAGTTTCCTGTCTGTAGTGTGGCTGACTGGGATCAACGGCAGGGGGCCAGAAAGAGGCGGGAACACACAAGCTGGAGAGTCCAAATCACTCAGGGCCACAGCCAGGGCTTTGGTTTAGTCTAAGAACTAAAGAGGAGATGCTGGAGGGTCTTCTGAGTCTTGAGATCACGATCTCACTATCAGGATCCCTGACTGCTGGGGCAATGATCTGATGGGAACCCTACTAGGAGATGTGGCAATCACCTTTCTTTGGGGCACAGCTTCCAAGAAGCCTTCCCTAATTGCCCCACTTAGCTCTAATTGCTCCTTTATTGTACTTCCCCCACCCCTGGTGAGCAGAGTAACCTAGGGCAAGTTACATAATCTCCCAAGGTCTGGGCCTTGACTCAGGAGGCTGGAGGCCAGTTAAATAACCACTAAGCTCCCTCGGCCTCACATTTTATGACTTGCTGCCACGAGTGGTGCCCAGAGCATGAGCCACCCCCTGCCAACCTCCAAGACAGGCTGGAGAAACCAGCCAACAGCTCCTTAGGTGCAGACGCAGGAGGAGCAAAGTCCAGGGCTGGAGAGACTCCCTGGGGAGCACGCAGGCATCAGATCCTTTCTGCCTGAGGCCCTGGCTGGCCCAGAAAAACATCCTCCTTTCCCAGCCTGGGGTTCAACACAATTTCAACTTTTGCCTCTTATCTGGGAAACTAGTGGGAGGGGAAGCTGGTGCTCAAGATCACAGGAAGGGGCGTGTTGGAGCAGGTTAGGAAATCAGGTAGGCCAGTTTAGTGTAAGTAGAAGTAGTCTGCACCCCAAAATACCATCAAGAGCTTTTTCAACTTAAAGGCCTTTTTTTTTTTGAGACGGAGTCTAGCTCTTGTCACCCAGGCTAGAGTGCAGTGGCGTAATTTCGGCTCACTGCCACCTCCGCCTCCCAGGTTCAAGCGATTCTCCTGCCTCAGTCTCCTGAGTAGCTGGGAGTTCAGGTGCCCACCACCACGTCCAGCTAATTTTTGTATTTTTAGTAGAGACAGGGTTTCACTGTGTTGGCCAGGCTGGTCTTGAACTCCTGACCTCCTGATCCACCCCACTTAGGCCTCCCAAAGCGCTGGGATTACAAGCGTGAGCCACTGTGCCCACCCTAAAGGCCGTTTTAAAAGGGATTAGAAATAAAGTAAGAATGGCCCAGGGACAAAAGGCCTGGATCTGGGTAGGCTGTGCTGTTAGAGTAATCTGAACTTGGTTCTAGAGATTGTTCTGCCCCCAGCTAATCCTCACCAGGCCTTGGTGTCCCCATCCAGCAAAGGGGATGGCATCCATTTGGCTGCCAGACCTCCCAGAGTCAGGCCCACAAAGTCATAGAAGGTCTCAGAAGAATGGGTCCGCAGAGAACCGTGGTAAGGGCAGGTTGGGGTGCACATGAGCACAGTCTGTGTAGCTGCAGGCGTCTTAGAGGACTGGGTGGTGTACCAGGTGCTGCTGGCAACACCCTGCAAATACTTTTCTCCTTCCCCCTGGAGTGGTGCAGGCTCCAGTCATGCCAAAGGTGCCCCCAGCTAGGGAGCTGCCCTTCTCCACAGCAAACACTGTGGGCCTCCCCGCCAACTCCGCTTCTCAGAAGCCTCTGAAGATCAAAGAAGTCTCCACAAGGACGGGGCCAGGAGGCGTTTTTCTCCCACCCCAGCTCATCCACTTGCCCTACTGGTTTCCACAGAGAGGCAGGGACCAGGGCTCATTCTCTTGGAGCAGTCCTTCAACAGGTCTGGGCACACAGTATGTGCTTAGTAAAAGATCTGCTGAATGAGCAACTGGATGGTTTGCTCTGTCTCAAGTTCCTTGAAAGCAAAAACCACGGCTCCCCTCCAGCACCAAGGGCAGACCTGCTCAACATGCTCTTGCTGACCTCTGCTGCCTGGGCCTTATTTCACAGGGGAAAGGAATTTGGGAAAAGTTGATGGAACAAGGGATGGGGGTAGGGGAAGAAGAAGAGGGGGCTCCTGGTGATAAACAGACTCAGGCAGGGAGAGCAGTTTATCCCGTAAAGTCCCTCCATCAAAGGGGAGAGGATAATAATAAGCTGGTCTTGAAGGCTGCCTCCAGCTGGAAGCTGCACTGAGTGAGTCTTACAGGCATTTCCTCTTGCAAGGTGGGTATAATTAGTTCCATTTTCAGATGATGCAATGGGCTCAAGGCCTCACAATTTGTAAAGGCAGAGAGGTGGTATTAAATCCCAGGTGTGACTTGAATGCTGGTCCTTAACCAGGTTCCACTCCAGCCTGGGCAACAGAGTGAGACTCTGTTTCAAAAAATAATAATAATAAAAATAAAATAATGGCACCCCTACTCCTTCCACGACTTAGAGCCTGTGAGACCAAGGACCAGAGTCCGGGTCTGGGGCACCTGGCTTCATTCACTCTGCTGTGACCTTGCAAGAGGCTTGGCTACACTGACTAGACTTCCAACCAAAAGGGACACACAGCTTTTGGCATCCCCCTGAGCTGAGCACAGTGCCGGACAGACGGACACAACAAACGGAGCAGGACTGAAATCCACACACTCACTGAGCATCCTGAGAGCGAGGCCTGGCAACACAGGCCCAGGGCTGGGAAGACATGGCCACTGCCCACGAAGGTTGCAAACGGTCTAGCTGGACCTAACAAGCACTCTAAGCCTTTTTGAATGAATGGATGAGTCCAGAGAGGGAAAATCTGGCCAGGGGCACACAGCATAAACCAGTTTACAGGTAAAAGCAGAACCCAGGTTAGAATCAGTTTTTTCCTACACAGTAGTTCAGATGCGGGTTCCTTATCCCTAGCCCCAAGCACGGAAGCACTTGGACAAATGGAAGGGGGCTCTGCTGTGTCCTCCCCACCCAATGTGGCCAACAAGGCCCCTGGCAGCCCTATAGGACTGGAGACTACACCACTGAGCGAAGCAGGTCCTGCTACCAGCTGCCCTGCACAGCTTCTCTCCCAGACTCAGGGGGCCAGCATCCCCGCTCACAGGAGGGGCCCAGCGAAGCAGCTGCAGCCAGATTACAGTGGGGCACGGGAGGTGACAACAGTCATAAGTACACATCCCTGCCTAAATATTTCAGCAGGAAACCCAAATATTTAGATGGAGGAGAGGAAAAAGAATGCACATTTCAAAGCCAATCGAAGATGAGAGGGGAGGCGGGTAGTGTCTGCCCCGAGTGAGGGCCCAGCTCTGATCCCAGACCCTGGGTAACCATCAGCCAGGGAGAACACCCGTGAGACCATCTGGTCCCAGGAATTCTCCAGAAAAGTTTTAACCAAGGCCTGGGACAAGCCAGGACTGAGCAGAGCCCTGCTAGAACAGAGAAAGAAGGAAACCATCCCTATTTTTAGGTGTTGACCATCAACAGTTTTAGGTGGTTAATTTGCAGGAAATAGAAAACAGTGGGTGACTGACTCCACTAGGAGAAACTTGATGGGTTTTATCATCTTCCCTTGTCCCCATCCTCAGATTAGGAGCTCACTGCATGGTGGGTCCTGCAGGGTGGTGTCAGGGACAGAGTACACAGAGGAACTGGGTACAGGAACAGCAGCTAATACGTAGCCGGTCACCTGTTACCTGTGCCAAACATGTTAACATGTTAACATAGATTCTATGGGCATGAGGGACATACTGTACTATTATCCCATTTCGCAGATGAGATGACTTGCTCAATGAGGTCACACAGCTCAGTATCCTGAACTCTTAGCGCCATGCACCCTGAGACTCTGAGGACACCACATATGCCCTGTACTTTCTTGCCTCTATGCTTTGCTCCCTGCTTTTCCCACCTTCAAGGTAGCCTCACACAGAAGAGAATAGTTCATAGTGTGAGCTCTGGGTTCAAAACCTCGCCCTTCCACTTCCTAGCTACGCAGCCTCAGACAAGTTATTCAACCTCTATGGTCCATTCTGTTGCTTCTACTGCGAGGTCGAGCTGATCATGGCACCTACTGCAGAGGGTGGCTGCCATGATACAATGAGATGATGCACATCGGTGGCTCCCACAGCCTGGGGCCATGTAAGTGCTTGTAACTATTGGTTGCCCAAGCCTGTCGCTCCCAGCCCCTGGCTCCACCTCCACTTATGGACAAGATCGAAGGCTCGGAGTCAACAAGGGGGATTGAATCTCAGTCCTCTACCCAGCAGTGTAGACCTAAGCAAATCACCTGGCCTCTGGTTTCCTGTCCAATGGGAATAGCAATACCTAGCCCACAGAACTGGTTCAAGGAGACACCTGGTAGGCACTCCACAGAATGCTCACAGGGCTACTGCCCATGCCACTCACCCTTCAAGCCTGCCTTCTTCTAAGTGCAGGAGTAAAAATTCATCTCTTGCCCTGGTGCACACCTGGAGTCCCCAGGTGCACTTACCAACATCAGTCTGATAACAGCTCCTTACTATTCTTCCTCCAGGTTAGGGGTCCCCTGAGGGCAGGGGCTGTGTTTTGTTTGGAGCCAGGTCTTCCACAGGCCAAGGAGTTTGGCTACAGGCCTCAGAAAACAGAAAATGAATCCCCCCAGCCCCTTCAACCTTTGCCCATCTCTCCAGCCTCTTCCATCTACAACCCACCACTGAGCACTCCGGACTGTTATTTCCTCTCATTTTACCACTGCAGCCCAATTATCTTTCCTCAGCTGCACCGAGCTCCAGAGGGTTAAAGACTCTCCAATATCTGAGGCTTCACCAAGCGCAGAAAGGATAGCCAGTAGGCAGGGCCCCTTCTGTGTTTCCAACTCCACTGCATCCAGGTCTCTGAGGTCCAGAGATTGGGATAACGGCTCACCGGAAACCTAGAGGCCTTAGGCAGCCGAACAGAGCTACAGCTGGAGCACACCACCGCCACTTCTACATAAAGGGACAGCGAAGATGCAATCTGGGAAGGTCACCAAACGGGAGAGGGAATGTCTTTGGCTGGGCCAGGGACCCAGACCTGGACCTCCCAGTGGGGCTCAAACTAGAGTGTGAAGGTCAGTGGGTTTTTCTGGGGGCTGCAGGCTCTACGGGCTTTCTGGGAAAACCCACACTACATCACATCAGCAGGAGAGAGGAAGGAGGGGGTGTCCTTATCAGAACACCCACAGAGTGAAGGCATCAGCCCACAGAAAAGTCGTTAGAGTAGAATGTTCCACTTCTTTTATGCTGTAAATGGCTGTGGAGGAAACTTTCTGAAATGTTGTTCCCTCCCCTACTTGAAAAATGCAAAACTTTGATGGAGTTCAAATTCCTTGGCAACACAGAAGAGCTTAGTCATGTGACTCTCACCTCCCTGGCCTGTGGCTACAGCCTGGTGGGTCCATCCTGCAGAACACCTCCCCAAGGGCTATGGGCAAGAGACAGCCACCATCCCCATCCCGTTTCCAGTTCTTTAGAAGTTTGGTTGATACACACCCAGAAGCAGGATCACTGCATCACTCAGTAGTTTTATTTCTAATTGAGGAAACTCCATACTATTTTTCACAGTGGTTGTACCACTGTGCAAAGCAAAAGAAAGACTACATGTTGACTCCACTTAGGAGACATCTAAAGTAGTTAAGTTCACAGAAACAGAAAGTAGAATGGTGGTTACCAGGGGCTGGGTAGAGAGGGGGAAGAAGAATTGTTGTTGAAGGGGGTATAATTTCAGTGTTGCAAAATGAAAAAGTTCTGGAGATCTGTTTCATAACTGTAAATTTACTTAATACTGCTGAGCTGGGCTTTTAACCGTGGCTAACATGGTAAATTATATGTTTCTGTGTTTTTTGCATTTAAAAAATTCAGTTGACATTCTCTCTATTCTAGGAAGATCTTCCTGATTCTTTGTAATACCAATGAGATGCCCACGACACCTGTGCAGACACTGCTCCATTGCAGCATAGGAATATCTGGGCGTAGCAGAAATGGCAGCTAACACTTAGCATTTACAACGTGCCACAGACTATTCTAAGCAGACTATGGTGTGGCTTCAGAGGCCACTCCCACAACCATCAGGCATACTGCTTGGATGGTGATTCCTTCAGCAACACCACCAAGGCCCTGCAGTGGCAGCTGGAGAAAGATCCCTAACGAGGGCAGCACATCCTGTCTCCATGTACAGCCATCCTTGGGAAGAACGGAACAGGCAAGGGTTCTTCTGCATTATTCCAGAGGTCCCTGGGGACTCAACGAAATTTCAAAGAGATTTGCTTCCATCTTCTCCAATCCCTAAAAGGAATATTGGAAGGAGGCAAACCTATTTCGTGTGCTTTCCTATGGTCTCCTACCTCACTTCTCTGTACCACCCCAGTTCTGGCCAACTGGTTCTTGCAGCACCATGCAAATACAGCATCCCAATTTGGACAAAGACTGTCTTGGAGGCTCCACTCAGGGGTCTGGCTCCTCTGCTCCCCAAAACTTTGCACCTCTCTCTCTTCCCACCACCACCAACCACAAACACAGTTCAGAGGCTGAGCCCAATCTGCTAGCAAACAGCCAAGTTCAAGATGAAAGCCTTTGGCCCGAGGTCAGGGCCAGTCAAGCACAACATCCAAAACTGGGGGATTGTGTTTCTTTTAAACGCCAGACTATAAATAGGGCAAAACCCCAGGAAAATATTTAAAAGCAACAATCATCACCTCCTTTGCATCCCCCACCCCCACTGGAAACTTTCAACACTTGCTAATTTCTGCCCTCCATAATTCTCTATTACTGTGCCATCTGTAATCATCCTAAGGGTTCTAGTGAAACTCTCAAAGCAATTTAATAAACATTCACTTTCACTGTTAAAAAACTCTGACCAGAGCAGTTAACTAAGGCAGACTAAGGCTTTTTTTTTTGGCTGTCCTCAACTTTCGAGTGGAACATAAATAAGAAACAAGCCATTAGGAAGGGACCTCTTCAATTTCCTCTCAAAAAACCAGCTTATCCACTTTCCACTTCTGCAGTTCTAGCCAGTAAGAACTCACGCTCGGACCCAAGGATGTGGAGGCCTCCAAGATCCTCTCTAACCAAAAGAGCTATTGTGTTCCCTTTACTTACAAAGGCAGTGAAGTGGACCAGTGCATTTTACAATTTCCAACAAGGCTTGAGACAAAGAGGGTGTTCATAGTAACCCTCAGCTTTCCAAAAAATTCAGCGTACCCCATTCTAAATATTTCGGTCACATGTAATTTTGTCATATATTCCATGTTTTTATTTTTCAAATCTGGGGAGCAGGATTGGTGTTAAAAGAGTGTCAGAACCTCAAAATTGGAACTAGCCTTACTACTTTGGACTGGAGTGTGTATAGACCAGTCCAAAGGGTTCAGAAAATCAAAGGAGGCACACGTGGAAAACCTTAGAACACAAGAAAGCACTTTGGAGCTTAGGAAGGAAGGAGGCCAGTAGGATCCAAGAGGCTTCCAGGAACAGGTCAGCTATATGAGCAGTCAAGCAAAACCTGGACTTTGGTCTGGGATGCTAGACAGAGGGCAGGACCTAGGGCAACCCTACTCCACCCCCAGGAGACAAGGGACTCTCTAGAGCCACAGCAAGAAGCCCGCAGTCTGCCTTCCCCAGGCTAGGAGAAAGGGCCAGTCTCCGTCTTCTGTCAGGAGTCTCTTCTCCCTTCCTTTCCCAGTTAGGTTTTTTTTTTTTCTTTCTTTCTTCCTTTTTTGAGACAAGGTCTTGCTCTGTCGCCCAGGCTGGAGTGCAGTGGTGCAATCCAGGCTAACTGCAGCTTTGACCTCCCAGGTTCCTAGCTGCTCTTTCTAATCCAAGACCCCACTCTGGCTTGAGATCATCTCCTGAGAGCCCTCCCTAACCCCTCAGGCTGGACCAGCCCCTCGGTAAGTGACCTCCTGAAAACCTCTGCCGTAGCCCACACCCACAGTCTTGTTCCCAGTGGGTTTATGTATCCTTTTGTCCAGCAGCTCCAAACCCAGCCTAATTCTTTGTATTCTGAGAGTCTTGCCCAGTGTCTGGCACATGGTGGGTGCTTAATAAATGCTTGCTAATTTCCATGTACTTTGAAACATGAAACTTAGATTTGAAACCTGACTCTGCTCTATGTGATCCCAGACAAGTTACATCACCTTTTCCCCTAATTTTCCTCATTTATGGGGTGGTCTTCAAGATTAAATTAAAATAAGAATGTATATAAAACGCTTATTCAAAGTGGTCTGGCGCATGGTGGCTCTCAAATCCTTCCTGTTTCTGATCACTGCCCACCAGAGGCAGAAGGCTGAGAAGGGCTGTCACTCCTCCCCTTCAATCCCACCCCCACTGTTTTTCGGTGGGGTGGGGGTTGGAGGCTTCTGAAATGAGAAGTGCAGAGGGGTGGACTGATACATTACTTCAGTAACAGAGGCCGGGTCAGCCAGGCAACAACACAGGAGACGCCTGTATGCCATTCCCTGTGCTAGGGGAAATAGAAAATAGAATTTTCCAGCAGATCAGCGTCCAGCTGAACCAATTTCCTAAGCTCAGTCACAGAGCAACAATCTTCACAGGCCCAAGAGGGAGGTGCAAGCTCCTGGGGCAGACTGCCTGGTCATTCCCCCTCCCCGTCCCGCCCCACGGGCTGTGCCTCCTGTGGTGTCCCTGTGGCCACTCTATCTTCTCTGGGCTTCAGCTTGCTTACTTGAATACATACTGTAAAGAGTACCTGAAATAAGGCAGGTAGGTAAAGCTGCCTTCCTCAATAAATGCTAGGGTCAGGAGACCTGTTCACTTTTTATAGACATCTTGCCTAATGTTTCTACTTTATTGGAGCCTCACCAAACACTCATTTTGCAGATGAGGAAAGGAAGGCAAAGTTAAGTTACATGGCTTGATGGGTAAATGGCCGAGCCAGATAGCAAAACCAGCCTGTGCCCTCTCTCATAAAATGAGGATAACAGCACCCACAATGCCCAACACAGAGTAGGTTTGCTGTAAATGTTAACTTCCCTTGTGAGAGTTTCTGCAATTTAGGAAGAGGTCTGGAGAATGAGTCACCAAAGATCTTGCTTGAGAGCAGGGGTTCGAGATGGTTCTGAAGGCAGGAAAGAGGATGATCACGTGGTCCCAGGCTGGCGGGTCACTGAGCACTTGAAAGTCAGTCTGCACCTCACTTCAACCACAGTGGAGGGAAGGAAGTACCTGACATTCGGCGGGTATTTCTAAAGAAAGGTGACTTAACTCCCTTTCTCACACATTTGAAAAAGCACACACAACTTCCAGGGTAAGAGAAACCCCAACCCAGACTGCACCCCATCTCTTCCAACAATCTTTGTCCTACCCCAGGAATTCCTAGCTAGGGGCTCCTTCATGATTCCAAGGTGACTCAGAACCAGCTAAAACACAGAGCCTCAGGTGGAAAATGCCCAAGCAGCCAGATGGGAAAGAAGATTTTTGAGTTTTCCTTTTTCCTCAAACCAATATCCTGAGGCCTGAGGCAGTACCCCAAGTCACAAGAAAGCAGAGCAAGGCAGATTTCTGCAGATTAAAACTGATGCCAGCAAATGCTTCCACTTGTCCATTTTCATTTCTTGGGTTTTTCCTATGATGGGAGGGGACTCACCCAGTTGGGGTTGGTTTGGGAGTTTTTTTGGCCAGGGTTGAGGACAGGGCTGTCCTTGTTCAAGAACTAATCTATAATCATCTCCAAAGCAGACTGGCTTGATGCCGAAATCCTTTTTCTAAAAATTACCTGCCCATTACTTTTTTTTTGGGGGGGGGGAGGTAAATGTTGACAGATTTAACAGGATCGCTAAATAAGAGGCATTTTGTTTGTTCAAACACCTTAAGAAGCCGTCTAGCCTCCAAAGCTATGACCACCAGCTGCACCCAGCTGCCTAACCCCTGGACCCACCCCACCACCAACCGCCCCCCGCCTTTCCCTTCTCCTTGTGTTTTGAAGTTTATTTTCCCACATTTAGCCTTGAATTCTTTCCTTCCTTCCCCTGCAGTGCTGGAGCAACAGCTTAGAGGGAAACACTTCGAGGGCAGCTCCAGGCTTTATCATCCTTGCCTGCCCTCTTCCCCCTCCAAACAAAGCCCTGTAACAAACTAAACAAAAACTTGTTCTCTAGAGGAATTGTTTCCTCAAGGGAAATCATAAAGTGACCCCCTCCCCATAACACCCCCCCCCAGGGTAGATACCCATCAGAAGGAAGCCGTGTAGACTCTTCATGCCAGGACTCCTGCCGCTAGGAGGTAAACCAACCAACCACCTGCTTTAGCTTATCCTCCCCACCATCACCTCCCAACTGCCTCTACCCGGGAAACTGCTACAGGGCAAGAGACTCTCCACTAAAACCCAACACTAAGCCTACTGGACTAAACCTCCCCTTCCACGGGACCCCTCAGAGGACAAGTCTCCCCACACACCGCTGCCAGCAAACACCTATATGCTCATCTGTATGATGCCCATCGATCTGGGGACAAGGTTTTGATGTTTTCCAAATGCTTCCAACCTAAAAGTGCACGGCAGAAATAAGGAATGAGGAGGATGGGCTCATTCCTATTTCTCACACGGGGAAACAGAGGCTGGAAAATGAGCGACAATTAGATAGGCATAAAGTATTGGGGTGCTGCTGTAGACTAAACGTTGCTCATCAGACCTCCTTTCTGGCATCTTTCACCCTGAGAGCAATAGAACACCTTGGACAATCTACCCCACTCCCCACCTGCTGCAATCTAGAACTTTCACCCAGGTCCTGGTCATTCCAACCGGGGGAGCAGGCCAAGAAGGGTTGGTGGATGAAGCTGAGCCCTCGAGAAACTGGTGTAGAGGGCCTCAGTCCCCAAACTGGCCCCAAAGTCTCAGCCAGGATAGGCAGCCCTTTTATCCTAAGTGAAGTCAATGTCACCCATTGGGCTGTGCACCAGAAGATAAGCGGTTCCCAATGCCAGCACGGAGGGAAGTCCCCCACCCACCCCAATTCCGCACACTCTGTCCGACCCACTCGCAAAGGGACTACCCGGGTATTATTCGTTTGTGCAACCTGCTACTTTCACAAAGTTTTACTCCAAGCCCTTGAAGGATGTCTCCGCGAGATAAGCCTTCCCGGAAGCCTGAGCGCGTCCCCAGCATTCCAGGCACCACCCCTCATCCCGCGGGTTCGGGCCCCACAGAGCCCCCAGCTCCTCTCCAGAACCCTGCTGGGGGCGGGAAGATTTTGCCCAGGCTCGGGCTGGGGGACCCTCCCGCCGCTCTGCCGGCTTCACGTTTCTTAAGAAAAGCCTAGCAGGCTTGGCACTGGCCCTGGAGCGGGGAGGTGGAGACACGAGGGGATGGCACCAGGCTTGGCTCCCAGACTCCGGGAGCGTCTCCAGGGAAAGATAAACGCTTTTATCCGCCCCACAGCCTCTTTCCAAGGAGGGAGGTACCGTCACACCCACACTGAAACACTATGGAGCCCAGTTCACCCGGGAATCAACTCCAATTTATCTCCGGCCAAACTAAGTTCCAAAGAGTCTCCGCGCTTGGGGGACTCCCGTGTCCCTAGGGTGAACGACGGATCCTCGAAGCCTGATCCATGATGAGACATGCTCTCTCATCACCCCCTGGACCTTCCACAGGGACTGAGGGTCACCCAAAGCTGTGAAGGGGTCTTCCTTTCAGCGCCCCCTAAAGTTCAAGCCAGCTTCAGATGTATATGGGGGTACAGGCGGCGACTGACCTCTAGGATCTTCTCCAGGCCCTCCTGACCCAGGCACGGGAACTCTTTGAGCAGATGCAGCTTCTGTGTGTAGTAGTTTTTCTTGGCCTCCTTCCAGTGCGGCTCCTCCAGCACTTCGAAGATCGCCGCCCCGATGGCCAGGTAGAAGATGATGGCCGAGGTAAGCAGAGGGCCCCGGTCCACCATGGCTCCCGAGCAGCCGCCTCCTAGAGAAAGCCTCTCCTAGCCCCAGCTGCTCCCAGTCCGCCCGCCCTCCAGCCTCTGAAAACAGCTGTTTGAATTTGGAGCTCCGCATGCGCAGTGCCCGGTACTCCCCCCAGCAAGCACCGCTCCCCGGACAAAGTTTCTCGGCCAAGTTGGCCAACGGAGCGCGGGGAGCTGCGTGGGGCCCCACTCACGAGGCCCGGGGTGGGCGAAAACCAGGGGGGCTGAAGAGGCGCCCTGGACCGCGGATGCGTAAGGAGCGGGAGGAACACCAGACGGGACTCTGGGAAGACACGTGGACCGCTTCTCCACGCGCCGCTCCTCCGCGCTCCACTAGCTGTATGAGCAGCTCCCGCCTCCGCGCGCCTCTTTAACCAGCGCCCGGCGCGCTCTGTCCCCCCTCCGGCTCCGGGCTCCGACCCGGGAGGAGCCCAGGCCGGCCCCGCCCCTTCCCCGCGCCAGCAGCCTGGCGAGCGCAGGAGCGAGCGCGAGGTGAGCGCTGGAAAAGGCTCCGCGCTCCCGGCGCTCCCGGGGTCAGCCGCCAGGGGAGGCTGCGCCGCCCGCCCAGACCTGCACGCCCCGCGGTGCCCGAGGGGTTGCGGTCTCATGTTTGTTATTAGAGCTGGCGTGTTAACTAAAATGATTGTGACTGAGGTCAAGAGTTTATTGCTTTCGTTATTTTTATTGTAATTCTATTTTCGTTTACTGATGTTTCTTCCAAAAAAGTCTCATGCTCAGTCTCTCCGTGTCTCTCTTCCACACACTTTCCTATAAGCCTGAGGAAGGGGGTTAGAACGGGGCTGAAGAAGTTGTAGGGAGTCAGAGGACATCAGGAACTAATCCAGCCACCCACTCGTGATTCCTCCGTCTCACCCCGTTCTCACCTACCCAGGTGAGAACCTTGCATCTGGAAGGAGCAGGCAGCTCAATTCGTGGCACCCCTGTGCGTCCCCCCAATACACAGTAACTCTACGGGAAACACTTGACCTCCCTTCCCTTCCCTCCCCTCCCCTCCCCTCCCCTCCCCTCCCCTCCCCTCCCCCCTCCCCTCCCCCCTCCCCTTTATTTTTCTTTCTCCTTTATTTTTCTTTCCTTTTCTTTCAGACGGAGTCTTGCTCTGTCACCAGGCCGGAGTGCAATGGCGCGATCTCAGCTCACTGCAACCTCCACCTGCTGGGTTCAAGCAATTCTCCTGCCTCAGCCTCTCAAGAAGCTGGGACTACAGGTTCGCGCCATCACGCCCAGCTAATTTTTGTATTTTTAGTAGAGACGGGGTTTCACCATGTTGGCCAGGCTGATCTCAATTTCTGACCTCAGGTGATCCGCCCGCCTCAGCCTCCCAAAGTGCTGGGATTACAGGCGTGAGCCACCACACCCGGCCCATTTTCATACATATGCTGCAGCTGATTTAAAATTCCATCCCCCTCCTCCTTATCTCCCTCTTTGGCTTTATGTTTTTCCTAGCACTAAATTCCCTCTGCTATATTATTTAACTATTTATTGTTTACTCTGTACTGTGCTCCCTCCCCACCACACACACACACACACACACACACACACACACACACACACGCACACGGAAATGTCTGCTGGGGAGATGGAGAATCTGTCTTGTGTAATGATGTATCCACAGTGCTTGTTACATACATAGCAGACACTCAATAACCATGTGTGCAATGAAGGAGTGAATGAATTTGTTAAAAACAGGCACCCAGGATATTTCTAACTCGCCTTGCTGCCATTCTGTGAGCTCTTGTAAACCCCCAGGAGTACTGCATCCCTTCCATGCATCATAAGCAGACCCCATTCGACCCACTTTGCGGTGAGGAAACAAACTCAGTGGGTTAGTTTGTTCAGTCTCTCAACCAGCACCAGTCAGAAGTTGGAGGGGAACCCTCCTTTCAGCGCTCTGTACCAGGGGCTAGCCCTGCCGTTCTCTGACCTCTGTAGGGGCAGGTACTGGAGTGGCCAGAGTCCCTGAGCTCTGTCCTCTGGCCAAGGCCTTCTCTTTCCAGCGAGAAGAAGGGGAATCATTTCTCACCTCCTACCCACCCTGTACCCAGGCCCCCAAGGTGTTCAAGGTGTACCCTGAACCCCAAGGTGTCAAGAGTTAAGACAGTTTTTACTTGGGGAGGGGAGTATCTGTAGCATCTCCAAATCTGGCTGGAGTGGAGGGGCTAGGGATACAGTTGGAAGCATTGATTTGATTTTGCTGATGTTTCTGTCTCTCCTTATGGCAACACGAGCATGTCCAGAGGAGAAGGCCAGAGCAGGAAGCTGGGGAGCCCCAGATTTCCTTATACTGCATCCCCCTGAGGCATGCAGCGCCAGTCCCCTCAGGACCCCCGTGGCCAAGGATCATCCTGGACAAGGCCCTGGAGGCATTTCTCTGTAACAAACCCACTCCCAGCACCAGGCCTCTCACCCAACCCAATATATCCATCTTCTCTAAACCTTGCTGACCTCCTGCCTACCCTGTCCCCGAGGCTGTGTCCTAAACCCCAGCTCTGCAGTCTCACTCTCCAGCCCTCAGCTGGGATGGAAAGCAAGCATGGGTTCCGGATCCCCCCTCTCTGGATGGAGTTCACCCTCTTTGTGAGAGAGTTCAGGGCTGCAGTGTGAACGCTTCAGTGAGCACGAGGTGGGGGCAGTTTGAGAGGCCACAGGCCCTGTCTTTGTTTGGAAAATTCCCTACCATTCCTCTCCCACCTCCGGTCTGTGTTCTCTTCCTAAGAAAATAAAGGGCCTCTTCCTATTTCAGTCTCACAGCCTCATGAAAACGCTGAACACTTTGAGATGAATTGATTTTTATTCGAAGCCTCTGTATGTTCTAGTTTCTTTGTCCTTCCCCTCTGTTTCTGCATTTCCTGTCCCCTTCTTCCTTCTTGCTCTCTGCGTGGTGCTGGCCCACTCCTCATCCTCTCCTTCTGTCACCCCATCCTTTACTTTCCCATATTTTTCGAAAGCTCCTACCCCAGCTCTTCATTCTCCCTCCTCCTGCCTCTCTCCTTTGTCTCCCTTCCAGTTGAATGTGCTTCCCCTCCCCCAACTTCCCCTCCCCTTCCCATCTCCCCCCTCCCCAACTCCCCAGCCCCAGCCCGATAGTTGAATCAACACCTTCTGTAGATCAGGGGCACACACCTGCTCTCTGAGCAGCAGCCAGTGGGGGCTTTTATAAAATATAAACTGTGCTGAAACTATCAAATGTTTAGACAACACGAGCCTTAAGATTGGGAAAGGGAAAAGTGGGTAAATGGGAATGAGGTGAGGTGAGATATGTATTTTCCCACAGGGCTGATAAATAAATCCATTCAAACAGCATACGTATAGCTCTTAGTATTATGCTTATTGATCGGGGTTGATAATAATTTCAGAGTGTAACCTTTTGGAAGGCAGTCAGCTCTGAGGACTGTAAACCAACAATAAAATTCTAAGCCCCTCCCAAGCAAGCAAATGGACCCTTCCTCTTGAACAAAGGCATTCTCAAGTAAACACAAAACACTAGTTCAGGCCATGATGGAATGGGTGGTTGGACATGGCTCCTTGTTTTTTGTTGTTGTTGTTGTTTGTTTGTTTTTTGGTTTTTGGTTTTTTTTTTGAGAAGGCGTCGCATTCTGTCACCCAGGCTGGAGTGCAATGGCACAATCTCAACTCCCTGCAACCTCTGTCTCCTGGGTTCAAGCGATTCTCGTGTCTCGGCCTCCCAAGTAACTGGGACTACAGGCATGAGCTAATTTTTTTGTATTTTTGGTAGAGACGGGGTTTCACCATGTTGGCCAGGCTGGTCTCAAACTCCTGACATCAACTGATCTGCCCACCTTGGCCTCCCATAGCAGTGGGATTACAGGCATGAGCCACAGCGCCCAGCCAACATGCCTCATTATACCTTCCTCCCTTTGGAATTCAGGCACAGCTGACCAGTGTTAATATTAAAACAGAGACCTTAAGGTGCAGCCTGACCAAGATGGTGAAACCCTGTCTCTACTAAAACTACAAAAATTAGCTGGGCATGGTGGCTCTCGCCTGTAATCGCAGCTACTCAGCAGGCCGAGGCACGAGAATCGCTTGAACCCGGGAGGCAGAGGTTGCAGTGAGCCGAGATGGCACCTTTGCACTCCAGCCTGGGTGATAGAGCGAGACTCCGTCTCAAAAAACCCCCAAAAAACAGAGACCTTAAGACTGACAGAACAGACTGTTCGTAGCCATAAGATTCCAGTGTGACAGCAGGCCCTGAGAGAAATTGAAGTATTTTACCTCAAAATATATTTATTTGGCCTATTTTGAAATGCTCCTGCAAAGCTGTCTCTGATGCGGAATCTACATCCTATAGAGAATACCTTTCCCTTTCCAGGTCTTTTTCCAAAACCATGAGAGAATTAGCTAGGAGTCTAGCACTTTTTTTTGTTTGTTTGTTTTTTTAGACGGATTCTCACTCTGTCACCGAGGCTGGAGTGCAGTGGTGCAAGCTTGGCTTACTGCAACCTCCGCCTCCTGGGTTCAAGCAATTCTCCTGCCTCAGCCTCCTGAGTAACTCGGATTACAGGTGCCCACCACTCGCTTGGCTAATTTTTGTATTTTTAGTAGAGATAGGGTTTCACCACATTGGCCAGGCTGGTCTCGAACTTCTGACCTCGTGATCGGCCCGCCTTGGCCTCCCAAAGTGCTGGGATTACAGGCGTGAGCCACCGTGCCGGGTGGAGCCTGGCACCTTTATAAGTTGGATAACAAACATTTATTATCTCTGAAGCCTGCTACCTGAAGTCTTCACCTGTATAATAAGAACCTTAGTCTTTACAGCCCCTTATCTTAACCCAGACACTCCCTTCTATGGATTTCAGGTCTTTAGATAAACTCAACCAGCTGCCAATCAGAAAATCTTTGAATTCACCTATAACCTAAAATGTATAAAAACAAGCTGTACTCTGATAACTCTGGACACGTGTTTTCAAGATCTCCTGGGTCTGTGTTATAGGCCATGGTCACTCATATTTGGCTCAGAATAAATCTCTTCAAATATTCTACAGAGTTTGACTTTTCATCCACAGGATGGAGTTGAGATTCACCTTGACAGCAACCAATAATGAAACTTCTGCAGGTCTCATCTCCAGAAATTGGCTGAGCCATCAGTTGTTTTGGCCATGGTCATGCTTCCAGGATCTCTCCATAAAAGGTTTACACCCACCTTTGTTTCTTCCTTATTTCAATTATGTAAAGGGATTATCCTCTTGGTAAAATGAACACCTAGTAATCCAACACAAATGTTTTTACTTGCAACATTTCTGTTTACATTGTTTTATATTCTGTTTAAGAATTTCAGAGAATAGTCCCCCTCTGCAAATCACATCTGATCAAAGGAGTTATATAAAAAGCCATTAAGAGCGTAAAGTGATTCAATATCATCATTACTCGAAAACCTTATTTCCATAAATAAAAAACTCTGTAGCTGTCAACTGAAAAGGTCAACAGGTTCTATTTTTATTTTTGTTTTTGTCATATTGCTTAAAAGACAGATGATATGAAATGCCTTATAAAATCACTTACATTATGAAAGATTATCAATTATTTTATAAATTTGCCCTATTTCTAATGGTCACTGTGCCATCGTTTTTGTTTTCTGAACCTCTGAAAGAAATATATCTGTTAAATGTTCATGTCTACAAATTCTCCATTTATTCAATTGGAAAGGTTTCTGAGTGGTAAATTTAATGTACATGGTAAAGCAAGCTTGACGTTTTATACTAGGAGAAACATCACTGAACAAAATAAATCACAGAGCAGAGCAACAAGGATGTTTTTTAAAAATAGTGAAAATGGCATATGCATACAATGAAGTATTATTCAGTCTTTTTTTTTTTTTTTTTTTTAAGATGGAGTCTCATGAGGTGGCGTGATCTCAGCTCAACACAACCTCCACCTCCTGGGTTCAAGTGATTCTTCTGCCTCAGACTCCCGAGTAGCCAGTATTACAGGCACACGCCACCATGCCTGGCTAATTTTTATATTTTTAGTAGAGATGGGTTTCACCATGTTGGCCAGCCTGGTCTCCAATTCCTGACCTCAAGTGATCCTCCTGCCTCGGCCTCCCAAAATGCTGGAATTACAGGCATGAGCCACCACACCCGGCCTACTCAGTCTTAAGGGAAAAAAAGGTGATCCCGTTGCATGCTGCAACATAGATGAACCTTGAGGACATTGTACTAAATGAAATAAGCTGGTCACAAAAAGATAAATACTACACGATTCCACTTATCTGCGGTATCTGAAGAAGTCAAACTGTTAGAAACAGAAAGTAGAATGAAAGGGGAGTTGTTCAATGCGCATAAAATTTCAGTTTCGTAAAATGAAAATGTTCTAAAGAGTTACTGCACAACAATGTGCATACTATAACATTACTGTACTGTACACTCAAGATAGTTAATGGGGTAAATTTTGTTATATAATTTTTACCACAATTAAAAGAATAGTGAAAAGTAGAACTTGTCAATTCAATGTATGATATTTGAGGTTGCAAGAATTAGCCGGGCACTGAGGACAGAGATGTGACTAAGTGACAATAATTAAGTTAGGTAAATGCTGCCTTGGCAGGGTTTCAGTCACTTTTAATAGCAAAGTTACATGTCCTTTGCTCTGGAAGCCCATTATCGAGGAACATGTCCTTGTAGGTTAAGAGGAGAGCTCAAGCACTAATTCTGAATTAGGATTAGGAGGCAGAGGTTGCAGTGAGCCAAGATAGCACCACTGCACTCCAGCCTGGGTAACAGAGAGATACTCTGTCTCAAAACAAAAACAAAAACAAAAACAAAAACAAAAAAATATATTACTATTTGCAAATTTTATTTTATTTTATTTCTTTTGAGATGGAGTTTTGCTCTTGTTGCCCAGGCTGGAGTGCAATAGTGCAATCTCGGCTCACTGCAACCTCCACCTCCCAGGTTCAAGTGATTCTTCCTGCCTCAGCCCCCCAGTAGCTGGGATGACAGGTGCCCGCCACTCGCCCGGCTAATTTTTGTATTTTTAGTAGAGATGGGGTTTCACCATGTTGGCCAGGCTGGTCTCGAACTCCTGACCTCAAGTGATCGGCCCACCTTGGCCTTCCAAAGTGTTGGGATTACAGACGTGAGCCACTGCACTTGGTCACAAATTTTATTTTTAAGAAATAAATTGATCATTGTGTTTTAACATACTCGGTTGCCTTTATAATACATTATATACATATGTGTGTATATATGTACTTTTTTTTTTGAGACAGCGTCTCACTTTGTCACCCAGGCTGGAGTGCAGTGGTATGATATCAGCTCACTGCAACCTCCCCCTCCCAGGTACAAGCAATTCTCATGCCTCAGCCTCCCAAGTAGCTGGGACTATACAGGCACCTGATACCATGCCTGGCTAATTTTTTTGTAATTTTAGTAGAGATGGGGTTTGTCATCTTGGCGAGGCTGGTCTCGAACTTTTGACCTCAACTGATTTGCCCACCTCAGCCTCCCAAAGCACTGGCATTACAGGAGTGAGCCACCGCACCCAGCCCAGTATACTTTATTTTACACATTTAAAACATCACTCTAGGGGCCAGGCATGGTGGCCATGCCTGTAATCCCAGCAGTTTGGGAGGCTGAGGCGGGCAGATCACTTGAGGTCAGGAGTTAGAGACCAGCCTGGTCAACATGGAGAAAGCCCTTCTCTACTAAAAATACAAAAATTACTCGGTGTGGTGGCACATACCTGTAATCCTAGCTACTTGGGAGGCTGAGGCATGAGAACCGCTTGAACCCAGGAAATGGAGGTTGTAGTGAGCGGAGATCGTGCCACTGCCCTCCAGCCTGGGTGACAGCGAGGCTCCATCTCAAAAATAAAATAAAATAAAGCATCATCATAGGAAGAAGTCCACAGGCTTCACCAGACTACCAGAGGGGTGCATGCAACAAAAATAAGCCCATGCATTCTGCCCAGGTTTTAAGTAGGCAAGTAATCTGATTGTTGTAGCACTTCCAAGAATTCACAAAGGCAGCTCGTCCTTCAGGAGGTGGTAGCAATAGTCCAGGGGTGAGATGACGGGGACCAGAAGGAAGGTAGGAGCAGTAGCAGTGGGAAGCAGGGACAATTCAGGAGATGTGAGGGGTGTTAACAGCTTTGTGATCTGGGGCCCTGCCACTGTCTTTAGGGCCCTGCTACTTTATGCTGCTGTCTGCAGAACCTGCTGCATTCTGGAGTTGGCGCTAGTACTAATCTGCCTTGCCTACCCCATTGCCTGAACACTTTGCTCCCACACGGAGCCACTCCCCCAGCCTGTCTCCCCTGACCTCCCTTGCCCCCTGCCTGCACTAAGCAGCCCCAGCAGGCCTCATACAGACCCACTGTTTAATGCCTATGGCATCCTCATCTGGCCCAGACCTGGCTGCTCCTGAGGGACATCAAGATCCCAGAGACAATTGGCCACTTGTCCACCGAATGGGAGAGGGGCCTGAGGATTGGTTGGGAGGCGGGTGGGGAAGGGAGGAGGGTGAGGAGAATGCCAAGGGGAAGGAGGAACCAGGATTCCTGGGATTTCTGCCTCCTGAGCCAATGTCCAAGAAGGAGCTGGGCAATAAACAGAACTTGAACACACACAGGACTTTGGCCGTGCAGTCCTAAGACACGTGTTCTGGAGTGACAGCTCACAAGGCACTGGGAATCCACTGGCTTGGAGCCCCCTGTGTTATTATGGGGCCCATGACACTTAAATTACTATTCATCTAACGTTATGAGCGCTTTCCTCCTCAAACCAGCCACCTTAATCTTATCCTTGTGTCAGGGACCCAAGCTGGCCCAGCCTGGGAAAAAACCATTGATTCATGTCCAGCTCAAGGACATTACTGAAGGTGAAGATATTGGGGTGGATAGTCTCCCTTTTCCCTCCCACTGTTTTTACTAGTCTGGGCAAGGAAGGGACCAATTATAAAGTGATACCATGATCTGAGTCACTGTTACTGCACGCTTCTTCCATGCCAGGCACTGAGCTCAGCACTTTATATTCTTGCTGCATTTAACCTCACGACTAGCCTCTATGCAGGGCTTGTAATCATTTGCATTTTACATGCGAGGAAACTGAGGTTCAGGGAGGGTAAGTAGCTTGCCCTGCCTAGTATGCATGGAAGCCAGAACTGAGACCCAGGATGGTTTGATGGCACTTAGACAGGGTGAGGCCCCAGGGAATTTACTCCTCAAGCACCCAACCCATACCCCTCCAGAGCCAGGCTTTTACCTGCTGGGGCATGACAGAGCTGGCCCTGCTACTGATTCTAAAACTAAAAACCTAAGGCACAGGAAAGCCCAGATGAGGTCCTCTTCGTTTGCCAAAAGTGACTTCCTATACAGGGTGGAGAACTGTCAATGCTCAGAGGTGGTGGAGAGAAAGGGCCCATGGACCACGGCTGCCCCTTTCTCCGCCAGGGGAAGAAGTCCTCCCCGGATGAACAGGAAGCTGCTGTGCCCACCTGTGCCTCCAACCTGCTCTCCCATCTCCAGCTGGTGCCAGAGTGCTATGAGCCCCTGACAGACTCACGTCCTAGGCAGTGGCTGTCAGTGGCGGGCAACATCCCCAGAGGAGGGACAAGGTACACTTTATGCCCTCCCAAAAGGAGGCATTCAGTGCCACCCTTGCCAGCAGTTGAACTTGAACCCCGCCAAGCCTCTAGATCCAACAGCCCATTCCTAGAAAATTCAGGGGCCAGAGGAGTAAGTTAAACAGCACCACAGGAATGTAATCGACAAAATGGAGATCAAACAACCTGGTTTCTTGTTTTTGTTGTTGTTTGTTCTTTTGTTTGTTTTTGTTTTTGTTTTTTGAGACAGAGTCTTGCTCTGTTTACAGGCTGGAGTGCAGTGGCGCTATCTCAGCTCACTGCAACCTCCACCTCCCAAGTTCTAGTGATTCTCCTGCCTCAGCCTCCAGAGTAGCTGGGACTACAGGCACACACCACCACACCCAGCTAATTTTTGTATTTTTAGTAGAGACAGGGTTTCACCTTAACAAATATATAATAAGAAAAAAAAAAAAAAAGAGGAGGGAAGGGAGAAAAATTGTGCAGAAAACTATAGATTATGGCCAGGCACAGTGGCTCACACCTGTAATTCCAGCACTTTGGGAAGCTGAGGAGGGTGGATCATGAGGTCAGGAGTTCAAGACCAGTCTGACCAACATGGTGAAACGTGATCTCGGCTCACTGCAACCTCCGCCTCCCAGGTTCAAGTGATTCTCCTGCCTCAGCCTCCTAAGTAGCTGGGATTACAGGAGCATGCTACCATGCCTGGCTAATTTTTGTATTTTTAGTAGAGATGGGGTTTCACCATGTTGGTAAAGCTGGTCTTGAACTCCTGACCTTGTGATTCATGCGCCTGTGCCTCCCAAAGTGCTGGGATTACAGGCACGAGCCACCTCGCCTGGCCTAATTTTTATTTTTTATTTTGTAGAGACAGGGTCTCACTATGTTGCCCAGTATCGTGGAGTTTTTTAAAAATTGTTTTCAGAGGTTCAATAAAATGCTTGTCAAGTGTCTGTTTAGGATAAAGTCCTAAATTTGTACTATGGCTTCCAAATCCAACCCCCGCCATCTTTGTGGCCACATCTCCAGCCCTCCCCTCAGTACCCTCCCCCAGCCTCTGCTTCCGCCCCACAGCTCTTCATGCCAGGGCCACATTATGACCTTTGTGGACCTCAGGCACTTTTGCCTTCACAGGTCCCTTTCTCTGTAAATTATAGTTTACAATTTGTAAACTATAATTATAGTTTATAAGTGTGTTACTGTAAAGATGAGTACATAATTATTATATATTAAAGCATTTTCTTTTATTTAAGAGTTCATTCTTTTCCTTGTGAAATTCAAAATGGGCTCCTTTTGATATGGTAGGCCCGGGCATATACCTGCTGTCTCCCCAGATACTCTCCCATCTACCCCTTTCAGCTTAGTAAGCTCCACTCCCCAATGCAGAAGCCTTCCCTGACTTCCCCAAGTGCCCTGACCCCAGTATATGCCCTCCTGACCCCTCCTCCTTTGTGCTTCATGAGAAATATCACAGGTAGGAATCACATATTAATGTGGGTGATTATTTGCTTGACATGTGTGTTCTCCACTGAGTTGTCCATCTCTGCACCCCTAGCATCTAGCCCAGGCCTGGCATAATTTGCTGACTGTAGTTAGCAACAAGGTGTTGTATGCTAGAAAATTGCGAAGAGAGGAGATTGAAGTGTTCTCACCACAAATAAATGATAAGCATATGAAGTAATGCCTATGTTAATTAGCTTGACTTAGCCATTCCACTATGTATACATTTTACAAAGCATCATGTTGTATGCCATAAATATGTACAATTATATTTGTCAGTTACAAATAAAAAAATGCAAGCCAGGTGCGGTCACTCACGCCTGTAATCCCAGCACTTTGGGAGGCCAAGGCAGGTGGATCCAGGAGCTCGAGACCAGCCTGCCCAACATGGTGAAACCCCATCTCTACTAAAAATACAAAAATTAGCCAGGCGTGGTGGCAGGCACCTGTAATCCCAGCTACTTGGGAGGCTGAGGCAGGAGAATTGCTTGAACCTGGGAGGTGGAGGTTGCAGTGAGCTGAGATTGTGCCACTGCACTCCAGCCTGGACGACAGAGCAAGACTCCATTTCAAAAAATGAAAAATAAATAAAAACCAAACACTGCAGAGAAGCATTCTTTCTAGACAGATACTAAAAGAAAGACCCTGCTGACTATAAGTTATTTGAAGCATGGCCTATGTCTAGCTTGCTCTCGGTAGTGTCCCTAGTGATGGGCACACTCTAGGTGCCCAATAAATATGTCAACATATAGCGTTGACACAGTGTTGACTGACTGAATGGTGATCCTGGGGGCCTGGAGATGGAGGCTGGGGACAGCAGGGACAGCTGGAAGGAGACTGCCGCCTTGCCCCGGTGACAGACAGAGGAAGGCACTTCATAGTCAGCACAAGGTGAGGAGTTAGGGTCCTTTTAGGGGTCGGATTACCAGCCTCAGAGAGAAAGAATTCCTCTTATCTGGAAAACCGGGCAGATTGCAAAGTAGGGAATAAGGCAAGGAGAGGACAGCGGGCAGCAAAGATAATGAGCTCACCTACGACTTTTTAAGTGTATGGTGTTCTCAGCACACCTGGGTGAAGAAGCCCAGAGGGCAGTGTGGACGAAGGGTCAGGAATTCAGGAATCTGAAAGGGCGGATTTGGGTGTCGCAGCACCCAGATGGTGGTTGTCCTCTCCCAAGTGCGTCAAATTGCCTTGCTTTTGCTCTGAGGCTGGAAAACCAACATGATAGCAGCTATGGCTCTCTTCAGAGCTCTTGGAGAGAAAGAGGAAACTTCGCTAAGACAAGGATGCGATCTGATCCCAGAGGTGAGACAGAAACTGGAGAGAACCGGACTAATCCTCTCAACCGGGGACTGGAACTGTAACAGCCGTCAGTTACATCTACTGAGTCATAGTCCAAGCTGAAGTTTAAGAAAACAAGCACACAGGAACACATAGAGAGGCAGACTGAGCCAGAATCAGACTGTTCTGTTTAGTTAGAAGTACTGGTTTGGACCTACTGGATCCACTTTTAGCCCATGCCTAGACTGGAACCACTTCTCATTCCGGGTGCGTCCTTGCTCTGAAATGGGCCTATGAGTCACTGGGAAAGAGGATTCGATTAACAAAGATTCAGTCAGACTACAGCTGTGGCCAAAAAGCAGGGTGCGCCTGCCAGGGCCTTCCCCTTAGGCAGCCGGGTGGCCATGCACCCAGTTCATTCCTGCTGCCTGCCACTGTGTCCCCAAGCTCGCCATCAGGGGCATGACTTTGGGTGGAGGCATGGCAGCCTCCAAGGTTCTCATTTCAAAATACAAATGTCCCCTTCATAGCAGCACATTCCAGTGGCTAAGAACTTGTTGCAATTTTGTTTTTCTTTCTTTTAAAATTTATTTTAATTTATTTTAATGTCTCAGTCTGCTGCCCAGGCTGGAGTACAGTAACACGATCATAGCTCACTGCAGCCTCAAACTCCTGGGCCCTAGCAATTCTGCGCCTCAGCTTCCCTAATAGCCAGGAATACAAATGTGAGCCACCATGCCTTGCTTCAATATTTAATATTATATTCAATATTTAATATTACATTTACGATATTGTACAACCATCACCACTATTTCCAAAACAGCCTCCTGCATAGCTCGGACCACAGGCATGTGCCACCACACCTGGCTGCAAATTTGTTCTTTATTCCCTTTTTTTCTTGTGGGTTAACTAGAATCAGGATCCCGAGAGAAAGGGGTTTTAACGAGGGAAGGGAAGGACAAATGGAGTTGTGTAATTTGGTCTGATACAGGGTGTGGGGTACATCTCCAAGGCTGTAGGTATAGGGTAGAGTGGGGAGGGGTACAGCATGGGAGGGGTCTACATAAAATGAACTGTCCTATCCCAGCTGCGTGGAGAACAGACACTGAAAGGAGTCCAAGAGAGGCTAATTCTTCGAGAAGCTCACATCTGGCTGGACGCAGTGGCTCACGCCTATAATCCCAGCACTTTGGGAGGCCGAGGTGGGCGGATCACCTGAGGTCAGAAGTTCAAGACCAGCCTGGCCAACATGGTGAAACCCCCTCTCTACTAAAAATACAAAAATTAGCCAGGTGTGGTGGTGCACACCTGTAATCCCAGCTACTCAGGAGACTGAGGCAGGAGAATCACTTGAACCCGGAAGCGGAGGTTGCAGTGAGCCCAGGTCACACTAATGCACTCAGCCTGAGTGACAGAGCAAGGCTTCACCTCAAAATAAATAAATAAATAAATAAATAAATAAATAAATAAATAAATAAAAAGGAAAATAAATGAGCAGCACACATCCCCTCACATCCTGTGTGCCTCCAGGGATTGTTCTCAGGGTCCATATACATTCCATGGTTGTTCCCCAACTGTATAGAAGATTTCTTCTAGGCAGGGCCTTTCTTTTTCTTTTTTTTTTGAGACAGAGTCTCACTCTGTTGCCCAGGCTGGAGTGCAGTGGCACGATCTCAGCTCACTCCAACCTCCGCCTCCTGGATTCAAGCAATTCTTCTGCCTCAGCCTCCTAAGTAGGTGGGATTACAGGTGTGTGCCACCACGCCTGGCTTATTTTTGTGTTTTTGGTAGAGACAGGGTTTCACCTTATTGGCCAGGATGGTCTCGAACTCCTGACCTCAAATGATCTGCCTGCCTCGGCCTCCCAAAGTGCTGGGAGGATTACAGGTGTGAGCCACCGTGCCCAGCCAGGGCCTTTCTTCTGTATCCTTCAGGCAACACACTGGTCACATACTCTGTGCTGAAATAAGACACGCTGATTGGTGGCTGAGGGAGAAAAGCCCAGTTAGAAGTTAAGCATTCAACAGGCATACCAGTCACCTTCAACAGGCTTTGGTAACAACCACAGCATCTGCAGACAACAAAGAGCTCCACAAACAGCTATAGTCTCTACAAATGACTGAGATTCTGCCAACACCTGCTAGTTCTGCAAACAGATGCATATTTTATAACAATTACAATTTTAAAGTGTAATTTAAAATGTTTTATTTACTTTTTTTTTTTTTGAGATGGAGTCTTGCTCTGTAGCCAGGCTGGAGTGCAGTGGTGCAATCTCGGCTCACTGCAACCTCCGCCTCCTGGGTTCAAGCGATTCTCCTGCCTCAGCCTCCCCAGTGGCTGGGACTGCAGTTGCACACCACCACGCCCAGCTAATTTTTGTATTTTTTGTAGAGACGGGGTTTCACCATGTTGGCCAGGATGGTCTTGATCTCTTGACCTTGTGTTCTGCCCGTCTTGGCCTCCCAAAGTGCTGGGAGTACAGGCGTGTGCCACCATGCCTGGCCTTAAACATTTTTTTTTAATTACAAACTAAAGGCTATGAAAATCGGGATGTGCTCTGCAAATAGCTGCAGGATCTGTGAACAGCTGAAGGCTTTGCAAAAAGTGACAAGATCTGGCCGGGCACTGTGGCTCACACCTGTTATCCCAGCACTTTGGGAGGCTGAGACTGGCAGATCATTTGAGGCCAGGAGTTTGAGACCAGCCTGGCCAACATGGTGAAACCCCATCTTTACTAAAATACAAAAATTAGCCAGGCATGTTGGTGCATGCCTGTAGTCCCAGCTACTTGGGAGGCTGAAGTGGGATGACTGTTTGAGCCCAGGAGGTGGAGGTTGCAGCCCAAGATCGCACCACTGCACTCCAGCCTGGGTGACAGAGTGAGATTCCATCTTAAAATAAATAAGTACATAAATAAATAAATAAATAAATCTGTAATCACCTCCAGTCTGCAAGCAACTGCAGATTTCACAAATAGCCATAGCCTCTGCAAAAAGATGGACGATTAAATAAAATACTATAACTACAAGCCCAAACCTTAGAACACAATTAGAGCTTTTCAAAACTGATTGCCATCTACTCTTTCCACAAGAAATAATATCTTAGGATAAACATGGGAAGGGATGGAGAAAGCCCAGTAAATTTGATACATACAAGAGGTTAGGGGCTCTGGTTGGGTTGGAAAGTGTTGAGTTAATTCAACAATCATTGATGGAACCATTTTATGTGCTAAAAATGGTGCCAGGCACAACAGAAATATGGAGAACCATGTTCTCGTTGCTCATGGCAATTCAAACAGTCCCTGGGCCCCTGCTTATAGGACTGGGAATACCTGCATGCAGCTCAGATTTATTTCCTTCTGCATCATGATTACTGTGTACCTGGTTCATGCCACTGGTTATCAATGGGAGCAAAAAAACCTATCATAATTTACCTGAATACTGCAAATAAAGATGATTGACAACTTCGCTAAAGGTTGCTGGCATCAGGGTTGGGACAGTCTTCTCTGTGAGGACTTCTCTGTGCCACTCTATGGCAAAGAATGGACCAGGACTGGGAGCAGGACCCCATGCCTGGCACTGCCCCAGAACATGATCCCCACATGCTGTTGTGTGTCTTTGAGGGCCCAAGAAGCATGAGAATGATGCTGAAACATTTGCTCAGTCAAAGCAGGCTTCTGGCAAGAAGAGATGAGCCCTGAACATATCCACGAGCTGAGGTCTGGGGAGAAAGATGGCTATTGAGATGAGAGGAAGGAGTGGTTCTGGGGGAATGTTGAAGCCAATGCAGACACTCTCTGGCCATCTGGCCTTGGGAAGATAATTTAGCTTTCTGAGTGTCAGTTTCATTTTCTATGGATAATGGGCATAACAAAAGCACCTACCTCATAGGATGGTTGTGAGGATTAAATGAATTCATGTGAGTAATGTGCTCAGAACAGTGATGGCATGCAGTTAGCTCTGTCTCCTGTAGTTAGTTAGAGGACAATGATGACGGTGGTGGTGACGATGCTGATGCTGATGTTGGTAATAGAGATTATGTCAGTTTCCTAGAACTGCCCTAACGAAGTTCCACAAACTGGATGGCTTAAACAACAGAAATTTATTGTTTCGGCCAGGCGCAGTGGCGCACGCCTGTAATCCCACCACTTCGGGAGGCCGAGGCAAGCAGATTTCCTGAGGTCAGGAGTTTGAGACCAGCCTGGCCAACATGGCAAAACCCCGTCTCTACTAAAAATGCAAAAATTAGCCAGGTGTGGTGGTGGGTGCCTGTAATCCTAGCTACTTGGGAGGCTGAGGCAGGAGAATCGCTTGATCCTGGGAGGAGGAGGTTGCAGTGAGCCAAGATTGTACCACTGTGCTCCAGCCTGGGCAACAAAGTGAGACTTTGTCTCAAAAAAAAAAAAAAAAAAAAAAATTATTCTCTCACAGTTCTGGAAGCTAGACGTCCGAGATCAAGGGGTCAGAAGGGCTAGTTTCTTCTGATGGTTATGAGGAAGAATCTGTTTGATGCCTCTCTCCCTGCTTCTGGAAATTTGCTGGCAATCTTTGGCTTGTAGACTGCTATGGTTTGAATGTTCCCTCCAAAACTCACATTGAAACTTAATCCCCAATGTGGCAGTGTTGAGCAGTGAGGCCTTTAAGAGGGGATTGGGTCATGAAGGCTCTGTCCTCATAATTTGTGGATTAATGGATTAAGGAGCTAATGGGTTATTATGGGAGGGGGACTGTTGGCTTTATAAGAAGAGGAAGAGAGACCCGTCAACTTAAAACTGACAAATCTATAAATGCAGAAAGAAGAGCTCTCAACCTTTTTTTTCTTTTCTTTTTTTCTTTTTTCCTCACTCTGTCGCCGAGTCTGGAGCGCAGTGGCGTGGTCTTGGCTCACTGCAACCTCCACCTCCCAGGTCCAAGCAATTCTCTTGCCTAACCCTTCCGAGTAGCTGGGACTACAGGCGCCTGCCACGACACCCAGCTACTTTTTGTATCTTTAGTAGAGACGAGTTTTGCCATGTTGGCCAGGCTGGTCTCGAACTCCTGACCTCAAGTGAACCACCCACCTTGGCCTCCCAAAGTGCTGAGATTACAGGCATAAGTCTGGCCAGAAGAGCTCTTAATCTTATAAAAGGTTATGGTTTGCAAGGTGGCCATTCTAACAGGCTGAGAAGCGCAGCCTCTGCCAGAGTACTTTAGCAGGCACTTGGAGGCTGGGGAGGGTGGGACAGGGATTTCTACTGAATGGGTTGGCCAAGTATACATATTCAACAGGTTACAGGAGGAGGTATAAATATTCATGAAAGGGGCTGCACACATAAACAAACATGCGTATTACGTGTATCTCATGTTTGCTTTTGGGTGGAGGCTTAACATTTAAATATATTACAATTAGGACTTATATGTCAAAAGGTGAAGCAGGAACACAAAGACAATTCAAGTGTGCGGCCTCTGTAAACCAGCCAGAACCAGTCCGCGGTCGGTGGTCTTACCTGGAGAGTTACTGAAATCAGTCTCTTGTCCGATCAAAAGTGTATTTATGGCTGGTGGAACGGGAGGCCAGTTAGTCGGTGCCTGGCAGTAGATGGTCTGCAATTGTTTCAGTATTGCTTATCTCCAGGCCAGTGCTTGTTTAGCTGCTAGAGAAAAGGGAAAACCTTGTGGCCGCTAGAACATTGCTTATTCTTTAAGTGTAGGGGGTGTGACTTAATTCATGCCAGGCATAGCCTTAGGTCCTGTTCATACTCTGGTATCTTACTACTATAGAGTCCATTCTGTCAGTCTTATGATCTCTATTTTAACATTAATACCGGTCAATTGTGTCTAAACCACAGAAGGGTAGGGATATAACAGGGCATATCTGACCTCCTGTTCTATCATGACTGGGAACTCAGTTTTTAAGGTTTCTCTGGGGTCCTCTTGGCCAAGGGTGTCCGCTCAGTTGATTGTGAGGCTTAGGACTTTATTTTTAGTCCTCAGACCTGAGCCAGAAGGTCAGCATGCTCAGCTCTCTTGCCATGCCATGACCTGCACTGCCTCAGGATCCCGCAAAGAGTCCCCTCTAGCAAGAAGGATATCACCAGTGCAGCCCCTCAGTCTTAGACTTCTCAGCCTCCATAACTGTAAGAAATACATTCCTTGTCTTTATAAATTCCCCAGTTTCAAGTATTCTGTTATAAGCAACAGAAAGCCGACAAAGACATAGACCCATCACCTTGATCTCTGCCTTCCTGATCATATGGCATTCTCCCTGTGTGTGTCTCTCTCTGTGTCCAAATTTCCCTTGTTTTATGAGGACAGAAGTCATACTGAATTAGGGCCCACTCTCGTGACCTCACCTTCACTTGATTCTGCAAAAACCCTATTTCCAAATAAAGGTCACATTCTGAGGTACTGGGAGTTGGGACTTAAACATCTTTTGTGGGGATACAATTCAACCGATAATAGTGATGATGATGGTGGTGGTGATGATGATGATGATGATGATGATGATGGTGATAGTGGAGGGGGAGGAGAAGAAAGATATTCTTTGAGATAGAATTTCATACTTTACTTTGAATCCTCTTATTTCCAAGGTGGAAGACCCTCAGGGACTTTCTACCTGGAATGCTCCCAGCACCACTACCATTTTTCAGTTTGTTACCTCTCCTTTCCCTCCTCCAAGTTGAGCTTCAGTGTTATATCCTCAGAGAGGCCATCTATGACCACCCCATCTAAAGTGGCTTCCTACATTCTTCTGTCTACAGCCCCTACACAGGCCTCTTCATAACCACAATACACATCAATTTGTTGGTTTACAGGTGTGATATCTGTCCATTCCATTAGACTCTGCCATGAGGGTAAGGATCTTGTCTGTTTTGCTCACCAAAGTGTATCCAGCCATTAGCACTGTGGGTGGCAACGGGTAGAGGCTTAATACATATCTGTTAAACTAATGAATGAGAGAATTAATGAGAAAACAAATGAGACTATAAGTGCCTGTGAATAGGCAATACTCATGTCTTTCCTTTTTCTTGCCTCTCTGCCTGAAAGCAGGCTCCATGCACAGTGGGGTTGGAAAAAATGCCTGTTTGTTGCCTAGCATCAGACCTTGCCCATTTTAGGCCCATAATAAATACCTATAGCATTGAATTGCGATTGACTCCACCCTGCCATGACTGGGTGACTTTGGGCTTGTGATTCCCTATTCTCTGTTTTGAGCACCCCCTCCAAATCTAAGACAGAGGTCCACATGGTGTGGGAAGGTCAACCAGGAAGGCAGAAAGAAGTTGTTTCAGCCGGGAGTGCTGTATCGATATTCCCAAGGCTCAGAGCAAGCAAAGCATGAGGCTATGTTGTTTTATAAGTCTCTGTATAAACAGACAGCGGGGGAGCACTCAACTGTGACAGATGATAAGACATAATGTGTCATAAGTCAGCTTTCATCCCAGATGAGCCCATATTTAGTATTTTCTCAGGTGCAGCTCTTCCCTTGCCCCAGCACAGATTGCATCACCTGTTGCCCTGGGGGACAAGGGGTTAATCTGGAGGCTGGAAAATAAATAAGCACACACTCCATGACAACAGTGCCACTCCCACACTCAGAACACCCTCTCGGAGCAATGACCCCGTGCTACAAAGCATATTACAATAATCTCCTCTTTAACTTCTATGCAGTTTGCAAAGCATCTGGGTACACTACTTTATTATTTTCCTAATAATTTATTTTGAAATCTTTTAAAATTTACAGAAACATTGCCAGAACAGTACAAAGAATTTCCTTATCCCCTTCACCCTGATTCTTGAACATTTCATCACATCTGCTTCATCATCCTCTCTTTTTATATACACCCAGTCATCTTTTTCTTTTTTTTTTTTGCAATTTATTGATAGTGTTATTTTTTTATTTTCTTTTATTTTCTTTATTTCTTCTAAAAACTAAACAAAAATGGGATACATGTGCAGAACGTGCAAGTTTGTTACATAGGTATATGTGTGCCATGGTGGTTTGCTGCACCTATTGACCCATCCTCTAAGTTCCCTCCCCTCACCTACCACCCCACAGCAGGCACTAGTGTGTGTCATTCCCCTGTCTGTGTCCATGTGTTCTCAATGTTCAACTGCCACTTATCATGAGAACATGCGGTGTTTGGTTTTATGTTCCTGTGTTAGTTTGCTGAGGATGATGGTTCCTGTGTTAGTTTGCTGATCAGATGCTTGTAGATGTGTGGTGTCATTTCTGAGGTCTCTATTCTGCTCTATTGGTCTATGTGTCTGTTTTGGTACCAGTACCACGCTGTTTTGGTTACTGTAGCCTTGTAGTATAGTTTGAAGTCAGGTAGTGTGATGCCTCCAGCTTAGTTCTTTTTGCTTAGGATTGTCTTGGCTATACAGGGTCTTCTTTGATTCCATATGAAATTTAAAATAATTTTTTTCTGGCTCTGTGAAGAATGCCAATGGTAGTTTGATGGGAATAGCACTGAATCTATAAATTACTTTGGGCAGTATGGCCATTTTCACGATATTGATTCTTCCTATCCATGAAGATGGAATGTTTTCCCATTTGTTTGTGTCCTCTCTTATTTCTTGAGAAGTAGTTTGTAGTTCTCCTTGAAGAGGTCCTGCACATCACTTGTTAGCTGCATTCCTAGGTATTTTATTCTCTTTGTAGAGATTGCAAATGGAAATTCATTCATGATTTAGCTCTCTGCTTGCCTATTGTTTGTGTAAAGGAATGCTTGTGATTTTTGCACATTGATTTTGTATCCTGAGACTTTGCTGAAGTTGCTTATCAGTTCAAGAAGTTTTGGGGCTGAGATGATGGGTTTTTCTAAATATAAAATCATGTTGTCTGCAAACAGAGACAACTTGACTTTCTCTCTTCCTATTTGAATACCCTTTATTTATTTCTCTTGCCTGTTTGCCCTGGCCAGAACTTCCAATACTATGTTGAATAGGAGTGCTGAGAGAGAACATCCTTGTTTTGTACCTGTTTTCAAAGGGAATGCTTCGAGCTTTTGCCCATTCAATATGATACTGGTTGTGGGTTTGTCATAAATAGTTCTTATTATTTTGAGATATGTTCCATCAATACCTAATTTATTGAGAGTTTTTAACATGAAGGGATGTTGAATTTTATCAAAGGCCTTTTCTGCATCTATTGAGATAATCATGTGGTTTTTGTCTTTAGTTCTATTTATGTGATAGATTATGTTTATTTATTTGCATATGTTGAACCAGCCTTGCACCCTGATTCTTGAACATTTCACCACATCTGCTTCATCATCCTCTCTTTTTATATATGCCCATTCATCTTTTTCTTTTTTCTTTTTTTTTTTTTTTCTGAGGCAGTGTCTTACTCTATCACCCAGGCTGGAGTGCAGTGATGCAATTGTAGCTTACTGCAATCTTGAACTCCTGGGCTCAAGCAATAGTCCAGCCTCAGTCTCCTGAGTAGCCAAGACAATAGGCACGTGCCACCATGCCTAGATAATTTTTTAAATTCTTCATATGTGTTTTGGGGGTGGGGAGGGTTCGTGATGTTGCCCAGGCTGGTCTTGAACTCCTGGCCTCAAGAAATCTTTCTGCTTCCATCTCCCTAAGTGCTGGAAGTACAGACGTGAGCCACTGCGCTTGGCCTTTCCATTCATCTTTTTCTGAATTTGAGATGCAGACATGATGCCCATCAATATAGGAATAATCACCTACCTAAATTCTTCATCAGCTGGTCAAATTAGGGAATTGACCTTGGCACAATAAACCATTCAATCTACAGATCCTGTTCAAGTGTTGCACATTGTCCCAAGAATGTCTATTTTGTGGGAGAGGTGGGAGGTGGAGGGTGGTGGGGGAGGGGAGAAGTCCAGGAGGGAATCCAGGAGCATGCATTACATTTAGTTGTCATGTCTCTCCCATCTTCTTCAATCTATAACAGTTTCTTCATCTTTCCCTGCATTTTGTATGCTTAGCAGTCTTAAAAAGGTCAGGCCTTTTATTCTATAGGATGACTTTCAACTTGAGTTCCTCTGGTGTTTCCTCATGACCAGACTCAGGCCATGCATGCATTTTTGACAATAAATACCACAGGAATGTTTCTGGGCCTTTGTCCCTTGGTCAAGTTGGTGTCTTCCAGACTTCTCCATCAGAGTCCCCATCTCCCCTTTGTAATTAATAAGTATTTTGTGGAGAGATAATATGAGATTATGCCAATATGCCAATCCTCTTCAAACCTCTGTGCACCAGCTTTGACATCTGTTGACAACTCCCATCTGAATCAAACACCACTACGGTGGTTGCCAGTGGTGATTTTTCTATCATTCCTTCTACCATTTAGTAGTTGTCATTCTACTATAAGAAAAACCTTCCTTTCTCCCCGAGTTGTTTGTTTGTTTGTTTATATCAGGATGGACTCATGGATTCCTATTTTACTTAGGTGGTTGAAATCCGTTAATATTATTGTTTATTTTGGTGCTCAAATTGTCCCAGATTGGACCAAACCAATCCCCTTCAAGCTGGCCCCTTGTGTCCTTTGACTTGTCGCCATCATTCTTGGAGCGTTTCCTTACTTTCTGGCATAATAAAATGTTCCAGGCCCATTTTCACTTTCCTTGCTTCAGCCCTGGAATAGGGAGCCCTGATTCCTTTTTGTGAAGAGTGATGTTTAGAAACCAAGATATGAGAGCTTGGTGTGCTTGTGGTTACTGGGGTGACATAACTTCTAGGCCCTTTCAAGGATTAGAGCTAGGATACACACACATACACACATACATACACAACCAATTTCCATCGTTTGCTAATTCACTGGCAACACGAATTAGCAAATGCTGACCCATTGCTCCTAGGACAAATACAGGGTTAGGTTCCATGAGCCTCTCTGGTCACAACATTTTCATCAAACAACCAATACATAACCTCATTTTATGTGTGTTTTGGTTTGAAGACACCTCATTTAATATATATGGTTAATTCATGAACATCGAACTCATGGCCACCAGCACTGTAACTTCTGGAACAAAGCTTATCTACCATGTATATTCTTTCATCACGGACACATCACAGCCTTCTTGTGCTTAGGCACACCAGATAGCTCTACAGCAGTGCCCTTGAAGTCTATTTGCAACAGCAAAACACCAACAAAAAGCACAAAAATGTAAAACATATGACACCAAATAGACTGCAAAAAGAATACTTGTTTACAGTAAAGCACTGAAATGAGAAGGCAGAGTGTCACCTTATTCAGCCTCAGCTGGGGCCACATGTACACCAGGCAACTCATATTTTCCCCTGCTTTGTACATGTCCAAGAATGACTGCAAAAGTGCCATGGGTATTGATTTTGGAGTTAGAGATAAATTTTAGCAAGAGGGCAAATTTATATATACAGAATCCCTGAATAATGAAGATCAACTGGCCGGGCACAGTGACTCATGCCTGTAATCCCAGAACTTTGGGAGGCCGAGGTGGGCAGATCACCTGAGGTCAGGAGTTTGAGACCATCCTGGCCAACATGGTGAAACCCTGTCTCTACTAAAAATACAAAAATTAGCTGGGCATGGTAGTGCATGCCTGTAATCCCAGCTACTCGGGAAGCTGAGGCAGAAGAATCACTTGAACTTGGGAGGTGGAGGTTGCAGTGAGCTGAGATCATGCCACTGTACTCCAGCCGGGGCAACAGAGTGAGACTCTGTCTTTGAAAAAAAAAAAGATCAACTATACATACATACACATACATTATACATACACAACACACAGATATCTATAGCTATTTTAAAATCTAAGTATAATTTAAAATCATGAGTTCAGCTGGATGCAGTGGCTCAAGCCTGTAATCCCAGCACTTTGGGAGGTCGAGGTGGGTAGATCACGAGGTCAAGAGATTGAGACCATCTTGGCCAACATGGTGAAACCCCGTCTCTACTAAAAACACAAGAATTAGCTGGGCGTGGTGGCGGGCACCTGTAGTCCCAGCTACTTGGGAAGCTGAAGCAGGAGAATGGCTTGAACCTGGGAGGTGGAGGTTGCAGTGAGCTGAGATCGTGCCACTGCATTCCAGCCTGGCGACAGAGCGAGACTTCGTCTCAAAAATAAAAAACAAAAAAGAATTATTAAAAAAAAAATCATGAGTTTGTGCCAATGCTTCTGATTCCAGTACCAAACCTCAAAGTTTTTTCCAGCCTTCCTCCTTTCGCAGTAACCATCATTGCTCCTAGGAAAGTGAGTAAAACGCCCCTCTGACAGTGGGAAACTTACCTCCCATCACCCTCAATATAGTTACTTACTTGCTTCCCTCTGCCTGCAGCCTCTGGGCTGTGTCTTCAACAGTGCTTCTGGGTGACCCCTATCCTACTACCCTCCCTGCCTCACTTCCTGGACTGCCTCTTGTGCTGACAGTTATAGCTAAGAGACAAAGGGGCCAGGGATGGGGAGGAAGGGAAGCTCAGGTACACTGTTAATCTCATACTGGGCTTAGCTAGTCAGGGTGTGTATTCTTTACACATTTTACAGATGAGGCTCAGAGCAGTTGAGCATCTTGCCTGATGGTAACAGTGAGTAACTCCAAGAGCAGAGGGAATCAGATGTGTTGGGTCTTTGAGCCGTGCTTCTCAATCCAGTCAGCATATTAAAATCCACTGGGGAGCTTTTCAGAAAGATTGTTGCTCAAGCCTCACTTCCCAGGAAATTAGAAGGAAATCTCTGGAGTTGGGATGCTGGCAGTATGTTTTTTAAAAGCTCTCTGGGGCATCTCAGTGTGTAGCCAGGGTTGAGAGCCACTGCTTTTTTTTTTTTTTTTGAGACAGAGTCTCACTCTGTCACCAGGCTGTAGTGCAGTGGGGTGATCTCGGTTCACTGCAACTTCCAGCTCCTTGGTTCAAGCGATTCTCCTGCCTCAGCCTCCTGAGTAGCTGGCATTACAGGCACGCACCACCATGCCCAGCTAATTTTTGTATTTTTAGTGGAGACGGGGTTTCACCATGACCAGGATGGTCATGATCTCCTGACCTTGTGATCCACCCGCCTCCACCTCCCAAAGTTCTGAGATTACAGGCGTGAGCCACTACGCCTGGCGAGAATCACTGCTTTAGGGCCACATAACTTCAGATCAAATCTCCGCTGTTCAGCCTATGAGCCATGCCATCTTGAGTAAACCTCTACCCCTGGATAAGCCTCAGTTTATCCATCTGTAAAATGGAATAAATATTACCTAGCTCAAGTGTTGAATCTTTGCCTGCAGTACTATTTGTTTGTTTGTTTATTTATTTATTTATTTATTTATTTTAAGACAGAGTCTTACTCTGTCTTGCAGGCTAGAGTGCAATCAATCGTGCAATCTTGGCTCACTGCAACCTCTGCCTCCCAAGTTCAAGCGATTTTCCTGCCTCAGCCTCCTGAGTAGCTGGGATTACATGTGCCCATTACCACGCCTGGCTAATTTTTTGTATTTTTAGTAGAGATGGAGTTTTGCCATGTTGGACAAGCTGGTCCCGAACTCCTGACCTCAGGTGATCCACCCACCTTGGCCTTCCAAGGTGCTGGGATTACGGGTGTGAGCTACCACGTTCAGCCACCTGCAGTACTTTCATATAATGAATATCATTGACCTCTCTCTCATTCATCCAGCAAACCCTTGATTCTTACGACTCTCCCCTTGCTCTCCACCCAGTCCAGGAGAGGCCATGAGACTCCTCCCTTCTGGGGTCCTTCTCACTCCACACAACCTTCCGTCACCATGCTTTCCTTCTCCTCTTACACCATATTTTCCCAGATGTTTTTTCAAATGTTACCCCCTTCAAGAGGCCTTCCTAAATTGGCTGAGCCCTCACTATCTCCTGCTTCTGAGCCACAAAAAAAAAAAATATATATATATATATATAGAGAGAGAGAGACAGGGTCTTGCTGTGTCATTCAGGATGGAGTGCAGTAGCACAATCATAGCTGAATGCAGCCTTGAACTCCTGGCTCCTGTGATCCTCCCACCTCAGCCTCCCTAGTAGCTGGGACTACCTTGCCAGCACAAGCCATCTCACCTGGCTTCAATATTTAATATTATATTCAATATTTAATTCAATATCACATATTCAGTATTTAATATTACAGTCATAATATTGTATAACCATCATGACTATTTCCAAAAATTTCCATCATCCCAAACAAAAACTCTGTATTCATTAAGCAATAACTCTCATTGCCCCTGGTAACCTCCAAACTACTTTCTATCTCTGTAAACTTGACTATTCCAGATATTTCATATGGGTGGAATCATACGGTATTTGTCTTTTCCTGTCTGATTTCCTCCACTTAGCATGTTTTCAGGGTTCACCTGTGTTGTGGCATGTATCACAACATTATTCATTTTTATGACTGAATGATATTCTATAGTATTTATGCACCATGTTTTGTTTATCCATGTGCGTGTCTGTGGACATTTGGGTTGCTTCCTTTTGAAGTGCTAGGATTACAGGCATGAGCCTCTGCACCTGCCCACCTCCCTCTTCCAATCCTGATTTAACTTCTCAGTAAAAGAGAGATATTCTAGGTTTTTATCAAGGCTCATTACCTTGGAACTTGAGCTCTGTCTAGTCTGGTCTTAAATTGGCCATCTTCTCAATGCCCCCTGCATCTTCTCACCCGTTAAACTGGGCCACATCTTGGTAACTGTTCCTGTAATGCTCCCTTCCCAGAGTTCCCTTTCTCCCTTTCTCCCCTCTGGCTATCTACTACTCATTCATCAAGGCTTCCTCCAGGAAGCCTTCCTAGACTCTGTATTCTGCATAGCCACAGCATTTTGTACTTAATCCATTTTCAGCATAGTTTTATAATTGCTGGTTCATTTCCTGTCTCCCCTGGCCCCTACCTACCACCCCATACAGGGCATTACAAAGGTCTTTCTTAGTCTAATCTGTAGTCCACTGCCCAGCATTCAGCAGCTTCTTGATATCTGTGGGATAAATGAATATGAATGTGAGAGATCTCTGTGTTTGATGTCTAGCTGTTTTATTTCATTTATTTTTAGTCAAGGTCATACATTCACATGATTCCAGAGTAAGTTGCTCTCTCACCCCTTCCTTAGCTACCTGCTTCTCCTCTTTCACTCTGCTTTGCCTCTTCCCGCACTTCACAGTACGTCTTGAAGATAGTTCTTTCTTTGCATAAAGATTATTCTCATTCTTTTATACAGCTGTGTAATGTTCCATGGCTTGGAAATACTAGGGTTTCTTGAGCCAGTGCTCTGCTAGTGGATATTCAGGTTGTTTCCAGCTATTTGCTAATATCAGTGAGGCTTCCATCAATAACCTTGTACATATATCATTTTGTGCATATGTAATCTGTAGGATAAGTTCTCTCAGTGAATCTCTGGGTCGAAGAGGAAGTAAACTTGTAAATTTGGATATGCTGGGTAATTGCTCTCCACAGAGATTGCTAATTGCTGTTTAAGGATCTGGTTATTTGGAACGCTTGCCTACAGGACATTTGTCTGGAGACAGTTGAGTGACTCACAGGAAACCTGTGGTCCAGGATGTCCACAACCAGCTTACAAGGTTGTCAGCAGCATCATTCTCACCATGACCACTGTCATCATCATCAAGAGCCCTTAAATATGTGTTCAGCAGCAGACAATCCGCCAGGCTTTACAGTAAACAGGATGATTCCTGTCCTCAGGGAGCTTCTAGTCCAAGATGGCAGCTGAAGCTCCTGGCAACACATCCAAGTGTAAGAGAGGAAGAAGGAGGATGGGAAACAAGGCAAGAGGACACCTGCAAGCTCTGTCAGGATGCTTTAATGAATTTTCCATGAAGTTCCCCTCCATTCCCTGACCCACTGGCCACCATGCTCTTCCTCAAGACAGGGAGCCTGGGGAATTGCCTATTTGTTTTTTTTTGTTTGTTTGTTTTGGTTTTTTTTTGAGATGGAGTCTCGCTCTGTCGCCCAGGCTGGAGTGCAGTGGCTGGATCTCAGCTCACTGCAAGCTCCGCCTCCCGGGTTCACGCCATTCTCCTGCCTCAGCCTCCCGAGTAGCTGGGACTACAGGTGCCCGCCACCTCGCCCGGCTAGTTTTTTTGTATTTTTTAGTAGAGATGGGGTTTCACCGTGTTAGCCAGGATGGTCTCGGTCTCCTGACCTCGTGATCTGCCCATCTCAGCCTCCCAAAGTGCTGGGATTACAGGCTTGAGCCACCGCACCCGGCCTATTTGTTTTAAGCTGGGTATGTTGCCATTTCCAACAATACAACAGTGTCACAAGGAAAGAAGTCAAGATGAGGAGGGTAGATGTGAGGTGGCAACCACAGCTTCAGCATAGGGCTAAAGTTCTGCTGGCCCCCAAAGGAACTGGCTCAAATTCAGAGTGGATAGAAGACTTGGATTAACATTCCACTTGTGTAATATGCTACCCACCCAGGGGTGGTGATGAAGCTGCTGATGGTGATGAAGTGGGTGCTGCTGGTTTAAGGCAAGTGCTCCCAGTTGATAACAACACCATTTAGGAAACCCAGTGGCCTTTGTTGAGGACCGAGCCAGTGTTGGACATTGTTGGTCCTGCTTAGGTGCCCATTTCAATGAGTCAGTCACACTGATTCTTACTGCCTTCCACTTGTCAGGCTAGGGGTCATTCTTGACCTCCAGGAATCAATGGTTCCATGTCCAAAGAAGGAATCTGAGGTATACTGGGAAGGCAGAGACCTATGAAGTGGGCCTGGCAGGAGGTGGCAAAGGGATGTGTGTTTGGGGGAGTGTGGTGGTGGAAAGGAACGGCATCAGATAGCTACATACCCAGAAGAGTTTGGACCTTATTAAGTACTCAGGAAAGTCCCAATCCCATGCCCAGCCCCAACTGGCTGACCTTAATTAGGATGAAGGTGGAGAGAGAGGCTCTTGAATTTCTGGGGGGGACTCCTCCCCCTTGTTTGGAATGGCTCAGAGCAGGACTCTTGAGACAGGGGGCTTGCTAGCCTACCCAGGCAGCCCCTTCCTGGCCTCTAAGGAACACAACGGAGGTGGGGGTGACTATGCATTTCTGGGGTTAAAGTCTCCATTTCCATAATTCTTGCACCTAATACCATGCCCCGCAACAATACTTACTTCTTACCGCCATCCCCAATGCTTAAACATTTACCAGAGCCCTGGGGGTCAAGGTGGTTTTCCAGGGGCTTTGGCCCCATCAGGCACTGACGATTGCTGAGCATCACTCAGTTGTCCATAGAGCAGAATTGCTGATGTTGACTTCAGTGCCCTCTGCCCAGCCCTCTCTCCCAGTCTACTGCTAGGCCCCCACCCCCACAACCCTTCAGCCTTGATCTACCTCCCAGGTTCCCTCCACCACTGCTCTGAGCCACTATTATCATAAAAGCCCCAGGTTTGTCCTCAGAATACAATGGGGATGGGGAGGTCTGAATGACAGGGTATGGAGAGTGGCAGATCTGGGTGTGACCTTAAGCAAGGACTGCAAACCTCTCTGGGCCTCAATGTCCTTATCTGTCAAGTGGGAAGGACTAGATAGAAAGATAGATGGATAGATAGATAGATAGACAGATGCTAGATGTTTTGCAAGGCTCATGTGAGATCACAGTATTTATAAATTGTTGAAGACATAGGGAATATTTATAAGAAAATGTTTAACTCCTGCCTGGTTTTCTTCAGGTGCTTCCCCAGGGATCAGCATGTGGGCAGCTCCAGACACTAATGGTAGACATCATTGGCTATGGAATCTTGGAAGCCAAGACTATCAGAGTTTAGATAGTGTTTCTCAGTTTTTAAAAAGTTGCTGATATTTTTAATGCTAATATATAAAGTTGGGAATTGAAATGTATTGTTAAAGCTTATATTAATATTATAGAGTTCATATTAATTAAACATCTATCATGTATAAAGACTAATTTTGACTTTTTCCAATATAACAGCTACTTATTACTTAAGGAAAAATATGATTTGTTGGACCAATTCAAAATGACAAGCTATATCATGTTTAGATTGTAGCAGGAGGAGCGGCAGACAAAACTCCTCAGACACCGAGTTAAAGAAGGAAGGGGTTTATTCGGCCGGGGGCATCGGCAAGACTCCTGTCTCAAGAGCCGAGCTCTCCAAGTGAGCAATTCCTGTCCCTTTTAAGGGCTCACAACTCCAAGGGGGTGCGTGTGAGAGGGTCGTGATCGATTGAGCGAGCAGGGGGTGCGTGACTGGGGGTTGCATGCACTGGTAATTAGATCGGAACAAAACAAGATAGGGATTTTCACAGTGCATTTCTATACAATGTCTGTAATCTATAGATAACATAACTGATTAGGTCAGGGGTCAATCTTTAACTACCAGGCCCAGGGTGGGGCACCGGGCTGTCTGCCTGTGGATTTCATTTCTGCTTTTTAGTTTTTACTTCTTCTTTCTTTGGAGACAGAAATTGGGCATAAGATGATATGAGGGGTGGTCTCCTCCCTTAAGATTAGGGATTGAATGTATTTATTATAAGAGTGGATTGAGGCCAAGCACAGTGGCTCATGCCTGTAATCCCAGCACTTTGGGAGGCCAAAGCAGGAGGATCTATTGAGGCCAGGAGTTTGAGACCAGCCTGAGCATCATAGCAAGACCCCATTCCTATTAAAAAAAAAAGAAAAAGTCGATGTGATGGTGTGCCTATAGTCCTAGCTACTCAAGAGCCTGAGGCTGGAGGATCGCTTGAGCCCAGGAGTTGGAGGTTATGGTGAGCTATGATTGTGCCACTGCACTCCAGTCCGGGTGACAGGGTGAAACCCTGTCTCTAAAGACAATAGTAATAATAATAAAAGAGTGGATTGATATCATTTGACATATTAGAACATCAAGAATTAGCAAAAACTGTTTTAGGATGTGATATGTGGAATTCTTGCATTTCACATCAAGAAAACCAGCTGGTTCATTGTCAGACATTTCAAGTCTGGCTTCTACATAATGGGAGAGAAGGTTTCAGGCTGCTTTTTCTAAGTATGTCTCCACACTTAACACATTGTGGCTGTATATTTCCAATAAAAGCAGAGTTTAATTAGAAAAAATCAGCCCTTTCTTATTTCATTTTAACATTATTTTTAAGAACCCAAGATGCTTTGGCATGCCTTAAAACAATTTTGATCAGATAAATAGAACTTACGGACCTATGATGAGTCCCTTGAGGCAAGTTGCGAAATTCTTCCTTAGGTTGTTAATGCTTTAGTATCAGTATTTGTTCTAACTTCCCATTCCTAACCAACTGCCTATTTCTGTCTCTTGTGGATAGGCAGAAAATAATAAATGACAATTTCTAAAAATGACTTAGAGTTTCTTAATGATCAAAAAACACACATCAACTGTTGCATGTAGTTGAGTAAGAAAGCTGTCGGTAAATCTGAGTCACCAGGACCAAGGCATACGCTCTCAGTAACCACTCACATTTGCTCTAGAAGGAAGCTTTTTAGACCTGTTAATTTGCTTTTGAATAGCTAACAGGGTTAGGTGGTTTCAAATGCAAAAACCGCAAGAGCAAAGTAGAATTGCTGGGTCAAAGTGAATGCTCATTTACAATTTCTGCAATGGTTGCCAAATTGTTCTCCAGAGGGTTTGTTTCAATTTACATGCTCAGCAGAAAGATCTGAGTGCTGCTTCAACAAATCTTTGCCAACTCAGTGTACTGACAGACATTTGATCTTTGCCAATCTGATAGGCGAACGTGGTATGTCAGTGCTAGTCTAAATATGCAATTCTCTTATTGCAGGTGAAGTTGGGCATCTTTTCAAGTGTATAAAAGTCACTTGAATTTCTTTTTTCTGTGAATTGTCTGTTCATGTCTCTGGCTCCTTTTTTTCTATTGAGGGGTCTAGGTCTTTTCCTTATTGATTTGTAGGAGCTCTTTATATATTAGAGAAATTGACTGTATCTTTATGATATTAGTCACAAATACTTTTCTAAATTTGTTGTTTGTCCTTTGATTTTGTTGATAATATTTTTTGCCATGTAGAAATAAAAAAAAATTTGTTTGGAGCTGAATTTATCGAGCTTCTATTTTATGGCTTCCAGGTTTAATGTCATACTAGAAAGGCCTTCAGAGTGAGAAAAGTAATTATAGTCATGGACCACGTGACAGCATTTAGATCAACAATGGAGCAGATATATGATGGCGGTCCCATAAGATTATAATGGAGCTGAAACATTCCTGTCACCTAGTGATTTTGTAGCTGTCATAACATTATATCATGGTGCATTACTCACATGTTTGTGGTGATGCTGCTGTAAACAGACCTGCACTGCCAATGGTGAAAGTATAGCACATGCAGGCCAGGCGCAGTGGCTTACACCTGTAATCCCAGCACTTTGGGAGGCTGAGGCTGGTGGATCATGAGGCCAGGACTTCAAGACCAGCGTGGCCAACATAGTGAAACCCCATCTCTACTAAAAATACAAAAAATTAGTTGGGCATGGTGGCACACACCTATAATCCCAGCTACTAGGGAGGCTGAGGCAGGAGAATCGCTTGAACTCGGGAGGTGGAGGTTTCAGTGAGCCGAGATCATGCCATTGCACTCCAGCCTGGGCAACAGTGTGAGACTTTGTCTCAAAAAAGAAAACAGAAAAGTGTAGCACATGCAACTATTTACAGTACATCATACTTCATAATTATAATAAATGACTATTGTTACTTGTTTATGCATTTATTATCCTATACTTTTTAAACCATTCTTTTCTTTTACAAATTATTTATTTATTTATTTATTTATTTATTTATTTATTTATTTTAAGAGACAGGGTCTCACTATATTGTCCAGGTTGGATTTGAATTCCTTAACTGAAGTGATCCTCCCACCTCAGCCTCCTGAGTAGCTAGAACTACAGGCACAGACCACCATGCCTGGCTTTTTGCTGTTATTTTAGAGTGTGCTTCTTCTACTTATATATATATACACACACATATATATATATGATATATATATATGTAAAAGTTAATGTGTAAAACAGCCTCAGGCAGCTTCTTCTAAGGGAGAAGACCACCCCTCATATCATCTTATGCCCAATTTCTGCCTCCAAAGAAAGAAGAAGTAAAAACTAAAAGGCAGAAATGAAATCCACAGGCAGACAGCCTGGTGCCCCACCCTGGGCCTGGTAGTTAAAGATTGACCCCTGACCTAATCAATTATGTTATCTATAGATTACAGACATTATATACAAAAGCACTGTGAAAATCCCTATCTTGTTTTGTTCCTATCTAATTACCGGTGCATGCAGCCCCCAGTCACGTACCCCCTGCTTGCTCAATCGATCACGACCCTCTCACACGCACCCCCTTGGAGTTGTGAGCTCTTAAAAGGGACCGGAATTGCTCACTCGGGGAGCTCGGCTCTGAGACGGGAGTCTTGCTAATGCCCCCGGCCGAATAAACCCCTTCCTTCTTTAACTCAGTGTCTGAGGATTTTTGTCTGCTACACTTCAAGATGTATTCCAGAAGAAGGCATTGTTATAATAGACGACAGCTCCATGCTGTTATTGGCCCTGAAGACCTTCCAGTGGGACAAGATGTGGACGTGGAAGAGGATGATGTTGATGATCCTGATCCTGTGAGACCTAGGCTAATGTGTAGGTTTGTGTCTTTAGTTTTTGACAAATAGTTTAAAAAGTTAAAGGAAAATTTTTATTTACTATTTATTTATTTATTTATTTTTGAGACAGGGTCTCTCTCTATCGCCCAGGCTGGAGTGCAGTGGTGCAATCTTGGCTCACTGCAACCTCCACCTCCCAGGTTCAAGAGATTCTCATGTCTCAGCCTCCCGAGTAGCTGGGATTACAGGTGCACGCCATGACGCCCGGCTTACTTTTTTTTGTATTTTTAGTAGAGGTGGAATTTCGCCATGGTGACAAGGCTGGTCTCGAACTCCTGACTTCAAGTGATTCACCCACCTCGGCCTCCCCAAGTGCTGGGATTATAGGCATGCGCCACTGCTCCCAGCTGAAAAATTTTTAAACAGAAAAACAGCTTACATAATAATAATATAAAGTTAGAAAATATTTTTGTATAGCTGTAATGTGTTTGTTGTAAGCTAAGTATTATTACAAAAGAGTCAAAAAGTTAAAAAAATTAATAAAAAAATTAAGTTTTTATAGTTAAGTTTTTATAATTATAAAACTTTTAAAATTAAGTTTTTATAATTAAGTTTTTATAATTAAGTTTTTAACTTAAAAATTGTAAGTTAAAAAAATTTATAAAGTGAAATGTCACAGTAAGCTAAGGGTAATTTATTATGAAAGTTTTTTTTTTTATAAATTTAGTGTAGCCTAAGTGTACAGTGTTTATAAAGTGTACAGTAGTATACAGTAAGTAATGCTCTAGGCCTTCACACTCACTCACCGTTTACTCACTGACTCATCCAGAGCAACTTCCAGTCCTGCAAGCTGCATGCACGGTAAGTGCCCTAGACAGGTGTTTCATTTTTAAACATCTTTAATACTGTATTTTTATTGTGCTGTTTCTATGTTTAGAACACCAGTACTTACCATTGTGTTACAATTGCCTACAGTATTTATTCAGTGCAGCCACAAGCTGTAAATGTTTACAGCTTGGGAGCAACAGGCTCTGCCATACAGCCTGGGTGTATAGTAGGCTATTCCATATAGGTTTGTGTAACACTCCATGATATGTCCACACAGTGATGAAATGGCCTAAAGACAAATTTCTCAGAACATATCCCTGTCATTATGTGACACATGACTATATTTAATGCATTAAGATTTTAAGAAACTGAAGGGAAATGGACCCTATTATCTCCTTTGACTTAAAGCTCCTGGATAGGAAGACCTTGGAAGACCCTGGATTTCCAAAAGACTTTGGTTGGTATAAACTTATTTCCTCTTGGCCTCTCTGAGCCTTCATTCCTTCCTTCTGGGTATGGAGCAGGATTCTCTCTGGAACGGGGCTGTTATGAACTGTGGTCAAACTAGATAGGTCAGATAATGTCTTTATGACAAGTTTTCACACAGAAAGGTGGAAGGAAAGTGAGAGTAATATTTGTTGGTATTATGGCTGGCTTTGGGGAAAAGGGATTCTGGTTTCTATGACTCACCTTGGGGAACAGGGATTCTGGTTTCTATACCCAACCCTGGGTTGTGGGGAGAATGGGACTGAGAGGCAGACGGGCAGAGAAAAACGTTTTGAACTAGAGTGGTTCACCCACTGCTTTGAACCAGAGTGCAGACTGAGACCCAGAGAGAGAAGTGCCACCCAGTCCACCCACCTTCCCTCTGGGCCATCAGTTTCTCTCTCTTCTGCTGCAAGGCAGCCTCAGGTGGAGGGGAAGCTCAAACCGGGCCACATTTCTGGGTGCTGCACCCACCCCCTGACTGCTGCAAAAGACCGGGGAGAGGCTTCTCTTGGCTGCAAGAAGGGACCAGATTTTCCTGGGAGCAGGGACTGAGCTCTGAGCCTCTGGGGGAACGTCAGCTAGATGGTGGATGCCCTCAGTGCCCTCCTCCTTCCCATGAGCCCTGTCCTGAGGGCTGTTAACTTCTATTGTCACCTGCACTTTTTTTTTTTTTTTTTTTTTGAGACAGAGTCTCACTCTGTTGCCAGGCTGAAGTGCAGTGGCGCGATCTCAGCTCACTGCAACGTCCACTTCCTGAGTTCAAGCCATTCTCCTGCTTCAGCCTCCCAAGTAGCTGGGACTACAGGCACGTGCCACTATGCCCAGCTAATTTTTGTATCTTTAGTAGAGATGGGGTTTTACCACATTGGCCTGGATGGTCTCGCTCTCTTGACCAGGCGTGAGCCACCACGCATGGCCTGTCACCTGCACTTGTCTACAAAGAGCTGGACTTACAGAGAAGCTAAGCACGTTCCAGCTGTAGAGTCTGGCCCTCACCTGCATGGTCCTCCCATGGCCACATGTTTTTGAAAATGTGTACATTTTGGATTATTTTTCTAAGAGTTTTCCCTCAAATTGTTTGAGCTACCAACCCCGCAGTCTACCTCTGATCTCCAGTTAAGTAACTACAATGGTGGCATTTCAGGCAAGCTAGAGGAAATGCTTCACTTGGGAGAGGGGCCTGACCCACAGTATGTGCTTTGGCAAATGGAAGAATGAGTGAGTGGGTGAGTGAATGATGGGCCCCACCTCCGCCAGGTGTTAGGCTGCTCCTGAGGACTGATTCTCAGCGCTTGGCAGCAACACTCTGCTCACTGCCATCTCTTTTCTCGGCCTTGCAGGAGGATGTGGCATTGAGGGAGGCAGATGCAGCCAGATGGTGCTGGCTCCCTCCTCCAGGTCCAGTTCAGCAGCCACTTCCTTTTGGCTCCTGTTAGAGGTGCAGGTGGCCCCTGGTCATGGGGTGGCAGGCTAGGGGGTGGGCCCTTCCATTTATCCCTCTAGACCTGGCCTGCCTGGGACCCGAGTTGGGTGGGTGGTGGTGGGGTGTCCTTGAGTGAGGAATATCCAACATTCTTAGGGTCAGGGTGGTGTGTGCGTGAGGTGGGGAGTGGGGTGGTGGAAGTTTCTAGAAGGAACAGAGAAGGGGAGCAGTGCCCACAGCCCACATATCCTCAACCCTTTCCTCCCCTGCCCTAACCATTTGGGTGGTGCCCCCCCTTTCCTTTCCTCTATCACCCATATCCTTTAAACCCTTCCTAACTAGCAAGTCTTTCATCTTTCTGGATTATCTCCAGAGGATCTGGACCACACCTTAGTTCCCTGTCTCCTCGGAATGTGTGGAAGCTGTTAACTCTGTGTTTATTCATCCACCCCTATTGTTCTGTCTCCTCTCTGTTCTCTCCAAGGCTCTGTCATTCCTGCTCCCCAACCTCATGCTAAGAGCTCCTCCTTGGGGGAGGAATCTATGTAAAGGTTAAGAATGGAGGGGTGGAGTGGGGAGCATCACGCTCAGACAGGGATCTTTCTCTCCCCTTTCTTATTTTTTCATTAAAAACAAACAAACAAACAAACAAACAAAACAAATTACTAGGTTGCATTTTAACATGCCTCAAAATTCCAAAGGTATAGAAGGCTACAGTAAAATGTATGTCCTCCCAGTCCTGTCCTTTCATCATCCAGTGTAGCTGCCTCTCCTCAAGCCCTCTGACCGGGCCCCCTGCACTGTGTAGGAAACAGGGGAAAGGGGTGGATATGTGTTTATGGAGATTTAGATTTTCTCTTCTATAAAAACAATGCTGTGGGCCTGGCATGGTGGCTCACACCTGTAATCCCAGCACTTTGGGAGGCCGAGGAGGGTGGATCACCTGAGGTCAGGAGTTCGAGACCAGCCTGGCCAACATGGTGAAACCCCGTCTCTACTAAAAATACAAAAATTGGCCGGGTGTGGTGGTGGGTGCCTATAATCCCAGCTACTCAGGAGGCCGAGGCAGGAGAATTGCTTGAACCCAGGAGTCAAGATTGTGTCATTGCACTCCAGCCTGGGCAATAAAGTGAGACTTCATCTCCAAAAAACAAAACAAAACAAAAAAGCAGTGCTGTGCAACCACTTGGGAAACTGCTTGGCAATATCTTTAAAGCTGACCACGTGTATACCCTACGATCCAGCAATTCCTTTCCGAGGTTGCTTTCCAACTGTTGGAGCTCAGGAAACAATACTCGCAAATGCAGGCCTCAGAAGAAGCCTCAGAGGCAACCGTTTTTCTCTGCCTGCCTACTTCTTAGTCGCATTCTCCCCTGCCGGGGTTGGGTGTAGAAACCAGAATCCCTGTTCCCTAAGGTGAGCCATAGAAACCAGAGCCCCTTTTCCCCAAAGCCAGCCATAATACCGACAAATATTACTCTCACTTTCCTTCCACCTTTGTGTGTGAAAACTTGTCATAAAGACATTATCTGACCTATCTAGTTTAACCACAGTTCATAACAGCCCCGTTCCAGAGAGCATCCTGCTCCATACCCAGAAGGAAGGAATGCAGGCTCAAAGGCCAAGAGGAATCTAGACAAACAGGCCCTCCTGGGTTTCCCCATTCCATCCATGAGCATTAAAGCATACCCTTATTGTCCAACCATATTTCCACACAGCTGTCCATAAAAACTTTGTTGAACCGAAGTATAAAAATGAATGATGTCCCTTGTAACTTTGGGTCTTCATTCTGAAGGCTCCTACCTACACCTTAAATAAATGCATATGCCTTTTCTCCAATTAATCTGCCTTTTGTGAGTCCATTTTCGGTGAATATTCAGAGGGAGAAGGGGAGGATTTCCCTTGGTTCTAACACAAGAGAAATGTGATGTCTGCTCACCGTAATATTGCTCAAAATGCTCCTAACACTGCCATGTGTAAGAGTTAAACATTGGAAACAGCCAAAATACCCATCAATGGCAGATGGATAAATAACTGCTGGTATACTCTTATAATGGGATATTATACAGCAACAAAAATGAACTGTAACTGCTGTGTGCAGCAACGTGAATGTGTCTCGCAGACAGCTTGGTGAGTGAAAGGAGTGCAGTTCCAAAAAGGACATTCATATGGTTCCATGTACATAACATTTCAACACAACAACAATGGATCATTAGTGTTAGGTGTCAGGATAGTGGTCACTTTGCGGGGTAAGAGAGGGGGAAAAGTGCTGGGGGCAGCCAGCAGAATGGTCTGTGAAGCCCTGTTGGTTCCTGCTTGGGCTCAGGACCCCGGAGGTCCTGTTCCTGTCCAGGGCCCACGGAGCCCTAGAGTTGAAGACCCACAGGAAAACGGGGATGGGGCATCCCAAGGCAGAGGGAGGGCATCATGTCTGAGGAGCGTGATGAGCCCCATGAGGGCTGCAGGGGCTGGACAGTCAGCCCTGCACTTGATCTGAGCAACAGGTGACCAGTGGGGTGGCGAGTAAAGCACAGGATGGATGGAGTCAGTGTCTTTCTGCTGAGTTCAGCAGACACCACTGTGCCTGCTCTGTGCCAGGCACAGAACTAGGTTCTTCAGGGATCTGAGATGAATAAGACTTGGTTACCGCCCTACTGGAGCTCACAGTCTGGTGGGAGAAAGCATGGCAGCGGCATATAGATAAATCTTTAGCATGCAACGTGATAAAGGCCACTAGGGAGGTATGTGCCTGTGTCATAAGAGCCCTGGGAAGGAAGTGTCTGACATGAGCTTGGGGGATGACGCTTGAGAGCTGAATCTTGAAGGTCAACCAGGAGGTATGAGATCAGCAAAGGTGCTGTAGGAAGGTGGCACAGCATGTTCAAAGGCTCAGGGGTAGAAATGGACATGGCAGTTTGGGGAACTGCATTTTCTCTGGAACATAAAGTTTGTGCAAGAAAGTGAGGAAAAACGAGGCGAGAAATTTGAACAAGACAGGGCCCTGAACCCTGAACACCCACTGAGAAGTTTGGACCAAAAGAGATCTTTCTTTTTCTTTCTCTCTCTCTCTCTTTCTCCATTTCTCTCTCCTTCCTCTCTTCCTCCCTCCCTCCCTTCCTTCTTCCCTTTCTTCCTTCCTTCCTGTTTTCCTTTCCCTTCATAAAAGCAAGGCATACTCACGGCAATAACTTTACTATTTATTTATTTTTATTTTTTGAGCCAGAGTCTTGCTCTGTCACCCAGGCTGGAGTACAGTGGCGTGATCTCGGCTCACTACAGCCTCTGCCTCCCGGGCTCAAACAATTCTCCTGCCTCAGCCTCCCAAGTAGCTGGGACTACAGGCATGCACCACCACACGCAGCTAATTTTCTGTATTTTTAGTTTCACCATGTTGGCCAGGCTGGTCTCAAACTCCTGACCTTAGGTGATCTGCCCGCCTTGGCGTCTCGACGTCCTGGGATTACAGGTGTGAGCCACCGTGCCCAGCCTTTTTTTTTTTTTTTTTTTTTTTTTAAATTGAGACAGAGTCTCTCCCTGTCACCCAGGCTAGAGTGCAGCGGTGCAATTTTGGCTCACTGCAGCCACTGCCTCCAGGTTCAAGCGATTCTCATGCCTCAGCCTCCCATGTAGCTGGGATTACAGGCGCGTGCCAGCACACCTGGCTAATTTTTTGTATTTTTAGTAGCGATAGGGTTTCACCAGGTTAGTCAGGCTGGTCTTGGACTCCTGACCTAAAGTGATCCCCCTGCCTTGGCCTCCCAAAGTGCTGGGATTATAGGCATGAGCCACCCTGCTCTGCCAGTTACTTATTCAAATGCACAGTTTGCATGTGGCTCACAGCCAGTGGTGACCGATCAACCAGTGAAAGGGGTGGGCCTGTGCTGGTGCCCAGCAGGCTCTCATGCCCCTGCCCTCTTCCGCCAGCCTACTCCTCCCAGTCTGAACCCCACCCCCCTAGCCCTGGTTCTTGGTCTTGGGGCTTTTTTCATTGCCTCCTCCCTTCACTCCCGGGTTCTCAGGAAAGCAGAAAGTTTTCCTTGCTGGCCAGAGCCCAGCTGCCCAGCCCAGGATTGCATGAGCCCTCCTCGCTCATTCTGGCTTCTTACTCATCTGCGCATGGAAATGCCCCGCCAGACTTGGCTTGGCCACACTGACCTGCTTTCCCAGTTTCAAACTTTCCTCTTTGGTTCTCTCATTTTTCTTCTGAAGCTGTAGCTTCTTTGAAAATCTCCCCAATCCTTCCAGAGCCCCTTTGGCTCTGTGTCAGTGTGTGTGCCTCACCATGCACCCACACAAGGACATACCAGAACCAAAGGTCTGGCTGACACGTCCCGTCACACCCTCACTCTGACACACAGACACCAAGGCACATTCACAAATAAGCACGGGGAGATGTGTAGATAGGAAGTTCAAGAGCACAGGGCCTGGGTCTGATTCTTTCAGTATTATATCCCTAAAGCCTGTCACTCAGGAGATGCTCAATAAGTATTTGTTGAATGAAAAATGGGTTAGATGCAGGGATGAGCCATGCAGACCTCCCTGTAAGAAAGGATGATTGCCTGGTGGCAAGATGTGGTGTGCTGACAGTTCTAGCTGTTGGCCCCTTCAGGGACCACAGGGCTGGGACTAGGGTGAGAAGTGTAGCACCCAGGGCACAGAATCTAAGGATGTGGGCTGGGCGCCATGGCTCATGCCTGTAATCCCAGCCCTTTGGGAGGCTGAGATCAGGAGTTCGAGACCAGCCTGGCCAACATGGTGAAAACCCTTCTCTACTAAATTTACAAAAAAATTAGCTGGGCATGGTGGGGGCGCCTGTAATCTCAGCTACTCGGGAGTCTGAGGCAGGAGAATCACTTGAGCCCAGGAAGTGGAGGTTGCAGCGAGCTGAGATCGTGCCATTACACTCCAGCCTGAGTGACAAAAGTGAAACTCCATCGCAAAAAAAAAAAAAAATAAATAAATAAATAAAAGAAAGAAAGAAAGAAAAAAAAGAATCTAAGGATGTGTTCACCTGCAGGAGTGTGCAAGTGCCTCCTTACATGCTCCGCCCTGGCTGCCTCACTGGCCTTGACTCAGGTGGCTGAGCACTGCAGTGGCTGTAGCACCTGGCCATTGCCAATTCAAGGTTCCTCTAATGGGCTGTCTTTTGCTCAGGAGTTCCCCACTGGGCTGGTGGAGAGGGGTCAGATCTGCGAAGGTCTCATGGTCCCTGTCCAATCCTGCTCTTGCCTGCTTCCTTTCCCGGGACTCACTCCCCAGCAAACCGTTCCTCATCTCTGCAGGTTCTTTCCAGATAACCTGACCTGTGACATTTCATGAACAGGTACATCCAGATTACAAAGAACCACATACACACAGACACACACACCCCTGTGAGTGCCTCAGGGCAGGGACTGAGCCTTACCTTTATATAAAGCTCAGTCCAGAACATATATCAGATGCTCAAGAACTCACCAATGAGTGACTGAATGGGACAGAGATCCCCAAGATGACTGAATACCTGGTGGGAAGCCAGTGCCTGGATATGCTGACCTTGCTAGATGTTCCCGAATTGGGGTTCCCAGGGCATCCTTGAAGGCAGTGACAGAGGAGATAGAGCTGTTTCCAAGATTTAAATAGTCTCATGGGATGTGTGCTTTTAGCTGAGAAAAGACCACTTAGGTGAACTAAGAGGTGAGATCTCGTGCTTTTTGTGGGAATTATGTCAGGACAGTGCACTACTATGGAGCTATCCTGGGATGAGCAAAATTCCATCTGGCACGGACATATTAAAATATTTTTCACTGAGCATCATGGAGACAGTGGAGAGAAATGGGAAGGTCAATGGCTTTGGACTCCCCTGCCAGGTGTCATTAGGCAAATCAGCCTACATCTCTGAGTCTCAGTTTCCCCATCTATAAAGTGGGATCTAGGAGTGTCTTCTGATTGGGCTGTAAAGACAATAAACTAAAGAACCCACTATAGTGCCTTGCCCTGAGTGATTGGCAGCTACTGTTATGATCAGTTAGCATCTTTAGTTTGCGCATTAAGACATTTTGACCCATGGAGTATAAGTGCCTTCAGGCTAGCTCAGCAGGGATTAGCTGAACTGCCCTGAATGGACCAGGTCCAGATAGACACTGTTAATCTTGAAAATAAGAGAGGGCTCCAACTCTGAGGCCACAGCAAACAGGCATGAAGTTGACCAAGTTCCTCTAGATTGAGGGACAGGTTGGAAGAGTAGGATTTGCAGAGAATCCTTAAGTTCCCAGCTTGGTGGGTGGTGGCAGGGAGGTGGAAGGACTGTCTGTACTTGTGGAATTAGGGTTTGGTCCATGTCCCAGGGATGTTCATGTATATCAGCCTGAAAGGTCAACACAGGCAAAGGATCTGATACCAGGATCTACCAGGAAGATGCACAGGCCGGCTTTTCTGTGGGTGCCCAAGGGGCTTTTAAGAAAGAACACTGGTGGCTCACGCCTGTAATCCCAGAACTTTGGAAGGCCAAGGCAAGCGGGTCACCTGAGGTCAGGAGTTCGAGGCCAGCCTAACCAATATGGTGAAACCCCATCTATCGTAAAAATACAAAATCATCTGGGCTTGGTGGTGCATGCCTGTAATCCTAGCTACTTGGGAGACTGAGGCAGGAGAATTGCTTGAATCTGGGAGGCGGAAGTTGCAGTGAGCCGACATCATGCCATTTCACTCCAGCCTGGGCTACAAGGTGAAACTCCATCTCAAAAAAAAAAAAACAAGAAAGAAAGAAAGAAAGAAGAAAGAAAGAAGAGAAAGAAAGAAGGAAAGAAAAGGAAGAAAGAAAGAAAGGAAAGAAAGAAAGAAAGATAGAGAGAAAGAAAGAAGAGAAAGAAAGAAGAGAAAGAAAGAAAGGAAGGAAACAGTTCCCTACACTCCTATGAGTCAGGGAGCTGCATATGAAGCCTTTACGCAGGCCATCTGGTCTCCTGGGAAATACACAGGTATGTTTCCCGTACGAAGACTGGGAGAAAGTGTGCCAAAGTGTTAACCAATAATTTATTCACTTAGGGAGTGGAATAATGAGCATTTCAAATTTTCTGCTTTACATTTTTGTTTGTTTTGTCTTCTGCAAATTTGTTTCCATGGCTTGATCATGTAGGTGGAGAGAGGGTGGAGTGGGCCAAGTCAACAAAAATGAAGACAGATAAGGAAAAAAAAAGACTGGGTTATCCTCTGAGCTCAGTTAACTTGGGGATGAGGTTCTAAACTCTGCACTTCGGTATAATGAACAAGAATCCTCACTGCCAGCTTATGGTTTCTAGTAAACAAGGAAGAGTCACCACAAGGCTCCTCTCCGGGTGGGGGCAGGGATGGCCCATGCAGCCTGAATGAATATCTCCTATTCTTATTTATTTTCCTCTTCCCTTCTGTCCAAGGAAGGGAAAATGGAGGTGAGACTCCCATTTCCTGCCAGGACAGCTCCCAGTGGAGTTGGAGGTTCAGAGAGAGCCCATGGAACAGGTCTCTGCTGTCTTTCCCCAGGCCCAGCTCCTCACTCTGGGGAGGAAGGGTTTTGGACACAGGGCCTTCAGATCATACGGTAAAGTTTGTGTTTGGCAGTCTAACCTCTCTTTTCTGAGTTCTCTTCCTAATTCCACGCAAACCTCCTTGTCCCCCATTTACTTTAATTTTAAATGGGGGACAAATCTGTCCCCTAGGAAGTTTACTGTTCCTCCTGGCCCCAAGCCTTACGTATTCCCAACTTGTCTCTTTCTTATCTCCAACCTCCCTTCCCACTTTTACATTTCCCTCACTGCCCTGTTCTTTGCTGTCTCTTTGTCAAGCATGCTGGCCACTAATTCATACTACAGTGTAAAGGGCTACCACTCTATAGTAACATTCGTAAGCAAGATACTTAGACAAGCAGTTGTGGCAATGGAAGTCAGTTAGAGGCGCCATGATACAGTTTGGCTGTGTCCCCACCCAAATCTCATCTCGAATTGTAATCCCAATAATCCCCACGTGTCAAGAGTAGGACCTGGTGGAGGTGATTGGAGCGTGGGGGCAGTGTCCCCCATGCTGTGCTTGTGATAGTGAGTGAGTTCTCACGAAAACTGATACTTTTATGTGTTTGGCAGTTCCTCCTACACACGCTGTCTCTCACTCTCTCTTTCTCTCTTTCTTTTTCTCTCTCTCACCTGCTACCATGTAAGGTCATGCCTGCTTCCCCTACTGCCATGATTGTAGGCTTCCTGAGACCTCCCCAGCCACACAGAACTGTGAGCCAATTAAACCTCTTTTCTCTATAAATTACCCAGTCTCAGGCACTTCTGTATAGCAGTGTGAAAATGGACTAATACAAGCCAGAACCCAGTGCTGGAATCCGAAGGTCTGTCTTGAGCCTTGTGTTGGCCTCTAAATCATTGGTTGACTTTGAACAAGTCATACCACCTTTCTGGGCTTCAATTTCCTTACCAGTGGAAGTATAGAAGTTGTCTTTTTAAATTTTTAAAACCAGGTCACAAGATTCTGTCCTCATTATCTTTTCTGATTCTCACACGAATCCTGCGGTTACATGGGCAGGAAGCCCTATTATTCTATTTGTCTTTCAAAGTTGGGCTCAGATAAGCCTCTCTCCCATACACAGTTTCTTGATCCTCCCCACAGGTTAATGATTCTATCCTGGGGGTGGCCTCTGAAGCTGGCAACAGCTCTTGTGTTTCTACTCAACCCGCCCCCCCCCGCAATTTGCTTCCAGGGCTGTGACCCCTCATTGTCCCTTTGTGTATCCAGGGCCTGGCACAAATAGGGCCTCGATGGCCGTTGTAGGAAATGTTGAAGGACACCAACTCATATTGACGGGGCAGACTGCCATTGGGATTCTGTCCTCCACCATGTTAGCTTGTCTTCCACCGTGTTAGCTAGCCCACCCTGCTGGCCTCGAAACTCAGTAGGTAGGTGTGTCTTCATCATGGTCTCTAACAATAGTATTAAGAAGGAAACATCAAACGGTGGAGCCCTGAGCACCCTCAGTAGAGGCCATTACCCTCAGGACATCGCACAGATGGTTCAAACACAGAACAACTTTCAAATTACCTGCTCTGCCTGGGGCTGAATATCATCATCTTATAAGTGCCTGTCCCAGGGCTGGAACCCAATGGATGCTTCTCTGACGCCAAATGCTAGTTCTCATCTCTATTCTTTCCCTACCAGGTGAACCAGGCAAAGGGGAGAGCCTAAGTGGGTTTTTTTTTTCTTCTCTTTTCTTTTCTTTTCTTTTCTTTTCTTTTTGACATGCAGTCTCAGTCTGTCGCCCAGGCTGGAGTGCAGTGGTGCGATCTTAGCCTTGGCTCACTGAACCTCCACCTCCTGAGTTCCAGTGATTCTCCGGCCTCAGCCTCCTAAGTACCTGAGACTACAGGCATGTGCCACCACGCCCGACTACTTTTTGTATTTTTAGTGGAGACGGTGTTTCACCATGTTGGTCAGGCTGGTCTCAAACTCTTGACTTGAAGTGATCCACCCACCTCGGCCTCCCACAGTGTTGGGATTACAGATGTGAGCCACTGTGCCCAGTCTAAATGGGTTTCAATATGCACTCTCTGTGGTTAAGCAGAAGGTCCTGGCACCACCCATTTCCCCAGCACTTGTAGCATTTTGTAGCTTATCCAGAGGGCTTGTTTCTCATGCCCAAAGTTCAGGTGGCCTTCTCCTTGGGGTGTGGAGGGCATGGCAGCAGCTGGGCCACTGGCAGCACAGTGAGGGAGAACAAGGGTCTGGAGCGGGGCAGTTTCGACTCCACCACATGCTGGCTGTGCCACTGGGCAGGTCTCTGCCTTTCTCGGGCCCCAATGCTTTCACCCTGAAAGATGGGGATAATAACAGTAGCTACCTCATTGGGTTCACAAGAGGGCTAGGTGATAAAATATTTGTGAAGTGTCAGGTAGAGTAACCTAGAATCATAATTTTTATGATTATCTCCAAACACCGTTGCCATCAGTAGTAGGAAACACTGTTGCTATTGGCAGTAGGAGAAACTGGGCAGGACCCCTCCTGAGCAGCCCATGCCAGGACCCCAGGCTACAGCGACCCCAGGAGTTGCCTTGGCAGGAGAAGGGTACCCAGGCAGCTGTGCTCTCACCACTGGCTGGGGCTGGAATGTTCCGAGTGCTTGCATAAGAACGAGGATGGGGATCCAGGCAGCTCAGTGTTTGCAAAGCATAGCTCTCCCTGGGCCACAGAAGCTACCAGCCCTCATGGTGATGAAATGTGCCCACTGTGGGTGGAGCAGGTCAGCCACTGCCATGGCTGCCTCGCCCGCCTCGCCCCACTGGTGTAGCACAGAACAGTATGTCTTGCTCTGGGTTTCAGCCTGGCCCACAGCCCAGGGTCCAGGTACAAGGGTGGAGGGTCAGGCAGAGGGAGTGAGGCAGCCGACCCCGGCAAGAGCATTGGCTCTGCTGCTGGCAAGCAGGGTGGCCTTGGCAGGCCCTTCCCCTCAAAAGAGCTTGTTTTCAAGTGATTTCTAAGCCCCTTTTAACTTGGAGAAGTGTCATCCTCTCACACTCCTAGGGAAAGGCAGCCAGGTCGGTGTCCCGTAGCATTTCATGGCCCCCAATCTCTGGGTCGGCCAAGAAAACGGAAAGTTTGGGTTCTGGTTTTCCTTCTTCCTTCCTTCATTCAGGTTTTCCTAAGGGCTGAGCACATTCTGTTGCAGGAAGCACCTGTTCTTGAGGCTTCAGGGTCCAAGTGAGAAGAAAAGACAAAAGACCCCACATACCCCAAGTCAGTCACGTGACAGCAAGTACCCAGAAGGGCTGAAACAGAGGGTATGAGGACAGAGCTCTGAGGAGGACATCAGGGGCTGCCAGAGAGCAGGGTGTGGCACACAGGAGGGAAGGGAGGGCGTTCCAGGTGGGAGCCTGCGAGAGCCCAAACCGGATGTGGTTGAGTCAGGAAGGGCAGGAGTCAGAGGCCTGGACAGCAAATCACCGGCCTTGAGATCACCCCAGGCTTTCACCACTGTGCACTGGCCCCTGCGTGGATCCAGGGCCAGCCCTGCTGCAGGGGCTCTCTGGGGACTGGGCATCCCCTGGGCCAGACCCACCCCATTGCCTCTGCCGGTACAGGAGCTGCCTGTGACCAGCTGAGAGCAGCGACCTCTGGGGACAAGGCCGTGTGACTGCCAAGGCTGTGGCAGTAGCTGACTCTCACTCATCACTCTCCCTTTCAGTTTTCATTCCAGGTTCTCTTCAGGAGCTGTGATTTCCTACGGCTGAGTCACCCAAGGAAGGGCAATAAAAAAGGGTGATTAACAGTATTTCAGTTCCTGGGATTCCCCATCTCAGTTTATATGAATTTGGAGCAAAGCCGCAGAAGTACAGGTGGTGAGGGAGGCAAGAGCCTTTGCAGGGACCTAAGGAGACCACTCCCCTCAGACTCGGGCTCCCTGAGGAGAGGGCTGTGTATCCCCTCAGACTGGTACTTCCTCAGGATGGGGCTGCATCACCCTCAGACTGGGGCTCCCTGAGGATGGGGCTGTGTCTCCCCTCAGACTGGGGCTCCCTGAGGACGGGACGGGGCTGTGTCTTCCTTCTATCCCTTCTATAGGGGCTTCCTGAGGAGTGGGTACAGCTCTCTTTCTTCTGTACCAGGTCCACTGTAGCCACGGGCCACTGGGTACCTCTGCGGAAGTCCTATTGGGCCCACTGACTAGAGCAGAGCAGACGGCCTGGTTCCCCCTGCTGGGGTTTCTCCTCACACCAGGAAAAGTTGACGACACAAAGTCCCTCGTTTCTCCCCTGTGCTTGTGCTTGCTCTTTGTTCCTTTCTCCTTCTCTCAGTCAGACCACAAAGGGCTGCAGCCCTTTACTGCACCTCTCACTGTCCCTCTCACTACACGTCCACTCTCACCCAGCCCTTTGGTCACTGTTCTCACCCAGAGCCACCCTGGTACTCATTGACCAGGGGGCAAAGGTGACAGAACTGGTCACTGCCAGCAAAACCAGAGCCCAAGTCAACTGCGCAAGGAGGGACTTCTCCCCCGTCTCCTCTCCACTGCTGGCTGACTAAAGTCCAGCTGGACTCGCCTTGGCTGCATCCCCAGTGGGAGTCGCCAGCTAGAGAGAACTGACTTGCGCTGCCATGGCAGGATAGGTGACAGGAACGACCTGCTGGGAGCCTAGACCAGCTCCAGGAGTGGTCACCTTCCACCAGTGAGAGACGCTACCAGCACTTTCACCTCCTCTCAGTGCTGTGGGTGATCAGGAGCTGCTCATTGAGCTGACACCTGTGTGGTCTGGGGGCCCCTTCCACACACCACTGTTCCCAGTGGCAGCAGCAGATTCTGTTGCAGAGCCGTCCTTGGGACTGCGGGTGTTAATGAAGCCTGTGATCTTCCTCAAACTTTTCCACCAGAGAGGCACCCGAAGGAGCCAGACCACATTCCCCCGAAGGCTTGTGTGTGTGGCGGGGGGGGGGTGGGCTTGGCTCAAAACAACCAACCCAGAGCGCCAGTGGGATCACAAGTCTTCTGTTCATTGAAAATCCACACAGGCGTCTTATATTCTGCTTCATCATACTGTTAACTGTGAAAACAATATTTTCCTCACATTCTTTGAGCCAAATTGTTGCTCCAGGAAGGTGGGGCACATTCATCCCGGGGCTTTGCTGCCCGGGGCACAATGGTGCTAGTGCTGAGTGCCCAGAGCAGGTTGCCCAGGTGCCCAGGTAACCTCAGATTTGGTCCCAATGCAGATGCATCTCCCCACGCAGGTGTGCAAGAAGCCTCTCTATCCTTTCTAGCCTCACCTTTCCTGGTGACTCCTGTGGAAGGTAGAGTGGGTCACCTGTTCACCCAGCGGGTGCTCTCTGGCCTCAGGGTGCCCTGCAGCTCCTCCTCCCCACTGCCGCCCAAGCCTGCTAGGCCTCTACTCCCACATCATTGACTGAGAAGCCCCTTTGTCAGAGGCTACTGGGCTCTGGTCCTGGGGAGAAAACAGACAGGAATCCTGCTCATGGATGAAGGCCCTAGTGAAGCCATATAGTTGAGGGTGCATATCTCATCCCATTCCAGGAGGTCTTGTCCTGCCATGGCCCGCCTTTACAGGGATGCAGTGGGCTGTGATGGCTCCTGGAAGGGGCTGTGGCCTCCTGGTCAGAATCTGGGCAAAGCCTGAGAAGGAGGTGCTGTGAGCACCTGGGGGAAGCTTCCCTTTCCCTCCCCCACACCCAATACGTCAACAAGACCCAATATTTCTGCTTCTCAAATGCTTCTAGAATCCATTTCACTTTATTCAAGGTAGGCTTTATACAAATCTTATCTCATTCTCTTGCTTAAAATCCTTCCTTCCATGACTTCACACCAGACTCCTCATATAAAGTTCAACTGGTTTGCCAATCTCGCCCTCCTCGTCTCTCAGCTCTGTCTCAATGCTGACTTCTTTTCTTCCTTTAGCAGCTTTGCACATGCTGTTCCCTCCCTACATGGAGCATTTAGCATCCACTCTGACGTCCCTCTCTCCCTCACTGCTCTGCCTGTCTCTTCCTCATCTGGCTGATTTCTCCTTCCTCCTCCCTTCCCGGCTTCCCAATTCCTCAGGCCAGGGTGGCTCTCAGAGTACTTTTCCACCTGGCTGGTCATTCTTGTTAGATGTTAACTGAGGTCCTTATTTCCTCAGGGGGACCACGACAAAGTAGAAAGCAGAAAAGTCGCTGGCCTTTGTGTCCTGAATCCTAAGCCCTTAGGGGAACTGAAAGGTTTAAGTCATTAAAAAGGGGGGAGACATTAAAAAAAAAAAAACCGTGAACTGGACCATTCCCCACTCCTGTGGTAGCTTGTATTTTTCAAATGTGGCCATGGCCATAGCTTTTTTCCACATGCTCTTCCAGAGCCTTTCCAATCAAGAGTTGGATATTTCCTCATCCCATTGAAACTGAGTGGGATGTTGAGACTGCTAGATGGATAGAAGGTGGCATAAGCCTAGTCTTCCCAGGGTAGGTCATTGCAGCAGTTCAGCTTCTCTCTCCCTTTCTCTCCATACTCACCCATGAAAACCAGCTGCCATGTTGTCAGGAAGCCAAGGCTACATGGGGAGGCCACATGTACATGTGCTAAGTTTTCAGCCAACAGCCAGGCATATGACTGAGTGAATCTTCAGATGATCTTGCCCCAGCCTTCCAGCTTCCCCAGCTGACGTCCAGCAGAACAGAAGTGTCCCCACTGAGCCCTGCCTGAATTGTGAATTTTTTTGTTACATATCCACAGTAACTGAATCCCACCCTGCTCCTGTCCCTTCCTTGACTTGATAAATACTTTTCCTGGACTAGAAGAAAGGACAGACAGAAAGGAGGTGATGGAAGAAAAGGAGTAGGCAGCATTGACAACAGATATATTCTCCTTCTGCCTCATTTGAGGCAGCACCTGAAATAAAGATGGCATTATTAGAAAATAGAGAACATTTTATTATGGCTGGGCGCAGTCGCTCACGCCTGTAGTCCCAGCACTTTGGGAGGCTGAGGCGGGCAGATCACCTGAGGTCTGGAGTTCAAGACCAGCCTGGCCAACATGGAAAACCCTGTCTCTACTGAAAATACAAAAATTAGCTGGGCGTGGTGGCACATGCCTGTAATCCCAGCTACTCGGGAGGCTGAGGCAGGAGAATTGCTTAAACCCGGGAGGTGGAGGGTGCAGTGAGCAGAGATCGTGCCATTGCCCTTCAGCCGGGGCGACAGAGCAAGACTCTGTCTCAAAAAAACAAAACAAAAAAAACCCCCAAAAAAACAAAAACAAAAAAAACAAGAAAAAAAAAGAAAAAGGAAAGAAAAAAAGAATAAAGAACGTTATATTTTTCCTTTTACACACAGAACTGGGATTGCCTGTTGATGTGTTTTGTCCTCGGCCCCATGTCTGTATCCTCAATAGGCCCTGCCTGTCATTGTCTTGGTCCCTATGACTCCTCAGCTTAGAGTAAGGCCTGTTACAGAGGAGATGCTCGATAAATATATGGTGATCAATGAATGCATCAATGATCAACGACTGAAGGGTGAATGAGTGAAACCCGAAGCCCTGTCATCATGAACTTTTCATAGAGATCTTGGTCATTGATTCAAAGAATACTCATCCTAAGTCAGACTGAGAGACTCTTTTTATAAATAAGAACACTGAAGTCTAGGGAGGGCAGGGATCGGCCCAAGGCCTCATGTCCTGCCAGTGGCAGAGCTGATCTAGAACTTGTCCAGGTGCCCAGCTCATACTCTGCCCATCCATTCCTCACTGGCCCTGACTGCTGGGCCAGTCAGGCCCTGGAAAGGCTGGACTGGGTGGCAGTTGTTATCGTGTCTTTTTGTTGTCGTTGTCGTTGTTTTTGTTTTTGAGAGAGTCTTGCTCTGTCACCTAGGCTGGAGTGCAGTGGTGCGATCTCAGCTCACTGCAACCTCCATCTCCCAGGTTCAAGTGATTCTCCTGCCTCAGTCTCCCAAGTAGCTGGGATTACAGGTGCTTGCCATCATGCATGGCTAAGTTTTGTATTTTTAGTAGAGATGGGGTTTTGCCATATTGGCCAGGCCGGTTTTGAACTCCTGGCCTCAAGTGATCTACCCACTTTGGCCCCCTCAAAGTGCTGGGATTACAAGTGTGAGCCACTGCGCCTGGCCAGTTGCTGTGTCTTTGCTGTCATTGTCTGCCCGGGAGTCTACTGGCTGGGCTGGTCCTGGCCTCTCAGGGGCAAAGGGCAGAGGCAGACAGGGAGACCTTGTAGGCTGGGGATGGGACCAGGAGGAGGTGCTGTGAAAGAGGATCTGGCATGCAGGTCATCCATAAATATTGGTTGAGTTGAATTGAAATAAACACCCAAATAGATATATAATGACAAGCTTGTATGGTAAGTGCCATGAGATTTCAGGGAGATGTGAGGACCTATGAAGGGGATTCTGGCCTCTTTCTGGGAAGCTCTGTAAGGAGATGGCCTGGAGCTGAGCACTGCTGGGGAGGAGAGTGGATATATGGGATGTTCTAGGCAGTGTCTGAGGAACCCTGAGAGCTGATACCTACTGCAGAGAGGGGAGAACAGAGTATGGTGACGACAGAGAAGCCAAGGCGGGCAAGGTGGCCTGGAGGCCCTGTCTGGGGTTTTGCACATTGTCCTGGAAGCAATGGGAAATTATTGAGGCATTTTTGGCAGAGGCAGGACAGACCAGTTCTGTCTTTTTAGAAGGCTTCTGTGACAGCTGTGTGGAGAATGGACGGGAGGGGGCTGTCGTGAGATGGAGAAAATGGTATGTGAAACGGCGTGGTAGCAGTGAAGCTGGGGAGAAGTGGCCAGAACTTAGAGGTTAAACAATAGGATTTTGCACTGAATTGGCTGTGAGGGGGTGGGAGAAAGAGGTCAAGCATTCGTTCATCTACCAGTCACAAAACAGCTCCTGGGTGCCCACCACACGCCAGAGACAGTCAGGAGCCAGCAAAGTCCCATCCTCCTGAAGTTTATCTTCTAGTGAGCTTTGCTTTCTAAAAAATGGATTTATTGAGATATAATATGCATACCACACAGTTTACCCATTTAAAGTGTACAAGTCAATGGCTTTTAGAATAATTCATAGATATGCACCAACTTCAACACAGTCTGTTTTAGAACACTTTCTTTTTTCTTGAGACAGAGTCTCCCTCTGTTTCCCAGGTTGGAGTGCAGTGGTATGATCACGGCTCACTGCAGCCTCAACCTCCTGAGCTCGAGAGATCCTCCTGCCTTAGCCTCCTGAGTACCTAGAAACACAGGTGTGTGCCACCATGCTCCACTAATATTTTTCTGTTGGGGTCCGTGCCGGGGGTGGTGGAGAATGAAAGAACACACAAAAGACAAAGACACACAGAGAACATGGCGGCCGCGCTCAGAGCCTCCGCCTCACTTTATTTATACTCCATAAACCCCACGTCAGCAGAAAGAATGCAATGCAAAACAAACTTTCTTTTCCCAGATGTAACCTTCTACTCAGTTCTTTGTTTCTATGCTCTTCTTTATCTGCCTGCCTTCTTGGCGCCTACGGGAGTTCATTAAAAGTTCAATTGGAGATACTGTCCTTGAGCCCTATCTATTCTCAGCATACTGTTTTCAAAGGCCCCTGCATTTCCCCCCCCTTTTTTTTTGTTTTGCCTCAATCCTAAAAAGGTAGCCCATATTTGTTCTTGTGTTTTCTTTTGTTTTTGGAGGCGACGGAGGGAGCATCGAATCACCAAAAGAAGTAGACCCAATCCAAGTGCCCAAAGCAATATACTTCCAGAGATTGTAGAAATCCATGTCTTCATCTGGGTCCATGGGTTAAAGGCAGCAAGGCGCTGACCCAGCTCCTGAAGGGTTACAGTTCCGGACAACACATGTAATTGTTGTCGAAATGCATCGGAAATGTTCTGAGTGAGCTCTTGGATGTCCAAACTAATATTTTTATGGCCTATTAATAATTTTCAGATTACGGTCCAATTTTGAGAGATGTTAAAAAGCACAGGCGTTACACAAAATTGAGTGGAGTTCCAATCACATTGTAATGTTATCCGAGTACTGAGGACAATGAGCTGATCTCCAAGCCATGTCAAGGCTTGTTCCATGTTGTCCAATCTTTCAGCAAGTTGAGAATCAATGTTTCGTTGTTGAAGCCATAACCGGTGAGATTGTTCGTGCCATTGCTGCACAAATTCAGCATTTTGTATGCTTTGATGAAGAGCGAGCCCTGCTATGACCTCAGTGGAGATGATGGCGACAAGGCTCATCACCGAGGCAATTATAAGTCCAAGGGCACGGAGGGTTCGCTGGAGAGAAGTCCAAATATAAGTCTCAAGAGGTGATGCCCCCCATGGTTGCGTAAGGTTAACAGGTAGCCAAATTTCCTTACGAGCCCTGAGGATATAAATATCCTCAGTAAAGTTGTGCCACCAGGAATGATTGAGGCAAGACAAAAATGTACACATATCTGTACAATTAACAATCCCCATATCATTATCCCATGTCAAATTCCCTGCTAATAATAGGTAGGGCTTACAGACACAAGCAATAATATATCAGGAGGTATTTCAATATAACTGAATATGAAAGGAGTTATTCGGGTTAGAAAGATTAAGGGGCATATTCCCCACAAAAATGCTAATGGCATCGCCTGCAGCTAACAACTTCCAAAGATGACTCTGTACTTAGGCCTCCTTCACACCATACCAAGGTTTCATTACTGTTAGCAGCAATACTTTTATTTACCCGGTGCCATTTCAAAGGTATGTGACTAAATTTTGTTTGAAAATCACTGTGCACACTCCAATCAGTTATTTACATTCCATTGTATTCTAATAAAATCCGGGGTTTATTTCCCCGACATTGTTGCCACTCCAGCACCTCAATATTAGGAGAAACCTCTGGAATAGGACAAAAAGGTAAAGAACTAGGAATAGTTTCATTACTATATACAGTATGATTATAATAACAGTATTAGCAGCCACATGACTATGATTATAACGAACAGCCCAGGCTTCATGCGATCTTCGGAGACAATGAGAACTATTTCCCATGCATATTGGAAGTTCTTCCACTCCAAATTGGTATGTGTTGTTTATAATTCCCGTTTCCCGTTCTATATTGTCCTTGTCTATATAGGGGGACGGCATCCAAGTAGTGTCATTGGTGAAAACCTTAATTTCCGCCTCCCCCCAGGCGACTCCCTGATACAAGGGTGGAAAGGGAATATAAGTCCAATATTCATACAAAGCCTCACTAAGAGAAATAAGTCCCCTGCCGAGGCACATCCAACAAAGGAAGAAATGCATGCTGAATCCAGTTTTCTTTTCAACAGGGTTTCAATCATCTTGTAGGAAACCACTCAGGTCTGCTCCCTGTAAGGACAAGAGCATAGCCCTGTCCCTGTTTTAGAACTTGCCCTTGAACATACTTACCTTCTTCATTAGGATACCAAACCTTTAAATTGTCAGCGGGGATTATCACCGAGGGAGGTGAGGAAAGATGGGTTATGGCAGCGGAATCTTGCAATTGTCTCCATTGATTCAAAAAAATTAAGGTAAAAAGAACCTTCAAAATCTGGTTTCTGGGGGGCCCATTTCCCCCTTTTTGTTTTGTTTTAATAGTTGAGTTTTTAAAGTTAAAGTTGCACGCTCAGTGATGGCTTGATCTTGACTGTTGCCCGGGATACCGATGATATGTTGAATAGTGTATTGCTGTAAGAAAACTTGTAATTTATGAGAGACATTAAGTATAAGAGGAATGCCCATGATGGCGAAACAAGCTAAGAGATGAGTAATAACAGAAATGAGAAAAGGTATCAATGGTATGATGAACATACTTTAATCGTCCAAAAGAAGGGACACCTCGTGGATTAACCCCAGGATGGAAGGATGGAATGCTCAAAGGAGCACAGGAAGGACAAGCTCGAATAAGAGAACGAGCTTGTTTATGAGTTAAATGAAACCGTCGTTGAAGGCCAGAACTATTAGTGTGATGTAGAGTATATTTTTGTTCTGCAGCATGTAGGTGGCCGATTAAAAGCAAATCAATCTGAGTATTACCATGAACTAATGGTCCAGAAAGTTGAGAATGAGAACGAAGATGAATGATGAATAAAGGAGCTCGACATTGGCTCAAAGTAAAGGATAACAAAGAAAAGAATTTCTGAAGAGAAGAAGTAGCACAAAGAGGTAAAGTGGCCTGAGAAATATAAGAAGTAACATAAACGGCGTATTAAGAATCACTAACAATGTTACAACCAGTAGTAGGGAAATCAAGTAAGACCATGAAAATAGCAAACAATTCTCCCTGTTGCACCGAGGGATATGGATAAACTGTAACTCAAGATTGATGAAGCTTCTTGCCAAGAATCAGAAGTTGCAAGAAGATAAGTGATCTGACTATGAGTGAATTGAGAGATAATTAAGGAAGGATCTCCTCCCCAAAGTTGTCGACAGTGATGCCGTCCTTTGATGATCAGTTCAGCTAAATGATCGATATAAGTAGCCAAGCGTTTAGATGTTTTATTGGACAAAAAGATCCATTCTAGCGGCCGATTGGTCTGATGAATCATTCCTGTAGGAGAATGTAAAGTATGAAATAAACAAAAAGAAAAGGGAACATTAGGAAGGGGCCTGTTAAAGTTGCTCTTCTACAAGCTGGAGTTCCTGTAAAGCCAAAGGAGTTAAATGGCGTGAGTTGTCCAAGTGACTGTCTCCTTCTAGAATAGAAAAAAGATGTTATAACTGATATGTTGGTATTCCTAAAACAGGACGCATCCAATTAATGTCTCCTAGAAGCTTTTGAAAATCATTTAATGTTTTTAAATGATCACGTCGACTTTCAATTTTTTGGGGTCGAATATTTTGTGCCCCCAAGGTATAACCTAAATATTGAATAGGAAAATCCAGTTAAATTTTTTCTGTGGCAATATTAAGTGAGTAGAAAGAAAGCTGAGTTTGTAATGATACAAAAGCATCTTGCTGCTTTACTCTGGTGGGTGCAGCAAGAAGAATGTCATCCATATAATGATATAAAAGAACAGAAGGATGACGCTTTCGAACAGGATCCAAGGCCCTATGGACAAATTCTTGACACAAGGTAGGGCTGTTTAACATACCTTGAGGTAAAACTTTCCATTGATATCGAGAAAGTGGCTGAGAATTATTAAAAACAGGGACAGAGAAGATCCATATAATGATAAATTAACACAGTTGGAAACTAATTTTTTACAGGATTTAAAGTCCTATGTAAGAATTTTTGACATACAGTAGGGCTATTAAGTATACCCTGAGGAAGAAGCTTCTACTGATATTTTTGAATAGGTTGTCCATTATTATTTTTAGGAACAATAAAGGCAAACTTTTTACAATCTTGAGGTTGTAATGGAATAGAGAAAAAATAATTTTTAAGATCTATGACCATTAATTTTTAACTTTGTGGGATAAGGGCAGGATTAGGAAGACCAGGCTGTAAACTTTCCCTAGGTTTAATGTAAACATTTATAGTTTTAAGACAAGACAAAGACGGGAATTCCATGCAGAAATACGTGGCTTTATATTCCTCTTGGCCATTTGTTTTTTGACTTACTCTTTTAGAGTCCTAAGTATTTCTTTAAATAATGGCCACTGTTTCATCTAAATAGGAGTGGTGGCTATGAGTTTAAAGGATTGTAGCCCATTTTGAACATCATATTTTTGGCAGCTGAGGAAATATGAGGAATGTTTAAAAAAGCAGCAAATTGTTGTGAAAGATCTTGTTCCCAAAAATTAATATTGATAGGAACAATATAAAAATAAAAAAAAACACTTGACCTTGTTGACCTTTAGGACCGACACAGGTTAAAGGTTCTACGTCTTGATAAATCACAGAAGCAGCACCCAAGCCAGTGAGTATAACTGAAACTTGTCTTTTTTCCCATTGTATAGGCCACTAATTTAAACAAATAATAGACATATTCACCCTCGTATCAATTAACCCTTTAAAAACTATTTCATTAATGTGCAATGAACATAAGGGCTTTTGATTAGAAATGAAAGTTTCCCAAAAAACAGTTTTTTCTGTGCTACCAAACCCTCCCTATTGAGAATACGTTCCCCTGCCTCTAGGCATATAAATTGTGAGACTTGAACCATAATAAGAATTTTATTAGTAACATCATGTCCTTTTGGTAAAGGGCCACACACTCTAATAGCTAATTTATATACTCCTCTATTAGGAGACAAAGTATAAGGCTGAGTAATAGCTAAGTCAGCAGCGGCGCTCTGCTTAGTTGCCGCATAAGGCTGAGAAACTGGGGTAAGGTGTGGGATCCTTAAGGAGGACTTGAATTTATTCCTTGATGTTGTAGGTCATTGCTCACTGAGTATTGTAGTAGACTTATATTGTAATTGTTGGGGCCCCAAGCCTGTGGGCCCCGGCTCCCGTTTCCCAGGAGAGGAGACAGTAAATTTCCACTTTTATCAGTTTTGGAACGACATTTATTTGTCCAATGTCGACCTTTACCACAACATTTGTACACCTCTGAAGGCAGCTTTCTGCCTTGAGGGATAAAAGTGTTCAATTTTTATGACATTCTTTTTTGAAATGTCTAGGTTTACCACACTGAAAGCAAACACCTTGTTTGTTATTTCCTTCTAAGGCTTTAAACAAAGCTCCAGCAAATAATTGAGCATTATAAATAGCCCCTCCAACACTAACACAAGTTTTAATATATTTATCTAAATTGGCCCCATTGGCCTTTAACGAATTTAACAATTTTTAACAGTCAGAATAAGCATTTTTAAAAGACAATGTTTGTAACAAAATTTCTGAAGCAAGGCCAGCACCCACAATTTTGAAGACAGCATCCTGAAGACGGGCTACAAAATATAGATATGGTTCATTTGTGCCCTGTAAAATCTTCACAGAGGAAAGGGAAGATTTTCCTGTTATCTCTGCCTTATTTCAGGCCCTTAAAAACAAAGTCTTGATTTGAGTAAAGGCAACATCATCTAAACCAGCCTGAGCATTAAGAGTAGCATATTGGCCCGTGCCTGTGAGTTGTTCCTCAGTGGGTCCAGGGGGATCACACATAACATTTTTTCTAGCCTGTACATGCGCCTTGTTCATTTACCAGCTGTGCAATTGTAACCACTGAGAACGATCAAGAAAAGCCTTCCCCAAAGTCTTCCAGTCTATAGGAATTATCAAATTTTCTGATGAAAAAATATCAAGAAGACCAAGGATAGGGGTTCATAGTTAGAAATGGCAGCTTTCATTTCTTTTAAAAATTTAATTTGTAAGGCATTAAATTGGACATTATTGCCACCATTTGAAAACTGAGCATTAAGGAGCAAAAGAAGCACAAATAATTGGAAACAGATCCAGCTCCTTAAATAATTTTTTTTAATTAAAAGTATATATAATATATAATAATACTCATATCCCCAAATATAAAGAATCCCAACATATTTTTTTTTTTTTTTTTTTTGAGACGGAGTCTCGCGCTGTCACCCAGGCTGGAGTGCAGTGGCCGGATCTCAGCTCACTGCAAGCTCCGCCTCCCGGGTTCACGCCATTCTCCTGCCTCCGCCTCCCGAGTAGCTGGGACTACAGGCGTCCGCCACCTCGGCCGGCTAGTTTTTTGTATTTTTTAGTAGAGACGGGGTTTCACCGTGTTAACCAGGATGGTCTCGATCTCCTGACCTCGTGATCCGCCCGTCTCGGCCTCCCAAAGTGCTGGGATTACAGGCTTGAGCCACCACGCCCGGCCAAGAATCCCAACATATTAATAGGAAAAGGCAAATAACCCAACCAAAAGTAGCAGAACAAAGAAATGACAATAAACCTATATGTCTAACATCATTACTCACTGGGAAATATGTATATTAATACCAAATTGAGAATCATTACATACACAATACAATGGTTAAAATTTAAAAACACAAAAAATATCAAGAGGTAGTTAATGTGTTAAGCAACTCGAATACTCAACTTCTGTTTGGAGTGTAAATTGGTGGAACCTATGCACCCCTATAACATAACAATTTCCTAGAAAAATTGTGTGCACATTGTTGGGGTTATTAATACTATATTAATATTAATAGTTAATATTAATGTGCTTATTTATTGACTATTGAAATACTCATAATATTTTAACAAACAATAAGATATACATATACACTGGTTTTGACATATTAAACAGGTGTTTAGTATAAATTTAAAGTATGTCTGATGTGAACAGGGCTTCAACTTTGCCAAGCAAAGGTAAAGATAAGGAAGCCGGGGGTTGGAGGCTCTGGAAAATCCTCTTTTAACAGGGCAGAAGGAAAAGAAACAGGGAAAGCTCACAAAGGTGAATTAGAAGAATATATCTGTAATATTTGTTGAAGCATTTCCATAATACACTGCATGTCAGAATTTCCCTTAGAAGAAGGAAGAGCTGGCTTTTTCTCTTCTCCCCCTTTTGCTACCCCCCCATCCTCTGTTATCCTGGCACAAATGGGCTCCATTTCAGATTTATTTTTTTCCCAAATCCTCAGATACCTTTCCTCCTGTGGCTACATTACCACACTCTGAATCAGTCTCAAGTAACTCTAATGTCTGAGTGATAGAGTTACACAAGGTCCACAATTTTAGAGGCATAATATCCCCTAACTAGAGAGCTCTAAGCAGAGCTTTTACTACCTGTAACCATTTTTTCCGATTCAGCTGCACTTTAGTCTGACACTGAAACCAGTAACAATGTTGTTCAACATGGGCAAACAATCGCTTCAAAGTCTTTTTCTTTCACTTCTACTCCCATAGACAGCAACAGTCCTTGAAACAGCCATAAATATTCTGAGGCCAGAGAGATGGAATTCCCATAATGAAAGCTTAAGAAGGTTCCCCTTAACAATATCCGAGCCTTACCTGCTCCTAGGGGGTTCCCCTTCTTGTCCTTCCCTACTCACCCGTGCTGACCCTGCTCACTGCGCCACTTGTTGGGGTCCGTGCTGGGGGTGGTGGAGAATGAAAGAACACACAAAAGACAAAGACACACAGAGAACATGGCAGCCGCGCTCAGAGCCTCCGCCTCACTTTATTTATACTCCATAAACCCCACGTCAGCAGAAAGAATGCAATGCAAAACAAACTTTCTTTTCCCAGATGTAACCTTCTACTCAGTTCTTTGTTTCTATGCTCTTCTTTATCTGCCCGCCTTCTTGGCGCCTACGGGAGTTCATTAAAAGTTCAATTGGAGATACTGTCCTTGAGCCCTATCTATTCTCAGCATACTGTTTTCAAAGGCCCCTGCATTTTTCTATTTTTTTAGAGATGGGGCCTCAACATGTTGCCCATGCTGGTCTTGAACTCCTGGACTCAAGCTCTCCTCCCACCTCAGCCTCCCAAAGTGCTGGGGTTACAGGCATGAGCAACTACTCCTGGCCACTTTCTTCATCTCAAGAAGAAACCCTGGACCGGGCACAGTGGCTCATGCCTATAATCCCAGCACTTTGGGAGGCCGAGATGGGTGGATCACCTGAGGTTGGGAGTTCGAGACCAGCCTGACCAACATAGAGAAACCCCATCTCTACTAAAAATACACACTTAGCCGGGCATGGCGGTGCATGCCTGTAATCCCAGCTACTCGGGAGGCTGAGGCAGGATAATCACTGGAACCCAGGAGGTGGGGGTTGCGGTGAGCCAAGATCACGCCATTGCACTCCAGCCTGGGCTCGAAACTCCATCTCAACAACAACAACAACAACAAAGGAGAAACCCTGTGTTCTTTAGTTATCACTTCCCTTTTTTTTTGAGACAGGGTCTCACTCTATCGCCCAGGCTGGAGTGCAGTGGTGCAATCTCAGCTCACTGCAATCTCTGCCTCCAGGGTTCAAGGGTTCAAGGGTTCAAGTGATTCTCATGCCTCAGCCTCCCTAGTAGTTGGGATTACAGGCAGGGGCCTGCCACTACACTCGGCTGATTTTTGTAGTTTTAGTAGAAACAGGGTTTTGCCATGTTGGCCAGGCTGGTCTTGAACTCTTGACCTCAAGTGATCCGCCCACCTTGGCCTCCCAAAGTGTTGGGATTACAGGCGTGAGCCACTGCGCCCAGCCTAGTTATCACTTCCTATTCCACCCCTCTTCCCCCACCACCAGCCCTAAGCAACCACTAATTTACTTTCAGCCTCTATAGATTTCCCTGTCCGGGCCTGTTTTGGAGGTAAGATCATGTTTATGATTTGGGGCATTGTGGTAGGAACTCCTGATTTCCACCCACTATTCAATCTCTTACCTTTTCATAACATAATCTCACTATTTAGCTGGGCACTTCGTCACCTGCTAAGGGACTACATTTCCCAGTTTCCACTGAGGGGAGATGTGACCATGCTACTAAGTTCTAGCCAATGAAATGTAAGAAACTGTTGCACTGGTTCTTTAGTAAAGAAATCTCCTTAATAGGGTGTGGAGTGTGGAGTGTGCTCTTCTCCTCTTCTTCCTTCTTCCTTTCTGACTGAATGCAGACCAAATGGCTGGAGCTCAAGCAGCCATCCTCAACCATGAGATGATGCAGAAGGGGATGATGCTGACTGCATAGCTCCAGGAGCTCAAAGGAGACATCTGATTCAGAGATAACAATTTGAGAGATACCGAGCTGTAGTTGGTTGTTGAAATCTTGGCAGGGTACTTCATGACTTAGGCAGCAAACAGAGAATGAGAAAAGAAGATGGCCTAAGGCTGAGCCTTGAGGAAAGCCAAGGTTTACAGAAGATGAGCTTGCAATGGAGATTCCAAAGGGCTCCAGCCTCCACCGGCCATATTATGGGGTCTCTAGTGTCTCCGTCTGCAACTCCCTTATGTGTAACTATCAAGATTCTTAGAGATTTACTCACCACTAAAGGCTAAGTGCTGAGTTTCAGCACCAGGGAGAACTGGAGCTATATAGCCCAAATATGTCCACAAATCTCATGGTCATAGGTCACTACTGCAAACTGGTGCAACACATTCCTCTCCCTGAATATCTCAAAGGATTTATGCAAATTGATCTGCCTCTTCCCCTAAGCTCAGAACAATGGATGCCTCGTTGCCCAACATTTGAGTAACTAAATGCTCTCCAGAAGTGACCCTTTGCTGGACAAGGAAGGACAGTTGTCTTCCATTTCAGGAAGGAAGGAAGAAAGGAAGAAGGGAAAGAAGGAGAGAGAAAGGAAGACAGGTGTGGCCAGGTAGGCAGGAGGAAACCCAGGAGACCCGCAGACACACAGATGCCAGGCTGCTGAGAGGGGCAAGTAAGGTGAGGTTGGAAAGTGTCCCCTGGACTTTGTAACATGGAAGTCTGCCCTCGCAGAGATGTTTTGGGGTCAGACTTGGTGCTGGAGTGGGCGAGGAGTGTGGCCAGGCGAGGAAGCAGGGTCAGAGGCTGTCTTTGGAGGCACTGTCGGGTGGTGTGAACACCCAGGGCTTACAAGTCAGGCTGGAGGCTGGCTTGAATGCTGGCCCTAGCACCACCATCTCACTGAAATGAGTTAACATTTCCAGGGACATGGTAGGTGTTGAGAAAGCAGTAGTTTCATTTCTCTCCCTGTTTCCCGCTAAGGGTACCCACGGGCAGTTCCATTCTATGGGCGTTGGTTACTGTGGGCCAAAATGAAATGTCCAGTGGCACCATGTCTTTCTATCTTCCTCTAGCAGGTCAGTCCACAAATGTCTTTGTGGCTATCGGAGAAAGGGAAAAAGAGAGAGACTGAGAATAAACAAGTCAATGTCACAAATACTTTCAAGCCCCATTGGCTAAAGCAAATCCCATGGCCAAGCCCATACAGTCTGAGTGAGAAGTCACATGGCAAAGGGTAGGGATCTTGGGAGGGATGAAGAACTGGGGCTTTCTTTAATCTACCATGGCAAAGTACTGTAGGGGCTGAGGGAAAGTTCCCCTAGGCCCACTGAAGGTTCGCTGAAAAATCAACTCATAAAAGGTGGATTAATTGGAGAAAAGGCATACAAATTTACTTACCATATATACCCAGGAGTCTTCAGAATGAAGACCCAGGCTCCCAATGGGGTACAGAAGCTTGTGTACCATCTTGAGTTTACAGAGAGAATGGAGGCTTGGATCCTGTCAAAACATGTTTATGGGAGTGGGGAGAAGAGGAATTCTGTTAAGGGGGAATAAATGATTGCTAGGGAGACTTCAATGGTCTTGAAGAACATGCAAGGGTCTGGGACAAAGTCCACTGCCTGAAGAGCAGACAAGGGCTTGTGACAAAAGCCTATCCAGGTTTGTTGACAGACTTTGGTCTTCCTTCCTGCGAAATGGGTTCAGTTAATGAAAACTCAAGAAGGGACTGGAGGTAATTGTTTTCTTCTTCGGGAGGTCCAGACTTTAGGCAGACAAAGAACTTCAGAGAATCACATTTGCATTCCTACAACAGGAAGAAAGAAGGGCTGAAATGGTATGGATGCCCCTCCCTTTAAGGACAATCCCCAGTGTTTGTACACACAACTGCTGACTACATCCTGTTGTAAAAGCTGTGCCCATTCTCCCTTCCTTACATAGTCATAGCATTTAATAATAGCATTAACTGGTCATAGAGCAGCTCAACTGATGACTGCATTTTATAGCCTCCTGTAGAGCTAGATGTGGTCATGTGACTAAGTTCTAGCCTGTAGAATGTGAATAGATATCATATTTACAGCTACTATTTGTGACCTCCCAGGGAAGAAATATGATCTTCCTTTCCCTTTCCCCCTGTCTGGGATGTGGGTGTGATGGCAGGAGTGGCAGCAGCCATCCTACATGATGAGATGGAGGTTTTATATTGAGAATGATAGACCAACAAGATACAAGAGCCATACACTCTTATGCTACATTAGAAACAAATTCATTTCTCTTTTACTTAGGCTGCTACTATTTTGGGTGTCTCTGGTTTTAGTAGCCAAACCAATATCCCATCTAATACACAACCCGTCAGTCACTACTTATCATAAGGTGACACTGCCTCAAGGGAGCCTGGGAAATGTGATCTTTATTCTGGGAAGCCATGTGCCCAGCTGATGACTGGGGGGAACATCATTAATGAGGAAGCACACATACCCAAGCAAAACCCCAGTCCCAGCCACTGAAGGAATAATAGCAACAGTCACTGTGGGTACTTATGGGGGGCTGGGCACTGTGCTGGCCACTTCACCTCCATGTCCTCATTGAATCTGCACAGCTACTCTGAGGACAAGTATTAGAATCTCAATTTTAAAAATAGGGAGACCGGCCAGGTGTGGTGGCTCACGCCTGTAATCTCAGCACTCTGGGAGGCTGAGGTGGGCAGATCACCTGAGGTTGGGAGTTCAAGACCAGCCTGGCTAAAATGGAGAAACCCCGTCTCTACTAAAAATACAAAAATTAGCCAGATGTGGTGGTGCATGCCTGTAATCCCAGCTACTTGGGAGGCAGGAGAATCACTTGAACCCGGAAGGCGGAGGTTGCAGTGAGCAGAGATCACGCCATTGCACTCACTCCAGCCTGGGCAACAGAGAGAATCTCCGTCACAAAAAAAAAAAAAAAAAAAAAAAAGTAAGGAGATGGAGGCCCAAGAGTTTAAGAGACTGACCACGGTCACACAGCTCCTAGGAGTGGAACTGGGATTCAGAGAGGTTGGTCTAGGTCTGTTTATCTCCTAAACGAATGGTTCTCCAAACATGCTTCCTGGGCCAGCAGGATCAGCATGAAAACTTGTTAGAAAAGGAAATTACCTTAGAAATCAGATACTTGGGGTGGGGCCAGTGACGTGCGATTGAATAAGCCCTCCAAGTGATACAGGTGCATACTCAGCTTGAGAGCCACTGCTCCAAGCCAAACCGAAAAATGGTGCACATGACTTCACCTCCTCTCTCCCCAGACAAACCCAACCAAGAAGAATCATCTAACCATGACCAGATCTAGACCTTGGTTCACTGCCGGCCCCGCCCTGGAACTTAGCTTAACTTAAACAAGCAGGGTCTCCTCTGGGTTGGATGAGACCTCCCTCCTCCCTACCAGGGGTAGGCAGAGAGATCATGGCCCCAGGCCCCAGATGGAGTTCTGGGGTGAAAACAGGAGATTCACACAATCTTGGAATCAAGCCCTTTGGGCATCTATTTCCTGTTGGATGCATGAATTTTGGGTGTCGCTCATATTCTCTCTCTCTCCTTCTCCCTCCCTCCATTCTCCCAGTCCCAGGACACTACTGCCCAAGCATAGTTGGTTTCGAGGCAGTGGGAGTTTGTGACATAGGCTTGGGTGGGATGGGGAGTTTGGTCATTTCTGCTTCCTTCCCCGGCCAGGAGGTGATGACATGATGACTCAGGTTTATTGATGTCTGAGGCAGACCATTTTCTGAGCTCTTTCCATGCATTAACACGTTTATCCTAGCAACCCTGTGTGGGAGGTACTATTACCATCCCCAAGTTAGAGGTGGATAAACCGAGGCACCAACAGGTTAAGCACCTTTCCACAGTCTGTCACACAGCAGCGAGTGGAGGAGCTGAGCTCTGAACATAACATGGCTCTATTGTCTGTGCTCTTAGCCGCTGAGCTTTTTAGCCTCTAAATAATAGCTAATGCATTCATAGTTTTTTTTTTTTTTTTTTTTTTTTTTACATTCCAGGTACTGTTGTAATTGCTTTACATATTTAAAAAAGTCGGGGAGTGGTATTCTTACCATCACAAGAAGTTAGGAATTTCCAGCAGAGCTTTGGCATTGGTGGATCAAACATTTGTGGTTTGGGTTACTTTTTAGTGACTTGTGTGTGCCTGTGTGTGTGTGTGTGTGTGTGTGTGTGTGTGCATGCAAGCATCTCACCAGGAGAAGTGGGGAAGGCGAGGCCAGAGGTTGTCGCTCTCCCTGTGGTGTCGTGTTCTAAAACGAGCCCACACATCACACTTGTGGTTCCTGGGGAAAAAAATAAAATAATCTCCACTACCAGTCAAAACAACAATATTTGTGCAGCTCCGGTAATAACCTCTGGAAACCTCCTCCCTTCTGGCTTGCGGACAGTGCCTTGCCCTCAGCTCACTCTTACTCCCAGGCTCCCTGCAGACTTCTTCCCACGAAGCTCATGTTCTTGGGCTCACAGTGGTCTCCTGGTGGCTCACCTGTCCTCAAAGTGTTCCAGATGGCTTTGGCCTCCACTTTGGGTAGGACTCAGGACTTGAGAACGCAATGCCACCATGTCATTGGTCTCTCTTCATTTGACCTGTGTGATGCCAGACTCCGTGGTTCTCCTTCTACCCCTGTGACGGAGTGTTCTGTGTCTCTTCTTCTTCCCCAAGTTCAATTGTTTCCTTCTCTTTCTTCCTTTCTTTTCCCTTTCCCTTTCCCTTTCCTTCCCTTCTCTTCCCTGTCTTTGGCACTCCTTCTGTCCCGCCTCATTCCAACTCCACTGCCTAGCTCTTGAGGTTCTTCTACCTGGCCTACCCTCCCTCCTCTCTACCTGCTGATCAGGGACCAGTTCAGGTCCTCATACCTTGATCCAGCATTTCCTGATGCCTCCAGGCTGACTGTATCACCTCCCCTTCTGACCACCTATGGCTCTCCAGCACTGAGTCAGCCCCACTAGCTCAAGCATTTGAACATTTGAATCACTCTCAACTTACCTGGCATTCATTTAAACATTTATTGTGCACCCACCATTACAAGGCCTGCCTTCTCCTCTGCATGAAAAACTCCTACACATACTTCAAAGCTCACCCAGATGTAACCTCCTCCTGCCGTGGCTTCCCTCTTCCATAGCTGAATGGGTGTTCCTGTCTGCCCTCATGCCTCCTGTATGTCACAGGAATGGTTGACACATATGTACCAGATGCTGACAGTGTCCTGCCTGCTCTGCACCCACCATGCTCATGTACGTGGCAGGTTTCCAATACACAAATGCTGGGGAGTTAACACCATCCTACTCCAAGTGATGAGGAATGGGATTTGGGGAATATAAGCCCCAGCCTCTCTACCCCTCAGAGCGGACAACCATAAGCCATGCTCTATGCAGGCTTGCAGAGGTCTCCAGTGGTAAGGAGCGCACCTGCCCACAGCAGTCACCTGCTCATTAATGCTGTCTGCATTGCTTCCCTTGTCTTCTCTTGTTTTAATTCCATGCTTCTTGGAATCACTTCCCAAATAAACTATTTGCAGCCAGATCCTGTCCCGGGATCTGCTTCTGGGGAATTCAAATGGAGAAGACAAATCGTATAGAACTTGCACTGTGCCAGACACTAGTTCTTGATTTACATTAACTCATTTCATCCACACAACAGCTTTCCATATAAGGCAGATACCGCTATTAACATTTCTACTTCATATTTGAGGAAACTGAGGCATAAGGAGGCTCAGTGGGAGGCACAAGTGTCCCACTTTTCCTGGAAATAAGGGGGTTCCTTGGAGATGGTACTTTCTCAGGACAGTGGGAGGATGACAGGAAAGATGAAATGAGTTGGTCACCCAAGGTGAAGTGATTTGCCAAGGTCACACAGGAGTGGGGGTGGCAGGCCTGGGACTGAACCTGGGCCCACCAGCACAAGGACTGCACTGCTTGGTGGGGACTTTTACATGAATTTGCTTCCCTATTAGATGGCAGGGATCATGTTTTATCCATTTCTGTGTCTCTAAGTTTTGCACTGAGGTGTTAGACATTGGGGATATAGGGAATAGATGAGTTAAACACAGCCCCTGCACCTAGGGAGCACCTAGTCAGACGGGGGAGGCACTGTTTCTGATGCCATGAAGCCCCCAGTCTGATGAAGGAGTTCCTTGTGGGGAACATGGTCCGTCCCTTCCTGCCCAACTTCTCTGCAGGACTGACAACACAGCTTGAGGGAGCTTCTGTTCCTTTCCTTGTTCCACTGTCCCCACAGGCAAGGGTGACAGGGTCTTCCTGGCCTCCTGCCTGGGTCTCTACCCTCTTGCCATCACTCAGAGCAAGTCACTCCCTAGGCAAGGTGGCTGAATTGATTCTTCCATGGTTTTAATTCAGTACTTTGAGCCCCACTCCCGCAGCGGGCTGCAGGGAAAGAGTAAAAGATTGATGAACTGGGTGTCGGGATCAGTCCTGTCCTTGCTGGGCACAGATGGCACTTTCCAAGGGCCCGTTGAAGAGCATGTAATGAAGAAACTATGTGTGGAGTGTGGGCAGGTCCATGTGCGTGAGACAGTAGGACTCCCAGGGATCAGCCACAGCGGGGAGTCAGTACTACCCTGGGGCCGAAGGACAAGGGTGATGCTATGACTTCACCCAGCTGATGCCATGACCCTGGGAGCGCAGTCACTCCCAAAGCCAGGGCCCGCAGCGAGAGGGCTCACACAACCCTAACTTCTCTCTCCTCCTATCTTCCATCATGGCCCCTCTCAGGCCTGATCAAACTGGACGTTAAAGACGGAAGGAGCCTGGTGACCCAGCGCATGGAGTTCAGGGGTTCAGAGAAAGTCAGAATGTGGATGGAGAGAGGGAGCCAAGACAGAGTAACAACTAGAGAGTGGTGCTGAGGACTCACGCCCACCCCTCTGCTCTGGCCCCAAGCCCCCAGGCCAATAGCCTGACCCTGAGAGGCCTCGGCCAGTGGGCTGGTTGGGAGCTGCCCCCTCCAAAACAGAGCTTTGAAAAATATATTCCTTCCATCCCCACATCATTTCCTGCCCCTCCCAAGTCCACTGGAGGCTAAAAGGCAGGCAGGTCCAAGAGGACTTCTTGGAGGAAAAGGTACAGTTGAGCTTCATAAGCTTCCTGATGAAAAAGGGCAAAGGAGGAGAAACTTGAGACCAAGAGGAAGAAAAGAAGGAGGGGCACAAATATTTTTGAGCCCTATTAAGTATAAGGTAGGAAATGGATGCTCTCTCATCTGTTACCAACTCCCCCACCTCCCTTCCTCCACACTTATCAAAACAATCCTGAGGCTGGTATCAGGATTTTCATTTTATGGATGGGGAGACTGAGGCTCAGAGAGGTTATGTGACTTCTCAGATGTCACACAGCAAGGGGTAGAGTCAGAATATAGACATACATCTACCTGAGTCCAGGAAAGAATACATGAGGGTCTATAAAGATGCGGAAAGGTTGGAGTGTGGGCAAAAGCTGAACAGGGTCCTAAACCCATGGGGAAGCAGGGGGCAGAGGGTTCCGTCTGCGGCTCTTGGGAGGGGTCTGGATGGTTTTGCATTCACGCTTCTGGACGATGTGCTGGTGGGGTGTAGGGAGTGGGTCACAGGGTGGGAGGTACCCAACTCTGGTTGCTTTCGTGCTGCCAGGCTGTGGGCTGATGCGGGGTCCCGGACAGGTTGAGAGAGGTTTTGTGATTGGAGTGGGGCAGGGACTGAAAAGCTTGGGGAAAGTCCCCAGGGATGGGCTGAGAAGACCTTGGGGAAGGGTGGGGCTCTCTCCTTGGCCCCAAAGGATGATTTTAGTTGGGGGTGAGTTTTGGCTGGTAAGGGGCAAAGGAGGGTCGGGAGATGCAGGATCCAGCCGTGTCTCCTGGGGATTGGGAGAGAGCATCGGTGAGGCTGGAGGCTGGGAGCAGCACTGTGTGTGGGTGGCTGGGGGACAGACAGTGGAAGGGGAGGCCTGGGGACCTGGTCTCCCCCTCCCTGGGGATACCCAGTGTGGGTGGAGACCAGCACTGTGTGTGGTTTAGGGAGGGTGGAGGAAGGGGGGCCAGTGGGGCCTACTTCAGGGCAGCACACTCCAGGCCTGGAGCCCAGGGGTGCGGCTGGGTGAGGTAAGGGCCGATGGAACTGGAGATGGGAGTCTCAGCGTAGCTGTCGTGCCCGATGTGAAGGTCCTCTGGCTTCCAGGGAGTCAAGTCCTTTTGTCTGGTCTGGCCCTTCCCCCAGCCAGGCCTTCAGCATTGGCGAGGCCATGAGGGAGGGGCTCAGGGCCTGGGGAATTTTGTGCAGATTTTCTCTTTTCTTTGCCTCCAGATCCTGTGAGTGTGTGCGTACGTTATCTGAGAGAGAGAGAGAGACAAATACGGAGACAAGAGAAAGAGAGACTTCCTTCCTCGTATCCAAATGCTAAACACAGGCCCAGGAGGATTGAGATGGGTGGGGTTGGAAACTGCTCTTCTGAAACATGTTTATTAAAACAATCCAGTCCAAGGCTGAGGGAGTAGAAGTAGTAAGACGCAGACTCCCTGATGCCAGCCCCCTTTTACAGGTGAGGAAACTGAGGCACAGAAAGGGGAGTGGCTGGTCGAGATCACACAGGGCTTAAAGGAAGAAAGTCCCTGCCACCCAGGCAAGGGGAATTTATCCCTTGCAGAGGGCCAGCGGCAACTCCTGTGACAACCCACAGGAACGGGTGGCTACGTAGCTTTGGCCTTAACATCCACTGAGGACCTGTTTCCCCATGATCAAACAGCATTACAAATAATAGTTCTTTTCTTATAGAGTTGATAGGAGGAGTAAATCACTTACTACAAGTAAAGAGTTTAGAACAGTGCCTGGCACATAATAAGCATTTAATAAATGCTAACAATAAATAATAACAACAATAATAAATAATGATGATAAGGATAAAAGATGCCGCTGTTTTAAAGTGGACTACCCAGTGATGTTGAATCTGATCTTGCCTCAGCGGTCAGAGAGGGCGGAGAGAGGTGGCCCCTGGGGCCAGAGGTCTGCCTGCTCCTGGCATGTTGGGACCCGCAGTGGTCAGTCCCTGGGCCCTACATTTGCACACTGGACACTCACTTCCCAGTTTCCGCCTTGAGGCTCCCTGTGAGTCACACATGTCCACTTGCCTTATCCTGGCCAGCAGAGCAATACTATCAGCCTGGGAGCCCCCCAGGGGCAGGGCCCCATCCTGCGTCACCACTTGCTCAGCCCGCCTGCCTGGCCAGCCCTGAGAGGGGGTCAGCCAAGGCGCTGCCTGCCTCATAGCCACCGGGCCCCAGAGCATCTGCTTTCCTCCTGTTCTTGTCCACTCAGCCTGGCTAGGAATGATGATGACAGCTGACACGCACGTGGCGCCTCCTCAAGGCTGACATACACACTTCTCAGGCCTTTGGGTGCACAGTCACTCGTCTCGTTTCTGCAGATCGAAGCTGCTCTTATCTCCATTTTGCAGAGGAAACAAATTGCAGATGCAAGATTTGCCCAGGGTCACAGAGCTGGCAAGTGGTGGAACCAGGATTTCAACACAGGCAGGCTGGTTCCAAACTCAGCACCCTTAAGGGCCACGCTCTGAGAGCAGCCCTTTCTCTCCTCCTCCAGGCTTTGGGTGACCTGGCTGAGGTGGCGAGAAGCAAGCAGTTCCTTACTGCAGACTGTGCAACAGCTTTCTTGGGCTGTCTCCCTCATGTTGTCATCACTCCTACCTTCCCTCCCTCGTGCTTGTGGCCTCACTGTCCATTCTGTTCTGTGGTTTCTGAACTGAGGTCTGATACTCTGTTTTTGTACATTTCCCACATCCAGACCTCTCCAGGTGGCTCCCAACATGACTTCTTAACACCTGTCCCTACCCTATTCACCTTTGTCCCTTCCCCACTCCCCCTCCCACCTCCTGGGTGTTGACTTCAGAGTTCCAGTTATTCTTTTCATTGGCTGAGAAGCAGACAAAGAACTGGTCAAGAATGAGCCTTCCTCTGGGCACCCCAGCAGCCCAGGTTGGTTCCTTCTGGGGCAAGCATTTCTGAGCATGAGGGTGGGTGTGGGCACGGGAGTGAAGGCTTTGTGGGAGAATCCAGTGGGGCCAGGCATGAGGACAAAGAGGTCTGAGGTGAGATCGAGTTGGGACCACAGTGACTAAGCCAACACACTGGCCTGCTCCTTGCTCCCAGGAGGAAGAGTTTTGAATTGCTAGGTCCTCCTTCTGGAGCGTGTTAAGCACAAAGCATGCCACTTCCACACTTCGGCAATCTCTTCCTCCCCTCCGTTTTCCTCTGTCCAGCCTGTGGGCCTTAGGAAGTGGGCATAGGCCCTGTTGTTTACTCTCTGGTGCTGCCCCTGGGTCTGGCCTTCGTCCACGCGAGGCCAGGATGGATGGCGCAAGTGAGATGGTGTAACGGCCTTTACTCCTTCCTTGGCCAAAGGGTTGACTCTGACCCAGTTCCAAGATGGTCACAGGGAGGGGCCACATGGAACTCCCTGGGTCCCTGGGATGCCACCTGCAAGATGGGTGGAGGGAATGGAATCACAGGTGCCCACTGAGGCCAAGAGCCCAGCTGCCCCAGGTGACCTCAGGTGTTAGCTGGTACTGCCAGGAGCTCTGGCTGTGCTTATACGTATGTATGGTGGGAACCACTGTGTTATGTGCTGTCTTAGTAGCAACCCTCGGTAACACTCCGCAAACAGAAGTAGCCTTTGCAAACTCTACCTGGCTTTGCAAACCGTTGTGGGAGCCTTCAAATGCAGTGGGGCAGGGTGAGTCAGGAGGAGTCCATTGGCTTGCCCCTGGCTTTTCTGTGGTATGAATGAGCCACAGAGTAAGGATTCAGCAGCTGGGCTGAGACCAGCCGCCTGCTGGCTGTATCGGCCCTGAGAGTTATCAGCAAATCTTTACCAAGTTTACCTGGTGGCTCTCTGAAGGTGTAGGGGGCTGGCAGTCCAGCCTTCAATCCATTCTTGCCACCAGCCCTAGACAAACTCACCTGGGGAGAAGGTAGTTTCTCTCTGTGTAGGTTCCAGTCTCAGATGCTGCCTTTGTCTCTGGGTATACTCAGAATTAGGTTTGGTTATGAATGACAGAAAAACCCAAATAATGGTGTTTTATATAAGATGTTTATTTCTCTCTCACATAAAGGAGGTCGGGTGATATTCCGTCTAGGTTTGTTAGGATGGCTCTGTGATCATCAGTGATACAGACTCTTCCTATCTTATTGTGCCATCAATCTCAAACATTGCCTCTACTTCATGGTGCTGTGTGGCTGCCGGAGCTCCAGCCACCATATCGGCATTGCAGCCAGCTAAAGGAAGGAAGTGGGGAAGAAGGGCATGCCTCCCCTGACCTGAAAGTCACATCCCACGTCACCCAGGACATGTCTCTGTATATCCTATAGGCAGAATTAATCATATAGCTGCACATAGCCTCCAGGGTGGATGGAAAATGTAGTCTTTAGTTTGGGTGGACATGTGCCAAGCCTAAAATCAGGGGTCTTGCTACTGAGGAGGATGACCAAACAAAGAATGGAGTATAACTAGCTGTCCTTGCAACAGCCTGCAGCCTGAGCAGAAGGTTCCAGATGCCGTACGATTCCCATAGGTCCCTCTGGATAGCATTCTTGCTGTGGGGAGTGGGCCTCTGGCTCCCGGTTGGGGCCCAGTCTCCAGCTTTGGGACTTGAAGTCTTCCTTGGAGCTGTGGTGGTAGCAGGAACATACCCTTCCTGGAGTCTCCAGCTGGGAGAGGATGAGTTTGATGATTAAGGCCAGCCATGCCATCCCAAAGAGGATCCACAGGGACACCACGTTCTTGTACCACAGTGGATACCTCCGGGAGGGGTTCATCCCTGGGGAAGAGGCGAGGTCAGAGGATGGAGGCCTGGGAAAGTCAGGACCACATTCCTCAAACAGAAACAGAGATACATGGTTTGATTCATATAAGCAAGTTGAGGGGTCAGTGGGACAGAACATGGAGATTCCTAGCCTCATGGTCACCTGCAAAGGATTCCAGAAAGCCTCCCTGGATTGGCACTTGGATTTAGGAGCTACATTTCCTCTTTGTCTTTCTGAGGGAATCTGTTTATGCTCCATCCCAGCAGTTCTCAAAGTGTGGCCCCTGGGGCCGGCAGCATCAGCATCCGTGAGAGCTTGTTGGAAATGCAGATGATGGGGCCCCTACCCCAGACCTACTGGATCAGGAACCCTGGGCATAGGCCCAGCAATCTGTATTTTTTTGTTTTGTTTTGTTTTGCAGACAGAGTCTCACTCTTGTTGCCCAGGCTGGAGTGCAATGGCACGATCTCGGCTCACTGCAACCTCCACCTCCCAGGTTCAAGCGATTCTCCTGCCTCAGCCTCCCAAGTAGCTGGGATTACAGGCACCTGCCACCATGATTGGTGAATTTTTTGTATTTTAGTAGAAATGGGGTTTCACCATTGTTGCCCAGGCTGGTCTCAAACTCCTGAGCTCAGGCAATCCGCCTGCCTCAGCCTCCCAAAGTGCTAGGATTACAGGCGTGAGCTACCGTGCCCAGCCAGCAATCTGTTATTTTAACAAGCCTCCAGAGGATTTCGATGTCCGCTCTAGTATTTGCCAGTCTCTGTTTGGTTTTCTTGTATCTGAAAGGAGGTAGCTTGCTGGAGCCACGGGATTTGGGAAGAATCCCAAATGGGATTCTTCTGGAATATGTTGGGAACCACCGGAATATATTTCCTGAGTCGGTTCTTCAGTCACCTGTCTGAACCTCCTTCACCTGTGAGATGGGGAATACGACTGTGCCCCCTTGGCTTTTAGGATGAAGTCGAAATCCTCAAGGCCCTCTGCCCGCTTCTGCAGCACACCTCTGCCCTCTGACTGCCTGGTCATTCTGGTCTTTTTCCCGTTGCCCTCTCTATCATTCTTCTTGCCTCTGGGCCTTTGTACTTATGGCCTCTCAGTTCCAAATGCTCTTCATTTTCCATTTTTCTTGGCCTGGTTAACTTTCCTCATCCTGCAGACCTCAGTTCAGACATTCCTCCCTACAGACCACATTGGGTTCCTCTGTTACACGTGCTGCTCTCATGGCCTATGTGTGTCTGCTGGGAAAGTTACTTCCTCATCTGTAAAATGGAGACAGTAAGAGTCCTCCTCCTATGACTGTTGGGAGGATCACACGGGCTGATGCAGCTCAAGTGCTCAGAATGGTGCCTGGCACATAACAGGTGCCCAAGACCTATAGGTGGTTGCTGGTTTCACTCACCACCAGACGCCCCCAACGAAGTTGGTGCTGGGTAAGTATGGCCGAGAGAGGGGATGGATGGGAGCTGCTGTGAGTCTTAGATAAATCTTGCCAAGGATTTGCTCTATCATTTAGTTCCCTCCCTGGAGGTCTGTGTTGCCTCCCTCATCAGATTGGAATCATTCAAAGGGTAGAGATCTCCCCTCCTATTTCTTCGTCATCCTTTTCTGTCGTTGCTCCCTGTACCATGCCTCTCTTTACTCCTCATCCTGTCCTGCTGGCCCCAAGACAGCATCTCTCTCTAGGTCCCCCAAGGCTGGGCCCCTCTCTAGGACCCCCACATGGGGATGAGGCTGCCACCTGGGAGCTGACCTCTGCTGCCTGGCAGGAGCTGGGATTGGATTAGGCTGATTGGGTTATGGGGCCATGATTCCGCTGATGGTCCCAAATGAGATCAGGTGGTGAGCCGGCTTTCTGGCCCTGCCACCCGCCAGCTTGGCTTGCTCCTGGAGACAGAGTGGAGGAAGTGCTCTTCTCCCCGTTTTATTTTATTTTTTTAAGTTGAAATCATAAGTGGCAGGAGACCTGGCAGCTGGCAAGGCGCTCAACTGAGCTGCAAATGCAATTGGGAGGCTTGAGGGCTATGGGGCCGGGGAGGAGCAGCCGGCCGGGACCTGGGGGTGGCTCTGGCCACAGCCTTCAGGCAGAGGAGTGGCTATGAAGACAGCGCTTCTTGTGGCTGCTGATGCAGGGACATGAACACCCAGTAGCCAAGTGGTGGACCTTAGTATCCCCATCCAAGAAAGGGGAGGACAAGGAGAGCTGAGAGGTTTGAGGAATAGGCATGGAAGACTCTGAAACATGGGTGGTGTGAAGGGCCCAGGCTTGGGAGTTTATCCTAGACTTGCCCTGACTCACTTGCTCTATGACCTTATGCAACTCCCTTCCCTCCTCCAGGCCTCAATGTCTCCATCTATATAAGGCGGATCCCTTGAAGGTAAAGCAGTTGGGGCTCTCATTGTGGTGACCTGCTACGAGGCACTGCCATGACTGCCGAGGGGCCCAGGAGGTAGCAAGTCTCCAGAGATGTGGTGAAGGGGCAACTCTGCCCACTGCAGTGGCTGCTGGACAGGAGTGCTCTTGCCCATCCTTGTCCCAGGCCCGGGCAGTCCCTCTGGGCTTAAAGCCTGCACTGGGTCTCCTCAGTCAGATTGTGTTGGTAGGAGGGGGGTTACAGATTTTGGACTTTATCCTAAAACTATGGGAAAACAATGAAGGTCTTCAGAGGAGTTGGGCAGGTGACTTCATAGCCTTTGTAATATTTAAGGTCATAAGAGCCAACAGGGGACAAGGAGAGAGGCTGCACAAGCCCATGGGTGCCATCCTTATTATGCTCTGTGTAAGTAGCAAAACTATAGGATTGTGCAGTGCCCAACCTGTGCAGCTATATGCAACAACCCTGCCTGGACTAGGGAAATGGCAGAGTGGAGATAGAGAAGAAATGACAGATCTAAGAATCATACTCTGAGCTGCGAGGGTGCAGGTATGGCCCTTGGAGCTACTGGGCTCAGCTGCCCTGAGACACATCTCTCTACTCTGAGGGTAAAGGTGGGAGCATGACCCAGTTGGAAGAAATCTTCCCAAGAATTTCCTTCCAGAGCAACAGACCTCCTAGGATAAGGGAGGATAACGGAGATCAAGAAGGGGGCAGTGTGAGGCCCCAACACCTGACCCCTCTTCCTGGGAACCTTGCAAACAGGCTAGACGGCACTGAGGAGCTCTAGGGATTGCCTCATTTTATAGGCAGGAACACTGAGGCCCAGAGAGGAGACATTTTAGGTGGTCTGGAAAGAGTATGAATTTTGGAGTCAAATAGATAAAGATTCATATCTTACTAGCTGTGCAATCTCAGGCAGATGGCTCAGCCTCTCTGAGCTTCAGCTTCCTCCTCCGTAAAATGGGGGTGACAATTGTTGCTGTAGGTTGCCTGAGGAGTTAGTTGACTGTTACTTTGGTAAAACTTCATTCTTCCAGGCTGGGTTCTGTCGCTGAAGGAGTGAAGAAGGGCAAGGCCTCCTCCCCGCGATAGGGTCCGGGATCAGAGGGAGGGCACGAAGCCCCTCAAGGCTAGCGCGGTGGTGGTGCCAGCGGCACCTTCAGGGACAGGAAGGGGCGGTGATGAGGCTGAGCTGGGGCGCAGCCACTCCCTCACGGCGCAGCACGTCCCTCCACTGCCACCTGCTGGGCATCGGCCTCAGCCTGATTACACAAGGCTGCTGGCTTCTGGGGCCCGTGTAGTACCACTGATTAAACCCACCCTGGGTCCACTGATCATGAGACCCTTTCTTGCTGGCACTCAGAATCTGCCTGCCAACTGTTTTCCCACAGGGCTCTGGGGAGGCTGGGTTCCAGGAGTCTCCCAGACCCTACTGCCTGATCCGCGGGTACTGTGGCCTCCAGTCCAGGAGCAGTGGGACGGACTGGCGTTCCCTGGGGGGAGAGTGAAGTGGGGAAGGGAGAGCCTGGGGCAAGCATGGACCAGGGAGGGAGGCCGGGACTCCCGTCATGTGGGGCCTTCTAAGCACAACAGGGGGGCCTGCGGACCTGTCAGACCTCTCTGCGTTGGTCACGAAGGGCCGGAGCGACCTCAGCCCCGTCACACAACAAAGGCGGGTAGGACAGTGTCTCCGGATTTTGGGCCTAAAAGCCCCCACATGGCGTGCACACAGCAGGTGCGCCAGCTGCGGGAGCAGATGAGTGAGAGGAGTAGGCAGCCATATGTCCCTGCCAGCCCACCGCCAGGAACTCTCACCAATAACGTAGTCGCCAAAGCCCACGGTGCTGAGGGTAATGAAGGCGAAGTAGAAGCCCTCCATGTAGCTCCAGCCCTCCATGTGGGAGAACAGCAGGGGTGGCAGCAGCAGGAAGAGCAGGAGGCCAGAGAGAAGGGCGCCAGAGCCGGCCAGCCACCGCGCCTTGCCCGGGTCCTGTGGGTACAACAGTGTCCCCAGGCCTCCTGTGGCCTTTACCCCACGCATGGGAGCCGAGGGAGCTGGAGGCAGGCCAGAGCTCTCCCCAGTAAGAAGGGGGCTCTTCACCTGGTCCGTAGTCTCCAGGTTCCCTGCCTGGAGCCTGTGACTCATGTCCTTCCTGTCTGCCCAGTCCCACCCCGCTTCCACCACTAATGTCCTTTTTCACTGAGGACTCTATTCTGACCAGTGACCCCCAATCCCATCACAACGCCACCGGTAACCCCTGTTCCCACCTCTTCTCATTAGTAACCCCAATTCCCACCGCAGCCCCTCATTCTAGAAGTGACCCATCCCCACCCCGTCCAGCAGCCCCCTCACCTGCCAGGTGCCCCCCAGCCTGCTGGAGCAGTGGTTTACTCCCTGCTGCATGAGATGCCCCAGTCGGTTGAGCACCACGAGGTTCAACGGGATCCCCACAAGGGCAAAGAAGATGCAGAAGAGGCGGGCGGCCATCGTGTTGGGGCTCAGGTTGCCATAACCTGAGGTGAGAGGGGGCACTCAGGGGACCTTTCCAGCCCAGCCCTGTCCACTCACCACCACAGCCCCACTCCTGGGCCCAACCCCCAGGACCCTCATTCTAACCACTGCAGATGTGGGCAGCTGATACTTGCCAAGGCCCTCCTTTTCTGTGCTGAGCACTGTGCAGGGCACCCTGTACATTCATTCCCTCAGTGCACCCTCGAACCATCCTTCCAAATCAGAATTATGTGCCATATTTTCCAGGCCAGAGAAGCTCTAGGAGGCTAAGCTGCATGCATGAGCTCAAACCCACCAAATGTGAGTCTCCTCTTCCTCTCTTCATGTCCTTCCTCTCTGGGTGGGCAGAGGGATGCTGGAGGGGGCAGAGCCTCCTGCTGTTGCACTCTCAGGATCTACTGCGCCATTCAGGCTGAGGCCGCGCTGTCTCCACGTGGCTCCCAGCCCTGCTTGGGCACAGTGGGGCACTGAAGCTGGTCATCCCTGCCCAGTGCAGCACTCCTCTTGCAACCTTTGCTCTGGGATCCCCATGGCCTGGTCCAGACTTTCTCACAGCCGCACTGCAGTGAGCAGCTCTTCCCACTCCAGTCTCCTTTCTTCCCTCTCTCCTTTCACAGGTATCAGGGCTGCTTGCAGTCTGAGACTTTTGCCATTAATTCCTGTTTCTTCTCTTTTATCCTTCAAAGGCTCCCCTCAATATATCTTTTGTGCATCTAATTCTGTCTTGATATCTGATTCCTGGAGGACCCAAACTAGCACAACGGGGCTCCCTCATAAACCTCAGTGGGAGGCAGGGACAGACGGTAAGTCATCAGCTGCCTAGGGGAGGAGGTAGAAGTTGGGGGGGAGGGTCTCTGATCATCAAGATAGGGAGGGGGAAAGCTAGGGAAGGAAAAGATGTTCACAAAAGATTCTATCCATCTGGACATTCTTTTCTCCTCCAGCTCTGCCTCCACCCTTCTTGATCACCACCACAGTCTTGTCTTACCAAAATGCAAACCTGATTAGATCATCGAGTCTCCTGTCTGCTGGGGAAAGTCCAAGCTCTCGTCCAGCCTTTCTCTGAGACTCGTCTGGTGCCCCCACTTCCCCAGCTCCAGCCACATTGCTGGCCTGCAGAACTCTCCAGGTCCACCATGCCTCTGCACCTTTGACCACAATGCTTCCTCTATGAAGAGTGTCTCCCCTCCTTGCCCACATAAATATAAACGACCCTTCTAGTCCTTGACTCTCCAGTGCAGCTGCTCCTCATCCAGGGCCCCCTCCAGCACTGTCCCTTGCACTGTGTGAGAAAGATTTGTTTCCATGTCTGCCTCTTCCAAGTATATCAAGTATATGCTCTGAGCCCCTCAAGAGCAGGGACTGGGTCTTTTTTTTTTTTTAAGACGTAGTCTCGCTCTGTTGACCAGGCTGGAGTGCACTGGCACAATCTTGACTCACTGCAACCTCTGCCTCCTGGGTTCAAGCTGTTCTCCTGCCTCAGCCTCCTGAGTAGCTGGGATTACAGGCATGGGCCACCACGCCCGGCTAATTTTTGTATTTTTAGTATAGACAGGGTTTTGCCATGTTGGCCAGGCAGGTCTCGAGTTCTGACCTCAGGTGATCTGCCCGCCTTGGTCTCCCAAAGTGCTGGGATTACAGGCGTGCGCCTCCACACTCGGCCTGGGACTGGTTCTTAATCATGATATTCTCAGCAAGTGGCAAAGGATCTGACCCTTAATAGGTGCTCTTCACTATATGTGTGTTGACTGCATAAAGAATGGGTGAATGAATGAATGAGGAAATACAAAAATGAAGGTATCGGTAAATGAACAAATGCCTCTCATTCTGCCTCCTATCACTGCCTAACATTCTTGCTTGCCCAGATGGGGTCACTGTGCCCACACATCCTACACTTGTCTGTACTATATTGAAACCAGTGTTTACATCCACCCCCATCTTACTGAGGGGTCTTAAGAGAGGCCAAAGTATGTAAAAGTCCAGAGCATGTGCTTTGGAGTCTGGTGCACCTCCTAGGTTTGGATCCCAGCTCAGCTTCTTGCAGGCTATGGGACCTTGGGCAAGTGGCTCGATCTTTCTTTCTTTCTTTTTTTTGAGATGGAGTCTTGCTCTGTCGCCAGGCTGGAGTGCAGTGGTGCGATCTCGGCTCATTGCAACCTCTGACTCCCTAGTTCAAGCGATTCTCCTGCCTCAGCCTCCCGAGTAGCTGGGATTACAGGCACGTGCCACCACGCCCAGCTAATTTTGGATTTTTAGTAAAGATGGGGTTTCACCATGTTGGCCAGGATGGTCTCAATCTCCTGACCTCGTGATCCACCCGCCTCGGCCTCTCAAAGTGCTGGGATTACAGGTGTGAGCCACTGCACCCAGCTTTCTTTTTTCTTTTCTTTTTCTCTTTCCTTCTCTTCTCTTCTGATCTCTTCTCCTTCCTTCCTCCCTCCCTCCCTCCATTCATTCCTTCCTTCCCTCCCTCCCTCCTTCCTTTCCTCCCTCCCTCTTTTCTTTCTTTTCTTTTGGCTTGACCTTTCTGAACGCTACTTCCTCCTGTAAAATGGGGATGCTGACATCCACCTATAGTGGGGGGTAACGATGAAATGAGGAATTGAGGTACACTGTAGAAGGGAATGCGAGCCTGCAAGCATCTGGTATATACAAGGTGCTAAATGTCTGTTAAATAAATGAATGATGGAACTCCAGTGAACTGGCTTCCGGTCTGAGGACTTCAGAAGCCTCTTGAGTCTCCATCTACCTCCCCCTCTGGCCTTTATGGGTTTCCTCTTCTAAAGGAGAGAGTTATTTCTGCAGGCATCTAGGGCGAGGTAAACCTCCTACTTTCCACCCACCTCTCCACCTGCCTCCTCACCAACCTCTCCTCCTCCAGCTGTAGGTCCTGCCAAGTTCCTCTCTTCCTGTTTTTTTTCCCCATTCAGTTTTCACCAGTGGGATGGGGACACTAAGATTCCAGCTCTGAAAGGAGCCCCATAGAGGCCTACAGCATTCTCAGCTGACATTAAATGGTTTTTTTTCCACCCCATTATTCTCAGCCATCCCTCAGGTCAGCAAAATCAGTGGATGTCAATGATCCTACCTGTTGAACACTGGGTAGCCACAGCCCCACCCAATCCACCTCTCACTCCAGCATGTCTCCTGTCACCTGGCATCTTGCTGGGATCTCTAGGCATCCTGCAAGGACCCTACAAGTCTTTCTATGATTGGTCTCCTCTGTACTCTCTCTGAATGCAGTTCCTGTTTCCAACCCTCTCCACCTACCTGGACCTCCTTACTGCTCCCCAAACATACAAGTCACACTCCCACCTCAGGGCATTTGCACTTGCTGGTAGAGGATTCTCTCCTCAGACATCAGCAGTTTGCTCCATTATTTTACTTATGTCTCTGCTTCAATGTTACTGTATCAGCGAGTCCTTGAATGGCCACCCTATCTACAATAGGTGCCCCCATCACTATGAGGCCCCTTTAACTAGCTTTACTTTTCTCTAAGCACACCCCACTACCTGATTATTGTCCATGTATCTGTTTAATGTGTGTCCCCTCACACTAGAATGTCAGCTCCCCAGGGGCCAGGACTTGCTAATTTTGGCTACCATTGTATCCTCAACACCAGTGTCTGGCCCACACTAGGTACGCTATTGATTGATTGATTGATTGATTGAGGCAGAATCTTGCTCTATTGCCCAGGCTGGAGTGCAGTGGCACAATCTCAGCTCACTGCAACCTCCACCTCCCAGGCTCAAGCGATTCTCGTGTCTCAGCCTCCCAAATAGCTGGGATTACAGGCACCCGCCACCATGCCTGGCTATTTTTTGTATTTTTAGTAGAGATGGGGTTCCACCATGTTGGCCTGGCTGGTCTCCAACTCCTGGCCTCATGTGATCCACCTGCCTCTGCCTTCCAAAATACTGGGATTACAGGCAGGAGCCACCGTGCCCGGCCTTCAATTTATTTATTGAACAAACGGATGGATGAATGAGAGAACCAATGAGCAAGCCAGGAATGGAGTTCATAGATGAGTGATTTCTGGGCTCAGGGCTGTGTTAGGGCTTGGAAAGTACTGCCCTTACAGGGTGCTGGTCCCAGGGTAATGGGGTTGCTGAGGAGGCTGCCCTCCGCTGAGCCTCTCAAAATACCCCTTCTTCCCTTGTGGCATTCCAGATGTACCTCATCTCCCATCTCCCTCTCCTTCTCTCTCCAAATTCCTCCCATGTGTATGTGCATACACATGTGGTCAGCGTCACAGAACCCTCACTCCCCTCCTGTTCACTCCACAATGGCTAGTCAACTCTGTTGCTCATTAGCCGTATGACCTGGAGGAGATGGTGCCCATCTGTGTCTGTGACATGAAAATAGGCTGGATGCAGTGGCTTATGCCTGTAATCCCAGCACTTTGGGAGGCCGAGGTGGGTGGATCACTTGAGGTCGGGAGTTTGAGGCTAGCCTGTCCAACATGGTAAAATCTTTCTCTACTAAAATACAAAAATTAGCTGGGCATGTTGGCAGGTGCCTGTAGTCCCAGCTACTCAGGAGGCTGAGGCAGGAGAATCTCTTGAACCCGGGAGGCGGAGGTTTCAGTGAGCTAAGATCATGCCACTGCACTCCAGCCTGGGCGACACAGCGAGACTCTATCTCAAACAATAAAGAAAATAAGACCTATCGTTGGAGGTTGCCATATGGACAAACTGAAATCTTAAATGTCAAAGTGCCCAGCACAGTGCCTAGTACAAGAAGACCACAGGTGTTTCCTCAGGTGTACTGTGTTGGGGAGGTGGGGCAGGGCCCTCCTCTCTCTGCCCTCCTCACCCTCACAGCTGGTTGAAACTGAGTGGAGAGGAAAGGACAGAGACATAATCTAGGCTAGGGGTGGTAGAGTTGGGAAGAGAGGTGGGAAGAGAGGTAGCAAAACTCTGAATTTGGTGGGTCAAAGTCACAGGCCTGGGGAAGAGTGTGGGAGGTGTGGGGTTTGCAGACTAAAGGACCCCCAAATCTGGGAGGCCTGGTCTATGGTGACTGTGTTTTAAGATCTCCTGCTACCCTGGAACTCAATACATGCCTGGTGAATGCATATTTAATGGAATTCCTTAACGTGGCCGTATTTATTGAGTGGCTGCTGTATGCTGGGCCTTGTAATAGACCCTTGGGGATGTAAAGATGAATCGGTCCATCCTGCCAGTCCTTCAGGGGCTCAGGGCCCCTGGGGTCTGGGGTGCCTCCCAAGCATGCTTGTCTCAAGGACTGCCCAAGCTCCCATGTAGCTCTGAGGTCTGCTTTCAAGAAGTTCTGGCCAATTTAAAACTAGATGGAGAATCCTCTGGGTGCTCTTGCCTTACCCCACCCTGTGGGGAGGCTGGGATATTGGTGTCCTGGAGAGAGGATCCTGGCTGGCCAGGAGCTGGGAGGCCTTAGCCCAAGTCACCGGTGATATCAGCCTGCCACCTGGTGGCAAGTCCTGTGTCATGCAGGGATCTAGCCTGCTCTTCTCTGCACAACAGCCCCTCAGCACCCTCCTGAGACAAGCTCTACCTCAGCTCTTCCCCAGGGGAGGGTTACTCCAGGCGTCCCTGTGTGTGGGGAGGATAGCGATGAGGAGTGGAGGAGGCTGTCTGCAAGCTGAAGAGAGGCCTGTGGGAATGGGGTCTGGAGACGAGGAGGTGGGAGGAATGGCCCCCTCCCCCAGGGCTGAGAAGCAGGGGGGTCTAAAGCTCTTTCTTTGGATTTCTACTCCTTCTTCTTTCCTAACTTTCCCCCCACTTCTCCTGACCACCACTCCCGGGGCTCAGTGGTAGGTGGGCTCAGCTGAGGAGACTGGCACCCTTGTTGGGCCCAGAGACATGTTTCTTGCTGTACCGGGAGATTTCTGTGTCCTGAAAGGCCATGTGGGGCAGAAATCCCCTAGGGCAGTGCTTGTCAAACTCCAACGGTGCACATGAATCCCCCAGGGACCTGGGTGAGCTACAGAGGCTGAGTCAGCAGGTCTGTAGTGAGGCCTGAGACTGCGCCCAAGTGGTGTCCACGCTGCAGAGCCGGACTGCACTTGGAGTCATGAGGCTCTAGGTAACCCCTCCAAAAGGCAACCAGCCTGCTGCCTCTCAGGGAGCTGCCTCCTTCCCCACCCCCATCCCCCTGGCCCCATCTGGCCCTTACCAATGGTGGTGATGGTGGACACAGAAAAGAAGAAGGAGCCCAGGAGCTCCCAGCGCCCCATGCCGGTGGTGTTGCTGAGGAGGCTGGCCCCATTTTTGTACGCTTGGACGACGTCCTGGGGAAGAGGCTGCAATGACCACCAGGGTCTGTGGGGTGACGGATTTCCTGCACCTCAAAACACACACACACACACACCCACCCCTACACACAGCCCTCACAATTACCCTTTGATCCCAGCCCACCAGGGAAAGGAGGCTCTACCCCTTTCACCAAGGGCTCACCAGGTACAGCTACCAACAGCTACCATGGGGACAGCTGCTTCCCCACCTTACCCAGGGGCTAGGTCAGGTTGGAGTCCTAGTAAAACAACCACCCATTTTCTCCCCTGCTCACTCCCATTCCTGAAACAAACACTAGGCCAGGCATGACGTGTGGTGCTTTTAGGGGACATGACCCCAGCCCTCAGTGATACACAGATAAACCTAATTAACTCTAATATGATGCAGTCAATGTCACTTTGGGCATTAAGGAGGAAGTGCAGCTACACAATCCAGGGCAAGTTGCTCAACTTCTCTCTGTGCCTCAGCTTCCTTACCTGTAGAATGGTAATACAAATAGTACCTACTTCATAGAGTTGTTGTGAGTGTTAAACAAGGTATTATGTGTAGTCTTAGTACCTGGCACATGGTGTTAGCAGTTGCTATCATCATCATTACTAGGCATATAATGTTGTAGGACTCTGGGGAAGAAGGATGTTCATTCTCATTTGGGTAGGAGCAGAGGCCTCATGGAGGATGTGATGTTTTATCTGGGCCTTCCTTGAGGGTCAGGTAGGATTGCTTCTGGTAGAAGGACGTTTAGGTAGATGGGACAGCAGTGCAGAAGCTGGGAGGTGAGACTGCCTGGGACCTAGATTAAGGAGACTGGTAAGAAGTGATTGAGGCCAAGCTGTGCTTGGCTTTGCCATGCCAGGTATGAAGTAGCAGGTATCATCCAAGGTCACTGAGCAAAGGGGAAGTACGACCAGGTTGGTGTGCTCTGTGGCAGCTGGCAGTATAGCAGGGGTTGACCAGAGGGGAGAGACTCCTGCAGAGGTGAGTGACAGACGGGCCCTGGCCTGTCTCCTGGCACGGAGTGGTCCAGGAAGAACAGAGAGGAGATATTCAGAAGCCTAGGCACCTGGCCCTATTTAGTATAGGCAGTAAAGGAGATGTTGCAGAGGACTGTGAGGGTGTGTGGACATGGGGCAGACAATCGAGATTTAGGACAGGCGGAGGAGCAGGGCTGGGAGGAGGAGGACTGCTTGCTCTTGGCCTTGAGGAATTTCAGAAATTGCATGTCCACATCTGGTGCTCAGAAAGAAGATCTGGGCTGGATACCACATCCTTATTACTGGAGACAGCTGAAGCCACAGGAGGGTTGAGGAAGGGGGTGAGGTGGGGGTAGAGGGAGTTGAAGGGAAAGCCCAAAGAGATGACAGCCTGGCTGGGAATCTTGGGAAGCACCCACATCCACAGGTCCACACTGAAGCAGTACTCATGCTGGTTAATAGCTCCAGCTCCTGGCTATGGAGGCATGCATTCGTATGTAACCTCTCTGAGCCTCAGTTTCTTCACCTCTGAAACAGGATGATGAAAACAGTACCCACCTGTGAGGGAGGTGAGCCTGAAACAAGTAAATATGGGTAAAGCACTGGAAACAGTGCTCGGTACACGGTAAGCGCTGCACAGAGGCATTTACTGTTATCATCACCATCATAGCCATCTCCCTGGGCCCAGGCTGCTTGTAGTTGAAGTTCACCACCTTTGCAAGGTAATGGCAGGCAGCCTCAGCACCAGGACCCAGCAGTCGGGCTGTATTTGCAGAAGTCCGCAGGTGGGGAGCTGGAGGAACCACTTTAGGTCCTTAGTAGAGATAGGCCTGGCCCTGGCTAGCTCCTGACTTCACCGAATCGGCCTAGTCCAAGGGTTCAGAACACCACTTCCGCTCCGCGCTAGGTCCCTTCCTACCCTGGCACGGTTCCCCGCCACCTTCCGGGGATTGGCTTTGGGCTGGAGACTCTGGATGGATGAGCCACCAGGACTGCAAGGCGGGGCTGGCGTGCAGCTGTCTGGACTCTGGGCTCTTGGACAAAGGGGTGGGGAACCAAGCCAGGGCCCGGGACATCAATGCCTCCGCCAAATCGAGCAGCTGCCAGTCTGGCGTCCCTTCAGTGGGAAGATGCGCCACCCCTAGAACCCTCCCTGGCCTCCTCCGCCCCGCTAGGCCCCACCCTCGAGGAGCCTCTGCTCAGAGTTACCTGGGAGTCCTCCCCTGAACCCCGCCTTCAGCCTTTCCCGGCAGCCGCGCAGCGGCGGCGCGCCCAGTCCTTGTGTCCGAAGACTCGGAGTAAAGCGGGTTCAGCCAGAGAGAGGCCCTGCGTCCGCCCTCCTCTCGAACCCGGGTCTGCGCACGTCGAGCCCCCTCTCTGCGTTGTGGGTGGCCCAGGCCAGCACGCCTGGGGCCCATTCCACCCACCCTCCGGGACAAGCGCGCCTTCCCCCAGGCTCCTACCGCCGCGCTCGCGCTCCTGCGCATCCTTAGACCCGGCGCCCCTGCGGTCCCAGCCCCGAGTTCGCAAACGTGCGCCCGGGTTCTCCGGCTGGAAGCTGCCAAGTGTGGCCTTTAGCCCTTCGCCATGGGTCCAGGTGCAACCGACCCCCCAGCAGGCCCAAACGCGCCCTTTCCCGGGTCAGGCCGGGCGGGGCCGGTTACGCGCGCGCCCCCTGCCGTCCTCGTCCTCGCCCCCAAATTGGGATGTGTCCCCAGGCATCTGCCTCCTCACCGGGCCAGCATGCCCTCTCGCTCCCAGGGAGGACTCAGCCCGGCTTCTCTCAGTTCTCTCGCTAGAGCCAGGGTCTTTTCCTCCGAGGTCCTCCAACCCTCTGGTCCCCACGCAGGAATGCCCACCCCCGTAGTGCCCGCGTCTACGTTCCCGGCGTTTCCCTGACCGGGAAACGCCTGACCAGGGCCCGAGTAGGTCCCCTCGCCCTCGGCCTGTGCACCCCGCGGCCCCCTACGCCATCCCGCCGCGCCCAGGTCGGCCCTGCTCGCCCCTGACCCGGATCAGCGAGTCCAGCGCCGGCCGGTCCAGACACGTGAAGTTCTGCAACAGCTCCCACTTGTCGCGCTGGAAGCTGCGGCTGGACTCCTGCGCCGCGCGGCCCTCCAGCGTCCAGAACACGCCGGTGCCCAGCGCCAGGTAAGCCAGGTAGGCGAAGAGCAGGAGCACAGTGCTGGGCACCGCGCAGCCCCAGCCCCTGTCCTCGGGACCCGCCCGGGTTCGCGGTCGGTACATAGCTAGAGAGGCGGGGAGCCGGCGCCGGGAGCGGTGGACTGGGACCTAGTGGGAGGGAAAGGCCAGGCACTCAGCTCGTCTCTCGTCTTGCAAACGCCTGCCAGTGCCCGGTTTCTCCAGGGAGGAGGAGTGCTGGGGAATGGGACAGCCTGGCCCCACCCAGCCCTGGGATCCAATCCCAGGGACAAAAAGAGGCTCTGAGACTGTGGGCATCTGGCTCCGCCTCAAATGTATGCGGGGTGCCCACCCGATAGGCCTAGGCCAGGGAGAAGGAGAAAGCTGCTGGGTGACCACAGTCGCTGAGGGAAGGGGCCCAGAGCCCCCTCACATTTCCTGAAATGAACAATAGGAGGGACTCCTGGAAACCTCACTCAGAGGGAGGAGATAGGAGAGACCAACTTTATTGTCTTGGGGACCCTGCCTAAGTTCTTGGACTGGGGAGCTATCTCCAAGGACTTGCTGTCTGTCAATCTCAAGACCACCTTGGGTCTCCCACACCTCTGTCCTTTCCTTTGTACCCCAAAAGAGGGACCCCAGCTGATTGCCACTTGTCCATGAACTTGGGAGGTAAGAGGAGCCTTAACCAAGAGGCTTGTCCACTCCTTGCTTCTGAGAAGGTCCCCGAAATCCCTCTACCCGGAGTGGAGGAAGTGTCCAGGCTGTGTGAAGAGTCCATGAGTCCTCAGCTTCCCAGTCCTCTCTTGGATATGGGGAAGTCCTGGGGTGTGACTTGGACTCCTCTTGCTGCTGTAGAGCTTCCCCTCGGTCTCCTGCCTGGAGCCTCCTTGGCTCCACAGCCTTGCCTCAGACCTATGCAGAGGAACCCAGCCACGTAGGTGCCCGCTTGCTGTTGGATGGTGGGAGAGGCAAAGGCCAAAGTTTCCAGGCCTCCGGATGGAGTGGTCTAAATCTCTCCTTCTGGTCAGGGATGTTGCAATCTGGCAGGGGAAAGGCCAGATCTGGATAATGTATTCCTGAGAGAGGCCAGACGTCCATGGACCTCACTTTCTGGAAGGATCCTGGGATCTGCTGGCTCTCTGGCTTCCCAGGGGGTGTTTGGAAAGGCTCTTGAGAAGGCAGGAGCCCAGGGGAGTGATAAAGTTAAGGGGGTGGCCTGTGAGGGTCAGGGGAGGCCATGTCCAGGAAAGTGGGTGGGACACCCAAGAGGTCCTAAGCCTTGTTCACAGACAGCCCTGGGGAGCTGGCGAGCTTTGAGAGGCAGCTCGCCTGCCCCTCGGCTGAGAGCTTCCTGAGGGCAGAGATCCTCTTTTCACTAAGATTGTTCCAAAGTCTCTGCCCAGCTCTCCCCTCTCTTTGATGCTCCCTACAGCCATCCCATGGGCTCTCATCAACCCCGGGGCTATTCCTATCATAGCGTTTTGGGCACTGTGTTGGGGCTGCCTCTTTGCTTGTCTAGCAACTAAAGGCACATCAAGGGCAGGCACGTCCACTGCTGTATCCCCAGACCCTGGCATAGACCCTGGCTCAGCACCTGGCACATAATAGGGGCTTGGCAAATGCACTGTGCAGGTATCAAATGAGGCAAAAGTAAAGTCATCCTTTGTTTGTGTAAGGTCTCTTGGAAGGGGGCATGGGGAGGACAATGGAAATCTGGCCATTCTTCCAGGCTACCTTTGGGTGGGAGGCTGTGGCAGGGGCTCTGGGACAAGGGTGCACCTCTCCAGCCACACATGTCTTCAATCCTATCTCATATCTCCTCTCTGTTACTTTCTTGGACATACCTGTCTCCTTTTTCTCTTGGGAGAGCTCCTGAGACCAGCCCTGGCTGAGAAGTGAGGGGGTTGGGAGAGGAGAAGGCAGGGCTGGAAATCCAGAGAGCAGATAGGGTGGGACTGAGGAGGATGAAAGGGGTTTCTGGGCCCCCCTGGGGGCCTCATGCAGAGATGGGGATCTTCTGAGGTCTGGGGAGCCCACTGGGGTCAGGGGCTGCCCCATCCTTCATGCCGAGGCCCCTACTGAGCAGCCAGAGCTGGCAGCATCTGTGCAGAAGCAGGGGGCCCAGTGGGAGGATCAGCGCCAGCCACGCCAGGCCAAGGAGGATCCAGATGGCTGCCAGGCTCCGGTACACTGAGATATAATGCTTGCTGGGGTCTGTGCCTGCCAGGGAAGGGAATGGCATCAATGCCAGGCATCTCAGAGCACAGCCACCTCCAGTTTCCATAGGGACCCTCACCAGCCAGGATGCTCTCTCCCTCTTCCTCATAGCAAGGAACAGCAGTGGAGGTAGGTCTCTGCGGGGTGGTGATGGGTCCTAGACCAGAAACTTCTGAGAATGTTGCTTAGAATCCACAGTAGCCCCAGAAATCATTGGTTTGGCTCCCTTGAATGGCCAGGGGCTATCTTATCCTCAATAGTTGTCCTCAGCTGACATCTCTCCGTCCCCCAAATCCCAGTGGGCCCCCTCACCCTGAGATAATGTGACTGTTTTGTTCTCACCAACAACATAGTCCCCGAAGCCAATGGTGCTGAGAGTGATGAAAGCAAAGTAGAAGCCCTCGCTGAAGCTCCAGCCCTCCACATGGCTGAAGACCATAGGTGGGAAGATGAGAATGACCAGCGTCCCCAGGGTCAGGAACAGAGCCAGGCCCAGGACTTGCAGTACCTGGGAGGGAGGGAGTTGGCCCCTGAGTCCACTTGAAAGTCTCCAGGATTGTATGAGGTTGGGGGGAGTCTGGGGTAAACTTGGGAATGGGACTGGGCCATAGCTAGGCCCCTTCCCTGCCCTGCAGACCCTTGAGTGGAGGTTGTAGCTATGTTTGCATGACCTTGTCCCACCCAGGGAAAGATATGGGCAGAGGGATTGCATTAGTGGGTCAAGGAGCGATTTGGAGAACCCATCTGGGCTTGGGGATCACACTTGAACAGGCTCCCCGGGGACTCAGATCTGGAACAGAAAAGTATCATTGAACTGTCTTGTGTGCCTCTGGCCTTGCAAGCGGCTGGCCGAGGGTGGGCACTGGGGGCACGCTGGGCAGCCTGCAGAGCTTGTTTGCTACTGCACAAAAGGATGTTGGAGTTCTGTGATGACCTTGAAGATGTGCTGCAGAGATCCCCCACTCAAAGGAGGATGGTAGACCAGCTGCCACCTCTTCAGGGTGTTCAGCTGCAGGGAACCTCCTAGCCAGGGGCATACCCTTCTTGGGAAGGCCACACCCAGTGCCTGACCGAGGCAGCTATGAAAGCCTGGCTGGTTCCACCCACTGTGGGACAACTCTGACAGCTCGCACATGCTGTAGAGCTCCTTGAGGCCAAGCCTTTGTAGAGCATGCATAGAAATCCAGCTCCCCACTCTGCCCAACCCTGCCTTCACCCTTCCTCTTTCATAGGCATCTACCCCTAACACCATGCACGCCAAACTCCATCTCAGCATCGGCTTCTGGAGGACTCCACTTGCAACAGATCTGTCATAGCAGGCCTGTAAGGGAGTTAGGGGGCATACCTTGGAGCGTCTGGGCCGGTCCTCCCATCTCTCAATGGTGGCCAGGTGGGCACGCAGCCCCGTGCCCAGGTGGTTGAGGAAGATCACATTAAGCGGGATGCCCAACAGGGCATAGAAGACACAGAAGACCTGACCTGCCTCTGTGCTGGGTGCCAGGTTCCCATATCCTGCAAGGGAAGGGGGACGTGTGCAAATATGGAGACTCCAGAACGCCCTCTGTTCCTCTTCCCCAGACTCTAGCTGAGGTTTGTCTGCCACCACCTCTGGGGGCGAGAAGGGGAAGCTCCCCTGTTCCCTTGAACTCTGCTGGAATGATTTTTTTTTTTTTTTTTTTTTTGAGACGGAGTCTCGCTTTGTCGCCCAGCCTGGAGTGCAGTGGCCGGATCTCAGCTCACTGCAAGCTCCACCTCCCGGGTTCACGCCATTCTCCTGCCTCAGCCTCCCAAGTAGCTGGGACTACAGACGCCCGCCACCTCACCCGGCTAGGTTTTTGTATTTTTAGTAGAGACGGGGTTTCACCGTGTTAGCCAGGATGGTCTCGATCTCCTGACCTTGTGATCCGCCCGTCTCGGCCTCCCAAAGTGCTGGGATTACAGGCTTGAGCCACCGCGCCTGGCCTGGAATGATTTTTATTTATAGGACTCCTGCTCATCTTTGAAGGCCCATCTCAAATGACCCTGCCTCCATGAAGCCCTCCTGACTACCACGCTCCTTCTCCCTACTGGGTGTGGTTCTCCATAGTGTTTTATGTTATTGCTATGTAATTATCGACTTTGTCTTCTATTATTGTTTTTTTTTGTGTGTGTGTGTATTTATGGTGTTCCTCTTTGTTGGACTGGAAGTTCCTTGCGGGCTGAGCCTGGGTCTGATCCAAGTTTGTATCTCCCACCCCCAACTCCATCACTCTGCCTGGAATGTCGCCTGAGTTCTAGGAAAGTATGTGGAATTGGACTTAACTGAATGGATGGGGTAGACCTGGATCTGGCGGTTTCTTCCTTGGAGTGGGATGGAGTGAGTTTTCTGGCCAAGGGGGTGTAGCAGCTGCTGTCAGTGCCCTGTTCCCTCAGAACACACAAAATACCACCTGCAGCTTTGGTGGACAGTTCCTGTATACAAATCACCCCCTGCTCCCAGTTTTTGCACATCTCTCTCTACCTGAGAGATTCTTCTGGCCGAAGGAGTGTGCTTGGTCTATGGGAAGTTTCAAAATGCTGGGGAACTAATATACTCGGGGCCAGCTCTCAACCTTTGAGGGCAGGATTTGGTAGCTAAATGGCTCTTCATTCTTGTCCCTCGTTGGACTGTTCTGAGGATGGGCTCCATCTAGCCTTTCAGAGGGTCCCAAGCAGAAATGAGCCCAGTTACCCAAGCCAGTAATCTGCTCATTAATGCAAATTTCATTGCCTTCTTCTCCCTACTGTTTCACTTACCCACTCCCTCCCTGGGCTTCCTGAATCATCTAGACACACCACATCCTCACCTCAGCATCTGCTTTTGGGGAGCCCAAACTAAGACAGGAGTCTTGGGGAAGCTCTCCTGTACCCCAGCCCTTTACCTATGGTGGTGACGACTGTGCCTGCGAAGAAGAAACTGCTGCCAAAGTCCCAGTTGCTGGGGTTGGTGGAGTTGCCTTTGGGGTTCACACCTTTCACCCAGGCTTCCATGATGACCTGTTGGGGGGTGGCATGGCAGGGGAGGAAGAAGGAGCTGATGGTTACTGGGCACCAGTTGTTGCCATGCTCTTGGCAGCATGCTTCTGTGTCATCTAATCTAATGATACTCTTAGATGATATTGTTCCCATTTCATGGAAAAAGGAAATGAAGGCTCAGAGTGGCTAAGTGACCTGTGCAAGGTGACTGGACTTCAACTCCAGTGTCTGTTCCACTGGCCAGGGCTGACTAAGGTGTAGACTGCAAGCATGGGCTGGGGCGGGAGATGGGCCTGAGGGGTGAGGTGGACGATGCTCAGGGAGGGGTCCCGTGGGAGATGCTGCTGGTGGCCAAAAGGATGGCACGAACATCAGCTGTTAGAACAATGGGTAGAACAATGGGAGGATTTCAGGTTGGGTGTGGCTGGAAGGGATTGCTGGGGAACACAGGGATCATAGGGAAGCCATGGGCTGCCTGCCATGAAGCCAGTGGTGGGACAGAGAACCCTGTGTTTCCTACTTGTCCAGGTGAGTGGGCACCCTTGCTCTTTGCTGCTCTCTAGTGAGCCCCAGCCCTTGCCTATGGGAGAAATTCCAACAGAGGCTAGGACAAAGGTGGCGGGTGTGAGTGTGTGTGTGTGTGTGTGTGTGTGTGTGTGTGGTGGTTGTTTATATGTGATGTGTTGTATGCATGTGTTGTGCATGGCAACTGTATGTTGCACATGTGTGTATGTTTGTCTGTATGTGTGTTGCATGTGTTTTTACAGGACCCAAACCTTTGCAGGCTCGAGCCTACAACACCTCCCCACACCGCCCCACCGCTGACAAACTCCAGTCCCTGGGCCCAGGCCCTTGGAGAATGGGCAGGGCTGTCTCCTCCACTGCCTCCTTCCCTCTCTTTAGTTGTGGATTGTCCCAGAGCAGCAGCACAGCCTTGCCACTTGTTGAAGAGCCCCAAAGGCAGGAGGAAGCCAGGGACACAACAGTTCTGGCTTCCAATTCCTATGGGAACCGGTTCCCGCTGGCTGGGTGGGTGTGCTTAGCTCAGAGCTAGGGTGGCCCTGGTGGGCCAAGCCAGTCAGGGCATCTGTGGTCACAGGCTGTCTGCTTTTCCTCACTTTGACGGGAACTGGCCTCTTAAGATGTGGACTTTGGATTCCCTCTCTTTCCCACACTCACAAAGTGGCCAGGGCCCAACATTCCCGAACATGCTCGCTCTCTGGAGCCCCTCACTCTTGGGAGGCAGCACTCTAGTCCTGGGCCGTCCCCCGCTGCCAGCCTGCGGCCCTCATCCTGCTGAGGGTGCTGAGTGCCGGGGGCCGGATGCAGGCGGCCGCGGGTTCTTGACTTCCCAGTTCTGTGAACCTGGGCAAGCAGTGTTTCCTCACGGAGGTAATTTTTAATACTGCTTTTAATACTAATTACTTAACTTGCCGTGTGTGTGTGAGAGTTCAACAGGAATGTGTCTTCTTCCAGAATCTCACCCCAGCGTTCTTCTGCCGCCCAGCTCAACTGCCCCGGCAAGGAAGGTTCTCTTCCGAGGCTGAGGACTCTCAGGGAAAGGGATGTCCTGTCTTCCCTGGGGAGGCCCCCGGGACTAATCAGTGGCAACCCCTTCAGGGCTGCAATTAAGAGAATCGCCTCCCTTCTTCTTGGTTTATGGAGCGAGTTAGGTCGCAGCTACCCAGCCTTCCCACGCCCTCCAGCTTGGCTCTCACCTCCAATGCGGAGCTAAGGGAGGAGGAGGTTTCAGCTTCTCCAGGGCCTCTGCCTTACTCCCAGGGTTTTGGGAGGCCCCTGAACTGTTCTGAACCCTGATGTGGTACGATGGCCCCCCAACTTTGACTAACCTTATCCATCAGGGAGAAGAGAGTAAAACCTGAAGCTGGAGGCCTCATTTCCTGGTCTCTCACAGCTACAGAACGTTCTCTGTGACCACCCAGGCCACGCATCATCTTCTAGGCCAGCTGTTCTCAGTCTTGAGGGGCCTCAACATCACCTGGAGGGCTTGTTGACACACAGCCTGCAGGACCCATCCCTGGAGTTCCTGAGTCAGCAGGTGCGGAGTGGGGCCTGACATCTCCATTTCTAACAGGCTCCCAGGTGATGCTGATTCTGGTCCCGGGGCTACACTTTGAGAACTGCTGCTTCAGGCTACATCCTGCCCCCAACACTTACACTAATTTGTGCCGCGAAGACCCAGGTCTCCAGAGCCAGCGGCCTGAGAGTGAGTGCTGTCTCTACCAGTAGCCGTGCAGCCTTGGCCAACATATTCTACCTCAGTTCCCATCTACAAACTGGAGATAGAGATTGTAATAGCTAATTATGAGAAAACACCTGTAACACACTCAGTGTCAGCTGATGAGTGGATCATGATTGGATTAAGCTGGTCGTGAAGACCGTGTTTCCCACTGTTTTAGGCACATTGTAAGGGCTCAGTAAATGCCAGTTATCAAGGTGATTCGGCACTTGCTCTGTTCCTTTGCAGGGGCTGTTGTCACTCGCTCCAGCGCCTGTTTCAGATGTATTCACCTCCCTCCACAACACGTGGTTTTGCCTTGTTTCTGGGAAAGAGGAAAGCAGAAAGGACCCAGGCAGGGGGTAACCCACTCTGTTACCAAGAGACAGCCCCGTCTGGGTGCAGTGCTGGTAAGCTCAGTTACCTTGGCCATTGCCCACCAAACCCAACTCCAGGTGCAAACAGGCCAGGAAAGGCCAGCTTGGTGGTGGCTGCTCCTGGCATTTATCTGTGTCTCCCACCTGCAGCCCTCTGCCCAGGGATATGAGCTGAGGAGAGGGCAGAAGGAGCCGCAGCCCTGGAGTTGGGGAAGGGGAAGTATGAAAGTGTGGGAGGAGGAAATTTGGACAGCGCTGATAACACTGACATATAGTTCCCATTCATCCAGCAAGTGACAGCTTAGAGAGTGCTTTTAATCTGCTGTCAAATGTCTGCAGTATAGATATGGTTATTCTTGTTGCCTTATAGATGAGGCTATTTGGGTCTAGAGAGGTTAAGTGACCTGTTCAAGGTCACACATCAATCCAGTTGTAGACCTGGGGCCAGAATCCAGGATAGATCTCACCAGGCTCTCTGTTCCCACCACACTCTGTTTCCACATGGGGCATCAGTCCCTGGGTGAGGACTCTGGATCTGCCACAGGAACCCCCATTCCACCAACCTTCCCAAGCCTCTCCATCCCCATCCCACATCACTCCCCTTCACCTGCACAAACTGCTCCAGGGCCCACTGGTCCAGGCAGGTGTAGTTCTCCAGGAAGCGCAGCTTCTCCAACTGAAAGTGGTACCTGGACTGAGCCTCCGCCTGCCTCTCTAGCAGCTGGAAGATGGTGGCACCGAGCAGCAGGTAACAGACATAGACCAGCAGCAGAGGCAGCACCCGGCCACCCCAGCAGCTGCAGAGCCCAGCATTGGGCATGCTGTGGCCAGGACCCTGCCAGGGCCGTGGGGCTGGCTATGGGGGAGAGGTGGGAAACAGGTGAGGAGTAAGCACCTAGGGACCTGTGCCCAGGCTGCCGCCTGCCCTGCCCTCCTCCTCGGCGCAGGTGTCTGGAGGCTGGGGAGACTGTTTGAACAGTGCGGCTCAGCTTGGCTGCACTAAGTGCTATGCTGTGAGTGCAAACAGGCCGGCCACCCCCTCCCGGCCTTTGTTTCCATGGACAGCAGCAAGTCAGTGTCCTGGACCCTTCAAAGAGACCCACCAGGTTCTCCTGAGTGCTTCATGTCTCTCCTTCTGCCTCCAAGTTGGATGGATGTTTCTGGGCTAAACCGGATAGATGTGCTCACTCTGTCCAGGCCCCAGTGGGCTCTCTCGGCAGCCCCCAGCGTCTTCGCCCTTGAAGGCTGTAAGCCCCCAGCTGAGGAGCTGGGAATAGATCAGAATGGGTGCGAATAAACCTTCTACTCAGTTGCCTTGGCTACAGGATGGGGCAGGAGAATTGACCTGGCTATTGGGGGAACCTCAGGATGAGTAAACTGCGCGACAAATCAGGGCAAAGTAAATAGACAGGTGATTGTCTGGCTCAGCCCGATGGTAAGAGTGTCAGGGTTGATTCTGCTGATAAATTGGATATATTGGTTTTATAACTTTTGCTAATTTGTCTTGCATGAAGCCCTCTAGTGAGTTACCTTCAGCGGATATGTCGGTGAAATGTATGTGTGAATTAAAAAGAAACTAGAAGTATATCCTGATCCTGGGATGGTACCAGTGGCTCTCTCTGAGTGGATGGAATTGAGGGTGCTTTTCTTTCTCTTTGCCTGTGTATGTGTGTGTGTGTGTGTGGTGTGTGCACATGCTTGTTCATGTACATGTATAACAGCTTTATTGAGATATAGTTCACATGCTGTATCATCCACACATTTCAAGTGTGCAATTCAATGGTTTTTAGTATATTCACAGAGTCTTCAAGGTTCAGCCTTGTTGCTACATGTAACAGTACTTCTTCCTTCTTTCTGGCTGAGTAATATTTCGTTGTGTGGCTATAACACATCTGTTTATCCATTTGATTTCTAGTTGATGGACATTTGGGTTGTCTCTGTTTCCTTCTTTTAAGAATAAAGCAGCTATGAACCTCTGTGTACAAGCTTTTCTGTGGACCTATGTTTGCATTACTCACAGGTACATACCTAGGAGTAGAATTTCTGGATTATCTGGCCACTCTGTTGAACTTTTTGAGGAACTGCCAGGCTATTTTCCAAAGTGGCTAAACTGTTTCATATTCCCACTAGCCCAGGGCGAGGATTCCGATTTCTCTGCTGTGTTTTCTGCTGTTTCCTTTAATGAGCTGTGGCTGCAGACACTGTGAGTTGCGTGCTGAGTATCCTTTTCCTCCTTCCCAGGTAGCAGAACCCTGGCTTTGTAAGTGTCAACCCCAGGCAATGGAGCATAATTGGTCTAAGTCATCGAGCTAATCTTGCTCCCCTCTGTCTCAGTCCTTGAGAGCAGTGAAGTCACTGAAGACCCATAGGACAGTGGGCAAGAGGGCCAGACTGAGGAGAAAGCCAAACAGGACACCACAGTCCCAGCCTCAGCCTGGTTCCTGGGAGCCCTGGCAGGTGAAGTGCATCCCAGTGAGTCCCAGCAGGGGAGCTGGGAATACCGCATTAGTCCGTCACTCATGCATTTCTGGCTTTGTGCACGTGCAGGCAAAATGGCTCCAGGAGCTTGTGGAGAGCCCCAGCTACAGGCTAGGCCACTGGAAGAAAAACACATTAAAACCTGGGGAGGAGGCCTGAGGGTCGATGCGTCCCCTGCACCCACTTTCCCAAGCTCCCTTGCAGCTGGGGCTGGCCACGTACCCAGGTCCAGCCATGATTGGGCAGAGGTGGCTTTGGAGGTTTGGGCAAAATTGTTGTCTCTTGACAAAGGGTTCAGCTGCAGCTGGCCCCACATTTCTCCCTCTTTCTGTCTGGACCTGCTGAGCCATCTTGTGTCCCTGAGGGAAAGGTCATGGGCACTGCAAAGACACTGGACCAATTCCTGCACACACCTCTCTAGATTTCTTTTTATATTAAAAACATAAACCTTATTTGTTTCAGCCACCTTTAGGTATTCTGTTACTTCCCAATTGTTATTTTTGTTGTTGTTGTTGTTGTTTGTTTGTTTGTTTGTTTTGAGACAGAGTCTCACTCTGTAGCCTAGCCTGGAGTGCAGTGGTGCGATCTCAGCTTACTGCAACCTCCACTTCCCGGGTTCAAGCAATTCTCCTGCCTCAGCCTCCTGAGTAGCTGGGACTACAGTTGCGCACCACCAAGAACGTCCCGACGCAGTGACAAGCCTGCAGGCTTTCGTCTACCCTGTGGCTTAGACATGGCCCTGTCTGGGGGTGGTGTGATGGAGCCCACCTTCTCTGGAATTCTGCTGCTTCTGGAATCCTCTGAGGCCATCTGGGGATCTCTGAAGTGGTTCTGAGCAAGCCCCATCTCACATGGTTCCGGAGCTTTCCCAGACGGCACCTTGTTGGGATGTGGGCTTGTCTTGGAGGGAGAAGGAAGCATCTGGACTCAGATGGGGCAACAGAGTGCTGGCACTCATTTCTACTACAGATGCACTAGCTCCTGGCTTAAGCAAGGGTTAGAATTATATCTGAAAGGCAGTGTGAGAGTCAAACCCTATTTGATTGCCCTGGAGAAACTCAATACATGGAGAGCTCTCTCGTGTATCATTTAGAAAGCTCATCCATGGATGTCTGCAGGGCTTAGGCAGGACTGAGCAACTCTGTAGCACTGAGTATCTTCAAGCAGTCTGGACACAGTCCACAGGTAATGACGGTTGTTCTAAGGGGGATGGAAATGAAGGAAAAGAGAATGGACTATCTGCATGGGAGAAGGGGGTGAACGTAGTGGGACACAGGGATGTCTGAGGTGGGCTGGGGTAGAGGGAGGGATGAATCAGCCATCAAGGTGCCTTCCCTCCCTCAGGTCCTGGGCAGGAAGTGGTACCAGACTCACTGTGGGCGGACACTCCATTCAGTTACGAATGATCTGTTGGGAACCTACTGTGTGCTGGGACTATCTGTTGAGACTCTACCATGTTCTGGCAAAGTCAGCCGCGCAGCTTCCTCCTGCCTTTCCTGGCTCTTTCTCTGCACTGCTGCCTCTCTACTCTCTTCTGGTTGCACCCTCACATCTCCCTCTTACATCAGTTTTTCAAAACCACGCAAGCCCAACAAGACTTCACGTGGGTGGGGTTTAGGATAGAGTCTTTCTCAGAAGCATGTTCAGTTTAATGGGGGACTTCTGAAAACCCTAGGGCCACAATAGCCACAGAAAGGGCAACATCATGGTGGACTTTGGGGGAGATCTCAGCTCAAGAAGCCCACAGAGCTCTCTGCACCAGAGAGGACGTTCCCATCCTGCCTCCCTCGCTTCCTGCCTTAACTCGCTCTACACACACTGACTGAGCGCCCTCCGTGTGCTGGGACCTGATTCAGCTACTCTTCCTAGTCCACTGTGGTCCTGTGAGGTCAGCACTTGGCCAAGATTAGGAGAAAAACAGCAGGGCTGCAGGGACCTCCCTGTCCAACATCTCCCTACGTGAGCACCACTCTGCTGTGGGCTCTGGGTGGACACAAGGCATGATTTACAATCCCTTTCAGGGAATTATTGCTGCTAATGGGCAGAGCCAATTTATGCTTCCCAAGGGGGAGGGCAAAATCAATTAATGGAGAGCCTGACATGGCCAGGCCTGATGACAGAGTGTGGCCTGACATCCGGAGGTGATAAGGGACTTTCTGAGGCTGAACTAATAAGGAGATTGGGGAAAAAGAAGAAAAACAACACCCCCTCCCCATCTGCCCAATCGATTCAGTGTACAATGGGTAGAGAATGCAGAGTAAACAGAGCAGCTGGGCACGAGCCTCTTTCCATCTGAACGAGCCCTGAGATAAGGACAGGACAGACCGCCCATCCCACCATCCAACATAGGTATTCACTGTGGAGCCCCTCAATAGACGCATATCCATATGGGTGAAAAAGGACACTTTCCAAACTAGAATGCAGGGGAGAAGATAAGGCCCTCCTGCCCCAGGTACGTGCCTTGTAGTAGAAAGGGCAAGTGGAGACAGAGAGCACTGGTTTTAGATGCCACCTCCCTAACTGTGCCCCCCAAATAGTTTGCACCACGTGGCTGGAGCAGCAAGCTTTGGATGTGGGAGCCTGGGCTTCCGGAGTCTCCCCACAGCATCCTATATGGAGGCGGCAGTGGCGCGGGTGTGTAGGGGTCTTTGTGTGCCCTCGTGAGTATGAGCTCAGAGGTGGGCCAGCTCGTGCTGTGACCAGCAGATGGACCAGGGAAAGCTGAAGGGTGATTCAAAGTAAAGCCTTGAAAAAACAAACAAACAAACAAACAAACACACCTGTTACTAATTTTGCTCAGAAATTGCATCTTTCTTTTTTTAAGGAACAGGATTCCTCTCACACATGAAATCTTTGCCAGAGCCCCGGTCTGAAGCCTAGTTAAGAGTGGAGCTGTGGTTGAAGTGGGGGCAGAGGGCTCCCGTTTCCACCAGCCCAGAGAGCGTGATTTCAAGAGCCCTTACCCATAATTCTGAAATGGATGCCCTTGTCTAAGTTGGACTTCCCTCAGCGCGGGTCCCGAGACATGATGTGGGTGTGCGTGGTTCATCCGGGACCTGACCCCAGGATGCGCAAACAGGGGAGTGGGGAATGGAAGGCAGTCGATTCAGGGCGTGTTTTTGCACAGGTGACTGTTACAGGCAACTGGGTCCCCATCCTGTGTAGAACACGCTGTAGAGTTGTCCCACAGAGTGGCAAGGAAGCTGGGGTGTTTATCTACCTACACTTGTCCCTTGTTAATTGAGGATTGCTCCTGGGGAGGTTAACTCCTGCACTGCCAGCCTGCCCTGCTTGTGGGCTGAGAGCACTCCTGTGGCCAGAGAGTCCCCGTGCGTAGAAAGATGCAGGTGCTTAGGACAGAATGCTACTGGTGTAGATGGAGACATTCCACGAATGCTGCATGTGACCTCCAGGCAGGCTGGGGGGATCTGGCAGGGCAGTGACACTGTCTGTCACAGGCTCTAGTTCTCCACCCCTTTGTCTGGGTCGCTGTGGTAAGTGCTGCAGGGAAATTGCTCTTCTGTGAACCTTAATGGAGGGGTGGGTGGTCAGCTTGTCCTGGCATATTAGGCCAATGCCCTTGGAAGCATGACAAGAGTGGGAAGATCATACCCGCATCTCTTGATGGCCACTCAAATTGAAAAAAGAAAGATATTATTTGTATGTATGTATGTATGTATGTATGTATGTATGTATTTATTTATTTTATTTATTTATTTTGAGACAGAGTCTCGCTCTGTCGCCCAGGCTGGAGTGCAGTGGTACAATCTTGGCTCATTGCAACTTCCACCTCCCGGGTTCAAGCAGTTCTCTGCCTCAGCCTCCCAAGTAGCTGGGATTATAGGCACCCACCACCATGCCCAGCTAATTTTTGTATTTTAAGTAGAGACAGGGTTTCACCATCTTGGCCAGGGTGGTCTTGAACTCCTGACCTCGTGATCCACCTGCCTCAGCCTCACAGGCGTGAGCCACCGCACCCGGCCATGAAAGATATTGTTAAAATATCTGCTGGACATCCCCTGTTAACGAATCTCCCTACGTCCCCCCACCTCTCAGACTATAAGAAAAACCCAGAGTTGAGAGTCATTGGAGCTGCAGCAGCAGGAAGCCTGGGCTGCTGTGAGCTGGGATGTGGATGAGGAGTGCAGCCGAGACAGGGAGGAGCAGAGCGTCCCCGGGGCCTGGGAGAGATACTGAGCCCGGAAACCAGAGGGGAGAGGGGGCCAGTTGCTCTTGGTGTGTGAGGGTCCCGGCAAATATGTTTTTGTGGATGGACCCCTGTGTGTATAAACAATTTGATGAAAAAAAATTTAGTACCAAATTCGTGAGCCCATGTGAGGTATAATGACTGATTTGTGTAGATTTAGAATAATGACAGGGAAGAGGCACTTCGGCATTTGTTTATTGTCTAATTGGTTCACATGACGATTCTTTGCCCTGTGGCGGACTGTTGAGTCCCTCAAATCAGCATGTGAGCACAGGTCTGGTGGCCCAATCCCAGGTAGTGCCATGAAAGAAATGCCACACCAGCCAGCAGGAATGATCTACTCATCAGGCTGCTTTCCTGGAACCAGGGACTGACGAGGAAGCCCTAGAACAGCTTCACAGGCATGAGTCCTAGAGCACCTTGGGACAGCTGGTCAACCCTGTGCAGGCGCTGGAGAGCTTCCTGAAAGAAGAAAAGGGAACTGAGACCCACACGAGGCCTGGACTGTGTTAGGAGTGGCCTGCATGGATGACGCTGTTGGTCATGGCTTGTCCCAGCACCAGAGGGAGACTTAGAAAGTCTCTAGCAAAGCACGTCAAAGCACAGGTTCCCCCCAAAACATGGGGCTAAAGGCAGGGGGACTGCTTGCCTCAGTCTAAGGACAGTGATGGAAAAGGCAAACCCAGGAGATATTTCAGAGAAAAGATAACAAGAGCATCCCCCACCTGGGGCCAGAAGGGGATGGGTGCTGGCCTGGGGAGGGGCTGCCCTCCCGAGATCAGGAGCTGAGGGAATGGAAAGAACTGGCGTGCTTCTTGCCCTTTGCTGAGTTTCCGCTCAGTGTGGGTGAAACTGGCTCAGCCCTGCTGGCTGGCACGGGGCCATGGAAAACCCAAATAAAGCAGTTAACTCTGAAAAGGTTGCTGCTTCCTCCTATTCCTTGAGAGATGCATCCAGGGCTACACTCAGAGGCCACTTTTCGCAAGGTGAGGTGGAGCCTGTATTCAAGGAAACACTGCTTTTCCCTCCCATATTTGACATATACGTTTTCAACTTCCAACATTCACAGCCAACCTCTCTACACCTGCTCTTGCCTCAGAGCCCTGGCAGTCCCTGGACATGTGTTAGGGAAGGAACGCCGTTTCCCTCACATGCTCACGTGGCCCAAATCCCCACAAGTCCCCTTTTTGCCAAGCTCCACATCCTAGGCCTCTTCCCATCACCCAATACCTAACCTGCCACCTTTGTCCTAAGTTTCCCTTCCCTGCTTCTCTCTTTGCACCTTGCCGGGTTCTCACACTCCCACCCACCTTGACAGTGAGTCCAAGCCCATCCTACCCCACCCCGAACTCCTTCTTCTTTTTTTGAGACAGGGTCTTGCTCTGTCACCCAGGCTGGAGCGCAGTGGCGTGATCACAGCTCACTGTAGCCTTAACCTCCTGGGTTCAAGGGATCCTCCCACCTCAGCCTCCCAAGTAGCTGGGACTACAGGTGCTTGCTACCATGCCCAGCTAACACCAACTCCTTCTTTATCAGATTGTCTTGCTTACTTGCTTATTGTCTCTCCTATGTTTTTTTTTTTTTTTTTTTTTTTTTTTTTTTTTTTTTTTTTCAGAGAAGGAGTCTCGCTCTTGTTGTGAGACTCCAGGCTGGAGTGCAGTGGCGCGATCTCAGCTCACTGCAACCTCTGCCTCCTGGGTTCAAGCGAATCTCCTGCCTCAGCCTCCAGAGTAGCTGGGATTACAGGTGTGCACCACCACATCCAGCTAATTTTTGTATTTTTACTAGAGACGGGGTTTCGCCATGTTGGCCAGGTTGGTCTTGAACTCCTGACCTCGTGATCCACCCGCCTCAGTCTCCCAAAGTGTTGGGATTACAGGCGTGAGCCACCATGCCTAGCTTGTCCCTCTCCTTCATTAGAATGTAGGTTCCAAGAATGCTGGCACTTTCTCTGTCTCTGTCACCTCTGACTCCGTCACCTCTGAATCCTCAGAACTTAGCACAATGGATGGCACATCCTTGTCAAAACAATGACCAGATGAATGAGCCATGTTTATGTTTAAGGAATTACAAGGAGCATTTTTCTGCCTAGATTTGAAACACACACCCATTGCATTTTAAAAATGTTTCTATTTACTCTATCAACTGTACCATGCCTGGGGCTATTTCTATTTCTTTTTTCTTTTCTTTTTTTTTCTGAGACAGAGTTTCGCTCTTATTGCCCAAGCTGGAGTGCAGTGACACAATCTCGGCTCACTGCAAACTCTGCCTCCCAGGCTCAAGCGATTCTCCTGCCTCAGCCTCCGAGTAGCTGGGATTACAGGCATGCACCACCATGCCCGGCTACTTTTTGTATTTTTTAGTAGAGATGGGGTTTCACCATGTTGAATAGGCTGGTCTCAAACTCCTGACCTCAGGTGATCCTCCTGCCTTGGCCTCCTAAAGTGCTGAGATTACAGGCGTGAGCCACCACACCTGGCCTCTATTTCTATTGATTGTTCTTCTCCTCTGATGGCCCATATTTTCCTGCTTCTTTGCATGCCTGATTATTTTTTAATGAACACCAGACATTGTGGATTCTTTTTTTTTTGTTTGTTTGAGACGGAGTCTTGCTCTGTCACCGGGGCTGGAGTGCAGTGGCCGGATCTCAGCTCACTGCAAGCTCTGCCTCCCCGGTTTATGCCATTCTCCTGCCTCAGCCTCCCGAGTAGCTGGGACTACAGGCGCCTGCCACCTCGCCTGGCTAGTTTTTTGTATTTTTTTAGTAGAGACGGGGTTTCACCGTGTTAGCTAGGATGGTCTTGATCTCCTGACCCCGTGATCCGCCTGTCTTGGCCTCCCAAAGTGCTGGGATTACAGGCTTGAGCCACCACGCCCGGCCGACATTGTGGATTCTATATTGTTGGATGCTGGTTTCTTTTTGGTTTGTTTTTCATATTCCTTTAGATATTTTCGAGCTTTGTTTTGGGACTCGGTGAAGTTACTTGGAAACTTACTGGAAACAATTTGACTCCTTTGGGGCTGGCTTTTTAAGCTTCGTTAGGTGGGATCAGAGCAATCTATCATCTAGGACTAATTTGGCCCCACTTCTGAGGCAGTACCTTCTGTGTCTCTATACAATGACCGTTTTGGGAGGAGGTGTCTCCACTCTGGCCGTTGGAAACATGAACTCTTCCCAACCCAGTGTTATCTCGGGAAATTATTCCACCTGTTCCTTCCTGGTGGTTCTTCCCCCTGCCTTGGGTAATTTCCTCACATGAAGATGTTGATCAGTAGTTAGCTGAAGACTCAAGGGTAACCCTCTGAATATCTCCAGAGCATGCTCTCTCTTTCTCTCTCTTTTTTCTCCTCTCTCTCTCTCCTTCTCTCTCTCTCATCCCTGGGACTCTGCCTTGCAAATTTAAGCCACTTTGTCCTCCCTGGATTCCCAGTTCCATTTCCTCAACTCAGGCAAACCACTGGGCTCTACCTGATTCCCCCTTCCTGGGCTGCAGCCTGAAAACTCACTGCAGGCAGTAAGTTGGAACAATCATAGGGCCCCCCTCACTTGTTTCCCTTCTCTCGGGGATCAGTCATACCCTATATTGCTTGTTTTCCAATGGCTGAAAACCATTGCTTTGTATAAAGGATTTTGTCTCATTTTTAGTCATTTAAAGCAGGAGGGTAAATCAAGTCCTTGTTGCTTCATCATGGCTGTAGGTGGCGGTCCTGCTTTTCCATATACAGGATGCTTTCAGTGCCTTTCCACAGGCTGTATGGTGAGACAATGAACTCTGGACTGATAAATCCTAGATCTAGTCAGGTACTGTCTCTGGGTTGCAATTTCTGTGCCAGTCTGCTATTGCTACAATTAATGCTATAATAAACCACTCTAAACCTCAGTGGTTTATGACAAGCAGCATATATTCTCATACTAATAGGTCTTTGGGTGAGCCATAGTTCAGCTGATCTGGGCTGGGCTTGCCTGGGAAGCTCTTCTCCAGGCTGTAGACTGGGCTCAGGTCTGCTCTCTGGATGTTCCAGGCTGAAAGGGCAGCAGCTACCCAGGGCATGTTCATCCTAAGAGAGATCACCGGAGCAAGAGGCAAGCTAAACCATGCGAGCACAATTCAGGCCTCTGCCTGCATCACGTTTGCCAACCTCACATTAGTCAAAGTGGGCCATGACCAAGCTTTGGATGTGTAGTTCTATTCTGGTGGTGAAGAATTAAAACAACATATTCAGTATACCACAGTTTCTCTATCTGCTTTCTAAAAATCCTTTTTAGCAAGATCTGAGCAAGCTACATTTTAACCTCCCTCCTCCAACCTCCTTCCACCCCACTTCCTGTCAAGGGATTGGTAGAGCCAGTTGAATTCTAGCAGGGACTGGGCTGGAGTCACTGGCTAGGCTGCTTTCCAGAAAATGTTTTTGAAAACTCTACATTTTGGCCTAGAGTGAACTCAGATACTTCTTGTCATCCATGGCTCCACTGAGCCCAGGTGGATTGCTGGAAAGTCTTCAAAACATTGAATCAATTTCTCCCATTTGCAGAGGCCAGTGAACTTTGGGAAGGTGCACTGCCCTCAAGCACGTGTTTCCATTGGGAGGGGATGTTCGGAGCAAAAGGCTCCTTGGTCAGTTGCTGCACACACTTTGCATATGGTCTGGACACCAGTGGCCCCAGATCCGAGGTAGTGCGTTTTTCTGTTTTCATTTCCTTTCCTGTCTTAGTGATTGCTCCAGGAGGCTGGCTCACACCCCGCTGGGGCCATGCCACGCATCTCTGTCAATAAGGCCTTTGGATCCAGGGGATGATGTCTCAGTGGGAGATCTAATGTCAGAAGACTCTGGCAGGGTATGGTGGCTCATGCCTGCAATCCCAGCACTTTGGGAGGCCAAGGCAGGAGGATCGCTTGAGGCCAGGAATTTGAGACTAGCCTGAGCCACATAGTGAGACCCTGTCTCTACAAAAAATTTAAAATGAGCTAAGTGTGGCGGGGCATGCCTATAGTCCCAGAAACTTTGGAGTTTGGGACTCCAAAGGTGAGAGGATCACTTGAGCCCAGGAGTTGAAAGCTACAGTGAGCTATGGTTGCACCACTGCACCCCAGCCTGGCTGACAGAGTGAGGCCCCCATCTCAAAAAATAAATAAAAGAAAATTAAAAAGTCAGTGGACTGTACCCAGCTCTAGAGGACTGAGGGCACTAAGGCATGCCAAGAATACTGCTGCTGCTACACAGGGGCAAATGCCATGCCATCTTCGGGGCTCCTGAGAGAAAGAGAGAGAGAGAATGTGTGTGTGTGTGTGTGTGTGTGTGTGTGTGTGTGTGTGTGTGTGCATTTACATGTGTGTTCCATGGACTCTTGGGGAGCCTTCTAGAATAGAATTTGGTCTTCCTCTGGTTCTACAGACTTTACAGAGGATTTACTATGTTCCACTGAACTGTGAGGGCAAGGAGTGGACCAGAGATGCTGGCCCCTGTCCTGATGGGATTCAATGAGAGCCAGGGGAAGTCAGAGTGACACTAGCCTGAGAAACACATCTGGGTTCTGGCTCATCTACTCATGAACTGAAGGACTGTTTACTGAACGGTGACTCTGTGCTTGGGACACAGCAATGAGCAAGACCAACAAGTCCCTGTTGCATTGGAGCTCTTAGTATTATGGGGGGCTGCAGGTATTACAAAAATAGGTAAGTTCGGAAGGATAATATGTCAGATAGTGATGGAGAAAAAAATGGTAAAATGGGATAGGGGATAACTAGGGGGTGACTCAAGATGGAGTGGTCAGGGGAAGCCCCTGAATAGGGGATATTTGTCACTAATTAGCGTAGATCAGCAAGCCGAGTCTCCCCTTCACTCGGCTCTTCCAACTGTATAAACCAGGGGTGTGGATTAGAGGAGCTCGATGGGCCTGCCTAGCTTAGAAATGTAATGGTTTTATCTCCTCTCGCATGATCCTGTTACCCAATCCTAAAAAAGGAAAAAGAAAATCAAGCCAATGATACTATATTACCTCTCTGTCCCCCTCCAGGATCACCAGGTCCTATATTTATAGGACACAGACACCAGGAGCAGTGGACAAGCAGTTTTATGCAGTTAGCTTCATTTTCAGGTGCCGCTCCTGCTCACCCTCCGCGGCCCCTCCCTGGCTGCAGCTGGGTTGGAATCCCCTGGCCCAGGGGGCAGTTCTTCAAGCACCTCCTTGAGGGCTGCCCGCCTTCCCTCGGATCTGTCACGGAAAGGGTCCATGGAGACAAGACCCCCAGGCAGCTATGTTTTTCCCTGTGGAAGCGGGAAGTATTGGCCCAAATCCTGCAAGGCCCCAAGTGGCTGGGTGAAGGTTGTGAGGTCCAAGGTACACACACTGCCCTCTCTCGAGCCCTCAGCAGAGCCCCCGGGAGCTGCCTGCTGTTCTCTGGGTGCTATGATGTCCTTAGACCCTGCAGGGCAGATGGCTCCCTGGAGACACAGCTGTTCAGGCACTGCCTCCAGGTCATCCTGGCCAAGAGGCTGATGGTGAAAGATATGGTCTGGGGATCAGGATTGGCCTTCAGGATGCCCTGCATTCCACTGCCTTGCCTGTGGCTGGGACATCCTGCCTGGACCTGTCATGGCCATTTCTGGGCTTCTAAACCAGAGCATGGGCCAAGGGAGAGAGCTGGCAAACTGCTAAAAATAAAAATATTCCCCCCACATTCCATTGGTGTGAGCTTCCTCTGACATTATACTATGACGGTGTATTTCATATTCTCAAAAGTTTATAATGATCTACACGAAACATCACTGCAACAGTGAGCTGAAGCCCTCACCCTGCCCCAGCACTCTGGCATTGCCTGGCCCTGCCAGCAGCTCCAGCAACCACAGGACGGATGTCATGGTCAGCCCTGGCCAGCGTCTTGGTGGCCTCCAGGACAGCATCCTTAAAGAAACACAGTCCCCCTCCATGGGAATCAAAGTCACTAGGTGCTCCCAGCAGCCCATAATTCACTTCTGAAGCCAGGGCAAGTGAGGGGCGCTGCCTTCATCTGTACTTCATTCTTGCGGGCATAATGCATGGCTGGACACTTCCTGGAAATTCAATTGCTTCCCAAACCTGAAAGGGAGACAGGATGCTTTTGGTTAGGCTGTGCATGCCGACACTGACTTTTCCCAGGATTGAATCGGGAGGAGGGGAGGCCACTGGCCACTGCCCCTGGGTCTTGGGCACTGCATCTGTGTCTTGCCTCCCAGGAGCTGCATTTATACCCCAAGCTCTGAAGGAAGAGGCCCCCTTTGTCCTTTGCAGAAGCTCCACCTCCCTAGGCTGAGACTGACACCTGTTTTCCTACCCTACGGTTTTCTTTTCTTTCCTTCTTTTTTTTTTTTTTTTTTTTTTCAGACAGAGTCTCACTCTGTCACCTAAGCTGGAGTCTTATCTTTTCTTTTCCCTCCCTCCCTTCCTTCCTTCCTTCCTTCTTTCCTTGTTTCTTGACAGAGTCTTGCTCTGTTACCCAGGCTGGAGTGCAGTGGCACAATCTCAGCTCACTGCAACCTCTGCCTCCCGGGTTCAAGTGATTCTCCCGCCTCAGCCTCCCAAGTATCTGGAATTACAGGCACCCACCATCACGTTGGGCTAATTTTTGTATTTTTACTAGAGACGGGGTTTCACCATGTTGTCCAGGCTGGTCTCAAACTCCTGAGCTCAAGTGATCCATCCACCTTGGCTTCCCAAAGTGCTGGAATTACAAGTGTGAGCCACCACACCCGGACAACCCCACAGTTTTCACTGATGCTCCTACCTAACCCCCAGAGAGATTCTCTCTTTGCTTTTTGCTCCAGATATTAATTATATTCCAGGATGGCTCCTCCTGACCACGTGGCCCCTATCCTGTCACGTCCCATGGCTGGGCATGGAGAGGGTTCTCTGGATTGAGAACCAGGGCCCTTGAGTTCTAGCCAGGACTCAACCCATGGTGTGACTTTGGGCAAGTCATGTCAGTTCTCTGGGCCTCACATTTCTCTTTGCTAGAGCAGATGAGATACCTGGAAAAAGCAAGGTGGCTTCTCGCTCCACAAAGTGTGGTCCCTGGACCAGCAGTGCTGGGATCTCCAGGGAGCTTGTTAAGAAAGGCAGAGTCTAAGACATGGTCCACCCTGGACTTACTGGATCAGAATCTACAGTTTGACAAAACCTGTCGATTCATTAGCACATTAAAGGGTGAGAAGAACTGGTAAGAGTGATATGCAGTTATTTTGCTTAAAGTTTGGCTAATTTAATAAGAGCAAGAGAGAATTTCTGAGATTCTTGGATGAAGTAATAAATACAATGTTTAAAAGAATTGCAGTGGACAGAGAGACTGAGGGGTGAAGCTGGTCAGGGAACAGGTGAGCAGGCAGCTGCAGCCCTCCAGGTGTGGCCACAGGAACCTGGTGGTGGGTGACGAGTGTGGGCTTGGTTGGCTTGATATTGCTGAGGAAGAATGGGTAATTCTTGGTGATACATTGAATGTCCAGCTAGTGCGGAGGAAGAGATTGGAAATAATTCACGGCTGTGAGGCCTTGGTCCTTCGGTTCTAATTCTGTGTGCAAGACCTCTGGCTGGCCTTGCTGTTTAATTAAACAAATATCGTCCTTATTTTTAAGACATTCCGACCTGTCCTAATTGAATCCTAGAATGGGAAGTAAGAAGACAAGGTACACCAGAGCCTATGATGGTCATGTGTTCCTGTCACTCTGGACTTGTGGTTCCCAGCTCTGCTACACAATGGAAATCTCTGGAGAATCTCTAGAAATCCTGGTACCCAGACCACAGCCCAGAACCATTAAGTCAGGATCGCTGGGGTGGGTCCAGGTGGTTATGAGGCATGGCCAGGGCTGAAACTCGCTGCTTTTGTCTCTCTAGTACAAGGACTGGCAGGGCAAGAGCTGGGGGCCTGTGGGCACGTGGCTGCTGATGAGATCTGTGTCTGATGTTTCTGCTGCACTGTTGAAATGCAGCCTGGGCCAGTGAACGCTGCCGGTGGTAAGGAGCATGGAGTCTGAGCCATCTCCCACCCGGATGATCTCTGAGCCCCTCACACACTTTCATGCAGTAATGACAGGGCTGGGTGGGGGGGGGCCCAGGAAGAAATGCTACAGAATAGGGCTGAGAACACGCTCTGCTCCAAGACATAGTTCCTTACATGCACAGACCTCAACACAAAAGGCACCATTTACAGCTCATTCACTTTATGGACCCCACTTAAGTGATGAAGCTCTGTCTATATTGGGATTTTGATTACTGTGGGTTCCCAGAATGGAGGGCATGCTACAGATACACCATTAAAAAAAAATCACACCTCATGGTGTTGGGCCAGCTCTCACCACAGAGGCCACTTCCCTGCTAACAATTCCTTGGTGCTTGGGCGTTGATGAGGGACTTTAATGGATATTATCTGGGGGAGAATCAGAGCCTGGGCAAGGGAGGAATCTGTACAATACAGACAGTGAGAGGGAGGCTTGGGGAGGTGACCTGCCCAGTGTCACGCAGAGTGGAGATGGCCTGGGAATTTCCGCCTTTTCCCTCCCAGTTCGGGGCTCTTTCTCTTTCCCTGGGAGGGTTTCTGAACACAGAAGAGAGCTGGAGGGTTTCTCCCAGTGGGCTGGAGGGCTGGGAGAGGCAGGACCTCTTCCTAACACCTCTTGGAGAAGACAGACTCATGGTTATGGGGGTCACACCACGGTTCCTTTCCAGATGGGAATACTTCCAAACTCAGCGATTAAGCAAGATTAAAAACAAAAAGGCCCTCTAGAAAGGGGTTAACCTCATTTCCTCAGTGTAAAAACTGTCCTTGGCAGTTGGAAACGGCAGAGTTGACTCCACGGATGACTGATGCCCCTTACGGGGGTTATATACCTGTCCACACGTGCCCCTGGCAGGGATTTAAACTTTCCATGCTGTTCCACGCATCCTAAATCAAGTAGATCCATCCTGGCCCTTGGTGAAGCCTAAGAGCTGGCGAGGCTTATGTTAAATTGCCCTCTCTGGGCTCCTGCTCCTGGGCTGACAGTCACAAATTCCCCTTAATGAGCACTCCTGAAGTAACCACGGCAGCGCTGTGTGCTAAATTAAGATTCGAGAGCCCAGGCAGGGAGACGGAGGTGTTTGCTTTGGCTGAGAAGGTGCCTGGGCCCCGGCCTGTGTGTTTGCCTGGGTGCCCTGATAAGTGGGCTGCATATTAAGTGCCGCATGGTGGGACCAGAACCATCTGCTGTATGTCCTGAGAGGTCACGCCTGCTGGCCCTTTGGGACCTGGTGGCAGAGGGACCCGGTGTCAACCTGTCTTTGGCTTCCTTTGTGGCCCTGTCACTGAAAAGCCAGAATGAATATTCTTCCTTTCGGAATAAAAATTGAGCCGTGGAAGTTTTGTTTGCTTTGATGAATTACTTCCAGGCTGCTGTTGTTTGGAGAGCAAAGCGCCACAGCTGCAGGGTGGGTAAAGGCTGCGGTCACTCCCCTCCTGTCAATGCTGGTTCCTGTTCCTGAGGCTGAGAGAACTCCTGACAGCAGGGTGGGCACATCTTGGTAGTTGCAGCTTTTCAAGACAGTGTGGCCCAGTGGGGAGAGAGCAGAAAACCTGGGTTATGCTGGCTCTGCCATTTATCAGCTGTGTAACCTTGGGGAAGTGATTCAATCGCTGTGTGCCTCAGTTTCCTCACCTGTCAATAGGGGATCATAATCTTGGCCCTGCGTGCCTTACAGGAGCATTAAGAGCATCAAATGAAACAATAAAAAATGAAAACATTTACAAATGGTAATTTGCCGTATATATTTTAATACAAGTGCCTGCCCTTCAATCCAGCTCTCTGCACTGCCTGGGGACAGTGTTAGCAGGAGGACCCCGCTCTGACAGGGACCCGGACTTCTGCCTCTTATGTTTGGAGACAGATGATCACATCTCTCTTATATGTACAAAAGCTTAGTGAACATAAATTAAAGACATTGCTTGCTTGTAGGCTTCTCGAGGGGAGGAATGATGGTCGATTTCTATGGATTTGATACAGGGGAAGGGATATCCCAGCTCCAAAGGATCTCCTGCATATCCAAGCCTTCCTCCACTTGTGCCCCGGACACCGTCCCCTCTACTTTCTCAAGGAAGTTTTTCCTGCAGCTCTGCTCCCCTCTCCCACTGTAGCTTCAATTTCCCTCCTCTGCATGTTTCAGCACGTGAGCAAGTCTTCACAGGACCCCTTTACAACACATGAAACATCCCTCTGGGCTCCTGCTTCCCTTCAGCTCCAGCTCCAGTTCTCTGCTCCTGTCAATGCTCAACCTCCTAGAGGAGTTGTATCTGCTCACTGCCTCAGCCTCTTTCCCTTCCATCTCTCGCCAGTCCCCTGGCTAAATAGCGCTTGTCCATGACCACCCTGACATGCAAAATGACCTGCAGTCCACATTCCATCCTGCCACACTCTACTGGCCCGTCTCTCCTTGGAGCTTGTGCTTCTCCAGCTTGTGCCTGAGGCCATACCCACTCATCTGCTGTTCCTCCTTGCACCCTGGCAGTGCCTTCTCAGCATCGCTGCTTCCTCTCTCTCTCTGCAACTGTTGGAGAGCCCCAGGGGGCTGTTCTCAGCAATTTGAATGCCTCCATCTCTGCTCTTCAGAGGACACTGTACTCAGTCCTGTGGCTTCAGACACCATCCAGACATGACGACTTGCCCATTTCTTTTTCTAGCTTAGACTTTCTCTCTGAGCTCCACTCATGCTCACCTGTCTACTCGTCACCTCCTCTTAGACGTCAAACATCATCTGAAACTTCAAACGGGGTAGCCAGAACTCTCCATCCCTCCAGATCCTTGCCTCTGATGGCCATGCTTCCCTGCCTTTATCATTTAGCCATTCTCTTAGCTTCTCAGATCAAAAGCCCAGGAGGTGCCCTGACTCTCCTCTTTCTCTTGCATCTCACATTCAGTCTACTGGTGAGTCCAAGCCACAGTCATCCCTTGCTGGCACTTTCATGGTAGCCAGTTACTTGCTGGTAACTGGTCTGCCCTTGGCCCCTGCAATCTATACTACATATGACAAAGTGAGCTTTTTGAAGCATCAATCACATCATATCACTCCATGGTTAAAATTCTTCAGTGGGCTTCCACTGTACCCAGAATAAAATCCAAATCTCTTTCCTCTGTGCCTAAGGCTGGTGTGACTTGGTCCTTGTGCTCTTGCTCCCTGCCCTCCAGTCACTCTGGTCTCCTTCCCACCTTGTGGCCAAGAAACGCTTTCCCTTCAGACTTCTCGCTTTCCACTCTGTCTGCTAGGACTGTGCATTCCCAGAACGTGGCGTGCCTGCTCCCTTCTCATGATGCAGCTGTCAGTTTAAAGTTCTCTTCTCAGGTGAGGCCTCCCCAACCTACCCAGCTAAAAGCAGTCTTCCCAGTTACTGTCTACCACATTACATAGCTTAGTTATTTCATAGCACTTATTAGCCCCTCAAACGATCTTACTTATTTGTTGATGTGTTCATTGTCTGTCTCCTTCCTCCCCCTAGAATGTCAGTTTCTCACCTGCTGGGCTCTGTCTTGTTCTCTGCTGTAGCCCCAGCACTAGTAGTAGCTGGCATAAGAAGGCACCCAACACATACAGTGTTTGCTGACTGATTGGCTGTTCATTACTGTTCAGTGCCTGATACATATCATCAGAGTATTTGGGGCATAGATGGGGACTTGGAGATCACTGAATCCAGTCTTCTTTTTTAGACAAGGAAACTGAGAATGAGACAAGATTGCAGCAGAGCTGGGCTGTCCCAGGCCTAAGAAAGGACCTGATAGTGGTGCTGAGGTTGCCGGTCCTGGTGGTGAAGAGAGGATAGTAAGGAAGCAGGCTGGCGGCCAAGCAAGGCGAGGACAGCAGGACCAAGGCCGGCTCTCAGCTGCGGTGCTCCATCCATGCACAAATCTCTTCCTGCCCAAACTGCACACGGTTGGTGGAGAAGCTGAGTGCAGGCCCCGCAGGGCAGGCATCAGTCATTATACATCCAATCTGCCGGCCGATACCATCACGGCGGGGGCGCCTTTCTGGCAATGTGAAGGCAATGTTAAGCCTGCCTAGTAGCCTTTGGGTTATGGGGAGGAGACGAAGACAAAATGCAGGCCTGGGGTAAGGGGCCCTGGGGCTTGCCCTGTGGGTGTGTGGGGGATGGAAGGCAGAAAGAGAAAAGGCCCATCCACCGCAGATGGGAGATGGGCAGCTGCCAAGAGGATGGGGCTGGGGGTGGAGGGGGCAGTGATGCAGGCCGAGAAGAGCCTTCTTCTCTTCCTGTTGTGTGACACGCCACACTTACTTCCTCTGTGATTGTTACGTGTCCTCGGGCCTGGGCCTTCGAGTAGTGTTTACACTTGCAGCTTTTTGGCAAGAACCACACTCTGAGAGGGGAGTGAGTCTTCGAGCCAGGGGTTCAACGAGTTACCAAAACATCGCTCAGCCCCTTCCTGTTTGTAGATGGCTGAGCGAAGGAGACAGCTGACTTTGGGGACAGAGAACAAAGGAGCTGAAGATCTGGAAGAGACAGAGGGCAAGCTCTGCCAAGAGGGGCAGGAGCACCTGGGCCGCCCACTCACTTGGGCCTGTCTTGGTGTCTCTGATGCTGCCCCTTGAGGCTTTCTCAAGAAGGAATCGGAGGCTGGGCACATGTGAGTGACTGGTAGGCCAGTCCTGTGGCTTCAGGAACATGCAGGAAACTCCCTACTCCCCTCCCACCTCACTGTGTGCTCCCCACAAGTGTTGGTGACCTGTGGCCCTGGAGGAGCCACCAAAGGAGGTGAACTTACATTGCTTCTGCAGAATGCTCTGTCTGGCTTTGATGAAGGCCAGGATGTCCGAGTCCGTCTGGCTGTCTCCGGTGAGAGGGATGGATGACATTGGCCTCTTGGGGATGCTGGGGGCAACCATGTGTCACATTTTACTGCAGTTTACAACTGGACTCACCACTTGTCTTTCCAAAATGCTTTTCAATTTTTGGTGACTGATCTCACCCAGAAAGTTACATGACACAGCTGGCCTGCTTCTCACTCCCTCCTACATTCTCTGTGTGGCAGCCACACTAAGCCTTCTGTCATGCAAATTGGGTCAAGTCACTCCCTGCCATAGACCCTGATATGGTTTGGCTGTGTCTGCACCCACATCTCATCTTGAACTGTAGTTCCCATAATTTCCACGTGTTGTGGGAGGGACCTGGTGGGAGATGACTGAATCATGAGGTGGCGTCCCCTATACTGTTCTCGTGGTAGTGAATAAATCTCATGAGATCTGAAGGTTTCATAAGAGGTTTCCCCTCTCACTTGGCTCTCATTCTCCCTTGGCTGCCACCATGTAAGACGTGCCTTTCACCATGATTGTGAGGCCTCCCCAGCGACATGAACTGTGAGTCCATTAAGCCTCTTTCTCTTTACAAATTGCCCAGTCTCAGGTATGTCTTTATCAGCAGTGTGAAAACAGACTAATACAGACCCTTTAGTGGTTTTTCACCACTCATAGAATAAAACTCAAACTCTGTCCCATGACCCACCAGGCTGTGTGTCATATGACCCCGATTCAGTAGCTCCAGCTGCCCCCTCTTCTTTCAGTGACTTGCATTTACCAAGCCGCATCCAACCTCAGGACCTTTGCTCTGATGCTTCCTCTCCCTGGACTCCCCTTCCCCCAGCCGTCACATGGCGGCCGCGCTTTCTCTCACTGCCTTCTCTATCCTCTCACCACCACCCATCCTGTCCTCCCATCCCCGATTTACCCAAACCAGCACCCCATAACCTGGGGCCTGTCAACTTCTGCGCCCAGCTTAGATGTCATATCCTTCAGTATTGTATCCTCAGAGCATCCCCACTCCCCATGTGACTTAGCTAGTTGACCTCAAAGCAGAGATTACTATTCTCTTGTCTCTCCTTAAAAACAGAACCATATTTAGCTAAGTTGCCACAACTAAAAAAAACGACCTTTCCCAGACTCCTGTGCTGTGATGTGTGGCCAGGTAGCCAGGTGATGGCCAATGAGATTTGTAAGTAGAAGTGTTGTGGGGCAATCTCCTTAGAAAGGGAGGGCTGTGTGTGCCCTCCCCCATCCCCTTTTCCATCCAGCTTCTCCATATAGCATTCCCCTTCAGCAAACTCAGAGCAGTACATTTGCCTGGTCTTGCCAACTTTCCGTCTGTCCTCACCCCTGTGCCTCTGCACGGCAGGAGGCGGTAGCCACTTCCTTAGAAGGCAGTAAGGATGGTATGTAACAAGGGGCTGGCCATTCCCACAGGTAGTTTTGGGTGTTGGCTTTCCAGCTGCAGCCCAGCTGGAAGTGCTAAAGCAGAGTCCAGGCAGGCAGGGCAGTGTGAGCTGGTGAGAGGCTGAGCAGCCATTCTAGTTGGAGGATACAGACACCCATGGTGCTGATCAACTCTGCTAAGCCTGGAAGCAAATGCTGCTGGGTCTTGAGGCCAGGCTTGTCAGCTCTATGCTCTGCTCTGTGGTGGGGCTGCCCTGGGCTGGCTCTTTCGCTTTCTGGCCCCCCAGGTACATCTATTTACAAGAAGATATGAAGCAACTCTGCCCACACAGGGCCCTGGTGACTGTGGGAGAAAACCTCCCCGCTTTGAGTTGGCCTGTGTGAGAGATTCCAGGGAATTCCCAGAGGGCCAGGGCAGAGGCCAGACCTGGGCTCTGTCTGTGTGGCTACTAGACGAGGGGCTTTTTCAGGGAGTAGATTGGAGATGGAGGCCCACTCCGCCCACTGCAGGGGCTGTCACAGGCATTAAAGGAGAAGACCACAGACCTGTCTTCCAGTGGGGTGCTGGTGCTGCTCTGTTTCTGGCTGTGTGGACTGGGGCAAGGCGAGGGCAGGATTTTCCTGGCATTCACATCACTGCAAAACACAAACCAACAAAAGCAAAAGGAATGGGGGCAAATTTATAGAAGATAAATTCAGGGTTTGTATCTAGGAGCTGTTATGGACTGAATGCGTCCTCTCAAAATCCACATGTTGACACGCTAATTCCCAGTGTGATGGGGGGCCTTTGGGAGGTGATTAGATTTAGATGAGGTCCTGAGAGTAGGGCCCCTGCACTGGGATTAGTGTCCTTATAGGTATAAGAAGAGGATGAGAACCTACAGTGCATGCTCTCTCTCTCTCTCTCTGTGTGTCTCTCTTGGCTCACTGCAACTTCCACCTCCGGGTTCAAGCAATTCTTCTGCCTAAGCCTCCTGAGTAGCTGGGATTACAAGTGTGCACCACCACACCCGGCTAATTGTTTGTATTTTTAGTAAAGATGGGGTTTCACCATGTTGGCCAGACTGGTCTTGAACTCCTGACCTCAAGTGATCCACCCACCTTGGTCTCCCAAAGTGCTGGGAGAGACAGCACACAGCAAGAAGGAGGTGCCAGCAAGTGAGGAAGGAGGCCCTCAGCAGGAACTGAATCTGCTGTGCTATGGACTGGAGGTTTGTGTCCCTGAAAAGTCAGGTGTTGAACCAAATCTCCAATGTAATGGTAGTACAGGTGGGGCCTTTGGGAGGTGATTAGGTCATGAAGGCAGAACTCTCGTGAATGGGATTAGAGTCCTTATAAAAGGGGCATCAGAGAGCTCCCTGGCCCCTACCACCATGTGAGAATGCATCGAGAAGACAGCTGTCTATGAACGAGGAAGGGGGTCCTCACCAGACATCGAATCTGCCAGTGCCTTGACCTTGGACTTCCCAGCCTCCAGAACTGTGAAAAATAAACATTTGTTGTTTGAGCCACTCGTTCTATAGTATTTTGTTATAATGCCTGAGCAGACTAAGACAAGAGCCAAGAATCCTGTCTTGGATGGTTTACACAGTAATTTTCTTTTTTTCTTTCTTTCTTTCTTTTTTTTTTTTTTTGAGATGGAGTTTCACTCTTGTTGCCCAAGCTGGAGTTCAATGACGTGATATCCTGACCTCAGGTGATCCGCCCACCTTGGCCTCCCAAACTGCTGGGATTACAGGCGTGAGTCACTGTGCCTGGACTACACAGTAATTTTCATTGTTAGGGCATGCATCTGTTGGTTGTAGAAGCTGAACAAACGATGGCCACAACTGTTATTGATAGACATGCCAGGCTCTGTGAAAGTGCTCTGCAAACATCATGCCATTTAATCCTCTCAATGACCTAAGAGGTGGATGTCATCATCTCCATTTTATACATGAGAAAACAGGCTTAGAGAGATTAAAGAAATTCTAAAAGTTATCCAGCTGGTAAGTGGCAGAATTTGGAGCTACTCAGGATTCTTTGAGGCTCCAGAACCTGTGCTCTCAGCCACCATGCCTTCCAACTGGGCTTGACTCTATGGCATTCTGGGAACACACACTGGCCTACCCTGACCACGCTGCCTGCCCCTGGGACCCAGCTTCATGCTCTCTGAGTGAGAAGTCAGATCCAACAGCGCACTAGATGCAGCTGTGCCTGTTCACCTAGGCCGCTGACATGTGCGCCTTGCCTCGGATTCCCGGCCCAGTGCGGTGGAACCCAGAAGCTCCTCTTGGGAGGTGAAGAGGCAGGTGGACACGGCTGGTTGGAGGCCAGTGTATTCCACATGCCTGTGGTGACAAGGTCCCTACTCTAAGCTGTGCTGTAAGGAGATCTTCCTCGCTTCCTGCCTGGAGACAATGTCAGAGCTGGAAGAGGCCTAAGAAGTCACCTGGGTACAACCCTCCTTTTAAACTCTGGGGACACTGGGGCTGAGAGGCAGGCTAGGGTTAGAGACAGGTGAGCCGGCTCCGCGGAGTCTGCATCTTCTGTGCAAGGTACTCCACAGACCTGACAAACCGCGGGTCTCATGGCCCCTTCCCCGGCTCTGGCCTTCCGCCTTCCGATCTCAGCCAATGGCAAGGCTGCTTCCATAGGTCACGACTGTGGTCAAACAAGCAGGAAAAGACATCGGAGCCTGGGGAAGCCCCCCTCACCCACCAGTGTCCATTTCCTAGCAGTGGAGAGACTTTCCACCAGGTGCCCTTCATGGTGGCAGAGCAGAAATCTCTGTGCTGGGTCTAGTGAGGACTGCTGCAGGACCAGAGGTAGCCACAAGATGGCAAGCTCTGCACGCTTTTCTTTAGAGAACAGTGACCAATTCTCAAGGCTCCTGCAGAGTGGTTCCTGGTGCAGCCTGGAGAAGGGAAGGAGAAAGGGCTTTCCATCCTGCAAGTGCTTTCATTACAACGGGTCAAGGTCAGTTTGGAAGTTGTAGCAAATTTGCAAGACCAAGGCACTGGCACAAAAATGGCTCATTCACTCAATGGCTTCCCAGTGGAGCCATGGCTCAGGTTCCAGGGAGAGTTCACAGGTGCCAAACTACTGAAAGCTGGGAGGGGGTGGAAGAGGATGGAGAGATGGATGGGGCAGGGTAGAGGGCACGATCACACCGTGGCCAGTGGGGCCATCCGGTACCCTTTGAGGAGGCCCAGCTGCCCTGCCTGTTGCCTCAACAGCTCATGCAGGAGGGCAGTGGAATGGAAGGCTGGGGGCTCCCGAGGGAAATGACTCTTCAAACCCGTAAGCTGCTCAAGTGTCCTGTTCTTGGATGCCACAGCTTGGTTTCTGTAATTCTGGGGATGGTGCCATAAATGACCTCTGCCCTCGCCCTTTGCCCAACCAGCCTTTGACACTGATTTAATTTCTCATGTTGACGTCCCTCTGGAGAGAGAACATACCAGCCATCAGAATGAATTATCTTTCTTAAAAAGGATTAATAAGCCATATTAATAATAATTAGGCCTCCTGGGTTGCCAATCAGAGTGTTTAGTGGGATCAGCTTCCAGGGCCTGAGCATCCCTGGGGAAGTGATGAATCAGGTTTCTTTCAGAACCCAATGAGCAGAGGACCAGCGTCCCGCCGCCCAGTTCCCCGCCTGCGGCAGTTCCACAGGAACAGCCGTTCTGGAGCTCAGGCAGCAACTGCCGCTGGGCCCTCGCTGTCTCACCTCGCGGCTCTGACCGGGCACTGGAACGTTTATCTGCTCACAGAGTGACCGTGTCGGAGGGACCTTTGCACATCTTACAGATGGGGCAAGGGAATCCCAAAGTGGGGAGCTGGCTTGTCCAAGGGTGTGCTGCTCGAAGGGGCCATGACTGGGATTCATGCTATTCAAATCTCAATAAAGGGAACTCGTTGGAGGAGGTCAATAATGACGTGACACATGCCTTTGAAGTCCAAGGTTCTTGACTGCAGGGTTAAGGGTCTCTAGGCAAGCACATCCAGGGAGCATCTTAAGTTGGAATACCTAAGGAATGTCCAGGAATGCCCAAGGCCAAGACAAGGTGGAAGGAGCACTATTCTGATGGGTGGCACAGCAGACGGTCCCTGGAGGCCTTGTCCAGGGGCTACTCCTTAGACCTATTCTACTGTGGACTCTCTCAGAGATGCCAGCGGATAAAGGCTGGCAGTGGGATGGATCAACAAATAAGCAGTAAAGAGGCAGCCCTGGCTGCAAGGGAGCATGACAAAGGGAATGAAGCAGAGAGGACGAAGAAAAGGAGAAGGGGGATGTAAGATAGGAATAGGGACAGGCAGAGCCGACAATGGAGGGAGAGATGGGAGAAGAGGGGAGTGGAGGAGGGAAGGAGGCAGGGAGAGGGCAGGGGGAGCAGTGGGCAGAAGGAAGAAAAGGCACTCGCCATGGAGTGTGAAGGTTTAGGTTTAATCTGTGGCTCTTTTTTTTTTGAGACGGAGTCTCGCTCTGTCTCCAGGCTGGAGTGCAGTGGTGCGATCTCAGCTCACTACAACCTCCACCTCCCGGGTTCAAGTGATTCTCTTGCCTCAGCCTCCTGAGTAGCTGGGATGACAGGTGCGCACCACCATGGCTGGCTAATTTTTGTATTTTTAGTAGGGATGAGATTTCACCATATTGGCCAAGGCTAGTCTCGAACTCCTGACCTCGTGATCCACCCGCCTTGGCCTCCCAAAGTGCTGGGATTACAGGCATAAGCCACCGTGCCTGGCCTAATCTGTGGCTCTTTACGTTATTAACTACAGAGTCAAAGCATCTCATTCCCTTTTAGGGCCTCAGTGTCCTCATTTGCAGAATGCGGAGGCTGAACTCAGGATTTCTCAGCTGAAATGGTGAGGGCCAGTCACAGGGAATTCTGGGTTTCCAGACCTTAGAAGGTTGGCCTTTTAAGGCAACACAGTTTTGCCCCTTAAAAATCATAGCCTCTTGCGAAAATCAGACGCTGTGGACACATTGGAGAGCGGATACCCCAGGCAGGAGGATCTGGTGGTGGGAAGCACATAAAGAAAGCACCTTGTACAAAATATTACAAAATGTGGGCTGGTAAGTGCCAACACCTAGTAGATAACATAGTGGACATGTGTCCCTAAAAGGCAGTCATTGATCCTAAACAAAATTGCTGTGAGGAATGCGGGGAGTGCACGACTCAGACAGGCCTGGGTTTGAGTCCACCACGGATTAGCTGGTGACCCTGGGCAAGCTACTTCATCTCTCTGAGCCTGCGTTTTTTCACATGTCAAGTGAGGGACCATGACGTTGCTCGTGTGATTTGCACCTGGCCCATGAGGACCCTCTACGAAGGCTAGGGGATATTACCACCATCAGGCCAAGGCTGTCTCCCTTGGGAACGTATGAGCACCAACAGCGAATCCTCCGAGTGGGATGTGCACAGGGAATGTCTGAGATGCCCTGAGAGCCTGAGACAGGGTTCCCTACCCGCCTCACCCTGGCAGAGTTCTGTGAGCCCTTTACTACCAGCATCTAAAGCACGTGACAAGGATTTCTTTGTCAGAGGTGGAGCCCCTAGAGCTCTTCCTTTCCAATCTCTGGCGGGGTTACTTTTCCTCTCACCTGCCTAGTGTGACCATCCCATCCACGAATCCTGGCACTCCAACAACTGTTAGAGGAGGAAATATGGGACAGCCAGCCACTGGAGTTGAGGTGTTTTAACAAACACCGTTCAGGACACTCAGTGATCTCTTCCCAGGAATTAGAGCATCCAACCAGCACGCCAGCAGCCACCACAGGGGATGGGGCTGAACAGCCCTCTAGGGCTGCCTGAAAGCCATCTTCCCCAAGACCCTCCTGCCGGCAGTCACCGAAGGGGCTTGGGGTGGGGGTGGGGACTCTGGGAGCAGGATTTTGGGAAAAGCTCCTGTGGGTGATCTGATGCACACCTTTCAAATTCAAGGTTCTGAACACTAGGATTAAGCATTTTTTTTTGCAAGCATAATATATTTCTTTTCCTTTTTTTTTTTTTCTTTTTGAGACAGGGTCTCACTGCGTCACTCAGACAGAGTGCAGTGGTGCAGATCTTGGCTCACTACAGCCTTGACCTTCTGGGTTCAAAAGATCCTCCCATCTCAGCCTCCTGAGTAGCTGGGACTACAAGCATGTGCCACCATGCCTGGCTATGGGTCTGTGGGGAGGGAAGGATGCTTTTCATGTTTTTTATAGAGATGGGGTTTCACCTTGTTGCCCAGGCTGGTCTTGAACTCCTGGCTCAAGTGATCCACCTGCCTTAGCCTCCCAAAGTGCTGGGATTACAGGCATGAACCACTGTCCCTGGCCAAGCATAGTATATTTCTATCTTGCATCTATCAGACCCCTTGCTGACACTCCTGGCGCTCTCTCTTTCTCTTTCTCTCTCTCTCTCTCTCACACACACACACACACACACGCGTGCGCACATGTACACACTCCAATGTCTTTGAAGTCAAAGGAAAAATGAGAGACAGGGCTTTCTATTCCCTGAGCAGGATACTGCTACTAGTAGAAGCTACCCAAGAGATGAGAAAAGAGGATGGAGAAATAGCCAGGGGTGCCGAGCCTCACAACCAAGAGGAGAGCTTATTCTCATGGGGCAGATACATGAGGGGCTCAGCACAGAGCCAGAGCAGTGGCTGAGGAAGCTGAGTCCTCTTGGTTGTGTTTTTCAGATGTGCTGTGTGGAGTCCTGGAGTTTTAGCGAGAGGGCTCCGTGTGTGGAAGGAGGCAGGTATACAGGGGTTGCAATTCAAATTTACCAGCCTCTAGAGGTTGGCAGGTGCCCAAGTGAATGCATGGAGTGGGCCAGGTGCAGGGCACAAATGCTAAGCTGCCTGCATTGCCATGGCATAGTGCGGCTGCCTAGTTATTCTGCTTCTGCATTTTTAAAAATCCATAGACTATTATTTAGAGAAGTTTTAAGTTTACAGACAATTGAGCAGATAGTACAGAGAATTCCCTTATACTCCTCTTCCCTGCCTAACAGTTTTCCTTATTACTAACATTTTGTATTAGTGTGATAAATTTGTTATAACCGATGAATGAATATTGATACATTATCATGCACTGAAGTCCATGGCTTATGCAGGGCTTCACTCTTTGTGCTGTACAGCTCTGTGGATTTTGACAAATGCATGACATCATCTATGCAACATTACGATATCATACAGAATAGTTTCACTGCCCTAAAAATTCCCTGTGCTCCATCTAGTCATCCTTCCCTCCCTACAAGTCCATGACGATCACTGACTATTTCACTGTGTCCATAATTTTGCCTTTTCCAGAATGTTATATAGTTGGAATTATATAATACGTAGTCTTTTCATATTAGCATCTTTCACTAAGCAATATGCATTGCAGGTTCATAACTTTTCATGGCCTGATAGCTCTTTTTTTTTGAGATGGAGTCTTGCTCTGTCACGTAGGCTGGAGTGCAGTGGCTTGATCTCGGCTCACTGCAACCTCTGCCTCCTGGGTTCAAGCAATTCTCCTGCCTCAGCCTCCCAAGTAGCTGGGAGTACAGGTGCATGCCAATACCCTTGGCTAATTTTTGTATTTTTAGTAGATGTTGCGTTTCACCATGTTGGCCAGGATGCTCTTGAACTCCTGACCCCAAGTGATCCACCCACCTTGGCCTCCCAAAGTGCTGGGATTACAGATCTGAGCCACTGTGTCCGGCCTTGATAGCTCTTTCTATTGCTGAATAATATTCCATGGTTTGTTTATTCATTCACCTTTTGGAGGACATCTTGGTGGCTTTCAGTTTTGGGCAATTATAAATAATTTATAAATAAAGTTGCTATGAACAATCGTATTCTGGTTTTTTTTTTTTTTTGTGGACATAAGTTTTCACCTCAGTTAGGTAAATAACTAAAATGCAATTGCTGGATTTTATGGTAAGATCATATTGAGCTTTGCAAGAATCCATCAAACTGTCTTCCAAAGTGGCTGCACCATTTTGCATTCCCACCAGCAATGAATGAGAGTTCCTATTGCTCCACATCCTCACCGGCATTTGGAATTGTCAGTTTATTTTGGATTTTAGCCATTCTAATATGTATGTAGTGGTATCTCGTCGTTGTTTTAATTTGTATTTCCCTGTGTGACACAGGACGTTGTGTACCTTGTCATGTACTTATTTGCCATCTGTATCCCTTCTTTGGTGAAGTGGCTATTCAGATCTTTTGGCCACTTTTATATTGGGTTGTTTATTTTCTTATTGTTGAATTTTTAGAGTTCTTGTATACTTTAGATACAAGTCCTTTATCAGATATGTGTTTTGCAAATATTTTCTCCCAGTCTGTAGCTTCTCTTTCAATTCTTTTAAAAATATCTTTTGCAGAGTGGTGTTTTAATTTTAAATAAAGTCCAACATCAATTTTTTCTTTCATGAATCTAGATTGTCTTCCAAAACACCAAGCTAGCCAAACAAACACCAGGCTAGCCAAACAAAACACATCAAGTCAGTTATTGATCCTGGGCTCAGGGGCTCACATAGGAGCTGTGTCCTAAATCCAGAATATGAGGCAGTGAGAGGGCACTGGGTCTGGGATGGCAGCGCTATAGCCCCGGGCAGATGGGCCCAGCGGCTCCTTCCCCAGTGCGGTGTCCGGCATGTAGCAGATGCTGGAGGGATGGACTTCAAGATGGCACTATGCCAGCCACAATGGGCACTATGCTATGTGCCAGTTCCTACTGCTAAGTGGAGCTAAGTGTGATGCCCAGACCCATAGGGGTGCCACTGCTCTGCAGCAGGACTGCTACTGAGGCACACTGAAATTGCATGGCTTCTGCTTTCACATGGGTCCAAGCCCAGATTGAGAGAGGATGATGGCATGACCAGTCTACATAAGGCCCCCGAGAAGGGTCATGTGGACATTTGCTCCCTCCTGTTGCAACATAGCTTAGCCCTGAAGGCCATCTGGGATGGAAGGCATGGCTAGCATGTGACCTGCTGCCCTGCAACAGTGACCTGCTGGCTAGCTGAGTTGCCACCCTCCTGTCTCAGGCTGCCCTTGAAGGGTACACAGACCAAGTTTTTAAGCCCCCACCTTGTTCAGCATCCATGTTGTGGGGCAGGAAACTGAGGGTTGAAGACCCAGGGAGACCCCCAGTCTGGCGACTGTGGAAGCAGGTTTGGTGGGGCTGAAAGTGTTTAGGCTTGGACAGATGATCATATCCCAGATTGGCTCATGTGAGACATCTATCCATTTGGAAAAAAGAAGTTATATTCTTACCTCATCCCATATGCAAAGATACATTGTAAGATTAAAGATCTAAATATAAAAACAAAAATGATGGAGGAACTAGAAAAAAATATGGAATAGGTGACAAAAGCTGCTTTCTAGCTGAATGACCTTGGTACAAGTCATTTGACCTGTCTATTTCTCAGTTTCCTAATCTGGAAGCTGACAATGATTATAATAGGGCCTGCCTCAAAGTCATGGTGGTCACTAATTGGGTAAACATTGGGAAAGCCCTTGAGAGAGTGGCACACAGCAAGCAGCCTAGGACAGGACCTGCTGCCCCACCATGCAATCAACACTTGCTGCTATACCATGATTTCATTACTTTTAACAGTCTATAGGTAGAAAAGTGCTACCTATAAAAGTGTTTTCTTTTGCATTGCTAATGAGCACCTGTCTTCCATGAACTGCCTGCCCATGACCATTTAAAAAATGTTGGCCAGGTGTGGTGCCTCACACCTGTAATCCCAGCACTTTGAGAGGCTGAGGTGGGAGGATCACTTAAGCCCAGAAATTCAAGACCAGCCTGGGCAACAAGGTGAGACTCTTCCTCTACAAACAATTTTTTTTTTTTTAAATTAGCCAGGTATGGTGGCACATGCCTGTGATTCCAGCTACTCAGGAGGCTGAGGCAGGAGGATTGCCTGAGCCCAGGAGGTCGAGGTTGCAGGGAGCCCTGATCACACTGCTGTACTCTAGCATGAGTGAGAGTCAAACCCTGTCTCAAAGAAAAAAAAGTGTTTTTCATTTCATTGATCCATAGGAGTTGTTTGTATTCTGCATATTGATCTGTTGTTATATATATACACACATATATATGTATCTATATACATTAAACATTTTTTTCTTTAAGTACAAAAACAAAGGCACTCCAAAAAATTAGAATACAGGCTGAAGTGCTGGCACCAACAGCCAGATTGGAGGGTCTGGGAAAGTCCAAGGAAAATCTCAACCTGGTGTTGAGGGCTCACTTGCTGGCCTTTTAATTTTAAGAAGAGTTTTTTTTTTTTTTTTTCTTTTTTGAGATAGAGTCTTGCTCTGTAGCCCAGGCTGGAGTGCAGTGGTGTGATCTCGGCTCACTGCAACCTCTACCTACTGGGTTCAAGCGATTCTCCTGCCTCAGCCTCCCGAGTGGCTGAGATTACAGGCACGCACCATCACATCTGGTATTTTTGTATTTTTAGTAGAGATGGGGTTTCACCATGATAGCCAAGCTGGTCTTGAACTTCTGACCTCAGGTGATCCGCCCGTCTCAGCCTCCCAAAGTGCTGGGATTACAGGCGTGAGCCACCGCGCCCGGCCAATAGTTGTTTTTTAAGAATACTTTTTTTGGCCGGGCGCGGTGGCTCAAGCCTGTAATCCCAGCACTTTGGGAGGCCGAGATGGGCGGATCACGAGGTCAGGAGATCGAGACCATCCTAGCTAACACGGTGAAACCCCGTCTCTACTAAAAATATACAAAAAACTAGCCGGGTGAGGTGGTGGGCACCTGTAGTCTCAGCTACTCGGGAGGCTGAGGCAGGAGAATGGCATAAACCCAGGAGGCGGAGCTTGCAGTGAGCTGAGATCCGGCCACTGCACTCTAGCCTGGGCGACAGAGCGAGACTCTGTCTCGAAAAAAAGAATACTTTTTTTTTTTTTAAAGAATAGTTTTAAATGTACAGAAAAGTTGGAAAGATAGTGCACAGAGATCCCATGTAGCCTGTATACAGCTTCCCCTATTGGGCAGTTTTACCTTAGTGTGGTGCATTTGCCACAATCACTGAACCGATGTTGATACATTGTTATTAACTAAAGGCCATACTTTATTGGACTTTTCTTAGTTTTTCTCTAAAGCCTTTTTCTGTTCCAGGCTCCCACCCAGGACACCACTTTACATCTAGGTGGTGTGTCTCCCGAGGCTCCTCTTAGCTGTGACCGAGTCTCACATTTGGTTTTCTGGGGACCTTGACAATTTGAGGTATGCTAGTCAGGTGTTTTGTAGAGTGTCCTTCCATTGGGAAGTGTCTGATGTTTTCCTCATTCTTTGACTGGTGTTATGGGTTTCTGAGACGAAGGCCACAGAGGTTGAGTGCCACTCTTATCACATCATATCATGGGGACTGTCTGACACCTTTTTTTTTTTTTTTTTTGAGACGGAGTCTCTCTCTGTCACCCAGGTTGGAGTGCAGTGGTGCGATCTCGGCTCACTGCAACCTCTGCCTCCTGGTTTCAAGCGATTCTCCTGCCTCAGCCCCCCAAGTAGCTGGGATTACAGGCGTGTGCCACCACACCTGGCTAATTTTTGTATTTTTAGTAGAGACAGGGTTTCCCCATGTTGGCCAGGCTAGTCTCGACCTCCTGACCTCAGGTGATCCACCCACCTTGGCCTCCCAAAGTGCTGGGATTACAGGTATGAGCCACTGTGCCTGGCCCTCTGACACCTTTTTTAAAGCCCTATTTTATATTTCCAATGTGAGGGCTCAGAACCCCTTCAAACCCAAAGGATTGCTCCTTGGTGGCAGAGATAGAGGCCCCACACGTACTGTCCTGGTCTCTGGCATCGGATGGACAATGGCAGGAGGCATGCATCATTGGTAATACCCCCTGGGTTGTGTGGTTGGAAACAGACAATAACATGGTTGTGGGGAAGTAGAGTCCCTGCTGGTCATCCCATCATTTAGGGAGACTGGCTCTGGGCCATCTTCATGTGTTATTGGAGGCTGCCTGAATCCTGGCTAGGATGAAGAGCTCTCCTGTGTCTCAGTAGGCTGGCTACCCACTGTTCCACCACCACCGTCCCCGAATCCCCTCTTCTCCCGCTATGACCCTGTTCCATTCCTGCCAACCTCTTCTTCCCACTCAGGAGACAGGACCAGGGCTTGATTGTGAAACTTCTTGTCTCTTGTTACCATGGCAGTAGGTCTACTGGTTATCAGAACTAGGGACTGAAGGGGTGTGCACTCCAACCAGCTTGAAAGTCACTGTCCTGAGTATCTACGACTAATTAAAGGGTAAAAGGAATTCATCCTTCTGGATCATACGGCTTCTCAGGAGACATGAGAGCCACAGGAATAGGTTAAAGAGAAAGGTAGGGAGCCTTTTCTGGGAACTCTAACACCTCTGGTGAGTTCTCACCTTACCTTTTGTTAGAGAAGAGTTGGGACTGTTCATGCTGGGAGTCAGATGTCTGGAGAAACGGCTTCGTGTGATCGAGTGAGTTCACTGCTGGAGACTTTACCTGTTGGCCCCAGAGGGAGTTTCACAGTGTTAGCTTGAATCTAATGCCATAGGAAGATGTTCTTGATGTAATTCTTTTTTTTTTTTTGAAATGGAGTCTCGCTATGTCGCCCACGCTGGAGTGCAGTGGCGTGATCTCGGCTCACTGCAACCTCCGCCTCCCGAGTTCAAGCAATTCTCCTGCCTCAGCCTCCCGAGTAGCTGGGATTACAGGCGCTCGCCACCACACCCAGCTAATTTTTGTATTTATAGTAGAGACGGGGTTTTGCCAGGCATGGCCAGGCTGGCCTCGAATTCCTGACCTAAGGTGATGTGCCCACTTTGGCCTCCCAAAGTGCTAGGATTACAGGCGCGAGCCACAGTGCCTGGCCTTGATGTAATTCTTAAGGGGAACAAGCCAGCTATAAAAGTTAGTGTACACAACGTGTATGGCCAAAAACAAATCTAGACATGGTAATGACCATAATGATGGGCGTCAACATATTGTCTAGGGATGGTAGAATTATGGGTAATATTTAATTTATGCTTTATGCTTTCCTGTGCTTTCCAAGTTTTCCAAGTTGAACAGGTATTCCTTTTTAAAGATAGAAAAGAAATGTTTAAAATGTTATCTTCATTCTTCAAAAATACTTTCTGGTTTTGCTTCTCCTTGTCCCAAAACCCCCCTACTAAAGTCAGGAGACATCCACCGAGCACTTTGTGTAGGGGAACAGCTCTGCCATGGTGCTCTGCAAGTTGCACGACCCCACATAGGCCTCAAGAGCAAGGCATACATCACAGCTGGTCTAAGTCTTGGCAGAATGCCCTGTAACCCTCCTGGAACGTGAGCCATACAGGAAGCTTGCGAGTGGTTGCTACTAGGTTATTTCCCACTTGCTTCCCCATCTTCCCAGAAGGTTATCCTAGAAGTTTCTTGTCACCTCCCTTGTTCCGATAAGGTTTGGAGCTTTCGGCCTCTGCCCACTCAGGGTACAGCTGCAGACTATAGAACTGCTCAGAGGCAGCATGGAATTGGCCCCTCTGTACCGGTGTATCCCACCATCCCCCTTGCTGTCATCTGGTCCCTTTTGTTTCAGTGACATCCTGTGGTGCAGAGGACACATGAAGCTGACACCCTTGCCTACTCGGGCTTTTGCTGTCTCTGTAAGTCATACACTGTCTGAATGTGTCAGCTTTGCCTGGACACTTCCGAGTTTCACTGGATGACCCTTGTCGACCGGTCAGTGGTGGACTCCCTCGGGCGCCAGCTGGGGAAGGCCCATTCACTGATGAACTTGCTAGGAAGGGCTCTTAACCTGGGGTCCACAGACAGAATCCAGGGGCTCTGCCAACGTGGATGGGAACCAATCACATCAGTATTTTCCCTAGCTGCTACCTGAAATTATTTCTTTCAGTGATAAGTGTAGACAACAAACCACAGAAGTATTAGCAATAGCTGTGACTTTGTCACCCACAGAAATCAAGCATATTTTCATATCACCTGACGGTTGGTGCAGAGATCTTGAAATATTGTGTCATTTCATCATTACTTTGAAGTTATGATAAATATTGGGCCCACACCTAGATCTTATTAATTAATGCATTTTAAAAGTGGTACATGTATTCCCAGACCATAACTCAGAATATTTTGATAACCGTATTTCATTCTAACTAGTTTTCTTTGTTATTCATGTATTTAATTTTATCCAAATATTCTTCTCTGTTGTCCTGCCACATGGCCACTTGGTATCACACTGGTTATTGCTTGGCTATGTCCTTGGCAAATCATCTTCTCTGGCTCTCAGATTTCTTGTCCTTAAAATGAAGGGATCAGCCTGTCAGATAATCACTAAGCGTTCTGCCAGCCAGACAAGTGATCTGATTGTGCGTATTTTGGCATTTCTGCTGTGCCACAACTGAAGCGTTCCATGAGGAAAACTGAAACTGGGATGTTGTGCTTACACTTATGGACAGGTTATTTCAGCTTTCATCAAACAGAAAACTTCTAAGAATTTGTCTAGAAAATATGGAAAAAATTATCTACACATTATGTTTTGAGTAAAAACTAGAAACCACCTAAATATTCAACGATAGGAGATTAAAACATATTTATGTGATGGAACAGAAACAGCCATTAAAACAATGCTGTAGGATAATAACATGAAAAAATAGCTATGCTATACAATTAATTTTTTTGTTTGTTTGTTTTTGAGACGAAGTCTTGCTCTGTCGCCCAGGCTGGAGAGCAGTGGCACGAATTCGGCTCACTGCAAGCTCTGCCTCCCAGGTTCACGCCATTCTCCTGCCTCAGCCTCCTGAGTAGCTGGGACTACAGGCGCCCGCCACCTCGCCCAGCTAGTTTTTTGTATTTTTAGTAGAGACGGGGTTTCACCATGTCAGCCAGGATGGTCTCAATCTCCCGACCTTGTGATCCGCCTGCCTCGGCCTCCCAAAGTGCTGGGATTATAGGTGTGAGCCACCACGCCTGGCCTACAATTAATTTTTTAAAAGCCATTTGTGATACTTGAACAGCTATATGATTTATTATTATTATTATTGTTTTGAGACAGGGCCTTGCTCAGTCACCCAGGCCAGAGTGCAGTGGGTCTATCACTGCTCACTGCAGCCTTGACCTCCCAGCCTCAAGCACTCTGCCCATCTCAGACTCCCAGGTAGCTGAGACTATAGGCACATACTACCATGCCTGGCTAGTTATTTTTATGTTCATTTTGGTAGAGACAGGGTCTTGCCATGTTACCCAGGCTGGTCTTGAACTCCTGGGCTCAAGTGATCCTCCTGCTGCAGCCTTCCAAACTGCTGGGATTACAGGCATGAACCACCGTGCCCAGCCTGATTCTATTTGTATAAAAACGTATGGATATATATGCATAGAAATCAAGGTAAAAGAATATAATCAAACATGTTAATATCAATTACATTTAAGTAGGGAAATTATGATTTTTACTTTCTTTGTGTTGTTCTGCATAGCAAAATTTCTATAATTCATATTCACATATATATGACTGTGATAAGAAAAACAATAAATGTTGTCAGTAGGAAATCACTGGAGAATATCACACAAAGCATTGGCGGCAAACCCACTGAGTTTTGGGAGCTGCATCTTTTATCCCTGATTTTTCCATTAATCAGGCAGAATTTTAGGCATGAGAGCAAGGAAACAATGAACCCCTGACCTTCCGTCATCCTTGTCACTACAGTGAGCACCTGCTTCATGAGCAGGGGCTGAGAACACAGGGGCCTGTGGGCCAAAGCCGCCACTGTGTCTCTTGACAGCCCCAGTGGGGCTGCGTGACTGGTCCCTGCCCAGCTTCCCTGATGTTCCCCAGGCCATACCTGCAGGTTGGTGGCCTCCTCTGCCCACCAGACTTCAAACTCTTTCTGTAGCTTCACCTTGGCTTTGTCCATGAGCAGCTGCAAGTGCTCGATCTCCACCTTCAGGGCTTTCAGGCGAGTGAACATTGTTTTATACCTGCGGTGGAATTGGGGAAGAGTCAGTGCACTGCTGTCTTGAAAGCATGGCATGGAGCGGGGGCTGTAAATGAATCCCGTGTCTCAGAATCCTGGCAGAGCTGCCCTGGTGCTCAGGGACTGGGACCATACAGGAGCTTCGGAGGCCAGGCTACGGCACCAGGGTTTGAGTCCATCACAGAGAAGCAGAGGGAGACATTTTGGTCCAGTAGGCCCATAGGAATCTGTGTGTGAGATGAATGACCTCTCCCCCAAGAATGAAAACTGCCATTTGCTGAGACTTACTAAAGCATAAGCATTGCTGCAGGCACTCAAAATACACAAGCTCATTTAATCCCCTTACAACCCTATGAAGGAGATACTATGATTATCACCTCTATTTTACAGATTCAGAACCTGAGACAGGTATGAAGAGGTTATATAACTTGCTCTATGAGACAGAGATAACTGAGGAGCCAGGATCTGAACCCAGGTGGTCTGGTTCTAGAACCACAGTCTTAACTGCTTCACCATTCCACTGGCTCACCTTCATGCTGAGGACCAAAATTAACACTGTGCTTATGAATGCACACATATATTGGTTTTGGGAATGCTAGAATGAATCAGAAATTGTCCAACAGGAAACAGTCCAATAGACAGGCCGAAGATATAAGTTGGCCTCTAAGATGACACTGAGATTGGAAATGTGGGCCAAGGGGACAAGATGAAGATGGAGTAAAGACACAAGAAGAATGGGTTGGAGGCTGGGTGCAGTGGCTCACGCCTATAATTCCAGCACTTTGGGAGGCTGAGGCGGGTGGATCACCTGAAGTCAGGAGTTCGAGACCAGCCTGAGCCTACATGGTGAAACCCTATCTCTATTAAAAACACAAAGTTAGCTGGGTGTGGTGGTGCATGCCTGTAATCCCAGCTACTCTGGAGGCTGAGGCAGAATTGCTTGAATCCGGGAGGTGGAGGTTGCAGTGAGCTGAGATCGCACCACTGCACTACAGCCTGGGAAACAAAGTGAGACTCCATTTCACAAAAAAACAAACAAACAAACAAACAAACACCAAAGAAACAAAACAAAAAAAAGAATGGGTTGGAAAGAAACTGAGGAAAATGAACAAAGCGAGGAAGAAGAGAAGGTGGACGACTGGGGAGGGCCCCAAGGCAGTGGAGAGCGACAGCAGCGTGTGGGCTCAGGTAGTCAGGGCTTTCTGTAGGAAGACACCTGCACATCTGCCAGGAGCCACCTGAAGACCAGCACCTGGAGCTTTGATCTCCTAGGTGTGGGTAGCGGGGCAGGGGAGGTGCATGCCAGGTCAGCTGGGGGTTGGGGTGAGGAAGGGAGGGTGCTGCAGTGACACCACCAGCTCCTTGAGGCAGGAAAGGTGACTTTAGTCTCTCCAGAGCCTACCCATGGCATGGGGGAGATAGCACACATGTGCTAAATGCATCAATGAATGAATGGATGCAGCTTGATCAGCATGTGGAGCAAGATTCGATGACCACGCTGTATACCAGGAATGGCTACATGTCTGTTTATGCTTGAGGCTCCTCACTCTGTAAGTGAAGTCGTTTGGAGACCCCAAATGCCTGCAGCTGCGTGAGAGTATGACGTTCTCAGGACTCGGAGGGAAGTGGGCTTCAGCCACAGGCATGCGGAAGACCACTGTGGTCATACTTCTTGGCTCCCATAGGTGGCAGCAGTGGACAAGCCCAGCTGCTTCCCGGGCCTGGCTTGGCTTGTTCTACATTCTAACCTCACACTGCCTGGGGTCCTGCCTTTCACACCTGCCTGCTCAAAGGCAGCCCCTCCTCCTCCTGCTATTCTAGGATCCAGCTGCTGGACCCACAAGTCCCTGAGTAGCTGCAGCCTTGGGCAGCTCCAGGATGACACTGAGACCCTGGGAGGCTGGGCTCGGGCTGTGTGTGGCTAAAAGGAAGGGCACCTTCTCTTTTCTTCCTCCAGTTGTGATCGCAGCTTCTCCTCCTGCTGGTCTGGCATCAGAGGCACCGCCATGTTTTCCGAGATTCCTGTAGAAGGAACGCAATGGGATGGTGAGAAAGAAAGGTAAAAGGAAAAAGGGCAGATGACAGAGTTCAAGGGCACTCCAGGAAGAAGGGGGCGCCTGTGAGTTCCTTCTGGGGCCTCTTGGTGGCAACCTCTGCTCAGCTGAAAGCCCTGAGAGGAGCGGCTTCCAGGGTTATTGTCCCTCTGCTGTCCCTCCCACTGCCAACATCTGTCACTGGAAGGGAATTCTCCCTCTACTAATCTTTTCACTATTGAGCTCATTCATTTCCTGTTGAGTCTCCAGGGAAGATGCAAAATAGAATTTCCCCATCCTCTGATAAAGAGCCCTTCAGGGCTGGGCACGGTGGCTCATGCCTGTAATTCCAGCACTTTGGGAGGCCTAGGCAGGCAGGTCACCTGAGGTTAGGAGTTCAAGACCAGCCTGGCCAACATGGTCAAACCCCATCTCTACTCAAAATTCAAAAATTAGCCGGGCGTGGTGGCAGGTGCCTATAATCCCAGCTACTCTGGAGGCTGAGGCAGGAGAATCGCTTGAACCAGGAGGTGGAGGTTGCAGTGAGCCAAGATCGCACCATTGCACTCCAGCTTGGGTAACAAGAGAGACACTCAATAAGAAAAAAAAAAAAAAAAAAGCCCTTCACAAACAAGGAAATCTCTCTAAACCATCTGACATCTTTCTCTGCACAAGTGGAGTGCTGAATTTCCAGCCTCAGAATCGTGTCTCCTGTTTTTCACTCCCTCTGTAGCAGTGGTTCTCAAGCCTGATGAACTCAGGCCATGTTAATTCACAACCAGAGTTGAGCCCAAGCCTTGGCGACCGGATCATGACGGGGCCGGGGGAGGGCTGAGGACGTCAGCAGGTATCAGCTGCTGCGCGTGTCTGGGTCCCTCTGATGCCAACCTCTGTCTTCCCCCACGTGACCGCCACTGGTTGCCTGCTCTGGCTAGTGTGCTCATCTGAAGCCGGCTCTCTCCTAGCCCAGAGTATGGGGACTTTTTATTCTCCTAGAAGTCTCTTCGTGGTTGCTCTGCTTTTCTGAGCTCCATAGACAACATCTTAGAAGTCACACAGCCCTGCTTTTTACTCCATGTAGGGGAGATTCAGCTGTGGTCCACATGCTTCCAGACATGCTCATACTGAATCCTTATAGTATTTATTTGCCGTAAGTGTTATTACTCCCATTTTACAGATAAGGACACTGAGGTTCAAAGAGGGTAAACTGCCCAAGCTAGGTGGCTAACTTCAGGAACCTTGGATTCAAAAATCCCTTTGAGAACATTTCTGACAGAAGGTCATCTGCTTTCTGCTCAAATACTTCCAGGGATGAGGAGCTCACTACTTGGCAGGATAGCACATTTCATGGTGGACAGCTCTGTTTCCTCCTACTTTTGAGCCAAGACATTTCCCACTAACTTCTTTTCACCTCTACTTTGGCTCTTTGGAGCAGCATAGCATATTTTTCTTCTTAATCCGATGGTCCTTTAAATATCTGAACGACAACATCAAAATACCACATGTGTCTGGAACTTTTTTTTTTTTTTTTGAGACGGATTCTTGCATTGTCACCAGGCTGGAGTACAGGGCGCGATCTCCACTCACTGCAACCTCTGCCTCCCAGGTTCAAGCGATTCTCCTGCCTCGGCTTCCTGAGTAGCTGGGACTACAGGTGCGCACCACCACACCCAGCTAATTTTTGTATTTTTAGTAGAAACGGGGTTTTACCATGTTGGCCAGGCTGGTCTTGATCTCTTGACCTCATGATCCACCCGCATCGGCCTCCTAAAGTGCTGTGATTACAGGCGTGAGCCACTGCGCCCAACCCCCCTTTTTTTCTTAGACTGACTCCTGCTCAATCTCTCCCCTGAAGTTTCAGCGACCTGGTTACTTTCCCATTTATCTTAAGTATGAAGCCTAGGTCTGGACATAATAATTCCATAGGTCTGAAAGGTACAGAGTAGAGTAGGGCTCCTCTTACCTTTTAAAAATTTAAGCTCTATATTTTTGTAGCAGGTGAATTACTAACAATGACCATTTATTGGGGGCTTTCTGTGTGCTAAGTTCTGCCAAATTCTACTAGGCACTGGTCGAGGTCCTCTATGTACCCTATCGCTAATTCTCAAAACAACCCTTCAAGGATGGCATTGCCATCTTGTTTCAACCAGATTCTTAGTCTCAGAGAGGGCCGTGGATAACCCAAGGTTACACAGCTGCTAAATAGCAGAGCTGGGACGTGAACCCATTTGTTTTTTTCTGATTCCAAGGAGCTAAAGGTTTCTACCAGACAGCCTCCCCAACACTGCTTGTGATTTTTAGCAGCTCTGTCGTGGTTGGCCCCTGTTAAGCTTGTGGTCAGTTTTAAAACTTGCATGTTTTTTTAATAAGTGATTTTGTCAAAATGCATTCTGTTTCAGTGTGATTGTCCTTTCGATCCTGAAGGTACCACTTTACATTTATTGGCAGCCTAGCCTGCTGGAGGTCCTTATTTTGTCACGTCATTATTCTTCCCCTTTGACTTCCTTACCCATTTGTTACCTGTGTTTTTTATGTCATTAGCTTATTGATAACTATGCTAACTGGATCATGGTTCTGTCTGTCATCTTCCAGGTGCCAGTGACCCCCTTTTCCTTGTGTCAATTGCCAACTTTAAATTGACAGGAAGAGCAAGTGTCTTATTTCATTATCTAAACACAGGAAATGCAGATACCATCGACATCCCACCTGAAGTCCACACTGTCATCTGTGTTCGTGCAATTTACTGGTTCAGATGAGGCAGCCCGCCTGTCCACATCACCCTCAGCCCCCAAGTCTCAGGCACAGGAAGCTCTCAAGGGCAGAGATTGGGGTCCTCCTGCTCTGAGTGTCTTCCCCCAGTGCTGTGTTCAGACTCCATGTATAGGGTGCACTCAGTGCCTTGCATGTTTGCTGGTCTTGTCTTCTTTGAAAGTCGTCAGACAAAATAAACTGAAGGAAGTATCTTAACATGAAACTGACAACGGCAGAACTTTCAATGGACAAATTATTTCCTTTTTAAAAAGTTTCAGAAATGGGCCCAGGTATCTTCCAGACTGCTAAAAAATAACACTGTGAATCTCCTTCCTCCTTTTAACACTTTTGTCCCCACCCCAAGGGCACCCCTGAGAAATTCAGTGAAGCCCCCCTCTGCTGTGACTGGCTAGACGTCCTGCTGCAAGCCTAGCATGTGAGAGGCTGCTGGAGGCAGGTGGAGGAAGAGCTGCTGGACTCACACAGGCCCATCTCACCCGGCCAGAAGAGGCGGTCTCCAGGGCTTCGTGAACAGACAGCAGAAGGTAGAAGGGCCGGCCGGGCCGGCCTGCTCTTCCGTATAAAGGCCGCGGTCACCCCGTGTGAACGCAGAGCCCCTCTGTAGGAGGCAGGCTCTTGCCTTGCCCCATGGCTGGTTGTCTTTTCCTTGGGCATCTTGCAGGTTCCCCCGCAGGTCACAGCGTCTCAGGTGCCCTGGAAGTGTGTGGGGTGTTCAGGAGCCTTAGGCAAGGAGCACATTCTGAATGCCTCTGACACAAGCATGGAATGATAACATCAGCGCCATCTGAGGAGTCACTGGAGCCCAGTTCCCGCTCAACACCGCTTTCATTCTCACCACCCCAGCTGGCAGACATGATCACCTCTGCTTCAGTCCGGAAGACCAAGGCTTAGGGTGACTAGGTGGCTTGTGCGATGCCACAAAGCTACCAAATAGCGCCAGGCTTTGGATCCAAATCTAGTCACTCATCTGCTTATTTAACAAATGTTTATCGAGCATTGACTATGTGTCTGCCCCTGTTCTAGGGGGATTTCAGGGGGGAAGACAGACACTAAAACAACAAATAATTGAGTCTGCAGCATCATGCCGGGAATCGGAAGGTGCTGTGAGGAAAGACAAAGCGGGGTAAAAAGACAGGATGACAGGGTGGAGGGCTGCCATGCTAGATGGGGGGTGAGGGCCTCTAAGCGGGGGGACATTTGAGCAGTGGCCTGAATGGAGGGAGGGAACAGGCATGCAGAAATCGGGGCGCAGAGTGTACAACAGTAAGTGCAAAGGGCCTGAGGTGTGAGCCTGCTTGCTGCATCTGACAACAATGAGAAGGCCAGGGCGCCTGAGTGGTTGGTAAGGGAAATCGTGGTGGGAGCTGAAGTCGGTGAAGAAACTGAGACCAGACCCTGGCAGATCTTGTGAGCCATGGTAAGGACACTGGCTTTGAGAGAGATGGGAGGCTGGAGTATTTTGAGGAGAGGAATAGGCTCGATCTATTCCTTTGAAAGCTTTTGAGTGTTTTTGTGTTTTGTGTTTTTTTGCTGATCAAGACAAAGCTACTCCAAACTGAACAACAGTTAATGTGGAGGTGGCGCCAGGAAGCTGGGAGTCTGTTGAAAGGGTCTGGGAAAGAAAGCTGGGGCAAGGGACCTTGGGAAGCCAGAATGAGGGCACAGCACACCCCACGACACAAACTACCCACGTTGTCATGACAACCAAATGGGCCTGCTGCCCGAAGTGATGTTTGCTTGGTGCAATGCATTGCAGCCTCACCAGGAGACAGCCTCTGGCTGCTTCTGATGTGTTCTGAGGCTTGGCTCATCAGTAACCTCTGAAGAGAAATAGGGGCTGGGAACTCAAAGGGAACCAAACAAAAGCGACTGAGCAAGAACAGAAGAAGAGGGAGTAGCTACAAAAGGCATTTGAGTTTTGTAGGTCTCCATCCCCACGGGGACTCTGGCCAGGGACAGAACCTCCCACCACCTGACAGGAGGCACAAGGAGCCCTCCTTTCAAGGACAGGATTCTGGCTGGGACAGCAGCACAGGAGGTCACAGTCCCGAGTGGCCTGTGAGGTCACACTGTTCATCTGTGGGGAGGCAGCTGTCTCCAAAGCAGTACAAAAGCAAGAGAAGGGTTTCACTCAGTGGCTGTAGGTCTGAATGGCACACAAGAAGAAGCCCTGAGCAGTCAAACAGAAACTGAAGCTTCGACTTGGGAGGACGCACAGTCTCAGGCTGACCTTATCTCTGAAGTCACGGGTGTTTTGGAATTAGCCGTGCAAGGACCAGAGGGGCTCTTGCTGGGAAGGGCCAGCCAAGATGTGGACCCCCTCCTTCCTGACATAATTTCTACTGGAAAGATCTCTGCAGCTCCTTGTCCCACTTCCCCATGCCCTCCTCTCAAATGCTCTCTCTCCCACGCAGTTATCTGATGTTTGAAATGTGCAGAATCGTTTCTTTGGTTCAGTGGTTCTCAACTGGGGGTGCACATCAGAATCACTTAAGGAGCTTGTAAAAGCACACAGACAGCTGGGCCCTACTCCAGACCTACTGAGTTAAAATTTGTCGGTAGGGTCCCCTGGTGATTCCGAGGCTCACCCCTTGTTAAGAAACACTGCGTATGGCTTCAAGCCCAGTTTTAATGCAAGTACTCCGTGCAGAAGTTACTGAGAATACAGGCCCTGTAGACGTTTAGATAGGATGGTGTGTGGGAGCTAGCATGTCCCCTACATGCCTGCCTGCTTTCTAGACCTTTGGGAGCCACTGTGATAAAAGTAAAAAGGGCTTCAGGGGTTTGCAACCAGGAAAACACACTCTCTGTAAGGTTGAAACTGCCTGCATCTGGCCCTTGTAGATGCTTGATAAAATCTGAATAATGATAACCATCGCACAGCTGCTACATGGGTTAGAAATGTCATATGTATTGTCTTGTAGAATCTACAACTCCCACTCTAGGTGGGGAAACTGAGCTCTGATAGAGGAAGTAATCTGCCCAGGATGGCGCTGCCAGTAAGCAGAGCTAGGGGGAGAACTGGCTCTGTCTGATTTCAAAGCTGGTGCCCTTTCCTCTGTAAGTGATTCCGATAATGAAGGAAGCCACAGGGCAGATTATTGAAGTCTGTATTGACTCATCGTTGGTGTTTGAAGGTGTTGCTCTTTTCCATGAATGCCTTTCAGATCTGGGTTGGGGCTGAGAGAAAGTCTTAGTGTCTTCCCCTGGTGCTGGCCTGTGATGTCTGACCTTTAATAACCGAAATCCATGACCTGTGCCCCAGTCCCACATGGCATTTGCAGCTTGCCTGCTGGGTGTGAAGAGCTATCTACCTGCGCTCCAGGGTCAGCCCACAGAATACCCACAGCCGGCCTGTTCCATGCCCTTGGCCGGACTAGGAATCCTACAGAGGATGATGTTGAAATTTCTGACCATTCACCAAAGCCAAAAGGGGCCCTCCGGGCTTCTGTAGAGCAAAGGCTATGGGGCCCACATGGCCGTTGCCTAGCCAGTGCCCTGCGTGGGAAGGGGCGGTGAGTTATGTGGCTCTACCATGGCAGACAAGACATCAGAGCCAGGAGGCACTCCAGCTGGTCGTCTTGGCCATCCAACTATCCAATTAATGATTCATTTGCTGAATACCCACTCTGGGTCTCCTTGGGGCTCAGCTGTCTCACACAACCATAGATCACTTCAGCCTCACCTTGTTCGAGAAGTCAAAGTGTCTATTCTTACGGAGATTGATGGTGTTCATAGCTCAATTACCACAATGGTCAGCAGCTCAGGGGCAGATTCTGGCTTCCCAATCAGACCACTGCCTGTTTAATGGCTCAAATTTATTATCAGCTGGAGCCGTCACATGCCGACGGGTGCTCAGTGCTGCCATCCATCCTGGTGTTGATTTTGTAATACCTTAGCGGCCCCAGGCATGCCCAGATTTAAGGGTGTGCTAAATGACCCTGCGATACATGGCTGTGCCTGATAATTTCTTGGGCACACTCACCCACACCGCCACAGGCCCTGTGCTCACTGCCACTGCCTTCCCTTCAGGAAGAGCACGGCACTCTGTGAGAAGATAAATGGCTGTACTTTAGTACAATCAGGAACGTGCCAGATGCCTGCTTGTAGCAAAACCCCGGCCCTGACAGTCCCCTCATAGAAGGCCGTCCACCACCTCTTCCTGTGTGAGTAATCTTCCCTGCTATGAGTGTGGGCCTCTGCCCAAGGTTGTCCCCTGGGATGGCGGCCTCTCTCCTTCAGGTCTGCTCCTTCTCACCACCATGTTCTCTGTGGAGGAGGCAGACCATAAAGTCAGAGGGTCAGCGTGCACTAGGGTCAGTCGGCAATATAAAGGAGACCCTAGGGCCATACGCCATACACAGGGAAGACATTCCTAGTCTTATTACTGCTTGAACTTGGCATGGATCCCATTCGTGGTCACCTCTGTTCAAATGGGAGCTCTCTGTCATCTCTCTCCACCACTCCTTCTGCTGGAACCCCAGATATATCTTTTGGTTACTGGTCTGCATTTCTCTTATCACCACCACTAAGAGCCTGGCACGGTGATTTCTGGGTCTGACCCACAAGGTCCCCCTTTTACCCTGGCACATAGCACCTCTCCCAGCCTACCCCTCCAGGGGCAGCCTTCCAGTCCACTGTGACTTTCTCACTCCTCCATTGGAAGTGTGCTTGAAGTTCTGAACTCAGGTTTCTCTCAAAGCTTTGAGTACCTTGGCAGTTCTCCCTCCTGTCGCTTTAGCCTCATGGACTTGTGACCATATGGCTCAGTGCAGTGGCTTCTCAGAGACCTTAGTAGGAAACTTGCCATGCCTACAATCCAGCTGCATCTTTATCGCACTGGACCAGCCAGGGGCAGTGTTCTCAGGACACATATGATCTTTTGGGGAGAGCAGTTTTTCTTGCACCTATAAGAGCCAGCACAGGCCTTCTTCCTATGAAAACCTCTAATGAAGATGGTTAGTAGGGTTCCATCAATTCTCTTGACTGGCTAATCAGAGAAATTTCAGGAGTTTTAAAAATTGAGTTGTGGATCCTTCATAAAGCTGTCTCCTTCTACTTTTGGAAAACATACCTGCTACTAGCCAATTTGTAAATTTATCCTTTCATTTGGCAATAACTTATCATATATTGGAGTCAAAAGTGAGTTCTGAGACAGACCACACAGTAGAACTGGCACATTTTCAAAGTGAAATGGCGAGAGCTGGCTAGACAATCCACACACTCTCACCAGCATTTGAAAAGGGCCAAAATAAATGTTTGACGAGAATTCCTTGAAAAAGAGCAAGCAGTTTGCCTAAGCCTACCTCCTCTCCCTCCTTGGGGGTGGTGTGTGTGGAGATGCATCTTCCTCCCTCAGGGCCAGTGAGGGAGCCTGAGAGACCACGCAGAAAGTTTGCTGAGAATTCTCAGGGATCTGTGTGGGTGTTGGGGGTAGGGGGCAAGAAGGCCAGAGAGCACTACTGTCTGATTTTTCTTCAGGAGCTCTAGAGGGTGGGGAATGGGCTGATGATCTGCTAGCGGTAAGAGCAGGGTTACTACTGTGTTTCTGTTGACCCAACGTGGGCTATAAGCACAGAAGAGAGGCAGGTTAGGGGCACTTTGGATTAGTGGTGTGCTGGTAAGTGTTTAACAACCAGCTCTCTGGAAGAAAAAAGCCCTGATTTTCAGTGTTTGCCAATTTTGGGGGTGCAAATACTCCTGTTCAGTCTACCAACATGTTGTTCCTGAATCTGGAGTTGGGGAAAAACACACACAATCAGCCCTTGTGATCCAGTGGTAGCTGGCTCTAGCCCGCCTCTGAGCTCCTCTACTGCAACACTTGACACTTACATTCTTTCTCACGGGGCCACCAGAGGGGCAATGGGAACGCAGGAGAAGGAAACTTGGAGGCGGGCAACCTGGGGGTGGTATGCTGGGCCTATTCCTAGCCCATTGGCTTCTCTACCTTCTTTTACCTTCCTTACACCCTCTGTCTGGGCTCCCAAAGTGGGGAATAGCAGCAAGCAACTGGAGGGTAGGAGGAGAGAGTGGCCAAGCTGTTTCTTCACGGGAGACATCTCTGCGGGGTCACAAGCTGGACACATGACTTGACTGAAGGTCACAGTATCAGATGGCGAGGGCCTTTCTGCACAGCCCTGACAGTTTTTAAATTCCAGTGACTTCTCCCTGTCTTGTCCAGGCCTAGGGACAGCAATGCTTCCTGCTTTGCTGCAGTGACTATCTCTGGGGTGCTCTCCCTTGCAGTTTCCCTACACTCTGCTTATGCCTCTGTAGATAGGTCTTTATCCAATTATCTTCACAACGTCTCATCTGAGTGCTGACATCTGCTTCCTGTTAGGACTCCGACCCATATAGGTTCAAACTGGGTAAGGAACTGTCCAGTAAGGCACATTCCCTTAAGTTAAGGGACCTGCTAATGAAGGACCTCCAGAGACCCATGAAAGCACCCCAAATTAGGAAGAGTCTGCTTTGAATATCTACCAGGCCCAGAGAGTCCAAGGCCACATTACAGCAGAACCATTCAAGTGAGATTTTACCAACAGCCCTTCCTCCCTTTCTTCTTTCCTCTAATCCCTTCTTGAGGAAATTGAGCCTTAGCAGGCTGAGGAAGGGATGGAGTTAGAAAGACAGAAACTGATAACGATTTCCCTCTCCTCCTGACAGTTGGCCTGAGTTGGGGTAAGGAAGAGAAGTCTTATCTCTTGGTGAAATTGGAATTATTAAGATCGCAATTACAATATAAAATGACCACTCTTTTTGGTTTGTAATTAACAATGAATGACCAATTCAGTTATGGGGTTGATCAATTTCCATCCAGGGGCAGAGGAAGAACGTTCCCTCCTATGAAGATGGAAAGAGATGGTGAGAGAACAACAAAAAACTAACCTTCAGGGCACTTCCCTGTATCACTCATGTCAGGCACACCATCGACAGCTATTAAGTCCCTACCAAAAATCAGGATGTGCCTGGGGAAGAAAATAAGTGGTAAATTTTCTGTTTTCACTTTTAAGTAAAATGATCCTGACATAAATGGTAGTGAGGAGAATTAAGATTAATCAGAATTGAATTGGGATTCACTTTTTACTACGATTTCTATCACAAGGATTCCACTAAAAAAGTAATTTTTATTTGGTCTATGAAGCCTTGGAATCTAATCCTTCATAGAGTTCTGGGAATTATTATAAACGCTTCCAAACACAAAAAGTTCAGAGAATGATATAAATAACACCCATGTACTGACTATATTTTGAAATATCTAAATAGTTTTCTGCAGTTTCATTTTTAAATTTTAAATAGAACATTACAGAATTGGTAAAAGCATCCTCCACAATTCACTACCCTTTCTCCTGGGCAGGCTCCTGGCTCTTTACAACAGCTCCCTCATGATTTCTCAAATAGATATCAGGATTTTCAAAATACCACTTAAAGCTTTCTATTGGTTATTTAGCACCCATCATTTGTATTTCAGCACAGCCAACCTTGGTTTCCTGTTGGTTGGTCTTTCCCAAACTAATCATCACCTTCTCTGGGGAGATGGGAAAGACTTACCCAACTCCATTACACATGCAACAGAACTGTTCCTAGGAAACACCGAGGCCTTTCTGGGTCCAAGATTTGCCAAGCACAGATGGCGATTTTCATCATGTGTAAAGGAAAAAGAGGACAGATGGAGGGGCCAGCCATAATACATTCTAGTCTAGCAGATGAGATGCAGAGGCTAGAATTTTGTCTTCTATATGTTTGGTCAAATGCCTAATTTGCTCAAAGCAGCACCTATGATTTCTGCACATTTGCATGATGAAAAAAAATGGCTCTGACAACTGGTAACAAGATCATCTGGGATCAGTGCTTGAAGGAATAGACAGCCCTTTCTTGGATGTGATTGTGTTTTTTTTGCAAGAAAGAGTGATCAGTGGTGTCTGTGAGTAAATATGGCTAGAGCAGTGTAGTAACCGTGTCTTATGGAGGCCTTCAATGGTGCTGATGGCCCACAGCCATGGTCAGCTCTGTGGCAAGGAGTCTGAAATTGTCTCTGTTTGCTGATGACTTGAATTTATATATAGAAAACCCTAAAGACTCAGCCAAAAAACTTCTGGTTGATAAGTGAGTTCAGTAAAGTTGCAGGATACCAAATAAGCATATAAAAGCCAGTAGCATTTCTATATACTAACAACAAACTATCCAAAAGAGAAATTAAGAAAAAAATCCATTAATGATAACAACAACAAAAAACCCCAAAGAACAAACAAACAAAAATTGGGTGTAAATGTAACTAAGGAGGTATAATTGAAAACTACAAAACACTGATGAAAGAAATGGAACAAAACCCACAGATAAATGGAAAGATATCCTGTATTCATGGATTTGAAGAATTAATATTGTTAAAATATTCATACTACCCAAAGCAACACACAGATTCAATGCAATCCTTATGAAAACTCCAATGTTATTTTTTACGGAAATAGAAAAAAATCCTAACATTCATCTGGAACCACAATAGACCTTCAATAATCAAAGTAATCTTGAGCAAAAGTAACTGAGCTGGAGGCATTACACTCTTTGTTTTTAAAATATACTACCAAGCTATAGTAATCAAAACAGGGCACTGTGATAAACAGACACATTGACCAATGCAACAGGAGAGAAAGCCCAGAAATAAACCTACATATTTATGGCCAGTTGATTTTTGACCAAGGTGCCAAGATCATACAATGGGGAAACAACAGTCTCTTCAATCAAAGGTGTTGGTAAAACTGGATATCCACATGCTCAAGAATAAAATTGGATCCCTATCTCAAACCATATAGAAAAATTACCTCAAAATAGATGAAGGACTTAAATATAAGATCTGAAACTGTAAAACTACCAGAAAAAAACATAAGGGGAAAAGTTCAACAACACTGATCTAGGCAATGATTTTTTGGCTATGACCCTGAAAGCATAGACAACAAAACAAACATGGACAAATTGGATTATATCAGACTAAAAAGCTTTTGCACAGCAAAGGAAATAATCAACAGACTAAAGAGATAACTCGGAGTGGAAAAAAAGATTTGCAAACCATACATCTGATAAAGGGTTTATATTCAAAATATACAATGGACTCAAACAACTCAACAGCAAGAAAACAAATAACCCAATTTAAAAAATGGGCAAAGGACCTGAATGGATATTTCTCTAATGAAGACAAACAAATGGCCAACAGGTTCATGAGAAAATGCTCAACATCCCTAATCATTAGGGAAATGCAAATTAAAATCACAATAAGATATCACCTCACACCTGTTAAAATGGCTATAAGAAAGATGAAAGATAAGTGCTGGTGAGGATATGGAGAAAAGGGAACCCTTGTACACCATTGGTGGAAATGTAAATTAGTACAGCTGTCATAGAAAATAGTATGGAGGTTGTTCAAAATACTAAAATAGAACCACCATGTGATACAGCAACCTTGGTTCTGGGTTTATATCTGAAGGAACTGAAATCAGTATGTTGAAGAGATATTTGCATTTCCATGTTCATTGTAGCATTGTTCACAATAGCCAAGACATTGAATCAATTCATCAACGGATGAATAGATAAATAAAATGTGGTATATATACACAATGGAATACTATTAACCCTTAAATGAGAAGGAAATTCTGTCATTTCCAACAACGTGAATGAAACTGGAGGACATTATGCTAAGTTAAATAAGCCAGGCATAGAAAGACAAATACTGCATGATCTCACTTATGTGAGAATCTGAAATATTATGAGAAATTGAACTTATAGAAATAGAGCCTAGAATGGTGGTTACCAGGGGTAGGAGGTCAGGAGAGGGAGATGTTGGTCAAAGGGTACAAAGTTTCAATTAGACAGGAGGAATGTTTTTGAGATCTACTGCACAGCAGGGTGACCACAATGAGTAATAATGGACATTTCAAAATTGCTGGGAGTAAATTTCAAATGTCTCACCACAAAAAAAATCTGGGTAAGTGTGGCAATGAATATGTTAATTAGCTTGATTTAAACATTCCACATCGTATACATATATCAAAACATCACAATATACCCCCAAAATATATATAATTATGGCTTTTCATTTAGAAATAATATTAAGACAAGCAAACAAAAATACCAAAAGTGGTTGAGTAATGAATGGCAAATTTGCTCTCTCTGCTTCAGCTGGGACATTGATCTCCTGCCCTTGGACGTTGGCACTCTGGCACTCAGGCCTTTGCACTCAGACTGGGACTTAAATTTTTGGCTGCCCTGGTTCCCAGGCCTGCAGGTTTGGACTAGAACTACACTAGAACTACAGCTAGACTTTCCTGGGCCTGCAGCTTGCAGATGGCAGATCGTAGGATTTCTCAGTCTCCATGCTGAGTGAGCCAATTCCTTATAATAAATCTCTCTCCATGTATCAATATATTTCCTATTGGTTCTGCTTATCTGGACAACCCGGAGTACTACACAGGGTGAATGCTCTTTTTGCTAAACCACAGTTGCTATTACAGGCTGACACCAGGGCTGACATACAGTCTTCCTCTGCTCTCCAGAATGGTTGGTGCGGGAGCCTTAAACCACTCAATGGGTCTGAACCTTTGGCAGTTGGGAACTGGCAGGGAAACGGTGAGGGGGCTCCTCCTCACTCCCAGCCTCTCCCTTGAGCATGGAAATTTGGCTAAGGACCTCATGTCACTGAAGCTGGCTCTATATTCACAAGCAACTGTGGATTAGAATTAAGTGGTGAGACATTGTTGGTTTTACAGAGTTACCTGAATTCTTTTGGAACCAACTGAGATGTCATCTCAGCCTTAGGAAGCAGCTGCATCCTTTATATCCTGCCTTATTTCAAGGAGTCAACAATTTAATTTAATTAATTTATTTATTTCTCCTTATTTCAAGGAGTCAACAAGGAAAACATCTGTAATCCATCCACACCCTCCCACGTCTCCGCACCAAGGTTGCCAGTGTTTCCTGCATGTCTGAAGGAAGCCTGCATTCACAGAGGTAACACTGTGCCGCTTGAGGGCTGTGGAGTGCTAGGGATTCATGTGTTCATTCAACAAGCAGTCAGTGAATGCCAGCTAAGCCTCGGGAGCTGTGCCCGGCACTGGGCCATCATCTGGTCCAACCACATCATTTTACAGACGTGGAAACCTAAGCGCAGAGCCCCTCAGCTGCCCGGCTCATCTTTAAGACCAAAATGTGAGTCCTAAGTCTCACTCATTCATTCAATAAACACTTAACGGAGGACCAACTGTGTGACAGTCACTGTGCTTGGTGTTGGGGAAAGAAAGCGGCTCTGTCCAGTGGGGGAGCCACAGACTAATCATCACTGTCTAGTGTGACGAGCTGCATCACAGAGGGATATGCAGAGTTCTGTGTGAGCCCAGAGGGAGCTGAGATAGCTCTGGGGAGGGGAAATTTGGACTATCTGACTTTGGAAATGTTTTTAACAGAGCTGTGATATCGGAAGAAAGAAGCTATATTAAAAGCTGCAGAACTCTTTCTTCAAATATAAGCTTAATGGAAAAAAAAAAGATCCGAAGTTGTTTTGGTTGAATTTGAGTGGGCGAGAATCCCAAAGCTGCGCTGTTTGCACAGTGGCTGTCCTCACCCTTGCCTCATGGTTCTCAAGGGGCTATAGAGAACATGTAGGTTGCACAGAGCACATTTTGAAGACCACTGGGCTAGAGGATGCTGGAAAGGCCCCTTCAGTTTTTCTTTTCTTTTTCTTTTTTAAATTTGCTCTGTCTCCCGGGCTGTAGTGCAGTGACATGATCATTGCTCACAGCAGTCTCGACTTCAAGGAATCTTCCCACCTCAGCCTCCCAAATAGCTGGGACTACAGGTGTGTGCCATTGTACCTGGCTAATTTTTACATCTTTTGTAGAGATGAGGTCTCTCTATGCTGCCCAGGCTGGTCTCCAACTCCTGGCCTCAAGTGATTCTCCTGCCTTGGCCTCCCAAAGTGCTGAGATTACAGGCACAAGCCACTGTGCCTGCCCCTGCCACCGCCCATCCCCCCCATCTCCCCCATCTCCCCATCCCCCTCATCCTGTCCCCCGTCCCCCCGCCCCCATCCCTGTTTCAGTTCCGTCTCAATCAGTGGTTCCTCTCCACATCCTTGGATTCCCGGTTTCACACACTGGATCATGCTAGGTGCTCAGTGAAGGCTGGGGAATAAATGGTTGACAGTCCGGCCTTTTGCTTTCTCTGAAATTTGTTGTCGCTCGGTGCAGAACTCCAAAAAGCACTTCAAAACTAAGTGTTCACCAATGTTACATCAAATGGGAGAAGGTGGCATCAACAGCCGAGGCCTGTCTTTGAAAAACAACAGGGATGCCACAAGAGGTCACTACAGGAATGCCGGTTGTGGGAAAAGAGCCCTCTCAGAGGACGCAGTAAAACAGGGAGCCAGCGGCTTCAGAGCCTCTCTCTAACCCATAAGGCCCTTGCAGGGGACTCGGAGCTGCCTCTGCCTGATTTCCCAGGTCAGGTAGTGAAACACCAGCCAGTGGCAATCTCAGGGCCCCAGGTGGCATCACAGTCGATTGGCTTGTTCTTGGGGGCTGCTTTTGTTCAAGGAGATCTTTGTTCCTGGGGCAGTGAGAAGAGGGAGGTGGGAGGTGGGAAGAGGGGTAGTGCCCAAGAGGTGGTATTCGTGGGGGATCTCAGCCATCCTTTGGAACTTGTTGATCTTAAGCTTGTGGATATTTTCTTTTTTTAATTAATACTCTCAGTATAACTATCTTCTACAACAGTATATGAAACATGCCTGCCGTCGAGGAAATGGGATGTTCCAGTAAGCTCTGTTTTCACAGAAGTTGGGTCAAGGGTAAGCAGAGAAGCGTAAATGTAGGGAAACCCCCACCCCACACACAAACACACAAACCACACACACATATAACACATACAACATATACATACCACAAACACACCACACACACACAAACACACAAATCACACACACACACCACACATGCAAACACAAAACACACATACAACATATCCAACACACCACATACACACACACCACATGCCACATATACATACATACAACACACCCACACTACACACATACCACATATACACATACACACAACACATATCCATACCACATACACACACACCACATGCCACATATATACACCACACACATACATACACAACAGACACACATATACACACACCCCAACTAACCCAAACTATTTCCCACTCTTCTCTGTGGTTCAGAATCCTGCCCATTCCTCAAGACTCAGCCCAGGCCTGTGATCTTGGTGACAACCCCCCGGGGCCACTCCTCCTGGTAAGAATGGAAAGTTCTCATGGCCTGTCCCTCTCACCTGACATGTTTCACATGCTGTTTGGTAGTGTGATGTATCTTTTAAATTTTAGCCACAGGCACCTGTTAAGGGTTTTGACTGAACCGAACAAGATCCAGCCCTGATCAAATATTGCTCAGAAGAGATATTTGAGAGAGAAGCCACAGCCCACGTTCCTGGGGCTGGATTCTTCCAGTTTTAGTCCTGCTCTGTGTGGCCATCAGAAAGCCGAGTACCTGGATCCTATTATCTTGGCCGCTCACATAAACGCTTTCAGTGAGTTATGCTTTAATGTCAGGCTTCTAGCTTTTATAGAGGGTCGATACAAGAATCATCTGGTTGAATAACATTTCGGTATCTTTTGTAAAACTGTAGTTGAAGACATCGTTCACTGTGTCACTCAGTGTCCTTTATACAAGGATCCACATGATAAATTCTGGCTTGTATTTAGTTCCAGGAAGAAATTCTATTTTCTGCAGATAAATTAGTTAGTATGCTTCCTGCTGTCAGAAAATGAAAACTATGTAACTCTGGGTGCCTCTTTTTTTGCTTAGCAGCTAGACAAGAGAGAGCCAAATTTATTGCCTGTGTGTTGTAATTTGCTCAGCTGTGGAGTCCAAAAGCACTTATGCCTTCTACTTCTTTTAAATGGACTTATTTTATGCTCAAATGTCTCATTGTGCTTTTGCAGAAATGTGTGGCTCTGGAAGTCACCTGGGGAAGCACTCATTTGGCCATTGACTTGGCCTATTTATTGCTTGTGCTGGCTGCTAGGGATGCGAAGATGAATTTGACTGCACCCACCTTTCCTGGAGCTCACATTTTAGCATGGAGAATATATATGGAAATAAATAATTACAAAATAGGGTTGGTGCCTTAACGGAGACCCGTGAGGTAGAGGCAAAAGCAGACTTGGGGAGAAGGGGTCAGGGAAGGCTTCATGGAGGAGGTCAAGGTTGAATTAGTTTTGTGACTACAGTGGGAAGAGGACAGTGAATGGAAAAATGTAGGTCGCTGAATCTGATACTTAAAAAAAAGGAGCTGTCTTTTTATGCATATGCCAACTCATCCTGGTTAGATTGGAAACTCTTTGAGGACGGGCACTGGATACAGCCCTCTGTGGATTCCGTGATGCCTGGCAAAGTGCTAAGGGCAGTGCAGCGTGGTGGTTGGAGCACTGATCTGGACCCAGGCTGTTGGCCTTGCATCCATAGCTGAGCAAAGTTAGGCAGGTTTCCTTAACCCCTTTGGGCCTTAACTGTAAAGTGAGGATAATAGTAACATCTACGTCATGGGGATGTGAGCATTAAAGAGGAAACCCACGTAGAGAACTTAGTAACATGCCTGGCACATGGTAAAGTACTCAGGAAACATTTGCTGATTAGTCTCATCTGCATGATCAACAATACTAAATCATTTGGGGTCAATAGTACAGTAAAGTGGTAAAAACACACACAACTGAATTCAGCAAAGCACTCTCAGCTCAGCTAGCTGAAACTAGTTAAGTTAGTATCATTTCCAAATGATGCCTAATTTAAAAATAGTATTGTTCTATTGTTTCCTGAAACAGTGTGTGGGAGTCAGCCCTCCTCTGAGACCTGATGATGTTCTTAGAAATGGTTATTGATATTTGTCTTAAAAGACACCCCCAGCTCTGACCGTCACATCTGGGGAGCTCACAGGGCCCCATACTTCTTCAGCCTCCTTTTTGTCTTCATTAGCTCTCCTGTTCACTAAGTTTTAAAAGGACCAGGATTCGGTAGATGTTTATGCTTCCTGATGTATTTTGGGTGAGTCATAAATGAAGAAAGAACCATAATCTTGATTTTCAGCCAGGAAAGAGTAGAAATCCTCATAAAAGCACATGCACAGTCACGCGTGCGTGCACACACACACACAGCCTTGAAAGGGCCATCCATATGCCACTGGTGTGGTGGTAAATGTTTAACAGCCACTCTCTGGAAAAAAAAAAAAGCCCCATTTATAATACTTGCCAATATCCTTGGTGTAAATATTTCCAGCACGGCTGATTTTAAGCCACCAGGGTGATGTTGCTAAATGTGGATTTGGGAAGAGAGGCACAGCAGCGCACCATCACACAGTGTTCCCACCACACAGATACAGTGGCTGCAGATCACTTCAAAAGCACAGATAATAACACAGTGTAGTAAATTAGGAAGTGGTGAATTTTGAGTACTTGTTACCTTTGTTTCTTAATATAACTTATTTAATCATAAACTTATCTAATTTAATTTTAATCACATCTTTGTTTAAAAATGGCTCCCCAAATTCCTGGAGTATTAACAATTTATGCTTTTACGGACTGAGCCAGCTCAGCACACCAGTGGGAGTGGCTTATCATCATCCCTGGATGATTTCTTCCAAATGGTGCCTCTCACATCACCACTACGTCTTTGTTCCTTTGGGATATGGAATTGCCTTTACAGAAATTTCCCCGGGCACACATCTACTTACACATCCGGAGACATATTCTTACGCAAAACATATAAGAAAAGCTCTCTTGATCCAACTTGCTCATCACCCTTCCCCACAACAAACCCAAACCAATCACACCCACACTTTCATGAAATCATAGGAACATGTAGGCAAAAGAAGGAAACAGTAACAGAGGAAATGCTGAGAATGGAGAGTGAGAGAAAGTGAAAAGAAGCAGACAAAGGGAACAGAATGAAAAGGGTGACAGTAGTACAAGATACACAAAAAAGACAGAAATGAAAGGGGGTGTACCACTGAGTCACTTCTTTACTCTTAGATCTGAAGCCTGAATTATAAAACATCAGGGAATCCAGATATACTGAGTAGGCTGCCTTTACTCTTACAGAAGCCCTCTGTCCTAGCCTTCAGCCCAACTGCTAGGCTGAAGGGTGAGGGTTAAGGTTCTATAAACAATCTGTCTTGAGAGGTTTCTCTCAATGAGGAGAGCTCCCATCTGAAATGTGGCCACCTGGGACACACAAGCTCTGGCAGTTCCAAATCTCCATCAGACAACCTCCTAAGGAGTTTGGATGGCAACATGGCATTTAATCTCAGAATGGCAGCTGGGAGACGTTAACACTTCTTCTCTAATTGGGATAGTATGCTTTTAAAATAAATAGGTATTTCAAATACTCTTAATTAGACTTCCAGCCAAAGTGCTTTCCGTTTGAAGTTTGCTGATTACTTCAGGCAAAGCTAGGCGCTGCTGAACCTGACACCTGCTGTAATTCAGAAGACTCCCAGAGAGATGAGCAGAGGAATTAAGGCACAAGCCTGTGATTGAAAATATACAGCAGTTTTCCAAAGGCCCAGGGAGTGTCTGCTCCAGCTGCAAGGACCATCCCTGGGAGGGGCGGGGACTCGGCAGCAGAAAGGATGGAAGATCTCTTGCCCACAAAGCCATGGATATGGCCTCCCAGACCCAAGATGAAAATTGCCCCCTAGAGTTGAGTGGTATTTTTCACATCATTGTTTGTTTATTTTTAAATTTCCATTTTTAAATTTTAGATAGAGGGGTACTTGTGCAGGTTTATTACAAGGGTACATTGCATGATGCTGAGGTTTGGGCTTGTATCGATCTTGTCACCATGGTAGTGAACATTGTAACCAACAGGAAGTTTGTCAGCCCTTGCTCCCTTCCCTTCCTCCCTCCCTCCTTTTGGAGTCTCTGATGTTTGTTGTTTCCATCTTTATGTCTGTGTGAACTCAAGATTTAGCACCCACTTACAAGTGAGAACATGTGATATTTGGTTTTCTGTTCCTGAGTTAATTCATTTAGGATAATGACCTGCAGCTGTATTCATGTTGCTGCAAAGGAGTGATTTTGTTCTTTTTTATGGCTGTGTAGTATTCTATGATGTGTACCACATTTTCTTTATCCAATCCACCATTGATGGGCACCTAGATTGATTCCATGTCTTTGCTATTGTGTATAGTGCTGCAATGAACATATGTTTCAGTGCATGTGTCTTTTGGTAGAAGGATTTACTTTTCTTTTGGTATATAGCCAGTAATGGGATTGCTGGGTTGAATGGCAGTTCTATTTTTAGAGCTTTGAGAAATCTCCAAACTGCTTCCCAGAGGAGGTGAAATAATTTGCATTCCCACCAGCAGTGTATAAATATACCCTTTTCTCTGCAACCTTGCCAACACTGTTATTTTTTGACTTTTTAGCAGTAGCCATTCTGACTGGTGTGAGATGGTATCTCATTGCGATTTTGATTTGCATCTTGCTGATGATTAGTGATGTTGAACATTGTTTTGTATGTTTCTTGGCCACTTGTATGTCTTCTTTTGAGAAGTGTCTGTTCCTGTCTTTGCCCACTTTTTAATAGGGTTTTTTTTTTTTTCTTATTCATTCATTTAAGTTCCTTGTAGATTCTGGATATTAATCCTTCATTGGAGACATAGTTTGCAAATATTTTCTCTGTAGGTTCTCTATTTACTCTGTTGAGAGCTTCTTTTGCTGTGCAGAAGTTCTTTAGTTTAATTAAGTTCCATTTGTCTATGTTTGATTTTGTTGCGTTTGCTTTTGGGGTCTTCATCATAGATTCATTGCCTAGACCTATGTCTAGAAAAGTATATCCTAGGTTTTCCTCTAGAATTTTAACAGATTGAAGTCTTACATTTAAGTCTTTAATCCATCTTGAGTTCATTTTTGTATACGGTTAGAGGTAGGAGTCTAGTTTCATTCTTCTGCAAATGGTTAGCCAGTTTTCCCAGCACTATTTATTGAATAGGATGTTCTTTCCCCATTGTTTATTTTTGTTGACTTTGTTGGAGATCAGTTGGTTGTAGGTGTGCAGCTTTATTTCGGGAGTTTTTGTCTTGTTCCATTGGTCTATATGTCTGGTTGTGTACTAATACCATACTGTTTTGGTTACTGTAGCCTTGTAGTTTAGTTTGAAATTGGGTAATGTGATACTTCCAGCTTTGTTCTATTTGCTTAGGATGGCCTTGGCTATTTAGGCTCTTCTATGGTTCCATATGAATTTTAGAATAGCTTTTTTCTAATTCTGTGAAAAATGACATTGGTAATTGGTAAAAATGACAATTGGTAAAAATAGAAATAGCACTGAATCTGTAGATTGTTTTGGACATTTAAACAATATTGATTCTTCCAATTCATGAGCATGGAATGCTTTTCCATTTGTTTGTGTTGTCTGTGATTTCTTCCAGCAGTGTTTTATAGGTCTCCTCATAGAGATCTTTCACCTTCATCATTAGGTGCATTCCTGGATATTTTTAGTTTTTTGTGGCTATTGTAAATGGGATTGCATTCTTGATTGTAAGCATGAAAGTTTTTGGTATATGGAAATGCTACTGATTTTGTACATTCATTTTGTATCCTGAGACTTTGCTGAAGTAGTTTATCAGGTCTTGGAGTCTTTTGGCAGAATCTTTAGGGTTTTCTAGGTAAATAGTCATATCAGCAAAGAGAGATAACTGGACTTCTTCTTTTCTGTTTGGATGCCTTTTATTTCTTTCTCTGGCTTAATTGCTCTGGCTAGGACTTCCTACATTGTTGTTCCTATTGAACCAGTAACATGAAGGCTGAAGAAGAGGGCAGATGTTTCACGGCCAGGTGGCAGCCCTTGGGGATGACTCCATATCCAGGGACCTGCCAGGGTGAGCATGAAGCAGGATACAGAGGCCCATAAGGTCACCTTGGTACAGTTTTCCAGCAGAGGTCATTCTGCCTTCCAAAGTCTGGCCCAAGGAGTTAGGGCCCTGGGGCAGCCTGGCTCTTTGTTGAAGACACTTTGCAGAATCTCAATTCTAAGTGTGTGCCCAAGTCTCTGGTGCGGGGAGGGCAGTGTACCTGACCCCTCAGTCCCAGGGCCAACAGTGGGAAGCTCAGAGCTCCAGTCGCTGTGGCTTAGGTGCCCTTGTTCTATGTTCCTGATGTAATCAGTATTTATTCTATATCATCATTATTACTACTGAAATGAAACAACCAACCTTCCTAATGATACAAGTTACCAAAGTCAAATGAGCCATCATCATGACTTTAGAGGCTCTCCTCCATTTCTCCACCATTGCCCTGGGTGCTAGATTTCTCCGATTACAGGTAATTGAGGGCCCATGCCAACTCAAGGGGAGCTTTTTTAGTCTGAAATACATGAATTTCTTATTTGATCAAAGCTCTCCATAAATTGTTGATCCCAGCTAGCTGGAGAGGAGATGAGGTGGTTCTACCTAGGATACCCACTCCATCAGTCCTCTGCAAGCTATACTCTTCTCCCAGCTGACTTCATTGGGTCACATAGCAAAAAAAGGGTGTTTTCTGCAGATGTCCACTGCTTAAAAGGTGCCAAGGGCCTCTTAGAATAGGACCATACTGGTTTAGTGTTTGCATTCTTCATGCATTAAGGCGGGTTGACCATTGCAGTGGGCAGTAAACAGCATGAGGGCTAACAGAACCAAACTTGGAACAGAGTTGTGTTCAAATCCTTGTTTCAACACTCACTGGCTACATGACCTTGGGAAGGCATGGCATCTCCCCCATCTGGTAAATGCACTTACCTCTTTGCACTGCTGTGGATGAAAGGAGATTGCATATGAGGCTGTGCAACAGACACAGGTCTGTAAACAAATGCTGTTTTCATCATTAACTATTTCTGTTAGGATTAGTTAGTAGTGGCTCTGAAAAGCTCAGATAGGACCCTGAGGATCTGGGACACAGTGGGTGAATTTAGGTGGGGATGTGGGGTGGGAAAGGAGGGGAGGATGAGGCAACAGCTGGAAGGGTGGGGTGCCAGGTGCTGATGGCCAGGCGCAAGAACACAGGCTGGGGAAACGGATCCTGTTGGTGGGGGGGCATCCAAGGAAAGCTATGTGGATAGCAACCCTTGCCATCGTTAACTTCAGAGAGAGTTTTAAATGGGTTATCTTTTAGCTGGGTTTGGATTCCTAAAATCAGGTCAGTTTATATACCTTCATCCTCTTCCTGCAGATTCTACTTTGTACCTACCTAGGGCTACTTGCTGTATATGCCGCTGGGTGATTTCTTCCTTCAGGTGACCTGCCAAAGACACAAAAGAAAACTACCAGTGGGTTTCCAGTGGGCTGGAGGAAGACTGCCTCAGAAGCATGTGGCAAACTACAGGAAAAAAAAAAAAAAAAAGGTAGAGTAAGGGAGACAAAAGCAGGCATAGCTTTCAAGAGATGCCCTTCCATGATTCCTAGATTGTGTTGGAAGAAGAGGTTGCAAAGGCCTAGGTGCTGGCACATCACTGCAAACACACATTTCACCCTTGAGTTCAATCATCTTAGGATTCGAGTATCTTAGTCTGTCACCCATAACTTTTGCTGAGGCCCTGATTCTCCTAAATGGTTTTTTCTATTATTAATAAAGGGAAAAGCAGAATTTGGTCTTTTAATAATTTTTAGGCCTACTTTAAAATCCACATCTTTCTTTAAGCTATATGAAACTGTGTCAAATAAAAAAAGATGGTGGTTTTAGCTGACAATAACCCTAATAGTTGGTCATTTGGTGTGAAACTCATATAATTCTAGTTTACATTAATAAAGGTATGGTGAGCAGAGAACAGTGATAGTTCCCTTCAGGGAGGTGACAGTTCCACTCCGCTCTACAAGTGAGGAGATCTCACCTGGTACTTGTTCTGGGAGTTACTCTTCAAAAGGAACATTTGCAAAATAGAAAATATTCAGAAGATAGTGACTGGAATGGTGAGGGGTCTGAAACCATGCCATATGAGAAATATTTAAGGTGACCTGAGACATTTAGATGTGAAGACAAGACTTGGAGAGGAGAAATGGAGATAATGGCTGTCTTTGAATATCTGAACATTGTCATATGAATTAGAAAAAGCTGTATTTTTATCTTACTCCGGAGGGCAGAAATCAAGTCAAATGAAAGCAGACTTGGGGCTTAATACAAGGAAGAAACAGCTCGCAATGAGGACTATCTCAAAATGGATTAAGTTGTCTCAAAATGGATTAAATCTTCTGGCAAAGCAATGAGCCCCTTCCTGAAAGCGTTCAAGCAGAAGCTGGGTGACCATCTGTTGGGTTGTTAGAGTGAGAATTCCTGCCCTGGGAAGGATCTGGGAGGCAATGACCCCCAGGCGTCCTCCACCTCTAAAATTCCATGATTTCGTGCATGAAGGATGGGTGAAACAGCAGCCCGGAGTTTGTTTATGTCCAAGGGCTCAGCACACTTGTTAAAATGTCAGTGCTGTCTGTATGGCATGTCCCATTTGGGGGATGTGATCAGGCCACTGGGGGATTCCAAGAAAGCCTGGAAAATTCATTGCTTCCTTGTTTAAGATATTTCTTTCCTCACATAAGTACATTCTATACCTCCAAGGCTATAGCTGAATTGAGAATTCAAAAGATGAGTAGAGGAAGCAGTCACAAGAGACTTTATCACTTATGGAGAGTTCTAGGGCACTCCTAGAATGTTACAGTTGGGTGAGATGGCAGAGGTCATTCAGTTCAACGTTGCACCCAATTTAGGAATCCCTTCTACAGAAGAAAATGGGCATTTCCCTTTGGACTTGTATGTATTCGAGCAATTCCATTAAGATACATATAAGGAATTAATTATGTGGAGTTGCATCTGCTTCCCTATAACCTTCAGCTGTGTGCCTGGCCTGTTCTCTGGATCAGCACAGAAAAAGATCCTCTGTCACTGGCGGTGAGGGCCCTTCACACATCTGAGGATGCTTTGACTGATTTCTCTACCTTGACTTGCCCTCTGTGGAGGCCAAACATCACCAGTCCTTAGGTGATACCTCGGAGGCCACTATCTCCAGGCACATCGTTGTCTTGGGTAAGGGTCTGGGGCACCTGCATGTCTGTGCCTTGGTTTCCATGTGTCCCCACTGGAGAGAATTATGCATAGAGAGCATGGCAGGCCCTGGGCCTAAGCAATAATTGTACCCTTATTCCATGTGGGGGAAGGGTGGGAACTTCAGGAGTGTGCTGAGGGGGATTTGGGGAAGTGGAAACTTGACCCAATGATGAGTATTGGTGAACCTGGATCCAACAAGAAAATGACTTTGACACCTGAGCCAGCCACAGCCCCAAATGGATCTTTTCCCCACTCGGTGCGATTTGACCCTTATTGTCCATATGAGCAGAGTAAAGACGTTGGGGACATAAGGCTGCTGCTGGACTGAGACTCTAGGCTGCATCAAACACTGCTGAATTAAATTGTAAGACAGGATAGCACATGCATGCTCCAAATAAAAGGAGATATTGCTGTGACAAATGCAACACACCATTTAGAAACATCTCTTGATTTACAGTGAGTCATCAAAAGCTTTTTAATCCTGCAGTATGGAGAGTCAGTGACGCTTTGGTGCCCTGCCTGTTTCCTGGGTATCGGGCACAGCCTTATACCACGAGCTTCTCATATGCCTGGGTACTGCCTTCCTAATGAGCCTGGACAGCGGCTTGCTCCTTTAGAGCACACACTGGTTTGCACTGCTCCCTGGAAACTACCTCCCTGATAATAAGTCTCCCCAATAATAAGCCTCCCTGACAATGGGCCTCCTGACACATGCTTCCTCAAGTCTGTGCCTCCCAACCCCATGCCTTGACCAGAGTAGGTGCACTCAACCTGGTACGTCACAATTATGAAACTCAAGTTTTGGTGAATTGACTAACATCTCCCACTGCATGGCAAGTTTCCCCCGCCCCCACCAAACAAGCTTCCAAAAATAGCCTTATGGCTGATACCTAATTGCATTTCTAGCAGAGCTATTCTTCATGTGCAGATAACAGTGTGTAACCTGCTGGATCTTGCAGCTTCCTGGGTTTTGGCAAAAGAAGGAGTTGAGGGGGATTGCAGAATTCACTCAGCATGCGGCTTGCTGTCATTACCACGGTGATAAATTTGCTGGTTTTGGCCTGGGTTCCTGGACACATCCCCATCCAGAGGTATGGAAAAGAGATGAAATGGAAACAGAGAACTCTCAGCCTGAGGCCGGAGACAGTCTGGGTGGGAAGTAGGGAGCCCAGATTGAGGCTGAAAACCAAAAGGGTAGGGGAGGGAAGGAATGCGCGCTGCCTGCAGGAGTGTCCGTAATTAGTAACTTTTCCTCCAGTAATTTACCACAGTACATGCTAGAAACACCTTCTCTCCCTTTTGATTCATTAATTGATGGAGTGGGGGTGGCAGCGGGGAGCAGAGCTTACAGCAATCCATGGGAAAGCTCCAGAGGAGATGGGTGACCTTAAATATGACCGCGAGCGGGATATGTGGAGGTGGTGCTCTGTGTGGTGTGTGGGTTTTCTCTGTTACTGAGTAGTTCTAGGGAAAGTATTATCATCATGCAGAAGTGAAACTGATTTTTTTACTTCAATATTCAGTCTTCTGAATAAAACCATTTTTCATAAGCTTCACACTTTATTTTGCATGCATGCTACTTTGAGATTGTTCACCAAGTGAACGCTGCTTGGCTGGCCCGGAGGAGAGCTATTCACTTCCGACTCCCTGAGTGGCTGTCTGCTGCTCCTGCAATTTCTGGGATGCTGTGCCTCATTCAACATGTTTATGCTGCTATCAAACAATAAATACTTATCTCTCATCTACTGTAGGTTAAGCACTATGTTCTGAGTGCTGTGGAATACACACACTCGTAGAAGGCTCTATCCGGGCCTAGGAAAGTCAGTGCGGTACAGGGATCAGCAAATAGGTGGCCTGTGTGCTCTTTCTTTTAAACGCCGGACCAATGGCTGGTCTTGCTCCTCTGTCAGGGATGGTTTGCTTTCCTGCTGAGTCTGAGTTTGGCTTTCCTACACAGCACTCTGGGCAGCTACAGCCCATTACTTGAAGTTGGACTTGAGATGAAGCAAAACCTCTCTGCCATTTCAGTTATTCTAGAAAATAATTACAAATCTGGGCTGGGCATGGTGGTTCATGCCTGTAATCCCAGCACTTTGGGAGGCCAAGGTGGGTGGATCACCTGAGGTCAGGAGTTTAGGACCAGTCTGGTCAACATGGCAAAACTCCATCTCTACTAAAAATACAAAAATTAGTCGGGCGTGGTGATGGGTGCCTGTAATCCCAGCTACTTGGGAGGCTGAGGCAGGAGAATCACTTGAACCTGGGAGGCAGAGGTTGCAGTGAGCCAAGATTGCACCACTGCACTCCGGCCTGGGCAACCGAATGAGACTGAGACTGTCTCAAAAAAAAAAAAAAAAAAAAAAAAAAAAAAAAAAAAAAAAGAAAAGAAAGAGAAAGTAATTAGAAATCTGGAGGTAAACAGAGTTGAGTTCAAATTCCAGTTTTGCTACTTCTTAGTTGAATGGGCTAATTAACATCTCTAAGCCTCAATGTTATCATTTGAAAAATGGAAATAGTACTATAACTGCAATAATATCTGCTTTACTATATCTCAAGATCTTTCGGCGGAGCAAGGGATAATGCACCAGCATGTAGGATATACCACGCTAGTTTTAGGTATTCAGGCACTTTCAGACATATTGGAAGGTACTACATGGTTAAGATGACAGGTCAAGTGGCTAAATGTCAAATCAATGGTAGAGATACATTTAGAGGGGGAAAGGAGACATTGGGAAAGGCATAATTACTACAGGCGAATTGAGTAGGCTCAGAAAAGAGCAAGGGTGTTAAGGTGCACTTGGGAAGGGCACTCCAGTCTGACAGAACTGCTGGGACAATAATGCAGAAGCCAAGTACATACTGGTTTGGGACAGGAGCGGCAAGGGAGGGTTGAGTGGAGGACTAGGGGGCTGGGGAAGCCTGAGTTGTATTCATACTGGAGTCTGGGATCCTGGGTAATTACTAAGAGCTCTGGACCGAGGTAAACGCTATTTGTCTGTTTGACTATATTACTAGAGTAGAACTGGGGTATGGGGAGAATATGTAGAATATGTTTCCTGCCTGAGGGGCCTCTTTGAAATGGAAGGTCTAGTTAGAGGCTGTGAACTCAGAGTGTCAATTTCAGCTGTGATGTGAGAAGCCAGTTTTTTTTTTTTTTTTTTTTTTGTACTAACACAGAGGATCATGATAACCTAAGGTTAGATCCCTAAAGGCTGTGTGTAAGGCTATTTGTAAAAATAATGGGCCTAGAATAAATTGTGTAATCCTTCCACGGATTTCCAACTAACAGGAAGATGTAAATTCTTTGAAACCCTAAAATCAGACATATTCATGTCCCCCTTGCTAATATATATTTCATCAGGCTTTATCCAAACTTGTTGGTATACTTTGAAAATGTATTGAGGCAGGAACTACCTCTTCTCACCATAGCAGTGGTGGATAAAATAGAAAAGAGACTATCAGGAAGACATTGCTGGATTTGATTATGAGACATATTTCTGAAGACCAGAAGTAGGACGGAATGCAAAAATGGCGAGTGGAGCTGAGGCCTTGAGCGTGCAAAGCACTGGTTCCAGAAGTAGGAAGGTGACTAAAAGGGCGCCATGCGAAACAGGGTAAGAGTCAGGCACATTGTTTGAAGCTGAGGGTTGAAGTGAGACTCCCTACCACCCAATCTGTGAGTGAAAGGGGACTGAAAAAAACGTGCACCAGATGTTGCTTGGGGCTACGGTTTCCAACTCAATGCAAGCCAAAGGAGGAAGAAATGTACAAACTCAGCCTCTCTCCAGTTGCCAAGCCCAGCTGCTCACCGGCTCTAGACAGGGTCTGCTCATCTCCAGTACTGTTATGGAGCAGGCACTCCAAATTGTCTTTACTGGAGCTGATTTTGGATTGGGGGCCTGGAGGATCTGTCAGCCAGAGAGGGATGAACACAAAGAGAAAGAGAGTAAGAGAAATAAATAAAACGTGTTTCATTAAAAATGGGCCTGCCCACCAAAATGCCAAAATATATGAATAAATCTAATGCTAAAAAAAGATAAGTCAATAGTTGGAACATGAATTAGTTACAGATGAAAGTAATTTTCTGGGCAGGCAGATGAAGACATTTGTTGATGCAGAAGCACAGAGGCTTGAGTTAATTTTACTCTTCAGTTTAGGGTATGCCATCCGCATCAGCCTGGGCAATGCCTCTCCTATATGCATGTTTGTTTGTATGTATAGATGTATGTATACATATGCATGTATATATATATGCATGCATGTATATGTGTGTGTGTGTGTGTGTGTGTATGTATATGTGTACTTTGACCCTCATACTTCATGCCTTATGTCCTATTCTCATTCTCCTCTTCTTCCAACAGGCAACCATTCTAATTGGTTTGATGTATGTGTTCTTATTGTAGGTGTTCTTACAATTTGTGTTCAAGTTTTCTGTGTAGTTTTAAGCTATGAAAGTAATATTGTGCTATAGATCTCGTTCTGTTTCTTATTTATTAGTACTGTTTTTGACATCTGTTTTGCTGTATATGCATCTACTTCTCAGTTTCTGACTGCTACATCCATTCCACAGAATGCACCCCAACTTTTACTTCCATTTTTTGATAGTTGAACAACTGGATTGCACCTCACTCCCACTAACGCAAACAGTGCTGTGATGACCATCCCTAAGCACGTAGTCTTATAAGTCTGTAAGAAAATTTCTCTGCTGGTTCTCAGCAGATCTGCGTAATTAATTTGAGTGCTGCCCTCCATAATGATTGAGCTAGTCTATCTGCCCAAGGCAAAGACCTTAAAGTATGTTGAGGATACTTAACGAGATTAATGAAGGGATATATTTTCTTTAAAAAGAATAAGAAATATATGACAAATAGGTATAAATGATACAAGAATAGGTGGATAGAACAGAAATTTTGAAATAAAAATTAGTCATTGAAACAAATAAAAAGTACAGAGAGTAAGGGAATAAACTCTAGACAGGGTAAATTTCAAAAGTGAATTAGTGAATTGGAAGATAGTTGGAAAAACTCACTCAAGCACAGCACAGAAAGCAAGAGATAAAAATGGGGAAAGCAGTTAAAAGTCACAGAGAAGAGACTGAGAGGCTTCCTAATTTGCCTAGAATTCTAGAAGAGAATGGAGGCAAATTGTAAAGAAGCAGTATTTGAAGAGATAGCAGTTGAGATTTTCCAGCATTCGAGAAAAATATAAGCCCTTGGGTTGAAAGTGCAGTTTGAATATTGAGCAGGATAAATAAAAATAAATCCACCCCCAGACACATCGTAGTAAAATTACAGAACTTCAGGGAAACAGAACCACTATTAACAGCTTCCAGAGGACCTGCAAAGGAGCAACTTAGATGACCGCCCACTCCTCAGTGACAACTACAGGTGCCAGGAGATAGTGGAGGGAAACAGCTGTCAACGTGAATTTTATTCACACCCAAACTATCATTCATAGGTGAGGGCTCAGTAAAGACATTATCAGTCATAAGAGGACAAAGAGCATTTACCACCCACAGACCCTCTCTCCCTAAAAGAACTCAACTGAGAGGCAACCAAGGGTGGAGGGTGAGTGCATGGATTCTCGAGCCAACCCCCTTGGGTTTGCATCCAGCTAGGCCACTACTGTGTAGCCTCCTGCAAGTGACTGAATGTCAGTGTGCCTCAGTTTTGACATCTGAAAAATGGGGATTATAACAGCATTTGTGCTGTTATGAGAACTGAATTAGGTCACATGTGTAAAGTACTTAAGGAGTGCCTGACATATAATAAAAACTATGTAAGTGTGAAAGTTGTTATGATCAGCAAGAAGAAAAATAAACACATAGGTGGGGGATAAAAGAAATAATAGCATAAAATGTAAATTAAATATTTAAGTAAAAATATTTAATTATTTGACCATTAAAAAACCTCTGTGTGTATGTGTGTGTGTGTATCTGAAAACTAACCCTTTAGGCAATAATAACACAGTGAAGATAAAGTAATGGGATGTTCAGCGGGGAGTTAACGCGAGCTGTAACCCTGGCTGTGATTGGGAGGAGGATATATTTGGAACAACTACAGACATTGTTATAGTTACTTTTTAACTCTAGAAGAATAAAAATATGTACAATAGCAGCCAAATCAATAGAAGATCAGAAAAAAAGGCAAGGGATGGGTGTTGTGGGGAGGGAATGCCAACATTTTAACAATTCAACAGAAGCCAAGGAAGAAGAAAAAAGGAATCAGAGAAAAGAATGGGGTATAAATGATCCTGTGTTTGGTGAAACAAACAATGGCAAGAGCTTTATATATATGTATGTAAATAACTGTGTGTTTGTGTGTGTGTGTGTTTGTGCACGCATATATGCCCTTGTGCATATATATGTATATATATGATCATGTGACCATGGTGGTTATGTGAATGAATATCTACAATGCTATGACAGGTTACTGAGGGTGGAAGTCGGGTGGAGAATGAATTGGGTAGGAGAGGATGAAGCCAGGCAAGATTAAAAAAAGAGAAAATGTACTTTAATAAAGGCACATGATTTACGATTCATATAAAAGCTATATTTGCATATATTTATAAAAAGAAATAAAAATTAAATACCCACTGCACTTCCTTGATAGGGAAATGTGACGTTACTATAGCACACTGGAAATTGTGCTTATGCACCTGCCACACATGTGATGTCATCTGCCATGTGTGCTGGCTGAAAATATTCATAATCCAAGTCTCAGCGACAGGGATAGGGGAAATAAGGAGGGTTTCAGCATCGGATTATTTGGCAGAGCTGTGTTATTCACCGGCAGCCTGGTAAAGAAGTGAAGGTGGAAGACAGAGGGTCAGAGGGATCCCAAGACAGTAAGGGATTTCCACTGGCTTGGGTACCTCTGAGAAGCCTTCTTCCCTTCTTGAGGTCACGGCAACAGGTCCTCCCCTGGGTTCCTCAGAGAGAAAGGTCCAGCAATGGAACATACAGTGGGAGACCAGGAGTGGCCTAAATGCTAGGCAAATGTTTTTAAGCTGCCTTATTCCAAACTGACACTTCATTTCTCCAGAATTCAAGATTCTTCTTCCATTTAGTATGCTAAACATCATAGTTGATAACATAATGAAGTCGTAGAGAAAGGGGGAAAGCAGCTCATTTTAAAAGATATCAATACTTTCTAGAAAAACATCACTGGAACTTGTCTTGATTTCCTCCCATGGGGATTTTCTCAAGAGCTCCCCGTCACCTTGGGCCCATCCTGTGGAGGAGGATGTGCCTGGTAATTAATGAGCATTTCAGCTTGGGAGGAAAACACCAGACAGTAGTCTGGGCTTTTCAAGACAGCTCCTTTCTTATCATTACGACAGAACATGGTGATCACATTTTGGGGAATGCTCTCATTTATAAAAAGATGACCAAATTATACCATGTCTGGGAGACCCAATTTCTTTTGCTCTGGGATATTCATTTGGGCTACCCAAGTAATCAAAATAATCACACAAGATTAGCACGTTCTGTCTGAAGCTCAAGCATTTGGCTATTGTATACGTGTAATTAAGCTAAGAAGCTTATTGATATCACTATTTCTGCATGTGATACTATTACATAAACAGATTCAGAGAATTAAGTAAGCACATTTGTTAAAAGCTCAAACAAACGTGGAGATGCAAGTGGGTAAGCATTAGGAAAATTTTCAGCTCAGTGACCAGCATGAATTGTTAAATACTAAACATCTCAGGGAGCTGAGGGCTTATGATTGTGTTGGCATCTATTCAAAAGACGTTACTTTAGATGCTTGAAAGTTCTTATCTCAGCAAGGGGGGATATAACCAGCTTCCAAGGCCTGCCCTGTAGGAGTAGCTGTAGTTCACAATCATTCTTACTGTTTGAAGATGTGGTTCCGGTTGCCAGAAATGCTGTCTGGGGTGAGGGCAGGGCCCTGGTAGCCACTGTCTGTGATTTCCATCCTTATATCCCCATAAGTAGCCCAGGGTACACTCTTAGGAGTACCTGAGGGCATTCGAAGCTCCTCTTCTCCAGTGGGGGTGGGACAGGTATATTCCATCTGTTCCCAACATGCTCCTATTTGCACGGGAGGCTAGTTTGTAGGGCCCCTCACTAACTGGGAAGTGGAGGGCAGGTTCACTGAAGGGACATAAAATCAACCCCAAGCACTGAGATGTTTGATTTTGCAGTGTATATACTTTTAAAAACTTGGATTCCAACAAGAAAACAGCAAGTTTTACATGGCTCTTTGATATAAATAATCAACTCTTTCACTCCAAAATAAAACTTGATTCTACTCATTTAATTTTAAATCAGTTAGTGCTTAAAAAAAAGTCAGTGGGAAAAAACAAGCCCCAATTAAGGCTCACTGCTGGCCAAACTTCCAGCTGGCCTGTAAAATAATTGCCTAACACAGAGTTGGTGCTTCGTGATGTGGGAATTGTTCTCCATCTGAAGAGACTGGAGATTAGGAGAAATGTCTTAGTGAGTTTGTGAATAAAAGACAAAACTGAATGGAAATGGTTTCAGCTTCCAGGTTCAAAAGTCATTTTTAGATGCTGCATATACATGTTGCGTCTTTCTGGTGCGATGGGCCAGGCCCACCATTGAATCTGTGAGGCTCCCTGTGCTCTGTCTCTGCGCTCACCTACATGGGAGTGGCATGGGGTGGACATATTAGTGCATCTCAGGAAAACAATCCAAGGGAGCCAATGGGGACTGAGCCCAGCAGGTGCTCTGGGAAACTGTGGTGGAGTGGGAAGCCAGAGAAAGGTGGCTGGCCTTCAGAGACAACTGAACAGCAGTGAAGGCCCATGAGAGGAGAGGGAGTGGAAAACGGCAGGAGAAGTTGCAGAGGGAATCCTGGGCCTACAATAATGGAAAAAGCATGGGCTTTGGGAGCACGTAGACTGGCACTGACACTTCCTACCTGTGACCCTAGGCTACTTAATCCCTTTGAGCTTCAATTTCTTCATTAAAATAGGATGATAACACCAACCTTGCAAGGTTGTTGCAAGAATGAGACCCAATGTACATAAAGCCCCCAGCAGAGTGCCTGGAACATTGTAGGTGTACAATGAGTGGTGGTCGTCACAGTGGTGGTACTAGTTAAAGTAATAATTTTGAGGTGGGTGGCTCTGATTACAAATAACACTGCATGGAGGACTGAAGCAAGCTAACCTATTGCAATTGTTTCTAAGGTCTTGATTACATTCGAATATGGCAGGACATCTGTATTTTCCCCTGATTCCTTTTAGAAACACATTTTCAGGCCTAAATTAACAAGTTATCGTGGGCCCAGCAGACTTTTCTGAAGTACCTCACTCCCCTACGGTGGGGAGGAAGAGGGGACAATCATATGTCCTTGCAATCGTCCAAATCACGGTTTCACAAAGCAGAGCTGTGACCTTTCAGCACTCGCTGACTCCAACTTTTTACAAATTTAGTTTATATTTACTAAACCTTCTGCCTTCTGATCAGTTATTTACCCTCAAATTCACCATTACTTTAGTTAGTAATGGGTCTTCCATATTCTGTTATAGTGAAATATGATTGATTTCTGTAATTGGAATTAAATTACTTTTTAATAAGCTTTCCTGAAATGCTGGTGGTAATGGTTCTGTTTTCAGAGCCTGGAATAATTTCTATCTGCATCCTGTTATTTTACTTTATTTTATTCCAGAAAAATAACACCAGAGCTCTTTCTCCTTTTGTTTCCTCTGAGGCTAAATATTTTCAAAGAGGAAAGAGGAAGGAGAGAGGGCGAGATGGACATACCCACCGTTTTACAGAGGGTGCTTTTCAGGAGTGACATATTTCAGGAGGAACATAGTTTCCCCTCCCTGAACTTGAGTTCTGCCTGCCTGAAATTCCAGTACACACGGCTCTGTTTCTTACAGATCGCAGTCCTGGTGGATATAAGCTGGTCATTTTGGGGATAATGCATAATAAGGAAATCTAGGGAGTTAGGACTAGAAAAAAGAGGCAAAGCAGACAACATAACCAAATGAGAGGTTTTTGCAATGAAGCTTTGGGAGATGAGGGAAGCTGGAGTACACATGGCCTGAGAACTACACTTCTTCAGCCATCAAAATGAGTGAGGAGAGGGAGTGGGAAATCAGAATGTGTAAGAAGGGCTGATGGCACAATTCTGGGTGCTGTGTCTCTGGGAAGTCAACAATTCCAAGGGCTAATATCAGGAAGGCAGTGAATACCCAGAGAGAAGAAAAACAGACATGGAGAAGGAATTGCCACAATATGCAAAGATAAAAATAATTTACAAGCTTCATGTTGAAACTTTAGGGGAGGGAGATCCTGAAAAATCTTCTGCCTCCAAGGGGATGGTAAATGGAGGCTAAATATACAGAGCCCATTATGATGAATGAAATGTTATTATAATTCTTTAGTGGATTGGTTTTAGTGTTTTGTTTTGATGAATATAAAAATATTTGTAGGCACTTTTATAGGTTTACTTGTAAACTTAATCTTGCTTTTCACATAAAGGCATAATCCTTAATTATGGCTTTTCCCATCACAGGGATGTTCAGTTCCTTCATGGCTAGGGACAGGTGGGTAACTGTTACCTATAACGTGGGAGATGTGGTAATGTACATTCCAGAGCACAGCAGTTGTTTCTAATCCTCATCACAGCAGAAGCTGATTTCATTTCAGCTAATGGAGCATATTGGTCATCAGCTGCTCCAGGGTCTAACAGATGCCCGGAGGAGACCAAACCTTCACATTCTTTGAACTTGGGAAGATAAAATTCCCAGAATTAGGAGCAGCTTTTGCCTTCTATGAGAAAGTCTGGATATTATCTTTGAGGAAAACATGGCTCTGTTGGAGATAAGCTAATCATTTTAATGGGGCATTTGAGGTTTGTACATGTAAGGTAAAGATACACCATTATTTTGGGGGAAGCTCTAAAAATGAAATCACCCAAATGCAGGTAGGTGCTTCTAAGTAAGAGTTAGATGTTCTGTTTAGTATTCTGTGTTCAGAAACACAGATTGGGTGCTTCTTTAGCAGAATTACGTGTTTGCAGAGCTACAGATTAAAACAAAATCTTCAATCAGTTTATCCTAGGCCTCAAAAGTAACGCTTGTACTTGGATGTTGTGATGGTTAGTTTTATATGTCAAAGTGTGTAGGCTACAGTGCTCAGATGTTTGCTTAAACACTAGTCTAGATGTTGTTTTTAGATGTGATTAATGTTTAAATCAGTAGCCTTTGAGAAGAATCGATGACCCTCCATAGTGGGAGTGAGCCTTATCCAATCAGTTGAAGGCCTTAAGAGAAAAAAGACTGAAGTCCTCCAGAGCGCAAGGAATTGTGCCTCCAGACTGCCTTTGGACTTGACCTGCAACATCAACCCTTCCTTGGCTCTCCGGTCTGTAGGCTTGCCCTGTTCGAATTGAACTTGCCAGCCCCTATAATCTCATGAGCCAGTGCCTCAAAATAAATCTCTCTCTCTCTGTATCTATGCACATCCTTTTGGCTCTGTTTTTCTGGAGAGCCATGACTAATACAGATGATGTGGATATGTGTCCTTGTCCAAGCACCTGCTGTAGCTCTTTGGGAATAGTGGGCAGTCAATGGTGGAATGAATACATAGGTCTGATCTTGTCCCCACCTCACACGTGAATGGAGGCTTTCATCCAGGGACTCAATGGTGGCCACAACAATGAGGGAAAGACACTATTGTACTGAGTAAGCCGAGCCGGGTCCTGCCACTAAAGAACCACCTGTCTCATCAGGCCAATGGCAACCCCATTGAGAAACGCTGCTTTTGAGGAAAGATGGAACAAGTTGTTGGTCACTGGGGGGAGTCCCACCTTGACTGATGACATGCTTATGTCATTGAGGACTGAATGGCCCAGAGTTTTGGAAAACAAACTGCTATAAATTATCATGTGAGAGCTGTGGGTCCAGGAAGTGCTCTGGAGAAAGTGAACATACAAATAGGCAGTTGGGCCCTGTGGCCACAGGAGGTTGCTTCTTGGAGCAGACCTGCCTGAGGGTGTGTGGAAGCCTCCACAAATGAGGCTAGAAGCCTATGGGTCAAAGCCCTCCAAGAAACCAGAAGGAGCTTTTAGCTGCTCTCCAAGGAGCATTTCTGTTAGGCTTAAACCTCCATCAATACCTTGTTCAAGTTTGCCTCACCTAGTCAGATGCCATCACCAGGGCTACAGGGTCTTCGAGGCCTGGTAGCAGCCACCAGCAATGGCACCATCAGAGGACAGCATGCCCTGCAGACAGCAGCCCCTATAGCATGAGAGCAGATGAGGAAGACAGAGAGGAAGGACCTCAGGCAGGCGCTCCAGCTCAGTGCTTGGAGGCAGTGCTTGGAGAGCCTTTGGGCACAGTCTGGGGACTTGCTTTGATGTGAGTGGATTAATTTCTAGCAGTAAAGCCAGGAGGGACTTTGGCCATAATATTTTGGGAATAAGAAGGAGACGCACCCTGTTTGGCTGTCACAGGCTGGTGAGTCCTGGGACATGTGGGACTCATTCAGAGAAGTTTCCTTTAGTGCTGTCACCCCTCCAGGAACAAGGATGGGTGGCTTATAAAGGCGAGCAAGAGGCAAGAAAGCTGTGCAAACTGGAAAAGGGCGGCATTCTTTCAGACACAGGCTGGATGATTATATTCCTAACTCATGCCAATCCTAACTCACAAACTGCTGAAGAAATGAAATCTGGTTAAATGTGTTCCTTTTTGCCCTTCTTAAAAATACCAAGAGCGAGTATTTTTCAGACAGCTTTATACTGGCCACGCTGGCTAGGCCTCGTGGGCTCCAAAACAAACACACCTGAGCTAGACTTTGTCAGCATTGGGAGGCCAGAGAGGTGGCCAAGGAATTAATAAAGGAATCTAAAGATTGCTCTCTATCCCCAAAGGCTGCCACTTGAAATAGTTCTTGCTTTGGGGGAGTTGTGTGAGTGTGTGGCAAGGAGAGGGGAAGAGGGTTGTGGGGGAGAAGCTTCTGAATTTATTCAGCTTCATGTGAAAGGATTTTGACTCTGGCCTGTCACTGGAAACAGATCTGATACCTTCTCCATGGTGATATTTGTAATCTTTTCTCTTTGCAATCAAGGGTATCAGTGAAGAGTGAATGTGTATGACATGCAGTTTCTGGTGAGAAGTTTATTGTGGGCCTTAGGATATTTTCTGCTGGTGACAATACACTTGATGTAATGATTTTCTGTACCACAGAAGTCGCAGGAATCTGTTTTCTGAAGATTGATTACATGTCAGCTGACTAACGTCAGCAGTCCTTTGTGGGTTGTTATTTTAACAATGTGGCAGTGTTTAGAGGAATTGGTGGTTTTTACCTGGATCTTAGGAAATCACCAATGATGATAATACAATGGGTGAACAATGGGTAAGCTAAGATGTTGCATGTACATCGAGAAGAGATAAGTACCTGAATGGCAAACAGGTGCCCCTAATTCCTAATAGTGTAACATTATCAATGAGGACAGTGACTTCTAGGAAGTTGTTACAGTAGCCAGAGGCCAGTAGCCTTCCTGCAGTTTCTCAAGTCACTTTGGTTGAGAAAGCCTGCATAGTCCAGCTTCCATTTTCCTGTCTTCTTTTCACCATCTGAGTTATCTCAGAGGTAACACCCCGTTACCCTCTATCTTAGTGTGGTTTCTCCTAGAAGCAGACCCTAGTACAAGTAGTTTATTTGGGAAATGATCCCTGGAAGCACTGGTAAGAGAAAAGGGAAGTGAGACAGGGAGGGAAGGCAGCCAATACGGGGGCAATGGCAAGCCATTTTCCACTGTGGGCAATTGAAGCTCAATCCCACTGGGAGACTCTAGGGGCCTGTAGAGGACACATGCCTCAGAGCTCTCACTCCTGCAGAGGGAGGGAGCTGGGGTATGTATACAGCAACTGCCAACAGTCATTGATTGAGTCCTCCCGGGGCAGGGGACTTTAATTCCCTAGCACCAGTCTGCCCCACATATATCTCTTGAATGGGTGAAAAATGCTCTCAGGGGAGTGGGTGGTGCTAGCAGGTGAAGTCATGCTAGTGTGCACATGCCTGGCATGTGGAAGGGATGCAGGTGGGGTCTGACAACATCTTGCCCTGTCCCTTATTTCTTGTTCTTCATTTTCCTTGTCTGAAAAATATTACTACTATCTATAGTTAATATAGTCTCTTACAAACAGACCTAATTCTTTGGCAACAAAGCTAGCAGAGAAAGAGGCAGAGGAAATGAAACATCCTAGCCAGTCTATTGCCTGATTTCTTGCCTGGCTGGTATTTGGGGAGTCAGGTTTGTTTTCTGGCCTGGCAAATGGGAGTAAGTGTAGCAGCCCTTGGTTTTCTATGGACCATATTTTAATAGAATGCAGATTGCTTAGACTTTGGCTCACATTCTGCATGCTGAGGTGAGCTACTCTTTCTCACTTGCTTCCTCAGTTTCCCTTTTTGGAGTGACACCTCAGATAGGAAGCTCTGACATCAGAAGCTCTTCAATTCAGCTTTTACTTGGGGCAATGGAAAGGGGACACGTGTTACTGTGATGGAAAGTACTATCAACCAACCCTGGCAGAGGTGGACACCATCTGGGGGCATGAGAGACTCAAGCTGTTTGGATGACTCATCATAGAACAATGCAAACAATTGTCCTCAGTCCTGGGTCTCTAGGCCTGTTTACTTACTCCATGCTGTGCCCGGCAGAATCTTGCAGTGATTTAGGAAGTCAGGGAGAGACATTTCTGGCTGCAGGGAACCTGATGAAATACTGTTTTGTGGAGGGAGACTAAAAAATAACCAAACTGGCTTTAAGTGGAACAGAGATCAGAAAATCTCCTGAGGCACATTTAAGAAACCCATCAATTTTGCTGGCTTGACCATAGAAGGGAAAATTGCACTGCAAATGATTATCGCTGATGAAATGTTCCCAAATCTTTTATAGGGCACTTATTTGTAGTGACCTATTACTCCACCAACGAGACCTGACTGAGAAGCCCCCACTGGGTGGTTTATAAGGGGGCTCTGCAGAGTAATTGCAGTCTCAATCCCGAGGGCCTCCTGTGTCCTATCTTCTCAACTACCTTACAGGTATCCCAAGGCCGGGGACTCCCCTGCGGATTTGTGTGTTTTCCCACAGGGCTTCCAACTTTACAGATGTACATAAATTGCTGAATGAAGAAACCTGACACCAAGGTTTTCTGCCCAAAGTCCTGATTATAGAAGCCCTCAATTTCCTACTTGCCCTGCCCAAACTGAGGAAAAACTGTGGCAAAATCTCCTACTGTGTTCAGCCTGAAATAATTCACCACAACCTGTATCATCAACCCATACCCAATTACCTAAAATGGTCTTTCTAGAGAAATTAAAAAAAAAATTCTGTTCTGTAACATAAGATTCATTTCAAAATGACAGCTGAGGTTGGTTGTCTGATATTTCCTCCCGTCTTCTTTCCTTGGTGGATTCATACTGTTTTCTTTTTTATTTATTTTTAAATATGGTAAAATTGACTTGGGAGCATGTGTGTGCATCATGGGTTTGGACACACACATAGATTTGTGTAGCCACCTTCAAAAGCAGGATCCCCAAGAGTTCTTTCACCCCCAGACTCCCTCACACGGCCATGTTAGACTCACACACTTCTCCCACCCCTGCCCTGCATTGTGGAAGTTCTCATTTTTTCAGAATGTCATATAGCTGGAATCAGATAGTAGGGGCTTTATGAGACTGGCTTCTTTCACCCAGCACAGTGCCTTTGAGAGTCACTCATGTCGTCGTATTTACCAGCAGTTTGCTCTTTTTATTGCTGAGTAATGTTCTATTGTACGCACTGAAGTCTATCCCCTCACTCATTGAAGGACATTTGGGTTACCATCAGTTTTTGGCAATTATGAAGAGAACCGTTACAAACATCTGCATACGAGTTTGTGTGAACCTAAGTTTTCGTTTCTCTAGGGTAGATAGCTGGCTTGTATGGTATGTCTGTTGAATTTTATAAGAAATGGCCAAGTTGTTTTCCAAGGTATCTGCCCCATTTTGCATGCTGACTAGCAACATACAAGAGTTCCAGTTGCTCCACATCCTTGCTATCACTTGGTATTGTCACTTAAAAATGAAAACAATGTTAAGCTCTTCTAATAAAGAAATGGTCATATCTCATCATTGTTCAGATTCAAATTTCTCTAATGCTGATGGGGGGTACATTTTTGCACGCGTTCATTTGCAGCTGTACATCCTTTCTGGTGAAGTATCTGGTCAGGTCGTTTGCACCCCCACCATTTGTAAAATAAATGAGCTGTTTGTTTTCTGAGTATTGAATTTTGAGAGTTAATATTTACGTATTTTGTATATTCTGTATAGAGGCCCTTTGTGGGATATGAGATCTGAAAAGATTTTCTCCCAGTCTGCCACTTGTCTTTCCATTCTCTTAACAGTAAATTTCACAGACCAAAAGTAGTTAATTTTGATAAATCTGATTTATAACTTTAATTTTATTGATTGTACTTTTGGTATGATGTTTAAGAACATGTTGCATAACCCCAGACATGAAGAGTTTCTCCTACTCATTCTTCTAAAATTTTATAGTTTTACATTTTCTACTTAGATCTATGATCTGTTTTGACTCAATTTTTGTATATGGTGTAAGATTAGTTTGAGATTCTTCTTTTTTCCTTCAGTACATGAATATCCAATTGTTTTAATATTGCTTGTTGAAAAAAACCCTATTCTTTCTTCATTGCCTCGGCACGTTTGTTGAAAATCAATGAACCTTAAAGGTGTGGGTCTATTTTTGGACTCTGTATCCTGTTCCACTGATCTACATATCTATTCCTTTGCCAGTGTCAACACTGTCTTAATTACAGCAGCTTACAATAAGTCTTAAAATTGTGTGGTGTGACTTCTCCAGCTTTATTCTTCTTTTATGAAATTATTCCTAGCTATTCTAATTCCATGGTCTTCCCACGTAAATTTTAGAATTACCTTCACTATAGCTACACAAAGTTCTGCTGGGATTTTGAATATAATTGCATGACATTTAAAGGTCAGTTTAGAGAGAATTGACATCGTTCCTCTATTGAGTCTTTTAATCCATAAACTTTTTTTTTTGCCTCCATTTATTTAGGTCTTTTTTGATTTTTTTATTAGAGTTTGTTAGGTTTCAATATAGAGATCTTCCACATGTCTTGATAGTTTTATACCTAAATATTTCTCTCTGTATTTTTTGGAACTACTATAAATTATATATTAGCATTTAGTATATATATGACTATAATATATTTAAAAGTATAAAAAAATATTTAATTTTGGTGAACAATTATTACTAGAATGTAGAAATATAATTGATTTTTATGTGTAGACCTTGTATCCTATAATCTTGCTAAACTCTTTTATTGTTTATAGGAGCTTTTCTGTAAATTCTTGAAATCATCTAAGTAGACAAATACATCATGTGTGAACAGGGACGGCTTTACTTCTTCCTTTCACATTCTATGCCTTTTATATATTTTTCTTGCTTACTTGCAATGTCTAGGACTTTCAGTACTGTATTAAACAGGAGTGGTGAGAGTCGACAGCTTTGTCTTGCTGCCGATCTTACAGGAAAAGCATTAAGTTATTCAACATTAAGTATGATGTTAGCTGCAAGTTTTAAATAGATGTCCTTCATCAGGTTGAGAAAGTTCCTTTGTATTTCTAGTTTGCTGGAGTTTTTATTGTGATGAATACTAAATTTTATCAAACACCTTCCTGTGCCACTTTATACGATCATGAGGTTTTTCTTCCTTAATCTATTAACATGGTGGATTATATTGATTGATTTTTGAATACTGAACCAGAATTGTATTCCTGAGACAAACCTCACTTGGTCATGGTATATTAGTCTTTTTACATATTGTTGTATTCAATATGCTAGCATTTGTGTATATTTATGGGGGATTAAGTCTATAGTTTTCCTGTGATGTTTTGTCTGGTTTGGGATCAGGATAATACTGGCCTAATAAAATGAGTTGGGAAGTATTCCCTCTTCTGTTTTCTGGAAGAGATTATATAAAATTGGTGTTATTTCTTTTTAAAATGTCTGGTAGAATACTACAACGAAACTATCTGGGCCTTCATTCTTTTTTTTGGGAGACTTTTAAGTATGAATTCAATTCCTTTAGTAGATGATATGAAACCATTCAGGTTATTTGTTTCTTCTTGAATGAGTTTTGGTAGTTTGTGGCTTTCAAGGAATTTGTCCACTTTTATCTAAATTGTCACATTTGTGTAGACTGTTTATAATATGCTTTTACCCTTTCAATGTCTGTAATGATATTTCCTCTTTCTTATTTATTTATTATTTATTTATTTACTTATTTTGAGACAGAGTCTCGCTCTGTCGCCCAGGCTGGAGTGCAGTGGTGCGATTTCAGCTCACTGCAACCTCTGCCTGGGTTCAAGTGATTCTCATGCCTCAGCCTTCTGAGTAGCTGGGGATTACAGGTGTGCACTACCATACCTGGCTAATTTTTATATTTTTGGTAGAGATGGGGTTTCACCATGTAGTCCAGGCTGGTCTTGAAGTGATCTGCCTGCCTCAGCCTCCCAAAGTGCTGGGATTACAGGCCTGAGCCACCTTGCTAGGCTGATATTCCCTTTTTCGATCCTGGTATTGGTTATTTTGTCTTTTCTCTTTCTTTTTCAACCTGGCTAGATGTTTATCAATATTATTGAGCTTTTCAAAGAACTAGTTGTGATTTCACTGATTTTCTTTATTGTTTTTCTCTTTTGAATTTTATTGAGTTTCAAGTATCTTTGTTATTTCCTTCCTTCCACTTGCTTTGGAATTATTTTTGTTCTTTTTCTAGTTTCTTAAGATGGAAGCTAAGCTTGTCGATTAGATTTTTTCTCTTTGCCAATATATGTGTTGAATGCTATAAAGTTCCCTCTAAATACTGTTTCAACTGCAGCACACAAATTTTGGTGGATTTTATTTTTATTTTCCTTTAGTTCAAAATATTTCTAGTTTATCTTGGGACTTTCTTTTTGAGTCTTAGGTGATTTGGAAGTGTGTTGTTTAACCTGCAAGTATTTGTTGTTTTTGGAGATAAGTTCTCACTCTCTCACCCAGGTTGGAATGCAGTGGCACACTCATAGCTCACTGCAGCCTCGAACTCCTGGGCTCAAGAAATCCTCCTGCCTCAGCCTCCTAAGTAGCTGGGACTATAGGCATGTGCCACTATGCTCAGCTAATTAAACTTTTTTCTTTTTTCTTTTTTTTTTTTTGGTAGAGATGGGGTCTCACTATGTTGCTCAGGCTGGTCTTGAACTCCTGGCCTCAAGTGATCCTCCCACCTTGGCTTCCACAGCACTAGGATTACAGGCATAAGCCACTGTGCCCAGCCCCAAGTAATTTTGGATCATATTCAGAACATGTTCAGGGTCTTATTTAAATTCTAAAAACGACTCCTGATTTTTTGTTGTTGCTGTTTAAGCAGACAATCAGCCTGATTAGGTTCAGGTCACAAATTCCAATAAGTCTTCTTTGAGCTGTGGTTTTTTTATTTTTCCTTTTTACGAGATTGCGGTATTTACTTCAAAAAATACATTGCTTCATAACCTTCAAAAATAGACCTGGCTTTGCTTTACATTACTGATGCAGGCACTTTATAAACTTTATATCTTTGATGTCCCTTGCCTATTAAGATGCCCCTTGATGTCTTTTTGCCTATTGAGTTTATTTGGTACATTATCCATTTCTGTAGTCATTCCATAATTGTTTACTTTTGTCTTCCAACAAAAAGGAGTACCCAAGGATCCTAGTGTTTGCTAATGAGTTGCTAGGTACTGCTACATTCCAGTAATTTATTAGGATGTTTTCTAGACTTCAGCATCATCTCAACATGTGTTAATATGCTGTTTTGCAAAAAAACTAAATTTAAAAAATATTCATGCATCATTAGTAATGTCTTCAATAAGAATTAAATTGGTAAAATCAGTCTTTACCTCATTAAGAAACATATATTTTCAGCAGTAAAATCATCAGACTTGTGGTCTGGTGCAAGGTTTAACCATCTGTATGCAGGAGTCATTTATTCATGTAGTGGTTAGTGGTTCGGAAACAAATGATCTGAAATCACCATCTCTAGTTTTGATCTGGACATGTTTTTAGTAACAATCTGTGCAGTGTGACCAAGGTTACTTTGCATATCTTCCTTGGGGCAGTGCTATAGTGAGGTAGAGTCAGTACCTCCCAATTTAAAGCAACTTGAAAAACAGAAAAAAAAAAAAAAAAAAAAAAACTGTCCTAGGGTTCTTCCAAAAATCTTAAGAGAAAATTAAAACAAGTGACAGACTGGAAGAAAACATCTGCTACATATTCCATAGACAAAGGCCTAATATCCAGAGGACGCAAAGAGCTCCTACAAATCAGAAAGAGAAATTCAACTAACCAATGGGCAGAGAATATGAGATACATGAAAAAGCATTCAATTTCACCAGCTGTTAGGGAAATGCAAATGAAAACAAAATGAAATACCATATTTTGCTCTCCAAATGGCAAGAACTAAAATGGCTGATACAATCATGTACAAGCAAGGATGCAGGGAAATGAGTACTGTCACACACTGGAAGGAATATAAACTAATGAAGCTCTTTGGGAAGGCAACTGGGGAGTAGTCATGAAAGTTAAAAATACACATATACTGTTGCTTCCCCTAATTCTACTTCTACTCATCTATTCCAAAGAAACATTCGCATTTGTACACACAAATGCATGCACTGTTTGTAATAGAGAAAAACTGGAAAAAAAAGGTGAAATGTCTGTTACAAGGAAGCAGTTAATAGTAGTTACATAGTTTATTTCACCATAAAATGGTGAGTTTCTCATTTAACATACTCACTATTAAATGAGAAAAGCAAGGGGCAGAATGATACTTTATGGTCCCATTTATGCAACAAAACAAGATATCTTTGTACATAGGTGCCTCTCTCTCTCTCTCTCTCTCTCTCCAAATGTGCAGAAGAGGATGGAAGGAGAAAAATCAAATTATTGAAAGTGCCTACTCTTCTCTGAGGCAGGGACATGATTGGTAGTAGGTGAGAGAAAGTGTGTGGGCTGCTTACATTTTGCTATGTATATTAATGAATTGCTCGAACTATGGCAAAATATACCCATGAATCACTTATGCAGTTAAAAAGAGACAAAACCCACCACCCCAATGAATCTATGACTTTCTGAACTCCAGATTAAGGAAGAGACCCTAGGAAGGAAGGCCTGTCCTCCCTTGACTAACTTAGTCCTCTTCCCATTAACCTCTCTGCCTCTTTCCTTTATTGTCAGCTCCATCCCTTACTAGCTGTGTATTACTGAGCAATCTTCATAAGTTTCAGTTTCTTCATCTATGGTAAGGATATTATAATAGTACCTCTATCAAAGTTAGCTATTATTACGGTGACAGGGACTCTACTTCTTTGACTCTTGCTGACCTATATTCTGTGCTTAGATACACAATCGCTGGCAATGGGCTTCTCTGTTTGCCACCAGTCCTTTCAGGAAATTCTATCTCTGTCCAAGCATTGACACCTGACTTTGGGAAGTCCCCATGGCACTCCTAGTTGTCCTGTCCCTGGCCACCCTTTTGGCCTTGTTCAGGTAGCTGCCAGGGTCCTGCTGTTACTAGTTTGCCTCCGAAACTACCTGGGCTGGGCTTTTGGTTCATGAGATGCCTGATCAGTGACATAGATGTGCTTGGGAGCATCTCTGTTTTTTCAGTGTTGCCCAGTAGCAGTCATCTACCTGCCAGAAGGTGAGTGCTGAGTCCCTGAGGATGGACAAGTGTCTGCGCGGTGTTTCATTATCTCCTCTGAAGGTCTGTGCTTTAACAAACAGCTTGATGTAGAGCTGCTCATGCATACTTTTAGGCTGACTTCAATAAGTTCTGGTGCAGGCTCTGTGTGAGAGAATCAGTCTGGTCCACAGGATCATGCTACCACATGAAGCCAGCACCAAACTGAGGCCATCTCCATGCTGAGTGGAATGGCGGCTGCGAGGAGGGCTATTCCCACCCTTGTGTGTTCTGCTTTCGGAGGCTGTTGGTGGATTTCAGCAGGGGGACTCATCAGTGTTTCCAGAGTAGTTGACAAGAGACACAGCAAACTTCTGCTATTTGCAGGTATTCTCTGTTCAGCATCACTGACAAAACCCTCTTCCCTACCTCTGTCCCAGCTGTAAGTGTTCATCCTTCTAATCAATATAAGACAATAAAACACACTTTTCCTTCTTAGAAGTGAAACAACAAATTACCAGCTCTCTGCCCTGGGTAAATCAGTCAGTGGAGCACAGTTCCTGCTGGTGCATTTAAAGAGAGTCTCCTTCCCTTCAGAGAGTGCTGAGAGGGCCTCAGCCTGGAGGGACCACCCACTTACCCATATGCCCCTGTGGCTCTGCATCCAGGAGCTTCCTGGTTTACATAAAGCTGCCACTTTTCTGCAGGGTTATTCTGATATCTAGATGATCATATCTGCTGGCAAAGTTATTTCTGAAATCCTTGAATGAAAATTATCATGTCAAGAATGTACATTACTGCTACGATGAGATTTAGAATGCATCAGCTGCCTTCTGAAAATCTGAAATGACTCTCCTATAAGGGAAAGAAATGTCATTTAAAGGCATTTCATTAAAATGAAATAGGCGTTGAGAAAATTGGTTATTTGAAAAAGATTCAACTTATGAGCCTCAGCTTACATACCATATTCTACAATAAATCCTAAATGAATTGAATGTGAAAAATTGAACAATATAAAAAACCCTATAAGTAAATTTAGAAAGGCATTAAACAGATCCCTGACAATGAACAACCTACCATTATTATTATTACATTGACCATTTCTAAGTATGAAAGCAATGGAGGAACTCATAAAAGATCAATGGATTTGACTGTATGAAAAATAATAAGGTACTGTAAATTATAATGTACCTTACTAGTCACTATTATTACTGGTAAAACAAAGGGGAAATAGTGAGTTGCTTCTTTGAGAACCTGGAAATTAAGGAATTGATGTCACCTAATAAGAGCTGAACTAGCAAAAAATCTTCACACAGCTCTCCCTGAGATAAAACTAAGAGCATATGTGATATCAATCATTGTGCCTGTCCTACCCATACCCTTTTTAAAAGAGAGAGCTTCCTCCCCTTTGCCACCTAGGTGGCCACTTTCTGACACACAAGACCTCTTTTCCTCCCTGGTCACAGTTTCCTGGACCAGAGGTGGGTTCCTGACCCCAAAGCAGCACATGCTTAAGCCTGCCAGCAGCTACTGTCCTAAAGGCCTAGAAAACACAAATTGGTCCAGTCAAATTCTCTTTCTCATACCTTTGAGCTAAGAAATAAGCAGATAATTAGCTCATTAGCCTTGGAGACTGAATATTAAAGGATATTTTCAGGTACGGCTAGGACCAGGGAAGACCAAAGCCATGAGGAAGCGGGACTATGGTCAGCAGGGCCAGCTGGTTACAAGAGCAGACAGACACAGAGGGAGCCAGAGGCACTGAGGGAAGCATGGAGGCAGAGCGCTGGGCTCTAAGGCCACCCCGGGTCCTCTTGGCTCTCCAGGTCCTGGTTCCAGCTCCTATTACAGCTTGGAGGGGCCTCAGATCTTATGATCATATCTTAATGAGATTCTTGTCATCACCATGCATGTAACCTAACCCTGAGCTAGCTCAATCAGGTTTATATTTCTAAAATCAAAACAGCCAAACTAGAAGTCATTGCTTCTGTGACCCCAAATCCTATGCAAAGTGACTTGCGGTTCATCCTGGAGAGGTAGGAGTGGGATATAATTATGGTTTAGCAAGAAGAAGCCTCACAAATGGTGCTTTATCGTGTCTTGTGAAAGAGGTATTGTGTGCAGGAGGAGGCTGGTCAGGCTGGAGAACAGATGAGTCAGGTTGGCAATGGTGAATGAGCACTGTCCAGAGAAGGCAGGGACTGGACCAAGGCCTATCACTGCTGCAGGAATGTTCACTGCTGTGGGCAATGGAAGCCTTCTGAGGCTTAATTGTGACCATGGGAACCTCTCTCTCCAAACTCTTTACTTCTCTTTGTTTTCATTCCCTTTGCACTTGGAGAGGCCCACTTATCAGCCTTTCAACAACTAATATAGCTTGTTTCCTGAGAGGAGGTGCCGTGGATAGAGGTGGTTTGAGAGTTCCTATCTGTAAAAGAACATCCACCATGGTAAATACATAAATTGCCTCTCTGATTTGCAGTCCATTCGACTGGCATGGGTCAGCCTTCCTCCGTCCTCCTAGCCAGGTCTCGGACCTTGGTTCACTCACTAAGGTAAGACTACTCTGTCAGTACTCTTGGGAGGTGGCCATCCATCTCTTTTTGGTGGCATTCCAACCAAATCATTGCTTCCTTCTCTCTATATGGCAATTATTAGTGTTCAATCTTGCTAGTGAATGTACACTACAGCCCTCCAACTTGCTTCAAATCATTTTTTTGTTTGTTTGATCTCCAAACTTTGGCAGCAAAACATTCAATTTCATGAAGATATCAGTCATACTGGTTATGGGTTGTTACTCAGCTAACTTCATGTCTTGGAATATTTTGCAATTTCAGTGACACCTGAACTCTTACAGAGAGACCTTAATGAGTCATCCTTGCTCTTTTCATCTCTAGATACCTGAGTCATCTCAGAAAGATGCTTTTGTGTCTTGCTTTTCAAGAGTCCCATGATCTCTATCATTTAATTACCTTCTTGTCAAAATGTTCTTTCACATGATCAAATAAATTTTCAATACAATTGCGAATTATTTCTTACTTCTTTGAATCTCTTTAAAGCTGAATTATAATTTATCGGTCTCTCTGTATATCATCAAGTAATATACCGTTGGTTCTCTTACAACCATGTTTCTTTAACAGGAATTACCTCATATGCAATTGGTCAACAGGGAAGTGATGTCAGTGTAATACACAACCTTATTTGTTCACATAGGATTTTCTCCTCGTATGTTAAAATTTTGCACCACCAAGTTAAAGCAACTGAATACAAAGTAAGCTGGCGTAGCCGAGCCCAGGAAGCTGTGGAGAAATGCAGGACTGAACTGCAGCACCCTTCCCTCCACGTTCCTTTTCGTGGTCCAGTGTGCTGTCTCTTAAGGGGGGCTTATTGTGCTGCTCTCCCCCATCTCTGCGCGTGATGCTCATGTCTCCATCTCTCAGCAGCCTCAACCCCTCCTTAAATCCTCCTTTATCATGATAACCTTATTTTGGAAAAAAAAATCTGAAGTTTTAATAATAGATTGTGTTTCCTTATGTATTAGGAATTTATCATGTCGTTTATATCATTATTTGTAATGGGGTTGTAATTGGTTTTGTTAGAGTTAAAGCGGCATGGGCTCTGAGCGGTCTTCCCCAGTCTTAATTTTTCTATAACCCCTGATTTTTGAGCATGCCATTTTGCATTTATTCCATTATAGCACCTATACTTAAATCCAATTTTTAAGCTCCGCATTCACAGCTTTCTTTTTTCCAGGATAAATAAGTCTAACTCTTGTCTTTTCTCATAACAACTACTACCCATTGCTTTACAGATGTCTCTTATTTCAGGCCATAGATAAATTTCTGTAAGGTCTGCAGTAAACATAATTTTTGTGTGCTTAGCATTTCTTCCTGTGGAGAAAGATACCTGCTCTATTCCTTAAAAATTTTGTTCAGTTTATGTGGTGCAGGTGGGCTAAGCACCTGCCTGAGGAGTGGGGGCATGATCTAGGCCTAGTCAATCAGAGCGTTTCATTGCCCTGGATGTAGGGATTGGTTCAGAGGTGGGTACATGACTTAAGCCAGGTTGGTCATTTGTCCCTCCAGTGACTTTGATCAGTGTTGTTGGGCAAGGTCCCTTTCACTGAAGTTACGAATTCTAAAGAACATGTAAACTTGGAGTTTCCAGGGGCATCTTGCCACTAACTGGGGAGAGAGGCTGTTAGACAACGTAGTCAAGCAGAACTGAGACAAGGAGGGAGAGAAGAGAGGAGAGAGAGATGCATTTGAGGCTAGTTGTACTCCTTAGATTCCCCAGTTACCTATGACAACACATTTCCTTCTGTTCTTAGAGTCAAACACTGTAACCAATGCAAATTGGGTACAAAAAATTAACTGAAATTTTTGATAAATGTAATTTAAAAAATCAGACTAAATACTCTAGTGCACTAGCAGAGCTTGTTATTAAAAATAAATGTGGTGAATCATTTAATAAATCAAAAATTACTTTGTAACTTTTAAATCATCCCTTTACCTGCTTTTCTCTGAACCATTTCTATTCTTGTAGAGATCTGGAATCACTGAGGAAACACAGTATAATGTTGACATGGAAATCCTGGGTAGAGGGAAGGGATGACATCTTGGCTTTTATATTTCTTACTTTTGAGAATATAGTATTTTTTTTACTCTATGGTAACACATTTTTATTTTCTGGTCCCCAATGACTCCTATGACTGCCCTTAATCAGGCCTTCTCGAGTCCTTATTTGTGCTGGTTTTGGTACATAAGCATAAATATTTCAGCATACCTATTGCTACTAAACCACATCTACGTTTATGCTTTGAATTCTCTTGTATTTTTTTGAAGCATCAAAAATTGTATACAGCCTGAAAACTGGAATTGTATACAGCCTGAAAATACAACCCTTCCATCCTGTTCTCCAAACCACTGAAAATGATAGTTGAAACACATGTGGGACACCGAATCCTATCAGAGCTGCTGCAAGCCCATGGGGGACCTTTGTGCAAACTAGAAAAAGGTGTGTCTTCCTATGGGCAGATGCAATGCTGAGTGGCACGTGTGGGATGCAGAGCAAGGGCAGGCTGGACTTCAGCCCCACTCATTCCCACAACTGGGCCTCAATGTGCCAAAGATGGCCTGTCATTAATCATGCTACAAAGAGCCTTTTAATTTTGGTGGGCAATGCCCGAAGCTCCTGAGCTAGGGTCTAGTTTGAGCCTTTTGTTGGGAATATCATGTAGGATAAAGGCCAAAGAATGAGGGAAACTGAGTGACAACGGAGAGAAATTTAAACTCAGAAGACAATGTCAAAGTCAGGTAAATATGAATTTATGGAGATCATATACAGTATTAAAAAGTTCTGGAGTTGGACAGAAATTCTAGTTTGCCCGCTTACAAAGGCCACTTCACTGCAACTCATTAAAAAAAAAAATCTGGCCGGGCGCGGTGGCTCATGCCTGTAATCCCAACACTTTAGGAGGCCGAGGCAGGTGGATTACGAGGTCAGGAGTTCAAGATCAGCCTGGCCAAGATGGTGAAACCCCGTCTTTACTAAAAATACAAAAAATTAGCCAGGTGTGGTGGTGTGCACCTGTAATCCCAGCTACCTGGGAGGCTGAGGAAGAGAATTGCTTGAACCCAGGAGGCGGAGGTTGCAGTGAGCCGAGATCGCCACCACTGTACTCCAGCCAGACAGAGCAAAACTCCATCTCAAAACAAAACAAAACAAAACAAAAACAGTGAAAATACCATATTTCATAGAATCTAAGATGATGTCAACTAGAAGACCAATCCCCAATACAGAGATTTTTTAAATGTGAAAAAAAAAAAAAAAAAAAAAAGGCCAAATGGGCTGGTTAAATACATCCCGACAACACAGGTGTTAAGAGTGTAAAAAGTGTGTCTCTTAGAATCTGTGACATATATGGTAATACCCACCTTACAGGTGTGTCTCCTCCCTATGAGGATTAAATGAGATAACATAGGTTAAGTTCTCAGCCCAGCCTGGAGTGAAGCGCTCAATAAATGCTGAAAGCTGCTGTTATTGCTGGTGTTGTCCTTGTATGGAGCTGGCAACAAATAGTAACAAAAGGATATACTTGATCTGGGTCATCATAATCTAGCAAAACAGCCTGGATGTTGTCTTTTCCTTACTCCAGGATAAGTTACAAGAAGCAGACACGCAAGGAGGTAGGTCCAAAAGTAAACCTCCAATGAAGCTTAAGTACAGAACATGCACAGAACTGACAAATAGCAAAAACGGTCTGGTTTATTCTGCCGATGGAGACCCAGATCTGAGAAATGATTTTCCCAAATCCTAAATGTACAAGAGAAACATTTTTTAACAGGGCATTAGTCAAATGGTGGGTTGGGGGGGTTCTTTGAATATGGAGTAGGGGGAAAAAAACTTCCAGAATGTTTTGTTAGCTTTTCTAGTATTTGTTTTTCTTTTTCTTTGCCTCTCACTAACGGCTTCTTCTATTACATTCCCCGTGATTTTTGAATTGATTGCTGAATGCCTCACTAGTGAAAACCCGCTGTGCAGCCTCCTGTGATGTGAGTTTTCATTTAGGCCTGGAGGGGTCTGTGGAGGGATGAAGAGGTGCCAAGAGGTGTCAGTCAGGCTCTTTTACCTGCCTGCAAGGCAGCTGTTTCAGGACTAGTCTGGAGACGGCCTTAAGCCAGTGAACAGCCATTCATTGTCCTTTGTTGCCAAAGACAATGCTGCCAGTGGGAGAACAGTGATGTAAAAAACCTAATGCCTGGATTCTAGTAAGCAAAAACATGCCTGGCTTATGCCACCGCCTCTAAAGCAGTCTACTTCTTTTCTCAGTTTGGGCTCAGTGGCATTTTTAGAGACATGACAGATGGAAGCAGGGTGTAAATGAACGTGTGCAAAACCCCAGCCCATGTGAAGAAAAGCAGCCTAATGATCTTGTATATGGAACAGGTAGATACAATAAAGATGGCTCTCCAACAGAAACACAGACTCTTATTATTTTTCAAGGAGATTTTAAATTGGTTACTTCTCCCATTTCTTATTTCAACTTATTTCAACATCAGGATTGATGTAAATGGTGCCTAGAGAAAGACAAAAAGGAGTTTGTAGCAAGAGTTTATCTACTAGTTGGGTTGGCTTCTTTTAAGAAAAGGAAATTATATGGAAGTTCCGACTGACTGATGATGCCATATAAAAATTAGATATTATACAGTCACTACTAAATTGATAGCCTTTAGGGAGTTTTGAGAAGGAAGGCAGCTCAAGATGCAGCTGTGGATCACAATGTCAGAGAAAAAACAAACTACCTGAGGAGACAGTGGCAACCTGAACTTTAAACATGTGGGCTGACTGGTTTGCAGTTCACAAATACAGCTTTTGTTTCTTCTCCGCAGCCCAATTACATGTGTGCCCCTCGGCATCTTAATCTTGCCTCGGGGTCCAGAGGCAGGATGTGGCCCAGTTTGGGAGTGGAGCTGAGTCACCATCCTGTGCAGACAGGGCAAATTCATGCCATGCTCCTGCCTCCTGCCTCCTAGACTCACTGAAGGGCTCCTTGGGGACTGCAAATTCCGTTTGATTTCATTTCTCCCTAAGCAAAATGCACTCACTCTATCCTAAATTTCCAGAAACTAGTGTCCTTCAGGGTTGCCTTGGAAATTTTAAATGTGTGTACAAGTTCCACCTTCCTCCTCCTTAGTCCTAACCTGGTGTCTGAGATGTCGTGACGGCAGGCTACTCCCTGAGATCAAGCACCATGAGGCCTTATTCAGTAATGCGGCTGAGTCTCAATGACCCACTCACCCGGGCCCCTTGGATCAGAGCACAATTTGAAAGACAGGTGGCCAGGAGATGGGTCTTACTTCGGTATTTGCATAAAGTGAAGTGAAGACTGGCATTGGCTTTTTAGGCATCACTTAATTAACTATGTTCTTGGTAGCAGTGGAAGCTTGAATCTCAATACTGATGTGAGTTCTACTTGTTATTTTCTGGAAAAAACAAAAGTTTGCTTGTCCAGATCTTCTCCTAGCATATCTGGACCCTCTGAGTATGAATTATAAGCGGACATCCTCTCTGGGCAGATCAGTGACAGCCCTCACTTTGTTGGCCCTTGGATCTTGGGCAGGAAACACCTGTGCAGCTTTTAAGGCAGCTCCCAACCTGCCTGATCTTACAGAATGTGGCAAATTTGCTCCACCAACATACATGGTTGCACCACAGTTATGGGGAATTTGTAGTTATTTCTATTGTACTCAGAGTGAAAAACTAAGTATATTAGTATAGTCCATTGGTGCCTTCCATCATTAGTCTATTTCATTAATGTTGGAATGGTTTTATTTTGGTTTACAGAGTAAGATTTTTTTAAGAGCAAAACTTTATATTATTTCTTAGGGAGAAGCAGTTTATAAAAGGTCTCTCTTATCCCTCCAAGGATGAAAACAGACCACTGGGTTCCTTGAGGTTAAGAGGATGCTGACGAATTGGCCCCGGCTCCACTGAAGTCAGCTTCCTCTTTCCCCTCCTTCTCCCCTTCAAGCCAGGTAGACTATCACTGCCCCCTGTCTGGGACTGGGCTGCCCCTCACCGAGTGTCTGCCTTTCTGCCTGAAGGAGATCAGTCTAGAATCAATTTCCTTATTGGTTTGGGTGACTGGATGCTCGGAGAATCAGATAAGCTATGGATGCACATTATCTTCAGAAAAATACAAACATTCCTAACTTCCAGTTTTTCTCATGCAGTTTTAGTATGTTCAGGAATCCAGGTCAAGAAAGGGGTTTGAAATCTGTTTTTGTGCTAGCAATCTTCTGGCAGTCTGATGACCTTGCAGGACCCCCCTCTTAGGATAATAATTTGGTGCATAAAGTAAAATACACAGGCTTTTAAGATAAACCAATTATATTGAAATAGTTACCAAAATTGTAAAACCTTTTGTGATACAGAAATCTGTATGTGCTTTTATGTCAATGTATTAAATAAAAAGATCTAATGGTGAGTCTAATAACCACTGTAATTTTGTACTGATGAGCACAAAAGATACTTTACAACGTCTGCCCCTCTGTGATGTGACATGAAAGCCTCTGTGACTTCCACTGGGTTCATCATTGAAGTGGTGCTAAATTTCAGTTAGAGGTTAGTAAAAATAGAGGGGCATTTCTCTCCTATCAAGATGCTGGACCTTAGGTCAAGAACCCCTGAGACACAAGGATTCTGAGTGTGGCTTGTTGGGTGTGGCTCTGGGTCTGGCTGCCTCAGCCCCTTCTGTCTCAGGCCACAGGGGGGACTGTGGGACTCCTGTTTACCGACTGAGACAAACTGAGGCTATCGTGATTTTTATATTCTGTTAGAAGAATTAAAGGGGGCACGCACAGTGGCTTCTGTCCTGTCCTCACTTGTAGGGGGAGAAAAGGGGGTAGTAAGAGAGATCAGCGGGCCAGCTGTGAGCCAGGAACTGCTGCCTTCTCCAGCACAGAGGTGAGGCACAGGGATCCCCTCTGTGAAGCTACCCTGGGCCTGGGAGATGGGTCTCTGTGGTGTCTTTTAGTTTGGGATGAAAAAAACACAGTCCTCTTATTTTAAAAAGGATTTGAGGCTGGGTGCGGTGGCTCACCACCTGTCATCCCAGCACTTCGGGAGGCTGAGGTGGGTGGATCACTTGAGGTCAGGAGTTCGAGACCAGCCTAGCCAACGTGGTGAAACCCCATCTCTACTAAAATCACAAAATTGGCTGGGCAGGATGGCATGCACCTGTTGTCCCAGTTACATGGGAAGCTGAGGCAGGAGAATTGCTTGAACCTGGGAGGTGGAGGTTGCAGTGAGCTGAGGTCATGCCACTGCACTCCAGCCTGGGCAACAGAGTGAGACTCTGTCTCAAAACAAAACAAACAAACAAACAAACAAAAAAACCCACAAATGAACAACAACAACAAAAAAAAAAACCACGAGAATTCGAGGCACATTTTACTGAGTTGCCTCTTGCCTTAACTTCACCTTTGGTACTCACCTAAGTGGGGAGCCCTCTGTGGCAGCCTCCACCCTGGGAAGTCATGATGGCTTGTTTTTGCTTCTTATCCTCCCACCGGCTTACTGAATGATGCTAACATATCGTACCTCTGCCAAAAATGCTAAGTAGAAGCTTTGGGAGGTATAAGAGTGTTTCACCATACTTGAAATACGAAATGGCGTCTCACTGTAACCGTGAAGTCATGATTAGCTGAGCTACTGCTGAAAACACCAGGGAAAAGCACAACTCTCTGATTGGGATGCTGGAGCTCAGGTCTGTCTGAGGATGAAAAGTTCAAGTTCTAGACAAAAGAAAGTGCTTTTCCTGCTGGGTGACGGGAGGAATCACACACTTCCTAGGGAAGCCTCTCAAAGCAGCTTCCTTGGCAGGGGCTCTCCTGAAACTGGGCTTCATGGCCATTTGAAGGCACATCATGACCTGATTTTCACCAGGAAAATGGTTTCTGAAAGAGGCTCACAGAATATCATCTGCTTACCAATTTTACTTCTTGCTTCATTTATACTTTCTCCCAGGGCCTTGGCTTCAGAAAATCTGGAGGGGAAAAAAAAATGAAAATTATAGTTTTTCTGTTCATCCTACATGATATTTTAAAAATAATAGATTTCTGAGAGGCCACTAAAATATGATGAAACTTTATTGAAAGACACAAAAGAAAAATCTAAATAAGTAAAATATATTAGGCTTAAAAATAGAGAGAAAATTGGTATTAATCATAGGTATTGTTAATTTTTACTCTATCCAGCACAGAATTTGTATTCTCATATTCTCTCACTTATGGCTTTTAATTTACATGGTTTCATGATGTAAGGATATCAGAGTAAAGCCTGGCTGTAAGGTTTCTGTTCTATGTTCTATTGATTATGATACCAAGATCTTATAACCAAAGAATATATACTTAAATAACTTTTTTCTGATTATAAAATAATATATCAGAGGTTGTAAAACTATGGCTGGTTATAAGACAAATCCGGCCTGCTGCCTGTTTCTGTAAATAAAGTTGTCCTGGAACATCGCCACCCCTATTCACTGGCGCATTGTCTGTGGCTGCTTTCATGGTACAAGACAGAGTCGACTAGATGTGATGGAGACTGCATGGCCTACGACACTGAAAAAATCTTCGACCTGGCCCTTTATAAAAGAACTTTGCTGATTCCTGTTATGTACCATTATTAAACCAGATTTTGAAAATATAAAAACAAGAAAAAATTTCCCAAGTACTCCTCTACCCAGAAAGAAGCACATTTGATACACGTAGCCACCCAGTCTTCTATAGAGCCAGTATTTACAGGGTTGGGATCATACTGCAGGTATGATTTTGTGCCCTGATTTTTTTTTTTTCACTTAGAAGTCCTTCCCTATATTATGAGACGCTTACCTTTGATGGCTGCATGCTAGTCTACCAGATTGTTGTGCTAATGTTTAGTGAGTGATTCCTTTATGTTTCTGGCCTATGTTTATGAGACACCCACGATGAGCCAACTATGTGCTAGAGAAGCAGACAGGACATGGCCTAAGTGAGAACATGTAGTTCAGTCCCTATACATAGTGGGCCCTCATGAAATGTTAGTTGTTTTCCCTCCTCTCCTTTCTGCCATGAAGTTAAAGAGACAATTGAAAGCCTATGAAAGCAAGCACCTAATATATGGCTGAATTAAATGACTGTGCCTTGGAGGGTGCTAGTCATGCCATTAGAGTTTGACTAGGGAGTGACCTGTCCATGAGTGAGTGGGGAGCCGTCAGGAAAGCTTCACGTACAAGGCGGGAGTGACCTGGGTTTTGTGGATCCAGAGGAGTTTTTAGAAAATGCTTTATTATGAAAATTTCCAAATATACACAAAATAGAATAGTAGAATGAACCCTAACATACACAGCATCATATTTTATTAATTGTCCAGTTTTATTTCAACTATTTCCCCCCCGCCTCTTCTATTCTCACTTCCCCCTCTCTAATATCCCAGCAAATCCGAGATAGCCTATTGTTTTATCCTTGAACACTTTAGTTGCCTGGGATTGTGTTGGAGGAAGTGAGCAGAGGAGGGCATTCCAGGCAGGGGAACAACATAAGCAAAGGCCAGAGTGCCACGACTGCTCTGTGTTGGATGGAAAAGAAGTGTGAATTATGTCATTGCTATTTTCCAAATCTGTCTGCTTGGCCTGGGACTGTAGACAGGAGGTTTTCAGGGAAGGGGACTAAACTTTTTCTCAATGTTAGCTTCTTGGGACTCCGCCCCTAGCTCCCTTATTAAGGCTGGTCATGCTCATTGTAGATTATGTATGTCCTCTCCTCAGCGATGGCCTGTCACCTTCCAGGGAGAAGTACAGTTCCACTTGATGCAATTCACACATTTACACGATGCACAGGTCACCGTGCTGGGCTCTATGGGCTCACATGGCCTCTGCTGCTGGGCAGGGATAAGGTGACATTTGCTGCAGGCCATTCAGAAGATGAGGACCATCTTCAACTCTCCACTCTGCCAAGGGAGGGCCTATGACCATTTCATCACTGTTCTGTCCATCCCCAGTACCTAGGATTTATAGGATCTGACAGTCACACGTTGCTCAATGAGTGACTCCTCCCATTTCCTATTCCATAGACGTCTAGAAGCTTTAGACGCTTTGGAATAAGGAAAATACAAGAGCAAGGGTGCAAAACTGCTGAAATTCACACCAGTGCTAGAGGAAACCAGAGTACAGATAGAAAAGGAAGATAACACAAGCAGAAGAGGGACTTTCCACTGCAGTGCTGCCCAGAGAAGCCCTGACAGATCTGGGATGGAGTTCCCCAGCCTTGGCGGTGCCCAGATGTGTCTGGGGGGCCTGGCAGAGGGAGCCGCTGAGTGCTGTGGTCAGCTCTCTCCAAAGAGCCGCCCTGCTCCAGAGCTGGCAGCAACTGTGGGGAAAGCCACGAGCTGTTCCTCTCTTGCTGTTGCAGCCCAGTTCTGAGCTAAAAAGGGCTTTCCCACTGGAGAGGTGTGGTCTGAGGGCTGTGCAGTCTTCATGAGACCATTTTCCCGTCACTCTGGAAGTTGTCACCACTCCAGGCCACCCCACCCACATGTGTTCCTGATCCCTGGTTGTCAAGACAAACTCTGAAAGGCCCAACCCTGAGTGTGGAGAGGGAAAGAGCAAGTGTCAAGGGAGGTAGGAGAGATGAGAAGGCTAAAGACTCGGTTAGGAAAGATGCGAGAAAGAGGGTGACCCCATCAGTGCTGCCACGTGCTTCCTGGCCCACCTGCATCTCCATGCCTCTCCACCCAGCCCCAGTCTCCCTCCCTCCTCACTTGCTCCCTTTCCTCCTGCCCCTCTGTCTGAATTCTGCTCACCTAAACTTCACCAGGGGGAGTTTCCTGCCTCCTGATTTTCTAAAAGCACATCCTCATCCATGAGATGGCCAGAAGCCAACTTCTGGCCAAGGGGACATTGCACCCCTGTACAATATCCTAAGGTGCTGCTCACTGCTGAGGAGATGTGGCCTATGCTGATGAGGCTGCACCTTGAGGAGGGGCAGAGAGGTTGTGTAGCTCAGCCAGGACCACTGACGACCGCCCGAGGGTTTCTTTCTACTGGTGCCAAAGCATTCCTATTAGGGCATCATTAGTTGTGTGGCTGACTTTGGGGAATGGAAGGTAGCTGGGTGCAGTTCCAGTGTGGATGCAGGCAGGCTGCTGTGTCGCCTGCACACAAAATCCTGTGCAGGGGCAGGGGCTGGGCTTGGAAGGGAGAAGGAATGCAATGGTCTGGTGTTCTACTAGCCTGGCTTCCCATAACACCCGGCCTCCTCCTTTATAGCTCCCACTGTGTGCCAGGCAGGTACTCACAGACCCCGGGGAAATGCTCCATCATTGGCTTCCAAGAGCCTGGCTCTTCTGTCTTTTTCCCCCTCTCTCTGGCACCTCCTTCTCAGTCTCCTTTGCTGACGTGTTCTGCAGCCTGTTCCTTGAATGTCAATAATCCACAGGATTTGGTTCTAGGCCCACTCCTCACTTTCCCTACTCCCTATAGGCATTCCTTTTATGCCAGTGTGTCCTTGGCTATCTCAACTGACATCTCTCAAATTTCCATCTCAGCCCTGCTTTAGTTCCTGACTCAGGTATCCAACAGCCTGTTTGATACCTTGAAGATAATTAAAATCGACTGTACCCAAAAAGAACTAATCACCTGCCCTGAACACCTCCCCTGTTCTTCCTGTTGTTCCTATCTCAGTGCATGGCACCATCACTTACGGATGGCTCATGTCAGTAACCTGCATGCCACCCTTTGCCCCTCTCCCCATTAGCGCCTTCCCTCAATCCTGGAGTTTCAGCCATTCTCCATCCTCGATATCTATCAGAGCATTCCAGTTAGCTCCAACTGCCTGAGAGCAGAATGCAGTCATCTCTCTCCCAGATTATTGCAACCACTGCCTGCTCCTTCCCCTGCATTTGCACTGCCTGTCCGCAGGCTAGTCCCCACACTTTAGCCTGAGTGATTCTTCTTAATGCAAACCTGGTCCTGTTACTCCCCTGCTCAAAACTCCCCAGTGCTTCCCAGTGACCTCGGGAGAAAGTCCAAATTCCCTAACAGAGTGAAGTAGACTCTTCATGCTCTGGCTCCTGCTGCCTTCTCCAGCTTCTTCTTTTCATCTCCCACAACCTTCCCAGGCTGGCCTGAATCTCAGTTTCATCAAGTGTCACACTGTCTCTCATCTTGGGGACGTCCCCTTTACTTGGAGCCTGTCTTTTCCCCTGGCTAATTTCTGCCTAACCCCTCAGTTTCCACAGTGGCGTCTCCTCCTCTGGATAGCTCTCCAGGACTGTGCAGGTCTACAATGCGTGACACCCCCAGGTGCTCCCCAGCACCCTGCACTTCTGCCATCGTAGGCAGACGGCATACTATATGTGAATTGCCTGTTTACTTGTTTGTTTTCCTTTCAATACGGTAAGCTCCATGAGGAGAGCAACCACGTCTGCTTAATTCAGTCTTTTCTCTGGGGCTTAGAACAGGGGCTTGTACCTAGTAAGCATTCCATAAATATTTGTAGACTAAAAGAAGATAAGCATGTGAGCAAGTGTGTGTGCAAAGGCAACGTGTGCAAGTGAAGAGCACTGAACTGGAAGTCAGAGTAGGACCAAATGCCTACCTCACCTCTTAGCAGCTGGGTCTCAGGCTCTTCATTTCTAGGATTAGAAAGAGATGCCTGTCAGGGCTGGGTTGATGTGGAAATAGCATGCATGCAAATGTGTTTTGTGTGTCATAAATTCATTATGACCATGGCCTGGCAGTGTAGGAACCCCCAGTAGGGAATGTGATGGACTGTGAGGGAATGTGTGTGGGAAGCAGTAACCACAGATAATAGTTTGTCTCAGCAAACCAAAGGATTAGAAGGGATCTCTGCAAGTCAGTGGTCAAGGACACTCGAGATGGTTGCTGAGTTTCTCATCTTCAATGGGAATAAAAAGGATGGGGGAATTGAGGGAGAATCTGACGTTAACTTCCAAGACCAGTTCCAGAAAGAATCCCATCCTGCTGTGGGTGTGTCCGGCGGAGATACTCATCATGACTGGGGAAGCAGCTGGCTCTGCCCCACACACCATTCACTAGGGATCATGGGCAGTGGCTGCTTTTACCCATGGGCCAAAGAGAACATCAGTGGCTGATGTTCATCAGCCACTCAGTCCCCATGAGCCTCTGCACCCAGATGCCCTGTCATGCCAGCTGAGATTGCTTCCTGAGGATGGTGGGCAAATATGTGTTTGAGGGCAAAGGGTTCCTACAATATCTTTCCTACTTTTCTTGTCTAGAACAACTAACTTAATATGTTACTTTTTCATAGTGTGAACATCCAATACCCTTCCCTGTCAGAGAGGAGGACAGAAGACTGGACCTATATTTTGCCATTTTTTTCCTCCATAAACTTGTACCTTGTACCCTGGCTGCCTGCACTTTACTGTGATGAAGATCCACCCTTTGTTCCCCTTATGCTTTTTAAAACATGCCAGTATTCCTTTTCTGTTTCATCTCTCTGGCTATGGCCTCCCTCTCTCGCCTCCAATTGATCATCTCCTCCTCTGACCCCCAGAAGCCTGCTGCACCCTCCTGCTTCTCGGAAGCTGTAAGTCTTCTCCAGCCATTTTCTTGGCTGCCAAGATTTCTCAAAGTCAATTTCAAATTGTCATTCACAAACAAAAAAAGTGTTTTTTGAGTAGCTGTTTCTTTTTTTTTTTTTTTTTTTTTTTTTTTTTGTGGCCAGCACTGCTTTTAAAATTGTGGAGAGGCTGAGAAGATTTTAATCTAATCTCTGCTCTCAGAGTTTATCATTTTAGTTCAGCAGAAAAGATGTAAATATAAAAGAAAGAAAGGGAAAAATCACAAAGGTTAAAAATGAAAGTCTAATGGGGGCCAGGAAACTCCTCCTCGCCATGGGAGTTACCTCCTGATGGTGCCACATGGTTTCTCTCCGCCCTCGGTCCGGTTTTCCTGTTGGTTTTAGATGGCTGTTCGATTCTACGTCAGAAGGATCCAACTGAGTGAAGGGGTGCTTTGCTTTGTTTAGTTTACATTTTCAACACCTGCATTTCCAATAGCAGTTAAACTCCCCATTTATTTCTTCTTTTGTTATTGAATGGGACTCTGAGACTGACGGATTCAGTTTGTATGAAAAATCTGCCACAAAAGAAAGTTAGCTTGCAGACCCTGGGCACTGGTATTTGCCAAGCATGGGGTTTCCAGCCTCTCTTCACATTACTGTATACTATAGGGATGAGTCATGCCTGGAAAATGTAGTGATTGTGAATTGCAGTTGTCCTCTGCTGAAAAATCCGGCTTAAGAATTGGCTCACATGCTCTAGTTCACCAAAGGGCGAACATCCTATTCATGTGCCAACATCTTATTTCTCTTGTCACAGACAGGCAGCACAACTTCCTTGGACTGGGGACCAGAGCTTAGAGATGCTAGAGATTCCCTGTGAGAGCAGCAAAGGGTGCAGGAAAAAGGGGAAGAAAAACCTTTCATTAAGTAACATGGGGCTGAGTGCATTGGCTTACACCTGTAATCCCAGCACTTTGGGAGGCCCAGGGAGAGAGGAGGATCATTTGAGCCCAGGAGTTTGAGACCACCTTTGGCAACATAGAGGGACCTTATCTCTACAAAAAGTAAAATTAGTCAGGCTTGGTGGCATGCATCTGTAGTCCCAGCTACTCAGGAGGCTGAGGCAGGAGGATCAGTTGAATCCAGGAGGTTGAGGCTGCAGTAAGCCTTGATCACACCACTGCACTCCAGCCTGGGCGACAGAGTGAGACTCTGTCTCTTCAAAAAAAGGTAACGTGGAATGAAGGGGATGGGGGAAACACTCAGTGTCCCCTCCTGCAAATCTAAATCAATTCTTATACTCTGGGGCGGGGCTGAGAGAGTCAGAAGAGATTGTGGGTTACCAATAATCCCTGCATTTGTGCTTAGAACCTACTTGCTATGGGTTACAGAGGCTGAACTCATTCAAGGCTTTTGCGTGGGGGCAATTAGTTCCAGCCCCTATTTAGTGGCATTTTGCCAACATAATGTCCCAACACCAGCACGGTCAGACCACAGAATTAGTCTGACGTGAGAAGTTTGGGGTGAAATGGGAGTCCAGGCTGGTGGGTCCTGGTTGCTGAGGTCTATTAGGAAGCTGAGGCTTAGAGATGAGGCAGGAAGCCGTCACTGAATTTCACCCTGAGTCAACCCCCTCCAGTCTGTGTCTGTATTCCCAGAACTGCCCATCTTCTCACAGTTGGGCCACATGAGTCCTTCCTGTCACTAGATGGACTGGGAGCAAATGTGTGGAAGGGGCCCGGGTTACTGGAAGAGCATTTCCTAAAGTAAGGGTGGCATGGAAGTGTCCCTATGAGCACCTGTGAGGCCTTCCTTTGATGTCTGTTTTTGAAACCCTGCTTCTGCCGTTATTTGTTTTCATACAAGAACATTTTTCTTATTCCTCTTCCTTAAGCAGTTATGAACATGTAATAGCTAATAATTCAATACTCTCCATCAATGCAAATAACAGCTCCAATCCTAAGAAAGGGGTAGGTTCTGGGTTACATCCCCTATACCGAATAGTCCTTTAATGGTTAGTATTACAGGAACATTAAACAGATATAGAAATTTTAAAAAATATATGGGCCAGTTTCCTGACTTTTCATTTGATTTAAAAAGACGGATTTACTGCTGGGAAAACCTCTTTTCAGAGGAAAGCTTGTGTGAGTTTTATTAGTTCCCTTGCACTATGGCCACAAGGAAGATGGGATCATCGGTATTGCCAGCCCATCCTGCACACCTTAGGTATGTTTAAACTCAAAAGCACATTTGTCGTGTGGGTTGTCAGAACTCTACTGTACAGAGTGAAGTGAGCTCTATATTAGAAGGCTTTGGAAGACCACAACATCCTCATCCCACTCACCCCAGACCCCAATCCCTGCTGAAAATAGACCTCAACTCAGGTTACAAACCAGAACCAGAAACAATGCCAGCTTTAGAATAAGAAAGATGAAGTGCTATGTTCTCCCTAAGTCAGCGGTTCTTCGACTTGAGCATGTATAAGAATCACTTGGTGATTTTTTTTTAACCTGTAGGGTTTGAGGGATCTTACCTTAGAGATTCTGGATCTCATGGTTTCTGGACACTGTCTAAGCCAGTGGTTTTCAAACCTACTTGCTACTGGAATCTGCTTTTTAAAAAGAGATGCTCAGCTTGCACCTAATTTAATTAGAATATCTGGGGAGTCAGGGCCAGGCTTTGGTAGCTTTTAAAAGCTCTATGGGTTCTTTTAATATGAAGCCAGTTATGAGTCCCTTGTGCAAGCTAAGAAGCCTCCCGTATAGACATGGCTGAAGGCTCTTTGGAAGTCTTTTGGATGAGGCAGCTAGCTTGACATGCTTATCTTCAGACAGACAAGGTATCCTGCCCCAACACATCCAACTGGCCATATTAAAAATTCATGGCTTACAACACAGATAAGCATTAGAAGACTTGTGAAACCCTTGGATTTACAGGCTGAAATTTGTGCAGATGTGCATATGTCCCCCTTTCTAGGGAGACAGTCCTCAGCTTCACTGGATTTGCTTTATTTTCTCCCCTATCCCCTTGTTTTATTCATTTACTCATTAATTCCTTTTTATCCCCATGCCCTGCTCCCATTCTTGCAGGTAAAATCTGCTAAAGTATATCTGGAACTCATAAAGTATACCAGGGACTCATAAAGTATACCTTTTTGCTAAAGTATACCTTTTTGTTTGCATGTTTTTCTTTGCTTTCTGTGGATCTATTTGTAATTTATCTGAATGATGTGCTCTTACTCAGTGCTATGCTTTTAAGATCTATGTTAATTGGTATGCATACATCTAATCCATGACTCCCACCTGCTGCATCCTGCTTCATGGGGCATCCGCATTATTCTGCCTGTCTACTTCCCCAGTGATGAATACTCAGCATGTTTCCAACTCTCCTTGGCCATGAATAGCCAAGGTTGCTCACAGCAGCCCGGTGTATGTCCCCTTAAAAACCTGCATGAGAACTTCTTGGGAAATGTACCCAGAAGAGGAATTGCTGGGTCACAGTGGGAAGCAAGTAGTTCTTTTGACTAGGAAGGGCTGGACTGCCCTCCATATACAGAACCATATACTCCCATTCCCTTCACTGGATTCCTGAATGAGCTGAGATCTGCCCTCTGGTAAAGTGTAAAATGATAGGATGATAGTCTAGGCTGGGCCTTTGACCCTCATTGCAGTTTGCTTTTCTGTTTGCCTTTCTTTTTCCTTCTTCCGGGTCTACCTTCTTTCCCATTCCCTGTGGCTGCTGTGTTAAACCTTCATCATCACCCTCAAGTCTCCTATTCTACCGCAACTTCTTTTTCACAGAGAAAATGGAGGTTGTCTTTAATTTTCTCTCTCCTTTTCTCAATGTGCCAATGTCAGCCCCATCTTGATTTATTTTTCCATTCTTGCTCCCTTCCAGGGCTAACCTCCACTGAGCTTTTATTCCCTACCTTCCTGTCTTCCAGGAGCCTTGCTGTGTCAGCTTTTCCTGTTGTTTCTCTACCTCTCTCTTACCATTGGCTTATTCTGTGGTCTATAATATTAGCCAATTCTTTCCCATCCTGAAACCAACTTCCCTTCTACTTAAGCTACCTCTCTTCATTCTTTTTAAAAATGTTTTTCGGCCAGGCGCAGTGGCTCATGCCTGTAATACCAGCACTTTGGGAGGCCAAGGTGGGCAGATCACGAGGTCAGCAGATCGAGATCATCCTGGCTAACATGGTGAAACCCCGTCTCTACTAAAACTACAAAAAAAATTAGCCGGGCAAGGTGGTGGGTGCCCGTAGTCCCCGCTACTCGGGAGGCTGAGGCAGGAGAATTGCTTGAACCCGGGAGGTGGAGGTTGCAGCGAGCCAAGATCACACCACTGCACTCCAGGCTGGGCAACAGAGAAAGACTCCATCTCAAAAAAAAAAAAAAAATGTTTTTTATCTATCACCAACTTTTTAAATGCAGTGACATTTCTTCTCACTCACTCCTCCATGCCTGGCAGTCCAGACAATGGCCTTCTAGTTGCAAAATCTCTGTGCACTTCCCAGTTCCCTCCTGCTTATTTCTCTGTCGCATCTGACACTACTGGCAGTCTGCTTCTTCTTGGAGGTGGCTCTCCTCTTGACTTGGCTCTCAGGACATTATTTTCTCCTGGTTCACCCCCTCTTCTTTCTGTTTCTTCTCAGTCTCCATCATGGCCTCCTTTCCCTCTACCTTCCCTTCAAACTGCTTTCCCTTATGGCTCCCCTCTTTAGGCCTCAGCACTGCCACATGTCCTCCTGAGAGCTCATCTACTTCTTAGGCCTCCTGAGTTGTCATATGATTCTCAAACCCGGATCTCACTTTAATTCAACAAGTAGTTCTTGAAAACTTACTGCGTGGTAGGATCCAGAGTCCCATGTGACATATGAGAGTTCACTCTTCTGAGCTCTAGACCCCTACATCTGATAGAGTTTGTTTGCTACAGTTTGAGGATATGTGTATACCTCACAGACTAGCTAAAATAAATTATATACCTCTAAGTAAGCTTCTTTTGAAGGGGTCCAGAACATAGCCCTGTCTGACAACATGTCAGCAGATAATCCTGTCTGCTCTGATTTTAGCCTGGAGAAGGCACCAAAGGTCTCTGGGTCACAAGATGTGCACATATTTTCTTTGACTAAGACAGGACTGCTCTCCAGAACAGCTGGAGTGCCTGCAGTTCTAAGAATATAATTTGGTCCATAGATTTTTTTCCCTCTCCTTTGGAACAGTAAGGCATGGACAGAGTACAGGCTGATGAGAATGACCGTATGATGTGAGAATTGTAAATCATGTTGATACTGTCAGTAACAGACCCTGCCTTAAAGTTGCTTACCCCAATAGTACTGGGACAGTGAGGCTCACACATGAAGGAGAATTGTACCAGGCTGGACATAATTAAATGGGAAACTGAATAAACATTATGCCTTTCTTGTAATAGTTGAGTTGGGCAGATTAGGAAGGACAGAGTAAGCAAATCTCCTCTAGGCTGGCCTGGCTGAGCCTCGGAGGACCAGCTGCTCCCTGAGACAGCCTTACCTCTGTTTCAGAATCTGTTTGTTGTCATCGATGGTAACGCTGTCAGCGTGGTCCCTCTTGAAGATTTCAAAAGCCTCCTGGCGCCCTAAAGACATTTCCTCTCTCATTCCTGTTTGGAGACACAGGGAAATGGCCTCAGTCATGGCATCAGGATCCTATTAATTTCATTGTCACTTTAGTCAGACCACAAAACCAGCCCTGGCTCCAAGAGGCCCACAGCAGAGAGGCTCTGACCAGACAGGTGGCCCCAGGCTCTTCCAGCTGGCCACCAACCTGCCTAGGAGGCCCTTCCAGTGCCACCCGCTGCACCCCCCAGGACTGTGCCTGCACAGCCATGTGACTCGTGGGGGGCGGGGTTTGGAACGCCTGCCTGCTCAGAGGAAATGAAAACCAGAACACCAAGCCCTGGATTGCCGAGGACATCTGCAAATGTATTTTCTTGCCATCGTTCAGTGCCACATTTCTCCCTGGTATGCCCTATTTTGTTTTTCTATTAAATTTCCAGGCATTTAGTTAAAGGAATTATAATCCAAACTGAAAGATAGCATCTAGAAAATTCTGCTCTTAGTCTCTGTGTAACAATTCATTCTTGTTTCCTGTGGTTAGTGAGGGGGGTCTCCGCTTTTCTTCAGGAGTAAGGTTCTCAATCACAAGACCCATGAGCTGGCCATGGCAGGGGTCCCTAGGTCATCTCTAACTTCAATATCCTATATCGCCTTTGCCAACCCTCACTGCTGGGCGCTGTTCAGAGTTTAACTTCTGGAGCCACGGTCAGTACAGCCAGGACCAGGCTCTCTTCCTCACCACCTCCCGGAATGAGCGTCAGTGCAGATGTGTGCCTGGGACCCCTCAGTGAGAGCTGAATTCACCACTGGATTTTGGATGCATCTACAGAGCCATTTTTTTAAATGCTTCCACCCTTGTTTCCTTTGCTTGGGAGGCCTTTTCCCACGTTTTCCTCTAGTGACTCTATCTCCGTGGAGCTTTCGTCAAAGCCCAGGCAGAACAAACCCTCTTTCCACCATGTTCCTTATCAATACACCTATAACACCCACAGCCCAGTGGTGGACACTGTCACTTCATATGACAATCCTTTCTGGTGAAATGTAAGTTTCTCAGGGGGTAGAGATAATGGTTTTTTGTTTGTTTGTTTCGTGAATCCTTGTGTCTTGTTCAATGTCTAGCATTTAGAAGGTGCTCAGCATACATCTGTGAAACGAATCAGGTTGAGAATGAAGCTGGGTGGTGCCGAGTCTTGCTCTTGCTGTGGGAACACAGTCCGGGGTTAGTGAGGCTTACTCTGAGCCCAAGGGTTCCGCACAGGCTTTCATATGGGCCACATACCACATCTCCTCTTGCCTGGAAAAAACTCTCTGAGTCCCATCACCCATCCTAAGGGTGAGTAACTGGACTAGCCCATCTGACACCAATTTAATGATTACTGTTGATAAAAATAGCACCGTGAAGAATGTCTAAATGGTGAGGCACACAAAGACACCCCGCCCTTTTCCGATCAGAAGCAAATGGGGACGACTCAGCTTTGTCTCCACATCTGCCTTGCACACTCTAGAATTGAGTAGGCCTGGGAATCCGCTTATATGAGATGCGGAAAGATGATCCCTGGTGCATGAGAGACATTGAGGGGCACGTTTCACCAGCAGAGCCCATCAGGAGCCAGCGGATTAATTGCATACCTCTCCCCTGTCCGGGTCTGCACCCAGTTCTAACAGTGCATGCCTTTTGCTACATAATAAAATAATAACAGACGGTAGAGGGCATGAGACTTTGGACTGGAGTTAGTGAAGAGAAAAGCTCCACAGAGACCACACTGGAACCTGCTTGTGGAATCCCCAAATTGCCTCCCGCAGGGGAGCTGATGAGCAGGCTTCCACCAACAGAGGTGTGGGGGTGGTGGGTGAAAGGGGTGTGGGGATGGGGAGTGAAAGGCTGCTCAAAAAGCTGCAGGGAAGAAGAGTTCACAGCCTCTTCCCTCTCAGGCTCTGCTTTCTCTGCAGAGTTGACAGTGTGAACTGACAGCTGGGTGGAAAGGACCATGCCAGAGCCCGTGGCACTGTGGCGGCATCCACTCCTGGGAGAACCTACAAGGCACTGAGCAACCCACTGGGACTAACTATATTCCCAACAACCAACAACACAAAAGTAAATGACAATATGAAAACATGAAACAACATGAAATGCACCTTCCCTGAGGGCCTGGGCGGTGGGAGCAGAAAGGACATGGAGGGCACAGAGGAGACAAGCGCAGGAAGTTTGGGATTATTGTGTACAGAGTCTTGAAGGACCTATTAAGAAATTCGGGGCCAGCAGCATAACATATTCTACATGCATTGCCAACTTTCAAAGACTGAAAATGAATAAAGTACACATTATGGGAAAGTTACACTGGAGGGATTTAATACTCTTGATGACTTAAAAGGCACTGAGGGGTCCTGAAGTGCCAAGGGCTTATCATCAGAAACATAACATTGGCTTTCCTTCTATCACGGACAAAGTATTCTCGAGTTGGAGTTAGTTGATTGTGGTGACCACAGGTGAAGGACATCAGAATGATGGCTATAATCTTGTCAGCTGGTTTCCCAAATGTCCACTCAGGGAGGCCAAGGTGAGGTGGCTGAAGCGTAGCCGGAAGGCAAAGAGGCAAGGCCAGGCCAGGATGCCTGCAGAGACTTCATGGCCACCACTTGGAGCAAGGCTGAGGTCCACAGAGGGAGGCACGTGGGAAGGACTCACGGGCAGCTCCAGTGTGTGAGCCCAGGTCCCAGCCTGGCCCTACCCCTGACCATCCCCATTCTGCTTATTCAGAGCTCATGTGCAGCTCCTTTGGATTACACTAATATACCACTTCTCACCCCAATTTGGGATCAGCTGCAAAGTTAATGAACAGCTTTTATTTACTGAAGAAATCACTTCCTTGTCCCCCTGAGGATTTAGAAAACAGGCTCTTTCTCCTATGGCAAGTTCCTGTCCCTCAGCATGCACTGTATGCGTTTGAAAGAGAAAGAGCAAAGGAGCAAAAAGGGTGATTAAAAGCTCACCTTGCTAACGAGACAATCATCTATTTATTCTCTCAAGAAGCATTTATTTATATTAGGCATTGTGCTAGGCATGTGACAGAGATGTAAAGTTGAATATTAAAGCTTTGATCCTTGGTTTAAAGAATTCGAAGTCCAGTAAGGGAGAAAGAAAAATGAAAAATGGCCGGGCACAGTGGCTCACGTCTGTAATCCTACCACTTTGGGAGGCCAAGGTGGGTGGATCACCTGAGCTCAAGAGTTCGAGACCAGTCTGGGCAACACGGTGAAACTCCATTTCTACTAAAATACAAAAAAAAAATTAGCTGGGCATGGCGGCACACACCTGTAATCCCAGCTACTTGGGAGGCTGAGGCAGGAGAATCACTTGAACCCAGGAGGCAGAGGTTGCAGTGAGCCAAGATAGCACCACTGCATTTCAGCCTGAGTGACAAGGCGTGACTCTGTCTCAAAAAAAAAAAAAAAAAAGAAAAGTGAACAAATATTTACAATGGAGGTTGCCGCTTGCTGTAGAGAGGCATGTGTCCAGCATGTGGGAGAGGGAGGAAGGGAGGCAGGGACTCTCAGTGAGAGTAGAAGGCTGTAAGCAGGAGGGAGCAAGTGAACTTCATCCAGAAGGATCCTGAAGGATGGAGCAGCATTTCCCATGTGGAGAAGACATGGAAGAAGATAGCAGGTGGAGGGGGCAGACATTGGAGTGTGGATTAAAAATGCAACCTGATTAATATGGGTGGCTCTGCCATCCAACAGAAATGACCTCTAGGTGATTAAAAAATGAATTTCTTATATACTCTATACCAAAAATAGTATCATGGGCTTTCTTACATATTATTTCAGTTAAATTTCTCTATGATCTCTGTTAATAATTTCATTTTATAGATGAAGAAACTGAGGCTTAGACAAACAACTGATTATAAAGGGGTGAAAAATGCCCAGCTTTTAGAGGCAGTCGTTTCTGCTCTTAGATCAGTTTTTCCAGGGAAAGTAGGCCTGACAGAGAGGGCAAGGTGGTGGGGCTCAAAATGACCTCGTAGTATTAATAGTAGATTTACCCATGAGATCATACTCTTATTCGTGCCTCTCTGTCTAAAATGTTGATTTATTTTTATAATATCACAGAAAAACAGAACCATATATAAATTTTTTACTACCTGCATAGTTTACTTCATCTGTTAATATGTTTTATTATTATTTCTAGAATTTGTAAGCTCCATGAGGGCAGGTATTTTTAAAAAATTTTTATTTCAATAGCTTTAGGGGTACAAGTGGTTTTTGGTTACATGGATGAATTGTATAGTGGTAAAGTCTAGGATTTTAGTGTACCCATCACCTGAATAGTGTACATTGTACCCAATAGGTAGTTTTTCATCCCTCACTCCCCCAACTTCCCCCATTTGAGCTCCAATATCTATTATACCACTCTGTACACATTTGCATACCCATAGCTTAGCTCCCACTTATAAGTGAGAATATGTGGTCTTTTGTTTTCTGTTCTTGAGTTATTTTACTTAGGATAATGGCCTCCAGTTCCATCCAAGTTGCTGCAAAAGACATTATTTTGTTCTTTATGGCTGAGTAGTAATCCACACCACATTTTCTTTATCTGTTCATCAGTTCATGGACACTTGTGTTGATTTTGTATTTTTGCAATTGTAAATTGTGCTGTGATAAACATACGCATCCATGTGTCTTTTTTATATAATGACTTGTTTTCCTTTGGGGAGATACTCAGTAGTGGGATTGCTGGATCAAGTGGTAGATTTACTTTTAGTTCTTTGAGAAATTTCCATAGAGTTTTCCACAGAAATTGTATTAATTTACAGTCCCACCAGCAGAGTATAAGCATTCCCTTTTTACCACATCTGTGCCAACATCTATTGTTTTTTGACTTTTTATTAATGGCCTTTCTGGCTGGGGTAAGATGGTATTTCATTGTGGTTTTAATTTGCATTTCCCTGATAATTAATGATGTTGAGCATTTTTGCATGTTTGCTGGCCATTTTTATATCTTTTTTTGAGAGATGTTTCTTCATGTCATTTTCCCACTTTTTAATAGGATTATTTGTTTTTTTCTTGCGGATTGGCTTGAGTTCTTTGTAGATTCTGGATATTACTCCTTTGTCAGAAGCACAGTTTGCAAATGTTTTCTTTCATTCTGTAGATTGTGTGTTTACTCTGTTGATTATTTGTTTTTCTGTGCAGAAGCTTTTTAGTTTAATTAGGTCTCATTTATTTTTGTTTTTGTTGCATTTGCTTTTAGGGTCTTAGTCATGAATTCTTTGCCTAGTCCAATGTTCAGAAAAGTTTTTCCTAGTTTTTTTTTTTTTCTTCTAGAATTTTTATGGCTTCAAGTCTTAGAATCTAAGTTTTGAATCCATCTTGAGTTAATCTTTGTATATGGTGAGAGACAGGGATCCAATTTTATTCTTCTACATGTGGCTATCCAATTTTCCAAGCACCATTTATTAAATATAGTGTCCTTTCTCCAGTGTATGTTTTTGTCTGCATTGTCAAAGATCAGTTGGTTGTACGTATTTGCTTTATTTCTGCATTCTCTATTCTGTTCCATTGGTCTGTGTGTCTACTTTTATACCAGTACCATGGTGTTTTGATTATTATAGCTTTGTAGTATAATTTGAAATTAGGTAATGTGATTCCTCCAGATTTGTTCTTTATGCTTAGGATTGCTTTGGCTATTCAGGCTCTTTTTTTGGTTCCATATTAATTTTAGGATTTTTTTTCTAATTTTGTGAAAAGTGATATTAGTATTTTGATAGGAATTGCATTGAATCTGTAGAGTGCTTTGGGTAGTATTGTCATTTTCACAACATTAATTCTTCTGATTCATGAGCGTGGGATGTTTTTCCATTTGTTTGTGTAATCTATGTTTTTTTTTCATCAGTGTTTTGTAGTTCTTCTTGTAGAGATTTTTCACCTCCTTTGTTACATATATTTCTAGGTATTTTATGTATTTTTTGTGGCTATTGTAAAAGGGATTGAGTTCTTCATTTGAGTCTCAGCTTGGTCCTTGTTGGTGTAAGCAGTAATACTGATTTGTGTACATTGATGTTGTAAACTGAGGCTTTACTGAATTCATTTATCAAATCTAGCAATCTTTCAGAGGAGTCTTTAGGGTTTTCTAGGTATAAGATCATATCATTGGCAAACAGTGATAGTTTGACTTTCTCTTTTCCAATTTGGATAAAAGCAAGGATTTTTGTCAGTTTCGTTTGCAGCAATATTTCTAGAATCCAGATAGTACTTGGCATACAAGAGCACTATAGTATATTTGGCACACCAAATATCTTTTGAATGAATGAATGAATGAAAAAATGCTTTAGATGCTTAATGTCTTTCCTTCCGGTATAGCATATGGTGATGCTGTGAAAAATGAGGCATGTATCCATTGCTCTCTCTCTCTCTGCCACCATGCTACTGGACAGTTTCATCTCCTACATGGTATGATTTTAGAAATTCAACACCATCTTCTCCACAGTACATGTCACCATGCTTACTGGCCCACCATTAGAGATGAATTCCAACTCCAAGAAGCTTTTATAAAAATGCAATTACAGTCCTGCCCCACATAAAGACGTTTCAATCAATGGAGAACTGCATGCACGACGGTGGTCCCATATGGTGTCACAGTTGTCATAATGTCATAGTGCAACACATTTGTCACATGTTTGTGGTGATGCTGGTATAAATAAGCCTACTGTGATGCCAGTTGCATAAAAATATTGCATATACAATTATATATAGTACATAATACTTGATAATAAATGATTATTTTACTGGTTCATGTATTTACATACTTTATTTATTTATTTATTTATTTTCGAGACAGAGTTTCACTCTTGTTGCCCAAGCAGGAGTGCAGTGGCCTGATCTCAGCTCACTGCAACTTCTGCCTCTTGGGTTCAAGCGATTCTCCTGTCTCAGCCTCCTGAGTAACAGGGATTACAGGCATCCACCACCATGCCTGCTAACTTTTTGTATTTTTAGTAGAGAGGAGATTTCACCATGCTGACCAGGCTGGTCTCGAACTCCTGACCTCAGGTGATCCACCCACCTCAGCCTCCCAAAGTACTGGGATTACAGGTTTGAGCCACCGTGCCTGGCCTACACGATACTTTTTATCATTATTTTAGAGCGTATTTCTTCTACTCATAAAAAATAAGTTAACTGTAAAAAAGCCTTGGGCAGGTCCTTCAGGAAGTATTACAGAAGAAGGCATTGTTATCATAGGAGCTGACGTGCCATGTGTGTTACTACCCCTGAAGACCTTCCAGTGGGACAAGGAGGTGTGGAGGTGGAAGACAGTGACACTGATGGTCCTGACACTGTGTCTTTGTTTTTAACAACAAAGTCTAAAAGCTTAAAAAAATAAAAAAATTTTTAAAATAGGGAAAAGCTGATAGAATAAAGATATAAAGAAAAAATACTTCTGTACAGCTGTATAATGTGTGTTTTAAGCCAAGTTATTACAGAGTTAAAAAGTTAAAAAATTAGGTTTATAAGATAAAAAAGTTACAGTAAGCTAAGGTTAATTTATTATTGAAGAAATATTAGAAAAAATGAGTTTAGTGTAGCTTAAGTGTACAGTGTTTATAGAATACACAGTAGTGTACAGTAATGTTCTAGGCCTTCACACTCACTCACCACTCACTGACTCACCCAGACCAACTTTCCCTCCTTCAAGTTCCATTCATGGCAACTGTCCTATACAGGTGTTTTTATTTTTACACTGCATTGTTACTGTACCATTTCTATGTATAGATACACAAATGCTTATCATTGTGTTACAATTGCCTACAGTATTCAGTGCAGTAACATGTTACACAGGTTTGTAGTTGAGGAGCATTAGTTTATCCCATCTAGCCTAGGTGTGTAGTAGTCTATACCATCTAGGTTTCTTTAAGTATACACTATGATGTTCACAAAATGATGAAGTCACCTAATGACGCATTTCTCAAAATGTAACTCAGTTGTCAAGTGACACAAGACTATACTCTTGAAGGTATCATTATTTAAGTGCTAGCAAAGAAAAAATTCACAATGTATTGACAATTAGCTAAGAGGTACTGCAAAGATATACATTTTATCTTCTTCCCAACTTTGTTTAGTCTGTCAGACTCAGCTCCTCATCAGAGCTGAGGACCTTGGAAACTTGCAATGCTCATTTCTAGAGCTCATTTCTTAGTTGTTTCCTTTTAGTGAGTTTTAATCACAGGTCCCAGCACTGGATCCCTGAAAATATGAATGATTAAGAGAAGCCTGCTGGCTTGCTGAGTTACAGAACCATTTAAAACCTAAAGGAGAGGAATTTCTGAGTCTCAATCTCCATAAGGTGACATTGCAATTTGGGTTGTAAGTTGGATGGAAAATATTTACAAGTCCCAAAGGTGTAACCTCTTCTGAATTTTGATGGTGGTCAAAGAGCATGTAGGTAGAAATGGTAGTCAACAAAGGGCTTTCAAAATCAGCCTCCGGGTTGGGTTTCTGAAACATTAGGCATCCAAATTCTTGTGCGCTGGTCCCTTACCCACTTCTTAATGCTTTCTTTTTTTGTCAACCTGAAATTTAGTTCCTTATTAAGCTAACGAATACAACTTGGTACTTTGGGAAGCCCTCCCAACCCCCAACACAGGGTCCCATGGAAACCAAACGGAAAGGAAAAACATCGGAAGTGGAGAATTTATGCTATTGCCTTTGGGCCTGCTGTCTGATTTCCTTTAGTCTGGGGTACGTGGGCCAGAGCTTATTTTCCTGGCTGCTCCCAAACAACCTACTGCTGCTTAAGCTATTGCTCAAAAATTGACAAAAGTACAATGATGGAGAGAGTTGTGTTATTCATGCTGAAAAATGATTTCCTAGTCAGAGCCAAAAATATATTTTCGTTGGGAGATATTCACTCGCGTGGGGCCTTGGTTCCCTCTGACTAAAGAAGAGAGGGATGAGAAGAAGACCAGCAGGGGATGGTGAACAGTGAGAAGCGGGGTGGATTCCAAGGAGAAGGGGGTTTGGAACACACTGTTTGGGACTGAAAGCATGAGAAGGCTCAGAGCTGGGTGGGGGGCATGCGGTGCTAAGGCAGGAAGGAAGCTGATGATTCACGGTGGGAATCATATTGAAGGATGATTACATTCTGTGGCTCAGTAGTGGAAGCTCTTTAAATTGAAGGTAAGGGAACAGCTCTGATACCATAGTATCATGAATACCTACAACATGTAGTATCTGGAGGTGCATACAAGAATGAGAAGCAATGGGCATGGATCAAGTTTGTTTTTTATATGGTGCCTGCAATAACCTTCTATCTGAAGTGAAATTTCTTGGTAAGTGTTGACTTGGGTGAAATAGACAAAAATATCCTCACCTAAATAATCAGAAGAGAATTCCATTTCAGTGTGTTCCAAACCCCCATCTCCTTGGAATCCAGCACCCCCTTACTCTTCATCGTCCCCTATTGTCTTCTCTCCCCTCTCTTCTTCAGTCGGAGAGAACTGAGGTCCCTGAGTGTGTGCAGAATGAACGGGCTAATGGGAGGAAAAGGAAATAAGGCTTTAGAAGACAGACAAGGCAGAGCTGAGGAAGGGATAATCTATCAAGTTGTAGCATGAAATATAAAGGTCAAGAGGGATAGGAAGGTCAGGGGGAAGGTCAGTGAGCCCACACTCTTGGGAGTGGTGCTGGATGTCTCCAGGGGCATAGAGAGGAAATGGTGGCTTCAGCCAGAAACTCAGGTGCAGGACAAGCCAGCAGCTTCGACGATGGAGAGCCAAGGATGCACTGACACTGGACTGAATACATGCATGGAATGGGGCTGGGAGCTAACAGATCTTATAAGAGAAATGAGCCATCTCCCAGAAAGATTAGATGGAACAGTGGAGATAGTGTCTTTTCCTTCCTCCCACAAGGATGCTTGTGATTTAGGAAGGAGGAGTTTTTGAAAGGTGCATGAAAGGCAAGGATGTTGAATATGCAGCCCCTATGTTACCACTTTCCCTCTTCATACCCCTAGAAGACATCGCTGACCAATCCCAGCATTCTTTTCTGGGAAACTAATCATAGCATTAGAGTTCTCAGCACAGCTTTTCAGCAGCCTCTGCCAGTCAATCATCCCTGGCATAGACGCTCTTCCTTTAATAGGTGGCTTCCAGATTACTAACCAATTAAATGACAACTGCCACTTGATAATAGCAAATGTCATCATTTACTGTTACTGTCATCATGCCGGTGCCACCTGGTCCCATCGCTTTAGGAACGCATGTGCAGATGGCCTCCCCTGGAGAGCAGCGTCATGCCCTAGCATGCGTGTATCACTGAGGAGCCCTCCATTTGTGTTCCTCCACCTCCAGGGTGATGGAGGTCACCACAGTAAGCAGAGCCATCTGTCATGGTTCTGCTGACTTTAAAGGGCCTGGTGTAGCCCAGCTACAATTTGAGGGGTTGCTGGGCGGGTACCGCAGGGTATGAAATCTGAGGATGAGGGGAAGAGAAAAAAAGCCACGGCCAAAGTGACTGCAGATGTGAAGACCAGAGATCAGATCTTTTGGGGTGACCAAGGAGACTCACTCAACCTACTTCCTCCTCTCGATTGACAATTTCTGGAATGGGCTAGTGCCCCAAGGCTTTGAGGTTAAAGGGCTATGTTCAAGTCAGATAATATCACCTGGGCTAGAGTCCTCAGATTAGGACTTGCCTTGGAGTTTCTTAAGTAGCCACATGAAAGATGTCAAAGGAACCTTTAATTAGTAGGTTTTCAGGGCTGGCTTGGACCAGGCTGAAGCATGGTAGGCTTGGCAGGAGCTCTAGGGAGGAGAGAGAAGGGAAAATCTGAAGTGGAAAGCCACATAAACCTTAAGAGACCCACCCAATGGTGGCACCACATCTAAATAAATCAAATGGGTTCCTGACTCCTGATGCCAGAAATCACACATCCCACGGGCTACCCACACTGGCCCAGCAGTGCAGACCGTGCGGGCTGGGTGGAATGAAGCGGGCAGTGCTCAAGGCAGGTTGTGTTTTCCTTTCGTCTTGGTAACTGCATCTGATTCACCCACCTGCTGCAGCTGCCTCCTGGACTGTCCCTTGAGCAGGTGAAGAAAGGGCTGGCATGCCAAGGGAGTGGACAGGCCTGGAGCCTCTGAAAAAATGGCAGCTGCTCTGGGGTAGCTTCTGATTGCCAGCAATAACAAAAGACATCTAAACAGTGGTCCTCAAGAGCATCTGCACAAAACACTCATTTTCCTAACCTAGCATCTCTGGAGTTTTTATTTCGTAAATGTTCTCATCCAGGACAAAGTGCCCACATGGGCTCTTACAGAAATCCGTGGACAGACGCAGGCACTGAGCTTGGAAAGCAGCCTGGGTCATGTTGGCATTTCTGCGTTTTGGAGCCAGCTTAGGAATCTAGAGGCCAGCAATGTTTCCATTAAATAAGACAGCACGCTGTGGCTCCTGCTGCCAGGCCAAACTGGATCTATTGAGTCTTTTCTATTGATTTTAGCCCACAGATGTGGCAGCACTGAAAGAGCCTGGATGTCTAATTCCAGGCTCAATATTTGGACCAATCCTGAGAATCCGGGTGGAAGAACACATGTGTCTGAATTCTTTGTAGGTTGACCGACAGCTCCCTGAACAGAAAGGCAGCAGTTTTCTTTAGCTTAGAAAGAGGCTCCAGATTGGCCAGGCGTGGTGACTGATGCCTGTAATCCTAGCACTTTGGGAGGCTGTGGCGGGCGGATCAAGAGGTCAGGAGATTGAGATCACCCTGGTGAACATGGTGAAACCCCCTCTCTACTAAAAATACAAAAAATTAGCTGGGCGTGGTGGTGGGTGCCTGTAGTCCCAGCTACTTGGGAGGTTGAGGCAGGAGAATGGCATGAACCCGGGAGGTGGAGCTTGCAGTGAGCCAAGATCGCACCACTGCACTCCAACCTGGGCAACAGAGTGAGACTCTGTCTCAAAAAATTAAAAAAAAAAAAAAAAAAAAAATAAATAAATAAAAGAAAGAAGCTCCAGATTCTACAGAAGACAGGATTCCCTGAATCTCAAATGTCCTTGACAGGTTCCAAAGGCCATGGTTCACAGGGTCCTGTTGAGTGGCTTTCACCCTAATAAGATTAGCTCTTGTGTCAGCTGGTGCTTCAGAGGCAGTGGTTAAAGCATTGTTGACATGTCCTGTTGTCTGAAAAATGAGGCAAATTTTCTATCTATGCCTAAATTAGGAATGGATTTGCTATAGACTCATTTATTTTCATGTATTTAATTTTATTTATTTTTATTTTATTTAAGACAGAGTCTTGCTCTATTGCCCAGGCTGGAGTGCAGTGGTGCAATCTTGGCTCACTGCAACCTTTGTCTCCCAAGGTCAAGCAATTCTTGTGCCTCAGCCTCCTGAGTAGCTGGGACCAGAAGTGTGTGCGACCACACCCGGTTAATTTTTGTATATCTAGTAGTGATGGGGTTTCGCCATGTTGGCCAGACTGTTCTTGAACTTCTGGCCTCAAGTGATCTGCCCACCTCAACCTCCCAAAGCGCTGGAATTATAGGTGTGAGCCACCAGGCCTGGCCAATTTTTATACATTTATTAAACAGAATTAAAGAATTGCATTCTAGATAAGTAGCAAAAAATATCCCTTCCCTGAAATATGTATGGATTTAAGTAAAATTCTATTTCCTTAGCTTGTAAGTAAGTAGAGGCAAAATGGAGTTTAGATATGCTTATGTTCACGTTTTGGGGAAAAAAAGGAAGAGGAAATTTATTTTTTTGTGCCTTCCATGTGACAGGCACTGTTCCATATTTCACAAATATTAATTCAATTAATCTTCACAACTCTATTGGTGGTGGTGGAAAGCTAATGCTTATTGAGAACTTTGCATGTACTAGAGGCATTACATATGTTGTCTTATTTAATTCTTACAATGACCTAGTCAACTAGGTAGTATTGGGCCTAGTTGGCAAGGTTATTGAGGTTGAAAGAGGTTAAAAGTAACTCCAAGTCAATAGTTAGTAAGTGGCAAAGCCATAACTGTATCCTAGGTTTGTCTGACTCCGAAACTCCCTTTCTTTTTTTCTTTTTTTGGAAATGGAACCTTTATTTCTGCACATGCCACCCCAGCTTTACGGAGGCATAATTGACAAATAAAATTGTATATATTTAAGGTTTACAATGTGATGATTTGATACAGGTATATGTTGTGAATGATTACCATAATCAAGTTAGCTAATACATCCATCAACTTACACAGTTACCTGTTTTTTTGTTTGTTTGTTTTGTGGTGAGAACACTTAAGATCTCTTTTAGCAAATATCATGTATACAATACAGTAATTAACTACAGTCACCATGCTGTGCATTAGAGCCCGAGATATTGGGTTCAACATCTCCTCATTTCCCCCAACTCCAGCCCCTGGCAACTACCATTCTACTCTCTGTTTCTATGAGTTCAACTTTTTCCAAAACGCTCCTTTTGCATGCTGTGTTGCTAAGTGAAAATCATTTGTCCACTAGAAATGATCTCAGAAATACCAGCAAACCACTGATGTCAGACCTAAGGGTCAGAAGGTCAGAGATGGTAAAAAAATAAAAAAATAAAAAAAAAGGGAAATTTTTGGAGGGTTGTGAGCTGGAATGTGGACCAAAACCCATCAATCTGCAGTTCACAAGAGCTGGAGATCTCTGTGAACAGGGAACTAGGGAAGGCACCGGACACCTGGGAGGAGCCGCATCACCTGAGAGCCCAGGGGCTGGGTTATGGAGCATGGGAAAGTGAAGACCTGACTGGCTTGTAGTGAATCCTTGATTCTGCCATTAAGGACTTTTTGGTTACAGAACTCTGTTAGTTTCAATTAAGTACAGTAATTATCTTTCCCCAATCTGTACAGTGATTGTGCTCCAAACAGTCTCCACAGTAAATATACACTTGAAATGGTGGTTGGACTGGAGTTGAGGGATGGTGGGGGCACTACAGAGAAGATGAAAGGGCAGGGCCCAGGTTCTAATAATGTGGGCTTTGGGGAGAAGAAACACCCATCGCCCAGTGAACAGTGGTGAAAAGAGGCGAGAAGCATCCAGGAGGTGATCCTTTCCCCTCTGACCTCTCTGTATCCTAATAGCTTCTTCTCTGAAAAGCATTTTATTGTTTAAATATAACATTTGTTTATTCATTCGGGCTGAGTCAACTGGTGAAACAGACCATCTGTTAACAAGTACTGAGTATCTACACTATTGACACTCTTTTCTATGGTTAGTTGGAGATAAGTAAAAGAAATATTGTCCTTGACCATACAATTTAGCTCAGCACTGAGGGCATGGGAAGGTCAAAGTTTATGTTAAAAAGCAGGCGAAGCAGATAGACAAGGCATCAAAGGTCACGTGGCTCAGAAGGTATAGATGAGCGGGAGAGAGCAAAGGAGCGGGTGTTCAGATTGCAGAAGGATTTCTCAGGGAATGTTCCTCCTGAGGCAGGTTTTAGAAGCACTGAGAAGCAGGAGCTAGAGGAAAGGGGGTCGGTGTTATTCCTGCACAGGAAACAGAATGGCAAATCCACAGGGATGGGGAAGATCCCACCAGGTGAAGGGCTTGGCATGGAGACTGGCAGGACCTCAGGGATTTCCTTTGGCTGCCAGGGGCATTCAGGCTCAAGTGGCCACTAGGACCAGACACCGCACTCTCAACCAGTTCCCTGTTTGCCCAAGGTATTCCCAGGCAGAGACTCAGTGAAGTTTTCCACAGGCTTGTCATTGGAAAACTTTTCCCTCCCTCCTTCAGATGATTGAAGATTTCCTTTAGTGTAACAGCAGGCTGCTCTGAAGCCATGGGTTGAGTGCTGGTTTCAACTACTAGCTGTGTGCCCTGGATCTGCCATTTATTTTGCTTTAAGTTTCAGGCTCCACATCTATAAAATGAAACACATAATAACTGCTATCTCTTAATGGTATTGTGAGGGGTTATGAGTGGGCAGTACCTTGTGCATCTCTCCATTTTGGAACTGTCCAGTGCCTTTGTAATGATGTAATATTTCCATGATATCGCACCTCTCTGCCTCCCCTACCCCTCAGGCCATGAGCCCCCAAAGGCATATGACTTTAGCTCTAAGCTCACTGCTCGGGATCAAGTAGATGCTCCAAACAGGTTTTCTTGGCTGAATAAATGAGCAAGAAGGAGAGATCTCCAGTGAAATTGTTTTTCTTTTCTTTTCTTCTTCTTTTTTTTTAAGATGAAGTTTCACTCTTGCTGCCCAGGCTGGAGTGCAATGGTGCGATCTCAGCTCACTGCAACCTCCACCTCCTGGGTTCAAGCAATTCTCCTGCCTCAGCTTCCTGAGTAGCTGGGACTATAGGTGCCACCATGCCCAGCTAATTTTTGTATTTTTAGTAGAGATGGGGTTTCACCATGTTGGCCAGACTGGTCTCAAACTCCTGACCTCAGAAAATCCACCCACCTCGGCCTCCCAAAGTGCTGGGACTACGGGCATGAGTCACTGTGCCTGGCTGGAATTGTTTTTCTTAAAAACGTTATTTGTTAAAATGTACATATGTCTTCAATGTAGTTTTCTGTGCATAGATTTTATAATAAAAATAAAGAAAACAATATGGCAGAAATGAATCATTTATTTAAAAGTCTCTGACAGAATGAATGAGTAAATGTGGAATATACTATAAAAAGTGAAAGTGTAAAAATGTTATAATTACCATCATAAGTAATAATGAGTCACCTAAAAACCCACCCGCAACAATCTGTTAAGAGTGAAAGAATTACTTTAACACAGTAGGAGGATTTTTAAGGTAGTTACAAACGATGGGTTAGCAAAGTAGGGAGAGACAGTGGCTGAAATGGTCAGGCTGCCTCTACTGTTTCTGTGTTCTCTGCTTCCCAACCACACCAGCCAGGCTCATTCCACAGTAACAACCTCATCTCATTGAGAAAATGAATGTGACAGGACAGGGGCTTTCCACCACCATGTCTTCCAGTGGACTCTCATGTCTACCAGAAGTCCAAGCTTTCCTTCTGGTAACAACTGAACATCATCCACCAACTTATCAAAGCCCATCCCCTTCACCCGGGCTGTGGTTCCCAAACTCCTCTCCTGGCCTTCTTCCTTCATCCCTTCTCTCCTGCCTAAACAATTTCCCCCACTGGATTATTTCCAGCAGCATAAAACCATATTTTTAAATTTGTATGCTGAATTGATTATAGTTAAATGTAGATATATTTGAATTTGTAGGTACCAAATGGAAGGTTAAAACATTCGTGTTTACTGGCCTTGATTTCATTGATGGAAGAGGAGAAAAGATAATATGTTTACAGTGTGACTGGCAGAATAGGGGACTTAAGAACACTTAGACACTTAGGGGAGGGAAAAAAAAAAACTCTCTTAACAATATCCTTCCTTTACCCCATTAACCTTCCAGTTACCTTTCAATCTCTTTGGTCCCTTTTTATGGAAATGCCTCAACAGAGCTGTCTACATTCACCTCTCAATTCCCCCACCTCCTATTCTCGCCTGGGTATAGTCCAGTGGACTTTCATCCCCTCTACTCCACTGAAATTGTCCTTTCAAGATCCCCAGTGATCTCCGCAGTGGTCAGTTTTCTGTTTTTATTTGAGTTGGCCTCTCGGTAAATGGTACAGCAATAAGGTTAGGGAACTGCATGTAACTGTCACTGGCCAGCGGGCTGTGAGTGGCAGTCATATGTTTCTTCCTGGCTAAAGCAGTGGAGAGCCCCTATGCAATTCTTTATACTCTCTCTTTCCTCACTCTGGTGATGGGAGTCATTGCAGATATAGTCTCCATCAGCCTGGTTCTCTGGGGACCTACCTTTCTGGTGCACATTATTTATGCAATATGAACAAAAATACATTAATTTTTTTTTTTTTTTTGAGACGAAGTCTCACTCTTGTCTCCCAAGCTGGAGTGCAGTGATGTGATCTTGGCTCACTGCAACCTCCGTCTCTCGGGTTCAAGTGATTCTCCTGTCTCAGCCTCCTGAGTAGCTGGGATCACAGGCACCTGCCACCACACCCAGCTGATTTCTGTATTTTTAGTAGAGACGGGGTTTCACCATGTTGGCCAGGCTGGTCTCGAACTCCTGACCTCAGGAGATTCACCCACCTCGTCCTCCCAAAGTGCTGGGATTATAGGTGTGAGCCACTGCGCCCGGGCAAAATACATTTTAGTAAGTGACACTGATATTTTGTGTTCATTTATTACCAGAGCATAACCTAGTCTAGCCTGGCCAATACGCAGTCGGTGAAATAGCTGACCAGCTCCCTCCTGCCTGAAGCACTTCCTTCCCTGGCTTTCTGTGACAATACTCCCTCCAAGATTTTCTCCTACCTTCCTGGCTTCTCTTTCCAACCTGTAGATATTGTTTAGCTCTGGAGACTATTCTCTTTCAATAGGTGATTTCATTCAGGTGCATGGCTTTATGATGTATTATACACAAATGGCTCCAAAACAACTTTCCCTTTGAGTGCCAAAGTGGGACATCTGACAGTCCACTCCACTGGGAATCTTTACTTGAAGGTTTAATTGGCATATCAAACTTAACATACCCCAAACAGAACTCTTAATTTCATGCTCCATTCTAAGCTCTATCCCAAGCTGTTTCCCCTAATTGTTTCCATATCAGTAAATGGCACCATTTGCTCAAGCAAAAAATCCTAAGATTCTTCCATGATTCTTCAACCCCCACATGCCATCAGCTCTAGTGGCAACTCCTGCCAACAATCCTTTCAGAATAATGCCTTACACCTCTCTCTTTCTCTTTGTCTCTTTTTTAGCCTAACCCAAGTCATTGCCATTTCTTCCCTGTCCTGTCTCCTGACGGCCTTGCCAGCTTCCATCTTGCCCTCTTGCAATATAGGCTCTGTATAGCAACCCGAATGATCTTTTAAGAATACGATTATGTCACTCTCTGCTTTAAACTCTCCTGTGGCTTCCCATGGACAAAGCCAAACCTGAATATACCCCAACCTCCTCAGGCTAGCAGGACCTGCTGACATCATCTGGTCCCTGGCTACATCCCTTCCTCTTCATGCCACACCCAGGTGTTCTTTGTTCATGCCTTCTTGGCTCCCTGGCCGCCTTTCAGCTGCTCAACTATGGAAGTAGTGTGTTCCTACCTTTGGGCCTTTATACTTGCTGCTTGTTTCCCTGTCTGGAATGTTCTTTTCTGGGATCTTTATGATTATCAACTCATTATTCAGTTCGCAGCTCCCTTGTCCCTAAGCCACCACAATGATCTTCTACCCTCTTTTTCTGTTTCATATCCTTTCTTAGCACTTATCACCCTCTGAAACCACATGTATGTAAGTATTGTATGGAACGAAAACTCCTCAGAGGCTAACCTGTCCTGTTCAGTGCTCCTCCTCCAGTACAGGAAGGAAGGAAGAGAGGAAGGAAGGGAGAGAGCAGTCGCAGTCCCATTGGAAACAGGTCCTCTGATAGGTACAAGATTGGCACACCTGCCTGCCCACATCAAGCCCAAACTGCTCTCCTATGAAGGTGCCAACCCTGGAACTGGGCTCTTTCCTCTCTGCACCCACAATCAGAATTTTTAAAATAACCTTTCTGTTCTGGGGGACTTGGCTCCTGTCAACTTCCACAGGCCCTTGCTAACCTGTACCCTGACTAACCTCATGACCTCACTATTCTGCTATCTCTTTCTCACTAGGTTTTCATGTTTGGGAGTTTGTGGTTTGTTTGTTTTGTTTTTATTTTTACTTTCTTTTTTTTTTAAAATTTATTTATTATTATTATACTTTAAGTTGTAGGGTACATGTGCATAACGTGCAGGTTTGTTACATATGTATACTTGTGCCATGTTGCTGTGCTGCACCCATCAACTCGTCATTTACATCAGGTATAACTCCCAATGCAATCCCTCCCCCCTCCCCCCTCCCCATGATAGGCCCCCGTGTGTGATGTTCCTCTTCCTGAGTCCGAGTGATCTCATTGTTCAGTTCCCACCTATGAGTGAGAACATGCGGTAACCAGTTAATATCATAATGGCAGGATCAAGTTCACACATAACAATATTAACCTTAAATGTAAATGGACTAAATGCTCCAATTAAAAGACACAGACTGGCAAACTGGATAAAGGGTCAAGACCCATCAGTCTGCTGTATTCAGGAGACCCATCTCACATGAAGAGACATACATAGGCTCAAAATAAAGGGATGGAGGAAGATTTACCAAGCTGGAATCCATCATTCTTATTTTTACTTTCTACATTTAAAGTCCATGAATAATTCTCTCTAAAGGGAGCCAAACAAAACGCCACATATAAGTGGCAAGGTGGCTAGTGAGAGCCACTCTCTCTCCTTTTCTGGCAAGAGCTTCCATTTCTGAAAGTGACAGATGAGAATCTTTGGAGACATCTATCATCATTTCAGAATGCTATGGGGTCATCCAAGCTAATATGTGTACCTGGCATCTGTACATCCTTAACAGACAGAAGTAATTTACCATTATGGATGGATCATGTTAGGTCCTCCAGAAAAGTTTCAGAGGAGTTTTGCTTTCATAGATGCATTATCCTATAGCAGCTCAGAGAGGGATACAGTTGATATGGAAGGCAAGTCCTAAAGATGTCAACCTCATCTATGCCTGAGGAGGTAAGAACATGCAAAAGGCATTACTTTACTTTTTCTAATTATCAAAGTATAGCTTGCCCATTGAAGAAAACTGGAGAAACATAGAATGATGTAAAGAAGCAAGAAAGGCTGGGCACAGCGGCTCACACATCTAATACCGGCAATTAGGGAGGCTGAGGTGGGCAGATGGCTTGAGCCCAGGAGTTTGAGACCAGCCTGGGCAACATGGTAAAACCCCATCTCTACCAAAAACACAAAAATTAGCCAGGCCTTGTGGTACATGTCTGTGGTCCCAGCTACTCGGGGGGCTGAGGTGGGAAGATCTCCTGAGCCTGGGAGGTCAAGGCTGCAGTGAGCCATGATTGCACCACTGCACTCCAGCCTGAGTGACAAAGTGAGACCCTGTTTCAAAAAATTAATTAATAAAAGAAGTGAGAAAAATCACTCACAATCTCTCCACTTTCCTTCCAGTTTTTCTATGCTTTGTTTTACTACATAGTTAAGATGATACTATATATACAATTTTGTAGTCTGTTTATTTTACTTAACATTATCTCATAATCCTTTTTTTGTAAGTAGTGGAAATCTTTGGGAATGTTGCTTTTTATGGCTGGATAACATTCACCATTATAGTCCATTCTCTAATGCTGGATTTTACATTGTTTTATATATACGCTATGCAAATAATGCTGCACGGAGTGTCTTGGTGCATTAATAAATAAATTAATTCAACAAATATTTACTCAGTGGCCACTAAATGTCAGTTACTATTCTTGGAGCTGGGAATATGGTGGTGAGCAAAGGCTTATTTCCTTTGGAGAGCTTATGTTCTACTGAGGGCAACAGACAAGAGAAGCAAATAAGCACATGCTATTAATTAGTTCTATGAAAAGAGATGATGAAAAGTAAGAGGATAGAAAGATATGAATGATGGGGCAGGCTATTTTACTGAGGAAGATTAGAGGAAGGTCTCTCTGAAAAAGTGTATTTGCACAAAGGCATTCTGGATTATTCCTGTAGGCTGGATTCTCAGATGGAGGAACTGAAGTTCTTGCTTTCTAGGAAGCCAGTTTATTCCCTGACAGCACTTTTAGAGGAAAGAACTGCTATAAAAATGCACTAGGGTATAACCTTGAGAAAATTACTTAAGTCCTCTGCTCCTTGGTTTTCCTGCCTGCAGTGGAAATAATTACACCTGTATGTGTACATCTATGCGTGTGTGTGTGTGTGTGTGTGGTAAGGCCAAGGTAGGGGCATGGCTGTGAGGATAGAATGTTAAGGTTCTTGCCTCCCAGAAAACTTGGGTTAGGGAGCAAACACATGTCTGTGAAAAGGGAATGGTCAGGCTGTGAAATGCATGCACGGCATTCCAGATGATAAAAACCCTAACTGAAAAAGGGTTCTGGAAGGTGTGGCATGAATACTTACTGTGTCTGGCACATATTAGGTAGTCATAGTATACACTGAATGAAAGGAAGGACCCCATCTGTCCAGAAGAGCTTACTGAAAATGGGTAGCTAGGACGAAAGGTCTTGAATGATCACACAGCAGCTCAGTGTGGCTTGTGAATCAGATACTACAAAGACAGCCCTTCAAAATGGGTGAGGCTGCAATTCACGAGCCTGCAGATAGGCGGCATCCTCAGTTTCCTCATCCACGAAATAGGGCTAATGTCTACTTCATAGGCCTGTTTTGGGCAACTGTTGTTGCTGCTGTTGGTTTATAAATCCTGTCTTGTCTTTAATCTAGAAGCAGAACTGGATTGTGGAAAACAATACCAAGGGCTTAGATCCCCAATTGCCCCCATCTGTTATATGACAGGAAGAGGAAAAGGAAGGAAAGGGTGCTAAAAGTTAAGCTGCTAGGATGAAGAAGAATCTAAATTGGATTTGCTTAAAAACTCAGCTTGGCATTCATCTGTGGTGAAAAATGTTCACTGGCGGATGCTCCAGGACCTAGTTAACTGTTTGTAGCTGGTATGGCTTGGTAGTGACTGTCCTGTCTGCCCAAGTCCAGGAAGTCGCCTTTCACTTCACTGAGTTCACTAATGAGCTTTTGGTTGCCTTGGGCAATAATTTGCTCTCTGGATATGAAGAATGCAAAGAGTGGGTAAGCTGAAAGCCCCTCTGGCTGGGCTTCCTCTTGTTACAAACAGTTAGTCTTTGAACTTGTAATTATGAGTCATGGGGCTCCCAGTCTGGCACAAAAGTGACTCATTTTAAGCAAATTATCAGCTTTTGCCCTTACCAAATGCTGTGATCAACCATTCTGTTCAAGAAAAAAGGGAACATTTTTATTAAAAGAGCAGGATGTGAAAAAGGAGAGCAAACTGCAACTATGATTTCCAGACGTATGGATCAAAGTCAAGTTCAGGCCCAGTGTAAGCCAAGCAACAAAATAAACAGTAAAAATGGCACAGAAAGCAAATGGTCAGGAAAATTCATTTCAGAACAGGCGCAAAATCAAGCCTTGCAGTCAACAGCATAAGATTCCTATAATGCTATGATTCCTGGACGTTCTCCCCTCCCACTTCCAACTCCTTTGGACCTACTGGAATTGAGGTCAAGGAAAAGATATCTTTCTTTAGATGACTTAACCCATAACTTTGTTAAAGAATCAGTGATGATGGATGCCTCCAAGTTGCCCAAAGCTAGTTACTTAGACAGATGAACTGATAGACAAAGCAATCAAATTAAATAAATGTGACCCAGAGATGGATCTATAATCTATGAAAAATCCCAAGACCTTCTATTACAGAGCATTTTCCTGAGGATACCTGTTTCATTAATGGTCTTTGGTTGAGGAAACATTTGAAATGATCATTACCTCTTTGTCAGTTGCAAGAGTAGTAACTGATCTCAAAAGACAAATTTGCTTTTCTGATATCTAGGGTATATTAACACTGCCCAGGACCACAATAAAGGGAAATGGGTCCAGGATGGACTGAAAGGCAATGTTGTCCGAGTGTGTGTTTTCTGGAATGGTTTGAGATTTCCAATTAATCTTTTACATTAGCTGCCCATTCATCTATGTCACTGAAGAAGATACCATAAGCTGCATGAGGAATTTGGCTCTGGGACAAATTGTCTGACTTCCAACTCTTACATCCTTTCTAAATTACTTTCAATTTAATACTGTTTTTCTTATTTCTTGACTCCACCACTTCTTGTCCTTCATACAAAAACAATGGTTACCAAATGGCTATTTTCGTATGTTCCCCAAACCCCAGAATAAAATCCATTAATCGATCACCCAATATTTCTTGAATATTTATCTTCTCTGCTTTCTGGTAATCACTGTAGTTGATAAAGAGTCAATAAAAACCATGAAAAAAAGGGCAGAATATAATAGTCATTAATCACCTCCTAACTGGCAATTCAAGTGTACATTTTGCAATTCTCATGCCTCTTGGCCTCTCTGAGGTATTTAAAAATATTCCTTAATTATTAAAATTTTCTTCTTTGGCTTCTTAGCATAGTTCTCTCCACATTCCCCTTGTGTGTCTGTGACTGTCCCTTCTGAGCCTCCTTTACTGACTACTACACTGCCTCATCATCTAAGTAATGTAACCAACAATGAGGAGGTCAGTGGGAATAGAAAAGAAGTGTTAAATACAGTAGATATTTCTGACGGAACATGATGACTAAGTAGCATTGTGAGTATATATTAGAACTCTTATGTTGCAATAGTGGAAACCTAAACTTTAAGCTTCAGACACTTTTTGATAAGAAGACTCAAAGAGAAAAAAACAGGAAATATTAATCTGAGAAAATCACTCAAAGTGCAGTACAGTCATCTAAAGAAATGGAAAAGATGAAAGAGAGATTGAGATGTGAAAGAGAAAGAGTAATACGATTCAGCACATGTGTAATAGGAAGCTCCAAAGATGTGAATAGATAGAATGGAGGAAAGGCAATATTAGAAAAGATAATAGCTCTGCATTTTCCAGAAATAACAAATATGTGACACCCGATATCCAGGAGCACAATAAATCCTGATCAGGAAAAATATAAACAAAACTTATTCCCTAGATATAATAGTGATACTGAGAGCACAAAAAACAAAAGATCTTAAAAGTAGCCAGGGGAAAGACATATTGTCTACTAAGGAATGACAATTACATTGACAGCATACTTTCTAATAACAACTATGGAAATAAAAAGAACATAATAGTACTTTTACCATATTGAGAGAAAACATGTATTGACCCAGAATTCTATATGCAGCTAAATTGCCACTTGAATGTGGGAGACAAAATACTTACTTCTGAACTTTACTCTTATAGAAAGTCCAAACTCTAGCCTCAATTCCAAACAGTCTTTACCCCAGGTACACAAAAGTTTCAGTGTCCAAATGCAGTATGTCTTTTCATACCTTTGCAATACTGCTTCCTTGGCTTAGAATACCCTTTCCAACATGGCAGGCTTCAACTCATTCTTCTAATTTCAGTTCAAATACTATTTCTTCTGAGAAACCGTTCATGACTCCTCTTGGAACAATTATTAACTTCATTCTTGCATTCCTTCACATTCATTTCAATATGTAATAAATGTTTTATGAAAGTAGGCATGCATGAATGAAAACACTACATTAAGTGGTCAAAAGAGAGTTTTGGAAGAGGTTAGCCTTAAGTTAGGATTTGCTTTAAGTCCAGCTAGATCTTGTTTAATGTCCAACTTAATAACAATAAGAGTAAACTTAACAATAAATCATAGGTCTATAATGACAATTATAGCATTCATTGTATTATTGGCATTCATCTGTAATAGTCTAAAATGACTATTATAGACCTATGAGAGGGGAAGTGTTCTTCATCAGCAGATAACACAGACAATACAAGTGAGGTGGACCCTATGGGTTGACTAACCTACAAATTATGGTCAATTCTCTTCACCTTTACCTTCCTTTCACTCTACACCAGCAGCGGCCAATGAAACTATGATGTAAGTCATACATATAATTTTAGATTTTCTAGTAGTTTTTACTAAAAATTAATAGCTTTAGTTTTTATTTTTACATTAAAAATGTAAGAAAAGGTGAACTTAATAATGTTTCATTAAACTCATAAAAATATTACAATTTCAACATATAATCAATATTCATAAAATTATTGATATATTTTACATTTGTTTTTATGCTAAATATCTGTACTTGTTTGCATATTTTATTCTTACAGCACATCTTAATTCAGACACTGAATTTACAGTAGAAAAATTTGATCTACATCTATGTTTTATAAATTTATAAGTGTAAAATATAGCCAAACTGAATAGTAAAAAATTATTATCTTTTAATATTTGTATCTGTATTGACAAAACCAGTCAATGAAGTGTTTATGTGTAATACTAAAAGCGTGTGTACATGTTTATACATGTACTATAATACTAATATTTTATACTATGCAATTACTAAAGTGACATGTAGTCCTTTCAAAACAAAAAAGTTGTATGTAATGGAGACATTTTTCTGCTTCCATTTTATGCTTAGATTAAATTAATTAAAATGAAATAAAATTAGAAATTCAGAGACAATTTCAATTGCACTAGCCACATTCCAAATATTCAATAGTCACATGTAGCTCAAGGCTATCATATTAAATGGTGCAGCTCTGGAGGCTGGAAAAGCCATACACCTGTTTCCAGGCTTCTTTGAAGCTTAGCATGGCTGCGTGATACATTTACTTTATGGCCAAAGAAAATGCATGACAATGTTTGGAGGGATATTCTTGGAAGGCTTTTTGCTTTCCTGATAAAGAGACAAAATCAAGAGGAGAACTTGTTGGCGCCATTCCTTCCTCCTTCCTGCCTTAAATATGAACATTATGTAATGTCTGGAGCTATAGGAGACATCTTATCACCATGAGGCAACTCATATGAAGATGCAAAGTTAGTACACTAAGAATGATGAAGTAATAAACTGAGACCCTGATGACAATCACTGAGCTGCCTGACCGACACGAGATCACCTACCTTTTGAACTTCATTATAAGAAAACAGTGACTGTCCTTATAACTTAAGTCATTAATAGACAGATAACACTTGTAGCTGAAAGCATCCTAATGGATACAATGAGTATGATGGGCTGGGAAGAGAGTCAATAGCCAGCCTGAGTAGGGTAGAGGTATTTACTGAAGAATAATAAAACATGAGTCTACAGAGATGGGGTGGAGCCAGATAATGGAAGGCTGACCAGATATCTGAAATGAGAGGCCCATAGCAAAGCATCTGTCCTTGTCTCAGAGACCTACATATTTTGTCTTTTCCATAGTAGTTTGTATATATGTCATAAATATATGCATATATATATATATTTGCTACTAGATTATAAGGGCTAGGAACTTGGACAGAGAAAATATTCAGTAAATTTTCCTTAGTTGATGATTAGATACAGAGCTGGAGGTTTCAAGGCTGGTTTTTAGCATTTTAGCATGGATCAAATATTCAACATTAAAGAAAATTCAGCAAACTAAAGCCCTCAGTAAGAAAATCTACTAAGAGTTCCTGTATTAACACAGCAAATAGAATGTCTTCAGCCTAACTTTGTTCCATCAACAGCTAGGACAATAGCTAAGATGAAATTTAACTACACTGAGTTAAATTTTGCCCAATCCTCTCTACTTTCAACTTAATTACTGGTAATACCTTATTCTTCCCAAGACATTTGGCTTCTATTTTCATCTCTTTGAATGGGTAACATGCAACCTCATGGTGTCCCTTCTGTTATTCCTCTGAACTAAGCTCCCCCATTTTCTCTCCTTTATCTTACTTCCACGGTATGAGACTAGGCCTCCAACTAACAGTTTAAATACTATTTAAGCCTCTATTGTCCAATCTGCCTCCAGCCTCATCAATCCCAACCTACTATCCAATCAAATTTCTCTGAAAATATTCTTAAAATAACATGTTAGTTTTTCAGATTTTAAAATAATATGCTCTTTGTAGAACATTTGAATATTTCAACGAAAGAGGAGAATAATCTCTAATCTGACTACCAGGAGATGGCAACCGTAACATTTTAGTGTATTTTCTTTCAGACACCTTTCTATGCATGTTTAGATCTATTTAACATCATTGAAATTATAAAAGTGTATTCATCTTTTTTACTTCTCATCACATCATAAAACATTTCTTCCGTAATTAAAAATTCCTCAAAACCATCTTAAAAAATAATTGTATGATGTCCCATCAGATGGTCATTTTTCTAACTTATTTAAACATTTTTCATATCAACACGTCTCTTCTGATTCCCCATAGTCACTGTCAGTTGTCTTTTGTATTAAATAAAAATTCCAAATCTTGGACCCTTTGGATGCTGTCATTCTAGATCTGCCCCTATCTTCTGCTGGCCTTTCACATTTTAACCAAATAAGTTGGCGTGCCTCCTCTCTCCTTCGGGTCATCATTCATTTTCCTCCTTCCACATCTCTGTCAAATCACTGCTCTCTTTAAAATTTACCTCGGGTGTCATTGCAATAATCTCCCACTGTCTCTTTCTTTACATTTTCAAATATCCTTGTTTAGTGGGTGTACATATTTATTACTCTGACAGTTTGTAGCTGATCGTATTTATGTTTCTACTACATGTGTGTTACGGTCTGATAGACTGGCACGGGCCAGGCTGGTGGGACCAAAAGCAGCCAGAGAAGAGCTTGCAGATGGCGGCCACATCTGACCGTTGTCGTGCTTGGTGAGGCGGTCAGCACCGAAAGGGAGGAATGAGGCAGGGCTATTCTCATGCTCAGAGCTGAGCAGCGGACGGTGATTATGTTGGCCCGGCTTTGATTAACAAGATAGTCTATCAGGCATTTGGAGACCATCTGCATTTTCAGCCTAAACGAAAACATATTTATTTTGGCTGATAAGTATCTGGAGGATGAGGGAACCATGTGCTTACCCTCCTCTTGGAAAAAGTGATCTCAATTAGATCAATGTGTGCATTAGCTCAGCCAGCGCATTAAGCATAAACCTGCGCGCTAGTGTCCCTACTTTTGGATCTAATGTTCTTTACCTTACACAGTCGTTCTCTTATAATCAAAAACTATGAGCATCTGTTTAAAAGTGGTATCTGGAATGCAAAACAGCCACTTGCCTCCTCCTCTGCACCTAGCCGGGCCATCACCTGGTAGCTCGTCTCCACAGCCTGGATGCCAGTGGGCTGCGGCGGCCGGGCAGGGCCAGCAGGAATGCTCATCAGCACCGCTGAGTGGAGTGGGACTCACGCTAACAAGACCCCGCAGGAGCCCAATGGACTCTTGACTATGAGAGATCAGCACAACTTGTTGACTTAGTAGAATGATATACCTACGATGGAAAAAAAGCCTTCCGGGAACTGCTTTTTAAAAAATGATCATTTGACTCTTATAAATGTGCAACAAACATTGGGTCACTGAAAGCATGGCTGTCCCAGTTTATGGCAAAAGAAAGCTTATACAAAAGAAATCTGGTTCTGTGCTTGTTAGACACTTGAGCAAAAAGTCGAACAGGACTTAGCAGCTCTAAGATGTATCTGTAAATTCCAATTGGTCAATGGAGTTCTTTCCTAGTAGCCCACTGTTACAAATATTTATGGCATCACCAGATGTCAGCGCATTTCTCATTTCCAGAATAGGGCAAGGACAAACTCTGCTGCTTCAGTAGGTGGACGGGGATATCCCATGTCTGCACATGCCTTGAAAGAGACAGTCTCTGGTGGCAGCATCACTGACCATAAGGTTATCAAAGGAGGGCAAGAAGAATGGGCAGATGTCTTCATAGAGCATGGCAAGATGCATCTTTGGCAAATGAAGACTTTTTGACGTGTGACTCTGGTCTCAAGAAATCAAAGTAATGACATTATCATCAAGAGACAATAGCAGGTAATTGAAAAGTTGCCAAAAGCAAAACTTATGAATCATCCCGGACTCCTCCCTCCTCTTCACTGGCATTTAATTGGTCACAAAGACCTTTTGACTTCCTCTCATCTGGTCCTCTCCTATCCTTCTCTTCTTTAACTCCAGCACCACTGTCTTGGTTCAAACGCTCATCATCTCAGGCCTAAACTGCTGCAACACCTTCCTAATTTGTCTTCCTGCCTTTAGTCTAACTGTCTTCCTATGAATGTCAGAAATATCCTTCCAAAATAAATCTGAAGTTTCTCTCTGATGCTTACATACTTTCCGAGGTTCCCCAGTGTTTATGGCATCATGTCCAAATCTTGTGTATGTAACAACTGGGCCCCACCCTACGACTTTTCTTCTGCCACTCCCCCCCATAAAGGGTACATTGTGTTCTAACTACACTCAACTACTTGGCATCCTCTAAACAGTTCAGACATACCATGATTTTGCACGCCTCTGTTCTTTTTGATCATACTATCCCCTGTTCCTCAAATTCTCTTCTCCCTCACCTCTGTTTGATGAATTTATTTCAATAGGCAGCTAAAATATTGCTGCCCCTGAAGCCCACTCTAATTCCTCCTGGCAGAATGTCACTCCCTTCTTTCCAGGCATAGTACTCAGCTCTTGCCCCCAGCATCCCTTCCATATTACATGGCAAGTGCTTCTTTACTTTTGTCAATCTCTCTGACAGACATCTCTGTGAGCTCCTTGACATCAGGACATTGCACTCCAGGAGTTAACACAGGGTCTCATGTGTGTAGTGTTCAATCAGGTTTGTTGAATACATAAATATGGCTGTGTAGAAAGTTGTTCTGATAAAGCTTTATGTAACAACAAGGCCAACTTTCCTCCCCACTTCCTCCTTCCTTCTCTCCTTCTTCCTTCCTTCAAACACCAGCTGCCAGGACTCTTTTGGACTTTCCAGAGGAACACATAACAATGGTTTCTGAGTTTCAAGAATCAGAGATAAAGGAGTTGCTATTTCCAAAATGGTGGTGTAAGCTCAGTGGACCTCATCACCAGTGAAACAATCCAAGTCAGTGAAAATTATTAAAACAAAGAACAACAACAAAAACCATTTGAAATCTCTGAGAATTGTCTAAAGGCACACAGCAAATGGAGAAATATTCATTCAAGGAAATCTACTAAATCTCAGTAAAAACAGTAAGAGTCCATTGGCATTTGAGCCATGACTTGTTCCTTCCCCACCCCCCATCTCTGCATGATGGAAGCTCTACTCTGGGTGAGTGTAAATTAGAACATGAAGCTTCCACTCCCCCTAGCTCCCAGTCTAAGGTTATGCTATCTCCCTGGGAAAAGCAGGCCACCCACATTTCTCATGACCCCTATCTCTGTATTGCATAAGCTCTAGGCCAGGCAAGAGCAAATGAGAGATCTGGGGCTTCCTTCCTCCACCCAGGCCCCTCTTTGTAAGGCAGAAGTTCTGTTCCAGGTGAAGCAGGCCAAGAATACCAGGTCTTGATTGCCTTTGCCTGCTCATAAAGTGATGGCTCCATGCCAGGAGAAGTAAGCTGGGAAGGCAAAAGGCTAATTCCCCCTTCCCAGCACCGCACTCATAAAGCAGGGTGTTGCTTCCAGAGAAGCAGACCACGGTCCCCACTGCCAGTTCCAGAGCAATGGCCCAGAGATTTGTCCCACAGGACAAGGCAGGCACAACAACAGAGAGTTTTATAGTTTTCCCCAAGTAACGGAGGGTATTTGGAACAGAGACTGTGAGGAAGTTCAAGCCTAACAGTGCTGTTGAAAACAGTGGAGATTCTGGTGGTAGCCAAAGAAAAGGACACTCACTAGTAGCTCCATAGGAGCAACAAGCTAAACCAGTTTAAGTTTAGTAAAGATCAGCTAGATGCTTAACAGAGAGAACCAGGGAAACGAGACAGTTAATAAGAGCCTTCATGGGTTTGAAACAAAACTCAAAGAATGGCCTCAAAGACTACCCCTGCAAGTGAGATGAATGTAACTGCATGAAACTGTGAGGAAATTTATGCCCAGACATGTTGAAAACAACAAAACCATCAGCTGTCAATTAGTGAAGGCTAATATTTACATATGATATCAACAAAGGCAGTCAGCTTAGCAGAGATATCAGGAAAAACAACAACAACAACAACAAAAACAGAGAGACAGCCCTGCTAAAACCATTGTCATCCTAGGGTGACAGTGCACGTGCCCAAGGCTATGCCCTCTGAGGAGCAAAATCATAGGCTCATACTAAGGGAAATTAGACTTCACTGAGATAGTCCATCCAAATCACTAGACAAACCAGTAACAACAAGCCCCAGAAAAGGTGGGTAGGGATCAATATCTAGAGTTGCTATATTATCTAAAACATCCAATTTTCAATAAAGAATTACGTAAATGCAAAGAATATGCTACCCATACACAAGAATAAAGCAGGCAATAGAAACTGCCTATGAAAGAGCATGTATGTCAGCTTAGGAGACAGACTTCAAATCAGTCATTATACATCTATTCAAAGAACCAAAGGGAGCAATGCTTAAAGAAGTAAAGGTTTGGCTCTGAGGACTTGTTGAAAATAAAAACTAAGAAAGAAAGAAAGAAAGAAAGAAAGAAAGAAAGAAAGAAAGAAAGAAGCAAAGGATGCTATAATGCAATGTCTCATCAAATAGAGACGATCAATAAAGAGATATAAATTATTTTTAAAAAACAAATGGAAATTTTGAAGTTGAAAAGTACAATAACCAAAATGAAAGATTCACTATAGGGCTCAAGAGGAGATTTGAACTGACAGAAGAAAGAATTAGTGAACCTGAAGATAGATCATTAGAGATTACATACTCTCAAGAACAAAGAAAAAAAAAGAATAATGCAAGCAAAAGGAAGAGCGCCTCAGTGAAACATGGGGCACCACTGAGGACACCAGCATACAAGTAATGAGAGTACAAGACGGAGGGGAAAAGAGAGAGAAAAAGCGGAAAAAAATGTTTAAAGAAATAATGCAAAAACACCCCAAATTTTATGAAAACATTAGGTTATAGATCCAAGAGGCTTAATAAATTCTAAGTAGGATCAATACAAAGAGATCCAGACCTAACTACATCATAGTTAAGATGTTGAAAGCTAAAGACAAAGAGAAAATCTTGAAAGCAGCAAGAGAAAACTAACTTGACGTGGACAATAAGATTAAAAGCTGACTTCTCATGAGAAATGACGAAGGCCAGAAGCCAATGGAAGGACACACTGAAATACTGATGAAAAAAAGCTGTCAACCAAGACTCTTGTATTCAGTAAAACTATTTTTCAAAAATTAAGGTGAAAGAAAGACATTCTCAGATAAACAAAAATGGGGGGAATTCATTGCTAACAGAGCTGCCTTACAAGAACTATGAAAGGAATTTCTTCAGTCTAAGTGCAAGTGACTGTAGAGGTTAATTCAATTCCACATGAAAAAACAAAGAACACCAGTAAAAGTAATTGTATAGGTTATTATAAAGGACAGTATAATTGCATATTTCTTTTTTAAACTGGTCTAAAAAGCAACTGTATCAAACAATATATATATAATTTTATTGTGGAAACTATAACATATAAGTGTAATGTAGTTGATAGTAACAGCACAAAGGAGGGGGTGGGAGCAAAGCTGTCCTGGAGTGATGAAATGACACCAGACAATAACTTGAATACTTACACAGACACATACAACAATAATAGCATAAAAAAGGGAAGCATGAATAGGGATATATAGGATTAACCTATCTCACTGGAATTAATTAGTATAAATATAAAGTAGCTTCTGATAGAATAGAGATGTATATTTTAAGCCCTAAGCAACCACTAGGAAAATAACTCCAAAACAAGCAATGAAAAATCATTAGAGGGATTAAAATGGTACACCAGAAAATATTCACTTAATACAAAATAAAGCATTAAAGGAGGAAGACAAAAAGGACATGCTACGTAGAAAAAAAGTAAAATGGCAGAAATGAATACAACTATATAAATACTATCCTTAATGCAAATAGATTAAAAATCCAATCAAAAGTCAGATTGTCACATGGGATTTAAAAAAAACAAGATTTGACGGTATGCTACAAAAGATACAATTTACCTTCAAACATACAAATTAGTCAAAAGTAAAAGATACATCATACAAACAGTAACCATAAGAAAGCTAAACAGGCTATGTTATTAGACAAAGTAGACTTTAAAACAAACAAAAAAAGTTACTAGACATGGAGAGGAACTTTTAAAACTTTTACTTTAAATTCAAGGATACATGTGCGGGTTTGTCATATAGATAAACTTGTGTCATGGGGGTTCTTTGTACAAATTACTTCATCACCCAGGTATTAAGCCTAGCACCCATTAGTTACATTTCCGGATCAAGAGGGACATTTCATGATGATAAAAGGATCAATCAGTCCATCAGAAATACATAGAAATTACATACAAACAACTAACAGCAGAGTTCCAAGAGAGATAAAGGAAACTAACATAATCAAAGAGAGAAATAGATGATTCAACAATAATATTTGGAGGTTTCAACACTCCACATTCAGCAATGGGTAGAACTAGGGAAAAGATCAATAAGGAAATAGGGGACTTGAACAACACCATATGCCAACTAGACCTAACAGACAGTGTAGAACACTGTATCCAGCAACAGCAGAATACAGATTTTTTGCAAGCACACATGAAAACATTCTCCAGGATAAATCATGTCTTTGAGCATAAAACAAGCCTTCATAAATACAAAAGGATCAAGATCATACAAAGTATGTTCTTCTATCACAGACTTGTGGGAGGGAGGGCCAAAGTGGATTACAGAGCAGAGAATAGGGAAGGGTTGAGAGTTGGGATATCAGGGCACGGTGAGGAGCAGGTAAAGAGGTAGAGTAGGAAACTTTGGGATTTAAAATTCAAAGTTCAGAAGTCTAGGAGCAATTGTATATGGCGAAAAAACCAATGCAGTAACAGCAGCTCAGTCTTGACGGGTAGCTGAGCCATGCAATGTGACTAAGTGCAACTCAAACGCCTGCCTTGTAGCTCCTGCCTGTGACACAGGAAGTCACAGACTTCTCTGTAGGAGCATTTTGGACTGGTTATAGCAGAACATCCAGTGGCGTATCTTGATGAACTTATCTCTGAGCACTCCAAAATGAAATCTGCCAGTTGACTGTCTTCAAGATGGTCTAAGAAGGATGCCTGTGAAACCCAGGAGGATGATTGCGGGGGAGGTCCTTTCATACTTCCCAGGTGATGTGGAGAATGTTGCATAGACACAGGATCAGGTTTACAAAACAACATATTTTAGGGCAGGAAAGAGGAGTAACATGTCATGTTTCACCTAAATGTGTAACCATCTACTGACAGCTGTTTCCACTATTCCCCATCAATCAAAGACTTGGAAAGAAGTGTTAACTCTGTCAGGCCAGAAAAAGACCCCTGAGCAGGACCGGCCTTCTGATATTCTTGCAAAATGTGAATGCTAACACCCTTCCCAGCATGCAAATGCGCTCCAAGGGAGTAACAAGCACTCACTGTCCATATTCCTCTACCCACCGCCCTTTATAACGTGGGCTCCCTTAAGATCATATTGCTTTAAGATGATCAGGTTTTTCCTTTAATGGAACACCACAGAGCTCTTTTTCCCCCTGACCTTTCCATTGATGTTGAATAATAAAACTTAACATTGAGCTGTGATTTGATATTACAAGGCCTGGGATGCCAAAGTTAAGGCCTTGAGTTTGCCAGAAGTTTGTAATCCTTGGTCCAGCAAAATTTAAGGATGCAATCTGGAAGTGTTTTAAATGCCAAAAGAAATGTGACACCTCTCTGCTAGGTTTTCATTTCCTTCTCTCCTGTTCTTCTTTTCCCTCGGTATCTTTTATAGTCTCCATGGTTCCTTCCTGAGGCAGGCTCTCTAGCACATGGGCCCACCGCTTCCCAAAGAAGACTCTGCTGACCGCAGCACGGCTGCATTTGCTGCGTGTCTTGTGCTTCCTCCTCTCTGACTCTTTGACCTTTCTTTCCATGATGCCTCTGCCTGCAGGTCCACACCCAGGCTTCTCACTGCCTTCTTGTCTGGCCATGAGATTGAGCATTTCCTGTGCCCTGGGCCAGCTACCTGCATGGATCTTCTCTACTCTTTCTGGGCAAGGACACTGGTCACACGGCCAGGACTGGACACTCTACATCTTGGATTTTATTTAACTGTGGTCATTTTATAGTTCCTCCATTCATGAGGCCACACATCTTCAGCAAATGTGTACCCATGATGGCTGCAGGCTGTCTACCGAAAGGGTCTCAGTGTCCTGATCCTCGGTGTCATCATGAGCTGGGAAGAGAGTATTAAAATCCTCTCCCAGCACATTTGAGGACTGGCTCAAGGTAGAAAAGGTCTAGGTAACTCATGCTCTAGGAAAAGGGGGTTCTTTTTATATATGTACCTTGGTCTTGACAGAGCTGCTTGCTGAGCATCTAGATAGAGATGATACAGCATGACCTTCTGAAGAATGAATAAACATCCAGAAAACCATCTGGAGTAGAGTACATTGTAAATACATGTCCCTTGCTTCTTCCATTTTTAAATGAAGCCATTGATGTTGCTGAGTCACCAAGAATTCCAACTGCAGCCTGAAGGACCTATGGCACTTAGAATCTATGTCGAAGAGCACCACGTCCGCATGCAAGAAGCAGCCTAAAATCCTTCCCAGGAGCCACCCTTCCACTCCTTTACTAACTTGCATCTTTCCCTTCACAAGCAAACTCAAAAAGCTATCAGTGTTCCCTGGCTCCATTTCCTCAACTACTCTTCACCTTTCATTCCCTACAGTCTGGTTTCTATCCTCAGCACCTCACTGAAACTGTTCTTCCAAGCTCACCTACCACCACCTTATCTTTTTTTTGATACTAACAGGTAAGCCCAATTCCCTTCTCTGTATCTGTTCCTCTTCAGTTTTCATGCCAGGCTCCTCTTCTTCTTAAATGCTAGCTCTTTTTTTTTTTTTTTCTTTTCTTCTCCTCCAGCCAGACACTTCCATGTCCAGGGGTGAAAAAATAATTCAAAAATTGTTACTGTTAAAATGGCAAACAATGAATGACTCCAAAAGATAAATTGTTGAGACTTTTGCCTTTTGTATTATCAGGGAACTAAGCATAGCCACATGCTGTAAACTAAATCTATGGTCAGTGCCAACTGCAGTAGGGAATCGAGCAGATTTGTGGGGCTTTTGGAGAATGAAAAGTCAAAACCAAACCAAAACCAACAATAACACCACCCCCTCCTCTCTCCCCCTTCCCACAAATATAAAAACATATTCTAATGTGATACTCTAGTCTTGTTTTGTTTTTTTCTAAAGGAGCTGCCTGAGCTTTCTTGACCTTGCAGAAAAATAAAATACTCCAGGTTTTGTGTTTTCACAGATGAGCCCTGGCCAAGTAGGCCAGTGGGATTTACACGCTCTCTCTGATACATCACCAACTCCTTTTGTTTTGACGCAACTACAATGTTAATGTCACCAGATTCTCCAATAACAAAAGTGGTTTTTTTTTTTTTTTTTTTTTTTGAGATGGAGTTTCACTCTTGTTGCCCAGGCTGGAGTGCAATGGCGTGATATAGGCTTACCGCAACCTCCACCTCCCAGGTTCAAGCGATTCTCCTGCCTCAGCTTCCCAAGTAGTTGGGATTACAGGCATGCGCCACCATGCCCAGGTAATTTTGTATTTTTAGTAGAGACGGGGTTTCTCCATGTTGGTCAGGCTGGTCTCGAACTCCTGATCACAGGTGATCTGCCCGCCTGGGCCTCCCAAAGTGCTGAGATTATAGGCATGAGGCACCACGTCCAGCCAAAAAAAAAAAAAAAAAAAAATTTGCACATTTTTCAACCACTTACTGGGCTTAAAAGAATTCTACATCCAAGGCATTCACAAAAAAGCAAAAGAAAAGAAAAAAAGGATAATACAAAATCAATTTAGGTAAAAAAAATAAGATTTTGCTAACTTTTCTGAACATGTGTGACAAAACCTTTTAAGAGCACTGAGGTTTACACTTTTTCCCTACAGGTTTTCCAGTTTAATGGATGATCTAGGAAGACTTACTTCATGTTTATCCAGTGGCTTTGAGTCCTCTAAATCCCCTGCTGCTAACCTGAGGATATCAAATATAGGAAGCAGGGCCCAATGTCATTAGAAGGAGACTAAATGTTGTATAATATTTAATACTGCTCTGTCTGCTTACCCTGACAGAGCAGTATGCAATAGGTTTTTAGAACGATATTGCTCAAACTTGGTTAGAATGAAAAAGAAAGCAATATGCTTTGGGGTTTTGGGGGCAGTGGGTTGCTTTTTGTTTTTGCAACTTTCATTTATCTGAAAAACTTCATTTCCTACCACTACAGGATAAATGATTGTACTTGATATACAGGTCAAAAATGAAATAGAGAGCAGGCTTAGAACACTAGGTATATTTGTCTCTAACTTGACTTCTAGCTTTATTTTCCCCTCTTTTGAGGAGCTTCACTGATTAATTTGGTAACATGAGCATGGCAGAAATCTCAGGACACATCTTTCTCAATGAATAATTTTCTTTGTAAAGATTCATTTGAGTTTTGATCTGGGACCCTGATTCTGACCATGACAGTACCACCTGCTTCTGTTCTTTATTTGGTCTCTGGAAAATTCAATCCCTGAAAATAAAATAGATGTGTACTTCCTCAGAGGCTTCCTGTTATTTCCGTGTGACTGTGTAGAAAAAAAAATATCTGAAAATAGGTAACAACTGGGGAGAGGATCTCTGACAAGGAGATGTTTAAAGGGACTGTTATTTTTAAGAGTTTGAAACATTTAAAATCTTTGGTTCTGTGTAAGTCATGATATATGACTGCTAAATAGGGAAAAGATACCTATTTGGGGTCTCTTCATCAAACAGCTAATCTTCATCCACAGGGCTATTTGAAATAGCAAGTAGAGTCCCCACTCACATTATTTTCCTAGGTCCCTGACAGTATTTGTTAGGATCGTCTTCAGTCATAGGTAACCCCTATTTGGGGGTTAACATATTTATTCTCAAAGCAACTTTTCTTCTTAGTTAAGAGTTCTCTTTAATCGCAGGTGTGCAGTAACTAAGGTAACTGGCACATAGAAAGTGCTCAATAAATCTTTCTTCTTTACTTGCATGAATAAAGGACGTCTTATAAACCTTGTATTTCACGTCAGAATGCCAGACTCAAATATTTCCATGGGGATAATAAGTGATCACAAAAATCATAATAAATGGGCTAGACTGACAGTTTCTCCCGTGAAGGAGCTGTGGTCTGAAGCTTCTTCTCCACTTCTTTCAGAGGAACTCTGGGTATGTGGCAGGCTACATAAATACTCAGTGAGAACTGTGTGTGGTAATGCTGTGATTTGTGAATTGTGACATAACATGCTTGTCTCTGGATAAGTGGCAAGCCTTATACAGTGGTTCCAACTCTAATTTGCAGTTGAACCGCCTTGCAGTGGGCCTACTGCCTGGGGCATAATCACCAGGATGGTCGTCCAGACATATCCATTACTCATTTATCCCTGTATGGATTTAGGACAATTGCTATGACTTCTGATTATTACAGAAACAATTATACGATGGTTCTGTTGCTGAAGGTGAGCATAATGTTCTTTCTCTTGCACTTCTCAATGCTAGAATTCCTTTACTTAAACTAATTTTGCAATGAGTTAAGAAACAAGTGTTGGAAGGAGCTTCATTTGGGAATTCGGAAAGCCTGAGTCAAAGTCTTGGCTCCTTTATATGAATTGTGTGATCTTGGGCAAGTCACTCAACCTTTCTAAGCCTGGTTCCTTCCTGTCCACAAAATGGGTGGTGGGTGGAGATGGAAATAACTACCCTCCCTGCATCACATGGGTGTCCTGGGGAGGAAGTGACACAATGAACACAGATGTATTAAATTGACTGTTAAATGCTGAATATATGTCAAAGTTGTTTCTTGTTGACCTGCCCTTTTAAAACACACGCACACATACAAGCACCAAAAATAACAAGAGGAAAGAAAAGAACCAGTGATGGAAAGTTTGCAAGTGTCCTTATTTTAAACATCTGATCTTCATCCACAGGGCTATCTGAAATAGCAAGTAGAGTCCCCATTCACATTACTTTCCTAGGTCCCTGACAATATTTGTTAGGATTGTCTTCAGTCATACAGGATCCGAAATCAGGATTCTAACCTGACATTTCAGATTCTACTTTCTCATTCTTCTTTGTCTGTCCCCTTTTCTGCGCACCTGCAGAAAAGTGTGGGCTGTAGCTCCTGACTCAGTCCCAGGCTTAATGTGATTTTATATTCTGAGCTCAGTTCAGCTTGAAGAGCCCTCCCACTACTGTGGAGGTAGCTCTCATTCTCTCAGCAGGGAGGGGTACCTTCGTGAGCAGTTGGAGAGTTTTACACTTCTTTTGAGGTAGGCTTTCCTTCTGTGGCCACAGCTCAGCTTCAGCACAACTGTTAGAAAAGTCACACCATGGAATACTATGCAGCCATAAAAAGGAATGAGATCATGTCATTTGCAGGGACATGGATGGAGCTGGAAGCCATTATCCTTAGTAAACTAACACAGGAACAGAAAACCAAACACTGCCTGTCCTCACTTATAAGTGGGAGCTGAACAAGAAGAACACATGGACACAGGGAGGGGAACAACACATACTGGGGCCTGTGAGCAGGGGGAGGAAGACCATCAGGATAAATAGCTAATGCATGCAGGGCTTAATACCTAGGTGATGGGTTGACAGGTGCAGCAAACTACCATGACACACATTTACTTATGTAACAAACCTGCACATCCTGCACATGTATTCCAGAACTTAAAATTAAATTAAATTAAAAAAAAAAGTCACTTCAGGTACCAGGGCACCATGGAGATCCCTGCTGTGGTCTTAACAGTCGCTCCCACCCTCCACCTAGCTAGCAGTGGTTTCCCTGTGACTGGAGATGGTCTAAAACAAGCAGTGGGCAAATGTGCTCCTGAAGAATGGAATCCCACAAAGTTCATAAAACTGACAATCAAGCATGCATTGCTTGTGGCTTATGATATTTTGATGTGAGAGCATACAGAAAAAACAGAGAAGCAAAGAAACTTAAGCTTCTAACTCCAGCCAATGGTGGCCGGCACCATCAGAAGGAGCTGGGCTCTGGGTGGACTCTAAGAAGAAATGAAGCTGGAAGTAGCCTGAGGAACCCAGTGTGAGGGTCTTATTTTGTCTTCTTCCTGATCTACTAGTTAGTTCTATGAAAACCACTGAACCATACCAGCTCCAAACCACTCTTTAAATAAACAAGAACCCATGGAAAAGAGGTGTGGGATTCTTCTTCTCCAATCCCTCACTTTTCTGAGGATGAATAAGGTATTTCATGTGGGATTCTCCACTTTTCCAGCCTAACACAAATAATTTATTCACTCAGAATACTGCATGTAATCTTTGAACATCTATATGTTGCTTTTATAACTGTACTGTCAGCTTATCATATTTTTATGCTTCTTGAGGGAAGGATCACATATAATTTAAGATTTATAGCTTCAATAACATGAGCATTTATTCAATCGTTTACCAACTTACTTATATAAACATTTACTGGATTTACAAATCTTGACGGAAAATCTACTTTGTAGTGAGGCATTTGGGAAGGCTCTGGGAGGGATACAGAAATGATGAAGTCAGTCCCCTAAGTTAAAGAATTTAAAATATACTGGGCCCATAAACATACGAAAAGGTGCTCAACCTCACTCATAATAAGAGAAAAGCAAATTAGAGCTGCATGAAGATTTCACTTAATAGAGTAGAAAAACTGCCAAAATGAGAACCCCCTGCGTTGACAAGGCTACAGGGAATCAGGCGATCCCAGATATCGCTGGTGGGTATGTCAATTAGTACAGAAAAATCCCCAAACAGGGCAATCTGGAAATCTCTGTAAAACTTATAAATGCATGCAGATTTTGATGCAGTGAGCCTATGTGTGGAAATTTATTTTGTAGATATACATGCACATACAAAATGATACAAGGGCAAGTAATTTGTTGCAGCATCACCTATAATAGCAAAAGATTGTTAAAAAAGAGATGAGGGGTTTATCTAGTGATAAGTGATAAGGGGCTGGTTCTCTGTATAATGGAATACTACACGACTGAGAAGAACAATATGGAAACATGTTGAAGATCTGTTTTTAAAATAAATTTTATTGGCTGGGCATGATGGCTCATGCCTGTAATCCCAGCACTTGGGAGGCCGAGGCCAGTGGATCACAATGTCAAGAGATCGAAACCATCCTGGCCAAAATGGTGAAACCCCGTCTCTACTAAAAATACAAAAATTAGCCGGGTGTGGTGGCGCGTGCCTGTAGTCCCAGCTACTCAGGAGGCTGAGGCAGGAGAATCGCTTGAACCCAGGAGGTGGAGGTTGCAGTGAGCTGAGATCGTGCCATTGCACTCCAGCCTGGGCGACAGAGCCAGTCTCCGTCTCAAAAAAATAAATAAATAAAAATAAAAATAAGTGTTATTGTATATATTTGAGGTTTACAACATGATAACATGGGATATATACATATAGAAAGTGAAATGGTTACTACGGTGAGATAAATTAACATATCTATCACCAAGATCTTTGTTTTTTGGATTTTATTATATTATTTTATTATTATTTTAAAAAATTTATTTCCATAGGTTTTTGGGGAACAGGTGGTATTTGGTTACATGAATAAGTTCTTTAGGGGTAATTTGTGAGATTTTGGTGCACCCATCACCCTAGCATATACATTGAACTCAATTTGTAGTATTTTATCTCTTACCCCCACACTTACCCTTTCCCCCAAGTCCCCAAAGTCCATTGTGTCATTCTCATGCCTTCGCATCCTCATAGCTTAGCTCCCACTTTTGAGTGAGAACATATGATGTTTGGTCTTCCATTCCTTAGTTACTTCACTTAGAATAATAGTCTCCAGTTCCATCCAGGTTGATGTGAATGCCATTAGTTCTTTCCTTTTTATGGCGGAGTACTATTCCATCATATTATTACAATGTCATTATCCACTTGTTGACTGATGGGCATTTGGGCTGGTTCCATATTTTTGCAATTGCAAATTGTGCTGCTATAAACATGAGTGTGCAAGTATCTTTTTTGTATAATGACTTCTTTTCCTCTGGGTAGATACCTAGGAGTTGGATTGCTGGATTGCTGGATCAAATGATAGTTCTACTTTTTATAGTAGTTCTACTTTTAGTTCTTTAAGGAATCGCCACAATGTTTTCCATGGTGGTTGTTCTAGCTTACATTCCCACCAGCAGTGTAAAAGTGTTCCCTGTTCACTGCATCCATGACAACAACTATTTGTTTGTGGTGGCAGAAGTGTTCCCCGTTCACCGCATCCATGCCAACATCTATTTTTAAAAAATTTTTTGATTATGGCCATTCTTACGGGAGTGAGGTGGTATTGCACTGTGGTTTGGTTTGCATTTCCCTGATAATTAGTGATGTTGAGCATTTTTTTCATATGTGTGTTGGCCATTTGTTTATCTTCTTTTGAGAATTATCTATTCATGTCCTTAGCCTACTTTTTGATGGGATTTTTTTTTTCTTGCTAATTTCTTTGAGTTCCTTATAGATTCTGGATATTACTCCTTCGTTGGATGTATAGATGGTGAAAACTTTCTCCCACTATGTGTGTTGTCTGTTTACTCTGTTGACTGTTCCTTTTGCTGTGCAGAAGCTCTTTAGTTTAATTAAGTCCCACCTATTTATCTTTATTTTTGTTGCATTTGCTTTTGGGTTGTTGGTCACAAAGTCTTTGTCTAAGCCAATGTCTAGAAGGGTTTTTCTGATGTTATCCTCTAGAATTTTTATAGTTTCAAGTCTTAGATTTACGTCCTTGATCCTTCTTGAGCTGATTTTTATGTAAGATGAGAGATGAGGATCTAGTTTCATTCTCCTACACGTGGCTTGCCAATTATCCCACCACTATTTGTTGAATAGGGTGTCCTTTCCCCACTTTATGTTTTTGTTTGTTTTGTTAAGATCAGTTGGCTATAAGTATTTGGGTTTAGTTCTGGGTTCTCTATTCTGTTTCATTCGTCTAGATGCCTATTTTTATACCAGTACCATGCTGTTTTTGTGACTATGGCCTTATGGTATAGTTTGAAGTCAAGTAATATGATGCCTCCAGATTTGTTCTTTTTGCTTAGTCTTGCTTTGGCTATGTGGGCTCTTTTCTGTTTCCATATGAATTTTAGCATTGTTTTTTCTAGTTCTGTGAAGAATGATGATGGTATCTGGATGAGAATTACATTGAATTTGTAGATTGCTTTTGGCAGTATGGTCATTTTCACAATATTGATTCTACCCATCCATGAGCATGGGATGTGTTTCCATTTGTTTGTGTCATCTATGATTTCTTTCAGCAGTATTATTTTATTTTATTTTTTTTGCAGCTATTGTAAAAGTGGTTGAGTTCTTGATTTGATTCTTGGCTTGGTCACTGTTGGTGTATAGCAGAGCTACTGATTTGCATACGTTAATTTTGTATCCTGTAACTTTGCTGAGTTCATTTATCAGTTCTAGGAGCTTTAGGGGGAGTCTTTAGGGTTTTCTAGGTATACAATCATATCATCAGCAAACAGCTATAGTTTCACTTCCTCTTTATCGATTTGGATGCCCTTTATTTCTTTCTCTTGTCTGATTGCTCTTGCTAGGACTTCCAGTACTATGTTGAATAGAAGTGGTGAGGGCGGGCATCCTTGTCTTGTTCCAGTTCTCAGAAGGAGTGCTTTCAACTTTTCCCCATTCAGTATAATGTCGGCTGTGGGTTTATCATAGATGGCTTTTTATTACATTAAGGTATGCCCCTTGTATGCTGATTTTTCTAAGGGTTTTAATCATAAAGTGATGCTGGATTTTGTCAAATTGCTTTTTCTGTGTCTACTGAGATGATCGTGTGATTTTTGTTTTTAATTCTGTTTATATGGCATATCATATTTATTGACTTGCATATGTTAAACCATTCTTGCATCCCTGGTATGAAACCCACTTGATCATGGTGGATTATCTTTTTGATATGCTGTTGGATTTAGTTAGCTCATATTTTGTTAAGGAGTTCTGCATCTATGTCCATCAGGAATACTGGTCTGTAGTTTTCTTTTCTTTTCTTTCTTTTTTTTTTTTGCTATGTCCTTTCCTGGTTTTGGTATTAGGGTGTTGCTGGCTTCACAGAATGCTTTAGGGAGGATTCTCTCGTTCTCTATCTTGTGGAATGGTGTCAAAAGGATTGGTACCAATTCTTTGAATGTCTGATAGAATTCAGCTGTGAATCTATCTGGTCCTGGGCTTTGTTGTGTTGGTAATTTTTTTTATTACCATTTTAATCTCGCTGCTTGTTATTGGTATGCTCAGGATTTCTAATTCTTCCTGATTTAAGCTAGGAGAGTTGTATATTTCCAGGAATTTATCCATCTCTTCCAGGTTTTCTAGTTTACATGCATAAAGGTGTTCATGGGAGCCTCGAATGATCTTTCGCATTTCTGTCATGTCGGTTGTAATATTTCCCATTTCATTTCTAATAAGCTTATTTGGATCTTTTCTCTTCTTTTCTTGGTTAATTTTGCTAATGGACCATCAATTTTATTTATCTTTTCAAAGAACCAACCTTTCGTTTCATTTACATTTTGTATTTTTTCTTTTAATTTCATTTAGTTTTGCTCTGATCTTAAACCATAATCTATACTTAGGTGAGAAAACCAAGGTCCAGAGAAGCATGTATAGCATGCTGTCTTTTTTTAAAAAATGAAGCAAGATAGGAGCATACATTAGTATTTTCTTGAGTTTGTATAAAGAAGCTCTGGAAATATACACAAGGAAATCATGAATGTGTTCGGGAGTGATGGGAGGTGTGTAGAGTGTCAGGTGGTAATGGGACAGATAGGAACTGAAGTGGGAACAAAACCCTTTACTGTTTATTTCTTTACATTGTTCTGGTATAAGAGCCATGTGGATATATTTCCTCTTCAAAATATAAAACAAATATATTTTAAAGATTTTGTAAGAAAGATATACACATCCCAATAATATGTACTATACACATTTCTGCCTTATTTTCTAATTAAATTTAAAACTCCTTCAGGGGTGAATTACGTAAGAGCCTTTTAAACTAATCTCTCCATTTCTCCCTCTCCAATTTCTCTTATAAATCCTTGCTGGACTAATCTTCCCAAATACCTTGTTAGACAGATTGCCAGAAATGATTCCTTATGGTCTCTGCACCAAATTCAAACATCTCTTTTAGGGCTCCCCACAAACTCACCCCACCTAACCAATGCAATTTAATGTGCACAGTTGAGATCTCCAACAAGCATCATTTGCTTCTATCAGGCTGGGTTCAACATTGTTCTTGAACGTTTCCGTCCCTGTGCCTTTGCTTGAGCGATTTCCCATCTGTAGGGATGACTTACACTTTCCCCTCTGCCTATTCTGAAGTTTACCATCTTCCAAGGCCACTCCCTTCCCCAAAGGCTGCATTTTGAGCCCATCCTGATCTATCCCTTATGTGACCTCCATGATACTGTCAGTACTCTGTGCTTAACTCTGACTCTGCAATAAAACTGTTAGTTCCTTAGAGATAAAGACAACGGGACCTTTATGCACGCATGCACACACACACACACCCCACTGGGACCTGTGGGAGGCAGTAATATCAACCACAGATGACTCCAGCTTTCTGGGTCTTACTAAGAAGATGCTTTCCAGGTCACAGCTATAAGGAATGGCTAGACCCCAGGTCATTCTCCATTTCATCTTTCCTAATGGAGTTTTAGGGTCAGTGAGCCAAATTGTCAGATTCCTGTTAACCATTTTGTATAACAGGCACCTTACTTTAGATCAAACTGAAATTCAAACATTACTGATTACACCTGGTGAATTGGAGGGTGGTCTCACGTAAGTTCTTGCTATTACTACCACCATCACACCTGGTGAATTGGAGGGTGGTCTCACATAAGTTCTTGCTATTACTATCACCATCACCGCCAGATAATGGAAAAGCTGTGAGGACACTTGAGTTCTCCAGGAGAAAAGAGGGCAATGTCTGCTCCTAGTCCCTTAAGGCCTTTGTCTGAGCCTCTGGAGCAAGAGAATGCAGGCTGAACCTGAAGTGGGTTCTACAAGAGGCTGAGAGTGGAAGTGTCTGGGCAGTGACGAGAGCCAGAGAAATTTGGATTATTTCTTTTCATATAACCTCATTCACCCTCCCAAATACATGACAACTTTAGAAATTTAGCTTATATTTGATATTCATTTACTAGCTCCTCATGCAGTATTGGGTTTGTGATGTCACTGATAATGAACACACAATTTGATGTTAGGAATGGCCAGGAGGTTACATCTGGAGAGCTGCCTCCCTCCCATCCATTGGTAGGGGCTGCTTAGAGTCTCACTGAGAAACATTTTGAAGCCCAGTCTAGCCCACTGGGAGAGAGTACCATAAGCCATTGCAGATATCTGCCAAGGGCTCAGGGTATGAGGACACATGTTCTGTGGATTGGATGTGTCATCCTTGCTCCTATGCAGACAAGGAAACTGGGCCCTAGAGAAGGAAAGGGGCTTGTTCCCAGGTCTTGTGACCAACTTAGAACCAGAGCCCAGGCTTCTTCTCTCCTGATCCAGGCTTCCCTTTCCTGTCAGGTTGTTTTGCTTTTTAGATCAATGGAAAAGTAAGTATCATCAAAATAACAAATAATCCCAAATTTTCATTTCAGTCAAGAGTTTTTATCTTTCATTCCTTCCCTTCTCCTCTCTGCCAAAGAAGCTAAATATTTTAAAAGAAAATATTCAGCCGACTTGAGAGATTTTCCTCCTTTCTCTCTTGCTCCCTGCTGACCCTTCAGGGAAAGGGAAGATAATAGACAAAATATAGGCAGTCTGAAGGAAAAATAAGTAGGGCCCTATTTGTTGCTGCATAAGTTGTGTAAATAATCCAGAATTGATGGTGCCTGTAAACTTACTTGGATGCACCAAGATTCTTCCCTGTCCACAACTGCAATTTTCCTGAAGCCCCTTCCTCCATCTCTTGCTTGTAAAACCCCCACCCAGCTCCACCTTTGATTTCTGCATCTGGGCTTATGGGGAAACAGTAACTTTTAAAAAGATTTCCCACCTGACACATCATATTATGAGTCATCACACTGGGGTGTACCTTTGTTTGACACGCCAAGTTTTCTCTGTTAGCATTTTAAAAGGCAGTCCCTCGCTCATGATAACAACTTGAAATCCATTGATTCAGAGCAGGTTTTAAACCAGTGCATTTCAAGCATCTGAAAGAGATGATCGAAAGTTTGACCCTAACAGTAAGTGTTCAGGCACTTGAATGTTTTGCTGCTCTTCCAGGCCTTTATCCGGGATTCAAAGGAGAACCTCAAGGACTGTTACTATAGTATCCAGGATATCAGCCCTAAGAGAAAAAGGCAATGGAAGAAAGCCTACCAGCATTTCAGGATCAGTAAATGAAAGGAGACAGGCTCTGGTGAAAGGCCAGGTATCTAACAGTGACATTTCTCAGTAACTAGCTGTTCTATTCATTCCAAAAACATATATTGAATTCCGGCTGAGGGCCAGGAACCAGGGATAAATCAATCAGCCATATTCCATGCTCTTCAATTCATAAAGAGTGGGAGAGGCTATATACACATGTAAACAGGTGACTTCAGTGCAGTGTGACAAATGATAATGAAGATGAAGACAAAGCAGTGCTGTGAGAACACTTCCAAAAGTGACTTAAAGGAACTTACTGCTGCCATCATTCACTCTTCACTTGTTACACACCACCCTCCGTGTGCACATGGCCATTTCTAGCTCATCTCCCCATCATGTTGTAGGGGCCATGTTGTCAACTTACTTATTTTCTTTACAGGGCCTGCTCTATGGCAGATGCTTAATTAAAAAAATTAGATCCACAAATATTTATTGAGTAGCTTGTACCTGGTGTAAGATAAAAAGTAGAGAGGAGGAGGCTTATAATGATGAATAAATCCATTTCCACATTCAAGGAGATTACAGTTCAGTGACCATGAAGGTGTAATATGATAAGGGGTCATAAAAGCAACACAAGCAAAAGCACTAGGAATGCAGGGCCAGGCCAGGAAGGGTCAATTCTGTTAGGACTGATAAGGAAGCCGTAAAGGAGAGGAAAGAGCATGGAGCCCTATGGAGCAGGACCACATGCAAGAAATGGTGGAAGATAGGGCGAAAGAAGAAGATGGGAGCGTAGGCAGGCCAATGCCCCTTAAAGACTTTGAACTTTATTTCTGAGATAAGAAAAAGTCTGTTGTTGATTGATGAATATGATTACTTTCAAGAGTCCCAGATGTGTGCAATATTACTGTAGTTAAGCAATTACCGAGAGCCACCTGGACTATAAACCTTGGTGCTACTTTTCTCCACATTAAGCTACATTCCTCTTCCTAAGGACTGGGCCTGTATATATAAAGGTGTCACTATCCCTTCGTATACAGGCCAGGCTAATGGTGCAGTAGAGCCCCTTAGATGGGAAGCCTACATCTGCGACTATCATCTCTGCCTCTCCTCAATCTGGGTTTGCCTCTCCTCAATCTGGGTTTGCCTCCCCAGGGAAGCCACTCTAGGCCCCTTTCTCTGTCCTGTCCTTTGGATTCCAGCTGATCCCATGGGGGTTCTTTATCAGCCTCCCTCTCCCCAGCAATTCATTGTCATCTCCCTCAGGGCTCTCCTCTTGGCCTGCATATTTCTCCATCTTAAAGATGAGGAACTTACATCTTAGTGAGGTTGCCCATTGTCCCACTGCTGGTAAGCATAGTGAGTAGAAAAGGACCTGCAGTAGTACTTCCAGGACTAGGACTCTGTGTTACTTTCTGGTAGTGAAGCTGGTGCAATCTACACATAACAGATGAGATCAGCCACCTGCAGAGCCGTTTCACAGACAGGATATCTCACAAAATTAAGGAAAGAAGAAAGCTCTGGAAATTTAATCAAGTATGATGAAATGTGAAAATGCACACAGCTTCTTATCAGCAAGATTGTCCTTGACAATTTCTTTAAAACCACTATCCCCCCCCCACCAACTCTTTATCCCCTTATTATGCTTGGCTTTTCTTCACAGCACTCATGATGTATTTGATTCCTTGATTGCTAACCGTCTTACCCACTTGAATATGAGTTCCTTGAAGGCTGGGGACTGTATCTTCATCTAACTTTGATCTCCAGCACTTAGAATAGGGTTTGACACATAGTCGTAGGCCAGGAATCCATAAAATCTGTAGTTTAGCGATTCTCAAGTGAAGAGATTGACAAAGCACCTTCCATTCTTCTGTCTTTCCCCAAAGATTCTCATTCTCCTCTGCATTATCAACGTGCAGAGAGCCACTGTCATGAAAGGAGCATTTTGGCCTCTCAGCTATGTCAGAATAGAACAAAGAGCAAACCACTGATTTGGTCTGAACAAGGGTGTTAACACATATTTAGAAAGAATGTGCCAGCACAGGAAGGAAGGGTAAAAGAAGAGCTTGCACCCATAGAGCACTTACTCTAGGCCAGTAAAGCTCGGAGTGCTTTATCCTTTTCGACTCATTGAATCCTCACAACATTTCTATGAGGGAGATAGGTGTATATATTATCCCCATTTCATAGATGAGAAAACTGAGGCACAGAGAAACTAAGTAACTTGTCCAAGGTTGCACAGCTAGGATGTGGAATTCGAATTCAGACAGTCAGGCTCCAGAGTCCATGCCAGGCAATGACGAACAATGCTTGTGGCAGATGAGAGATGGCTGTGAACACTTTGACATTCTGCCCATCAGTGAGTGAACTCTATGTCCCTTCCCTCTGAACCCAAGTTGACCTGAGGCTGATTCGATTAATGAGGTATCATGGAAGTGACACTATGTCAGTTCTGGGCCTAGCTTTTCGGAAGACTAGCAATTTCCATGTCTTTCCTCTGGGACACTTGAGCTTCCATGTAAATGGTCTGACTACCCTGCTGGAGAGAAGTTGAGAAGCCCTGAGACTCCACAGAGAGACAGAGGGAACCTGCAGGGCCCAGGTTTCCAGTTGTCCCTTCTAGAGCACCAGTCATGTGGATGGGCCATCTGGGGCCTTCAGCACTGCCTAGTTGACTACTACTGGGTAACTCCATTGGATGTCACGTGGAGCCTAATAGTCACCAAGCTGACCTCTATCTAAATTCTCAATACACAGAATCATGAGCTATAATAAAATGATTGCTGCTTTGTACCACCAAGTTTTGGAAGAGTTTGTTATGCAATTATACTGTGTTAATTGGAACAGTGTTCATCAAATTTTTTGACTGAGATGCACAGAAAGAAATACATTTGCCACAAACTCTACGTAAGTACATACTAGAGAAACCCTGAAGTTTAGCTTTGGATCCAGTCTTTGAAAATCCAAGTGGCTGAATGCCTAGTTCAACATCATTTCTGGAATTTCTGAACTTGTGAGTGATCAGCAATAACATGATTGCAAAGGTTGCATGAACCCAGCAATGTTAATAATAGAACAAGGAATACTGTTGGATTTATAAATATCTGAATATTCACTTTGAAATACTCTAGATATAACCCAGAGTAAAAATCTTTATCTGCTTCAGTAAGTTGAATTATAAATGTACATTTATTACTGCAAGACTAAAACAGAGCCATAACTATTATAATGCCATAAACAAAACAGTTTGAAAAATCTCAAAATAACAACCAAATGTTAATAGTAATAACAAATAATAACGCAGTGTATATCAGTTTACTTTAAAAACAGCATTCTATCCTTTCTGAGCCAACACATTTTTCTAAATTTAAAAATAGTAATGAATAACAATAGAAAATTAGATTGTGATTGTTTTTACTTAAATGAATTTATGTTTTAGTAACTTAATTCAACTGAGGCTGTAAGTCTGACAAACGATATACTATGTTGCTGTCATAGATACTGTGGGTGTCGGCTACATCCCCATTCAGGACCTGGTCTCCCAGCTGCTGGGACTGCTGCTGGCCCACAGATGTCAGAGGTCAGCCCTCTCTGGGAATTGTCCTCTGCTGCTGCCTCATCCAAAGTCAGGTTCCCTCCCCAGGGGCATCCAGCATCCAAAGACTGGTCCATGTACCTTAACATGGGCCAACTCTTGTGGGCCACCCTTTAGCTTTCCAGCTTGCTGTGGAGTGGACTGAGGTCTTTATTGAGATAGCTTCACAGTCTAGCTTCTCTCTGCCCAGGCCTGCTTTGTCCCTTCCCCCACAGGTGTCAATGCCAAGAGCTCTCCCCACAATTACTTTTGTTCCAGACAAGGTAAGAAATATACAGAGTATTAAGAAAAGAAGAAAGTGTTAGAGAAAGGAGAAACTCAGAAAGCATCTAAATTCACCACTGAATCCAGGTGAGTGCTATTTTGTTTTGCGAATGGGCAGTTTAATGGCTGCAAAACAGTCTTATAGATGACGATCTGAGATGTGATTGTTTCGACCTTAAATGTCAGACTTCTAAAAATCTAAGCCGCAATTTTTCATAAAATTTCAGATTTATTCCTATATACCCAAAATTTATTTCATCATGGGGTTATGAAGCTTTGGCCTCAACTTCAGGTGAATATTAACCCTTACCATTGGCTATTTGGCATTTGGCCAAGATATAGTCAGGGTACCTCAAACTATATACTTGCATTTGTGGGCATCTATCTATCTATCCATCTAATCATCCATCCATTCATCTAAAATAAAACTTCATAAAATAATACTTGCCCTTATTATACATAATGCCCTCTAATAGTTTCTATTATATTTCATTTTTAAAATTGTTCATTATGACCTACTAAGTTATTTTCTTGACCCACCAATGAGTCGACACTTAGTTTGACAGAGGATACCCACTTACCAAGAATCGGCAGCATTCTCTAGGAGAGGTAAGGCTTAAAATCAGCCAACCCTGACATTCAGTTCACTTGGCAGGCAGAGTAGGGGTCCAGCCTCATGACACAAGGGTTAAGATCTCCCATTTCATTCTCTTGCTCTGCTCCACACTCAATCATCATCTTAGATAGTTTGCCCTGTGGTTTCTGCATAGTCTGCTCCCCTGCCTTGGACTTGCTCTTTCTGCTTTGCCCCACTGGTTGCCTGATTACAACTGCTATTCCCTTCAGGACTTGGCAGAGATGCCCTCTTCTCCCAGAAGTCTTTTATGACTCTAGGAGCCTGGGTTAGGTCTCCTTCTGTGTAGTCAAAACCGATTGTATTAGTCTTGCTTGTTTACTAGATGGTGGGAACTAAGAGCCTACAGACTACATTTTATTTATCCTTGACTCCCTAGGACCTGACATCCTGGTTGGCACTGAGTATGCAATTGGTAAATGTCTGCTGAATAAGCAAACGTTTGTCTAGCCACATACATATTCCTACTAGAGAGAGACACTGTCCTGACTGGCCATTCACCAACCAAACATTAGAATTTGGGCTTGTTTGGCAAATATAAATGACATTGTAAATTCTTGTCAATTGGTATTTTGGGACTTATAGCTCTTTCTCCTGTGGGCTTAGTTTGCATGAGCCCTTCCTCATTAATTTCATTAACTCTGGAGGAATCACAACATTTAGTTTCTAGAATGGCAGAGTTGATTCCCAGACCTTCATGATTTCACCAAGTTAATGTTGTCTTCCAAAATCTTGACAGCAGCCATCTGATGTCTGACTGTGATATCCCTATTCTGCTCCCTTGACATCAATTTTAAGTTCAGGGAAAATGTTTGAAATCTAAGGCTCTTTAAAATACAGCTACCCTCTACATCTTCATGTCAATTAAAGTGATGGCCATAGAAATTGGCTTTAAGCTATCTTCTACTTTCTCTTGATTTGGCATAATATCTGTTTTCTAAATTGCCTTTGAATATTTGAATTTCTTTTGTGGGATTTATCTTTTCCTTTGTGAAGCTCAGTTTTTTAAAGGAAGGCCATTAACAATTTTCCAAATAGTTTTCTTTGGTCTCAAATCACATTAATTGGTGCTCAATGAATACATCTGTTCGTTTAAAAATCAGAGCTGGTCATTGCAATAGACTTGAGAGATATCCCAACTGGAACTTAGGTCTGCATGGGCCTGTGGAATTGATGTTATTAATAGATCGCCTTGGGTTACTTATTTCTTACTTGTGGTGAGGGAGGGATAAGGATGCAAATTTCCAACCAAGATAGAAAATGAAGAATACTAGCACTTGAGCAAAAATCTCAAGCAGAAAAAAAATGAAAACCAGAAAGGGAAAGGGGTCACAACAGTGGCAACAGCAGCCATATTTCAGTGCCTCCAAGTAGCAACAGTCTTCAGGATGGAGTGTGTTTCCCCCAGTGACTGGTTTAATAGAAACAAGAAAACAGCTGTTAAGGAGAGCTATGTGACAAGGGGTAGGAGGATAAAGGTCTTACAAATGAGCAAAACAAACCTTATGAAACTACTCGATACAAACCTAGAGGCACGATGACTCTATATTGTTATCAGTCATTTCAAAAAGAAAAATTAAGGTCTTCTTTAGAGCAGTGCACAGAGAATTCTCCAGGGAATGACAGAGAGCAGAAAGCGGAAAACACATTCAGAAATGAACTACTGGCGGCATATTTGACCTGTGACATTTTTGTTCTTCTTATCCTCTGGCTAAATTTCACCCTTGGATATATGTAAAAGCTCTTACTAAATTAAATGGAAGTTAAATGTGCATGCTCATGGGACAAATTTGGCCTGTAGTATCTTTCCAAGGATATTAATAAAGTACGAGAAGTGAAAATGATTGTTGGGCCATCAGAGTTCCTGCTTCAGATAAGAAATGCTGGGAGAGAGAGGAGGCACTGCATTATTTTCCACTTTGGAGAGGCTCCATGTCCGTGCTCTCTAACATCAGTACCTTCTCACCGACACTTACATGAGGCCACAGAAGCGTGCCGTCTTCCAACGAAACAGTCTGATCCCTGCAGCAGAAGGCTCCCAGACAATGTGAAGGCAGAATGGATTGTGAAATCATCAAGTAAGGGAAAATACAGACTTTCATTCCAAGGTAAAAGTGTGAGTTATCACATCTTTATTGGTGAGAGAGGTAGGAATGCTACGGGGAAAAAGTACTAGGTTGGGAAACCAAACAAGTGAGTGAGTCTAATGTCTGTTAGAAATAAGGTGGGCATCTTTGTGAATGCAGCAAATGACTTGGCTACACTAACCTTTGGGTTTGTTGCCTATAAAATAAAATGGTTGAGGAATTTGGGAAGGGATTATCTAGCTAGTTCTGGCGAAAGGCTGCTCATGTTGCAGACTGAAAGTAGCTGGAGCTCAGGAGAGGTTGTGCTGGAGAAGTCGGAGCACACCCTAGGATTAATATAGTGTATTTTAGCTCTAATATTCTGTGGTTTATAAAATACCAAATTATCTATTAAAGTGCTCTACTAGCAATTAAAGACTATAATAAAAGTTAAAAAGGAGGAAGAAAGTCAAAACAAAACTTCATCTGAGAAGATTCTGACAATGTTAAAAAAACCCCACCCTGTATAATAAGAGTAATAATAACGAACTGAGTAATAACAATAATTTATTTAGTAGCTACTACATAAATGTCGAGCTGTGTTGCAGATGTGTTACATTCACCATCCCTAACCCTCACTACACTCTGCACATTAGGTGTGTTAGATTGTATTTTCTAAAGATGGACACAACAATATCTCCCATTACACATGCTTTTCTAGAACTTTGTCCCATCACCGTCAAGAGGTGGAATCTAATTTCCTTCTCCTTGAATCTAAGTGGATCTGGGACTCATTTGTAACCATCAGAATGTGGCAGAAGTCATTCTGCAGGGGTTCTGAGGCTAGTTCCTAGGTATGGCTCCTGTCTTGTTAGCTAGAATACTAACTCTTGAAGCCTTTAGTGGCTAAGTACGCAATCTGGCTGCTTTGATGTTTGAACTGCCACGTTGTGAGAATGCTCACACAGAGAACACATGGAGAGGCCCTGAGCCAGTGTGAAGAGAGATACCCAGACAACTCCAACTTTTCCAGCAAATTCACTTCACATTGTTCCAGGACCAGCCACCACTGGACTGCAAACACATGAGCAGCCCAATGCCAGCACTAGCTAGCTAATCCCTTCCCAAATTCCTGATCCAGAAAAACTGTCAGAGATAATAATAGTAGTGTTGCTATTTTAAACTACTATGTTTGGAGTTATTTGTTACTTAGCAATAGCTAACCATCAGATTTCGGTACTTTTGGTACCTGAAATTGGGATATTACCATAAACAAAAATCTATAACATTGGCTTTGGGACCAGGTGGCAATAAAAAGCCAAAAGGGGCTTGTAGAGTCTGTTAGTGAAAGCCTGAAAAGTTTTGAAGACAGTGTTAGCAGAAGCCTTAAGGGACCTACTGGTGAGGCTTAAAGGAAAGTGAAGGAAATACTACTTGAGCTGGAGGGAAGGAAACCCTTGCTATGTAGCAGTCGGAAGTTCAGCAAAATTGTCACCAGCAATAATGTGAAAAATAGAGGTTGTACCTAATGAACTCAATGAAGTAGCTAGGGAGACTTCTGGAAAATTCAGGGTGTTGAGGGTGCTATCTGGCTTCATAATATAATATAATATAATATATAATATATATAATATAATATAATAATATAGCTGCCTATATTAAAATGAGAGAAATGAATTAAGGAAAAGCTATTGCATTTTTGAGTGGAAGTTGGAAGAATTTTAAAGGATCCAGAACAGCCTTTTCAGCCAGCAAAAGGTTCTTGAGTTAAGAAATGGCTTCCTGGAAAAGATGACACCCAGGGCGGGACTGGAAGATTCTTTATTAAGACCTCATAAAGATCTAGGGTAGTACCTCTCTGACCCTTTAGACAGAAGTTCTCCAAGGATCATAAGGGCATTCCTCACAGATACTCACAGTTAAACAATAGGGCTTGTAATGACTTTAAGGGCATCGTTGCACAGCAGGCTCACAGGGAACCAAAGTGGAGAAGGACTTATCTTGAAGAGATGAATGGATTTTGTCTAATGGAGTGGATTATAAATTAGTATGTAGGATGTCCATACATTTTCTAAGGATATTGTATCAGTTTGGGCTAAAGGGACAGAGATGGTATAAAGTGTAATGAAGTCTTTGGAACCTCAACCTTTGACAAGTAGAAGGTAAGCTGAGAAGTTTCCTCAGTTGCAAATACAGGTCACTTCTTATGGAATGCAGGGGATGTCCCAGAGGCTGCAGCCAAGGACTCGGAGGGCAAAGCCAAGAACCATGGGAAATGATGCCCAAGAAGTGGGGCTGAGTTCCAATGAAGGACCTGCAGATATGTGCCTGGATGGATTTTGTAATTGCTGTGTCTTAGTGACTGTTGTGTGCCTCCCCCTTCCTCCTTTTTCTCTTTTGCAGTTAGATCTAAGTTTGGTATTAGGCTCAGAATATCCATTGTATGTTATACATGTGTGGGGTGGTAACTTGTCTCTATAGGTCTCCAGTTGGGGAAGGATAGTTCTCAGGGTAAAGAAGCCGAGGAACCACACCTGGACTTGATTTCGATCCTTGACCTTGAGCCTGATGCTTTCTGCAAGCTCTTGATTTTTATAGAAAAAATATAGTCAAAAGCACAGAACCTGTCATATTTACTGTTGTGAGTTCCTTTTCTCATTGACATCTAAAGAATTGACTTAGGTCTTACTTCCTACATGAAGCTGACTGCTTCATGACTGAAAATAAGCACCTTTGGAGCAGAAAAGAAGCTTGTGTTTGTCTAGCACATGACTCAGGGTTTTACATTTATTAAACATTATATGCTTGATGATAGTGAAGAAGCCTTACACCTTTCTTCCTTCTATAGAACCTAGAGAATATCGTCTTCCTTGCTGCAGAATTCTTAGTTCCAACACTGTTAATCCCGAATGACTCAGAAACTATTCATGCATGATAAACCATGTATATTATGGAATTTTAGCACTGAAAAAAACTTTAGAGGTCCAATAGTTCAACCCCTTCATTTTACAGATGAGGACATTGAGGTTTTATTGGTCAGTGGGATGATTTACCATAAAGTGGTTAAGTGACCTGCCCAAGGTTGTGTAATTAATGGCAGAGCCAAGACTAGAAATTCCTCCTGTCATTACATTCCTTCATTCAACAAACTTTTCTGAGAGCCTGCTATTTGCAAGGCATGTGACAGATTCTTTCCTTCTCTGTTTCCCTTTATACTCTCTAGATGATGTTCAACAGAATCAGGAAGCAGAGAAGCATTCAAGCCAGTCTACTGAGTCCCATCTTAGTAGTTCTAGAAAAGGTGTGATGGGTAGAGGTGTTAAAGCTACTGCCCTTGGTACAGTATTGTCTGTGAATTTGTGCCATTTATGCCATACACTTTGTGTAACACCTTGCCACAGATCATCAAGAACTAGGTAAATTGGCTATTTTCCAAATAGAATATTTTTCTTGCTCAAGTGGCTACTTTCGAATTGTACACGATTTCATTTAGTTCAACATTTTATAGCAATTGTTCTTACCAGCTGCTCTGGCCTATTTCCTAATCTTTCCCAAAACCTGTCACTGGCTTGCAGTAAGATGGAGTTCAACTTGGAGCTCCTCCTGGATTTCAGAGCCTTCTTTTGGTCTCTTTCTATACACAGTTTGGTGAGGTCTTGGCATCTTTTATCAAAAATTTCCCCACTCCTTTTGTTGCACAACTCCCTACAGGAGGAATATTTTCCATTTCCAAGAACATTAAGAAGGTTTTTGATATTCTTGGAAAAAAACTCACTGAAGAACCCACTTCCTCTTTCATCCTTTAGGGAATGTAATGTGGAAATGTGGATTCTCCCACCCTTACCACTTTCTTTTTTGTCTGATGTTTATTACTGACTTGATATATAGCTTAGAAAGTAAGGTTTATATCTGATGAGTGGCTCTGGTAGTCCCTGGTATGTTATCATACACTCAAGAGAACTTAATACTATCTTTTGAGTATACACCCATTTAGTAAGCTAAATCCCAGGAACATTGTTCAGTTTTAGTCACAAGGATGTTTATATATTAAGAAGTAGATACATCCTCTTCCTTAAGAAGATTTTAAAATTAAGGTTTTATTAAACAACTGACAGAAATTAACACTCAATGCCAAGAAGGAAAATACTGTATTTTAAAGGTTAAATAACCATAGGCATTTTTGGAGCATTAGAGAAGAGGCAGATACTTCCAATAGTATTTTTATGAAAGAAATACCCAGAACTACATCATTTGAACAAAAGCATACGTTAAATTTAAATAACAAATCAATGCCTCTAGAATTTTGAAATTTTGAAAGAAATCCTAATGTTCAGATGTAAAAAAATGGGGCATTTTATTCATGGAGAGAAAAACTATTGTGATAATTTATTGTTCTCAATCTTTGGTTCTTTTTAATAGGAAAAAAAATCAAGATAAATGAATGGTTAGGTATTCCCTCTATTTTAACCAAATAGATAAAATCCGTAAGAAATGCCTCTTATGACAAGTTTTTTTTTTTTTTTTCATTTTTTACAGGAAAAAAAAGATAAAAAGTGTATGAATGTGGTGAATCCACAGATACTTTTTAAACAGCAGGGTAGCTGCCGGGATCATCTTTAATCAGCTCCCAAACATACTCTTCACATCAGGGGAGTTTCACAGGGGAAGTGGGGATGGAGACGTTGGAGGCCTCAGAACTGCCCAATTTATTTAGGGAAAGGAAATACAGGTGGAAAAAATCTGTATCCACAACTCCCACTCCATGTTGGTGGTCACTCCCGAGCTAACTAGTCCCCAACAACATTTCCTGCAGATGAGATAGTTGCATTCCCGAAGAGCCACAAAATGGGACAAATTACTGTAATTAAAACCCTGTTTCCACAGAGTCCTTGTTCTGCTAAGGCACTAGTGGAGGGATAACTGTGGAGGCCTCAGTCTGAGCTCTGTGTGCCACGTCATCATACCGAAGTGGAGCTAGAATGGGGCAGACACATGATTTTGGGTTTAGCGATTTGCAGCAGCGAGAGTGCAGCAGCCTGTCTGTTCGTGTGTCCCTGGAAGAGGAAGCATTTGGTACACACAAGGCAGCAGGACTGGGCTCCGTGGGAACTTCCTCAGCAGCACCCTGCTCTCCCAGCCCTACCCTAGCTTGAGATACCAGCTCCCTGAGGGTAGGTGAGGCTATCGCCATCTTAATATGTGGTCCCTCTTTCCCCAGGGGCCACCTCTTGCCTTATCCCAGCCTTCCTTATAGTATGTTGCAAAGAGTGGTGATTCTCTGGAAGGTTAAAGGTTTTATGCAAATAAAAGAGGTGGGGTGGTGCTATGATCAAACAAGTCTGAAAAATGATGGATTAAACAAAACAAATAGTTGTATGGGGGGATTAAAAATATTAATTTCCTTTCAATCTATGCAGAGTATGACTTTTTAACAGGGAAGATGCAGTATTTTGCATCTCAAACTTTTCTGATCAGAGAACCCCTCTCTGAGTTCCTGCCAGAACTAACTTCATGGAGAGGAGAAAAACAGCTTCCAGAAGGGGGAGGGGATGGAGGAAGGAGCCCTTTGTCATGTATGAATGTGAACTGCTCTCTGAAATCTCTTAGAAGTAATAGAGGGGGACACCTTCAGGGGCCTGGAGACCCCAGAATAAGAAAGAAGAGTGAGAGTCAAATGTGAAAGCCATTTCATCTCAGGCTGCTGTTGTCTGGAGAAAGTTGAGCTACATCTGCCGAAGTCTCCCTATCCCAATCATGTCTTCAATTCTATCTTTTCCTCAAGTTGCCAGCCCGCTTTTCTTCTTTCCCTTAACATTAAACCTCTAAACTGCCTGTTCTGCTTCTTCAAATCCCACATAATCTGCATCCCATTACATTTTGGCTCCAGTGCCCACCATCTACTGACAAAGATCTACCTAAAGTCCCTCAGATTTCACTGTCACATCACACTTCATTTGCCACATGACCACAGGACGGATAGATGTCAACAGCGGAGGCAGAACCTTCCAATCTAGACTGAGTTTCAAATGGCTCAATTGGCTCCCATAATAGTGACGGTGATAGTGTTGCTAACGTTTTTTCACTACTTATTCTGCTCAGCTACTATTTTAGGCACTTCATATTAACACTAAATATTAACATATTGAAGACTCACAGTAACCCTGTGAGAGGATAAGTAACTTCCTTTTTTCCTTGAGTGGCAGAGTCCAGTCCCTACACTGTTATCCTCTGTGCTCATCCTCACTGGAGGGAATAAAGTTTAGGGAAAAGTGACCACCCCCTCCCCCAACTACATTTGCAAGCCTGAGATGGTCGTAGGGTAAGGGTCATCTATTTTTATGAGAAAATCTTGTTTACAGGGAAATCCCCATTACACTGAATGTTGAAAGCCAACAGAAGCCTCTTGATAATGTAAACTATCAACATTTTCACATCAAACCCAGGATGATGAATATAAACTCGTAAACTTATTATATGACTAAAATGAGGCAAATCCTGGGTGAATATAAGTTTATGCTTCAGGAACTCATATTTTCAAGACCCTTCAGAAAATTAGCAAATTTAGGAATTCCACTTTGATTTATAGCACTTAATTAAGTTACTTAAAACGTCTAACTCTTGTACAGATTTACAAAACTGTCACCATGCTAGATTAATTGCTTGGGTCACAAAAGAAAGATTCCACACTGATGCTTTACAACTTTATATTTAGGTGCCTTGCCCACCTTTGCAGGCAGGCTTCAATGCAGGAGCCGTGTGGCCATGTGCAGCTCCTCTGTGGGACAGCAGCTGGACTCCACTAAAAGTGGAAAACCGCTTGTTCTACATTGACTCCCTTTCGCAATTTCGGTAAGTTCTTCAGTGACAGCAGCCAGCCTGCCAAAATGTCAGTAACAGGATTTGGTCCAACATAAACACCCAGTATTGTGTGGCTAATGCACTGAATTAGAGTTACACTGCTACCCTCTATTCCTGCTCAAAAACGACTTTCCAGATCCAAGAAAAACAGATCTGTCAGCATGAAGATTGGGATAGCTGTCAAATAGAGAAGTCAATGCTGTTTAAGTCCCTTGTCATTAGCCAAGTCTGGGGAAGGCCGTAAGAGTTGCAGGCTTCTGATGGACCCCTTGCTTGGGTTCACCAGATCTTATTGTTAACTTCCCAAGATCCTAGGCAGATGGTTTGTGTGGAAAGGAAGAAATTGATGATTCCATGTGTTTACCAATCAATCAACTGTAGCACAAAGCCCAGTGTTCAGGGGTCTTAACCATCAGTCTAAGGCAGGCTCAGAACCCAAACCTGGTCCATACGTTACAACGTGAGAAATTTCATCCACAGTGACAGATTCCATGAGGTTCGATGGGACCAGACCTCTAGAGACAATACTGAAGTCGCTTTCAACAACTCTTCACTCTCCTATTATCCCTCCCCCCGTTACCAAGTACTCAAGCTTCCTAAGTTTTCTCTAACGTTCTGACAGATTCCATCTCCTTGTCCTCTTTACCTTGCAGTCCATCCCCTGTTCTGTTCCACTTCACGTTTTTGTAAGAGAACACCTAACAAACAGATTATAAACTATTGGTAACTAGAGAGCCAGCTTAGTTATTTTGGAAACTTATTCATAGTTGTTCCTCTTTAAAGAAACATTCTGTCCTACAAACTAGGAATCCAGGGTGTCTTAGAGAAAGGAGAATTCTGTAATTCCCAAACTTTAGGGTGCATCAAAATCATATAAAGAACTTGTAAAAATGCAGTTTGCCTGTAGTGGGGCCCATGTTCACCAATCGTCTGCATGCAGCTTGGGATTTGGCACTTTGAGAAACATGGGCCTACACAGAGACCAAAGTTTTCCTCCTTCCCAATTCCTGGATCCTGCACAGTCTACATTAAACAACAACAACAACAACAACAACAAAACTCTTCCAATGATTCAGATGCAGCTGAGCTACAGAACTCAGGCCGAAAACACCAGTCTACATAGTTCCCTTATCTCCCTCCAGAATATCTCCCTAATCAGCTGTTGATAATTTTAAAGCTCAGTTTTAAAGAAACAGAAATTCTTCTCCCCTAGGTGACAGAGAGTTGTGGGTGAGGAGAGCTGGTCATTTAGAAGGTGAAGGAAGAACAGGACAATGACTGTTAGAGCAATCGTGACTATAACAGAAAAAAGAAGGGTGGATGGCTACAAATTCTGACTGCTTCACAATTTCTTCCAGGGCAAAACTTTTCTTTGTGAAGGGCAGGATAGTAAATGTTTTTTCCTTTGTGGGTCATATGGTCAGTGTTGCATCTACTCCATCTATTGTTGTAGTGTGAAAACAGCTATAGACAATATGTAAACAAATAAGTATGACTGTGTTCCAATAAAACTTTACGTATAAAAATGGGGACTGGCCCACAGGGTGTGGGCCACAGTTTGTTGATGCCTGTTATAGAGTCAATATAATAAATATTTTTAAATAAAATTATAGAGGAAGAGGAGATGATAACTTATTGGGTTCTAACTGCATTTAAAAAATTATTTTAAAAAACAACTAGTAAGGGAAAATCTGACTAGTGCACTTACTGAAAGTGAACCCCCCTTTCTAGGTAAATGAGAGTGGCATATTAAAGTCACCTGGTCTTTCCTGTGGGCACGAAGAAGGGGAAATAAATAGAAAAAGGGAAAAATATATTAATTTAAAAATAAACAGTTGATAAACGCTTTGGAAAGAATGAACAATAACCTGTCACTACAGGGTATGATATGGAGATGCTGTGGAAAGAGCAAAGAATCTGTAGCCAAAAGACCTTTACTCATTATTCGACTAAGTCCTGGGCACTACCTGTGGGCTGAGCACTATGCTGGGCAGTGGGAAAACTGAGACCTGGCTCTTAGAGGGGGTTAGAGTCCCATGGCGCACAGGCCTCCAGCCAGATGGTTAAAACTGCATGTATAGGGGTAGTAGAGAGCCAGGGGAGGATGACTCGTCATAGCCTGCAGGTGCAAGAACGCTTCTTGGAGGTGGTGGCACAGGCAGTGTCTTAAAGAATGAAGAGCGGTTGGCCAGATTTTTTTTTTTTTTTTAAAGAAAGGGGAGGGAGAGGCCGGGCGCGGTGGCTCAAGCCTGTAATCCCAGCACTTTGGGAGGCCGAGACGGGTGGATCACGAGGTCAGGAGATCGAGACCATCCTGGATAACACGGTGAAACCCCGTCTCTACTAAAAAATACAAAAAACTAGCCGGGCGAGGTGGTGGGCGCCTGTAGTCCCGGCTACTCGGGAGGCTGAGGCAGGAGAATGGCGTAAAAACCCGGGAGGCGGAGCTTGCAGTGAGCTGAGATCCGGCCACTGCACTCCACCCTGGGTGACATAGCGAGACTCCGTCTCAAAAAAAAAAAAAAAAAAAAAAAAAAAAAAAAAAAGAAAGGGGAGGGAGAAAAGGTATTATAAGAAGAGGAAGAAGCATGAGCCAAAAATATGAAGATAAGAAACAGCAAAATACTGAGCCCAAGGCTGGGAAGGGGAGAAGGCTTGGGCCAATGGGGCTGTGTATTCCACTGTAGGAGTATGGCATATCTGGTTTACTTCCAAGTAGGACATAGTACCCCAGTATACCCAGCTGGTTTCCTTAACCCCTACATACAACTCTGTAAGTAGTTCCTTCCTTAAAAATCCTCTTCAAAAATCCCAGCTAGGGATCCCTGTCTTCTGTTTCCCTGCTAGAACCAAAATGTTTGGATTGCGAATATGGGTAAGCACTTCTTCCCTTCCCCCTTGAGCTATCAGTAAGAAAGTCACAGGTCACCAGTAACTTACAAAATAAATCCCCACGTCTGTACCCTTCAACCTCCCTCATATACCTTCAAAGTAGGTGGTGAAGAGCTGAAGGTAGCAAAATTGGTTTCAGCTTTTCCTGAAAGAGCTTATGATTTAGTTGGCAAGCTAGAGATGTAAGCTCCCTATCACAAGAAAGGATAAAGTAACTGCTCAACAGAGGTAGGCATAAGCAATGTACTGTGGTCCCTGGGAAAGAAGGTGGGGATGATGTATAGAGGTGTGTTTGAAGTGGAGCATGACATCTGGAGTGGCTGTCATCAGGGAAAGACAGAGTAGGATACACACAGATAGGGCTGGAAAAAGAGCTTGGTGCTGTGCTGTACTTGAAGTATAAACATTAATGTGTCAGGGATGGGAAGCCATGGAAGGTTAACTGAATGGGCGGGGGATATCCAGGCAGTCCCAGTGGCATGAAAAGTGATTGGAGAAGTTAAGAATGGACACAAAGAAACCAGTTGCAAGAATATGAGTGAGAAATTATTAAACAGAAAAGACAAGTACACTTCACATCGGGAAAAGAAAGTCCCCAGAGTCCAGAGGGAGAACTGGCAAGAATAAATACGCAATTCAGCTGTGGGAGACTAGGGGAAGGAATCTGAAATTAGGTGAAGCTTTCCCACTTAGACAACTGCAGATATCACTCACTGAGGTAGAAAATATAGGAGGAGGAGCTAGGGAAATATAATGCATGAAATTGGAGGCACATTTTATTAAAGGTGCTAATTGAAAAACCCTGGGGTTTTTGCTACTTACTAATGTTACAATTTGAGGCAAGTTGCTTAACCTTTCTCCTCCTGGGTTCTCTCATGTATAAAATGAGGACAGCAATATTACTACTTCATAGTGTTCTATGAAGATTAAATGGTAATGTGAGTAAAGAGTTAGCACCGAGCCTGGCACAAAGTACTTAACACATGCCATTGTTGTTACCATAGGGTCATTTCTATAGAAATGGGAGTTTAGCAGAGCTAGAGGCAGAGAGAGAAGCAGAGCTAGAGGCAGAGAGGTGGAAGCTGTTCCCAAAGAGAAGGTAGTCAGGTTTTGAGAAGGACAGAAATCCTTTGGGGAGAGACGGGAGTGGCATATAAGAAATGTAGCAAGATGGTCAATTAGAAGCAGCTGCAGTTTGCTGCACTCATGGAGACGCATGGAAGGGGCGAGTGGATACAGTATCTTCAACTGAAATATCCAGGTAGTTGCATTGGGACTGATCAGGGAAATAACTCGACCCATGAAGAATGAAGAAAAGGGTGATGGCTTACTCCAGAGCAACACAGAGCCAAGGGAACTCCCCACCCCTAGCCAAAGGAAGCACCTTCACCAGTGATACCTCCAGGTATTGGAAGAACTGAGGCAACCAGAGTCTGGAGCAGACCCCCAGCAAACCACAGCAGACCTATGCAGGGTAGCCAGACTGTTAAAAAAAAAAGCAAACAAACAGAAAATAACAACAAACCACAAAAAGCCCATCCAAAGGTCAGCAACCTCGAAGATCAAAGATAGATAAGCCCACAAAGAAAAGAAAGAATCAACACAAAAATGCTAAAAACTCAAAAAGCCACAGTGCCTCTTTTCCTCCAATGACCCCAACATCTCTCCAGCAAGGGCTCAGAACTGGGCTGAGACTGAGTGGCTGAAATGACAGAAGTAGGTTTCAGAATGTGGGTAGTAATGAACTTTACTGAGTTAAAGGAGCATGTTGTAATCCAATGCAAAGACACTAAGAATCATGACAAAACAATACAGAAGCTGACAGCCAAAATAGCCAATTTAGAGAGGAACATAACTAACCTGTTAGAGCTGAAAAACACACTACAAGAACTTCACAATGCAATCGCAAGTATTAATAGCAGAGTAGATCAAGTGTAGGAAAGAATCTCAGAGCTGGAAACTAGCTTTCTGGATTAAGAGAGGTGGACAAGAATAGAGAAAAAAAGAGTTAAAAGGAATGACTAAAACCTCCAAGGAATGAATAAAACCTCCAAGAAAAACATCTGTGCCTGACTGATGCACCTAAAAGAGACAGGGAAAATGGAACCAAGTTGGAAAACACACTTCAGGAAATCATCCAGGAGAACTTACCCAACCTAGCAACATGGGCCAACATTCAAATTCAGGAAATGAAGACAACCCCATTAAGATACTCCATGAGAAGATCAACCACAAGACACAATCATCAGATTCTCCAAGGTTGAAATGAAAAAAAAGAATGTTAAGGGCAGCCAGATAGAAAGGCCAGGTCACCTACAAAGGGAAGCCCATTGGACTAACAGTGGATGTCTCAGCAGAAACCCTACAAGCCAGAAGAGATTGTGGGCCAATACTCAACATTCTTAAAGAAAAGAATTTCCAAACCGGAATTTCATATCGACCAAACTAAGCTTCATAAGTGAAGGAGAAATAAGCGAAGGCTCGGACAAGCAAAGGCTGAGGGAATTTGTTACCACAAGACCTCCTGTGCAAGAGCTCCTGAAGGAAGCACTAAATACGGAAAGGAAAAACCATTACCAGCCACTGAAACACACACACACACACACACACACACACACACACACACACACACACAGAAGTACACAGACGAGTGACACTATGAAGCAATCACATAAACAAGTCTGCAAAATAAACAGCTAGCATCATGATGACAGAATCAAATCCACATATAACAATACTAACCTTAAGTGCAAATGGGTGAAATGCCCCAATTAAAAGACACGGAATGGCAAGCAGGATAAAAAACCCAGACCCATTGTTATGCTGTCTTCAAGAGACCCGCCTCACATGCAAAGACACATACAGGCTCAAAATAAAGAGAGGGAGGAAAATTTACCAACCAAATGGAAAACAGAAGAAAAGCAGGGTTGCAATCATAGTTTCTTACAAAACAGACTTTAAACCAACAAAGATCAAAAGAGACAAAGAAGGGCATTAGATAATGGTAAAAGGTTTGCTTCAACAAGAAGAGCCAACTATCCTAAATATATATGCACTTAATACAGGAGCACCCAGATCCATAAAGCAAGTTCTTAGAGACCTACCAAGAGACTTGGGCTCCACACAATAATAGGGGGAGACTGTAACACCCTGCTGTCAGTATTAGACAGATCATTGAGACAGAAAATTAACAGATATTCAGCTGAACTGAATCTGAACTAGATCCTGAACTCAGCTCTGGATCTAGTGGACCAGATAGATATCTACAGAACTCTCCACCCTAAAACAACAGATATACATTCTTCTCATTGCCACACAGCACTTACTCTAAAATTGATCACATAATTAGAAGTAAAACACTCCTTGGCAAATGTAAAAGAACTGAAATAATAACAACCCATCTCTCAGACCACAGCACAATCAAATTAGAACTCAAGATTAAGAAATTTACTCAAAACCACACAATTACATGGAAATTGAGCAACTTGCTCCTGAATAACTCTTGGGTAAATAATGAAATTAAGGCAGAAATCAAGAAGTTCTTTGAAACTAATGAGAACAAAGATACAACATACCACAATCTCTAGGATGCAGCTAAAGCTGTGTTAAGAGAGAAATTTGTAGCACGAAATGCTCACATCAGAAAGCTAGAAAGATCTCAAGTTAACAACCTGAGATCACAACTAAGAGCAAACAAATCCCAAAGTTAGCAGAAGATGAGAAATAACCAGTATCAGAGCTGAACTGAAGGAGACAGAAACATGAAAACCCCTTCAAAAAAATCAACAAATCCAGGAGCTGGTTTTTTGAAAAAAAAAATTAATAAAAATAGACCACTAAGCTAGACTAATAAAGAAGAAAAGAGAGAAGATTCAAATAAACATAACCAGAAATTATAAGGGGGATATCACCAGTGACCCCACAGAAATATAAACAACCATCAGAGAATACTATGAATGCATCTATGCACATAAGTTAGAAAATCCAGAAGAATTGGATAAATTCCTGAACACATACATCCTCCTAAGACTGAACCAGGAAGACAATGAATCCCTGAATAGACCAATAATAAGTTCTGAAACTGAGGCAGTAATAAACAGCCTACCAACCAAAAAAAAAAAGAAAAAAGAAAAAAAAGAAAAAAGTCCAGGACCAGACAGATTCATAGCTGAATTCTCCTAGAGGTACAAAGAAGAGTGGGTGCCATTCTCACTTAAACTATTCCAAAAAGTTGAAAAGGAGGGACTCCTTCCTAACTCATTTTATGAGGCCAGCATCATCCTGATGCCAAAACCTGGCAAAGATACAACAAAAAAAGAAAAGACCAATATCCTTGATGAACATTGATTAAAAAATCCTCAACAAAACAATGGCAAACTGAATCTGGCACCACATCAAAAAGCTTATCCACCATGATCAAGTAGGCTTCATCCCCAGGATGCAAGGCTGATTCAACATACACAGATCAATAAATGCAATTCATCAAATAAACAGAACTAAAGACAAAAATCACACAATTATCTCAATAGATGCAGAAAAGACATTCAATAAAATTCAATATCCCTTCATGTTAAAAAATTCTCAATAAACTAGGTATTGAATGTCAAAATAAGAGCCATATATGACAAACCCACAAACAATATCATGCTGAGTTGGCAAAAGCTGGAAGCATTCCCCTTGAAAACTGGCACGAGAGAAGGATGTCCTCTCTCACCACTCCTATTCAACAAAGTATTGGAAATCCCGGCCAGGACAATCAGGCAAGATAAATAAATAAAGGATATTCAAATAGGAAGAGAAGAAGTCAAACTGTCTTTCTTTGTAGATGACATAATCCTATATCTGGAAAACCCTATCATCTTAGCCTAAAAGCTTCTTAAGCTAGTAAGCAACTTCAGCAAAGCCTCAGGATACAAAATCAATGTCCAAAAATTGCTAGTATTCCTATATACCAACAACAGACAAGTTGAGAGCCAAATCATAAATGAACTTCCACTCACAGTTGCCACAAAAAGAATAACATACCTAGAAATACAGCTTACAAGGGAAGCAAAGGACCTCTTCAAGTAGAACTACAAACTACTGATCAAAGAAATCAGTCATGATACAAACAAATGGAAAAACATTCCATGCTCACAGATAGGAAGAATCAATATTGTGAAAATGTCCATACTGCCCAAAGCAATTTATAGATTCAATGGTATTCCCATTAAACTATCATTTACATTTTTCACAGAATTAGAAAACACTATTTTAAAATTCATATGGAACCAAAACAGAACCTGAATAGCCAAGACAATCCTGAGCAAAAAGAACAAAGCTGGAGGCATCATGCTGCCGGACTTCAAACTACACTACAAGGCTACAGTAACCAAAACAGCATGATACTGGTGCAAGAACAGACACATAGACCAATGAAACAGAATAGAGAACCTAGAAATAAGACTGCACACTTATAGCCATCTGATCTTCAAAAAACCTGACAAAAAAAAGTAATGGCAAAAGGATTCCCTATTTAATACATGGTGCTGGGATAACTGGCTAGCCATGTAAAGAAAATTGAAACTGGACCCACTCCTTACACCACATACAAAAATCAACTCAAGATGGATTAAAGACTTAAATGTAAAACCCCAGAACTATAAAAACCCTACAAGAAAACCTAGGCAATACCATTCAGGACATAGGCATAGGTAAAGATTTCATGATGAACACTCCAAAAGCAATTGCAACAAAAGCAAAAATTGACAAATGGGGTCTAATTAAACTAAACAGCTTCTGCACAGCAAAAGAAACTATCATCAGAGTAAATAGACAACCTACAGAATGGGAGAGAATTTTTGCAATCTATCCATCTGACAAAGGTCTAATATTCAGCATCGACAAGGAACTTAAACAAATGTAGAAGAAAAACAAACAAACTACCCCATTAAAAAGTTGGCAAAGGACATGAACAGACACTTCTCAAAAGAAGACATACATGCGGCCAACAAACATGAAAAAAAGCTCAGCATCACTGATTATTAGAGAAATGCAGATCAAAACCACAATGAGATACCATCTCACACCAGTCAGAATCACTATTACCAAAAAGCCAAAAAACAACAGATGTAGGCAAGGTTGTGGAGAAAGAGGAATGCTTTTACACTGTTGGTGGGAGTGTAAATTAGTTCACCTTTTGTGGAAGACAATGTAGTGATTCCTCAAAGACCTAGAGGCAGAAATACCATTTGATCCAGCAATCTATTCTTTCTATACCCAAAGAAATAGAAATCATTCTGTTGTAAAGACACATGCATGCATATGTTCACTGCAGTACTATTCACAATAGCAAAGACATGGAATCAACCTAAATGCCCATCAATGATAGACTGGATAAAGAAAATATGGCACATATACACCATGGAATACTATGCAGCCATAAAAAGGAATGAGGTCATGTCCTTTGCAGAGACAAGGATGGAGCTGGAAGCCATTATCCTCAGCAAACTAACACAGGAACAGAAAATCAAATACCTCATGTTCTCACTTACACTTATAAGTGGGAGCTGAATAATGAGGACACATGGACACAGGGAGGGGAGCAACACACACTGTGGCCTGTTGCGGGGTGGGCATGAGGGGAGGGAGAGCATCATGACAAACTGCTAGTGCATGAGGGGCTTAAAACCTAGGTGACAGGTTGATAGCTGCAGCAAACCACCATGGCACACTTATACTTATGTAATAAACCTGCATATCCTGCACATGTATCCCTGAATTTAAAATAAAAGTTGGAAATTTAAAAAACACAAATGTATATTTGGTCTCTGTCCCCGGTTCCTGACACAGAGCTCCTAAAACCCTCGGAATTTCCTGAGTGATAAGGATACTAGGAACATCTTTTGTTATAATATTTTATTTTTGACCCCAGTTTCTGATACAGAGTTCCTAAATCCGTTGGAATTTCCTGGGTGACAGGTGCGTCTTTCGTTCTAATGAGGTGACTCTTGGTGGGCTTCTGGATCACTTCAGGATGGGAACTGGCCACCAGAAACAGCAGGCCATGATTAGAGGGTTGAAACTTTCAGACCACTCCCTCATCTTCCCAGGAAGGGGAGAACAGCTTAGAGACTGAGTTAAGAGCTTCTGGGCTGGTGAATACATCAAGGTGCTGGGAGGGCAGTGCATGGAGAGAGGGCCTGGAAGCTCCATGCCATCCCCATGCTTGCCCTGTGCCTCTCTTCCACTTGGCTATTCCTGAGTTGTATCTTTATAATAAACCATTAAATGTAAGTCAAGTAACTTCCTGAGTTCTGTAAGCCATTCCAACAAATTATTGAACCTGAGGAAAGGGTCATGGGAACCTGTGATTTATAGAAGGTTAATTAATCACAAGGACAAGTGGCAACCTGGGATTTGTGACTGGCATCAGAAGTGGTGGCAGTGTCGTGGGACTGAGCCCTTTAACTTCTGAGATCTGATGATTACTCCAGGTAAGCAGTGTCAGAACTGAATTAAATGTAGGATGCTCAGATGGTGCCCAGATAATTGGAGAATTGCTAGGAATGGAAAAATCCCACACATCTGGGGGTTAGAAGTGTTGCATGAGTACAGGAAAAAAGTTTTTTTCTTTTAGGGTAGAAGGAGATGACAAAATATTTGGGAGCCAAGGATTTGTGGAGTTGTTGTAGGCAGATGCAGAAGGTCCTGAACTTCCCAATAGGCCTAATCTGGTCATTTTTTTTGAAGGCCCTTGGTGGGCTGTCCTTCCATCACACTGGGCATATGCAACCTGGAGGAGGGCAGTATATAATGTTTTTTCCCCCACAAGGCCATAACCTACCACATGACTGCTTGATTCTGTCACAGGAAACTTCTCTCCTTTCCCCTTCCTTCCTTCCTTCCTTCCTTCCTTCCTTCCTTCCTTCCTTCCTTCCTTCCTTCCTTCCTTCCTTTCTTCCTTTCCTTCCTTCCTTCCTTCCTTCCTTCCTTCCTTCCTTCCTTCCTTCCTTCCTTCCTTCCTTCCTCCCTCCCTCCCTGCCTCCCTTTCTTCCCTCCTTCCTTCCTCCCTGCCTCCCTTCCTTCCCTCCTTCCTTCCTTCCATCACACCGGGTGTACATAACCTGGGGGATGCCTATATATAATGTTATTTCCCTAAAAGGCCATATCCCTACCACTTGACTACTGGATTCTGTCACAGGAAACTCTTCTTTTCTTTTCTTTTCTCTCTCTCTTTCTTTCTTTCTTTCTTTCTTTCTTTCTTTCTTTCTTTCTTTCTTTCTTTCTTTCTTTCTTTCTTTCTTTCCATCTTTCTTTCCTTTCTTTCTCTTTCTTTCTTTCATCTTCCCTCCTTCCTTCCTTTCCCTCTTTTCTTTTCTTGTTTCTTTTCTTCCTTTCTTCCTTTCTTTCTCTTTTCTCCTACTCCCCTTGCCCTCCTCCTCCTACCTCTTCCCCTTCCTCCTCCTCCTCTTCCTCCCTCACAACCCCATATCCCTCTCCCTTCCCTTCCCTCTTCTCTTTTTTCTTTCTTCTTCTGTCCTTTTCCTCTGCTTTTCTTTTTGTTTTGTTGTTGTGCAGCTAGGTATCATGAAAACCCTCATAGTTCTAATAAAAATTGGAGCAAAGTTTGCAAAGTGTGGCCCATGTGTTAGCAATGCATGGTCCCAGGTCTCACCCACACAGATTCTAACAAGTGAGCCCTACATGCATTAAAATTTGATAACTGGAGTTGCTTCCAAGATGGCTGAATAGGAACAGCTCCAGTCTACAGCTCCCAGCGAGATTGACACAGAACACAGGTGATTTCTGCATTTCCAACTGAGGTACCTGGTTCATCTCATTGGTACTGGTTGGACAGTGGATGCAGCCCATGGAGGGTGAGACGAAGCAGGATAGGGTGTTGCCTCACTTGGGAAGTGTAAGGGGTCAGGGGATATTTCCCTTTCCTAGACAAGGGAAGCCATGAGTGACTGCACTTGGAGGAACGGTACACTTCTGCCCAAATACTGTGCTTTTCCCATGGTCTTTGCAACTGGTAGACCAGGAGATTCCCTCCTGTGCCTGGCTCAGTGGGTCCCACACCCACAGAACCTTGCTCGCTGCTAGTGCAGCAGTCTGAGGTCAACCTGAGATGCTGGAGCTTGGTGGGGGGAGGGGCTTCCGCCATTGCTGAGGCTTGAGTAGGCAGTTCTATGCTCACAGGGTAAATGAAGCGGCAGAGAAGCTCGAACTGGGTGGAGTCCACCACAGCTCAGCAAGGCCTATTGCTTCTATAGATTCCACCTCTTGGGGCAGGGCACATCTGAACAAAAGGCAGCAGACAGCTTCTGCAGACTTAAACATCCCTGCCTGCCAACTCTGAAGAGAGCAGTGGCTCTCCAGCATGGCATTCAAGCTCTGATAACAAACAGACTGCCTCCTTAAGTGGGTCCCTGACCCCTGTGTAGCCTGACTGGGAGACACCTCCTAGTAGAGGCCAACAGACACCTCATACAGGCGGGTGCCCCTCTGGGATGAAGCTTCCAGAGGAAGGATCAGGCAGCAATATTTGCTGTTCTGCAGCCTCCGTTGATGATACCCAGGCAGACAGGGTCTGGAGTGGACCTCCAGCAAACTCCAACAGACCTGCAGCTGAGGGGGTCTATTAGAAGGTAAATTAACAAACAGAAAGGATTAGCATCAACATCAATAAAAAGGACATCCACCCCAAAACCCCATCCATAGGTCACCAACATCAAAGACCAAAGGTAGATAAAACCACAAAGATGGGGAGAAACCAGAGCAGAAAGGTTGAAAATTCCAAAAACCAGAGTGCGTCTTCTTCAAAGGAACACAACTCCTCTCCTGCAAGGGAACAAAACTAGATGGAGAATGAGTTTGACAAGTTGACAGAAGTAGGCTTCAGAAGGTTGGTATTAATAAACTTCTCTGAGCTAAGGAGCATGTTCTAATCCATTGCAAGGAAGCTAAAAATCTTGGAAAAAGGTTAGACAAATGGCTAACTAGAATAACCAGTGCAGGGAAGAGCTTAAATGACCTAATGGAGCTGAAAAACACAGTACGAGAACTTCATGAAGCATACACAAGCTTCAATTAGATCAAGCGGAAGAAAGGATATCAGTGATTGAAGATCAAATTAATGAACTAAAGCAAGAAGACAAGAATAGAGAAAAAAGAGTGAAAAGAAATGAACGAAGCCTCCAAGAAATATGGGACTATGTGAAAAGACCAAATCTACATTTGACTGGTGTACCTGAAAGTGACGGGGAGAATGGAACCAAGTTAGAAAACACTCTTCAGGATACTATCCAGGAGAACTTCCCCAATCTAGGAAGGCAGGCCAACATTCAAATTCAGGAAATATAGAGAACACCACAAAGATACTCCTCAAGAAGAGTGACCCCAAGACATGTAATTGTCAAATTCACCAAGGTTGAAATGAAGGAAAAATGTTAAGGATAACCAGAGAGAAAGGTCGGGTTACCCACAAAGGGAAGCCCATCATACAACAGAGGATCTCTCGGCAGAAACCCTACAAGCCAGAAGAGAGTGGGGGCCAATATTCAACATTCTTTTCTTTTTTTTGAGATGGAGTCTCACTTTGTTGCCCAGGCTGGAGTGCAGCTGCGTGATCTTGGCTCACTGCAAGCTCTGCCTCTCATGTTCACACCATTCTCCTGCCTCAGCCTCCCAAAAAGCTGGGACTACAGGTGCCTGCCACCACGCCCTGCAGGGGCGTTTGAAAACAGTATGCTGAGAATAGATAGGGCTCAAGGACAGTATCTCCAATTGAACTTTTAATGAACTCCTGTAGGCGCCAAGAAGGCGGGCAGATAAGGAAGAGCATAGAAACAAAGAACTGAGTAGAAGGTTACATCTGAGAAAAGAAAGTTTGTTTTGCATTGCATTCTTTCTGCTGACGTAGGATTTACGGAGTATAAATAAAGTGAGGCGGAGGCTCTGAGCACGGCCGCCATGTTCTCTGTGTGTCTTTGTCTTTTGTGTGTTCTTTCATTCTCCACCAACCCCGGCACGGACCCCAGCAAGTGGCACAGCGAGCAGGGTCAGCACGGGTGAGTAGGGGAGAACAAGAAGGGGAACCCCCTAGGGGCGGGTAAGGCCCAGATATTGTTAAGGGGAACCTTCTTAAGCTTTCATTATGGGGAATTCCATCTCTCTGGCCTCAGAATATTTACGGCTGTTTCAAGGACTATTGCTGTCTATAGGAGTAGAAGTGAAAGAAAAAGACTTTGAAGTGATTGTTTGCCCATGTTGAACAACATTGTTACTGGTTTCAGTATCAGACTAAAGTGCAGCTGAATCGCAGAGAATGGTTACAGGTAGTAAAAACTCTGCTTAGAGCTCTCCAGTTAGGGGATATTATGCCTCTAAAATTGTGGACCTTGTGTGACTCTATCACTCAGACATTAGAGTTACTTGAGACTGATTCAGAGTGTGGTAATGTAGCCACAGGAGGAAAGGTATCTGAGGATTTGGAAAAAAAAAATAAAAAATAAATCTGAAATGGAGCCCATTTGTGCCAGGATAACAGAGGATGGTGGGGGTAGCAAAAGGGGGAGAAGAGAAAAAGCCAGCTCTTCCTTCTTCTAAGGGAAATTCTGATATGCAGTGTATTATGGAAATGCTTCAACAAATATTACAGATACATTTTTCCAATTCACCTTTGTGAGCTTTCCCTGTTTCTTTTCCTTCTGCCCTGTTAAAAGAGGATTTTCCAGTGCCTCCAACCCGCCGGCTTCCTTATCTTTACCTTTGTTTGGCAAAGTTGAAGCCCTGTTCACATCAGACATACTTTAAATTTATACTAAACACCTGTTTAATATGTCAAAACCAGTGTATATGTATATCTTGTTGTTTGTTAAAATATTATGAGTATTTCAATAGTTAATAAATAAGCACATTAATATTAACTATTAATATTAATATAGTATTAATAACCCCAGCTAGGAAATTGTTATGTTATAGGGGTGCATAGATTCCACCAATTTACACTCCAAACAGAAGTTGAGTATTCGAGCTGCTTAACACATTAACTACCTCTTGATATTTTCTGTGTTTTTAAATTTTAACCATTGTATTGTGTATGTAATGATTCTCAATTTGGTATTAATATACATATTTCCTAGTGAGTAATGATGTTAGACATATAGGTTTATGGTCATTTCCTTGTTCTGCTACTTTTGGTTGGGTTATTTGCCTTTTCTTATTAATATGTTGAGATTCTTTATATTTGGGGATATGAGTATTATTATATATTATATATACTTTTAATTTAAAAAAAAAATTTAAGGAGCTGGATCTGTTTCCAATTATTTGTGCTTCTTTTGCTCCTAATGCTCAGTTTTCAAATGGTGGCAATGATGTCCAATTTAATGCCTTACAAATTAAATTTTTAAAAAGAAATGAAAGCTGCCATTTCTAACTATGGACCTCAATCTCCTTTTATCCTTGGTCTTCTTGATATTTTTCATCAGAAAATTTGATAATTCCTATAGACTGGAAGACTTTGGGGAAGGCTTTTCTTGATCGTTCTCAGTGGTTACAATTGCACAGCTGGTAAATGAACAAGGCGCATGTACAGGCTAGGAAAAATATTATGTGTCATCCCCCTGGACCCACTGAGGAACAACTCACAGGCATGGGCCAATATGCTACTCTTAATGCTCAGGCTGGTTTAGATGATGTTGCCTTTACTCAAATCAAGACTTTGTTTTTAAGGGCCTGAAATAAGGTAGAGATAACAGGAAAATGTTCCCTTTCCTCTGTGAAGATTTTACAGGGCACAAATGAACTATATCCAGATTTTGTAGCCCGTCTTCAGGATGCTGTCTTCAAAATTGTGGGTGCTGGCCTTGCTTCAAAAATTTTGTTACAAACATTGTCTTTTAAAAATGCTTATGCTGACTGTTAAAAATTGTTAAAATCGTTAAAGGCCAATGGGGCCAATTTAGATAAATATATTAAAACTTGTGTTAGTGTTGGAGGGGCTATTTATAATGCTCAATTATTTGCTGGAGCTTTGTCTAAAGCCTTAAAAGGAAATAACAAACAAGGTGTTTGCTTTCAGTGTGGTAAACCTAGACATTTCAAAAAAGAATGTCATAAAAATTGAACACTTTTATCCCTCAAGGCAGAAAGCTGCCTTCAGAGGTGTACAAATATTGTGGTAAAGGTCGACATTGGACAAATAAATGTCGTTCCAAAACTGATAAAAGTGGAAATTTACTGTCTCCTCTCCTGGGAAACGGGAGCCGGGGCCCACAGGCTTGGGGCCCCAACAATTACAATACAAGTCTACTACAATATTCAGTGAGCAATGGCCTACAACATTAAGGAATAAATTCAAGTCCTCCTTAAGGATCCCACACCTTACCCCAGTTTCTCAACTTTATGCAGCAACTAAGCAGAGCGCCGCTGCTGACTTAGCTATTACTCAGCCTTATACTTTGTCTCCTAATAGAGGAGTATATAAATTAGCTATTAGAGTGTGTGGCCCTTTGCCAAAAGGACATGATGTTACTAATAAAATTTTTATTTTGGTACAAGTTTCACAATTTATACGCCTAGAGGCAGGGGAACGTATTCTCAATAGAGAGGGTTTCGTAGCACAGAAAAAATTGTTTTTTGGGAAACTTTAGTTTCTAATCAAAAGCCCTTATGTTCATTGCACATTAATGGGATAGTTTTAAAAGAGTTAATTGATACGGGGGTGAATATGTCTATTATTTGTTTAAATTAGTGGCCTATACAATGGGAAAAAAGACAAGTTTCAGTTATACTCACTGGCTTGGGTGCTGCTTCTGTGATTTATCAAGACGTAGAACCTTTAACCTGTGTCGGTCCTAAAGGTCAACAAGGTCAAGTGTTTTTTTTAATTTTTATATTGTTCCTATCAATATTAATTTTTGGGAACAAGACCTTTCACAACAATTTGCTGCTTTTTTAAACATTCCTCATATTTCCTCAGCTGCCAAAAATAAGATGTTCAAAATGGGCTACAATCCTTTAAACTCATAGCCACCACTCCTATTTAGGTGAAACAGTCACCATTATTTAAAGAAATACTTAGGACTCTAAAAGAGTAAGTCAAAAAACAAATGGCTGAGAGGAATATAAAGCCACGTATTTCTGCATGGAATTCCCGTCTTTGTCTTGTCTTAAAACTATAAATGTTTACATTAAACCTAGGGAAAGTTTACAGCCTGGTCTTCCTAATCCTGCCCTTATCCCACAAAGTTAAAACCAGAGAAAAGCAGCAAGATGCTTTTGTATCATTACAAACTCAGCTTTCTTTCTACTCACTTAATATTGCCACAGAAAAAATTTAACTGGATTTTCTTATTCAATATTTAGGTTATACCTTGGGGGCACAAAATATTCGACCCCCAAAAATTCAAATTCGACGTGATCATTTAAAAACATTAAATGATTTTCAAAAGCTTCTAGGAGACATTAATTGGATGCGTCCTGTTTTAGGAATACCAACATATCAGTTATAACATCTTTTTTCTATTCTAGAAGGAGACAGTCACTTGGACAACTCACGCCATTTAACTCCTTTGGCTTTACAGGAACTCCAGCTTGTTGAAGAGCAACTTCAAAAGGCCCTTCCTTTTGCTTATTTCATACTTTACCTTCTCCCACAGGAATGATTCATCAAACTAGTCGACCACTAAAATGGATCTTTTTGTCCAATAAAATATCTAAACGCTTGGCTACTATATCAATCGTTTAGCTGAACTGATCAACAAAGGATGGCATCACTGTCGACAACTTTGGGGAGGAGATCCTTCCTTAATTATCTCTCGATTCACTCATAGTCAGATCACTTATCTTCTTGCAACTTCTGATTCTTGGCAAGAAGCTTCATCAATCTTGAGTTACAGTTTATCCTTATCCCTCGGTGCAATAGGGAGAATTGTTTGCTATTCTCATGGTCTTACTTGATTTCCCTACTACTGGTTGTAACATTATTAGTGATTCTCAATACGCCATTTATGTTACTTCTTATATTTCTCAGGCCACTTTACCTCTTTGTGCTACTTCTTCTCTTCAGAAATTCTTTTCTTTGTTATCCTTTACTTTGAGCCAACGTCGAGCTCCTTTATTCATCACTCATCTTCGTTCTCATTCTCAACTTTCTGGACCATTAGTTCATGGTAATACTCAGATTGATTTGCTTTTAATCGGCCACCTACATGCTGCAGAACAAAAATATACTCTACATCACACTAATAGTTCTGGCCTTCAACGATGGTTTCGTTTAACTCATAAACAAGCTCGTTCTCTTATTCGAGCTTGTCCTTCCTGTGCTCCTTTGAGCATTCCATCCTTCCATCCTGGGGTTAATTCACGAGATGTCCCTTCTTTTGGACGATTAAAATGTTCATCATACCATTGATACCTTTTCTCATTTCTGTTATTACTCATCTCTTAGTTTGTTTCGCCATCATGGGCATTCCTCTTATACTTAAAACTGATAATGCCCCTGCTTATGTCTCTCATAAATTACAAGTTTTCTTACAGCAATACAATATTCAACATATCACCGGTATCCTGGGCAACAGTCAAGGTCAAGCCATCATCGAGTGCGCAAATTTAACTTTAAAAACTTAACTATTGGGGCGGAGCAAGATGGCCGAATAGGAACAGCTCCAGTCTCCAACTCCCAGCGCGAGCGACACAGAAGACCGGTGATTTCTGCATTTTCAACTGAGGTACTGGGTTCATCTCACTGGGGAGTGCCGGACGATCGGTGCTGGTCAGCTGCTGCAGCCCGACCCGCGAGAGCTGAAGCAGGGCGAGGCATTGCCTCACCTGGGAAGTGCAAGGGGGAAGGGAATCCCTTTTCCTAGCCAGGGGAACTGAGACACACAACACCTGGAAAATCGGGTAACTCCCACCCCAATACTGCGCTTTAAGCAAACAGGCACACCAGGAGATCATATCCCACATCTGGCCGGGAGGGTCCCACACCCACGGAGCCTCCCTCATTGCTAGCACAGCAGTCTGTGATCTACCGGCAAGGCAGCAGCGAGGCTGGGGGAGGGGCGCCCGCCATTGCTGAGGCTTAAGTAGGTAAACAAAGCTGCTGGGAAGCTCGAACTGGGTGGAGCTCACAGCAGCTCAAGGAAACCTGCCTGTCTCTGTAGACTCCACCTCTGGGGACAGGGCAATAACAAACACAGCCGAAACCTCTGCAGACGCAAACGACTCTGTCTGACAGCTTTGAAGAGAGCAGTGGATCTCCCAACACGGAGGTTGAGATCTGAGAAGGGACAGACTCCCTGCTCAAGTGGGTCCCTGACCCCTGAGTAGCCTAACTGGGAGACATCCCCCACTAGGGGCAGTCTGACACCCCACACCTCACAGGGTGGAGTACACGCCTGAGAGGAAGCTTCCAAAGCAAGAATCAGACAGGTACACTCGCTGTTCAGAAATATTCTATCTTCTGCAGCCTCTGCTGCTGATACCCAGGCAAACAGGGTCTGGAGTGGACCTCAAGCAATCTCCAACAGACCTACAGCTGAGGGTCCTGACTGTTAGAAGGAAAACTATCAAACAGGAAGGACACCTACACCAAAACCCCATCAGTACATCACCATCATCAAGACCAGAGGCAGATAAAACCACAAAGATGGGGAAAAAGCAGGGCAGAAAAGCTGGAAATTCAAAAAATAAGAGCACATCTCCCCTAGCAAAGGAGTGCAGCTCATCGCCAGCAACGGATCAAAGCTGGACAGAGAATGACTTTGACGAGATGAGAGAAGAAGGCTTCAGTCCATCAAATTTCTCAGAGCTAAAGGAGGAATTACGTACCCAGCGCAAAGAAACTAAAAATCTTGAAAAAAAAGTGGAAGAATTGATGGCTAGAGTAATTAATGCAGAGAAGGTCATAAATGAAATGAAAGAGATGAAAACCATGACACGAGAAATACGTGACAAATGCACAAGCTTCAGTAACCGACTTGATCAACTGGAAGAAAGAGTATCTGCGATTGAGGATCAAATGAATGAAATGAAGCGAGAAGAGAAACCAAAAGAAAAAAGAAGAAAAAGAAATGAACAAAGCCTGCAAGAAGTATGGGATTATGTAAAAAGACCAAATCTACGTCTGATTGGGGTGCCTGAAAGTGAGGGGGAAAATGGAACCAAGTTGGAAAACACTCTTCAGGATATCATCCAGGAGAACTTCGCCAACCTAGTAGGGCAGGCCAACATTCAAATCCAGGAAATACAGAGAACGCCACAAAGATACTCCTCGAGAAGAGCAACTCCAAGACACATAATTGCCAGATTCACCAAAGTTGAAATGAAGGAAAAAATCTTAAGGGCAGCCAGAGAGAAAGGTCGGGTTACCCACAAAGGGAAGCCCATCAGACTAACAGCAGATCTCTCGGCAGAAACTCTACAAGCCAGAAGAGAGTGGGGGCCAATATTCAACATTCTTAAAGAAAAGAATTTTAAACCCAGAATTTCATATCCAGCCAAACTAAGTTTCATAAGTGAAGGAGAAATAAAATCCTTTACAGATAAGCAAATGCTTACAGATTTTATCACCACTAGGCCTGCCTTACAAGAGACCCTGAAGGAAGCACTAAACATGGAAAGGAACAACTGGTACCAGCCATTGCAAAAACATGCCAAAATGTAAAGACCATCGAGGCTAGGAAGAAACTGCATCAACTAACGAGCAAAATAACCAGTTAATATCATAATGGCAGGATCAAGTTCACACATAACAATCTTAACCTTAAATGTAAATGGACTAAATGCTCCAATTAAAAGACACAGACTGGCAAACTGGATAAAGAGTCAAGACCCATCAGTCTGCTGTATTCAGGAGACCCATCTCACACGCAGAGACACACATAGGCTCAAAATAAAGGGATGGAGGAAGATTTACCAAGCAAATGGAGAACAAAAAAAAGCAGGGGTTGCAATACTAGTCTCTGATAAAACAGACTTTAAACCATCAAAGATCAAAAGAGACAAAGAAGGCCATTACATAATGGTAAAGGGATCGATTCAACAGGAAGAGCTAACTATCCTAAATATATATGCACCCAATACAGGAGCACCCAGATTCATAAAGCAAGTCCTTAGAGACTTACAAAGAGACTTAGACTCCCATACAATAATAATGGGAGACTTCAACACTCCACTGTCAACATTAGACAGATCAACGAGACAGAAAGTTAACAAGGATATCCAGGAATTGAACTCATCTCTGCAGCAAGCAGACCTAATAGACATCTATAGAACTCTCCACCCCAAATCAACAGAATATACATTCTTCTCAGCACCACATCGTACTTACTCCAAAATCGACCACGTAATTGGAAGTAAAGCACTCCTCAGCAAATGTACAAGAACAGAAATTACAACAAACTGTCTCTCAGACCACAGTGCAATCAAACTAGAACTCAGGACTAAGAAACTCAATCAAAACCGCTCAACTACATGGAAACTGAACAACCTGCTCTGAATGACTACTGTGTACATAACAAAATGAAGGCAGAAATAAAGATGTTCTTTGAAACCAATGAGAACAAAGATACAACATACCAGAATCTCTGGGACACATTTAAAGCAGTGTGTAGAGGGAAATTTATAGCACTAAATGCCCACAAGAGAAAGCAGGAAAGATCTAAAATTGACACTCTAACTTCGCAATTAAAAGAACTAGAGAAGCAAGAGCAATCACATTCGAAAGCTAGCAGAAGGCAAGAAATAACTAAGATCAGAGCAGAACTGAAGGAGATAGAGACACAAAAAACTCTCCAAAAAATCAATGAATCCAGGAGTTGGTTTTTTGAAAAGATCAACAAAATTGACAGACCACTAGCAAGACTAATAAAGAAGAAAAGAGAGAAGAATCAAATCGACGCAATTAAAAATGATCAAGGGGATATCACCACCGACCCCACAGAAATACAAACTACCATCAGAGAATACTATAAACACCTCTACGCAAATAAACTGGAAAATCTAGAAGAAATGGATAATTTCCTGGACGCTTACACTCTTCCAAGACTAAACCAGGAAGAAGTTGAATCCCTTAATAGACCAATAGTAGGCTCTGAAATTGAGGCAATAATTAATAGCCTACCAACCAAAAAAAGTCCAGGACCAGATGGATTCACAGCTGAATTCTACCAGAGGTACAAGGAGGAGTTGGTACCATTCCTTCTGAAACTATTCCAATCAATAGAAAAAGAGGGAATCCTCCCTAACTCATTTTATGAGGCCAACATCATCCTGATACCAAAGCCTGGCAGAGACACAACAAAAAAAGAGAATTTTAGACCAATATCCCTGATGAACATCGATGCAAAAATCCTCAATAAACTACTGGCAAACCGGATTCAGCAACACATCAAAAAGCTTATCCACCATGATCAAGTGGGCTTCATCCCTGGGATGCAAGGCTGGTTCAACATTCGCAAATCAATAAACATAATCCAGCATATAAACAGAACCAAAGACAAGAACCACATGATTATCTCAATAGATGCAGAAAAGGCTTTTGACAAAATTCAACAGCCCTTCATGCTAAAAACGCTCAATAAATTCGGTATTGATGGAACGTACCTCAAAATAATAAGAGCTATTTATGACAAACCCACAGCCAATATCATACTGAATGGGCAAAAACTGGAAAAATTCCCTTTGAAAACTGGCACAAGACAGGGATGCCCTCTCTCACCACTCCTATTCAACATAGTGCTGGAAGTTCTGGCTAGGGCAATTAGGCAAGAGAAAGAAATCAAGGGTATTCAGTTAGGAAAAGAAGAAGTCAAACTGTCCCTGTTTGCAGATGACATGATTGTATATTTAGAAAACCCCATTGTCTCAGCCCAGAATCTCCTTAAGCTGATAAGCAACTTCAGCAAAGTCTCAGGATACAAAATTAATGTGCAAAAATCACAAGCATTCTTATACACCAGTAACAGACAAACAGAGAGCCAAATCAGGAATGAACTTCCATTCACAATTGCTTCAAAGAGAATAAAATACCTAGGAATCCAACTTACAAGGGATGTAAAGGACCTCTTCAAGGACAACTACAAACCACTGCTCAGTGAAATAAAAGAGGACACAAACAAATGGAAGAACATACCATGCTCATGGATAGGAAGAATCAATATCGTGAAAATGGCCATACTGCCCAAGGTAATTTATAGATTCAATGACATCCCCATCAAGCTACCAATGAGTTTCTTCACAGAATTGGAAAAAACTGCTTTAAAGTTCATATGGAACCAAAAAAGAGCCCGCATCTCCAAGACAATCCTAAGTCAAAAGAACAAAGTTGGAGGCATCATGCTACCTGACTTCAAACTATACTACAAGGCTACAGTAACCAAAACAGCATGGTACTGGTACCAAAACAGAGATATAGACCAATGGAACAGAACAGAGTCCTCAGAAATAATACCACACATCTACAGCCATCTGATCTTTGACAAACCTGAGAGAAACAAGAAATGGGGAAAGGATTCCCTATTTAATAAATGGTGCTGGGAAAATTGGCTAGCCATAAGTAGAAAGCTGAAACTGGATCCTTTCCTTACTCCCTATATGAAAATTAATTCAAGATGGATTAGAGACTTAAATGTTAGACCTAATACCATAAAAATCCTAGAGGAAAACCTAGGTAGTACCATTCAGGACATAGGCATGGGCAAAGACTTCATGTCTAAAACACTAAAAGCAACGGCAGCAAAAGCCAAAATTGACAAATGGGATCTCATTAAACTAAAGAGCTTCTGCACAGCAAAAGAAACTACCATCAGAGTGAACAGGCAACCTACAGAATGGGAGAAAATTTTTGCAATCTACTCATCTGACAAAGGGCTAATATCCAGAACCTACAAAGAACTCAAACAAATTTACAAGAAAAAAACAAACAACCCCATCAAAAAGTGGGCAAAGGATATGAACAGACATTTCTCAAAAGAAGACATTCATACAGCCAACAGACACATGAAAAAATGCTCATCATCACTGGCCATCAGAGAAATGCAAATCAAAACCACAATGAGATACCATCTCACACCAGTTAGAATGGCGATCATTAAAAAGTCAGGAAACAACAGGTGCTGGAGAGGATGTGGAGAAATAGGAACACTTTTACACTGTTGGTGGGATTGTAAACTAGCTCAACCATTATGGAAAACAGTATGGCGATTCCTCAAGGATCTAGAACTAGATGTACCATATGACCCAGCCATCCCATTACTGGGTATATACCCAAAGGATTATAAATTATGCTGCTATAAAGACACATGCACACGTATGTTTATTGCAGCACTATTCACAATAGCAAAGACTTAGAATCAACCCAAATGTCCATCAGTGACAGATTGGATTAAGAAAATGTGGCACATATACACCATGGAATACTATGCAGCCATCAAAAAGGATGAGTTTGTGTCCTTTGTAGGGACATGGATGCAGCTGGAAACCATCATTCTTAGCAAACTATCACAAGAACAGAAAACCAAACACCGCATGTTCTCACTCATAGGTGGGAACTGAACAATGAGATCACTTGGACTCAGGAAGGGGAACATAACACATAGGGGCCTATCATGGGGAGGGGGGAGGGGGGAGGGATTGCAATGGGAGTTATACCTGATGTAAATGACGAGTTGATGGGTGCAGCACACCAACATGGCACAAGTATACATATGTAACAAACCTGCACGTTATGCACATGTACCCTACAACTTAAAGTATAATAATAATAAATAAATTAAAAAAAAAAAACAAAAAAAAACTTAACTATTAAAACAAAACAAAAAGGGGGAAATGAGCCCCCCAGAAACCAGATTTTGAAACCAGATTTTGAAGGTTCTTTTTACCTTAATTTTTTTGAATCAATGGAGACAATTGCAAGATTCCGCTGCCGTAACCCATCTTTCCTCACCTCCCTCGGTGATAGTCCCCGCTGACAGTTTAAAGGTTTGGTATCCTAAAGAAGAAGGTAAGTATGTTCAAGGGCAAGTTCTAAAACAGGGACGGGGCTATGCTCTTGTCCTTACAGGGAGCGGACCTGAGTGGTTTCCTACAAGATGATTGAAACCCTGTTGAAAAGAAAACTGGATTCAGCATGCATTTCTTCCTTTGTTGGATGTGCCTTGGCAGAGGACTTATTTCTCTTAGTGAGGCTTTGTATGAATATTGGACTTATATTCCCTTTCCGCCCTTGTATCAGGGAGTCGCCTGGGGGGAGGCGGAAATTAAGGTTTTCACCAATGACACTACTTGGATGCCGTCCCCCTATATAGACAAGGACAATATAGAATGGGAAACGGGAATTATAAACAACACATATCAATTTGGAGTGGAAGGAGTTCCAATATGTATGGGAAATAGTTCTCATTGTCTCCGAAGATCGCATGAAGCCTGGGCTGTTCGTTATAATCATAGTTATGTGGCTGCTAATACTGTTATTATTGTAACTAGAAGTTTTTAATATAATCATACTGTATATAGTAATGAAACTATTCCTAGTTCTTTACTTTTTTGTCCTATTCTAGAGGTTTCTCCTAATATTGAGGTGCTGGAGTGACAACAATGTCGGGGAACTAAACCCTGGATTTTATTAGAATACAATGGGATGCAAATAACTGATTGAAGTGTGCACGGTGATTTTCAAACAAAATTTAGTCACATACCTTTGAAATGACACTGGGTAAATAAAAGTATTGCTGCTAACAGTAATGAAACCTTGGTATGGCGTGAAGGAGGCCTGAAGTACAGAGTTATTTTTGGAAGTTGTTAGCTGCAGGCGATGCCATTAGCACTTTTGTGGGGAATATGCCCCTTAATCTTTCTAACCCGAATGACTCCTTTCATATTCAGTTATATCGAAATACCTCCTGATATCTATTGCTTGTGTCCGTAAGCCCTACCTATTATTAGCAGGGAATTTGACATGGGATAATGATACGGGGATTGTTAATTGTACAGATACGTGTACATTTTTGTCTTGCCTCAATCATTCCTGGTGGCACAACTTTACTGAGGATATTTATATCCTCAGGGCTTGTAAGGAAATTTGGCTACCTGTTAACCTTACGCGACCGTGGGGGGCATCACCTCTTGAGACTTAGATTTGGACTTCTCTCCAGCGAACCCTCCGTGCCCTTGGACTTATAATTGCCTCGGTGATGAGCCTTGTCGCCATCATCTCCACTGAGGTCATAGCAGGGCTCGCTCTTCATCAAAGCATACAAAATGCTGAATTTGTGCAGCAATGGCACGAACAATCTCACCGGTTATGGCTTCAACAACGAAACATTGATTCTCAACTTGCTGAAAGATTGGACAACATGGAACAAGCCTTGACATGGCTTGGAGATCAGCTCACTGTCCTCAGTACTTGGATAACATTACAATGTGATTGGAACTCCACTCAATTTTGTGTAACGCCTGTGCTTTTTAACATCTCTCAAAATTGGACCGTAATCCAAAAATTATTAATAGGCCACAAAAATATTAGTTTGGACATCCAAGAGCTCACTCAGAACATTTCCGAGGCATTTCGACAATTACATGTGTTGTCCGGAGCTGTAACCCTTCAGGAGCTGGGTCAGCGCCTTGCTGCCTTTAACCCATGGACCCAGATGAAGACATGGATTTCTACAATCTCTGGAAGTATATTGCTTTGGGCACTTGGATTGGGTCTACTTCTTTTGGTGATTCGATGCTCCCTCCGTCGCCTCCAAAAACAAAAGAAAACACAAGAACAAATATGGGCTACCTTTTTAGGATTGAGGCAAAACAAAAAAAAAAGGGGGGGGGGGAATGCAGGGGCCTTTGAAAACAGTATGCTGAGAATAGATAGGGCTCAAGGACAGTATCTCCAATTGAACTTTTAATGAACTCCCGTAGGCGCCAAGAAGGCGGGCAGATAAGGAAGAGCATAGAAACAAAAAACTGAGTAGAAGGTTACATCTGGGAAAAGAAAGTTTGTTTTGCATTGCATTCTTTCTGCTGACGTGGGGTTTATGGAGTATAAATAAAGTGAGGTGGAGGCTCTGAGCGCGGCCGCCATGTTCTCTGTGTGTCTTTGTCTTTTGTGTGTTCTTTCATTCTCCACCACCCCTGGCACAGACCCCAGCAACGCCCAGCTCATTTTTTTTTTGTATTTTTAGTAGAGATGGGGTTTCACTGTGTTATCCAGGATGGGCTCGATCTCCTGACCTCATAAGTCACCGACCTCGGCCTCCCAAAGTGCTGGGATTACAGGCATGAGCCACCGTGCCCAGCTCAACATTCTTAAAGAAAAGAATTTTCAACCCAGAATTTCATATCCAGTCAAACTACGCTTCATAAGTGAAGGAAAAATAAAATGCTTTACAGACAAGCAAATGCTTGTCACCACCAAGCCTTCCTTACAAGAGCTCCTGAAGGAAGCACTAAACATGGAAAGGAACAACTGGTACCAGCCACTGCAAAAACATGCCAAATTTAAAGATCATCAATACTATGAAGAAACTGCATCAATTATTGGTCAAAATAACCAGTTAGCATCGTAATGGCAGGATCAAATTCACACATAACAATATTAACCTTAAATGTAAATGGGCTAAATGCCCCAATTAAAAGACACTGACTGGCAAATTGGATAAAGAGTCAAGACCCATTGGTGTGCTGTATTCAGGAGACCCATCTCATGTGCAAAGACACACACAGGCTCAAAATAAAGTGATGGAGGAAGATCTACCAAGGAAATGGAAAGCAAAAAAAAAAGCAAGGGTTGCAGTCCTGGTCTCTGATAAAACAGACTTTAAGCCAACAAAGATCAAAAGAGACAAAAAGATCATTACATAATGGTAAAGGGATCAATTCAACAAGAAGAGCTAACTATCCTAAATATATACACACCCAATACAGGAGCACCGAGATTCATAAAGCAAGTTCTTAGAGACCTACAAAGAGACTTAGACTCCCACACAATAATAATGGGAGACTTTAACACCCCACTGTCAATATTAGACAGATCAATGAGACAGAAAATTAACAAGCATATCCAGGACTTGAACTCAGCTCTGGACCAAGCTAATATCCAGAATCTACAAAAATCTTTAACAAATTTACAAGAAAAAACAACTCCATCAAAAAGTGGGCAAAGGATATGAACAGACACTTCTCCAAAGAAGACATTTATGCAGCCAACAGACATATGAAAAATGCTCATCATTACTGGTCATCAGATAAATGCAAATCAAAACCACAGTGAGATACCATTAATGCCAGTTAGAATGGCAATCATTAGAAAGTCAGGAAACAACAGATGCTGGAGAGAAAGTGGAGAAACAGGAACAGCTTTACACTGTTGGTGGAAGTGTAAATGAGTTCAACCATTGTGGAAGACAGTGTGGTGATTCCTCAAGGATCTAGAACTAGAAATACCATTTGACCCAGCCATCCCATTACTGGGTATATACCCAAAGGATTATAAATCATGCTGCTATAAAGACACATGCATGTGTATGTTTATTGTGGCACTATTTACAATAGCAAAGACTTGGAACCAACCCGAATGTCCATCAATGATAGACTGGATTAAGAAAATGTGGCACATGTACACCATGGAATACTACACAGCCATAAAATAGGATGAGTTCATGTCCTTTGCAGGAACAATGGATGAAGGTGGAAACCATCATTCTCAGCAAAATATCACAAGGACAGAAAACCAAACACCATATGTTCTCCCTCATAAGTGGGAGTTGAACAATGAGAACACATAGACACAGGCAGGGGAACATCACACACTGGGGCCTGTTGTGGGGTGGGGGACTTGGGGAGGGATAGCATTAGGAGAAATACCTAATGTAAATGACGAGTTGATGGGTGCAGCAAACCAACATGGCACATGTGTACCTATGTAACAAACCTGCCTGTTGTGCACATGTACCCTAGAACTTAAAGTATAATAAAAAATAAAAAAAATTTTGATAACCAATGGACTACACAGAATGGTTCCAGAGGCTGCCAGTATAAAGAATCAGAAATGAAAGAACCTTCTGCCTCTGCCAAGAGACTGAAGGGTAGTGGTGATGTTTAGAAACACTATTTTTTAAAAACTATACTATTTTCTTTTGTCCTTTTTTGTTATCTAATATAAGAATTTGTGCATGTTTTAATTGCTGTCCTTTGGACATCTTCTTGTGATGCTGGTGATCCCTAAAGAAGGGAGGTATTTCTGGGTTTTCTGAAAGTTGTCAGTTAACTGTCTTCTCCAGTCGTGTGGGATCTGGAGTCTTCTCCAGTCGTGTGGGATCTGGAACCTACAGCCCGTACTTGTCTTGACCACAATAGGCTGTACTTCATAGCCTTGGCTGCTGAGGTCTGAGGCTAGTCTTGCTACTCCCAAGTCAGGGTTGTTGAATTCCCAGCAGTGAGCCTAGGCTTGTGTGTCTCTGTGTCACAGTATTTCCCTTACTCCCTCAATGCTGGCACAGGTTATGTGTGAGAGTTTTCTCCCAATTTCTCTGCTAACTACTTTCATTTCCCATCAGAATACAAGCCCACCCTAAGCTTCAGTCACCTTGGCTGTGACCCTGACATCTGTCCTGACTCCTGCAGATCCTTTCAACCAGAGGCCTAGATTCTCTTTCTTGCACCTGTAGCCACAGACTATAGTCTTACTGCAAATTGACTGATTATGAAGATCTATAGGAATGTGAATGCTCCCTTTCTGACTTTGAGTTTTGCTTGCCTTCTGGAAAGAAATCCACTAAAATTTGGTACCATGAGCCAGGCACATTTATATGTGTATTACCCCTGTCTCCAATGAGCTCCTCAATAACCTAAAGAGGAAGGTACCATCTTCAGATTTTATGTAAATAAAGGAAATGGGGCTCAGAGACGTTAAATAATTTGCCCAAAGTCACATAGCTATTGAGGGCATACAGATGATTCTAACCCAGGTCTTCCTGACTACAGAATTCATGTTTGTTGTTCTGTTCATAACACCTGGCCTTCTGCTAGGGTTCCCATCTAAGTTTGTCATGACATTTGAGATCCTACAGCAAATGGTCTGACTGCTCTTCTGGGCTAGCCAGCCTGCAGCTATGTTAGTTTCTCCTAGTGCCTGTGGCATCTGCAGCAGCTTCCTCCTTTTCCTCCTCCCTAGTGGACCCCCATGTGCCTAAGCCTGCCTAAGTCATGCAAGTAGCAGGTACTGGCAGGCTGATTACTTCCACATACTCAGTCCCCACTTACCACAATCCACAATATGTTGAGACATTGTTACCTTGAAGCTAAGGAAGTTTAAGCTTCAGGGCTCCTTACTTGCATGGGCCCCTGAGAGGGTTTTAGTAGTATGGGCACATGGTCATGAGGTGTAATCACAATCAGTGAAAACCTCTGGATCTTCCCATTCAGACTTCCCTCTCCATCAGGTTTCCATCCAGTCTGGAAGTGTGGAGTGCTGAGTGACAACGGGCAGTTTTAGGATCTGACTGAGGGGAGCATTTAATCTGGGCTTGGGGTGATATATTTGTGTAGTTCTTAGTTGCTTCTGTTCATGCTTAAGTCACTGCTAGTTGTACATTTTCCACCCACTGTGCCTTCTCCCCTAGAATTGCAACATGCCAGGTCTACCAGTCTGTTATGATATGAACACACCCTATGGCACCCAGTACTCTAGGATTCTGGTACTGGAATAGTAACAAGGTTTGAATGTGTGGGTTTCTAAACAACTTTTGGCCAACCACACTAGAAAATTTGAGTAATCTTTCTATCCTCTCTATGGAAAATAATATTACAAAAAAGTTTTTATATAAAGTGGTGATCAAAGATTTGGCAACAAAAAATGTTGAGAAAAAGTGTTATAGAGATATATCAAGCATTTAACGAATTAAAATTTTTTTCTGGATTTTGTTATTTGTTAGCTTTTTACAATTAGTAATTTGCTGTGATTGATTTCTTTTTTCATTACTTACATAAGCACCCAACTTCATATCTACTTTTGAATTCATAATTTTATATTATTTTCCTTAAAAGCGGATCCCCCAAATTGCATAAGCTTCAGTTCCCACAAGATCGGGATCCTCCCCCAACAGTGGCATTCAAAAAATGGCTGTCTAGATCTAGGCATGTGACTTGTGAAAAGTTGAAGATTTTAAGAACAGCTTTATTGTTATTGGTGTTTTTCTCTTTCCTTTGGGAAGTTAAATGGCTCAAATAAAGAACAATCTCTGTCCTTTATCTCCCTGGTACCAGCTGTAATCTAGCATCGCCCATGCAGCAACCATCAGCATTTAAGCAGAAAGGAGGACATGTGAGATTGACATAGTCAGAAAAACCTCTTTAACGTCGGGCACAGAATTGGAAGAGAATGCAAATGAGTTCTCTCAATGTCTATTAGTTACACATATACATACACATAAAATGTATAAGATTTAATTTTTGCATTCTGGGGAATAACCTTGTAATACAAAGAAATAAAATTACTCAAACTTTAGTACACCCACTAATATTTTCCTTGCTGACAAACATATATAGAGGCTGTATATAACAGTCATATAGGGAAAAAAAGATGTAATGACATGTCTTTCATTATCTCATTTATAAAACTACTTGGATGAAATTTCCAAAAGTAATCGTTCAAACTCAAGGCTGTTTTTTTTTTGTTTCTGTTTTTCCTGGAGATGGTTTTCCCTACTATTTGGTTTAAACATTTTCAGGTTAAATGAATGGATGGACAAATGGAAAATAATGTAACACTTGTTTGTGGATCAAAATTTGATTAATGATAGAAAGACCAGCATTGTTTTCACCGATGATTAAAGTGAACAAACCAAAGGAAAGCTTAAGTAATGTGTTTTTACATTAAATTGTGATGAAGTAGACCTATAATAAAATTAATGCTCTGAAACCTTAACTGGAAAAATAACATTATGAAACCTACTAATTTTTCAAAACTATATGAAAAACCTTTTATATATAATGCACATTAAATTCATGTGGATCAGAATGAGGTAAGGAAAACATTTCAATTATGAGGACTGGATTTCATCCCATTCTTGAGGATCTTCTTGTAAGCCTCATTCTGTTTGTTCAGACAGAAAGGCTTTTTCACATTTTTATCAAACCCGAATGTCTAGAAACAGGAATGTAGGCTTTCACAGTTCAGGAGGATTTAAAAAGAGAACTAGATAACAAACATCATGAATAGCAACCATTTCGGAAAGTGAGAAATAGGAGTTGACACCAAAACAGACCTTCCCCTGGCGTTTGATCTGTACCCACGCAAATTTGGCCCACTCTGGGCCCTCTGCTTGGGCGCAATCATCTTTGCGTGCTGCTGTGGTCCAGATGTATTCCTCCCGGCTTATTGCCACCCCTTCACAAGTCCCCTGCCCACAACTCTTTTCCTTTTCTACTCTCCTTGTCACCACTCCTATTTTGATTCTTATCATTAAACCTTTCATGCATTATCCTAATAGAAAAAGCCATCTCGAACACTTCTCTTATATAGCACGTCTGGTGTGACAACCCGGAATACGACTAACAGGTCATCACAAAGTCACATAGGAGATGTGGTTTGTCCACCGCTCCCACTGTGAGAGGGAAGGAAAAGCGACCGGGGGTCCCTTTCCCCTGCTGGCTGACTCTGGAGAAACACTCAGCAGGACAGAGGAAGGCTCGGTCAAATTCCAAGACAATAATTCCAGCAGTATGAGAATATCTAAGTCGACTGTGAGATATCATACTTATGCATTAATAAAATCACTGAGATGGATCTATATGTATGAAAATGGATAAACCTCCAAGACATATTGAGTGGAGGAAAATAAGTAATTTCAGAATAATAGTACAGGTTGAGCATTCCTAATCTGGAAATCCAAAATCCACAGTGCTCCAAAATTTGAAATGTGTTGAGCACCTACATGATGATCAAAGGAAATTCTCACTGGAGCACTGTGGATTTCGTATTTTTGAATTAGGGATGCTCAACCAGTGGGTATAATGCAAATATTCCAAAATCTGAAACATTTCTGGTTTCAAGTATTTTGGGTAAGAGATATGCAACCTGTGTCTACTACAATGTGTCATGTGGACACAGGGCTCTGGTACAGAGCAGGCACTTACATATTTACTGAATCTTGAATAAATGAATTTATGAAAAAATATTCAGATACATTCACATAAAATAATGTTATATGTCTCAATGGATATATAAAGAGAAAACTATATATTATATATGTTAAATAGATATATATTTATATAGTAAATACATGTTAAAAATATATAATCATTTATATCTTATATATTACATGTAAAATATTATGTCATACTTATATGTTATAAAATATCTAACATATTATTTATATTATATAAATACAAATAAAATAGTTATACGTTTTACATATTTTTAAAGTAATGTATATATTATTTAAATATAAATAAATAAAGGAAATGATCTCATACCCAGTTATTACTGGGAAAGTGGGAGAAGCCTGGGAGACTGGGGTGAGTTGTCAAAGAAAATTTAGTGTTACTTGTAATGTTTTCATTTTTTAAAAGGAAAACACGTGCAAGTATTACTTGTGAAATTAAAAGTTAAAAATTCTATGGCATCGTTCTTGCTAAGCTTTATGGATGTGTTGCCATACGCAACAAAGAAAAATCCTAGAAAAGTCCTATAGTGGCTGTACATGGCAAATCATGGGTGGGCCTTAATGACACACTGCCTAGATTTCCAATTACCAGAAAGCCAGCTGACTCTATTTGGTTCCCCTCACCCCTTTCCTGCTCTTTCTTGACCTCTAAAATCGCAGGAGTTAACTCTCAGGTAAATGACAGTCGTATCTGACTTGGAGGGGCCCTGGGAGCAGAGGAAGGTGGGTAGCAACATTTCAGAGTAGCAAATTTCATTCCCCTTCCTCCCACACTGTGGCCCTATCTTTCTTCCACTGGCTGATGCTCCTGCTCTCCAGGCCAGAGGAAACAGGCATCCATACTGTACTGAAGTATCCTACCCAAGTGTGTCATTTATCACAGCTAAGAAAGGAGGTGACCAAACGAAACACACTAAGGTAGAATGATGGCTATGCCTAGCTTAACCTTTTAAAGGTTATCTCCTTTACCCAAATGACACTATAACTCAGACAATTTCAAGTTGAGGGGAAAAGAAGGAAATTTTGGGCAGAGCACCCCCAGCTCCCACCATAAGTTTTTACTATTAGGCATTAGGGAAAGATGGAAAGAAGAAAGTGTTAAGGAGACACCGAACATTTGTTGTAGTGGAGTCAGGTGGCTATCTTGCATTTGAACCTTTGGCAGGTTCAGACTGTTGACCGTGGATAACGAAGATTGAAGGGAATCTCTCTCCTTGGACACATGAGCCACCACCTACAGCACTGTCATCTCCTGCCTCCCTCCACTTGGTGAAAAATGGGACCTTAAACGGTGTCAATCTTCCATAAAACAAAACTATTCCATAAAAATGGCTAATTGAACACCGAAGCAATGAGTCTGGGGATAATGAGGTCTTGTGGGTTCTATTTGCTAATGGCAGGAATTGATTATTTCACACTGCACATGTAATTAAAGTGGAGAGGAGTAATGAGCAGTGAAGTTATAAAATGAGTATGATAATCAATTAGGTTTTTACTTCTGCTTAAAAAAATTTTAGAAGAGCCCATCTACTGTATATTGAAACTAACATAATCAGTTTAACAGACCTTGATGCATTCAGAGAGAACAACAGACTGCCAAATCCTGCCTATCTCCTCGTAGGACATTATCAAAACAATATCTTGTGCCTTGGTGAGAAAAATCACAAAAAAAACCCACATCAGGCAGAACATCACTTTTCCATTATGTCATACATACCAAATGCTTTCTGGTCCTGCTTATGTTTACAGAACAAAGTAGGTCAAAGGAATTTACTGAGATCATAAAGGGCAAGATAAATGCTGGAGCTCAGCACCCCAGTAGCTGCTAGACTTGATGGAATTAAAAATGGAAAATTAACCTATGACTCAGTAAATCAACCTTTTAGATAGTTCTGGACCACTAAGTGTGGCAGGATGTTCATTTAATTTAGTACACACTAAGAACAGCACCGTGAGATTTACTAGATGTACTAGAAAAGCATGGTAAGATGAAAGAGCTCGTATGTGCACATGTGTGCCTTGTGTGTGTATGTGTGTGCTGTGTGGACTATGTGAGCTCTGTGGTGTTTGTACATGAAATTATGTACACACACATATGTTTGCACAGCTGTGACTGAAGCAATTTAGAGTTACTCTGTGTTATTATATCTGAGTTAAGTGATGAGAACTGCAGGCTAATGGTTAAGAAATGTTCAATCGCTCTTTTTCTTGTCATATCAGAGGATTGTAAAATATTGCAATGACATATTTTACTGAGAGTTTTACTTTATTATGGGGAAAATGATTGAGCAACATGGGACTTGAAATATGAAGTATTATACTACAGCCTTTTAAAAAGAATACGCTGGGTGTTAGCTTGTGATCACTAATATACATTTCTACTGAGAAAAAAGAAAAAGATGTCATGTATACATTCAAAATCCAGACAGTGCTTATACATCAGTTAGATAACTGTTTGCTAATAAGACCTGAAAAGGTGAGATAACTGTTCCATGGCACTTCTTGGCATGACCACTGTCTGACACTCATTGAGTTTTTGTGGGTAAGGTCATTTGTATGCTGCAAAATGTACTCTGGTCATTCAAATGGTAAATAGTTAACTTCTAGAGAAATAAAACTTCTAAAAAGAGATGTGTAAACACATCTCAGTGGCACAACTGGAGAAGAAAACCCCATCATCCGAAAACTCAGAGTAGCCTTGAGTTGATGTTCATCATGCAGTGAAGATGGGAAAACTACAGTGTGAAATATCAATATCTCTTTGCTGTGTCTGTTAGCTTCACAAAAGCATTTGACACCATGCATGGATCTGAGCTATGGAAGCTACTAGGTCTGGCTGCATTGAGTTCATGAACACTCTTAGGCTAGCCTGATTGCATGGTTAGTCAAGTTAGAGTGGGGGGTACTGAGACAGTAAATAGTATAAATAATACTTATATTTCAGCTTGTCAGCTTGAGGAAACTACATACAGAGTATTCCTGGGCATCTGAAAAACTTCCAGCGGAACAGGCCACATTATTGATGAAAGTCTTTGTTATAAAACTTATTTCCAAAAATAACCATGTACAAGTGACTAGGCTCTAGAAACACACTCACAAGATATAGAGTTTATCATGTCATGGTTTTAGCCAGTACTAGGCATTGACAATAAATATGAAGAATAAATAGGTAGATACAGTAGCACCAGGAGGACTGTACATGTAGCAACAAAATGTTCAAGGGTAATGCTGCATGGCAGGTTTTCCTACAGTGTTTTACAGAGCATAAGCATCTTATGACATGTTGACAGCTATTCTGAGGCAAAGGTTTGAGAAATGCTACATACTCTAACAGCCCTGTCTCCCTCCTGGTTCCAAAACCTGGAATTCTGCCAGTCTAGGAAGGGATATGGATGAGGAACGAAGAGTAGAAACTTGCCATGTCTGGTGTTCATATGATATGAAGATCAACTCTCCCACATCCCACCCCTCTCCAAACAAACAAACAAACAAAAAAAAACAAAAAAAACCCAAAAAGAAGCTGACTGGGCGCGGTGGCTCACGCCTGTAATCCCAGCCCTTTGGGAGGCTGAGGTGACCCGAGGTCAGGAGTTTGAGACCAGCCTGGCCAACATGGTGAAACCCCGTCTCTGATAAAAATACAAAAATAAGCCAGATGTGGTGGTGGACGTCTGTAGTTCCAGCTACTTGGGAGGCTGAGACAAGAGAATCACTTGAACCCGGGGGGCAGAGGTTGCAGTGACCCGAGATTGCACCATTGCACTCCAACCTGACCGACAGAGTGAGACTTCATCTCAAACAAACAAACAAATAAATAAATAAATAAGCCCTGCAGAGGTCATGCATGCTAATGAATCCACATAGACTTCCCTATTCCTCTTCTGGAGCAGTTTCTTAGAGACTAGCTATGAATCCCTTTTCCATGGCAACATCACGAAAGAAAAGGACAGGACGAGGGTTAAAGGTAAAAGACAGGATTCCAAGTTCAATTTGAACTTCAGATAATCAATGAATAATTTTTTTGGTACAAGTGTGTCTCAAATATTGCAAGAGACCCACTTAGAGGAAAAAATAATTTTTTTTTTTAATCTGAAATTCAGATTGAACTGTCCTCTATTTTTGTTGAATAAATCTGGCAGCTCCAACTGGAGCACATAGCCTGTCTATCAGGGTCAGAACAGTGCCCAACACAACACACAATTCTCTGAGGCCCAAGATGTTTGGAGAAGGGACAGCTGTGGAATCTCCAAGAAACCTCTGCTCGCTAAAATGAAGTAGAATAAGCAAAAGCTAAGAACTCAGCAGATTCACCGAAGCGCAGCTTCAGTCAGTGTTGCATAACTAGAAATTAGGGAATCAGAAAGTGAGGAGGGAAATCAGCCTGAACTGCAGTTAGAGCGGGTGCAGTGCTATGTCTGAGCAAAGCTTTCTGGCTGAGGGAGGTTAAAAGGCAATGTAACGGGTGACGGAGGGCTTTTCAAGCAAAGACTGAGGTTCTAATCAAAAGACAAACTTCACATGTGCACAGTGGAGAAAGGCTTCTAGCTTCCAAGATGGCCTTTTCGGTCACACTCATTCTCCCTCACACACATATACTGATTGTAATAAATATTGATAACATAATCATAAACACGAAAACCAGCTAAACCTGTCATAGGAGCGGAGTGGTAAATTCTGGTTTGGGCTGTCAGAGCAATTGATAGATGTTTTATAAAGATCATGGTTTTTCTTGCTGCAAACAAAGGCAGAGTTCATCTATTGTGTTTCCAAAATACGTTCCCTACTGAATACACTGACAGAAACCATTTTCATCTTTGTTGGTATAAATCCCAGAAAATCAAATTTGAAAAATGAAGTGCTGATGGAATTCTCAAACTCCAGGGTGAAGGCAGATGCTGTTACTCAGTGTAATTATTGTCTCTCATCACAGGATGAAGTCTGATTACATTATGGTCAGAGGGAAGTAACAGTTAACATTTTCAGATAGGAGGTTTCAGCATTCTCAGCTCTGTTTGACCCAAATCAAACAGACCAGAAAAAGAATCTCCTTGATCTAATTCTATTGCTCTTGCTTTAGTGTCTGTATGTTACCTCTAGAGTGGGCTCTGAGGAGGCCTCTGAATAGTGAAGACATATTTAGGAACTTAGAATTTAGGAGATACAACACCAATTTTATAAACATCCGACTTAGGAGTGACCCATATCTATGAAGCCACAAAACTGTTGCCACTATTTTAGGAACAGCCTCCAAGTCAGTGCCCCCATCCCTAGGAGAGCTGCTGCAGCTTCCGGAGCCAAACTGGGTTGTCAAGAGATGAGTATGTGAGGACCATACCAACTGCCCCCCTAAAAATGTGGGGAAAAATCTACTGGAGAAAGATAATTTCCAACCTCTTCCCAAGTCTTTCCGTGCAGTACCTTGGTTCCAACTTCCACAGGATGCTGTGATTTCAATGAGGGTGGAATATTCCAGAAGCCAGCTGATCTCCTCCACCCCCTTCTACCACATCATCCAGGAAGAGTTCATTTCAAAGGGAATTCTCAGAAGCATATCATTAAAAACCCAATAAGAGACTAGATCTGCTGCACTTACCAGGCCTGTACCCTCAAGGATAATCAATCTTACCATGACTTTTATCCTGTCATCTTTGGCCACCCACAAAATGCAAGACCCTCCAGGCAACTGTCATCTCATATATTATTCTCTACTTCCTTGCCCCACCTCTGTCTCCTCCCACCCTTTCCTCCTTCCACTGCTAGCCTCCCTGAGAACCTGCCCCACTCTGCTCTCTGGAACCCTCACTCCACTGCAGTTTCACTCTCACACATGCTCCGTATTTTCATGGAATTTTCCTTCAGCCTCTTCCCTTCACTGACATCTCACTTTCCCCTCAAGGACATTGCCTTCTCTGGAGCCCTATCAAGTGGAGGATGTTTATTCTAAGGGGCCAGACACAGTGTTGGCCTTCTTCTGGCTCCCAGATACCATTTCAGAATCAAAAACTATCCCTCCTTTGAGATTTGTACTGTTCAGTCCCACTACCCACTCTCTCCAATGATGTAACTTAAGGGTGCCCTGTGTATATTGGTTCAAAGAGTGAAAAAATCACCCAGTGCCCCCAGCTGACCTGGGCTCCTAGCTCACAGTTTTCCTACCCACCTCATTTCCTCTCAATATCTTGAATGATTGCAGCACCCACAAAGGAACTCCATTTAACAACTCTAGCCTCAAAATTCCTTAATCTCCATTGATCTGGGTGACCATTTCTGTCTCTACTGCTTCACCTCCTACTCGTCCGTCTGTTACAGTGAGCTTTCTGCCTGCCCCTCCACTCTCTGAGACTGCTTTGGCAAAAGTCACGGATCACTTTCCACCCAGATCCAACAGATTCTTTGAAGTTCTCATCTTACTTGACCACTCAGCAATGTCCAGTACTGTGAACCGCATCCATCTCCCTGAAACTCAACCTGTAGCTTGGCTTCTGAGATCTTGCTCTCTTGCCCAGCTCTCTTTTGCCTTTCATGGTTCTCCTTTGCTGGATCTTCTGCCTCAGCCTACTCTGTCAATACTGGGGCTCCTTAATAAGCATTCTGCCTTTGGTCCTCTTTTCCTCTTTTCCTGGCTAGCCCTCTAAGTTTCTATAGAAATGAAACTATAACTGAGGCAATTTCAAGCCTTGGACCCCCTTATCTGTTCTCGTGGCTACAACAGTCAATTATCCATTCGTTTCTCTAATTAAGCCTTTGCTTTGAGTGCTAAAGCTATACATTCGCTTGCATAGACATTCCCATCTCGTGCTCATTCTTAACATATGCACAATTTAACCAATCAACCCTCCCTCCAAACCTACTTTTCTTGGAAAATGGCACTATGGCCGCTCAGAAACCTGAGTGTAATCCTAGGTTATTCGTCTTACTCCCATTCTAATCAGTTCTCTTTGCTATGTATCTTAAATGCTTGTCTCATCTTTTCAGTCCCTACCGTGGCTGGCTTGGTCAAGGTCCTTATAATTACGTAGCTTGACTGCTGTTACAACATCCTGTCTACCTTCCCTCCCGTATCCAATTTACTCTGCACATTGCTGTCAGTGCTCTTTGAATAACAGAAATAGGGCCATGCAACTTTTCTGTTAAAAAGCCAGAATGGCTCCCCACTGCCAAGAAAATAAATTTCTAAATTCAAAGGCATGGCTTTTAAGCATCTCATGAACTGGTCTCTCTTTAGCTTTGCTTCTTGCTAAGCACCATTTTATCTACGCAAGCTCTACAATCCAACCCAACCAAATGCTTTTGCAACATCACAGACCCTCTGTGTGTCCTACACCTCCACACATTTGCTTGAGAAGTTCCCTAGGCCTCAGTGCTCTCTTCTTTACTTCTCTCCCCTATTAATTCTGCCATATATATATATATATATGTAATATCTATATAATCATATATATGATTACTCTGCCATATATATGTAATATATATAGTCATACATATATATATATGAGATTACTCTTTGAAGATGTTGTTCAACTGCTACCTCTTCCAGACAGGTTTTCCTAAACCTATCTGGGAATAGTTGGCATCTGTTTTCCATGTCCCAGGGCGCCCTGTACATCTGTGTACCATAGGTGCTCTTTGAGATTGTGAGCCACTTAACACAGGTACCAGGTCTCATTTACCTTCTAATCTCCAACGTCTCATACAGTTTCTGGTACCTAGCTTCAATTCAATGAATTTTTATTAAATGAATGAATAGGAGCCACTGCTCCTTTAGTGAAGGACAGTTCTTTACGCTTCCCAGCGCTCCTGTAGTAGAATGTCTTATGTTCTGCACCTCATTTAGAATAGCATAGTACTTCATGTGTTTCACAGAGTAAATACAGGATTGGCGAAAGAATAATGCTTTATTTCCAAAGTTTGGGCAAGGCTGTGTGTGTGCGTGTGTGTGTGTGTGTGTGTGTGTGTGTGTGTGTGAAAGAGAGAGGGAAACAGAGAGAGAGTGAGAGAGAGAGGGACCTTCTGTCCTTTGACAGGGCTTGTGCTCTTGGCATCCAAAGTAGAAATGCAGTATATATTTTGTCACGAAAACAATGTTAAAAATAGTGATTAGATTACATAATTCCTATGCTTATTCAACTTTATGGGCCATATTACTATAGAATTACATTGTGGGCTTTAAAGTTAAATAATTCAGCTAAATTAGGGACTATGCTGGTATCTTAGAAATCCTGGAAATCTTAATGGCTGTGCTAGATACTGTGATGTGCCATCCAGACACCCCTTCAAGAATAAAGGGCGTATTCCTCCAGCTGTGGGGAGCATGTTACAGGAAAGTCCTCACTGTCAAGCCTATCTGGGGATTTTCTCAGCTGGAAAAAAAACTGCCTCATTTAAAGCCATGCTCCTTACAGGGGCAGGACTATATCCCATGACTGACCACCATGAGGGTGGAAAGGCCCTGTCCCCTTGCCATAGCTTAGGACAACTCTGAAAGGCCTACCCAGCTCCAGAGCCCCTTGTTAGGTCAACTGAGGCCGTTGTCAGCTGGCAAAGTTACAATACAGCTCATCTTCTCCATCCTCTAAGTCCTGCTCCTGTCTTCTCACTTCCACAGGTGTTGGCCCCAGGGGCACTCCCTAATAAGCATCCAGCTCAGACTTTGCTCCCTGGGGAATCCAACCTACTTATATACGGGGAAATGCAACCTAAGCTCAAAATAATCCACTGGCAATTTTGGGGATGCAATGTTCAATAAAATGAAAATTATCTGTGTTCTGACTCAGGCTTAGTATTTATAATCTTTTATCCTAGAGCCAAAAGATAGGATTCCCATGCCCAGAACCATAGTTAACTTTTCTGTTGCCTACAAGTAAATCACTTTGGGCAATTTGTCTTCTATGATTGTTTGGTTAGGGTTCTCTACCAGGCCTGAGATGAGTGCCCTCTCCCCAGAAATTTTTTACTTATTTTATTTTTCAGACAAGGCCTCACTTTGTCGCCCAGGCTGGAGTGCAGTGGCATGATCTCAGCTCACTGCAACCTCTGCCTCCAGGGCTCAAGTGATCCTCCCACCTCAGCCTCCCAAGTGGCTGGGACTATAGGCATGCACCACCATGCCTTGGCCTCCAAAAGTGCTAGGGTTATGGGCAAGAGCTACCATACCTGGCCCCCAGAAGTGTTTGAAGGTATCCCTCCTATTTGAAGAATTCATTTTCGTGAGTAGGCAATACTCATCCTAGTTTATAGACATAACTGAAAATAAATAGAGCCTTTTAGCTGGGCGTGGTGGCTTACACCTGTAATCCGAGCCCTTTGGGAGGTCGAGGCAGATGGATCACCTGAGGCCAGGAGTTCGAGACCAGCCTGGCCAAAGTGGCAAAACCCCGTCTCTACTAAAAATACAAAAATTAGCTGGGCATGGTGGTAGGCACCTATAATCCTAGCTACTCAGGAGGCTGAGGCAGGAGAATCCCTTGAACCTGGTAGGCAGAGGTTGAAGTGAGCCGAGATGGTGCCATTGCACTCCAGCCTGGGTGACACAGAGAGACTCCATCTCAATAAATAAATAAATAGATAGATAGATAGATAGATAGATAGATAGATAAATAAATAAATAAAGCGTTTTCCCCAACCTCAGGGCAAACTGAGAAAAATGAGCATATGATTCCCCCTACAACTAGATGGGAAAATGGAAATGTTGGTCTAGATTCTACCTACTTTCTCTTGGTGACTCTAGAACAACACTCATTTGTATTGTTGAAAATAAACAAACAAGCAAATAACACAATACAAGCAACTCTTTTTCCCTTTCAGATTCATTCCACTTAGCTATCTCTTCCTTTACCCTCTACTCGTCACTGATCTTGGCAGACCTCCCTTCTAGTCATTTCCCTGCTGCCACTGGCTACTTGGATACCAGAGTCATGGGCTTCCTCTATATTTCCATCCCAGCTGTCACCTTGGGGAATTTTAATATCCATGGGGAATAGGTATGCATTTTACCAAGCTTACTTTCTGTCTCTTTGATACCTCTAGTTTGAATCGTCTACAAACTTAGAATCTGTGGTTTTTGTTCTGATCACACCCTTTTCTCCAAAGAGTGTGGAATTGATGACTGAATGGAATACTGTTTTGCAGAAACCCTCAACTATCGAGGCCCTTTTCTTCTGCATTTATTACACCGAAAGACAGTTCCATCTACCTGTTTATCTCTCCCACAAGATTAAAAACTCCTGAGGTGCTCATAGATGGTGACTTGAAGTTGAAGACCTTAATGGGATCACAAAGACTACTAGATAAAAACAAATATTCACACCAGAAAGCAGAGATCTGTGCACTTGCTCACTCTCATGTGTACATTCTCTCTCTCTCTCTCTCTCTCACTCTGCCCCCCCTCCCGCCCCACAACCCCTTCTTTGTCAGGTATCATTTGTTCATTTCATCTAATCCATATACCCTTCAAATGGGCAGGGTACAAAGATGCATTTCTCTGATGTAGCACCTGGAATAAACCTTGATAACTGTTTGGTCAGTACTGTGCTCTGCAGAAGTGGCAATTGACAACAGAACTATAGAGAAGTCAATGGTCCATTTACTGGTTGCTTCTTTAATTGCATTTATGAGGAAACACAAAGATGAAAGTGTGGTCAGTTCCAAAAGAGCGGATGACAGGGATCATGGGAGATTCGAAGAGCAGAGGTAGACATTTGTGCCTAAGGCCTGCAGCAAAGCAAGCTGGAGAGAACCTTAGAAACAATGTGATTTTTATTCTATTTCTCTGGTTGCTTTATGAGTGAGTTTTGCCTCTATCAACTTCTCCTGGAGCTTTTCTTTTAAACCTATTAGAGGATTGGGTATATTAAGCCTTTACAAAAAGTAGTTTGTAAGTAGTTTGTAAAGGCTTAATATAGTAGTTTTGGTGTTGAGAGCAACTCTTTGAGCAACAGTAAAACAAACTCAAGGAACTGACTCAAGGTTTGAGGCAGCAGCCTAGGGAAGCACCAGATCCCCTGTTCTTCTTGTGTCTATAGCTGCATAATTAGCATCTAAGTGCCAGGAGTACTGAGAAACCTGGGAAGAGAGAGAAGCAGAGCCCTCCTTTATGCCATGAAGAACTGCATAAGAAGTGGCTCCCTCCACTCTATATCCCTATGTTCCTCTCCTCTTCTTTGTTTCTAATTACTCCCACCCTGGTCTATTACATCTCCTAAACCATTTACTTGCTCTCCAGGCACCTCATTTCCAATATACTCCAAAGAGTTCTTTTAAAAAATACCTCCCCAGAGCACCACTATCACCATAGCCCCTTCCACTTTGGTGGTTCTCTTACAACCAAATGAAAAAAAAAAAGTCCCCTGGCTTGGCATTCAAAGATTTCCATAACATGACTCCACTTATTCAATAAAGAAAAGTAAGAAATTAAAACAATATGAAAGCATACAAAGTTAAAAGAAGTTCCCATCTATTCCCTTACTCCCTCTCCCTAAGGCAACCATTCTAGCAATTTCCCACTTATTTTTCTAGCCTTATTTCTTCTGATTTCCTGTACACCTCCAAAGCTCTGGCTAAACAAATACTCCTGTCAACTCCACACGGGTTTCCTTGTGTCCCTGCTCCTAAGACTTTGCTCATATTATTATTTTCTTAACTTTTAATTTTAGTTGTAAATTGACAAATTATCATTGCATATATTTATGAGGTACAAAGTGATGCCATGATTTATGAATTTAATGTGGAATAATTAAATAACACTAATTAACATATCCATCACTTCAAATACTTATCTTTTTTTGTGGTCAGAATATTTGAAATTTATTCTGTCAGCAATTTTGAAATGTGCATTACTTATTATATTCACCATGCAGTACAATATATCTCAACGTAAAAGATGATATTTCTCCCATCTAGTTGAGGCTTTGTACCCTTTGACCATCATCTCCTCATCCCCTCCTCCCACGTTTTGGTAACCACCATTCTACTCTCTGCTCCTTTGAGTTCGATTGTTTTAGATTCCATGTATAAGTCAGACCATGTGGTATTGTCTCTCCGTGCCTGGCTTATTTCAATTAGTATAACGTTCCCCAATTCCATCCGTATTGTCACAAATGGCAAAAAGTCTTTCCTTTTAAAGGTTGAATAGTAGTGCATTGTGTGTATGTACCACATTTTCTTTATCCATTCATCTGTTGATGGACATTTAGGTTAATTCCATCACTTGGCTACTGTAAATAATGGTGAAGTGAACATGGGAATGCAGACATCTCTTTGACGTCTCGATTTCAAATCTGTTGGATACATATTGATTTCAAATCCAGAAGTGGCATGACTGGATCATACAGTAATTCTACTTCTAGTTTTTCTAGGAACCTCCATATAGTTTTCGACAATGGCTGTATTAATTTACATTTCCACCAACAGTGTGCAAGCGTTCCCTTTTCTCTACATCCTCCCTAACACTTGTCATCTTTTGTCTTTTTGATACTAGCTATTCTGACAGGTGTGAGGTGGTATCTTATGGTGGTTTTTAATTTGCATTTCACTAATGATTGGTGATATCGAACATTTTTTCATATATCTGTTCATAAACTGGAAGAATAAATATTGTTAAAATGTCCATGCTACTGAAGTGATCTATAGATTTACTGTATTCCCTATCAGAATTCCAAAATCATTTTTCTTTGCAACAGAAAAAACAAATTCTAAATTTCATATGGAACCACAAAACCCCCTGAATATCCAAAGCTATCATGAGTAAAAAGAACAAAGAGCATGGTCCTAACATACAAATAGACTCATCGACCGATGGAACAGAATTGGGAGCTCAGAAATGAACCACACATGTAGACTCAACTGATTTTTGACAAAGACGCCAAGAATACACAATGAGAAAGAGAGAATCTTCAGTAAGTGGTGTTGGGAAAACTATTTATATGCAGAAGAACAAAACTTCTTCTGTATGCTTATCTCACACCATATGCAGAAATCAGCTCAAAATGGACTAAAGAGTTAAACTTATTTGAAACTGAAAAATTACTAGAAGAAAAGATAGGGGAAAAACTACATGACACTGATCTGGGCAATAATTTTTTAGATTTGATCCCCCAAATTGTAGGCAACAAAGGCAAAATCAGACATATGGGGTTACATCAAAATAAAAAGCTTCTGCAGAACAAATTAAACAACAGAGTGCAGAGGCAACCTATGAATTGGGAGAAAATATTGTAAGCCATACATCTGATCAGGGATTAATATCAGAAATAGATAAGATATGTATAAAGAACTCAAATAACTCTATAGAAAGAAAACCAATAATTCAATTTAAAAATGGGTGACTTGGCCGGGCGCAGTGGCTCACGCCTATAATTCCAACACTTTGGGAGGCCGAGGCAGGTGGATCATGAGGTCAGGAGATTGAGACTATTCTGGATAACATGGTGAAACCCCATCTCTACTAAAAAATACAAAAAATTAGCCGGGTGTGGTGGCAGGCACCTGTAAGTACCAGCTACTCAGGAGGCTGAGGCAGGAGAATAGCGTGAACCTGGGAGATGGAGCTTGCAGTGAGCTACTCAGGAGGCTGAGGCAGGAGAATAGCGTGAACCTGGGAGATGGAGCTTGCAGTGAGCCGAGATCGCGCCACTGCACCCCAGCCTGGGCAACCAAGCGAGACTCTGTCTCAAAAAAAAAAAAAAAAAAAAGGGTAACCTGATAGACATTTCTCTTAAGAAGACATACAAATGCTCACATTATTCTTTAAGACTAAATGTTATGAAATGTTCTTTCTTCTACCCACCTTTGAATGTCCAAATTCTGCCCATCCTTTGAGATTTAACTTTCATGTCACCTGCTCTGTAATGCTTTTCTCAATCTACTTATTAAATCCTCTCCTACTCCTTTGAATTCACACAGTGTTTCTTCCAATTGCTGCTTAGAGGACTTGATATTTCAGTCTCTGCTCTTTGGGTAGAAAGCCAGCCTCCACTGTTTAAATGTAAGCTCCCCAAAGCAGAGCCCCATTCTCAGTTCACCATGGCATTGCCTACAACGTGCACCCTGGGCCTTTCTATGCACACAGCAGGGACTCAACAAATTCTCATGGAGCAGGAGATAAGGGTCTGGAACCTCCAGGCTACAGCTTTGGCTTTCATTTCACCTTTTAGAATGCCAATGGCATCATCTGTGATGAGTGGGTTCTGTTGGCATCTCAAAGAGTTAAAGGAGGTGGTGAGTCATCAGGGCTCTCAGAACACTGACTGGTTCCAGGTGACTATTTAGAACAGGCAGTCAGAAAACTAAAACAGAAAGAAATTTTTAAAAAACGCCAACCCTTAAACTCCTCCTATTTTAAAGCGAACAATACAACTCTTTGCAAACTATGGAGCCGAACAATCCCTCTCATTATTTCAATGAAACCAAAACAGACATTTAAACTCCAAAACAACAACAAAAAGCCCCAGAGCCCCTAACCTTCCTTGGCCATGTCAGGTTGCTTGCGCAATGACTGGAGGGCTCTCTAGGGACCCATGAATTCGGTTTCATTTTCTAATTTGAAGGGGGTTATTTTCAGCATAAAGCGGTAAAGCGGAGGTGAATGGGAGATGGGAGAGGGTTGTCAAAGGGGAGACAGTTTCACAACAGTTTCAGAGATGGTCAGATTTACTTACTTTCTGCATTAGAGGCAGCCCTGAGGACAGTTAATAGAAACCATTAACACTGACATAAGGCAGAAATACTTTCAAAACAACATACTTATTAATTTTTTTATATTTGGTTTAGTTTATACAAGCTTCTTATATATAAAACAATGGAATAATAAAGACTGATCAGCTCCTAGAATCTTAAATATTGTAATGAACTACCCCATTACCTGTTGCTTTGCCGCCTTATTCATCCACAACAATTTTCATCCTATGTGTAGTTTTGCCAAAAAAAAAAAAAAATTCCCCAATCGTCCCTCCCCCAAATGGTGAGATCATTATCATTCCATTTGTAAGCCTACCTCTGTTTAAAGTTATTGGTAGAACTATATCCAAAGACAGCGAAAACAACTCAAAAACCCTTTCAAATAGAAGGCTCTTCTCCAAAACTTTAACCTCATTTGTATTAGGATTTTACAAAAAATTTCCATTCTTTTTTCAGTGATTTTCTATTCGAGTAAACTTTATTCATTCTCCAAACAAAACTCTAGTCTGTCTCAATAGCAATATCAAGGGAGGAAAAGAGTTACTGAAAGTCTTGACTATAATTATAAGGAAGGAGAGTGATTATAAGATGCTGTGGGGAAGAAGAATTATGAGAAGGGAGATGGTGTGGGCAAGAAGACATAGAAATAGAAAAGGCCTGGCACACAACAAGGGGCTGGGCAGTGATATCTGAGACCATTTATGCGTGGGTACAATAGTGTGTGTCTTTGGAAAAGGCCAGTAAACAGTGGTCCCCTTCTATCATAAGCCATGAGGTTCTAACATGAGTACCTATTTTATTTCAGCAGAGATGCCAATCCCATGCTCTCTCTAACCAACAATGTCAATTGGGGAAATTGTGGGGCCAGGGAAGGCACTCACTGTTCCTTGTCTCCATGAAAAGCCTCACCAGCCACCCAGACACCTGGGGGCCAATCCTCACCCTTAACCCCCAACATCCAATCTGCCACGGGTCCCTGTCCACTCGACCTCATAAACGCTTCTGATGCCCCTGCCTCTCTCTTATCATCTTTGTCCTTTGGCCTGGACTGCTGCCATAGCCTCCTAACTGGTCATGCAGTCTTAGCGTCCTCTGCAGTCCCTTCTGCCCATGTCAATCAACCTGTTTTCCCAGCCTTTCACTCCCCAGATCCTAACCACACCTGGCTTTTGTACTTCCTAAAATGCTCCTTTCCACCACAATGGCCTGGAAAGCTATCCATGCCATTGATTCTCTCTGCTTGCAATATTCCTTCTAGCCACATTTCTACCTTCACCCCACTTTTGGGATTTTTCTGGTCTTAACTGGAGGTTGGGTTCCTGGTATGTGCTTTCTCGGTAACACAGATGTGTATTTCTGTAATCGGTTGTTCAGTGGCTCTCTTCCCTGTCAATCTGTACATACTGAGGTCAGAGGTTGTATTTGTCCATGTATGTTTTCCTCTGTAATATGGAATAAAACAAGAACTTATAGGATAAAGATTAAATGAGTTAATCCAGGAAGAGAACTTAGAATAGTACCTGATGTATATAAGGACTCTGTAAGCTGTGGCCATAATAATACTAATTAGCACTATGCCTAAAACAAAGGATGTGCTCTATAAATGTTTGTTGAATGAAAGAGGAATGAATAAATGAATAAATCATTGAATTCAGCAATCCAGATGGCCCCCTTTTCCCAACCAGCAAAGATGTATAGAAAACTATCACAGGGAGGAATTATGGATCTTCATTGTCTACTGCCATCATGATAAACGGTAAAAACAGCATGCTTGGTGTCCTGGGATTTCTAGTTCATTCTATTGTGTTGCTGAAAAAATAGTCAAAGCAAGGAGATATGGAATTAAGAGATAAAGATTTGTAATGTTACAAAATATATTTCTATGCTTCTCAATCTTGTCTTAACTAAAATATGTGCTTCTTAGTGAGCACCATACTGCTTAATTATTCCCAGGCTGAATCCTTCAGAAAACCATGCGTGTCAGGTAGTCCATTCCAACACATGTTTATCCAAAAAATTTCAACTTATGTTGCCAAAGAGGGAAGGGCTTTACCCATTTGTTCTAGGACATTCCATAGGTCTGGTTCCTCAATGTCTTTAAGGGAAAGGCATCAGTCACCTGAGTGCACATCATGCTCTGCTGGCCTAATAGAAACATATGCGAATGAACTTGGGCTCCCAGCACAGTCTGTAGCAGCAGGACACTGACACACCTTTCAAAAGCTGGAAACAGGAAAGGTGCCTCTGAGTTGGCCCAACCCTGCCAAATGCTATTATCTGACAAAGTTTTATTAATTTATTGTCACTTAAGGATGTGGTAATATTATTATTATCATTATTATTTTTGAGACAGAGCCTCACTCTGTCGCCCAGGCAGGAGTGCAGTGGCCTGATCTCGGCTCACTGCAACCTCCACTTCCTGGGTTCACGCCATTCTCCTGCCTCAGCCTCCTGAATAGCTGGGTCTACAGGCACACGCCACCATGCCTGGTTAATTTTTGTATTTTTTAGTAGAGATGGGGTTTCACCATATTGGCCAGGCTGGTGTTGAACTTCTGACCTCGTGATCTGCCTGCCTTGGCCTCCCAAAATGTTGGGATTACAGGCGTGAGCCACCGTGCCCAGCCCGGTAATATTTTTAGATAGTTTTCCTGCACATAGTTCATCTGAATTTAGAAATAAACACTGCATTGTCATCATATCAGCAATATCGGATCTTATTTGTTCCCTTTCTCTAAAGTTAACTTTTTTACGGTTACCCTGAACCCATCTATTCTACCACTGAATTCTGTGAAAATTCATACTTGGTTCTTCTCGGTTCAGTCATCAGTTTGGGAAACTGGTATTTCATTTAAGACAATTGATAGTTATAAAAAATAACTCTAACAAATAAATTGTGTGAGCCTTTGTCCCGATACATTTAAAACTAAGGGGTGCTACATGGAAATCCATTACAGACAATGAGAAATATTGGAAATTTAGTCAACTGACCTGTTTTCTTGTGGAGCAAACTGGATCTGTTCCCCAAAATGCTGAAGTCCTGGGCCTGTGAGGGAGCTGAGGATAGTCGCATCCTTTGACCTTCTTCTGGGTTTCCCGGGGGGAAGGGTGGGCTCTGGGAGTGTCTGAATTCACGTCTATCCATGCCAGCCAAGTGGAGGGCCTCCTGAGCTTTCTTCTTTTCTTTTTTTAACATGTTGACCAGGATATCTGAAACTTGACTTAAGGATTGAATGACTGATGCTAGCTTATAGTAATCAAAACACAAATGTCCTAAGTGTCATTAATGTTCCTAACATTTGCTATTTATCATGTGGTAAAGACTGACTGAAGGAAGGCTTCAACTTTCTGAAGCCCCATATATAGTTATGGACAATTTAGGGGACATTCTTTCAATATAGCACCATTATATGAAAAATTAGCAAACCCAAGGTCTTTAAAATGTTCTGAGTGTAAACCAGGTACGTCTTCACAATCTCATGAAAGCACTTACAAAAAGTCAAATGAAGGCTGAATAGTAGTAGACAATAGGCTATGTATACATCTTCAAGGCTGAATAGTAGTAGATAATAGGCTATATATACATCTTCCCAGATAAAAGATGAATTTACTTACATAGCCTATGTATACGTATCAGCCCCCTGGTTGAGCACGCACCTGCTCAGGAGGCAGCAGAAGAGCTGAAGGGGAGAATGGCGAAACCCACCCAGCTGGCAGACCAGCCGTCTTCATCCTGGTGGCCAATGCAGTGACAAAGATGCAGCCAGAGCGCCCCAAGCTCAACACATGCTTATGTAGAGTACATTTAGATGGGGGCTTTTTAAGCCACTAATGTTTGGTCTCAAATGGAACTGAAAAGCAGCAAATTATTAGCATAGACATATCATTTTAAAATGCACCTTTTGTGGGCCATTGAGATATGCCAGGACCATTGATGATAAAGGATAAAACCACTCCCCTCTACCCCACTTCACTGTTCATTCTGGGTTCAAGATGCCTAGAACTCTAAGAGATTTTTGTCCAATCCACTAAACGGAAAGACTATAACCCCTATTGAGAATCTCAGAGCTCTAACTGCATATGGGGTAAGATGAATTCAATGCCTTTGCATCGCTAGAGAAGACTCATTAAAATGGGAGTCTAAATGTGGTCTGGTGTGGGAGAGAGACAGCACTGCTACTTAGAAAGGGGGAGAGGTACCCAGATGATATTTATTCTTGGACAAGCAGCACGAAGTCATATGACCTTCACCTTCCTCCTCAGCTTTAACTCCCAGTTGGTGACTTCTGGAAGCATAATCAGTTTTGCTCTCTCTGATGTGGCTTCCATTCCTTGCCCCAAAACAACAGGTACTTACCAAAAATGCTCACAGCTTCTTAGTGTCTAAGAATTAACACCACAGAGAAGAACAGGGCTCTGCCCCAACATGCTGCTCTTCTTTGTATGGAACTGATTACCAATGTCATCACATACTTCCATTGGTTCACACACTGTGATGGCAATATCCACTGACTCACTCATTCAGTGATATTTGTTGGAGCTTGAGCTATAGATGCCAGGCCCTGTTCTAGGCATCGGTATAGAGCAATGACAAGGCAGACTAGTTTCTTGCTCTCATGAGGCAGACATCCTACTGGGGAAAGAGGTCTCACACATGCACGCATGCACACACACACACACACACACAATATCAGAATGCCAGATACCTAATGTGAAGAAGGTCAAGGGTGACTGGGCAGCTGCTCTATATTGGGTGCTACAAAAGGCCTAAGAGTGACCTTTAAGGTGAGATCTGAGCCATAAGAAGAACCAGCCAGAGGAAGAACATCTATGCAGAGGAGATGGTGAAATCCCTATAGAGAAACAGGCCCAGCAGTGGCTCCCAATGCTGCAGTCCTGTGATCCCACATCCTACAATGCACACGACAGCTCCCGAGATGAAGAATTATCCAGCCACAAATGTTGATAGTGTCAAGGCTGAGGAACCTCGTGTTAGAAGAACAACAAGAAAGTAACTGTGACTGAAACCTAGCACACGTGGGACGAGGCATGAGAAATGAGGTCTGTGGGGGAGGGAATGGGGTGGGCGGGGCAAGATCCCCCAGGCCCTTGTAAACCAGCGCAAGGAGTTTGGTTTCATTCTTAGTATCATGGGAAGTCCCTTGAAGATTTGAATCAGAATAATGATGCGTTCTGACGTACATTTCATAAAGATCACAATACGAATCTATCTTCTGTGCTGCCTTCCTTCTTCTCACCTTTCCCCTGTCTTCTTGTCCTCCCCATTCCCATTTATGGGAATGGCCTTTGTGCCAAGCACTTTGCTGGGTCATGAATCCCCCTGTCATATATTTTGTGAAGGGGTGTGTGAACTTTATTCAAGCTGAGGATGTCACTGACAGGACATCATTTTCACTCTCTTTCCAAGAAGATCTGATGTTGTTCGCAGTCATTTGGGGTGCATTACTGTCTTTCATAAACTCAATTGTAAACACTTTATTTCCTGGAAGCCATATCTTTCCCATTTGTTGTGTCACAGTCTTAGCCTTCTGCATTCTACGAAGAAAGATATGAAAACATCCACCAACCCGACTCTGAGTAACTATGAGATTTCAGGAGGCTTTCTTGGTTGTTGGTCTTTGATAAGCACAGCTTTGAGAGGATTAAATCTTAGCTGCTATTCTTCCTTCTTCTGAGCTTACTCATTGTCTTCATAGTCATAACTCCAATTATATCACACTCTGCAGTGCTCAAAGCATTTATGGGCTTTTCTCAGCAGGTCTTATGGTCCTGCTCCTGAAGAGTAGAAAGCAACGTCACTGAGTAGGTACAGAGCTAATAAATGAAGAGCTAGGATTTCAATCCAGGTATGAATTGAAGTACAGTATTCTTTCCACTCTGACTACCACACACCATCATTTTGAATAAGAGTCTCAGATGGAGGGAGCCCTGTTTGAATTGCTGACAGTCAGTAAAGAAGCTAGGGTAGCCTCACATGAACGGCAATGCCTGGATTCACCGCAGTGAAGGAGGGGAGGTGATGGATATCTCTCTTTCACTCTCTTTTTAAAACAAACATATAGGAACAAGCTTGGACTGTTCTCTCTCTGTCATACCTCATTTCATCCCTCCTATATGCACAGATATTCATAAGCCCAGAAGGGGATTAAGAAGTTGGTAGGAGTATTTAAAGGAGAAGATCCTAGACTAGGATCAAGGCCAAGAAAAGAAACAGAGCTCGTACTGGGGCTGGGGCCAGGACTGAGGTCCAGGCTGAGACCATGCCTGGAGATGGATGGTGTAAGAGGAAGGAAAAGGAATGCGAGGGTGACAACACCGTGGGCAGCACTGACGGACGAAGGTTTGTGTGTGCGTGCCAGGGGGATTCTCAGCTGAACCCTGGCCAGCTAAAACTCACTTGAATCTGACACACAGGGTCTGCTAATACTCAAGTAAAATTAAAGACCGAAGTTAATCAGGCAACATACCTACCTCCCATTTAGTTTGTTCTTACCTCTTTATTACTGGGTTTCCTTTATGTAGACTATTTTCATGCATTTTGCATAAATAGCTGAAGCTAAATTATCTTTTAGTAATTTAAAAAAATGAACAAAAATATCTGTTTATAAAGAACTGACCGAAAGGATTTCTTGTGCATGTTTAAATTCTGTAAACGTAATGAAAATGCCAAATCTTTTTACAAGAAGCTTGAAAGATAAAATGAGAAACAATACTGAAGAAATATCTGGGAGGCCCGAGGTCCACTCAGCCCCACAGGGCTCCTTAGAAGTAACCACTTTGTCTACAACTGGAGGCAGCACATGCTCCCATGGGCTACTACCACTTTCAGCACCCAAGATACACTGCCTCCTGGAGCCAGTAAGAATTCTGTCTTATTTGGTACTGATCAGTTTAGCTAAAAAAAAAGAATTCTATCTTGAACACTCATCTATACTCACTTCCAAATTTGGGAACATTTGTAAGTGGAACTCAAAGCAGTAGATCTGGCTTTTAAATAAAAAGTTACATTTAAATCAATCTCTGCTCTTCATAAGCTAAATACCATTTGTCATTTTTCAGCCATCATTTGAGTTTCACCCACGCACCAGCCACAAATTCTGGGCCATGGTGAGGCTGTGGTCAGCCTGGTGTCCGGTCAGCTCGCTAAAGATAACCAGCTAACTTACTGGCTCAGGGCTAAAACAAAAAGAACACAACAGAGGAGCCAAAAATATATATTTTTAAAAATTAATGTTAAAAGATGGTGTAAAAAGGCTCATACTTTGAAATAAACTGAAATGTTCCCTGCAAGAGTAACTATGTCAGGATAAAAACAAACACATCTTTTTCTTTTATAGAAACTCTTTTTCACTAGTTGCAATACTTTGAAGGGATCTTTGACTTCTCAATGGAAAGAAGCAATGTGAAATGGAAGCTGGGTAGGGAGCTCAGCCACGTGGCTCAGGAAAGACAGCTGTTTACTCCTTTCAAACCAGGAGAGAGGAAGTTTCTTCATCACTTCAGAAAGGATACTGATTTCATTATCTCTCTGTTTTAGAATATCTCGTAGCTTTCTATATTCTTCCTCTTTTAATGGTTCTTGACAGTCTTGGTCTTTGCTTTCAGAGGAGACTGTATTGGAGACTGTATTGTTTCCAAAGATCTTCTTGTCATTCAATAGTTTCTGCAAGATAAAATAAGAGCTTAGTGTCCATATCTCTAGTCCGAATTTCTTTTGTTTCTTTGACTCTTTTTCCTTTAACAATTCCCTGCACACATCAGGCATGTGTGACCTGCACGACGCAGGCGTGTTGTCTTTGCGATGCAGCTGCTTTTTTGTCTTGGCATGTTTTCTCCCTTCTACCTGCCTTCTTTCCCTCTTCCTTCCTCATCCTCCTCTCCCCTATCTTATCTCTTCTTCCCTAAATTGGGAAATGCCTGCTCAACATTATCTCCTCTTGGACTCCTTTCCCTTTCTCTATACATCATTCCACTTAATTCACACTTTTATTCTAGTACTTATCATGCATTGTGATTATTCTTTACAACATCTGTCATCTCCATGACTTGCTTATTAAACTTTGCCTTATCTATACCTGGCCCTTAGTAACTCACAGCAAATGTTTATTATCTTAATGAAGTATGAAAAATACAAGCAAGCTAAAAGTAAAAGTGATTATGTTCCCAGCTCCTCATCACGAAAATTAAAACCTAAGGCAGAGAAGAACTGAAATATCATGGGTATATCAAATTGCTGAAAAAATGCAGAATGCAATTCTCTTGATATAGCTTGAAAAGATTTAAAAAAAAAAATATGGAACTTACTCTGTGTAGAAGGTAGATATTCCTGGCAAAAGAATTAGAAGTCCATGTCCTGAGTTTATTTATTGGCAAGTAAGATACCATCTCTGAAGAAACTCAGTGATAGCCATACTATTGGTTCAAAGGTTATACCATTTTCTGGACATGCAATGCTGGATCCTAACCTTCCAAGAACTGGTCAACTAGAAAAGCTTTTGTGCAGCTTGAACATGGCTGAAAATGGCTTCTATTGGGGAAACATTGAAGTTTACCTTTAAATGATGAAAACAGTGATGAACTTTACGCATATCCGCACCAACCTCTAATCTACTCTCTGGATCCTGGTCTTCCAAAAAGGATGTTATTAGTTTTTCCAGCCTAAAAATACATAACGTATGAGAAGCAACTGTGAGCTAGAAGTTTTAGAAATTCTAATGGCAGTATCTAGTTGGTTAACATTTAAAGTACAGGATATTGTTCCCACCTCTTTACAGAAGTACAGATTTGACTATACAAATTAAGGGAAAAGAAACATTGACAAAGTGAAATTTGTAGTGAAGCAATTATTTGACTAATTTCCAGTGAATTTTCTCATAAAGCTTTCAATACAGAAATCATTTGACTTCTACAGCCCATCCATTCTAGCCACTCTGAATTTCTGTGCCCCTGTGCCTGGCTGCTGCATTGCTAGAAAAAGTAATGAGAATGTGTTTTAAATTAATTTCACTAAAAACTCATGCAACTCAGCCTCAGCTGGTACCTCAGTGATGCCCCACTATCTTTTTAATCATTCCAGGTGATCTTCTGTTCTTCACAGTGCCTATTCCAAATCTTTGTATAGTCCCCACGCCTACCACTACTCTCACTCCCTGTCAATAAAGTCACTTCTCACCAGATGGAGAAAGTCATACAGACTCCTTTGTTTCCTCGTCCTTCGCCTCGGAGTATCTCTGCCTCACTGCTCAGGCCCTCTTCCTGTTTTTACAGATTCTGGATGATATTCTTCCTCTTTCTCAAGACCATTCTCTCCCCTGGGCTCTCTTTCTGCTTCTTCCAGGGCTTATCTTGTTAATTACCTCTTTTCCCTTAATCATCTCTTCATCTCCTCTCTATACCAACTTTTTCCTCTCTGCTTACAATCATCTTGTTTTTCCTATCCTAAAACAAAACAAAATAGAAAACAAAACACCTCCCTTTGGAGAGGCCATCCAACCACTCTATTCTAAAGTCCTAGTTTGGCCAGGTACAGTGGCTCACACTTGTAGTCCCAGCACTTTGGGAGGCCTAGGTGGGCGGATTACTTGAGGTCAGGAGTTCAAGACCAGCCTGGTCAACAGGGTGAAACCCTGTATCTTCTAAAAACACAAAAACTAGCCAGGCAAAGTGGTGTGTGCTTGTAATCCCATCTACTTAGGAGGCTGAGGCAGGAGAATCACTTGAACCCTGGAGGCAGCGGTTGCAGTGAGCCGAGACTGTGCCACTGCACTCCAGCCTGGGCAAAAGAACAAGACCCTGATTCAAAAAAAAAAAAAGTCCTAGTCTATTCATAGCACCGTGTGCCCATGTAGCATTCTAGTACTTTGTATCAGAGGGAAATTCTTGGCTCTTATTTATCTTTGTGCTTCCAGTCCCCCACATTAGGTTCTCAACACAAATATGTTCACGTTACTGAATTCACTGCCGTGGACATGGTTCCCCTCTATATTGAGATGGAACTCTTAATAAGGAAGGTGTAAGGATGACAATCAGTATCTATGATGTTTGGTATCATAATACAGCAGCAGCATATCTTTCTAGGACTATTATGAAAATATTTGCATACTTTCAGCATCTTTTAAAACTGTATATACACATTTCCCTTCTGCTGTTACTATCAGCCCACTCAGATAAAATGTAATGATTTGTATCATAGAACAGCCTTGGATTTCATTTTTACCTCTTGTAATCTGTGACATGTGACAGCTATATATTTACAAGCATGAGACAATTTATACTGTTACTTTTAAGGAGTTTCTTTAGGTGAAGAGATACTTGTCATTTGCACTATTTGCTGATTGACACTGTGTTTCCTTTTGGATTAGAGCCTCAAACCACCAGATATACAGAGGATTTATACCTGATACATTTTTTAAAAAATCATGTAAAATATTATGAAAATACATATTTATGAACAAAATTCCAAACAATACAGATGTGAATAAATTAAAAAGTAAAAACTCCTCCCACTCCCCTGCCATCATTCCCCACAACTTTTTTTTTTTTAATTTTGATACCTTGGGAAATCCACTGTTAACAGTTGAAATATATTATTCTTATTCTTAATGAAGCAGATACCTATATCTATATATTCATTTATACTTTTTTTGTTTTTATAAAAATGAGATCACATTTTGAATAATGTTTTACAGCATTATATTTCTAAAGAATTTATGGCAGATGAGCTTCCCCATCAGTGCATATGCAGTAGGGGTATTTCATTTCTAATGGCTATGTAATATTCCATACTATGGATTCCTCTCTTGATGGACACTGAGGTGACATACTCATACAGTCGCTATGTTCCTCTGTAACCCATGATGAGGCCTTGATCTACAATTCTGACTTAATGAGGCTTAAAAAATAGTAATGTTTAGCTACTTGTATTTTCCCTGAATACATAGCAGAAATTTTGAAATTTCAAAATTCACTGTGGGTTCTAGAATATACACTCATTCTCTGGAGTGAAAGCACTTTGTAATTTCCAGTGTCCATAAAATTTCTAGCAGACAATATTAAGTTGGAAGTAATGGTTAATCAGTTCTTTCTTCTTGCTTTTTCTTTAGAAAACAACTTCCGTATAGTTTAATCACAAGTATACATTCTAGGAAACTTTCTCTGAAGGAAGGCTGAAGTGGACTCCTAGCTCAGAAGAAAACCTCATAAGATACAAGCCTGCTGATGAGCTGGACCACTCGTAGATTGCTCATGTGCACTGGGCTTTGGCTATTCCATCAAGATTCCTGTCCCACACAGCAACAGTGTAGGATACAAGGAGGATCAGGGACGTAATCCAAAGAAATAGGCAAGAACTTCTGCCTAAGTAAAAGGACGGATCCCCTTACTCTTTCTGGGACTCGATTAGTCTAGTACATAACTAAGAATGAAGATCAGCCTTTTGACATACTGTTTTGCTTTCAGCACTTGAGAACACAGAGATAAGAAACATGCCTGGTCTTTCCGTCATACGTTTGATTTACTGTTGGGTTTATTTTCTTATCAAGCAAGGACTTGGTCTAATAATTAAAATGCAGAAAAATGCTTAATTCAGATGTTTTTGTTGTACTCTTCTAGTAGTTGAGACTGAACAAATGACCCAAAATTCCCCACATTTTCCTATCTACCAAAATAGTTTCCAAGTTTATACCTAGTCTCTGCTCCCTCTGAGGGGTCTCCCAGCTGCCAGAACTCTGCTGAACAGCGGAAAACTGTTTACAGAAAAGGCTCACTAAGGAGGTCAAGTGAGTACAATCAAGTCTTTTTTAGGACAAGCCCAAGTCAACAAGAACTTTCCTTATTCTCTACTTACACTAGAAGAAAGAAGAAAAAATAATCCTAAGGGAAAGAGAAAAGAAATGCACACCATTCAGTAACAAGAAATACTGTAATAATTTAAGTGTGTCTGGACATACAACCTCGCTGATGGAAGGTGATGGTTTGATGTTTGGTGACTATACAGATCTCAGCCGAACTGACTGCTAATGAAATACCTCTGACAGCCTGTGTCCTGGTTCAGCAACTCCATCATATTACAAATTTTGATACCTGGCTACATAATCAGAACTGACCACATTTCCTAATATGAGCTTTACCCTCTTGAGCCCACTGTACTCCCCTCTCAGCTCTTCATATTCCTTGCCAAAAAAAAAAAAAAAAAAAAAAAAAAAAGCTCTCTCTGTAGCCATATTTCCATAAAAACTTAAGTTTAATAGTATGAATAAAAACACAAAGCAAGCTTCTCATCATTAATGACAGCCAACATTGAGCATGCACTAAATGCTGGACACTCTTCTGTGCTATTTGCATATATCATTTCCTTAATTTTTACAACAACACTATATGATAACTACTATTATTATCCCCATGTCATAGGTGAGGAAACTGAAGCACAGACATATTACATGGCTTGTCCAAGGTCACACAGCAAGCAAACAGGTAAAATCCAAGTTTTGAAGCACAATACTTACCATACAATAACAAAGTTACTCAATGTATTTGAATACCATATTGGGTGACGTATTTCTAAAAGGGAGAACCCACACCTGCAAGCATTCATTGAGGAGGCAAATAGGTGGACAAAGAAGCGGGAAATAACTGAAAAGCAGTTGCTTAGATCTTAGCACGGCCAAGGACCACCATGACTTGTAACAGCAAAACAAGTTGGGAAGGAATCAAAATGTGCCATATCTGAAGATTAGTTAAATTAATTTTGGCATAGCTATGTACATAGTTAAGCAGCAATTTAAGTGATGGCGAAGTTGTGTACTTATTGACATTAAAAACACTCATACTATATATGGATAGCTTAACGATGAATCCCTCTGCAGGGATTCTGCAAGTACACTGTAACACATATAAGAAGACTGAAGAGACAAAAAGGAAGGAAAGGCAGGAGGGAAGGGAGAGAGGGAGGGAGGGAAGGGAGCAGATCAGCAGTCCTGAAATTTTTGACCAGCTAGTTGTCTTTGGCTCTAGCCAACATCTAACATTCATCATCTCCTTGTGAGAAAAGAGACCAGCGACCCAAGCTAACCTCACTCTTCTTCAATATTTTTATGATTATGTTATGTTTAACTGTTTTTTAAAATAAGTTCATCATTTATACATTGAGTCATTGAGTGTGATTAAGATGTTCTCATGATTCTCAAATAATCTTTGTAAAAAAGAAATTATGAACATGTTCCTGTCAGCAGTAGGTTCTAGAAATGGGCTAGAAACCATATCTCTATGGCACTGGTTGTGGGAAAGTTGGGAGAAAAGAACGGGATATAGAAACAAGAGCAAACCTAACCCAGGGCATGGAAACACTGGCTGTTTCCAAATAACTGGGACAGCAATTGGAGGTGTGCCCTGGGAGTGGGAGGGGAGCCTGGTGCTGTAACTGAGGCAAAGATAACAGAAGCATGCAGCAACACAGTGTTATTCTAGATAATTTACTATCAATGAGGCTCAGGGGATGAAAAGCAATGGGACTGCATCCTCTGATATAAAGCTGGAAATAGTGAGGGGGAAGAAAAATACCCCAGTTGGTGGGGCAGGGCTTCCCTGTGGTAGAACCATGGAAATTGGTATTTCAGAGCTGATGGTTCTTAGCTCAACTGTCTCCTCACTGGGAGAGGATTTGACAGCTCATTCCAGAGAGCTAGAAAGGAGTTCTGATTTACAAAACTAGCTTGTATTAATTATACCAAATACATATCAAAATCTGCCTCACTGCTCTCAATCATTTTGCCATTTAAAGATGGCTCCATTGAGGGTGAGTTGTCTCTGACAGGGTTAAACATGGGGATACTGACAAACCAAAGCTACATATTACCTGAGCAAAGATTGGGAAAAGAATGGGAAATAGTGATAAAGATATAAAAGGATATAAAGAATTCTTTTCTATGGCTGAACAATACTCCATTGTGTACATACACCACATTTTCTTCATCCATTCATCTGTTGATGGACACCTAGGCTGATTTCGTATCTTGGCTCTTGTGAAGAGCACTGCAATAAATATGGGAGTGCAGATATCTCTTCCATATACGATTTTCCTTTCTTTTGGATATATACCCAGTAGTGGGATTGCTGGATCGTACAGCAGTTCTAGTTTTAGTTTTTGGAGGAAACTCCATACTGAAATCCTATCATTTGCAACAACATATTTAGAAATGGAGGATATTATGTTAAGTGAAATAAGCCAGGCACAGAAAGACAAATGTCACATGTTGTCACTCACACGTGGGAGCTAAATAAAAAATTAACTCATGGAGATAAAGAATAGAATAACAGTTTTCAGAGGCTGGGAAGAGTAATGGGGAGGGAGGGGACAAACAGAGGATGGTTAATGGGTACAAAAATATAATTAGAAGGAATAAGATCCAGTATTCAGTGGCACAATGGGGTGACTACAGTTAACAATAATTTATTATATATTTCAAAGTAACTAAAAGAGTGGAATTGGAATGTTCCTAACACAAATAAATGATAAATGCTTGAGGCAATGGATATTCCAATTCCTCTGATTTGATTATTACACATTATATGTTTGTATCAAAATATCACATGTCCCATAAATATGTACAATATGTATCCATAATATTAAAAATTTTAAAGACTTTAGAAAGTATAAAAGGAAACTTGATAACTATTAACTTAAAGGAATATGATAACTAAATGAGAGAATAGCTACACAATAAAAAAATGGATTGTGGTAGCATAAGAAATATGGCAGAATGATTGGTTTCAATGATCTTCGTTCATCAACCCTCTGTGGGTTAAAACTTTCTCATTTGTAAAATGTGTAAAATAATACCATCTTTACACTGTAAGCTTTATGAAATCAGATAATGCAAGGAACAAAGAGAGGATAACGCCTGGCCTATTAAGGCTTTGCTATTCAACTGGACCAACTTTATAGGAATTGGCTGTGAGACTTTTGAAAATATAGAATTTTCGACTCCATCCTAGACCTCCTGAGTCAGAATCTACATTTAACAACATTCCCAGGTGATATGCATACAAACCAATGTTAAGAAGCATTGCAATGAGGCAACTGGTTATTGAATGTTGACACAAGAATACATAAACATGTTTTCAGTTTGGAACACCAAACAAAGATGTAACCGGAAATGTTCTGCGAAGGAGGAACTAACATCCCTTGATAGTCAACCATGTCCTGAACACTGCGCTAGTGACTTTACACGTGTTTTCTTATTTAAGTGGAAAAAAAGCCCTTTAGGGACTATCATAGTTTGGTTCTCTTTATACCTGTCTTGTCCCAGTTATTTCATTTTTACATTCATTCAATATCCATTACAAAATGTCAGGTACTTTCACATATATTTTGTTATTCATCTGTACCATAGGCCTATAAATTATGATCACTCTTTCACAGATGGGAATAGGAAAGCTAAGAGAAGTTCAGTAACTTGCATATTGTCACTAAGGTAGGAAATTGAAACACTGAGATTTGAAAACAATTGTTTTGACTCAAGAATCCCCACTCTTTGCATTCATACTACAAAGACTCTCAGTCAATTCAAAAAAGTGTTTTCCACATGCCATAATCTGACATACATTTGTATTTTCAATTTAGAATCTTCCTGTGAACTTTTAACCAGGAAAGATGCAAACAACATAGTTAATGAGAATATCAAATAAACATAATGAGATCATCAAATAAAGAGTAAATGGTCTGCCATATTTTAAAAAAAGAGAGTTTTTAACAGGCTGAAATGGTAGGGGGCAAAGGATGGGCTTCTTTTTGGGATGTGGCCCTTTAAAAACATACAGTATTGAGATAGCAAGTAATGCACAAAAGGAAAGTTCAGATAACAGTAAATTCACAATTATTATTAACTACATAACTACATAATCCACCAAGGACGTGAAAAGCTGAAGGCTGAGGTTGTGCCAATAGGACTACGACCAAAGGAAACTATACAAAAATTTTTCAGGGTCATTAGTTTCATGTTTGCTTTTTCTGAGATTCTGCTGAAAGCATCATTCCCAATTGACTTAAAAGTAGTCACTTCAAGAGTTTTTCCTTTTACAGTTTCCTGGTCTGTGACAGGTATTATATACATTATACGCTCCCCTAGCCCCAACCAGTGAGTGAAAGACATGGACCCTTACATGCGAGGAATCGAGTTCAATGTCAGCAACTCTGTTGGAATGAGCTCTTTTTAATAACAGTAGGGGGCCAGAAGGTTCACGGTTTTGGTGATGCAGAGGAAATTCCTATAGTTTTCCTTCTATAGGGTAAATTCATCTTAGTAATGCATATTTCCTTCCACCACAAAAGCACAGTCATGTAGTACCTCAAATGTAGAAATGCACAACTTCTTGATACTTTTAGTGATTTGAAATAGCAAATGTGAAACATCAAAATTAAAATCCAGACTGGTTTGCCTTTTTAATGGTGAAGATATGGCCTATTTATAGGCGCATGTACACATCCATGGCCAGGTACTTCTGTTTACAGAATTTCAAAAACTATTCTGAAATAATTTTTAAATAAACCAAGACAACTTTAAAGACACTAAGGTATATTTTACAAGGTCCTTTAAATGCGATGATGAAGCGTTTTGAAAAGTTATACAATTGATTTTGTTTTTGTCAATCCAGATTTCCATATATCCAATTTACTTAAAGGCATATATATCTTATGACTAAACATTTTAACTTCAGTAGGTATAGACGGGCTCAGGAGTCTAGAACAAATGTAAATAAGAGACGAAAATAGCTGGCCTGGCTGAGGAGAAGCAGAGGCTGGGCCACAGGCAATGCTGCCCCCAGGGACCTTCAGTGGGATATGAGAAGTATTTGAGACTCTCACCACCAAACTCCCACCACTTCTGCAGGAGGCCAAGGACAGCGTGCTTGACCTCAAGCTGGCAGCTGACACCCTATCTGTGTGCCAGAAACCGCAAGTTTACAGCATTACCAATGTATTGGAAGGCATAGGGCTAATGGAGTAAAAAATCCAAGAACAGCATCAGTGGAAAGGCATGGGGTCTGGCTGCAATAGGGCTGGAGATTGCAGACAAGCTGACTGAGCTCAAGGCAGAGATCAAGGAACTGCAGCAGCAGGAGCAAAAATTGGACCAGGTGTGGGGGAAGCAGAACATCTGGAACATCATAGCTGCTTGGCCTATGTGACTCATGAGGACATTGGTAGAGGCTTTGCTGGAGACACCCTCCTGCCATACTGGCCATACAGACCCTGTCGGGTACCAGTCTACAGATGCCCATCCCAGAAGTCCCCAGTGGGCAACAGTATGAGATTCACCTGAACAGCCTGAGTGGCCCCTTCAAGGCTGGTGAACAAGGAGGTATGGAGCTCACTGCCTGTGGCTGTGCCTATGCCAACACCTTCCAGAGCCCACCTGCTGTCTCTAGCCCTCCATCTCTGCCTGAGCCTTCCCTGTTCCATCTCCAGGAAACTTCACATGCAAGTAGGACTCAGTTGACCACCGCTTACCTCTGACCCTGACAGCTCCAGAGCCCGGTGGTGAGCTGAGCTCACTCTCACTGGACTGGCAGCATGAGACACTCACCCCTTGTAGTCTTCTCTGCTGGATAGCAGCAGCAGCAGCAATGATGCCAATGCATCAGAACCCAACCCCTCTATCTCCTTTGAACCCCTCAAGGCAGACCCTACAGGCATTCTGGAACTCCCTGAACAGTTGTCACTCTTGGATCTCACACGAGAACATATGAGCTCAGAGCTGCTGGAGGTGTTGATGTTCTCAGAAGTATTCTCCCTCCTCCTCCATCTTTCTCCATCTGCCAAGACCATGGTTACACCTACAACCTGGATGAGTAAGGGTGTCTGTGACCTCTTTGATGTGTCTATTCTCAGCCTCTGAGTGACAGGGACATGTCCTGTGTGGCTGGGACATAGACTGTCTGACCTAGAGGCTGCCTGGGGACAACCCCCACCCCATCACTACACAGCCTGAGAGCCACAGACTCCTGACTTCCCCCAGCCGCCCTCACTGCACGGTTCTGGCCACAAATCCCACTCCTGCACCAGCACCTGTACTGTCTTAGAGAGCAGAGGAAAGCTCAGCCCCCTGCACCACGGAGCCAAAGTGTTTGCCTCTCCTTTTCTAGGGCTTTCCCCACCTCATGTCCTCCTGGAGTCCTCCCCAGGCCCAGTTTGTCTGACACCTAGTGGCACAGAACCTAGGACCCACATTCCACCTCCCAGGGCAGCTTGTCCAGCCCAATACCCTGCTCCGGCCATGCCCCTCCCCCGTACCCAGATGGCAGGGGAACTGGATGCTGGCCAGCATCACCCCAGCCTCTTTTGCTGCCCCCCATCCTCTGGCCTTACGGCTCCTCCCGGACCTCTCGTGTATGCCACTCTACTGGGCCCTCAGCCCCGTGTACCTGTAGTGGGTAGGAGTAGGGGTGGGGGAGGGTGCTAACAGAACGGAACAGAGGTCTCTAGCTAGGACTCTGGGTGGCTCAGTCCCTGAGGACTGGCCTAACCTCTCACTGTCCCATAGCCTCCCACTTATTTCCATTTATTCATTTACCTTTATTTAGAGTCATTTGCAGAGAGTTAGAAAGATTGACAGTAATGAGGACGGGTGCAGTGGCTCATACCTGTAATCCCAGCACTTTGGGAGGCCGAGGCAGGTGGATCATTTGAGGTCAGGAGTTCGAGACCAGCCTGGCCAACATGGTGAAACCCTGTCTCTACTAAAAATACAAAAATTAGCCGGGTGGTAGCAGTGCACACCTGTAATCCCAGCTACTTGGGAAGCTGAGGCAGGAGAATCACCTGAGCCTGGGAGGCAGAGATTGCCATCAGCCAAGATCACCCCACTGCAAGATCACCTCCAGCCTGGGAGACAGAGTGAGACCTTGTCTCAAAAAAAAAAAAAAAAAGATTTATAGTAATGAATTATGATTTATAGATTTATAGTAATAAATGAATTATGAATTCTTATATAAAGATTATTTTTATACTTTCTGCAGCAAAAGGAAATTGTAATATTTGTACATGTCCAAGTGGGTAAAGATCATGCCTACGGCTAAAAAACAAGAGAGAAGAAAATTAGATAAATTAATCAATCCATAGATACTAATAATTCCCTCTTTAAATTCTACATGTATTTTTTGAAATTCTTGTTTTCTGTAGGCAAACACTATGGTGATTGTGTTTAATGTTAACACGAGTACACTCATCTACATAAGTCTATAATAAGTAAGAAACTGACTTACAGGAAAGAGAATGGTGGTGGGGTGGGAGTGGAGAAGGGAGTCAGTGAGCAGGAGATCTAGAGGCAGGAAAATGTGGAAGATAAGCCACATTCAGGAAGGGAGCAATGACAGTCAACAGAAACAAGGTTTTAGAAAATAGAAGAGGCCTATCATCATGATGAAGGCTGAATGAGCTGTGAAAGAGAAGTTAAACTGGCTTCACAGCTGACAAAAGAGTAGTGGAGAGATAGCTACCTAGGGAAAGGACTGGGAAAAGAGGCAAATCTGAGACTGTCGAGAAGCCACCAAGGCAGTCCCTCTGACCAGAACAGGGGCCAGAGATCAAGTCTGAGGATCAAGGAATGAGAGGCAAGATGGCAGGTGGGAGAACAAGGTTAGGAAGGTGGGAAGGAGTGGAGAGAAAGGCCTCAAGTGGATAAAACTAGAGCACACCTTTGGGAAAGAAGTTTATTGGGAAATTTGGGAGAATAAGGGCCAGCTGGAAATGGGTTGGCCCTATCAAAGTTATTTCTCTCCATGGTTAAAGTTTCCAAACTATGGAGTTTCCTGACAGTTCATTAATTTGATGGAGTAATGGAAGCTTTACCCATCCTTTGCTCCAAATCTCTGAATTTTTTTTTCTATGGTTCTGTCTTCTATGAAATTAAATTTGTAGACAACATTGAAGTTTAGAAATATACATTTTTTTCAGCTGGTTCCTTTGAAATTTTAAATAACAGCCTTGGTTTATATATGAAAATGCAGAACATACATATATATGTGCATATACATTTGCATATATGTATATGATTATATACATAGATATAAAATTAACAGAAAACTTGTTAAAGTTTTAAAAGACATATTAAAAGGATTTTGTTATGTAAAAATGCAAAGTAAATCCTTGAGGGTATGTTTCCATTTGATAAAAAATAATTTATTTTATCCTGTCATATGGAAAACAGCATATAGCTCTTTGGAAACGTGTTCATGTAATATTAAATCTAAAGCAAGTGTATGTAAATTGAGTCACACATTATCATTGAGTTCTGCATTAATTGAAGATAGGTTTACAAGGTAAAGACAGATCTTAGGATGCAATAACACCATGATAAAAAGTATTGAAAACTTAAGTGTTTAAAAGAAAATGACCATGAAATTGTTAAAACAATGATGCAGGGCCTACATAAAGGAAAAGTGCAAATTTAGAGAGCGAATAAAGAGGACAAGAACACACTGAGTTTTAGTATGTTCCTGAATGGGAAAATGCAGGATTGGAATCTCTCCTTTAATTTAACAATAAAAAGTAAACCTAATAGAAGTCCCACTGCAATTTTTTTTCCAGAAAAAAATGCCCATACAGAGACAACTCACAAAATTCTGTATACATTTTTTGGATGGAGGGGTCTACAAATCCTCAAAAGTCAATAAATGGACGTTTGTATAGAAAGCCCATAGAACTTCTGTTGGAGGTGTACACAGATATAGATACAGAAAGATGTCACAATTAAATGAAAAACACAAGTTAAAAAACAGCAAATAAAGGATGAGTCCATTTTTATTAAAATATATATTTATATGTATTCATTAAAAATTTTGAAGGATTACAACCAGTAATAATACTTATCTTTGAGTGGTGAAATCACAAGTGATTTCTATTCCCCCCCCTTTTTTTTTTTTGCCAATGATCACTTTTGTACAATGAATGCAAACTGTTTACAAAATAAAAATTTATAAAACTCTCACAACTCTCAGAGCAAAATTTTAAAAACTCAAAAGGTAAAATTCTAAAATATATTATATATTATAAAAATATATAATTTATAACTTTTCAAGTTACTTTACTTAAGCTACAGGAGAGAGCTATACCATGCTTGCTGTTAGGTTCTTGAAATGAACTCCACAGTGAAAACCCAAAGCTGTTCCTTCTGTTGCTTCCAGACGGGTTTGATTTGTTGATATGATCTAATTACTTATTTTATGGTCCTGCTTACAGTGGTTGGTGACTATTTCTGCGTTTGTTTATCCATCCTTTGTGCAGGCTATCAGGAACCAGGTGTTAGGCATTGATGTAATTTATTATTTCCATAAGTGCACATTTTCACACTGTGGGTTTTCTTTAAGTGGTAGAACCCATATAAAACTGTAATTAGAATAAACATTTGTTTCAGGAAGTCTTAAAAATATCCAGCTCTACACATACAAAAAGTTTTTCTGTGAAAAGCATACTGGGGAAAGCAAGGGAGAAATACAAATATTCTTGGTTGTGACCAAGGGTTCCATTCTTTGTTTTACAGAATTTCCTGGAGCTCACAAAACCCAAAGAGCAAGGAACATTAACACTGAGAAAGCATTAAATAACGGGAAGAATAAAACAGTATGTTCGTGTTTTCACACTCAAAACTTTCTAATTTAGACGCAAGTACTTGGACTTCTGATGAAAGAGCTGTCTAGGCCAAAAGAATCCAACATATCAGCCATAGTCCAACAAATGGAATTGCCATTTACGCCTCATCCTTTTTAAATTTGCTTTCGCTATGCATTCATTTGGTCTATTAGAACCCAAAACACTTAAACTTTAGGAGAATAAAATAATCATTAAAATACAGAAACAGCCCTGAGATGGAGACAGGCCTTTTTAATCATATGAGATAACTATTTCTTAAGAACTCAAATGCTTCCATAAACTACCCAAGGATAATTAATACAAGCTGTAGACCATGCTTTTAGTTTTGGTTTTAATATCTTCAAAATGTAGTGTCAGGACCAAAAACACTTTGTACCAAAGTGGAGAAATTTCATCTGTAGTGAATTATATTTCATGAATGATTTCAGAGATCTGATTTCTTATAAAATGCAAGACAGTCATTAATGACCTCTGGGATATTTAATCCACAAAGTTTAGGTTATCGCTTTATAGACAGTCATTATTAGAAGCTGGTAAGAAGGAGCTTAGGAATCAAGAGATATGAATTCAGGACTAAGTTAGCAGATAATCTGTCAAATTTTTTTTTTTTAAACTGCCCAATTACTTGGGCCTCTCCTCTTCAGGTGCAGTGAATTAATCATTTGGTAAATACTGATCATGACGAAGGATGTTTCTCAATTCTCAACCACTGGGACATTTTAGAAAAGGACTATATTTGAATTACATGGCTTCTGCAACATGTCCCTACGATGATTGTTTTCCACAGAGAACACAGAAAAAGTGCTTCCTCAGCCCACATTAGCAGCAAACAAAATGAGCTGCGATGGCCAGGTAGGGATTGCAAAGATGAATTAAATTTGCTTAAATTAAATATAGGGCGAGTCTAACAAGACAGGGAACAAAAAATCAATAATATGCTATCTCATCTACATTTATTCAGAGTGTTTATTGACTGCCTATTGTCAACCAGATGTTGGGTATATAAATATGAATAAAACACATCCAAGTTTATCCACCTTAACTTCCCTTGGATTTTGGTCTTTGAAAATCTCTGAGGTTTTGTTAAGTGGTACTTTAAAAAAAAAAAAAAAGGTATAACTGCAAATATCAACTAATTGTTTTTAAGGCAAAACTATTCTTCTAATTATGCAAATAAAAATATAAACTCTGATCATATAAAACAAAGTTAAAATAGCATTGCAAATATTGCATCAGACATATTTATACAAAAAATTATTTGTTGTTTACTTGAAATTCAAATTTAACAAGGCATCTTGTATTTTTAGTTGCTAAATCTGGCCACCCTAAGCTGAAAGCCAGAAAGTCTGCAGGCATTCCATCTTTGAGCAGACCGGTGGGGTGCTCACTGCTGGGGTGTATGGACCCAGCCATGCAGAAGGGCCTCGACAACTGCTCTCAGTCAATAACTCATTCACTAGTAATCAGTTGAAGCTAGGCCCAGTGCTGCTGCTCTTTTCTGAAAGGATAAAACGTACTGCAAGCATTGCCCACAGCATCTAAATGTTTCCCCACTAATAATATACTCCATTTTCAATTGATTTTAAAGCTAAACTGTTTAGAACCCTTAGGGGGCCAGAATTTGTGAAGACTGATTTTCTCAGGCAAGAATCCAACTTGATGGAAATCTTTGTAAGTCACATCACTTCTCTGTATCTGTTTACACATCTTTAAAATAAGGAAGCCAGACTTACGGCTTTGCTCATATTGATTCCTCCATCTGAAATGTTCTCCCTGTCCAGCTTTGCTTTTCTAAATCTTGTCTTGATTCACGAGTCTGCTAAAAGTCATCCCTGATATTCCCAGTCAAAAGTAATTTCTATTCCCTGCAATTACCCCGGCACTTCCCTTGTGACAGGTAGAATTTTGACTTTATATTATAGATATTCACATACTTGTCTCACTTACAAGACTGGAGGTCTCTGAAGCCAGAATCTGTCATTAATTCATCTTTGCAACCCCACCCCTCCATCCCAGCTCACTTTGTTTGCTGCCAATGTTGTGGGCTAAGGAAGTACCTTTTCTGTGTTCTCTGTGGAAAACAGCCTTTTAGTGGTATTTTGCAGAAGTCATTGGCTAAGCATTTTCTGATTCAAGACAGACTCTCTGAAATTTTGTGCTTTGTACTAATCTAAGCACTAGCAAACAGGAGTAGAAATAGCTAAAGCAATGAAAATACTGTTGCATACACTCCTGAGATTGTGTAATTGCAGTAGGAAGTCTCTGCATTATGAAAGGCTGATTGGGGGCACTTACGGACTACACAGATAATCTACCTTTGCAATATAAGCAAGGATCAGCATTCAAATGAGAAAGCATGGCCAGTATGAGTGCAGAGCATACACCTGAGTCAGAAAAGGCAGAACCAGACCATGAAAGAAAAAGTACCTAAGCAAGAGTCACAAGAAACGCTACACTAGTAGAGAATTGGCAGCTAAAACTAGTCCTACACACTAAATTATTACAAATCTAGCTTGTATTGAATATTTATGAAAGTGAGTTTATGTCATAAAGTGCTTTTCAAGACAAGAAAACTGAGAATGTTAAAAGGAGAATATTAAACTCAAACCTTTTTTTTTTTTGAGGTGGAGTCTCACTCCCTCACCCAGGCTGGAGTGCAGTGGTATGATCTCAGCTCACTGCAACTTCCACCTCCTGGGTTCAAGAGATTCTCCTGCCTCCGCCTCCTGAGTAGCTGGGATTACAAGCGCACATCACCACGCCCGGTTAATTTTTTTTGCATTTTCAGTAGAGACAGGGTTTCACCACGTTGGCCAAGCTGGTCTTGAACCCCTGACCGCAAGTGATCTACCTGCCTTGGCCTCCCAAAGTGCTGGGATTACAGGTGTGAGCCACTGCACCCGGCCAACTCAAACCTTTTATGTACAAACATTGTGAAACGTTTACTTTCCTAACTCAGCAAGGAAACATGATGCTTTGGAGTCTCAAAGCATCCCAGCTCAGCCAAGAAAGTTTTGGAAATGTGCCTAGGGAAGCCATGGGCAGGACAGGGTTACCCAGGAAGTCCCCAAAGAGGAACCTGTGTTTATAAGGTTTGGCATGAAGTGATCTCAGGGCTTCTTACCAGCCATCTGAGCTTCTAGTTGTGTAACTGCTCAGTGGAAGCTGCATGAGTAATGTTTCTGTGAAATAAGTGATACTGACTGAAACGAGAAGCCCCCTATGTATCTGCTATTCTTCTTTCGCTGATGACAATGAATGATGAAGCAACAAACTTTGGGAAAGTCAGACACTTGACCCAAAGGGTAGCTAATAAGAAAAATTAGGCTCTGTCCTGTGTTTCTTAGTAACAACCTCATAGGTTAGTGGCCCCATGATTACTTGAACTGTGAGGAATTTCATTACTGGCATGAACACATGAGTTTTATCAGCTGTGGTTACTTCTACATAAACTGTCTGATATTAAAACAAGCACTGGTTAATATACTTCTAACACACCAAAAATGAGTCAAAGACAGTGGGTGGATATTTACTTTATGCACCTATTCTCTGTCTTAGTAGAAGTAAGTCTTTAGAATGAAAAGGGTGATACGTTTCTCTACCAGAGGAGACAAGAGTCCTTTTCTTGCCTACTATTGGATATCCCAGAAAATATCATTTCTATATGACATACTCAGAATGAGGGAACAACAGTGAAGAAAATCCAGCATTCCAGACAGGCCTTAGTTTCTGATACTGAACAACACCCGCCAATTCTAGAATACTGCTTGCATTTTGCCACATAAACTCCTTAGAAGGATTTAAATTTATTTATTTATTTATTTATTTTGAGACGGAGTCCCGCTGTGTGGCCCAGGGTGGAGTGCAGTGGCCAGATCTCAGCTCACTGCAAGCTCCGCCTCCCGGGTTTTTACGCCATTCTCCTGCCTCAGCCTCCCGAGTAGCCGGGACTACAGGCGCCCGCCACCTCGCCCGGCTAGTTTTTTGTATTATTATTTAGTAGAGACGGGGTTTCACCGTGTTAGCCAGGATGGTCTCGAACTCCTGACCTCGTGATCCGCCCGTCTCGGCCTCCCAAAGTGCTGGGATTACAGGCTTGAGCCACCGCGCCCGGCCGAGGATTTAAATTTAAGTTACCACTGTAAACCTCACACCTTTATGGCTCAGGAGTCACAAAAAAGCAGATTTGGAGACAGACCAAACAGGATTCAAATTCTGACTATGCATCTGGTTAGCTGAATGTTATTTGCCTCATGAAGTTACTGGGAAAATTAGATTAGACTATGTATATAAAATGTCTAATATAAAATGTCTAATCCAATGCCTACTGGCAAACGCTCAATAAATGGCATTTATTTATACCATAATTATTAACATTTGCTGAATGATTTGATTATAACATGAAAAACATTATGAGGTAGAGAATATTTCATGTCTGTGCTTTAATATAATTTTAAATATCTTCATTTTGCCTGATCATAAAGTAATGCATGTTCATTGCAAAAAGTTTAGAAAATAGAGAAGACAGGCTGGGCGCAGTGGCTTACACCTGTTGTAATCGTAGCACTTTGGGAGCGCAAGGTGGGTGGATCACTTGAGGTCAGGAGTTTGAGACCAGCCTGGCCAATATGGTGAAACCCCATCTCTACCAAAAATACAAAAATAAGCCAGGTGCAGTGGTGCACACCTGTAGTCCCTGCTACTAGGAAGGCTGAGGCAGAAGAATCGCTTGAACCCAGGAAGTGGAAGTTTCAGTGAGATTGCACCACTGCACTACAGCCTGGGTGATCGAGTGAGGCCCTGCTGCAAAAAGAAGAAAAGAAAAGAAAATTTAGAGGACAAAAGATTACTCCACCCTGGAACCCAGAGATAATACTGTAAACTTTTGGTGTTTATCTTTCCAGACTTGTTTGCAAACACACATACACACATATATTTATCATCTATGTACATAGCATATACATACATGTGTATTTTTCATCACAAAAGTGAGATCATAATGTAATATTTTATAAAACTAACAGTATAGTTTGGACATATTCCCAGATCAATATGTAGATACATGTGTATATACTTAGATAAACATGCATATTATTTATATATGTATGTCTTCATTGACATGGATAACGGTTGCATTATGTTCCATAAATGTGCCATAACCCAATTCTCTATTATACATGGTTTGTGACAAATATCTTTGTACCTGTGTCCTTAGGGACAAATTTCTAGGAGTAAAATTGCTGGACCTGAAAGCATACCCAGTGAAAGAGTTTGTATAAATGCTTTTCAGGGCTGCCCAGTAAGTGGTAACATGCTAAAAATTTTATATAGGACTTGCCCCAGGCCTCAGGAACAGGCTTCCCTGTCTGTCACTGTCCCATTCACTCCACTAGCTGTGTAAGAGCTCATCATACCCTCACCAACTCAGGGTATCATCACATTTTTCATTTTTGCCAATAAGGTTGGCCAAAAATTGCACCTCATTTTAATTTGCATTTCTTTGATAATTAACCAGCTGTTTCTTGATGGTTGCTTGCTTTCTCCAAACTTAGAGGAAAAGTTAGACTATCAGGGAACACAAGAAAAAGTGACATGCAGGAAAAAGAGGAAACATGTGGCTGCAAATTTCAATTTGGGGTTTCAGACTAAATAGAAAAGCAAGTATACAGTCCTGTACTCTGCCCAACACATGCTAGTTGACTGATCTAGAAAGCACACTGATGAGCAAAGCAGGTGAGAAGCTCTTATAGTAGGAGGTGGGCTCATGAAAAAGAAGGGGAAATCTGATTTCTCCAGGAAATTGTGGAAATGATACAACAGGCAGTAGCTACCTTGATTGTAATAATGACAAAGTTTTGAGGATGTGGCAAAAGTCATAAGTATGCTCAGTTAATGATAAACACAGTGGGAACCAGTGGGGAAATTGGGTTTGAAGGATGGGAATGAGAATAAAGAGTACTTTGAGGAATAGAACAGAAAAATATGCAGTCTTAAGTAATCACTGAGTTTAGCTTCTTAGAGTTAGGTTTCTAGAACTAGGACAAATTATTTGCTAGGCCAATCAGGGCAGGCTGAGACCAGTCCTTGGGCTGTCTTGGGGAATGTTTGTCTTTTTGCCTGTAAGGATACAAAGGCAGGCAATACAGCCAAGCTTCTACAAAAGAGCCTGTGAACACCAGAGGGGAAGGTGAATGCTCAAGCTAGGGTTAATATGAAGAGGACATGAGAGATAGTTTCATGAGGTATCTTATATTTTATCTTGGTGTGCTTTTGCTGTAAGTTGGATGTATACTGTGGACACAAATTCACGTGCTAGTTGGGGTCAATGCTCCGATATGTTGTGCCCAACTAGAAGGCTCTGCCAAACTACCATTTTTTAATAGGTGTAAAATTTAAAAGAAGTAGAATTTATCCCAATGCTTAGCTGAATAGGAAGATAATACCATTTCACAGACCAATGAATAACACGAATTATTCTTGTTCCATTTGGAAGCATTGTCTACTTTATCAGCACTAGGAAATCCTATACTGGGGTTCCTTAACAAAATGAAAACTTTGGATTTTTCTTACAAGTTCTCAGATCTTTATCTGAATGTCAGAGGGACAAGTATCCATAGGGTACTGAGAAGAGAGCTAAAGAATAAAAGCAAAAATGTCTAATTCTAGACTTGGTGGCAGTTCTGAGACAGCATAGGTTTGCTTTGACGTTGCCTATGGACAATTCTTAAAACATGTCGTTTATTTTCATTTTATTTTTTAAAACTTGATCTATACAGACAGTTATTTGGATAATTTTCTTTCATTAAGTTCTTTGTGCTCCTGATCTTTATTGCTCATTTTTTATATAGTCATTTACTTGTCTTAATTTTAATTTTAATTTTTCTCAATAGCAGAAGCCATGCTTACTCATACGGTTTTTCTAGGTAGGCACCAGGCTTTGTGATGCTTCTGCTTCTTTGACAGCTCTAACAAAGTACTGCTGGTGCCCAATAATCCTCAGGGACTGATAATTAAAGCCCCAGGACAGATCCAAATCTCTATTTTTCACAAGCCCAAGGAATCAAATAGGAGGAGAAATCTCAATACCTCCTCTTCCAAGTCTCAGGGTATGAACCTAAGACAAACTGTTCTCTCTGAAATCTCTTTAGCCTACAGGTTTGTAAGCAAATGAGATAAATGAGAAGATACACCCAAAGGTTAAGTTCTTCACTCAAACAAAAATTTGGCACCACCTCCTACCTCAAAACGAAGGAAAACAAAACAAGCAAGCAAACGAAATTCTTCTCACTATCAACAATAACAACAAATCTCAATTCATCTTGTCCATTTATAAGACTGTGTGATATTCACAATTTCATAAAACATTTGAGTACTTTTAGTACAACTATTATACAGATGTTGAAATGCTAAATTCAGAAAATGGAAAACAGGAGGTTTCATTGACATGTCCAGTTTTGAAAGAACGGAGAGTTCAAAATAAACAACTAGGCAGTACCTGAAAGAAGCATTAAGGTATTAAAATAAAGTATCCCTGCTGAACTTCTACAGGGAGATGCAGAGAATTCCAACTGGCATGAATCCTGAAGAAGAGGGTGAAAGAGAAAACAGGGGCCTGGATTCCACATCTCGATGTTGGACATAACATTTACAAGTCCCCTGTAAAGTCATCTAGGGGAAAAAGTCTTTGCCAGCCTCACTCAAGCCCAAAGTGGCTGTCTGTCTTTCACTTCTGGCATGTTTCTCATGCACTCAGATATGAGTATGGGCATATACATGTGGCTTTCTTCTTCCTGTCTGTCTGTATCTTTTAGAAAGTCTACAATGAGTACATATTACTTGTCCACTTATATATATTACATCATATAAATATACAGACATTTGCAAATTTTTTTAGAAAATCATCACTTTATTTTAAATAAAATGTAATGTTTATGCATCAGCTCTTTTTATGATTCAGGCTGCTAATTTACTTTTGAATTTCCAAATATCTTAAAGGTTTTGGCAAACATCTCCTATTCAGGGAGTGTGTGGAACTCTGTTATGGTTAAGAGTGTGGACAGTAAGATGCAAAGCAAATAGCTCCAGTTTGGAAGCATTTTATGCACATACCATTCTGGCAATTTATAGTTTTTGTTTTGTTTAGCCTTTTAGATATACAGTCTTATATCAACTGTCTAAGAAAATTACCACTTTGAAATAACTAACAATATACAATATTATAGTCCAAATATACAAAAATAATACAAATATTAATGATGAAAATAATTTGAAGATTCAAGAAGCAGATGTAATTTAGATTTCAAAACCAACTACATATAATGCACAATAAGTTGGTATATGCCAAGGGAGAAACATTTGTTTTTAATTAGCTGTGAAATTTAGTATAAAAGTAGAGTAAGAAAAACATTTTTTTCCCAAGGTTCATTTATTAAATGAAACAATTTTTTTTCTGTCACTTGGAGGTGTAAAATCAGCAAGTGACATTAATTCTTTTAAGAATGACCTTTAATTTTCTGTAGAAATTTTAGTAAATACAGCCAGGTAAAAATAACAACAACAACAAAAAAATCACTTGTAATCCCAGTAACAATTTTATAGTTTTTTCTTCTGGCACTTTTTCTTCCTGTGTGCATGCATGAGTGTATGTTCTAAAGAGAGACATTAAAACATGATTTGCTTGTTTTCCAGTAGAGAAGCTTGAAAAGACATCTATAAATGAAATAGATTCTTCAGCAATAATAAAAATTGTATCAAGGAATCGTAGTAATAGTAACAGTTAACAATGATGGGGCGCTTGTGGGCCAGGCATTGTGTTCAGTACATAACACGAATTATCCTGTCAATCCTCCTAAGAGCCTTAGATGTGGGTGCCATTACTACTCTCACACAGAAGATAAGTAACAGATGCATGGAGATGATATAATTGCTCATGTATGATGAAAAGATTGAGGACTACAGAATAGGCATGACCATCTTAAGATAGCTAGTCTCCTTAGACTAGGAGAGTCAAGATAAGAATTCAAGCCTCTTAACTCTAAGTCCATCTATATAAAAGTTCCCTGCCTGATCTTAGTGACTAAACAGCTCAGAAAATACTTGTGGCAAAATTCTGAATATTTCCGGTAATTCCTCAGTCATTCATCCTCAAGAGCTGAAATCCACAAGGCCTAGCCCCCAGTGGATACTAAATCAATGATACAGAAGTGATTTCTATCAACAGAGGCTGGTCCTGGGGACCCCGAGTAGAGAGCCATGTGATTTGAAATGAACGGTTCATGAAAGAAGCCAGAGGGGACCTGAGGGCCAGGCAGAGTATTCATTAATTCATGCAACAAATATTTACTGAGAGACCATGTGCCAGGTACTGCTTTAGGTTCTGGGGCAGGCACCGTGGTGAACAACTTAGACAAAGTCCCAGTCCTCATCCAGTGAAGCAAGGAGAGATTGACAAAGGACAATGAAACATATTCCTGCTGCTATAAAGGAAAATAACTCTGTATACAAAGGGTAACAAGTGACAGGGGAAGGTATATTCTAGATAAAGTGGCCCAGGAAGGTCTTTCTGATATGTGACATTTGAGCAAGGAAGTGAGGAGGGCATTTTCAGAGAGAAATGGTGAGGAGACTAGAATGAAAGAGATGTTTGCAGGGAATGAGGTCTTAGCAGTTGACACAAGCTAGGCCATCTGGGGCCTTTGCAATTGGGGCCTGGGTCATGGGAGGGGTTCTGAATAGTGAGGTGTAGTTAATATCATTTGAACAGTTTCACCCATAATTACAAGAAATTAGGCACAAGCTTTCCTGAGATTTTTCATTTTCTTTTTTTTTTTTTTTTTTTTTTTGAGATGGAGTCTTGCTCTTGTTGCCCAGGCTGGAGTGCATTGGCACAACCTCGGATCACTGCAACCTCCGCCTCCCGGGTTTAAGTGATTCTCCTGTCTCAGCCTCCCGAGTAGCTGGGATTACAGACACCCTTCATCATGCCCGGCTAATTTTTGTATTTTTAGTAGAGACGGGGTTTCACCATGTTGGCCAGCCAGGTCTTGAACTCCTGACCTCAGGTGATCCACCCACCTCGGCCTCCCAAAGTGCTGGGATTACAGGCGTGAGCCACCACGCCCGGCCAAGATTTTTCATTTTCTAATGAGCAGTCTATATAGGACAGAGTTCAGTCGTGTTTCAAACAATCTTCAATAGATTGTTCAGACTCTTTTGTAGGCCTTTCTCTCTCTCTCTCCTTCTCTCTCTCTCTCCACTCTCTATCTCTAGGTCTACTTCTCATCCTTGAGGTACATAGTTTCCTGAAATCCACTCCTCCTACCTTTACAGTGAAGATTCTTGCAGACTGCAATCTAGAGGGCTTATCATGCCATATAACTTGTGGAGGATGAGTCATGATTTTGAAATGTTTTTAATAGTGGGTTTATAACTAAAACCACTTTGGAGGCCAGTAACAATAAACTGAATATAAAAAGGATAAAGCACTATTGGTCCAAAATTAAGTATTGACAAGAGACTGTCCCTAAAAGACTGGTTTGGTATCTAATTTTCACTAGGACTATATTAACTCAAATACTGCAGAATATTTATTTATTTTATTTGTTTGTTTCTTTTCATTTTAAAAATAGCCTGAGGATCACATTGCAAGACATATAGTCATTGGGATGGTATATCTCAAATTATATGAGATGGTCTTAAAAAATTATTCTGTCTTATGTTTTTTGGAATAAGTTATCAAATTTTAGGCTCAAGAGAGCCACTATACCTGTAGTTGAAATTTGTTCAACTTCAAACATATTGAGGAACAAAATCAAATTAAACTTTTATTAGATTAGCCAATAAAAAATTTGAATTGCAACTTGAGTATGGTGGAGATGGCTTCTCCTAGAGTCACGTTTAAATGCTAACTTTCAAAGGATGAGAGCATTGATGGGTGTTTTGTATGTCACTTCCTATATGAAGTCTTTTCTCTCTGTTTCCTGCCCTTCACAGAACACTCCTCCTCCTCCATCTCTACCAGCTGTCTATCACAGCAGGTGGGCATCAGCAATGAGCATGTGTGTCTGGATATCTCACCCTCTCTGTGGCACACCACCCTCCTGCAGGATTATTTAATTTGTCTCTGAGCCTCCCAGCTCCTAACACAGTGTCCAACATCGTCCTGTTAGTACTCAATCAGTATTTATCCACTGGAAAAAATGAATACAGGTATAAATTTGTTTGATAAATGAGCGTTTAAGACTCTTCCTTTAGGCATATTTATTTGCACTTAAATAGAAAGCTTGGACATCAATGAAGCTTTTATTAGTACAAATATGTTCTTTTGAAACAAATTCTATGTGGGTTTTATAACACTATGCATTTGGTTTTAAACTATATTTAGTCTTAAATTATTTAATGTTATAATTACTTTTTAAAAGAAATGCCCCAAACAGATTGGATTTGGAGTATGAGAAAAAGGACAGAACCACAGGAGACTTCTAACTTTCTGGCTTGGGCAACAGTACAGCTTGGAGAGACATTGACTGATAGAAGATACAGTGGTAGAGACCAGGTCTGGGGAAAAATGGAGAGGAATTCAGTTTGGGGCATGTTGAGTTCAGAGCCAGCTGTCAGGTAGAGCTCCTTTTCTCTTCGTTGTTAAATATCCAATGAATGGAATATCTAATTTTATGTAAAAATGCACTGGGGAGGAGATGTGGTGATTGATGTGGCTAAGTAAAAGGATGAATTCAGTTGGCAATCCACCTATAGTAAGCTTGCATGTAGGAAGATTATGATCCTATGGATACTAATTGATAGAGTTTGGCTGTGTTCCCACCCAAATCTCATCTTGAATTGTAGTTCCCATAATCCCAATGTGTCATGAGAGGGACCTGGTGGGAGGTAATTGAATCATGGGGGTGTTTACCCCCATGCTGTTCTCTTGATAATGAGTAAGTTCTCACAAGATCTGATGGTTGTATAAGGGGCTTTTCCACTTTTGCTGGGCACTCATTCCATCCTGCCACCGCAAGTAGAAGGTACCTACTTCTCCTTTGCCTTCCGCCATGATTGTAAGTTTCCTAAGGCCTTCCAAGCCATGCTAAACTGTGAGTCAATTAAACTTCTTTCCTTTATAAATTACCCAATCTCAGCAGTTCTTTCTAGCAGTATGAAAACAGACTAATACACTAATTATTACATACTTCATGTTAAATCAGAAGAATTTCCAAACTGGCTCTTGGTCTTGACCTCAGTATTATACCAACTAAGTACTAGTCACCTCAAAATTTAAATCATCACTTTTAACCTTCCTCTGAAGTTCCAGAATTCAATCTGTGTATTTCTTCATCACACAAAAAATTGAGCCTTTATTATCTTTCCTTTCCCATTTTTTCCACCTCTTGATAACCTGTTTTACAGGCATAAGATGTCGCTATTTTCCCTTATTTACCCCTTTGATATGTGAAACCATCACTTCTATTGATTCTTCATTAACAAGATCTCTCAGACTTTTCTCTTCTCTGTCCTTATTGTCACCACTCAAGTCTCTTCCTTCATCGTCACTCGAAACTGATTATAATGTTTTTCTGATTTCTCACTCCAATAAATTCTGTCCAATTCTACAATCTTAAAAAAGACTTCATCACATAAATTCTTTCACAGTCACCCTACTAAAGTTGCAACTCCTGTTTTATTTTTCCCTTTTCAGCTTCTGCAATCTGAAATGCCCTATATTTTAGTTATCTTGTGTACTGTCTCTCTCTCCACAAGAATGTAAGCTCAATGAGGACAAGAACATTATTTTGTTTATTCCTATATTTCCCGCACCTAAAACAGTGCCTAGCACAAGAAGAGAGCAAAATAAACGTTTATTAAATGAATGAATGGATTTCATACTCTCAGACCACAATTTGTTTCCTTGATACCATTAAAGAAGATACCAGCTCCTCTGCATATGGTATTCATAACCCATCATGAGGTCACCATTCATCTGTCTAGTCCTATTCTTCAATTCCTCCATGAGAACCTCAGGCTCCTGCCAGGCCAGTTTCAAATCAGATTCTCATCAATTAGTGTTTGCTATATGCAAGTTCCTATCTTGGTCTCCTGCTATTCTCTACACTCCTTACCCCACCTTGCCCACCCTCTCACATTCCCTTTCAGAACCTTTGTTAGAAGGGTGCCTTCTTCCTCTTATCCTTTAGAAATTTTTCAGCTTACTCCATGGGTGAAGTCTTCAGTGACTTCCCTCATTTCTGAATTCCTACAGAATTATTTCGCTTTTTATTATTACAGATAGTGAGTAAATAATGTATTAACTATATGTAATAAACTGCTATTAAATTTTTTAAACACAGAACTGAAAAGAGTGCATAGATCTCATTTGGTTTAACGCTCTCACTTTACACATAAGAAACTTTAAGTCTGCAGAGTCATTAAAAAACTAATATGGGTAGAATTAAAACTAGAATTAAAGTTAAAATTATCAGTGTCCATTTATTCTCTCCATTAATATATTCCTTCATTCTGTGTTTTATATATACATATATATGTGTATGTATTTGTGTGTATATATGTGTCTGTAAGTTTTCCTCAATAAAACTGTAACTCCTTGGAATTATTTTTTTGTATCCTATACCTCTAACCCTCCACCAAAGCACCTATTAAAATGATTAGTGTCTAGTAGGTGCTCAATAAATTCAGTTTGAAGGATTAACTGCATGAAGACCTCTTTTTCTGTCAGAAAAGGATCCAGATGTTTGGAGGTATCCAGACACTTTGGGACAAGAGTTAATGAAGTCCAATTCAATTTCATCTTGGAAGTAAAATGTTGCTAACAGAAAATATTTTACTCGCTTAGATTTGGGTCAGGATACAATGCTTCCAAGCCTAGCTAAAGATCTACAGGTTTATTGTTTTAACAAAGAAACAATTGTGTATGTGTTTAGAGACTCGATCAAAATCAAATCTTCACCGAATAAGTTCTGTATACATTAACTCGGCCATACAGCCTTTATCCAGCTGTCTCTCTTCAAATATACCCAGTCACCCCCCTTCCCCCGCAAAACGATGTAAACTAAAAATATCATAATAACTGGAGGCTGACATCTGAAATCCTCTTAAATTAAAGCATCCAAGTCCATGCAACAAATATTTACATTAAGCATAGAAATGTTGGGAAATGGCTCAAAAAATTTGTTAGGCCTAGTCATTAACAGACATCTCCAAACTGCTCAATTCATACTAGATAAAACGTCATATCTACTAAGTATCTGCTTTCTGATATTCTTCAGAGAATGTCTGATGGTAATATCCTTATGTCATGCCAATCAACATAATCCTGCAGGAATCTGCAGGACAAAGAAGTAGAAGAGGGTGAGAGCAATTCTGCCACTGTGTCCTGACAAGCTCTGGCATACATACTCTCTCCAGCACCATCATCCCCCTCCTGCCAGCCTCCTGGAGAGTTTGGGTGCAATGAGAGGACTGAAGCTGATTCACATTCCTGAATAAATATCCAGGGGCTCTAGAACACAGAGCAGTACAGACTAATGGTGTTAAACAGCAGCGGCACTTTAGGGGTAAATTTTAATTTATGTCTTTCATTTTAAGATGATAAAAGACTCTTAAGTCTGTTGAAATGTAGGTTGAACTAATGTTCAATCTAAGTAATTATGGAAAAACATAATGATAACAATTTAACATAAACAATAAGAACAAAACACTTTGTCTGAATAATCCGCACTGTCAGTCGTGAACAAGTGCCAAATTTACTACTTTTGTGAAACCGTATGGTTTGCTTTGGCAGGGCGATTTTCGCTTGCAACATTTGTTCTCCCTAATGGCTACTCAGAAATCACTAATAAGACACAATGATACATAGCACACTTCTCTTGACAGCAGACAAGTCATTTCATTGGGAAATGCTGAAGTTTTTTTAGTAGCACATGAACTAGTTTTACATGATTCCTGAGCTCAAAAGTAATTATTGCTATCTCTGCATTCTCATTGTATTTTGTTTCTATCTTCTCATAATGTTTATATATCACATCATTACTTGTGCTTATGTCTGTCATCACCACTAAATTATGAGTTTCTTGAGAGCAGGATCTAGGTTTTGCTCATATCTGTGCCCTACTCAGGGCCTAACAGAGTTTTGTGAATACTAGATAATGAGTGTTAAATTAACGAACAAACAAACCAATTGCACAAAAAACTACTGGCAACCCTGCAGACTGTCTATAGAATCTGTTGAGGTTGACATTTGTATATTTCTTATCTACAGATCAACAGAAATCAATCCAGGATCTAAAAGTCCTTCAGTATTTCAATCTGTTGTCACAATTTTAGTTTTCATTCTATCCCCCAAACTCCTGTGAAAGAAAAATGTGATTGTTATTTGACTGTTATACCTTCTAAACAGAAAAATTCAGTTATGGAATAAATGGCAAGTTAGTAAAAGATATAATATAAATATTATACAATTTAAGAATCATAAAGAAGATGTAACAAAATTTGCTCATTCTTATTGCATATGCTTTATTGCATTTTTCTTTTGTTAAATTATAACCTGTGGTCATTCCTTAAGAAAGGATCTGGGGTGGTATTCTTTCAGTCTGAAAGTTTGCATGTCTACAAAATGCTTTTTTTCATCTTCACATTTGAATACAAATTTGGCTAGATTCAGAAAAATACATTTAAAGTACTTTTTGTTTGTTTCCTTAGCACTAGATGTTCTTGTTTTCAGAATTGTTGATGAGGAGTCTGCTCTAAATCAGATTCTTGATTTAGAGAAATTTTTTTTCCTCTCTGGTAACTTTCGTGATTCTTTTCTGTATTTTGTGGCTGTAAAAATTTTCTACAATAGGACTATATAGCTTAGCACTTGGTAGCTTTTCATTCTGAAGTTGCATGTCTCTTTTTTTAGTTCCAGGAAATTCTGAGATATTATTTCTTAACTGTTGGCTCCTCTGCATCATCTCTATTTTCTTCTCACCAACACCTATTCATCAGATATTGGTAAATATAGAGCTAATCTCTATGACACTTTTCTTTTAACCTATCCCTTTATCCTTTTATCTCATATTCTGGAAGAAATCCTTAGCCCTGATCGTCCTAGCTCACCAATTTGCTCCTCGGCTTTTGTATCCTGTTATTGAGCCATCTGTTAAGTTCTTAGCAACAACAGCTTTTTTTTTTTTTTTTTTTCATTTCCAAGATTTCCCCTTGATTTTGCTTCATAAAAGTCAACTCTTGTTCTTGTTTCATAGATGTAATACCATATTCTATTTCTCTAAAGATATTAATCACCTTGGGTAATGTTTAGTTCTAAGGCCCTGCGGATTACACAATCTTCTTGTTCTTACCCTTCTCAGACTTTTGGTCTCATATTTCTAATTCCAGCCACTCCTGAACCATGGGCTCATCTTTCCTGGACTCTCAGGTATCTCAGCTTGGGCAGCCGGTCTGGGATGAGGGGCTGAAGCAGCTGCTGGTGCTGGAGCTGCTTCTTATTTTTCTTTTTCTTTTTTTTTTTTTTTTTTGAGACGGAGTCTCGCTCTGTCGCCCAGGCTGGAGTGCAGTGGCGCGATCTGGGCTCACTACAAGCTCCGCCTCCCGAGTTGACACCATTCTCCTGTTTCAGCCTCCTGAGTATCTGGGACTACAGATGCCCATCACCAGGCCCGGCTAATTTTTTTGTATTTTTAGTAGAGACGGGGTTTCACCATGTTAGCCAGCATGGTCTGGATCTGCTGACCTCATGATCCGCCTGCCTCGGCCTCCCAAAGTGCTGGGATTACAGGCATGAGCCACCGCGCCCGACCGTTTCTTCTTATTTTTCGTGAGAATAGGGTATGGATAAATAGAGCTGAAGACAGCAACTGGTCTTCAGAGTTTCTCTGGGCTCTGTCAGCTACCTAGGGCCCTTCCCTGTCTCTCCATCCTCAACACTGCAGAAGAGGAGTGCTCAGGGGTTCACAGGACAAACTGCCCCCACTACAACAGCTCTACCAAATGCTCATTGGCTGTTCCTAGTCCTCTCTTGCTCCAGGGCTCCACACTTCCAGATGTGAAGCCATTATTATGCTGCCCCCATGCCTTCGTCTATCCTTTTCTCTTGCCCATCTCAAGTCCCACCTCTCAGTCCCTCAGGAATTCCTTGAGATCTCTAGACCATCAAGAAGTCTGCTTCCTGTTTTTAGGTATGATGAGAGATCCATGTGTTTATCCCAGTGCTATAATTCTCTAGATTTGGTACAATAGAGGGAACCTGCAGCACACTTAGTCTGACATACTGAAACCACCACATTCAAAATCTTACCCTTAAACTAAGCCTCCTGAAAAACATACAGGATACACAGGAATTCGCAGAAACACTGGTACTGATTTTCTTTTCTTTTTTTGAGATGGAGTTTCACTCCAGGCTGGAGTGCAATGGCGCGATCTTGGGTCACTGTAACCTCTGCCTCCTGGGTCAAGTGATTCTCCTGCCTCAGCCTCCTGAGTAGCTTGGATTACAGGCATGTGCCACCACGCCCAGCTAATTGTGTATTTTTAGTAGAGACGGGGTTTCTCCATGTTGATCAGGTTGGCCTCAAACTCCTGACCTCAGGTGATCCATCCACCTCAGCCTCCCAAAGTGCTGAGATTATAGGTGTGAACATTGGTACTGATTGAATATGTTGCTTTTAGACTCAGTTTCCCCCTTCCCCTATTTGACTCTGCATCACAAGAAACTACATGCCTCGACTTTTTTAGCAACTGGCTTCTGGGTAACTTCAGCCAACAGGAAGCACTGGTGGAAGACTGAAAGGGGGATGTGAGAGAAGCCAAGGATGTCCCTTTGGATGGTGTCTCAACTAGCACCTGTGGCTCTTCAATGGCTGCAGCTGCTGTCAGACAGCACCCAGTATGGTCTAGTTTCTGCCTGTCAGCTCCTGCTCGTAGGTTCTGGTATCATCACCTTCTCCTATTGTCCCTGCAATCCTAGGGGCATAGAGGCTCCTGCTGTTACTGATCTCTGGGGTGTTGCTTCATTTCCTGTTTAGTTTCTCAGCAAAACTGTCCCCTGGCAATCAATTTCCTATATTAAATTCCTTTTGTTAAAAGGCCTAGAGTGGTTCTGTTTTCTTGACTGGATCCTGACTTGTAGATCAAAATTCTGAAGAGACCTTTTCAAAGACAATAATTGGTAATTCCCTTCTTTGAGGGGAAAGGAGCACCATAGTGAAGATAGTCTGAGGTTAGTGTTCTCAATATCTACGATATCCCAAGTTGTTTGAAGAAACGACATAAAACTTTTTTTTAACTTGAATTTTTGGCAATATGCTTCCCCTTAATTGCAAATATGTCACAAAGCAGTCTTGCAAGAAAAGCCTTAGGGGCCTATCATATTATTAAATACAGTGTTCTGGAATTAGGAAACGCTATCTCACAGGAGTGAAAGCTTTGACTATAACAGAAACCTTGCTGAGGCTTCTCAAGCTTTAGACCTACCTCAGGGGCAGCTATGAAATAGTTTAAAGACAATTACTTTTATTCTCTTTCTTATTTACAATTTTCTTCATTAAGGGAGTGTTAGCTGAAATTATAGTATATCTTTAGAAAAGTCCTATGTAGCTCTATTTCTCATTTGGAAATAGAGAATGACACGGCCTTCAAAGTCTGGCCCATTCTTACTACCCAATACATGCTTAATAAGCAGCACAGAAACAAGAAAGCCCACTGTGATCAGAGAGAGAATGAGAGCCACATTGTACCACTGATATGCCATATGGCTGCAAATCTAAAGGCTCTGAAAGATGCCGCAGTTGTATAAAGCCCTGAATACCTGCTTTCATTCCCAGTTAGAGTGTTTGAGCTATAATATATGGGCCATCCATTTATTAAAGGAGAGAGCTTACTTTGGCATGGGATAAATTGGTGCTTGTAGTAAGATGCTGTTTAATACAAAGGATGTCTCTTGAATTCCTTTCAGATCTGAGACCCACAGCTCAAGAGTGTTTGGTGTGTGTGTTTTAAAATTGCATGACTATTATACAATTCCTTTTCTTTAGCTGGCATGAGAAGGATATTCCCATCCTCTCTTTGCTCTGTTCTTTACTTCCTCAAAGCTGAGGCGGCAAGAACAGTGCCAGCCTTATCCAGCTTTTCATGGAAAGCCGCCACTCTTAACTGGCGCCTAAATGCAATTTCAGACTGTCCCAGGAGACCTTCATGCTTTGAGGTGAATTCATAACATTAGGGCCAACAAAGAAGTTAACACAAACTTTCACTGTTAAAGAAAAAGACAAAAAAAAAAAAGGCTGCAGGCTTACTGAAGGAGCTCTGCTTCTGTGAGTGCCTCTGTCCTCTGCTCCGCAGTGACCATGGCCAGTTCATCCTTCAGTTCCTGGATTTCCTTTTGTAGGCGTTTAATCATCTACAAATGGTAAAGAGGCAGAGCAAATGTCAACTTCTCAATAAGGTTAACTTGGTGACAGAGAACATACAGCTCTTACAATTATGAACGATTTTATGGACACGAAAATGGGTAATGGTATAAAAAGTCAGCTTTGTTAAATCTTAACGTTTTGTCAAAATAGTTCTAGACTTTTTTTTTTTTTTTTTTTGAGACAGAGTCTCACTCTATCACCCAGGCTAGAGTGCAGTGGTACAATCTTGGCTCACTGCAACCTCCGCCTCCCAGTTTCAAGCTATTCTCCTGCCTCAGCCGAGTAGCTGGGACTACAAGTGTGTGCCACCATGCCAGGCTAATTTTTTGTATTTTTTTAGTAGAGACAGGGTTTCACCATGTTAGCCAGGATGGTCTCGATCTCCTGACCTCATGATCTGCCCACCTTGGCCTCCCAAAGTGCTGGGTTTACAGGCATGAGCCACCTTGCCTGGCCTCTATAATTTTTTTAAAACAAATAAAACATTACTGATGTAACTGGAACTCCCTATTGGTATCCCCCTTCCATCCTTCCTGGGGTGATCACTGTACTGCATTTAAGAGATCTGATTTCTCTGTGTGTTTTCATACATTTACTCCATATGTATGCATGTACTAATAAATAATGTATTGTATCATTTTGCAAACTTTATGTAAATGTTACATTACTGCATGTAATTGTGACTTGTTCTTGTCCTTCACATTGTGTTTTTAAGCTTATTAATATTGCTTCATGTGGCTCTAGTTCATTAATTTTCATGGATATATAGTATTTCAGTAAAGGAATATATCAGAATCTATTTGTCTCCTGTTGATGAACATTTAGGATTTTTACTTTTGCTATTACGAACAGTGTTGCTATGAACATTATGAATCTCTTTGAGCACGTATGCAAGAGTTTCTCTATAGTGTGCACTTTAGAAGTAGTATTTCCTGACTGGAGAGTATGTGTATCTTGCCTTTATTATATATTGTTAAATTGCGCTTCAGAGTAGTACAAATTTACATTCCTATCAACTACAGATGTAAGTTCCTGTGCCCACATTTTTGTCAGTATGTAATATTGACAGGTACTTTCGTTTTGCCAATCTGGTAGGTGTAAAATGATATCTCATTTTGGTTCTAATTTGCATTTTTGTGATTATTTGTGAAGTTGATCATTTTGCATATGTATATTGGCAGTTTGGATTCTTCCTTGCTCAAAATTATTTATTCCCATTCTTGTCCGTGTTTCCATTTACTTGCTTTTCCTTTCCTTATTGATTTGCTAGCTTCTTTCTATATTCTGGATGTGAATCCTTTGTTAGTTTTATGCAGTGCACCTGCTTTCTCTCAATCTATGTCATGTTTTTCACTTTGCAGTGTTCTTTTTGTTAAATGAAAGTTCTGAATTTCAATATAATCTAATTAGCACCTTCTTCCTTTATGGGTTGTACTTTTGTGTCATTTGAAAGAAAATCTATCTTATCCCAAATTGTAGGAATATATTCTTATATGATCTTTTAAAAGTGTTAAAGGTGGCCGGGCGCGGTGGCTCACGCCTGTAATCCCAGCACTTTGGGAGGCCGAGGCGGGCGGATCACAAGGTCAGGAGATCGAGACCACGGTGAAACCCCGTCTCTACTAAAAATACAAAAAAAATGAGCCGGGCGCAGTGGCGGGCGCCTGTAGTCCCAGCTACTCGGGAGGCTGGGGCAGGAGAATGGCGTGAACCCAGGAGGCGGAGCTTGCAGTGAGCCAGGATCGCGCCACTGCACTCCAGCTTGGGCGACAGAGCAAGACTCCGTCTCAAAAAAAAAAAAAAAAAAAAAAAAGTGTTAAAGGTTCAATTTTCACATTTAGGTGTATAAGGTATGAAATAGGGATCAAATTTTAATTTATTTTAAATGGCTAACCATACAAGATTTGCTATTATAATTATATTATATAATATGTTTATACATATAAATGTGTCTATTTCTGGGTTATTGGTTAAACACATTTGTTTATTTTACTATATATGGCAATACCACACTGATTTAATTACTAAATCTTAAGAAAGTTGGCATCTAGATAAGCCCGTTTCATCCTGTTCTTATCCAAAATAGACTTGGCTATTCTTGGCCATTTGCTCTTCCATGTAAATTTTAGATCCAACTTGTCAAATTCTACCAAAGGTTCTCCTCAAATTTTAACTGGAATTATTACATTCAATTAAAAGGTTAATTTGGTCAGACATCAAATTAATGATATTAAATTATCCCATCCATAAACATGGTATAGCTTTCCACTGATTCCTTTCAATAAGGATTTATAATTTTCTTTATAAATACCTTACATGTCTTTAATTATATTTTCTATCAGGAATTTAAAAGTTTTTGTTGATACTGTAAATATAATTTTTGTAAAATTATATATTCTAACTGTTGGCTTCTGGCACATAGGAAGGCAACTCATTTTTATGTATGGATTACGTACCAAATAATTTTCTGAAACTTCGAGCATTCTATTATAATTAAATAGTCTTGGATGTTCTATGTAAGCAATAAAATTGTCTGCAAGTAATGACAGATGCTTTTCTTCTTTTCTAATTCTTATACATTTTATTTCTTGTTATTGTCTCATTCTCCTAGCTAGGACTTCCAAGTTCAATTCTTAAGACATTCCTGTCTTATTTCTTCTAACATTTCACCTTTAAAATGATGTTTTCAAAGTATGGTTGAATGTTTAATGTGCTCAAACACTTTTTCTGCAACTAGGGATGAAATAATATAATTTCTGTCTTTAAACTCTGAATGTGATGAATCATATTAATTCATGTGATTAGTATTTTAGTATAAACAATCTCAGGCATATAAAGCAATATAAAAGAATACCTTGTACCCACTACTTAGCTTAAGTGAACATCCATGTACCCTGTACTTAAGAAATAGAACATTATAGACCTGTCTGAAGACCTCACCCCTATATAGTCTTCCCCAAATGAATTCCCCATTACCATTATCTTAAATTTGCTTTTAACTTTTCTCATTTTTTTCTTACACTATACATTGATATATTTTCTAGTGACAGATTACCTTGAATTCCCAAAATAAACCCAACTAGTTCGTGATACTGTGTCATATTAATAATCTTCCTATCATAATGCAAAATTCCTAAAACAAAAATTAGCAGGCTTGATCCAGCTTTTATCCTTTCTGGAATATTTGGTATTACTCAAAACTTGAAAGAAAAACACCATAGGATCTGGTCTGTCCTTCCTTCCTTTCTCTCTCTTAGTAGCTTTACTTTTTTTTTTTTTTTTTTTTTTTTAACACAGAGTTTTGCTCTTGTCTTGTCACCCAGGTTGGCACATCTCAGCTCACTGCAACCTCCGCATCCCAGGTTCAAGCGATTTTCCTGCCTCAGCCTCCTGAGTAGCTGGAATTACTAGCGCCCACCACCACACCCAGCTAATTTCTGTATTTTTAGTAGAGACAAGGTGTCACCATGTTGGCCATGCACCTGACCTCAGATGATCCACCCACTTGGCCTTCCAAAGGGCTGGGATTACAGGTATGAGCCACTGCACCCGGCCCGCTTTACTCATTTTCTAACTTCTTTTGCTTGGGGATTGTCAGACTACAGGGGTTATGTAAATTTGAACTTCAAACCTACGTGAGGCAGAGCTAGGGTTTCACATTTTTCAGAGTAGTTTTCAGAGAAACTACTTTTTGTTCTACCTATAGACCAGTCTAAAGTGGACAAGCTTACCTGACATCTCCATATGCTAGTGGATAGATTGTTTTTGTTTTGTTTTGTTTTGTTTTTCTAATTCTCCCTTTCACTGGTTTTGTGTTGGGGAAAAGAGAGGATGTCAGGTTCAGCACCCATCTTGCAACATCCCAGGGCTTTGATCTCTATTCCTTTGCTACAACCTCCTTTACATCTCCACTCCAGGACAACTGCAGCCTCAGCTTAGTTTCTGGGCTCTGGAAAATTCCCTTACTTCCTTTCAACCTTACATATGTATTTCAAAGATGCTTGGGTATATAGGTGAGTTTCAGATTATTTGGACCATATCAACAGGACCAGAAGTCCCAAAGAACATGATATTGAGTATTTTGAACATGTCGTGCTCCTAGAATTTTACTGAAATGTACAGGCTCATGTGGGTTTTGTTTGCTTCTTTTTAAAAAATATTCTTAGGATCATCAATCTACACAGAATGAAAATCCTTAGACAGTAACTACATTGGCACCCTTCTCTATTAAACTAATATTGATGTCATATTTTCTATTTTTACTAAGGCATTTAAGTCAAATCTAATAACAAATTATTCTCCTGTCTTATTGAATAAAAATCTCAAAACTAAGCCAAGTGTTTTTGGTTTTGAGATTACTACAGTTATGCCTCCCATCCAATTACTGAAGGAACCCTGGCATTAGAGACATCCTTAGGAGATTTGAGCTCATGCCCAGTCACCACAGGCTCTGACCTTGCTCATAGTTCTTTTACCACCTTGTCTCTCTGAGGTACCAATACTTTTTTTGCTTTGTTTGGTTTGGTTTGGTTATTTTTGAGATGGAATTTCGCTCTTATTGCCCAGGCTGGAGCACAATGGCGCAATCTTGGCTCACTGTAACCTCTACCTCCTGGGTTCAAGCAATTCTCCTGCCTCAGCCTCCCGAGTAGCTGGGATTACAGGCATGCACCACCACGCCAGGCTAATTTTTTGTATTTTTAGTAGAGACGGGGTTTCTCCATGTTGATCCAGCTGGTTTCAAACTCCTGACCTCAGGTGATCCACCTGCTTCAGCCTCCCAAAGTGCTGGGATTACAGGCGTGAGCCACTGCGCCCGGCCTGAGGTACCAAAACTTTTAAAGAAAGCAGGGCAAATCCTTATCGGCTGGCTTCATATTTGCCATTAAATTTTGAAAGTAAGATATAGGAAATGCCACCCAAGTTTGGTCTTGAGTGGTTTGCAGGACAAATTCTCAACTGTCACTTGTGCCTCAGACAAGCTCTGTACATAAAATGACTGACAGTAATGTCAGTTTTTAGAAGCAATTATAAAAGAGACCAGGAAACAGCACTTGTCAATTACCAGATTAGTCTGCACCAGGAAGACCTCAACATTTGTTCAATCAATTATCAGCTATTAGCTTTTGATTCCTCATTTCTCTTTTCTTCATATCTCTCACAGACCTATATCAAACACATAATAATGTTTACCTTTTTTTCAAATTCTTCACATTCCTTCAAAGAAAAGCCTCTAGCCAAATGCAAAAAAACAAAACAAAACAAAACAAAACAAAAAAAACAAAAAACAAACCAATAAAACCCTCCAATGTCTAATATGTTTATTTTCCGTAAATTCTGAACTAGTTTTTGCCTTGGGCTAGTCACTTTGTTAACTCTCTTTCTCATTCGGCATTGTAATGCTATAGGACTACTGGAAGGTAGAAGGGTAGGGACAGCAACAAAATCCACCTAGGAGTTCAGTTCCGCCTGAATCATGCCTTTGCATTCTGTCTCCTTTCCCCAGCAGGAACACTGTGTGATGCTGATACCTGACCAGGGCCTATGCTGAAATCGATGCTGCCTCACCCATTGGTTTCTCCAGAAGAGAACTCCATCAGAGGAGCTTGGTGCTTTCTGAGGCAAGCAGAACAAAGCAGATACACTCCTTATTCCTTTGTCCTCCTTCCCCTCTGTCGTTCCATGGGGAGAAAGAGGAGAAAGGACAATCAAGGGGAAGTAGTAATTAATATGGGTAACAATTAATTTGATCTTTTTTTTTTTTATTTTAGAAATTTATAAATGAAGCACTGCTGGTAAGATTTCACATTTTTTGGTCAGGCGTGGTGGCTGATGCCTGTAATCCCAGCACTTTGGGAGGCCGAGGTGGGCGGATCACGAGGTCAGGAGATTGAGACTATCCTGGCTAACATGGTGAAACCCCATCTCACTAAAAGTACAAAAAATTAACCGGGCGTGGTGGCAGGCACCTGTAGTCCCAGCTACTCGGGAGGCTGAGGCAGGAGAATGGCGTGAACCTGGGAGGCGGAGCTTGCAGTGAGCCGAGAGCACGATACTACACTCCAGCCTTGGCGACAGAGCGAGACTCCGTCTCAAAAAAAAAAAAAAGATTTCACATTTTTTTTACAATGCAGATTACTAAGCCCATACCAGCTTATTTTCCAGAGAAATAAGAAAAGCTGAGCGATTTGAAAAATAGTATAATCTTAATTATGGAATTTGATATAATTGAGATATTTTATTTTAACATTTTCAGTGTTGGCATAAATTGATTCAGTGTTGCATTTCATTTACAGAAAACTAACAAAATAGAGAATAGAAAATATCTGCATTTATGATAAGCTAAATTATTACCATGTAAATTTTTTTTGCTTAAAAATAGTTTTTTGATAAAGCAGGATTTACTGTTATAAAACTAGAAGTTTGACGGATCAAGCCAATAATGAATTTTAAAAAACACTAGAACAAGGGACAGAACGAGTATGTAAAATACGGTTCTACTGAATGGCTATTAGGACTTTTCTTTCTTTATGAGCTTTTATATAAGATGGACTATTATTGGCCTGGGATGGTGGCTCACGCCTGTAATCCTAGCACTTTGGGAGGCCAAGGCAGGTGGACTGCCTGAGCTCAGGAGTTCGAGACCAGCCTGGGCAATGTGGTGAAACCCCGTCTCTACTAAAATACAAAAGAAATTAGCCAGGTGTGGTGGCTTGTGCCTGTAATCCCAGCTACTCGGGAGGCTGAGGCAGGAGAATTGCTCCAACTTAAGAGTTGGAGGTTGCAGTGAGCCGAGATCATGCCACTGCACTCCAGCACTCCAGCCTGGGCTACAGAGCGAGACTCTGTCTCTACATACACACACACACACACACACACACACACACACACACACACACACACACACACAGATGTACTATTATTGTCTCTCGATAGTTAAACTGATGTATTTTCAAAGGTTAAGTTATTCATATAAATGTAATCATGTGTGATTCTGTTGTATGAGTCCTTAGGATTCTCTGCACGTCTTTGACGGGAAGCAATGGGAAGCTGCAAGTAGGAAGAGCAGTGGCTCTTGAGTTAGACTGCCTGGGTGTGAAGGCCGACTCTGCTACTTATTAGCACTATGACTCTGAGCAAGTTATCAAACATCTTTTTATCTCGGTTTTGTCATCTTTAAGGTGGAGATACAGATAGCATCTACTTATAGGTTATTTAGAGGATTAAATGAGTTAATATGTTTCCACTACTTAGAACATTCCCAGTACAGAGTAAGTGCACCTACAAGTTTTAGCTAATCTTTGACATACTTCAATATATTTTTTAATATAGTTAAAAGGTGCTTACCAATCTGGGATCAATTTCTTCATTAAGAACAGCTTCATTCTTTATGAGTGCCACTCGCTGTGCAAATCTGCAGGTAGATATAGACTCCTAAGAAAGCAAAGTAACTTCTTAAAATATTATGGCATACAGAGATCTCTCTCTAGAGAAAGCTTAATTTTTATTCACAGAAAAAAGATACATACCTAAAAAGTGATGTGTATAAAACTCACAACGAGGAACTATGCCCCTAAATTAGGAAGCTTTGCTCTAGAACAGCAGTCCCCAACTTTTGGCACAAGGGACTGGTTTTGTGGTAGAAATTTTTTCACGGACAGAGGGCGCAGGTGGTGTGGTTTCAGGATGAAACTGTTCCAACTCAGATCACCAGGCATTAGATTCTTATAAGGAGCACACAACCTAGATCCCTTGCATGTGCAGTTCACAATTGGGTTCACACTCCTATGAGAATCTAATGGCACCACTGATCTGACAGGAGGTGGAGCCTAGGCAGTATTGCTGGCTCCACCACCACTCACCTCCTGGTGCCCGGCTCAGCTTCTAATAGGCCACAGACCTCGTACTGGTCCACAGCTTGGGGGTCAGGGACTCCTGCTCTAGAACATTATTTTTTAACTAAATTTTATTTTGGCTTAATAAAATTACCAATGCCAAAAAGTGAGAGATCACAAGGTCCTAAATGGCAGCTGGTAGAGTATGTGTTTTCAGTTGTTGATCACTTAGACCAGAACCACATATATGAATCATAATCATAGCAAGAGCCATAATCCACACACATGAAAGATCACAAAATAAAGATTCATAACAGGTCAAAAAGAGAGGCTGGTCAAGGCATCTTACAATCAAAGTCTTGGCTTTGTTTCCTCCTCTGGGGAGTGTCTGGATCCCAAACATGAAACATCAGCTGGCTCTAAAGCAACCCAGAAGAGCCATTCAGTAGCTGGCTCCTGCCAAAGCATCGCAGTTGCTTCACTCAGCAACATTTCTAGGGACACATCTCAGAGATATCTCCAAGGTATCCAGCTCTTAGTCATTGGGGCAAAATCAAGCAAGAGAAGCGGATGGGTCAGCTTTCCCATTTCCTTGGGTGACATAGCCAACCCATCAGTAGGCCTTCCAAAATCTGTGTATGAGGCTTCTTCAAACTATCCTGTGCTATGTGAAGTCAATTCTCAAATGGGGTTATTATAACAATGACAAATAGCCCACAGCTGTGAACTCTGTAGGGTACTGCCCTCTGAAGGCATAACTCAACCCAGCTGAAAAGGTAGAAACCCACCCAAGATCCTCAACTCTGTCTCACCAGCTAGCAGTAAAAACCTAGATTAAGATCTCCAGAAAGAAGAGCCAACATACATCGAGATTCCTCTTCTCCAAGGAGAGTGTTGCAATCATAGTTGTCATGCAGTTCCCTCCCAAACTGTCTCGTAGGACACTGGTCATCATGGAGTTTCTATAAGGAATGTGTGAACGATGCTTTTCTGAAAGGGCAATGATAACCTGTGGTAAAGTAGAAAGGTAATGGGATTAATTTAGCAGAACACGCACACCTGACAAACAACGGAGCTTCAACAGCAATAAAAATGCAAAAGGAAATAACAACTAAATGCAGGGTGAAGTCCAAAGCTTGAGTACAGAATAAATATCTTAACAACAATATTCACTACAAGATGGTGAAGACTGAATAAAGTAAATGTAGCATAACTGTAGCATTGTGAGCCCCATGAGTTTTAGACAAATGAAATAACCTGTGTAGAACTGGATACACTGTTATTCTGTTTATAGCGATTGGAAAATTTGTATAAAAACACAAGAGCAAAACATGCCTGATTACTTTAATTACTTTAATACTACCAAAATTGGGCCATATGCCAGTAAACAATAACTAAGGGAAACAGTATAGGATGGTGGTTGAAGTCCCAGATTCTCATGCAAGATTGTCTAGGTGCAAGTCCTAGCTTTCCTAGGGCATGTCACTCAACATGCCTCAGTCTCCTCATCTGTAAAACAGGAATAAAAATAGTACCTACCTCACAGGTAGTTGAGATGATTAAAAGAGTTAAAATGTGCAAATTACTTTGAATAGCACCTAGCCCATAACAAGTGCTGAATATAGGTTTGCTCCCATTGTAAGCAACAGGGGTAGTTTACCTTGGTTCAGTTCAGGCTTGCTCACTTTACACTTCATGAGTTCCTTAGGTACTTAATGGGAAGGTACTAGATGGATGGATGGCAAATGGAGCAAAGACTGCTGGGGTTGTCCCGAAAGGAGGCACTTGGGGCTCAGGGTTATCCTGGGCAGACAAAACCAGTGCTAGAACGTTCATTACAAGGCAGCAGGAATCAGCCACCCACAGGATGTGTCTTCAAGGGCATCACAAGGCCCTGGCTCCTGAAAATACCTCCGCCAACACCTGTCATTGTTCTAGTCCTGCCTCCTCCCAGGTGTGTAATTTCCATCACCAGAACTTCCTCTACTTTTTTGGTTTACAAAACAAAAAGGGAGCATTGCTTTCTGAAGGCTGTTTTGAGCAAAATACGTAACTATACCACTAGTCTCACTCTAAATTCATGACCACAGGTGTTGGTAAATTCAGTAATCCTGTGATCGCTCTCTCTCAAAAATCACTTTTCAACTCTCAGAAATGAGACCTTCACACTTTTCTCCTTTTCCTTCAAACCTTTCTTCACCCTCTCCTCTCCTCAATTTCACTTTGAGCTGATGGCCACACTTCTACTAGATATGACAGATATAGATTCAGAACCCTGACCAGGGCTATCTCATGTCTCCATCGTTAAAGCCCCTGTACATTCTGCCCTTCGCCTTCTTATTGTCCTGCTCCTGTCTAAGGCCAGCCCTCCATCCTTGGCCTCATCTGCTCCCTCCTACTTTTCTCCTACAATTACCTCCTCTCTCTTCTGAATTAATTTCCCTTTCATCTGGACAATTCCCATTCTGCATGCCCACTACAGTCCTAAACTAAGATGGCTCTTGCCAAGGTCATCAGCAACCTTCATTGTACCGAGAGCACTGATTGCCATCTTACAAGACTTCTGAGCTGAGTAAGTATGCAACACTGGTACTCAGTGCCTCCCTTGGGAAACACTTTATTCACTTGATAACTGGGACATCACACTTTCCTGGTTTTCATCTTTCCTCAAAAACTAGTTAATGAATATTTCTTTTTCTTATTCCCAAATTACAAACTTTGGAGTGCCCTGGGGCTCAGTTCTTGATCCTCTTTTCTGTCTTATCTACACTCTCTCCCTATGTAATCTCATCCAATTGCTTGGCTTTAATTATATTTTATTTATTTATTTATTTATTTATTTATTTATTTGAGACAGAGTCTTGCTCTGTTGCGCAGGCTGGAGTGCTGAAATGCGGTGGCACCATCTCAGCTCACCGTAGCCTTTGCCTCTGGGGTTCAAGTGATCCTCGTGCCTCAGCCTCCGGAGTAGCTGGGATTACAGGTGTGCATCACCACACCCAGCTAATTTTTTGTATTTTTAGTAGAGATGGGGTTTTGCTATGTTGGCCAGGCTGGTCTCAAACTCCTGGCATCAAGGGATCCACCCGCCTCAGCCTCCCAAAGTGCTAGGATTACAGGCGTGAGCCATTGTGCCCAGCCATTGCCTGGCTTTTAAATGCATCTATATCCTGATGTCTTCCCAATTTATGCCATCAATCTCAACCTCTTCCCTGTGCTACTATCATCTTGGAAACTCTACATCTCCACTTGGATTTCTATTTTTGATTGTCTTTCCTGTCTGCCCCCAAGACTGATTCTTTCTCAGATCTTACCCATTATTACTAAGGCCCCATCATCAACCCAGTTGCTCAGGCCAAAAGCTTAGGCAACCATCCTTGATTTGCCCTCATCCCCAATATCCAATCCATTAGCAACTTCTATTAGGTTTACTTACAAAACTTGCAGGAATTGCACCACTTCTTGCCACCTCTTCTTACCACCACCACTCCAGTTCAAGCGTCTGGGGTCCCTTGCTTGGGCAACCACACAGGCCTTGGATTAGTCTCCCTGCTTCTACTTTTGCCCTTCCATGATGTGTTCTCCATACGGCAGCCAGAGAAATCTTCACACAATCTAAGTTATGCCAAGTTGCTCCCTAATACACTTAGTATAATATCCCAGCTCCCGTGTGATCCCTCCCTGTAGACTTATCTGACATCATGCCCTGTCATGTTCCCTGGGTCTATGCTGGCCTTCTGACTGTTGATTCAGCATGTTGAGCTTATCCCCACATCAGAGCCTCTGAAATTGCTGTTCCCTCTGCCTAGAATGCTCTTGTCCCAGATTTCCATACAGCTTTCTTTCTGCTTCTCATTATTCACATCTTTGCTCAAATTTTGTTTTCTCACAAGGGCCTTCCCTGGACACCCTATCAAAAATAATATACCTATCTTCAGCCTGTTAATCTATCTTATTTTTCTTATACTACTTATCACTATTTAAAATTATATCTAGGTACTTATTTGTTATCTGCTTCCCCTCTAGGCTTTCTGCTCTGCAAGGCCAGAGATGTTGTCTCTCTTCTTCATAGCTCGACCCACACTGCCAAAAACAGTGCTCAGCACTTGGTAACATGGCAGAAACAAAGCTGTCTCCCTCAGCTCTCATGGCAGCCCTTATTCTAGTTTGACTTCCTATGAAATTACTTTTCCTAGTCTGGCTTGAAAGTCATGTTTTGCTTAAGACATAGCTCCACCAAGCAGACAGCCCTATGTAGGGTTTGGAGGTGAGCAGTGAGAGGTGGTAGCCATAAGGGGAACATCAGATTCATGGGGGGCATGGTGGCAGAGGCATCTGGTTCTTCTGAGGCAGCTGCAGGGAAGTTTCTGGAATCCAGTGCCATGTGACTATACAGTAGTACTTTGCAGAGCAGTTAGGTGCATCTCCTGGTCGCTCTGTGTAGCAGCCAAACCCAGTTTTCTGACTTTTCTTGAGATTTGTTATGTTTAATAAGCCATGCTTCTTACAATAGCTAGAGCAGATTTTCCAGTTTACAACTAAGAAATTTGATGAATATAAAATGTGCTCAACAAATTTTTTAAAATAAATCAACGAATGCATGAGAAGATTACTTAGTATGTCCCAAGAAAACAGTGTGAAGATCATCAGTATGGAATGAGGTTTGAGAGAACTAAGTTTCAGTGTCATTGGAAAGGAGGTGGGGAATATGGCAGACCCAAGTCAGAGTGGCAATAGATGCCAAGCAGAACTCCACACTCTAAGAACAAAGAGGACAGATTGAGTATCTGAAACAGGCAAGGTGAGCCCAAATACCCAAACAGGGGCTGGGCTGACAGATGTGCAGAGAGTGTGGCATTATTGTTTATAAATAATTTCTCTACGTACTTTGAAGTCCTTTTATAAAACAAATGTCACTGGTTTTCTCCTGCTCTAGGAAACAATATTGACGTCTTTTCATTCAATGGCTTTATTGACAACTTAGAGAACCTAAAGCAGAATATGCTTATTAAACTTCTTGTTGATATATGTGTATGTGTATACACACACACACACACACACACACACACACACACACACACACATATATATATATATAGTTTTTTTTTAGATGGAGGTTTTGCTCTTGTTGCCCAGGCTGGAGTGTAAAGGCACAACCTTGGCTCACTGCAACCTCTGCCTCCTGGATTCAAGCAGTTCTCCAGCCTCAGCCTCCCAAGTAGCTGGGATTACAGGCATGCAACACCACACCCAGCTAATTTTATATTTTTAGTAGAGACGGGGTTTCACCATGTTGGCCAGGCTGGTCTCAAACCCCTGACCTCAAGTGATCCACCCACCTTGGCCTCCCAAAGTGCTGGGATTACAGGCGTCAGCCACCGTGCCCGACCCTGTTGATATTAAATTAAATCATGTGTTAGTAAACTTGCTTTTGGTTGCAAGCAACAGAAAATGTAACCCAAACTGGTTTTAATTATAAGGGATATTTATTGGTTCATGTGATTGAAACAGGAAAGGCTTTAGGTTAGAAGGAAACCAAAAGATTAATGTTACTATTAAGGACTTAGTTTTTGCCCATATCTCTGCTATATCTTCCATGTGGTAGAAGTCAGTCTCTTCTTGTGGCCCCACAATGGTTGCCAAAAGCCCTGATGTTATATACTTCCTTATTCACAACTTAGGTGAGAAAGAATTCTTCTTCCCTAATCACTAAACAAAATTCCTGAGCTTCAGTAGATATGAGCTTGGGTCCTGGGCCCATCCTTGAACTATCACTGTAGGCAGGAGAAAGACAGGCTCCAATTCACTTAGATGAGTCAGAATCTACTGGGGAGCTGGGATGGGCTCCTGGCTGCGCTTCTCATTGTTATGGACATTGCAGAGGCAATTCCAATGTCCTCTCTAGAAAGCGCTCTCTAAAGAATTAGAGATCAAACTGGGATTACGGATTAGAAAATATGGTCTTAAAAATGGAGAAAATGAAGGCAGTCATCTTAGGGATATCTCTTAAATAAAGTGAGCCTCAGTTCCCTCACTTATAAATGTGGTATTGGAATGTCTATCTCACAGAAATATTTTAAGATAATTTCTGGACTAGTTCTCAGTAAGCATAATTTTAAGAGATAATTTCTGGACTAGTTCTCAGTAAGCATAAAAGCACTCAGTAATATAGAAGGAAATGTTCTTTATGAAATGTTCGAAGACTAATTTTCATCGTATAAACACAGTTCTGGGCCATTTCTTTAGAAGAGGACCCTGAGAAGGTATCTTATCAGCTCTCAAGGAGCTTTAGGAATACTATAAGCCCAGCCCACTCAGAGCAGATGTAAAACTTTGGAATGACCCAGAAATGGCAGGTATTCAGGAAAGAGGCAGAGGTAGATTATTCTTTGTGGGGCTGCTGTGAGTTCTGAAATTGGGCAGGAGGCAAAGGATCTGAAAGGCACAGGAAAATGGGGTGGTCATAAAACCTGACTTTTTAATCGTTTCCTTCCATCTTAGATTGCATGTACAAATACAATGGTTAATATTCCTGAAGTTATTCTCTGACTGACAAGGAGTGGAACCTCACATTATGCTTAATAATATCTCCAAGTACCTAGAAACTGTGCCTGCAATCAATAATTCTATTTACTATTTAATGAGTTAAAGACTTTAAAAAAAAGAGTTCAGAAGTGTTTGGAAAATTATCCTATGAAAATTGACAAAATTTGGAGTGTTGCAATTGGCACTGACACCATTACTTTTTCTCCTGAACACAACACATTCAGTGGAAGCCAAATGGAAACTAAAACTCTGGAAAAGTCCCATTTGTGTTGAATAATGGCCGAAGGCAACTCTGATTCTGATTTCTGTAGCAGTACAGAGCAAGCACTTCATTTGCAGTGGTTTCTCACTTGATGTGTAGGCTGATAGAAGCTGTAGGTCACACCAGGAGCACTCGGTGAGATCTAGGACAAGTATGTACGTCTCCCTTTTCCTCCCATGAACTCAGTTTCTAAGGCCAAGATGTACCCTGTTATTGTGGCTTAAAATGTCTTTGAGGAAACTTTTTGGAAAAAGTACTGCATATACAAGGAGAACTCCAAAACCAACCATACTCTGGCAAAAAGAAAGTTATTTACTTGTGAACACAATAAAGTACATTCAACTCAGAGAGGTTGCACTCTTTGAGCAGGTGTGAAGTCTCACAGTTATGGCCAAAAGAGTAATTATAATGCTGCATGGAATTTGTGGAACCAATGTAGGCTAATTAAGGTAAAGCAAGTTACCAAATGGTTTCCCATTCCATCTCTATCTTACATATTAAAACTGAGAAAGAGGGGATAGGGTTATAATTGATTACCAACACTCATATGGATTTCTATTACAGGTTTTAAATTACTCTATTGCTAAGTATTTATTTGTATGCTTTGCTGTTCTGCTAACATGATAGCCCCTCCTACTTCTCAGTCATTCATTTATCCCCATTATTTAACGTAACTCACAGCACCCAGTAAACATTCAATCACAATTTGTTGAATGAATGAATGAATGAAACTAATTAAACTAAATTGTGTTACACTTCCAGTCTCATTAGTCCCATAATAAAGTACTACATAAAGAGAAGTTGATTAACATAAGTCCTTGAATTTTGTTATTCATTAAATATCTTCCCACTCTATTTATTATTCTTATTCCTATGCATTCCTTGGTTTTCTCTTCTTTCTGTGTGAAATTCAAAAATTTCTCTTCTATCGACCTACTTGCTCTCTAGCAGCTACTCCTAGATTTCACATCTCCACGTTCACAGACTAGTTTTTCCATATTTATGTTCTTCTTTCCTCTCCCACTAATCTCTTTTCTCTCCATTATCTTATGTTGAACCTCTTCTTTTCCTGTGAAGACACTTGTGTATCAGTGTAAATGGTTAACAGCTGGAGTGATGCAGTGGGTGAAAATGAAACATCAGTTACAGAGACCAAGGGGCAATGACATGTGAATGTCATTGAGACCCTGAGCAAATTCATCCCCCTGGGCTGCAGCTAAGAGCTGACAGGCTCGCAATTCCCACCACCTGACACGCTCTGCCCCATCCTTGATTGGCTTGCCTCTACTCATTCCTCTGCGTGGTATCAGGCCCTAAGAAAACCATCATCAACTCTCACCTCCTCAGTCTCGGCCAGACACCCTGCTACAAGCTCCTCTCACTTCTTTTACTTTCTCTTCACTGCTCTCACCTGGCTTACAGCCACATACCTAAAGACTACGTCTTTAATTCATGTCTCCCTACATTATCCCATGAGGTCTTTGGGGAAAGGACTGTTTCTATTTTGTTCACACTCGACTCCAGTGCCTAGTACAGCCCTCAGCACATGGTAGGTCATTATAAGTATTTGTTTGATAAACAAATTAATGATATAGAAAATCCAATGCCACATAGCCCCCAACACTACTCACATGAGGCTGTCATAAGAATTTTGAAGAGAAGAAATGTGAGGAGAGGAATAGTTTTAGTGACACATAGCAGCTTGCAAAGGCTTATAGAATTAAAAAAAAAAAAGAATTAAGGGCAGAACATTTCTCTTGAGTGATTACAATTGGTGGGAAGTCCGATTTAACTGATGAACATAATTTTGTATGAACAGATGGATATAATGGAAATTAAAACAGACAGTGCTACCATCCGAAACAAGCAGACACATTTCTTTGAATACAGTCCATTATGTTTTCATATCAATGTTCTATAAGTGTTCTATTAAGTAAAAAGCTCTGTTAAGTATAAGTAGTGTGTAATATTTGAGCAAGAAAGAGCTTAGGAATGCTGACTCTTGTTAAAAACACTAGAATGATCTGAATACCAGGCAGGCCTTAATCTCTGGGTGCTGCCTGACTGGGATTCATCTGGTTGGAGTCTGGCCATGTGCACCTTGTTCAGAAAGGGTCCTTTAGGTTTCTCTCCATCTGCTTTTTTAGCCAATGTGATGATTACATAGCATTTAACATCAAGGCAACATCAGTCTCAGAAGGATTCATTAAGCAGTTAAAAAAAGGTTTTATTTTTTCCCCTCTAATCTTTTAGCTGCAACATTCGTTAGCAAGTCCTTCTGCCTCACCAAGACTCTGTACTTCTCCATTCCAATTTTTGATCATGTTTCTTATTTTTTATTTTATTTTTTTTTTTTAGAATTTGGAAGTAGTTGCCATCTTTAACATTCAACTCACAGCCCTTATACTCAAAAAGCTAAATGGAACTTGAGAAATCATCTAATTCAATCCACTCATTTGAGAGATGAATTTTTTTTCCTGAAAGATTTATTTAGCTAAATTCAGATGAGTGTTCTCTTCCCCGGTGTTAAATTCAGAAATTAAAAATAGAGCACATACTGGGGTAGATTGTAATCAGCCTGGGGTAGAAGTAGGAAGGGAAAGCGACAAGGCTAAGAGAATCATCGCGGGGTCAAAATGACCAACTCAATGCAGTCTCCCCAGGCAGAAAACATGTCGGTTATCTCAAAGTCACGTTCCCATCATTAATCTACTGGCCTGAAAACAGGCAAAAGGAAGCCATTTGTAACCTCTGTTTATACCAACTACTCAATTTTACAATAAAGCAGTAAGACAAAAAGTGGGAAAAGGTATAGGCTGTGAAGCCAAGTAAATCTAGGTTCAAATCCTCACCCTCCCCTGGCTGGGTAATCTTGTGGGAAGGCCTTTGGAAGACTTGAATTTTTTAATCTGTATGATGGGGATAGTAACTAACACCTACAACACTAAAGTGGAGGCCCTAGACAATATGATAAACAAGAAAAAGGTGTTAGGGCTGTTGCGAGGTTTCAACAAAATGCTACATACGAAATGCTAGTAGATCTCCAATGTTCCTGGCGGCATTATTTACAATAGCCAAAAGGCAGAAACAATGCAAGTTCCCATCAAGAGATGAATGTATAAACAGCATGTGACATAGACATACAATTGGATATTACTCAATTTAAAAAAGGAAGAAATTCTGATACATGCTACAACATGGATGAATCTTGAAAACATTATGCTAAGTGAAATAAGCCAGACACAAAAGGACAGATGTTGCATAATTCCACTTACATGAGACATCTGGAATAGGCAAATTCACAGAGACAGAAAGTAGAGCAGAGACAACCAGGGACTAGAATATAGGGGAATGGGAAGATTCTGTCTGGGATTATAAAAAACTTTCAGAAATGGATAGTGTCAATGGTTATACAACTTTATGAATGTACTTAATGCCACTGAGTTATGTACTTAAAAAATGGCAAATTTTATGTTACATATATTTTATCATAATTAAAAAAATTCTAATAGAATGCCTGATACATAGTATGTGGTCAGCACATGGTAGCTATAGTTATTAATACATCCCACTCTGCCCATTTTACCTGTTCTAAGTAATGTAGTGACAAGTTGATATACTTGGCCTCGGTTAGAAGATGGCCCCCTACTCCAGTCTTCGCAACTCGCTCTGAACCAGCCAGGTCAACCAGATGGAGTTTGGCGTGTCGTACTGTTGCAGATCCTGGTTCCTTGCTTGACAAATGAATAGTAAAAATGCAGTGGGAACGAGTTGAAGCTTGGTTCATAGGAGTCTATAAAAAATTGCAAAAGAAAAATTATTTGAACAATGAAAATTTTTGAAGACTATCAAAACATTTAAAATAATATTTCTAGTGACAAGACATTTCTCATGAAGCCAGCTGTCAACTGGAGCAAAACCACTTGTGACTAAGACCTTTCAAGTAAGTTGTTTTGAATGTATTACCTCTTGGATTACTGATGACAAACATGGATGGGTTGACTCAGAAAGTGAGAAAAGAGTTCTAATGAGGTATAGATCGAGTCCTCTTGCCAATATAACTTTATTTCATTACCTGTCTATAATCCAGGCATTAACCTTGGCTTAATGCTTGAAAATGCTTAATGTTAATCTCATGGGGAAAGAGGTGAGAATGTGTGTATCAGAAAAATTCATGATCACAATTGTAAACAAAAGCCACAGACAAAGAAACCTACCATCACTGCTACTGCTCAACACTAAAGTGGAGGCCCTAGACAATATAATAAACAAGAAAAAGAAATAGAAGGCATAATAGTAGGAAAAGAAGAAATTAAAAATGTCATTGTGTACAAAAATATATGGTGGTCGACATAGAAAATGCAAGGGCATCTCCAAACAAATGGCTAAGAACTAAAAAGTTTAGTATGGTTGCTGGATGTGAGATGAATACATAAAATCAATGAGGTTCTAATAACTCAGAGTGACAATCAGAAAATATAATATTATTCACAATGGCAAGAAAGACAATGAAATAATAAGGGATGAATTTTCTAAAGGATATGTAATTTATAGGGAAAGTGGTAAGATAATATTAAAGGACAAAGAAACCTGGAATAAATGGTATGCAGGATATTAATGCACCATTTCATAGATGGGAAAACTCAACATTAATCTATATGTAAATGTCTACATATTAACCTATATATTCAATGCAATTGAAATAAAAACGCTACAGGTTTTATTTATAGAAAAAAGACAAACTGATCCTAAATGGCATACAGAAGAGAAATCTTCAAATAAAATGAAAAGTAATGCTGTTTACACTTCCTTACTGAAGTTGCTCCATCAAAAAATAAAAAGAAAAAAATGAAAAGTAATTCTGTGAAAGAAGAATAAGAAAGGAGACCTTCCTGCCATCTATCAAGGTATACCACAAAGCTACAGTAATTAGAACAGTGTGGTGCTGGTGTAGGAGCAGATAGCTAGGACAGTGAGACATGCTGTGCTCACTGAGGAGCTCTGTATGGGACAGAGGTGACATCACACCACAGTGAAGAAAGGATGCACTGATTTAATAAATGGTACTGGAATAACCAGCTATCCATCTTGAAAAAAATAAACTTAGATTGCTTCCTTACACTATGCACACAAAGAAATTCCAGAATAGATTAAAGCTTTAAGTGTGAAATAACATAACTTTAGCACAAATACAATAAAACATGGAAGCATACTGTAATCAACCCAAGGAGGTAATGGATACTTTAAGACATAAAACACAAAAATAAATTGATTTAAACTATTTGACCAAGATAATCCAAAATGTAAAAACTTCTGTCTGATAAAATCCACCAAAAAATTAAAACACTAGAAGATATTTGCAATACATATGGCTGACAAAACGTTAACAATAAAGAACTCGGCCAGGTGCGGTAGCTCACGCCTGTAATTCCAACACTTTGGGAGGCCCGAGGTGGATAGATCACTTGAGATCAGGAGCTTGAGACCAGCTGACCAAAATGGTGAAACCCCGTGTGTACTAAAAATATAAATAAATAAATAAATAAATAAATAAATAACCAGGATTGGTGGTGCATGTTTGTAATCCCAGCTACTTGGGAGGCTGAGGCAGGAGAACACCTTGAACCCGGGAGGCAGAGGTTGCAGTGAGCCAAGATAATGCCACTGCATTCCAGCATGGGTGACGGAGCAAGACTCCATCTCAAAAATAAACACATACATAAATAAATAAAGACATAAATAAAGAACTCTTGCAAATCAGTGAGAAAAAGTAAGCAAAGAATATGACTAGGTAACTTATAAAGAAGAAATCTGGAAATGGTTAATGAATATTTGAAAAAATGCTCAAATTTATACATAATCAGAACCACATAACTTAGAACCATAAGGTTTAAAAAATAAAGTCTAACAAAATACATGTCGTTGGAGATATAAGGAAATGGGAAATTTTATGTACTGCTGGTAGAAATATAAGTTAAGAATAAATTTTGACAGCAATCTGATAATATATGGCAAAGTTCCAAATACGTATAACCCACAGCCATCAATAAACTACTAGATATATTTCCTAGAGAGAAATCTTGGACAGGTATACATATATATGTGTGTGTGTATGTGTGTGTGTATATATATATGCATGATAAGTGATAAGGACATATATACATGGACTTTCACTGCAACATTATTAAGGATAGCAAGAAATTGGTGCAAGACACACAACCTAAGTAGACATCTGTGACAGAAAAGATTAGTAAACTGAGATAATGCAAATTACAGGGATGTTAAAATAAAGCAACTTTGGATAGATTGACATAAATGGATTTCTAAAATAGAAAGCTGAGAAAAAATAGAAAGTTAAATAATGATATGAACACTATGATAGAATTTACATAATTAAAAAAGCAATATTATCTATCGTTCATGAAGCTATAACTTAGGGCATTAAGTATAAAAACATGGACCAGAAGGATATGGCAAATTAATAATAGCAGTTGTGTTTGTGAGGGATGGAAATGAAAGGCCAAGAAAGGGATTTCAGCTTTATCTGCAATATTCTTTTTCATTTAGTTAAAAATTATTAGAAGCAAATCCTGGATTGGAAAACATGGATGTTGGTCACATTATTCTCTGTACTTTTTTGTGTTTTACATTTTTTGGAACAAGAAAGAAATTAATCTGCTTCAAGATACGAGTGACAAGTTAGTAGTATCATCCTGTCAAACAACAAAAAAACCAAAAATATTCCAAGTGAGTATTCATATGAGTGAATATGTTCAGATCTCCACCTTTGCAAAATGAGATTTAACCAAAAAATTTCAATATGGATGCACATGTGTGCAGACAGGGTAACATATTTGAATGGTAATTCAACCAGAAATTCTTTCTGTAAATATAAATTCTTGATATACACCAGAGTTGATTTACACCAACTGCCAAAATAAACAGATGTCAAAATGCTGGCATAGTTTTGGTGATGATGATGTAGCTAGTGAGTTAAACAGGCCGAAAATTTGACCCATTACTTGTTGCCACAATAACTATGCCCAAACCTGGCCAGTGTGTGATTTTGCCTGCTAAAGCGGATCAGCAAATAACTGTGCATGTAAAACCGCAAACTCAAATTTAGAACCTAAGTTGAGGTGTTTTGGAAGTGACTGTAAGTTATTTGCAGAACTTAAACATGGGTTTCATTTCACTGTGATAGTCGCGCAACAATAAATCCTACAATACTGTAACAAAAGTCAAACTGACAATCAATATAAACAAATAACATGGAGACTTCTCAACAGCTGTCTTCAGCTTCGAAACTGATATTCTGAAACCAATAAAATGTGAGCCATAAATGAATATTGGTAGAGTGTACCCATTTCAAAGGAATATAAGATTCACATAAACTAAAATTGTATATTCTGGAGTCTGTAATTAAAATGCAGTAATATGCTGTAGGAGTCCGTGCCTACAGTTTTGTAACGTCTCATAAATATTTTCTGCATGAAGTAGCAGTTGGTGTCCTCTTAGATAAAAATTTCTTAAACCTCAGAAAACATTCTTTATGTGGAGCTTTTTAAGTGTGATTGGATGTGCTGGTGTCTGCTCTGTGTTTATTTAAGGATGTCTTTATGTCTCATAGGCATGGCCCTACATTTGTCCTTTTAAAGGTAAAATCATATTAAAATGTTTCTGAAACTGCCTAAGAACAGATGGCACCATTTAGGCAGATTCATTCAAAGTTAAGCACACATTTTAAACAAATGTGCTTTTGGCACTAGTGACTGTGCCTTTGGAAAAATTTTAGTGATGATTAATCACCTGCATGCAGAGAGCTTCCATGTTTCCTATTAGCCTATATATTTCCTATATGCCTAACTGTGTTAGGCAGTACAGAGACAAGAAGGAAAATAAGACCTGGATGCTGCCCTCAAGGAACTTATAATCTAGTTAGGATCTAAAGCCACAATGTGTGAAATGAGAATGAGCATGAAATGAGAAAGGCAAAATGTGCAGTAAAGAAAGTGATTTGTTCTTAGCAATGAACATGCTGATCTTCTAGGTAATATCTGATAATGCTAGCCATTCCCTCACTCTAGGAGCTCGCCACCCTCTGCCCACCACCTGCTTTCTAGGGCCAAATACTCTCCAGTCACTTTCTCCTTCTCTATGGCTTTTTCCTTTACTTTGCTCTCTTCTTTGCAGTCCCTAAAAATAGGTGTGTCCTAAGCTATGGTGACCATATCTTCTCCCCTTGGAAACTCATCTTCTACAGCTCAAATCCTCATTGCATAGGCTCTGTAGTGTAATGAAAATCACACACCAAAAATCTCAGAATTTGGTGTCAGATAGCCTGGTTTCAAGTCCTGGTTCTGTCACTTACTAGTGTTAAAAGCTGAAGCAAAATTACATGAAGGAATTTTGATTTTCATGTTTCTAGAATGCCATATTAAGACCTGCTTCGTTGCAGGGAGTTATATTAAATACCAACTGAGTTACTGAGTACTGAAATGATCTGCGAAGTGTAAAGGGTCATATTAATGTCGCTGTTGATATTCACTTTATTCAGATGCCTCATGTATCCTTCTCTCTTAATTGTTCTGTATACCAGATTAGAATGTCCAGCAGTTTGACTGATCACTGTCATTAAAATGCCTTGCCAGCATCTTGTACATAATGTTCCCCAAACAACCGTTATCTCTTTCCCTCCCTCTGTGTGCCATGGATGGGTATCCAACCCATCCTACTCCTGTTGGATTTCTCTCCACTTATCTGTATCTCCCTCAGTAGCCAAATATCCTTTACCTCTCGCTTGGGTTACTGCAGTCTCTCCCTTTTAGTCTCAATATTTACTCTTGTCCCTTCCAATTGTCCTCCACCTCTCAAAGTACTATTGTTAAAAGGCATATTTGATTAATGACAATCCTATCTACATCCCTGAATTAAACTAGCATGTTCCCTAAGACTAAATATCTCTATTCCTTTCAACTGGGCCTTTTGCAACTGTTTATCAAAATCCTTTTTAAATATGGTACTCTGGCACTTGAATTGAATATATTATTTTAAAAGTAGCCTAACCACAGCTAAGGACATTGGATGTATTACTTCCTGGAACCTGGGCAATCTAAATCTAATATTGCCAGTAAATAGCACATCACATGAAGTGTTACTATACCAGATTTGCTCTAGCCCTTACCCATGCTATGGAATTTCTTTGGGACACACACACACACACACACATACACACACACACACACACACAGACACACACTAGTTTACTTCATGACTGCATTTGATTAGTTTTTATGTCAATAATACAATCTATTGGAGCTTGATCTTGTTTTCAATTTTGTGCTATCTACAAATGAAAATATCTTGTATATTCTCATCCAAACAATGTGTAAGACACGGAGCAGCAGGGCAGACCAACAACATTCCAAGAAGACCACCTCTGCTCTCCACCCGGTTAGGTAACAGTTACGGGTATTTAACAATTGACTTCAAGTACTTTTATATGCCTTCAATTTCTCTCTATATTCCCAAAGATATTTTGAGAGATAAAAAATAAATTGAATTCATTTGATCTATAAAATTTTAAATGCTGTCAGAAAAGTGAATGAAATTAGTTTAAGGTAATATCAATGCTGACTTTTTCTTAATTGCTTACTGACTATTATCCTTTATCAGTTTCTTTTTTAGGGCTTGTATCAAAAATATTAGCTTGTTATCTTGCATATATATTTTCTTTTTTGGAAAATGGAGAATAGACTTACTTTTATGGGGTGAAATTTAAAAACCTAGGCACACTGGACTCCTTACAGAGTCATCATATCTTCAGTCTATGGCTAAAGAAAGTTATTTTTCCTCTTTCTCATCTCCAGTGTAGCAAAACTTAACTTCTCACTGAAGTTCCATTCATTTGAAAAATTACTTCCTACAAAGCTTCTCCATTTTCCTCTTCCTCCCTCCTAGACTTCAAGCTCCTTGTAGACAGGGACTGTGTCTTATGCATCATTGCCTAGCATAACATAGTAGTGTTAAAAAATGTTTGTTAATTTGTTGACTCTTGCTCATTTCTTGTGTTCTGGAATCTCTACAGCATGCTCCATAATTTCTAAAAATCTTCAGATAATTCTGTGACTACATTGGCAAGCTTTTTAAGTCCATGGAATACAGTTCATTTGAGTCTAAAAATTAGAACTATTTGAAACAGCTAGATTGACTCAAATCTCCCTATCAATCTTGGGCTTCAGTTATTCGTTGTGCCTGATTCCAGAGCTCTTAATCATTACTCTCTATGTCTTCAATTGCCTTTTCTCCTGTCTAGAATGTCTTCTAGCTTGTCAATCAAGTATGCCCTTTTCCTACTCCCCAAATAAGCCTACTCAAAATTCATTTATCTTTGTGAATTCCCTGGGACTATACCCAATTGGCATTAGCCATTGTGTTCAGAAAGGACATTTAACATTTGTGCATACAGACAGTCATTGATATCCAAACCCTGGAAGAGTCCAAAAAAATTGGTTGTTCCAAATGGAGTTTTAAATGTTCATAAAAAAATCCATTTGGAACATTGTTTAAATTGTGTTATCATGATGAACTGTTTGTTCTAGTGCATAGTGAAGTAGTGGTGGGCTACAAATGAATGTTCGGTGTCCAACTCATTTTGTGGCAGTGTCAACAGAATGGCGCAGATTGTAAAAAGTGACTCAAAAATGACCCTGTCAGACAATAGTGGCTTCAAAATGTTTATACAGAAGGGGCTTGGAGCAGCAATGACTGTGGAGGCAGGGGTTGATGCTGCTTTGTTAGGACACTTCACATAACATCAAATGCCTACACTGAGGACTGGAGACAGGTGCTAAGGCCCCTTCTACTGTCCTTTATGCCTCTCCCCAGCACTGGCTTAGCTACCACTCTCAGAAGCTATTTCATGTGGTAAAAAAACCCCTCAAATCTCATTGAATAATAATTCTTTTCTATAGAGCAGGAGATACCTGTTGGCTGAAAGAGAAATTTGAAAATAAACGGCGATGCTTTTTTTTTGTGGGGTGCGTGTGTGTGTGTGTGTCCAGCCATTTTTAGTAATGATAATTCTGATTTGGGGGCAAGAATCAATAAGTGAAATACAATTTCTTGGGGTTTACATAATATGCCCTTATGGATGTTTGTAAAATTAATTTTTTTCTGCTTTTAGTTAAACTTATGTTTTCAATCACTTCAAAAATGATTGTAGACAGTTAATGCAGCCTTCAATGATTCAAATAACCTCTGTATATCACATTAAAAGTTTTCTAGGGTACCTTGAACGCTTACTTATTTCTTGCCATAACTTATACCTTTTATTCTATTCCTGTGTAGCAAAATATTTTTTTCAATCACTTTGTTATCTTGGAGTAAAATATCTCAACAGGAATTTCCACTAATCTAGAATAGATCAAATGAAAGAAATCTCATTTTGATTGAACAGGACATTGTAAAGTATATGCCTGAGACTCCTTAAAACAAACCAACTATCAACAACAATAGCAACTACAGGATCTAGAATTCAGCTTTCCCCTTCAGTTCTCCTTGTTTGATAACACTTTCTACACTGATACTCTAATTGATCTGTTCCTCCGCTCATTTGCTCTATCTGAATTGAAGACTGAAAATGCTGACTTCCATGTGTTTTTTTAAATGTTTTCTGAGTTGGTATCTCAGCCTTTCAGGTTAAACCTCACCCTAAATGAAGAATTACTTAATCCATTACCTATCGGTTAACTGATTCTTTATATAGTTCTTCCCATATTAAATTAATTGAATTAGGAAGCTCACTATGCCCTTGATGTACTCTAACTCAGCCTGGAGAAGTGAGACCAAACCTAGTGGTTTAAGCACATGACCCTATAAACACCTACCTCGATCTTTTCTGGAGGTGTTTCAGAACACACTGCCTAGCAACAAAATATTCCCGAGTGGATATCCCTCTACTGGAATTAATGATCCTAAACTTCTCATTTTTCTTTCTGACTTTTCTGTTTATAAGATACCTGGCTTTTAGAAAAGTAGTCAAAATGATTTTCCCCAGTTGCAGGATTCTAGGTCTTTTTCTTATCCAGCATGTTGTCAAAATAGTTTTGTAAAAGAGAAATAGACTAGACACACCAATTTTGTTTAAAATTTAAAAACAAACTTTGGAACAATCTGGAACATATAATAAGAATGTTCTAATAATTATGATTTGCCTTTATGATAAGAATAGGTCTAGTATGTTTTATTGTGCATCCCTCCTAACAAGTCTGGAATCAATTTGATGGATTTTTGACTTTCACATCCTCAAAGATCTATTAGCCGACTCAAAAATTTTTAGGAAAACAATGTCAGAATTAGTGGTTCTGTTGAAGCTTCCTCTGTGGATGTCAGGATTCAGATTACTTCCCTAAGGGTCATTTTTCCAAGATTTGGCAAATCAAAGTCAGACACATTTATATCAAAATCTAAGTCGGCTAAATGGTGGTACATATGGGAAATTGGGAAAGATTTTGCCTGTATCTTTAATTGGAACTACATTCAATTATCATTCTTACGTATCATCCTTGAGCTAGATAGCACCATATCCTCCACCAGCATTAAGGTTTGCTCTCTGAACAATGAAAATTATATAACCCAAAATGTCTGCCAAACCCCCTGTTGTATTTTTCACTTGATTGCAAAAAGAATTATAAGCTAAATTTAGCCATCAAAACAGTAACTCATCATAATTGTCCACTCTGTCCATTTTTCATCTTTTAAATTGAGTTTGAATTTTTTTCTCTTTTTCTCTTCCTATTAAAATTCAGCCTTCGCTTAAAAATTTCCAAGTCTGACTATTCACATAAGTGGAATAATAATATTATGGGGCTAAAAGAGCTAACAATCTTAAGAATTTTAGCAGTTTATTCAAACTGTCTTTTTTATACATACTACATACCTTGGGATTATAGACAATCTGAAACTACGGTTTACTATCCTGTGTATAAACAACTAAGACACAGGTAATGATAACACGCCAAGGAGAATTTAGATATACATTTGTATGATTTTGTTCTAATGAAAAAAATATATCCCGTGAAACTTCATTGGGATAGCACTTAATGCAGTCTTCGACACAAATTTTAGGACAATGTCACTCAGAGTAGAGATGCTGAAGAAAGAACTCTAGAAGCACAGATGTCCAGTATTAGGCATAACAACCTATTTTATTTTCACTCACAGTTGACTTGTATTTTCTGACTGTATGCCCTTAAGGCTCTTTCTTTAGCTTTGGAATTTAGTAACTTCAAGAGAGGATATCTTGGAATTGAGCTCTTCCAATTTTTTCTTTGAGCTCTTCCAATTTTTTCAGTTATGTCCTTTTCATCTGCAGATTCAAGTAATTCCAAGTTTCAGAAAACGTTTCTCTAGTGTTTCTGTTGCCTTTGTTCTCTCCTCTTCTTCAGGATTTCTAACTATGCATAACTGGATGCTCCTTTGTCTCTCTTTCTAGATATCACCTTCTCTCAATAATTTTTATATCCTTAGTTATTTTTCAGTCACATTGCTTCCTCTTATTTTTCCCTCCTCCTCCTCCTCCTCCTCCTCCTCCTTCTCCTTTACCTTCTCTTCTTCTTCTTCTTCCTCCTTCCTATTCGCTTCTAATGGCACTTTCATCTCTTTAATGGCTTTCTTTTTCTCTTTCATTTATTTTCTGAAGTTTTTCAGGTTTGCTTTTCTTTGTCTTGTTATCTTTTTCTTTGGGCTCTTCTATAATATTAAGCTATTTTTTAAAAAACCAAGATTGTCTTTAAATAACATCCTTAAGATTATGAAGAGCAAGCCCTGTGCTCTCTGATTTCATCAGCCTTCAGATATATGTTCCTTAGCCCTGACACCTACTCCATATATACAAATAGGTTGTGGGATGTTTTCTTTCTGATAATTTTATCTTTGAACATGACTATCTCTTTCCTAAAGAGTAGCCGGGAGGATAGGTGAGGAAATATTCATATTGGGTTTACATCCTGAATACTTTTACATTACATCTGTTATGTCTTTAGCCTCAAGAGCATAAACTTTCCTCAGTATTTCACACTAATAGGTCTGGGATGGCTCGTAGTTAAGCCCCTTAAATAACAAACTCCCTGAATCCCACTCACCAAAGGCCATCTTCTTTGGCATGAGCCCACATCGCTGATCATAAAAATGGCTTGTATTTAAGGTTTCTTCTTTGGATCCACCTTCTAGAGTAAGAATGAATATCTATATAATATTCCCAGATTCTTCCTCCATACTTGCCTGTGTTTCAGATCTCATCACTCTAACCAAAAGATCATTGGATTTGCATTTGAGAATTTGTGACCCTTTCTTTAAAGGGAAACTCTATCCTGCCTGAGGTTGGAGGACATATGAGTTGGCTCTCAGCACCCTCTCTCATCATAATTCACATTCATAGTATTTGGCAGGTTTTCTCATAGTTTGAGGTTATGGCTATTTCTTTATTTCACTGAAGATGGCTTTTTTCTCCTCTCTTTCGTTTTTTGCTGCTGTCGTTGGTGAATGTCAATAATACTGAATAGAGTAAAAGTGACTTTCATATGCTACGTTTAATTCGAGACAAGAACTTTAAAGATCAGAAGAAACTCTGGGACTAAATTTTATAGCCAAAAGACTATTATTTTAATAATGTCTATGGAGTATATAAATCTTAAAGTTCTAAAAATAGCTGTTCCAGACCACTCTTTTATTTTAATCGATGTTTTAGATCAAATCTCATGGTTCATGTAATACCACTAAATCAGGTTAGAGCAGAATGCAAACTGTGTTATAAGACAGAAGCGTTATTTAAAGAACACTGTTTCTCATGTATCTCATATGTAAATTATGAGAACAAGAAATAAATACTTGTCATATAGTAAGTGCTCAAAATTAAAGTTTCTTTTCTTCTATACCTAGTAGGTATATATAATAGATAAGAAAAGAGGTTAGAATTGTCAATATATCTTTCACTAAGGCTTCTAGCTACTTATCAGGGCCTAATAAGAAGAAAATGCTATTCTTATTTATGTATTTATTTGAAGTGGGGTCGCACTATAGTGCCCAGGCTGGCCTCAAACTCCTGGGCTCAAGCAATTCTCCTGCCTCAGCCTCCTGAGTAGCTGGGATTAAAGGTGAGCCACTGCACCCTGCTAAACATGCTATTCTTATTGTAATAAGATCAAGGCCAAAATGTAGTTTGCCTGTTGTATATTTTGCTCTAACCAGGTTCACAAATTTTATAACAAACTTGCTAATTATATATAACTAACATATCTTTCAAACAAAAATGTGTGAGGATGTGTTAGTCAGTATCCCTCTAATGACTTTGGAACTAATTGCAACCAAAATCCTCTTGTTTTCCACACACACCACACAAGGAGATTCGGGCTTGAAGTTGTGTTAACAAACACAATCACACAATAAAGCTACTCCTTCCTTCCTGCCCTATCCTTATGTTATTAGACAACACGTCCAAGAACAGCTGTTCCTATAACTCGCATAAACCTATTAACCCCCACTCACACCCCGTCTCCCAACTGTTTGCACTTCCACAAGGTCATACAACTTACTCCAAAAGTTTGCTAATGTGCAAAGCCCGAGAGCTTACAAAGCACATCAGCACAACTCAGATAAATCTAGCACAGATGCTCCACGATTTATGACGCGGGGTTATGTCCCAACAAACCCATAGTAAATGGAAAATACCATAAGTTGAAAATGCATTTAATATACCTAACCTACTGAACATCATACCTTAGCCTGGCCTACCTTCAACGTGCGCAGAACACTTCTATTAGCCTACAGTGGGGCAAAATCACCTAGCACAAACCCTGTTTTATAATAAAGTGTTGAATATTTCATATAATTTATTGAAGACTGTACTGAAAGTGAAAAACAGAATCATTGTGTGAGAACTTGAAGTACAGTTTCTACTGCATGCATATCAATTTCACACCATTGTAAGGCTGAAAAATTGTAAGTTGGGGAGTGTCTGTATGTCTTTTATTTCTAGCAAAGACTTAGGCATAAAGACTTCTAATCACTCTTGGGGAAATTATTTATTAATCCTAGAAACTTTGTTGATAGGCTAATTATTTGGAAAGTAACCTCTTTCAAAAGATTTGAAGTATCACACACACACACAAAATGTTGAAGTCATCTGTTCTCAGTACTCACCAATAAGCACAGTGTACCATAAAATCACTTTCAGTTCTGGGCCTGAGATTGGAGGTCTTATTGCCTGGAATCACCAGATCTTCGTCTCTCATGAATTCCACAAAACAATTAATCAATAATTGATGACCTACTAGTTGCCAGGTGCTGAGAGAATAGAGATGAACAAGACAAAAGTCTTGTCTTTAAATAGTTGCCAGCTAAGAACTCCAGGGCCTGTCCAAATGTTATTTAATTCAATTGTTTCTATATCCCTAGAAGGTGGGTATAATTATGCCCATTTTACAGGTTAGAAAGCAGAGTTCAGACCAGTTAAGTGACTTGCCCAAGGACACACACTTGGCAAAGGGTGGAGCCAGGGGTAGAAAAGAAGGTCTCCAAAGTTCATGCTCTTCAGCACTACCTGGTGGGGATTGGGCGAGATGGTGAAGAAACCACAGAGTGGAACCAACACTGACTGGAGGAAGTCACCTGACAGTTCACATGGGAAAGGAAGCCAGGCGGAAAGCAAGAAAGCTGCCCACCCAGGGGACCCCGGACTTTCCCAACGTCGGCACTGAGTGTTCCTTTCTCACCAAAGGTCCCCTGCAAGCAGTTTCACAGCAAATGTTTTATACCAGATATAGCATATTATTGCTCCAGAATCCATCCAGGCCAATAACTACACCAGGTAATACCTATATAAGAAATTATATGCTAGACCCCTCGGACACAGTATTCACTTCCTACAGCTGCAGTACACAGTACAACAAACTGCTGAACAGGACAAAGTTCCAGCCCTCATGGGGTCAACAAATCAATCAGACCTACCCTAACACTTCAAGAGAGAAACAAATAGAAGACATGAACAAAAACAGAAAATGCAAATGGCCAATAAAGATATAAAAGAATTTGGTAATCAAAATGCAAATTAAAACAAGATTTCTTTTTTTTGTCTACCAAACTGGCAGAATTTTCAAATGTTGTTGTGTTGACAAGGATGCAGAATATAGACCTGCTTGTTGTTTTTTTTTTTCTCTGGGAGTGGGTTTCAACCAGCTTTCTTAAGGGTAAAGCCCAGACTGCTCCCAAATCTAGCCTAAGCACATTTAAAATGCTAAAATACATATTCCTGGGCTCCACATGGAAGAGATTCTGAATCATCAACCAGAAATGTAATCCAAGAAACTGCATCATTTAACTACCACAGGGTATTCTAATGCAGGTTTTCCTAGAACCATACTTGGACACAGAGTGCCCTAGACCATGGGTAGGACTATGCCTTCAAGGTAGGGGCAAATGGTCCTATCTATGGCACTATGCATGGCCTGATCATCGAATGCAGACTGCTTTCTTCAATTAGATTTGATGACTTGATAGAAATATTTCAGCTATAAGACAAAAAAGTATCAAGTTATACTCGCTACTGGTGGACCGGATGCTGGGTCACACACAGTTCAGCTTTTATAATATTTATTCTCGTTGGCCCAGCAATTCAACTTAAAAAAAAAATTTATCCTAGGGACATAATCAGGTTTTATTCAAAACACTGGTAGGATTGCTGAAATTACTTAAGAGTTCTGAATAAATAAGAAGAGGCTGAAGCCACTCTTAATAACTTTTCCTTAAAACGCTGGCTATGGGTAAAGAACATGAAAGGAAAGAGCACTCCACTTTGTGTCCCACTTATTCAGACTTTGTTTTGCAAATGTTTTCTGGTTACCAAGGCAACTTCTGGATTCCTCTGTGTAAATGGGAAATTGGGAACTTCGTTTTTTTAAAAAATGATTCGTTTGTTCTTTTTATCCTGGTAAGCTCGTTCTGTGCTGACAAATTGCATTCTGACAGTTAGGTTGTAATCCAAAACATGCTTTTTTAGAAGACTGTGAATAATAAGGAATTTCTAGGGGTTGACAGTTACTCTTCATTTATATTTTTATGTATTTGCTTTCATTGCATTCAAGGTATAAACTAAGGTGCTAAATATTGGGTATAATATTAAAATAATTTAGAAATATATAACATGTCTACAACAATGGCAAGACTTTTACTAAGCAGGCTCTCATTATAACATGGTAATTATTATTACTAAAGAAAAGATAAAAGCAAGTACCGAAGCAACCAAAACCTATTAGACTTGGTTTTTTAAAGAAATCAGTGCATTTAAAGAAATGCACAACCCCCATTATTAGGATTGGACTTCTTCAGGTTTCAGCTATTTATAATATTAAACACTCATCAGTAAGTAATAGGAAAAGACCTGGAATTCTGGCTGGGTGCGGTGGTTCACACCTGTAATTCCAGCATTTGGGAGGCTGAGGTGGGCAGACCACTTGAGGCCAGGAGTTCTAGAACTGCCTGGCTAACATGGTGAAACCCTGTCTCTACCAAAAATACAAAATAACTAGCCAGGTGTGGTGGCACATGACTGTAGTCCCAGCTACTTGGGAGGCTGAGGCACAAGAATGGCTTGAACCTGGAAGGCAGAGGCTTCAGTGAGCCATCACACCACAGCACTCCAGCTTAGGCAACAGAGCGAGACTCTGTCTCAAAAAATAAAAAATTAAAAGAAATTTTTAAAAAAAGACTTGGAATTTTGTAAGGTGGTAAGACAGGTAAGTTTCACAAAGGAAGTTCCTTAAAATTTTACAAAACCACAGCCCAAAGCCATGTAGTTAGCTAAAGTTCATGTATAACTTTGAAAGAGCAAATGGCCAAGCTTTTAAGCTACTGGAGGTCATGGTGGAACAGGTTAAGGGCCTTTCCATAACCCACTGAAGGTGAGGGAAAGTAATCGGCAAGGATGAGGCCTGTATTTCTCTAGGGATGGATCACCTCTGAAAGAAAGTCAGTTAGCACTGAGGCAGCAACAGGCTCCTCTACTTGTTTTCCTTATAGCAGTTTACGAATCTATTTTTTCTCTTTTTCAGAAGCATTGGTGGACAGGACCCATTTCTATTCTGTATCTCCTGGTTTGCTGTTTATTAAACTATATATGGAGGAAAAGGATTTAGTGGAGCATGCTAAATCCTTTGTCATCATATGCCCTAATTCTTACTCAACCTTTATTCCTTAATCTTCCATTATTATGACAAATAAGAGCATCACAAATGATCAAATGGGCAAAATATTAGAGTACTGAGCACAAATACAAATTTGTAAAGCAAAACAAAATATTCTGAAATTTAAAACTATGTGAATGTTGTTTCAGATAAAAATAACAATTTAAGCATCCTTAAATCCATATATATGGCACATAAACTCAACCTTTATAAGTTAGCTAGTCTATTGAAAAGTATTGATGCAAAACTGGTAAACAACTGTGACAAAAACAAAAACTAAGGGTCCAAAATAATAACAGATATCAATGCCATGCTTTCACTGTCTGAATTTGGTTTGTATTGGTCTATCTTGCATCTAAGGTGGGGTATTCCAGAGGGCAGACATGGGGCTGATGGAGCTTTTTCTTGGACTACTTATCCTTTTAGCTTACTATCCCTACCTAATACTTGTGATCAGAGACAAGGTAAAATATAGAACTCTGGAAGGGTGGTTTAAAAAGAAAATGCCCGTGAAAACAGTAAGCTGTCATTTGGGGAACTGTTCCCACACCGCTACCACCACCACCATCCCATTCCCTTCACCACAGTGTAGCTGGATGAGAGCTTCATAACCCTCCATCCGCAATCAGAAACCAGTTACAATTTGGGCCCCTGACCAAGCTGGGTCAATCCTAGCTCCTGCATAGAATTCTCAGGTAAAACAGGAACTCAGTTAAATTTGAATGTCAGATTAACAATCAATAATTTTTAATATAAGTATGTTCCAAATGTTGCACTGAGATATATACACTATGGTGGTGTTCCCAGATACGCCAACAATAGCTGCAAATGCATAGAGCGCTCCCTATGTTCAACGCATTGTTCTATGTACTTTATACATATTAACCCACTAACTAAATGAAAATATATGGACATGTAAATACATGCTAACATATGGATGATTTCAGGTTAGGAAAATGGACTATTTTTAAATTTTAGAAAATACGCAAAACTTCCTATAACTAGGACATGTAATAAGTTGTCATTAATGTACAAACCAATTTGTATAAAACTTAGAAATATAAAAATAAAAACTAAAAGGTAGATACACTGAAGTAGAAAAAGCAGTGGACTGAGAATATAGGGGTCTAGATTTCTGTTCCTGCTCATTAGCTAGCTGGGTGACCTTGGGAAAGTCTCCTCACTTCTCTAGATCTGGGCTTCTTTATCTGCATGTGAGGTTTGGACGAAATTATTTTTAAGGTCATTGTTGCCCCTAAACGTCTATTACAGCCTTTTTTTTCCACCTTGGCTTCAGATACTATATCCTACAATGTTGAAAAAACAGCTTGCAGAGAGAAGTTTATTACCTCTGCAATCATTCGGTTGGTGTCTCCTAAAAAAAGCAAATTCAGAGCTTCTTCCTCTGTGGTTGCCTGATGGAGAGTCAAGTTTTTCAGGTGAATGTTCTGATCAGGGTCCTCCAGTATTGTCACTTTCCTAGGCAAATGGGAAGCAAGAAAACAAGATACTGCTGAGAATGAAAAGAACCTGAAGTCTTCCCTACAGGCTTTTAAAAAGCTGTATAGTATGACGTCTTGAACTTATAAAACCAAGTAACACACAAGATACCAGACAGCACTGGATTAGAATCAAACACTGACATTCCCTTGACAGTACTATCAAATAGCTTTGAGACTGAAAAATATATTACAAGCTCCTGATTTAAAGCCACCTGTCATTGTAATAATCAGATCGCTAAATCATCTTAGAATGCATATTCTTATTGAATTAAAAATACAAACATATAATAATTTTCTACCTACGTATCAGGAAACTAGGCCATATTTTTTTCTGTATCATGATTCAGTTTCTTACATAGGCAATGAACTCATTCCTTTGTTCAATTTCATATCACTTTCAATTTACATGACATTTCAAACTGGTTCACTTACCAACTTAAACATGATGAAAATTGAGGCATCTGTCATCCTTCTAGGAGTTATTCCCTTATCAAGTTTTCTCATCAAGGTGAATAAAAAGTTTTCAAGGAGTCTTATAATAAATATTTAGCTTGCCATTATTATTTTAATGCCTGTCAAATCCGTTTCTTGATCCTTTTTCATTTACAACATACCTTTTCCTTCCATTACATCCTTTTAGTCGGAGCCTTAGATCTGGAATTACATTCATCTATTACAACTACCTTAATGGGCATCCTGATGCCAAGACCGTTTCCTCCCAGGTGAATCCTAACCCTGTTTCCAGAGTTGGCTTGTCAATACTCTCCCTAAAGTCCTTTCAGGACTTTCTGCAATGGAACAAAATTTGGCTCAACTCCTCATACTCTGCTTTACAGGCCTACAGATTTGAGCCATAAAGTTACTAAAGAGAGTTCCTTTCTACCTCTTAAATTTTGCCATCTTGATTTTCTTAAGAATTGTTAAGGAAAGGAAATATTATTATTCACAAGTATTGCCAAAGAGTATCTCAGGTATCTTCACTTGTTGAAAACATTTGGAATTGATGACACGAGGTAAATGTTGGCACCATCCAGCACTACTTTTCCTTTAAAAGAAAAACTAGCAGATGGACATATGTAATTTTCTTTTTTATAAAAACTTATTTAGAATATCTTTAAAATCAAGATTTTGCAAGTATAATTTTTTTCATCTTTCCCTTTTGTAAGAAAGTTATCTAGACTTTCATATGTAATTTGTGGGCACTTAAAATCCTAATGGCAGGAAGAAAATGTAGCTCTACCAGCACATCTGTGACCAATATGTCACTAATAATGTCCTCCTTTGCCAAGTTTTAGACTCCTTTTTGTTTCCTTCAACAATACCAGCAAAAATGGAAAAAGATATTTTCTCTTAATGAAAACAAGTGTAATTTATTTATTTTTCAACAAGACTCTTAAGTGAGCTTATTAAAAATGCTTGGAAAAGAGAAAGGCATTTGAATTGAATTGAAATGGATGAGTTGTATTCTATTTTTAAAAACTCCCTTTATTCCTTAAACTTTATTTCCACCCTGATTTTTCTGAAGTGCTCAAGAAGATTTGGCTAAATTAAATCCCTAGAGACACAGAAGTAATGATTCTTCCTAAACCGACAGATTCTGGGACTTATATAGGTGAAAGAAGTTAAGGAATATTGGAAGATAAAGTAACAAAATAAATAATGAGATGGTATATTAAAAGTGAGAAAAGGGCTAGGTGCAGTGGCCCAAGCTTGTAATCCCAGCACTTTGGACACTGAGGTGGGAGGATGGCTTGAGTCCAGGAATTCAAGGCTGCAGTGAGCTATGATTGTACCACTGCCCTCCAGTCTGGGAGACAGAGCGAGGCCTTGCTTAAAAAAAAAAAGAAAAAGAAAAAAAGAAAAGATGAGAGTTCTGCCTTTGTCATCATGAAGTCAAAAATGAATTCTCTAACTCTGAGACAAAGTCACCTGTGATACACTTTGAAAGACCAAGACAGATACAATACTATTCTTGTGCAAGTTTGGAAAAGGGAGAGATGGGGTAGCAGGAAACAATTCAAAGGTGGTGTATACACTCGTTAGGCACTAAATGTATGTCAGGCACTTGCCTTATTTCATTTAATCCAGGTGTTCCCAAAAGGAACTATCTGTGGATACACATACCCACCCCCACCCCACCCCCACTCTCTCCAGACCCCCATACACAGCACTGCTGCTTAGATCCCATCCTAAGAGATTCTGATTGGATTGGTCCAGGGTATGGTCTGGGTATTAGAATTTGTAAAAGTCCCAAGTGATTCTCGTGTACAGCCAAGGGTGAGAGCCACTGACTTCATCTTTAATATCCCTTCTAGTAGACACATGGAGAGGAGGTTTCTGATTTTTTATCTTTACTTTTCATCTAGTTCCACTTCATACTCAAAGGGTAAAATTACTAATTTTCTTGGTTGTATAATAGCTGAAGAAGCTGATGAATCACATCTACTAATAGGTAAGGTCACTGAAAATTTTAAAAGGACTGTCTTTCCAGGGGAAGTTTCTTTTCTACTTCCCTGACCACACAGCTGGTGGGTATACTAAGCCACACAACATTAACCACACAGTAACTAACGCTCAACTGGGAATTACGGGTCTCCCTAAACATCCAAGGGGTTTATATCATTACCGAATCAAAAAGTGTAAGTAATAGTAAGGACACCTAATACCTATATATCTCACCATTACTTCACTGAAACAGCAAATGCAGAGAACAAGCAAGTATGGAATTCTAACCATGCACATTTATTAGACAACTTTATTTGGGTCACTGATTTAGGATTATATTTACATAGAATAATTACATGCATAAGGTAAAAAGGGTTAAACGTGATCAGTGATATTTGGCTAAGCTACTTTTTTCTTCTAAATCACTCAGAGCCTTTGATCTCCAATGTAGCTACTTCAGAACTATTACACTTCCACATTTACTTCCAGGTGCTGGTCCAGCTTTGTCACAAAATACACTTTGTACATGCCCTTGGCGTTTCTTCGTAGAACTTTCGACTATCTTTTGTAACCCATCCCTATGCATTAATATAATGTGTTTCTCACTATTTTCTGATTTCTTGACCATGGAGGTTTTGAAAAGTAAATTAAAAGGCAGGTTAGAGTTTTCTTTCATGGGCTTCCCCCTGCTTAGGGCTCATTTGTGGGCACGCTATAAAAGAGTCCACTTCTGGCATCCTTCTGGAATCTTTGAAACACAACTTTCCCTCACCAATAAGGGTCTCTTCTTGCCAGTTTTCAGATTCTTTTCTGATTTCTGCCCAATCCCTTGGGCATGATGCTTTGGACTTTCCCATATTGCCCTGCCTGCCCCCATTGAAAATCCTTTTTGCACTAAGTCTTGCAGCCAGTGCGTCAGCCCCACCTACGTTCATGCCTTTGCTCACAGAAACCCAGCCTAAGCCATGCCCTGGGCACTACCTATTGCCTGGGAGAGGTAGTTGCAGAATGAGAGTGTTTTAAATTCTACTGCCAATGAAATGGTTTTTCAAAGTTGAAGGAAATAAGGACCATTACAAAAAGTTTCTCATCAAGTTCCTTCCTTTCCTGGCCCTTTCTTTCCCTCTGTCCCTCACAAATCAATAGCTATTTCCTGAATCCTTAGTCTACCACTTGGTTCTGACTATAATTTTCATGGGTTTGAAAGAGGGCTTTATTAGAGTTTCTTAAATAAACATTCTAATTCCAAGATGGAAACCCCCAAACTATTTATTTGATTTTTTTTTCAACAGGCCTGTGAACAGTTTTCCCTACAAAATGTTTCTATAATATTTAGATTTCAAGTGAAAAGTCACTGATAGCCTTAACTTGGATACCTAAGTGGAAAAGTTCTGCTAAGTGTACTCAGCCTGCTTAATGATGGGGAAGAAGAAAGCTTTGTGTTTTCTCTCTAAACAGAGAATCTTTTCCATTTGGCTAAGTAGTTGGAATTTGTAGGCACTTTTTAACTGACTGAAACACATATAAAGAGCAATGGGCAGGCTCTTGTTCTCAATAATGGAAGCTATCAGTGAAAGAATCCTCCCCACTCGACACCCTACCTCCACATTTCAGCACCACCAACTTGCTGAACAGGAACTTACTGGGCATTACTGCAATGAACATGGTTTCTAATGTTCATGTTATATATAAGTGTTGCCATGGTGATTTCTATTCTTTATCTACTTGCAAATGTCCCATATGATGGTATAGGTCATGTACTACACAATGGCGCCATGTCTGAGGGGGTGCTATTCACATCATGGGTTTGTATACTTATCATGATAAGTGTCTGTCATAAGGCAATGAAGAGCCTCCTAACAAAATCAGCATACTGCAACACTTTTCCAATAGATGGCAGGGGTGCCTTTTAATAAGTCACATAAAGGTGACTTGAGGTCATACAGACTAGAGGCCACTCTGTCTAGACACCGTGACCTCGAGCAATGTCAAGGGCAGGTGGGCCTCATGACAACGGGTGGGGGTGCACCAGGCTCTTCTAAATAACTAGATATGTTTCACATGTTGTAAACATAGTCCCAACACAAGTCACTTAAATAAAGAGAGCATTGTTTGTCAGTTCTCAATATCCTTTTTTTTTTTTCACCCCAACAGATTTTCTCAGAAGCTCTTTATGGTGAAAGTTTAGGGAAAAAGAGAGATGTAAAGTTTTAGGAAAACTATGTAAGGCGACCCCTCCTTTCTGCATTTAAACAATTTCAAAGGTAGATTTTGTTTCGACTGATTGCAACTTTCTAAAGAGTTTCCTCTTATAAAATGTAAATACTTGAAATATGTTTCTTGGGAAAGTTTCATGAACCTGCAACACATTTTTGTGTTGGTGTTGACCTAGACAAAATGGGCTACAAGCAATGGACATTTTCTCTAACCATTAGTGAGATATTTCGAAAGCCCTTGCTAGTAGCTTGAAAACCGTATGTTTTCTTTGTAGTTTTATCTAACATCATGTCTTTTCAGTGACAATGAAGAATACAGCTGATCACATGACATTTGTAAACTAAAAATAAAATCCTAAGCCCCTCAACCAATGGACCCCCTTTTGGCCAAGGGGACCCCAGAAAATCTGACAAACTGAATTCCCAGCCATGACAGGAAAGGCAGTTGGACACGCCTCATTATGCACTCTGCCTTTTGAAGTTTCGGCACAACTTGCCAGCATTAATGTTAAAACAGAGATCACAAGACTCATAGAACAAACTTTTTGTGACAATAAGACACCAAATTATAAACAAGGCCCAAGGCCATGCCAGACTAGTGTTAAGTCACACTCTACAAACCATAAAATCTAATTAAAAGGTTTTTAAAAATTAACCCAATATAATGTGGCTTGTTTTCCAACCTGACTCTGATGTAGCATCATAGCACAGATAACAGACGCCCCCAGTCTCAACTTCAGCATTCCTTTGTATACTGACTTCAAGTCTTTAGACAAAGCTTAACTCTTTCAACCAATTGCCAACCAAAGAATCCCTAAAACCCAACTCTGACTTTTAAGTCCCTCCTTTGAGACATTCTACCTTTTCATACTGAACCAATGTATGCTTTTTATACGTTGATTTATGATTTTATAATTCCTGTCTTTCCAAAATGCACAAAACCAATCTGTAACCAGATCGCTCAAAATAAACCTCTTTTTATTTTATTTTTATTGGCTCAAAATAAACTTCTTTAAAATGTTTTACAGAGTTTCCTTTTTCTGTTAACACGTTTTAGAAACTAAGTTAGTTAATATAATCTGCAACCTACAACACCAAGTTCTAACTTCTTAAAAAGAGGAATATAGTACACTAACAAATAAAACACTTTATCAGAAGAAGTCCAAACTCGGCACTGCCAAATATTCTGAGTAATTCTTGTGATAATTTTTTCTCTTGCTATCCATATTAATTTCTTTTATTTCAAACTGGCAAATATCTCCTCTAAATGTTATCATTTTTACTTCTAATTGACCTTTATTGCTAAATAATAATGTTATTAGACTTGGACTTTTATAAGTCTGAATTCCCAAAGATCTTAACCAACCTCCTAAGGTTATCCTGCTACCACAAGTCTGCCATTTCAGAAGTGCAGGTAATCTGTATATGATTTCTTCCCTGTGTGAAGAGGGACAGAATTGAAATGACCAATGGATAAAGTCATTTAATGTAATGTATCCAACAAGGCTCAAGGGTGCATAGCAACAATGAGGAACTATCTGCATACTTTCCAGAAGCGTCTGCTGCTTACTGTGCTCGTATGCTTCAATATGCCATGAAAATGAACATCACCAAAGGGACTCAGGACATAACTGGAAGCTGTTGGCCACTGCTATGGACACGTGAAGCCCGAACAAGAATGATCTATGATCAGCAAAGATAGGACCATACTAGGTGCAATTAATGTATAGGAGAACCAGGAGAACCAACACTTTCTCAGGGGCGATTGCACTCATTTACTTATTAGTCACTATAATTTAATCATTTCTCTAAGATTTAGCACAAATATGAAACATTATGTTATTTCCATTTTCTTTTTTCAAAATAATCCCCAAATATGATAAAGTTTTAGATGGCTAATAACTTGATAAGAATATCTTTCTGTATTATGTTAATCTAACCAAACTATTCCATGCCCTAACAATATCACTTCACAACCATCAATGGCGCCCAAATCTAATTTATTGAAACATGGTTTATCATACACTTAGCTATGACCTGCCAGACATCAGTATTTGCATGCTCTTCCAAAAGTGAATATTTTAGATAATCAAAAAACTGTGCTTGTTACACTAGTATTCCTTGCTAATTTCTAACAACATTCAGCTGTATCACATTCCTTCTGATGCTCCAGGCTTACAAATAACCCATCATTTAATGAAATGCCTTGTTTGGCCTAATTCCATATAGTAATTATAGAGCAGTGCACTAAAATTTATTTTCTTTAGAGCTACCAACTTTTTTTCAAAGAAAATTTTCTCCTGTTTTTACTAATACTTAAGGCTTTCTTATTCAGATTTTATAGTGGTAGTAACACAAATTATGTGCTCAAGTTTTCCACATTTGGGAAACCTATAAAAATAGATACATCTAGAAGCAATGGATTTGTAATTCTGGAAAATTATAGCATTTCCTCTGCCAGGTAAATAGCTTTATACACCTCGTAGTTTATGATATTACATTTTACAAATTCTGAATTTATTTACTTTTATTTTCATTTTAACATAGTCTGTTATTTTTCCAACTATAAGCATAATACATGCTTCTTGTGAAAAAGTATGAAAGTAGAAAGAACCAAGAAAGCAGAGCCTCATCACAAGGACAATGTGGTATGTTAATATATTGCCTTAATTTTCTTACACACATTTTGCAGATCACCATAAAATTATAAATGTATGCATGTTACTCTCTTTTGATCACCCCTCAACATTTTATTTATTTATTTATTTATTTATTTAATTTATTTTTTATTTTGAGGCAGAGTCTTGCACTGTTGCCCAGGCTGAAGTACAGTGTCACGATCTTGGCTCATTGCAACCGCCACCTCCCGGGTTCAAGCCATTTTCCTGCCTCAGCCTCCCGAGTAGCTGAGATTACAGGTGCCCACCATTGCGCCCAGCTAATTTTTATATTTTTAGTAGAGACAGGGTTTTGCCATGTTAGCCATGCTGGTCTCAAACTCCCGACCTCAGGTGATTTGCCCACCTTGGCCACCCACAGTGCTGGGATTACAAGTGTGAGCCACCACACCCAGCCTACAACATTTTTTAAATAGTTACACAATATTTTAGGGTTAGGATACATTAATGAAATTTTTTAACCATTCTTTTATGAGAATTTGTTGTTTCCAATTTAAGGCTGTTTTAAATAACATGGTAAGATATAGATAGATAGATATAGATATATAGATATAGATACACACACACACATCTTTACTGTATCAATATATATCTGATCCTGAAGCTTTTGAAATAATTCATATTTTCTCCTTAGGGAAGATTTCTGGGGGTGACATTACAAGATCAAAAGTTATGAACAGCTTTAAGGCTCTCATCATGCCTGGGAGGCCTATAGCACCCTGTGTGGAATGGACAAACCTGGGCTGAGATTCTGGCCCCACCCCATGTGCTAACGGTAAGTCTTTGGCATCTTAGGAACTCTCGTTGCATCTCTGTCTCCTCTATAAACTGAGGACAACATCACCTCTACAGTGGACTGTTGAGAAAAGAATCATGTATTTAAGTTCCTTGCTCATCGCTGTGCCCCAGGCCTAAAAGGACAACTGGTATATGTTTGATGCACAATAACATATTGGATGAATGAATGAATGTGCTTAGTAGTGTATGTTGCACATTAAAATCCAATAACTAGTAACTTCCTTGAAGGTAGGCAGTAAAATGGTTTCCAAATATGTTATACTGATTTACATTCCTACTGCATGAGAGTGCCTGTTTCACTATTATTTTAATAACACTGAACATTAGTTTTTAAATTTTTGCTAATATTTTAGGTTAAAATGTTCTGTTTAATTTACATTCTTTTAATGGTTAATGAAATTGAACCTATTTTCACCAGGCATGGTGGCTCATGCCTGTAATCCCAGCACTTTGGGAGGCCGAGGCAGGTGGATCACCTGAGGTCAGGAGTTCGAGATCAGCCTGGCCAACATGGTGAAACCCCATCTCTATTAAAAATTCCAAAAATTAGCCAGGTGTGGTGGTGGGCGCCTGTAATCCCAGCTACTTGGGAGGCTGAGGCAGGAGATTTGCTTGAACCCAGAGGTGGAGGTTGCAGAGAGCCAAGATCACACCACTGCACTCCAGCCTGAGCAACAAAAGTGAAAATCCAGCTCAAAAAAAAAAGAAAGAAATTGAACCTATTTCCATCTGTCTGTTTTGTCTTTTGTCTACTTATTTGGGGTACTTAAATGCATGAACTCTTTATATATAAAACCTTTTGTTTCTTATATTTATTATGCAAATTTTATATGTGCTTGCTTTTTAACTTTGACGTATTAGAAATTTTGTTTTAACATATAAAAGTTTAAACTGTTATAATGTATGAATCTTTTATTTCTGTCATTTTTAAGCTTAAAGTCCTTCCAAATTAACAGAGTATATAAAAATTCACTTTTCTTCAACTCTTTTGGGATATGAGTTGATGGAATGAAATGAGGGCTCTAAATGGATTTTTTCCTCTTCATCAATGATTGTGTGGGTCATGATGCAGGCTGCCTGTATGGGATCTGTCCTCCCCTTCTCCCTAACTATTAGGCTTTGATTTTGTTCAGGGAATTATTTAAAAACACTAGACTTTCCCAGACTCTCTTGCAACTAGGGCTGCCCATATTACAAAATTCTGGTCAGTGACAAAGAAGTGAAAGTCACTGGATGGAGCTTCCTGAACATGAGCAGCCTCAGGCAGCAGGTGCCTGTTTCCTTCCAGAAATGTGCACGAGATGCTGGAGGTAAGGCAGCCATTTTGCATGATGACTAAAGCTGCCCACTAAGAATGGCTGTGCAGACTGATGGAAGGAAGCCCTGAAGGCATCCTGGAGCTTCCACAGCAACCCTCCCTGCCTATTTTTAGAATCTTTAAGGTGCGGTGGTGTGGGAGAGATGAGGCTTGGGGTGTGGCAAGGAACAGACTATTTGGTTAAGCCATTGTAAGTTAGGCTGCTATTACCTGCAGTTGTTAATTTACTAACACAAATGTCCAATACTGTTGACTGAAGAATTCTTCCCCACATGGTATAGAATATGATTCTGGGTTAATCTGTTTGCTTTTCTTCGTCTATTTAATTTAGAAGTAGTATACCATGATTTCATTATTAGAATTTTTACTTAATTTGAACAGATAATGTCATTAATTTTATCTCACTTTTCCACTTTTTGAAAATTTCTTTGTTCTTCTTGGTTGTCTACCCTTTCAGATAAACTCTGGAATCATATACATGTTCTTTAAAGCCTCTGTGATTTTGTTTGGAATTTCATTGAACCTATGCATTAATATGAGGATACCCCTTTAAGATATTCACACTGCACACTCAGAAACAGATTAATAACTATCTATTTTCAAGTCTTCTTTTACTTTCACAGAAAAATGTACTATCTTGTTCACAAAGTTCTTGAACATTTCCTGAGCATTTTACCTTCTTTTTCTATTGTAAAAGAGATCTATTTAGCCATTATTTTTCTAAATGGATTATTCCTAGAGCTTGCTTCTTAGATTGAGTTAGATAAATACTAATAGATAATAGCTGGCCAGTTGGCCTGAATACCATCAGTCTTATCTGTTTCACAGTAACTAACTTTCATTTTGTAGAACATCTTCAACTACCTTAGAATTCAATATAAAAACACAAAGCCAATTACAATTAACTGCAGAATCACACATAGGCTAACTGCTATGGAAGTTCCAGAGCAGGGAGATTAATATACTGCCTGTGACCTTCATCACCTGACCCAGACAACTGCTCCAGCCAACTGATGTAATCTCTTCACTTTCCTCACCTAGACTTCATTCTAAAGGCTCTTCCCATGTGTCCCCTCTCTCAGACCAGCTCAGCTCTGCTCCCACCTCCGCAGCACTGTCAGCTCTTGGCTCAGTCAGAACTTGCCATACGTCAGAAAAATAAGAAACCATTGAGGGTTGTGGGAGCAGAGATGGGAGTGTTAAAAGTGGCCTGAGTAGGTAGTGACAGGAAACAACTGGCTGAAGTGAGCTCCTTTTAGGAGACGACTGCAGCTCTAAATCTTGTGTATGCTCTTTTCGCATGTACATACATTATTAGTGGGAAAGTCGAGTGTGGTGCAGAAGCCTCTTCAGGTGTTTCATGTGTATATTCCATTTTCCAACTAAATGGTAAGTTAACTGAAGAGACGAATACAGCTTAAATTCTTTATAATATAAATTAAACTCAAAAGAGCTAATTGAGATTCTTGCAATATGGTAAATTGTTGGTATACATGGTATTAACACTCTCAAAAGGTTGTAATAATTTTTTTCTCTATTAGTTGAGCTATAATAGATGTGTTTCTAAATCCTGTACATTTTTCTAAAGAACACAATAAAGTGATTAAGCAAGCTTAGAATCATTCAGAACTGTTCAAATAATCCCAAGGTTTTACTTTATATCCTGAAAATTGAGAATAGACTCTGAAAATGATGTCCTATCAGAATAAATCAATTCATAAAGCAATTGTGGAGACTAACAGGAAAATATGTCAAAGCAAAACAAATCCATACTAATATACAGTTTAGAATGTGTATTTCACCTCTTAATGGCTGAAGAAAGTGTATGCATTTGTTTATACACAAAGTACAAGGAAAATGGAATAGACTGAGGTGACAGTGTTTTTCCTGTCATTAATTAATCTCATGTCACTAAAATCTCTAAATATCACAGATATATTTCTACATTCCAGATATATGAGTGAAAACACTGAAGCTGTTTCTTCCCATCCATCTATGCGTCACTTATCAGGCAATGGTTGGTGAAAGCCAACATTCCTATTATATGGACTAAATGTTTGTGTCCCCTTCAAATTCTTATGTTGAAGTCCTAACTCCCAATGTGATGATATTTAGAGGTGGGGCTTTTGAGAGGTAATTTGGTTTAAATGAGTCAGGAGGGTGGGGTCCCAATCACATGATGGTATTAGTATCCTTATAACAAGAGCTCTCCCTCTCTCTTCCCACCAGGTGAGAAGGCAACAGTCTGCCAGCTAGGAAGATAGCCCTCACCAGACACCAAATCTGCCAGCACCTTGCTCTTGGACTTCCCAGCCTCCAGAACTGTGAGAAGTAAGTGTCTGTTGTTTAAGTTACCCAGTCCATGGTATTTTGTTACGGCAACCCAAGCTGACTAAGAAAACCTCCTAATTGTCTAAGACATTTCTGATATTGAGAACAATCTCCTTCAACTGGCTATTGAGAGTAGAGAAAGAAAGCTTTCCCCCTTGTTATTACTCTAGTAGGTTGGGCTAGACTTTGTGTGGAATTATGTCATTTTCAGGCTAGAAGGGCTTTCTATTCCCTTCATCATGATCACTGGCAGTGTTTCAGTTCTCAAAGTACACAGTCCCTGGCCAAGACATAGAGTAGGAGTTAACATCACTGGTCACTAGTTACTCATATCATCCTACAGGAAAGCACCCCCAACTCCTCAAGAGGCTGCCATTCCAGCTGTGTCAGTAATTAACTCAATTTAAGAAAAGACTGGAGTTAGCTTTAACTTTGAGATCTATGCTTATAGGCCTAGGAGTCGCCTAAAATCCCCATAGAAGCCAGAAAAAAATAACACAAATGAAACATGTAATGCAAAAGGTAGTAGTAGGAACCGAAGGATGCATGCCTCATCTAAAAGCACTAAGTAAAAACATTTTAAACACAAAATGTGTAGGCCAAACAAAACAGGTTTAGGCCTGATGCAAGGACGGTCCAAAGTGTACGGGGGACGACTGGCTTCCAAAAGGACAGAGCTCCTGAGACTAGAGGAAAGTAGGTAAGTGAGAAAAAGGGTGACAGGCAGGAAGTTGGGGAAATTAATGTTTGACAGTTTCCATATTCTTTCTGAGATAGGGATACAATGGGTTTCAAAGAGATTTGGGGCAGGGAGTAGTTGACCAAAGAGATGAACATGTGATAAAATCACTGTGAAGTTGGGAACAAAAAGCACCAGGCACCTCAATGTGTTGCTCAGCAGGCTGAGGGCCCAGCTGAGGTCGGAGACCATAATGTGGTGGAGTCTACTCCAGTCTTCTGTGAACCCCCAGGTTGAAATCAGTTTCCTCTCTTCTGCCCCCACAGAATCTAGGGCATCTTGTCACTTACTATGCACAACTGAAATGATCAGTTTATGAGTCTGTTCTATTAGAACCAGAGCCCTTTGAGGCCAAGAACATTTACTTTCGGACTTTTGCAGAGAGTCTGACACGCACCAGATGGGGCTGAAATGGACAAGCTTTGGCTCACTCAGACCGACACAAGTGGCTCCAGAGGCCTAAAGAAACCTAGAAACCGCAGTCTGCTCAGAGTTCAGGTGGAATACTGGGATATGACACGGATCTCTTAGGAAAGAACATCAGCACCCCCAGCTCTGATGTTTAATGGAACAGGGTTAATATCCTGGTTCTAGCTCTTAGCAGACATGAAATCTTGGGGAAACATCACACAATCTCTGTGAACCTTAGTTGTGTCAATCATAAAACATGGATTATAATACCTACTTCCTTAAATGAGATAATGTATGTACAGTCTTTAGCATAAAAACTGTCATAAAATAAGTGCTCAATAAATATTGATTCGCTATCCTCTTTGGAGAGATTTTCCTGGTATTTCAGAAAACAACTTCCCCTAGGTGGATGAGGGAAGGGATTAAGGCAAACCTCCTGCATTAGAATCACCTGGGATGTTTATTCAACCATATGTGAATTTTCTGGGGATGGAAGCCAGGAATTAGCATTTTTAACAATCATCCCAGGTGATTCTTACACTTAGTTAAATTTCAAGCCACTGGATTATGATGCCTTCCAATTTTGTTCCTTTGTTTTTTACTCCCGCTGTCACCTAAGTAGTCCTAGTAACTTCCCACAATGCTCTGACTCTTGTCCACCTCATTCCAGTCCTACACATTACTAACTGATTTTTCTTCCTAAAAGGCAGTTCCAATTATGCTATGTCCTGGAATCAAAATCTCCAAGGGCTACACCTTGCCTGCCAAATCCTTGCATTTATACCTTGCCAGTCTTAATGCTCCTGCCTACTCCCTTACTGGGTTCCAGTCAAACAGGTCTACTGTCACAGAACAAGCCCTATGCTTCAACTTCTCTATCTTTGTTTCCACACAAAAGCGACACTGCACTGCCCCAAGTCCTACCCCTTCCCTCAAGGATGATTTCATCTGCCATCTTCCCTATGAATCTTTGCCTGATCTCTTGCATTGATGTGATTTCTTTCTCCTGTGAGCTCGTGTCATTTTTTTTTTTTTTTGGCTCTCTTACAATGATTTTCATATTCCACCTTATGCTATTTTATACTAGCTTTATCCTCTCTGCTATGAGTTCCAGGGAAACAGGGACTACGTTAGCAAACATGGTGCCTACCACAATATCTGGAACAAAGTTGGGTCTCAACAAATGTTTGCTGAATACATGAATGAATTCACATGACTAGACTGTAAGCCATGAGAGCAGAGACTGTGCATTAATTTTTTTGTAACTCCTGCATCACTTAGCAGTGTTTTCTATCCAGTAGGTATTAGAAATGTGGTGACTTAAATGTAACATTTGGAGACATTTTCCCCTTTGATGACAAATTATTCAAAAAATACAACACAGCCAAGATTTCAATACTGAATGTTGGAGTTTACTGGCTCCTTTTTATAGTAATAACCACGACAATCGTAGAATCTTAAATGGAATATGCTTCCCTATTTAGGAATACTAAAATTATACTAAAGTAAGGTGACTATTTTCTCTACAGCTAAGACCAACAGTTATCCTGTTTTACTTCATGAGACAAACTTAGATTCTAACTATATTCCTTTTATAGCATGTGACATAAGAAGCTTTCAAAAATAGAATTTCTATTTTCATTTGAAACACTAAAAAATTTCTAAATACAGAATAGGTTTAATACACATATGTGTGTATGTGCATATGTATGTCTATATACAAATATATAGCCAATTACTTTTTAAATTAAACCTTTTGAGATAATTGTAGATTCACATATAGCTATAGGAAATAATTCAGGGAAATCTCATACACCCATTGCCCAGTTTTTCCCAATGGTAACATCTTACAAAACTATAGCATTAAAATATCACAACCAGGACACTGGCAATCCAATCCACCAATCTTATTCAGATTTTTCCAGTTTTGCTTGTACTCATTTATGTGTATGTGTGTGTGTATAATTTTAGTTCTATGCAATTTTCCCAGTTGTGCTTGTATTCACTTGCATGTGTTTGTGTGTGCATTTAATATTTAATTCTGTGTAATTTCCCCAATTTTGCTTATGTTCCCTTGTGTGTGTCTGTGTGTGCATTTAGTTCTATGCAATTTTATCACATGGGTAGCTTTGTGTATTCAGAGCCACGTGAAGACACAGAACACTGCATCATCACAAGGATCCTTTGTGTTGACCTTGTCCAACCATTCCCCTCCCCTCCCTAATCCTGTATCCACTAATCTGTTCACCAACTGGAATCATACAGCATGTAAACCTTTTGGGATTGGCTTTTTTTACTCAACATATTTCCCTGGAGATTCATCCAAGTTGTTGATTGTCTCAATAGTTCATTCCTTTTTGTTGTCATCTTATTAACTAAAGCCTATAGTTTACATCAGGGTTCATTCTTTTTATTGTAAATTCTGTGGGTTTTGACAAATGTGTTACATCATGTGCTCACCATTACAGTATCATATAGAACAATTTCACCACCCAGAAACCCCCTGTGCTTCACCTACTTATTCTTCTACCCCTCTCCCTCAACCTCTAACAATCACTGATCATTTCACTGTCTCTACAGTTTTGCCTTTTCCAGAATGCCATATAGTTTGAATCATATAGTATGTAGACTTTCATGCTAACTTTTGCACTTAGCAATACGCATTTACATTTCCTCCATGTCTTTTTGTGGCTTAATAGCTAATTTCTTTTCACTGACAAATAATATTCCCCTATATGGATGTACTATAGTTTATCTGTTAACCTATTGAGGAACATCTTGGTTCCTTCCAATTTTTAGCAATTATGAATAAGACTGCTATATGTATTTGTGGGAAGGTTTTTGTGTAGACATAAGTTTTCAACTCATTTCGGTAAAAACCTAGGCGTGCAGTAGCTGGATTGTATGGTAAAAGTATGTTTAATTTTCTAAGAAACTGCCAATTTGTCTTCCAAGGTGGTAGTATCATTCTGCATTCCCACCAGCAATGAATGAGTTGCCGTTGCTCCACATCCTTGCCAGCATTTGGTGTTAGTATTTTAGATTTTAGCCAGTCTAATTTGTAAGTAGTGGTATATCACTGTTTTAATTTGCAATTCCCTAATGACAGGTGATGTTGAGCTTCTTTTCATACGCTATTTGCCATATGTGTATCTTCTTCAGTGAAGTGGCTGTTCAGATATTTTGCCCATTTTTAAAATTGGTGCATTTATTTTCTTATTGTGGAGTTTTAAAAATTCTTTGTATATTTCAGATATAAAAATTATTTGTATATTTGTATCTTTATCAGATATGTGTTTGGTAATTAATTTCTCCCAGCCCATGACTTGTCTTTTCATTTTCTTAACAGTGTCTTTCACAGAACAGAAGTTTTAATTTTAATAAAGTTCAACTTATAATTTTTTTCTTTCACTGGTCATGCTGTTGGTGTTGTATCTAAAAACTCATTGGCAAACCCAAGGTCATCTGGATTTTCTCCTATGTTATCCTCTAGAAGACTTATAGTTTTGCATGGTACATTCTGATCTATGATTCATTTCAAGTTAATTTTGTGAAAGGTATAAGGTCCATGTCTAGATTCATTTTTTTTCATGTGAGCATATCCAGTTGCTCCAGTACTAATTATAAAGAAGCCTATCCCCTTTCCATTGAATTGCTTTTGCTTCTTTGTCAAAAATCAGTTGACTATATTTTTAAGGGTCTATTTCTGGGCTCTCTATTCTGTTCCATTGATACATTTGTCAGTTCTCTTGCCATTATCATACTGCCTTAATTATCATCTTTATAGTATGTCTTGAAGTTGGGTGATGCCAGTCTTTTGACTTTATTCTTCTGTATTGTGTTGGCTATTGTGGATATTTTGCCTTTCCTGTAAAATTTATAGTCATTATATTGACATCTACAAAATAATTTACTAGGAATTTGCTTTAGATTAAATTGATCTATACTTTATCTACAAATCAAGTGAGAAAGAACTGACATCTTAACAATATTGAATCTTCTTATCCATGAACATGGAATATCTTTTTATTTAGATATTCTTTGATTTATTTTATCAGCTTTTCAGTTTTCCTCATATAGATCGTATACATATCTTTGTCAGATTTATACATAAGTATTTCATTTTTTTGATGTGAAGGTAGGCAGTATTGTGTTTTACATTTCAAATTCCAATTATTTATTGTTGGTATGTAGGAAAACAATTGACTTTCGTACATTAACCTTGTAGTCTGCAACCTTGCCATAATCACTTATGAGTTCCAGGAATTTGTCAATTCTTTGAGATGTTCTACATAGATAATCATATCATCTGTCAACAAAGACAGTTGTATTTCTTTCTTCTCAATAACTTTAATTTCTTTTTCCTGTATTATTGCATTGGCTAGGAATTCCAGTACAATGTTGAATCAGAGTGGTGAGAGGGACATCCTTGCCCTGTTCCTGATCTTGGGAGAAAGCATCTAGCTTCTCATCATTATATATAATGTTACCTACTGGCATTTTATAGATATTCTTTATCAAGTTGAGAACATTTCCTCTATTTCTAGTTTCCTGAGAGTATCATGAGAGGATGTTGGATTTTGTTAAATATTTTTTCTGCATCTATTGATATAATATGATTCTTTAGACTGTTCATGCCATGGACTACATTAATTGATTTTTGAATGTGGAACTAGTCTTACATACCTTCAATAAATCTCACTTGGCTGTAGTATAGAATTCTTTTTATACATTTTTGAACATAATTTACTAATATTTTGTTGAAGATTTTTGCATGTGTGGTCATAAGAGATATTAGCCTGAGTTTTCCTTTCTTATAATGCATTTGTCTGCTTTTGGTGTTTGCATAATGCTGGGCTCACTGAATGAGTTAGAACGTGTTCCCTCTGCTTCTTTTTTTTTCAGAAGAGACTGCAAATTCTTTGAGATATTTTAGTAGACAATATGTACGTCTTTTATTTCTTGTTTTTCTTTTACTGCAGTGGCTAGTATTTCCATACTATATTGAAGAAGAGTTGTGAGAGTGGACATTGTTGCATTGTTTCTGATCTTAGGAAGAAAACATTCAGTCTTTGACCATTACATATTTGTTAGTTGTAGGATTTTGTAGATACTCTTTAACAAATTGAGTGATTCTCCTTATTTCTAACTTGTTGAGATTTCTATCAAGAATGGGTGTTAAATACTATTTCTGAGCTTCATATAATTTTTATTCTTTAGCCTGTGGATTACACTGATTGCTTTTCAAATGTTGAACTAGCTTTGCAATCTAGAATTAATCTCACTTGGTCATGATACATACAGTATTCATTTTATACATTTTTTGATTCAATTGCCAATATTTTGTTGAGGATTTTTCAACTATGTTCATGAGAGATATCAGTCTGTAGTTTTTGTTTGTTTGTTTTTTGTACAATTTTTGCCTGGTTTTGGTATCAGAGCAATACTAGACTCATAGAATAACCTGGGAATTGTTCTCTCTTCTATTTCCTGAAAGACATTATGTAAAATTGGTGTTAATTCTTCTTTAAATATTTGGTAGATTTTCCAGTGAAACCATTTAGGCCTAAAGATTTCATTTTGTAAAACTTATAAAATTATGAGTTCAATTTCTATAATAGTTATTGAACAACAATGTATTTCATCTTGGTTAAGTTTGGATAATCATTTTGGATTGTTAATTTAGATGTATTTCTCATATTTACTAAACAAATGACCAGCAACATTTGCAAAAAAGCAAATGACTTTAGTTTAGTGTCCTGACATAATATATACAAAATCCACAGACAGTTTATAGGCAAAAGTTCTGCAAGAGCAGAGAAGTGGTACACCTTAGAATGTGTAAAAAAAAAAAAAAAAAAAAAAAAAAAAGAAAAGGCAGAGTGTATGTAAACAGAGCGTCTCATAGATGATACTTGGGGATGCTGTGTCACTCAATGGTAAGGAAGCTGTTACTGATGGCTATTATTGTGCAGCACCTACATGACCCTGAGTTTGATTTTATATAGTTAAGCCTAGTGTAAGAATGCAAAAGAGATAAAATGGGTATATTGCCATTGTCCCTCAAATGGATGACTATAAGTGGGGACCAAGGTCAACAGACATTTTGCCTACTATGTTTAGAAGGCATTCAAAGTGTTTGAGACATTTCAGCTCATAACAATGAAATCAGTCAACCAGACAGCTAGAATTTCAGAGTTATAGTATGCCCCAGTTCAAGAGTGTGTAATTAATAGCACATATGCTTAATGTAATCCAAGTACAGCAAAAAAATTCATTAAAAATAATTATTTTATCATCTTAGTAAAAGGCAAACTCTTCTAAGGACCTCAGAAAACTAGCAGATTCAATACCAGTCAAATCTCATTATCTCCACAGCAAAGGGCTATCCAATTCTTGAATTGTTCTGAAATTTTATAGTAGTGAATATATTCAAAGTAATAGACTATTGACTTGGATATGGGACTCTTCTTTCTTAATGACATTTTTATTTTAATGGTATTTGTCATCATGTAATTACAGTCCAAAATGTGAGAAGAAGAAGAACTGTTTTAGACCACTTTTGTGTATGTGTGTGGAAGTTTCTTGAAAACAACTGTTTTATAACTGAAGTCACTTCTAACGTGAGTCAGTGAACTCTCCAACAAGAGGACAAAGCTACTAAAGGAGGGGAAGTCGTTGAAGATGAAAGCTAGCAACATCTCTGGAGACGATCTGACCAGCATTGAGAATGACGGCTGAATGCCAGTCATGCTGAGAAACGTGGAGGACACAGGGTGGACTAAGGCATTGTGCTTGCTCTCAAGAGGCTTGCTCTTTTCTAAAAGAAGCCCATTTGAAAATATTGAAATCACTTTTTCTTCTTTTGTGAAGGATAGAAAACTCAACAACTAAGTTGTCTCCTGTGAAGGTCACCAGTCTTTTTAACTCTTGACATTGGAGGCTGAAAGATTGTTAAATATTACTTAATCCAATGCTCACATTCTATAAATAGAGAAATCCCGAAAAATGAAATAATTTACCTAAGACTGTAGGACTGGGACTGGAACCCAAATTTCCTGACTTTTCATCAAGTACATTTTTTTCTATATATTACGTTACCTCTCTTAAGAGTTCAATGGACTTTTCTCATTCCTAGCTCTTCCCATTGTTAGGCTGCACCAAACCAGGTCGATTAGATTCAGATGAAAAGAGCTCATGCTCTGTTCTTCTCCCTCTACACTCTCATTTCAAAATGTCTACTTCACAGTTTCAATTCAACAAATAATTTTTAAAAGTTCTTAAGGACTTATTCTGGCTTAGGCAGTAGAGAGACTACTAAACCAAGTAAGGCATACTTCCTACCTCTGAGGAATTTATTGTAAATATAAACACCTAGTATGACATCCTTAGACAGCAAACTTATCTATGTAAAATTTATTATCATCACTCAATCAAACTTTCCAATGGAAATCTCCTTTTAAGTCAATGACTCCTTAATTCTCTAGGCCCCACTATAAAAATTTTGAAGCTTGGCGGGGCACGGTGGCTCATGCCTGTTAATTCCAGCACTTTGGGAGGCTGAGGCAGGCGGATCACGATGTCAGGAAATCGAGACCATCCTGGCTAACAAGGTGAAACCCCGTCTCTACTAAAAATACAAAAAATTAGCCAGGCCTGGTGGCGGGCGCCTGTAGTCCCAGCTACTTCGGAGGCTGAGGCAGGAGAATGGCGGGAACCCGGGAGGCGGAGCTTGCAGTGAGCTGAGATAGGGCCACTGCACTCCAGCCTGGGCGACAGAGTGAGACTCCATCTCAACAACAACAACCACCAAAAAAAAAAAACCAAAAATTTTCTTTTGAAGCTCTTTTTGCTACTCTGCCATGAAAGCGAGAATATCTGGTTTTTAATCTTTGTTCTAACATTAACCAATTAGTTTTGAAACAGGGGCCAAGTCACACCTCTCTGGGCTTCATCTCCTCTGTTAGGAAAACGAAGAGTACACCAACCTTCTATGATTCACATTTCTTTTTAAATTACATCACATCCAAGGTGCTGGATATAATCAAGTTATTTTATTTCACTTCTTTGCATATCTTCAATTCCTCTCTCCTCCTCCATGTTCATCGTATCGAAGTTCTTAATTCCTGGATTATTGTTAACAGCCTTCAAACTCTTAGGTGTACATGTTACTTGCTAAAAGCAATTTGAAGCAAGATTTAGCCTGGAGGTATGCTGGTTAGACTAGAGGCTAGAAAACTAAGACACTTTTTGGAATAAAGCTCAATCTCACACTAAAAGCCTGTCACATTCAAGTCTCTCCAAAAATAGGCTTCAGTTGGCCCTTCTGCTTTTATTTCCAACGACTCTTTGTCCTAGTCCATTCAGGCTATAACAAAATACCATAAATTGGGTGGCTTTATAAACAACACAAATTTATTCCTCACTGTTCTGAAGGCTGGCAAGTATGAGATCAAGGTGCCAGTATGGTCAGGTTCTGGTGAGGACCCTCTTTCAGGTTACAGACTTCTGACTTCTTGCTGGTGTCCTCAGTATGGTAGAAGGAATGAAACAAGTCTCATGTGCATATTTTACAAGGAAACTAATTCTATTCATGAGGGCTCTACCTTCTTGACCTAATCACCTCCTCAAAGGCCACGCTTCCTAATACCATCTTCATGGTGATTAGGTTTCAACATATGAGTTTTGGGGTGGCAAGAGTAACAAACATTTAGACCATAGCACTCCTCAATATGCTTACTTTCCAACCACACCTTCATGTCTTTAATGTTGTTCCTATCCTTCCTAGGTGAAGAGTTTTACTTTTTTTGTAAACTTACTGCTAATAGTTCTATTAAGCCCATTTTCTTGTATGGATTCAGTAATCTTTCCTTTCTCTTAATTCTTATACAAATATTTAGAGTATAACTAACAGTACCATTTCTTAAGTCCCTCTCATAAATATTTGAAGCATAAGAGAGATGATATGCAAAAATTCTCAACCAACATTAAAGGAAGAATACATATAAAAGTGGTATAAACAGTATAACTTATTTTCCTTATTATGTCTTCTTAATTTCTTTGCAAATTATAATAATCAACTGATTGTTAATCTTTTTGGTAGAGAATGAATATGTATTTCTAAACTAGAGTTTTTAATAAGAATATAAAAATACATTTTCTTGGCTGTAGGCTACTTCTGATATACGAAGATGTCTGAACAAAAGTATATGAACAGTTACCAATTAATATATGTCTAATATAGGCAGATATTCAAACAAGCATTGAGCAATGTTATATAAATGCTGGCAGGGTAACTTGGTCCGTTATTAGATAAACTTTGAAGATGCTATTTAAATTTCAGTCATGAAACAATCAGTGCCAATCTGATCAAATGATTGCCAAAGTTAGCATTAACCATAGTAGAGAAGCATTTGAGGAAAACGTAAAAATGTTATTTTCTGTCTCAGATTCTCTTACTGCTGCTTGAACTCTAATTTGAATACCTTCTTCTCAGAAAAAGGCCACAATTAGAGGAGCAACAGGGTTTCATGTGGCAGGAAGAAAGTAGTACTGTCATATCCCATCAATCCTCTAAGCACCCAGTCTTAGAGAAAATTCATTGCACTCTCTTCTGCCAACTCCAAAAGAGATTTTCCCAAGAAATGAGTTTCAGGCAATTTTAGTTCCCATCACTACTGTCCATTTGTCATAACTGAAAAAAATATCCATTATATTACAAAAAAATTCGGTTATCCAGTATTTGCTAATTATGATTGAGACCAGAAACATACAAAATTTCAAAGAAAACAATTGAAGAGAACATCTGAAAGTAATTTCCCTCCATTCTTTGTTGTTCTGCTACTCACGGCAAATCTTCCAAACTGGAGGCTTCATGTCTTGGATCCAAAAGATCATAACCACATTCGTTGTAGATTTCCAAATAGGAAATGTGCGTTGTATACATTTTGCTGCTGTCCTGATTGGAAAAGGGAAAGGTATTATTTATTGATTATAAATAATGATTCTGCTTAGATGAAGATGAACACATTTAGCACTCAGTTTCCTTACAGTTTCTCTCTTTTTCTCTCACTTTATATGGTTTACATTTTCAGTTCATGACACTTTCAAGTTGCCAGTTACCATATGCATGAAGCTTTTTAAAATGGCCAACACCCATGATTACAAGCAACTTCAGTCTGTTATTTTTTATTGGTTCCACATTATACATAAAAAGTCAATATACACTTACAATGAGCCAACTTGGTTGCAGAACTGTGTAACACACCATTTTTTACTTTCCAGAACAAAAAAAAGGTTACTAAAAAAAAATAAACTTATATTCTGTGAATAGTCTATTCATAAAAAAGAACACAGACCATTACTTTGGCTTAAAAATTTCAGGAGCAAAATAGTTTCCATCTTTAATCATAATTCTTTTTCTACTTTTCTAATATTCAATATTTTCTGATGACATAAATAAATAACAATGAAAGTGAGTTCCAGAGGACAGACAATAGTTGATTAGTCAGGTATAAGTGGACATTAATAGTTCACCGCCAATACCTCACATGTGGAGTTAATTTTCCTGGCCCGAGAGGGCAAATCAGGGGTATTTAGCTATTAGTTAGAGAGAAATGTTTTTGGTGGGTCATTGCTAAAATGCAATGACATAGGCATCAATGTAATGAGGCTAAAAGTCAAGGTGCCTGGTCCTAGTCTCAATTCTGCCAATAGACAAAATGACCCAAACCCTTTGAGGTGGAATGAAGTAAGGAATTTTTTCAACTCTTGAGAAAGTTCAGTTTTCAATACAAAATATCAAACAATAGCACCTTCTTTTTGTTCCTCCAAAAATACAAATGCTTCAATTTCTGCAAATATTATCATGCTTCTCATAAGGGGAGAGTATATTTGTATCTTGTGGCAAGCAGGTTGTCACGGTGTCAGAGTGTATACTAACGGAGAATTTGCTTAGGATGACCTTCCTGATTGATTCTCACCCATATCCAAGGCAATCCATTTAATAGGGTTTGTTCAAAGGGAGAAAGGACCAAGTCACAGAGATAGGAGAGAGAACAGTGGCCTATAAATAAAAAGCTGGACTCCTACTCTAACTAGAGGTGAGCCTCTACCATGTCAGGCCTTAGTTTTCAAACCCATTAAAGTGAGGAAATTGGCTAATAAATCGCTGTGTGTTCTTCAGTGTAAAATGAATGATTCTTTGGTTCTAAAATGGCTCCAATTATCCAAATAAAGATACTGTCATCCTAGCACTTTGGGAGGCCGAGGTGGGCAGATCACAAGGTCAGGAGATTGAGACCATCCTGGCTAACACAGTGAAACCCCGTCTCTACTAAAAATACAAAAAATTAGCCAGGCATGGTGGCAGGTGCCTGTAGTCACACCAGCAGAATGGTGTGAACCCTGGAGGCAGAGCTTGCAGTGAGCCAAGATTGCGCCACTGCACTCCAGCCTGGGTGACAGTGCAAGACTCCGTCTCAAAAAAAAAAAAAAAAAAAAAAGATACTGTCATTTCAGAAAAACAAAATGATACATGAACAAGTAAAGCAACTCTCAGCCTTCCATGACTATGATAAAAACACTCAAGCCACAGCTGAAATTCTATATTCTGGTGTTCTGTGAAGGTGACAACATGGACTGGATTACTAAGCAATTTTTTTTTCAGCCTAATACTGAAAATTCTTCTGATGTGGGTGACTCTAACCAACAAATGGCCCATTGATTACATTAGTATCCTAGTTTAGTAAAGCTACTATTTCAATATAATTCTTTGGGTTATAACTTGGCTTAGCACAGGTATCAGACACTATAAACACTAAAAAGATTTTGTGTGGCTGTTAGTCTAATCCAAAGTTTCTAAAATAGTCCATGGAATACTCCGGGAAAACAGTATTCCATGGTCAATATATACACAAACTCTGTCCCTCTCTGGAGCACGTCAAAGGCCCTAGGGGGTATTTCAGCAACATTCTGAGATCCTGTTAAAACCAACATATTTTTAAAATTTATCCAAAATATCTGAAATAAACCAGAAATTATGATTTGAGAGTTTAGTATACATTTCTGAGTTCTTCTTAGCATCAGATAAGAACTGAGTTTGCATATTGGAACTCCATTTATAACAGAATAATCCCACACCCTTATCCTCAGTTGTTTCACCATAAAAATGGGGATAATAGCCCTGATCTTGCATTCTGTTGTAACAGAGGAATAACATTCTATATTTAAAATCTTACAAAAGTGTATGGCCCACAACAGATACCAATGAATCATTGTTGCTCCTGTTGCTATTATTATTGCTGTAGTTATTATTATTTCTAGAAGCCTTCAAATGGAGAATTCAGTATATGAATATAAAAGGAAAGGAAAATAAAAGCAAAAAGAACAGCCAACTTGTATGTTTATCTGCAGTGGAGAAAATCTCTTCTTCCAGAAATTAGAATAAATCACAAAATGTCAGGAAAATGGCAGGTCCACTGCCCTGAGATGATAGGGATAATGTCTTTGGCTCTTCCAGCTTCTGCATTTTCTGGACTTTTATTGGAAAATACACTTAAAATTCACTGAGCTATGTGGCAAGCTACCTTTCCTTATTACTCCTTTTTAGTGTTAAGGATTGCCAGACTGTAATGTAACACACATGTTTCCTGCAGACAGCCTTTTCTCCTGCCCCAAAACAAGTTTGAACCTCACAATACTCAAAAATAATGAGCAGTGATTTCTAAAATAAATGGCATCAATTTTCTTCTCTTAAAATCAGTGAAAATGTGCTCCTATCATACCCATACACATTTCAGGACCCAATATGCACTGGGCTCTTACTGTATCTTGAAATGAAGACTTTGCATAGGTCAAATGTTTCCTTTAAGAATTCTAGAGCGCTCCATGTACCTCTCTAAGGCAATCAGCTGAGGACCTCTGAGTACCAGGCTGCATTTTCCAGCTATACAATATGAACAGACTTCATGATGCACTTCAAGTTGCTTGACCAGTTTCACCATAGCTGTTTGATTATAATGAATGTGTTATGCCCCATCATGAAAATATGTCCATTTAAACAGAGTTGCCCTGGCTTTAAATGGCTCCAATGGGCTCACTACAAGTCCAGGAAGATATATAGGATCATTCAGAATGAAATGGAGTTTACAGTAATGTCAATGACAAACAGATCTAAAACAATGAACCTGACAAATGGTAAGTACTAAGGAGACATTTAGACATTTGGATCTGTACTTTAATAACCATAGATAACAATTTTAAAGGGACAAAAATATTTTCCTTTGGGAGAGGATGAGTTTATTCTATTTAACTTAATCATGGGATTTGGCTTCATTTTTTTTGAGAGTTTCAAGGGTTCTCTGAAATTGGTCAGGGATCACTTGGCCACATTAATATCCATATATGGATATTACTGGCTGTGATAATAACTATCATGCATTGAGCATATACTGTGTGCAAGAAACTGGACAATATCTTTAAACACAGTATGTTCAGCCCCTCAGAGCAACTCCATAAGACTGAGGCATTAACTAACTGTCCCAAGGCCACATGCTGTAAGCAGTACACTTTCTCAGAACCAGGTTGACCTGCACCTCCAGTGATCTTTCTAAGGCAGAAAGATTCCACATTAGGCCACAGCAATGAAAACGATTAGGAATTATATTCCCAGGTTGTGAAATGTGGGAACAAAACAGGCAATGTCAGAAATAAGTGAGTAAATGAAAAAAGGGCTTTGGATCCAACATATATGCTACACTCAATCCTTTCTCATCCAAATTTTCTGGCATGCAAAGCTGGCATGTTTGAGCTAGAGAAAGATGAGCTGAACTAATGGATAATTGCTACTTTATGGATGGCAATTAGAATTATGCAGATCTCAGCAATTTCTTCTCATCTTTGCAACTCAAAATACAAACAATATACAGTCAAGAAATTTTGGAGTGACTGTTACATTGACCTAGTTAAGACATTTATTATACAGAAGTAATACAAACAAGGAATTGCTGGAACTAGTAGGGACACTGGAGATTCTCTAATACAGTTCAATCTCTACTTTCACAGAAGGGAAAACTGAAACTCAGAGAAGGTATGTGACTCATTAGAGGGAATTTGTTTGAACACAACAAACAAAATAAAGCCAGTCCAAGGTATAGGAGCAATACACATGATGGCACAAAGCACAGAGTCAGGCATCAGGTGGACTTGGGATAGAACTCCAGATCAGCTACTTATAGGATGTGGGCCCAGAGGAAAATATTTAACTTGAGGCTCAGTTTTCCCAACGATGAAATGGGAAGTTGCATTATATGTTATATTAAATACTGGTAAAAGTGATAAAGCTACTGGCATTTTGAGGCACTCAATAAATGATACATATAATCTAGATAGATAACTCTTTTTTACAATGATAATAATTACAATGGTATGTGTACTCTGGTAAATTCCTCTGGGCTTCTATCAAGTGTAAAATAGTAACAATCATACTGTCCTGTTTAGTGTTTCAGTAGCTAAAAGAAAGGTCTGCTTTCCCAGGAAAACATTCCTGTTTCTTGAGGAATGTAAGATATTCGTTGGTAAAAGGTATGGTCTGCTCTTTCAACCTTCATGCGTGTATCAGAAGGAACTCTCCTGGAGCCTTTGCTGAAACAGCAGCACTTTAATGAGAAGCACCTTCTTAATTTTCACTTCTACAGCAAAATCCCAACCTTTCCTTAAAGGTAAAGGCCAGAGTTATGACACAATAAGACTTTATCATTTAGACACAATAAAATAAATGTCATAATAAATTTCCTGCTTTCAGTAAATTTTTGCTGAATATATCAAATACAAAATGACAGGAACAAAAAGTTTCATACCTTTTGTAACTGTTCAAAAATGTATGACAGTGTCCTTGGGATAATGCCTCTGTCACTGTAACGTTCTGCACCCCCTGTGATAGTGAATGTCTTCCCGCTGCCTGTTTGCCCATACGCGAAGATAGTGCCATTGTAACCTTCCAGGACACTGCAATAAAGAAATGACACACTTTTAATACATCAACATGGCTAACTGCATATGAATTAAATGGCTTGTGTTCTAATAACAATCTTATTGAACACTATTAAAAACACTTTATAGAAATATCTATTAAAATTTATATATGTGAATATCTAGCTAGAATTTACATTTTTATCTAGGAACAGCAGCATATCAAACTTGTTCTCTAAGAAAGGACGTGTAACGCAAATGGAGTTCAGTCATCTTAATTATATGCTTCGTCTTTTAGTAAACACTGGACCTGAATCAAAGAATATATTGAAAAAGAGTTCTGGGGAAATAACATCTGTAATTTGGCAAACTGTCAACCTGACACCTGGTACCTCACATGGTATAAACACTCACAATAGTAGTCACTTCCTAGAGCAGGAGGAACACACTCTGTTTGCCACCATGTACCTTGTAATGTAATTCTCTACTTAATACTAAGCACCAGCTGAAAATCCTCTAGGAATTCCCCTCCTCTCTTTTCTTGGAATGACTTTTTGGTAGAAGATGCTAGTCTGTATATATTCTTCAGCCCTGCAGAGTGGCCCTTGATTTGATGGTGGTCTTAAGAATCCAAAGGCTGGATCTTCTCAGCCTTTGAAGAGCACCACCTATAATACAAGCTTTTAAAAATATGCACGAAATGATGTAGACTTTCAAAACTGTGTCTTTAATCTACGCTACATGGAACAGTAAACTTTTGTAGCTTTATGTTCGTTTTTTGATACAAGTGGCTCATTGATCTCTGAGATGTTTCCATTAAACCAGCTATGATGACATCAGCTATTGGTCCCCATGTTGTGGGTGGATTTTTTGATAGATGGCTCCTCTGAGTTCACCCCTCACTGTTCACATTAGAATTCCTGCCCTATTACTTCTGTCAACGTCCTATCTATAGTTCTATGTTTCATATGCTTTCATGCCTGTGTATTGAGTGATCTATCACTATAAGGGCCTCTTAAAACACACAGGTTTGACTGGAGATTATTCTGAAGTGGTCATTTAAGTCCTGAGTACTTTATGCAACTATTAAACTAACAATATATTCAGCAACAAGTCAATGCATCTTTTGCTGTGTAGGTAGAAAGTGTTATTGGTGCTTACAAATGTAATGGACTTAGTAAAGGGAATGCGCAAGAAAGTATTATAACTGTGTGATTCGATGTTCTACTTTTGAGGAGTGTAATCATTCTTCTTCATGTGTTTTTACATGGAGACAATATACTGTTGAAATTCTCAACTTTTAAGATGTTGGAACTATGACGAATTTAGATATATAATTAAAGAATCTTTTTCCTCAACAGAATTTGTTACCAATGAAATATCGATGTCCCATTAGCAATATCATTTGGATATCTATTTCTTGGCCATAAATGCTCTAGGTATATGAAGTCTAAAATTTTAAATATCTAACCTTAAACATTTTATTGATTTTTGATAGAAAGAATAGATGTAAAATATACTAGGCATTATCTGTCTTGAAAAACAAAAAATACAGAGCACAAATTAACATTTTCATTTTGATATAGATTATGAAAAGTGAGTAGGTAGTACACTACGTTGGCATCTGCTAATTGTTATGTCTACTTTTTTATGCTAAAATCTTCTTTCTCACTGCCAGTTGTCCTAGTATGTCTGTCTCTAATATGTGCCCCCCCATTCCCATCTACTGTGGGATGGAAAACCAGATGGCATAGCTTCATAGAACACTGTAAAATAAAAAGGGTAAGGCTCGACCTATGTATACTCCCATGGCTATTTATTTATTACATTGCTACAATTAAACATTAAATAAGGAAATGTAATCAGGCAAAATTTGTCTCCAGTCCCTTCTGTAGAGCCTCCATTCCAACTCAATCTTGTAACCACTCTTCAGTGGACACTAGGCCTTTTCATGTACTTCTGGTCTCATCTGTCCTAAGGAAAAATACTAGTTAAAAATAAAGAAAGAGAAATAGTGGTGTAATGATCCTTGAAAATCCATTACTCCACAAGAACAATAATACCAGTGGCAAAAGTTGTCAAAATCAACTTTTTCAGAACTCTGGAAATTATTCAAAGACTCACACCAATCCACGAAGTGTTTATGTAAGACAAACAGCTAAACTCAGTAGGAACCATGCGCTTTGTGGTATTTTAACTTGAACATTCCCAGCACCTCTCCCTAGCTCCATGGTAGCCTTGAAAAACAACAGCCTTGAAACATTGGAGCTGTGAAATCCAGCAGCCTGGCAACCACTATAGGGGGCAGTATGGATTTGGGGCTCCTCAAAATGCCGCATCCTCAAAGAGCTGCCACTCTCTGACTCGTCTGGGAGCTCTCTAGAAAAGCTCCACTCACAGTACTTGTCTTTGTTAGACCTGATTCAGAGTTCACTTAGTGTAACCATCCCTGTCCTCGGGGTATTTGTTGAAAAAAAATCAGTGGCAAGTGTTTAATATCCCAGCTGGCAAAGCTGCAATGCCAGTGAAGTAAACAAGAACGTAACCAAAAACTTAGAAAAATCTGTGAAGTAAGATGTGCATAAGGGGTTTCAAAAAACTCTGATGTACTCCTGGGAGTCAGGAAGGCCACACACATGTTCAGGACTATATGTATGCCCAGAAAAGACCCAAGAAGGGCATTAGAACTCATCTCTGGCTGGCCTTGAGACTGCACAAACAGGAAGTGAGAAGAAAGACAGTGTTACAAAATTCCTCAGCATTGAAGGTGTGCCCCCAACAAATATGTAGGGACCCTTGTATGTAGGCTGGGAGACCAAGGAGTTCAAGGAATTTAAGGAAATTTATTTCTTTATCTTGCCTAAATTTACTGGCTAGTTTGTTCAGATGATAAATTTGCTCAGTTTTTGTTCATCTTGGAATGTCTTAATTTCTTCTTCATTTTTGAGAATAATATTGCCAGATATAGAATTCTCTATTTGCACATGACATAATATTGTATATAGAAAATCCTAAGGAATTTACTATAAAATTATGAGAAGTAAGAAACAAGTTCAGCAGGGCTGTACGATACAAGTGTGAACACTGTGCAGATAGCAATATTCCCTAAACTGATCTACATTTATGCAATTTCTATCAAAATTCAAGCTGGCTTATTTGCAGAAATTGACGATATGCTTCTAAAATTTATATGGAAAGTTAAGGGACACAGAATAGCTAAAACAATCTTGAAAAGAAAGAACAAAGGTAGATGACTCACACGTCCCTATTTCAAAACCTACTACAAAGCTAGAATAATTAAGACAGAGAGATGCTGGCACAAGACTATACATACGGATCAATAAAATAAAATTAAGAATCTAGAAATAGACCCTTATATTTATGATCAGTTGATTTTCAACAAGAGTGCCAACACTATTCAATGGAGGAAACAATGGTCTTTTTAACAAATGATCCTTGGACAACTGGATATCCACATGCCAAAGAATAAAGCTGGACCCCTACCTCAGACCATGTACAAAAATTAACTCAAAATGAATCACAGACCTAATGTAAGAGATAAAACTTAAAAGAAAATCTTGGAAGAAAACTTAGGAGTACATCTTCATGAGCTAAATTAGGCAACGGTTTTTTAGATATGACATCAAAAGCATAAAGAACCAAAGGAAAAAAATAAGCTGCACTTCATCAAAATTAAAAACTTTTGTGTTTCAATCAAGTAAGTGAAAAGACAACACAATGGAGATAATGTATGCAAATCATATCTATCTGGCAAGGGACTTGTCATCATATCCATAATCCATAACATACAAAGAAATCCTACAACTCAGACAACTCAACAATAAGAAGACAAACAATCTAATTAAAAAGTGGGCAACAGATTTGAATAGACGTTTCTCTAAAAAGAAATGCAAATGGCCAATAGCATATGAAAAGATGCTCAACATCATTAGTCATTAGGGAAATGCAAATCAAAATCACAATTCGGGAGGCTGAGGCAGGAGAATGGCGTGAACCCGGGAGGCGGAGCTTGCAGTAAGCTGAGATCTGGCCACTGCACTCCAGCCTGGGCGACAGAGCGAGACTCCGTCTCAAAAAAAAAAAAAAAAAAAAAAAGATGCAATTTCACACTCACTAGTATGGCTAAAACAAAAAAAAGAGACAATGAGAAGTGCTGGTGACAATGTGGACAAATTGGAACCTTCATACATTGTTGCTGGAAATGTAAAATGGTACAGCTTCTTTGGAAAACAGTCTTACAGTTCCTCAAAATGTAAACCTAGTATTGCCATATGACCCAGCTAGGTATACACCCAGCAGTATTAAAAACATGTGTCCACACAAAAATTTGTAGTGAATGTTCACAACAGCATTATTCATTATTTAGCCAAAAAGTGGAAACACCACAAAGTGACCGTCAACTGATGGGTGGATAAATAAGATGTACTATATCCATTCCATCGGATATTATTTGGCAAGGAGAAGGCAGTACTGATACATGCTACAATAAGGATAAAACTTGAAAACACATTAAATTTTAAAAAGCCAGTCCAAAAAAGGCCATATATTGTGATTCTATTTCTAGAAAATGTTTAGGATAAGAAAATCCCATGGACATAGAAAGTAGGTTAGTGTTTGACAGGAGCTAGAAAGAAGGGAAAATGGAGAGTGACTGCTAATGGGTATGGTACAGAGCTTCTTTTTGGGGGTAATTAAAATGTTTTAAAATTAAATAATGGTGATTGATGGTTGCACATTTGTACTAAAAATAACTAAATTGCATACTTTAAAGAGTAAATGTTTTAGTATTTGAATTACATCTCAACAAAGCTGTTGTAACAATAAAATAGTAAAGAAGAGTCTATACTCACTTGTTAATAACCATATGTGTATACTATCTTTTCAGTAGTATTTTTAAAAGACAGAGAGAATGGTAATTAATAAAAGGAATGAAAAGCTAATGATACATTTCAGCAATGAAGAGTGAGATGCACATTTTTGTTCAGAAGTATTTCTGAACTTCCTAAAATCAACAATGCAGGCTACTGCTTAATCCATCTTAGCTAGAGACAGTCCTGATGTGTAAATAAATCAACTCTTTATAAACCCAGAGTTTGATGATCAGAGGAAATTTCCATTGTAGAAATTCTCTCCTTCTGTTTGCAAAATGCACTTTTCCTAGAAGTTTAAATTATAAAGCTAAGATAGTTTGTCATTTCTTACCTTTTAATATTTGCACGAATAAAACAAAAATAAAGCCTCAACCCTTTTGGAGATTATAAACTGAAGTGTTACTCCAGACACAACACATTTACATGCTAGAAAAAAATACAAGTCATTTTAAAGTCTAGTTTTTCCATTTTTATTACTCTTTGTTTAACTAGGCTCCAAGCAGAATACTGTCTGGAGGATCTGCACAAAGTGAGACTTCATTTTGTTTACCTCCAGATGCAAAGGCTTTAAGAATCCCAAGATACAATGTCTAAATGAAAGTAATCAACAACAAATCATTATTGTAGTCATAATTTAGTTCACTAAACCAAAAAACGAGACATAAATTATAGTCCCTCAAAGAGACAGCATAGTTGGAAAAACAAACAAACAAAGAAACAAAATATAGTAATAGGACCATGGATTTTATAATTGATGTCAGCAGAGGTCTTCTAACTACATTTTGTCCACCCAAAGAATTCCCTCCAAGGTATTTCTGAAAAACAGTGGCACAAACTATTCTTAGATAGGACCAGGTTGGACTTAGAGAACTGAGTAGGGCTGATTTCATTGTTGAGAGGGGAGGGACAGGTGAAGCAGCACCTTAAAAGTTGACCATGAGTGAAAAGTCAAAAAGTAAATTAAGATAGACCTGTCCTGCAAAGAGAAATCGGATTGGCAATGGCTTAGGGGAAGGGGGTGGAGGTATGGTGTCAATTTCACTCTTCTTGCAATGCTACTCTGACTTAGCTTAGTACTGGATTACAAGCACAGTGGAACACTCGGGGTAGAAGACACAGAATCTATGTTTTTGTTTGTTTGTTTGTTTGTTTGTTTGTTTTGAGACAGAGTCTCCCTCTGTCACCCAGGCTGGAGTGCAATGGCGTGATCTCGGCTCACTGCAACCTCTGCCTCCCGGGTTCAAGTGATTCTCCTGCCTCAGTTTCCTGAGTAGCTGGGATAACAGGCACCTGCCATTATGCCCAGCTAATTTTGGTATTTTTGTAGAGACAGGGTTTCACTATGTTGGCCAGGCTGGTCTTGAAATCCTGACCTCAGGTGATCCACCTACCTCAATCTCTCAAAGTGCTGGGATTACAGGAATGAGCCACCGTGCCTGGCTAATGTTTTTTAACTTTTTTTTTTTTTTTTTTGAGATAGAGTCTTACTCTGTCCACCAGGCTGGAGTGCAGTGCCACGATCTTGGCTCACTGCAAACTCCGCCTCCCAGGTTCAAGCGATTCTCCTGCCTCAGCCTCCCAAGTAGCTAGGACTACAGGCAACTGCCGCCATGCCCAGCTAATTTTTGTATTTTTAGTAGAGACGGCGGGGGGCAGGGGCGCCTCACTGGCCAGGCTGGTCTCGAACTCCTGACCTCAGGTGATCCACCCACCTCGGCCTCCCAAAGTGTTGGGATTACAGGCGTGAGCCACCATGCCCGGCCAAGGGCCCGGATTTTCATATCATTCCCTTCAATTCTTCTTTGAGCTAACCAGTTATGTGAGACAAGAAATCCTCTCTGCTTTGAGTTGGAATTCAGTTACATGCAACCAAGAGAATCATAATTATTGCAAAGTTTCCAGAGTGATCTGAAAGACACCTCTTAGTCCTTGATTTAGAGCAAGGATCTCAAGCTGGCCGTAAAACTTGCCTACAGGAATGTTTAAACTTAACTAAATTTGAATGCCTTTTTGTGAGACATGTTCTTCAGTTTGCCGTGGTCCCAAACATTCCCTAACATCTTAGAATCAACTGCTTCCTAAAGGTATGTTACTTACCTAGACTTGAAAGCAGGGCTGTATCACTGCATAATCACCGTGCAGTCCATGTGAATGCTGGTGCCCCCTCACCTTTGTGCAGTGCCTAGCCATTTGTGTAGGCTACTGTGAAGCGCACCCCCGGAGGTGTACAACATAGAAGTCCTGCGTAAAGGCATCTGAATTTAGTCCCCCTACTTTAGATACTGTCCCTTCTAAAAGCATGTTTTGGCCCAGGGCTGTGGCTTATGCCTGTAATTCTAGCACAGGAGGCAGATGGATTGCTTGAGCCCAGGAGTTTGAGATCAGCCTGGGCAACATAGCAAGACCCTGTCTCTACCAAAAAAAAAAAAAAAATTAGTTGGGTGTGTGGTGTGCTCCTGGAGTCCTAGTTACTCGAGAGGCTAAGGTGGGAGGATCACTTGATCCCAGGACTTCAAGGTTACTGTGAAGTAACCTTGATTACTTGATTAACCTTGACTTGGGGACAAGAAGACCATGTCTTTACTTATAAATAAATAAGTAAATAAAATAAAATGTCATAAAAATAAAATACAATAAAAGCATGTTCTGGCAAGATCATTCTAAGATCTTTTACAGCTTCACTTCTATGATATATTGATCTGGTTGTAAATCCTGATAGAGAAATAAAGTAGGTTACATGGCTAGTCTTCGTCAACCTAAACCAAATCATCAATCATTTTGGAAAGGAATATCCAAGGCCAAGAATATCTAGATTAGAAGCAGTTACCCCATACAACCAAAATTTTTGTGTGTGTGAGAAAAATGAAACTGCAAACATAGATTAACTGGTAATTTATACATCTGTGGGCATACTGGCTATTAAACTAGAGTCACAAAGAAAGAGACCCACAGGCAAAATATAGCTGGCAGAGCATTTGTTTGGTCAACACTGTCTTTTTTAAAAAAATCGGTCTGCGTGGTCTTAGTCCCCAGGATCTGTGCTCCCCAATTTAAGCACAGATACCACCACTCCATCTGGCCCTCACTAGTTTTTTTCAGATTAATTATTTGCCTTCCATGGAATGTTGAGTTTTGCAAACGCTGCTATAAAGTGACTCAGATAAATGCTAAGAGTAACACTCCGATTTAAAAAAAAAAAAGAAAGAAAGAAAAGAAATCAATAAAAAACTAAACTAAATATCAGCATCTTCCAGGTTTTGAAATGTCATAAGCAATTCCCTCACACCATCATCCACCTAAGAAACCAAATGGGTATCCCACCCATCATTGTTCACATTTCGTGTGTGATAGGAAAATAAGAATATTGGGTGCTTTCTTCTAAAACAGTCACTTTGGCACAATCAGGACTCCCACTCTTGGATGTGTCACTAAAACAGGATCAGCAGCTGCCTGCCTTGAATGATTTGCAAATTCTCCTTCTTGGATACAGGGGCTAAGGAAGGGGATCTCTTGAGATCCTTCCCAGTTCTATGATTCTCAGGGCTTTGTTCACAGTCTTGTTCTAATTACTTCAAACCAAACTTTGCAAGAAGCAAACACATCACAGGGCACCTAATCCAAACAGCCTCTCTTAAAGGATCTTCGAGGTCTTAAGGACACTAGACAGCTTCACATCCATAAGTTCATGGACCAAATCCAGGCCAGAGTGCTCTCTAAATGAGGCTGTTTATTATTTCCCAAGTTTCTGAAGAAACCATTTTGTGTTAGTATTAATAATAAGCAGCTTAAATCTGGTAAAAGAACAGAAATGCATGAAACTTTAATAGAAGAAAATGACCCCTTCTGAACACAATCCAGTTCTAAATGTTTCAGTCTGAAGTCCAGCATACAGGATTGAAAAGTGATGGCTACGTTTTTATCTTATTTGTGTTATAAAAAAGTATATATTTACATTACATTATACACTATTTTATCTTATTTACATTATCTTATTTACATACTTTATAATTACATTATAAAAAATGCATTTACTGTAGCATTTCTGACAGATATTTTTCCTATGATCCTTCAGAATAAACACTTAGATTAATTAAATATATAATCATTTTCAGATGACCATCTAAGGAGGCAACTAAAATGAAACCACAAAGTTTTATACAACAATGTGGGGGAAATTCATTGTCTATAGAAGTTTATTAGGACAGAATCTTGCATAAAACCTGAACTGGTTACTTTGGGTTTCTTTTATAGGCATACAAAAGAAAATAGAAAACACTTTTTCCTAAAATCCTAACACTGAGTTCTCTGTCAGTAAATTGATCAATCACATTTCTCAAGCATTCATAATATTATATGAGAAGCCTGGTACTGTGTGCTTTGTGAATTTACAGGAAAAAAAAAAAGCTTCCTCTCAAGAAATATGCAGTGCAAGGTAAAGCAAGATAACCACCAAGATAAGCATCTTGAAATATCTGAGCATGTGCACATATTCAACTGTATAACCTTCTAATTAACACATCAATCTATAATTTTTAAAAACCCAAAGGACTGATTTATAAATGTGTCTGGAGAGAGAGAAAGCATTTAAACAAAGTCCTCTACAAAAATTTATAAATAGAGAGGCCAAGTGAGAAAACTGTGTTTTCCTAGAGACTCCATCCTTTTCCTTGCCAACTGTGAATCGAGCTTCTGGGTCCTCTAGCCATCTGAATAGTGGAAACAGAGATCTGAGAATCTAGGCGAAGAAGTAGGGGAGACAGGCATAGAAATGAAAAGACAAAGGACCTGTCTTCAGGGGAGGATTAGTCTGAAGAGTTTAGAGGAGAGTGGAAAGCAGAAAGTTGAGCACTGCAGGATGGCGGGGGAGGGTAGCAGGTGGCTGCCTTCAGTGTGGTGGGTGCTGAGAGAAGCAGCAATGGAGGAGAATGCACTCTCCTAACTCCTGCAATTCCTGAGAGCCCACACACAATCTGACTTTTGAGTACTTCCAAAAGTGACATTGTACACTGACTGGACCACATGGAGCTCTAGTTTAGATTTAAGTTATGAACCTTTTTCTCCATACTTCTAGTCTCAAGATTACTTGCCATATAAGACCTTCTTATTTGACTTCAATTTTGTGTAAAATGGAAGACATTTTGCACATTTTTGGGAAAATTCAAACACACTTTGATTTCAATGGATAATAATTAAGGAGGAAAATTGCCCTTTGGCATAGAAAGGTAAATAAAAATACATCTCATGAAGCTGCTAATAATCATCATGGCTTTATTTGCATCATGGATACACAATGATCTAACGAGATTTAGGAGCCAGAGTTTGAAGCAGAAAGATGTGGACTGACTGAGATCATTCATAAAGGAATCAGGAAAAAGGAACAGAAAAGACTTTTCAGCTAAGTAATGCCAACCTACTCTGCAGACCACGGAGAACTATGGCCTATGGAACTATGGCCTGTGAACTAGAGGGGCATGACAGTGGAGATGATGAAACCAGTCTTGGTTGGGCAAAAATCACATGAGGAATCTTCTAGGGGCACACTCTGAGGAGAGATATGGAGAAAATAGGAGGGAATAGTGTTCACAAAATTCCATGAGATACATATCCTACTCTTAGCTTATGGATAGGAGAGACACAGCATCATCCTACTAAGTGCAATGAACAATACAGTCTCAATAAACTAAAAAATCTTTAGTCTTGCCAGGCTCATACCTGTAATCCCAGCATTGTGAGAGCCTGAGGCAGGTGGATCACCTGAGGTCGGGAGTTCAAGACCAGCCTGATCAACATGGTGAAACCCTGTCTCTACTAAAAATACAAATTAGCTGGGCGTGGTGGCGCATGCCTGTAATCCCAGCTACTCAGGAGGCTGAGGCAGGAGAATCGCTTGAACCTGGGAGGCGCAGGTTGCGGTGAGCTGAGATTGCACCATTGCACTCCAGCCTAGGCAACAAGAGCCAAACTCCATCTCAAAAAAAAAAAAACAAAAAACAAAAAAACTTCAGTCTTAAAGCAGTCAATCAACATTTATATATTTAAATTTTTTTGTACCACTTCAAACTCAGTCTAATCAAAACTGAACTTACGATTTTTCTTTTATTTTAGACATATTCTTCCTCTTTTATTCTCTAGGTAATCTATTCTGAGACTTCTATTACCTCCCACTTTAGAGATGAGAACATTTAGCCTTCGAGAAGTTAATTATATCAAGGTCACACTTAGTAAGTGATAAGAGTAATACCCAAGTCTATTTGATTCCAAATATAATATTCTTTCTACTACCTAAGTTATAAAACAAACCTACCATCTTTTTATAAAGCTAATAATAATCAGGTATGTTCAGTAGAATAATATCCAGTTAAACAGTTGTCTCAAAGTTGCTCTCCACAGTTCGTAGGAAAAACTAACTTAAAAGTCTTAGAGATCAAGTATACCGGCCTCATGTTTTTAAAATATGAGGGCTAATCAGAATAAACAGATTAAGATCAATATAACGGTTTAAGTTATATACAATTAAATTACATATTTCACTACTTTTCATCTGTTCTCATCTTAAAACCACACCCTTGTTGCTGACACAGCCTGTGGCGAGCATCTTACAGTTAGGAATGCAGTGCAGATTTACAATACTTTCCTCTGGAGTACCTTGATTTTCATCAATTACATAGCACAATCTTGCAAAGTACTGTTTTATAACACCACTCTCTAGGATGGTTAAAAACAGGAAAGAAAATTAACTACAACAAAAAATCTGTATCACCATTCAGAGAGAAGCAAAGGATGTGATTTTATCATCAACATGTTTACAATAGGATTAAAAGAATAGAAAACAGAAAAGAATTACTAATCTTTGTAAGGTTTTCCTCCTAAAGGCAGATATGAAAGGAGAAAGTACCAGAGACTTGGGGCACAGCCTCTAGGAAAGTCAGAAGATTCAGAGGAGAGGAAGAAAGAATGCAGATGTTTTCCTCAATTTCCTTTGATGCCTGACATCTAAAAACTCTTTTCAATTCCCCATTTGGAACCCAAGGACCAAAAAGGGATTGCAACTTGTAATGAGTGACTAAATATATTTTACACAAAAGGTAAGGTCAAGCTGCTAGAAGGCTCTTAAAATCTAAAGGAGAGGGAAAGGGCAGAAGTGCTCTCCACCACTTCTCCTTAACTTCAGTTAGCCGACTGTTAAAGAGGAACAACAGAGGGCTTTGTGAGGTTGAAAAAAAACCCAACTCTGTAGGATGCCGGTGGGGGGTGGTTTCATAGACTTCTCTGGGCAGAAAGCTGGGAATGTGGTTCTCTGAAGGCACAGGAAACAGAATAACTCTTGAGTATAGAGCAGAATATACCAGAACTAAGAAGGCAAGCCACTGAAAGCAGTTTCCCGTGTCCTTTTAAACAGTAGAAATTGGTTCATTGGTATGGCCCATTATTAGGACCTCGTTGTTTTCAGCACAGCACTACAGGATGTGGGGGCATATGCAATGGCATTAACAAGCTACTCTCTATAAAGATGACAAGAGGAAAGAGTCCGATAGTAACGAGAGGCTAGTAACATTTGATGTGATTGAGGTGAACAGGTGGGGAAGACAGTCAGTCATATTTACTGGTATCTACAGTGAGGAGGACAAGACACCAGAGCGGTGGGGGACAAACTGTTACTTTGAAGAGAAAACGGAGGTCATCATACAGCAAATTCCCCAGCTCCTCTCTCCACTCTCAGCCTCCACACCCACAAACAGAAGTTTATCTCTCCTAGTCTCATCTATTCATCTTCCTCTCTGGTCCTAGAGATTGGCTGTCCTCCTATCTAGAGCTAAGCTCTTCCAACTAAATTCTAGATTTAATCCATTCTTTCCTATCTCTCAGGGACCTTTCTCCATCAATTAACTCCTCTCCTGTATTTTCTACTTCTCCCTTTGTATTAATTGCTCCTCCTTAGAAAATAAACAGGCTCAAGTTTCTCCCATTACTGAAAATACCTTTACTTATTTTTGATGATACAAGTAATTCATAAATGCATGAATATATGCTTGTTTAAAATATTTGCATTTAAAGTCTCCTTTGAATATAATTCCCCTCCTCATCTTCCAACTTTCACCATAGTTATCACTGTTAGTTATCCCTTTTGTATGCATACTTCCAGACATTTTACATATAGCACTGTTTCATGTCTTTTTCCCTTTTAAAATAATTGGCTTAATATTCTACATATTGCTGTGCAACTTGTTCACTCAACAATGTCTCTCACATCAGTAGATCCACTTCATTTTTTATACTCTAAGTCTGTATAGTATTTCACAGTATAAATGTATCATTTATTTAACCAGTTCTCTGCTGATGAACAACTGGATCCTTTCCAATTACTTGCCATTACAAACAGTGCTGGAAGGAACAAGAGTCTTTACCATTTCTGGATCATGGAGCAGGTATACATTCAGTTTTGATAGATACTGACAATGATGTTTTCTAAAGTGGCCTTGCCAGAGTATATTCAGACCTGTAATAGAAGAGTTCCTGTTTCCTCATTTGCTCTTGATATTATCAAATTTTTATTTTGCCAATTGGATGAGAAAAAGAGATATTTCTTATTTTAAATTTTCTTTTATCTGATTGTAATGTGATCAAGCATTTTCATATTCATATTTTATATTCTCGTTAAGCACACTTTTATATGTTTATTGACCAAGTATATTTCCTCTTTAGGGAACTGCCTGTTAATGTTCTTTGACTAATTTTGTAGTAGATTTTGAGTCTCTTTCTTATTCATTGGGAGGAGTTATTTCCATTTAATCATATTAATCCTCTGCTTATGTTGTATATTTTCTCCCAGATAGTAGCTTACCTTTTAATACTGTTTATAGTGGACTTTGTTGTCGAAAAATTTTATTTTAATTAAGTCAAATTTTTTTCTTCCTTTTTTTCGCATTTTATGTCTTCACAGGGTCTTTAGTTGTCCAACATGATAAATGTGCTTTCTCCATTTCCCTCTATTTATTGCTTTTTTATTAGTTATTTAACTTATGTTTCGTAGTAACACGAGTTAGAATCTAACTTTGTTTTTCCTCAGTTAATAGCTAATTTCTCCAGTACCCTTTATTAACTGATCCATTATTCCCTGATACATTTTAAATGCCACTGATATCATTAAGTTCTCATATATACATGGGTCTGTTTCTGAACTAACCATTTTATCCCAATAATTTATTTGTTTATTGTCAATAAACAAACTGACAATGCAACACTATTTTACTTATCATAGATTTATAATATAATTTGATATCTGCCAAGCAAGTCTACCCATCTTTGTTCTTTTCCAAAATTATCTTGACTATTCTTGTGCATTTTCCTTTCCTTGTGAATTTTAAAATCAGTTTTGTCAAGTCTCAGTTGCTTCTAATTTATTTGATGGCAGAAGACATTTTTCAAAGATCAATGTTCAAAAGAACACACTTCAGTGATATACTGACTTAGGCTGTATCTGGTCCAAGGATTTATTTTTGTTTGGTCAGTATAGTGTTGACTCATTCATGTTTTTAAAAATGTTTGACACTCATCTGAGAGCCAAAAGTAAAGAATAAATGTGCAACAGGGTGTGTGTATGTATGTGATAGCATGTCTCTGTCTTCCCAAATGGCAATAAGTGGCTGAGGCCAAGTGGTGACTACTCCCTTCATTTACATGGGCCCTAAGTCCAAGTTCTCCAGTTTCTGAAATGGACCCATTTCGATTATGTGTGCTACCTACCTATACTCTAGACTGCCTTTGCCTCTGAGAACACTGTATTATTGTAATACCGTCCTAAATAGTTTCATGTCCCTCAAATTCATCCTCTGTCTACACTGCCACCAGAATGACTTTTCTATACACATATAACTAGGCCTCCACTATGACTTAAATTATTTGGCAACTTCCAATTCCTTTTAGGATAAGATCCAGTTTTCTCTGTAGGCCATATGAGGCTTTCTATAACCTGGAATATTTTTCATATGTCATTTCCCATTATTTCCACATTATCCTTTCTCTAGCCGTTTAACCTCTCTACAGTCCCCAATAGATTTCCCACACATTCATTCATACTTCAGTTTAAGTTGTTCTTCCTGTGTAGAAGGCCAAGTCATCTACCATGACAAACCTCACCTTCCATTCTTCTGCCCCAACCAAATTTCTTTTGTCCTCGCATTCATTTGCATGGAAAACTCCTATATTTCTACATTTCAGACTCAATTCCATTGCTACCTGCTTTTTAAAGCTCTTTCTGACCACTTGCCCTGTAATTCTCACCTTCCCACCACCATCCTAAGAGAATGGAGACTCTTCTTCTATGTCCCTCTTCCACTCATTATACCTTCCACTAATTTTCTTGTCTATTTGACTCATAAGATTGTGTTCTTTGGTCGGGCACGGTGGCTCACGCCTGTAATCCCAGCACTTTGGGAGGCTGAGGCGGGTGGATCACCTGAGTTCGGGAGTTTGACACCAGCCTGATCAACATGAAGAAACCCCTCTCTACTAAAAATACGTAAGAATTCTCCAGGCGTGGTGGCGCGTGCCTGTAATCCCAGCTACTCAGAAGGCTGAGGTAGGAGAATTGCTTGAACCCGGGAGGCAGAGGTTGCAGTGAGCAGAGATAGCACCATTGCACTCCAGCCTGGGCAACAAGAGCAAAACTCCATCTAAAAAATAAATAAATAAAAAAAGATTGTATTCTTCTTGCAGAGAAATTCGTCATTTCTCTTAAGCCTAGGTCAGCATAACTAGAAGTTTGTAGGCACTGAAAAAACCTGTGGAATGAAGGAAGAGAAGTTTAGAGAGAGGAATGAAGGGAGGGAGAGCTTAATAAATCATTTGCTGCCTCCACTCTTGGGGAGCTTAGAGTCATATAGAGTTCTGCTCATTATTTAAAATAATAGTATAGCTAGCGTGACCAAACAACTAAATCTCCAAAGAGAGAATGGACTTAACTTTCTCCCACATTTTAACAAGCAGTGTCAACACAATTACATAATTGTTTCTCTGACAAACATAAAAGTTGTGCAAGTAAAGTAAATATCACAGACAAATTATCTCTCTCTCTAAATTTAAAAGTAAGGTTTTTAAAGTTATTTTTCCTTGCAGTCGATATATTTTTCATTTTCATTTTCAAAATAATAAAGGAATTTGATGGAAATAAGTGATTGAATATGCAAGTATTTATTGTGCACATAGGTATTTAGTAGTCTGTAATGTTAAGATAGGCTGCACTCAAATAAGACTTAAGGATGCTCCTTGGCAGATATGAACATTCTTTCATACTGAAGACCACTCAGCTATTCCAGCTTTTTTAAACCCCAAAAGTGATCTCAACAAGATGCCTAAACCCTACAATCACTTTTATAGAACATTCTTAGATTCTGACTGGTTCCATTTTGGCATTTTTAGCATCTGTCTGGCAGACTTGTGCATATACATAAAACACACAAAATTCCATTAGTACAACATTAAAGTTTCAAATTTAAACACACAGGAAACTGAGAAGTTATGGCCCTCATAATAACTGTAACTTACCCATTTTATATATGCATTATGTGTTAAGTTTAGACACAAAAAGGTTAAGCGTTGAGCTGGCATACTCATATATACACAGTCCAAATTCTCATCTTGCTTAGCATATCTACCTTTATTTTAAAAGAATTACACAGTAATATAATCTGTTTTCTATATACATAATGGAGACAGACGGAGAGTTGGAATTGAGCCTATTTCATTAAATATTCAGGTGGTTTAAAGTTATTCACACTGCATTAAAAATTGCTACGCATTTTCAGGACACTTTTAGTTCGGAAAATTAAAACAAAAGTATAGAAAGCACCTATTTCCAAAATAAAGGAAATACAAGATTTTTTAAGTATCTTGAAAATTCTACAATGGTTAAAAGAGCGAAAAAAATTATACCTAATACTCTTACAACATCTTTCCAATTCTATTTATTGTTTTATTTTTCCTCTATATTCTCATTATATAGAAGTTTTTGAAAGAATTCCATCAGCTTGGAAATAAGAACTCACCTCTTGTGAGGAGCATAATTTGCCTCACATATAAGAAAAAAAGCTTACTTTGTTCTACCACTATTTAACATATTAAGTTCAGAGTTATACATTAAATAATTTCCCTGTGAGCTGAGGCCAAGCACATATATTTCCACCCAGGGGGAAAAGTTTAGAGTCAATGAAAACACAACTCAATAATGAAGGTCTTCACACAGGGGGCAGTCAGCCAAGCTACAGCTTGAAAGGCCAACATGGTGTGTGGCTCTTACTTGAATGCACAGAAAAGACCTACTAAATCACTTAAGTACTGGGGCTTTATTTTGAGTTATAAAGAATCACACAAACTTTGGGCTAGAAGGACCAACCAGTCTGGTTTGTCCTTCTGCTTCAGGTAGGCCCACCCAAACTATCCTGGACAGAGGAGAAATTGAACTATATTTAGAGCCTGCCAAAAGAATCCACAATTGCTCCTAATAACTCATTCTAGTATTAAATAGTTCTGTCAAGAAATCTTCCCGATATCTCCAGTAAATCCTCTGTGCTGAAATTTAAACAGGAAAACTGGCCCCAATGTGACTTGAACATGAGGTCTCCTAACCTGAAGGTTATATTGTAACATAAAGATGCATACAATAGGACCAATTCTTTATGTATTTTATAGCAATTTCCCAACAGTTACTGAAGAGTATCTGGGCCAAGAAAGTGCTACATATAGAAAATATATGTCCTATTTTGTTACAGTATTTGGAATATCATCTCATTAATCTGATTTTCTTTCTTTAAATGTGGCCACCATTCTAAGGCCAGCAAAGCAGCAGATTACAAAACAAAGTCTATTTCTGTATGTTGCCACGGAACTGGTCGGTAAGCACTCAAATTGGCTTTTTCACCATATTAATGATTGATCACGTGATATGGTTTGGCTGTGTTCCCACCCAAATCTCATCTTGAATTGTAGTTCCCATAATCCCCACGTGTTGTGGGAGAGACCCGTGGTAGGTAACCGAATCATGGGGGCGGTTACCCCATGCTGTGCTTATGATAGTGAATGAGTTCTCATAAGATCTGATCATTTTATAAGGGGCTTTTTCCCCTTTGCTTGGCACTTCTCTCTCCTGCCACCATGTGAAGACGGACACGTTTGTTTCCCGTTCTGCTATGATTGTAAGTTTCCTGAGGCCTTCCCAGTCATGCAGAACTGTGACTCAATTAAACCTCTTTCCTTTATAAATTACCCAGTTTTGGGTATTTCTTCATAGCAGTGTGAGAATGGACTATTACATGAAGTCATGGTTGATCAGCACAACAAATCTGAATCAGTAAAGTTTCATTTTGAATGATTTACTTAGCCTCAAATAAATGGCTTAAATTTGGCCATGCTGAGAACTGGCCAACCTAGCCATATTAAATTTATCTGTAAGTTCATATATGTAGTATAATATGTTTCATTAAAATCTCCAATCTGGCCAGGCATGGTGGCTCATGCCTGTAATCTAAGCACTTGGGGAGGCCGAGGCAGGAGGATTGCTTGAGCTCAGGAGTTTGAAACCAGCCTGAGCAACATAGTGAGACCCTGTCTCTAAAACAATTTTTTAAAATCTCCAATTAAAAAATGTGTTAAAGTTGTATTGTTTATTACCTCAAGCATCTATTTCTTCATGCATTCATGGCAAAAGACATTTATGGTGCCCCCTTTTCCACAGCAATGTTCTAGGTACAATATAATGGAAGTATGTAAAATTTATGTGCTGTCACAGTTCATACGGAGTATACAAGCTAGTCTATACTTGGATGGGAAGTCTTAAGCACAGAATCTTTCTTAACCACTTGAGGTATCATCAAATCATCTCAGCATAGTGGGTGAGTGACTACCTATGGGGGTATAAGCTGTCTAGATGTGTTGTCAATGTCCCTTTGGAGGTTTTAAAGTTATAGCTTGCTAAGTTCAGATATATAAAATGCTCACGTAATTTTGTCAATGAAGCTTTCCTTCAACAGCAGAAATCCTGTACCTTTTTTTTTCTGGGTCATCCAAAACAATCTTTCAAAAGCTAAATTTTTTTTGAGCTAAAGAGCCCCAATATTCAATTTATTCAATTCAGTGATGTGAATGTTGTCAGTCTCAGCACAGTCAGCACTGTGCCTTTCATAAAAAACTTTATAGCAACTTAAAAATACTAACGTGGGTATGAAATAACAAAATAGATTAATATGATTCAGAAGCTTCCATTTTCTTTCTAAATAAATCAAAAGTTAAAATATAATTATTGTGGTCAACAAAGTCATTATGGATTATTCCATAATTATATCAAGTTTGCTAAGGCAAGTAATAGTTTCCTTTTCACTGCCTGTGAGTCCCTATGAAATTACTTTGTAGTGTTTCACACAAAAATCTGGTGCTTACATGTTTATTTATTACAGTGCTGCCTTTTCCCTAAGAGCTGCAAAATCCAAATTGGTCTTACTTCCACCGTAATTATTGCACTATGGAATCAATCATTCTGAAAAGCTGATACTGTTTCAAAATGAACCTACTCACAGTGACTATAACTCACAGCAAGGCTGAAAAGACATATCAAATTCTGCTATTTTAAAAGCAATTTCTACTCTACAATTGTGTATTGATAGAATATTTGATAATAATAATTTTTTAAATGGTTAGGCTCAATTCTTCACCAAGATTCACTTCTATTTTTCTGATTTTATTTTATTTTATTTTATTTTATTTATTTATTTATTTTTTTGATGCGGAGTCTTGCTCTGTGCCCCAGGCTGGAGTGCAGTGGCGCGATCTCGGCTCACTGCAAGCTCCGCTCCCCCAGGTTCACGCCATTCTCCTGCCTCAGCCTCCCGAGTAGCTGGGACTACAGGCGCCCGCCACCTCGCCCGGCTAATTTTCTTGTATTTTTAGTAGAGACGGGGTTTCACCGTGTTAGCCAGGATGGTCTCGATCTCCTGACCTCATGATCCGCCCGTCTCGGCCTCCCAAAGTGCTGGGATTACAGGCTTGAGCCACCGCGCCCGGCCCTATTTTTCTGATTTTATTGCCACACTAATTCCCTTGATTTGCATTTCTCATAATTATTTTTATTTATCTGATTATAGAAATAGTATATGTTCTTTGTCAAAAACACATCATGTCATACAGTACAAAGTTAAGTACTCCATAATATTCCATAAAGATAACCCAGGTTAACATATGCTATGTACACTTTTAGATTTTTTTCTATGTCTATTGTCTGTGTGTAAAGAATTCATTCTTTTTTTTCTCTCTCTCTCCCTTAACTCATTCTCTTCCTGGGGACAAACTTTCCTCTACCCCAAGAATGTAAGCATCCCATTCTACCTATGGTAGTAAAACTGGGAGGAAATAAAAATCAAACATCAGAAAAGGAGTTAAAAGGGCATGCAGTAGCAGGGAAAGAAGTAGGGCCATAGCAGAAAAGAGAGGTACAAGAAGGAACAGAGCCTTGGGGGCTAATAAGGAGTACACTGAGAGAACGAAAAAAAGGCCCTTTCCGTGAAAAGCCCATGAAGAGTTACACAGAACAAAAGGGTCACTACCAGACGGATACCTCCTAACCTCCCTCAGTCCTTCTCCACTCAGCAACCAGGAGCCATCTTTGAAAAATACAAATCAGGTCAGTCTCTGAGCAATAATTCATCATACTGATATTCTGATTTTTCAACCTGGTACACTCAGCCATCCATGGAGGGTAAAACTGCTTACTTTAATTGTACTGGAGACTTTGCCACTCCAGGAAAGTTTAAATAATTAAGAATAGAGAAAGTAAATCAAACCCATACTCTTAGTAATATTATGGAATATATTTAAGTGTACTTTTCATATCATTGGGCCATTCTAGTTGATTTAAAGAGTTTGAAATACTTAAAAATATTATGACTTTAATTTAAAGATATAATCAATTCCAGATTTGGGATATTAAATGGTGTAAGTACATTCGATTCAATTTTGGAAATAGCATTAAAATATTAAGAGAGAGGCTGATTTACTATGGATATATGTTTGCTTATTATTTTTTAAGTCGCTATGTGCTTAAAATGATTTGTTAGGTTTGTAAGTCTGTCCCACAAGGCATTTGAGGTATCTGAGACAGTCACATGTGTAAATGAGGTTTAAATTGTTTAAGGGAATTTAATTAGCTAAATTAGAATTGTAATTAATTGTTTAGGAAAATTTCAACTGTTAAATTTAAATTAATCAAATGTTAATAAGATAACAAATGAAAGACACTATTCTTATTGTATATAACTAAATGTAAAAATAGACTCGTAAGATTTGTAAGTTGCAGTAGGTGTTTGAACACACAGCTTTAATAGAGACAATATCAATTAAAAACCCAATTAAATGTGAGAATTCCTTTTAAAGATTTCTCTGGAGGCTAAGGCAGAAAGATTGCTTGAGTACAGGAGTTTAAGACCAACCTGGGCAATATACTGAGCCCCCATCTCAAAAAAAAATTATCTTGAATAATAAAATACTCAAACTGAAAACAAGATCCACAAAAGCAAGGTGTTTCTCTGCCTGGCATACCCCAATGTCTTCAGAGCCAAAAACTGTCTGCACACACACACAGTCAAAAATACGTGTCCACATGAAGCATTTATTCAACTTCAACATAGTATCTTTCTTTCTTTTCTTTTTTTCTCTTTTCTTTTCTTTTTTTTTTCATAGGGTCTTGCCCAGGCTGGAGTGCAGTGGCACCATCATGGCTCACTGCAACCTCAACCTCACAGACTCAATTGATCCTCCCACTTCAGCCTCCTAGTTGCAGGGACTACAGGTGCACACCACCATGCCTGGCTACTTTTTGTATTTTTGGTAGAGATGGGGTTTTGCCATGTTGGCCAGGCTAGTCTCTAACTCCTGGACTCAAGTGATCCACTGGCCTCGGCCTCCCAAAGTGTGCCCAGTGGAACTTGCTATCTTTCTGAAGATCAGATTAGAACAACCAATCACACTAATACTAATGGAAAAAATCTGTTCTGGACTATTTGTAGATACAAGGAAATTTAAATTTTGAAACAAGATTTCCAAGGGACACTGTGGAAAATAAGAACTATAAGTATATGACTATAAGGATTTGTTCCTTGGCTGGTGATTGCAGATGGATGACAGGAAGAGAAGAAGTAGGGAGCACATGGGATCATGTGCTACTGAAACCAAAGCCAGAAGCATGGCCAGTTGCATGGTGGGAACTGGCAAAGGTCCGAATAAGTATAATACAGGCACTTTTAGATTTGGCTATAAGAAGCTTTATTAAAATACGTTGATGAGGGGAATTTATAAAATTTATAGCACAAATCAAAGTGGAGAGAACGGGGCCAATGCAGCAGAGTGCACAGTCACTTCTAAGACATGAGCTGAGCAGGGAGGAAAGGAATTACAAGGAGCAGTAAGTTAAAAAAAATAGATAAATCTAAAGAAGTAATTGCCTTTTGTTAAAAAAAAAATTGTTGTGATATTTGGCTTCCCTTAAAGGTGTAGACTGAAGAGAACATTTTATAATGACATCAAAAGAAAGAATGAAAGTGTGGCAGAAATCACATCAGATGAGACAGTGTAGTTTTAAGAAAGAAATGTAAAGCAATTTAATCATCACTACTAGACACTTAAGCAGATAAATAAGCCAATAAACATGTTGAAAGATTTGTTCCTAGTACTTACATGTACTAAGCAAGCTCCCTGTCCTCATTAGGCTTACATTTTAGAACTAATTAGGATTGGAACTAATATCAAGTTTAAAACAAAACAAATGCTGTATATAATATAATTTCATGTGGTGATAACTGTTATAAATAATAAACCAGTGAAAGGAGAGAATGAAAGGATTGTATAGGATTGTCAAGACATAAGCAAGCAGGTCAGAGAGCTCAAGCTTGGTGTTTCAGCGTGGGGTTGTAGACATCCCAAAGAAGAAATAGAAGGTAAGGTAGTCTGAGAATCACCATTTCTGGAAACATCAATCAGTCTTAGACAATGACCTTACAATTACCTCTAATTTCCCCCACATGATGGCAGCCTTGATTCTGAGACTGAAAACTATTAAACTCATTTTCACCCTCAAACATCTCACTGACAGATGGCTGCATGTGGAAGGAGCTGGGATTATGTGTCCTCTCAAGATATTTCTAAATAAATTTGTGTCCTCTGGACCCAAAATATACAGTGTTTTTCATGACGGTTGACTTCACATAAAAATTTGTGAAACATATTTGGTGGTGAATTAGATATGTAAAGAAGGAACATCAACTGGGTGGGAGCAAGATTTAATTGCTTGAAGTACAGGAGATCTGGAGGACAAAAAATAGCTAAGACATATATATTTTTCTCTTCTCTAGCCTGAATTAAAGTTGTGAGAGTAAGAAGTTAGAGACACTTTTTTGCATCCTTTCCAAAATTTGAATAAATCATTTGTTCCCTATGTGATTTAATTTGGGAGTCAATCATAATCCCCAAAGATATAATCCTTAATATCGTAATGCCAAATGTTGAAATCCTGGAAGATCAAAATCTGGGAAAAATAATTTTAAATATTCTCTAAAAGATATGCATTTACATTTTTAAATGTAATGTCATTTAAACATTTAAATGTAATGTCATTTTACACAACAGAATAGGCAATAATAACATATTTTTACAAGCCTAAACCCTCATGTATAACAATGATAGTTGCAGAGTATGAAGTTATGAGCATATGAACTGTATTCATAAACAAATAGGTCAAAAAGGGAAATGTATAAACACATACCACTATGGTTGGCAATTGCATACACCCAGCTTTATAACTGTGGTCATCTGAAACATCATAATGAACAACCTAAGACAAAATTGATGAAAAACCATGATGGGTCACCACTATATATTCAGTTATCCAAAGAGCCAAAAATCTCGAGAAATTTTATCTTTCACAAATGCAGATGTACAAAATGGACATCTATCTCTTCATTTAGAGAGGAAGTTACAATGTTTTTGCATACACGCACAATGCTTACTCACAAAGTCAATGTTGTGATAATGCACTTTTGTGGAGTCAAATTTGCAAAAACTGCGTAAAACAAATGAAAATTCTCTAGAAGTCTCAACACAATTTATACCTCTAGTATTGGAAATGATGTGAAGATGAAATACATAGCATAATTAATTGGAAAAAATAATGCCAACAATTTTAAATAGTTTAAAAAAACTATAAAAAGGAAACAAAACCCAAATCCAAAAAGAAAATTCAACATGAAAAAGTGTATTACAGGAATAGATTATAAGCAACTACACAGATCTGTCCAGAAGAGCTGGCCAATTTTCACAATCAATAACTATATTTTGAAGTCTTGCATAGCAATGAAGAGCCTTTTTTTTTTTTTTTTTTTTTTTTTCCTTTTAGGACATCACTCTCCTTGCAGAATATGTTCACGTTAATTTTCTATGTGACACTGATCTTATTGAAATCCTTCTATTATTTGACATGCACCAACATGAGGAGTGCCTATTAAATTTTCCCATCTTCTGTGCCATGCTTCTTTGTTGTTTTAAGCACATGGAAATCAATTCCGCATACACTCACATACAGACCATAAATTTGACAAAAACAATACTGGTGATCAAACAGCAACACCATGTCTTCTTATCCTACCATGCACATAATTATTTTCAAATCAGTTACTCCACTGACTTCTTCAGGCAAATGTGGTTTTAATTCATTAAAATCTTCTGGAATGTCATCAGCTAGAAGGAATATCATGCAGGCAAATCATGCATTTTTAAATTCAAGTATTTGTGGCCAATCCACTCATCTGAATTTTTCACCAAATGCATTGGGCAAAAACAAACTTTGTTGGTAACACCTTAAAAATCATTTTTTAGAAGCCTTGATCACACCCAATTCCAAATCTGTCATTATGGTTTGGCAATTCAATTGAAATCCATTTTCTTCTGCAAAGTCCACCAAATCTTCGAATAAGCATTTATAAAGTGCTTTGTTTTTTTCCAGTCATTAGTACACAAACAAGCAGATTGGTTCTAGAATTTTATGATCTAACAGGAGCTATGAATTGTATATATGAATATACAACTATGAATTGTATCTAGTTGATTTAAAAAATAGTGGGGACAGCTTTGAAAGTGCCAATCATTAGTCAAAGTGAAAAATGTGCTAGTTTTCTATGTTAGATTTTGTGGTAAACATATACATAAGAACTCTATCTTCTTCTACAGTCAAATCTCTAATCAAGGGTAATTCACCACCTAATGTGTTTTGTAACACTGGAGAAAGCTCAATATTAGCAAGCGTCTTTGATCCAGACAGTTGCTGAGCTTCTTGAATTTTTTTTACTCTCTGAGAAAGGATGTTTTTTGAAGGCAAGCGTGGTGTTATGTGTGAAGAGGCAGAAGTCGTACACAATTGAGTAATTTGGCAGGGGAGATTTCTTCTATTTTTTGCCTGTGTGTTCACTTTTTCTACGATCTTTGAAAAACTTGTGCACTCATATTTGAAGGGGGATTGTGGCCTACAAATTTTGTAAATATATTCTGTCTATCAGAGAGTCTAGTTATTGTGCGGCCATTGCAATTAAGCAATTTTCTGCTTTTGCAGCACCAATAATAATTAGCGTTTACACTTTTATCTTTCATTTCATTAAGTTCCTCATACACTTAATTTATCACAGACTTTTTGCATGGAAACAGTTTCACAGATCTCTTTCACTGTGTTGTAAAAAATAGAGTAAAAAGGAATAATACTCAGCTTCCCAATACTAAATCTGTATTAGTCAGGGTTTCTCCAGAGAGAGAACCAGTAGGATATGTACATAGACAAATGAGAGAGGATTTATTAGGGGAAAGGCTCACACAATTATGGTGGCTGAGAAGTCCCACAACAGGCCATCTGAAAGCCAGCGACCCTGGGATGCCCATAGCTGGCTCATGCTAAAAGGCTCAGGATAGGGTGGGAGGGGGCAGGGATGAAGTAAGTCCCAGAATCCAAGGGCCAATGAGCCTGGAGTTCTGACGTTTAAGGCAACAGAAGAAAAGTCTGTCCAGCTCTCAGAGACCAGTTCGCCTTCCGTATTCTCTGGCCAGCACCAATAAGATGGTGCCCACTAACACTGTGGGCAAATCTCCCCCACCTAATCCACTGGGACTCATACACTAATCTCCCTTGGAAACACCCTCACAGACACACCCAAAATAATGCTTTACCAGCTTTCTAGATAACCCTTAATCTAGTCACACTGACACCTAAAATTAAGTCTTCAAGTCCACTCTTTGTCAACTTGGCACCCCTACATATCTCCTTAAAACATTCTTAATTTCCAAATAAAGACAATAACAAGGTGATAGTACTGCTGAGCATGATGCAATTATCCTGTGAATGTAATTACTGAGATTTTAGATGTTAGCGATTTTACACTTTGGGAATTTTGATCTTTTGGGATTTCAACATTGAGGATAATGGTGTTCAGGATCAAGTCTGATATGGTTTGGATGTCTGTCCCCTCCAAATCTTACATTGAAATGTAATCCCCAGTAATGGAGATAGAGCCTGGTGGGAGGTGTTTGGATCATGGGGGTGATCCCTCATGAGTGGGTTAGTGCCATCCCCTTGATGATGAGTGGGTTCTCGCTTTGAGTTCATGAGAGATCTGGTTGTTTAAAAGTAGGTGGTACCTCACCCTTCTTTCTCTTATTCCAGCTCTTTCCACATAAGACACCAGCTCCCCCTTCACCTTCTGCCATATTGTAAGCTTCCTGAGGCTCTCACCAAAAGCAGATGCTGGCACCACACTCCCTGTACAGCCTGCAGAACTGTGAGCCAAATTGATCTTGTCTTTATTAATTGCTTAGCCTCAGGCGTTCCTTTTTAGCAATGCAAGAAGAGACTGACATATGTCTTTTAGAATTATGATCTAAATAAACCCATTTATTTTAAGTTCTGAGGTTTAAAAGGTTAAGTGTTCAACTGTACCTTAAATAATTAAGAGTGATTCCTTCTGGTTTTCTTTTTAGGAGAAAAAATAATCACATGGTAAGTTCAAACACTGACTAAATTCAAGAAAAAGTACACAATCAGGACAAGCTAAACTACTTAGAACTTTTGTCTTAGAATCCAAAGAGCCCTTAGAAGTGTCTCCCTACTGAACATCTCCTCACAGAAGAAAGAAACGCACTGCACCTCAGAATCTCCAGTATAAAGTCATTCAGGCTTTGCTCGAATACTTTGTGTGATGAGAAGCTCATTACTTCACAAAACAGCCATTTCACTTTTGATCAAGTTTAATTGCTACACAGGCCTTCTGTATCCAGAACCCCAGGCCATCTCAGGAAAACTTTTCCTGATTGCTTCTGTTCTGCCTTGCCAGGCCCTCCAATGTAAATTAATTATTAATTATCCCCCAAATAAGAAACACAAATGCAATTCATGCCCTCCTCCATTATAATTTTAAGTAATATTTTATATTAGTTTCAAAGTAGTAATGCAATTACGTGAATACATATTTAGCCCCCTTTTCAGTAATGAAAAATGAAATCTAAAAATGAAATTTATCTGGGGAAAAAAATCTAAAATTATAATAATAAATGAAACATTTATTCTGATGACTACATATTGAGCAACTTTGGCTATTCCATAAAATCCTTATTTTAGCTAATGGTGAGAAAGTAACTTGAATAAATTTATTTTTCAAAATAACTTTTTTTTACTTAACACCTGTACAGCCATTTGATTCATGAAACAAAAGATAAAATATGTTATCTTAAAGCGTTCACTTAGATATCTTGTGGAGCTGCAAAAACAGACTCCACAGAAAAATAAATACATAGGAAAATCTAACAAAACAAACCAAGTTAAATATATCAAAGGTCACCTTTTAATTACTTTACAAAGGGTCCATTATGTAAACAAAGCTCTACTCCACAAGTCATGCTACCTCTCACAACACCACCACCACTCTGATTCTAAGAGGAAATGGCTAAAATCATTCAAAGGGCTCTTTACTCTCTGAATAGTAATGTTAAATAATCTTCTGTGAGTGTTATGCAAAGCACACACATATGGATTTATCCAAGACATAGAGGCTCTCCACAGAAGTGAAAAACTGACCTGCATAATTCATCTAAGTTTCACATCTTGGAGGTGGTGAATCATTTCCTTTGCTTTAAAATATTTTCCACATCTCACATAGGTCCATTCTCAGTTTATTTTCTTTTGAAAATGTTACCGTTCATTCATAGCCAGCTACTTTAAAAGCTTTAATTGCAATAGTAAACTCTCAGGTTTTTTTCTGTCATCTGATTTCTGTCACAAAGGTACTTAGGCTTTGTACCTCAAACAAGATGTTAAGAAGTACTGTTGCTCAGAATAGAATAGACATATTTAGACCTTACACGGGGCAGCACGAAGTGGGCGGCACCTTTGGTGATGCAGTGTGGAGTCTGCAGTAACTGCTGTGGTTGAGGCGGGGCAGAGGTGGGCAGGTGCTGGCTGAACTGGCTCCTGAGTATCTGGGCTTGGACTCCAGCATATGCAGACTTAAGGAAACATTGCCAGGGATGGCAAGCCCCATGTTGCTTGCTTCTCTTTCTTTAAAATTGCTTTCCTGAGAAGCCCAGGCAAGAGTGAGTACAAAGCAGATGGCCCACTCTCCTCAAAGTCACTGGGAAAGGGTCTTTTAATGGAAAAAGCTACCAGGCATCAGCTCAGATAGGTGACCTACACCCGTGACAACGCTCTGAGCAGTCCATGAAGCTCTGCCTCACTCTTTCCATAACAGCATGTGGCTACTCTGGGCACGGGAGAAGGAACAGAAACCCCAGCCTCAAAGAGGGTTTGGGAAACATCCAAGGAGAGTAACTCAATCTTTATAGTAACAATTTGTTAATATGATGACACCTCATCATAATGCTGTTTTAGATTACAGATATTAAGGCAAGGTGTTTTCACAAAGTTCAGTTAATCCTTGAATGATGCGGTCAAAAATCTGCATATAACTTTTGACTCCACAAAAACTTAACTAGTAATAGTCTACTGTTGACTAGAAGCCTTACCAATAACATAAACAGCCAATTACCAGAAATGTTGTACCATATTCTTACAATAAAGCTAGAGAAAATATTATTAATAAAATAAGGAAGAAAAAATATTTATTATTTATTAAGTGGAAGGGGGTCATCATACATAAAGGTCTTCATCCTCATCTTCACATTGAGTAGGGTGAGAAGAAGGAGGAGGTAGAAGAAGAGGCATTGGTTTTGCAGACTCAGGGGTGACAGAGTTGGAAGAAAATGGAAGTATAATAGGATCCTCCGCACAGTTCAAATTCATGTTGTTCAAGGATCAACTGTACTTTGGTTTATTGACTTTAGGGTCTGGCTCACTCAAAAAGTGCTCTGGGTGTTACCTTTAGTGATTCCTCTTCCCTTAGAAATAGTATATCAATATGCAAATCTGTATTACCTTCTGGCTCTGGCTGCTTGAATAAGGGTAGGCTTCCAGCACCCTCCTGAAACCAACCATATGAGGGCACTGTAGATGCCACCTATAATTCACACCTGTAGTTCATTAGTAGTTAACACTTATTTAAACAGCTTTAGGAAATCAACTGCATTATGTCACCACTTATCTATAAAATCACTAATTTGGTTTTTAATTCCATATGTATTGTGCACCTGTCACATACAAAGCACTTTGATAATTACTGTGGAAATATATCAATGGATCAAGACAGGATTCCTGTCTTCAAGAAGCTTATAGTCCAGTTGGCGAAATGAAGCACAATACACAAGACATACTGTACTAAAGACACAGACCAAATGCTGAGACAGCAAAAAAGGAAGAGTGATTTACTTCCGTTGGGGTGACTGGAAGTTTCACTAAGGAAATGTGCTTTAAGCAGGATGTGAAAGGATTTGTAGTATTTGTAGACTCAATATTTGCAATGAATGTCCCACTTTTAGCTGCCTCAACCCTCCCTGGAGGCAGACATTGGATTTTGCTGTTTTCATCAAAGGACTGCAATGCCTGGAAAGATCTATAGACTTCTCTAGACTCTAGGGATAACAATATCCAACAGCAGCTTCCTAGTTATCTCAGTGAGTGTAGGGAGACCCCTGAAACTATTGCTGTGGAATAAAAGATGACATGCTCCTGATTATTGTAAATACAAAATTGCATGCAGGATTGTGTAAAGACAATGCCAGGTTGGGCTGCCAGAATGAGCCAACAGCGCGTGATGTGCTTCCCCCTGCAGAAAGCCTATGAACGAACATGTAGTCAGGGAGGTTTCACATCACCAAGATTCCTATCCCAGAAAAGCAGATGTTCATAGCTCTGGGAATGGAATACAACCCTTGTGGAGAGCGTATAAACAGACACATGAGGGGCACCTGTTCATATATACGCCCTCATGTTGCCACGGCTCTTCTAAGCCTCTTTATGGTTAAGACAAACTCCCTTCTGAGAATTTCTGGTCTAACCAGTTGTCTAGTTCATGTCCTGTTTCTATTGATTGTTTGTAACCAGCTTTTGCTGCAACTGTTACTGCTGATTAATATCGTGCTAATCATAGGTTATGAAAAGACTGTGTTTCTGTTTTAAGGCTCTGTTAGAAATTACTGATGTAATTATACACTATATCACAAATTCTTATCTCTGTATACTGTACGTCTGCATACAGATGTTATGTTAAAGAATTAATTCATCCCCATGTGACCAACTCACCTCAGAATCAAATGACCCTAAATCCCTCACTAACCTACCCCCACCCTCACTAAACTTAATAATAAATGCTGGTATATCCAGTGCATTGGTGGCATTGCAGGACCAGAAGGCGGTGACCCCCCTGGACCCAGCTTTAACTATCTTGTGTGTGTCTATTATTTCTCGACCTGCTGATCCGCCTGGGAACAAAGAAAGAGCCCTGCTGCATTGCGGGCTGCTGGTCAGATCCCACAATAAGTGAGGGTATTGGTGTGAGGGTCTAGCCTGCTTCTATCCGAGGCATTGGTGCCTGAAGCTGAGGCTGGCAGGGGAAAGGAGCCCTGCCCTATATTCCTGATGGCCAGCTGAGGCCTATATTCCAGTCATTCCTGTTCAGCTCATTCTTCAGGCTCTCCCCACTACTGTGCTTCTCACACCATCCTAGACATCTCAAGCTGACTTCCCTCAATGACAAAACTCTGTATCTGATGTCCCCACATCTTTGTTTTGTTTTTCTAAAGCTCTAACTTGCTTTGTCCCTAATAACAATATAGCAGGGCTTTTCAAATTATGTCATTTCATTCAACATTGTTTTGTTATAATATTGATAAGAAGAAAGACTGATTCCTGGCCAGGGCCACTGTCTGTGTGGAGCTTGCACATTCTCCCCGTGTCTTTGCGGTTTGTCTTCGGGTACTCTGGTTTCCTCCCATAATTCAAAAATGTGCCTGTTAGATTCACTGGTGTGTTTAAATGGTCACAATCTGAGTGAGTATCAGTGTGTGCACGTACCCTGTGATGGAATGGTGCCTTATCCAGGGTTGGTTCCCACCTGGCACCCTAAGCTGTTGCCAACCCTGAACTGGAATAAGCAGGCAAATAATTACCTTACATGTTTAATATTAAAAGTGTTTTGATCTTTATTTAGATGTTTGGTTATGGTTCCGTGACCAGAAATATGGTGTAGGAACTTGACTTTTTTATTTTAGAGACAGGGTCTCACTATGTTGCCTGGGCTGGTCTCAAATTCCTGCACTCAAGTGATCCTTCTGTCTCAGCTTCCCAAAGTGCTGGGATTACAGGCATGAACCACCACACCCAGCTAGAAACTTAACTCTTGTTTATATCAATTAGCTTATGGTAACATTGGTTTTGTTACACATTTCACTTAAAGCCATAGTTTCCAAGAACCTATCAATGACTTTGAGGACTTAATGAATACTACTATTAATAATATAACAATCATTTGTTGAAAATTTACCATGTGACAAATAATATACATAATCTTAGTTAATATTTACAACAACCCTATGAAATTTTCAGAATTCTTTTTAGAACCAACTCTACTTGATTTAAGCAGTATATTAGTCAGCTTGGGCTCCCATAACAAAACACCAAAGACTGTGAAAAAATTATTTTTCACATTCTGGAGGCTGGAAAGTCCACACTTAAGGCTTGACAGGGTTTGGTTTCTGGTGAGGTCTCTGGCTTGCAGCCAGCTGCCTTCTTGCTGCATCCTCACATGAAAGAGAGAGGTTTCTCTTTCTCTCTTCCTCTTCCTATAAGGTCTCAGTCTTATCTGATTCGGGCCCCACTCTTATGACCTCATTTAACCTTAATTACTTCCTAAAGATCCTACCTCCAGATATAGTCACACTGGGGGTTAGGACTTCAACATATGAATGGAGGAGTGGAGAGATGACAAAATTCAGTCCATAGCGAGTAGAAAAGAAACTGGTTAAAAGAAACTAGAGTAGCTCATAAAATTTCCAGGAAGTTAAAGTGCCAGCTCAGAAAATAGGAGCAAAAGGAAGCAAGGTAGCCAGAATTATACCCAAACCATGACCAGAACAATTCTGATGAGGACCCTGCTGCTATCACTGGCTGCCAGCCGCTGCTGCCTCAAAAGCCAAATGCTAGTGTCCGCCACCACCAGCAGCCTTGGTATTCACTTTCCCTGCTTCTGTAGGTCCCAGTTAAACATACCAGGCATCTGATTAAGCAAACTTAGGTTACAAGTAAGCAATCTAGCTGCAAGGGATGCTGGGAAAGACAAGACTTGGGCTATTTTTTAGCTTCTATAACGGAAGTAGGCCCTACATCCTACCAAGTCTCATATAATATGGAATATTCTAATCATGGGGAAAGGTTCAGATGCTAGATAGATGCCCCTCAAAGGACAACCAACACAATTATAATCTCCTATTACAAGTGGTAAGTTGGCCAGGCGCAGTGGCTCAAGCCTGTAATCCCAGCACTTTGGGAGGCCAAGGCGGGCAGATCATGAGGTCAGGAGATCGAGACCATCCTGGCTAACCTGGTGAAACCCCGTCTCTACTAAAAAATACAAAAAAAACTAGCCGGGCGAGGTGGCAGGCGCCTGTAGTCTCAGCTGCTCGGGAGGCTGAGGCAGGAGAATGGCATAAACCCGGGAGGCGGAGCTTGCAGTAAGCTGAGATCCGGCCACTGCACTCCAGCCTGGGTGACAGAGCGAGACTCCGTCTCAAAAAAAAAAAAAAAAAAAAGTGGTAAGTTAACAGTTAGCATATATATGTAAATAATTAAAACAATTTCATGAAATCTCTTATTATGTACCATGTACCTCAATATTCTGTATATGTTCTATTTTACATCATTAAAAAGTTATGATCATGAACAAGTAAATCGAGTTTATAACCTACAGGAACATGAATCATAATTTGAAAAACAAAAGACTAAGATTAATGTCAGAAGAAATAGGGAACATTTAGGAGGTTATCCCATTGTCGGCTGAGAAAAGATAAGGGCATGGACTATGGCACTAAGTATGGGAATAAAACTTTGGAAACAGATGTAAAATGCCTCAAAGAGGAAATATTGACAGATTTTCCTGATTAATGAATGTTGGTTGGGGTTACAGTGAGAAAAGAGTAAAGGTAAGATCCAAAATTTCTAGCCCAGATAAAAACTTAGTGCTTAACTAAATTAAGCTCTTTCACTGAAAATTGTTTGCCTAACAAATCTTGAAAAGCCAATAATAAAAAGTGAGATGAAGTCTTAGAACAAGTAGAAAGACTTGGACAGGAAAGTCAATATAAGGCACCAGGCCAAAAAAGAGCAAATTGATATGAGACTATCTGGTACTGTTCTTTGGGGAAATACAAAGTCTAGAAAAGAAAGGGAGAATTTTGAGAAAAATAAAATTAACCAAGGGGGAAAATAGAATAGGAATAAAAAGAGAAGAAAAGAAAATCTGAAAGTAATATTTTTTTAATATTTTAGCATCCTTTACTGACAAAAAGATATTTTAGGATTTTAAAATACTTAAATGAATTTATTAACAATAGATTATACAGAGAAGATATATGGAAAAATTAGCCTTGTGAAACTTTCCCCACAAATGAATTGTATAAATTCAACTGGTATGTCTATGACTTAACAAGAAAGGAAAGAGGACAGGTGCCATAAGCTATAGACCAGTGATGTAGAAGTTGATCCTGAGCAAAATGCAGAAAGAGATGATCATATGGCTGGCTTTTTTGCTTACCTGAATTTTTCCTCTACCAGACTATGAGCATCACGAAGGAAGGAGCTGTGGCTTATTCTTCTTTATATCTCTTATGCATACCATATACACAAAGGCACAGAGTGTGTATTTAAGAAATATGGGCTGAATCTAATTGAACCGAGCTGAGCAAGTTCCCTAAGAACAAGCCTTGTGGGTAAAATGTGGAAATGTGAACTGAAATATACAAACAGAGTTGGACACATCTGCAACAGTTTCAAAGAGTTCTGATCAATATCCACTGACAGGGAAATCTTTAGTGGCCTATCCCTGGACTATGTATATGAATGGCTCCTGTTTAATATTTTTACGAAACAATTATGGAATACCCAGATAATATGCACATCAAATTTACAAAGGACTCAGGGCGAGGAGGTAAAACTAACATACTAGATAACTGAGTCAGGATTAAAGACAAAAAAGCTAGAATGAGAGACCAAACCTAACAATAACAATTTTACAAAGTAACAGGGATCAATAAAAAGTCCTGCAGCACAATAATAACAACAAACAAATCAATTGCATTAGTACAGGAGACAGAAATGCAAAATGACTCAGACTTTCAATTCTCCCACTATAGCTGTCCAGAAAGCCTAAAATCTCTCCTTCTAAAATCTACTTAGAGATTCTGGATAAAATATAATATATACTCCTTCTAATGCATAGTTAAATTTGCAAAACTGTAAGGAAAATATCTAAGAACCAAAAACAAAGAAGTAAATGAAAAGCAAAATAAAAGCTTATGCGCTAATGCTGGGGCACACATAGGAGTGTGGGATGGTGAAAGAAGGCTGACATCAGAAACCAGGGTCTTAGGCCAATAGGGAGTGTGTAGTTTGAATTGAAGATAGCTTTATAAACCTGAAACTATCACTAATAGGAATGGCAAAGAAACTTGCCTTTCTGCCTGAACTATGGGTGGGAAAAGAAAATCTTCCTTCAGCATTTGTAACTATTGACTCTATCCATGTACATAACTGAGGTGTAAATTTGCACTACCCAAATGTCGTGCAAATCTCAATCACAGAAAGCAATATAAAAAGTAAGTGGTTTGAGGATGAAACACAGAAACAGATAGGAAAAAAAAATGACCAAGCAGAACTTCTAAAAATGAAGATATTGCTGTTGAAATTTTAAAAACTCAATATAAGGGTTAAATGGAAGATTAGACATAGGTGAGAAAAGACTTAATGAACTAGAAGAAATATTTGAAGAAATTACCCAAAATGCAAGAAACAGCAATAAAAAGCAAGAAAATATATTTTTTTAAGTCTAAGGAATAACACTGAATGAAAAGAAAAATGTATGTTTAATATGAGACATAAATAGGCACTACAGAGAAGGGAGGAAAGGAAATATGAAAAAAAAAAAAAAGGAATAGCTGAGAATTTTCCAGAATTGGTGACAGACATGAATCTTCAGATTTAGGAAGCACAATCAGTTCTAATTGGGATAAATAAAAATAAATCCACATTGAGATGCATCACTGAGAAACCATAAAACACATACACAAAGTAAAATTCTTTTAAAAAATGCAAGAAAGGACACTGCCTGAAAAAGACCAATTAGACTAAAGCAGACTTCTCAAAAGCAAAAGATAAACAGTGATGGAATCATATATTCAATATACTAAGAGAACATGCTGTCAACCAAGAATTCCATACCCAGTTAATATGTAAATCAAATGAAATAAATAATGAAAGATTTAATCATTAATGGACCCTCTCTGAAAAAGCCATCAAAGGATGTACTTCAGGAAGAAGGAAACTGAAAACAGAAAGAAGTGAAAACCGGCAACACTTAGCAAAGAAACCAGGAGAACATGGGGGACAATCTAAACATGCACAGATTTTTAAATAAAATAATAATTACTAATGAGTTATACAAAAACAAGATAGAATTAAAACATTTAATAACAATAAGAGAAAATGGGAGGTATGTGATTAATCATATATATCAGAAAGTCAAGTATGCTTACAAATGTTTAACAATAGCCACTAAAAGAAAAGAAAGTACAAAATTTCCAAATAATTAGCAGAGAAGACAAATAAGGAAAAGTTGGTCAACAAAACAAGCAATAGGAAAGATGGGAGAAAAAAGAAAAAGGCACAGAAAAAGAAGGTTAAATTGAAAGTAAATATGATAGAAATGATTGCAGATGTTGGCAAACCACTAAATTGACTAAAACTTGAATAAAAAGTAAAAATCATCTATATGTCATTTACAAAGAGACTCAACTAAAGCATAAGGATATAAGAAGCTTGAAAATAAAAACAAAAAATACATATTTTTATATATCCCACTTAGTGTAAAGGTTCACACATTTTATTGTGATCCTATCAATATGCTTGATTACTGAATGCTGGCCCAGACCCTTTGTTGCTGTTATATAATATTCTGTATTGTTGGCTTTAGATAAGATATAGTAGACCTATAATTTTGTAAAATAGACTTTAAGATATAAAGAATTGTAAGAGATACAATCAGTCATTACATAGGATAAAAGAAAAGATTTTCAGGAAGGTGAAACAATTCTAAACTCATAACCTCCAAATATATAAGGCATAAATTGACAGAATTATGAGTAGAAGTATATGCATGTGAAGGTTTTTAACACATCTCCCTTGGTTCTTGATAAATCAAACAGAAAAAAAAATTCACATGGATATAGCAAACCTGGTCCACAAAGTCAACAGGTTTGATCCAAATGGATAAATATGGAATACTGCAGGAAGTTTTTAGTTATTAAAAAGACTTCAAACCATTTTAAATTGACTCTTGGAATCATGTATCAGGTGGAGAGTTTGGTCAAATGACCTCTAAGATCTCAACTAACTCTGGGATTGTTTAGTCTAGTTTCAATAAATATTTTACTTACAGATTTAAAATCTAGGCCAGGCTTTTCTTTTTTTCAAAACTGGGTAAAGCTCTAGGATGAGTTATAGCTTGAGGTATAAACCTCAACATTCCCACTGTGTTCCACTTTGAGTTTGGTGTGGGGTGGGGATCACCAAGCTAAACCCAAAGAAAATTTCATGGGTGTAGCCCAAAGGGAACCAAATCAAACGAACCAACAATTTTGCACAAATTCCCATGAGCCAAAACCACTGAATTTCACTCAGCAATAAAGACCTATATTAGACCCCCTCATCAACTTGAGCCAAATTTTCCCAAACCTCAGACATGTCAGGACACTGTTAAGTTTGAAAGATGAGCAAAAGGCTAGATTTTAAAACAATTAACTTGAAACTATTCAAGCTTCTATGACATTTTGGAGTCTTTACAATAGAACATTTTGGAGTCTTTACCATGGAATAAAATAGCTGAAGAAATAAATCATAAAAGGCCCCAGTACCCTCTTCCAGAGAGCAGTATTTCCTCCTAGACATTCACCACGGCGGGGGAAAAAAAAAATTACATACTGATGTTCAACAAACAAATGACAGCAGCATTTTAAAAGGAAGAATAAGTTACAAAGCACACGTTGAAATAATATGTTGGGCTAAATTTATAACTAACGTCTTTGTAAAAACAGACTTGGCCCAAACATCAATTTGTATATACAATTAGAGTTCTGTTATTAAAAACAGATAAAGACAAAAGGGAACCATCATTTAATCGGTACAAACAGTACCTACTTGTGTGGAAGACAGTGCTGTGTGTACTGATACATGAATTCACAAGGCCAAATCTATGATATCTCAGTCTCTTTTTAAAGAGTCCAGTTAATCTGCTTACCTCATATCATTTTTAAGGGATATTCGGGCAGTATTATCTTCACTGATGCTTACCTTACCACCAGGGGTGAGGTACCTAGAAATGGAACGGTGGAGGACAGGGAAAGGAAGATGGAAGAAAAGTTAACAGAGGAGTCATCTGTCCAATGGGATTTTTAGAGCCTTTGGCTTCTTCTCAAATTCCCTTTGGCTTTTGAACATGTCATTCTATCTCCATGGAATACTATCCAGAATGCCCATGTTTCTGAACTGGAGATCAGCCTTACAGTCAATGCATAGATAATGCATGGCAGGGTTTCTTTTCTTTTCTTTTTTTTTTTTTTGAGATGGAATCTCGCTCTGTTGCCCAGGCTGGAGTGCAGTAGCGCAATCTTGGTTCACTGTAACCTCCGTCTCCCGGGTTCAAGCGATTTTCTTGCCTCAGCCTCCCGAGTAGCTGGGACTAGAGGAGCGTGCCACCATGCTCGGCTAATTTTTTGTATTTTTTTAGTAGAGACGGGGTTTCACCGTGTTAGCCAGGATGGTCTCAATCTCCTGACCTCATGATCCGCCGGTCTAGGCCTCCCAAAGTGCTGGTATTACAGGTGTGAACCACCATGTCTGGCCAGCAGGGTCTCTTTTCTTACATGGAAGCTATTATAACCTAACAGTATGTCTTTAAAGTTCTGGCATCTCAAATAAAACAAGTATAGTTAGTTTTTCTGTTTGTTTGCTTTGAGGCAGGGTCTCGTGCTGTTGCAGTGAAGTGGAGTGCAGTGGCATGATCTCAGCTCACTGCAACCTCCAACTCCCGGGTTCAGCAATTCTCATGCCTCAGCCTCCCAAGTAGCTGGGATTACAGGTGCACACCACCACGCCTCGCTAATTTTTGTAAGTTTAGTAGACACAAAGTTTCACCATGTTGGTCAGGCTGGTTTTGAACCTCAAGTGATCCGCCACCTCAGCCTCCCAAAGTGCTGGGATTACAGGCATGAGCCACCAAGCCCAGGCATATAATTAGTTTTTAATTCACCAAACTACCAGCTTCTTAAGGGCAGACATGGCACTTTAATATTTGTCAGTAATTCTCGCTGCACCCATCATAGCTCTGGCTTTCAGTGAGTATGCACTGACTGGTTTAGATAGGCCTTCAAACAACTTAGAGTTCAATACAATAAACAGGAGAACACCAATACAAAATTCACTAAGGCATATATGAAACTGTAGAAGAGAAATGGGTCAGCTACCTTTCTCATGGACAGATAGAAGATGGAGACATGATGGGCTTATCAATGAAGACCTCAATCTAAGAACTAAAAGAGAGAGAATGCAGTTTAACAGGCAGTGAAGCAAATATCCCATCCTACTCTGACAACTTGACAAAGACTAGAAATAGGTGGTCATCAAGCAAGCAGCTTTGCTAAAAAGGGCAGTAGAAGATGTAGTAAGTGGATATAAAAGTAAGGCAATAAGCTAAGGTAACCACAGAAGTGGTGCTACCATTCCATAAACATGTATTTAAAACCCTTTTTGTCCCGTTATATTAGGTAAAATAGGGCACAGAAGAAGGACTGCAGGTGGAGAATGCAAAAGTGAATAAAACACAGTGCTTGTCTTTAGTATGGTCAGTGTAGAGGACACAGGCAGATAAATACAATTACAATATTATAAAGGCCATGTATCAAGTACTTTGCATACAAGGAAGAGGGAATAAATGTGTCTGTCTGAGAAAGCCAATAAAAGTTCTTAATAAATGACTTCAAAAAGTAACTCAATGCTGAGAAGTTGAGTCTGGGCAAATAAATACATAAAATAAAATAAAATAAAAAGTAACTGAAGACCTTTTTATACTATAACATTAAACCAAAATTTTGATGATTCAATTTGAACACAATGACTGTTACAATGAAGGAAAGATCTTCATAATATAACCAAGATGTTTGCATATTTCATAATACCCAATTAAAAGCAAAAACAAAAAGACCTTCACTTCTCTATTTACAACAAACTGTCAACACCAAATACTTCATAATAGGAATGGTGTTTTGTTTTGTTTTGTTTCATTTTCTGGCCCTTGTTCATGTATATTTTCATGTATGAAAACAGTACCTGAGGATGTATCTTTTTATGCTACAAAAAGTAGGAGAGAATACTGTTTACCTTAATGTTTTAAAAAATAACTCTAGAATCTTTTCTTGTCAACAAATCGTAATTGCCTTTTAATTTTTTTCTCTTCCTCAACTACCCCTACTTCTTCCAATACTCAAATCCTTCAGTCAGAAACAAACAAACAAACAAAAAACCCAAAGCCAGCATTCCATGTAAAATATCAGGGAGCCTAGAGAGGAGGCAGGAGGTTCACTAGATAGATCGCACTTCTCATTTCAGAGTCAGAACTCTTCCCTTCCCAATTCCACGGAGAAATGGACAATAGGCAGCTTCATCCTAGTTTCTATGGACTGGAAATGCAATTTCTGGCCCTGTGACAAATTCCACTAAAACAAAGCCAATAGCATGCCCCATGGAATTCACTAAAATGGGATTTTAACTGTATTGGCATTATGTACAAATTCAAGGAAAAGTACATCTTGGGGAATGGTGAATATAGGAAGAATTATAGGGGTGTGTAGAGTTTGGAAAATTCACCATTTTTTTTCTTTCAGAGAAAAAAATATGTTCATTGAGGTGAAATTCTGAATTCTGTCAACTTACTCATTCCACAGATATTTATGAATACTTACTACATATTATATATCAGGCACTGGTCTCACTGCTAGGAATGCAGCAATAAGAAGATAGAAAAGAACCATGTTCTCATGAAACTTATGTATGAATCGGGGAGACAGATAATAAATAAACAAGAAAAAGATCAGAAAGCATAAGTATTGTTATGCATCACTAAACAATAGTGATACATTCTGTGAAATCCTTCATTCAGAGATTTAGTCCTTGTGTGAACATCATAGCGTGTACTTACACAAATCTAGATGGTTTCACCTACGACCAACCCAGGCTACATGGGCATAGCCTATTGCTCCTAAAGTACAAACCTGTACAGGATGTTACTGTACTGAATACTGTAGGCAACTGTAACACAGTACTAAGCATTTGTGTCTCTAAACACATGTAAACATAGAAAAGGTACAGTAAAAATACAGTATTATAATCTTATGGGATAACTTTTGTATATGTGGTCTGTCAATGATCTAAACGTCCTTATTCAGTGCATAACTGAACTATGAAGAGAATGCAAATAAAGCAATGCACTATAATGTGACTAGATAATTTCTTTTTTATTTTATTTTTTTTTGAGATGGAGTCTCGCTCTGTTGCCCAGGCTGGAGTGCAGTGGTGCAATCTCAGCTTACTGCAACCTCCAGCTCCCGGGTTCAAGCGATTCTCCTGCCTCAGCCTCCTGAGTAGCTGAGATTACAGGCATGCACCACCATACCCAGCTAATTTTTGTAGTTTTAGTAGAGACAGGGTTTCACCATGTTGGTCAGGCTGGTCTCAAACTCCTGACCTTGTGATTCATCCACCTCAGCCTCCCAAAGTGCTGGGATTACAGGCATGAGCCACCATGCTCTGCCGTGATTAGATATTTCTAATGAGGTTGAGAGGCCAGCAAAGCCTTTCTGAGGAGGTAACAGTAAAACTGAGATCCGAGGACACTTAGAGATAAGGTAACAGGCCAAAGGGCAAGAACAATCTTGTCTTATTTTAGGAAACAGAAGAAAACTGCTGAGCCTGGGCAAAGGAAAGGAGGAGGTAGGTCTGAGAGGCTGGTAGAGGCCAGATGGCAGGGTTTTACAAACAAGGTAGGGTCTGAGTTTTATGCAAAGTTTGACAGGGCCTTTATAAAGCATTTTAAACAGGGGGATGATTAGATATGATCTGCATTTTTAAAAGCTCATTTTGGCTAGTGAGTGGTGAATGGACTATAAGTGGCCAAGAGAGTGAAGGGTTAGAGGATTGCTGCAAAACTGATTAGGGTGGCAGGAACGAAAATGGAGACAAATTGATTGATTCGGAAGATACTTTAGAGTTCAATTGACAGGACCTGCTGGAGGGAGACGAGGAAAAGAGAGCAAATCAGAATGACTGGAGCCATTTACTAAGAAAAGGACAACTGAGGGAGGACAGATTTGGATAAAGAGGATCAAGAGTTCCTTAAAATATACCAACTTTGAGATGTTCATAAATACCCAAGTGGAGATGTGAAGAATGTGACTAGATACAGATGTCTGGAGTTCTGGGGAGAGATCAGAGCTAGAGATACAGCTTTGAGAGTCAATGACATAAAGAATATATTCAAAGTCATGGAACTGAATGAGATCACAAAGAGATCAAGAAGAGAAGACTTGGTCCAAGGATGGAGCCATCAGTGTTAAGGGCTCGTGAAAGAGAGAAGGAACAGGGAAAGAAGACAGAACAGTGGGTAAGGGAATAGGATAGTGTGTGTCCGTTTGGGTCATCCTCTGGAAATCTGACACCAAGATGGAATTAGACGTACAAGAGAGATATAAAAGAGGAGGAAGCAGGATTAGGTGATGAGAGGTTCAGACCTGGTGTAGATCTGACATCTGTAAAAGGAGACAGGGATAGAAGGATTAGATAGGAAGAGCTCAGTTCTAAGAAAGACTTGACCTAGTCAAAGGGGAGTTTGGATTCAACGTTGCCAATTAGAAGATTCTCATGTAATGAAAGCATGTTCCAATTCTAGCATCCCCATCATGCTCAGTTATTGACTGGGAACACTCCAAGGAAGCCTGGATTGTGTTTCCACTGTGTTCAATCTAGGGGTATGGTAGCTGAAGGCTGCTAGTCAGCTCTTGCCCTGTAGCAGGTACTCATGTAGGGAGACACGAGGACACCTCCATAGCCACCACAATGTGATGTTATGAAAATTAAGAGTAGGCTGGGCGCAGTCGCTCACGCCTATAATCCTAGCACTTTGGGAGGCTGAGGTGGGTGGTTTGACTGAAGTCAGGAGTTCGAGACCAGCCTGACCAACATGGAGAAACTCCATCTCTACTAAAAATGCAAAAATTACCTGTAATCCTAGCACTTTGGGAGGCCAAGGCAGGCGATCACCTGAGGTTGGGAGTTCGAGGCCAGCCTGAGCAATATGGAGAAACCCTGTCTCTACTAAAAATACAAAATTAGCTTGGTGTGGTGACACATGCCTGTAATCCCAGCCACTCGGGAGGCTGAGGCAAGAGAATTGCTTGAGCCCGGGAGGCGAAGGTTGCAGTGAGCCGAGATTGTACCATTGCACTCCAGCCTGGGCAACAAGAACAAAACTTCATCTCAAAACAAAACAAAACAAAACAAAACACGCACACAAAAATTGTAGCTGGGTGTGGTGGCAGGTGCCTGGAATCCCAGCTACTCCAGAGGCTGAGGCAGGAGAATCACTTGAACCTGGGGGACGGAGGATGCAGTGAGCCAAGACTGGACCACGTCACTACAGCCGGGGTATAAGAGCGAAACTCCGTCTCAAAAAAAAAAAAGAAAAAGAAAAAGAAAGAAAATTAAGAGTAAACAAGTATTTTAAAGAGGAAGAGGAAGAAATGTAGCCCTGTCAAATGCTGCTTAAAGATCAAGTACGACAAGGATGGGCACATGACCATAGTTTTAGGCAACATGAACATCACTAATGACCCTAACAAGCAAGAGCAGTCTCGGAAGGGCAGAGAAGACAGAAGCTAGTTGGAGAGGGTCCAGAAATAAACAAGAAGTGAAGTATAGGCAAGAGGACAGACAACTCTTTTCGGTAGTTTTTGTGGAAAAGGGGAGCACAGAAATGAGAAATAGCTAGAAGGGATGTGAGTAAATGAAGGTCATTGTTTTATTTTAAGAGAGCAGATACTAGAATGTACTGATGAGAATGATCTCATAGAGTTGGAAAACTCAGCGATGCTGTGAAAAGAAAAAAACTGCAAGTGCAGTATACTTGAGATGGCAAGACAACAAGGCCTCAGGAAGCACATGGAGGACTGGCCTTTGGCAGGGACAGTAGAGCCCTGACTACAGTAACAGGAGGGAGGCCAAGGAATTAGGTGCAGATGCAGGCTGGCAGATATGATGTGGGAGAATGAGGGTTTACTTGATTGGTTGGGCCTATTTACTCAGCGAAGTATGAGGAAGCTGAAAGTGAGAGCAAGGGAAGGGAATGTAGGAAGTTTGAGAAGAATCAAATTGGGAAACAGTCATCTCTGAGAGTGAGAAGGTGAACATACCAGAGAAATATATTAGGACTGTCAGGCTGCACTGAGTGTCCATTTGAAATATGCAGGCATGAGTCTATAGTGAGTTCAATCATCTCAGTTAATATTTTACTCCAGCAATATTCAGCAGCCCAGCCATAGAGATAGAGTAGGTGGATGATCGAGTTTAACCAGAGGAGAAATTTTGCTGAGTATATGACAGGAAAAGAAAGGGAAGGCTTAAATGGTGTTTCTTGACTATGGGTCCAACCCCACATGGGGCACAGTGGTTGCCAGCAGACAGAACTGATGGTTGAATGTCATAGCTCCTCCAACTTTCTAACTCTTTAGAAAAACTTCTACGCCTATTTTCTCCTCTGTTTGGACAATCTCTTTATTTACTTTTCCTTTGCAGCAAATTAAACTCACAGTTACTGAAGTTTTTAATGAATACAATGCAAAAATCTGCTGCATAAATCTACTTTTGTTTTAATGGATGTTTAATGACTTTTTTGAAATTTTATTCTTTCATAATGAGGGCTGGATTTTAATCCATCTCTGTACGTAAATATATCTTCTTATTTGGATGGCAGATGAAAGAGCCTTTTGATGAAAATAAACAAAGTAGCTCAACATGACATCTTCTTCTTAAGTCTTTGCCAGGACAATTGAATAAATCGTATTTTATAAGGTGTTTAGCTTAATAAATCTTTCTGGATTTCGAATGTACGTAAAATGCTAACTTTTTTAAACAAAAGGCACTACCACATTGATCTTTTTTTAGCAATTTGTCTTGAAAAATAGATGCAACCAGAATTGCCCCTTTCATTTTAACAAACCTTTGAAAATACACTTAAAATATACTTTCTCTATGCAAAAACATTTGATGGAAAAGATGCTAATTATACCAGTCACATGGCAAAATGGAAACTTTTTAATAAGCAGCTTTCTCTTTAGTCTTAAAGCTACAGTTTATTTCAGAATAAGTCTTAAATACAACACCAAGGTAAGTACTTTGAGAAAATATAAATGATTGCTTATGTTCACAGATTTGATTTTCTGGCCAAGTTTGGCAGTTTTAGAGTTTTAGCCCATGGTAATATCAAATGGGATTCCAGGTAAGCACAGTGAACTGCAAAGAAACCCTGGCTTTCTCTCATAACCTAAACCCCCACGTTAGAAAAAATGACTGCGAACAAATTTGTCGAAACCAGGACCTTCACTATAGAATAACCACCCAAGACCAAAGCATAAACAACCACTCATTCAATTGTACTCTTTTTAACAATAAGAACACCTGAATCATTAATGCATGTTTTTTTCTTCTTTGAGCTCCTAGAAACCAATTGCGTTTTTAAAGTTAGTGTATACCTGAGACCAGTATAATTACAGGCTACCGTTCTATGACATTTTAATGATTCAAAGATCCTAAAATAAAGAACAGGGCTGGTTTTTTATTTTTAGTGTTTTAGCATGAAGAAATGAAGCTATGCTTTAGGAGGCTGCTGTGTTGGAAGAAATTTCAACTGCCAAATAAGTCATCTAGAAGCAGTATTCTGTAGCAACCCAGGATACCTAGAGTCCAGAATCAACACACTGCAGCTGCATTCCATAGCAGCACCACAACACAAGCCCAAGAGGATGGAAAATGTGACCGGTTACACCACAGATGAGTATGGAAGACAATGAACAATGAATAATGAGTGGTGAAAGTAGGGGGCAGGGCAGAAGACATGTCCCCCAACACAAAGCAGACAACAAAATGACGACTACGTCAGTTCTGGGAACGAATGGACAGGACCAAAATTATGTAGAAACTAGGTCATTCTGAGAAATGAATACTAACGCCCAACATCAGGCTCTTAAGAAAAGAAAGAAGCTAAATTTGAGTCTTTGAGAGTTCATATTTTAAAGACAATACTTAGTTGTTGGCAAAGAATTGTTCTCTAAAAGGGCTGAAAGTAATAAGTAAAATTTGAACTTCTTATTCCTTAACATCAAAGAATATCATTCTTTCATTCTTTCCTGGGTAAAAGGGAAAAAAAAATCACCATCTTTTGAAGTATGCAGATGAAAGGGCTAGGTGGGGAAGAATGATAATTTGGGTGATCAACCTTATCTGTCATCAACATGATTAATTTTCATATATTTTGTTAGTGTAAATGTTCCTAAAGCAACAATGTAGTAACTGTATTATACATATTATCATACTTAGGTTAAAATCATGTAGGCTGCAGCCAGACTTTCTGGGTTCAGATCCTGGCTTTATCACATATTAGCCATGTGACCTTTGCAGGTCCTTGAGTGTAACTGTGCTGCACTTTCCTTTTCCATAGAAGGAGGGTACTTTTCTAGTTGACAGGATTGTTTAATTACTCCACATAAAGCACTATATCAACAAGGACGCCAATAGGAAATAGATGGCATACTCCGTTCTTAGAGGGTCTTGTGACAAAGATGTGTGTATGTATACCGGGGAACCACAAAGAATAGTGCTGAAACCTGTGGCTAGCAGTAGTAGATTTGTTAATCCCCATAGGCCTGAAAGGTTACTGGAATCCAAAAAGAGTGAGAAAGTTCTACAGAATAGGTGGTCTTGAGAAGGAACTGATCTTCGGTCTGGAGAAACTGCCAATCCAGGGTGACCTTGCAGGGGAGAACGCAAGGGGAAAACATATTTTGAGTTCACTGTCCTCCCCTCTGATCTCCTGCTGGGGTTTTCCATTGGCTGACCCCACTGGGAGGCCAGAGGGCAGGAAGCAAGTTACTGAGCCCACACAGGTCAGTCTACCAGGATAGACAGCAGATGGAGAACGGAAGACAGGAGATCTCTTCATGGCAGGGCAAATGAAGAGATCCCACTCAAGCACTTCACTGTACTGGGAACCACCTGATGACTAAACATCTTACGTTTGCCAAATATGTATCACTGTAATGAATGTAATTACATCATATTAATCAATACCAGTTGTGAGGATAAATGCACCGAGATAGAGGTTCACATGAATATAACCCTGTTTTCATTTTGATAGATATCGACCAGGAACTCGTTGTTTATTCAATATACTATGGCCCAGGAGAAAAGAATGAGGAAACAAGTACTACAGGAACGAGTACTATCCTTTCTCAGATTTCCCAAGAAGCTGCCACAGTATTTTGTAACCAAGCCAAACCCATAAAGAGAAGTGTGGTAAGGTACACCTCTGAGACATATTCCCCAGAGCCTTGGGCTTGTGCAATAAAAACAAATGGAGAGTCACGAGGGGGAAGTGGAGAACTGCATACAATCTGGCTTTTTATTTATTGTGAATAAAGATGATCTAAGTCTGAAGGATGTTCACTGTAGAAAATGCTTAGAAATAGCAACCTGCAATCCACTTTCTTAGCTCAACACTTAGAAATATAATGTAAATCCAGCCTGGGTAGCATAGTGAGACTCCATCTCTGTGAAAAATAAAAAATTAGCCCAGTGTACACCACCACATCTGGATAATTTTTTATTTGTAGTCCTAGTTGTTCGGGAAGCTGAAGTGGGAGGATCACTTGAGCCCAGGAGTTCGAGGCTGCAGTGAACTATATTGCATCACTGCACTCCAGCCTGGTGACAGTGTGAGATGCTGTCTCTAAAAAAAAGAAAAGACAAGGAAAGAAAAGAAAAGAAGAGAAAAGAAATATAGCAAATATGAAAATATATTAGTTGATTTGAGATTTGATTTAAAAATGCAAAATGCAGCTGGGTGCGGTGGCTCATGCCTGAAATCCCAGCACTTTGGGAGGCCAAATTGCTTGAACCCAGGAGTTCCAGGCAAGCCTGGGCAACATAGCGAAACTCTGTCTCTACAATAAATATGAAAATTAGCTGAGTGTGATGGTGCGCACCTGTGGTCCCATCTTCTTAGAAGGCTCATGTGGGAGGATCGCCTGAGCCTGGAGAGGCTGAGGCTGCAATGAGCCTTGGTCACACCACTGCACTCCAGCCTGGGTGATAGAGTAAGAACCTTTCTCAAAAAATAGTAGTAATAATAATAATAAATAAAAATGCAAAATGCAAGAATTAACAAATATCAGGTCAGTCATGAATTCTGCTGTCATATAATTTATTTTGCTTTTTGTTTTTTGTTTTTCTTTTTTTTTTGGAGGAACAGGTTCTCACCCTGTCACCCAGGCTAGTGCAGGGGCACAAACACGGCTCACAGCATCACTGCAGCCTGGACCTCCTGGACTCAAGGGATCCTCCCCACTCAGCCTCCCAAGTAACTGGACCCACAGGCACACGCCTCCATGCTCAGCTAATTTTTTCAATTTTTGTAGAGACCGTGTCTTGCTATGTTGCCCAGGCTGGTCTCGAACTCCTGGGCTCAAGCAATCTTTCCACCTCAGCCTCCAAAAGCGCCGGGATTAAAAACTTCATGTGTGAACCATCATACCCAGTCAGTATAGGTTAACAATAACGTACATTTCAGTATACATTTAGTTATGAAGCCAAACATAATAGAAGGTGCCATTTGAAATTTTATTTAAAAATCACATTTTTAATTACCTAATTAATTCAAAATACAAGAAAGTGTGTGTCATTTGTTAAATAGGGAAAAGTCAAAACATTTCTTGCTATTTATATAATGTGAATATTATTAAATTTTATTAGGATAAACTATAGAATGTAACATTTACTAATACAGCGATATAAACTAAAATAATACTTCCTTTTATCTGTATGCCAAATGATTACATAATTTAAAAGTTCCCGAAGGGAGTTTTCAATAATATATTATAGTGAAAGAGTGAGAGCATCTGAAAGGGTGATAAGCACTGATGCAAAGTAATGATGTCAATGGCACCAGGGAAATAGGAAGAGGACAATTTGGAAAGTTCCTGCATGTGAGGCCTCGAATAAGGAATTTGTACTTCATTCAGCAGACAATAGTAAGTCACTGAAGAAGGGAATGAGTAGAATTGGTACAATATTTCTGAATGATTAACCAGTCAGTGTAAGATGGCCTGGACAGGGAGCGTCTAGAGCAGGAGGCTGGGTGGGCAAGCGGGTGGGCAGAAACCTGAATGAGGGCAGTGCAGGGAACAGACAAGCAGGGACAGACAGTAGGGAGAAGAGGAAGGGGAGGTAAAGACGAGGAGGGAAGGAGGGAATGATTTCCCTGTGGAAGAAGAATGAACAGGACTTGTTATTGGCTAGGACAAGAGTAAATGAGGACTCAAAGGAACCTAGGAGTGTCAGGCATAATAAACACTGCTGTGCCACCAACAGGAGAGAGCTCAAGAAGAGTGGCCGACGGGGGACTGCAGGGAAGCTGAGAAACCAGCACGGGGAGAACAGAACGGGATTCAGATGGAAATGGCTGCAGGCAGAGGAAAATGAAGTCACGGAAGAGGGTCCTCCGCGTAGTTCAGTCCACTGATGGAGATGTGAACTTCAGCAAAGGAAATTTACAGACAAGGTCGCAGGGATAAGGGTTTTACATAGGGTTGTCCAATAAAATACAGTTACATTTGAATTTCAGAGAAACAATGAATAATTTTATGGGTATGACCCGTGCAACATTTGGGACATATTTATACTAAAAATGTGTTCATCATTTGTCTGAAATTCACATTTAACTGGGTGTCCTATATTTTTCATTTCCTAAATCTGGCAACCCTGGTTGGAACTGAATTAGGAGATAAACTTCTGAAAGAAGCAAACTTAGCTGGAAACAAAGCTCCAAGTAGTAAGGATAGTAAAGAGAAATATTTCTGAGAGAAGAGGAAAGGAAGAGAGGCTAAGAAAAAGGATAGATGCATTTGAGGGAGCAGAAAGGGAAAAGCTCCCTTATGGTAACCTTTCTCAAAAAAAGTCAGTGTTGAAAATGCTCAGCGTGGAGTTAAATTAAGAGCCTAAGGGCAAGTGAATATATAAAAACTTCTGCTCACTTTTGTAAGTTATATTTCTTAGGGGAAGGCTAAAGAACTTGAAGTTCCTTTCAACCCTAGGTTTCTGTGACTCAAGCTTTTCATGTATAAAAGTTTCAATGTTTTTGGCTACATAATTTTTATATTATTAGAATTTCTATGTATGAAAACAGAACTGTGTTATTTAACGTAGCCATATAAATGACAATCTTATAAAGATTGCTTGGTGGTGATTCCATTAATCAAAAGCAAAATGGTTAAGTTTTTATGAGAAAAAAATGTTTACATAAGTAAAACGCATCATTAAGAGAAAAGCTGTTGTTAGAAGAAAATACTAGCATCAAATGGAACACTGAAAATCTGTCAGTTTAAAACATGCCACTTTGGGGGAAAAATACTATATAACTGCACTGGTGCCTCATCCTGAAGACCTTGGGAACTGCAGACTTGCTGGGTTAATCCAGTTCCTGTAGGACTGAGATAGAAAATACGATATGAATTCTCACTTCTTACAGTCACCATGTAACACCGTGGCCAATTTAACAGAATACAGGATACATTTCTATTAAAAAACAAAAACAAACCAAAAGGAACAAACCAAGACTTACATGTGTTAATTAACAATACAAGGGAAAACATTTGGAAGATACTACTCCAGATAAAAACATAGATTTCTTCACTTGAGCCTGGGAGGTGGAGGTTGCAGTGAGCCAAGATCTCACCACTGCACTCCAGCCCGGCAACAGAGTGAGACTCCGTCTCAAAACAAAAACAAAAACATATATTCTTCAGCATTCAGGAAATAACTCTTCAGTGTGTAGAGAAAAAACGTAAATCACTGTCCTCAGAACATCTCAATCTGGTCAATAAAGAACTTGCAGACAAACCTGTCTCCCCTGCCCTGATTCTTCTCACTTCTATCTTCCAATACTTTGGCAGAGCAAAAAAAACAACAAAAGTTCAAACTTAAAACTAAAGAAAATCAGCTTTTCTGTGCCCACTTTTAAACCATCACCTAACTTTCCCCAAAGTAAACATTGCCATTCTTTTCATAACATGATGGTCACATGGAGACACTGTGCAGTCTGGTTTTGTTTGAGGTCATTATAGTAGATATTCAGAATCATGCACAGGAAGAATTACATTGTGGAAGCTTTGCACTCATTTGTTGCTGGTACTTCTAATCTCAGGTTGATAACATCAGGTAAGTTGCCAAGTACTTTCTCAATAAGCTAAAACTGTGATAGAATGATGGTTATATCATTGAGATATTTCTGAACCTCCATTCATTACTTATTTTGTCAAGTAATTTCTAAGGAGAAACATTTTTACCATACCTATACTTTAATAAATTTACTCATGGCTAATTAATATACAACCCTATTATACTCTTACTGGTCCTTAAAGGATTTGCAATACATGAGATGAAACAGAATAGTTATCCTCCATATTTTTTTTCATTAGAGAAGAGTATACTATACTTAATATACAAAGCTTCACTTTTAAAAGTCATATAACAATGCACCTGCTAGTTAGGATAGAAATGAAGTAGCCTCTCAGCATCAAAAATATAACTATCATAAACAACTCTCATCTATCAATTCCCTTAGGGAAGAACAGATTCACTTAGGTGGTAATGAAAGGGTATATGAGTCAGTAGTGGTCACACATGGAATTGGCATATAGCTGTGCTGCCCAGATCAATGTACGCATATGCTCCTGGGAAGTTGGTACTATGAGAATATCCTCCAGGAGCCACTTTTTTTTAGCTCATCTGACTGAGGCCTTAAACAAGGAAAGGAAGAGTGCTATTAAGGGCCCCATAGTAGCACAAATCCAGAGACATTAAGACTTTCCTAACTCAAGTCACAAGGTCTTCCAGCTCAATAACTAATGCTTGATGCATATCTTAGGAGATAAAGTATGAGGGAGAGATGCCTGGCTGCTTCCCAATAGTTATTCTCTCATTCTCTAGTAACCAAACCCCAGATTTTAATTGGGTACACTGTCACTCAACTAACAGAATTACATTTCCCCGACTCACTTACAGCTTGGTATAGCCATGTGACTAAGTTATGGCTAATGAGCTCTATGTGATGTGTGTTACTGTTAATAATTATCTTTAAAAGGATCCTCAGGCACTACCATGAACATCTCTATGCAGATAAACTAGAAAATCTAGAGAAAACAGATAAATCCTAGAAACACACAATCTCCCAAGACTGAAACAGGAAGAAACAGAAATCTTGAAAAGACCAATAATGAGTTCCAAAATGGAATCAGTAATAAAAAAAAATTACCAACCAAAAAGAGTCCTGATCCAGAAGGATTTATAGCAGAATTCTACCAGACGTACAAAGAAGAGTTGGTACCATTTCTACTAAAACTATTCCAAAAAATTGAGGACGAAGGACTCCTTCCTAACTCATTCTATGAAACCAGCATATCCTGATACCAAAATCTGGCAAAGACACAACAAGAAAGAAAACTATCAGCCAATTTCCCTGAAGAACATAGATGCAAAAATCCTCAAGGAAATACCAACAAACCAAATCCAGCAGTACATCAAAAAGTTAATTCACCATGATCAGTTGGATCTTATTCCTGGGATGCAAAGATGATTCAACATACACAAATCAATAAATGTGATTCACAAAGTAGAATTAAAAACAAAAACTATATGATCATCTCAATAGATATGGAAAAAGCATTCAATAAAATCCAACATCCCTTGGTGGTAAAAACCCCTCAACAAATGAGGCATCAACAAAATACCTCGAAATAATAAAAGCCATCTGTGAGAAACCCACAGCCAACATCATACTGAATGGGCAAAAGCTGGAAGCATTCCCCTTAAGAACCTGCAACAAGGCAAGGATGTCCACTCTCACCACTCCTACTCAACATAGGACTGGAAGTCCTACCCAGAACAGTCAGGCAAGAGAAAGAAATAAAAGGCGTCCAAATAGAAAAAGAAGAAGTCAAATGATTTCTTCACTGATGATATGTTTCTATACCTAGAAAACCTTAAGGATTTGTGGAAAGTCTCCTAGACCTGATAAATGACTTCAGCAAAGTCTCAGGATACATAAATCAATATACAAAAATCACTGTCATTTCTATACACCAATAGCATTCAGGCTGAAAACCAAATCAAGAATGCAATCCCATTTATAATAGCCACACACGCCAAAAAAATACCTAGCACTAGATTTAGTCAAGGAGGTGAAGATCTCTACAGGAAGAATGACAAGACACTGCTGAAAGAAATCATAGGTGACACAAACAAATGGAAAAGTATTCTATGTTCATGGATTAGAAGAATCAATATTACTAAAATGTCCATACTACTCAAAGCAACTGAATAATTCAACACTTTTCCTATCAAATTACCAACATCTTTTTTCACAGAATTAGAAAAAAACTATCCTAAAATTCATATGGAACCCCCAAAAAAAAGCTCAAAGAGTCAAAACAATCCTAAACAAAAAGAATAAAGCCAGAGGTATCACATAACCCAACTCCAAACTATACAACAAGGCTACATTAATCAAAAAAGCATAGTACTGGTACAAAAACAGACACATAGGCCAATGGAACATAACAGAGACCCCTGAAATAAAGCTGCACACCTACAACCAACTGATTTTTGGCAAAGTTAACAAAAATAAACAATGGGGAAAGGATACCCTATTGAATAAATGGTGCTGGGAAAACTGGCTAACCATATGAAAAAGAATGAAACTGGACGCCTACCTCTCACCATATACACAAATTAACTCATTAGACTAAAAACTTAAATGAAAGGCCTCAAACCATAAAATTTCTGAAAGAAAACCTAGGAAATACCCTTCTAGACATTGGCTTAGGCAAGGAATTTATAACTTAAGTTCTCAAGAGCAAATGCAACAAAAACAAAAATTGACAATTGAACTAAAGAGCTTCTGCATAGCAAAAGAAACTATCAACAGGGCAAACAGACAACCGACAGAGTGGAAGAAAATATTTGTAAACTATGCATCTGACAAAGGACTAATATCCAGAATCTATACAGAACTTAAACAAATCAGTAGGAAAAACACAAACAACCGCATTGAAAAGTGGACAAAGAACAAACACTTCTCAAAAGAAGATATACAAATGGTCAACAAACATAAAAAATGCTCAACATTACTAATTATCAGAGTGATGCAAACCAAAACTACAATAGGATACCATCTCATACCAGTCAGAATTGCTATTATTAAAAAGTCAGAAAATAACAAATGTTGTCAAGGTTGCAGAGAAAAGGGAATCCTTCTACACTGTTCATGGGAATGCCAATTAGTTCAGCCCTTGTGGAAAGCAATTTAGAGATTTCTCAAAGAACTAAAAATAGAATGACCTTTAGACTCAGAAAACCCAATACTGGGTATACACTCAAAAGAAAACAAATCATTCTACCAAAAAGACACCCACAGTCATATGCTCATCACAACACTATTCACAACAGCAAAGACATGAAATCAACACAGGTGCCCATCAACGGTGGATTGGATAAAGAAAATGTGGTATATATACACCATGGAATGCCATACAGTCACAAAAAAGAATGAAATCATGTCCTTTCCAGCAGCATTATCCTAAGTGAGTTAACACAGAAACAGAAAATCAAATGCCACATGTTCTCATGTATAAGTGGGAGCTAGGCATTGGGTACACAAAGACACAAAGATGGGAACAATAAACACTGGGGATTCCAAAAAGGGGGAGGGGAGGGGAGGATGGAGGAAGGGGGACAAGAGTTGAAAATCTGTCTGTTGGGTACTATGTTCACTACTTGGGCAATGGGATTATTAGAAGCCCAAACCTCAGACCCACGTAATATATCCATGTTATACACCTGCACATGTAACCCTGAAATCTAAAATTTAAAAATAATAGTACTAAACATTCTCTTTAAAAATGAGGGGCTCCAAACTTCTTCTACTTTTTCCTTCCTGTTGCCTAGAAGATGCATAATTGAGCTGGAGTTCAAGTGGCCATCCTGTATCACAAGGTGATGTGATTGATAAAGATGGTGCAATAGCAAGGCAGAAGGAGCTTGAGTCCCTAGTGACCAGGAAGCTGCCAATAGAGCCTTGGACTGCCTACCCGCAGATTTCTTGTATGTGAAATAGTAAGTGCTTATGACTTTAGTCACTATTGTCTTAAGTTTTTCTTCACAGATGAATCTGTACCTCACGGATTCAACTAGAATGTGTGTGTGTGTGTGTGTGTATACAGTATATAATATATAAATATGTATATTATAAAAGAGCTAATACGTAGTAGGTTCCTACTACATGTCAGGCTGTCAATACTTTGAGATATTATGTATGCGTGTGTATCTCGAAGTTTGTGTGTGTATGTACAGTGTAAATACTGGACACACACACACACACATCTCAAGGTATTCATAGCCTGAAACATAGTAGGAACCTAGTGCATGTTAGCTCTTTTCTAAATCTAGTAGAACTACAATCAACCCAAAATGTAGAGATATCTGTAAACCTCCTATTGTTAGAAAGACGGCAGAATTAGAAAAAAAACAACTGTTAGATGTCACAGGTACAGCCAAATGTGAACAAGCCCTGGTTTTTTTCATTTTCTATAGTCATCTCTAAAAGTTCTCAACCCTGAAATATCTTCTAGGTATCTTCTAGTTGATTTGGGTTTGTTTACTTTTCCTATTAATCCAAAGTGGAAGTTTATCTGCCCAGTTTGTTTTCTTCTCTCTCTTCTCTGGCATCACCAGCTTCTGTCCTTTGGCGAAACCTCTCCCTATTTCCAAGTGGTGCAGATAGGGCTGACAATCAGGTTGAGGAAGCCAAGGTAATCAGAGTGCTCCATGCCTCTAGTGACAGTGATTGGTCTGGGGATGGGAATGTGGCTCCAGAATCCTCATGTGGACATTCTACTGAAGCTAGTAGAAAGGACAGTGTCCTGTCTTGAGGGTCTTGGTTCATAAGCCTATCAGGTTGGCGCTGTCGGCCACATGGAGGAAACTGAGATTGAAGTCAACACATTTCTAGACTTCCTAGTTAAGTAAGCCAATAAATTCCCTTTTGCAGGGGGTTTCCATCTCTTGTCATTGAAAAAGATCTGAAGCCTAATTTAGACTGACCATTTTTCTTTTTCTTTTCTTTTCTTTTTTTTTTTTTTTGAGACAGAGTCTTGCTCTGTTGCCCAGGCTGGAGTGCAGTGGCATGATCTCCGCTCACTGTGACCTCTGTCTCCCAGGTTCAAGTGATTCTCCTGCCTCAGCCTCCCGAGTAGCTGGGATCACAGGCATGCACCACCACACTCATCTAATCTTTTTTTGTATTTTTAGTAGAGACGGGGTTTCTTTGTGTTGGCCAGGCTGGTCTGGAACTCCTAACCTCAGGTGATCCACCCGCCTCGGCCCCCCAAAGTGCTGGGATTACAGGCATGAGTCACCGCACCCAGCCTAGACTGATCATTTTTCTATGTGACCTAAGAAGGTCATTGACATATTAAGGATAAAACAGATTTGGAAACTACAGAATCAACAACTTTTCAGTATCTATCTTAATATCTCCTTAGCACCCTACATTTTTTACTCATATAATATTACTCATATAATTATTGATATCACATGGAAATTGGGAAATCTTTGTAGCATGACTTCATCTAATACAGATATGAGATTATTGCCATGATTTTCATCCTTCTAATTATTATTCAGTTTTTATAGCAACATTTGGAAAATAACTTTGACTTGCTACTTAAATGTTAAATTATTCTTGTGATTTCCTTGGAAATCCAGATTTTCATGTACTAATAGAAATACTTCCCCTACCAGATACATAAAGATAGCATAGCAGCTTTCAGCACAATTTCTCCCATTAAAGAAGCAATTCCATTTTTTAAAGTATCATACAAAAGAAGTTTGTTATTGTATTTAAAAAGGATACTTCCTAGTTGTAACATTAATCCTGATTTTTGTCTCAGTAAGAAGAAAATGTGCTGTTCTTATGATAAAATAAATAAAACTTAAATCATAAGAAAAAGCAATATTGATTGCCAAAGATTCTAGTGCTTGAGAGTGAATACAAGTTAGTAAATATACATTTAAATTTCGACATAGCCATAGATGAAGAATATTTTACTTATGAATAAGAATAATTCCTGACACAATTGGTTAGGCACCCAAACTCAGAGTGAAAATGCAGACACTCCCAAGTGAAAATATACTGTACTTCTATTGTCATTTAGATTGAGGCAAAATAGGGTTTCCTAAGAAGTAAATATTCTTAACAAGCAAATAAAGAATTCAGCCATTGGGGTTTTCTTATTTTACAACTGTTTTAGCTTTTATAACAAAGTTTTTAGCACTCTGAAAGCTTTTTATGGCTCTAAATATGCTACAATTACATGAACAACACTATTTAATTAGCACACATTCAGTGCATGGCTCTATAACAGGAATTTTCATTAATTAAAATCAATGGAAATACAAAAGGAGTAGCTGTAAACAGTTTGAGGAATCAAGAATCTAATTTGCCTGTTGCACAAGGAAAAACACCTTGCAGTTATGTGAATAATTTTGCCTTGCATAGCAGCTGCATGTCTAACTGATAATTTCAGGCTTCATTCCACACATATTTACTGGGTATTTACTATGGACTGGCACTGTTATATGTGATTGGGAATCATTAGTGGAGAAAACAAAAAGATCCCTGTACCTGTGAAGCTGACATTCTAGCAGAGGAGACAGGTAATGTACAGTAGACGTAGTACATAAGTAAATTATATATTAGAAGATGACAAGTGCTATGAAAAAAACAAATGTGGCATCAGGTAGGGGAGTGAGGAATGCCATGGTGGTTGGAGCAGGGATGGGCTGCGGTTTTTAGTAGCCTGGTCAGAGTGGGCCTCACTAAGAAGCTATCATCTGAACAAAGACTTTAAAGAGGTGACAGTGTGAGCTATGTGGGTATGTGGGGAAAGAGCATTCCAGACAGAGAAAACAGCCAGGGCAAAAGCCTTCAGGCTAGAGGTTTCCGGAATGTTAAAAGCTGAAGCAGAGTAAGTAAAAGGGAGAATATTAGAAAAACAAAACAAAACTGTAAGGTAAGGCCCCCCTTTGTTTACAAGGGGGAAGTGGATCATGGAAGCAGGCCGTTTTGGCAGGGCTGGCTAAACTACTGCGGAGCCCAGCGCCCGATGAAAATGCAGGGCCCGTTGCTGAAAGAGTAGAGGAAAAGTGCCGTTAAAGGTACACAAAATATAAAACTTTTTCCCTTAAAAACATTTTAGTATTTGTAATACAGGGATAACTTATAATTAGAGGAATAGTAATAAATAAGTAAGGGATAAATTTCCAAATTGCAAAAATATACTATGCTGATGTTATAATTTTGTACAATATAAAACCAAAAATACTTTATTAATATATCTTGATTGATCACACATATGTCCTCGCTTACTTTTCTACATATTCATTTATTTGATCATTGAAGTTTATATTTTTAGCAACTTCATTTTCAATGGATATAATTGAAAGCAAAGTCAATTATTTTTGATACATGCAAGCTCACAAATCATTTTTTCTGATTTTCATTTTTATTTTTTAGCTTTTTAATTTTTGTGGGTCCATAGTAGGTATAAATATTTAAGGCGATACATATGGCTATACAGGGATGCAATGCATAATGATCGCATCACGGAGAATGCATGTCCATCCCCTCAAGCATTTATCCTTTGTATTACAAATGTATTACAAATAATTACACTCATTTAATTATTTTAAAATGTATACTTAAGTTATTATTGACTATAGTCACCCTGTTGTGCTATTAAATAGGTCTTATTCATTCTTTCTATAATTTTTGCTAATTTTTAATTTGGAGAAAGATCTTTCAGTTGATGCAATTATCACCAGAGCTAAGAGGATTTTATAAACTGTGACAACATTAAGGTAAATTTCTGTAAATTATTTCAAAATGTTAAGTTTCAGTATGGTTAAGCTGATGATTCTTGCAAACTAATTTTTCTAAAAAGATTTAACCCTACATGCAAATCAGTTTCATGGAAATTTGAATTTTATTTTAAATGTAAATATATATAATGTATTTTAATGTTTCCTATGATATTTCCTGTCACTTGTGGAGGTTGAACAAGAAACTGAAAGAAGCTTCACGGTAAGTTCATAATTCAAAACACCTGCTTATGCATTCGGTCACTGTATCTACTATTACAAGAAAAAAATTAACTTCAAAACTGTCTTCCTTATTAATAATTGGTTCATCTGAAGTTTCACATGAAAATGGTATCCTTTCCTGTTGACTGTCATAATTTTAATTTTTTTTTTGAGATGGAGTCTTGCTCTGTTACCCAGGCTGGAGTGCAGTGGCACAATCTCAGTTCACTGCAACCTCTGCCTCCTGGTTCAAGCCATTCTCATGCCTCAGCCTCCAGAGTAGCTGGAACTACAGGCACGTGCCACCACGCCCGGCTAACTTTTGTATTTTTTCCCAGAGACAGGGCCAAGCTGGTCTTGAACTCCTGACCTCAGGTGATCCGCCAAATTCAGCCTCCCAAAGTGCTGGGATTAGAGGTGTGAGCCACCGTACCCAGCCTTTACATTTAATTTTCATTTCTAAGTCTGTAGATATTTGCTTTACAAAGTTGCAGCAGTTTTCAAGGCTGATAATTCTAAATTCTGAAGAATTCTAACAATCTCTTGATATGTTTTATTGCGATGTTAACATGCACACTTGAATTTTGTAATAATTTACTGATCAAGTTTGCTGCCTGAGCTCCCAAAGTTTCTGTTCAGACACTCAGGACAAAGAGATTAGCTCTTGTACCTGTGGGACAGCCACCTCCTAGGCAAGTCCTGGTCCAGCCCCCATGGGAAGCCGTGCTCTGGCATGGCCACAATGCCGCTTCTGCTCATGCTGCCACAGCTGCTACCGCCAATCTGGGTCCAGGTTCCAGAATGGCCTCCCGCTGGAGTCCCCACAGTATCCTGGACTGCTCTGAGGTGTATACAGTGGGCCAAATGCTATTGCGTGGATGCTGCTCTGTGCCTGAGCCTGCCTGTGCACAAACTGCTGCTGGATCATCACCACTTGTGTGTGCTGCTGCTCCACAGATCTCGCCTGTTCAGGTTTATGCTTTGTTGTCTCACAGAACTTCACTTACAAAACACACGTTCAAAGATAAAATTGTTAAGAATTTCAAGACAGTAACCGCTGAGGACTAAAACATGGACTGCACAGGGCCCAGGCCTAAGAAGCCAGAGTTCCTTCTAGGCCACCATAAGGAACTGGCTTTTTCCCTGAGTGAAATGTGGAGCCACTGAAGGGTTCTGAGCAGAGAAGTAACATCATATGCTTCACCTGCAGTCACTAGTGAAGAATACTGGCTTTGCATTTCACACTAGAGTGTAGGCTCAATAAACTCCTCTGATTCAATCATTAAACTTCATTCACACAACTATTATTTTGCTTTTGGACATTCAATATGAACTCAAAAGGAATTTCTCAATCTTTACTCAGGTCAGTAAATTTGGTATACACAAAATAGATCAAGTCTACTTATAAAATGTGGTCCTGAGTTAATTAGATGCATCTGATATAACGAACAAAAACCAACAAGAAGGAAGGTAATTGTAAGAATATGAGGGCATGTGGAAACGGGAATTTCCTCCAGGCCTCCAGATCTCTTAGGACCCTTCTCCTTGTTTACCTTTTTCTAGTATAGCCTCTGCTGACTCATAACTGTCATCTCCTTGTCCATAGTGATCCTTCCAGACTCTCATTCTCTCTACCTAAATGCCTTTCAGCTTCTGTGTCTGGCAATAGCCCGATTTGTCCAGATTTTCCCAGTTCACACCGCCAAGAGTGAGGTTCTGATGGCCCCAGCTCATTTCTATTTGGGCAATGCTTCTAGTCCTAGATTGACATCCTATACCATAAGCAGGCAGCCTTTGCATTGCTGCCCTTGACTCAGAATCCTTCAGCCATGACTGCAGAGGACAGTGTCACAAATCACAACATAGTTCCACTGGAAACCGGGTGGAACATTTTTCCGTATCAGAAGCTGTGAGGACTGTAAGTATGGCAATGACATATTGGATGCTTGCCCAATATGTCTCTCACACAACTTAATATCTTTCATTTCAGTGTATTGCTGTGCCTGAAACTGGACTAATTTTGGTAAACAAAAATCTTTTTCACCAGGCTGGTCTTGAACTCCTGGGCTCAAGCGATCCTCCCACCTCAGCCTCCCAAAGTGGTGGAATTGTAGGTATGAGCCACCAAGGCAGCCAGGATCTTTCTGTTAATAACACAAATTCCGTTAAGAAAGTTAGACTTACTTGCAGTGCTTGATATATAGCTGACACTCAGTAAATATTAGCAGAATGAATGTCGAATGAAGTTTCATGTATCTAATTTAATTATTTTCCTCTGAGAACAGCTACACTGAATGAAGAAATTTTATGAACAAAAGGAAGACATGTCATTTAGTGCACGCAAAAATTGGACACAGCATGGGAGTGGGATGCAGAAGGTAAAGTGCTCGGACATCTGGAGCATCGGAGAAACAACTCACGAGGCGAGCAGTAAAAGGGAAAGTTGCCTTTCATTTCCCAACTCCACCCTACCCCGATTTCCACCCCCCGGACACCAAGACAAAATCCACTCCCCCACCCCACCACCAGGACACAACAGTCATCTCAGTTTTACCTATTTGCCATGGCCACAGGAAAGAGTTAACACTGTCGACTGCTGATGAAAGGTAAAATGGGATGAAGACTGAACAAAGCCCACTGACTCAGTGACATGAACATCATTAGTGAATTTAGCAAGGATGATTTCAATGAAATGGAATGAAACACCTAAATGCTGGGTGTGATAAAGCAATTTAAGAAACAAAAGACTATGAAAGGAAGATCTATTGTAGTTTCAGCTCCACAACCTAATTACTGGGTAACCCCGCAGAAACCAATTAAATGCTCAGAGCCCTGTTTTTCATCTAAAATGGGAATAATAATACTTATCAACCCATAGGGTCATTTTAAAAATTAGATGAGATAATATATGTGAAAGTGCTCTTACATTGGCAAAGCTTTATATAAAATAACATGTATTCTTAGTGTTATCAATTAATAAGTAAATTTGTTCCTATTATTTAGCAAGAATTACACTAAAAATTCTGACCAGAAACACATGACCTAGTATAAAAGTAAGGCTCAAATTCACTGACAATAATAGAAACTCTGCTAAAAGTGCTCTGCTCCAAGTAAAGGAACTTTTAAATGAAGATATTTAGATCTGCAAGCGATAAAGCACGATATAAATTTACTGCTGTATTTTCTCCAGCCATTCAAACAACATATTTTCAGTATGATTTTGTTTTTGCCAGTCAATGATAAAGTCAAATAACTACAGTAAAAATCTTGCCAGTTGGAATCAATCACTGCACATTTGTATAGGAAGGATTTCCCAGAGCACCTTGCCTTCTATTTGTGTTCTTTATATATCTTTCTTTTGGAGGCTAGGTGAGAAATAATAACTAGAAATATCTTTGGATTATTTGTGAATGCATCCTCAAGTCCTGAATTAAAGATCTGATATAAAATTACAAACTTTTTGGTGCCTCGGGAGAAACCAAATCTAAAGAGTTAAGGGGGAAAAAATCATACGGAAAAACATTCATAGCTTGGTAAAATTCTGAATTGGGGCGAAAATCCTTTCTATAAAAATGTTGATGGGGAGCCAAAAATGGATGATAGCCAATACTCATTGAGCATGCACTATGTACGTACTGAGCAATCACATATACTGGGGCATGTACAGCTCATTGGATTATCATGGCAAATGAGGTAGATATTACAGTATCATTTTCCCCACTTAAAGATAAAAAGCTGGTTCAGGCCAGGCACAGTGGCTCATACCTGTAATCCCAGCACTTTGGGAGGCTAAGGCAGGTGGATCACCTGAGGTCAGGAGTTCAAGACTAGCCTGGCCAACATGGTAAAACCCCGTCTCTACTAAACATACAAAATTAGCAGGGCGGGGTGGCGCATGCCTGTAATCCCAGCTACTTGGGAGACTGAGGCAGAAGAACTACTTGAACCTGGGTGGCAGAGGTTGCAGTGAGCCGAGATCATGCCACCGTACTACAGCCTGGGTTGCCTGGGTGACAGAGTGAAACTCCACCTTAAAAAAAAAAAAGCTAGGACAGAGAAAGATGAAATAACTTGCCCAAGGACACACAGCTACTAATAAGTATTAAAGTTGGGATCTGAACTGTGCTTATATGGCTCCAAAGTCCATGCTCTTAATCAGTGTGTTATATAGTCTCCCCCAATTATATCTTTAGAGAAAACATTCAGCTTTCTGAAAATAATCTGTTAAGTACCTAACTTAGTCTAAATAGTTTCAGATTTCTCTTAACTTGTAATATTCCTGTGAATGTTAACTATAGTGCATTAAATCAAGAGTGGGGTCCCTTCTGAGCATGGGGCCCTGTGTTATGACATAGGTCTCATGTACACGAAGCTGGTTCTGCCTTTAGGATAAGGTGCTTTAATTTATTTTAGAAATAAGTGGGAGGTAAATTACAAACAAACAAATACCAATTTCAGAATTGTAAAGTCGTTTAGAGCACATCTCGGATCTCTGAGAAAGATATTGACAACAAATACCACTGGTATCATCTGTCACTATCTGCATCACCCCGCAACCTAGCTTTATGCCTAGGTGAGTGAATCTCAAACTTTAGTGTGCATCAGAATCACCTGAAGGGCTTTTTAGACTACAGATAGTTCTGATTCAATAGGTATGGGTGAGGCCTGAGAATGTGCGTGTCTAACAAGTGCCCAGGTAACGTTGATGCTGCTGGGTTATGGACCACACTTTGAGAACCACTGGCCTAGACAAAAGAGCAGGTGTCTATATAGCATGATTTTAGTCATTGAAAGGGCCTCTGTCCAAAAACTACTTCAGGAAGGAAACAGAAATAAAACTCGCTTTATAAGAAATAAAGCCCATCACTGTGCATTTAAGCAATAAAGGAAGGCTGACAGGTGCTAAAGGATCATCCTCTATCTGCTAATTCTCTTCCTCAACAAATACTAGGAGCATTTAATAGACACCTGACACTATTCTAGGAGCCAGAGACACAACAGTGAACAAAGGTAAAGAGGAGTCCTTGCCTCCATGAAGTTTAATTCACGAACAGGTGAGGCTCAAAGTGCCATGAGGTGAACACCCCAGAAGCAGCCCTCAAACAATAATGGGCAGGGGTGGTCAAGTACCCTGGCTTCTTTGCCCCTTGGGTGGGACAACTCTGAGATATGTTCCTAACAGTTCCCAGTGGGTACCAGTGGAAATAAGTCCCAGTTGCTTACAGTGGTAACCTGCTCTTTAAAAGACCCTCGCTTCCTTTCCTTCGCTTTCTCACTTCCCTACTGCCCTGCCGGTGCTTCCTGAACTCACCTCCCAAATACATTACTTTCTGGAATCCTAGCCTCAGGATCTGCCTCTGGGGGCACCAGCTTAAGAGATGTCTCTTCATGCTGAAGAATCACACTGCTCGTGTCAGTGCATCTCCGATCCACTGGTTGGTCTCTTTTATTATCTTAGGAAACCCACAACTAACTTTTTAATCCAAGTAATGCTTTTTATTTTACCGCTGACCCAGTAATTTTCACCCCTCACATGTACAATACTCTGTCAAGGAATCCTACTTCTTACAAGTAAATAGCTTCATGCAACTCTTATGCTTTTTTTATTCTATAGGTATTTTATCAAAAATTATGAATAACATAGTTACTATTACAAACATGATAGTATCATGCAATTTCTTGATCAATTATTCTTAAGAAGAGAGACCCAGATTTAGGCTCTCTTTTTACCAACAGTAATAAAATCTGTGTTTGAAATGTGCATCTTTAATACATTCTATACTTGTTACATCAACGGCTGTTTTCTTCACATTCGCCAGCTGTAGGTAGAATGGCAATGTTGTCCCCTTCCTTGGTAAGTCCTTGATGGAGCTTGTCAAGGTCATCATCTTGTATAATTACATGGCTTTAAGCTGATGTTAGTGTTCCTGTTTTGAATCATAAGACCATGTTCTCAGCTGAAAATATAATTTTAAAATTGTTACACTTAAAAATTTAAATTTAAGTATAATTGTAAAGTCACAAAAGCCAGAAATGTAATGTTATCAGGAAATTCAGCAGAGCAGCAAGTAAAGCCAAGTACAGGTTCCTGTTTATAAACAACGCATCTGGCAAAGTGCAATTGTGGCCAGAAGTTGAACAGATCTGGGGAACAGGCAGTGAGTTTTTGTACAATTCAGTGGCGAACAATGTTTCCTGTAAACTTAGAAAAAAACAAAATGTCACTGGTGTTTTTGTGACTTTCAGATGGGATTAGTTTTATTGAATCCCATGGGGGAGAAGTTCCAGTGTAATAACTGAGATTGCCTAATTTACAGAATAAAAGAATATCACAGAACAAATGTCACTAAAATTTTTATAACTGAGGATTTTCTTAATGTTTTATTTTGAAATAATGATAAATTTACAGGAAGTCATAAAGAGAGTATACAATAGTTCTCTGTACCCCGTTTGCCCCAGTGGTTACATATTCCATAACTGTAGTACCTTTTCAAAACCAGGAAATTGACATTCGTACAATGTATGTGTATAGTTCTATGCCATTTTCTCACATGTGTAGAATCAAGCAATCACCACTGCCATCAAAATACAGAACTATTCCATCACTATAGAGATCTACTGGTGTTAACATTTTACCAGTTTGAATGAAGTGTAGAAACCTTACTTCCCTTAGGGCCCTCTTCTCTTTAAAACCCATAGGGGTGGAGTCATGGGTTTTTCCATGGTATCTGGATGGAGTAAGGCAACTAATATCTACAAGTTTTTTGTTTTGCTAGGCTGCCAGTCCCCTGGCCCTCTTGCTAGAGACAGTAGACTCTTCTTGAGGATTTTGTCTGAGCCCACTGGTGTTTCTGGGTGTCTGCTTTCTCCAGCATCCAATCTGGGCAGGGTGGTTAAGTGTCCCCGCTTTTTGCAGATATATGAGGGGAAAAGACCAAGGGGATTCACCATTCTGTCACTTCTCAGGTCCTGAGGTCTCCACCTAGGCTATCTTCTCTTCAACTTTCAGAGTCATGTTTCTTTGTATATGACATCCAGAGTATTCAGCTGTACTTAGTAAGGGGAATAGAGAGCAGTGTGTCTACTGTATCTTGGTCTGGAACAGAGGTCAGTAGGCATGTTTTTTTAAGTGGCAAAGAAATTAAAGATCTCTAATTTTTTCATCCCTTACATTGAATAGGGCACTGACACTTGTAAAGTACATTGTTTCTTTTCATCCTTAAAACAACCTTGTAAACTTGGTGTTATTAGCATCCCCTTTCTCAGAAGGGATAACTGATTCAGAAGTGATATGTCTGATCCAAAGTCACATAGGGAGTTAGTCACAGGCTAGGCCCAGAATTGGATTATTTGACTTCATGCCAAATATTTTGAGCCACAAAAGGTAAAACCATGAGTAAACAGAAGTGAATAACTAAGATTTTTTTTAAGCCTCTTTTGTGAGCCCTCTTTTCCCTATTCTGGCCTCCTTGTCTTGAAAGAGCAGGATCTCTTCTCTGGTTGGATTAGCAGAACTGGGTGAGCTAGGCAACCCACAGCATTATCAGTAAAGCCCGTTTCCTAAAGAGCAACAGGTAAAAGTCCTGCTGGGCAATGACCCTGGTACGACTGAGAGTGTGGTACTGCCCTCTGCCATGAGAAAATCCCCTGCATCAAGCCTTGGCCTCCCACTCAGCAAAAGCATATGTGCAAAAGTAGTCAAGCACATCTTTTTCCAAATCTGAGAGGGTAGCTGTCTCTTTATAGTAAGAAGAGAGTGAAGGAAAAGAGAAATCTTCTTACTATAAATTGAAAGGCAGCTCCTGATATTGTTCATCACTGGTAAAATCAAAGGTTAACAAGTGGTGGCTCACAATGACTAATAGCTTTCCAAAAGCCAACCTCATTGGCCTTATTGTAGTGTAGGTGCCTTAGCTGTTCAGTACCGGCTACAGGGACTGTGTCCTAGCATAGCCAGTCCTCCTGCCAAGGCACATTCTATTCATTTTGGCCAAACCATCATGTTCTTACAAAACAATGAATTTCCAAATTTTTGCAGAATACTCACTGCACATAAAGTAAATTTCCTACACCCCAAGCTTTTAGGTAAAACATAGATCGGCACGGACATGTTTTCAACAACCCTGTATGCAAAGAGACAATGAAGCAGTATCTTCACAGCTTTGAGAGGAAGGAACTGTTAGCGTAGAGCGCTATACCCAGTCAAATGGCCGGGTAGAGCAGCCTCAACCTGCTGGGCTTAAGTGATTCTCCCACCTGAACCTCTTGGATAGTTGGAACTATAGGCATGCACCACCACGCCCAGCTGATTTTTAAAATTATTTATAGAGACAAAAATCTAACTATGTTGCCCAGGCTGGTCTTGAACTCCTGGGCTCATTTAACTGTGAAGGGAAAGGAAAGACTTCAGAAAGTTCCCCAGTCCTGAATTTTTTCTAAGAGGTTATTAGAGGATGATTACCAAAAGGAATCTAAGAATTAGACATGAATACAAGAAACAGTGATAGACAAAGAAATAGTATAAGTTTGAGATAATGAAAATAAATGTTAATAAATATCAGTTGATCTCCACAGTGAAAGTTGTAGAGGTGTAGGAGAGGCAAAGTAAAAGTATCCTAACATTCTTGACTAGAGAGAAGACAGAGAGAGCGAGACAGAGACAGAGACAAAGTTTTTGATGTTGAGAAAAATACAAATGTTTAAATATCTGAATTTAAACTAGAGCTGTTGAAGTACAATGCACAACTTGAGAAAGAAAATGGAGGCAGCAACAACAGTCAAACCAACAAAAAGCAAGAAAGGAAAAAAATTAGGAAGTACTAAAAAGAGGAGAAAGAAAATAACATACGAGGAATAGCTCCAAATTACGGTGATCATAATAAAGATAAACTGGTTAAAGTAACTAATTCAAGATCAAGAACTGTGGGTTTAGCTAAAAAGGCAAAAGCAGCTGTATTTTATTTATCAGGCCCATTCTTAAAAACAAAATGTCACAAGGCAGTTGAACTAGGAGAAGGAGAAAGATAAGACAAAGACTGACAGAAAAAAAAATAGCAAAACTAATTTCAGGAAAAAAAAAAAAGAATACAAGGAGAAAAGTAATAGAAAGGATAAAGAGGAATATTTCTTATTGATAAAAGATAAATCCCACCAGGGCCAACGTGAGCTGCTTGGATAAAAGTGCTCTTGCCTGTCATTTTTGAAATCTTGTTATCGTGGAGTTTGTCACATCAGTGTATAAAACGAAGCCCTGCCTGCATGGAGCTTTGCTTTAGTGGAGGCAAACAGACACAAAAACTAATATAGAATTAAACGGTATAATATGTCAGGACCAGGCGTGGTGGCTCACGCCTGTCATCCTAGCACTTTGGGAGGCCAAAGTGGGTGGATCACGAGGTCAGGAGTTCAAGACGAGCCTGGCCAAGATGGTGAAACCCGTCTCACAAGACAGAAAACCAAATACCGCGTGTTCTCACTCATAGGTGGGAACTGAACATTGAAAACACTTGGACACAGGGTGGGGAACATCACACCCCAGAGCCTGTCGTGGGGTGGGGGACAGGGGGAGGAAAAGCATTAGGAGAAATACTTAATGTAAATGATGAGTTCATGAGTGCAGCACACCAACATGGCACATGTATACCTATGTAACAAACCTGCACGTTGAGCACATGTACCCTAGAACTTAAAGTAAAATAATAATTAAATAAATGTCGGATGGTGATACGTGCTAAAATAAATAAAGTCAAATAGGGAAGGATAACGAGGTGCAATTTTAAATAAGGTACTACAGGAAGGCCTTACTGAGAAAGCCGCTGTGAGCAAAACTTTCAAGTTGCTGAGGGAGAAACCATGCAGATTTCTGAGGGAAGAGCATTCCAGACAGAGGGAACAGCAAGAGGAAATGGTCACCGCATACAATTAAAACCGCCTAAGTTAACTGAGAAGGAACGGAGAACCAGGAGAGTGTGACAAGTGAAGAAAGTATTTGGAGGACGGAGTGATCGACTGTGTCAAAATGGCAGACATATCAAATAGCATGAGGACTGGGAAATGATCATTATTAAATTTAGCAAATAGAATTCCTAGTTGACTTTGACAAAAACAATTTCAGTGAGGCAGTGGAGGCCAAAGCATGATAAGAACAGGGTTTGGGAGAGGAATTGAAGTAGTGAATATAGTAGGCCATTTCAAAGATATTTTCTGTAAAGGAAAGCTGAAGAAAAGGGCAGTAGCTGGAGGAGAAAGTGGGCTCAACATGAGAGTCTGTAGCGGAAGGAAAACCCAGGCATCCATGAAAAAGAAACTTAAGGTTCCCTTCCTGAATGATGTTAGGAACTGTAAAAATAAAACACATGAAACTAGCTATCTGAAAAATGACACAACCCAAATGATTGCTAAAAAGACGGGAATTTCAGAAATGTTTGACATCTAATCAAGGAGACTTGAATTTTATCTAAAGAGGTGTTATCGGATTCTAAAATAGTTTAAGCCTACTTGATTGTAGGTTACCTAATGAAGGAAGGCTGTATTAAAAAGAGAAGGGCTTGGTTTGCATAGGATTCATAAAACAGGAGTTTGAGAGACAAAATGTAGCACTGCGTTCCCAGCAATGTCCACTAAAAAGGGTGTACTGATGAGTAGACTTGAAAACTGGGTTCATTTAGCAGGTATAATTTTCATTATTTAACTGTAACAATGAATATATCTTGGGATTATCATTAGGTTATTAACATCATCCAAATGATTTCAGATCAGAAAGCAAGCTTATTAGCAGTAGTTTTCTAAATGGATTCCCTATAAGAGGACTGTGTGCTTATCAAAGAGCTTGAGTGTCTTAGTCCCTAGGAGACTGCCAATACATATTAATAAATTGGCACTCTGATTTATTTGGTACTCTCATGTGAGTTTAGTTCTAGTAGTCAGCAGCCTGGAATTATCTAGATATATTAAAGCAAAGGGCCAAGCTTTGAAATGACACTGAGGTAGAGCAGGGCCAGCATTATTAGGCAGCCTCTCAGGTACCACCCATACCTATCCTTTGTCCATCTAACTGTATGTTTGAAGTACTGTACTGTACTGAGGAAAGAACACTGAACTTAGCAGTCCAAAAATCATCTAGGACTCTGCCACCACTACCCATGCAACCCTGAGTAGTGTCACTTCATTTCTGTGATCCTCGGTTTATATATCTTTACAAATAGGAGTAACAATAGCTGGTCTATCTCACTGTGTTATTTTGTTTTGTTTTGAGACTCAGAATCTAAATCTAAAACAAATGGTTATAGGAACAGAAGGTATTAATGCTATCATCATTACATGTCCTGCAGCCTAAGTATATAATTCATATACTTAAGCACACTACCACAGTTATCTGAGAACTGAAGACAACGTGAAAAGCCACGAGCCCACTGAACAAAATATGGGAAATCCTACCTCCCAGCAACTGGTTTGGCAATGTTTTCAAAAATGGTCTCTTGCTTTGCATCCTGATCAAAAATTCTTTGAAATCTGCAATGTGAAAAATAGTAATTATTTAAAAGCTGCACCTCCAAACACTACCAGATTAATAAACCTTGTTTTTCTAAAAGCTTTATAAATTACCCCATATTTACATCACTGGGCTTACCTAACTTAGCACAATGTTTGCCCTGTAGTCTCAACCACACTGTGCTGTTGTACTCCTGTATACAAATGGTGGGTAAACAGTATTGCTTTGACAAGATCTGCACAATAAATCCCTCTGAAAAGCTGCAGCAGCTTTGAACCAAATAACAAATTGTCTGCTTTTTAGCTCTCAAGAGGGACAGTGTCTACAATTGGCAAGAAATTCAAAACTAGATAGCTGCATGAAATGGAAATCCAAGAACAGAATATAAACAGCCAAGGAACTTCTGCTGTCTGACCTGGGGGAAAAGAACGCAACTGTGAATTGTATGACTATTGAACTTAGCTTTAGTATTTTGAACTAAAGTTTATTTTTCCACTAATTTGGTGCTATATCCTAGCATCAACCATTTAATTCTCAGCATGGTTTTGTTTCATTTTGTTGACCATGAGTCAAAAGTCAAAAAGTAAATTACGATAGACCTGTCCTGCAAAGAGAAGGTTTAATCAGATTGGCAATGGCTTAGGGGAAGGGGGTGGAGGTATGGTGTCAATTTCACTCTTCTTGCAATGCTACTCTGACTTAGCTTAGTACTGGATTACAAGCACAGTGGAACACTTGGGGTAGAAGACACAGAATCTATGTTTTTTGTTTTGTTTTGTTTTGTTTTGTTTTTGAGATGGAGTCTCACTCTGTCACCCAGGCTGGAGTGCAGTGGCGTGATCTGGGCTCACTGCAACCTCCGCCTCCCAGGTTCAAGCGATTCTCCTGCCTCAGCCTCCCGAGTAGCTGAGATTATAGGCGCGCCACCACACCTGGCTAATTTTTGTATTTTTAGTAGAGACAGAGTTTAGTAGAGACAGCTGACTTGCCTCCATTTTAGAGAAGCAAACAATGAAAGATACAAAGAGATAATCTAAGGCACTCTGGCTAGTATGTCATTTAGCAGGGAAGATTATGTTTTAGACAGTAATATTTACTGTTTAGTGTGTCCAGACTGCTTCTCAGAACTCTACAGATGTATCACAGCTTCAGATATGAACACCAACATAACACAGAGGTCAACATAACACATAGCTGCTGAATTGCTCTTCAGAGCACTGTGTAGTATGAGGTCTGAGCACATATTCTCAGCTTTTGAGAATTATGATAAGGCTGGTTCACTTCTTTTATCAAATGGGTGATGACTGGGTGAATCAATTAGCCATTGTCTACCCTATTTCCTTAAAAAAAGAGTAATTATATCTACTACCATGTAAATAAAAGAGATGGCAGAAGTTTTAAAGAAGGCAGTGAATCACACACAGAATATCTTCTGAAAGGTACCTTGTGTAAAAGTAATGAGATAGCATTTTCATTTCTAATTCATCTATTCATTCCACAAACACATACTGAGGGCCTACCATGTACCAGTCACTTCTAACAAGATTTAAATTAAACTAAAATGTAATTTTAGTATAATATCTATAAAGCATATTGAATTCCTTGGGGAAAAATGACATCCTCCACTATTTAAAATAACAGGTGGTAGAAACACAAGCAATCCAGATCTCTCTTTTTATTGACTTTTCCCCATACATTTTAGAGAACGATGTTAGCACCCAAGTTTACAATAAACCATTAATTATATATTAAACATCAAATGTCATCATCCCAAAATATTGCATTTTATACAATGTAGTTGCATAGTAATCTGAAAAGGCATTTTGATCAGCTGTCTTCTGAAAACTACTGAAGAGCACAACAGAACCACAGAGTTAGAAGGGATTTTAACGCGTTCAGTCTAACGATTAACAGAGGAAGAAGTCGAGATCCACAGAGATAAAGTAATTACTCAGAGTCTTAGAGCTCATCAGTAATATGCCTTGTGACATAACTTAAGTTTCCTGATTCTTCGGAGGTCCTTTCATTTGTTAGGAACTTGAGAAGGCTTTTTCTAAACTCCATTTCAAACTCAGCATATGCTGACTTCTTCCCACCCTAAAGAATGGTGCACTTCCTGTGCTCTTCCTCATCCCGGAAAACAGCTCTACCCCTCTAAATGTTCAGTCCAAAACCATTAGGATCTGCTTGACTCCTCTGTTTCTACTACACTCTATGTCCAATCCATCTGCAGACTGTCAGCTGAGACCTTCACAATACATCCAGAATTCAATTATTTCTGTTACCACCTTGGTCCACGCTACCATAATTTCTTGCCTGGTCTCTCTTGCAATAGCCTAACTAGTCTCCTTTTCCCCCTTCCAGCCTGCTTTCCACATGTCAATAAGAGGGATCCTGCTAACTTCCAACCATGTCAATAAGAGGGATCCTGCTAAAACATAAGTGAGATAATTTCATTCTTCTGCTCAAAGCCCTCCATTGCCTTCTCATGGCACTTTGGGGAAAAGTTCGAGTCCTCACAATGACTTATAGGGCTCTATGTGATCTGGCCATTCTGCTGCCTCATGCTTACTCTACTCCTCATGCTTACTCTACTCATGCTTACTCCCCTCTACCTCTTGCTTACTCCCCCCTACCTCTTGCTTACCCTACTCCAGCCACATAGATCACATTTTCTCAAACATGCCGGACATTCTCCCCATTAGGGATTTCACTCTTGCTGTTCCCTTGGCCTGAAGTCTCATCCCTTAGATACTTGAATGGCTGGCTTCCTCACCTCCATCAAGTCTTTGCTAAAATGTTCCTTTACTGTACGCCTTCCCTGACCTACTAAATGTTGCAACCATTCCTCTCCTTCACCCCCCGTCATCCCAGCATTCCTCATTCCCCTTCTTTGTCACACTTTTCTCCATGGCACGTAGCACCTTCTGATGTACATGTTGCTTACTGATCTTCTCCTCTGTCTCCTCCCACTAAAATGTAAGCTCCCTAAGTGCAGGAGCTTTGCTGTGTTCCCTGCCGTATTCCTAGTGATTAAAACAGCTCACAGTGGGTAGCCAATAAATATTGATTGGTTGAATAAATGTTCTTGGGGGAAAACAGCCTTTAAAATGCTTAAATATTTATCTCTGAACATATGTGTAAGTTGAATATTTTATTAATTTTTAATTTTGAATATTAAAACCAATATTTTCAATTCAGAGATTTAAAAATAAGCCAATGGTGCTTCTTCAACAATTTTACTCTGTTTGTATCTATGTAATTTAAAGAATACTTTGTGGCCAGGTGCAGTGGCTTACGTCTGTAATCCCAACATTTTGGGAGGCCGACGCAGGCGGATCACGTGAGGTCAGGAGTTCGAGACCAGCCTGGCCAAGGTGGTGAACCCCTGGCTCTACTAAAAATGTAAACAACATTAGCTGGGTGTGGTGTGCATGCCTGTAGTCCCACCGACTCAGGAGGCTGAGGCAGGAGAATTGCTTGAACCTGGGAAGCAGAGGTTGCAGTGAGCCAAGATCGCGCCACTGCACTCCAGCCTGGGTGATACAGTGAGACTCCATCTCAAAAAAAAAAAAGAATACTTTGGAAAGGGTCCATAGAGACATAGTAAACTGTTCTTATCAATAAAATGGAATCAAGCTGAATAAAATCTTTCAGCAAACTGTTGTTTTATGTAATAGATTTTGGCCTAGGCCAGCTGGTAACAAGTCACAATTGTGAAGGTATGTAGCATGCTTACATCAGTGGGAGAATGTCCTCTTCAGAAAAAGCAAAGCAGGGGCGAGGCGCGGTGTCTCACGCCTGTAATCCCAGCACTTTGGTAGGCCAAGGAGGGTCAGAACGCTTGAGCCCAGGAGTTCAAGACCAGCCTGGGCAACATGGTAAAACCCAGTCTCCACCAAAAAAAAAAAAATTAGCTAGATGTGGTGGTATACACCTGTAGTCTCACTACAGGTTGAGGTGGGAGAATCACCTGAGCCCTGAAGGTCAGAGCTGCAGTGAAATGAGATTGTACTACTCCACTCCAGCCTGGGTGACAGAGTGAAACCCTGTCTCAAAAACAAAACAAAAAAGAAAGAAAGAAGAAGAAAAGCAGAGGTTATAGGGCTGTTCCTTAAAGGATATAATGAAAGACAATGGGGAGACACAAAGACAAGGTGAGGACCGCCCCACTAGGCAACAACAAATTAGCGAGCCCTACTTGTACTTAACGTAAAAGAAGACACAATAAGAAAATGAGATGGAAATGGAGGGAGAGATGTATATTATATATGAAAGACAAAGAGTAGAGTTATGAAGACCAAGGAGAATTCTTTATGAGACAACAAAAAAAGCAAATAAGAATTTAAAAAGAAAAAGGCTGGATGCGGTGGCTCATGCCTGTAATCCCAGCACTTTGAGAGGCCAAGGCAGGTGGATCACTTGAGATCAGAAGTTCAAGACCAGGCTGGTCCACCTGGCAAAACCCTGTCTCTACTAAAAATACAAAAATTAGCTGGGCATGGTGGCAGGCGCCTGTAATCCCCGTTACTTGGGAGGCTGAGGCAGGAGAATTGCTTGAACCCGGGAGGCGGAGGATGCAGGGAGCCAAGATGGCGCCATGGCACTCCAGCCTGGGCAACAGAGCAAGACTCTGTTTCAAAAAAAAAACAAAAGAATTTTAAATTAAAAAAAGAGAAAGAGAGAGGAACAACAACAAAAAAATCTGGGATAGTTTTATCCAAAAGGGGAAAGGCAGGAATAGTCTCAAAACAAGGCCTTTGAGAAACAGTCTAAAGATACATTGAAGAGAACAATTAGGATTCTTTCAGCAGGATCCAGAAATTTATCACCAAAGTTTGGGCCAGAGATCAAAGATGGATTTAATTTGGGCTCAAACTTCTCCAGAAATCAAAAGTGGAGATTAAAAGAAATAGATTAATCTGAAAATGGAGAATAAAGAGAATGTGAAATAGCTAGAATCCCTAAATTCAAGACCTAGCTACTAAAGGAATATTCAGACCAAAGGCACTGATGACCATCCAAGGGTAGCTGTTTGGTATTTTTCAAATGAGCCAGTATATTTCAGCACTGCCCAAGAGAAATATAATGGCATTCATCAGCGTGAGAGCATATGTAATTTAAAATTTTCTACTAGCCACATTTTTTAAAAAGCAAGAAGGTTAGTTGGGCATGGGGGTGCATGCGTGCAGTTCCAGCTATTCAGGAGGCTAAGGTGGGAGAATCACTGGAGCCCAGCAGTTCAAGGCCACAGTGAACTATGAGTCCACCACTGCCCTCCAGCCTGGGAGACAGAGCAGGACCCCTTCTTTAAATTTAAAATAAAATTAATAAAACTTTAAGAAACTAAAAGAAACGGCTGAAATTAATTTTAATAATATACTTTTAACCAAAGTTGGGAGTTTCATGTACCAAAATGTTACAATTTCAGTAAATAATCAATATGAAAAAAGTCTTGAGATATTTTACATTCTTTTTTCTTCAGGCTAAGTCTTCCAAAATCCTTTTTTTTTTTTTTTTTTTTTTTGAGATGGAGTTCTGCTCTTGTTGCCCAGGCTGGAGTGCAATGGAGCGATCTCGGCTCACCACAACCTCTCCCTCCTGGGTTCAAGCAATTCTCTTGCCTCAGCCTCCCGAGTAGCTGGGATTACAGGCATGCACCACCATGCCTGGCTAATTTTGTATTTTTAGTAGAGACAGAGTTTCTCCATGTTGAGGCTGGTCTCGAGCTCCTGACCTCAGGTGATCTGCCTGCCTCAGCCTCCCAAAGTGCTGGGATTACAGGCATGAGCCACCGTGCCCGGCCCCTTCATATGTTTTATACTTTACAGCACATCTCAATTCGGGTTGAACATACTTCAAGTGTTCAAGAACCACACGTGGTTTGTGGCTATTATATTGGACAGCACAGATATACAGTATACATATGTGCATATGAGGTCTAAATATCATGTATATTATAAAGAAGGCTTACCTACACAGCACACAAATGATACTGTAAGTTCTTACCTTCAGTGAAGTTTAATCATGCATTGGAACTTTCTGTAAGTGCTAAACCATAGTGGGTTGAGTAGGAAAATACTAGATAAACAGAGGTAGTAAAGAAAGTCTGGAATCTTGGAATACAATCTCAGATATAGAAATACACATTATTGGCTGGGCGCAGTGGCTCACACCTGTAATCCCAGCATTTTGGGAGGCCAAAGCAGGTGGATCACGAAGTCAAGAGATCGAGACCATCCTAGCCAACATGGTGAAACCCCGTCTCTACCAACAATACAAAAATTAGCCAGGCGTGGTGGTGTGTGCCCGTAATCCCAGCTACTCAGAAGGCTGAGGCAGGAAAATCGCTTGAACCCAGGAGGCAGAGGTTGCAGTAAGCTGAGATCGCACCACTACACTCAAGCCTGGAGACAAAGCGAGATTCTGTCTCAAAAAAAAAAAAAAAGAAAGAAAAAAAGAAATACACATTGTTTTTTACCTTGGGCACAGCAGTAAAAAGACAACTTGAGTTCAATCTACTAGGTGAGACAAAGAGTTGCATTACATTTTCCACAAGAAATGGTGCTAATTATTTCACAATGAATATTAATATAGTACAGTAGTTCAATAATGAAATGGAAATGAAAAGGGAGAAAGAAAAACTTACTTAAATTTGTAGCTTTCTCGCTTATTATTCACAAACCCATCTGCCAAATCACGTGGTAAGATAATTTCCAAGCTAGGTATTAATTTTTCATCTTCATCTATGGAATAAATCTGCAAATGTGAAGACAACAAATGGATATAAAATGGTGAAATTATGGCTTGAACTATGACCATGTTATTATGACTTGTAACGATATGAAAATTATAGTCTTAAGATTAAAAAGTCATAATATCATATAATTTGAATAATTTTTCTCTTTGAACTGTGTGTAGATTCAGACAAATATATGGAACTGAACCAGAAGTAAAACCTAAATTAATGCTATATCAAAGTCAGATCATCTTTGAATGATCTAACATTCAAATATGCACATTTGAATATCTCTGTTTTTATTGTCATTGAGAAACTAATAGCCCTGAAAACAACATTTTATCTAAGTATTGCTTTAGTATTATGTATCAGGAGTTAACATTTTACTACAATCAATAAGCATTTCTGAGCATTTACAAAATACCAGAGATAAAAGGACTAGGTTTGGAGCCATCTCAGATAGCTCACCAAGAATGCTCTAATTCAAGTTATGTTCAAAGAAGCCTGAGGTTCCATGAGACATTTTCAGGCATTTGATAAGAGAGATGTGGCTTCAAAAGACACATGTAATTCATGTATTTGATGTCATTTTCAAGGTTCTCATTCCAGCTCAGCCACTAATTAGCAAGTGACCTGGGAGAAATCCTTTAGCCTTTCTAAGCTGATATGGAAATACAGGGTCTTAACCAACATCCTTAGGACTGTAAAATTCTCTGATTCTCTTCCTGGTTTCCTACTCCATCATTTATTGGCCAGGAAAATTAAGAGTCAAGCCTATAAAGAGGTCATGTAGAATAAATAAAAGCATAAGATTTGTTGTCCCAAGACTTGGGTTCAACACTGAGCTCAATTTACCAGCTGTGTGACCAGCTACCACTTTCAGAATTGAGGTTCCTTATACATAAAATGAGGAAAACAGAATTACCTCCTTTACAAGATTGCTGTGGGGATCAAGTGATGTAATGGAAATGGAAGTATTTTGTAATGCACCATTGGAAAAAAAAAAAGTCATTAGATTAAAAAAAAAAAAAAAACAACTTCTTGTCTTTTACCAGGAAATAAAATTCTTTCTAACAGGCAATACTTCCTGTTTAAGACCCATGCTTGGCCGGGCGCGGTGGCTCAAGCCTGTAATCCCAGCACTTTGGGAGGCCGAGGCGGGCGGATCACAAGGTCAGGAGATCGAGACCACAGTGAAACCCCGTCTCTACTAAAAATACAAAAAATTAGCCGGGCGCGGTGGCGGGCGCCTGTAGTCCCAGCTACTCAGGAGGCTGAGGCAGGAGAATGGCGGGAACCCGGGAGGCGGAGCTTGCAGTGAGCCGAGATCGCGCCACTGCACTCCAGCCTGGGCAACAGCGTGAGACTCCGTCTCAAAAAAAAAAAAAAAAAAAAAAAAAAAGACCCATGCTTAAACAGGATGCTTGGTTATGGGGAAAAAGTCATATTCCTAAGCAAGTAAAAGCCTACCTAAATCTCCAGAAAGTTTGAATAATTTTCTAAGCATATTTTTATTGAAACTTCTCATTTAAAATGTGAAGAACTCATGCAGAAAAGTCATTACATAAAATAAAGTATTTGTAGAACGCAATGGCATCAGGTTCAAGGCTTTCTGGCTAGGTTTTCTCAAGAGAGATTTAAAAAGTATATCCTGTTGGGCACTACATTTAAAAAAAAAAGTTTTATAGCCAGACAGGTGAGTGAAGGGGGTGTATAAGACATGAAACATACAAGAGTGAGGAGTTACACCCATTTTTAAAAATTCTATATTTCTCTGCTCAGCAGACAGAAAAGAATATTAACTGCAGTTAATGACCCTCCACTACTCTAATTAAGACACTCTTTGAGGCCTTAAGAAAAGTCCCTTAGAACCAGGTCACTTGTTTAGTGTAATATTGGCTTTCTATCCTTAGTCATAAAAATATTATTTGAGACAGGGAAGTTTTTTTTAGAAGACAGAACAAATGCAAGGATGAATATGAAAATGTTTTGAAATGTATAAAGCACTGTACAAATGAAAAGCATTGCCACTGTTAAAACTAGCAGAGATTCATTTTATATATCCTTTTTATTAATCTGTTATTATAATTTACTTTATGATGCCTTAAAGAATAAAAGTAATACAAGTACTATTATTCTTTAATAAAAGAATAAAAGTAATGAAGCTATAAAATGAAGAGAAAAAAATACCTTTGAGTCACTCTCAATTTAATACTACAAAAAGCATTTCTAATCAGAGAAAGAACTCTACAATCTTTTGTGGAAAAGAAGATACGGCATTACAATGTGGGGTTTTTAAGGGAAAATAGTGATATACTAGTTCAATATTTATTCATTCCAATTCTCTTTGTGTGTGGGGGGGACACCTAAAAATGTGACACCAAGAATATGACACCTAAAACTACTTCCTGGAGGATCAACCAATCCGCTCTACAGACTCACCAAAGAAATACAAAATGAGGTACATTAAAATATCCAAACGCTGCATTTTAAGAGAAAAGAAATTTCAATATTAAATATAAGACTCTCCATCCACTTCCCTGATCCCTGCCCCTATCCATCCTGTCTCTTGACCTTATCCCAGCCTCAGCTCTGACTGCTGAGTCCAGGTAGATAAGCTCAACAGTTTAAGCTAAGAATCTGGGGGGAAATGTTACATATAATACACTCTTTACATATGATGCACTCTAAAAAGAAATGCATGTAAGTGATTACTAGTTAGAGGAGAGAAAATGGGAAGATACCCATGGTTCTTTCTACATTGTTTTATTCCTGTTCTAAATACATAAATTATATGAGGCAAATGGTTAATCATGAGATGCTATGATGTTCCACATAGACATATACACAGTATATATATGGAACAGAAATACAACATGATTAATATGTTCACTCCATATATTCACAAATATGATCCAAATTGCCATTGCCTAAATTTTCACTTTGGGGGGCAAAAAAGGTTTCTGAAAAGGGGACAGCTTTGAAATCAAAAATCCTTAGTTAAAATTACAGCTCTGCTGTTCACAATAGCAAAGATATGGAACCAACCCAAATGTCCATCAATGATAGAGTAATGTGGCACATATACACTATGGAATACTATGCAGCCATAAAAAAAGATGAGTTCATGTCATTTGTAGGGACACAGATGAAGCTGGAAACCATCATTCTCAGCGAACTAAAACAAGAACAGAAAACCAAACACCACGTGTTCTCACTCATAAGTGGGAGTTGAACAATGAGAACGCATGCACACAGGGAGGGGAACATCACACACTGGGGCCTGTTGCTGGGTCAGGGGTTAGGGGAGGGATAACATTAGGAGAAATACCTAAAGTAGATAACAGATTGATGGGTGCAGCAAACCAACATGGCACATCTATACCTATGTAACAAACCTGCACGTTCTGCACATGTACCCTAGGACTTAAAAGTATAACAAATTTTAAAAAATAAAACAAATGCTCTAAAATTGAAAAAAAAATTACAGCTCTGCCACTCCCCAGCTGGGTACCTTGGTCACATTATTTATCCTAAAACTCAGTTTCCTAATCTGTAAAATGAGGAAAATGACACCAACCTTGCAGGGTTCTTTTGAGAATGAGAGATAATGCAGGTAAAGCACCTGTCAGGTGGCCATTTCTCAAGATACATAAGAATGACTATGCTCCCTTCTAGGCAGAAGAGAGGATGTTTTGAAACATTTAAGAAGCATACAAAGTGCCGGGCGCGGAGGCTCACGCCTGTAATCCCAGCACTTTGGGAGGCCGAGGCGGGCGGATCCCGAGATCAGGAGATCGAAACCATCCTCGCTAACACGGTGAAACCCCGTCTCTACTAAAAATACAAAAAATTAGCTGGGCGTGGTGGCGGGCACCTGTAGTCCCAGCTACTGGAGAGGCTGAGGCAGGAGAATGGCGAGAATCCGGGAGGCGGAGCTTGCAGAGAGCCAAAGACGAGATGCACCACTGCACTCCAGCCTGGGTGACAGAGCAAGACTCCATCTCAGAAAAAAAAAAAAAAAAAAAAAGAAGCATACAAAGTATCATTGCTCAGAGTCAGGACAATGTCTTAACCTTTTTTATACCTTTCTGAATTTAGCACACTAGAGGAAGCACCTAGTAAATATTTGTTTCTGAATGAAGTACACATGCGTATTCTTCGGGTCGGGATGCTAAAGCATCTACCTAAATCTATTAATACAAGGAGTATATGTAAAGGTTCACGTTTATGTTGGAGAATAACAACAGAGTCAAAAAGTTACTGAGGCCCCACTGGGTGCAAAGTACTACATATGTGTATGCTTTGTGCATTTGTGTCTATCTATATTTGTATTATTTCAGAGGTACATAAACATGCATCTCTTCCTTGCACGTTTTGCCCGAGTGCCAAAACGTACCTTTGAGTGTATCTGCATGTGCGGTGCTGCGTGAGTTTCCCAGAAAGGTGCTGTAAGTGCTTACGTGTAGTTGAAGCGCACGCTATACAGGCATACTGAACATGCACCAGTCTGCCTCCGCGTGAACACGTGTGCCTGGCTGCAAAAAAATATGGCTCTGTGCCGGGTCTGCGCCGTGCCAGGTGGGAGTGGCCTAGCTGTCAGTCGCGTCGCTGACAGCAGGACAGCAGTGTGCGACGGTCTTCGCGGCTGCAGGGCTCCTCGGACAGTGTGTGCGAGATTCCGGGCGGCCTCGGCGCCCGCCAGCAAGCCCCTCACCTCCGCCCAGCCCCTTCGCTTGCCGCCCGACCCCAGCCCAGGAGGCCCCGCCGCGCCGGCGCCCCGGAGGCTCCAGTCCGTACCCCTTGTTGGTGCTTCCGGACAGGGGGCTTCACTCTTGCGAATATCTGGATCGTCTGCTTCACCATCTCCTCCCTGGCTCTGCAATGACCCTTGACCTCTCTCAGGCCCTGGTTGCCAAAACTAACTCCCACCACCTCCAGCGACCCACAGTCTTAGCAACAGTAGCTAGGGACACTAGCCAGTGAGCACCGTGGCAGCCAGGATCCCGCCTCCTCCCGCTAATTGGTCGCGACCCAAAGGAAGCTACTAAGGGGCGGGGCTGCGGTGGGGCTAGGGCGGGGTGGGCGGGGGGTGAGGGGAGAGCGCCGCGCATGCGCAGGAGCGAGTGTCTGGGCTCTGGGTTTTGCACCAGACCCGGCCTGGACAGCGTGGTTAAAGGGTAACAACCACCATGCTTTGCCCCGCCCCGCTCATTCACCCATTTTATTCTCCATGCCCTTGCCTTAAAAAAAAATACATGGGCCAGGTGTGGTTGGCTCAGGCTTGTAATCCCAGCAGTTTTGGGGAAGTCGAGGTGGGACCATGGCTTGGAGCCCAGGAATTTGAGACGAGCCTGGGCAGCATAGTGAGATCCCGTCTCCATAAAAAATACAAAAGTTAGCCAGGCGTGGTGGCGCGCCTGGGAGGTTGAGGCAGGAGGATAACTTGAGCCCAGGAGGTCGAAGCTGCAGTGAGCCGAGATTGCAAAACTGTTCCGGCTTACTTGGTGATCACAGTCTGAAGAAGGAGACAGATTTTTCTTTTTTTTTTTTTTTTCCTTCACAAGGTCTCTCAAGTGACAAGGAGACAGATTTTCAACAGGAAACCAAAACCAAGGAATACAAGCTGTGCTATGATGGAATTAGAAGTAGGGCTAGCTCTGTTTTGGAAAAGGATAAAACTGGATGAAAGGGACTGTTTCCCACACAACGGTCACGGCAAGAAAGGATGAGCTCTTCAAACACTGTTAGCACATGAAAAGATAGTCAACATTATTATCCACGTGGAAAATATAAATTAAAACCACAATGAGGCGTCACTATTCATCTATCAGAATGGAAAAAAGAAAAAAAAGTGGCAACACCGGATGCTGGCAAAGATGTGGAGAAACTGAATCAGTTGCACTTTACTGGTAGGAATGTATAATGTAAAACATACACTGTTTAAAGGTACAGACACTCTGGAAAATAGTTTGACAGTTTGTTACAAAACTAAGGGTGCAACTACTCTAAGACACAGTAGTTGCACTCTAGGGCATTTATCTCAGATGAATGAAAACGTGTGTTCACACAAAAACCTGCATATATGTGTTTATAGTTTTAGCACCTTTATTTGTAATAGCCCCAAACTGGAAAAACCCAGATGTTCTTCAGCTGATGGTTTAAAAAAACTGGAATACCATTCAGCGATTAAGAAGGAAGGAAGTGTTGATACGTGTAACAAATTGGATGAATTTTCAGGGAATTATGTTTCATGAAAGAAGCCAGACTCAAAAGTTAAATACTGTATGGTTCTATTTGTATACCATTCATGAAATGACAAAATTGTAGAGATGGAGAGAAATTACTGGTTGACAGGGAGGTGTGCAGGGTTATAAAAGAAATCCTTGTGATGGGCTGTTCTGTGTCTTGACTGTGATGGTGGCCACAGAAATCTATACACGTGATAGCATTGCATAGAACAAATTACACACACGTTCAAATAAGCACGTGTAAAACTGGCAAAAATCAAATAAAATTGAATGAGATTGTTGGACTGTATCAATGTCAATTCCATGATTTTGATATTGTACTATAGTTATGCAAGATGTTACCACTGGGGAAAACTGGGAGATGGGTATACAAGTTCTCTCTGTATTATTTTTTACAAAATAAAAAGTTTATTAAAGACACCCCTCTTCCTTCCTTCCTTCCTTCCTTCCTTCCTTCCTTCCTTCCTTCCTTCCTTCCTTCCTTTCTTTCTTCCTTTCTTCCTTTCTTCCTTTCTTCCTTTCTTTCTTGACAAGGTCTTGCTCTGTCGCCCAGGATGGAGTACAGTGGCATGAACATGGCTCACTGTAGCCTCAACTTCCTGGGCTCAAGTGATTCTCCTGCCTTGGCCCCACAAGTAGCTGGGCTTATAGACGTGCGCCATCACACTCAGCTAATTTTTGTATTTTTTGTAGAGACAGAGTTTCATCATCTTGCCCAGGCTGGTCTTGAACTCCTGAGGTCAAGCAATCCACCCACCTCAGCCTCCCAAAGTGCTGGGATTACAGCCATGAACCACTGCACCCAGCCTAAAGACTCTTAAGAAAACAAAAAACTAACTAAAGATTGGGAGAAAACTTTTGCAAGACGCGTATCTTGATAAAAGGACTTGCATCCAGAATATATACAAACTCTTAAAACCTAATAATAGAAAAACAAACAATTCATTTGTTTAAGGTGAAGGGAGGGTGCAAAGATTTGAACAAACACTTCACCAAAGAGGATCTATGGATGGCAAATAAGCACATGAAAAATATGCTCAATATCATTTATCATTAATGAAATGAAATTAAAACCACAATGAGATACCACTACACATCTCTTAGAATGGTGAAAAATAAGAAAATAAAACTGATAATACTAAGTGCTGACATGGATGAAGAGCATCTAGAACTTTCAAACATCACTGGTGAGAAAACAAGAGGAACCAGCCACTTTGGAAAATAGGTTTGTAATTTCTTATAAAGTTATACATGTACTTACCATATCACCCAACAATCCCACTCTGAGTTATTAACCCAAGTGAAATGAAAACTATGTTCACATAGAAACCTAAGCATGAATATTTACAGTGGTTTTATTCACAATTGCCAAAAACTGGAAACAAAGTAAATGTTCTTCAGCTGGTAAATAGATAAACAAACTGATATATCTATGCTATAAAAAGGAATGAATTACAGATGCCTACGACAACATGGTTAAGTCTCACATTTATTATAAGTGAAAGATAACCAGACTCAAGGTTGCGTACTTTCTAATTCCATATACATATATGGAATTATATATATATAATATATATCTAGTTTATATATAATATATAATATATAATCATTACTTATATTATATAATTATATATTATTATTATATTATATATAATGTAAATATAATATATAAATATATAATATAAATATAATTATAATTAATTATATCATATATAATTATAATTAATTATATCGTATATAATTAATATATAATATATAATGTCATATATGACTACATAATATATACTATATAATGTCATATATAATTTTATATATATATATATATATATATGACATTCTAGAAAAAGAAAAACTAAGGCTAGAAAAGAGATCAGTGGTTTCCAGGTGCTGAGGATAGGAAAAGGGGTTGACTGGAGATGAACACGGGAGAGTTTTGGGGGGGGCGATGGAACTGTTGCATATTTAGATTGTGGTTGTGGTAACATAACTATATGCATTTGTCAAAACTCATAGAACTATCTATACACTTAAAAGAGTGAATTATACTGTATATAAACTGTACCACAATAAGAAAAAAAAAACAGAAGAAGATTTGAGTATGAACAGGTGCTGCAATATCAGGAATGGAGAAGAAGAGAGAACCAGGTATTTATTATATAGACTTCAGGGCTTTTTCACCTAGCAAGGAAGAGATGACTCAAGATTGGGTGCAGGTATTCACCTGGACAGGTAGAATAGATGGGAGTGGGGAAAAGGAGGAAATAAGGAGTTGGGGACATGTTAAATTTCAATTGCTTGTGGGACTTCAGAAGTAGCTGGATAAGGTTTAGGAGTAAGTTATGGTGGAAATATAGGCTTGGGAGTCATCATGAAGTTTTTTCCAGAAAGTGACCAAGTCACTCACGAGCACCGAGGTTGAAATCCTAACACTGATGGTGGGAGGTGGAAGAGGGGCTGCAAAAGAAGTTGAAGGAAGCAGCCAGAGAGGTCTGAGAGAGAAAAGGGAATGTTATGCCATGGAAGCCAAGGGAAGAGAACATTTTGAGAGGAAAGTATTCAACGGTGTTGAATAGTAAAGACGATGCACTGAAAAACATCCATTTCATCCAGCAACTAGAAGGTCATTAGTAATGTAGATTTCAGTGGAGTAGCGGAGTCAGAAGTTAGGTTGCCAGAGGCTGAAGAGTAAGTGGGAAGTTAGGAAGTGGAGGCAATCAAGATAGGCTACTTTTCACAGAAGCCTGGTTGTGAAGGATTGTGAAGAAGCAAAACACAGGTGAGAGCTAGAGGAATCCAGTGTACCAGTGGTCTTTGTCCATATCCAAAGGGGTATATCTAATAAAGAAGGAGAGGTTGACGGTATAGGGAAGAGAGAAGAGAATAGGTGTTTTCCTCAGATGAACAATTGCACTTTACCAAGAGGGTGTAATGGAAGGTGAAAAGGTCAGGGAGCCAAGGGTATTCACAAAGGAGCATTTTAATCATGAAGTCTAGGCTGCTTAAAGATACTTGTGGTCTTTGGAGGAGTGTTGCAAAAGGAAGGAGGGAAATCTATGGGTCCAGGATATAGGACCTTTAACAATTCCTGTCTGGAGCTCTGTGTCATGTGATTAAATGTTTTGATGGAGAGAAAATGTGGGTTCCAATCCTGCGTCTGTCATTCCCAAATCCTGTGTTCATCTTTACTTGTGTGACCTTGGGCAAGTAATTTATGCTTTTAAGTCTCAGTTGCCTCATCCAATAAATGAAGATAGATAATAACAATAGCTACCTCATGGGGTCATCATGGACATGTAATGTGGGCATTAACATGGTTTGTGGTGAATAGAGAGTGCTCATATCTAAAGGGTTCTGACCTGTGGATTGAATTCCTTTGATTGTAAACACCTTCTAAAGAGCAGAAACAATGGCATACATATGCATATAAGACATACTGGAGATTGCAAACTCAAATGTCTCCTGGGTCCAGACCGATGATGTAAATTCATCAAGCAGACGGGCATATGATAATAGGGAGTGTCATGGTGAACTGGAGACTGACTAGTGCCCCAGCTAAAACCATTCACATTCAAAATGGTTACAGCACAGTACTGCCTAAATAAAGCACATTTGCAGGACTGTACTTCAACCCCTTTTTCTGTTTCTGGTATAACTGACCTCAGTAACTCCCAGGCCCACTGCCTCTGACAGGTTTACCTAAATCTCAAACAGATGGGTGAAATGGGTACAAAATAGGTTTTGAGATTAAATCTCCAAGTCACAGTGTCTTTCCCACCCCTGGATTTATATTCAGTGTTATTATTTGTATTTTATCTGCTTGTTTAAATGTGAGAATTAAGATGCTTTTCAACTATTTAAAAGATTATTGAACTTTGCAGTTGCCAAAATAACAGATAATTGTACCGGCAAATTAGCCAGGGTTTATAAGCCTCAAATCTGAAAGAAATTAAGCTATGCCTGAAATGAATTAGTCTATAGGCAAGTTAGTTGGATTTGTTTGCTTGTATGTTTTGTTTTTTAAAAAATGAAACTATGCTCTCGCACTAGTTTTCAAATACCTCTTTAGCTGTTGCTGCTACAACTATAAAATGCATCATTTTATTTTATAAGTCTGAAGAGGGACCAGTAAAAATTTCATGGGCTGTAATTTTGATATAGAATATGTACATAAAATTACCTGATTGCAGTAAATTTCCCCCTCCCCTAGTTTATCCATGGCTTTGGGGAATTTATGTTTTTGCTTGTTCAAAAATCTTTCATGGTCACAGCATGACTGTCCCCTCCCACCCCCGCCATTATAAGGTGAACAAGACTTTCCAGACAGGTGCTGGAGGCTTCACTAACAAGAGAGAAAACGTTTGACTGGGGTCTTCTTTTTTTTGAGTTGGAGTCTCGCTCTGTCGCCCAGGCTGGAGTGCGGTGGCACCATCTCGGCTCACTACAAGCTCCGCCTCCCGGGTTCACGCCATTCTCCTGCCTCAGCCTCCCGAGTAGCCGGGACTGTTACAGGCGCCCGCCACCGCGCCCGGCTAATTTTTTTTGTAATTTTAGTAGAGACGGGTTTTCACCGTGTTAGCCAGAATTGTCTTGATCTCCTGACTTCGTGATCCACCTGCCTCGGCCTCCCAAAGTGCTGGGATTACAGGTGTGAGCCACTGTGCCCGGCCTGCCTGGAGTCTTCTTTTGATAACTACCTCCAAGAAGCAAGGCCAGTAATCAGAAATTTGCCGCTTATTAATACATAGCAATATTAATAGAACAAAAGTCAACTGAGGCTGGGCACAGTGGCTCATGCCTGTAATCCCAGCACTTTGGGAGGCCGAGGCGGGCAGATCACTTGAGGTCAGGAGTTCGAGACCAGCCTGGCCAACATGGTGAAACCCTGTCTCTACTAATATACAAAAATTAACCAGGTGTGGTGGCACATACCTGTAATCCCAGCTACTGGGAAGGCTGAGGCAGGAGAATCACTTGAATCTGGGAGGCAGAGGTTGCAGTGAGCCGAGATTGTACCACTGTACTCCAGTCTGGGAGACAAAGTGAGACTTTGCCTCAAAAAAAAAAAAAAAATCAACTTATGTAAACTGCCCCTTTATATTTGGCGATATTGGGTAGAACTTTGGGCACTGCATGATTCCTGGGTGTCCCTGATTGAGGATTTTATGGGTAGTAGTCAAAAGAAGAGAAAGAAAAACATATTTTCTGCAGAGGAGACTTTCATCAGAAATCCCCTGCCTATCAGTCTATGGGTGGTCAGTACCAGAAGGATCCTTTAATACCGGGCAGTCTAAGAAGGTAATTTATTTCATTGTTTCTGAACCAAGTGGAGAATACACAAAGCAATTTCTGGTGCTCATTAAATGCCAAATAATAACAACATACTGTTAAATTGCAGAGCAAGAGTACCACAAAATCTGTAATATATAATTTTAGCAAAAATTTTTCTTCTGAGAATATGTTCAGCTAATTTAAAGCATAATTTCGTTAGCATATCCATCTTTCCACATATAATGGAGTGGAATTCATAAAACGTCACCAGCACTTGGGTCCCTAGGATTTCGCCGTCATACTTGGTCCTCTCTCCTGCTGGTTCTTACCTCTCTGGCTAAGAGGCAGAGGCCCCTTGTTCCCAATTTATCTGATCTCTTCCTGCAGCACCCCCTGGAGCTCCCGCTGAAGAACAACATCAAAGTCATTTAGGGCTGGAAGCTGGTGGCCAGCCATATGGAATTACAGCTCCGGCTCTTGCCGGATTATAGAGTATAACATATGAACCAAATGACAGTGGCATGGCATCGAGGGAAAGCTGGTAAAGCCTCCAGTTTTGAATGGAAAATATGACTGTGTATTTATACACAGGCTCCTCATAAACAACCTGAATGTTTCACCAACATCCCGAGGAAACAAGGGATGGGCTGAGTTAAAAATAGCTCTAGAAGGCCTCTCTTCTAACTAAATTACCCATGTTGCCCTATCTCCTGAGGGTGTTTACTTAAATGTGCTTCTTTGCATATTTCAGAATTAGAAAAAATGCTTACCAGCAAATAACTTAAAACATAAAAGAAAATGGCTCACATAGCAGAGAGCCTTATCTGACACATTATTATTGTCACAACATCCAAGGACACCTTATTCATACTGAATAACGAATCTATCCAAATCTCTACTTCCTAATCTGTCATTTACTTTTCAACTTCCTGCCATCTAGTTTCTATCTCTCCTACTCCATAGGACCTGTTTCAACTTTGCACCGCCAGAGTGATACCTTTTGTGTGTACATCTTGGACTAACATCATGACAGAGCCAGTTGCCTAGGCTTGACCTCAAAGTTGCCCTTTGCCGCTTCCTCTCTCTAGTATATCTACATCCAAATAGTTTCCAAGTCCTGGCTATGCTGCCTCCTGAATAACCTTTTTCTCCCTCCCGTCAACTTCATCCTCACTACTTACTACCTGCTTTAGTTTGGCTCTTAGTCTCTTTGCCAGAACTAGCAAAGGTCTCTTAACTGCTTTTCCTGCCTCTAATTCCGTCCTACCCTTTAGTCCGTCTATTACAACAGCTACGAGATTATATAATGCAAACCAGTTCACGTCAATGCTTGTTTGAAGACCTCCAATCCCTGTTACAAATGGAATCAAGTCCAAAGGTCCTTCATAACCTGGTCCCCAACTGTCTTTACATCACTTTCATAGCCCTTATCATGTCTTCCACCTCCTCTTCCCTGCCCCTGTACACCAGCCACAGATTTCCTGCAATTCCCAAGCACGCCATGTTTTTTCATGTCTCCATGCTTTTGTCAGGGCCATTTCTTCTGTTCTCAGTGCTGCCTCCCAGTTTGTGAGGAAAATGCAACCAAGATCCAGCTCAAATGTCACCCGGTCTGGAAAGCCATCCCTTCCATCTCCCCTAGCAAAGTTAGTGACCCTCTTCTGTGCAGCTACATCTTATATGTTCCTTTGTATTAGTACTTCTTTCCCTGCCAATGTTGTCCATATGTATCTGTCTCCCCATCATTCTTAGGGTTATTTAAGGGCAGCAACTAAACCCTGTTTATCTTTGTATTTCCAGTGACTAACAAGGTTGAGGTACTGGGGAGATTTCTGCATGTGTATTGAATGAATAAGTGGATGCAGAACTCATTGCAAGGAACTGATTCAATAAAGCCTTTACAAATTAAAATTTTTTATTTGAGGTTCATATTTTCACACTGAAAATTACTGTCTCTTCCTGTTTCACCCAAGAAAACAAAGACAATCTACAAATTGAGTAGACATTTAACAAGAGAAAGAATTAAATCACGGTTTCCATTTCTGAACCTTCTTTCTTCAGGCAAAAAAAAAAAAAGGTTACAAATTTCCCAGGGTGATAAATAGAGTACATTAACATTTGTATCCACGGAAGACAACAGACACAGGATCTGAGGGAGTGATAGATATAGAAGCACAGTGGCCCTCTGTTAAATGAGTGAGTTTCTTTCAGAAGGTCTGGGAAGCATTTAATGACTCTAGGGATCAATTTGTTTTTAATTTAAAAAGAATGCACCGTTTACAAATCACCAATTAAATACTTATTCACCTTCTTTTATTTCGTATTAAAATGGATTTTCAGATGTTTGACAAAGGCAGTCTGCTCTTCCTCCTCTGCCATGATTTTTATTTCCCCAAATACAAAAAGAATGTTTCCTAAATTACACAGCTTGTAACACTTTTCTGCCTCCTCTTTTCCAAGCCCTTGCTTGCTGTTTAGGCAGAACGGAAACATCACTCTCTTTGAGAAGTCTCCCGTGACCCTCTCAGACTAGATTCAGAACGCTAGCTACGTGTACCCTTAGCACCTTGGACTTTATGGTTACTCCTAGTCTAGGCCAAATGAAGGCCTAGATCACTTTTCACTTGCTCATCATCATATTCCATTCTTGTACATAGTAAGTGTTTGATAAATACTTACTTAATGAGAAATGACATAATGGTTGAACTTGTAAAAACATGCCGGTGGGGAAAAAAAAAACAACATGGTCTCAGATTGCATTCTCCCCAAACAGACACTGAGATAAGGATTTGGGTGTTAGGAGTTTATTTTGGAGATGGTCCCAAGAAAACAGGGAAAGGAGGAAAACCAATGATAGGTGCATTTATGGGTGGATTGTCCTGGTGGGAAAGTAGGGCTCAATCCCGACAGGACCCTCCACAAGACTGTTACAGAGCACACATCTCAGCATTGCTCCCCGAGGGGCCAAGAAGCAGGGTATTTATTCAACAACTCCTGCTTTTCATTGCTGGAGGGCTGCTCTCAGAGGTGGGAATATTCTACCTCCCCAGCACTTCCAACTGATCCTGTGTGCCCTGTCATTCAGAGAAAGTCACTGGGCAGAGAGAGGCGCAGATCCTGGAGGCAGGATGCTTTCAGCATGTATAGGTATGTCCACCAAAGTTGCAATGATCTGCGGGGTGGACTGGGAAGATGTGGGCAGAGGAGCAACAGTGTTTTCTATGGTCAGCACTATTGATGTTTTTCTTCTAAATTTCTAAATTAGAAACATGTGTTTACCAAGCATACTTGTGTACTTCTAAGTTTATGTGGTTATCTAAGTAACAGGATATACCTCTAAATGATAATAATATAACATCCTATAGAGCCACAGTAAACCACACAAGATTCATCTGCTCTAGGAGCACATAACGTTCAATCTTCAGACAGATGCTTAGATCACATTTGTCAACCAATCATCCTTTTAATATTATTTACCTATTTGATGATCTCTGAACCATGTCTGTGTGTGTCTTACAATGTAAATGTATAGTTTTGATAATATTCCATTTTCTTATATATTAAGCATTTGTACTATACAATGTTTTCTCTGTGGGTCAATTGCTAAATCAAGGATGTTTTGACAGACAGCTGGGGATTAACTCTCCTAGGCAACATGTTGGTGTTCTTTCTTTACATTATAATTTTTAAGTGCCCTATGGTCAAAGGAATTTGGAAAATTCTTTTTTAAAGTCAAGCTCTACTGGAAATGCTTTAATGGTTTCCCACTTTCCATTGAATTAAGAACATCTTACCAAGCCATTCAAGACACTCCACAAATTAGTTCCAACACTTTCCCCTTTCCCTCCAATCAAACTAAACCACTCGTCACTGCCCCTACACAGCCTCCTTAACCACCAGCACCCATAACCTTCTGTGGGCCTCCTTCTGCCCTGACCTCTCTCCTCCCCCATCTCCAATCTCTGCCTACTAAATCATGCTAGTTTTTAAGGTGCATCTTAAATCTCATAAGCTTCCATTTATCATCACATTTATAAAGTGATATCTCCATCTCGTCTGCTTTTAAACCCTCTAGTCTCTGTGTGTACTTCTCTTGCAGCTCTTTATGTAGACTGCTTTCTAGTACAGCATTCAGAATGTGCCACTCTCTCCTGTAGCCTAATGCCTTTCTATGACAGTTTTAAATTCCCTTAGGGGCAGGATCCACAACTTTCTCATTTTTGTATTCTATCCTACCTTTAGTAGAGTGCCTGGCATATAACACTCAAATGTTAAATGTTTGTTGAGTTGAATTTTTAAACTTGATTATAAAATTCACCTACAGTCTACTTCACTTTTTTGAAATATACAGTTCTATGAATTTTGACAAATGTATACAGCCATATAACCATCACCATTATTGGGATACAGAACAATTCTGTCACTCCTCCTACCTCCAAATTCTCTCGTGTTGCTTATCTGTCATCAAATCATCTCCTCACTTTGGACCCCTGACAGCTACTGATCTGTTCTTGATCCCTCTAATTTTGCCTTTTCTAGAATGTCATATAAATAGAATCATACAATATGTAACCTCTGAGTCTGACTTCTTTGCTCAGTGTAATGTATTTGCAATTCATTCATTATTTTGCATGTATTAATGGTTTGTTCGTTTGTATTGTTGAGTAGTATTCCATGGATTGGATGTACCACTGTTTGTTTATCTGTTCAACCACTTAAGGATGTAAGCCTTCATTTATCTAGGGTTAGTGCCTAGGAGTAGGATTTCTGGGTCATATTGTTAGTGTATGATTACATTTATAAGAACTCCCAAACCTGTTTTTCAAAATGAATACACCATTTTGCATTCCCACTGGCAATATTTCAGAATTCCAGATGCTCTCTATCCTCGTCAGCACTTGGTATTGACACTTAAGAAATTTTTGACTGGGTGCAGTGGCTCACACCTGTAATTCCTGCACTTTGGGACTCCAAGGTGGATGGATCACGAGGTCAGGCGATCGAGACCATCCTGGCTAACACAGTGAAACCCCGTCTCTACTCAAAATACAAAAAATTAGCTGGGTGTGGTGGTGGGCACCTGTAGTCCCAGCTACTCCCGGGAGACGGAGCTTGCAGTGAGCGGAGATCGCGCCACTGCACTCCAGCCTGGGCGACAGAACCAGACTCCATCTCAAAAAAAAAAGAAATGTTTTAGCCATTTAATAAGTACCAGTATCTTATGTGCTTATAATTTTCATTTTCCTAGTGTCAAATGATGTTGAGCATCTCTTTGTATGTTTATTTGCCATCTGTATTATCTTATTTCATAAAATTCAAATATTTTGGTCACTTTTTAAATTGAGATGTTGATTTGCTTTTTGTTGAAATATTGTGTGTGTTTGTATATATATATATAAAATATATATATTATATATATATGATCTCCAAACATTTTCTCCAATTCTGTAGCTTAATTTTTTCTATTTTTAAATAGCATCTTTCATAGAGCAAAAGTTTTTAAAAAGTTTTGATGAAGTTTAGTGTATTATTATTATTATTATGACTCATGCTTTTGATGTCGTATCTAAAAATTCTGCCTAATCCAAGGTCATGAAGATTTTCTTCTGAAAGTTTTGTAGTTTTGTATCAATAATCTCACGTTTAGTTCTATAATGCATTCTTACACCTTTTGAACTAATATTTGTATAAGGTGTGAGGTACATTGAATTGAATTGAACACCTTTGAGAGACATTTTTCCTTTATGTTGGAAGGCCCTGTTTCCAATTCAACCATTGTAAGCCTTAAGATGTTCCATTTTCTTATGTCAGGGTTACAACTCTAATGAGAATCCCCTTTAAGGCTGAACAGATTTGAACCGAAGAAAGGCTTAATTTTCATTAAATAGGTTGACTGCAAAGACTGTTAATAAAGAATAAACATATTAAATGCTGAAAATATCTACTCCTTGCTTTGAGTAAGTATTGGTTGGCAAAAACAACACAAAGTATGCGCGCTTATCTATGTATTTATCAATTCATTTACACACACACATATCTGTAGACTTAAAGATGTATCAGCAATTGCCTCTCTCTGGACCTTTAAGTCATAATTTTACTTATTTAGAAATTCCAGCTACACTTTTCCTAGAGGCAGGAGATTTCGGTTAGTGGGTTTAGGATTTGTCACAAATTGTCACATTATCCAGTTTATAAAACGTCCTTGATTTGGGTAGACCAAAGATGGATTTTCCATTACATCACTTAGAAATGGATAGGTCTTCTCATAAACACACTTTGACATTTTATCCCAACTTTTATATTTTGTATGTTTTATTTCTATTTTTAATGGCACTTTTGCTGGCAACCAGCACATCCCTTTTATGCTGCTGGCGATGTCAAGATGCTTGAGTGCATTTGTTAGCCCCGAATCAGCCTAAACAGCAGTATGGCTGTTCTGCCAAGCCCACTGTGTTTGAGGCCTGAGGCATCCGCCTCACCACTAGACTCAATGAAACCTTCACACAGAGCTGGATGCATTTTTTAATTTCTTGGATTTATGATTGATGACTTTCTCACTGTTGTTGATTCATTAGGGTTTATGGGTTCACTTATAATATGATTCAGTCAGGTTTAGCCTAAAATCTTATCCTCGAATTTAAAAAAATGCAATGATCTAGGCCAGCCTTTACAAAAAAGTACAGAACATGTACTCCGAAAGACTGAATTATTCATTCCAACTTTTTACTCCCCTGCAATTGGATTATACATCTATATCCTTTGCCTTGTGGCATTGCATTGTTCTTCCACAGAACAATGAGACAGTGAGAGGTGTTTACTTCCCCCTAACCTCTTCTTTATTGAATATGGACTTGGTCAATGAAATGTAGTAGAAGTGACATGAACAGAGGCTTTATGTATGCTTACATGGTTTGGTTGTCCTTTTGTGCTCCTGTGATTATCATGAAAAAAGCATGACCCAGTTAGCTTCTACCCCCTCAGCTTAGGCCCAGAATGAAACACATGGAGCTAACCCACACCTGATCTTCAGCCTGGACCTAAACCAGCCAACCTTTGTCCTGAAGCAGAGCTGCCCTAGCCAACGACCAGTGAGTAAAAAATAAATAAATAAATAAATAAAATGCTGTTGTTTATGAGCCACTGAGTTTTGTTATGTGGCATTGTCATAGCAATAGCTGACTAATACACTTAACCATCTCCCAATCTCCCAATCATGTTTCCCATGGACAGTCATGTCCATGTGAAACCCAGCATCAATTGCTATTTGGTAGGATAAACAAACAAGTGAATACTTGCAGACATAGTAACTATCTTCTCATGATGTTTTCTCCAGCCAGGTCCATTCTTCAAGAATCTACTCTGAGCAGATTCTCTCAGTATACTTTTAGTAAGATGAATCTATCCAGAATTATGGAGTGTAAATGCTGTCACATCTTAATTGTCCTCACTTAGCTAGCACTTGTCTAATTGTCTAGCACTTAGCTATCCCAGGACCTGCAGCCTCTGTCAATTTGCTATATTATGATTTATGCATGGAGTGATGGCACAGCTTATGAGCTGTAGGAGCCAAATTTCTTGGCAGTAGGAAGAGCCATTAAAATCCAGTCTTTCCCTAATAATATGAACAAACCCTGATTATTAGCAGTTGATAAAACATCCATTGCAATGCTCAGAGAGTATTCACATGGAATAACAGTCTACCCCTGTTTCACCTTTATTCCTAAATTAATATATTTCTTGGCATCCCTTGTTCCATGACTATAGGTGCATTTTGTAGTTACACTGTGAGGGTTGGCCAGACCTCACAAGTGTAATTTCTTACACCCAGATCTTTAGCTAGCTAGATTAACTGGAATCACTTAGCACACTATAATCAATGTGCTATTTCAACATCGAAGGACATAGATTGATAGTCCCTTTACAAGGCATGTCTCAGAATTGAATGCCATTATCTTACCAGCAGAAAGTTTCTAGGTGAACTTCTGCTCCAGATTTGTACCTTTACAAATCTGGTCAAATAGTTGTCCTACTTTCAATGCATCATGCGAAGTCCCAAAATCTTGAAACTAATCACTAAGTACAGAAAATCTTACTTAAGTTATAAAATATGTGTTGGCACACTTTATCTTCTCAAAACCTACCTCCCCTTCTCCACGTTGACTTTTTCTACTTCTCATACCACTATTTTCTTCCTCATTGAATCAGATTGTTTATCCTCTGGCTGCCCAAATGCAGGCTGACTGGGCAAGGCTTAATTGTATGAGACATGATTAGCCTATATGAACAAATTCTAAAGGGAGACATTATAGCTTCCTTTTAATGTTTAGTGGTCTCTTATATAGAAGAGGGAGTACATTTGTCATATTTTGCCATTGAAAGAACAGAGCTGGACAAATATGAGCCAGTTTTAGGAAGAAAGTTTGGGCCCAATTAAAAAGTCTTAAACAACTGGGAATGTCCAATACAAGAGCAAAAAGCAGTGAGCTCCTTGTCAGTGGATGTGTTCAAGTTTCTCAGGCATAATAGAGAGGGAATTCTTGTGTCTCTGAGTATCTTCCTGTCCCCAAATATTATGCTTTTGTCTATTTGATTCTTTATAGTTTATCAACACAAGCATTTGTGCTGTTTAGCTGGGACAATACGGACTACCAAGTGCTGTAATATTTTTATTATTCTAGGATGAATTCGAAAAGACGAGCAAAATTGGTAGCCTTGAATCTGGTATGTCCTTCCAAATAGTTTGGCTTCTGTGAAATCTAAATTAAAAGATAATATGTATGATGGAAAACATTCCATTTCTTTGCATTGTGCTGGTTAGTTTTTCATTACATCTACAGCTAATCCCCATTGTCTAGAGACATAAATACAGTTGACCCTAGATCAACATGGGTTTGAATTGTGTGGGTCCGCTTATACAGAGATTTTTTTTTCTGTCTCTGCTACCCATGAGATGTCAAGACTAACCCTTCCCCTTCCTTCTCCTTAGCCTTCTTGACATGAAGATAAGGGTGAAGACCTTAATGATGATGCACTTCCACTTAATGAATGTAAATATGTTTTCCCTTCCTTATGATTTTCTTAAGAACATTTACTTTTCTCAGCTTACCCTATTGTAAGGACACAGTATATAATATGTATAACATACAAAATATGTGTTATTATATTATGTATATCTCCTAATGTTATTCCTCCCGCTCCTCCCACCCCAAGACAGGCCCCAGTGTGTGATATTCCCCACCCTGTGTCCAAGTGTTCTCATTGTTCAATTCCCACCTATGAGTGAGAACATGCGGTACAGAGTTTTGACTGCAAGGGTGGTCAGTGTCCCCAACCTCCACGTTGTTCAAGGGTCAGCTGTACATGTGTAACTTTATAGCTGACAAAAAGTTAATTTACCATCTGCCATAGCAGTTCTAAAAGCAGTTATTGTCACTCTCTTCTATTTCCTAACCACGACTTTGGGTTAAGTTTCTTTTAATCTTGTTACATTACTATATAGAGTGTTACTATGAGTAACACTTTCTATGTAGGCTTATTAAATCAAGAATGGAATTCAAAATGTACAAAACTGGTATTATATATAGTGAGAATTCTCCCTTTTAAAAAAAATCAAGTCAGATTCAAAAAAAAAAAAATTAAGACTTTAGTTTGACCGTCCAATGGTTTAATTTGAGATTTGGAATTATTTTCCTCTGCCTAGAAACAACCTTCAGAACGTCCTTCACTGTGATTTCTTAGTGGTGAACTACCTCAGTGTTTGACAGAAAATGTCATTCTTGAAGAATATTTTTCCTGGTGAAGAATTCTTAGTTACTATTATTATTATTTTCAGCACACTGAAGATACTGATCTTCTGGCTTCTAGCTTCCATTGTTGCTATTGAGAAGTCAGCTATTAGTCTAACTGTGGCTCATTTGAAGGTAGTCTTTTTTTAATCTGGCTACTTTTGGGATTTTCTCTTTGACTTTTTGTAGTTTCTCTCCAATGCACCTAGATAAGAATTTCATTTATCTACCTGCTTTGGAATTCATTATGCTCCTTGAATTAGAGCATAAATTTTGGGTTGATGTTGTGAACCCAAAACATCTGAAACAGGTGTCATTCAATTTAGAAAGTTTATTTTGCCAAAGTTAAGGATGCGCCCATGACACAGCCTCAGGAAGCTCTGATGACATGTGCCCAAGCTGATCGGGGCAATTTGCTTTTATACATTTTAGGGAGGCATGAGACATCAATCAATATGTGTAAGATGTACATTGGTCCAGTCCAGTAAGGTGGGACAACTCGAACTGGGGACTGCCAGGTTAGGAGTAGATAAGAGACAAAAGGTTGCATTCTTCTTTCTTTCTTTGAGACGGAGTCTCGCTCAGTCGCCCAGGCTGGAGTGCAGTGGCGGGATCTCGGCTCACTGCAAGCTCCGCCTCCCGGGTTCCGGCCATTCTCCTGCCTCAGCCTCCCGAGTAGCTGGGTCTACAGGCGCCCGCCACTATGCCTGGCTAATTTTTTGTATTTTTAGTAGAGACGGGGTTTCACTGTGTTAGCCAGGATGGTCTCAATCTCCTGACCTCGTGATCCACCCGTCTCGGCCTCCAAAGTGCTGGGATTACAGGCGTGAGCCTCCGCGCCTAGCCAATGCCCGGCCAAAGTGTTGCATTCTTTTTAGTCCTTGATCAGCCTTCCACTGAACAGGTGATTTAGTCTGGCTCAGTGAATCTGCATTTTTACATAAACAATAGGGCAGAGGAAGCAATCAGATATGCATTTGTCTCAGGTGAGCCTCAGAGGAATGACTTTGAATAGAATGGAGGCAGGTTTGCCCTAAGTAGTTCCCAGCTTGACTTTTCCCTTTAGCTTAGTGATTCCCTAATCTTTGCTTCTGTATTTTTTGAGTTGGTTATTTACTTCTCCATGCTTCAGTTTTAATATGTTTGACCCATATGCCAATTCTCCAGTTTTCTCTTCAGATATCACTAACTCTATGTGTTAAAGTCTTGATTTGGTTATTACATTTTTTAATTCAATATTTTTTATTAACTTTATTTTCAAGTATTGCAGGTCACTTTTTATGGTTTCCAGTTCCATGCTGTAATTTTCAGCTTGTCCTTTTTAGCTCATTGGATATAGTAAGCATAGTTTTTTGTTTTGTTTTGTTTTGTTTTTTTCCTAGCCTGTCTCTAATGATTCTAATATCTGGAGTCCTATGTCCTATTCTTTTTACTTCACATTATATTATACACACAAAGTTATTTAATGTCCTTACTTCGATATCTGTGTAACATTCGATATTTCGATATCTGTGTAACATTCTGTTGATCAAAGAAATGATAGTTTCTTCATTTTTAAAATGAGGATATGTCTACCTCTTGGGGTAGTTGCCTGGTTCACAGTGATGGTCATCGTGTAGAGTGAACCCTAAGTAATTATTTCTGTCCTCCTGTATCTTTGCAGTAAATTATTATTTTTGAAATAATATTTGTATATAGGTGGGTCTTGAAGAAAATATGGAAAATAAAATAAATTGATAGAGTATTGGGATTGTGTGTGTTTAAATTTTCTATTTTTATATTGGAGTATGTTTGGGTAGTAAGTTCAAATCGTAAAAAATTAAGTGTTTTAAAGCTAAAATGATAATAGCTAATATTTTAATAAGCACCTACTATGCACTAGGCCCTATTTGAAGCTCTTTACATCTATAAATTAATTTAGTCCTCCCAGAAACCCTCTTCAAGCAATATTACTATTATGCCTGTTTTACAAATGCGAAAGTTGAGGCACAAAAGGGTTAAATAATTTGTTCATAGTCACACAGTTAGTAAAAAGCCATACCAGGATTCTGACACAAGTGGCCTGGCCCCGCCCCAGAATCCTCTTTCTTAATTACTTATTGGTTTATGAAAAAAGGAAGCAGAAAGGAAAATTAAACCAGAATGTCAAAAAGTATATCTCCACCAGCCTTATTATCACATCTTTTCAATATCCTCAGAACCATTCTGTGCTAATCCTAGAGGGCTGGGAAAGAAAAGATGGGAAGAAAAAAGGAAGGTATTCCAGGTCCTGTGGGTGCATAATCAAGTACTCTAACACTTAGTACATAAAGCAACCATTTATTTTGCTCATGGATTCTCTGGGTCAGGAATTCAGAAAGAACAGAGTGGGCAAGGCTGGTCTTTGTGTCACAATGTCAGGAGCCTCAGCTGGAAGACTGGAAGCTGGGGATAGGAATACTCATTGGAAGCTCCTTTACTCACATGTCTGACTATTGATGATGACCATTAGCTGGGTGCTGAGCAACTCTGTATCAAGGCGCCATCTTGGGGACTGTCCTCATTGGCTAAGTGGAGCTTCCTCATGGCCTAGGGCTGGTTTCTCAGAGTTAGCATCTTCAGACAGATAACGAGAGATGCTAAGGCAGAAGCTCTTTTGATCTAGATGGGGAGTCACATAGCATCTTTTTCACCATACTCTGTTGGTTGAAGCAGTCAGGAGCCCCTATGCAGGCTCAAAGGAGGAACGATCACATCATAAAAAATCAAGTGAGATGAGATATATATTGGAATATACAATATGCCTCAGAAGGAATATACAAAAGTTCATTTCTGTGTTACACTGAAGCCGATAGAAGGCAGAGTGGTGATTTACATACTCTACTAAATGTGATAAATATTCTCTTTTAAGCTAAGAACATAGTTAAAACATGTATCTTTATCCAGAGTAGCACCAAACAAATAGACATATTAGTTTACATAAATGCAAATAGCATTAGAACTAACAATCTGTATAAATCTGTCTGAAATAATTTATAAACTACATCTAATGTTTTACAGTAGGACTCTCATTCTTGAGGAAGAAAAATCTGATTTTACACATAATGACTGATCTTCACGTCCAAGGACCAAGCTAAGAATGGCACTGTGTGGGCAATGCTTTCCATTGAGCAGACAGAGTGTTTGATAGTGAGAGCTTATCTGGGGTGGCAATTTGCTTAAGTGTAAATTATGACACAAACAGATACTTTGGAGAATATAAAATGGGACTTTAGAGTCCCTGAAAAACAATGACAGTAAAAGTTGAATTTTATGAGAAACTAATATGATCTTTCAACAAAAGTAGTCCATGAGACTACTTTTGGGCACTCTATTTATAAGGTGAAACTCATGCTTATAGTAAGCCCACAGATTATGACATACTGTGCCTTTTTGATATGGCATATAAAGAGCCTGGAATATCATAGAATGTTCTGTGTTTGCTGGCTTTACCTGAGACAGCGATACTAAGGTCAACGGTCTCCTGAACGGTTAGAAGAAACTATCCGTGAGCCTCCACTGCATCTCAGAAGGCGAGTACACCACTTTTAAATCATCTCTAGCATCAGAAGGTGGGACAGATTTCAAACCAAATGGGCTCAATAAAATCTTATGCAGGAAAAAAATCAATAAATATTAAAATAAAACCCAAGCCCTCAGCACGTGCAAAAACACCTGTGAGTTACTAGAGAGATTTTTCTTTCCTTGAGAAGAAGTCTCGCTCTGTCACCCCAGCTGGAGTGCAGTAGCATGGTCTCGGCTCACTGCAACCTCTGCCTCCCAGGTTCAAGAGATTCTCCTGCCTTGGGTCCCTAATAGTTGAGATTACAGGTGCCCGTCACCACGCCTGACTAATTTTTGTATTTTTTAGTCCAGACGGGGTTTCACCATGTTGGTTGGCCAGGCTGGTCTCGAGCTCCTGACCTAGGTGGTCCTCCCGCCTTGGCCTCCCAAAGTGCTGGGATTACAGGCGTGAGCCACAGTGCCCGGCTGAAAGATTTTTCTTAAAGAAAATGATCATAATTACAGAATTCAGAGGCATCAAAGCCAGACACAGGCACAAGAATTCACAATCCTGTCCAGGACAGATGGATATGTGGGTTGAGCCAACTGCTTTCTACAGGTCTCAGACAGTAGGAGGGAGGACTGGGAAGATTTGGGACATCCAGCTAAGCCCCTTCTTCAGCTAACCCAAGCCTTCAGCGATGTGTGAGCTCCTTCACCTCAGGCTAGGTGTTTGTTTGTTTTGAATTTCTATACCCTTGTGGTGATATCTTTAAGAACAACAACAAAGACAATTCTTAGGCAAGATGTGGTGATTATAACTATGTAAGAATCTCTTTTTGTGCCTGGTATTTATCTAGTATCCTTTTGATAGTCATAATAATTGTCTCCCTGGTGTACTGTATTCTCTAAAAGGTTTTAAATGTTTACATGCAACCATCTCTAGAATGTCAAATGGTCTCTCTTCAACTAGAATAAAAACTGAAATAAATATGCAACCATGAGAACACCTATAAATGATGTGCTGAGACCAGAAACCCAAAATGATGGTAACTGAGAGTGGCGCCAAGGCCCTAAGTGTTGGTCACACTCTCACCTGAGAACCCAACCAAAAAGGGGCATATTTTTAAATAAAATTATGGGAGGCCATTGTTTTGGACTGAGGTGATGCTTTAGGCCCCAACAGACCAAACCAAACCAAACCAATATGGAATTGCTCATGCTAAGACTTTAAGGAAACATATAGATTCTAGAACAGACCACAGACCAGGTTTTGTTTTTCTCCTGCAAATCTCTATAACAAACAATCCTGACAGCACAGGTATCCCCCCACAAAGTTCCCATTAAATCTTTTAACCAAATTCATTTCCTTTCACCTACAGACCACCAAGCTTCAGATGATCATGCTACAAAGGTTTCAGCCAATTCCAGGTGAAGACACTACCCCTGGCCATCAAGAAGCTGTAGATCACAAAGAGCTTGCTGATAAAAGGATGTGGTAAAGAAGCTGGCCAAAACCCACCAAAACCAAGATGGTGACAAAAGTGTTACCACTAGACAGAGCAGGGTGAGAGTTCCATGATCCCCAATGGGTAGGGACTATGTCCCAAGCCAGCATGAAGCAGTTACAGAAGAAAGACCATCAGTCCCTCTGCCTTCTATAAAGATTTATGGGGATCACATCTTTCACGGGGAAGATGGAGCAGGAGAATAGGGCCTGGAGGCAGGGAAATTAAGAACTTCCTAGAACTAAATCAAATGAAAACACTTCAGCTATGACAAGAAATATCCTCTTCATTACATAGGGCATACACCAAGTAACCAATGGAAACCTCTAGAGGATATTTAAACCCCACAGTGTTTTGTAACCAGGCCCTTGAGCCGCTTGCTTGGGCCTGCTCCCACCCCATAGAGTGTGTTTTCATTTTCAATAAATCCCTGCCTTTGTTGCTTCATTCTTTCCATGCTTTATTGTGCATTTTGTCCAATTCTTTGTTCAAAACACCAAGGACCTAGACACCCTCAGTCGGTAACACTTTTGTCACCATCTTGGTTTTGGTGGGTTTTGGCCAGCTTCTTTACCACATCCTTTTATCAGCAAGCTCTTTGTGACCTGCAAGTTGTGCCAACCTCGTATCTCATCCTGTGACTTAGAATGCCTGACCTCCTGGGAATGCAGCCCAGTAGGTCTCAGCCTCATTTTACCTACCCCCTAGTCAAGATGGAGTGGCTCTCATTCAAATGCCTCTGACAGGAGCTTACCATTTTGGGGGGAGCAAACTTGAAGGACAACATTTTGATTTAAGCTTAGCTATAGTCAACACAGACCTAACACAGACAACAGATTTTGTGGGTTCCAACCCCTTGTCTGACAGTGGAACCTATGGCTCACTTCAGCCCTCTCTCACCTAGTCACGTTGGGTCACTGGAGCATGATTGCAGTTGTCTTGACAGGAGTCTCCTTAACATGCTACAGTGGGAGGCCACCCACTGCTCAGTATCATCAGAACATGTTGTCTCTGTGTCCTCACTTCCAATGTCTGCTTATTTTTATCCTCCTCATTGGTTTTCAAAGGCCTCCTTATCCACTTGCCAATCTCAGCCAATAAGCTCCTTCCTTCTGGCCACAGAGTTAGAGGGCTGCCTTTCTTCCTTTTCCATAACTCAACTCACTTGTCAGACCTAGCTCAAGCTCCTCTATCTGAATTTCTATGTAGGGAGGCTGTTGATGAATGGGCCATCGGGGCTGCCTCATTACTCTATTGTCTGGAACATGCCCATCTTTGCAAGGAGTTGCACAACATATTAACGGCTTCTGAAAATAGGACTTACCATGCCTCTTGGAAAACTAGGATAAAGTTTATCTGAAATAAAATGACCAATGCAAGCTTAAAAAAGAAACCCACATAAACCAAACGTTTTTGAAACAAAACAGAAGCCCTTTTGGCCTGAATAACTTCCTCAAATTTACTTCAGTTAAGGGCTTATTTATAGAGACAACCCCACAGATCCTTCTAGACTTTTCTTTAACCTAGTAGGTCAATTAATTCTTTAGTTTCTTTTCCACCATTCCCTGCCCGCCTTGAAAATCTTTATGCTGAAAAAGTATAGAATCTATAGGACCAGACTGTAAATTTTTTGAAGTCAGCTTCTGAGCCTTAAATTTCCTCAGAGTCCTAAGAATGTTTAGCACATTGTCTTGCATATGGTAGATCCTCAGATATTGTTTGTTAAGTCGGCTCTATTTCGGTTTCCAGTTATGTGACATAAAATAAATGTTTGACAATACAGGCTGGATTAAATTACCTCGACATAATTCGCCTGAGATCCTGAAACAGATTTTCTAAGATCTCCTTTCAAAGAACTTGCTGCAGGGAGCAGAGCTGACTGACAGCCTCCAGCTGCCACAGTGTGGACCCATCACAGCACTCGTGCTATCTTCACTCTTGGTCCAGGCTGTACTTATCCAGTCACTGAGCAGATGGTTGCACTAAAGCTGAGCCATCCTATACAATGCAAGGCTTTTCTGACAGGCCACCTATGCCTGGTAACTCTTCATCAGCCTGGCCACTGATTTCTGGAACTGCTGCTTTCTGAGGCTTGTCCAATATCAGGGGAAACCCCACCCCCGATATTCAACGTGGGTTCTTTTCTATTTCCCTAAGCATCGGCTGGCCTGAGAAATAAAGGGAAAGAGTACAAAAGGGAGAGAACTTTTAAAGTTGGGTGTCTGGGGGAGACATCACATGTCAGCAGGTTCCGTGATGCTCCCTGAGCTGTAAAACCAGCAAATTTTTATTAGCAATTTTCAAAAGGGGAGGGAGTGTATGAATAGGGTGTGGGTCACAGAGATCACATGCTTCACAAGGTAATAAAAATATCACAAAGCAAATGGAGGCAGGGCAAGATCACAGGACCACAGGATGGGGCAAAATTAAAATTGTTAATGAAGTTTCGGGTATTGTCATTGATAACATCTTATCAGGAGACAGGGTTTCAGAGCAGACAACCGGTCTGACCAAAATTTATTAGGTGGGAATTTCCTCATCCTAATAAGCCTGGGAGTGCTACAGGAGACCAGGGATTATTTCATCCCTTCAGCTTCGACCGTAAAAGGCAGCCACCCCTAAAGCGTCCATTTCAGAGGCCTACCCTCAGGGGCCATTCTCTTTCTCAGGGATATTCCTTGCTGAGAAAAAGAAATCAGCGATATTTCTCCTATTTGCTTTCGAAAGAAGAGAAATATGGTGCCATTCCACCTGGCTCAATGGAAGTCAGAGTTTAAGGTTATCTCCCTTGTTCCCTGAACATTGCTGTTATCCTGTTCTTTTTTCAAGGTGCCCAGATTTCATATTGTTTAAACACACATGCTCTACAAACAATTTGTGCAGTTAACACAATCATCACAGGGTCCTGAGGTGACATACATCCTCCTCAGCTTATAAAACTGATGGGATTAAGAGATTAAAGTAAAGACAAGCTTAGGAAATCACAAGGGTATTGATTGGGGAAGTGATAAGTGTCCATGAAATCTTCACAATTTATGTTCACAGATTGCAGTAAAGACAGGTGTAAGAAACTATAAAAGTATTAATTTGGGGAACTAATAAATGTCCATGAAATCTTCACAATTTATGTTCTTCTGCCATGGCTTCAGCCAGTCCCTCTGTTCGGGGTCCCTGACTTCCCACAACAGTCCAATCTACTCCTTCCTTCCCTCTTTCCTTAACAGATGTCAGACCTAGATTACAATCTGAAGGCTCTTCCTCCCATGTCCTGTTCTCTTTCCCTTTATCTTTTCGTATGATTGGATGTTTTGTCCCCTCCAAATCTCATGTTGAAATGTGACCTCCAATTTTGGAGGTGGGCCTAGTGAGAGGTGTTTGGCTTATGGGGGTGGATCCCTCATGAATGGCTTGGTGCTATTCTTGCAATAATGACTGGGAATTCCCACTCTATGAGTTCATGTGAGATTTGGTTGTTTAAAAGAGACTAGTATCTCTTCCCTCACTCTCTTGATTCCTCTCTTGTCATGTGACACACTGGCTTCCCTTCACCTTCTGCCATGATTGTAAGCTTCTTAAGGCCCTCACCAGAAGCAGATGCCAGCACTTTGCTTTGTGGTGTATAGCCTGCAGAACTGTGAGCCAAATAAACCTCTTTTATTGATGAATTACTCAGTCTCAGGTATTCTTTTATAGCAATGCAAAGGGACAAACACATCTTTACAGCTGTTTCTTTTTTTTTTCTTCCTTTCTCTTTTTTTGGAGGGTGGGAAACAGAGTCTTGCTCCGTCACCCAGGCTGGAGTGCAATGGCACGATCTGGGCTCACTGCAACCTCCAACTCCACCCGGATTCAAGCAATTCTCATGCCTCAGCCTCCCAAGTAGCTGGGATTACAGACGTACACCACCACACCCAGCTAAGTTTTGTATTTTTAGTAGAGACGAGGTTTTGTCATGTTGGCCAGGCTTATCTCAAGCTCCTGGACTCAAGTGATCCACCTGCCTTGGCCTCCCAAAGCGCTAGGATTACAGGCTTGAGCCACGACGCCTGGCAGGTATTTCTCCAATAAATTTCTTACATGCCTAATCCTGTCTTGGCATCTGTTTCTCAGGGGACCTGAACTGACACAACAGGTAAGTCCATTCTTGATCCAGCCCCCTCCTCAATTTTGCCATCCCTCAGTTGTCAGTGAGATTGTGTCTTCCCTTTCTAGATACCATGACTGTGGAGGGAACAAAGGCTTCCTCTGCCTCATCCAAGACTCCTTATTTTTTCTCAAGCTTTTTTAGCAGCAGAAGAGAAATCATTCTGCAGAACTACAGAGGCTATAACAATGCGCCCAGGAATCCTTGTATGAATAAGAAGAGCAGAAACACCAAGGTAAGCTCAGCAATTTTTTTTTTTTTTTCTTGTAGACGGAGTCTCACTCTGTCACCAGGCTGGAGGGCAGTGGTGTGATCTTGGTTCATTGCAACCTCCGCCTCCTGGGTTCAAGCGATTCTCCTGCCTCAGCCTCCCGAGTAGCTGGGACTACAGGTGTGTGTGCCACTATGCCCAGCTAATTTTTGTATATTTTAGTAGAGATGGGGTTTCACCATGTTGACCAGGATGGTCTCCATCTCTTGGCCTTGTGATCTGCCTGCCTTGGCCTCCCAAAGTGCTGGGATCGCAGGTGTGAGCTACTGCGCCTGGCCAAGTTCAGCCTTTTATCTCCATCCTTGACCCCTTCCATACCACACCATATTTTTTTTTGAGCTCTTAATGTTAAAGGGAGAAAGAACAAAACAATAACTTTTTTTTTGTTTGTTTACCATGGGGAGTTATTCTCCCCATGCCCACAAACAAATTCACTCCTCTTTCACCAAGATGATGCTTCTGACATTGCTCAACTGTGCTGTTAGAGGGGTTTCTTTAGTAGCAAGAGACAGCTGAGGGAAATGAAATGTTTAACATGATAAGAATCTCATGGGGACTCTTTAAAAATATTACAGGGCTCTGGGTCCCAACCTATACCTTCTAAATTAGTCTGTTCAGAAAATGGCACTGGGATGGCAGTGTTTCTAACAAGTGTCTCAGGATCAGGTGTATTTGGAAGATACTAGTAGAGTGGTTAAGAACCTGGGTACATAAAGCCAGCTTGGTTATGTTTTCTTTTAGATTCTGACCCTCGCTTGCTATGTTACTTTGGAGAAATTAGCTAACATTTCTGTGCTTTACTTTCTTCCCTGCAAAGTGCAATAATGAATAGTACCTCTCTCACCTGATGTTTTGGGGACCCAAAGAATTGATGGTTATAGAATGTGTAAGACAGTGCCTATGATGTAATACATTGCTCATTACATTTTAACTCTTATGATTGTTGCTGTTATTATCATTATCATTCTTATTAGTGACAGATCTAATTCAACAAAGATCTTCAGCACTTGCCAGACATTATGCTAGGGTCTAGTGCAGCGTGCATGTATTTGTGGGGGTAGGGATGGGATACAGAAGTGAGCAAGATCTACCATCTGCTCATAGCTAGGTGAGTTTTTTTTAACCCATTCACATTCTCCTGTCTAATCTCCATTACTCAGAGCATCCATTCAGCAGCTATCTGCCAGTATTAGGAGTGGGGTCTGTGGTTGTTACAGAAGCAAGTTAACAGTCTTTGATCTTGGCTTCTGAGAGTCTCTGATATGTATAGGAAAGAGTTTCTGAGTCATCAGATCAGAGTTCAAGTCCCAGGTTATCTCACTTACTGGAGGAATGAATGACCTTGGGCAAATTATTTCAGCTCTCTGAGGTTCTGTTTCCTAATTTCTGAATGTTTTATAGCTTTATGGGCTATTGTGAGGCTTAAATGAGATGATATACATAAAAACTCCTAGCACATAATAGGGACTGAATATATGATTGTCTCACCTTCTTTCATTGGTACTGTTTAGCTCACTGAGCTAACCCACCCACACAGCCTAGATGAGCCCAGCTGTTTCTCCAGGAGAGCAGAGTTCCAAGACCTAAAAGGCTTCCAAAACTGCCAGTCCCATAACTCAAATAGCCTATCTTCACTTTGGAGGTCTTTGTGGAGCTATTAGTATGTGATGCACAGGACTTTTTACTCCTTACTCTTACACTGTCTTGTCATTCACTCCTGCAGTCTGGAGGTGGTATCACAGTTTCAGGGTCATTTTCAAATACTGATAGATATACATGACAGTTCAACAAAGCCAATTATTTCCCCCCAGTTCAGCTTTGATTTTATCAACCTGATTTGGAATCCTTGCCCTCTGCCTCAATGTTGAACACATCTGGCCTCTATAAACACGCTATTAAAGTGTTTTGAAAATGAACTTTGAAACAGTACAGTAAGAAATACCACCAAAGCAGTAGTCATGGTAAAATAATCTTTTTAAACAGCCTAATATTTTTTGGGCTTTGATGTGTCCAAATTTCAAAAGAATGTATAAACTAATTGGTATAAATTTTATTTTAAAAAATCAGAACATTTCCTAAAGTAGTTGCCAAAATGATGCCTAATTTAGAATTGTTCTTTCTCTGTTAGTTTGCAAAGGATTTGGTATGGGGTAAGGTTATGTAACAGAGGTTGCAAATCAAAATTTACTTCTTACAGATCTCTAAACTTCAGAGATAGCTAGCCCCTGAAAGTGGATTGGAAAGTCCTTGAAAGCTTTGTGAAGGCGAAGGACAGGATTATGCAAAGATAGTAACAGGCAGTTCATGACCTTTTTGCCATTTTTCAAGTGTGATGGTGCACTCCTCCAAGTTAAAACAGAAATAGAGATGTAACAAAAACTTTTTGGCACTGAGAATAACACTAAAAATCTGCTTGATAAGCAACTGGTGTTCAAAGGTAAAATAAATCATACAAATTATATTATTAATTTATTTAAACATGAGTCTATACTTCAGGGAAAAATGATTTCTGGAAGAATAGAATGGAATTCTGGATGCGGTTGCCAAGACATCCCTTGAGGAAAAATTGCATCCACTAGATAACCAGGATGTAGTAATACCTGTAAGAGTAGACTGCCAATTCCTAGAATACTTAGGCAGAACTGATCGTGTGTCCTCTGTACCAGAAGAAGAGGTTATACCTGCAGTGATAGAAAGAATGCCACTTGTTTTTTAAGAAAGTCAAATATGCACCTTTGATCAATCACATAGGATGCCCAGGTACCAGTTAACATTAGAGCCTCCCCATGCCAACAGCCTCCAGTCAAAGCATCCCTGAAGCATTCTTTTTTATTTTTATAAAATTCCCTGACTGTATATATATATATATATATACACACACACACACACACACACACATACACACACACACACACATATACTTCTCACTTCTTTGCCTGCTTTTGAGTCCCTGCAAAATGCAAGTGATGGTGGCTACTTCCTTGTGATAGCAAGCTCTGGATGAGCAAGGCTTTGTTTGGTCTCAGTTGAGTAGTCTTTTTCTTTCTTTCTTTTTTTTCTATTCATGTTAAAATTATTTATAGATCTCTTACCTCTACATAGAGAATTTGTGGCACTTAGGACAGGTGATTTTCTCTTTTTTTTTTTTTAATTTCTTCTTAAAAAAACAGGGTACATGTGCAGAACGTGCAGGTTTGTTACATAGGTATACGTGTACCATGGTGGTTTGCTGCACCTATTGACCCATCCTCTAAGTTCCCTCTCCTCAACCCCCATCCCAAAACAGGCCCTGGTGTGTGTTGTTCCCCTCTCTGTGTCCATGTGTTCTCAATGTTCGACTCCCACTTATGAATGTGAACATGTGTTGTTTGGTTATCTGTTCCTGTGTTAGTTTGCTGAGGATGGTGGCTTCTAGCTTCATCCATGTCCCTGCAAAGGAATGATCTCATTCCTTTTTATGGCTGCATAGTATTCCATGGTTAATATGTACCACATTTTCTTTTTCTTTCTTTCTTTCTTTCTTTTTTTTTTTTTTGTTTTGAGATGTAGTCTCACTCTGTCACCCAGGCTGGAGTGCAATGGCATGATCTCAGCTCACTGCAACCTCCACCTCCCGGGTTCAAGTGATTCTCTTGCCTCAGCCTCCCAAGTAGCTGGGATTACAGGCGAGCGCCACCAGGCCCAGCTAATTTTTGTATTTTCAGTAGAGATGGGGTTTCACCATCTTGGTCAGGCTGGTCTCGAACTCGTGACCTCATGATCCACCCACCTCGGCCTCCCAAAGTGCTAGGATTACAGGCGTGAGCCTCCATGCCCAGCTGTACCACATTTTCTTTATCCAGTCTATCACTGATGGGCATTTGGGTTGGTTCCATGTCTTTGCTATTGTAAATAGTGCTACAATAAGCATACGTGTGGTACGCATGTGTCTTTATAGTAGAATGATTTATATTCCTTTGGGTATATACCCAGTAATGGGATTGCTGGGTCAAATGGTATTTCTGGTTCTAGATCCTTGAGGAATTGCCACACTGTCTTCCACAATGGTTGAACTAGTTTACATTCCCACCAACAGTGTAAAAGTGTTCCTAGTTCTCCACAACCTCACCAGAATCTATTGTTTCCTGACTTTTTAATAATTGCTATTCTGACTGGTGTGAGGTGGTATCTCATTGTGGTTTTAATTTGCATTTATCTGATGACCAGTGATGCTGAGCTTTCTTTCATACACTTGTTGGCAGCGCAAATGCCTTCTTTTGAGAAGGGTCTGTTCATATCTTTTGCCCACTTTTTGATGGTTTTCTTTTCTTGTAAATATATAAGATCCTTGTAAATTCTGGATATTAGACCTTTTTCAGATGGGTAGATTGCAAAAATTTTCTCCCATTCCATAGGTTGCCTGTTCGTGCTGATGATAGTTTCTTTTGTTGAACAGAAGTTCTTTAGTTTAATTAGATCTCATTTGTCAATTTTGGCTTTTGTTGCAATTGTTTTTGGTGTTTTTGTCACGAAGCCTTTGCCCGTGTCTACATCCTGAATGGTATTTAGCCTAGGTTTTCTTCTAGGGTTTTTATGGTTTTTGGGTTTTACATTTAAGGCTTTAATCCATCTTGAGTTAATTTTTGTATAAGGTATAAGGAAGGGGTCCAGTTTCAGTTTTCTGCATATGGCTAGCCAGTTTTCTCAGAACCATTTACTGAATAGGAGATCCTTTCCCCATTGCTTGTTTTTGTCACATTTGTCGAAGATCATATGGTTGTAGATGTGTGGTGTTATTTCTAAGGTCTCTGTTGTGTACAAAATGTTGCAAATAAGTGGAATCCTACTGAAAAGAGTTTTCAGATATGCCAATGAATGAGGGCTAGCATCACAGCTGTGGTAGCAGCAAGAAGGCCTCTTCCCCTTTCCTGGTGTGAGTTAGGAACCTATCACATTCACATTCTATCTGTTTAAGAAAGTCCTGTCCAATTAAGAAACTTAGGGCCAGGCATGGTGGCTCATGTCTGTAATCCCAGCACTTTGGGAGGCCGAGGCTGGTGGATTACCTGAGGTCAGGAGTTCAAGACCAGCCTGACCAAAATGGTGAAACCCCGTCTCTACTAAAAATACAAAAATTAGCTGGGCGTGGTGGTGGGCACCTGTAATCCTAGATACTTGGGAAACAGGCAGGAGAATTGCTTGAACCCTGGAAGGTGGAGGTTGCAGTGAGCCAAGATCATTCCATGGCACTCCATTCTGGGTGACAGAGTGAGACTTTGTCTCAAAAAAAAAAAAAAAAAAAAAGGGAAAGAAATTTAGAGCACAGCCACAAATGCATCCTGGGCAAGAGACGTTTTTACATTTACCGCTGCATAACAAATTTCCACAAAACTTAGTGGCTTAAAACAACAACATTTTGTTATTTCTCCAATTTTGGATTCAATTGAGCAATTTTCTGCTCCATGTTTTGTCAGCTGGGGATGCTTGGCTATATTCAGGTGGTGGCTGGCTTGGGCTGGAAGAACCAAGAAGGCTTTGCTCCCATGTCTGTTGAATTGATGCTCCTTCATGTGCTTCTCCATGCGGTTGGCTTGGATTTCTTTATAGCACGGTGGTCTCAGAGTAGTCCATCTTCTTATGTGGCAGTGGGTATTTGAAGAGGAAGAAAACAGACACAACCTTGCTCAGAAGTTTCCAATCGTCACTTTTATCACATTCTATTGGTCAAAGCGAGACATAAGGCCAGCCCAGATTCGAAGGGAGGAGAAATAGTTCCCTCATCTTGATGGAGTAGCATGCACAAGTGAAAAGGAGAGAAAGTGATGGCAGTACTCTTTGGAGACTTTCTACTATAGTCTGAGAAGGTGAGGATGGCAGTGGATGTCTTTGGGGAAGAGAGTGAAGTCAGGGTAAGCAGAGAGAGTCCTATCTAGAGGCAAAGGCAGTGTGTGAAGCTTGTTAATGCTGAGTCCCTGAGCTTGGGACCAAGTTCAGGTAGAAGTTCAGAGATAGTGCAACAGAAAGTTGATTCACAGAAATTCCAAGCGACAGAAGAAAAGGAGCTGGGAAGATTATGCTAACACTAATCAGACTTCCTGTGATACCATGGATCTTTAAAAATTAAATATCTGTGCAAAAATCCTTTTTGCATCATCTTTGTATCACTGATGACGCTGTAAGTTTGTGGTGTTAGGTAAAGAGAAGGGAAATGAGTGGCTCAGAAAAGTTGGGGCCAGAAAAGCACAGCCAGTTGCCAGGCCCTGTCCTGGTTGCAAATGGCTTCCCCATTGCTGCTTTGCAGCCCATGGCTTTCATTCAGGAAGACAGAAGTACCCTCCTAGGAAGTTCAAATGTGGTCATCCTAAAGACTTTTGGTGGTGGTAAGAGTGCTACGGCATTTAGTGGAGAGAGATCAGGGATGTTAAATATCCAAGCATGCCACATTCTTGGGGAGAATTGTCCCAGCCCAAATGCCAGTAGCATCCTAGGTGCTAGGCAGACCACTGGGGTGATGTAGGGTATTTGGGTAAAAAATATGGATTTTGGAAGGTGCAAGGATGGCCATAACCCATGATAGGGTGTTGTCTTCTGGTAGGACCAGAGTCAGGCATGATGCTCAGCTGTAGGAAGTACGGTGCCTATAGAAAATACACTTTTTAGATCACATACCAAGAAAGGTCTATTATTAAAAACATGCATTTTCTCACTTATCTCAGCAGCATAGTCCTTATGAAATATTAAATGGTGAATCAGGGAAGGTTATAATTTTATATAGAAATAAGACTGGAACTAGTTAGGGGAAGGAAGGTAGAGAGAACAAGAGCAACTGTACCATAAACTTTTGAAAAGTTCCTTCTAGGGATTGGCTTATCTGCATCTGTAGAAATCACGACATCTTGCTTTTGTTGTTGTTGTTTAATAGAAAATATGTTCAGTTTTGCTATGAACAGACATTCCTGGTAACTATACACAGAATCTTCCCTAATCTAACTGATTTTTTCCCACATGCAAATCAACCAGTCATACATTGTCAATCCCAGTCCTTGATGATAGTTAAACCTAACTTATATTTAAACCTTACATTGGGCTGAATTAGTTGATTTTCCTCCAGGATGAAATTCACCTCATGTTGAAGAAACACACTCTCTAATTTTTCTCCTGCAGTGTTACATGTAATAAGTGAGGTTGATCTGGGACTCCTGATCAGCCTGGTCATAAAACTGCCCCTTTCAACTCCAATCTCTTTTTCCTGATTATCTTCTTCACTTTTTCATGTACACAGAGCATTCCATGTGATGCTTGGTTCTGTCCATCCTGAGGCCTGCAAATGGCCTATGAATTTGCTGCTCTGTGGTCAGCACATGGGAATCATAGTGTAGGAGCAGCCAAGTAGAGAGGGTACATCTCACCCACTCTTAAGCTCAGAAAGTTTCAAATTTTAAAAGCTTTTTAACTACTTCTAATTTGTCAATGGATAACACAAATTAGGCACAAACAGCCTTGATTTAATTGGGTACACTGACATCTGCCTTTACAGCTGTGTGCTTTCAAAAGTCGAGCACAAGCATTAATATTTTGGTTGGGTCTACATTGTGCACAAAGAAACGCACAGAAACAGGATGAAGGTCTAACCAGTGTACTGTAGGTATTCATTATCCACAGGGTGAAGTACCTGTGGCAAATTCAAAATTCCTATTTTAGTTCTTCTACCTAACACTTTCTGGACTCCTGCCCTCTGTGGTTGGTTGATGTATGCTCTGGGAATGCAAGCTCATTTCAGTATGTTCTCTTTGATGGTTCAGAAGGCATTTGAGACCACGCAGAGCCCCTGGGTCATGATTATGAACAACAATTATTGTACTAGAGATTTACAGATGTGCTGGTTACTAAAGGGTTGTGGTTAATAGAATGCTGAACAACAAAGACTTTATTGTATAACTGACGAGGGAAAAGCTCCCAACAGCAAAATACATAATCTCAAAAAGTCAGGGGAGCTGGAGGAAAACACATGAAGTTGAGTTTTCCCTTTATACAAAAAGTTGTTTCCCCAAATTAAATGGTCAGTTTTAAAAAGTACCCTGTAGGAAATACTTTGGTTCAAAGGAGAAAGAGACAAAATGTAGAGGCAACAAGCCAAAGTCTCCCATATGCAAGTTCTTTTCCACAGTGTGGCAAAATCTTTGGCAAAATCTGAATAACTCAAGTCACCAGGGAACTGTTTAGTGGCTTTTTACTTCATTACAGTGATTCAGGTCCCATGAACCTCCTACTGCACATGAAGTATCAGACCTGATCTTTCAATGGCAAATTCAAACACAGGTCAGGCACTACCTTTACAATAAATGCATAAACATGACACCAAATTTTAATGCTGACATTTGGCTTAGTCTTCGGTAATCACATATCCAAATTGGGTCATGTTAAGAAGTTCACTGAAAACTAAGAAAACTTCCTGATTGTGGTGTTAATTATCTTATGATGGATGAGGTTCTTTCTGACCCATTTCCCGAGACCAATAGAGTGAGCCGTGTAACAGACCAAACCTCAGGGGGTTCATTTAATCCACTATGTAGAAAGATTACCAAGCACCAGACAGGTGGTGGTAGAACATATTTCTGTTCAGTGGCTGTGATAGATGGCTTCCATTTGGCCCTCCAGATCCATTCTTCATCCCATTTCATTTTTAACTGATAGGGGAAATTTTAATACCAACTGGAGATTTTTGTGTTTGGAGTCTGTGATCTAAGAGAAGAATCTGGCTGCTTTCATCTTTGAGATTTCTAAGATCCTTCTAGAACAGGACAAGAGCAAAAATTACAAAGACATGACACTTAGTACTCAAAATGGTCCCAAGAATTCACTCATAGACATACGTACCAAGCGGTTAGCTAGGCACATTGCTGCACGGGGTGTGTGGCTGAAGGGTCTTGGTCTGTGAAGACTGCTTACCCCATCTATCCATGATCACAAAGGATGCCCACCCTGCCAGTCATCCATCTGACACAGAGTTCCAGTGATGGTGCAGACGAGATGGTACAAATGGATCCATGCTGCTCTGGAAAGACCTGAAGGTGGTAGGTCCATTTTGTTCATCAAATACAACACTTTATCAGGAGTTGCTGTCCTGCCATTCTTGTTCCCTTGAGTTCACAAACACAACAGCAACATCATTACCTTGGCTGTTGAGAGGCCTCCAGGACAGAGAGTTTAAAAAATCTGCTTCTGGGCCAAGAGAGGGAATGGAAGTTGTGTATAAGAGAAGCAATATGGTAAACACTGGAGACATAATGAAAACATGAAGGATTGCCTTTAACTTTACTTTGATGTGAAATTCTCCCTCATTATGTTCCCCATGGGTCATTTGGGCATTTTCATTGGGATCTGGACCACGCTCCCGTGACAGTAAGCCATGGATGTTGGTGTCATAAAGACTCTGCAGCTTAAACCGGAGCACAAACTAGACACTTCACAGCGGCTTTGGAGAAGTGCCACAGCTTTGTTTCCCTCACCAGTCACAGCCAGTCCTCGATGTAATGGCTTATATGTCACTAATTATAAACAAGCAGACAATGGAGTTTGTTTTTCACCCTGAGAATCTGTGCTCACTCCCAGTCAGATCTGAATGCATTTTCAACTGTAATAGAAACCAGATCTAAGTGCTTTGGGGCTTTATTATGTGCAGAGAAAGGGAGAAATAAATGGAAAACCCAGTCTAAGTTTAAAAAAATTGAGTACCTACTATGTGTGGATTGCTTTACATATGTTTTCTCTAGTAGGTAAAATAATTCTGTCAGTTCACTTTGATGCTTATTAATCCAGGCTTGATGGGGTTATTTCCACTTAGGCAAAGCCACCCAGTTAACAAGTGCTGAAGTTGGATGTAACATTATGTTTGTTGGACTCCAAATCCCACGCCATTTCATCATGCTGCCACATCAACTAATTTTCCCCCGGAATTCAGGGATATTTAACTTTCTTCTTGGGTATGCATTACTAGGTCGGGAAAGAAATTCCCGCCTTATTCGTTCTTTTGCCTTCCAATGAAACTACATCTAAACTACCTCAGAGAAATAGTTTCTAGTATTTTCTCCCAGTGGTTCTCACTGCCAAGAAGTTCTTTCTTATGTCTGACCCACATAGTTCTTGCTGTACTTTGAAGCCTTCTCTTTTGTTATGCTCTTACTGTAGAGGGAGAGGGAGGGCAGCTCCACATAAAAGCACCTCAAAGACTGATGGATTGTGAAGGTGCTGCTCACTGGCCTTTCTGGGATGCAGGAGAACACAGCCTGTCACTAGAGATGATGGAGCAACCTAAGAAAATCCATCTCGTGTTTTAGAACTCAGTTAGGTTTTAACCTTTCCAGGCCTCTCCCACCTAAAAAAATTTATCTTGGAATACATCTTCAGTGCTCTTAACAATCCTCCCAACCCATGTACTCCCTCCAACCCCAATTCCCCACCACCCTTGAGTTAAAAGACAGATAAAGAAACAGAAATTGGAAACGAGGGGAACTGGGTTGGATGTAAAAATGTAACAGCAATTGCTGTATTAAACTTCTTTGCTGAGAACTGTCCTTGTAGAGATTCAGTTGACAGGAACACAGAACACCAGGAGTGCTGAAGGACCTCCTCTCCTCCCTGGATCTCAGATACCATTAGGCACAGCTGGCTGCATCTGTGTGCAGCACGAGGGGGCCTCTCCTGTGGCTGGAAGATCAAGGCAAAGAGTCTTCCCCAGTCTGGTCTCTTCTGAGTCTCCGGCTCATCTGGGAATGAGAATTGAGCAGAGGGAGGCTGCCCACCACAGACGGAGATCACAGGGAGGGCTGGGCAGTGTGGTCAGTGGTTGGTAATAGAATCCTAGTCCAGGGACTAGGAGGGCTTTTTAAGGGAGCCAGGATGCTAGATGGCAGATGGCAGATGGCGCTAGATGGCAGTCCCCATGCTTGGTTCAGAGGAAGCCGCAGAGCGTACTAGGACACTGTGAAAATCTGGGAGCTAATGAAGTTCCCAGTGTTGGTCTCTTGGATGTACTGGAAGATGGGCAGAAGGCCTTGCATTCTGGATTCCCGCCATGCTCTCTTCTGTTCTGTGAGGCTTCCCAGGGCTTTGGTCTCCGCCTTAATGAATATGCCTCCCTCCACTCTCAATTTTTATGTTCAGCCTGGATTGCTCTTCTGAGCAACAGACTCCCCTTTTAATAACCACTGACTGTGTCTCATTAAATATCCCAAACTGATTTTGCCATGTTCTCCTCTTCAGAAATGCCTCCCCTGCTTCATTCCCTACCTTGGTCATTGGCATGAGGTTAGGGAATTCAGAGCACTCTGAATCCCCTAGTGCTTTGATCACACCCTCATCGGCATCCTCACTGTCACTGTCACCTCGCTTAGCCGGGTCTCCCTCATCACTCACTTAGAGGATGGAAACAGCTCCTCATCAGCTTTCCTGCCACAGCCTCTGGTCACCACCCTCCACCCTACTCTGGACCTTCCTAAGTGTTCTGGATCGAGCCACACCCCTGTTCTAAAGCTCCCCAGCTTCCTTGGTATCTGTAGGACACAGAGAAGACTTGTCCTTCATACTTTGACCCCAAACTAGCCTTCCTAACCTTATAGCCTATTAACTCACCTCACACCCCTGCAGTCCAGGCTCTGGAATCTTCTTGCCGAGCTTCGAATCCTACCTTTGTGGGAAAGAATTTTTTCCCTAAAGGAGAAAGGCTATTGTGAGGGATCTGGCACCCTCTGCCACACTCACTGATAGATCTTCAGACTGCACCAGAGCGATATATGTATACATACACACATAAATGTAAGTATGGATATATACTTACATAAAAAGTATCCACTGTGACCAGGTGTGCCAGGCACAGTGGCTCATGCCTGTGATCACAGCACTTTGGGAGGCCAAGGTGGGCAGATCATTTGAGGCCAGGGTTTGAGACCATTCTGGCCAACATGGTGAAACCCTGTCTCTACTAAAAATACAAAAATTAGCTGGATGTGGTGGTGCATGTATGTAGTACTAGCTACTTGAGAGGCTGAGGCATGAGAATCGCTTGAACCCAGGAAGTGGAGGTTGCAGAGAGCCAAGATAGTACAACTGCACTCCAGCCTCGGTGACAGAGTGAGACTCTGTCTAAAAAAAAAAAAAAAAATGTATCCACTGAGCACTTACTACATGAGCAGGTAGAATTATAGATGCATTATGCAAATTAACTTACTTATTCCTCCTTTAAGCCCTCTGAGGTCACTATCACTATCACTATCAGTTCCAATTTACAGATGAGGATATAAAGGCATAGAGAAGTTAAAAACTGGCCGAAAATTGCATAGCTAGGAAGTAGCAGAGTCTGGATTCGAACCCCTGCTGTCGAGCTCCGGAACCCACATTATTAACTATGATGTCATACCACCTGCCTCTCCATTTCCCACTTGAAGCACACCTTCTGATTCCAGGAGAACCGATGTGCCTGGCCAACCTAGGGATTCTTTTCACCATTAACCCCTCTGTATTTTAGAACCATGGGAAATCCAAATTGTGGGGGCAGGGGACCTCTTCGTTCTGGTCCACGTTTTCCACTATTCAGAGAAGTAAGGTGGCTTATTCAGGCTCACGAAGGGACTAGAGAAGGCCCACATTGGAACTTCCATACTGCTTTTATTTGAAGTTTCTGAGCATCTTATTTATTATCCCTTCATTTCCTCACTTCTGATTTGGGACTCCCACAATATCTCCCATATTTCAGAAAGAAAAAAGGTGTGTGTATTAATATACTTTAATATTAACAATGAATACTTATCTACACACACATACACTCAGTTATATAAATGACGATACACCCTCAAGCTTCTCCATAGTGATTTGTCTATCTTCAGTCAAACCCGACTTCACTTTTCCTGGGCTTCTAGCCACAGCATCCTTCCCTGGTTCTTGTTGATCTTATCTGGGCTAGAAATGTGAAAGCAATGACACTGCCTCAAAGGGCTAAATACCTTAATATGACTGTGCTCATCTGTTACTAATGCCCAGTGAATGCAAACAAGGACTAACAAAGGCAAAGGGATAAACACATTTAAGCCAGACCTATTTCCAAAGAAATAATTTAAAGATGGCTCAAACAAGCGCTTCAAACACACAAGAATAATGATTTCCCCATGGATACACTGTGTGCTTGCTGGCATTATAACTTTGGCCTTACATGCAGACTCCCATAAAAAGTTAGGAGCAAGATAAAAAGAAACAAGTAGTGTACAATGGAGGGAAGCCATTGGTGTTGCAGCCAAATATCGCAACCCAAAACTGCCCAGCCGAGTCTGCTGTCTGGAGATTCCAGACACATTCTGTTGTCTACAGAAGCGCCATGTATGGACACTGGGACATATGAGAGAGGACTCCTAACTATTGCTTCCCTGTGATATTTTGGAATGAGCCTCTTAGCCTGCCCACAAGAGAGGTTTGCTGATGTTTATTTGTCTCCTTTTTGCAGAGAGACACACCAGAGCAAATATGCAGCTGGGGAGTTGGGGAATGGCCTGATCCCTCTGGGTGAGTCCAGGGTCACAGGGGAAACATTTGTTTCTGACTCTAGTGCAGTCCACCCTTTTGCCTGTCTGAACCGTCAGAAACCAAAAGAGGAGTAGACTGGCCCTGATTCCCGAAGGCTACCTTTAGGCTTTCTCACCACCCTCACAATAGCCCATATTTTAGCAGGGGTCTGTAAGTGGTTGGAGTTGGAGGTATCTTAGGGAAAATCAGTGCAGCCAGCTCTATTTTGACCTGCCTCAAGCCCCCCATTGGAGACATCATCATGGATGGCAACAACTCTTGAAACCCCTGCCTTTTGCCTAAGGTTTCCAGGCTCTAAGTGTCCACCAAAAGTGACGAGCTGTTTTCAGTATTTCAAGAAAGCTAAAACAAAACCAACCAACCAACCAATCAACCAACCAACCAACCAACCAACAAGAACTCTACCTCTTCTATAATAAGACTGCACATTTTGAGTAAAGAATAGGTTTCTTTGCTTATGGCTAAAATTATATCAACTCATAACATCATAATGCCATTCAGTCCTGTTCATAAGTGTTGATTGGCTATTTATGGCTACTTAGGACTTGCTGGGACTTCTTTATGACATTGGACCTGGCTGCCAGAGCCCCTGCCAAGTTTCTCCTTTTCTCCCAGTGTGTATCCTTCCCAGTTCCTCACTGCTCACTTAGGTTTCCAAGAGATACAACACTTGCTTCATCCTGATGTGGGAGCTGCTGAATTCTGTCATCTCTCCCAAGCTTGGATTCCCAGTTTACCCTCTACACACAGATGAGAGACTAGAGAGAACACAAGGATGAGGACTTCCCTGGCCTCCTTACTTGTCTTCTCCAAAGGTCTCATCAGCAAGGAGGGTCGGTGGGGAACTCAACAGGGCTTTATCTCCAAGGGCCTCGGTATGGGTCCTGGATATACACCAAGGCACCTTGCTGAGGAGCTTAGAGTGAGGGAACAAGTTGTGGGCCAATCAGGAGTCCCAATGCCGAAAGGGCTCTCACCCATGATTTGATCAGGCTAAACTATGGATGCAGAATGATGGCCAGAGCTGAACTACCAATCACAGAAAGTGTGTAAAGGGGTACTGCTGGCGAGACTGGGCCCCACTGCCTCATCTGCAGCAGCTCCACCCACTGGCATGGAATCAGGAGGTTTGTCTGATCACTTGGGAGATGGCGCACTCAGCCCCAGGACCTCACGTGCCACTGTTGTGTGCTACAGGTTTGAGAAAGAATAAAAGCCAAGGATCAGAATGGGGAAAACGCAAGAAAGAGACTTGGTTTATCTAAAAGGGATCAAATTCCAAAAGACAAGTAGAAAGGGAAATGTGGATTCTGTATCTTGTTAAAAGGAAAATAATATTGGGGGTGAGTTCAGAAGCTTCGCAGGCTCTAGGCTCTGGCCTTGACCCACGTCTTAGGTAGAGTTCCCCAGGAGCAGACCTGAGAACTTATGTATGAGTAATTTATTGAGAAATTATGGGCTGGGCATGGTGGCTCACACCTGTAATCTCAGTACTTTGGGAGGCCGAGGCGAGCGGATCACTTGAGGCCAGGAGTCCAGACCAGCCTGGCCAACATGGTGAAACCCCATCCCTACTAAAAATACAAAAATTAGCCAGGCATGGTGGTGTGTGCCTGTGAGCCCAGCTACTTGGGAGGCTGAGGCAGGAGAATCTCTTGAACCCAGGAGGTGGAGGTTGCAGTGAGCCGAGATTGGGCCACCACACTCCAGCCTGGGCAACAGAGTAAGACTCCATCTCAAAAAAAGAAAAAAAAAAAGAGAAATTACTCCTGGGGATACCCATAAGGGAGTGGGAGGCTGGGCAGGGAAGTAGGGGAAGAGAAGCAAGAAGCCAACACAGGTGCAGGTCCAGCAGGGGCAGCATTCAGCCTGGGCCCTGCCTCAGAATTTGCAACCCGAGGCCAATGATCCAAACTTCTATGTTCCCCACCCCACAGTCATGGGTTAAGGGCTTTTGAGGGTGAGGAGAGGGCCAGAAGCAGACCTTCCAGCTCTTGTGTGAGAGGCCAAAGTGGCTTCAGTAGCCAGAAGACAAGCCTCCAAAGAGGAAGTGCAGAAGCAGGCAACTGAAGTCACACCCACACAGGTAGCAGGTGTGCAGAGGAAGGGTGGAAAGGGCACCCAGGGGAACATCTGGGAGCCTCGACATTGTCTCAGCCTTATATTGAGGTCAGATCACAGCCATGATCCAGTTCCCCTAACTGGATTCTTGTCTCTGACCTGGCTTTTCTGGCTGCCCAAGCTCTGGGTCTTGGGTTTGGAACTGATCCCTCAGACTCTGACGTGAACATCCCATCCTCCCACCCCCTCAGTTAGGGCCTGAAGGGCTGGTGGTCTGTCCTAGAAGTGCCCTCGCTGAGGCAGAAGCAGGACCGACAGGAGCCCAGCTCCTATTCACACTGCCCTGAGCTTTGGAGCCACACCCTTAATCCTACTGTAGAGACCAGCAAGGAATGTCTGGGTCTGTCTACACAGCAGGTATTGCACATGCTGAATATTCAAATCCTGATTATCTGCCAGGTAGGATTATTCATGCCACTGTTCCCTCCCACTGTCATGTTTACAGAGGTGTTTCATTTATATGTGTGAGTTTATTTATTTTCTGGGTTTATCAGATGAAAAGGTAGAAAACAATATATCAGAGATTTATGGATATGTGATTTTGTTGAATGAAGAAATCCATTTTTATTAAAGAGCATACTTCAGTGATATTCATTCCAGGCTTGTTTACATTGATGATAATGATGATGATAATAATTATTATAACGACGCAGCTAGTGTTTTGTGTACCATGCTCTGTGGTGCATAAGAATTGTGTTGTCATCATTTCTATCATTTCCATTTTGCAGAGGAGGAAATGGAGGCACAGAGAGGTTAGTTAGGTAACTTGATCATAACCACATGGCTACTAAGGCATAGCAAAGAGATTCATACCTAGGCATGTCACCCTTCTGAGTCTGCCTTCTAGTCACATTACTGTCTGATGTTGGCTGCTGCTACAGATATGTGGATAGCCTGAGAAGTTTCATAAAACCAAACCAGCAGAATTATTTCTGCCATGGACTCACTACTGCAGCAAAGTGGAAAGGTGCCCCAGGGACACTTAAGGTTGAGAATAAAGTGGACAGAGCTCTGGCCCTCTAAGTGGCTGTGATCTGACCTGATTATAAGGCCAATGATAGTTGCACGCTCAACCTGAATGGAAATGCAGACCACTGAACAACTGATGAAAACTCCATGAGTAGATAAATGTGGTACTAGCTTAGCTTCAACTCATTTTTTTTTGTTTATGCCGCCAACTTTTTCCAGCATGTGTTTACTTTTTGTTAGCTTCAAAAAGAAATCATGGGAAAAATGTGGGGAATAAAGAGAACTGGGAAGCCCGCTGGGAGTGACTTTGTTGATTCTCTCACACACACATTGGGGGACACATTTAGATAAGAACAATAAGAATGCTCACCTGGACATCCTACACATCAGGTCATGGCACTCAGAACATGTGACCTTCTGGTTATCACGAAAGGGCATGGCGTAGAAATGGATGAAGATGCTACTCTGTAGAAAAAGGGAGGAACCCTTTATGAGGTTCAGGTGTTAGTTTTTAAAGTGATGACCACAGAAAGACAATCTGACTTGTTTGGAAAGGCTTACTTTTAATCTTTCAGAAATAACTACTTTCTACTAAAAAGGGAGACTTGGGGGAAATAAAGAAATAGTTTTCTGTGGGTGATTTATAAAGCCAGCTATTTCTGGGGATTAAGACTGTCCACCTTGATTTGAATTATTTGATTATTTAAAGACTTGAAAGAGCACGAGGCAGTTAATTTGTCGGCTTTCTGGTTGACCTCCATGTCATCATGTCCTTTCCAGATGAGCTCTGGCGAGATTTATCTGGGGCGGCCCCTCAGTTGAGCTCGAGCCTGCAGCAGCGCTTAGCTCCTCTTCCTCCGGACAGGCCCCTCCTTGGGGTCTTTCACAATGGTTGCCTTTGAGTATAGAGATCCTCAGTCATGCAGGCCTCTGTCTAATGTCTCTGAGGAAAATGCTGGAATCCCTCGGAACAGAGCGGAACTGGAGGGGGAGACGTCATTATCCCAGAGCGGACTGTAAATTGTGCTGTTTAGTCTGTAAAGCAATTAGGTCTGGGGAGTGTAATGCGATCCTTTTGCGGCCGTTGTGGCCCCTGTAGGACTGTTGTTTCTCCATGGGCACTGAGTTTTTCAGGCCAGGCGGGTGTCCTGAACTCCCTAACTCCAATGGATGCTCCACAAATAGGTCAGCTTTCTCTTCTCAGTCGAGCTGCTCTGTGTACAAAGGGCCTGCACTTGGTTTTCAAGGACCTGACTTCAAATCTCAGCTTTGCTTCTTTCTTGCCATTTGATCTGAAGCAGACACCAGTCACTCTAGCTCTCCTGAGTGATCCTCAGTTGCATTAAATAGGCCTCCTCACCTCTCTGCCACACAGGTTTAGCAGAATTGTGCAGGGCCTGGCACAGGTGCCATGTGCATTTACTTCAGTTCATCTGGTCCTTGCACAGTGTGGCTGGCGGCCACTGCATTGGCCGCAGCCACGCTCAGAAGGTCTGCCAGCATTTCTATCTGCTGCTTGGGAATCCTGGCTGGCCCTGAGACCTTCTCCATGTTCTCCATGTTTGTCTTTCCCCTCCCTTGTCTGTGGAATTTCAGCTGTGTCCTTACCACCCTGCGTAAAGTAGGTCACCCCTGCTATTCTCTATCACAGCAGTGTGGCTGTTTCCCACATACCACTTAACTATAATTTTAATTTCATTTCTTTATTTCTTTTCTATCTTCCCCACTAGATTGCGGACTTCACGAGAGTGTGACCTTAGTTGCCTTGTCACACTACACCCTAGCACAGTGCTTGGCACACAGTGGTTGCTCGGGGCTCAGGAAATATTTCGTAGGTTGAATGAATGAAAAATGACACATGCCCAATAAGGAAGTCAACAGGTGGATTAGGGCAGATGCCCTCCTCCTTGCTTACATGAGGGCAGAGTCATGTCCCTGGAAGGTCCAACAGGGTGGCTTCTTCCCTGGCTACTCCTGGTACATTCTCACACCCTATATGCCACAGCCTTGGCATCTCTACCCACGGACTTCTTGTATTTGAACAAAAAGCACTCGACTATTTTATTTATGCTACTGTTATTTTGGATCTTTTGCTATATGCAGCCAAAACTTACTTAGCTGGCGCACCAAGGAATTTATGTTCAAAGGCAGTTCCACTGGGCTAGAGGCTGCTTTGGGACAGCAAATAAAATAATAAGGCGCCTGTGTGTGTTTGGTGGCAGGAGGAGGGGGGAGAATTTATCCAGATCTGGGTGTTCAGTGCAGGAAGGAGTCTCTTTTTCCCAGTGAAAGCAGCAGCATTAGGAAGACTCTTGCTTCACTGCACATTAAACCAATTCTCCTGTGCACTGTGTGGACTCCAGTACACATTTGTTTTAAATTATTCCCTAATTGTTTAAGTGTCTGTGGTGTCTTTGCTCTTAACTTAGGGCCTGGAGAGTAAAAGGAGGGACTATCACTGTCCCCACCCCTACACGCCCGATGGGGACCCTCCTGGAGGTTCCCCTTACTAGGCTTGATGAGATGCTGGTTGGCTAGAAAGCCAAGACTGTAGGGCGTGAGAAATGGAATGACCACCGAGCTTCCCATCAAATCCTCCAAATTCCAAGTCCAAACTTGGCGTTGTGTTGGGAAATCTGACTGTTTTGCTTTTGTGGCAATGCTAACATATACCTCATTAGTCAGTTTGTCTTAAAATCCACCCACTCTTCAAAAGGCCAGGGCTTAAAATAGTTTAGTTGCATGTGTGGGAGCTATTGCCAGAGCTTTACTAAACACTAAAAACCCCTTTCAGGTCTTTGCTGGACCCACTTCTGGTGCAAAAAGCTGCAAGGACTTGGCTGATGCTCTCTCTGCAGGGATTATAGGTGAGCTCTCATGGCTGCAGGGAGGGAGGGACACACATCAAATGGCTGTTCAGAGTCAACACACAGTCTTAGACTTCAGAGATGGGAGAGGCCCAGGAAATCATGGAGATCAGCCCTATTGTTTTACACCTGAGATAACAGAGGCCCAGAGATGGTACATGACTTGTCCCAGGTCTCATAGATTGAAATGGCAGAGCGGTCACTTAAATACATCCTAGGTTCGCTCCTCTCCTGCTGTACCTCAAGTCAGAGGCATATAGAGTCCAACTTCCATATTGAATCGACAGTCCTCTCACGAGCTAAAGCACAATCTCTTCCTATCCAAATCCAGTGACATCTGTATTTTGGTCATCTGTAAGAAAAGCGAATCATTTGTTGAGTCCCTACTTTGTGCCTTGGCTCTTTCTTACATATGTAACTCATTTGATCTTTTCTTTTCTTTTCCTTTTTTTATTGAGATGGAGTCTCGCTCTGTTGCCCAGGCTGGAGTGCAGTGGCATGATCTAGGCTCACTGCAACCTCTGCCTCCCTGGTTCAAGTGATTCTCTTGCCTCAGCCTCCCAAGTAGGTAGGATTACAGGTACCCACCACCATGTCTGGCTAATTTTTTGTATTTTTAGTAGAGATGAGGTTTCACCATGTTGGCCAGGCTGGTCTCAAACTCCTGACCTCAAGTGATCCACCCACCTCAGCCTCCCAAAGTGCTAGGATTACAGGTGTGAGCCACCATGCCTGGCTGACTCGTTCGATATTTACACCAATCTTATAAGGTCGGTATAACTGTTAGATAACTATTACACCTATTAGTGGTTATAATTAATAAATAAATTTTATTATCCCCTCTTGGAGAGGTTAAGTTATAAGTGACTTGCCCAACTAACACATCTTAAAAAGGATGGGACTTACATTTCAGTCTAGGTATTATTGCAGTCTGACTTTAGAATTCCTAGTCTTAATCACTGTATTATACAGCCTTGTAGACTTTTCACCTTTCTGTTCCAGGAACTTAGTACTGCTCACCAAACATCAATAGACCATGTCTAGCTAGGTGCAGTGATTCAAACCTGTAATCTCAGCACTTAGGGAGGTCAAGGTGGATGAATCACATGAGCTCAGGAGACTAGCCTGGGCAATATGGCAAAACCCTGTCTCTACAAAATTAACCAGAACTTTGCTTTTTATTGCTAAATAGTGTTCTATTATATGGATATACCATGTCTTATTTGTTCCTTCACCAGTTGATGGACCCTTAGATTATTTTCAGTTTTTGGCTATTATGAACAGTGCTCTAAGGAACATTCACATACATATTTTTGAGCGGATATCTCTTTTGATTCCTCTTGGGTTTGTTCCTAGAAGAGGAATTTCTGGGTTAAATGATAAGTTTGTATTTAAGATTTTAAGAAACATCCAAACTGTTTTTATATTTTCATTAGCAATGTATGAAGGTTCCAGTTTCTCCATATCCTTACCAACACTTACTATTGTCTGTCTTTTTATTGCAGTCATTCTAGTGGGTGTGTAGAAGTATCTTACTGTGGTTTTAGTTTGCATTTCCCTGATGATGATGTTGAGGATCTCGTCATATACTTATTAGCCATTTGTGTAACATTTCTGGTGAAATGTCTATTCAAATCTTTTACCCATTTTTAAATTGGGTAAAATTTAATTGTCTTCTTATTTGTCTTCTTATTGAGTTGTAAGAGTTCTTTTTATTTTCTGGATACAAGTCTTTTATCAGATAAATAATTTGAAAATATTTTATCCATATATGGCTTGCCTTTTTATTTTTATTGTCTTTCCATTTTCAGTGTCTCATGAAATGGAAAAATTTTAAATTTTGATGAAGTCTAGTTTATTTTTTCTTTTATGAATTGTGCTTTTAGTGTCACATCTAAGAATTCTTTGCTAAGTCCAAGGTCACAAAGATTTTTCTCCTGTTTTTATCCTAAGAAGTTTTATAGTTTTAGTTCTTTCATTTAAGACTATGATCTAATTTTTTATGTGGGTTTCCAATAGTTTCAGAACTCTTTGTTGAAAAACTATCATTTTCCAACGGAACTGTCAAAAATCAATTATACAGAAATGTAAAGTTTTATTTCTAAACTTTTAATTCTATTCCAGTGATCTATAATATAGATCATGTGTAGATTCTATATGCCCATTCTTATATGAAAAACACCACAGTCTTGATTATTGTGGCTTTATAGTAAGTTATCAAATCTTCCAAGTTTGTCCCTTATTTTCAAATTCATTTTCCTTATTCTATATCATTTGCATTTCTACATAAATTTTCAATAAGTTTGCTAATTCTTTCTTTGCCAAAACACAAAAACAACCAAAAAACCCTAGTGAGATTTTTATAGGATGTGCACTGAGTCTATAGATCAATCTGGGGAGAAATGGCATTGTAACAATATTGAGTGTTTTAATCCATGAACATTTAGAAGTGCATGTTTAATTTCCAAATAATTGAAGATTTCCCAAATTTCCTTTTGTTGTTGTTTTATAATTTAATTACTTTGTGGTCAGTTTATGATTCAAATCCTTTAAAATTTATTGAGACTTGTTTTATGACCTAGTACATGGTTTTTCTCCTGAAGAATGTTCCAGGTGTGCTAGACTAGAAATAGTATTAGAGACAAAGATGTTTCATAATGATAAAATAATCATCCAATGGCTACAGAATACATATGATTTTCAAGCACATCTGAAACATTCTTTAGGAAATACCATATACTAGGCCACACACACACACACACACACACCCATCAATCTGTTTGTGCTACTATAACAGAAAACAGTCACACATCACTTAATGATGAGAATATGTTCTGAGAAATGCATCATTGGGTGATTTTGCCATTATGCCAACACCCTAGAGTATACTTATATAAACCTAGGTGGTGTAGCCTACTATACACCTATGCTATGTGGTATAGCCTATTGCTCCTAGGCTACAAACCTGTACAGCATGGTACTGTATTGAATACTGTAGTCAATTGTAATAAAATGTTAACTATTGTGTATCTAAACAAGTCTAAACATTGAAAGGGTACAGTAAAACTATGGTATTATAATTTTATGGGACCACTGTCATATATGCAGTCCATTGCTGACTGAAATGTCATTATGCAGCATGTGACTATTCCTGAGATTAAGTAATTTATAAAGAAGAGAAATTTATTTTCTCATAATTTTGAAGGCTGGGAAGTCCAAGATCAAGGCACCAGAAGGTTTGATTGTCTGAGAACTAAAAGGGAGAAATGCCTTCACATGGCAGAAAGTGAAGGGCAAGCTAGCCAAATGTTGCATACGGTCTCCTTTATAAGGGCCTTAATCCCCTTCATGAGAGAGGATCCCTCATGGACTAATGACCTCTTAAATGTCTTGTCTCTTAATACTATCACTTTGGTAACATCTGAATTTTGGAGGGGATACAGTCAAAACATAGTGTACAGGAGCACACACACACATACACAAAATGTTAGTTGTGTCAACTTGAAGAATTGTTCAAGTCTTCTAAATCCTTGATGATTTATCGTCTAGTACCTTGATCAATTATTGAGAGTCAGGTATTGAATTCAACTTCAATTGTTGAATTCACTATTTCTCCTTTCAATTCTGTCAGTTTTTACTGTATGAATTTTGGGGATTCTGTTAGTTGTTACATCTTCTTGATGTATTGACCATTTTTTAAATTGCGAAATATCCTTCTTTGTCTCTAAAACTATTTTGAGTTTTGAAGTCTATTTTGTTTGATAATAATATAGCCACTTCAGTTCTCTTATGGATATGTTTGCATTATACATCTTTTTCTATTCTTTTGCTTTCAACTTACTTGTGACTTTGAACCTAAGATATGTTTCTCGCAGGTGGCATATAATTGATTCTTGCTTTTAAAATACAGTCTGAAAATGTCTGCCTCGTAATTATTTTTTAGACAGTTTATATTTAATGTACTTATTTTTATGGTTGGATTTACATTTGCCACTCTACTCTTTCTCTCTCACGTCTCCTATTCCTCCATGACTGCTTGCTTTGTGTATTAAATAAAAATTTAAGGGGTACCATTTTGTTTTATGTTCATTTTTAACTATGTTTTGGTGTATTTTGCCTAAATTTTTGAAGAACAGTGTTGCTGGATATAGAATTATTGGTTAACAATATTTTCCTTTCAGCACTTTGAATGTCATTTCTCTGCCTTCTGGCCTCCAATGTTTCAGATGAAAATCAGCCATTAATCATACTGATGCTTCCTGTGCATGATGAATCATTTTTCTTTTGTTTCTTTCAAGATTTTCTCTTTGTCTTTCAAGAGTTTATGATATGTCTAGGTGTAAATTTTTTTGTTAATCCGACTTAGAGTTTGTTGAGCTTCTTGGATCAGTAGATTAAAGATTTTCATCAAACTTTGGAAATTGTATGCCACTATGTCTTCAAATGTTTTCACTATCTCTTTCTATCTGATCTCTCCTGGGATTCCTATTACATATATTTTGGCACAATTTATGTTGTTCCACAGGTCTGGTCTGTGATGGCCCATTTATTTTTCTTTATTTTTTCTTCCTTGTTCTTCAGATTGGTAATTTCTGTTGATCCATCCTCAAGTTCAATGAGTCTGTCTTCTGCCATCTTGAATTTTTTACTGGGACCCTTTAGTAAATTTTATTTTTGCTTGATTTTTCAACTCCATAATTTTTATTAGTTTCTTTTAAAATAATTTCTGTGTCCTAATTTAGAATCTCTACTTGTTGATTATTGTTCCTCTTTGTTTTCATTCTTTAAACATTGCTTTCTTTAGTTCTTTAAACATATTTATAGCAACTGCTATTAAGTCTTTATTTTCTAAACCCAGCATTTGAGGACAATCAAGATAGTTTCTACTAATTTAATTTTTTTTGCATATAAATCACACTTTACTATTTGCGTGTCTTGGAATTCTTTTGTTGAAAACTAGAAATTTTAGATAATCCATTACAACAACTTTGGATTCTGATTTTTCTCCCTGCGAAGGTTGCTGTTTCATTTGCTTGTTTTATAACGTGCCTTGGCTGAATCAGTGAAACCTGCAGCATGTGAACAATGATGTCTCGGCTCAGTTTTGTTTTTAATATTCAAGCTTTTATTTATTCAAGCTTTTATTTGTAAGATTGACTTTCTAAGGGTCATCCTTGTGTCTGCCTACTATAGTGGTCAGCCAATGATTTGACTCAGTCACAAGCTAGAACACCAAAGAGTTCCACTATTCTTACCCAAAGTTTAGCAGTTTTTAAAGTATAAATACTTCTCAGATTGTTATACGCCTTTGATTGATTTCCAGAGTGCTGAAATGGTTGCTTTTGTTAATTATATCTAGATTTATAGTTGCTTTGGGGGTAGGGGATAAGCTTTGTTGATCTCCTTACCTAAGCCGCAGCTAAAAGTTCTTCCTTCCATAGGAAAGTAGTTACTTGACTGGTACACTTGTAAAATGGCTTCATTAGACTCTTTCTCCTGTCTTTGGTGGGTTCTTGAGAGCCTATTCTGTTGGGCCCTTCTAATTGAAACTCCTATGACATTGGCTGTGTATTCTCTTCCTTCAGCTGCTTCTTTCTTACTTGGCTGGGTTTTTCAATGGTCTACTTCACACTAAGTCTCAACATCATGGTCCCATAATTTTTTCAGGTAGTCCTCTTGGAAAAGATCTTGAAAATAGTTTCTGGCTCACTTTCTCTTCATGTGGCCCACATATGGTCCTCAGGAAACATGCATTAATCCTTGTCCTGGCAAGCTCAAGGAGTACCAGCCTTCCCAACAAAGCAACTACTCTTTTTTAATCCACCACCAAATCAATTCACCATCTGTGTCTCTTGTCTTCTAGATTTCCAGGCTGAAGTCCAACACTGTCCATAATTTCGAACTTTAGGGAGCACTTAGTGAGGTCCTTGAGTCATCTCCCTGAAGCTCTCCTCACTGTGGGAATGGGGAAAAAATTCAGTACAGTTCTCTCAAAGAAATCCGCCTCATAACATTCTTTCTCGACCCCCACACTTCCCATTCTTTTTATAAACTCCTTGTAGGAAGGGATTTGGGGAGGCATAAAACCAGTTCCCAAATATTTCCTTTTGAAAATCTGCTTCTTACTCTGAAACATTATTTTAGAATTTCTTATCTATTGTATCTTGTTGCCCCATTAAAACTTCCAGTTTGGCATTCTATTACACTTGTGTTTATTTTTAGAGACTTCTTCTGGTCCCTTTCAGACCAAACACTGTTTCTTAAAGCTATGGGATATTCATAGATATTACGTGAAAAATGGGACCTAGGAAAAATACCTTTGGGGAATAAATACTGTGGTAAGCAAAGGTAGGCAGATCTCTTTTGCTATAGGAATTCTCAAATTCTTCAATATGTTAATATGAATTGCAAAGTTACAAGTAGGGCATATAGACTAAAGATTTTATAAAATTATTTAACTATGAGGAACCCTCCTCTACCTTTTTTGAAAACTGTTTCAAAGGATTAGCATTCTGTAGGAGATATTTTGGAAATATTAGCCTGGAAGGTACCAGTGGAAAGGAGAGGTATATTCTTCATCCAGAAAACTTGCCTAAGGGAGACAACAAGTTATTATCCGTCACCTACTCCTAATCATGGGAATTCTGAAAGTTTCATGTGTTTTTATGTTTTTTCTTTTTTTAAAACTTGATTGTGGCAGAGCTTAATGGCGTAGTCCCTCCACTAGACTATGAATTCCTTGTGGAGAGGAACCCCGTCTTATTCATCTTGCATCTCCAGGGCTTAGGAAAGTGCCTGGCACCTAGCAGGACTGAATGAGCAAAAGTGTTAGTGGAGGGTTTCTTCACTTCTTCTTTTAAAGAAAGTAAGAAAGGTCTCCACACTGGGGTCCCAAACCACAGACGTGCAATAGTCAGACAAGCCTATTGGGTACTGATGAAACCTCCCAGTGCGTGAAAATCTGTGCTTATAAATATTTGGCATACAGAAGAATATGTATACAAATTAAATGTGCAAATGTCCTGTGCTCTTTCCAAGGGCAACCAGGGTGAGTTTTCTTTTTCTTTATATCTGTGAGTGTGATTGTGTACACACAGCTTAAGAGACGAGTTGCTAAGAACTTTCTGAAAGAAATGAATGGGATAAAACAGACTGCCAAGTTACTGAGTGGTAATTAAGAACAGATTCTTAACATCATCACTTTACCATTTTTAAGCTATTTTCCTTTAAAAGACAAAACCACTGAATGATGAAATGTGTCATGCTTCTCCTGATGTCCCTGAGTCTTTGCTCAGTTGCCCACATATCTATATGCCAGTCCAAAGTCACACATCCTGAACATTGTAAGCAGTCTCGAACTGTTTTTCAATGGAGAAAAATGTGTATGTGTCTGTGTGTGTGTCTGTGTGTGTGTGTGAGACCCATCTTCACCCCCAATATAGATCACCTGGGGAAACTTATTTCTTTTAAATATTCCAAAATACAATTTTACCCTGAAGCTAACTGGAGTACTTGGCCCTGAGCTTTATTTTTCAAAGGATTTTGAGCTACTGAAAACGGGGTATAATGGAAGTTTTGTATGTGATCAGGACAGTGCAAGTACCCCGGCTCCAGAAATAACAAAAATGGTGGTGGCTACTAGCAGGAATGGCCTTTGCAGACTGGGGACCTTGGGCTCTGATCACAGATTGTCCGGCAGGAGGATGGCCAGAAAAGAATTCCACCCCATTTCCCACCCACTTTGGCACTCTACTCACTGTGCGATAGTCCCTCCCAATTTGGCCAGGTGTGGTGCAGTGGGTCCCAGTTGCCTGGCTGGCCATTGAGGGAAGCCACATACCAGATTAGACATACGCATGGCCTGCCTCTCTGCGGGGGTGGAGGGTTGCCGCCACTATGTCCTGGAATTGTGTGTCTTGTGGTTAAACACTTGGGGTTTTGACGTAGGAAAGGCAGCAGAGCCGACCCTCAAAGCTGCTGCAAACAACCTGAGAAGGCTTCTCAAAAATGCAATCCTGCTCCTTGGGAGGAGATGGCCTTTATGGGGGCAATTTTGTGATTGCTGCCTATTTGCTGTGGTCATGTCTGAGCCAGGGGAGATTTCTTAACTTTAGGCAAAGAGGTTTGCAGAGAGCGGGACGCCAGAAACCTGTACATTAACGCTGAGTACATTCTTAAAATTAACTAACAGAGGAGCTGTGTGTGTTGGGTGGAGGGAGTGGGTATAGAGGTAGGAAAGAGGGCAAAGAGACGAAAAGGCGTATAAGAACAGTGGTCATCTGTAAGCTACAAATATTCTGCAATTTACTCTTGTACCACGAGATTGATCCTTCTATTAGTCTGAATTTTGCAGAGAAGTGAAATGATGTTGTTACTTACAAGAGCCAGAGCTGGAATTAGAAACCAGGTTTTTCTCATGCCGTATTCTGGGGTCATTTCTACCACATGACGATGAGGACCTAAAATATCTTCAAGTTGTTGGGACATGCAGTTCATGTCCTATTGATAAGTACTTACTTTCAGGAAGAAATTGTGGCAGCCATGGGCTTTTACTCTCTTTAGCTGTATCCTTGGAAGTGAGATAGATAACACAAGTCCAGGAGTCCTGTCCTGAACAATGGAGATTGTACTCCTTACTAGAAGTGACAGAAGCAGGATAGGCCCCAGGATCAGGCTCATGATCAAAATACCTGATGTGTGATGTGTCTGTGCTGAATGGGGTCCAGTTCAGGACGAGTTGCCTGCTAGGCATTAACAGCACACCTGATAACAAAGTTTGACACCTCCATGAACAGAGTCTAAGAGCCAGCAGATTGATACTGACCACATCTGTGGTGGGATGAAAAAGACTTTGAAATTTTGAGGCATCCTTTTCCTTCCGAGTTTCAGGAGAACTTATTGAGGTAGAGACTTTCAATTTATTTTGCTTCATTTGACTTTTACAACAATCCTTTAGGGTGGAATAATCTTCATCTCATGTTGTTGTTGAAGAACACTGTTAGGATTCTCCTATTAATAGATGCAGAGAAACAACCAACAGGATTTAGTATATGAATATTGAGAGAGAGAGAGACTGATTTTAAAGAATTGGCTTACATAATTATGGAGGCCTGGTAGTCTAAAATCTGCAGGGTAGACCAGCAGGCTGGAGACCCAGGGAAGCGTTGCAGTTGGAGTCCTGAGGCAGTCTGCTGGCACAGTTCCCTCTTGGGGGGTAGGGGTCAGTCTTTGTTCTACTAAGAATTTCAGTTGATTGCATGAGGCCTGCCTACATTATGGAGGGTAATCAGCTTTACTCGAAGTCCACCAATTTAAATATTAATCTCATCCAAAACCACCTTCACAGAAGTATCCAGAATAATGCTTAATCAAATATCTGGGCGCTGTGGCACGGCCAAGTTGACACATGAAGTTAATCACCATGAAAACTAAGCTTGAGAAAGTTTCCTGCCATGCTGAGGTCACGCAGCAAGGAGAGGCAGGGCTGGGGATTTAACCAAGGTCTTTGGTTCAAACACTTGCTATAGTCCACAACAGTAAATCAGAGAAAGGTATACGTTATTTGTGGAGAGTCACATATTGATGAGATGACATATTCATGGGACCTTCATTCATTCTTCAGAAAGTCTTTACTGAGTGCTATTGTGGTTCATGTAGTAACAGACTAGGAGCTCTACCCCTGGAGAGTGAGCAAGTGACTTTTGTGAGGCCTGCTTCTCACCATGATAGGCTGGGCCTTGGAAGCATATAGTGAGCTTTGGAAGCCAGGCCAACCATAATGTGCTATTTGAGAATCCTTCATCAAGCAGGTACAATTTTCCAGATGAGTAGTGTGCTACAGAGGGCCTCACTGTATGTTCCGGGAACATTCCTAGAATATGCAGGTGAAGAAGGATGAAACCCCTTTCTTGGCGATCTTGTGAATACGAGAGACTCCTACATTAGGGCACTGTGAGTGACAGAGCTGGGGGTGGGGAGTGAATCAGATGATCTTCGAGCCCTACTACTTCATGGACTTTTCAGGGCTCAGCAACCTCAAAAACAGCTCCTCAGCACTGAGATCCACATATTTTATGAATTTCACTTGCTCCTCATCCCAATAGAACCTAATTAAGAATGCTTGGGGGCAGGCGCAATGGCTCACACCTGTAATCCCAGAGCTTCGGCCTCTCGAGAATTGCTTGAGACCAGGAATTTGAGATTAGCTTGGGAAACAGCAAGACTCCATCACTAAAAAAGAAAAAAGAAAGAAAGAAAAAAAAAAGATTAGCAAGGCCTAGTGGCATGCACCTGTAGTCCTAGCTACTAGGAAGGCTGAGGTGGGAAAATCCCTTGAGCTCAGGAGTTTGAGGCTGTAGTACGCTATCATCACGCCACTGTACTCCAGCCTGGGTGACAGAGAGACACACTGCCTCCAAAACACTTGGGCAAGGATGGAGAGACTCCCCTCTCCCAGACCTAGAATGCTGGCTACTTAGCCTCACTTCCCCTGTTTCTGTCCTTGTCATGTCCCCAACCTGCCAGCTCTGAGTCTCTGGCCCTATCTTTTTTTGTGTTTTTATTTATTTATTTATTTATTTATTTATTTATTTGAGATGGAGTCTCCCTCTGTCACCCAGGCTGGAGTGCAGGGGTGTGATCTCAGCTTACTGCAACCTCTGCCTCCTGGGCTCAAGTGATTCTCCTGCCTCAGCCTCCCCAGCAGCTGGGATTATAGGCACGGGCTACCATGCCTGGCTAATTTTGTATTAATATTATTATTTTTTAGTAGAGATGGGGTTTCATCATGTCGGCTAGGCTGGTCTTGAGCTCCTGACCTCAAGTGATGTGCCCACCTCTGCCTTCCAAAGTGCTGGGATTACAGGAGTGAGCCACCTTGCCCGGCCTGGTTTGTTTTTGAGACAGGGTCTCACTCTGTCACCCTGGCTGGAGTGCAGTGGCATGACCACGGCTCACTGCAGTCTCTGTCTGGCCCTATCTCTAATTCTCTGACTCTCTCTTTTATCCAATCTCATCTTTAATTTTATCCTTTCTCTCACTTTGCCTGAAATGAAGTTACCCAGTATCAATTTCATAGACAGGTTCTCACAGACACTGCTCACACCTGTAATCCTAGCACTTTGGGAGGCCGAGGCAGGCAGATCACCAGGTCAAGAGATCAAGACCATCCTGGCCAACATGGTGAAACCCTGTCTCCACTAAAAGTACAAATATTAGCTGTGCATGTTGGCGCATGCCTGTAGTCCCAGCTACTCGGGAGGCTGAGGCAGGATAATCGCTTGAACCTGGGAGGTGGAGGTTGCAGTGAGCTGAGATGGTGCCACTGCACTGCAGCCTGGTGACAGAGTGAGACTGTCTTGAAAAACAAAAACAACAAAAAAAGAAAATCTAAAAAAGAATTACGCTAAAGTGCAAGGCATCATGCAAAAATTATATCTGTAAGCCAATGCTCAGTAATTATCCAGTATTATATTTAGGTGGATTGATAAAAGTATTGTTGGTAAGATTATATTTGGCTATAAAGAATAGAAAACTCAATTATAATAACTTAAACACATAGGGGTTTATTTTTCTCACCTAACAAAACATCAGAGGAAGGTATAGCCACTTAAGGATGGTATCTAGGGCCTTGGTTTCTTTTAGCTTCCCGCCCTACCGCCCTTAAGAGAGTAGCTTTTGTTCTCAAGGTAGCAAGATGGATGCTGCATCTCCAGGCATCATCTAAATGCTCCAGGAGAGAAGAAATGGGGAAGGAGGATTAGGGAATGTCAAGGGGAATGTTATATGAATGTGACCTTCTCTTAAAGAGAGTTTGTGGAAGGCATCCTCTGTCTTCTGCATTACAATCTCACTAGTCAGAACTGGGTCTCATAGCAATCGTGAACTACCAGGGAGTCTAGGATGGTGAATATTGTAGATTTCTAGCTTCTTTAGTTGAGAAAGGCAAGGGAGAAGGGGTTTGTCAATGGCTTCTGGAAACTTATTTGCAGGGTCTGCTGAAGAACAGAGCTCACCTTGCCAGTGGAGCCTTGATATGAGAGAGGGGATGGAAGGAGGTAAAAGTGGGGTATGATGCCGGGGAGAGCAATCCCACAGTGAACAAACAGCAGCTCCCTGCTGCAGGGCCCTCCGTGGCTTGGGTCAAAACAGTATGACTGTCTGCTACTGAGAGGCCCAACCCCAAGACTTGGCTCCTTCTGGCAATCAGCTCTAACCAGCTGCTGCCAAAGAGGTAAACACATTCCAAGTCCTTGAGTCCCTGCTGCACTGTAACTGTGGTTAAAACACGCCCCCGCCTTGACCGGTTTGGGCTAATGGACAGTTCACTATAGTTGTGTTTTAATGATGATTTGCAGTTACCCGTGCCCTCTCCCATTCATGGCAAGATGAACAGCTAAACTCTTATGTTGTCTAACCGTATAAGTATTTTGCATCTCACGTGTATCATTTTAAGTTCATTTCATTCTCAATCCTTGGGAACCATGAAGGATAATGTATTACATTCTCTCTCTCTCTCTTTTTTTTTCCCCTCTGGAAGATCATGCATTACATTCTCTTTTTTTCTCTGGAAGGGTGGCCCTGAAACCAAGCCATTTCCCTAAGTCTCTTTGGCTAGGTGGAGAAACAGACAACCGCTAACCCAGAACAACCACTGAACACCCGGAAAACTCTATACAGGTCATCACCCAGTGGGGGCACCATTTGCTTACAGAGGGAGCTGGGGGAACTAGGAAACCGAGAAGATCAAATACTCCCTGTGAGGGTGTTGCCAATCCCAGAGAGGACAATTGCTCTTAACCAAAGCAATCTCTAGTTCAGTCAAGGAGACAGACCACAATCACATTAAAAAAAAAAAAAAAAAAAAAGCAAATTTTAAAAGTATGAATAAGAACTATTGTAAACTGCTCAAACTATGCATACAAGCAATGAAGTAAGATGAATTGACTGGCACTGAGTAGGAAAAGCTATACAGGGGCAGGGAGTGTGGAACATAATTTAATAAAAATAAACTTAAAAAATATATATACACTCCCAAAAAAGAAATGGAAAAGTTGTTAGGGCGTGGAGCAGGGCTCCTAATTAGCTGTTCTGTTGTGCCTGATTTCCCTCCCATCCTGCCCAGCACCCCTCTGGGACACATTGTCCAGTGCAGGGACACTTTGGGGAGGGACAGGGGATTCCCTGGCACCGGGACCTCCACCTCCGAGCCGGCCTCAGACCAGACCTTTTGCCCGTGGCCCAGAGGAGGAGCGGAGGAGAAACCCACTGCCCAGGTGGCCACTTTGCCCGCTTGACCCTTCCATGTTTCCAAAACAGGGGGGGCCCTGAGAAGGCTCCCTGCCAAAGTGGGGAACAGCTACCCTCATTGTGCGCCTCGCCCTGCCGGCGGCGCCCTCCCCCCGCCTCCGTTCGGTCTGAAAGTGTGAAAATTACAAATCCCAAGAAACTGCAATCAGAACTCTACCTAGGGAAATTTCAGAGTATCCTTGCCATAAATATCCCGCTCCAAGACGCCTGACGTCAGAGCGGGGCGGGCGGACGGGCGCGAGGCCGGGCCTGGAGGGGCGGCAGCCGCGGCTTCTCGGGGATAGCGCGGAGCACACGGGAGCGAGCGGAGCGCGGGCGGCGGCGTCGGACCTCGGGCTGCGGGAGCGCGGGCGCCCTGGGGTCCTCGGAGTAAGTGCGACGGGCCCTGGCGCTCCCCGTCTTGGGGCTGGGGCCGCGGGGAGCCCTCTCCGCAGGGCTCCCACACTTCTCTCGCCTCTGCTTTCTTTAGCATGCCCCGCGGGGCTTGGGGAGGCAGCGGCTCCGCAGGCTGGCGGTTTTGTTTCTCCAAAGTGTTTGCAGGAGCCGCCGACCCGGAGTGGGCTCCCAGGGCCTGTGTGTGTTTGTTTGGGTGTGTGAGTTGTGTGTTTGTGTAATGGGTGTGATTGCGTGTGTCTGTAGTGGCACATCTGGACATAGGAAATGTCTTTGGAAAACTTTTTTAAAAATTTTTTTGAGGCTTTGAAACCTGACTCCTGGTTGTCACAAGTGGACAAACACAGAAGATACCCCCGCAAAACTGACAACATTTTGGTGGTGGCTTTTCCGGGTTCGGACTGAACCTTCACTTGGCTGGGCTGAAGTCTTCACAGGCCCCCAGCTCCCATTTGCAGGCCTGGCCTCTGGCTAGCGGGCAGGGCAGCCGTGAGGTTCTTGTTCTCAGTGGCAGTGGGACCCGGGGCGGGGGAAGGAGCATCTCAGGAAAGGGGTCCCCGGACTCTGGGGTTCTCAGCACCTGCGGTCGCAAACCAACCTCATGCCCTGACCTTACCAGGCGTCGGGACTCTGACTTAACCAGGGAAGGAGGGACTTGGTCTGGCGGCAGGTAATTTTGTGAAGAGGATGAGAAGGAAGAGGGGAGGTGGTGGTGATGGCTAGGACGCTGTGGCCCTGTGTCCAGCCGTAGCTTGGGAGTGGGATGGATGTTTTTGCCACATGGCCACGGTGAGGTACGTGCCAGGTTCTCTGGGAGTGCCGCGTGTGGTGCCCCAAACAAGATGCAAGCTCCTAACATAAAGAGACGTGTCTGAGCTGTGGGGTGGAGGAAGGGGGGCGGTGGGGGAGAGGGAGAGAGATTTTTATCAAAATTGAACACAGATTGCTGAGGTCTGGGCTTGATTTAACTCTTCTCTCTCTGCCTCGGCCATTTCTCCACAGTTTTGGAGTAGATTTGGAACGTTTGTCGGAGGGTTAGAGGAAAATCACACCTCTCCAGAAAAGAGTCCCCATAGGTTTTCCTTGATACCCACGTGGGAATGAAGGCAGCTTCCCATCTTTAAAAAGTTCAAAGTCTTGTGTTTTCCCCCTTCTGAGTTTGGTGTCAGTTTCCTGAGTTTCTTTGCAAAGCCAACTGAAGCGGGGGATGGATTTTCCCTAGGGCCTGGGGCGGAAAGTGTGCTCCACCGAGAGTAGGGGGAAAAAGCAGCAGTGGGGCCGTATGGATCCATCAGCCCTGAGTAGCACAGTGCCAGGCACTGCCTGTCAGTAGCTGGGTTCCACAAACGAGTGACCACAGACAGCCTGAATTTTCAGCTTTGCTCTAGCCAGTCTCTGGTTTTGTATTTTGCAATAGAGCCAACCTACAATGTTTGGGTGGGAGGAAGATTACTGGACTCTCCCTATGTCCTAGAAAAATGAGAGAATGAAGGGACAGGGAGGAAATCTGGATGTAAAAACAGACTCACAGGAAGTTAAAATTCAGGAAGGATTTTAGAAATTATATAAATTGACCCCCAGGGAAGCTCCATAAAAGAAGGAGCAGGCAGCAATGTCAGAAACACTCATTTAACTTCAGGAGTACGTCGTCAACTGAAGTGTAATGAAGAAGGAGGAAATCATCCCATAAGCAATGTAAACAAGGGTGCATGTAAACAGGGGTCACTGGTCCCCATGAGATGCACATGCCTGCGTGTATTTACACGTACATGACTGTGGTGATGGCCATGGCCTTAGGCATTGGAGGATAAATGGTCTATTTCTTCATCTGTGCTGGGAACTCCATCTAACCCCCATTTCTTTATGCAAACAACTGTGCTATTATTGTCTTGCTCCCTGGTAGTTGCGAACTCTGGCTCCTAACTCCCAGCTGAGTTTTCAGAGCTTTTCCTCCAGCGCCTTGGATGCTGAGGGAATACTCGTGCCCCCATCAGGACAAAAAGAGGAGAGAACATTCTCCTGGGCATTAGAACTTAGAGAGTCAGGAGCTCAAGAAGGTGGAGGCTGTGCAGGCAGGTTCAGTAGGAAGGCCTGTGAATGATTTTGCTTTCGGTGAGCGTGGGGAAGTTGAAATACTACTGCTTGCTGTGAGAACATGTTCTCTCCCCAGTCTTCTTTCCCAACTGTCTCCGAAGTTTTTGATGCAAAACAGGTTAAACTCCCCATTACTAAATAGCCCTGGATCCAGGTGTAAAGAATGAAGATAAAGGGTAAGTACAGGCAGTAGAGAAGGCATAGAGATAATGAAAGATGAGGCTTTCTTCTTGATTTTAGAGGAGCCAATGGAGGTAGCAAGTTTAAATGTTCTCATTCATTTCCATTATTTAAACATAGAAGACTAAATACCCAGGGAGAGAAGGGACCCCTTGGAGCAGGATTCCCAGAAATACTCTTATTCTAGCACACGGTTCCTGAGGGAGAGGTGAGGGGCAAGAAATGGGCTTTCAACTCTTTCTACATGTGGGGTTTCTGGGAGTGCTGCCTGTGGGATCAGTGGAGTCCTGATCCTTCTGGGCTTATACTAGGAGACATTTCACCATGGCCGGGATGAATTCCCAGGCCATGGACGCCTAGGCTGACATCGAAGCCTGCTCATGGCTCATTCTATCAGTTCAATCTTCTGGCCAGCTCTTTGGTCATCTTTGAGATTAGATTAATTAGATGGGATGCATTCCAAGACATCCTTAAAGGTCCAGAGGGCAAACACAGCTGGCAGAAAGAACAAGTTGAAGAATGTCCTTGGCTTTGATAGCAGATGACCTTCTAGATCTCAACAGCCAGAGACACTGTGTCGAAGATCCTGTTTCATTCAGCCCTGGACTTCAGAGGCAGCCCGACACAATGGAAAGAGTGCAGATTTCTGATCAGCTGCCTGGAGAGAGAGAACTGTGACTTATATACGAATTAGTAACCTGGGCTACATGACTTATTCCTCCTGAGCTTCAGCTTCCTCATCTGTAAAATAAGGATAGTATTTCCCTTCCCAGGTTATGAAAACAACATTTATGCATAAGAACTAAGAACAGAGCTCAGAATGTTGTAAGACCCTTAATAAAGGTAGGGCTATATTTTTATTTTTCAGTTTTTCAGCCGTCAGGAGCAAGTATTGCTCAGAAAGAACCTCTCCCCAAATCTAGCTACATATTTTCCATGATTGAAGGCCAGTGGGTGGAGTTTCTAGGGCTCTGGACACCCTTACTTCCTTCCTCTAGAAAAGGTGACCAGTGAAGATTTTCCATGAGCATCCCTAGTCCATTATCCTGATTGGTGGGAGGAGAAACCAGGCATCCTGGATGTCTGGCCTAGAAATCCCTCTTGTGTTTGTGCTCTCTAGGGAGGGAGAAGGACAGAAGAGCAGGTTGTATAAGTATGATGGGGAGGGGAAAGGTAGGGAGGTGGGGGCAGGGGAGGAGGGTCAAGGACCAATTGAGTCTTGAAGGACAAGCCTGAAGTCGGAGAATGCGGCTAGGCAGCCACTTCTTGTCAAGGGTGCCCAGGTCAGAGTAATGGGAGAATCTGATGGGTTGTAAAGAATGAAAGCTTTAGCCATCGCAAACATCTCCAGTGGGTACGAGGCGGGAGGCTGCCCCCTGAACCCTGACTGACACATTATCCAAGGGAGTGACTACTCCAAAGGAACAAAGGAGCATCTGATGTTAGAGAGCAGCTGCAGGTCCTCTTGGCCCATCCCAAAGCTTCTAAGTTATCCTTCAAGTTGACATTTAAGACTTTGAAGATCACATTTGTTTTTGTTTTGTTCAAGCTCCCTCTTTAACCATGGCCTGGGATGACTTTTAAGCTTTTAAGAGGCTCAACCAGTGGCCAACTTCTCTTGAGATGGCCCAGAGCGGGGGGTCAGTGAATTCCTCACTCCTGGCAGCATCTATTTCTCCAGCTCTCTCCACATTTTTTGGTTTGTTTTTTGTTTCATTATGAGGTTCTAAAACTGCACAGTCAAGATGCTGTGGGGGGAGGAAGTGCCTGTTTTTGGAACCTGTGCCGCATTATGCTAGCGCTGGCCAAGGCTTATCAGACTATGGTTATTAACAGGTGTCGTGGGTTTCTTTCTGGGTTCCCCCTCCAAAAAAAAAAAAAAAAAAAAAAAGGGACCTGGAAAAAAATAAACTTTAGGCAGTTTGGTGTCTCTTTCAATCCTGGCCAAAGAGGAGGTGACTTACTTGTAGTACGTCCTATGGTTCCAAGGAAGAGCTTTAGAATCAAGCAGGCAGAGGTTTGAGTTCTGGCACCACCAGGTCACAAGCTTGCTAACCTCTCTGACTCTTCTTTATCTGTTAAATGAGAACAACTACTATTCTCATTTCACAGAATTGTTCTGAAGATGAAATGGAATGATATGTGGGAAGAAGCTAGCAGATTGCTCAGTAAAATGTTAATGCCATTCCCCCTCTCCAGTTTTAAGTTCATGAAAGTAAATGGGTTCAGACATTTGTCCACAAGTCAAAGTAAATAAGCCACTTATTCAAGGATTAACAACTGTGCTCAGAGGTCAGATATCTCAGCCTGGAGATGGAGACCCTTTATACAAAAGTGGGGCACAGAACAGTGCTCCCCATGCCAAGCAAATGGCAGCCCCATGTGACCCTCGATTGGAATAAAGGAAAGGCCACCAGTTCACTCACCCATGAATTTGGGCTATTTAGTGAGCTCTCCATAGAGCTTGTTTAAAAAATCTCAAACACTGTCCTGAGAATCAAGGTCAAAATTGAGGACAGAAATCATTGAGGCAGTTCCTAACATTAAAATCTAATAATGATGTGACAATGACAGCAGTACTTTATATAACATTGTACCATTTGACAAGTACATTGTCTCATTTAAACATCATTGACAATCGTATGAGATTGGTATTAACCACATTTCACAGCCCAAATTTTGAGGACTTAAAAAAACTTACCATATTTCACACATTAAGTAAGCGGAATAAACAGAAAACAAACTGTTCCCCAAGCATTGGGTCTCAACCCTGGCTGCACATTAGAACCACCTGGGGGAGCTTGTAAAAGTATCAATACTTGGGTCCCACCCCAGACCAATTTAATTAGACTCCCTGGGAGTGGAACCTAGGCGTCCATAGTTCTGTAAGCTTCCCAGGTGATCTGAAGTCTAAGTTGAGAATCCCTGGTCTAAGAGAAGAGTGTAAAGCACCAAAATTAGGACCCAGGGTACCAGGTATGGGAAAAAGAAACAGCCAAGACTTTGCTAGGATTTAAGCCCATTGAGGGTGCGGACTTCGTATACTTCTCCCTGTATCCCTGGAGCCTAGGACAGTGCCAGCTACAAGGTAGGTGCTCAATAAACATTGAGTAGATGAAAAAATGAACAAAATACTGGAGATTAGAAGTTGTCAATTTCAGCAGTGAAATCCAGCTTGTCAGCTTGTTTTTTATAAAGTTTTATTGGAACACAGCCATGTCTGTTCATTTGTACTTTGCCTATGGCTGCTTTCATGCTGCAACGGCAGAGTCGAGTAGATGTGACAGACTGTGTGGCCTACAAAGCTGAAAACATTTACCATCTAGCATTTTACAGGAAAGGTTTGCTGGCTCCTGCTCTGGATCCCAGACATGAACAGAGCAAGTATAGTAGCTTAGGGAAGGTCATTACTGCATGATCATTAAGAATATGGGTTCTAGAATCAGATCAACCTATGTATGATTCCTGGAACACTTACCTGTTAAAAGAGCTTGCGAAGTATTTCACCTCTCTGATTCTCAGTTTTCTCATCTGAAAAGTGGGGATGATGATAAAATGATACCTCCCTCATAGGATGACTGTGAGGGTTGTCAGCCCCTGGCCGAGAGTAACATTAGCTGTAGCTATGGTGGTTTCTGTAGTTACTAGCAGTCAGCCACATAGAGGACTAACTAGACAAAAGTCAAAATCTAAATCCAATATCACAAGGTAGATCAAGGGACAAGGTAGGAAAACATAAGCAGTCAGTAAGCTTGTGTGAAGAAAGATTAATGTGAGGTTTCTGAGTTAAAAGGTGTCCTTTTAAGGCAACACAGATCAGGCCACAGGAGGTGTGTGAGGTGCTTTTGTATGACCAATTGCTGTGTCGACCAGCAATCCCCATCAGTCCTCAAGGGTTAACTTAAGTTTTATTGCATCAAATCTAGTCTCAAGAATGGTGCACCTGTATACATAGTTCTTTTTACCTGGAAGTCCTTACCTCAGTCCTGGTCTTCCTGATCTACTCAGCTTCCAAGGCCTGCTCAGGTGTCCCTTTTTTTCCTCAAATTCCCACTGCAAGGCTCATTCCAACCCCCTTTTCCTCTTTATTCCCATGAACCTGGCACACAACTCTGTCATCACATTGAACACATTGCATTACCGTCGAGGAAGGACCAAGTCTCCTTCATGCTTTCTACGTGTTTGCAGCTCATAAAAGTCAAATTGCATTGTAGAATCAATGTCTAGAAGCCAAACCATGTCAATCAGGCCTTTAATCCAAGGCAATCATGTCTGAGTTTGAGGAATGAGTAGGACTTGCCCAGGTGTGATGGGCTTGCAAGAGCTAATCTCCATAACCAGAGGGATAGGAGCTACCCAGTTTATACACTATGTGGATGCTTTGTGTCCTCATCTCCCCACTCTTTGGTGGCTCCTGCCCTCCAGAACACTTCTAGGGGGTAGCCAGGGACAGGGAAAGATGGAAGAAACTTAAAACCAACTCTTTGATTTCTTGTCAGCAGATGCGGTGAAAAGTCAGGTTTTGGCTTCTTTGGGCTTTTCATGGATATGTGCCAAGATAATTGGGAGCTGGTTTGGTATGTGCCAAGAGAATCGGGATTTGGCTCTTTTGTTAGCACTATAATAGAAATATGGCCACAAATAATAGCAAATAATGCACAGTTTTTCTGTTCGACTACAGAACGTGTTGCATAATTTTTATAGACTTGAGTGGCAGATTTATTTTGGTGGCAGATATATATTGTGTGTGGAATAATGTAAAAATGAAGTTATATTCTGATGGTGAAGGGGAGGGCACAGAAGACTCTTCACCTTGAGTTAAAGATTTCTTTTGATCATCCCCAAATGAACGATTGGGAGCTGCCTCCTAAGAGGGGCAGGAGGAGAGGTAAATGAAATACTATTTATCTATATGCTCCACTATGCACATGACACTAGGCAGGTCATTTTAAAAAATATATTCTTGATTTGATTTTTCCATATTATGACGGTAATTCTTGCTTAAGCAAGTGAATTATTATCATGCAAAGGTACATAAAGACAAGTAGAAATGTATTCACCCCCCTCCACACCCTGGTAATTAATGTTAATAGCCTAGTAATATATCCTGCCATAACTTTTCATTTGTCCGTACAAATACCTACTGGTGTATACAGGATGGAGGTGTCTTGCCTGAGTATTTTTCACTGCAAGGGAATCATAGTACACATTACTCTGTAGCATACTTTTCTTTCCCTTGACCATATGTCAAGGTCATCCCTACACTGGATGTAACTCATTTTTATTTTTTCTGACTTCTTTATGCCTAGGCTTACACAGCTTTACATATTTGGCATCACATTGTTCCTGGTGAGGTGTTCATTTTGTCATCAGTCAGCTATTACATGTGGTTTCATTCTGGATGATCACCAGTTTGGGTCCCTGAGCTGCCAGATCAAGCATCATCCATCACCCAGGCAAGCTTTGCTTTGGCTCTCAGGCTGCGTGATGGATGTACAAAGCCTGCTGACCACCCTGGGGCGTGACTGCCTGGTGTGCATGGCCTCCTTGTGTCTCCTGGGCGTGGGGTTGCTTTCAAGCATCAGGCCCCTATGGCTCCCCTCCTTGCTCATCAGAGTTAGGCTTGCCTCCTTGGAGCTCCTTAATTACTGGATATGCAGGAAACATAGCAGGCTGATCAATGAGATTGGAGAACAGTTTTGATGGAGCAAATCAGGCAGCATAGTATAATGGCCAAGCATGTGGGCCCCGCTCTCAAATGGCCTGGCTAGGTCCACATGTCTGTGTAGTGGACACTGGGCTGTGCTCCCTGACCCCTTTGAAGACTGAGTCCCCAGCTGCAGGGAGTGCTGGACATGGTTAGCCTTCTTGGAACAGCCCCAGCTGAAGAGACTTGCTGTGTCAGGCACTCCTGCACATGCTCCTCTCCTGGGTCACCCTGAAACCAATGATGGTGGGGAGCTGTGACTACCTGGCCCCTCTACCGCAATGTGGGACAATTCTAAAGGGTGTGCCAGCTTCAGGGGTCCCTGGGGGTTTGGCGGAGGCCTTAGCTGAGGCTACATCACAGCTCCATTTCTCCCTCTGCCCAGTGCTGCCTCTAACCTGCCCTCCTGCCCGGAGGACTTGACTCCAGGAGTCCTTCCTAACAAGCCTGCTGCCCGCCGTACTCCAGCCCAGAGTCTGCCTCCCAAGAAGAAACCCTACCTACTTTGCCATTTAATAACTTGCCCAACAAGTTATGAGCCTTGTCTGGGCTTCAGTTTTCTTATCTGTCCAATGGAGATAATAACATTTCCTTCCTTATGGGGTTGTTGAGACAATTAAATGGGAAGATGCATGTTAAGTCCCTGGCACGGCACCTGGAAAAATGCTACAAGTTTTAGCAATTTTATATGAAATTGTTTTAGAGGAGTCCATTATTTTCTAGGTAATTGTTGGTAGCTATGTCAGGATAGGAAAAAGTACATTTCCCCCCCCGCCCCCCCCCGTGCTTTGTATGCTTTTTAGGTGACCCTCAACTGATTTCTCTACAAATAGAGTTGTGTCAAAACTGGGCAGACTGAATGAATGTCTTGACTTTTATTGGCAAATTTGCTTTTGTTCCCCAACCCCGTGCTAATCTGAGGGGTGTGGATGTATCTGGGTGGAAGCATAATGACATGGCCTTGTTGCTGACCTGCCTGGAGACAAAGGGCTGGACAAGTTGACCTTTGGGAATTCCTCTCTACCTCACCTGTGCTTCTGCAGTATGAATGGGGTGGTCCCAAGGGACCCTGCCGGCCCACTGGGAGCCGCCATCCTGCCTGTGTGCTTATTCATGTCATGCCTGCATGACTGTCTGCCAAATCTGATTCCTCCTGGTGAGTGTTTGTTTCTTGCTCCTTTGTCCCCAGCACAGGCGGTCTTTGGTGCTGTGCTTTGAACATTCCGCCTTTCAGGTTATGTACACCCGTTGTCCATCCTGAATGCCAAAGCAAAGCTTGCCTGTGTGATGAATGCTTGATCCGCCAGACTCTGGGATCCAGACTCACAGCTCATGTCTGACCACATTCCCGGGGGGTCAGTGTCAACACTCCCTTCCTTGTTTCCTCCCAGACACTACAGCCCCCTGCCTCCAAGTTCCCTTGACCAGGGCAGGGAGGGGAGAAAGTGATTCCAGGTCAGTGGGGAGGTACGTCAATATTTTCACAGTGCCAGAGGCAGCTTTGAAGTTATTTTGAAACAAATTCAGAGTTTCTGTGGACTTTGGGCTGCAGAAGGATCAAGCCATTATAACTCTCTATTTCTTTTGTAATCTCTGTCAGTGTATTAATCAGACTGTTCCCCACCAGGAAGCATTGCACTAGCAGCTGCCCAGAGACAGAGTTAGGAACTGCTCGGCCCTTCCAAGACACAAAGTCAATAAGTCACCATCCTCGCTGCCCTGAACAGAGGTAATGTTATTGATGTCTGTGGCTGCCTAAATGGAAGCTGAGGCTGACAGCTGATAAACAGACCAGGTTTCTCAAATGTTAGAGGCAGCATAAGGCTGTTTTCAGAGAATAGGCCCTGGATTCAGATGGCCTGGATTCTGATTCTGGCTCCACTTTTTGCTAGCTGTGTGACCTTGCACAAGTTGCTTAATCTCTCTGTGCCTTAGTTTCCTCATCTGCAAAGTGATTGTTTTGAAGGTAAAGTTAATACATTACTTGGTTAAAAAAAAAAAAAGAAAAAAGAAAATCTGGCACAGAGTAAATACTAAGAAATGTTAGTGAGGATGAAGATGATGATGATGATGATGGTGGTGGTGGTGGTGAGGATAGTGGAGAACAGAGACTACATCTCATTAGCTGTTTCCCCAGCATCCTGCATAGTGTCTGGCAAAGAGTTAGGGCTCAACAAACATGTATTAAATAATACATCCCAATGCCTTTTGCTAAGTGTCTACTGCCTACCTAGTCCACTCAACTCTCTACCAAAGAAAGAAATGTACTCTCTATTAAAAAATTTTTATTTTATCTTAACTTTTTATTGAAGCCCAACATAAATCAGAAAAAATACACAATTTTTGAGGATGTAGTTCAATATATTTCCATAAGTTGAACATCCACCACCCCAGCCCTGCCCAAGAAGCCCCCTTGTGCCCCTCTCTGGTTACTACCCTTCCATGATCCTGACTTCTAGCACCATAGATTAGTTTTTGCCTTTTCTTGCACTTCATGCAAATGGAATCATACAGTAGGTGTTTATTTGTGTCTGGCTTCATTTGCTCAGCATTTTGTCGTTGTGTAGATCATTCATTCTTATTGTTGCGTAGTAGTCCATTATGTGAATATAACACACTTTTTCCATTTTTCTGTTGATGGGCATTTGGGTGGTTTCCAGTCTGGCGTTGTTGTGAGCGGCCTTGCTGTGAACATTTGTGCACTTTTAGGTGAACACGTGAATGCATTTCTCTTGGTATGTTCCTGGGAGTAGAATTGCTAGAGCATTCAGAATGCATATGTCCAGCGTTAGTAGGTATGACCAAAGTTTTTTAAAGGAGTTATGCCATGTTTTGCATATTCTTGACAGATGAAGAAGCTGTTCCAACTCAATAGTGCAGAGCCTTGACAGTGACAGGGGTTCCTGAGATGTTGACAGCTCCCAGGCTCTTCCTAGCTGAGAGTTCACACGTTCTAGAAGGTCTGCTAGGGTAGGCAGTCCTCTAAGAAGCAGGCACTGTGCCAGGCGTTCTCACTTACACTGTTTCACCAGATCCTCACAGCAATCCCATGAGATGGGGAGTATTACTCCCTTTCCTCAGATGAGGAGACTGAGGCTCAGATGAGGAAACTTGAGTGACTTGCCTAAGATGTTAGAAGCAGAAACTGTCAGGGTCAGGATATAAAACAGAGATGCCTCAATCTGAAGCTCATGCATATTGGATCCCATGGTGACTCACTTTGGCCTCAGTGCTAACACTGGAAGAAAACACAGACACAGACTTGGTTGCTGTCCCCCTAGAACCTGTGCAGGCTGTGGGGTGGAGGCTCTGAGGAGAAGCCGTGTAAAGAGGAGCAGACATATGCAACTCAGTGACCTTGGGAAGCCAAATTGTTTTCCTGCCCAGGGGCTGCTGGAGAGTCATGAATTTCCTGGAAGGCAAAGGCGACCATATAATTTACTTTCTAAACCAGGACTCTCAAGAGTGAAAGGGGCATTAAGTGGATGGGACAGTGGAGGGAATAGTCCCAGACTGAGACTGTCCTGGGCAGCCTGGGACAATGCTCACCCTCTGGGAGTCTGAGCGGGCATTGCTGTCCTGGTCAGTGGGGCTGTGCAGGTTATTTTTTACTCTTTCAGAGCACTGTCTGTCAGGAGTTTGCCCTGATGTGGTATCCTCCCCAGCCTCTGTTTATGGGAAGAGTCTGGCAGAGCCTGGCTTTTTTCTTCCCCTCTTCACACCATTTCCTGTTCAAATGGGGCTCTGACAAGGTGAGCTTCTATTCTCAGATTCAGTTGCTTTGAGACTCTTCTGTCAACAGATTTGATAATCCTAGAAGGCTAGGACTGTGCCTGAGTCACTGCAGTGTTTACAGTGTCTGGTGGCAGACACACAGTTAGCGTTCAGGGGATACTTGTTGACTGTATATATCAGTTATCCATGTGTGTATTCATTTACTCAGTCTCCCCCTCACTCATTCATTCATAGTCCATAAACAAGAGCTTGGTTTAGATTCTTTCCCTTTTTTCTGAGCTGACGCCTATTCTACTGGTCCAGAAAGATCAGTTCTGTGTGTGTGTGTGTGTGTGTGTGTGTGTGTGTGTGTGCAAGCGCACATACACATACAAAGGACAAAGAATAAAAGGGATCAACTTAATTTTAGTAACAAAAGATGTGGTATCATGGGACTCGGTGTCAGGAATTAGGTTTGAATTCCAGCCTTCCACTAATTAGCTGCGCTGCCTTAGATGAGCTTCTGAGCATTTCTGAGCCTCAGTTTTAGTCATGTGTGAAATGGAAATGACAGTAATACTGGTGGTACCAGACTGAAGTGAGCCTGAATGGTGGAAAGTATATGAAACGTGCTCGGCATGCTGCAAAGTGCTGGATAAGTCTTATTTGTTAATGCTTGTGGTCATTCAACAACTATCTGGGAAGCTGCCTGGTATGAGACACTGTGCTGAGTCAGGCGTTGTGGAGTGAATTCTGGTGAGCAAAATTCCCGCCCACCTCCAGAGCTCCAGTCTGTTAAAGTGAGGTGACTGCATTTGAGGCAAACCCCTGTGACTGGGAATTTTTATTAATAAGAAAGGAATCAGCAAATTCCTCCAAGGCCTTAAGGATTTGATGTGGGTTTCCAAGATAAGGATGCAAAGGATAATTAATTTCTTACTAAGCCCACAGCTGCATTTTCACCAGAACAACAGCAAGAAGCATCCAAGGGCTTGTGTGTTTCCAGTGGAAGTTTTGGTATAGCACAGTGATTTCCAGTGCAGATCCGGGGAGTCAATCTAGTGGGACCTAAATTCGAATTTCACCACTTGCTAGGAGTGTAGTCTTGGAAACCGAGCCTCAGTTTCCTCATCTGTAAAATGGTGATGGTAATGATACCTACTCCCAAATGAGGATAAAATTAATATATGTAAAGTACATAGAACAGTGCCTGAAACATAGTATATACTCTATGAATATTCTTATTTGCCACATGGTTTTCTTTCCATTGGAATGCTAGGTATTATACTGTATGGTGTTACTGCAACACATGGATGATGAAAGATCATTTTGACTTGGGGGAAGTCAGGGAAGGTTTCATGGCAAAGAAGTATCCTAAGGTACTTTTTTTTTTTTTTTTTTGGACGGAGTTTCACTCTGTTACCCAGGCTGGAGTGCAATGGTGCGATCTCGGGTCACTGCAAGCTCCGCCTCCTGGGTTCAAGTGATTTCCCTGCCTCAGCCTCTGGAGTAGCTGGGATTACAGGCACCCACCACCACACCCGGCTAATTTTTTGTATTTCAGTAGAGACGGGGTTTCACCATGTTGGCCAGGATGGTCTCCATCTCCTGACCTTGTGATCCACCCGCCTCGGCCTCCCAAAGTGCTGGGATTATAGGAGTGAGCCACTGTGCCTGGCCCCTAAGGTATTTTTAAGGTATCTTTTATATCCTGAACAAGACTGGCTTGTTTATTTCTATTGTTACTCTGTTCTTAAAGCTCAGAGAAAATTCAGTGTGGAAGAATTTCCTTCTCTTAACAAACATAAATCAGATGCCTCCTGAAACTTCGAAGTTGAATAACATGTGGTCCCTACTCTCAAGCATTTCCAAACTAGTTGATCTATTTTGCCACCATCCTTGAGCCAGAGATAGGGGACATATAGATGAGTCCTCAAGGTATTCAGCAGTGTCATGGGGGAAGGATCTAGAACTGAAGATTATTGCTATAAGAGGGAGATGCTAAAAGTGGATGGAAATTAAACAAGTCCGTCTTGCTCAGGATGTAAAAGAGATTTGAAAGATAACTTAGGGTGCCTCTTTCTCATTTAAGAGTATTTGAGAGTAATCCCAGCACTTTGGGAGGCCGAGACGGGCAGATCACTAGGTCAGGAGATTGAGACCATCCTGGCAAACATGGTGAAACCCCGTCTCTACTAAAAATACAAAAAAATTAGCCGGATGTGGTGGCAGGCGCCTGTAGTCCCAGCTACTTGGGAGGCTGAGGCAGGAGAATGGCATGAACCCAGGGGGGCAGAGCTTGCAGTCAGCGGACATCACACCACTGCACTCCAGCCTGGGCAACAGAGCAAGACTCTGTCTCAAAAAAAAAATAAAATAAAAAAGAAAAGAGTATTTGAGAGTGGAAGGACATTGTGGAGTCTTCTTCCAGGTATCTGTTATTAGAGGGGCCATTTCATCTGTTGATATGGTCAATATATGGTGCTTCTTGTGGTAGGAAGATGGACAAATGGTTCCTATGATTCCTCCAGCCTATCTGCTCTACACATATAGCTATGTGCCTTGCAGGTGAAGGGTATGATGAAATCATTCAGAACTGCTCCTAGACAATGACAACAAGGTCTAAAAAATGCATTCCCCACATCGCCCAGGAATGGCTGGAATTTCTGCTTCATGTGATTTATCTCTAATATTATGGCTTATTTAAAAAAAAATCCCTGTCTCATAGCCAGGATGCAAAAGGAAGTCTTCTCTCTGCCTCTATCCTCAACCCTTCTGTCCTCTGCAAGTTTTCCAGTGAGGAATTGAAATAAAAAATCCTTTAGTTTCTTAAAGCATGTAAATGTAATGCTAACATTAAAATGATGCCATAGAATCATAAACGTAGGAAAAGATGCTTAACCTTACTTGGAATCAGGGAAATACATAAATGAAAATCACAAGGAGACTCTGTTTTATACTCATCAGATTGGCAAAAAAAAAAAAAAAAAAATCATGCTCATCATACTGAATGTGGAGTCAAAAATAACTCCTATTCACTAAGGGTGGAATTAAACTGACAGGAACACTTCAAAGGGCAATTTGACACTATCTAGTAAAACTGAAGATGCACTTACCCTAAGACCCAGCAATTTCACTCCTAGGTAGGTCTAGACAAAGTCTAATACATATGAAAAGAAGACATGTTCAGGAATATTCACTGCAGCATGGTTTTTAAGAGCTAAAAAGCAACCCATATACCTATTATCAACCAGAAGACTGGCTAAATAATTTGATACATACATACTTAGAGTGGAATACTATAGAACACTGAAAAAAAAAAGGTGCTAGACATTGTTAAAGACAGATACTAGTGACATATAATCTCAGAAACGATATGAAGTGGAAACAATATTAAGCAAGTTGCAGAAGGATGTCATTGCTAGTAAGTTAAAATCATGTAAAACAATACTGTCTTTTATTTACAAACATTTATATGTATAATTAAAGCATAAAATTACGTTTGTGAACAACCATGACATTCAGAGAAGTGGCTCCTTCTAGGAAAGGCAGTAAGGCAGATCAGGGGAGAAGCACGTAGGGGCTCCATTTATATCTGTAATATTTTATTTCTTAGACTGTAAGGTGGGTATACAAATGTTTATTTTATTTTCAAGACACAGTCTCACTCTGTCACCCAGACTGGAGTGCAATGCCGTGACCTCCTCTCACTGCAACCTCCGCATCCTGGGTTCAAGTGATTCTCCCACCTCAGCCTCCTGAGTAGCTGGGATTACAGGCCAGCACAACTACACTTGGCTGATTTTTGTATTTTTGCTTGAGATGGGGTTTTGCCATGTTGGCTAGGCTGGTCTCGAACTCCTGACCTCAAGTGACCCGCCCATCTCGGCCTCCTGAAGGGCTGGGATTATAGGCATGAGCCACTGCACCAGGCCTATTTTATTATTATTTATATCTTTTAGATATCTAAAATATTTTTTGGTTTTAAGCAAAGCTAATTTTAAAAGCTAGGCACAGACTACTAGTTCATCTCCCTTGACCATTGGTAAGTAGATATGCGGAAGAGTGAACAGGAAGCTGTCTTCATGGCTGTAGGTCCATCTGGAAAATTTTAATAGATGTGACATCTCCAAATAGGCTGTTCTGCAAACATCTACACCCCATGTGCACATGGTAATCACTGTTTTTTTGATATACTGGTGGAGATGCCAAATAGGGTCATAGCAATATAGGTCAGTGCAAAAGTAATGGCAAAAACCGTGATTACTTTTGCACCAACCTAATAGAAAGCAAACAGCGACTCTCTGGCTCATTCCCACACAGCAAATTGCTGGAGCCTTCTTTCTCCCATCCCTTCCTTGAGCGCTACTGGGATTTCTTGCAAGTGCTAGAAAGTGACCACAGGCTGTCCTTTTGATAAGGACATGGGACCAGATAATCTCAAGTGCTTCTCATTGCCACAGGGTGTAAGAATCTTCCTCTCTCCACGATCACTGCCTTGTCTCCATGAAGTCCTCCTTCCCTTCTGATTTTCATTCATATACAGCCGTTGCTGTGTTCCTTTTGCGAACACCCCAGCCTAAGGTGGGAAAGTACCCACCACTGGGAATTGCTTCACTTTCTTTTACTTGACAATGAAGCCATGCTCACTTCTTCTCTGGTGTCTTATTGAAATGCAGTCGATTCAGCTCTTTCATGTCCCTTACTCTTTATGATAGCTTCCTTCCGTTAAAACCTGGTCTGGGCTGGCCGGGCATGGTGGCTCAAACCTGTAATCCCAGCACTTTGGGAGGCCGAGTAAGAGTAATCCCAGCATTTTGGGAGGCTGAGACGGGCAGATCACGAGGTCAGGAGATCGAGACCATCCTGGCTAACACGGTGAAACCCCGTCTCTACCAAAAAAATACAAAAAACTAGCCGGGCGTGGTGGTGGGCGCCTGTAGTCCCAGCTATTCGGGAGGCTGAGGCAGGAGAATGGCGTGAACCCGGGAGGCAGAGCTTGCAGTGAGCTGAGATCCGGCCACTGCACTCCAGCCTGGACGACAGAGCGAGACTCCGTCTCAAAAAAAAAAAAGAAACCTGGTCTGAGCCCAATTCAAGTGACATACACTGTGCTGGCCCTGAGGGCCCTTGTCCTTGTTATGTGGCCTTTGTCCTTGACCCAGTCTGTGAACGTTAACTGTCAGTTCAGCAGCAGTGAACCCCTTATCGGGTTGGCATGGTGCTTGCACTGGGGAGTAAAGTTGGGGTGGCTTTCCTTCCTGCATCCTGCTTATTTATATATCACAGAATTCACCTTAATTAAAAGACAAAAATCTCATGAAACTGGGACTTGTTTGAGTAAATCCTGGGAGCATGGTTGCTCTAAGAATGTGTATGGTCGTCTCTGTCAGTCAGGCTCCAGGCAGGAAGCAGTTGGCACTCCCAAAAGAGTTTGATGGATAAGAGTTTAATGAGAAGGCTATTTACAGAAGAGGGAGTAGAGAGATGTTGACACACTCAGGAAGGAGCAGCACCAGGAAGCTGTTAGCGCTCCTCTACCTGAAGGTGTGAGAGCAAGGAGTGGTGTCGCCAGAGCTCTGCCTGCTGGAGCTGTGCAGGAGGGACCACTTTGCAGGAGCTGTGGACCCAGAGGGACACAGCCTCTGCCAGACTCATGGCTTCGCAGAAAGGAAATGGGGGAGTGAGCACTCCAGAATTTCAGGGGACTTGGCACCTCCCTGTTTCTTAATTTACCTAGTTCATTGCTGTTCCCTGACCAACCTCACAGGCCTCAGTTCTTTGGCTCTCATTCATGTTTCATTAAAGTCACGTGCCAGGGCTGCTTATAGACCTGGCTATCTGCTTGGTTTCTTCTAGCTGGGGAATGGTGAAATGTTCAGGAGGAAAGAAATCTCAAGAGGTCATCTATTATAGCATTTCCCAAACTGCCTTTGATAGAATACTAGGTTCTCACAATGGTTGTCCTAGGGAAAAAGAAAGTTCTGTGGTTAAAGAAATTTAAGCAGCCCTTTTCCATCTCCCCTACTTTCCCCCCAGAGAGCCACAGTGCTCAGAGAAGCACTGCAGTGAAAAAACAAAAACAAAAAACACCCTAGTTTTACGATGTCTAAACTAGCACTTCTCAGTTTATCTAAAGGGACTTTTTTCCATGGTATACCCCACAGAACGAATGTTTTGAGGTTTGTATCAGAATTTATATTCAGCTATAGCCACATGGAACAGAAACCTGGCCAGAATTTTCTGTCAGCTGGGGTTCTTTATTGTTCTTACACAACCAGTTCAGCAGGCACACTCGAGAGCTGGTAGGGTGGTTCCACAGTGCCATCAGGGACCCAGACTCCCTCTCTCTCTCTCTTTCTTCAGCCTTCTTTAGAATGGAACCTTTGTCTTTGTGCTCATTGCCTCGTGGTTACGATGTGGCTGCATCACCTCCATCTTCAATCTGCATTCCAGGCAGGAAGAAAGAAAATGACAATGCACAAAAAGTGCATGCCAGCTACTTCTGGTCTCTTTAACAAGCTTCTCTGAAAGTCCTGCCCATACACGTCAAAATTCTGTTAAATAGAGGTTCCAAACTGCAATGGAGTCTGGGGGGAAGCTGAACATTTTAAAATTGGGCATGTTGTTGCTGCAAACAAAAACAGCGGCGCGTTCATTGGAAGAAAGAAGAAGAGACCAGACATTAGGTGAACAATGAGCATCATGTGTCACATCGATCAAACCTTTGTTTCTCTCTTCAGCAGGCTGATTCTAAAATCTTCTCAGATAAAATAAAAACAAACCTATGTGATCAATAGAAAAAACAAATTCTAAGCAACAGGCCACTTGGTATGGAAGAGTCTGTGTAGAAAATACTACTGGTGTCCCACGCAGATCCCCCAGTTGCTGTGGGTGCTCCAGCTAATGGTTCGCACCTGTGTGGATTGCCCTTGGGTCGTCCATCCCCCCCTACCCAGAGCTACCTGGAAGTTACACCCAACTGCCCCACCCCAGCCCACCTCTCCCCTGCATTCTGTGACTAATGACTCACTAGGAAAGGGGAAAAGCCCCACTTCTTCTTGCCCCTTAGAGGGACAAATGTGTCTCAGTTCAAGTCACCCTTCAGAGTTCCTTACAGGATGAGGCTGAAGTTAAACCTCACCTGAAACCACATTCTTTCCCAGATCCCGCCCCCCCCCCCGGACCTCCGCCTTTTCCTATTCCTCTCATTCCCTTTCTGTTTCCTCCCGAGAGCTCAGTTTCACCAAATCACACATATACCCATCCTGTCCGAGGCTCTGCTTCTAGGAAATCCAATCTAAAATGTCCTGGGTCAAGCAGGCTGCTTTTTATTACATCCTAAGGGAAGGGATCTAAAACTCTTCCCCTCAGCCCAGTTTGTGGCCGCTGGTGGGCTTTGGCTTGGCCTGGGTGTTGTGGAGGCAGCTCCTCATTCCACCCTGATGATGGCTGTGGGACCACTCCTTGCCAAGTCCTCTCAGATGTGTTTGGGGAGGCCTCATGACAAGGCATTTAGCACAAGGGGTCCAGCGTTGTCTCTTCTCAAAGCAGATGTTCTTAGAAACTTTGATTTGCATTTGTAAGCCTGTAAACTGAAGGGACTGTGTGTGTGTGTGTGTGTGTGTGTGTGTGTGTGTGTGTGTGTGTGTGTGTGTGATTTTCTATCTTGTGGCAATGGCAGCTGGGTATTTATAGCTGGATCTTCAGGGCCATTCTCACGTGGCTAAAGCAAATGAAAACCTCATGTAGATGTTGTTTTGTTTTCTCTCTCCGCCTTCGCCATTGCAAGCACTCCAGTTCTTAAACCCTTATTGTTGTAACTAGAGCCACCCTGAGCATCCCTGCGATGGAGGGGTTATGTACATTGACTATTTCAGGACAAAGTGCCTGTTCTCCTTCAGGCAGGCCACAGAGTAAAGGAGGGGACTTTTGGGGAGAGCTTGTGGGCAACACCAAAAGGCACCCCCACCCGGCACCCTCCTCTCTGGAACATCTGCCTGGATTTACCCCATGGAATGTGGATTCTTTAAATCACCTCATGATCCCTTTACATAAATGAGCTCCTTTGGAAGAAAACTGTTTTCTTTTTCCCTTGTTTTTCTGTATTCTGAAGTCTTTTATGTCTGGGTTTGGCCTTCTCTGTTAGACTGAGAACACCCTGGGGGCCATGGTCTGTTTGCCCAGGTTACTAGAGCTCTTGGCAGGGGATGTTGTAGGGTGGATTTGAGGAAGGTGGCAGGCACTCAGCCTCTGGCTTTCTCCAGGATGACTTGAGAACTCCTAGAGCTCCTTAGACACCAGAGTTGGATGGTCTGCCTAATGATTACTGAGAAGCCAGTCCCCTTCCTGACAGTTGAGGGAACTGAGGACCCAGGGCCCCTGTAGACCCTCTGTGATTTCATTCTGATGACCTGGAACCCACACATTGACTCTCTGGACTTAAGCCCTGAGGCTACAGAGGGTTTGTATCTGGAGCACAGGGCAGGGTGCATAGCCCAAACCTGCCAGAACTAACAAAGGCCCTCAAAGAGCGTGTGAGGAGGGGAATATAAGCCTAGTTCCTGTGGCCCCCAGGAGCTAGGTCTTCCACTCTCTGGCCAGACCCACAGCGGTCAGACCTTCTACAGCTGTTCTTCTATGAAGGGCTTTATACACTCCTACTCTTCAACTTCAAATTCAAATTCTCTAATACCTACCATGTATGGAGAGCCCATTATGTGCCAGACACCGGGCTAAGCCCTTGCGCATTTCAGCACATCTCATACTAACAGCTGCAAAGTGGGTATTATCCCATTTTATAGAAGAGGAAATTGAGGTTCTGAGAATTTAGTCAACTTGCCTAAAGTCGCACATCTAGTCTGTGGCACAGAGGGGATTTCAAGTAAGGTGTGCCTGACCCTAGGACCTGTGCTTTCTGTACCGTACCCCACAGGTCCCAACCATTTCACTTCATGATGAACTTGACAATTGACTCTACCTGAGTTCTGCTTTGTTATAACTCTCTGGCCTCCACAAACACTCAGTATCCCCTGCTTCCCCACTCTGCCCCTGTCAGCCTTCTATTCTTAGTGTGGATGGTGACCTCTGACTGTAGGGTCAGCAGGTAGCTTTTGGAGTACCTGTAACTCAAACAATTTAATCTGACATCTCAATCCTGCCACCCTCCCCTCTGTTGCAAACACACCCTCAACTCCCTTTTCCTGCCTGCCTCTGTCCTCCTCCAGCTCCTGTGAGTTCTAGAGGGTTTCCAAACCTAGGATAGAGCCAGCAATTCATTAGTCTTTGTCCTGTTTCCAAGAATCCCAAATATACAAGAATTCCTCATTGAAAAGCCAAGCATTCTTGGGGGAAACTGTGTGTCACCAAGAAAGCACGATTCCTCACATTGGGAAATGGGATCGTAGTCCAGTCCAGGAAAATAAGTGTAGATTTCAGTGCCAGATGGAAGTGGATTGGCTCTCCCTGACACCTCCCCTCCCCAGCCACCCACCCCTCACAAACCACAACCGGGGAGCTTGCCTTCCCAGTTCATCTGAGGGCACTAACCGGATGACATTTTCCTCTGGAGACAGAAGGAAAGAAGAGGCAGATTGGGGGGTGTGTGTGTGTGTGTGTGTGTGTGTGTGTGTGTGTGTGTACACACAGTTCTCCTCACCTACAGGCCACTTTCTGTGCAGTTCCTTTTGGCATGGACCACTTACTGCATGAAGAGCCCTCTAGTGAGTTTTTGGGGTGAGGGTGGATCCCCAAGAGTGAGTCATAGTCATTGAGTCTGACTGTTCTTCCACTAGGAGGAAGCATCTCCCCCCATGTTGGGGCAGCTCAGCTTACCAGAATATCTAAGGTAAATGAATAGGAAATCTGCTCAAAAGCATTTAGAAAGCAACCTCTTATGGCTGCGTTATGCAAATTCATAGGCTAGAAACAGAACAGGCACCAAGAGGAAGCACGTGAGCTGAGTGAGCAGAGTGTGTGTGGAGTGGGTTATAATCAAGAAAAGCTTTAGGAGGATATGAAGTTGCTTTTAAAAAAAAAAAACTTTCCCTCCTTTATTATAAAAGAAACATGGATTTATTATACAAAATACACAGAAGACAAAAATAAAATTAGTTTATGAGCCCATCACAGGGCACTGAAAAGAGACTTCGATCTTTCTGTTCCTCTGCCCCCTTTCCCGCAGCTTCCTACCTGGCCACAAACCACACTTAGAGAATCTGACTTCCCAGTTCACTTAACATTTGGCAATTGATGTTTCCAGTCTTTTTTCTCCACATATATTGTAAAAGCATGGTTGAGTATATATTGTATGTGCAGATGTTAGACAGTTTTGTATTGTGGTTTTATCTTCTGCTTAGTATTACCCACTTTGTAAATGAGATGAGTCCAGTGAGGTGTGGAAAAGGGTCATGGCCACTGTTTGGTAGAGAGGAAACTGAGAACTGGGGGAAAGGGGCCCTAAAAGACCAGCTGATACCCTGTGGGATGGAGGATCTTTTAAATCAAGTCTGTGGGCTGCATGCAGCCCAGGATGGCTTTGAATGAGGGCCAACAAAAATTCATAAAATTTCTTAAAACGTTATGAGATTTTTGCAAGGTTTTATTTTTTAATTTAATTTAATTTTTTTAAAATTTTAGCTCATCAGCTGTCGTTAGTGTTAGTGTATTTTATGTGTGGCCCAAGATAATTATTCTTCCAGTGTGGCCCAGGGAAGCCAAAAGATTGCACGCCCTGTTTTAAATGATAGAAGATGAAGAGCATCTAAACTTCAACCTCCCAGCTCCTATATGCGTTGGGAGCTGTAACAAAGTCAGCCTCACCTTTGACCTTGGATTGGTTTCCCTAGCCACAGATGGAGCTCTGATGCCATTGTTGGGGTTGGCGTTGGGTGGGCACTGTGGTGAGCACTTTACATACAACTGATTGTCACACCTCTGAGACTCAGGTGGTGAGTTCCTCCGTTTTACAGATTTGGAAATTAAGGTTTAGAATAGCTAAGGACCTGAAGTAAAATCCATGTGACACAGCAGAATAGCTGTGATTCAGATGTGTTCGTCTTTCTCCTAACCACTGTCCTAGGCAGCTTCTAGTTCCATGGAAGAGAACGTCTCCTGATTCCTCACTTCTTGCTAAGCCTTTCTGGATTGACTCACCAAAGAACAAGGGGTACCCTCCCAGCAGTTCTAGGGCGGGGAGGTCGAGGAGGGAACTCAAATGCCTGAGCCCTGCTATATGGAGTGTGTATCAAGGAGACTTGAGAAAATAAGTAACTTCAGCATCTATTCTCACCATGTGGCTCTTCCTCCAGGAAGTTTTCCGGGTTGAATTCCACTGGGTACTCATCCGTCTCCTCCTCCATTCTCTTCAGCATTAGCCGGATTCAATTCAGAGCCACTCAGTCATTGATATTGTGACCAGATGTCCCCCGAGGAGCCCTGTCTTTGAGATTCAGAATAAATTAGCTGAATCTCACTGCCACAAATGTAGGGCAGTGGTTCTCAAGTTGTGGGACCTTAGACCAGCAGTGTCAGCATCACCTGTGAACTCGTTAGAAATGTACATCCCTGGGCTCTGCCCAACGCTCCTGGATGAAGCTCTAGGGGTGCAGCCCAGCGGTTTGTGTCTTATCAAGCTCACCTGGTGATCATGGTGCACACTGAAGCCTGGGAAATGCTGGTCTAGAGATTCCAAAATAAGTGGTGGTGGCTTATATTTTTCACCTCTGGCTCTGAGTTCCTATTTCCATTGAATTCGTTAAGATTATTAACTACCCCTAGGTGACAAGCATGGTGGCCCAGAAATTAACAACATGAACTCTGGAGCCAGAGTGCTGAGATTTAAATTCTGTCTCTAAGGCTCACTCATTGTATGGGTGTCCCTGAGCGAGTGGCATAAATTCCCTCTGTTGCAGACCTCTTATCCCTCATATGAAATAATAATGTTATTTCCCACAGGGCAGCTGTGAGCATTCAATGAGGCTGTGTCTGTTAAGTATTAAATACTTAAACAGTGCCTTGCACATAGCAAGCCCACAGGAAACATTAACTCTCATTGGTTTCATGCAAACCATGAACTCTTCTGCACTGTGTTGACCCAGATGTGAAATTACTCCCATACCCCTGGTTTACACACACACACACACACACACCATTTACACAAGGCTTCGTGAATGCGGTGAACTTTAAGGAGGTCTGGGGAGACCAAGGGTATTTGTATTACAAAAATTTAGAATTGAATACTGGATAACCTTATTCTGAAAGAGATTGCTTGGCCAAAGGTTATGTCATTTGGTCTTCTTCCTCCTCTCTCCCTTGGTGCTCACCAGCAACTCACTCAAACAGGTCCCCCTCTTTATTATTTTGAGTAATTCAGCTGTCTTTATTCTCCAGCCCCACTCCTCAGTTCACTTTGCAAATCCAAAGACAACTTCTAAAGAACGGACCTTCTACCCTGATTCTCATGCTGGGTTCCTCCCTCATAGAAAAAAGAGAGTAGCAATGAAGATTCATTTTTCCTACTGACATGAACTGTGCTACCTCTCAGGATGCTTTAGTGATAGTCAGTTTTGGTTTTTCTCTATAGGTATATGAATCACATGTTGTATTTTTTTCCAATAAATACTTGAGAAAGAATTTGATCCAGGAGTCTGGGGCAGAGCCCAAGGCTGAGCATTTCTAACATGTTCACAGGTAATGCTGATACTGCTGGCCTGAGGTGCCACAGTTTGACCACAATGTATTTTTCTGCAGTGGGGCATATTGCTCTATAAATGTTCCTCTGCTCTTGTTCTAAACCTTCACACCCTCATAACGAGGGATTTGATCACAGTCACAGGTTCTCAAACTTGATACTAGCCCACATAATTCTTGGTTGGGGTGGGCTATCCTTTGTATATAGGAGGCTTATTAGCACCCTTAGCCTCTACCCAGTAGATCCCAGTAACATTTACTAGTTATGAGAACCACAAAACATCTCCAGACATTGCCAAATGTCTCTGGGGGTAAGGGGTGTGATGGGGAGCCACCTCCAGTTTTGAGAGCTGCTGGTCTAAGCTAAATATTTCCTGTGATAGTTCAAGTCCATTATATTTTATTCTACCCCACACTTTGTAGACTATTTAAGTTCAGGGGCCTGGATTTATTCATTGAGAAGAAAGGTATGGAGGAGTCCCAGCAGCCTCTGGGTCCCCCTTGATTTCCAAGGAGAATCATCAACACTTTGTGACTGCATTTTCTCAAAGGCTTCACACTTAACCCATCTGTAATGGAGCCAAGGACATCATGTCTGTTTCCAGTACCATCTCTAGTCCTGTTGACCCTCCCCATGTGGCAGGAAACCTCATAGGAACTAGGGAATGGCCTTTGGTTTTTGGCTTATAAATACTCATCATCACATTTCTCTTACTGAGAACTTTTTTAGAATCATGTTTAACATTCTTGTTGCCGTAGTGGAAACTTTTGTTCTTTGGAGGGCTTCCCATCCTAGGCCCAGGTCAGATTCTTCAGCTGAGCTCTGAACATTTTCTGGGGGAAGTTTCAGCAGTGAGATTGTACCTCTGATGCACTTACACAACCGTGGTTGGATTCTGGGTTAAGACTTCCAGGATCCCAAGATAGACAACAGGGAAGCTGTGCAGCTGGAGGAAGGCTGTGTGTCCGGGAGTCTTTCTGGGAGGCCAGGATCAAAATCCTTTTATGGTTCTATTACTTTTCGGGGTTTCTCCCCTAGCCCCCTAATGTCTTAAATCTAAGATAAACAATGAGCGCTTCAGTCAGTACAAGATTAGGTTTAATAGCACACCAACTCCAAATTTCAGTGACTTAAAACAACACAGGTTTATTTCTTACTCATGCTATCTGTCTGTAGTGGGTCAACAGAGGGACTCTGCTTGTTATGGTCCCTTAGGAACTGAGGCTGGCAGAACAGGCCTTGTCTTCAATGTTGACAGCTGCTGTGCTAAAGGAAAAGGGAGTCTGGTCCTCACAATTAAAAGCTCTAGACCACTAATGATGCTTGTTTTTGTCAGGGTTCTATAGTGAAACAGAACCAATAGGACCTCTCTCTACATATATCTGGATTTGTTTTAAGGAATGGGCTCACATGATTGTGGGACTAGTAAGTCCAAAATCTGCAGGGCATGCCAGCATGCTGGAGACCCAGGAAAGAGCTGATGTTGCAGCTCAAGACTCAAGGCAGTCTGGGGATAGAGTTCCCTTCACTGGGGGACCTCGGTCATTTTCTCTGAAGGCCTCCAACTGATTGAATGAGGCCTACCCACATTATAGAGGGTAATCTGCTTTACTCAGAGTCTACTGATTTAAGTGTTCATGTCATGTAAAAAAAAAACAAAAAACCAAAAAATCTGGCTGGGCATGGTGGCTCACGCCTGTAATCCTAGTAATTTGGGAGGTCGGAGTGGGTGGATCACCTGAGGTCAGGAGTTTGAGACCAGCCTGGCCAACATGGTGAAACCCCATCTCTACTAAAAATACAAAAATTAGCTGGGCATGATGGCACATGCCTGTAGTCCCAAGCTATTTGGGAGGCTGAGGCAGGAGAATCACTTAAACCTGGGAGGCGGAGGGTGCAGTGAGCCGAGATCATGCCACTGCACTCCAGCCTGGGTGACAAAGCGAAACTCTGTCTCCAAAACAAAAAAACAAAAAAACCCCACAGCAACCTTTATACTGGTGTTTGACCAAATACCTGCTCCCATGGCCAAATTGACATACAAAATTAACCCTTATGACACTCACCTTCTATTTTCAGTGAGTGCACCAAAAGTAGTCACATGGCCCCACCCAACACAGGTACCCAGGACGTACAATCCACTTGTGCAATTGGGGGTGGGGACCAACAGTATTTGACTAAACATCAATAACTGGCACAACTATAAATTATTTTATCTGAGGATGAAAGAAAGTATTAATCTCTGGTATTTTCATGTTAATGCATTCTACTAACACAATGCAGAACTAGTGTTAGATTTAGCTCTTACCTGCTCAATTCATTTGTAGGGGAGCTCATGGAAGAATGTGGGTTGTAGCGTGGCTTGGCCTCCAGGGTGACTAAATTTGAACACTGTTACTGAACATCTTCCTCTGTTATACTTCTGTATTGTTTTCTTTATAACATGTTTTCTGTGTGTGATGTTGCATTTAAAGCCCATTTGTGTGCTATGTAATTGAAGAATGCCTTGCAATTAATTTGGACTTTGTGACATCCTTTTAGTATAAACTCTTTAGTTTCCTTTTTCTTGCTTGGATCGGAATCATCGAAAAGGGCTCAGGAGCCAGCTGTCACTCTGTGTCTTCTGCTACTGAGTCACTGTGTTTCTGACAAGTCCCTCCCGAGTTTGGGCCCTCGTTTCCCTGTCTAGAGTGGGGTTGAGCAATGTGATTTCTAAGGTTCCTTCTGGCTCTGACATTCTGTGTGCCTTTGTTCCACACCCTCTCTCAGTGATGCCAGTGCCAGGAGGTACAGCCCCGGGGATGTGTAACAGGGTTTTCCTCCATAAAACTGGCAGAATTGTTCTGGGTTCTTTCTTGAAAATGTGGCCCCTCATCAGTGCTCTGGCCATTTTGCATGCACTAGCTCACAGAGAATGCGGCCTACACCCCAGCTAGTGAGCATCATCATCATCATCTCTGTGCCCACTGGTGCTCGGCTTGGCTGGAGGAAGCTGAGGACAAGAGGATGTTAGGTTGGAGCACGGGGAGGCCTGTGGAAGGCAGGTACGGGGGGTAGAGTCTGGCCCAGCTGAAAATGGGCTTGGGGAGCCTGGCCAGTCCTTCAAGTCCATCTGGGCAAACCTAGTCTTCAAAGGGCAGAGTTACAAGGACCTCAAACGCTACTTACCTCCTCCAGTACTAACATTTGACACATCTAATGCCCATTCATTGTTGTGAAGTTCGAATGAGGTAACTCATGAGGAAGGGCCCGCAGAACTAAACACACTCTCAAACAGAATTACGATCATGTGCTGCCTGACTCCACACAATTTTAGTGCTAGTTGCTGGGGACAGAGAAGTGAACAAAAGATGCTCAGTTAATTAGCATACAATGTGATGCCACCTCTAACAACAGATTTTGGATGATGTCTTAGTTCAAGCTGCTCTAACAAAATACCATAGATTGGGTGACTCACACAGCAAACACTTATTTCTCACAGTTCTGGAGGCTGGAAAGTCAAGATCCAGGCACTGGCAGATTTGACGTCTGGTGGTTCAGCCTTCTCACTGTGTCCTCACATGGCAGATGGGGTGAGACCGCTCTCTGGGGTCTCTTTTATAAGGGCATGAATCCTGTTCAGGGGAGCTCCACCCTCATGACCTAATCATCTCCCAAAGGTCCCGCCTACACATAGCATCAGATAGGGAATTCTGCCTCAACCTAGGAATTTTGAGAGGACACATTCAGTCCATAGCAATGGGCAAATCTTGTGGGAGTGCAGAGGAGGGAGTTTTTAAACTTTCAACACTCTGCTCATGGGGGTGGAAGCCTCCATAGCAGCACTGACAGTTTAACCTGGTCTGGAAAGATGGCAAAGACTGCACAGGCGGAGGGAAGGGGCATCCTAGCCTGAGCGAGTGGTAGCGTGCTGGAGAGGCTTATGGAAACCTCTGGTAATCTGGCCTGGTGGCTGGGTGGGGTGGGTCGCACCATGTGGGGGAAGCTGCAGAGGGAGCTGGTGATCAAATTAGGAAAGGTCTTGGATAATATATGAGGAGCCTGGACTTCACTGAATTTTTCAATTACCAGGTTTTAAAAAACTTTTTATTTCATTTTTGGCTGAAAGAAGAAGCGATTGCTTTAATTTTATTTAAAACCTGCCTGTGGATCTATAATAGGCAAAACTCAAATAGATTTAATCATAGTGTTGCTGCACTGTCCTGTTAATTTTGCTACTCTCCTTCCTCTTAGAGCTTCCGTGTAGAATACATTTATCTTCTTGCTCTAGTCTCATCTTGGTTGAAATGCTGGAGTGAGAGATAGAAAGTGGAATCTGTATTTTTTTTCTCTTTATACAGAATAATGCTTATTTTAGAATGTGGAAAATACAAAAAACTATAAAGATGAAAAAAGAAATTTACCCTCCTGACAAGGTTGGTAGAAGATGAGTGGTTGAGCTCCAGTAGAATCAGTTTTGTTGAAATCCTAACTTTTTCACGTATTACCTGTAAGACCTTGGCAATTTGCTAGCTCCAGACCTCAGTTTCCTCATCCATAAAATGGGAATGATAATCACAGTACCTACCTCCGGAAGTTCCTATGGGGACTAAATCAGTTTCTTCATGCAAAGCACTTAGGAAAGTGCTGCGTACATAGTAAATAAATAATATTTCTTATGGGTTATTGCAACACCCTCTGGGTGAGTTCAGCCCTGGAGTTGGAGCTACAGGAGGACAGCTTCCCCTGGGGAAGGGTCTTTCTGCCTCCATGTTCCACATCAGGAAAGTGGAGAAGCTTGTGGAGGCTAGTGCTGGTCATGGACTGGTGTGTGTTCAGAGTTTTTCCCTAGAGGATGCTGGCTCATCCTCCCTTGCTCCTTCCTTTCTAGCATTTCCACTCCCCTTGGGCTCTTGGGGCAGGCTGTGCCTTTAAGAAAGACAGCCACACATGCTGCTCCTGACAGTGGCCCTGCCTCCCTTGCTGGATGCCTTGCTGGGCTGTGGCTGGGACCCTCCTGGGCTAGATTTTAGTACTGAAGCCTCCAGAGGAGGAGGCACTGCTTCAAATCAAGCACACCCCACCCCAGGAATCCATGCCCACAGAAGGACTCCCTGTCTGCAGCTCCCTGCTGTGGACCTGGGCTCCCAGTGCCCAGCTCTGGGACATCAGAAGATAATTCTTGAGGACTGAGCTCAGGATCCCTAAAAAGAAAGTTGGAAAATAGCTGGATAAACTTGGTAAGTGAAAGAAAGCCACGTTACATCCTCTTCCTTGGATTGAGGATTTCTGATTTTGGGTTGAGTTCTGGTGACTCTTGCCAATAGTATCTGATGGGCAAATGTGAGAAGGAGGAGACAGAGGTGGGGGCTGGGATCCCCAGTGGGTAGCGAGTCTTGAACTTGGAGATAGGCCCCCCCTTCTGGTGGTTGTCAACCTTCAGGCAGGGAGGTGGGGGTTGACATCTGAACGTAGCTGGAGCTTGGCCCAAAGCGTGAAGATCCGGGAGGGGCAAATGTCAGATTTCTCCCTCATTTGGGAAAAACGAAGTGTGGTCAGTGAGTGCTGTTTGTGAAGATGCCAGAGACCAATGACATTTGCAGTCTGAGGGTAAAATGAGTGACCCTGTGAGTCTATCTCAGCAGGAGACTCAGACCAATTCCTCTTCTTCCTATAGGGTCAGGGGACAGACCAGGCCTGGGCCCCAAGAGGTCTGCGTTGTCTCCTTGGATTGAGGCGGTTGCCCATGAGCAGCAGCAGACAGTGTCGTAGTGGGAGGAGGCAGGTCTGCCAAGGGCAGGGAAGAATGGAGAGCCTGTTACTGCTGAAGCCTGGGAACGCTGCCTTGGGGGAGGCCCACGCTCCCCAGAGCTGGAGTGAGAAGGAATGGGAAGAGAAGTCTGCAGCAGGGGGATGGGCTCAGCCAGCACCCCCACCCTCTGCAAAGCAAATGCCCCCTTGCCCCATTTCCTGTGGCATGGACACAGGTGAGCTTCCTGGCCTTGAATGCTCAGGTACAGTTTGGAGGGCTGAGGTCTGCAACACAGAGGTGGCCTCCCATGGAGGAGGCAGGAGATGCTAGAAGCCTCAGCCCCTGGCACTCACCCAAGGCCAGGGTTTCCAGATCAGAGACGCTTTCTGCTAAATTATGCTTCAACAGATGTTTTCTGTGTTCCTACTTGTGCCAGGCTTTGTGCTGGGGATTTACCAAAATATAATGTGGCATGATGGAATAGGGAGGGTGCACAGAGCTGGAAAGATATTTTAGATGTGAGATTAAAGCCATTTTTGAAAAGTAACAATAATAGTTGCTATTTATTCTGTACCTTGAATGCACCAATCACTCTGCTAAAGGCTTTGCATCTCATTTAATTCTTGCAGTAGTTTATTGACTCGTGACTAATTTTGTAGATTTCACAGATGAAGAAACTAAGGCTCATAGATTAAGGACCTTTCCTTAAAGATGCAGGGCTGGTAAATGGCAGAGCCAGGATAAGCCTCTTAATTCATCTAACCATTCATTCATTTGTGTGTTCAACAAAGTTGAATTGCTGGTCTGCTGTGTGGCAGCCATTGTAGAGGGCAGTCAGGACACAGCTGGGACAGGGAGGGGTCCAGGGCAACCTAACTCCATAGCCTGGGTACTCACCCCTAGCCAGAGCCCTTCACACTGGGCCCCAGAGACCCCTGGGAACATTACGTAAATGTTTTCTCTAAGGTCTGAGACTCTGCTTGAGAATGTGCTTTTCCTTGAGAAATGTTTCTTTGTTTTCATTTTAATAAAAATACTCTAAAAATTGAAGGCATTTATTCTGAATCATCTGAATGACCACCATGTAACCTCTGTTGGCATGTGATTTTAGTCCCCAGGTTTGTGTTTCTGTGCAAGTGGGCACCGAGTGGTTTCCTAAAATGATAGTTTTTAACTTTTAATGCTTTGTTTCTCAAACTGGGCTCTACGTTGTGTGCTTCAAAGGCCCAAAGATTAAGGAAGGCTACATCGACCGATTCCATTGCAGGAAGGGAGAGGTGCAGTATGGGTGTCCCAAGAGGAAATGGTTCAACATCCCCCTCTCCTGGGGGATGAAGAAAACTGAGGGGTTTAGGTTGGGGCAAAGCAGCTTGGGGGTTCTGAATCTTCTAACCTCCTGGTCTCCAAGCTCAGGATGGACCTAGGCCAGAGACTCAGAGAGGAACAGGCAAGTCAGGAAAAAGGAAGGCCCCGGAGTTCGGATTGGGGTGCTCTGCTCTGACATAGCATCTCTGACCTCCAGCAAACTTGCTCCTTTCTGGGCCTTTGCAGATGGGACGACTTGTGCCGGGAAGGGGAAGTGCGGGGCCTCCCTGGAACACTTTGCCGCTTCCTCCCAAAGAGGGATGTTTTCTGGTCATTCAGAACTTCTGACCTCTCTTGAGGCCCGGCTGTTAGGTGAGAAGGCCATGGCGTGATCCCTGGTGTAGGGAACTGTGCATGCGACTTGGGCCCCACCACCCTGGGGGCATGCAGGGCTGTATCATGCTAGCCTGGTGCCTTGGCCCTTAGATGGGGCTGGGCAATCAGCCTCCTTTCTGGATCAGATGTCCTGCCAGTCCAGGAGGCTGGAGGCGGCAGACTCAGGACCCCTGCTTCTCCATCCTCTTCCATCTCCTTTCCCTCCTCTCCCTACTGGGGTTTTGGGTCTTGCTGTCATCCCTGCTTTTGAATGATGCTCCATTGTATCTCCACTCTCTGGTTACTGTCCCTCAGCTGGGCTCTGGGTGGTCATTCTGGTCATCTTTTCTCCAGACTCCACTCTACCCTTTTCTGTCTTCTACATTAGGAGTTAGCGAACATCTGCAAAGGTCTTGATAGTAAATATTTCAGCTCTGGGGGCCTTCTGTGCTACACATGAGCAATTTGTTCCTAATTTTATCTCCTCAAGAGCAGGAGTCAATAGAACTTGGCTATCTCTGCAGCCTTCCCTGCCCCCAGCTCCATGCCTGCTGGGCAGTAGGCACTCAGGAAGTATTGCTGGCATAAATCCCAATGACCTCTCCCCATCCCCCTAGAGCCCATGCCCCAGCACGGGGCTTCTTGGGGTCTAGCTGTGCCATTTTGGGAAATCAGGATCTGGTCACCTGTTGGTTGCCGTGGCATCCTGTAGCTAAATCCATCTCCAGCCCTGTAACCTGAACCGGCCCCAGGCCCTGTGCTCCAGGATCGAGTGTCTCTGTTTGTTTTGACATCCCATGTGGGGCATTAGAGATCCAGATTTCAAAGCAAGAATTTTTTCTAGCAGCCGTTGAAGGCCAGGCCCCTGCCAGCTCCCGGGCTCCCATGTTAGCATTTTCAGTTAATTAAGAAAACAAACCCCACATCCCTGACAGGGGTGGTTCTCCCGATTCAGGACAGAGGACTTTGCATCAGCATAGCATGCAGGAGAGGCTGGCCAGCTCCTACAGGCAAGACGAGCTGAGGGAGGCAGATGTTTGAGCTGGAGAGGACCACTGGTGCCTTCCCAGCAAGAGCAGGTGCCACAGACGTCGCATGGTTGGGAAGCCAGCTCCGGGCAGGGTCCAGAGCATGGAATTTCTGTTCCTCTTTCTCCTTCCAGGGTGCATTCATCATGGGTGAGGGCGTGGGGAAAGGCCAGCAGGGTGAGAATAGCACGGGGAGACACAAAAAGACTTTCTTGGGACTTGCCAGGCTTCCTCTCCAGAGCCAGGTTATCCCAACAGTCTAGCTCCTGGAGGAGAATGATGAGAGGTGACCTGGGGTGGCTTCAGAGGGGCCCAGGTAGCTGACCTGCCAGCTGCCAAGGGGGAGCCTGATCAGAGAGGCTGCTTAGCCATGCAGGGCCTCGGTGTGAATTTAAGAAGGGTCTTTGTTAGGCTGGGTGCGGTGGCTCATGCATGTAATCTCAGCACTTTGGGAGGCCAAGGCGGGAAGATCACCTGAGGTCAGGAGTTTGAAACCAGCCTGGCCAACATGGGGAAACTCTTTCTCTACTAAAAATACAAAAATTAGCCAGGCGTGGTGGCAGGCATCTATAGTCTCAGCTACTGAGGAGACTGAGGCAGGAGAATTGCTTGAACCCGGGAGGCGGAGGTTGCAGTGAGCTGAGATTGCCACTGCAATCCAGCCTGGGCAGCAGAGCGAGACTGTGTTTCAAAACAAAACAAAACAAAACAAAAAACAAGGTTGGGGGTTGGGTGGGGGGGACTTTGTTTCTTAAAGGAAACATAGTTAAGCATAATCCTGTAAAGTGGCCCAGCTCTGCCAGTGTGTGTGTGTCGGGCACTGTCCTGAGCCTGGCTGTGCATTCACACACACCATCACCGTCTCACCTGATCACATACTCTCTCTGTGGCACCAGGGATAAGATGTGCCCTTCCCCTGCTCCCACCATGGCTGTGATTGGGCAGGTGGGAACTGGACTCTGGGAGTGGAGGGAGCAAAAGTGGGACTGGTTTTCTGCAGCCCGATATCTGTACTGAGCGTACTCTCTCCCAGGCGGGCAAGCCCTGCAGGCAGGGTGGGCTCATGCATCTCCTTGGATGTGGGATTCTCTAGCAGTTCACAGCCTGCACACTACATGCAGTGGTCCTGGTACCTCTTGGTTAGAATGGAATAGAAGGGAGACCCAGTCCTGCTCTACCATTGCTAAATGGCCCAGCACACATTATTTGGGCTTTGTGAACCTCTAATTTCTAATGGGAAATGGGGATGAGGTTCACATTTTACGTGTCCCCATGGTGGAGGTGTGTTGGCAAATATGAGATAAGGCATATTTCATGCCTGGTGCAGTGAACCTGGCCTTCTTCCCCTTCAGACATGTGTCTTGGTCCAGCCTGCTGGCTTGGGATGTGGCTGCCTTAAAAGATAGTGGGGAGAAATGATAAACACACGGCTGGCATCTGCTCAGCTCAGGAGAAGAGCCCTGGGGAAGAAGCGATTGTACGGCCTGCTCCTGGTCTCTCGTATAACTAGTTCAAATAACTGCCAGTTAGTAGCAGAATTTTTTTTATTTTCATTTTACTTTTGAGGGTCTTCTCCTTACCTGCTGGGACTCTGGGGGCTCCCTACCGTGAGTACTTTGTCATTCACAGCACAAGCCCACAGCGAGGGACTGGGGCTATTCTAGGAAAGCAAGTCTCTTAAAAGGTGAGCATCCCTGTGGTGTTCTAAAGCTGGGGAGAAGCCACTTGGGGTTTTGGGGGACTCTCGACTCCTTCTCTTTCTCTCTTTTTCATTTCCAGTGGAATCCTCAGGTAATCGGTTGTGTAGCTGATACGACCAATAACTCCCCTTTCCTGGAGAACATATCCAGTTTGCCTCCTGAGCCTCCTGAAATTCTCGAATCCCTGGACACCAGGCTGGTTTGTTTGCTTTTCTCCTTTTGCCGATGATTTTTTTCACTTCATGTTAGGACTGTTTGCACACAAAAATTAAGAAAAATGTACATAAAAAATCAGATGTGAAATGTGAAAAAGCATACTAATGGTAGGCAAATAATAATAATTAGTATGCATAGTCACAGGTTTCTGTAACTTCAGCTTGGCAAATCCAAATCTCTTGGAATGACTGTCAGGAGCACCTTCCCTTTTTAAAGAGAAGTTTCTAAGTACTCTCCAGGCTTCAAAGAGAAAATCTGAGGTAAGGAAATCAGGAGAAGTTGGGAGTTCATTTCTGGAGTATTTGGGAATATTTAAAGAGAAAGACTGTGTCGCTTGGATCCTAGCAGGGCTCACAATACTTAGGGGAAATATTCATGAATGCATCTTGGCTAAGATTTTTGGAATTTTTAATTTTTGTTTTTATATTGCACTTTTGTAGTTGTTGTTCCCAGTTCAGTAGAAACTCAGGAGAAACCAGGAAGCAAAGCAGGATTTGTCTGTGACTATTCTATGGTGGGAGAGAGAGTTCTGTGCTGTGAATTTGAGAATTGGGTTCTAGACATGGCTGTGGCATGAGTTTGCTGTGGGTCCTGAGGCAAGTAGCCTGCTTCTTGGACCTCAGCTTTCTTGCCTGCGAAAGGGTCTTGAAATGGTAGCCACCTTCGTTCTCAATATCTTGTGCATCCCAGCAGCTGTGTGAGAGGCCTCCTGCAGATCGTGGAGGAGAAAGGAGGAGTTGAGTCCATTCACACACAGGTGGAGAGTGTGACATCCCAAGAGGGGAAGGCACAGCTATCCAGGAGTTGAAAGGGGTACTCTTTTTCAGAGTCTGATTATTGGGTCTGGGTTTGTGGAATGGTGCTTGTTCTCCCCAGGGAATGGTGGCCCTCACTCACGGCTTGGCTCTGTGCGTGTGGGCTCGTGGAGGTCCCCCTGGGCCTGGTAGGATGCGGAGACCTGGGCTTCAGAAACTGGCTGGAGGATTCTTCTCCCCGACTCTCTTCCTTGGGGTCCTCATGCCTGGATTACTCTTCAGGGTCTCTGTCTTTGTGTGAAGTGTGATACTCCTTGACCCCCTTGGTCTGAGAATGGATTCTCTTAATGGACCAAAGGGGAATTTGGAAAATCCCAAAGCCAGTTTCAGAATTCAAGGGGCATAGACCCTTCATGTCTGAGCCCTGGACTACTTCTCAGGTCATCTCCTTACCAGCTGCCCAAGCTCTGCCTGCCCTGCCGCTGACATTTCTAACTCTTGCCCTCGCCACTACCTGAAGGCTCATACCTGGGGAACGCCTAGCTGTCCTTCAAGACTCAGTCCAAAAATCACCACACCTGTAAAGTCTCTCTAACCCCTCCTCCTCCCCATCAATTTCAGGTAGGTAGGGTTCCCTCTCACCTCTGCTCCCACAGGCCTGTCCCTGATGAAGCACTGAGCACAGTGTTTGAAAACCACTGTTCTGTCTGACTGCCACTAGACTATTAGCTTCCAGAATGCAAAGCTCTGACTGGTTCAGTTTTGCATTTCTAGTATGTTTTAGTCCATTTGTGCCAATATTCCACACACTGGGTAATTGATAAACCAAAACAATATTTCTCATGGTTCTGGACTTTGGGAAGTGCAAGATCAAGGTGCCAGCAGGGTTGGTGTCTGGTGAGGGCTGCCCTCTGCTCCTAAGGTGGTGTTTTGTTGCTTCTTAATGAAAAACTGTAAAGAGCATAGGTACTCCTTGCATTTTTGCTATTCATTCATGGAGCCAATATTTCATAAGGACCTACTATGCTTTAGCCCCTGACAGTGGAACTATGCTATGGCTTGCATGTCTGTGTTCCTTCCCTTCCTCTGGAGGGAAAGAATGCTGTGTCCTTACATGACAGAAGGAACGGCAGGGCTAAAAGGGCTTAAGCTAATTGCCTCCAGCACCCCCTGCTTTTTTTTTTTTTTTTTTTTTTTTCCGAGACTGATTCTTGCTCTGTCGCCAGGCTGGAGTACAGTGGCGTGATCTTGGCTCACTGCAGCCTCTACCTCCCGGATTCAAGCGATTCTCCTGCCTCAGCCTCCTGAGTGGCTGGGACTATAGGTGCATGCCACCACACCCGGCTAATTTTTGTATTTTTAGTAGAGGTGGGGTTTCACCATGTTGGCCTGGATGGTCTCGATCTCCTGACCTCATGATCTGCCCGCCTCTGCCTCCCGCCCTTTTATAAGACACGAATCCATTCATGAAGGTGGAGCCATCATGACATAATCACTTCTCAAAAAGCCCCACCCTTCACATTATTACAACAAAGATTATGTTTCAACATATGCATTTTGGAGGGAACACAGACATGTGAACCATAACATAGTTCCACTGGCAGGGGCTAACGCATAGTAGGTCTTTATTAAATATTGGCTGCATGAATGAATAGCAGAAATGCAAGGAGAATTTATGCTTTCTACAGTTTTTCTTTAAGAAGGAAGCAAGAATGGTTACTGTTTGGATAATTTACCCAGGGACCAGCTTCACGGGATGGTGTTTAAACAGATAAATCCAATTGGCATCTCTTCCTTGTATACGTTCGTTGACGACAGGGGCCTGGGGAGCAGGCTGCGTGTTCCACACAGGGGGTGCGGATGGGCCTGCACATGCGCCTGGGACTGGTTGTGGGTTGCAAGCACAGGATGATCCTGCTTTTCTGTAAATACCGAGCCACAAACATTGGCAGCGACTTTCTGGCCGTTGTCCTCAGTGGTGTGTGATTCTTGCGGCTTTTCCCAGGGTGTACCACAGGAGTGTGACAGTGGTGACCATCGATGGGGAGGCTGGCAGCACTCAGGGTGATGGGCGGAACCCCATGGTTGGTTCCCTCTAAAGATACCCATGTTGGAGGCTGAGTGACACCTTGTTTGGCACCAGTTGGAGAGTTTATAGCCTGTGAAGGTTCTTACACTTACCAAGAGGAAATTGGGCAATAGAAATTTATGTGAATGTCCATGGGATAAGAAAAAAGCAACATGTCCCCAGGTCAGTAGTGATCTTACCTTCAGGGGTTTGTTTATGCGTTGGCACACTCAGACATTTGTACTCAGTGCCTGCCATATATGCCTGTCCTCATTCTAGGGATGCAGACTGAACCTGGTCCCTGCCCTCAGAGGGCTTAGTTTCTGGTAACAGGGTTTGAAGATTGGGAGGATGGGAGCTGAAGCTGGTACCCTCCCCAGAGCTGTTCTGAGCTAGCCCCTCAGAAATGGGAAGTATCATTTCTCCATTCATTAGCTCCTCTATTCACCCGCAAGTTGTTGCTGGCCAGAAGCACCTTGGTACCACCCTTCTAGATTTCTCATGCTCCCTCCTTCCCCAGGCTGAGTTAGTGACCCTTCAGCCATACTCTCGTCATTCTCTGTGCAGCTCCACTGAGATACTTCTGCCCACTACCCCGGCCTGCTCACATGTGTACCGCCTTTCCGACTGGGAGCTTTTTGATGATCAGGTCTTAGTTTTATTCACTGCCGCATCCTACAGTGCACAGTGTCTGGCCCAGAGTGGGGTTCATAGATGGTTGTGGAGTGGATGACCATGGGACGATGCTGGGCTCCATTATCATCTCCAGCATTCACACTGAAGCCTGTGCCTGTCTATTTTCGTCTCTTTCTGGGTCAGTCATGGAGAGGCACGGCTCTCAGGGAAGTTGCTGAGAAGCTGGGGCATTGTGAGAAGTTGGAGAAATTTGGGAAGCCACAGGCTGGAGTCCCTGGGCTCTGGTGAGTCCTCTGTGACCGCCATTCCACACACTCCCTGCCAGGGAGGGAGGCAGGTGGGCTTCAGGGTTGACAGAGTGAGGCTCTGAGTCCAGACTGTGCTTGTGCTGAGGCCCACGTCTTCTTCGTCATGAGTGGGGACAAGTGATGCTGACAGACAGACCTACCCCTGCAGCCCTCCAGCTCAGGCAGCGCAGCTGGGCCAGCAGGAGAGCGGGCCGCCTGGGAATAGCTGGGAAGTAAGTCCAGGCCTTGGGCCCACCTCCCCCCAAGGCCAGGATGTGGCGTGGGACCCAGGCCTGCGGAGGTTCCCACCGCTCAGCTCCTGCACTCCCAAATGCTCCAGGCCCAGGCAGCATTGCTTAGCAGGAGGGGGTGGCGAGGGGCTCCAGCTGCCTGGGTCAAGACTGCATCAGGACCAGGGCCGCCCTACAGGCACACACCTCTGACATTTAGCCTCCACCTGGATAGCTGCCAGTGGTCCTGCAGCCAAGCCCAGCTTTGCTTGGGGGAGGAGAGTCAGGGATTAACCATTTCAGGCCCTTCCTCCATCAGGCAGAGACTGGTCTTCTTAGGTCAACCATGTACCAAGGACTGGAGTGGGTCTATTTACAAATGTTGCCTCTTTTAATCTTCACATCAATGTGAGGGTGTGGGCATCATCTCCATTTCTCAGATGAGTAAACTAAGGCATGTGGGGAGTTATGTAACTTGCCTAAGTCTACACAGTTAGTAAGTTTCATATATTCCTTCTTTATTACAAGGGCCTATTATGCACCAAGTAGTAATTCTAGTCACTGAGGATACAGCAATGAATGAAGGACAAAAATGCCCCATGGAATATACATTCTTGTGGGAGGGATAATAAATACATGGGATGTATAGTCTCTCAGATGGTGATAAGTCTATATGGAAAATGAAGGAAAGGGAGATGGGAGGTGCTGGGAGTGGGGCTGCTATTTCAGATGCCCTTGGAAGACCTCATTGAGAGGGTGGGAGTTATTCACACTTAGTGCTGAATAGGTGCCTGGTGCTACCCTAATTGTTGTACCTGACTCACTAAATTAATCCCCACAATTAATCCCCACAATCTTTGAGGCAGATTACTATTATTATTCTCATTTTCACATGGGGAAACTGAGGCACAGGGAGGTTAAGTAACTTGCCAAAGATGACACAGCAGATGAGAAGCAGCTCTGGAATTTGCACCCAGGAAGTCTAACTCCTGAGTTCTGGTTCTTAACTTGTGTGTGGTACTGCCAGGGCCACGAAGACAGTAAATGGGTGGGAATGTCAAGAGGCTTGTAAGACCCCACCTGAACAGTCCAGGTCCGTGGCCTGGGGGGGGCAGGCATGCTGAGGGACAGGTGCACTAGGGGGCAGGTGCACTGTGGGGACAGCACTGGGGGGTAGGTGCACTGGGGGGGCAGGTGCACTGGGGGGCAGGTGCAGTGCAGAGTAGGTGCACCGGGGAGGCAGGCATACTGGGGGGACAGGTACACTGCGGGGACAGGTACACTGTGGGGACAGGTGTACTGCGGGAGTAGATGCACTGGGGGAACAGGTGTACTGGGGTACACTAGGGGGGCAGGTGCACTGGTGCTCACTCTTCTGCAGCTCCCTTGGTGAGGAAAGGGTAGAGGGGCCAACAGGTCAGTTGCAATTAAACCTGGATGAAAGTGGGGCTTGACTAGTTTGTGTCGAATAAGGAGAGGATGAACTCCCCAGTGAGGGGGTCCCAGAGGCTGCCCGTCTCCCCTCTCCTCCTATGCCAGCCAGCCTCCCTGAGCCCTCCGAGGACTCAGATCTGAAACAAAAGTGGGACTATTTTTTGCTCTTGTCCTCTTCTTCCCTTCCTTTTGTCTATCTGGGAATAACCCACTTGGTGGTGATGATGATGATGACATAATAGCAGCTCATATTTATTGAAAACTTACTAAACTGGGTGGTGAAAATGAATAATGACTCCCAGCTGTGCAGGAAAAAGTAATTGATTCTTATAATGGATAATTTGCAATGAAAAACTTAGTGTGAAAAATAAAGGTACTTTAGTCTCTGATTTAAATGAGTTGCTTTGGAGCAAGGTCCCATCAAGTTGAAATTCAAACTTCCTGTGAGGGCAGCTCCCAGTGCCCCTCCCCTGTATGGTCTGGCTTCCTGGGGAAGCTCCAGTATTTTCCTGGTGACCAGGGAAGGGCCTGGGGGCTGCAGGGTTTCTGCAGATCTCCACGGAGCTGTACCTTGCTCTCTGCTGCTTGGGCCTCTGTGCTGAACTCCACTGAAGGGGCCAGGTCTCGTCCTGTCCCCAGGGCCTCTGAGGGTAGACTTGGCACCCACTGCTGAAGCTTAGGGCTTCCTCAGGCCCCTGGCTCTGCAGAACATCCACCCACTCCTGGAGGACCCAAGTGTCCAGTGGCTGCTCTGGGATGTGAGGATTCTAAATGGGTGGGCCCGAGGGCAGCCCCCAGGTAATTTTCTCAGCTGTCACCAGCCATATTTGCTCAGAACTGGGCTTAGGCAGGGTTTCTTCAAGGAGCGTGACCTTTCCCCAACCCTGCACCCCATTCTGAAATTCTCCAAGTCATTGGGTTATTTCTAATGACACCGCAAACCACCCCACTCCTCTCTTCTCTGGAGGTGGGGAAGGAAGTGGAATCCTGGGCATTTACTTTCTTTTCTTCCTAGTACTAGAAAGATTTTCTTTTTCTTCTTCTTTTTCTTTCTTCTCCTTCTCCTCCTCCTCTTCCTCCTTCTCCTCCTCCTCTTCCTCCTTCTCCTCCCTCTCCTCCTCCTTCTCCTCCCTCTCCTCCACCTCCTCCTCCTCCTCCTCCCTCTCCTCCTCCTTGTCTTCCTCCCTCTCCTCCTCCTTGTCCTCCTCCCTCTCCTCTTCCTCCCTCTCCTCCTCCTCCTCCCTCTCCTCCACCTCATCCTCCTTCTCTCCCTCTCCTCCACCTTCTCCTCCCTCTCCTCCACCTTCTCCTCCCTCTCCTCCACCTTCTCTTCCCTCTCCTCCTCCTTCTCCTCTTCCTTCTCCTCCTCCTTCTCCTTCTCCTCCTTCTCCTTCCCTTCCCTCCTCCTTGATGGAGTCTCGCTCTGTCGCCCAGGCTGGAATGCAGTGCTGCAATCTCAGCTCACTACAACCTCTGCCTCCCAGGTTCAAGTGACTCTTCTGCCTCAGCTTCCCAAGTCGCTGAGATTACAAGCCACATCTGGCTAATTTTTTTTTGTATTTTTATTAGAGACAGAGTTTCACCATGTTGGCTGGGTTGGTCTTGAACTCCTGACCTCAAGTGATCTGCCTACCTCGGCCTCCCAAAGTGCTGGGATTACAGGCTTGAGCCACTGTGCACGGACTATAAAGGTTTTCTATTGCCCTGTCCTGTCTAGAGGAGACATCATTGCCTCGTATCAACTGTTCCTCCCTCTATGCGCCATTTTGTTCTGGAAGCTATCAGTCTTCTTTTCCCAGGGAAAACAAGGTCCTGGCTTAGCTCTGATATTAGAATTGTACAAGAAAAAATGAAAAGGAAAAATGAAACACTGGCATTTTCCAGAGGCAAATATGTTGGGAAATTTTTAAACTATTTTCCTTGTGAAATCCTCTGTATCTGACAAGCAGTGCTATGCCTGAATTCTCACCCAGTCCTCACTACTACCTTGGGGTTAGGTCCTGTCATAGTCTCTACAGATGAAGGAGGTAAGACTTAGAGAAGTCAAGCAGCTTTCCCACAGTCTTGCAGCTTGTTAGTGGCAGAGCCAAGTTTAGAATCTAAAAATTCTGGATTCTTGACCCCGTCGTATGCCTAAGGCTTTTGCTGCTTCTCAGAAACGAGTCTTGGGGTAATGGTTCTTTAGCACTCAGTGACGTGTGATGTAGCGCCTTGAATAATGTACAACATCCCCCAGAGAAATGGGTATGGGTTTCAGTTGGCTCCACCAGGGGTAAATATAAGGGCATACCTCTTATATTGTCATAGGATATCTCATTTCAGATTTAGAGAGGGGCTTGCTGGTTTTCAAATTCCCCCATTTGTATCCATGTGACTACTTACATCCTTCTTTTTTCACTCATTTTGACTGTGATTTTTCACAAACTGTTTGGGTGACTGCACTGGAGAAAAAGTGTGATGTGGACATCCTTCAACTCCACACTCTGCTTCCCTAGTGAAAGAGGCCTTTGATTTGCAGCTGTAGCTCCTGTTTGCCGAGCCTGGTACAGCCCTGACTCTCAGTTCTCAAGTTGGCCAAAGCCCTGCCCTTTTCTGTCTGCTAGGAGCTGTTGAGGATCATGTGCGACATATGAAAACTCAGCTCTGGTTTCACTTGCACTGGAGTTGAAAGGCCAAGGGGGTATCTGGGCACCACCTACAAATAGTCAGGGGGAAATAAACTCCCACTTTATGTTTTAAGCTTTTATTACATAATCAGCATCATGCTGTTGGTGTTATAATATTGACTGTATATAAGAGGAAGGAGAAAATTCAGCCATAATCACACCACATGCATTTGGATTCACATTTCCAAAAGCTCTAATGCCCTGGGAATTCTGAGATGGAGGGCAGGGAAAGGAAGGGAGAAAAATCAATGAGAAGTGATTAAGGTGACCTGAAGTGGCAGGAGCCAAGCCAACGCACAGGCTCAGTTTCAGACTCACTTTCCCTTAAGACAGAGCTCTGGCATTGTCTTCTCCAGGAAGCCTTCCCTGGTGTCCTCCTTGTCAACAGCCAGCCTATCAGGTGCCTCTCTTCACCCACACCACAATGCCTTACTTGGGTCACTGTGTGCTTCCCGCATTGTGTCATGACTATCTGTTTATGTGCATGACTCTCCCACTGGACTGTGAGCTCCAGGTGCTCAGGAATGTATTTTGTTCATCTCTTTATCTCTGGTGCCTGGCACATCTGAACAAGCCCAGAAATGCTGGTTGACATGGTCATAAGGTAAGATGCTGGACATAGAGGTCCAGGCAGTGACTAAAGATGGCGTGCATTTAGACTCAGACAAATTTCTAAAGTCTGCAGGGTGGAGAACAGCATGGGGTCATGAAGTGTGTTATCCATGTCTGATACAGTATGTTTTATTTTATGTATTTTCTGTGTGTAAAAGAGAGAGCAGGAAGATTTGACAGTGTCCCACCAGTGGCTGGGAGATCTCTTCTCATGTTAGAAGAGACTTGATGAACATGAGCTGGGGTTCTATTTTTTCCTTATGACAATATGAGCTCCAAACTCTGGGCTCCAAATCTAGTGCTCTCTTCTTTAGCCTGCAGGAGGGCAGGGACTATGTCTTTTCTCATATTGGTGCCAGGTCACAGAGTTGGTGCTCAGAGAACATTTGTGGAATGAGTGGCTGAAGGAATGAACAAACATATGGAGGAAGGAACTCTTGCCATCCAGTGAGATTCATCAGGGAAGGCTTGAGGGGATACGCATTGAGTGTGGCTATGAAAGAGGCAGGGGCATGGGTTGGCGAAGATGCAAAGAGGACTCTGTGGTTGAGTGGTTGGAAGAAGGCTGTTGGTACCCCTCTTGGTGCCCACCCTAATGAGATGGCCAGGCTGATGCTGACTTGGAAGGACCTTGTCTTGAGAAGGGGAGGTTGGGGAACTGAGGGAAGTCATACAAAGACAGGCCCAGAGATGGTTTCCCCCTTATATTCTTCTTCCTTTCCTCCAGAACTTGGAGACATTGCTAAGATTCCTTGAATCCCCAGGGCAGGGTTGGGGGTGGGGTGGTTGGGGGGACAGTTGTAACAAATGAGTCCGGACACAGGCATGTGGAGTGTGGCCCAGAGAAAAGGGGAGGAGGGGAAACATGGATTGCAAGCTTGGAGAGAAGGAAGTTCTATTTTGGGTGACTTTAAATCCCAGCCCCTCTGCCGGCCAGATTTGCAGCAGACCAACCCTCTCTGCACAAGATTCCCTCATTCTCAGTTCTGTGCACTTGCTTTGGCTCCATTTTAGCTCATGTCGCTGCATCCTTTAAGACTTAGTTCATTCATACTTTGGTGTTCTATCTCTTGGTATTCTTGCCTGCATCTAAAACCTTCCCTCAGCCTTCCAGTCTTCTTAAAGAAGTCATCCCTAAATAACAGCAGCAAAATGACATCTACAGTTTATCCACATTTCTACTATGGGCCACGCACCACCCTGGGTGCCTTATGTGTCCTTCTTCAACTCACAAGAAAAACGTGAGGTCATTATTACTGTGATCTCTAGTTGACAAATGAAGACACTGAGCCCAAGAGAGGTCAAGTAAACCAGGCAAGGTCATATTGTTAGTTGGTGACAAAGCTGTACCTAGAACCCAGGTATGCCTAACTCCAAAGCCCCATTGTCATCTATTCTCATAGCTACAGAGCCTTCTCTCTAAATCAGAAACTCTGGGGTGGGGCCCAGCAATCTGCATTTTAACAAGCCCTCCAGGAAATTCTGATGCAGGATGAAGCTCGAGAATGGCTGCTTTGGCTGATCTGGCTCCAAACTGGCTGCAAACCTCCAAGTCCACCCTAAATTGGGGGAAAGCCCATTTGTTAACTGCCGTTACTCAGCCTTACTATTCTATTTACTAGCTCTGGACATAGGGCAAGATACTCAAGTTTCCTGAGCCCTTGTTTCCCTGGTTGTAAAATAGGAACAATTCCAACTCTTCTAGAGGCACTGCCCTGGTGTCTGGTTTCCAAGAGATCTTCTGTGAGTGGCTGTCAGTACTCAGCACCTTAGCATCACCTGGAGAACTTTCACAAAATATTAATGCCCACTCCCTCCCTTCTCGGACTAAGTCAGCATCTCTGGGAGTGGGCCTGGGGCATGAGTAGCTCTGATGTGCATGTGGGTGGAGAACCCTGCTGCCCGCTCTCAGGCTTCTCCCTCCCAATCACTTCCTCAAGGGAAGAGCCAAGGCGTCTCCAACTGGTGACTCTCAAAGAAGTATGAGCTGGGCCTGCCAACTGCTTCCCCCATCTCTCTTGGATCTGCCACCTGCAGGGTGGGTGCATCTGGCCGGCTCTTGGCCGTGAGCTCAGGAGCTTGCTCCTATGGGGAGGTCCATGGTCCCCATCCTATGCCAGTGATTGGATGTGTGAATTGGCCTCATTCATGAGTGGAATATTAGGAGTGCATTTGGCCGGTAAAGCCACTTCCTCCCAACAACTCTATCAGAAACATAGCTGCTATTCTCATACTCCTGACCTCAGGTGATCCACCTACTTCAGCCTCCCAAAGTGCTGACAATTATGACGAAACCCCGTCTCTACTAAAAATACAAAAATTAGCCAGGCATGGTGGCACGCACCTGTAATCCCAGCTACTCTGGAGGCTGAGACAGACAGAATTGCTTGAACGCGGGAGGCAGAGGTTGCAGTGAGCCGAGATCGCGCCATTGCACTCCAGCCTGGGCAACAAGAGTGAAACTCCATCTCACACACACACACACAAAAGATGCCATTTTGACCTCTATCAGGGGCTTCATGCGTCTGTTTCTCAATTGGTCCTGAACTTGAGCATGAAGGGGAAACTTGTATGTATGGCCCCTACAAAACCCCAATGCCATATATTTTATGGAGTTATTGCTGAATTTAATGAGATGGCATATTCAAGCCATCTAGTTAGTTGGTTGTCAGTAAATGTTTGCTGCACCAGAATCAAAACAGGCCCCCTCTGATCAGCCCTACACTCTCCCTGTGGGATGGACCTCCCAGCCTCAAACCACCTCTACCGCCAGCCCATGCCTGACGGATAATTCCCTAGTCACCACTTCACTCAAGTCAGTCCACACATCCGACGCCTTCTGGTAGGGATTTGCAGAAGATCTGCAGGTGAGAGAGGAGCAGGGGGCTGTGGAGTTAGGCATGTTGGGGCTCTAGAAACAGTGTTGCCAGTAACTAGCAGTCTGCCCTCACCTGGTTCCCTCAGCCTCTCTGGGGCCCAATGTCTTCATTTGTCAACTAGAGATCACAGTAAGAATGACCTCACGTTTTTCTTGTGAGTTGAAGGAGGACACATAAGGTACCCAAGGAGGTGCATGGTCCATAGAAGAAACGTGGATAAATTGTAGATGTGGATTATTATTGCTATTATTATTGAAGATGGCGCCACCTTTTCAAATTCCCGGGTGATGCTGATGCTGCTGGCCTAGGGACAAATTTGAAAATAACCGCGCTCAATGAAAACAGAATGCAGGTGCGCTCTGACTTTTGGGAATTCTAGGGAGAGTGGCTGGTTGGTTGAGGCCTTATCTGACCTGGATGCAGTCCAGTGTTTGGTAAACTTGCCTACAAATTAGTGTCACCTGGAGAGATTTTACAACTGTCAGAGCCTGCCTGGGACTGAGAAGGTTCCTGTGATATGGGACTTTCTTTTTTCTTTCTTTTTTTTTTTTTTTGAAATGGAGTCTTGCTCTGTCACCCAGGCTGGCATGCAGTGGTGCAATCTTGGCTCACTGCAACCTCCACCTCCTGTGTTCAAGTGATTCTCCTGCCTCCGCCTCCCGAGTAGCTGAGATTACAGGCACACACTACCACACCTGGCTAATTTTTGTGTTTTTAGTAGAGACGGGGTTTCACCATGTTGGCCAGGCTGGTCTCCAACTCCTGACCTCAAGTGATCCACACACCTTGGCCTCCCGAAGTGCTGGGATTACAGGCGTGAGCCACCGTGCCTGGTTGGGACTTTCGGTTTTAAAACTAGGGCGATCTTGGGCAAACCACGATGAACTGCTCACCCTAGTGGCTCCCCCTCTCCCTTCTCCCACAGAGATGGTATTAATTAGTTCAGGCTGGGTCCAGGCATCGTTTTTTTTTTTTTTTTTTTTTTTTTTTTTAAATTGCCCCGTGATTCCACTTTGCAGCCAGGCAAGAAAACCTGAGGGATCTGCTCATAACTTTGGATAGAAGGTGTGAATTGTTAAAAAGGTTTGTAAAAATTCTGGCGAAAAAAGAGGAAAGAGAAACGTCAGTGAATTAAATTGCCTGCATCCAGATCACCTAGGGAACTTGTTAAAATGCAGATTCCTCGTTCTTCCTCCCAGATCTGCTTACTTAGAAACTCTGAGGGCAGGGCCCTGGAATCTGCATCTTTTGGCAGTGCACTAGGTGGACTCAAAAGGTGCACTTAGTTTGAGATGTTCTGTTGAAAGTGGAGAAAACAGGAATTAAATTGAGAGAAGAGAGCTGGGAAACCCAGGATATTGTTTAAGCAGGTAGTCTGTTGAGTGGTTCTGACCTGAGAACCAAGCTCAGGACCTGAAGCCAAAAGGAGGAATCAGAAGGGTGCAGATGGAGACCTGAAGAAAGGGATCAGCCTCAGCCTGGGCTGGAGGTCAGCCAAGCTGGCAAGAAAGGACAATGCCTGAGAGAAATGGTTCCAAGCTTAGAGCATGTGCAGGCTCACAGAGCAGTATGAGGTGAGTCCACACTGCCAGCAAATCGCAGGAGGCTCTGCATAACCAGCCTCCCAGAGGCCAGTGAGGGGAACCCAGTGTTCACACAGGTGAGCACAGACTTGATGCAGGAAGCATTTCTAAGTAGAACCCAGTAGACTGGATATGAAGGCTGGATAATCTATAAAATAGAGAACTGTGTGTGGGTGCAGGAGTACCTCTGGGTTGGGGGAGAAGAATGGGAGTTTAAGACAGCTGGGTCATGGCCAGGCACAGTGGCTCACACTCACAATCCCAGCACTTTGGGAGGCTGAGGCAGACAGATCACTGGAGGCCAGGAGTTCAATACCAGCCTGGGCGACGAAACCCTGTCTCTACACAAAATTCAAAAATTAGCCAGGTGTGATGGGTACATGGCTATAGTCCCAGCTACTTGGGAGGCTGAGGCAGAGGTTGCAGTGAGCCAAGATCGCACCACAGCACTCCAGCCTGGGCAATAGAGTCTCAAAAAAATAAATAATAAATAAATAAAAATTAAAAAATAAAATAAAAAGACAGCTAGGTCAGAACCTGCCTCTAATCCTGGCTCAGTCAGTTTTGGGCTTGTGACCTTGGGAAGGTTGCTTCACTTCACTGAACATCAGTTTCCTTATCCTTAAAATCGGGATGCTAATACCCACATTTCAGAGTTTCTTGTGAGAATTAAGTGAGATAGTACATATAAAATGCCTGGCATATAGCAGTATTTCAGACAAAGGAAGAGTTAAAGATGCTTCTCTATCTTTGAAGTTCAGGGTGGTCCGGGGGGGAAGGAAAGGAGAGGTCAGTTGTAGAGGAAGTTGGTGGCACTAGCATCAGCGCATCTGAATGGAAATGTGGATCATTGGAAATGTGGAGCTGGAGATGAGGGAAAAGAGAAGTTTGGAGTGACCATTGCTGAATTAGGAAGGAGATGGAGGGGAGTTTTTGGAGGGGAGAGGATACAGGAGAAGGCCAGACATCCAGGGTCTGCACCTTGGCAAAGCCCTGGTCTATCTACTATGTGCCAGGCTCTTTGCTGGGCACCAGGGTGCCCATTTCACTGTGCAACACTGTCCCTGACCTAAGAAGATCACAGCCCAGGGGGAGTGACTGTAATTCAGGAAACAATAGATCTGCCTGATATTTGATTATGGGAGAAACACAGGATGCTGAGGAGGAGGAAGGGTGGCCGGGAAGGCTTCCAGCAGGAAGTGAGGCTTGCCAGGTGTTTCAGCTGAGAGGTTCCAGGGGCGGGGTTCCAGGGGAGGGGCTTCAGGGGGAGGGGCTCTGGGAGGAGGGACTCCAGGGGAAGGGGTTCCAGGGGGGCGAGAACTCCTTGGGGAAGGGTGGGGAGGGGATCCTAGGGGGAGGAGCTCCAGGGGGAGGGTTCCAGGGGGAGGGGCTCTGGGAGGAGGGGTTCCAGGGGGAGGGGCTCCAGGGGGAGGGTTCTAGGGGGAGGGGCTCTGGGAGGAGGGGCTCCAGGGGGAGGGGTTCCAGGGGGGTGGGAACTCCTTGGGGAAGGGTGGGGGAGGGGCTTCTAGGGGGAGGAGCTCCAGGGAGATGGTTCCAGGGGGAGAGACTCCAGGGGGAGGGGCGGTCCCAGGGGCAGGGTTCCATGGGGAGGAGCTCCAGGGGCAAGGTTCCAGGGGGAGGGACTCTGGGAGGAGGGGGCTCCCGGGGGAGGGGTTCCAGGGGGGTGGGAACTCCTTGGGGAAGGGTGGGGTAGGGGCTCCAGAGGGAGGGCCTCTACTTGGAGGGATTACTGGGAGGAGCTCTGACCTGAGTGGCTTCGGCTGAATCAGAGGCTAGGGGGAGCTTGGCGTTCTTGGGGCAGGTGGATCAGATTTCACATTGTTCACAACTTGAGGAGAGAGAACTGAGAAAAGGCTTCTGAAGGGGTGACAGGGTGGAAAGAGGCGACACACAGCAGTGCACTTTCCAGGATGAGGTGGGTAAGTGGCTTCAACACTGGGCACTGAGGAGGGGGATCCCTTCAGTGGCAGTAATCGGGGTAGAGCTTGCAAGGATATCTGGGTTGAAAAGAGACAATTTAGAAACAGGGAGTCCATTCAAGGACTGTTCTCAGGGCTTGAGGATTGGCCTGTGTTCTTAGAGGAAATCTCAGCTTCTGTAGCCTGGAGTCCTGGAGCCAGAGCCTCATTTCCGTCAGAGAAAGCATCCCTCAAAGCACAGAGAGGAAAAATATCTCATACCTTTTACATGCAAGATGCCTTTTGTTGACAGGGAGGAGGGGGAAATTAAAAACAGAAGTGAAACAAACAAATGAAAACATCCTGCATTTATCTGAGAATTCCAAGGCCTGATTTAACCATGCAGGTTTATAAAGAAGCATTCCTTTGCCACTTGCTGAGGGTCACTTGAGACACCTATTGAGGGTGCCTGGCCAAGGCCTGGATGCCTTCACGAGTTGAAGGACCTGAGTCACTGGGTGGGCCATGAAGGTTCATTCCTGGGGTGTTAACCACTTTCTTCACTCTGCCTCTCCCCACACACTGCTGTTAGATGTCATTCCTTCAGGAAGAGCTCACTGAGGACCGAGGACCTGCTGCACACAGTCCACTGCGCCAGGAGCTATTCTCGTGGGCTCAGAGTCTAGATGGGGGAGAAGTTAATTGGTATAAAAAACATAAATGTGGCCAGGCACAGTGGCTCATGTGTAGAATGCTAGCACTTTGGGAGGCCGAGGCGGGTGGATCACTTGAGGTCAGGAGTTGGAGACCAGCCTAGCCAACATGATGAAATCCCTTCTCTACTAAAAATACAAAAAATTAGCCAGGTGTGGTGGTGGGCGCCTGTAAACCCAGCTACTTGGGAGGCTGAGGCAGGAGAATTGCTTGAACCTGGGAGGCGGAGGTTGCACTGAGCTGAGACTGTGCCACCTCTCTCCAGCTTGGGCAACAGACAGAGACTCCATCTTAAAAAAAAAAAAATAAACAATGCATATAAGATATTAAATAATGTAAAGTGCCACGAGGTAGTATACAATGACGTGTCCTATAAACAGCAGACAAAAGGTGCTTTGAGTTTATTTAGGGGAATGCAGGTAGATTGGAGTGGTTAGGAAGGCTGCTTGAGGAAGGTGGGATCTGCAGTGGAGATGGATGAGAGAAGACGGGGAGGAAGCAGGGGAGGTGGGCATGAGATTGGGGGGAGGGGTAATGTTGAGAATCCACATGCAGAACGAGCTAGTCCATTCTTTACTATGTTTCAAAGCTAAAATAGTCTCCTGCTTTTATTATTTAATTTCAGAAGGATGTACAAGCTTTGTGTATGCTTAATGTCATGTCATCACATTGATGATATGTCTTATAATTGATAGGGTCAAGAATTCAGGAAATAAAGCAATTTATTTTTTATCATACCAATTTTTAAAAACTTTTTTTTTAAATTGACAGATAACATTGTAGCAATTCATTTAATCCTTTAACTCTTATCAAGTTCCTGCTGTGTGTATGGAAAGAGCACTGTGGGGGGAGTTGGAGATAAAAATGTCCCTGCCCTCTAGGAATTTCAGTCCCTTGAGCAATGGTGCATTTGAGGAGGAATGAGTGGGATACCGTGACTGGAAACCAGGGAGTGTGGAGTGGAGGAGTGGGGTGTGATGGGGAAGAAAGATCAGGGTGGGGAGTAGTCCAGCAGTTACTGAGATGTAGATCGAGGCCACTTGAACAGGAAGCCACCCCAGAGTGAAGTAACTTGTCTGTGTTCCGTCTGGACCACTCAGGGACTGTGGGTAACATTTTTGGAAACACACAGGGAGTGGCCAGCCAGGCCGCTCTTCCTGGGAAGGGCTGCCTGCGCTGGCTGCTGGAGAAGATGGGCAGGGCCAGCTGCGTGATTTGCGGGCCCAGCACAAAATGAAAATGCGGGACTCCTTGTTCAAAAATTATTAAAAGTTTCAAGACAGCAACAGCAGAGCTTTAAACCAAGCGCAGGGCCCTTCTGAGTGTGCCCAGCTCACATGCCCAAGAGGCCAATCCTGAAGGTGGGACAGCCTAGACCTTTCTGTGACTAAGTGTGTGGTGAGATGATGGGGCCCAATTGCTGTGTGTGACTAAGGACAGGGTTTCGTTATGCAAGCACTGAGTTGTTTCCTGTGAGCTGGGATGGGGAGATGGGGAAGAGATGGGGAAGAGATGGGAAGTGCGCCACAGGAGGTGCTATGGCTGTGGGGATGCCTGCGGTGTACAGTGATGCTGCCGTTTACGAGCCGTGTTCTGCTTGCCGTAGGAAGGCTGTATCTGAATGTTGGCATCAGTCAGACTGACGTCACGTGTTTTATCTACTTTACTAACTTGGGCAAGTTACTGATCTTCTCTGAGCCTTACTTTTCCCATATGTAAAAATGGAGATCATATTACTGCTTTTGCAGGATGCTGGCATCCTTAAATAATAGGTATAAAATTTTGAGCCTAGCCTAGCTTTTAATAAATACTAGTATTCTCTTTTCTAGAAATGTGTGAAATATTTATGTTTTAAAGTGTGGAGCATGGAATAGTTTGGGATACGTTATTGTCAGCAACTTGCTTTTTCTATTTCAAGCTAAATGGGGATGTAAAACCTACCACCCTGATTTCAAATAGCAGAGGCAGGGGGTTGCGGGGAAGTATGCCCCATTGTAGTATACACCCAAGGGGAACCCAGTTTCTGCTGGACACACACACTCACATACACACACACTACCCAGAGCTAAATCGAAACTGGGTTGGAATGTGATAGTGTGTTACAGGAAGAGCCCTAGTTTGGGCATCGTCTCCTGGTTTTGAACCTCAGGGTCCTCATCAGTCAAAAGTTCTGACCTCTCAGGGTTGTTGTAAGATTAAACGAGATGCATGGTCTATGGCGTATGTAAGCATCCTTTGAATGGGTCTGTGCTCCCAGGCTATAGTGTGGTTCATGGGAAAAAGAAGAAAAGACATTGCCTTCTGAACAGTAACATTTCCTAAATATTATGCTTGGGCAACTCCTTTATAAACAAAGAGCGGGCTGGTCAGAAATTGGCACAGGGGCTGATTTCCAGTGATCTTACTGTTTCTTCTGCTCATATACCTTGGGGAGTTGCCTGGGTCTTCTTTCTACTTAGACTTGGAAGTCGGTACAAGCATGTGTCTTTGCTTTTTGGAGATGAGCACACATATATGCACACCATACATGCACATATACATCACCTACGCCCCCCACCACACATACATACACCCCACACACCACACATATACACCATACACACACCACATGTACACAAACCCCATCACACTACACACACCACACATATACACCACACGTACACACCCCCCACACACATATACATACACCACACATGCACATATACATCACCTACACCCTTACCACACATACATATACCACACAATACCACATGTACCCAAACCCATCACACACACTACACACACCACACATATACACACCACACACACACATATACCACACATGCACATAAACCTTCTACACACACATCCACACATACACATACCATATTACACACATATCACACATACACACCACACACACACCACACATACACAAACCCCATCTATACACACATCACAGATACCATGTGTATACACCACACATACATATCCCGTACACATCACACATGCACCACACGTGCACAAACCCCATCTATGCACACATCACACATATACCATGTGTATACACCAGACATAGGCACACCACACACACAACACATACACACCCCACATGCACATATACACTCATCACACATGCACACACACCACCTAAACATACCCTGTCACACATACACATATCACACACACTGCACATACTACACATATACCACACCACACATATACCACACACACAAACCCCATCTACACATGCAGCACACACACAGTATACACATACCACATAGACCACACATACACATATACACACCACACACACAACCTGCATACACCCCCTACATACATATACCACACATACCACACATATACACCACATGTACACCACAAACACCACATGTACACAAACCCCATCTACACATATTCCACACATAAACACTACATATACACATACCACACACCCCCCCCACATACCCATATCCCCATATCCCACCCCCACAAATGCCATACACATACCACGTATATACACCACAATACACGTCACACACACACACACCATACATACACACAACCTACACATACACCACACATATGTACCACACATACATATACTACACAACACATACACCACAGCACAGATACAGACACATACCAAGCATACATACACAAATATATACCACACACACACCACCTACACACACATACATATACTCTGCCTGTGCACACCACACACACCACACACATATCACACATACATACCATATCACACCACACATACACATACACCACACACGTACGTATACCACCTACACACACCAAACATATACCCCACTTACATACATGCTACACACATACTACACATACACATCACACATACACCACACACACATCATATGTATATACACACATCACACATACGACACCTGAACACACACAACACACACACCAGAGACACACACCACACATCCAATACACACACCACACACACACCCCATTTACATACACACCACATACACTACACAAATGTACCACAAATATACATACCACACACACCACAGACACAGCCCCACTATACACATACCACATATGAACATATACCACCTACACACCATACATACATATATGCCACTCACACACATGCCACATACAGACCCCATCTACATACCACACACACTACACAAACATACCACAAATAACATAGACATACCATATCACACCACGCATACACACACCTCAGACACATACCACATGCATATAAAACCCATCTACACACATGCACCACACATGAACATATACCTCTTACACACCACACATACACATATGCCACCCACACATATGCCACACATACCACACATACACATACCCTATCTACACACATACCGTGTGCCCACACACACCCTACACACATCACACATACATATCATATCACACCACACATGCACATATACTGCCTATACACATGACACATACACGTACCCCACCACACATGCCACACACATACTACACATGCATTCATGTCATCTGTCTTCTCCTCCCTCTTTCCTCCATTTTAGTGAGCATCTATACTTGCCTGTCCAGTGCACAAGGACTCAGGCTCCCTCCTGGACCCCACTCAGTCCACATCCCTCCTAATGCTTTGTCCTGAAAACTCCCATTCCTAGTCCTCTTTGCCATCTCATCTGCCTCTAATAAATTTCTGAAGCGTGGCCCAGGCTGTGAGCACCCTGTTCTTATCCACCCAGGGCCCTGTCAATTCAGCTGAACCCAGGAGTGCACATCATTCAGAGAGCTGTTTGCAGGGTGACTGGGAAAGGGGGAAATGAGAGAGGTTGGCAGGGGTCTCAGCATGAGATCACGTGGGGCTGATCTGGAGCCTGGTGTTTGGGAATGAAACAAATGCTTCCAAGGCATTTTAGAAAAAGGTGGTGAGAATCATTCACAGGATGGGGCATTAGGGATTGAAGACAAAGGACAAAAGGGACTCTGAGCTTAGGAGACCACAGCTCTGCGAGGGCAGGAGCTGTGTCTGATGAGTTTGCCTGCATGTACCCAGCCCCGAGAGCAGTGCCGGGCATAGAGTAGGTGCTAAAAATCAATGATGGTTGGATGAATGAATGAGCAGATGAATGAATGAGCTCCTTTAGGGAGCTCATAGGATAGGATTCAATTCAAACAGCATCATTTAACACCTCGTGTACTGTCTGACGCAGATCCTAGTGACAGGGGTAGAAGAAACTCCTAGACAATACGTAGTTTGACTGGCTCATTTACAGATGAGGCCCAAAGTACTCATGTTCTCTTGCCCGAGGTGCTTGCAATCTCCTATGGCATCAATAACCCTTGGTTGGACTTCTGTTCTTGATCTTTGGTAGCATCTCTGAGTATTCCCAGCCCTCATTCCACTCTACGATGCCCCCTCTAAACCATGTTTATGAGCAGAGGGTTTAGGGTGGACCAGAACCCCCGCTGGGATGCAGTTCTGCAGGCATTCCTCAGACTCAAACCTGTGTACTTCCCTTATCATAACCATGTCCACACTTTATTTTATTTGTGTCCCTTCCCAACCAGACTGAACTCATGCTTATTATACATTTTCACAGCTAAGAGCACGGTACTTAAGGACTCGACGAAGTTTTGTTTGAAAGTATGAATAGAGTGGTGAAATTGTACACACAACATTTAGGAGGAGAAAAGGAGTCACCCTGGATTTATATTTTCAACGACATTTGCCTTTCAGGGGTTGGCTCAGCTCCCATCCTACCCCCTAGTTACCCCCTAGTCACTGCCCCATCCCAGTCTGCCCTCCCAGAGGAGATGGACTGTGCCTGTGGGTCCTGAGGCAGGAGCAGGGGCCTTTCTGTAGAAAGGCGGGAAGGTCACCTTGTACTGCAGAAGGCGCAGCCCCGGGGGCCAGGTGGGGCCATGTGCATAGGCCCCGCTGGGTTTCTAGGGCGGAGTTGGCCTGACAGAACCTCGAGGTCCTTCCCTCAAGAGTGACAGAATGCTTTTTGTGCTGGGACCCTGGGAGAGAGGATCAGGAGTAGCAGCCAGTGGGGGCTTCTCCCAGTCCTGGGCTGTGGAACGGTGCTGAGGCCTCAGTGATGGGTTGCTCTGGTGGGAGAGCTGGGAGTGGAGCACAGAGGAAAACTGGAGGCTCCTTTCCTATGCCTTTCAGTAACAGCAGCCCCGTCTGTGTGAGCCAGAGGAGGGGCTTGGCTTCTGGAAGCAGAGGGGGCGAGGCCTTGGGTTCTCCTGTGTAGGGTGATTTCCCTTTGGCCAGGAGCCCCAGACTTCCAGTGCTAATGGGTGGCAGAGACATGGGCGCTAAAATTCCTTCTCTTTCACTTCGTAGCTGTTGCCCAGAGAGCAAGCTATGCTCCCCAGGTTCATCGTCAGCCCAGGTCCTTGCTCTGTATGGCCAGCCTCTCATCCTCTTACTCGCGTGCCCGCACCCCTCCATGGCACCGCCAGCATCCACCTCTTCTTCTCTATTCTTGGCAGTTCAGGGTCTCATTCTCTTCTACCCAGATGCACAGACTTGCCTCCTAACTCTTCCCCTCTTCCACTTCTCCCTCCTGTCTTCCCACCCCATACAGTGCCACCAGAAATGTCTCTTCTAATTTCAGACCTCACAAACGCCCTCCTCTACCATAAGCCAAGGAACTAATCAGCCACAAGCCACACACTCTCCAATGTCTTCTTCCTTCTTCCCCTGGCGCTCAACGCCCTCCTTTTTCTGGCTGTAGTTTTGGTTCCCACTGCACCTCTTTGAGCCCTGAGAGGTGCAGTGGGAACCACCCTGGTAGAGCTTCTCATTCATTTGGGCTGTCGTTGGTGCCAGGTTCTCACTCTGACATGCCACTTGTTGAGAATGCTTTCCTGGACACCCCCCGAGCCCCTGGCATGTGCTGACGCCCTCCCTTCTTCTGAGGCCCAGCTTCGATGACAGTTCCTCTGGTGAATGTTCCAGATCCTCCCAGCCAGAAGTCACTCTTCCCCACCTACAGTCCCAGGGCCTAGAGCCGCACCTCCTTGTCTCCCTTGCATCCTAGGATCTGATGTCAGGCTCATATAAGACACCTAGAACATTGCTTTATACATGGCATTTACTCGGTGGGTGGGTGGGTGGATGAATGAATGAATGAATGAATGAATGAAGGTTTGACCATGACCTTGGAGAACTATCATCTGCTTGTTTAGTGCCCTAGTGAGTCAAAGAAACCTTTATTCTCTTTATCATTTCTCAAAATGAGAAAAACAGTTGGAAAATCCTCAACTCCCACCCTCACCCCCAAGTTTGAGAAATGTCACTTTGAGGGATTTTCAGTTTCACTTTTCCGGAAAGACGTTCCTTTCTCTCCTTCCTCTTCTCGGGTCTCAGCGACGCCTCCCTGTGTCTCCCACCCCTAGGCCTGCACAGAGGGGACTCAGAGGCTGAGAGAATTTACTTTTGCTTTCTTTGCCTTTCCCAGAGCCTAGGGGGAAACTGTAATTTAGGCGACTGCTAAGAAAAGCTCCCCCAATTCTGGAAACAGCGTGTGCTTATTTTTGAAAGTGCTCCTTGTCTCTCCCCCAGCCCTGCCCGAGGCTCACAGTACAAGTCAGTCAGATTGTTCAGGGCAACAGTGGCGTCTGGAGACCTGGTTTGAGTTCCTAGGTTCACACCTAGCGTCCTTCTGAGCCTCAAGTTTCTTCGTCTGTAAAAAGGGAAGATGAAAGTTTGAGATAAACCTCGAACATGGTAGGTGCTCAATAAATATATCTTTATTATGGTTGGAATCACTGGATTTAGAGGGCAGCACTCTCGGTGGGTCAGACGGTACAAGTGAGGAGCCAGTATGATATGTGGAATCATATGAAATCGGTGTTTTTATGGCAAAAAATAATTGGATATTGTCAGTTGCATAGGAATCGATGCAGTAATCCAGGAATTGGCAGTCTTTCTGTAAGGGGCCAGATAGTAAGTGTTTTTGGCTTTGTGGGCCATACGGTCTCTGTTGCATGGTAGTAGCCATAGACAATACTTAAATGAATGCGCATGACTGTTCCAATAAAACTGTGTTTACAAAAACAGTCTGTGGGCTGAACGTGACCCCTGTAATATCTGCCAAGCCCTATAGTAATATGTAAAACTGATGAAATTACAGAAAGAAAACTCTATAATACCGTCATTCAGGTATCTTCACAAGTAGAACAGCAGCTTATCTGTATAGCTGTTAATAGTCTTTACTTTTACTAGGCTGTATTCCAAATGCTTTACAAATATTAACTAATTTAATCCTCCTGAAAACCCTATGAATTATGTACTATTATATTTCCCGTTTTATGGCTGAAGAAACTGAGGCTCAGAGAGGCCAAGTAACTTGTTTGAAGTCACCTGGTTAGAGCTGATGTCAACTGAACAGAATTCAACCGAATGTGTAGGGTAGAGTTGGGCGATGATAATTCAGCAGCTTCAGGGAGGAAGTGGATGGATTAGAGCTAAGAGGAACCCCCAGGCCTGCTTGCTGTCCACCAGCTTGAGGAGATGATCTACAGAGGCTTGGGGTGGAAGCAGGTGTGGTGTAGGTTGGCAGTGGGGAGATGGGTGGGCAGAGGGTCTGGTAATGTCATTTGGGACATGGGATGGAAAAGCATAGATTCTTCCTTTGGGAGCCAGGCCCCAAGCCGGGCTTGGGGCCCTTTCCTGGGTGACTCCCAGCAGCACATGCACGTGGAGGGTCAGCGTATAGGGAGCAATGTCCGCCTGTGGAGCAGGAAATTGTTTACATTCCTTATGTTCCATGCAGCAGCTCTGGGAAGCTCTGGGCCCCATTCCCAGCCCCAGCCGCAGCCCCAGCCCCAGCCCCAGGGGACCTGGTGGGGAGAGAAGGGCAAAGGAGCAGGCTCCCCAGCACGCTTGCAGCTCTGCTATCAAACCAGGATACTCGCATACCCTTTCCATTTGCTTTGCCTATTGATTTAGCCAGCAGAGGATGAAGCCGCTGATCAGGACTCTGGGCTCACACATGCCATGCTCTTCCTTCTGTGCCTCTGCTTATGCCGTTTTCCTTGCCTAGAGTGCCTTTTCCCTCCTCTTGTACCCTTCCTTGATTCTCTCCTCTCTTTCAAGGCTGGCTTAAAGTCCGCTCCTCCTGGAAGCCTGCCCTGACTTCCCCTTTACCCCCTAACCCCCAGGCTGGACCAGGTCCCCCTTCTCAGGGCTGCCCAAACACCTCACTCTCTCTTCGTTGTCACTGTCTGGACTCCCCTTGCTCCCCCACTAGAAGGAGACCTTTAGGAAAGGAATCACATCTTGTTTACTCCTGGGTCCTCACCACAGGTCCATGGTCAACACATGGCTAGAAGCTGGTCAAAAGCACATTCGTTTGAATGAGACACTACTGTCCTCAAACCCAGCCCTTTCACTTCTAAAACTTGGTCTTTGGGCAACTTGCCTGACCTTTGAGACTCTTAATGTCATCATCAGTAAGAAGGGATCGTGATATCATTGTAGGGTTGGGAGAATAAATGAGATAATGCAGAAAATTATCAGTATAGTACCTGGTTCCCAGTAGGTACCTTGGAAGTGGCCAGGGAGAGAGAGTCAATACCATGTCCTTGTCCTGTTACCCCTGTGTCTGAAGGTAGGAAAAGAGGCAGTTTGATAGGAGGCAATTTGAATGTCCCAAAGCAATAGCATTGTCCCCAAGAGCTAGAGGAGGAGTTCATGAGTCAACTTTGGTTCTGTGACAAGACCACTAGGCTTAGGGTGAGAATACTTACTTGTGAGTCCTAGCTCTGTCTCTTAGCAGCTGGGTGTCATAGACCAAGCCATGTAACAGCTCCTGAAGCCTCAATATTTTGATCTGTAAGAGGGGATAATAACCACCTCACAAGGTCATTGTGAAGCTGAAATGAGATTGCCCAGCTGTGAAAACACCTGGCCCAGCTCACAGGAAATGCAGAATCATGAATTATTGAATATCAATCTGTATAACATTTGAGAAAACTCTGAGCAGATCTCAGCTTAGGATACTTTCTGGACATGTGCCTTATGGCTTAGTGGCTAACCGCTTTAGAGTCAGACAGTCCTGGGTTTGAATCCTAGCTATGTCCCTAACTAGCTGTGTGACCTTAGACAAGCTACTTAACCACTCTGAACCACAGTTTTTGTGGCTTTTGTTTTCGTTTTTGCATTTTTGGTTTTTTTCTCCATAAGTTCTTTAAAATGAAGCCAACTATCTCAGAGAGTTGTTGGGGGAATAAAATGTCGACAGTCAGTTTCTGGCACATAGGAAAGTCTCAAGTGTTAGTATTATTCTGCTTCTATTAAGACTGAGGGATAAACACTGATGATATGGGACTTTTGAAGTCCTGAAATGTAAAAGCTGGTGTGTTGCAGTGGCTAGGGGTTAGGGTTTGAGGGTAAGGGCTAGGATTGCATCTTTACCAACCAAATGGAAGGAATGAGCTCAAGTGGTAGGAAGTCCTTCCTGGCTCGGAGAGCAATGTGGGGGAAGTGCTCAGTACAGGCAGAGGAGAGCCCCTTGGGAAGCCTTCGGGAATAGGATTGCGCAGGCAGTGTGAAAGGTTAGAGCTGGTAAAGTCCTTGGAGGTCTTCAGTTAAACCCTGCCATTGCACAGAAAGGAAACTGAGGCCCAGAGAGACTACCACCATGGCCTGCTGAACCCCTGCTGGTGAGTGACAGAAATGGGACAGGCAATGTGCTTTTGCTACAACTAGAGGGACTGTGACGGTGATGGGTGCAGTCAGGCTGGAGCCACAGGAGGCATTGCTTAACTGGCTGTGACCTATGGTTTGGTGTCTTAGGCCAGTTGGTCTGTGCTTAGGGACTAACAGTCCTGAGGAGAACTTGTCCCCAGAGGAAGAGGGGAGGGAGCAAGGAGACAGGATGTAGAGGGCAGGGAGCTGCTGGCGCTGGGGAAGTTTTCATGGAGAGAAAAGTGGGTGGAGGTGGGGGCAGCTGAAATCTCTCTGGCTGAGTTCAAGTCCAATGGGTTTCCTTGTCTTTGCATCCCCTTTTCTCCAAATTGCTTCTCAGTTCTCCTTCAAGGTGGAAACCTCGTTGTTCCTCTTCTAAAGAGATTTTGCAGAAATGAATTCCTGTGGCCACTTCACCTTCTCCTCTCCCTGTCCAGGGTCAGTGATGAAGATTTGCTTATCTTTCTACCTAGAGATAGCTCAGAGCCCAGGGAAAAGCCCAGCTCCTCTGGCCTAGAGGAAGGCAGAGCCGGGTGACTTCATAAATCTGGCCAGGCAAATTCCCAGAATGCCAGGTGTCAGTCACCACCCCATCGTTGCCTGGAGAAGCGCTGAGGGTTGCAGGCTGTGGGCAGGGCGAGTCTCACCTTGCTGGCGATGATGGGAATGGAGGCCCGCTGCAGGGTGGCGCTTCCTCTACTGTCGCCCAGTGTTCTCTAGGCATTTCACTTCTCTCGCTTTCTGTACACCTCACTGAAACCCAGTGAGGAAGACCCTGTGATCAGGGTGTCACAGATGAGGAAACTGGGGCTTCGAGAGGTGAAGAGTACTCACCAGCACCAGCTGAGAAAACAAAGGTGGGGAAATCCCGGTCTCCTGACTTCAAAGCCTCTGCTCCCCACCCCGCCCTGCCACTAGGAAGCTGGAGTGAAAGAGGCGTCAGAGCAGGAGCGGGTCAGGAATTAGGGTTCAGACGATGGAAGCAGCTCCTACTGATGAGGAGAAGGAGGCGGCCTTTGGAGCTTCTGTAAACCTCTCCTGCTCTCTAGAGGGATTTCTAAACTAAGCTGTAGAGACTGATCTGCTCTAGCAGAGGGAAGCTATGGCTATGGGGGAGCCGAAGGCAAGGTAAGAAAAAAGGCCCGTTGACGGAGAAGACAAGGTCTGCTGGGGCAGCGACCGGACCACAGCCTGGCTGCTGGAGTCCTGGGTTTTAATCCCAGCTCTATTCCTAGGCCTGTGACCTCAGAGAAGACAGTTCCTCTTTGGACCTCGGTTTTTGGATCTCTACCATGAAGTGACATGATTTCTGAGGCCGCTTTCGGCAGAGAACCTGTGATTTTAGTCTTGGATGTTCAGATGGGGACTTAAGAAAGGGAGGCAAGAGGGCCGGGCGCGGTGGCTCACACCTGTAATCCCAGCACTTTGGGAGGGTAAGACGGGCAGATCACGAGGTCAGGAGATCGAGACCATCCTGGTTAACACGGCGAAACCCCGTCTCTACTAAAAATACAAAACATTAGCCAGGTGTGGTGGCGGGTGCCTGTAGTCCCAGCTACTTGGGAGGCTGAGGCAGGAGGATGGCATGAACCCGGGAGGCGGAGCTTGCAGTGAGCCAAGATTGCGCCACTGCACTCCAGACTGGGCAACAGAGCGAGACTCCACCTCAAGAAAAAAAAGGGAGGCAAGGAAAGACCTAGGGTTTGGTTGGGAGGGCATTGTCCTCAGGAACATAAACATACCTGGGCGCTGTCACACACACAGCCCCTCAAAAAGACACACATGCAGCCAGCCCCCTGAGTGCATGAGGTCCTTCTCTCAGGGGATGGTCCTTCCTGTTCGCAGGGTCTGTGTCTACTTCTCCTCTCCCGAGGTCAGGGGAGATGCTCTAATATTTAACAACAGGTATGGCACAGGCTTTGGCCAGTCAGAGCAATCATGGCTGTAAACAGCTGATGTAAGACTGTGCCAAGGTGTACCAGCTATATGCCACCCCTGCCCCCATGCCTGATTCCTCTGGTACAGCCAAGAAAGGTAAGAGGGAGACTAGGGAACAAGAAGCTGGGGAAGTAAAGGCAGGAAGAGGGGTCACACGTTCTCCTTGTCCCTCCCTAGAACCCCGTGGTGCTGTCAGCCCAGCCTCCCCACTGCCTCTCGGAGCTCCCTTCCCATGCCTTGTGCCCCGAACAAAGCAGTCTTGCTTGCCAGCTGCAGCTGCGTTTTGGAGGCTGATGGAATCAAGGGGATCTGGTCTGCATTCCATGTGATTATCCCACACTTGACAATGGGCAGGGCACCCACAGGGATTCCACCCCTACCTGCCTGCAGAGTTAGTGCTTTACTAACCCTAATGGTCAGAGACCAGGGCTTTGTCTTACCCACTCTTTGCCATTGGCTATCAAATCCCAGGGGAACCCCAAAGTCCCCCTTCCTCTCTGTTTTGCTCTAACGCTAGTCTACTCCAGGTCTTTGCCACCATGTCCATGGATTGCTGTGCTGGCCTGCTGGCTGCTTCTCCTCCCTCAGCCTCTAGGACGGTTCTATTTTTCCTTACAAACGTTCTTGAGTGCTTATCAATTGCTAGTAGTTGAGATTTCCATCAATATTTTTTGACCGATTAATAAGGACCCTTCTTTCCTCCTTTTCCATGAGAACAGGTCATTTCCCAATTGGTCAAGAAATATTTATTGACTCCCCACGAAGCACAAGGCTTTTATTGGCTACAGAAATGGGGATGGCTGTCAAAGAAGCAGGAGACACAGTCCCTGCCCTCTAGGAGCCCTCACTATATTTATGAGAGCCAGTAGCAAAAAGATAACCAATAACACAAGGGCAATCTTCCATAATGTATTATTTGAGGCTTTTCTGGGCCTATTAAAAAGCCTGTCACAAACTTTATAAAGAAAGATAAAATAGAGCTGGTAAAAAAATTCTAGAGTGACAGTTAAAATAGGGCATGATGTGTGAGAGGCCAGATGAGATTATACTAAATTATTAGCTAGGACTTAGGAAATAAAGCAGTGTTCTCTAGAAGTTACCCTGAGTTCCCTAGGAACAAATTATGCCACATTTATCTTGTTCTCTCTTTTGATAAGATTCTAGAGCTTGGTTCAAAGGAGTGTCATAGCTTTAGCATATCTTGAGTTCTACAGGGCTTTAGGAGAAATCTCTCATGTTGACTTTATAGAAAAGAGGGCTAGATGAGAGCATAGTTACATAGATTTAGAGCTGGTTGAAAGACTGTCCCCTGAGCATATTAATGAAAGTTCCCTGGCATTCCTAGATCAGCTTGTTGTGTCATTAGGGTCTGTGTCTTTGATGTGGTCAACATTTTTAGCAATGATGTGCGTGATGACTACAGAGGCATTCTAATCTGTTAATAATCTGAGTCCAGGAGAAATAGCTAAGAATCAAAATTCTAAAGTATCTTGACTGCAAACCAATGATATTCAACAGGGATAAAAACAGAATTCCATATTTATGTCCAAAAAAATTAAGATCTGTAAGTATGGGCTGGGGAGAATCCGGCTGGGTAGCAGTTTGGTGCATAAGCTTTGGCCTCTCTACTGAACCCCCCTAGGTTGTCAGGAACCAGTGGTTGAGGATGGTTCTGCCTCTCAGGAGGCCTGTGTCCTGGTTGTTGGATTGAATTGATCTAGAGGCCATGTGGCATCAATGACAGGGGTAGTGTTCTTTCTCAAGCTGGTCATCATTGACCTAGGCTTTCCTAGGGGCGAGCCAAAGACTTAACCCTTTCTGTTCCAATGACTACTCAGCTGTTAAATGTCCATCAGTTCTGGTCTCTGGACAGAACAGTGTCCTCTCTTCTTGGTTGGTATGAAAAAGAAAATCTGAGCAGATTTCTTCCGAAAATCTGAGCAGATGTCAAATACCATTCCAATGATCAGTCCTATTTCTGTACCCAGGCTTCACTCTGACTCCCCTGGGTAACTCTCTGAGGACAACTGGCCACCTCCTTCTAGAAGGATCAGTGAACCACTGCCTGTTGCTATTTCACATTCATCCAAACATGCCAGGGTACAGAAGACTGAGCAGAAAACTCTACAAGCCTCTGTAGCCTTCCGTCCTCTCCTCCTCTGGAGACCCAGGCTCTAGAAGCTATGCCACATCATTAGCTCACTGTTCCCTCTGCCAGCCTTCTTCAACCCTTTCCTCCACATTGGACCATGCCTTTAAATCAGTTATCTCCAGGCCTGGAAATGAATCAAGTGAGTAAATGAGCCTTGCTGGAAGCTGATCTTAAGACAGGGAGTAGGATCCCGTCTACACATTCATGGAAAGTCAGCTCTGGCTACATGGAAGTCACATTCAGTGACCCCAGCCTTTGACCTTCTCTGAGGGCAAGGAAGGGGAATGTGAAAGTGTCTTGGCAGGTAACACTCAGAGGGCATGGTGGGGAGGATACGTAAATACCTCCAGGTGGAAAGAGCTGGAGGGAACAGAGGGATGCTGTGGGAGGAAGGGCAGAGGGGCTTTGCTATTGAGTTGAGGGCTCCCGGTAGCCTGTGGGACAGAGGTTATGAAGGCAGAGTGACCTCTGCTCAGCCTATCTGACTGATGCCTGACTACCCTGTGTTGTCTCCTCCTGTCCAGATCACAATGAGGACCTAGGGCATCTGCCTGCTGATACCCCCTGGCCTGCAGTGACCATGGCCCCCCGCAAGAGGAGCCGCCATGGCCTGGGCTTCCTGTGCTGCTTCGGGGGCAGTGACATCCCCGAAATCAACCTCCGGGACAACCACCCTCTGCAGTTCATGGAGTTCTCCAGCCCCATCCCAAACACAGAGGAGCTCAACATCCGCTTTGCAGAGCTGGTGGTCAGTGAGAGGGTGGGGAGGGACAGTGACAATGGAGAGGAGGGTGGATGGACAAGCAGAACTGGACAGAGGGCAGGGCACCTGTCCTGGGGTCTCCATCTCTCAAAACTCCTCTTGGGAGGAGGTAGGCCCCCAGGACACTTCAGCTATGTTGGGGAACCAGAATCTCTCGCTGGGATGGACAGCATAAAGTGTGTCCCCAGAAGAATGGTCCTACCTCCTCTCTGCATTGGATTGTAGACCACTGGGTGCAGTAGTTAGGTTATCATAGGAAGGGGCAGCTCTGGGCTTTGCAAACTAAGATGGTGAGACATCTCAAAGAACATCAGAACATTTGGCGCCTTTCTCTCTTCTGCTCCTTGGAGTTTCCCTGGGATCTTTTAATGTCCAAGACACAAAGAAGAGACATAGTGGGATTCTGTGGGCAGACACTGGGCACCTCGGAACAGGGGATGATTGGCTAGGAACATGGAGGTAGAAATGTCTATGTCATGCGTGGGGTTCCAGTTCAGGCCTGGGATGATTATATGCTGTGCCTAACAAGGGGCAGGTGAAAGCTCTGCCATTCACACCAGGACCAGCCTGTGCTGACTCTGCAGTGCCTGCCCAGGCCAGCCTTCAGACTGCCCTTGTGAGAAGCCCCTGTGTGTGCAGCTTTATACCATGGCCACAAATAGACTAGGAAAGAAGCATGATTTCTTCTCTCTTTGGAGGTCTGGTGGTGAGACAAAGTCTGCACACCACAGGAGGTCCCAGGCCTGGTAAAGAGCCATAAGTACAAGTTCATCTACCATTAGCTCTTGGTCACTCATTCTGTGGTGGGCCATTAGTAAGCCAGTAAACAAACAATGCCAGGTGGTTGGAATGTAGTTTTATACTTGTATTTGCTAATAAATACACCTGGTTAAACCAATCCAGCTCTTTCAATGACAGGGTCCCTGTAAGATGAGATTAAGCAGTTTATATGAAAAAGTTGTCCAGCTTCCTTGTGACATCAGGTTTAGGGAAACTCACTGTTTCCCAGTTTTTAGCTTTTCTCTGGATGGGGCAAGTGGTGGGGGACAAAGTGTTTGCTAGTGTAGAATAATATCTGGAGCCTGATCTGTGTTAGTCAAGGATGTTTTCTTGAGTAGAGTGAGTTTTGAAAGAAGGACGTGATGGGCAGTGTTCCTTTCTTTGGCTCTTTTATTCAACAGATATTTACTGGGCATCTTCAGGACAGGGACCCTTGCATGGCACTTTAGCAAAAACAAGGGTGAGTCAGACGAGTCTTGCCTGCAAGAAGAATAGCATCAGGTATCTCTCAAACAAGAGAACAATATTTCTTGGAGAGACTGCTGGGTGCTGGGCTGTATGGGGGTCCTAGGGATGTAGTGATGAGCCACCAGAGACCTCCCCTGCCTCCAAGAATGTGAAAGCCTAGTAGGGAAGACTGATCTTGAGGAGCAGAGACAAGTGTGATGAGTGCTAGGACAGGGAGCATTTAGGGGGTGGGGGCATGGGAGTGCCTAGCAGGAAGCTGTATTCTAGACTGGGAGAAGTCACAATGGCCCCTGTAAGCAGTGACATTTTCACCGAGATAATAAGTGAATGAGGTTCAGGACAATGACTGCAGAAGAAATGGTATATGTGAGTGTCAAGTCAGAAGCTGGGTCCTTTTGGGGTACACAATGAAGACCAGAAGAACTAAAGTTTTTGGATTAAACCCTAAGGGCAGTGGAAAGTCATGGAAGATTTTAAGCAGGGATTTGAGGTGATCTGATCACTTTTCTAAAAGACCATACAAGGTGCTCTGCTAAAGAAGGGTTCTGGGTTGACCATTTGGAGGCTTTTGCCTCCTAATCCTACAGGTTAGAGAGAAGGGTGCCTTAGACTAAAGTATTAGCAGTGAGGATGGAGAGAAGTGGACAGATTCAAGAGCTAATTTAGGAGGAAAGATAATAGGACTTGGTAGGATCAAAGAGTGCGTAGGAATCAAAGAACACCCCAGTTTCTGACATGAAGTGTTGGATGGATGTTGGGACCCTGGACAGGATAGGATATACTGGAGGAGATTCAAGTTTAGGGGGCTGGGATGATGAATTCAATTCACACATTCTTTCTGTATATCAGTTTCCTTATCTGTAAAACGAGTTGTTATAAGTTATAAACAAATGAATAAACATTACACACTTAGAACAGTGCCTGGGACATAGTAGCTCTACGTAAGTACATCAGAGTGGAGACATACTGGAGACAATCGGGCCCCAGGGTCTGGAGTTCAGGAAACTGTTGGCCTAGGGGTACAAGTTTGAGAGAGTCTGAGATAATAGCTGAGTCCTGGGGAACAGGTGAGGGAGGACGGTGCCCTGAGGGACTTCATTTAAAGGTAGGATAGAAGAGGAGAAGTCATCAAGGAAGCCCACGCAGAACATGGGGTGAAACAGGAGAGAGACTGCTCAGGAGGGTAGTTGCTAAAGAAACCAGGGAAGTGAGGTTTAATAAGAAGCAAGCAGTCAGCAGTTATATGCTGCCTAGGCTGAGCGAAGCTACCATTGATTTAGAGATAGAGACCACTGGCTGGAAAAGACAAGTACATCAATAACCTGAATACAAGCTCATGTGGAACTGCTCTGTAGTTCAGGAAGGGAGAGATTCTTCTTACCTGGGAAGGTCTACTGAAGGCTTGCGGGAGGAGGCTGACACGGTGCCCTAGGAATTAGACCAGGTCCTTGGTGTGAGTGGGTACGGAGGCCTGTCCAGGCAGGACTCACTGTGTAAGCAAAGGCACAGGGGTTGAAGGGGTGCAGAGTTTGTGTTGGGAAATGTAAGGTGCATATAACTCTCCTTTTTCTTTTATTTCTGATTTTGATCGTGGAAAAGAAACCTCAAACAGCATTCTGGGAATTTTGACAAAGAACTTCCTGGGATACCTAGAGAGCAGTTCTAGGGAAGAACTTTTGTATGGGATTAAATCTGCAGGAGTCTTGAGTTCCAGAGGCAGGTGAACTAATGGGTATTATTTCAAATATCCCTTGTCTGTGCTGTCTGAATGGCAGTCCTTGGCCAGATGGGGCTACTGGCTCATCTGAATTGAGATGAACTGTAACTGTAAAATGCACACCAGATTTTGAAGACTTAGTGTGAAAAAAGGAATGTAAAATATCTCATTATTAATTTTCTACATGATTATATGTTTAAATGATTATATTTTAGATTCACTGCTTTCAATAAAATGTACTATTGACTTCACCTATTTCTTTTAAAGTTTTTAACGTGACTAGAAAAATTTGAAAATATATGTGGCCCCTGTTATCTTTCTATTAGGCAGTTCTGATCTAGGTGAGAGAAGAGAGTCTTAATATTCTCCCTTGAATAAAAGTATAGGGAAAAGATTACAGATACCAAAATTTAAGACTATTATACTTCCTTAGATATTGTTTTCACTGTTTATTGTATTTGAAAATATAAAGGTTAGTACTATTATGCTTTGTTATGCTTAATTTATGCTTAATGCAATTTTTGCTTTTGATTTTTAAAAAAGCACACAATGTTCTCCATGGCTCAATAACTAGTCCTTTGATTAGCCCTTGATTAGCATTAGGTATTGCTCATGCATGATAGGAGAAGCAGCTTCCAAAGATTTTCAGGGGCCGCCTAGCACAGCAAAACCTTTAAATTCACCCCAAAATACCTAGGAATTACCCCAAATATGACCTCATAAAGTTCCAGTTTGCTCCTTGGAAAGTTTGGACTAGCCTGATGGAGCCCGGCGCCTTCTCTTGGTGGTCCTGCAGTGGGAGGGGCTGCCTCCAGCAGGCACTCCCTCCCTCGGAAGCAGATCAATGCCTCCCTGGGCATGGCTCGCCCATCCTACTCTGATTAGCCCCTTGTCCTCACCAGCTCTGTCCAGCCCGTGCTAGGGCCCATGCTGAGTTTGGGGGAGCCAGAGAATGTCTAGGGGAGAGATTTGCAGGGCAGGTAGACCTGAAGGATTGGACGAGAATTGGAGAGAGGCAGAACTAGATCTGCAGACAACTCCCTTCTTTGTTAGGCTTTGTATTATGGTGTCCACAAGCTTAAGAATCACAAGGGATGGAAGACAAGAAACCGTGGGGCGAGAGGATCAGGAGCTAGCAAAGCAATGCAGGAGACACGCAGGGAACAGGGTGACCTGAAGCAGGAGGGTGGATTTGCAGAGACAAGGTTGGGGGTGGACAGGAAGTAAAGGGAGTGCAATGGAAGACACACAGGGCTGGTTGAGGCAAGGGGATGGGGCTATATTTCTCACAGAAAAAGAAATGCCCTATCATATCTTTGATGCTCTTCGGGAGGAAGATAGTAGGCTGAGGACCTGATCTGGGGGAATTCTAATTTTCTGCAGGGCTGACTATTCTAATCTTAACCATCCCTAGTGTCAGACATATTTTTTCTTGTCTTTGCAGGATGAATTGGATCTCACTGACAAAAACCGGGAGGCTATGTTTGCACTGCCCCCTGAGAAGAAATGGCAGATCTACTGCAGCAAGAAGAAGGTGCCCTCTCTGACCCTTCCGGCCACATCTCAGGGTCCATGGCATGGGGTGGCTCTTGCTGCCTTACCTGCCCATCCATTCACCTGATGTTTACTACGTGCCAGCACTGTTCTAGGTGTTGGAGGAACAACAGTGAATAAAATAGAAAAAAGGAAATTCTGCTCTTCTGGAGCTTACACCCACAGAAATAGGATTCTCTTTTTCAAACACCCCTTAAGCAGGACCTGCTGCATTCCAGGACTGGGGCTGGCTGGGAGAGAGACAAAGAAGCAGAGTCTGGACTCTCCCGTGCCTGCTTCCAGGCATGGAGGGTGGGCAGCCTGGACCATACCTGGGGCAGCTTTGCTATAAGAAATCAGTTTGGGGGACAGGGGTGTCCTCTTTTGGATCTTTAGCCTCCACCCTGTCCCAGGCTAGGGCTCACACATCAGTCCTTGTCCTCCTCAGCATATCCTCCCTCTCCTCTCGCTCGTTCAAAGATGCTGTTAGCCTCCTGCTGTGGCCCTCCCTAGAAAGGGGTACGCTGGGCTCCAGTCCAGCTTGATTGGACTTGATGTCCTCCCTTCTGCTTCCCCAGTGGCTGTGCATTCTTCTCTCTGCTGTCTCCATCTCTGTGTTTCTTCAGCTTGCCTCTGTCTCTATGTCTCTCTCTTTCCCCCTTTCTATTTTAGTCTGTTCCTTTTACTCCTGAATTTTCTTTTCATGGCCTACTTTCCTCCTCTCCCCTCTACCCCCCCAGTTTTCAGACTCGAGTCCCAAGCCTAAAACTTGTTCTTCTGCCCTCCTACATTGCTTTGGTGTTTAGGGACCAGAGCCTGGCTATTCCCATGCCTGAGGCTCAGGCTCCCTCCCTCCTGGGAGGAGACAGGAAGGTCTGGGCAGAGTCTGAGCCATGTCTTCTCCGTGCTCCTGTGCCCACTCATAGCTCTTCTCTTACTCTTCCTGCTGAAGACATTTATCCCATCCCCAGGGCTCCACATTGAACCAGACTGACCTTATAATGTTGGAGGATTCAAATATACACCATTTCAGAGTTGCAGGAACCTGGAAAACAACCCAGTGTTGATGCAGTCTCATTCTTTATTTTACAGATGAGGCCAAGAAGGCCTAGAGAGTCAAGACTCACCCATAGCCCATCCAGTCAGTTATGGCGAGTGGCTGCCCATTGCTAGAACCTGGGACTGCTGGGGAGGATAGTGCTAGAGGCTGAGGACCTGTGACAAGAGGCATGGGCTGCACACACTATAAGCCATTGTCTAGTATACTCAATGCACGCTTTATTAAGCACCTGCAGAATATAACATTCTGTGTTTATGCATCTCATTGTGAGAAAAGCAGGTCTTTAAAAAGCTCAAATCATGGAAAGAAGGAAGGAAAGAAATTTCAGGAGTAATTAATCATATCTCAGGATTCTCCATTTTCCAAATTGATTTACTATGGAGTTCCCTTAAGTTGGTCTCTTCTACAACTGGAAAAAAAAAAAAAGGCCAGGCATGGTGGCTCATGCCTGTAATCCCAGCACCTTGGGAGGCTGAGGTGGGTGGATTATCTGAGGTCAGGAGTTCGAGGCCAGCCTGACCAACATAAAGAAACCCCATCTCTACCATAAAAAAAAAAAAAAAATACAGAACTAGCCAGGCATGGTGGCACACGCCTGTAATCCCAGCTACTTAGGAGGCGGAGGCAGGAGAATCACTTGAATCTAGCAGGAAGTGATTGTGGTGAGCTGAGATCATGCCATTGCACTCCAGCCTGGGCAACAAGAGTGAAACTCCGTCTCAAAAAAAAAAAAAAAAAAAAATTATTAAAATACAAGGGCATCTCTTACTGCCTTCCAAACCAAACTGTAATTTCCCCACACACTTTCACACCCTTCCGCCTTCCCACATGGCACTTCCTCTGTCTATAACACCCTCCCCACCTGTCTTAGCTGTAATACTCTTTGATAACCTAGTGTTCTTAGACCACTCACCCCCATCCCCTACAGCTTTCTGTGTTGGATGGATCACCCTCCAAGGTCTGCTATGGGCAGCTCTGCCGTAGAACACTGACCACCCTTTCTCTGGTACTGGACTGGCAGTACATGGAAGGCAGAGACCATGACTCTTTAGTCCGTACTCCGTGCCTGCAGAGCTCAGTATGGTGATTGGCATCTAGTAGGTCCCCATTCAGTGCACATGGCACGGGTAAACAATGAGCCAGCAAGTGCAGGAAAGGATGTGTTTGCCGACGCAATTGTTTTTGGTGCTGATTCCCCTCCCCAAGGCAGAAGACAGAATGTTTGGCCTTCAGTCATGGAGAATTTAGCACGTATAACCATGGTTAAATTTAACATTTAACCATGTGAAGTCATAAAGACCCAAACAAAGCAGCTTTCCTACTGGTCTAAAATTTGTATTTTGTGAAACGAAATAGAAAACATCGAGTGGATGGAGCTGCAGGGCCCGCTGGCAGCTGGCGGAGAGGTGGTTTGTCAGGGAGGGTCTGGAGGAGGTTAAGTTTTCATGCCGATTTGGAAGCAGGACAGTGGAGAAAGCAGATGGGGAGGAGCCTCCAAAGTGACCTGGGGCACAGGAACAGGAATGAGCAGGACGGGTGTGAGGCCCAGAAGCAGATCCATTTGGCTGGAGAAGGCTGGATTTTCAGTCAACATTAATAATTCTTTAACTCCCATCATTCTTGCCCTTACTTGGGGAAGAGTCGAGCCTGTCTCTTGAGGGCTGAGCACTGGGCCAGAGGTCCTCGGATCTGGTCTCTGCCTCCCCGCGGCACATCCCCCTCATTCAGGAGTTTGCCAGAAATTAAATCACAGGCCTAAGGGGGTCTCCTGAGTCTTTTCAAAACCCAACCCCTTGGAAATTTTTCTAAAGTTACTATTTAATGAGTGCCTATTATGTGCCAAGTGTTTTCTATTAGTGTTCTAGAACTGCCTGAAAGACTAAGTTTTTAAATTTCCCAACTGTCACAGACCAATACTTTTGTAAAATATGAGAATGAGATTATCAGAGAAAGTAAAAAGATGTATAAAAATAAACACAAATTCGAATTAGATTTAACAGCCAGGAAATTATATTTCATTAACTACAAGCTGAGCAAACAGAACAAGAGAAAAAGAATTTTTAAAAAATGGTGCATGTTGCTCACTGAGAGTACATACACCTGCATGGTTGCTGCCCGTGTCATTGGCTGGCCATGAGAGTCAATGTTCATCATCTGTATTTCACCAAGGGAGAAATGGAAGCCTGGGAGAGCATGTAATTTCCTCCAGCCCACCCCACGTGGGCAGAGCTGTGAAATGAATCCCTCTGCTGACATTGAATGAAGCTCAGGATCTCAGGCCACGGGCCTGCCTTGCCTGTTGGTCCATGCTATCCTTTTTCTTGTTTCAGGAGCAGGAGGACCCCAACAAGCTGGCGACCAGCTGGCCTGACTATTACATTGACCGCATCAACTCCATGGCTGCGGTGAGTGGCTGCCCCTCTCCTGCCCTGCCCCCACCTGGAAAGGCTAAGGCAGAGAGGGATCCCCCCAGCCCCCACCCCTGACACACCAAACTGCCTTTTCCTGCTCCTCAGCGCCCTACTGCCCACTCACTGGAGTTCAGCTTTCCAGTTATTCATGAAATTTTAAGGTAATCCACCCCTCCTCTGTGCAATCTCAGAGTCCCCCAACCATTTAAACATTTTAAAATCCATTTGGGCATCACACAAATTTGGGAAATAAACCGGGCCAGTAATTCTCCCCATTTCACAGATGAGGAAAGTGAAGTCCCAGCCCAGAACCTAGGTCTTCCCAGGGGCCAACATTCGGTCTCAGTAAACCATTCCCCGAGGCCTCACCCTTTCTGAGGCAAGCATGGCCCCTGGGTCACACCTGGCCTGGAGTGCAGGGGGTTGGGAGACAGGCAGCCCAGCGTGACTTCTGCCCCCTTCTACCTGCTGGCCCTCAGATGCAGAGTCTGTACGCGTTTGATGAGGAGGAGACGGAGATGAGGAACCAAGTCGTGGAAGACCTGAAGACGGCCCTCCGGACACAGCCTATGAGGTAACTCAGTTTCCCCCTTTTGCTTCCTGCCATGTCCCTTCACAGTTGGTCTCCTTGACATCCTGAAGCCCTGTGCAGTGCTCTGCTCCCATGCCAGTCCTCCTGGCCAACTCTGCCTCACCTGACTTCACTTCCCAGCCCCTACTTCTCTCCTGGGAGGCTGCCAGGGCTTGGGAGGAGGGGAGAGAAGCCTGGGAAAGTGGGATAAACCTCAGGTCCTGAGGAGCTCTCTAAAGAGGAATCGAGGGCAAGTGCTTTCTAAAATTTATTCATTTATTTTTGGTAAGGGGATAGAATAGGAGGGTGACCAAATGGACAAGGTACATAAGAAAGAGCCGTCTGAGGATGAGGGGGCAGGGTGAGCACCCCGTCCAGGAAAGGAGGAACGCGCGGGTAGAGAAGTACTCCAGCCACTAGGGGGGGTGTGGTGTCTCTGGATGGGATTTGCCATCTAGAATGGGAAAAGCAGTAGAAGTCCTGGAGCCATGGGAGGACCCCTTTCCCTTCCCAGGCCACAATGTGTGGGGCCCAAAGTGGGTCTCCTTGTGTTTGGGTCTGCCCCGTGGTGTGCTGGAACTGGCTCGTACCAGCTGGCGAATGCCGACTGTCAAATTTTCAGCAATTTTGTAAGCTGGTTGTTAAACGTAGCTATGATTAAAATTTCAATTATATAAGTTTAAGATTCAATAAGTTGTATCAAAACAAAGGTAATAACTACTTGAAACTCTTCACTCCCAAATTACCCAATTATTTTTCTACATTTACTATAATGTATACTTTTGAGTTTACATGCATTGTATGTACATGGAAACACTATGAAATATGCATCTCTTCCCAACTCTGCATTCAACGACATCAGTCTGTAGCTTGAAATTGGCTATGCTGGGAGCATTTACACCATGGAAATGAGCAAACAATCAGGAGCCGCCCTCCACTCTTCCCCTGGCAAAGAGCTAGCCATCCATTGCGTGGGGGTGTCTATGTCGTCTGAGCTGAGCTCTCTCCCCAGGAGACTAGACACAGCCTCAAGAAGAATGGGAGCATCCTAATTGTCTCTTGTCATTCTGGTAGTGGTGGGGTTCTGGAATGGGAAGGGGAGAGAGGAAAGGATGAGGTAGTCAGGAAATACAGGGGTTGAAGGGAAGTTGCCAGGTCTGTCTCCTACCCCAACTTATTGTAATTTCCCTTAATAATATTCTGATAACAAAAGTCACACATTGTCATTGTGGAAAGTTTATGGAATGCAGAAAAGCATGTAACAGAAAAAAGTAAAAAATACCTATTGTTAACAACTTAGTCTGAAAGCACATTCTTTTATTTTCTAAGCGTATTTGTACAATAACATAAACACAAATACACTTGGGATAAGTAATGTTATAATAGTTTTCTTAGATCATTAATTATTTTACTAAATCAAGGGTACCTGTGTGTGTGAGCATGCCATGGACATCTGGCACCCAGGTGAAACCTATGGACTGCTTCTCAGGAATGATGTTTTAAATAATAGATACAAAGATAGGATGAACAAATAATGAAAATACAGCTACAAATAATAAAAGTGAGATAGCAACGAATTGTGCTTCTTTATACCTTAAATAGCAAGAGCCAGCTGCGAGTCTGATAACCATCATAATTTTGACGTACTGAGGAGTGCAAATGGTATTTTGAAATACCTGGTACAACTGTAATTTGGTATGAAAATAGCTGTGATTTCTTGGGGTGACAGAGTCACAGATTATGCTACTGTCATTTACTACTGCTGTCATTTATTGCCGATATTCGTCATTGAGGAAAATGCTAAATTTTAATTAGAAGTTACCAAAAATAAAAATGTAATTTTCTTTTCCCACCCAAGTCCTTGGATCTGTGAATGCTATCCATAGATTCTTCAGCAGAACAGACTCCAAATTAAGAACCCCTGAGCTAAATGGGTTTTAATTATTATTATTATTATTTTTTTGCTAACATTCAAGATAGATAACTCTGCTATTTTCTTTAGGATCCCTTGAAATGTAGCTTCCCTAGGTTTAACCCCATGACTCGATGACTCTGATGGCCTTCCTATCTGGAAGTCCTCTTTATTATCTGACTGTAATTCTCTTAATCTCCATCCTCACTGGAGAGGAGTGTTGAGGTTTAACAGCTCTGATAATTATCATGATCATCCCCTTCACATTCATACTATTTTAGCTATGCAACTGACAATGATATGCAAAAGCACAGTATTTAAAATGCAAATAAGACACAAGTCTTTGGAGAAGATGATAGGATTTCAGTGCTTTAGATAAACTACAAATAAGCCAAGTAGCTACTGTAGGTGGGACAAGGTGCATGGTGGTGCACAGGTAAGTGGGTAGCTATTTGCAAAGTGTACGCAGAATCATATGCAAATACAATACATTTTATTTGTTAATGGCTCTGATTTGTAGGTTTGTGACCCGCTTCATTGAGCTGGAGGGCTTGACCTGTCTGCTAAATTTTCTCCGGAGCATGGACCATGCCACCTGTGAGAGCCGCATCCACACCTCGCTCATCGGCTGCATCAAAGCATTGATGAACAACTCCCAGGGGCGGGCACATGTGCTGGCACAGCCTGAGGCCATTAGTACCATAGCCCAGAGCCTGCGCACAGAGAACAGCAAGACCAAGGTGGCTGTGCTGGAGATCCTGGGTGCTGTGTGCCTCGTGCCTGGTGGCCACAAGAAGGTGCTGCAGGCCATGCTGCACTATCAGGTGTACGCAGCGGAGCGAACCCGCTTCCAGGTGAGGGGCCTGGCTGGAGGCGGGATGCCAGCTGGGTGGGACGGAGGATGTCACACGTGAGTGAGAGCCTGAAGATTCTTTGCAGCAGAAACTGGGGGAAAAGGAAGGTAATGTGGTCTGCATGCCTGCTCCTGGAAGGTAACAGGCGAAGAGTACTGGGACTTCGAAGGCTTGTATAAAAACACATGCAGGGCCTTAAGAGTTATGAGTTTGGGTGGGAAATGGACTTGTCCTCCTTACTAGTCAGTGGGTTCCTGGAAGCTGGGATATTGGCCTGCATTATTTTGGGGGCTCTACATCTCCAACCTCAACACCTGGCTCATGATAGGGGCTCAGTCAAGAATTGTTGAATTGAGTGCAATTGCTGAGATCGAGATTTTAGGTGCTATGCTTGAGCCAATGCCTAATGTGGAACACTGGGATCATCCCTGGGGGCTTCAGCCATGCTATTCTCTTTTCTTTCCCTGACCTGCCCAGAAAAGTGTCAATGAGATGAATAGTAAATATGAAGTATCTTAGCACAGTGCCTGGCACAGAGTAAGTCCATAGAGATGGGAACTGATGTTACAAACCCTATAGTTTATTGCCCAAAACTGGGTCCTGACTCTTTGCAGAAGATGGAAAAGGGATAAAAGCAGCGTCCATACCATAAAGGAGCTAGGCAGGGAATACATATGAGCTGTAAACAGCTGGAGCACGATGATAAAGCGGCACTGAAGCACTGCTCAACCATGTAGACCAAGCCCCAAAGGTTGAGTGGAGAGGAAGTGAGGCAGCACTGCCACTGAGGTGAGGAGAGGCAAAGGAATCTTCTAGGCAGAGGTGAGGTTTGGGGCAGCCCAGAGTAAATTGGACAGACCTGATTAGGTGGAGAGAGCAGATGGGGTATTCTAGGTAGTGAAGGCGACAGGAGTAAAGGTGCAAAAAGGCCACACTTGGGGGGGACTCAGCCCTCTCCTGCTGTGTCCTGCGTTTCCACCTAGACCCTGCTGAACGAGTTAGACCGAAGTCTGGGCCGGTACCGGGATGAAGTGAATCTGAAAACAGCCATCATGTCCTTCATCAATGCTGTCCTCAATGCTGGAGCTGGAGAGGTGGGGTGCCTTCTCCTTGCCCTTGCTGTTCCCTGACTTTCTGGACCTGGGGTAGAGTGTGTGAGTGTGTTGCTTCCCCAATAATTGCTTTTGATATTAAACCCGGGAGGGCTCCTGGGGAGTTGCCTGCATAGGTAGCATCATGCATTGTGAACAGACCCAGAGCTGAGCTGGCTGATGCTGGCTCAGGGCGGTGGGGAATCATTGGTGGGAGGAGGGCGAGTTTGGGACCTTGTTTGTAGGGAGCTGTTTCTGGACTGTTTTCTGGTTGGCTGGTCATGTTCTTCTAGTGCCTTCTGTTAGGTATGCCTTCTGGTCTCCCTTACTTTTGGGGTCAGAATGGGATTCTTGAAGTATAAAAATAGCAACAGGCCGGGCGTGGTGGCTCATGCCTGTAATCCCAGCACTTTGAGAGGCCTAGGCAGGTGGATCACCTGAGGTCAGGAGTTTGAGTTCAGTCTGGTCAACAGGGTAAAACTCCATCTCCACTAAAAAAATATAAAAATTAGGTGAGTGTGGTGGTGGTCACCTGTAATCCCAGCTACTTGGGAGGCTGAGGCAGGAGAATCACTTGAACCTGGGAGGCGGAGGTTGCAGTGAGCCGAGATTGCATGATTGCACTCTAGCCTAGAGGACAAGGGCAAAACTCTGTCTCAAAGAAAAAAAAAAAAAAGCAACAGTAGAAGAACTTGAAAAGCAGGTGAACATTCCAAATTCTAAGGCAATCAGATGCCCTGGTCAAGGTTAACTTGAAGGACAAAAGGGGCAAAGGGAGCAATTTAATGATCTTTACTTTCCCTTTTTTTCTGCTAGGAAAACTTTTTTTTTTTTTTTTTTTTTTAAACAATTTGTCCTTATGCCCTGGGTTAGGGAAGGCCGGTTGGGGGAATAATCTTCCCCTCAGGTGCTAACATCACCTTTGTTGGTACCAGCTTTTCATGGCTGTCATGTGCTCTGATTAGCTGGTAACCACACCTCATCAGGGAATTGTAACAAGTGTCATCCCTGTAGATTAGTCATGTTATGACCATTTCACAAATGGGGAAACTAAAAGCTTTCCCAAGGTCACAAGACCAGATCCAAGATCTATCTGATTCCAAAGCTTGTGCTCCATGTCACTGTACAACACTGCTCTTTGATGCTGAAGGCAAAAACTGGCAAGGGGCTTGAAGGAAGTGGGGCAGGAGACCTAAAAGAAGCTGGGCTTGCTTTAGACTAAGAAATAAGGTCTCTGTTCTTTCTTGGAGCTCTGGGACTTGAAGCAGCTCCAGGTGAGTTAGCTGTGGGAGGTGTGTTGGGTCTGTGGCTAGGGTGGTGATGAGGGCTCCACTGGGGATGTTGTGGAAATTGAGATCTGCCAATGAGTCTGGCCCTCCCTTCGTGACCCCCAGGATAATCTGGAGTTCCGCCTACATCTACGGTATGAATTCCTGATGCTGGGGATACAGCCTGTGATTGACAAGCTCCGGCAACATGAAAATGCCATCCTGGACAAGTAAGGTCCAAGCAACCGTCTCCATTGCAAACCTGCGGGGACAGTGCCTCAGATGGGGATGGTTGGGACCTTTGTGAAGGCTGCCCTTCCCTCTGGAGGCCAGCTGCCATACCCAGCATAGATTCAGAATCAGTTCTGTGGGGGGCAGGGGTGCCCTTGCCTGTCCTCTTTGCTGACCGGCTTGTCTCATCTCCGATGTTATAGACAGGTGAACCCAGTAGCCCTCAACCATTGCAGTACTGCCCCCTGGGGGGCATGTGGAAATATGTGAGGGTGTTCTTTGGTTTTCAAACTGGTTGGTGGTGGGCAGTACTGGTATTGGTTGTTGGGGGCCAGGAATGCTAAATGTCCCACAGAACCTTTCTGCTCAACAAAGAAATGTCCCACCCAAAATGCTTGCTATAAAGCCCTTGTTGATCCAAGGGCACAATTATGTTCCCATGTGGTACCAGTGAGGCCGCACTGGTTCTGTTCCATTCATTTAGGCTATTTTATTACACTAGGTTTTAAGGGACAGAGGATGGATCCTTTTGAGGTGGAATGAGTGGATGTGTGCATGAGGATAGAAAATGAGGGAGAGATCAGTTTTGAGGGCTGACTTGGAGACCCTATGAAAGTACTGGGGAAAACAGACATAGGGCTGATGTCCTCAACTGAGAGACACTGGGCAATGCCTGCAGACATTACATTCTTGGTTGTCACACTGGGGGGTCCTGCTGGCATCTAGGAGGTAGAGGTTGGGGATGCTGCTAAACATCCTCACAGATCAGCCTCCCACAACCAAGGATAAGCAAGCCCAAAATGTCAGTAGTGCCGAAGTATAGAAGCCCATTCTAAGGTGAAGGGACCCTAGATTGGCCTCCCCGAAGGAAGGTCATGGGATCTTATAAAGGTCAGACAATGGGTGTCCTACAAACAGCAGCTTCTTTCCCATTTTGCCTTCACTTTGCTTGAATGAAGCTTTCAGATTTAGCCAGTGGGGGGCTCAAAGGGGCTGTAACCCTCAACCAAGGGTGTGTCCTGGCTGTAACGTCTATCTCTCTGCCTCCCCATTCTGTCTAGACATTTAGACTTCTTCGAGATGGTGCGGAATGAGGATGACCTGGAGCTAGCCAGGAGGTTTGACATGGTGAGGAGCCGGCAGGGTGGAGCGATTGCAATAGGGCAGTAGGGTTCCTGGTGGCCCCAGAGCCACTTTTCTAGACCCTGTGCTGTGGCAGGGCTGGTGTGGGCTGGTTCCCTGGTGGGCACCCCCATGGCCAGGTCCTGTGATCAGAGTTCTCCATAGAAACACAACCAATAGGATACATATAGAGATGGATAGATGAGAGAGCATTTATTAGGGGAATTGGCTCACACAACTATGAAGGCTGAGAAATCCCATGACAGGCCGGAGTTATTGCATGGAGAAACAGGGAAGCCAGTAGCATGGCTCAGTCTAAGGCCAGGGGCCTCAGAACCTAAGGGGCCACTGGAGCAAGTTCTGGAGTCCAAAAGCTGGAGAGCCTACTGTTCTGATGTCCAAGGGCAGGAAAAGAAGGGTGTCCTGGCTCCAGAAGAGGGAGACAGAAAATTCACCTTTCATTGGCCTTTTTGTTCCTCCAGACCCTAAGCTAATTGGATGATGAGCAGCCCACAGGATGGAGCGATGGCAGGATGGTAGTAGGGCTCTAGGTGGCCCCACAGCCATTTCTCCAGGCCCTGTGCTGTGGTGGAGGTGGTGTGGGATGTTCCTTACTCAGTCCTCTGACTCAAATGCCAGTCTCTTTGAGAAACACCCTCACAGACACACTCAGAAAGAATGCTTTCTGAGCATACCAGCTATCTGGGTATCCCTTGATCCAATCAGGTTGACACCTAAAATGAACCATCACATCCCATTTCCAGAGCCTTGGCAGTATGCTGGCTGTGGAAGCCTCCCCTGGGAAGGCATCAGCCTAGGAGGAGACTGAAACCCCCAAAGGAAAGGGAGCAAGTTATTACATGTGATTAGTCTCAAATACCTTTCCTGGGCTGACTTTCCCCTGCCTTCCAGCAACTTCCTGAGTCCCCTCTCCCCATCCCTAACCAGATCATGCTTAGTAAACTAAATTGTATTTTCATTTTAGCCTCAGCAACCCTGAAAGCACACAACTCTGCTTTATTGTATTATAAAATCCCTATCCAAATAGAAAGCTACTTTTGGGTGGTGCTTTACAGTCACTGAGTGCATCCCATTATATTTTCACAAAAGCCCTGGATTTATAGATACAGAAACAGAGGTTAGAGGGGATAAGCAGCTTGCCTGTCATTGCACAACTAAAGTGTAGATCTGGGGTTTGAACCCAGGTGGTGGACCTGCGCCACATGCCACCTGCTACTTTGAAACTTCTATGCCCCTGCTCCCTTCCCTGAGTTTGGATCAGTAGTTCTCAAGCAGGGGCGAGTTTGCTCTCATCTCCCCCGGGGACATTTGCAACATCTGGAGATATTTTGACTTGTGCGAGGGGGTGCCACTGGCATCTGCTAAGGAGAGGCTGGGGTGCTGACACACAACCTACAATGCACAGGGCAGCCCCAAGGCCCCACAATGAGGAATTATCTGACCCAAGATGCCAATAGTGCTGAGACAGAGAAACTCTAGTTTACATAATTGACTATCTCCCTCTTCCTTTTGTCTCTCTCTTTTTAAGCCTGGGCCAGAGGCAGGGGAAGAAAACCTCTCCTAGGAGACAGGGCGTAGTGGAGGGAAGCAGGGTCTTCTCTCTCCTGCTGATTTCCTCTGCTGCCTACCCCCCAATCACTGCGCCCTCTTCTCTCCCAGGTCCACATCGACACCAAGAGTGCTTCCCAGATGTTCGAGCTGATCCACAGGAAGCTGAAGTACACAGAGGCCTACCCCTGCCTGCTCTCTGTGCTGCACCACTGCCTGCAGATGCCTTGTGAGTACCCTGTACTCGCTGCTTCCCTCGACTGGCCTGAGCCTTGACTTGGGGCAGGTTGAGACAAGACTTTAGGACCTCCCTGGATTGGGGAGTGTGACCATGTCTCCCTGTGCACTTGCTCTTGGGAGGCCAGGCCCCATGACGGAGGCCCCTGCTTTTCCTTCCCTCCTTGGGGCCAGGTCCTCCACTGTCATCTGGGGAAGGAGCTGGGGACTTGGCCCTGAGAAACTCCAACATCCTAGTCCAGAAACAGTAGCTTGATCATTGCAAAATTAAATAGCTCAGCGTTCAGCTCATGATGGGGGAGAGATCAGTCATGTTGGGGAGTTCCAAAAAGTTTTGTGCTTGGGGGAGTAGCACAGATGTGGAATGAACATGGTTGGTTTTTTCTTAAGGTTTTATCAACTCCTTTATCTCGTCCTTGTTGGCTTCCCCTCTTACACTCTTGCCCCTGCTTCTGCCTACAAATACCAAATGTCAGCATCTACGGGAGCAGATGGCTAAGTTCTTAAGATCCAGGTGTGCACAGTGATTGAATAAATTGTACATAATTGCTAATAGCCACTCCAGAATGCAATTTGAAATGAGCTTTAACGGTACCCCTTGGTACTTAAGCTCTTCACAAAGAGAATATTTTGAAAACACGTGTGGCCCACCATAATGGTTGATGTTGGTGGTGTCAGCAATCATAGTGACAGTGATGGCAACTGTGACTTATTGTGTGCCAACTCTGGGCCAGGCATGATGTGAGGTCCTTTAGCACATCGTCTCTGAACCTTAGAAAGACCTAAGGAATACACATTATGTCCATTTGAATAGTGAATGAACCTGAGGCTCAGCGAGATATTTACATAGAGAAAGAATTTTGGTTTCTGTGGGGTCAAGGGTTGAGATAAAACATGTTCTGCCTCTGTGAGCTAGTGACCTGGCTTTACACGATTTTGCTGGGTGAAAGGTAGACGGTAAATGATACCACTTTGCGATGCATGTGTCAGTAGACTGGTGGACAGGATAGACGCAGTGACCTGAATTAAGAAGCTATCAGTTCTCCAAAGCTCATTGCAGAAGGTCTTCATGGAGGATATATACATCTCTGGGAAACCTGACTTCTTGTGCTCCCAGGGATTCCTCTGTTTCCTGTTCCATGGGCAATGTGAATGGGTTCTTCTACTCTGCCCCAAAACGGGACTTTGCAGACTCAGTATTCTACCTTGTAGGCATTGTGGTTTGCTTTGATGTCAGGATTGAACTTGTTGGATTTTTATGATGGTCAATAGAGATAAAGTGCTAGGGATTAAGGACCAAGGAAAGAGAGTTTTTGGTTATTACATAAAAAGGAAGTCCATGTCCAGCCAGATGACTATCATTAGAGGGGATGAGAGTGAGAGTCTGTGAGATCACACACAACACACTCTGCCTTTACCTTCATAGTTCAAGGTCACTTCCACAAGAAATCTTCTTGAATTCCATTAAGCACTTCTCTAACTCATTTTGGCTCTCAGTGCACACCTGTAATCAGTTTCCCTTCATCTTTCTCTGTAGAGTAATAGTGTAGATAATACTAAAATCTTTTTTTTTAAAAACTTCCCTGGAGACTTCATTATTCAGCATGTAATATTGTGGAGCAGGTGGTTTTTATAGATAATGTAAAAAGCAATCTGCATTTCCTGGGCATAGTATGCTTAGGGTCCAAACAAGGAAGAAAGGCAGCCAGAAAGTATTTCAGCGAGTAGAGAAGTATATTGGGGAGGTCGCTGACACATCCGTAGAAGTCTAGTTGCTGATAATCAAGAGATGACTGAATCAGTGAGTTGCCATTATCAGCAATGGCATTGCCTCTTCCTCTAGACTGGGAGCTTACCATGGGTGGAGAAGGGCATGCCTCACCAGCCAGAGCCCAGGCAGTGACTCTAGGATGGGCCCTAGGGGACTCCAGGGCTCAGGAAAGATATGATACCTGTCATCCCTCAGACAAACGGAACGGTGGCTACTTCCAGCAGTGGCAGCTCCTGGACCGCATCCTCCAGCAGATTGTCCTCCAGGATGAGCGGGGTGTGGACCCTGACCTGGCTCCCTTGGAGAACTTCAATGTCAAGAACATCGTCAACATGTGAGCAGTGGCCAGCCTTTGCCCTGTCTTCCTCCACCTTCCTCATCTCTCTCTGGTCTCACCAGCGAAACCTCAGCTCCCTTTCACAACCTAGTCATCCCCAAATGAGTCTGGGGCAGCACTGTCCAACAGAACTCTCTAAGCTAATGAAAAAAGTGCCATTTTGTTACTGTTCAATGTGGCTATGGAGTACTTGACACATGGCTAGTATGACCAAGGAACTGACTTTAAAGGTTGTTTCATTTAAATTTCAATAGCCACATGACACGTGGCTAGTGATTATTCTCTTGGACAGCCAGCACAGGTGTATTGGGCATGTTCTCGACTCTCGACGATCCACTGCATGGGTTGGATAGATGGGGAATTTAAACACATTAACATAGAACGAGGGTCAGCAAACTATTGTGCATGGGCTGACTCCAGTCCTCCAGCTTATTTGTGTATGGCCCGTGAACTAATAATAATTTTTACATTTTAAACATTAAACACAAGTATAAGTGACAGAGACTGTGCATGGTGTGTAAAACCTAAAATATTTACTCTGGCCCTTTGTAGAAAGTTTGCTGACCACTGATGTGTAGAACCTGACCATTCAATCATGAGGTTGCTGGATAAGGTTGTCAGAGCCTAAGGCCTTCTGGTTTACCATAGTTTATTGACCTTGGATAGAGAAACACAGAGAAACAAATTTAAATTTACATCAGTTAATAAGAAGGCCTTACATTAACATACTAATTTTTAATTTTAAGCTTTTACTTAACTTTCAGTATGAGTTTGAGGCACTTGCCCTTAAAGGAGATAAATTGGCTCTCGATTCATTATGTTGCATTCCAAAGCCAAGTAGACAATTATTTTCCAGCTATTCTTGCTACTGTTTTCATTTGCATAGTCAGATGTTGATGTAGTTAAAATCCTAATTGGTATGTTGGACAAGTGCAACTGGGAAAGTGATCAAAAGGTAACTTTAGTTTTATTTCCTACTAATTCATTACGCTATTTAGTAGGCAATCTTTTCCACTGCTAGAGGATTAAAAACTCCTCAGGTCCAATGAAGTTTTTACCCCTTCTTGGGTAACAGAAGTCCTAAGATCACTTTCAAGTGCAACACAGTCTGAAATATACGACTAGGACGACAAAAATCATGACATTCTAGATATGATTTAGCCTTAAATCTTTCTCCTCCACCAGCTAGGGCCAGGAAACTGGAATGGGTGTGTATGTATGCATGTGTATGTGCATATGTGTACACATATGTCTGTGTGTGATATTTGCCTTTTCTGTTCTGTTTACCCTGTAACCCCTTCTATCTCCCACTCCTCCTTTCTATTAACCCGTCTGACCCTCTGAAGAGGCAGCCTGGGGAACAGGAAGGAAAAAGGGAAAAGGTCTTACTTGCTAAGGTAATTTAGTAAACAGGCTCCCTGCTCTCTCACCTTGGCATATGGTTAAAGACATCAGTGTGTTCCTGGAATCTTTAGGAGTTCCTTGCTGGGTGCCTCTCACTACAAAACCTAGCTCGCTGGCCATGCCGGATTTTTGTTCCAGCTGGCTGGCTGCTTCCAGCCCTTCCGTCAGCCCCTGGTTCCCTGGCAGTCCAGTGCCTGTAGACTTATGGTGTAGATGTTCCCACTTTTCGCTCAGGTGGAAACAGCTCCCCTTGCACGGGACTGTAATAACTGCACCCCAGTTCCTCCACGAGGCTTACATCTGACCCATGGGCAACCCTCATGCAATCTCTTGTGCCAACAAACTCTAGGAGTGCTGGCAGGGCCCCGCACAGCAATGTTCTCTTTCTTTTGCTCCCAGGGCTTTGCTTGGCTCCAAGTAGGGCCCCAGTCTACCCTGCTTCCCTCCCAACTTCAGGGAACATGAATCAGAACTCTAGGAGAGCGCCCAAAGAAACCCCTTCCCTGGATGGTGATGAAGGAGGTAGCATCTTGGGGATAATAGCAGTGGCCCTCTTCAAAGAAATATCTTCACCAAATATCTCCCTCTCCATACTCTGTTCTCTGTGTCCTGGGTCTAAACGTCATGGGTCTAACTCTTCCACATTCTCAGATTTGTAAAGGAAACGATTCTTGGGCTCTCGCTTTGGGATTTCACCTCTGTTAGGCCTTGGTGTCAAGGTAAAAGCTAAATTTGAACAGTTTCAAGAGCTTGGCATGAACAAGGCTGTCATCTGTGTCACCCTGAACACACTCAGTCTGTATTGCTGGTGTGGCTGATGTCTCTTGCTCTTACACATTGGTCTTTGGAAACCTGGACCGTGGTAGGGCCAATATTTTGATCTCTTTTAAAGGTAAACCTATTTTTACAAGGAGGTGCAAGTCATGATACAACTCTTGGGAGCCTGAGGTTCAGTCCTAGTTCTACCATTAATTAATCTACCCCTGTTCTCTGAGCCTCAGTAGCTCCAGCTGTATCACAAAGGGGCCAGGTTATAAGGTATCTAAAGGGCTTTTCTCTCACGGTCTCCACAGACACATAATGTGAACGGGGCAGGGGACCTGGAGAGACACCCGGGAAGTCTAAATCCTAGCCCCCTTGATGTGGCTGGACAGATTGGAGACCAGGGTCCCCACCTGGAGGGTAGAGAGATGGTGTCTCCTGGGAAGCTGTGAGTCAATGGTCAACAATCACATTGCCCCTTCCCTCTATGCCCTGCCAGGCTCCTCAACGAGAACGAAGTGAAACAGTGGCGAGACCAGGCAGAGAAGTTCCGGAAAGGTGAGGGGTTCTGCCTAAGCCTGCTGTCCACTCCACATGCCCTTCCCCTGCCCAGCCCATAACTCCATGTCCTTCCAGGGAAGGGGCCACATTACTCACATTCTCTCCTGTTTCCTCTCCTGTCCCACCCCCATTCCAGAACATATGGAGCTCATGAGCCGTCTGGAGAGGAAGGAGCGGGAATGCGAGACAAAGACGTTGGAGAAGGAAGAGATGATGCGGACGCTGAACAAAATGAAGGACAAGCTGGCCCGGGAGTCCCAGGAGCTGCGCCAGGCTCGGGGACAAGTGGCAGAGCTGGTAGCCCAGCTCAGCGAACTCTCAGTACGCAAACATCTCCCCCTTTACATAGTTGAGCCAAGACCCTGGGCTTCAGGACAGGGTGGCCAGAGCAGGTGTGGGAAAGGCCCAGCATGAGGGAGAAGTAGAGATGGAGACCTTGGGCCAGGATAGAAGAGACCCTCGAGGCTGTACAGGTGGCACCTTTGTGTTAGTTAGAAAAATAATGTCCCTTCCTCGGGTGACACTGTCCCAGGAAGCACACGTTGGACAGCAGAGTGCAGCTGGAATTGGATCCACTTCCGTCTCTCAGTTGGAGACCTTGTACAGTCAGTAACCTACACAACTGCAAAAATCAATCCTGCAATTGCATTGTGATGGCTATGACTCTGATTGTCCACTGCCTGTGTGTGTGACTTGTGTGTCTGTCTGTGGGGATGGTGTTGTGTGTGTGTGTGTGTTAGATGTTTGGATGCAGAGAGAGAAAATGGGGCCAAATGCGTGTAGAAGGTAAGGGTAGGATTTGGGGTCTAGTATAGAAGGAGACTAGGAGTAAGGAGAGGAATCAAGGTGGGAGACCCGAATGGCATTGGTGCTAATGGCTTTGTCCTTGCAATTTTTCTGTTTCCTCACAGACAGGCCCTGTATCTTCCCCACCACCCCCTGGGGGCCCACTCACCTTGTCTTCCTCAATGACAACCAATGACCTGCCTCCACCCCCTCCTCCTCTGCCCTTCGCCTGTTGTCCCCCTCCGCCACCACCACCCCTTCCTCCCGGGGGACCCCCGACTCCCCCAGGTGCCCCACCTTGCCTCGGCATGGGCCTGCCCCTCCCTCAGGACCCCTACCCCAGCAGTGACGTCCCACTCAGGAAAAAGCGTGTTCCCCAGCCTTCCCACCCGCTGAAGTCCTTCAACTGGGTGAAGCTGAATGAGGTGAGCATCTGGGAAGGGGCTGGCGGGCCCATTCTTCTACAGTAGGGCAGTCAGCCTCAGGGACCGCCTGCCCCTTGTTTGCAGATCTCCACTCCAGGTCTTTCCTTTGGTGGTGGGTAAGGGCAGTCATGTGGATGTAAAAAGTGGGTTTGCTGTGCCAGGCAGCTCATGGTCCATGGGGAGAACACCTACCCTGGGAGAGACGCTTGGCATGGGGCAATGCTTACGTTGACAAAGTCGTCTACAAATGGAATTTGTGTTTGCCCAGGGTTAATGGAGTCACAGGCAAGACAAACACTGAGTAGAATTCAAGGACAGGGTCCATTTGAAGGAAAGAATGGAAAAATAAGCAAAGAGCTTGGGCCAGCATCTAGGTTTTGGTAAAGATCAGGGCAATGTATACAAAGGACTAAAGAGTTTGATGGCAAGACATATCCATTTTGATATCTTCCTGGGGGAAGCTGCACACACTAGCCTCATGTCTGGACCAGCAGTGAGAGACCCTAATGAGTATTATCCACTACTAAGCACCAATCCCAGAACCACAGGTGGGGGTCGATTCCTCTGTGGGACTCGCATGAGCATAGAGTAGAGATGCCCTTGGTTGCATTAGACCTCTAGCAATCGAAGGCCAGTTCCAGCCTGGACCAAGCCCTGCCTCTGGTTCTGCACAATGGCAGTCCTATTAGGAGGACTAGGAGCTTTGTCCTTGAGGTAAACACCTGCATGGTAACTGGTTTCAGTTAGGCTGGCTCACTGGGATTTGAAGCTGGGATGAATGGATTCCACACTGACTTTATCCTATGGGCCTGTTGGACTAGCTCTTGGTGAACTCATAACTGTACCATTGTGTCTGAGCTTCAGTGAGCTCAAATGCAGAGTCAAGAGATGCAAGATTGCTAAGTAGGTGGTCAGCTATCTATTAGGGCTCTTCTCCTAATGGCAGACCAGGTAGATGAATAGTAAGAAAATGCCATTGTCCTCTCAGAGCTTAGGATCTGCCAAATTAGGAAGCGTGTTCAAAGAGACACCTAGAGAGCCTGGGATGAGTTAAGGGTGAGGCTCTAACCAAACCAGGTGTGGCTTTAGCCGTACAACCTCTGTAAATCACTCAGTTTGCTCATGTGTGAGATGATCTCGAAAATTCCCTCTGCCTCTGGCTTTATAATCTAGGTGGAAAGATGAAGTGTGAACACAGCCCATTTGTAGTTTCCTGGGCCTCTGATAACATCTCCAATCTGAGTTACTTAAGCTTTAGAGCCACCTGTTAGCAGCATTCAAAGCAAGATTGTTGAGGTTGGTGACAGGTGCACTGCACAGTTGTACCCTGTGGGTGCTCTGTGGCCATGAGGTGAGCCAGAAAGACAAACTGCACATGAGTAGGCCAACTGCTCTTCAGAACCAAAGGCTGCAGGCTGTGCAGAAAGGTTCATTGTTCACCATCAGAAAATAACATTTTGTATTGTGGTAAAAAGAGAAATAACGTTTTGTCTCCTATTGTCACAATTTATAATGTAAGATTTTAAAGATGTAATAAAAAGTTATCATGCACATCAATGATGAAGGAAGGACAGCCAAAGCAAGTAATATTTTTGCAACATTTTCATCATATGAAGCTGTGTGCTCAGGAGTTTCTCTGGGTCCAGTAACAGTGAAGTCTGCACAGATTCCCCAGGGGGCCAGAGCAGGCCAGAGTTTCATTTCTATACTGGAGAGTGTGGGTTTGTTGGAATAGACAGTGGGGGACATTTGGAGAAGTAGGGAAAGGTGAAAGGCTTCTAAATAACATTTTGAGAACTTATCACCCCAATCCCAAGCTTTTAATTGTGTGACAGGGGCAGGTTATGGAATCATTTGAACTTCAGGTTCCTGATCTGTAAATGGGGCAATAATAATGTCCATCTCAAGAGATTGCAGCCATGCAGTGGCTCACACCTGTAATCCCAGCATTTGGGGAGGCCAAGGCGGGCAGATCACAAGGTCAGGAGTTTGAAACCAGCCTGGCCAACATGGTGAAACCCCGTCTCTACTAAAAATACAAAAATTAGCCAGGTGTGGTGGCGCATGCCTGTAATCCCAGCTCCTCTGGAGGCTGAGGCAGGATAATTAAACCTGGGGGGCGGAGGTTGTAGTGAGCCAAGATTGCGCTGCTACATGCTGCACTCCAGCCTGGGCAACAGAGCAACACTCCGGCTTGAAAAAAAAAAGAGATTGCTGTGAGGATTAATTGACTTCCTACATACAAAGTACTTGGAACAGTGACTGGCATATAGAAAGTCTTCATAAAATAGGTTATTATTAGTGGCCCTACCAGGTATGTTGGAAGTATGTTATCTCACTTAATTCTCACATCAACTTGGTGAGGTAAAAAAACATGATGGAGACTCAGTTTCCTTTTATGTGACATGGGAGAAAAATCTCATCCCTCCATCTTCCCACAGTCCCACAAAATGGCAGGGCCGGGAGTGTCAGCAGGCTAGGCCTGCCTGACCCCAAAGGCAGTGCACCACGGGGGAAACATAACGAAACATACTTTTGAGAAAGCTTTCCCTGGCATGTGAAGGATATCTCCAGCGGGCAGAAGTCCCAGGAGTCTAGACTAGAGAAGATGGGCTCTTGGCCAGAGTGGTGAGAAAATTAAATTCGAGAATTATGCAAGGTGGGCATATCAGGGCAACGTGGTGAGTGTCAACATGTAGGGAATGTTAGGAACAGACTTACCGCTTTCTGGTTCCGGACCTCAGTTATACCTCCTCGAAGAGCCTCAAGTCCTTCTGGCAGATGCTAGAAGCTGGGGGTGGGCTGGGCAGTGTTTGGGAAGAAGTGAGAGAGAGAGAGAGAGAGAGAGAGAGCGCCTGAGCTTAGTCGGCTGTCTCACGGGAAATTCTTCCCAGTGTGGAACAGCCAGCTTTCTCTCTCCAGCCTGTTTCTTCTTACCCCAGCCTCACCAAGAATAGAGAAGGATAGGAAGCTTTACTCTTGCAGGCTTCTCTCTCCCCTACCTCCACCCTGGTCCTAGCTGCAGAGGGAGGCCTCCCTGCAGATTAGACTCCGGCTGCACGCTGCTTCAGCCGGCTCTGTCTCTGCCTTCCCTGATTCCATTCCCTTCTCATCTTCTCTTTGCCTCCCACACACCCCTTTCCAGAAGCCCGACTCCTCTCGTAGTCCCTTCCCCTACCCCACGCGTGCTTCTGTGAGCACACACACGCTCACACACATACACACTCATACACAGCGGTTGTTTCTGCCATGAAAAGAATGCATCTGTGTTGGGGTTGGCCAGCTGCCTGTATCCCTTGCTGCTCCAAGCTTCCCAGCCGCATTCCACGAGAGGGTCCCTGGCCTTCAGAAGGCCACAGGAATGCCCCCACCCCCTGACTCTGGCCTAGCCTCCCCTTTCCAGAGTTTAAGAAAATAACAGTGAGTGAAAGGTATGTTTCTCTCTCCAAGTCTTTCTGAGGGGGAGTTGTAGGGAGAAAGAGGAAGAGGAGGCATTAAACGAGGTTCCCCGCTGTGCTCTAGGTAGAGGAAGGCAGAGAGCTTCTGTGCTGAAGGACAGCAAAGCTCTAGATGAGGTGGGGATTCCTGGGAGGGGAGGGTTGGAACGCCCTGTCAGGAGCTTGGCTGGCTGTGCTCTGGGCCATCAGCAGGGTGCTACGAGACTTCCAGGGTTTTTTTTTTCTTTTTTCTTTTGGCTTGGCTAACAGCTCCTTTCCAGACCCTAGTGCAAAGGTCCTACACAGGGATGGGGTAAGGCCTAAATGGAGAGATCTTGGAATGTAAAACCCTGTTGTAAAGGATAGTAACACCCTCCCTGGGTCTGCCCAAAGGGAAATTGTAGCAGAGTCTTGCTGGTCTCAGCAGTGTCACTACAGGTGCCAGGTCCCAAACTTTGGTATTTGTCCACTTTGAGAATCTGGGAAAGTGGGAAGAAGACCCTTGGGAAAGAAAACAACCATCTGAGATACATAAATACAGTCAGTGCTGCAGCTTTGAGGATCACAAATACGTATGGCTTTAATCTTCCAATGATGGCAGCCAAGGACAGGAGTGACTCCCAGGCACCCTGCCCTTTAGGGGGAGTGGGCCTGTGTGAAGTACCCTGAGAGCGCAGCTTCTGACTTTGCTTTTGGAAAAAGTGAAGTGCACCCCCTTTCCTACTGCCTACCCATCCCCCCAGCACCCCCAGTGATTTCTAGAACATGCTTACATGTGGCTCCATGCACAAGGGAGAAGGGGGTTGTCTCTGGCCTCTACCCTGGAGCAGAGTATTCAAGAAAGTTGGAAGTTGAGGGGAGCAACCGACTCCCTTCTGAAGGTCTGAAGTCCTGGTCGTTGTAGTATGTGCAGTTGGGAGATAAGTGCGGTTAGGGAGGCATGGGGCATCTCCATGACGGAGTTGGGCCAACCGTGGGGTCTTCTCCCTACCCTGAATCTTAGGAGCGTGTCCCTGGCACCGTATGGAATGAGATTGATGACATGCAGGTATTTCGGATTCTGGACCTAGAGGATTTTGAAAAGATGTTTTCAGCCTATCAAAGGCACCAGGTAAGAGCCTACACCCTCTGGCCTCTTGGGTTTTAACTTCCATATACCATACCCTTGAAGCCAAACCTCAGCTTGTTTTCTTTCTGCCTGCCTTGCCTTGCCTTGCCTTCCTTCCCTTCCTCCTTCCCTTCCTTCCTCTCATGTATACTGAATGATTTTATTCTTTATGAGGTGATGATTTTATTCTTGCCGAGGATGTAGGTATGAAGTAGAGGTGCACAGGCTATAGGGGGAAACATCCTTGTATTATGGTTCATATTTATACACCAAGTATTGAAACGGTGTTTTGTCCATTTCTCTCTTCCATCCTGGAGCATCGGAGGTAGAGTCACAAGGCCTGACCACTGTGAACCCTTGCTCTTTCTGGCCCAGGATTCAGGGACTAGGCTTAGAAGGCATAATCACTTCTCAAACCACTTTTCCACCACATTCTGTCTGTTAACACCTCTATGAGACCGAGCAGGGGATGTTGCCTTGCAAGGAAGGCAGAAGGTGCTGCTCCACGTCACTCAGGGGTCTGGGGCTGGGCTTGGGGAGGCCTTGGATATTGCTCTCAAGGCTCTCTGTACAGGTGGCTGCCAGCAAGTCTGGTCCTCCACTCACAGAGAAAGTATGGGGTGAGTTGCTGCCAGAACGCAGGGCGTTCCTGAGGTGGGAATCTCAAACTGTGCCGAGTACCTGTGGGGACTGCCAAAAGGGTTGCTTCTCAGACCTCACCCTCAAATGAATGTGATTCAGGAGATGAGCTGGGGCCCAGGAATCCGCATGGTAACTAGGCACAGCGGGGGGCCTTCCCTCTAAGTCAATTTAGAGAGTGACCAGCTTAGAAGCCTCAGGGAATTGCTTTCTCTCTGGCCCCGCCCCAGAGGGACTGATCCCTCTTGGGGCTGGGCTACTATCTTCCTTGTTTTCTCTACTTAGCCTAGGACCTCAGTCTCGAGGGTTTCCCCGGTGCCAATGAGTGGGTCCTGGCAATGGCTGGCTGTTGTGGCCTGGCTCCCCACTGAGCTGGAGAGGGTGCCCTAGCTCACTTTCTGCCCAGCCCCGATCTGTGGATGACCGAGGACACATGCAGCCGCTCCTAGGGCTCTGGCCAGATGATTGTTTGTTTAAATGTGGGTGCCCACAGCATCAGATTCTCTACTCCTAATTCCAGGAGACATTTTTAACCCCATGCCCATGTCAGGCTGGCAGCTAAGGCTGCTGGAGCTGGAAGGAACTCTTATGAGCACTGGCTCCTGGGAGCCAATTCTCCACAAGTGGGGCTGAGGACAGAGGAGTGTATGGCAAGCGTACCAGGCTTGGTGATCGCAGGCCACCTCCTCGTTTGAGAGTCTTTCTGCAGGACAGGGCTCTGGCCCAGCCTACCCATGCTCCAGGGCCCTGAAGTGAGGCTGGGATGGGGCCAGTCAGGAAAGGTTATGGGTTTTGGACAAACTGGGTCTGGGGCATCCCAGCTTGGTGAGTTGAGAAGATTTAAGACTGAAAGGCCTCCTGTCCTGTCCCTCTCACCTCGCTGAGCCCACACAGTGCAATCACCTGCCTCCCCTCACTCAGTGGGCCATCCAGTCTCTGGGACTGAAATCCCAGCAGCAGGACTGGAGAGATCCCGGAGGCCGTATGAACCTTGTTTCCTCCTCTCACAGCTGGTTGTGGGGCGGGGGAGGTCCTGGGAGTCATGGTCTTCTCTATGCCCCATGCGGGTTTTGAGTTGGTAGCTTCCACTCCATCGGTGTCAGGGAGAACAGAGGTGTGGGCTGTGCCTCTTCAGTTCCCATTGTACATCAAAGGACAGATGAGGGACAATGAGCAAATTCAAGGACACTTGCTTTCTTCTGCCTCAATAAACACAACTTTCTGGAGCTTCCAGATAGAGTTCATTTGTGACTCCTCCCCTATTTAGAAAGGTGAACTCATCCCAGGATGGAGGAATGTCCTCTACCCTCTCTGCACATTTTCAGCAGAGGAAAAGGAAGAACAGGCAGCAAAGCCTGGGCTGGGAGAACTCAGGGCTTTGGTCTGCCCTGACTGGGGAGTGGTGGTCCCACCGGGCAGATGGGAGGAGCTGCCTGATCTCCGCTTCGTTTGGCTTCTCCGTGAGTGCGTGTCTGCTAGAAGCAGCTCCTGCCTGGTGCCGCTTACGGGTGCCTGTCTCCAACCATGGGTCTCACTGGGACAAAGTGGACAGTGTAGATGCTGAGGGATCCCCCTGTCTGTCATGCTATTTCTGGGTCCCCAAATGTCTTGGCTAATGTTGTGCATGTTTAATTCTCTGTTGGCTGTGGCTGCCGCCTAGGAGCTGATAACTAATCCTTCTCAGCAGGTGAGTTACTCTCGGGGCTCTGACCACTCCAACTTTTAACTGCTGTCCTGGGCTGCTGCTCTGTACTGGGCCAGACAGAGAGGACTTGTCCATTCCACCTTCTACCTTATCCCCCATTCATACAGGGTGGTATGGGAGAGGGCCCCCAAAGAGAAAGAGGAAATGCAGCAGAGGGAGGTAATCAAATAGACCCCTGGCAGCAGTGGAGGTCAGTGTCTCCTGGAATGAGGAGAAGGCTTCTAGGTCTACTGTCTTACCCACCAGGCCAAAGGAGAGCCTTTCCTGTAAGGACACACAGGGTAGGCACTACACAGTTCACACAGATAACCATGCAAGGTGGCCCCTGAAGCTCCCGGAGGAAGCACAGCACACTAGACAGCCTCCTGTCTACCTCACCAGGGGCCCAAGAGAAGGAGTGGGGCGGGATCAATGATTTCTCTGGAACCTGCCTGCTGGGACTCAGAGGAGAGAGTTCTGCCTCAGTTTCCATACCTCTGAACTTGTGGATGCTCTCCACCTGGGCACCTTGGGCTGTGCCTAAAGTCCCTAGGAGTCAGTAACTGTTCCCTCTGGGGCTTTGCAACCAGCTTCTCAGCATAAGCCTGAGGAAGGCCTCTGGGTTGGGCAGTGGGAGTGGGAGTTGATTCTGTGGGAGACACGGTAGGTTACGTCACATTGCCCAAAGCCACAGGGATCAGTCATGCCCTGACCCGCTGGCACAGCCCCTTCCCTCGTTGTCCAGAATGGATAATTTCTTAAAGAAAGGTTGGGGGACTCCTCAGTGTCCTTCCCCAACCCATTGGAGGCTATGGAAAAGTCCCAGATACCTTCTCTTAAAGCTAGCCATTAGCCCCCCTCCTCTCTCTCGTGTCTTTTTCTTCCCCCTTCCCCTCACGCCAGGAGCATTCCTGGATTGGTAGGAGGTGGCTGTTGCGGGGTGGGTAAGAGGAGGATTAGGGAACACACACCTCAACCGTCCACTTGACTTGTTGGTTGCAGAAAGAGCTGGGCTCCACCGAGGACATCTACCTGGCTTCCCGCAAGGTCAAAGAGCTGTCGGTCATTGACGGCCGGAGGGCCCAAAACTGCATCATCCTTCTCTCCAAGTATGTGCACAAGAAGGTGGTTGGGTTGAATGCCTGGGGCACAAAGGGGGTGGAGGAATGGAGTGATGGCAGTCTTGGGCCTCTCCCTCTCTGCTGTCCCCCGGGAGGGGAGGGCATTGATCTAGAACTGTCTCCTGGGAACCTGCCTTGAGCAGCAGTTCGGGGCTCTGCAGGCAGGAAACTGCCCAGTCACGAGGCCCTTGCCCAGCCTGGTCAGCATCTGGCGGCTGAGTTGCTCTAAGCCCACGGAGGGCCTCGCTTGGCTCAGGCCATTGAGCAGCATGATCTCAGCCCCTAAGCATTTCCCGCGGCTGCAGAACAAACAGGGCAGTATCTGCGCTAACAGCACAGCTTCTGTACCGGGGCCTCCTGCCTGAGCCAGGGTCAGAGGGCACCACCTCCCATACTATTCTTAGTGCTGCCCCGGCTGCCTCTGAGACATCCTCCCCCCTTTCCTCTCACAAGCCCCCCGGCCTCAGTTTCCCCCACTGGATGGTGGAAAGAGTTCTGAATCCCCAGGGTTCCCAATGGGGGTGCATGTGAAGGGGATAGGGAAGGGCTATGGGGCTGTGTGGCTTCTCCATCTCCCAGACGGCAAGACTGATTGGGACAGCTGTGTGGGAGCTGAGGCGCTGTCAGAAGACTGAGAGCGATTCTGTGTTCTGAGAACGAAGGCAGCAGGAAATTGCCCTCTTAGTGGCTTGCCGATAATCCTGTCCTCCCGTGGAGATGCTGTGCATTTTTTAAGCATGAGGAGGAGGAAAAGGATCAGGAACTCGTTGCCCTGTCCCTTTGGTCTACATTGAAGACATCTCTCTTACTCCCAAATGGCCCCTATCAGCTCTGATGGATTATCAAGAGAACAGAGACCCTCACGTCTCTATTTTGACACTAAAATGCTCATTATCAAGTTTATGGACTGAATCATACTCGTTTAGTCTAAGAAGGCTTTGTAGAGGAGGTGGGGGGGGAGTACTATTAAATACATTCCCAAGTCCATGTTAGGGAATGAGGGAAGGCAAAGTGGTACCTTTTGGAGAAGAAGGTTTGAAGGCTGTCCTGGACTGAGGTGGGGTTTTGCCTTAGGTTGAAGCTTTCTAACGAGGAGATCCGGCAGGCCATCTTGAAGATGGATGAGCAGGAGGACCTCGCTAAGGACATGCTGGAGCAGGTGAGGACCCTCGTGGGAAGGAAGGGGAACTGAACCCAGGGGGCAGCCATGCCCCTTCCCAACAGCCCCCAGAGAGGCTACGATTTTTGGGTCAAGGAGAAATCAGGCTGGAAGAGTTAGGGGGAAGGTTTATAGAAACCTCCCTGGGCCAGCCCTTCTGGGGGAAAGCTGGAAAAGGTTGCGTGTTCTCCAGGAGTCATTCTCCCATGGCTCCCAAGGCAAAGTCAGATGAGGAATAGTGGTATCTTCCCCAAATCTCTTCCCCCTGAGTTTTTTTTTTTTTTGGGGGGGGATCCTTTGGGAAAGACACACACACGAGAACATCATCAGTTGGACTTCATTACAATTAAGAACTTCTGTTCATCAAAGGGCACGGTTACTGAGTGAAAAGAGAAGACAAACCTTAGAAGAGATTTGCTATACATACGTATAACAAAGATCATATTCAGAACAGAACTCTACAAATCAATGAGAAAATGATGAAGAAATCAACTTAAGAATGAGAAAAAGACTTGGGCGCTTCATGAAAGAGGATTTCCAAATAGACAATAAGCATATGAAAAGGTGTTCAATATGATTAGTTGTCAGAGAAATATAGTCAGCCACAGTAAGGGGGCACCACACACCCACCAGAGTAGCTAAAATTAAAAAGACTGACAATGCCATGTGCTGATGAGGATGTGAAGAAATTGGAATGCTCATGTGGCACAATTATTTTGGAAAACGACTTGGAAGTGCACTGTACAGCTAAACATACACCCACCCTATTGCCTAGTAATCCCACTCTCAGGTGTAACTCCAGGGAAACGAGTACAAATACTGACTAAAAGAAATACACAAGAATATAGTTGACCTTCAATAATGTGGGGGCTGGAGGCATTGACTTTCCGTGCAGTCAAAAATCCACATATAACTTTTGACTTCCCAACAACTTAGCCACTAATTGCCTACTGTTGACCAGAAGCCTTACTGATAAGATAAACAACCAATTAACACATATTTTTATGTTATATGTATTATATGCTGTATTTTTACAACAAAGTAAGCTAGAGAAAAGAAAATGTTATGAAGAAAATCATTAGAAGGAAGGCCGGGCATGGTGGCTCATGCCTTAATCCTAGCACTTTGGGAGGCCGAGGAGGACAAATTAGTTGAGGTCAGGAGTTCAAGACCAGCTTGGTCAGCATGGTAAGACCCCATCTCTACTAAAAATACAAAAATTAGCCAGGCGTGATGGCGCGTTGCCTGTAGTCCCAGCTACTTGGGAGGCTGAGGCAGGAGAATTGCTTGAACCCAGGAGGCAGAGGTTACAGTGAGCTGAGATAGCACCACTGCACACCAGCCTATGCAACAGAGTGAGTGAGACTGTCAAAAAAAAAAAAAAAAAAGAAAGAAAAAAGAAAATCATTAAAAGGAGAAAATACATATATTGTTCATTTGGTGGAGGTGGATCATCATAAAAGTCTTCATCCTCATTGTCGTCAGGCTGAGGAGGAGGAAGAGGAGTGGTTGGTCTTGCTGTCTCAGGGACGGCAGAGGCGGAAGAAAATCCACATACAAGTGGTCCTGCATAGTTCAACCCTGTGTTGTTCAGGGGCCAACTCTATTTATAGCACCTTTATTTATAAATCCCCCAAACTGTGAACAACCCAACTGTCCATCAATAGGAAAGTGAATAAGTAGACTGTGGTATATTCATACAGTAGAATCCTCAGCAATAAACAAACGACCATGACATGGATGAACCTTAGGCATTATGCTGGGGAGAAGCCAGACATAAAAGAGAGCATACAGCATGAGTTCAAGGACAGGCAAATCTGGTTAACGTCCTAGAATTCAGCTGAGAGCCTATATTCACTTGAACAGTTTACTGAAGTGATGCAAAATAACTTTCCTGGGGGATGGAAATGTTCTCTATCTTAATCTGAATGATTCAATGGATGGAGATTTGACAAAAATCACTGAACTGCACATTTAAAATGGGGGCATTTTATTTTATGTAAATTATACCTCAAGTTTGTTTAAAAGGAAAGACAAACCATTGAGCTGTACATTGAAGAATAGGGTACTTTAGGCCAGACGTGGTGTCTCCTACCTGTAATCTCAGCACTTTTGGAGGCTGAAGTGACACGATCGCTTGAGCTCACGAGGTGAAGACCAGCCAGGGCTACATAGTGAGATCCTGTCTTTACAAAATAAAAAATAAAAAAAAATTAACCCAGTATGTGCTGCACGCCTATATTCCCAGGTACTCAGGACCTGAGGTGGGAGGACTGCTTGAGCCCAGCAGGTCATGGCTACAGTGAGCTATGATTATACCACTGCATTCTAGCCTGAGGGACAGAGTGAGACCCTATCTTTAAAAAAAAGAAAGAAATACTGTATATCAGTTACATCTGAATTTTAAAAAAGAAAACAGAATTTCAGAGCTGGGTGCCCTGTCATCCCCTTCAGGCAGATGAAACAAATCTGTCCACACGAGGGTGTCTCTCTTTTTCAAGGCACCCTCCCCATCTTGACCTGAGTCAAGTGCTTCTCACACCCCGCACCCCATGTCTGCTGCTCACCAGTTGCTTGTGTGACTTGCGCCTGCTCTTTGCAGCTCCTCAAGTTCATCCCGGAGAAGAGCGACATTGACCTCCTGGAGGAGCACAAGCATGAGATCGAGCGGATGGCCCGCGCTGACCGCTTCCTCTATGAAATGAGCAGGTTGGGGCCGTGGGCATGGCGGGGATTCGAGCAGGTGGGGTTTTGGCAGGTGGGGCTGGGATTGGGGCAGGTGGGGTTCTGCCAAGAGGAAGGGGACGGAGGTGGGCAGGCTCGAGAGGAGGCTGGAGCTGGCTCCTGGAGCTGGGGCTGGCCTGGGTAGGGGTGGGATACCTCAAGACATGGCTCACCTTGTCTACAGGATTGACCACTACCAGCAGCGACTGCAAGCCCTCTTCTTCAAGAAGAAATTCCAGGAGCGGCTGGCTGAGGCAAAGCCCAAAGTGGAAGGTAGGGCTGAGGGTTGCAGGAGGCTTAGAGTGGAGAGGCATCTGAGAAAGGGAGGGTGGGTGGGAGCCAGTGAACAGAGGCAGAGGGAAACCCCTTTCTTATTCTCAACCCCAAAGCAAAAGCAAAACCTCAAAGACAAAATGTAAAATGATTATAAAAATATGCACTTTCTTACATTAGCACATGCACCAACCTTGTGACATGTTCCTTATGCCTCAGCATGCAAGCTCTCCAAGGTGGGGCATCTATTGACATCTGCCCCAGCATGGGATGGAAAGGTAGAAAAGATAATAATAGCCACACCTACAACAATGCCTGGCTGGGACTGAGCTCATCGGTCTTTACCCTACTTGAGAGGTACTAGGCTCATAGAAGACTTCTGAGCATGTGAGTTTAAGTGTGAGCCATTCAGAAAGTAGGAAACTGCACAAGCTGATTTCTAGAGGCATCTGATTTTCTGAGTCAGGGAACACCTCCAACACAGGCCATTTCCAGATGAGAAATTTGTAGTTCAATGAGAACCACGCGCCAAGCACTGTGTGAAGCACTCTGCTTGGTTGGTCCTCATTTGGTCATCACAGGAATCCCACCGGTGGGTGCTATTATTAACTTCCGTGTGCCTCCATTCTCTCCTCTCTAAAGTGGGGCTATGTTAATGTCCCGAGGCTATGACACTGGTGAGTGGTGGAACCAGGGTAGGAATGCAGATGGCTGATCTTCAAAATCAGTCCCTTCCCTCTTGTCCTCTAGTACTTCCCAGGGGCTGCCTGTGCTGATGGCAGAGTAGGGAGGGGTGTGGAGTTGTTGGGAGAGGCAGGAGGTCAGGATGGTGGGCAGACATGTGGACCCAGGAGGCAATAAGCAGCAGAGGCTGGGAGGCTCATCTGTGGAGAGGACAGGGTCGGAAGAGGGGAGCAAGAAAGCCTGTTACCAGGATGTTGAGGTTACCAGGCTGGGGGCAGAACAGAACATGGGCACCCCCTGCTGGACACCTGGGCCAGTCAGTACTCCCTGAGATGCCCAGTCCAGAGAGTAGCCCTTCCTGAAATCCATTGACATGCTTCAGGGAGAGTTTTTAGATAGGGTGGAACACGTAGAGTTAAGCCAGACACTTTCTGTAATCAGATCTCGTTGCCCCTCACACTACACACACACGCATACACACACACAGCAAGGGACCTACAGGTGGTAAGCATAGATAACAGCAGTGACTCTCCATTTCCAAGGTCTGGCCATATCTCCTGCCCTGGTGATGGGTGAATCCTTATCTTCTTCACAGCTTTCTTTCATCCTGCTGCAGACTGCCTTTGGAGCATGCAGCACAAATATGGGGTTCAGTGCAAGACATGTGTGCACAACTATTTGTATATCTTGGGTCAGTGGAACAAACATGAGCCATTGCCATTTGGAGATTCAGAACCAGAGTAGCTTAGCCACCAGAAAGGTTTAATCTCACACAGTTTCCTGCTCCCAGGAGCCTAAGAATTAGTCAGTGGAGGCCAGGTACGGTGGCTCACACCTGTAATCCCAGCACTTTGGGAGGCCAAGGTGGGCGGATCATAAGGTCAGGAGATTGAGACCACTTTGGCTAATACGGTGAAACCCTGTCACTACTAAAAAATATAAAAAAATTAGCCGGGCATGGTGGTGGGTGTCTGTAGTCCCAGCTACTGGGGAGGCTGAGGCAGGAGAACAGCATGAACCCAGGAGGCGGAGCTTTCAGTGAGCCGACATGGCACCACTGCACTCCAGCCTGGGTGACAGAGCAAGACTCTGTCTCAAAAAAGGAAAAAAAAAAAAAGAGTCAGTGGATACTCAGGAAAGAGTCTCCCTTTGATATCAAGCTAAGCCAAGTAAGATGTGTTTGGGATAGCAAGATCTGCTGCGGAAAGCTACTCTTCTACCGCTCTGCTCTATAATAAGTGCTCTGTATAGCAATGGCTGCTGTCCTTGTATAGACCAGACACAGGTCTCTTTCCTCTAAGAGCTAGGTAGGAAAGAGATGCCTGAAGTTGTGTATTATAGAATCAGATCAGTGTGTGTGACTGTAGGTGGAGAAAAGAGGAGTGTGCAAAGATGGGATTCTTATTCTTCCTTCCGGTTCTCCCAGGAAGTATTCCTGGAAGAGCTAAGATTTAGCCTATCCCAGCTAGGTGAAGAGCTGTTGACACCTGCCCTCCTAACCCCAGCAAGGGCTCTGAGTCCATTTGCCAAAAGCCAGTTCACCAAATTTGACAAATTTTCCAGTTCTTCTATGAATATATTCATGAACTTATAATTCTTGAATATGTTCTTCTTATGAATATATTTATTGCTGAATACACCACATTTACCGATTCTTATTATAAATACATTCACCAAATGTAGTCAAGATGAATATGGTTGCAAATGTAATATTCTTATGAATATATTCATGAATATATTATTCTTGTGAATATATCTAAAATGTCAGAATTGCGTCTGGGCGTTTTCCCATTTACACTGATTTCCTTTGAACTCTTGTCATTTTCTGTTTTGCCAACATTTTAGCATTTTTAGGAGGATTCCTTTGCAAATTTTCCAAATAGCATATAAACCTTAGAAAAAACATCCCAACCAATATAAATTGCCAAAAACTTTCCTAAGTATTCTTTTTAAATAAACTTTTTTTGAAACATAACATGCATATGGAAAAGTACACAAATCCTAAGAGTCTTACTTGAGGAATTAAAAAAGGGAACCACATGTGTAATCAATACCCAGGTCAAGAAATAACAGCTTCCAACCCCCCGCAGCCTTCTTCATGTCCCCCCCGCCAAACTTTACCCCTTCCCTCCTCTCTGAAGGTCAAACCCATCGTGACTGCTAGATTAGTTTTAGCGGTTTTAAACTTTATTTTTTAAATTTTTACTTATTTTTTTTTTGAGACAGGGTCCTGCCGTGTCACCCAGACTGGAGGGCAGTGGTGTGATCTTGGCTCACTGCAACCTCTGCCTCCTGGGCTCAAGGTATCCTCCCACCTCAGCCTCCCAAGTAGCTGGCACTACAGGGACATGCTGCCAGCCTGGCTAATTTTTGTATTTTTGTAGAGAGAGGGTTTCACCACGTTGCCTAGGCTAGTCTCAAACTCCTGGGCTCAAGTGATCTGCCCACCTCGGCCTCCCAAAGTGCTGGGATTGTAAGCATGAGCCACCGTGTCTGGCCTGTTTTGAACTTTATATGAATGGAATAATAGAGTATGAATAATTTTATGCTGGTAACTTCTGTCCAACATTATGGTTGTGAGTTGTCCCTAGTGTTACGTGTAGCAGTGGGTTATTCATTTTCAGTTCTGCATTGTATTCCATTATATGAATACACCATAATTTACCCATTTGATTTGGAATTTAAAAAACCTAGAAACAACCCAAATACTCACCAAGAATAATGTGGCTTTTAGGTTATAGAGTATGTACGTGTTCAACTTAAAAGCTACTGACAAACCTTACTATTTATTTTTACAATTTTTTTTTTGAGATGGGGTCTCACTCTGTTGCCCAGGCTGGAGTGCAGTGGTGTGATCTTGGCTCCCTGCAACCTCTATCTCCCGGGTTCAAGCAATTCTCCCGTCTCAGCTTCCTGAGTAACTGGGGTTACACAGGCGTGTGCCACCACACTCGGCTAATTTTTGTATTTTCGGTAGAGACAGGGTTTCGCCATGTTGGCCAGGCTGGTCTCAAACTCCTGACCTCCGGTGATCCGCCTGCCTCAGCCTCCAAAAGTGCTGGTACAGCTTCTTTTTAACAGTTACTTATTTCTAACTGTGTTCAAAGCTTTCTACAAACTTTTAGCCAAGTCATTTTCATTTTATCTTCCTAGCAGCATCTTAAAGCATGTTCAGTTTGGCATAAGCCATAGATCACAGGATAATCTGGTCTTTTTGTTGCCACACTGAATATTCAAAAATCATATTCTGTAACTAGTAGAGAAAGTCTCAGGATTTGTGTCCCCCTTCTGCGCACCCACCATAAAGACATCATAGCTGAGGAAGGGCCAGAGCGCACACAGCAGAGTGAATTATTGAAGTTTTGGTTACTGTTAGCTTAGTTTGTATTTCTAGCAAAGATATCATTTAGAGCATTGGGGGAAAATGGTTAAGATGCCCAAAGGTTGGAAAAATCTTAAAAATGACATTCAACAGTACGTCAAGTAGCTTATTTCATCAAATCTTAGACACTATCAACTGAAAAGCATGCCATTATTTTATAGAACAAAAATAATAGAATATTATAATCGAGGACATGTTCTTTAGTTGATGAATTTTTTTTTTCTTTCCAAAAAACCAATAGAATGTAGCATTTCAAGACAGGCAGAAGCAATCCCATAATAGGTAAAATACTGAAGTTAAGTGCTAGGTTTAGAAAAGTAAAAGTGTCATATTTATGAGTATATTCATGGAAAGAATATCTGAATAATCTTTTTTTCTTTTTGAGACAGTCTCATGCTGTTGCCCAGGCTGGAGTGCAGTGACACAGTCTTGGCTCACTGCAGCCTCAGCCTCTTGGGTTCAAGTGACACTTTTGCTTCAGCTTCCCAAGCAGCTGGGATTATAGGCACGTGCCACCACACCCGACTAATTTTTTGTATTTTTAGTAGAGACAGGGTTTCACCATGTTGGCCAGGCTGGTCTCGAACTCCTGACCTCAAGCGATCTCCCTGCCTCAGCCTCCCAAAGTGCTGGGATTACAGGCGTGAGCCACTGCACCCGGCCTTCTTAATAATCTTTAAGTACATGTAAGAAAAGATCTTCTGATATTATCTTCTTGGGAAGAGTTGGCATGTCCTACAAATGGGGTGTCTGGTGAATTGGCCTTAGTGAAAGTGTCTGCTTCCCCTGGAGGTGGGTGAATGTGAAATTGATGGGTCTGCTGAGCAGTGGGTATAATCTCTGCCTCACTGAGAGTTGAAGACATTTGACAGCTCCTTTTCTGAACTTTGTGGTGGCATCTTCCTGGGGTGCAATGGGAACCACTGCCCTGCCTAGCCCATGCAGGGCTCTGACCTGTGCTTCCTCTCCCAGCCATCCTGTTGGCCTCCCGGGAGCTGGTCCGCAGCAAGCGTCTAAGGCAGATGCTAGAGGTCATCCTAGCCATAGGCAACTTCATGAACAAAGGGCAGCGTGGGGGTGCCTACGGGTTCCGAGTAGCCAGCCTCAACAAGATTGCTGACACCAAGTCCAGCATCGACAGGTGAGGACCTCCCTTCCTGGCCACTTCCTTGGCCTCTATCTCACCCTACCCTGGCCTCTCACATCCTCCCTTTATTAGGACGGGCACATCCTAAGACTCATCACCCCTTTCTCTTAACACCCCATCCTAGTTTCCCTCTGACCCTTGTGCCCAGTTTCCTCTGTCACTTACCACTGACCTGACTTTCGTCCACAGAAACATCTCTCTGCTCCATTACCTGATCATGATCCTGGAGAAGCATTTTCCTGATATTCTGAACATGCCTTCAGAGCTGCAGCATCTTCCAGAAGCTGCCAAAGTCAAGTGAGGGGCCTCTCCAAAACTTCCTTCTCCCCATCATGACCCTCATTCTTGTCTTACTTTCCTCTTTTGGGGTCTACTCTGGGCTCGATGATGGCTGATGTGAGACCTCGGTTCTTGTCTTCTGAGTTTAAAATAATTTAGACAGACACACAGCAAAGGGGGTATAGCATCGAACAATGTATTGCAAAACAAGAAGAATATCTTGTAAGTTAGGTGCAGAATAGACAGGACACCATGAGAGAGAGAGAGAGCATTCAGGGCGGGCTTCTTGTAAGGATGAGACAGCCAAGACCGGCACTAGGAAGACTCCCATTATGGGAGACTTACATGATAATTCATAAGGAGGTGGGAAGAACTGTTATTAGGAAGCAGGCTCTGAGTGGGCCTCTGGGTGCACATGTGTAGTAGCTATGCGTGCTTTTTCATATATTGCATGTCTCATTAGCATCTTACATTTCTACCTAGGGGTGTGTTTTTTTTTTCACTCTTATATAATGAGCAAAGGGGCCAGTATGAGGATAGGTAAAATCAAAATGTGCATGCTTTCTAGAGGGGAAAGTCCCTACTGCAGATAGCTTTGCTTGAATGAGCTCATTACAATGCGAATGCTGAGGTTTATTGTGCTGACTGTATGGGCACCACCACACTTGCTGTGTTCTGAGAACATGCTCACTTCCTTGACTACCTATCCTGTCTCAGGGTCTGCTTCCGGGAAAACCAAACAAAGACAATTTGCTCTTAAATCCTGATTTCAGAGATGCTTCCAGAAAATACCAGTAGAAGAATGGGGAAACGAGCCAGAGATAGAAAGAATGCCAGTAACAAACGTTATTACGCCAGTTACCACTCACGGCAATTGGTGCTTAACCCCATGAGGAATTCTGGGAAACAGCATGGAATACTTACTTCAGTTTTCCCACCCGAAGGGCAAGGTTGCTGGGGCAATCAGACAGCATGTCCTCTCAGTAAGTTGGCTGAGGGGCTCTGCAGGGGCAGGGAATAACTCTCTGGCCACAGGTACAGGTGGAAGGAGCTTGGCCTCAAAAAGGAAGTGTGCATACAGTCGGAAGAGTTGGGGCCATGCCCTACAATGGATGGTCCAAGGAAATGTGGGTGGGGCACCAACAGCATCTGCTAGGCAAGAAATTAGACCTGAACATTTAGGTGATAGATGTCATCTCCAGGAAAACTAGAAACATAGTGGTACATGGCTCACTGGTATCGAATGCTATTGCTTGCAGGATCACATAAAGAGCTCATAAGCATTACCTGGTAGTAATAAAAATAAATAGTCTAAGCCAGAAGCCACAGGTTGGAAACGTTCTCATATTGCAGCATGACATTTCTGACCTGGAAAGATCTATAGAACGCAGGTTTCACCTTGTTAATTTATAGATGCACAGACAGAGGCACGAAGGGGAGGTGCTTTGTCAGGGCCATCAGTGGCCACACCAGGGCTGGAACCCAGGCTCACCGACTCCCAGGCCACTGTGCTTGGCTCTGCCCTCTTCCTGAACCAGCCTTAGCACCTCAAGGCAGGAGGTGATGGTCCTCATTCCCCTCCCTCTGTGTCTCCTCACAGCCTAGCAGAGCTGGAGAAGGAGGTGGGCAACCTCAGGAGGGGCCTGAGAGCAGTGGAGGTGGTGAGTACCTCGTCAGTGCCTACCTGGGTGAGGGCTGCTGTCGGCAAACACTGTTCATCACTGCACCCTAAGCTCCTACACAGGGGTGAAAAACAACGGGCACAGTGGGTACAGCTTCTAGCACAGGGTCAGCCCTCCCAAAAGATAATTGGATTACTGGGGCTTAAGTCTGAACCTTTTAAAAGGGGTCACCTGAGACTATACCCCTGTTACTGTCCAACTTGGTGTTTATTTGGCAGTGGAGTGGAATGAACCATACATCTAACCGATGCCTACACTGGATTCAAGTGCATGGCAAAGAGAATCCTCATCCCTTGACTGCCAGCTAGGGGCAGGAAGCACACAATGTGGCAGTGGGACCGATGTCCTCAGAAGGTTCTTCCTTACGTCTCTCTGCCTCTTTCCTGGGCCGGTGGAGGACCCAGGTCTCTTGTTCCCACCATTCCTGTTCTGATGGCTTCTCGGCTGATACTGTCTCTGGCCCGAGCCTTCCAGAAAACACCAGTAGAGTAGTGGGGAAGTGAGCCAGACTGGCCCAGTATGGGGGACCACACAGGTCCCCCAAACCTAGGAACAAGAGACCCTTCCCATCTTCACTGTGGAGAGAGGCAGTGGGTAAGGGGAGAATGGATTTGAGAGACAGATTAAGGATGAGAAAGAACATTTTGTTGCCACTGTGGTGCGGGAAGATGACTTCCAAATTTACAATTGTATAGGCCTTTTAAGTGCTGCTCCAAGTGTGATCCATGGGCCGGCAGCCTCTGAATCAGCTGGGAGCTTTAGGAAAATGTCTCTAATTTGTGCATGACTCACCTGAAGTCTTGTAACGATGAGTCTTGTTAAAATGCAGCTTCTGATCTTGTGGGTCTGAGAGTCTGTATTTCTCATAATTTCCCAGGTGATGCTGCTGGCCCCACGTCACACGTTGGGTCTCAGTGCTCTAGAGAAAGAAAGACAGCAGGGTGGGCGGGCTGCTAATGCTCATAGTCTTTGCCATCCTTAGAACTTTGAGACGCAGGGTGTTCCCTCTTCCAAAGGGCTCAATGTCCTGTGAGTGACAAAAAGGATGGGAGACATGGTGACCCCTGCACCCCTGATTCTCATCTTGGCACCAGTCTAAGCAGCACTTCGCCCTCCCTCCTCAGGAGCTGGAGTATCAGAGGCGCCAGGTGCGGGAGCCTAATGACAAGTTTGTCCCCGTCATGAGCGACTTCATCACGGTGTCCAGCTTCAGCTTCTCAGAGCTGGAGGACCAGCTAAATGAGGCCAGGGACAAGGTAAGGGTGCCCCAACCCCCACTGCTTGCCAACCCAGCCTTATCTAAACAAGCTCCTTCACCCATTCCTACCACTGACAGCCCAGGAGGGACAAACCCAGAGTTACAGAGCTTTGAGAGAAAACCATTTCCTTACTCTTAACAAGACAAGCCATGACAACCACATACCGCAAAGATCCATTTATCAGCTATCAGCTATCAGGCATCATGTTAAGTGTTTTAGTTCCCACTTGACAGATATGAACACTAAAATCAGAGATGCTAAGTAACTTGCCCAAGATTGCCCAGCTGTAAGTGATAGCACTGGGTTAGACTCTGACACTACAGCTCAGCGGTGGACGCAATTACTCTGCCTCTATCTGCTTCTCACCCTAACATGCCCATAGACCTCATGTATGGGGGTCTTATTAAAACACAGATTCTCATTTAGGAGGCCTGGGCTCTGAGATTCTGCATTTCCAACAGGAGGTGAACCTGCTGCTAGTCCAGGAAGCACACTTTGAGTAATGAGATCTTTCTTAGAGGATACTGAGTGGGTTGAATTAACAATGGTAGCTCTCAGTAAGTCAGAATAGTGCCTGGCATATATAAGTATAGCTACTCCTTTATAGCCACCAGCTCCTCTAACTCCCCAACACCACAATGATGTAGATTCTATTATTCCCATTTTACAGAGGAGGAAGCTGAGGCACAGAGGGGTTATTCACCTGATAACTAGAGGATCTCTGAAGTTCTGAGTTCTGCCAGGCTCTTCCTGACCTCAGGAAGGGCTTCCCAAGGTCTATACCCCGATCTCATGCCTACCCCTTACAGGCCCAAGGGTGGCTGTAAGGTGGACTGTGAGTGAACCCAACTCTTTACCCGTTTCTCCTTAGCCTTGTCTCTGATCTCGATGATGATGGAGGTGTCTTCTCGCCTCTTCCAGCCCTGCCCCCTGTGCCAACAGTCCCCAGCCTTGCACTGGGTTCTGCTCTGGCTAGAACCCAGCTAACCTCAAGGGCTGAGCCCAGCATGCTCCAGGCACTCTCCACCAACCCTGTTCTCTCCTTTGACAGTTCGCCAAGGCCTTGATGCACTTCGGGGAGCATGACAGCAAGATGCAGCCGGACGAATTCTTTGGCATCTTTGACACCTTCTTGCAGGCCTTCTCAGAGGCCCGGCAGGATCTAGAGGCCATGAGGAGGAGGAAGGAGGAGGAGGAGCGGCGGGCGCGCATGGAAGCCATGGTGAGGGGCCGTGATGGGCCTGGGACTGAGGGGAGATGGGTGCTACCTGGGAAGAGCACCCCCAAACTGGGGTGTGTGGGAGGAAGGCAGGGACTGAGGAGCATCATAGGGGTTGGATGTCAGCCCCAGGAGACAGAAACTTCTTCCCAGCCTGAGGGAAGAGAATGGTGTGAGGCGGGGAGCCTGTATGTCCTAGGCAGGAGGAAAGCGGGGCCAACGGATACAGGCAGGCAGCATGACCATGGCCTAGGAGTTAGCCCAGGGCTGGGGGGCTTCCCTGGCCTCAGTGCCTCTCCCTGAGAGGGTTCCTACCTCTGGCCCCCCGCCCGCAGCTGAAGGAGCAGAGGGAGCGTGAGCGGTGGCAGCGGCAGCGGAAGGTCCTGGCTGCGGGCAGCTCGCTGGAGGAGGGAGGCGAGTTCGATGACCTGGTGTCAGCTCTGCGCTCTGGGGAGGTCTTCGACAAGGACTTATGCAAGCTCAAGCGCAGCCGCAAGCGATCAGGGAGCCAGGCCCTGGAAGTCACCCGGGAGCGGGCAATAAACCGGCTAAATTATTGACCTGGGGAACTGGCCGCACAGGAGGCCAGGAGACAGGGATGGGTGAGAATGGGGCTGAGTGGAGGAGGTGGTGATATTTAAGCCATTTGGTGCTTGGTTTAGAGCCCTGGGCTGGGTCCTGGGGTGGGGGGCTGTGTGTGGCTGGACCAGGTGTACTCCCAACGCTTACCTTAAGGGGCTCCTCTCATCTCCTTCACATGGTTCCTTCTGCGCCCTGGCCCTAGGGATTATTCTGAGGCTGACTTGGACATCCCTGGAAGGCCTCAGGCCAGCTAACCCCAGGCTGAAGGGGCCCTGTTCCCCATCCCCTACCATGGGCACCCATGTGCTAGCACAGAACAGTTCCAGATCTCGACTGGAGAGGTCCACAGCCTTGTCCAGATTTCCTGTGCAGCATGATGGAGGGAGCCCCTGAGAGGGAATCTGGTGAGGGAATCCAGACTCCTGTCTCTCAAAGGGAGGCTCAACAGAACATTGACCTAGGGGCAAACTTTCCTCTTGAACGGAAACAGAGGCGGCATTATATATTCTAGTTAGATCAGCTCTGGTAGGTTCCAGAAAACAGTCAATGTTGGAAGGATGATGCAGGGACCAAAGACATCAGGACAGAATAACAATGTCTGTTTCCCAGGTCCTCTGGCCTCTCCCTGTATGTCTTAAGTCTCTCCCCCTTCCTTCTCTACCCTCACTGCCATCCTGTCTACTAATCCACAATCCTAGAAGACTCACCTTGGGTTTCCACAGCTATGGCTTACTACCAGGTGCTTGATGAATCTGGCGAGGGGCTCAAGAAAGACCTCATTCATCACCACACCTCATGCCTTGGGCATCTCCCATGTCCCCACCTCCTGGACACCTGGCCATTGTTGTGAAGCCAGACAGTGACCTCAAATGTTGCCTTGGAGTCCCCTATAGCCCCTCAGCAGAGGGCAGCACTTGAATGCTTAGCTCCATCCCACAGCTCTCTATTTAATATAAATTGCTCAGGCCTTCCCACCCCTTCTCTAACACCAGCCTCAAGGCAGAAGCCACAGTGGCCTCTGTTCAGCCTGCAGGTGGCCACTTGGAACCATGTGTCCACTGGCGTTGGAGAGTTGCTTCCTGAGAAGTCTGTGGGCCAGAGCTGCCCTCCGCATTAACATGCTGTCTCTAAGGGTATCCCCTCCTCTCAGGCGTTCGGATGGGGCGAACAGCAGAGCAGGCAAGGGAAACTGGGGGGTTGGGGATGGAGGAGGAAGGCTGAGAGGGGGCCACCCCACCTCTGGTACCCAATTTGGTTCTTCAGCCTGACCTGCAAAGGGCTCCTTCCGGTCCTCCCATCCACTCCCACCTTCCATTTTGTCCATCTTGTGCTGGCCTTGGTGGATGGGATGGCTGTATCTAGACAGTTTTTCTTCTAAAACTCCATCAAGGCTCTTATTTTCAATTCCACGCTCCGAGTTGGCCTTTCATCCTCTGTGAGACTGGCCCTGCCTGACCTCTACCATCGACCAGCTCTTGGCCCTTCTGCCCTTCCCTGTGTTTCTCACTTTCCAACCTAATCCCTGGCTCCGGGTTATTGCCAGTGGAGACTGGTGAGCTGGGCCCACTCTCAGCTGCCTATCTTCTGCCTTTCACCTGCATCAGACTCCTGGGGCTGGGACCGTAGTGTAGCTGTGGGGGAAGAAACACAGGGTCGGCGAGTCCAGCATGTGCGTTGGTTTGAGGGGGTGGGTGGCGCGTGTGTTCTGGTGGGAGGGATCTGAGCAAGTGCAAGCCTGGCTGACACAGGTGTGAAGAGGCCATCCTGGAACCCAGGTGAGGGCAAGATAAAGGCTTCCAGGCAGAACAGCTGCACAGAGTTTGGCTATACCCATCTGCACCCCCAAGAGCTCCCACTGCAAGACAGGTGTTGGGGAAGATGGGAGGTTGTGGGTGAGGCCTCTAAAGGTCCTCTCCCAAACCGGCCAAGCTGTCAACCTAACCCCCCAAAGGGGCAGGGAACAGGGGATGGCTCCACAAGCATGTCTGGCATTCCCACCCACCATGGAAGACTGGATACACACCTGAGAAGACAGGGACTATGGAAGCTGTTCAAGACACATTTGATCTTCAGAAAAGCAGAATTTGGTTCAACTGTTGACAGAGGACACAAATATGTTGTTCCAGAGCCCAGCCTTCTCTAAAAGATATTTTTCTATTTATTTTCTAGAGCTGGCCAGTGGCTCTAGTGCTAGATGCCACTGTAGCCAGATCTCCAGTGCCTTGGACCACGGACTCATACTCAACTGAGTAAGAAGGGGCTGGTGCCCAATGGGGATGGCTGAGCTGGTCCTTAATATGTTAAATGTTTTAGCCTCTTAATGTTTCTTGGTCTTGCTTTTTTCATGCCCTTCCCCACCGCTCCTGCCACCTTTAGATAAGTTTCTCCAGCTAATTTTGTGGCCAACGTAAAATTCATCGTCAACCTAACAACCTTCTCAGCAGCATTTCTCCCCTGTGATGGAAATCAAGTGTTTAGGGCAGTGGGAGAAGAAAATTCTCCAGGTGAATGGGGAAAGGTCTGGTCCAGCCTCTCCCTACTCCCATTCCATTTCCACCAACTGGGAGCTGTGACCATCTCCCCCGACCTCTACCAGGGATGCCTTCATGCCAGGGCTATTCTCACCAGCTGCCTCAGATGACAAATGAGGCTAATGGACAAAATCTGCAGTGTCCTTTTTCACTTGCACCTTTTTTATAAGAATATATTGTAATACTAAAAAATATTAAATTCATACCATCCCTACCCAGTCTGCCTTTAAACTTGTGCCTTCTTCCTATGAGGGAATCTGGGATGGGCTGGGGGTGGTGTGCTGGAGCCAGCTTGTACCAGCTCTGTGAGAACCAATTGTTTACATTTTCAGGAATGGAATTTTGCAAGCCATTTGACATACTGGTAGCTTGAAATTATTCAACATGGGAGTATTTATATCACAGAAATTGTCTTTTCCAGAGAGCTGGTTGTTAAACATTTGCCAGCACACCTTGGCATAGGGCAGAGGGGAGGCAGGCAGGGGGCACCACTGAGGACTCAAAGACATCCAACCAAGTTAGAGAGCCCAGCAGGCCAGAACAGTGTGTGTTTGGGGATGTGAGAACCAGGACCCTCTAATTGCCCTATCTGATCTCTAATAGCTGGTGATGCAAGCAATGAGCTTTGAACACCCCTGGCCACCACCTGACAAAGTTTCCCTTAGATGGTCCATTTCTATGGCCCCCCACCCCCACTCCACTTTATTCTCCTACAGTGGGGCTATACAGAGAATATGCCCTTAGGCCTTTCCAGGTCCTTCCTCTTCCTCCCCCAGGGAAATGTGTCTTGGGATAGGGTTGATAGGTGCACCCTTCCCCATGAAACTGCAGCAGCCCAGTGCCCTACCCACACACAGTCTTCATTCTTGTGTCTGCAAAGAAGTTGGCATCGTAGCTTTATTTGTGCGCTGTGAGGGTGAAGGCAATCTATCGTCAACTCTTCTTTCCCTGATATGCTCCAGAACGAAGAGGGGTGGGTGGAACAGCCGTGAGCAGGGCCAGGTGTGGGCTGTGTAGTCCGGGAGGAGTCCTTAGGGCTGTGGCCCACGTGTGCACATCCTGTTTCAGAGGAGGGAGGCCTGAGGAAAGGGGGCCAGCAGGACCGGGCAACTGTTAAGCTGAGCAAGTCTGATGGGACACAGACTTGGGCAGAAGGAGAGATGAAGTCAGGACAGGGCAGGGCTGCGGCTTCACAGACAGGGAGGCAGAGCTGCTGGGGAGAAGTTGGGATGCATTCCTCAGGCAAACTTGTGCTTTGCTCTCCGCAAAGTGGGCCCCTCTGCTTAATAAGCCCTTAATCTCTCCCCAGGAAAGTAGGAGAAGAGAGAACCCAAAAGGAGAAGGAAAAGTTCTGGGCTGGACTGTCGGAAACTGGTTGTCTGAAATAGTCCACAAAGAACATGATTTCTCAGTTATCTAGCATTGCTTGTTGTAGTCCTGCTCCCATGACCTTAGTGTCCTGGAAGGCTTAAGAGCCTGCTGGTATCCTCCCTATAGAAAGGAAGCCCCACCTAGATGATTAGAGATCATCTAGTAGCAGGCCTGTTAGTAGTAGAGCAGGCTGACTTCGGATTTACTGCTCAAGGTAAACAGTGACTGTGATTAAAGGAACCTGACATCTTTCCTTCAGCCTAAATTGCATCCCAGCTCCAGGTCTGGGTGGGCCATGGGTAAGAAGGGCAGGCGCTAAGCCCGATGGAAGTCCCCCCGCTGACCGCCAGTCTTGCTAATGAGCTTGATCTCCTCCAACACAATGTCCCTGCTGACAGCCTTGCACATGTCATACAGGCTGAGGGCGGCCACTGCAGCAGAGGTCAGGGCCTCCATCTCCACCCCGGTGGGCCCCCGAGCCCGGCAAGATGCCTGGATCCTCACGGCATGGCGTGTGCTGTCCAGCTCCAGCTGCACCTGCACATGACTCAGGGCCACGTGGTGGCACAGAGGGATCAGCTGGCTGGTCACCTTGGCTGCCTGGATTCCAGCCAGCTGGGCCACCACCAGGGCATCTCCTTTCTTGAGCTGGTTCCGCTGGACAAGCTTGAAGGCTACAGGCCCCAGAAGGACCACGGCTGAAGCCACAGCCGCCCGCTCTGTGTCTGGCTTCCTGCCCACATCTACCATAGCTGCCCGTCCTTCCGAGTCCACATGAGTTAGTTGTTCTGAGGTTAGCTGGGGTCCTGAGGGGGCAGCAGGAGCCCAGGAACCTGGGCTAAGGCACTTTGAGTTGGCATCTGAGTCTGCACGGGAAGTGTAGTGTCTCTGAAAGCAGCCAGACCCCAGCCGCTGCTGGGCTAGCAGAAGGGCCTGGGGGACCCTGCATCCTTTCCATAAAGTGACCATCTGGCTGGAGAAACTCATTCTGGGTCTTAGACCCTGAACATGGAGGGGGTCCCAGGAGGAAATGCTTGGATTGGCTGGTGGGGAATCGTGGAACATCAAAAATAACTCTGCAAGGCAAGAAAAAAAGAAGAAAGACTAAGTCTAAAAGGCGATTCTTTTTCCCACACCCTCTCCCTATCCCACTTCAAGTTCTCTTTCACACCGGGGAAAGAGGAGTGAAGAACAAAAAGCATAGTGGGACAAGACAAAGTAGAAGATCCACAGAGATAGATGGCACCCAGAGTCCAAGTTCACAGCCCTCCTCACCCGGTGATGCACAGGGTAACAGCCCTTCTAGAAACTGCTGTGCCATGGTGGCACAGGGTTCCTCCTCATGAAACCCTTCTCATTTCCTAAGTTCTCTCAAGCAGCACCGAGCTGAGGCCTGGATCACATGACCTCTGAATGTCCCTTCGTTTTCTTAAAACTAGAGCTAGGTCTCACTCTAAATTACCAATTACACTTATTTTCATCTTCACATTCTCCATGAAGAGTTAATAGAACCACTTAGTTTACAGACAAGACAATAAAGGGAATATGTTACCTACTTACATTTTTTTCAAGTCCCCTCAAGCACATCAAAAGCACATACAAACTGATGGGCTAATTCAGATGGTGCAGAGGGCCTAGGGAACTGTGCAGGCTCTTGTTACTCAAAGGGTGGTTGGCTTATGGACCAGCAGCACCAGCACCACCTGAGAACTCACAAGAGATGCAGAATCCCGCCCCAGATCCAAAGTCAGAATCCAAAAGGACAAAATCCCCAGTGATTCACATGCACGTGAAATTCTGAGAGGCCCGGTCCTAGGCAACTCTTGGTTGTATACAAAGCAGACTCGTTACTCAATATCTCTGAAAGTATGAAGCAAATGCTCCCCTAGCTTCCCACTTCCCAACATACTCTAAGCCCCAGACTTGTCAATGTTAGAGGGGCAGCCTCCCTTCTGGGGAGATGCTATCAAGGCCATAAAGGTGCCTCAGCATGGGTCAGGGCCCAACAAGAGGACTTGGATGCTAGCGGTGGGAGGAGAGGAGATGAGAATCTTCCCAGTGCCGAGCTACCTTTGCTTTCCCGGGCAGCCAGTGGGCAAAGATGGTCCTTGGGCTGTCTCTAGCCTGCCTTCCGCTGGGCCACTGAGCTCACTCTGCTCCAACCTCTAGAGAAAGGATCTTTCCTCTCATCTTTTTTCTTCCCCCTGCTTTTTCTTTTCTAGTGGCACAGTTCAGGGGGCTCAGACCTGACTGTGAGCAAAGGGTCAACACCTCACCGGCTCTAATCTGGGCACTATGCCAGAGGGGCAACAGCCACCCTACAGCTCCTCAGTGACCAGCCCAGCCCCCAGAGCTAGGAGACCACATAAGGACTTAAAACCAGGGGACTTTTGTTTGAAACATCCTACATACACGATGATATGTCCTATGCAGATGCTCCTGAGAGCTAAGGAATTGGGAAGTTGAGGTCTTGGCCATCATTACATCATGTTACACGTGAGTAACATTATTAGCTCGCTACCTCAAGATCTGCCCAGCACAGACGTGTGGCCACACACCCACCAGTAGGGGCTAATGGTCCAGATACACCATGCATGGATCAGTGTGTACTACAGAGGACACCTGTCACATTATCCAAACTGGGAGATTTTCGAGCTGAGGAAAAGGCCTCTGTTTTAACCAGGATTTCAATTCTCAGGGAGCCACTAACTTAGTGATCATTAAATCTGGCAGACCATCCCCCTGCTCCGATTTCTGGTGAGACAGAAGGATCATTTCTGTGGCAGGTATAGTAAAAGGGGGATCATGAACAGTGGGGGAAGAAACAGTAAAACCGTGAAGGTTAAGAAGACAGGAAGGAGGAATAGAAGAAAAACAAGGATGAGAAATCAGCATGAAATGCAGGAGCTGGGGTGCCTATGGCGCGGCTCCCACCCCACGGGATCCCCAAATGACAAGGGTGAGTGGTTACGTACTGATGGGTCACCCACCGATGAGGATCATGGGCCGGTTCTTCATCTGGGAAATACTGAACATGCCTGGGGTGAGGGAAAGATGGGGAGGGAGAGGAAAGCAGGGGAGGGGGAGAGAGAGAGGGTGGGGAGAGGAGAGTTCACTGAAACGAACGCGCTCGACAGCCCACAAGCACATGCACTCAGCTATATGCGCCCTGACAAAAGGCCCCCACATGTGCATTGCGAGGTCGCTCAAGACTGAGCCCAAAGAACAGTGGACATCAGGACCCTGCTCTCCCTCAACAGAAGGCCACACGTGGGGTGAGAAAGAAGCAATGATACCCCCGTCTCCCCACCCAGTAAAAGAGCCCAAGAGAATGTGGGGTCCCCTCTCCTGTGCAGCCTCTGCTATGACATCTCCCCATGGAAGGACAAGCATCACTGCACCCTGAGGCCAGAGGGCCAACAGGAGTGAGTGGCAGTGGGGACGATGCTGACTCCTGCCAGCTTCCTCTTAGGTATTCCTTGGTCATCTCATCCCACAACTCTATACCTCCCTCCCGGGGACAAGGCCCACACTCACCATCCAGGCCACCCCTCCCCACCCTGCCCTTACCTGCATGCTGCCGCTTCTTCCTGCCCACGGCAGCCCCAATGATCCTCAGCAGCTCCTGCTCGGAGGCCCCAGCTCGCAGGTGATCCCGCAGGGATACCTCAGAGTTTCCAAAGAGGCAGACCTACGTGGGGGTGAGGACAATATGCCTTCCTTACCCCTGAGCCTTGGCCTCCTGGCCTCTGAGGAGCTAACTCCTTCCCTGGTCCTCCCTCCGGGAGGAACACCAGGGCCCAGACCTCCCATGGCAGGGCCCCCAGTGGTGAGAGACAGAGGTGCTGTAGGGAGGTCAGAGGCTAGAAGAGCAAGATGCAACATTGCACTTCCCAATACCTGTGAGTTACAGTCATACTTCCCCTCAGTGTATTTTTTTAAAAACTGAGTAGATGCCAACAGAGATAGCATGTAAAAATCCAGATCTGTACCTTCTGAGACACTTACTGGAATGGCCTCTCTATCACCATGAGAATGGCCCCCAATCAGTTGGAGCTGTGTGTGTCCTGGAAGTCTCCTACTCCCTGTTGTGGCACACACATCCCATCTCACCTCAGCCCCTCCAAGTCCCTTGTGGACATCACCCGCCTGCCCTGTACCTATCTGAGTCTGATCACTGCTTGGAAGCTTCAGCTGAGGGCTGCTAGGCATGACAACTTAAGGTCAAACTTCGCTCAATGCTTCTCAGCTTCTGTAAGAAGAATGGATGAGACAGCCCCAGAAATCAACACACTTACTATCCTTCCACCAAAACTTACAAAGTGTCTACTCTGTGCCAGCTCTGCACAAGGCACTGTGGCCACAGAGAATGTCTGAGAAGCTTCTGAGGGCAGAGACCACTGGAGAAGATACCAGTGAAATCTAGGATAGGTCTAACTGCTTCATCATGCCGGTTATTCCTCATGCCTCAACTCCCCAGCCAGTCTCCAGGTTCCCTTCTCTGCAACAAAGAGGTTCCTCCTGTGGACTTCACCCAGTGGCCCCCACTCCAGGTGGCTCCTGCCTGGGAGATCAGTGGGTAAAGGGAAAGAAAGATCTTGAGGCATTTCTCCCCTGCTTCCTCCCTGCTTTGATGCATCTGGCAGCAGCTGCTTCTCTGCACAGCTCAAGTGCCAAAGAGGTGGCCTCTCCTATAAGGCTCCAGCCCTTCCTGGGCCCCAGTGACATCAATGCCCCCCTCCTTGCCCTTCCTAAGTGGGAACAGCACTTTGCTGCTGCTGGTCCCAAGTACCTCAATATCCTTTATTGGTTCCCTTAATCCTATGTTACAAATAGCTTCTTCATTACATTCTCTTCAGAATCCCACCTTCCATTTCCTGCCAAGACCTCACAGATACAGATACCACCTGTAGTCCAAGTCAATTCCGTATCTCCAGCCCAGAAAACCCCCAAGCTTTTCAGCAACCTGCTGGATGGTTCCTTTTGGATTCAAACTGGATGCATCTAAATCCAACCACCCACTATCATCACCCTCCCACAATTGTAAAAGATCCCAAGGCCTTCCAGCTAACACGATGCCTTCCTCCCCTCCTTCCACAAACATTACCAAGCTCTGAGTCTTCCTTCCCTTCAATTCACGCTCTAACATATCTGGAGAACCACTGAATGGCCATCTAATTGGTCTTCCTGTCATCACACCCAGGCTGCAGTTTATAAAACATATATGGGGAATGTCTCCCCTGTTCAGGAACCTTACACAGCACACTATTTGTCCACAGAACACATTCTGAACCAGAGCCTTTTACAATGTACTCTTCCTATAGCTGACTTTAATTTGCTCTCGCGTACCCAACCAGTGTGAACCCTATGTGTGTGCCCTCGCCTCCCCACTTCTGCCCCACCCATTCTTCAAGGCTCACTGAGGTCTGTAGTGCTCTTGAGGCCCTGCACCCTCACCACCTATCCAGCCACGCGTGTGGCAAGGACTCGCGTGCTGCCACACATTGCCTGTTTGGTCTTGCCTGCGAGTCTGCATGGCCCTGACGAGAGGGGTTTCCAACATCCCCCACAGGGCCAAATGCACAGGACATGCTTGTTAGATATGAGTAACATCCATTTCTGGTTTCAGAGCTGAGCCCCTGGCCTAGTGGAAGGGGCTAACCATGGTGGGGGCCAGGCAAAATGCACATGGATCCTTCGGCTCTCCATGAGAGCTGGAAAGGAGCTCCCAACAAACCAGAAGCTACTTCAGAGCCCCACAGAAGGAAGGAAGGAATCAGGGTGACATTTCCAGAGGGGCCATGAGTTCAACTTCACCTGCTGCTCCCATGATGCCCCCAAACCTGACATTGCACCAACCACACCTACGTGCACTGCCAGCCTCCTCTCCAATCAGGGAGCACAGGTGGGAGGAGATACGAGAACACAGAGGTGGCAAGGGGTCCCCGTGGAGGAGGGGATGCTCACCTTGAGGTTCCCGTCAGCCGTGATTCGCAGGCGGTTGCAGGTCCCACAAAAATGCTCAGACATGGACGTGATGAAGCTGATCTGGCCTTGAAAGCCAGGGATTTTAAAGGCCTGGGCAGGGGACAGTGAGAGCAAAAGGGCAGTGGAGGGGATGGGCTACTGAGCCCAGTCTTTCACTCCATGACATCAGAACCTCCACTCCTCAACCCTCTCCCAGAGGACCCCATGTGAAGCTCCACCCAAGGCCCTCAGGTGATAGAAGACTCTGGTAGGATGGATGACCCATGGGCTGACCTACACTGGGCTTGCCCTAATAAAAGCTGCTAAGGCAGGGACCTGTGGGCAGCATGTTTAGAAAAGTCAATGTGGAAGAGGGACGAGCACCCCCCTCTGCCACTTCCTGGAGTGTGTCCTCTGACACGTTATTAAGCCCCCCACCCTAGCCGAGCCCATATCTTCCTCCATGAAACAGGGAGGCGGCTGTGATAGCACTGATGCTTCCTGCTTAAACAGCACCATCCCACATCACGGCATCCCCACCACAGGGCAGCCCCCTACTAGCTCTCCATCCTCGGGTGGAGGCACGACCTTCCTCCAGGCCTGTCCCATACCCTCCTGCTCCCTAACCTTGGCTGTGCTGGATTCCTCCTCTGGCAGCTTCTCCAGCTCTGGCCACTGCTGCCGGATAGTGTCCAGCATCTCCTTATAGCTGACCATCTTCTTGAAGTTCCACTTGTTGCCTGTATTTGGGTTGGGGGAAGGCAAGGGGAGCTTCTGAATAAGAGTTGAAGGGGCCCCGGGGTCTGAGTCCATCCCCTGCCATAGCATAGCAATCAGTTCTCAGCCTCTTAGATGGGAGAGACGGGAGCCCTGCCTAAAACTGGTGGATTGAATCACATCCACAGTGGACTCCGAGAAGCCACCAACAGCCCATCATAATCCTAGACCCACCGCCCCTGAGGTCAGCCATACCCAGCAGGTGAGCCACCCTGCGCGACCTGCAGGCCCAATCCCTTCTTCCCTCCCCCACCCGTCCCTGGTCACTGACCATCAAAAGGCATGTACTCTATGAAGCGCACATCCAGGGGGAGGCCCTCGGTCAAGGCCGCAAAGTCCAGGAGTTCATCCTCATTAAGGCCTCGCATCACCACACAGTTCACCTGGCCAGGAAACAAGGGGACCAAGAGGGCTGTGCCCCCTGCATTCTTTTGTGGAGATGACCCTTGGGGGCCTGGCACTCACTGAGGCCTTCCACTCAGGGACCCATTCCTTGCTTCTCCCACTCCAGTTCTCTAGATTAGGGGATTCCAAGGGGTCACTGATTTTCTCGTTTCTCTCAAGGGTGGGCAGGGCTGGACCAGCAGGGAGAGAAGAGGTGGGAGGGTGCACGTATTTCAGCCATGCTGGCCAGAGCTGAGGGCTCTCAAGTGGGCCAGGGGGCGTTGAGGGGAAGGCCAAGGCAGTGTGGAGGGAAGTCGGGAATCTACCGTGGGGGCACAATCTCACCTTCACAGGGTTGTAGCCCAGCTCGATGGCCTTGTGGATGCCCTCCATGACCTTGTGGAAGCCTGGGAGGGAGAAACAAGGATCCAGGAACTTATGTCCTCTCTCCTCTTCCCCCACACCCCCATGGAAAAGCACCAGAGCCCATCTAGTCTGGAGATTGGCAAACGTTTTCTGAAACAGGCCAGAGTAATACCATAGGCTTTGCAAGCCAAGAGGCAACATTGAGGATCCAAGTAAGTATATGTCACAAAGTGTTGATTAAATTCAAAATGTAGTAATAACTGAGTACAACGTTTTGTAAAACAGATCTACAAATGGGATACAATAATGCAATTCTTTTTGTAGGGACAGTATTTTGCTTAAATGGGGTTCATAGTTAATGTTCCCTATCATTAACTGATTTTGAATGTTATCTGTAAAATGCATTCTTGGCTCAAAGGCTACATGAAAATAGGCAGGGGGCTAGATGTGGCCTGTGGGCCGTGCATGCTGACCCTGGATCTAGCTGAACCCTCTTGTAGTCTACAGGAGGAAACTGACCCAGAGAGAGGCAATGCCCTGCCCAAAGCCCCATGGCTCCATCTTTCAGAATGCAGGTTTTCTACTCCCATTTCAGTGTTTTCTCCTCAACAGTCCATCAATTATTCACTCAACACATACTCTGAGCACCTACTACGCACAGGTGCTGTTCCAGGGCTGGTAAGCGATTATTTGTCTCAATAATCATTAACCACAGTCAATGTGACCCCAGGCTGACTTCACTGCCCAGTTCTCTCATGCATTAAATCACTTGATCACCTACTGCATCCTGGTCCCCTACAGCACCCCCAGCCTGCACAGCCTGGTGGTCACCTGTGAGACAGGGTGCCTAGAGATGGCCTCCATGGTTTCCTTGCAGCATATTCAGACTGCTCAGTGAGAGGGTAAAGGGAAAAAACGTATAGTTTTGAAAAAAATAATGCTGCTAGAATAACCTAGAACTATAAGTTTTCTTTTCTCTAAAACACTCCCCTCCAAAGGCAGATGGTGGACAAAAGAATATGAATGGGAGGGAAGATCCAATGTCTCCAATCCATGTGCCAGGAAATGAGAGACAAAAAGGGAGAACGTGTATGCGGGCAGTACAGCCCACAGATCCACCTCCCGCTTTCCCACCACAGAGCCCTTGCAGGTTCTGTACTCCTGCTCCCCCTCAGAGTATGTGCCATTGATTCAAACCCTCCTGTTCCTCAAGGCCAGCATACATGCATCCTCCTTGAAGCCCTCCTAGTTCTCTCCTGCTAGGAATTCTTTCTTCCTCCCTGTAACACTTTAATCAATATCACAAGACCAGCAAAGGCTGTCCCGTGGAATGACATCTTTTCGCCCTTAGCAGCCTGTAAGGCCAGGGCAACGTCTCATGTGTCTTCTGTCCCCTCCACGGCACCTCGAGCAGCCCTCCATAGAGGAAGGAGACACCATGAGTGCTTCCTCAGCACATGGAGGGTATTAAAGCAAGGCATCACACCCCGTTTGTAAAAAGGAAGGAAAGAAGGTGGTGGGGAAGCTGTTTCCAAGGAAGAGGAAGGAGATCTGGGTCTCCCTGCCATCCCTCCCATCCTCCAGAGTCCTCAGTCATGTACCCCCCTCCCTCATATCAAAGGGTATCCAAACCTGAAGAGCCTTTGCCCCACCATGAGGTCCATGCCAAGGGGAAGCCAGGCACTGGTCTACTGTGACCCAGAGCTCGAGGCTGGCTCCACCTCTCTACCTCGGGCCTCCTGAGGCAGCTGAGTGGAAGGTGTGGGTGTGCTTGCAGTAGGGGGTGCATAGGAGGGGCTTATATCCAGGTGGGCACAGGGACAACCATGGGGGACTGCTGGGGGAACCCCACCCGGCAGCACATACCCAGATCCTGGCATCCTAGGGCAGCGACTTCCACCCTGGGCTGTCCCATGTTTCTTCAGAGCTCGTCGTACAATGACCAACTCGGCCCAGTTTGCCACAGACTGTCTTGGTTTTAAAACTTCAAGTCCTTCATTCTAAAACCCCCTCAAGTCCTGGGCAAACTGGGGCTGGGGCGGTGGGGAGGTTGGTCACCCTAAGTCATTAGCGTCTGACCCCCAAAGTCCCTGACATACATTTGGCAAGGATGAGGGGTGAGAAATAAGTGCTTTGACTTACCGATAGCCCAGACAACAAGAAGTGACCAGGCCCCTCGCTCAGCAATGGCCCTCCCTCCCCAGCTATGTGCGGGCCCTGGGAGGGATACCCGCCTCATCCACATCCACTCACCTTTCCTGCGGACGATGAACTCAAACTTGGCAGGCACCAGGGTGTCCAGGCTGATGTTGATGGCACTAAGACCAGCCTTCTGAAGCTGGGGCAGCAGCCGGGTCAGGTTGATGCCATTGGTGGTAACACCGATGGTCCTCAGCCCTTCCAGCCGCTGCAGCTGGGCTATAAGGACAGCAAGAAAGGGGTCAGACTGCTTGTTTTTGGTGAGGCTGGGAGAAGGGCTGGAAGGCAAAACTCTTTGTCCAGACAAGATGGATGGAAAAGAGGCTCTCTGTAGACCTATATTAACCAGACCTAACTTAAAAAGAAAGCTAAGAATCAAAACTGGCAAAAATAATGAAAAGATTAAGCATTGAGTGCCCTGTGCTAGGTGATCTGCGGAGGGCTTTGCATACATTAGCTCACTGAGGCCTCACAATAACAATTATCTCATTTAGTAGATAAGAGGTGCTCTGAAAGATTATGAAAATTGCTTAATGCCACACAGTAAGAAGAGTTGGCATTTAAATCCATGTGTACTTGACTCAGGACTCTGCTCTTAATAACCAAGTACTACACAGGTCTTGATACTCTGTATAATGGAAACATAAAAGTGTTTGAATTAAGTGCTATTTGATAGCTCCATTCTACCAAATATCCCTAGAAATAATGGAGGGATTTTAAAAATCCATAATAGCATTGGAAGGTAAGAAAGAATACTGCAGATAGCCCAGAAAGGTAAAGAAGTACAGAAAGAGAGAAAGCAGATGGGACCGATCAGATGGATAGAGACCACAACTCAAAGTGCACCCAGGAGAAGGTTCTGTAAAAACAGGGAGACAGTAATGTGCAGGCAGCTTAGTAGTCACATGTACAGGAGCAGGGGGGTCCTACTGCATGTCAGGGAGGTTGTCTAACAGGGGAGTTATATTTGAAGGAGCTGGACAGGTGGGCCTCATCCTTCCCTGTCGGCAGGGGAAGGCAGCAGAAGCATTTGCCTCAAGGATAGAGCACCAGTGCAGACACTCAAGCCGGCCACGGGGCTGTATTAGTTCCTTCTCACGCTGCTAATAAAGAAATACCTGAGACGGGGTAATTTATAAAGAAAAGAGGTTTAATTGACTCACAGTTCAGCATGGTTGGGGAGGCCTCAGGAAACTTACAATCATGGCAGAAGAGGAAGCAAACATGTCCTTCACATGGCAGCAGCAAGAAATGTTGAGCAAAACAGTAAAAGCCCCTTATAAAAACCATCAGATCTCGAGAAAACCCATTATCATGAGAATGGCATGAGGGCAACCACCCCCCATTATTAAATTCACCTCCTACTGGGTCCCTCCCATGACACGTGGGGATTATGGGAACTACAATTCAAGTAGAGATTTGAGTGGGGACACAGCCAAACCATTTCGGGGGCAAGGCCTGAGTCCCGGTGACACTCAGCAGCACCTCACACTCCTTCTCCACAACCTCAGAGCAACTCACAGAAACAAACATTACCAGGCAGGCCAACAGAGACCTCGGGCACTAAGATGAGTACACTGCCAAGAATCAAACATTTAAGGAGGAAGCATGAAAGAAAGACAACCAGTTCCCCAAATAGAAGAATGAAAGGAGGAGGAGAAGGAACAGTGATAACAGAAGACAATTCTTTTAAAAAGCAGAGGGAATATCCTCATTGGGATAAATATTCAATCCTGACAATAAACCAAGAAAAAAACCCTAATTAGGGCTCTTGAAAATTCAAGAATATACAGTTACAAAAAGAAAAAACTTGAGAAGCAGAATGGACACAGGAATGAATGAACAAGCTGGAAAATTCAGCAAAGGCATTCTTAAAAAGAGCTGGATACAAAAGACCAAAGAATGTGAAGAATGAATCTGAAGAAACATACCTGCTCACATTCAAATCCAGTAAGATCTAGAGAAAAGATAAGCCATCAAAATGTACACAGCAGTTATCTTTGATCAGTAGGATCATAGGTGATTTTTGTATTTATTTATAGGTAAAATTTCTTTCTGTAATGAACAAGTTTTCTTTTATAATGTAGGTGACACACAAACACCCCTCCCCCTGGATTTTAACTGACCTCTGCTACATGGACAGTGCCACTGACTACACCCTTCCGGCCACAGACCAGTTGTTTCCAAGAAGCTATGTAAACGTATGTCTCTATGAAGACCCAGCTCAGCTCTGCATGAGAGAGGAAACCAACAGTAAAGTGCTCAAGTGAAGCCAAATATTAGAAAAGGCAGAATATTACAAAATTCATCATCAGTTTAAGGTAGGGGTGCATGGGAATGCACACATTCATGGTGTAAGAATAAAATCATATAATCTTTCTGGAGAGAAGTTGTACATGAACTTTTAAAGCCTTTGACCTGAAATTCCACTAAGAATTTAAGGAAGTAATTGTGGATGTGAATAACATTTACCTACAAGGATGTTCATTACAGAGTAATGCATAATTAAGGGAAGTGGGAAATAATCTAGAGAGCCAACCATAGCAAACTGGTTAAATTATGTTTTCTCAGGATGGAATATTATGCAACCCAAAATGACTCTGTAAAATCATACATTAGGGTGTAGGGAAATGCACACACTATACTACATAGAAAGAACAGTAACACAAGATGCAGTAAACACAAAAAATAGTAAATACGAGATGCAGAGTAAAATGGCAGGTGGGTCATCAAACCAAAATGTCAACAGTGGTTACAAACAGGCTGTAATGACATTCTTTCTGCTTTTCTAAAATAAACATAAATTACTTTTGTAAAAAAAAAAAATAAAGTTTACAAATAAAAGCTATTTGAAAAAGGAAAGAGCTTCACTCCGGGTCTGCCAATTAGGAAAATTAGCAGTGGTTGTTCACTTCTACCAAATCAACCCTGGAGAAACACAGAACCTAGGAATCTAAGAACTTAACAATCTAAGTCCTTAAGAAGGCTAGGTGTTCTGAAATGGTATGAGTTAGGGGATGAAGATGAGCAAAGAATGTGAGTAGATAAAGGAAAGCTGTATTCTTTCCCTTGCCCACTGAGACCTCAGCATCATTACTGATTATCCCCTTACTGAAGAAATCAGGAGCAACTGCCCAAAGAACTAGATTAAAAGTCAACTGGAGGCCGGGCACAGTGGCTCATGCCTGTAATCCCAGCACTTTGGGAGGCCAAAGCAGGTGGATCACTTGAGGTCAGGAGTTTGAAACCAGCCTGCCCAATGTAGTAAAACCCTGTTTCTACCAAAAATACAAAAATTAGCCAGATGTGGTGGTGGCACATGCCTGTAATCCTAGCTGCTTGGGAAGCCAAAGCCGGAGAATCACTTAGAACCCGGGACGTGAAGGTGGCAGTGAGCTGAGATCGTATCACTGCACTCCAGCCTGGGTGACAGAGTGAGACTTTGTCTCAAAAAAAAAAAAAAAAAAAAAAAAAAAAAAAAAAAAAAACACTTGATAAGCTGATTTTAAAATTTACATGGCCAATCCTTATGTATGTAAAACACTGTTGAAAAAGAATAAAAAGAACTTGCCCTATCAGATAATTGACTGATGCAGCTACAGTGATTAAGACAGTTGGTATTGGCAGAGACTAACGAATGGACCAACAGAACAAAGTAGAACCTGAAACAGATCAATACTTACAGAATGGCAGATTTGTGGAGGAAGTAAGGATTGTTCAATATAAAGAACTAGAAAAAAAATGGCTATCCATATGGAAAAAAATTACATTGAAATCCCTAAAATCATCTACAGATAGTTTAAGGACCTATATGCAAAATTTAAAATTTTTAGTGGAGAACAAAGGTAGGTGATCTGATCTGGGGTTAGGTGTTTCATTAACAAGATATGAAAACACTAGCCATAAAAGAAAAAAAAAACAATCATTACACACAGTGTAACTTGTTTTTTTCAGATTGGGAAGAGATATTCGCAACATATATAAAGAACCTGTACCAAATAAATATGAAAGGACAAAGAACCAAATAGAAAAATGGGAAAAGACATGACCAGGAATTACACAATAAAAGATATTTCATATATATGTATAGCTAATTAACATATAAAGAGATGCCAACTTCATTCTTAAACATGAAAATACAAATTAAGACCACAATGAAGTACAATTTTACACTTGTTCGACTGGTAAATATCAAGAATAATACTGAGTGTCGGGAGGTCATTTGGCAGGATCTCTTACACAGTGCTAGTCAAAGTGTATTTGGCACAATCACATTATTAAGTAATGCCACACTGTTTTCCAGAGTTGAACGTTCACCCGTTTTATGATCCGGCAATTCCACCACTAGAGAAATTGTACACCAAGATATGTTAACGAAAACAAGAATGTTCAAAGCGGCACAGTCCACAACAAAAAAGCTGGAACCAATTCAAATGCTCACTAAAAGGAGAAAATAGGGTACATTCACATACTGTAACAGTAGACCACAGAGGAAAAAAGAACTACAACTCTGTATAACATTGTGCGTTTTACTTGAGTCAAAAACAATAAGCCCGAAAGACTACACACAGCATGACACTCAAAGTTCAAAACACTGTATCTACTTTTTAAAAAGCAAGGGAATAGGCCAGGTGTGGTGGCTCATGCCTGTAATCCCAGCACTTTGGGAGGCCAGGGCAGGAGGATCACTTGAGCTCAGGAGTGCAAGACCAGCCTGGCTAACATGGCAAAACACTGTCGCTACAAAAAATACAAAAATTAGCTGGGTGTGGTGGTGTGCACCTGTAGTCCCAACTACTCTAGAGGCTGAGGTGGGAGGATCGCTTGAACCCAGGATGTTGAGCTGCAGTGAGCTGTGGTGCACTCCAGCCTGGGCAACAGAGCTAGAACCAGTCTCCAAAAAACAAAAAGAAAAGAAAAAGGGGTGACGGGGCAGCAAGGAAATGATAAATAGAAAACTGAGGAATTCTTACCTTAGGAGGCAGTGGGTGGGGGCAGGGTACAGGATAGGGAAGGCCCCATAGGTAATTAAAAGTTATTGCCAAAATAATTGGTGGTATAGTGGGTTTCCTTAGGAACCCCTAACATTAGTAAAATATATAAATTAACATGAATAAAGTAAAGCAAGTCATACAGGGATCAATGATGACAATATCTCATGAACCAAGGATGATTTAACCTAATTCTATGCAACTGGAGCCCATCAAAAATAAAACAAAATGCTTTACCCCTTTTCACAATCTGTCAGTGGCTCTCCATTACATTAAGCCTCTTGTAGGCTTTAAGCTGTGAGATCAAGCTATACTCTATAAGAAAGGCAGGAAGGAATGGAGGGAGTGAGGAAGGGAAGGGAGGAAGGGAAGGGAGGAAAGGAAGGGAGGAAAGGAAGGGAGGAAGGGAAGGGAGGAAGGGAAGGGAGGAAGGGAAGGGAGGAAGGGAAGGGAGGAAGGGAAGGGAGGAAGGGAAGGGAGGAAGGGAAGGGAGGAAGGGAAGGGAGGAAGGGAAGGAAAGAAAAAGGAAAGGAAGAAGCTGCAGCAATGAGTGATTTTTTTTTCAACTTTTTTGTATATTCAGGGGTACATGTGCAGGTTTGTTATATGGGTTAACTTGTGTCATGGGGGTTTGTTGCACAGATTACTTCATCATCCAGGTACTAAGCCTAGTACTCAATAGTTATTTTTTATGATCCTCTCCGTTTTCCCACCCTCCACTCTCAAGTAGGTCCCAGTGTCTGCTGTTCCCCAATGAGTGATTCTTAAGCTAAGTCCAGCTCATCTGGCAGTGGCCAGTCGTTCGGGAAGTTAGGATGGAAAACAAGGGCCCTGCAAACTCCTCCAACACTCTCACAGTACTTGTGCACTTAGTTCCTTCTTCCTGACTTTGGAAGACCCTAACTTTCACTGTACAGCACGGCAGCTGCTGGCCACATGAGGCTACTTAAATGAATGAAAGTCCGTAAAATACAAATTCAGTTTCTCGGTTACATTAGTCACACGTCAGGCACTCAAGAGCTATGAGTGGCTACCATATCTGACAACACCAATGCAGAACATTCCTTCATCTTGGGAAGCTCTACGGCAAGCTTGTCCAACCTGTGCCCTACGGGCTACAGGTAGCCTAGGATGGCTTTGTGGCCCAACACAAATTTGTAAACTTTCTTAAAACATTAGATTTTTTTGGTGAATTTTTAGCGCATCAGCTATCGTTAACGTTCGTGTATTTTATGTGTGGTCTCAGACAATTCTTCCGACGTGGCCCAGAGAAGCCAAAAGATAGGACACCCATGCTCTATGGGACAATGCTATTCATGGCAAAACCCGCCGTAACTTTTGCACCAAGATAGTGCTTTAAACCCATCCCAGCTGAAAAGAAGGGGCATGGGACTTTGTCTACACACGAAGCAGGGTGGAGAAGTGCCGGAGAGGCAAGGGTTGGCAGAGGGAGCCAGAGAGCTGAGGGGCCCAAACCCTTCCCATGGGGTGTTCTGCAGCACCTCTCAAAGTCTGACAGAGCTTCAGACAGAGAAGTGAGGAGAACGGGGCCTCAGGCTCGGCAGAAACTGAAACCTGCAATCCTTTTGCTCTGCCTCCAGGTGGTGGCCCCTCAAAACCCTCACCTGAGAGGGTGGGCACAGGTGTTCGTGAACATCCTGGCCCTGACTTCTGTTCCCTCTCTTCCTCTGTCCCTCCCTCCTCTGCCAGCACCCATCTGCCCTGCCCTTCAAGGCTGCTTTGCTCTGAAACAGCTCCTCTGGGGAAGATCAGAGGCTAGCCCCTGAGAGATGTCAGAGTGCTCGCAGACACAGCGCCACAGGAAGTCAGAGGGTGCAGCCGCCATTCTTTTTGAAGCATTGGGGGAGGGGCGGGGGAGGTGTTTCACCCACCCCCTGGGAGGCAGAAGGTAAATCCTCAGAAGCAGGTCACTGCAGGCGGGGCCTTGTCCTAAGCAGTATCTACGTGGTGATCATCCCTTGCCCATCCCATTCCATCAGCCAGGACCAATAACCACAGAATATCACAGCAGAAAACATTCTTAAAGTGGCTCAGCCACAGCTGAGGAAACTGAGGCCCTGGGTGGGGAAGGAACCTGCACAAGTTCACCCAGCCAGAGTGTGGCAGAATGGGGACAGAGCTACCAACTTCCCCGGCTCCCGCTCTTCCCACTGTGCATGCTGGAGTTTCCGGGGAGAGCCTCCAGTCCTCATACCTGTGCTCAGCCATCCTGTACCTCCCTGACCAGTGAGTGATCTTCACCCCCTCTGCTCTCTCACAGGTCCTAGCACAAGGCGGCCCATGCCCACGGGTGCCAGGCAGAGTAAGTGGCCTGGATGAGGGGGTAGGGCCTGGCAAGCAGCTGGGTTCAGCAGGTTCAGCCCTTTCCTGGTAGCCAGCCTGCCTTTTAGCCCTGAAGAGCTGTCTGGAACAAGGGGTCAGCTTGCCTGGGCCAGCTCAGCCAGCACAGGATGACAGAGGATCCCAGGCCAAGTGACCAGTCAGGGCTGAAGGGAGCTGGCCATGGGGCAGGAGGGAGAAGAGGGCTGTCAGGGGGACCTGGGCCCCTCCTCGGGACTCTCACAGCACCTAGGCTCCCCTTATACAGCAGCTGCTTCCTCCAGTGGACCATGGGTGGAAGTGCCGGTGCTCATTCACCTTGATGTGCCCAGCACAGTATGAGGCACATAAGAGGGTACTCTAGCGAACAATTACTGAGCCAGAGAGCTGAGGGGTGGGAGGTCCTGTCCAAAGCAGCTGGAGCGGGCAGCAATCAAGAACATGGAACCTCATACCCCCGACTTCACCACCTATAATTACATGAGCAAAGGTCTCTTTCCTGATCTTGGGGTTTAGAAAGAGTTCATGGCAAGAGGCCCTTTAGAGCTACCTTTACAGAGCCCTTCCCACAGGCTGGGCATTTCATTCTCATTTCCTCCTCAGGTCAACCCTATAAGGTAGGTACTATCACTGCCTCAAGGCTTACAACAGATTTTTTAAAAGTTGCCCAAGGTACGCTGCTTGTAAGATGCACGGTGGAGACTCAAATAGGAGTATGCCATACTGCAGAGACTGTACTCTGACCCAGTCTCCATTCATTCAATGAATCTCAGGGAGCATCAACCATGTGTCAGGCACGGTACTGGATGCCAAAAACAAAACCTGCTCTAGCAACCCGAGAGTTTTCACGCCAGTGAATGGAGGAGACAGACAATTAAAGAAACCAAACACACAACCCAATCACACAGTGCCAGGATGAGATAAATGCTATGAAGCAGAACAAAGTAGGGTAAGTGGGTAGGACAGGGGTTGCCACATTTTTTCTGCAGAAGTCCAGATAGTAAATATTTTCTACTTGGCTGGCCAGCTTTGCAACACAGTCTTTGTCATCACCAAGCAACTCTGCCAAAGCAGCCACGGGCAATATGTAAATGAATGGGCATGGCTATATTCCAATAAAACTTCATTAACAGATATTGAACATATAGGATTTTATAATTTTCACGTGGTGGAAAATGTTATTTTGATTTTTTTCCCCCCATTATTTAGGAATATAAAAACCATGGCAGGATGCAGTGGCTCACGCCTATAATCTCAGCACTTTGGGAGGCTGAAGGGGGTGGATCACTTGAGGTCAGGTTCGAGACCAGTTTAGCCAACAAGGTGAAACCCCATCTCTGCTAAAAACACAAAAATTAGCCAGGCATAGCGGTGTATGCCTGTAATCCCAGCTATTCAGAGGCTGAGGAAGGAGAGTCACTTAAACCTGGGAGGTGGAGGTTGCAGTGAGCCAAGATAGTGCCACTGCACTCCAGCCTGGGCGACAGAGTGAGACTATCTCAAACACAAACAACAAACAAACAAACACTCAGTTTGCAAGTTAGACAAAAACACATGTCAGCCCAGATTTGGCTGCTATAACTTGCCAATTTCTGGGAAAGAGCAGCTGGTGTGAGTACATGAGGATGCACTTTAGACAGGATGGTCGAGGAAGGCCTTGCTGAGATGACATGTGAACAGAGACCTGAATGAGGTCGAGGAGAGCGCCCTGAGCTCCCAGCAAAGGGAACAGCACGTGTCAAGGCCTGGCCACATGAATGGGAAGCAGGGGGAAGGTGGAGAAGCCCGCAAGGGTTATGGAGGTCAGCAAGAGCCAGGTCACATGGGCCTCTTGGCGAGGACCTTGGTCTCAATGTGACAACAAGCTACTGAGGTCTGGCATTTGCGAGCTTCATGACTTTGGGCAAGTTATTCAACCTAAGCCTCATTTTCTCATCAAAAATGGAAAGAATAATAGCACCTGTCTCAGCATGTGTTGAGGGACCGAGTGTCATGTGCTAAATGAATGTCAGCTGCCAATGTTAACAATGACATCAGTGTCCAGCCGGATGAGGCGGCACTGGGAGGAGTGGCGATGACTTTCGTCCAACTCACCCACAATGTCTACCACGTCTGGCCGGATGAGCGGCTCTCCGCCTGTGAGCCGGATCTTGTCAATGCCTTCCTTCACAAAGAGCCGGGCAAGGGTCAGGATCTCCTCTGTGGTCAGCAGGTTGGCCTTGGGGGTCAGCGGGACCCCCTCCTCGGGCATGCAGTACTGACCTGAGGGAAGGATGAATGGGGATGTGGAGGGAGGAAACAGGCATGGCCATAGCCCTGTGATGCCTCCACTCCCCAACTCTCCATCAGGCCAGTCTTCTCAAACACATCTGGACATGAGCAGAGACCTCACTAAACCTGAGGTGAAAAAACCCCAGACCAGCATCTCCCCAGGCCTGACCTTTCTCATTTCTAAAACATTAACACCCTTCCCTATGCCCAACACACACAATCTGATCATAACATCCCTCAGTGGGAGGCCGAGGGCATGGGTTAGAGATGAAGTAGGCTGAGGGCAGAGCCTGGCCTCACTTCCTGGGCTGAGTGCACCTGGGCAGGCGGAAGGGAGGAAGAGGGGAAGGGGAGAAGGGTGGAAGGCAGACGGGGGAAAGAGGGTAGAAGGCAGAAAGAGGAAGGGGGGAAGAGGGTAGAAGGGGAAGGGGGAAGTGGGGAGGAAGGGAAGAGTGGGGGGACGGGGAAAGGGGGAGGGGGGACGGGGAAAGGGGGAGGGGGGACGGGGAAAGGGGGGATGGGGAAAAGGGGGATGGAGAAAAGGGGGATGGAGAAAAGGGGGATGGAGAAAAGGGGGATGGAGAAAACGGGGACGGGGAAAAGGGGGACGGAGAAAAGGGGGACGGAGAAAAGGGGGACGGAGAAAAGGGGGACGGAGAAAAGGGGGACGGAGAAAAGGGGGACGGAGAAAAGGGGGACGGAAGGAAAAGAGAAGGAAGATCAACTTTGGAAGTCCCTCCAGCAGTGGCTACAGGTCCAGAGCAATCTTTGCAAGGATTATGAAATGAGGCCTCTTTGTTATCAGCCTGGTCCTGGATGATTTGTCACGGGACTGGGGCACATCCAGAGTCAGCAGTGCTGGCATGGGCATGGCTGTCTACTTCACATGTTTATATAATGTCCACCACCCCACCCCTGGTCATGTCCTGGACTTCGGGAACTACAGGGAAACAGAAGGAAGGACCCCTGAAGACTGAGAGGTCCAAGACCCAATCTTAATTCTAAATCCAACTGCATTTCTGTTTTCAAATCTAATCCCAAGTAGGACACAGCTTCTACAATCATACAACTCAGCCTTGACCCCTATCTTACCCCTGAAGCCCACCTGGCCTGGTAAGCAAGGGGTAGCGGGTGAGGAAGTTAGAAAGCAGAACTGGAGGATTCAGGAGGATTTCCAGGCACAGGGAGATTTCAGAGGCTGCTTGGGCAGAGGGACACCAGCCCAGAGGGGGCCCAGGAAGGTGACTCACATCTGAGGTTGCACTTCTCCGTGAGGGAGATCCGCAGGTAGCTGTGCTGCCGGCCAAAGCTGTCTGTGAGGAAGGCGGAGAAGGGGGCCGCATGCTCCCGCAGGAACTGCCTCCGCCTGGACAGCTCCTGCAAAGACAGGGCAGGGAGGAAGCATGGGCCCTTGCTACCGGGCTGGGGAGAGGCGCAAGGAGAACCACCTGCCCCCTCCCTTATTCTGACATCTGTGCGGAGCTTCTAACCCTTCCACATGTTTGGGCTCTGCCATGTCGGGGAAGCTAGGATTGTCCCTCTCATTGAAAAATGAGCTTGAGGAGAAAGACCCACCCCTTAAGTGTTCAGCTCGGGGGTGGGGGGGGGCGGGTGGTGATCTCTGCTGGGAGGATTTCTGGCTGGGCAGCAATGTGGAAGCAAGGGTGTGGGGGAATCTATTAGCCCTTATTCTTCACTCTAGCCAGTGCCAAAAAAAAAAAAAAAAAAAAAAGGATTGTGCACCCATGATCTCCAGCATTCGCGCATAAATGGGAAGACACTGCTGAAGGCCACAAGCAAGGCCCAAACCCGTCCTGCAGAGAGAAAGGAGCGAGCCAGCTTCACCCTTTCCCATGTACAAGTCTGAACGAGTTTGATCCATCTCCCCTTGACGTATCAGTCCTTGGAGAGTACCACCTGACCACCTGGGTCCTGATAGATGCTGATGAGATAATTGCTCCAAGGAAGTAACATTTACCAAGCATCTTAAAGTTTCCAAAGAACATTCTGTTTCATTCCCACACCTACTCCACACGGGATTATTATAACTAAGGCTTGGATGGGGTCCAAGAACACCCTCGGCAGAAGCGGGATTCAAATCCAGGTCTTCGGATTCCAGGTTCTAAATTCCTCCCTTCTATCACACAGAGAGAGTCTAAGAAGATAGGGAGGATGACACCTAGGGTGGGTAGAAGTCACTTCTCTAGAATATTTGAGACAAAAAAAATCACAACCCTGGAAGTCATGCATGAGATCTACAGAGAAGGTTCTGGAATGGGGACAAGAAACCCTGGTTTCTGCAGCAGGTATGACCTGGCACACTGTGAAAGTCCCTTAACTTCTCCAGGCCTGCTTTCCCAGTTGTAAAATAAGAATACAGCTATAGGCTAAGGTTGTCTTGCTAGGAGTAAAGACGGGGGCCGGGTGGTAGTGGTGGTATTGGAAGATGGTAGGTGAACACCTAAAATTATGATGGAGAGTAGAAGGCCTCCGGCCCTCCAGAGGTCCAGCACAACTATGCCTACATTAGGAGGAAGAAGTATTTGCTTCAGTAAGTTCCTCGGCTCCAGCTGCACATTAGAACCATCTGGAGAACTTTAAAAAAAGATTCCAGTGGAGACTGACTAAATATGGAACTCTGAAGCTGTTATGTTTTCAACCTCTCCAGGTAATTCTCATCGGCAGCCCTTGACTGGGTCAAGAGCCACTGAATGGTTCAAAGATAAGAGACATGAGAGTGTGTGTGAGGCTGCTCTTGATTTTCTGGGCCCATAAAACATTCCTCACTCTACCCATCCCAGGAGAATTTCCCACCTCCTCTGAGAAGCCCTGCTCACCATCCTGTGGGGAGTAAGCAGCAGTCACTTCTCTAACTGCAGTCTGCTATACTCACAACAGTCACTTCCTCCCTCCCTGCGGTGTGACGGAGAAAACTCCAACTCGTCCCATTGCCTTTCCACAGACAGCCTCAGGGGTGGGGCGGGGGCCCTCCATAATCAAGAATTCCATCAGCCACCAGAGTCCAGATGAGATACCTGGGAATCTGGATGTACTGCCGTGCTGTGCCTTCTTTTTCATCAACAGCTATTTGCAATTCAGTCATGTTAGTCACCCCAGATTCTGCCTCTTCACTTGCCAAGATACCCCACTGAACCCAGTCTTAACATGTTGGGGGGATGCGGTGGCTGGATGGGGGAGGAGTCAAAATACATCAAATAATTGGGAGGTGAGAGGACCAAGGAGCGTGATTCAGCAGAAATTCGAGCGCAAGCAGTGTGATGGAGCAATCAAGTATGGAATTAGGGGCTGGGTGTGGTGGTTCACGCTTGTAATCCCAGCACTTTGGGAGGCCGAGGAGGGCAGATCACTTGAGGTCAGGAGTTCGAGACGAGCCTGGGCAACATGGTGAAACCCCATCTCTACTGAAAAATACAAAAGTTAGCTGGGTGTGGTGGCGGGAGTCTATAATCCCAGCTACTCGGGAGGCTGAGGCAAGAGAATCGCTTGAACCCAGAAGGCAGATGTGGCAGTAAGCCAAGATTGTACCACTGAACTCCAGCCTGGGCAACAGAGCGAGACTCTCTCGAAAAAAGAATGGAATTTAGTGCTTTTGTTCTGGCAATGGGAGAGGCTGGTCAGATTTCACTTTTAAGAACTTTTGTGACCCTATGTGTACCAACCATTCTGAATTGAGCCTCCTAAACACACACACTCTCACCTTGCCAGCAATGCAAACTCATTACTTAGATATTAACGAGCCTCATTCCTGCATCTTCTCTCCTCTAACACTGCATGCCCTACTTTCATTCTTCTACTTTTTTCCCTGTCCCTTAAATCTCCTGGAGGAAAAAAATATCACCACCAGTCAAAGGAGCCCAAGATTCAGAGGGAATTACAGGAGAGTAGACAGTAACTCTGCTTGCTCAGGAGGGCTGGGACATGTCAGAAGTAGTAGGAAGCCCTAAACGAATCATATTCCCAGGGTCCCAGCCTGGCCCGGCCTGTTTCCTCTCTGTGAGAAGTCATCCTGCCTGATTCAGTATCCCCAGTGTCTAGCACAGGATGTTGGTACATTTTGAATCACATGAACAAATAGTCCTGTCCCTAAACAGAAAGGTCGTATATGCAAAACCCAGTTACATGGGGGTAATCATTTCCCGGCTGGTCTCTACTGTCAAAATGGTTTAACCTGGTACAGTGGTTTGAAACCCTGGCAGCACATCAAAATCACTCAAGGAGCTTCAAGGACTGATGACAGAGCCCCGTCCCAAAGATTCTAGCTTAACCTAGTGCCTCAGCTGTGCAGCCAGGGCTGAGAACCATCAGCCTAGTGACGCCAAGCGCTAGGTGCTATTTGAATCCAGGGCGAGTTGTTGTGGTTCTGAGCACAGGATTTGGAGTAGGTGAGCCTATATTACAAGCCTGGTCTAGCTGTTGAGCAAGTCACCTAAATTCTCCAAACCTTAGTTTCCTCATCTATGCCGTGGAAATAATAATCCAACCTAACTCAACTGGAGGAGTTCCTGGCACAGAAGTTTCCAATCAGTGATCCGTGGAGGAACACCGTTGTGTGCTGTGATCAGTTTTTCTAGTTTGTCAGCTTCCCTTCCCTTCCAAGATCCTGGCCTTCCAACCCTACTAACAGCAGATGGCCAAAGCTGCTGCCACACCACCCACGTGGGGTCTGAGCATCCCCAGGACCACCAATACTGGTGTGCTAATAAGCAGGCACCAGGCAGCCTGCCAGACACTACTGGTCATCTCATGTCTACCCAATGCAGATTGGGGTGGGGTGAAGGGGGTGGGGAAGGGTGGGACAAAGGCGTTAAAGCGGGACCCTGCCCTCAAGGTGCCTTCCTCTACTAGTCACTAATCTTGGGCATCTATTTGACTGCTAAAGGCTAGCCCTCACATAGCTCCAAAGTCTAAACAGAGCAGCAGGGTTATTCAGGAGAAAAAAAGCACATTCCGAATCTAAGTATCAGTGGCACTGATTTATCCTGCTATTGGGATGATGTATACTAAGGGCCTCTTAAAATTAATCTCTTTTAAATGAGAGGACCCAGCAAAGAGCTGGGTCTCCTTCCCCCTCCCCTCATTCCCACCCTAAGTGTGACATCTTTACACCTATGGCTTCTGACAAGGACAGTCACATTTCGCTGAAACATGGATTTTGAGGAGCTGGGCAGATTGGAAGTCAAGATGACCCCCTGAAAAGCCCTCTTTCCCTCCTCCCCCTCATTCTCCCTCACCAGGTCCTGCTGTACTCCTCCTACCTTCACCCACACCCACTTCCCTGCAGCCTAACCCCTAGCCAGCATTTGTTTTTTCTGGCCCCCTGAACAGCTGGGTGCCTTTGCCTTGCCTAGACTCACTCTCCCTGCTTCCCCCACCACAGGCAGCAGGCTTCATTGTTGCCCAACAAAGCCCTTATGGAGCCTCAGAGGGAGAAAGAGGGGTACAGCACTCCCAGGTGGGGCTGAACCCTGCAAAGATTGTCTGGGCCACCTCAGACACAGGCTGACAGGTCGCTGTGTCTCCTCCACCCACCTCCCCATTGACCCACACACTACCCCTTTCCATATATAGCAGCTACTCGACCTGTTGTTGAACTCAGCTCACGGCCACCTTTCCATACAGCCAGCTCCCACTTACACCTCGCTTCTCTCCCTCACATCCTCACCCTGCCACACAAACAATGTCCAGTGGCTTTCCATCCTAGCTCTCCAAGCACCTCCCATCCCAAACCAGACTACCAGAGCCCTGTGTGGGCGTGTTGGGAGAGACAGACCCTGCAAGAAGGGGTTCAAGGTGTCCCCACCCCAACTGGCAAGCTTTAGAGATGAGCAGAACAGATCCACTTCCAGACTCGCTTCCCCTTAGAGTCTCTTCAAGACAGATTTCTGTGCCCTCCCCTATCTTACGATGGGCTGGCCCAGCCCTCTTATTTTATAAACATGAAGCAAAGGGAAGTGACAGCCCCAGGAGCCAGGTGAAATTGGAGGCGAAACTGGCAGGTGAAAACATGGGACTCCCTGTCCAGTGTGGTCTACTATGCCACGGGACTCGAAGTTTCAAGCAGCTACAATTATTGGCTGAATCCACTGCCTGCACAACCCTGTGCTAAGCGCTTGTGGGGATAGAAAGGCAGAGGTGCACCCAGCCCTCGGGAACTCCCAGTCTGCTGAAGATAACCCTAAGAGATGTCCAGGATTTAATGTGAATTGACAGAATAGTTATCCAACAAGTCCAGATGGGAGGGGACTCACAGGACACAGCATGTGCCAGTGGCAGCATGGATAATAGTAATTACCACCAACATTTACATAACACAGCACTTACACGGGCTAAGCTTTGTTCTAAGTATATACGTTAACATATGTTAACTCTTTTAATCCCTGTGACATTCTATGAAGTAGACACTTTTATTCTCACTTTGCAGATGAGAAAACAGACACCGAGGGGTAAGGGGACTTGGTGAATCCCCTAATAAGGGATGGGGCTGCCCCAGAGTCTATGTTCTCCTTTCTGCCACATTACCCCTCCCTTCACAGTGTAAAGGGATGGACAGGAGCAGGTTCTCTCCCTGGCCTCCACACAGGGAGGACAGAAAAGCATTAGAGTTCCTTGCCCTCTACAGCTCTGCGACTGGAGGAAAGTTAACTTCGATTAGCCCCCTCACCTGAACATACAAACTCTCCTCACCTTACATGGCTTAGTGAGGACTAACGGCTTCCACATGTGAGCCACTCAACACAGGTTCTCTCATGAAACACCAGTACAAAATAAACTGGGGGTTGGGGGAGTGGAGAAGAAACGTCCCCTTTTCTTGAATTCTTTAAAGATCTCTCAGCCATCTTGGCTTTACTATCTCTTCAACGATGTTCAAGAGTTCGAGGATACTAAAAAGTCTTCACTTCCCAACCATGGGCCTGCTTATCTGAGGATCCCAGAGGGGCTTAGGTTTGGGGAAAGCAAATGTGGCGGAAGTCATTGAGCAATATGGGGGAGGAGGGAGCAGTGATCTTATGAATCCCAGGACAGGAAGCCTAGTTCTGGGATGTGGGAAAAAACGACTAGCTAGGTACCGAAAAGAGGTTTCACTAAATGAAAAAGAGGTGCTTTTCCCCTCAAATTATTCCCTAACCACCTGAGCAGAAGAACAACCAAAACCTAAAACTTTTCATGACTTGAAACACTCTGAGGGGTGCTGTCAAGGTCAGAGGGATCTTCCCGAAACCCTAAAGTCAGAGATATTAATTTCTAACCTGTAAGAGGCCAGTCCTGCTCTGTTCTGGCTGAACCCTCCCAAGGTTAATAAAAATGAGACAAGGAGAGTCAGCAAAGGATGAGTTACAGAGCCCTGGGACTACAGTAACAACTCACGGTTGGTGACACCGAGGTGACATGTTTAGTCAGTCACACTATGAAGCAGGTGTCACAGGGACACCTGATCTCTGAGCTCTGGGGCTAGGGAGGGAAAATGTTTAAGAAAGAGGGTGGGTGCAAGGCAAGGCTGAAGGGTACCAGTAAGATATCTCACTGGACCCAAAGTCCCAGTCCTCTGCTTACCCCAATTTCTGGCCAAGCTCAGAGCCGGCAGTGGTGGCTTGGCTGGGGGGCAGGGAGGTTCTGAAGCGGGACTCCCAGGAGCCTCTCCCGCTGGGCTAGCGGGTGAGACCGGGAGGTGCATCTGGAGAACATCCTTCCACTGAGGAGTGCCAAGGGGTCCCTCCTAGAAGCGGCAAGCAGATAGGCCGGGAGCTACTGGGGGAAAAGGGCAGTGTGCCCGGTCCACTCCCGCCCCGGGAAGCTGTGGATACGGGCGGGGTGGGCTCACCTCCGAGGCAGCTCGCGCGGACTCCCCGAGGCGGGGCTGTGTCACTGGAGCCCCTGAGCTGCAGCTCCGGGCGCTGGACCTCAGGAGCCGCCGCAGCATCCGGGACAGCGGCTGCGCCGCCATGAAGCCTGATCCCAGCAGAGCCGCAGCCCACAGCCGGCTTCGGGAGCACACTGGCCGGGCACTCGCCCCCGGGGTCATCCCAGCAGGGGCGGGGAGGGGCGGGAGGAGGACGGGACGGCGCAGCCAATAAGCTAGGACGCCGTCCCGCGTGGCCTTGTGGGAGCTGTAGTACACTCCCTGTGCCCACTTTCCTGGGCCGTGGTAGAGCTCTAGGGCAGAAGGGTAAACCCAGGTGGGGAACAGGGTTCTTTTCCTTTCAGTTTTTCTGGCTGCTCTACTCTCAGATTTGGGTCGTGGTGTGACAGTAGGCAGGACAGGACAAGGGCCAAATGAATGAGGCACTGCCTTGGGTGCGAAATTTAAGAGGGTGCCAGCAAAACTCCGATTATAATGTTTTAATATTTCAAAAAATAGTAATAGATTTTCAGAAGTCCGTGAAATATCAACGTTCTAAATCAAAAGATCGATCCTACACTTGCATGACTCACCTCACTCAGTGCACCATAGTGCAGATTGTGGTTGTAAAACAGGTCTTTTAAGATATACTTCTCCAGGTGTGCCCCAAAAGGATATTAACAATCTTGCCTTCTCCATGAAAAAAAAAAAGTATATGAGAAGTCACAGAATCAGTGGACAACATTTTTGAAATGCTTCTTATACACCAAGCACCATGCTAAATGTTATTTAAAACAATCCTGGTATGAATAGAATGTCCATTTTGCAATTGAGGACATTGAGGCTCAGGGAGACCAGGTAATTTTCTCAAAGTCACACAGCTGATGGTGGGTTTCAAACCCAGGGCAATCTGCTTTCTACAGTCATTCAGTCAAGATTCAATGTGTGTTGGGAATGGTGGGGCGTGCCTCTTCCTGTCTGTAAAAAGTAGAGTGCTGTAGTCCTTTAAGATTTTGGATAACACACACAATGATGAGCTTATGTACTAAGAATAATTATGCTCAAACCAGCCTGTTGTATCCAAAACCCTATCCCTGTAGAATTGCAAGAATAAAACACCGGCTGGAACATACGGCTGCCAAGTGTATGCTTAGGAAGTGGGGATATAGTTCCTGATCTTGAAGAATTGACCGAATAGTGGGAGAGGAAAGAATAACCGAATATAACTGACTTTTACAAATGCAGTGAGACTGTCAGAAAAGCTGAGATGATTTTAGACTTAGATTCAATATGAGTTTCTCACAATGATACTCAAAATTCAGAAAATACATTGTGGGGGATGAAAGTGTATCTGGGATATGTTTGAAATGGATACGACAAGTATGCCAGAGGTCTGTTTACAAGGGGCCTGAAGACCAACTGAGGACTGTTCAAGCTCTGTCCACTGCTAAGTTTAGATACGTCTGGATTTATCAGGGAAACTGAGCATGGGGACAAGAAGGATAAAAAAATTTTTTTGGGTGGATATGAGGCTTGAAGAGCCTTCTAGAGAGGACTCAACCTCAGGGAAGAAGCCACCTGACATATGAACTTGATCCAAGAATGTCACTAGCTCCATGAAGCGTCTCTAGATTCTACCCTCTTCAAATTGTATGTGATGATCTCTTCACTTGGGCTTTACTGTTATCTTTTGTAGAACTTGGGTCCTCAAGGCAAGACCTAAGGCTTACTCAGTTATGTTTGAAGGCCGAAATCCTCTCCATATTATCACACATCTACTTGGACTCCTCTAGTGCTGGGAAACTTTCTGGCTTCCTGATGTTGCCTGCTCCACTTAAATGTCTCCCCACCTATTAAAGTTCTTACTTGTATTCAGCAAAAAAAGTGCCCCTTTCTGTCAACATATAGTGATTAAGTGTCATCAGGGCCAAATCCTCTGCTAATGGCTGGGAATAAGGAAATACTTCCAAGGGCTCACAGCCTGCAGTAGGGCTCTGATGTGGCAAATCCATGGATTGATTTGGAGGGTTCTGTAGACTCCTGAACTTGAATGCATAATACTGTATACTTTTTTTTTCCCCTGGGGAGAGGTGGCTTTTTGTCACATGCTCAAAGAGGCTTATGGAACATACTATCCTAGAAATCTCTTTTGTGTTGCCCTCCTATTGGCCCTAGTTTTAGCCCTCTGGGCATATACATCCTCTCTTTAAGACTTTAACCCAAGTACTCTCTTAATGATAAACAGCAGCAGTTATTGCCAACTCTTATACACAATGTCTTGTGAGCCACTGCACCATCTTCTCTAATACAATTTGGTTTGCCTAGGTCCTGGTGGCAGACTGTATTTGCAAGACGGCCGCAACAATATTTCCTGTCTCATATGTTCTAGAGCTGTGTTGTCCAATAGAAACTTCTGCAATAATGGAGATATTCCATGTCCTCACATAGCTGTTGAACACATGAAATGTGGCTAATGTGACTGAGAATTGGATTTTTAATTTTATTAAATTGTCGTTAATTGAAGTGTAAACAGCCATGTGTGGCTACTGGCTACTGTATTATTCAGCACTATGATAGAACTTTGCTTTCTCCAGAAGGGGTGGAATCAACTTTCCTCCCTTTGCATCTGGGTCAGTTTGTAACTTGTTTGTAACAGTGTAAAAGTGATACTGCATGGCTTTTGAGACTAGGTTAGAAAAATATGATACAATTCCCACCTTACAATTTATCTATAGTGATCTGGTCTCCAGCTGACTGGAAGATGTTTCTCCTTATTCCCCACCCATTCTCTCTGCATTTGACTTTCATCTCCCAACTCCCCCCAACAAAAAAAGATCCAGGATATGATTTCCAGCCGTATGTCCATTGTCTCTTCTAATAGGAGCCTCAAGTGTCCAGTCATCTGAATATTCATTCAGACCTATCCCCTATTCTATAACTGTGGACTCTCCTTTCAATTTTAAGCATTTTAATGAAGCAATAAAGTTTCAAAAAATATTGTATCAACTATTCCTATCATTTCTCTTTTGAGGACCTTGTTGAGGATAGTCTATTTGTCCCTCCAGATCCTTCTCCACCCTGCTCTGAGGACCAGGAGGTTGACTTCTACCAACTGCATTGATGGCATCACCCAGCTGCACTGATGTCTGGTTTCCAGGTGGATCTTGCCAATAGGGAGCATGGCGGGAGATCAGAGAGCAGGAGGAGAGAAAAGCTGGAATATCTATTCTTCCTGATCCCTCCCTGTTTTGCTCTGGCTACAGCTGTAGTTGGTGTCATCTGGCCCCTCTGCCATGATTCCACCTCCCACTTGGTCCAGTAACACTATTTCTAACACTTGTTTCTTCACTTCAGACTGGGGTGAGATTGGCTTTCTTCTGCTGATTGTCCTTGGATGCCTCAACATTCCTGTTGACCCACCCCCCTACCTTAACCTTGCCCACACCTCCAAAATAGTCCCTGTATTAAAATATCCCTTCAAATATTTTAGCTGAGTATGCCATTTCTCGCTGGTTCCCTGACTGATACAGGATTCGTGGACTCCTCCCTTCCATAGTACCCTTTGTTAATAGTAGCAATTACAACAGTGATATCGTTTATTTATATGCCTTCTGCACTATAAACCCTCTGAGGGCTGGTGCCAAATCTAAATTATCTGTAATCGTAGAACCTAGCATGGTATTTAATGCACAATAGGCTCACAATAGGTACATTAAATGGCAGAGTCCATATCCTTGATTTGCCTGTAAGATGGCTGTTATGCTTTGGATATGGTTTGTTTGTCCTCACCAAATCTCATGTTGAAATTTGACCCCCAGTGTGGCAGTGGTGGGAGGTGTGGGTCATGGGGGTGGATCCCTCGTGAATGGATTGGTGCTGTTCTCTTGCTAGTGAGTAAGTTCTGAGGGGAATGGATTAGTTCCCATGAAAGTGCGTTGTCATAAAGCCAGGACACTTGTCCAGTTTGGCCCTTTTGTGCTGATGCTAGCTTCCCCTTTGACCTTCTCCACCATATCCTGACATAGCACAAAAGTCTCATCAGAGGCTGAGCAGATGCAATGTCATGCTTCTTGTAATGAGATAAATAAACCTCTTATTAATTGCCCGGCCTCAGGTATTCCTTCTATAGAAGTACAAAACAGACTAAGACAGCCGTATCAGTCAGCCTGGGCTAGATTGTACTGTTATAACAAGTAACTCCAATATCTCAAAGGCTGAAAATAACAAGTGTTTATTCTCTCATTTGGGCTACATGCCCAGCAAAGGTATATTTATCTGCTTTACATTGCTATAAAGGAATACTGGAGACTAATTTATAAAGAAAATAGGTTCATTTGGCTCATGGTTCTGTGGGCGTACAAGAAGCATGGTACCAGCGTCTGTTTCTGGTGAGGGCTTCAGGAAGCTTCCAATTATGGTGGAAGGCAGAGGGGAGCAGTCATAACATGGGAGAGGAGGGAAGTCACAATATTTAAACAATGAGCTCTTACATAAGCTAATAGAATAAAAACTCAGCCAAGCGCAGTGACTCACACCTGTAATCTCAGCACTTTGCGAGGCTGAGGCAGGCGGATCACCTGAGTTCGGGAGTTCGAGACCAGCCTGACCAACATGGAGAAACCCCGTCTCTACTAAAACTACAAAATTAGCCAGGCATGGTGGCGCATGCCTATAATCCCAGCTACTCAGGAGGCTCAGGTGGGAGAATTGCTTGAACCCTGGAGGCGAGGTTGCAGTGAGTCGAGATGGTGCCATTGCACTCCAGCCTGGGTGACAAGAGTGAAACGCCGTCTCAAAAACTAAAACAAAAACAAACAAACAAGAAAAAACAAAACCTCACTCATCACCTAGGGGATGACATCAACCCATTCATGAGGGATTTGTTCCTGAAGCCCAAACACCTCCCACCAGGCCCCATCTCCAACATTGGGGATCAAATTTCAACGTGAGATCTGGAGAGGACAAACATCCAAACTATATCAAAGAGTTAGCTGGGAAATTTGTTTGCCATCAATGTTGCCCTCACTCTGGGTCCCAGGCTGATGGGGCAGTGAATATTCACATAGAACATTGGTGCTTACCAAGAGGGAAAAAGTGTGGCAAACAGCACACTGGCTTTACAGCTTCTTCCCGGAAGTGTCACACATCACTCTGCTTGAAGCAAGTCACATGGCTGCATCTAATTTCAAAGGGAAGGACAGCTTAGTCCTCCCTCAGAGAGGGGAAGCAGATGCTGGTGAACAGTAAAATAACCTTACTCCAGGAACAAACCTCTCCTTGCTCTCTTATGTATCGTCCAGCTTTTCCATTCAACTTTTCTACTTCTTCACACCTGTCACTCCCCCTGCATCCTGAAACCAGCCATGGAAGCCTTATACATCTGCGTGTATCATGCATACCCTCAGAGCCATGTGGTGCTAACTAGGAGTCTCTTGTTTAGATTCTGTCATCAGCAAAACTAAGAGGAGAGTTTGTAATACCTCTTTAATTCGATTGTTTTCAAAGTGTGGATTTCAGAGGTCAACAGTAGTTTCATAGTAATATTAAGAAATTGTGCCAGGCGCGGTGGCTCACACCTGTAATCCCAGCACTTTGGGAGGCCGAGTCAGGCAGATCATAAGGTCAGGAGAACGAGACCATCCTAAAAATACAAAACATTAGCTGGGCGTGGTGGCGGGCGCCTGTAGTCTCAGATACTCGGAGGCTGAAGCAGAATGGTGTGAACCTGGGAGGCAGAGCTTGCAGTGAGCTGAGATCGGGCCACTGTACTCCAGCCTGGGTGATAGAGGGAGACTCCGTCTCAAAAATAAATAAATAAATAAATAAAAAGAAAAGAAATTGTCTTTCCTACTCTCATGTGCCTATCACCATATAGGAGTTTTGTATGTGTGATTTCACAGATTGAACACAGAAGCAGATATGAGAATCCAGTTGTCTTCTGCTAAGCCAGACATGAAAGCAAGTTGCCAAAATGTAGCACAATGCCACTTTTTTTCCCTGTTTTTGTTTTGGAAATTGTTTTCATAAAGCATTATGTTAACATGTAATAGGCATTGACATTGTTATTTTTTAGTGAGTTAAATGTTAAGATTTTCTGAGTTTGAATTTCTAATATATAACTATAAATCAAAGAAATTAATATAGTAAATATAAATTAAATATTTCAAAAAGATGTGTTATACAACATGGTGGTGACTGTGGTTAACAATATATTGTATCTTGAAAATTGCTGAGATTTTAAGTGTTCTCACCACACAAAAAAGTGAGGAAATGCAAGTGTTAATGTTAATTAGCTCATTTTAGCCATTTCATAATGTATATTTCAAAACATTGTACATGATGTAATATTTCTGTCAATTTAAATAAGTTAAAAACAGGTATTAAGTAGATATAACACAAACAAACACATAAGCTCTTTGGGGATGTTTGATACTTTAGAGCAGCGGTCCACAACCCTTTTGGCACCAGGGACCAGTTTCGTGGAAGACAGTTTTTCCATGGGGGCGGTGGTAGGCGAACGGTTTCAGGAGGGAACTGTCCCACCTGAGACCATCAGGCGTTAGATTCTTAGAAGAAACACGCAACCCAGATAGATCCCTTGCAGGCGCAGTTCACAGTAGGGTTTGAGCTCCTCTAAGAATCTGATGCTGCTGCTGATCTGACAGGAGGCAGAGCTCAGGCAGTCATGCTTGCTTGATTGCTACTCACCTTCTGCTGTGTGGCTCCGTTCCTAACAAGCTACAGATTGGTACCAGTCCAGGGCCTGGGGGTTGGGGACCCCTGCTTTAGAGTATAAAGAGTTCCTGAGACAAAGAGTTTGAGAACTGCTGCTTTAATACACAATCTTTCATCCTCTAGAGACCTAGAGACATCCTAATTATTCTTCATAGCTGCTGTGTCCACACCATCCTCCCCGCACCATTGAGAAGAATATAGAATAGACTCTTTCCTGTCCCCCATTTCCCGGAGCCCCTGGAGTGGGCTGTTTTCCTATGGAGTTGATGATGAGATTGGTTTGAAGGTTCCTCATCTTGAGGTTCGACAGGAGCCTTACACTGGGAATCAGCTCCATGTTTCACATCCAACCTCTACCATAGAGTCACTTTCTCTCTACTAGTTTGGGCTCCTCATTGACTGGAAATAAAAACTGGTCTTCAGCTTGTTGTGAGACTTGAGTCATGGAATGCTTAAGCAAGTGCTGTTGTTTTTATGATATTGTTTTAGGGCAAGGAGGGCCTTACTCATGTTACTGAAACCATCCTTTCTCACATGAAAGAGATTAAAGAGATTAACTCTTTTGATGTATTGAGCCTACAGGAAAGCTCTTATTAGAATTAGGTAACCCCCCACAAGGGATGGCAGGTTCATTATAAACCATGTATATAACTCAGCTCAAATTAGTTTAACTGTTTTCCAAGAGTAGGTAGCCAAGAGCAATAATGGTAAGTAGGGTAGGTATGATGAGTTAGGCAAAAATAAGGCACAGGGGTTACCAAGAAGGATGGGCTCCAATTCTTAGGGAGTCCTGAGACCCTTGCTGTGTGGGAGAAGAGGAGGCTCGGAGGACACTGAAAACTGTCTTCTGAGGTATTCCCAGGTATTTTTCAGGCCAGACCATCATCCCTGTTATGAAATCATCCTGAACTGTTTTCTCCTACTGATCTTCTTAGTGTATGGTGGTTTTAAAACAGGTCCATAAATTCTTAAATATTCCTCACTTTAAAAGGTGGAGCCTAGTTCCTCTCCCCTTAAATGTGGGCTGAACTTAGGAACTCCAGCAAATCAAATGTGGCAGAAGTGATGGTGTTAGGCTTCTGAGGGTAGTCGGTAAAAGATCACGTGGCTTCCTCCTTGCTCCCTCTGGGAGAAGCCAGCAGCCATGTTGTGAGCAGTTCTCTGGAGATGCCCGTTTGATGAAGACTGAAACCTCCTGCCAACAGCCAGTTAGGAACGAAGGCCTCCAACCAACAGCCATATATGGGAACCATTTTGGATAGGACTCCTCCAGCCCTAGTCACAGCTTCATGTACCTGCAGCCCTTGCTGAGCTCTTCACTGCCGTCTCACAAGATACCCTGATCCGGAAACATCCAGCCAAGCCACTCCCAGGCTCCTGCCCCTTAGAAATTGGGTGAGATAAACACTGGTTGTTTTCAGCCATTACATTTCGGAGTGACTTGTTACACATCAATAGAAAATTTAAAAGTTGTGTGTAAATTCCTACAGTGAGTTGCTATTTAACTATATTGCCTGTTGCCATCACAGGAAAAAGATGCTGTTTATGTCTGTAACTGTATTGGTGGCATTCTAGGCCATTTGTTCTCCATGTGCCCCACCCTTCCCTGGGATCCATTCTCCACCTGTCTTTGCCCCCTGTTCTCTGCCCCAAGAGGTTGATCCCATGGACCGCCTTGCCTTCAGGCTTCTGTTTGGAGTCCATTCATGGAAGGGACTGGGAGGGGAGCACAGGACAGCATGGGAGAGAGATCTGGGCATGGGCAACTCCTCCTCGCCAACTCCACATTCTTTTCTACCAGCCGAGGGAGGCAAGAGATGACTTCACACCTGACTTTATTCTACTCACTCCTACAGAGTTAGAGTTCACTGTGTTAAGGCCCACGCATTTAGAAGAAAAGCAGCTCACACGTGGGTCTACCTTTGAACTAGAAAATAACCTTTAATTCCCCTAAGACAATCAAATTCACTAAACTCAGGCCTAATTCCTCTGCAACAAAGATCAAGTTGTACTGTCTGGATTATGCAGTGGCTGGCTGTTAAATTTAGTTGGGGTAATTATTGGGGTGGAGATATAAAACAAGAAGTATCAAAGGCTGACATTTTTGGAAACATCTCAGAAGTCCTCGTGCGCATGAGAACTGGCCCAGCTGAGAATGCCACCTGACATGTTCCCTCCTGGGGCAATCAGAGAAGAGCAAGCCTCTGTGAGTAAGGCAGGCGATAGGTTGGAAAGAGCCCTGGCTTGGCAGTGGGGGCGATCTGACTGCCAGTTCTCACTTGGCACAAATTCCCTGCTTAATCTTGGGCCAATTACTTCATTTCTCTGGTTTCATCATATGTCAGAGGGGGAAACTGCCTGTCTTATCTACTTCACAGGGTGGTGGTTGTGAGAAATCAATTAGAGAGGATTTTACTATATTATGAAAATATCAGATGAAGCACAAAGAGGTGAAGTAACTAGCCCAGTGATGCATAGCTAATAAGGGGTGAAGCTGAGAACCAGGGGGGTTAACACGTCCAGCTCCCGAATCCATGCTCCGAAGCCCTATCCTTTGTGTCCTTGACCCCGACCACATCCCTGCAAACAGTCCCTTTAGTACATTCTGAGTGTCCCTTTGGCTCCCCTTTCTTTCCTGCTACAATTCTGTACTATACTTGATTATCTTCCACAATCTCATAATATTCAAAAGGGGCAGAGGAATACTTAAACTAAGCTTGAGTTAAAAAGAACTTTACATGTTGTAAAGTTCAATTTGTAAAGCCACATTCTGAGTAGAGAAAGTCTATTAATCATAAATGTAAAACTCAATTTTCCCTATCCCCCCCCCTTTTTTTTTTTTTTTTTTTTTTTTTTTTTTTTTTTTTGAGGAGGAGCCTTGCTTTTGTTGCCCAGGCTGGAGTACGGTGGCATGATCTTCGTTCACTGCAAGCTCCACCTCCTGGGTTCAAGCGATCCTCCTGCCTCAGCCTCCCAAGTAGCTGGGATTACAGGTGCCTGCCACCACACCCAGCTAAGTTTTTTGTATTTTCTGTAGATTTTGGCCAGGCTGGTCTTGAACTCCTGACCTAAGGTGATCTGCCTGCCTCGGCCTCCCAAAGTGCTGGGATTACAGGCAAAAGCCACCGTGCTGGGCCCCCTTTTTTTTTTTGGAGACAGAGTTTCACCCTTGTCTGCCCAGGCTGGAGTGCAACATCACAACCTCGGCTCTCTGAAACCTCCACCTCCTGTGTTCAAGTGATTCTCCTGCCTCAGCCTCCCGGTGGCTCATGTCTGTAATCCCAGCACTTTGGGAGGCCAAGTTGGGTGGATCACTTGAGGTCAGGGGTTCAAGACCAACCTGGCCAACATGATGAAACCCTGTCTCTAATACAAAAATTAGCCAGGCATGGTGGTCCCTATCCCTTTTCTAAAGAATATTACAGAGTTGATGTGAATCAGAACATAAGTTCAAAGTCTCTTTTCTGAAGGCTAAGGGGCCAGATAGATTTTGGAATTTAGGAGTGTTTGGGGTTTGAAATGTCATACACTGTACATTAGATACATATTGTATATATATGTAAAAGCATATGAATGTAGAACATAAGACAGGGGCTAGGAAAGCCCCCAGTAACCAAGCAATTTTTCTGCAAGAAAATATTCACATGAAGAAGGGTAATAGTTATAAATAGTTCACGTCACACGGCCATGTTTTGTTGACAGATGAAGTATGGAAAAATTTTCAGATTACAGAAGTAGTTTAATTTTGGAATTACACATAAGGGATAATAGACTTGAGGTAATATAGAATTAGGACAAGGGTAATCAAGAGAAACTGTTTCATTAGTGAGAAGATTACACACTTTCATTTTCTAGTTCTAGTTACCTCTCCAGGCAGGAGAACCAAATTTTACAGCTTTGTTCCCTCCTTGGGTCAAGACCAAAGAGATTGTTTCCCCCCTTGAAGTTTGGTAGATTGGAACAGTCCCTACTAGCCACATCAAGCCATGAAACACTGATCCTAAGAAAGTAATCAGAGATTTTGCTTTTGACGTGGGGATGTCTTCCGTTCACACCACCAGGACTCCCCTCCATCTTCTGCATCTTGCTCTGGCATCAGAAGACTGACCTGCAGGGATGACCCTCCCCATCTGGTTCTGATGGGGCCTGTCCAGTGGGGAGCCCTGGCAGGAGACCAGAGAGAGGGAGAAGAGTGTGTGAGGGTACTAGGCCCTTGGCTGCTTCCCTTGGTGGCTGCCTTGGGACAGGTGTGTTCCTCAACTGCAGTTACAGCTTCTGTGGGTGATCCTCCCCATGTAGTTCTCTCTTCCTCATGCTTCTTCAGGCCTAGGAGTGGGACACCCTCCAGCACTCCCCTCAAGACACACCCAAACCCACACCACTAGCTCCAGAATACCACACTTTCTCTCGAGGTTTCCTTGCATCCAGCCCAGACCCTTTGTAAATATTACTTTACTAAACTTCCAACTTGAGTGTGGTCCTGACAGTACATTGACTGGTACAAAAGCCAAGATCAATTAAAAAGTAAGAAGAGTCAGACCAATCTGTGCCTATGATTGAATTTATTTAAATATTGCTTCCAAGTGGTAATTTAGTAGACAGTTAATATGGAAATAGTATTTTGTAAAACCATTTATTAAAGAGTATTTAATGGAAAAATTATAAACTCAACTTTGTGAGCGTGAATAAACTTATTCCATGCGTGGTCTGTTTTACATCCTTTCTAGAATAAGGTCAAATACAGGCATGGTGCACAGTGAGCCTGGGGGCTTGCCATCATGACTCTAGAAAACATCTGGGCAACTGACTCTTGGCCTGCATCAACAGCTCTGAGTGTTAGAAAGTTGCATTGGACCAGGCTGTACTATGGGGGTGGTGTCCTACCTGTGCAGAGCCCCTCAGCAATTACACTGTGTACTTGAGCATCCCAAGCAAGACAAGACATGCCTAGCCCAGGGGAGGAGTTTTGCAGCATATACATAGGTTACAGGAGTACAAAGACTGGCCCGGCCTGATGTGGTATGAGATGGGGCCATAGAAGGGAATGACTTGTGCTTTCAGAAGGCCTGAGAGGCCTCTGACTCCTGGTTAAGCCTTGTGGGCCAGGGAGCCCACAGACCTCAAGATGGAAGGGGAGTGTAGTCCAGTGGTTATGAGCATGGGCTCTGGAGCCAGGATGCCTGGGGTTAGATCCTGTCCTCAGCACTTACCAGCTGTGTGACCTTAGCAAGTTGTGGCCCCCTGTGCCTCAGTTTCTTCGTAATTAGAAGGGGACAATAGTATCAACTTTCTACGGGTACATGAAGGTCAGGTAAGTCAGTGTTTAGGCTCAGAGCTACGCCTGGCATGTCGGAATGCTTAGTATTGTCACCTACTGCTATGGTGGGAATGTTTGTTTCCTCAAATTTCGCATGTTGAAATGAAATCCCCAGTTCAGGGGCAGAGGGGAGGCATCTGGGAAAGGACTGAGTCACGAAGCCTCCTCTCTTATGAATGGAATTAGCATTTTATAAAAGAGGATGGAGATGCCCTTTTGCTCTTCCTTCATGGCTCTCAGACACCGGATCTAGTGGCAGCTTGATCTTGGGCATCTTAGCCTTCAGAATTGTGAGCCATAACCTTCTATTGTTAATAAATTACCCATTCCGAGGGTTTTTTGTTGGTTTGTTTGTTTTTAAATAGCAGCCTGAATGCACCAATGTCTTTATTGGAGCTGGCTGCTGACCTTGTTGCTGTACCCTGGCCACTGGCTTTTCTGTATTCTCTAAGTACGCACATCTGGGCCTGGCCTTTCAGTCACTCCATCCTACCTCTGACATGGGTCTGTCTGCTGTCAGTCTTTCGGGCTTTCATTAATATCCCTGTCGGGCACCACCAGGCCCCTTGGTGACATCCCTATAACACACAGTCGGCACCTAGGGAGGGCCAGGTGGCCTCTAGGGGAAGAACTCTGCAATTTCATGCCTGAGAGTTATAAAAATGGACATTTCCTATGTGGGAATCAGAAACCAGAGAATATAAGAGAGGTCTCGAACTAATAGAGAGGGTGAAACTGTTCTCCATCTCTGAGGAGTCAAAGAGCAGAGATAAATAACAATTTGTTTCTCTCAATAACATTTGGCACATTCCCATCTCATGTTGCTAATCAATCAAGGATAATTTCCTAGAGCTGCAGTTTGGCTTTCTTCATGAAGACAGGCAGCAGACTTAGAAAACTAGGAGCGGAACAGGTAAGCCTAGGGAGAAGCTAGGTTAAGACACAAAGGCAACACCTGAACAAAGGCTGTATGATAGCTCCTTGGAGAAAGATAAACAGGAGGAGGGGCTTCCATTGGAGAATTAAGGAAGGAGAGATGCATGACTGAACGGTGAGTGGTATACCATCTCAGTCATGAGTGTGACAGTTTGACAGTAACTAAAATGTTTACTCCAACTCTCATCACAGACCTTAGGCCTGATAAAACCTTCCATTCCACTTCTAAAACAGTTTACAGTCACTTCCTCCTAAATGCATTTAATTCTCCTTTGTTTCCCAGGATTTGAAACATCATATGTATGCGTGCTTCTCCACGTGTTGTTACTAATGCAGAACTTTTTTCTTTTTCAGACACAAGGAGGGCTCTTAGAAACGTGTGAGGAGACTGGTAATCAGGCAAGGATATTAAAGGTGAGGTCAAAGCCAGGATCACAGGTGTGCAGTTGTTCAGCTGGCTTGGCACAGTCAGCCACCATTGGGATCACTCTTCCTAAGAGTCTACCCCTAGGTTGCCCAGCTCTCCCAGTTTTTGCTGTTCCTCCTCCCCCAGAGTGTGTATTCAGAAGGCGCCTGGCTGAGATGTGTTCTCCCTGTTCTGCCTCTGCATTACAAAAGGAGGAAGACCTCACAGTGCAGCTGGAGACTGTGCTCAGGAGATCCACAGTGCTACCAACCTTCAGCTCAGTGTTTAGTACTGCCAGCCTCTTCCAGTGCTGTTTCACTCTTTCCCCAGCCACACCTTGTTTTTCTTCTACCTTTGACCTCTGGGAGTAGGGAGGGAGTAGGGAGGGAGTAGGGAGGGAGTAGGGAGGGAGTAGGGAGGGAGTAGGGAGGGAGTAGGGAGGGAGCAGGGAATAGTTCTTGCCTGCTGTTTCCATGCTCATTTCAGGACGGTGAGGCTGCACTCCTATACAATAGCCACCATTTCCTGACTGGGTCTAAGTCTCATTGTTCACCTTTAGGGCAAATGTTTTCTTCAGCTCCTGGTGTATGGTGCATGATCAATAAACGTTGAGGAACAATGATGGTACAGTTATTAGGTTGCTACAAAAGTAAAATTGTGGCTTTTTGCCACTTTCAATGACAAGGACTGCAATTAATTCTGCACCAACCTAATATATGCAAGAAAAGAAAAGTCACTGGGTTCCCTATTTTAACAGAGTGTACGGGGTGCAGTTGTGGAAAGGAACGAAACTTGACCTAACTAGGCGCTGGCAACATACCTTCTTATGCTTCCGAAACAAAGGGTCAAAGGGTAGAGTACAGTGATAACATCTGTACCTCTGCCTGCTCCTGCCCTTAATTCTAGCTCCCATTTCAGGAAGAGAATGTGGGGCTGAGAAAAGTTATCTATTGCTCAACTGGACCTCTCCAATCTCTGTGAGACTTAACCTCCTGTGAGCACACTGCATTGTCATCTGCTCGTTATGCTAAAGTCTCTGTCATGCCTGCTTTGAGTTACATTTCGAAAGGTCCCCTGCTGTGACCTTAGCCATGTGACTTGGTGAGGTAGTTAAGGGGTCCTGCCTGTGGCAGACACCAGGCTGATGCCCTACCCCACAGTTCCTGAGCTTTCCAGAGTTCAAGGCAGTTGCACCGATAGCTGCAGCATGTGGAACTCTTCCCACCTGCACTGAGGGTGTTCTCAGAGGCACAGGAGCTTGCTGGGCAAACTGCGAGGGGGTGAGTGTTGTTGGGAAGGACGCTCCAGCCACAGCCGTCTATCAACAAGGCATGGGAGTCAGTGAATATGTGGTCCATGGGAACTATTCTGAGTCCTGGTTCACACACAGTTTCCTGGGAGCCCCAGAAGGACTGTGCCTCAGTTGTTTGTGCACATGAATCTTGCCCATAAGTACCCTGTTTCACTGCCTTTTCTTTCTTCCTATCTCTCTTACCCTACACTTCACTTGGAATTTTGGGGTTTACTTTCCAATTAAATTAGCTGTACCCAAGTACTGGTCTAGGGTCTGCTTTTGGAGAAAAATCTAAACGAAGATAGTTGGAAAGGAAGAAAAAGTATACAGTGGCTCTCACCTCTTCTTTCTTAGCTTGAATTTACTCTCCTACCCACTGAAAGTTAGCTTCTGGCCCTGTCACCCTGAATTCCCCATACTGTCATATCCAGTGATTTTGCCCAAACATGCTTGAGCTCTAGGTAGCAGTTCACCAACCATTGCCTCCTTGGAGCACGCTTCTCTTTGCTCCCAGGACAGTTTTTCTCCTAGATTTTCCCATTCCATTAAGCTTTCTGCCATTCAGAGATGCCTTTTTTCACTTCTCCCTTAAGTGTCCCATGTGCCCCAAAGCTCCACCTGAGCCCCCTTCTATTCACACTCCCCACACTCGCTAGGCAGCCTCAACTTTAGTGGCTTCCATGATAACAAATGCCAGTGGTACCCCAATGTGTCTTCTACCCAGGCTTCTGTTTTGAGCTCCCCCTTCTATGTTCAACTGCCTACTAGGTCGAGACCCTGAACACTCCATGGATCCTTCCCCAAGCATGCCCCCTAAAGTTTCTGTAGTAGAACACCTTTTCCCAAGAAATTTGGCAGGGAAGAATAGAAGAGAGGCAAGAAAATGAGGTGGTGAGGTTGAGAACAGTTATGGACTGTTCCATAAGAACAGTAAGGGGCTGGGCATGGTGGCTCACACCTGTAATTCCAGCACTTTGGGAGGCCGAGGTGGGTAGATCACCTGAGGTCAACAGTTTGAGACCAGCCTGGCCAACATGGTAAAACCCCATCTCTACTAAAAACTTAGCTGGGCATGGTGGCAGGTGCCTGAAGTCCCAGCTACTCAGGAGGCTGAGGCATACAAATAACTTGAACCCAGGAGGCAGAGGTTGCAGTGAGCTGAGATAGCACCATTGCACTCCAGCCCCAGCAACAGAGCAAGACTTTGTCTCAAAACAAAACGGTAAGAAGGCAGAAAGGCAGAGACACACAAGAAGCCAAGTTTCTGAGAAGGTAGAGGGGAAAGGCTTTAAGGAAGGAGGAAGACAGGTTCAGATTCAGAAGTACTTAACAGTATCAGAGAAGCAGGTGATAGAGTTCTTGCCGGATGACTTTCATTTCTTCCCTGAACTGGGAGGCAAGATCATTTGCTGTAGCAAAATGGAAGATTTGAGGGTAAGAGGTAAAATTTTGGAAGGGGGCATCAGTGAGGATGCAAGCATGGAAAGTTCAACAGAAACTGGTTTAAAAAGCAGTAAGATTTATTGACTGGTATTCTTGAAAGTCTAAAGGCAGACCAGGGTGTAGGCACAGTTTTATCCAGAGGCTCAAGATATCAGGACTCTAGCTCCCGTGATTCTCTTGCCCCTGTTCTGCCTTATGCGCTCCAGCAGTAAGACATTACACCCACACTGCAACACCCAGAGAGTCTCCTCTGGGGCTCCAGAAGAAGAGAGGGGAAGTATATTTCTCAGAAGCCCTTATGGTCACCTCCTCTTGTCTCATCAGCCCATCTGGGTGGTGTGCTCATCTGTGATGCACCCATCGGTGACCACAGAAATGGGAGAGCTGATTTGCTGAAGCCCATCAGTGCCTACTCCTGGAGATGGAATGAGGTCAATCAAGCCCACCCAAACAGCATGATTGAGAATGGGAGAGGTACACTTCCTCGAGGGAAAATTTGGGTGCTATTGGGAAGAAAAGGGGTGAATGAATACTGGGAAGTCGACCAATAAATGTCCACCCATAGTTAGTTTCTGAGGAAATGGTGAGAAGCAGCTGTTGAAAGATTTGTTAAGGTGTGATAATGCTGAAGTGGAGGTTCTGATGAGTGTGCAGGAGAGAGATTTGTAGTGGCTCCCACCCTCCTTGCTCTATGATTGTCCCAGCAGCCTGAGTAGGGGGGTGGTAGGAATGGAGAAGGTAAACAATTCGATTGATCCAAAGTTGGAGGTTTGCCAGGTGTATGTTATATAAGGAGAACTGAGCACAGGGTGTGTTGAGGGTAATAGAGTGCTTGAAGTGATGGATGGGGGAAGAATGGAATTTGGAAGAGAGTCGATAGATTAGGATAAAATGGACTGTGTTCAAGGACTGAACTTTCCGATGAACTCAGAAGGCTGGTTTGAGGGGAGGGAGAAAGGATGAATGCATACACATAAGACAGCCAGTGAGATACTGCGAGCTAGGGAGCGTGTGAGTGAGAGAAAACACGTGAGAAAGGGTAAGATATTGCCATTTAACATTCAGAGGGAGTCAGTGACGGCAAGGGCTTCCTGGGTTCTATTTTCTAAATGAAGACATCATGACACTTGTGGCAAGTTACCAGGGGCTTGATAGCAACACAACAGGTGTCTTCAAGCCTAAACCGGCCTCAGAAATCAGAGCCATATCCCAGCTGTTTCTCCTGCCTGGGTGTCATTCCCACAAACATCAGTCCAGCTGGGTTCTTTGGGACAAAGAGGCTGGAGGCTACTGGCCATCCCTTTGCCTTCAAAATGGAGTCCTTAGGACTCTGAGACCACATCTCACTTTTCCTTCGTCTAAGGGCTCTGCAAAAAGGTTTGGTTGTTATCTTGTCTTTCTTCCAAAGATGTGTCAGGCCACTTAGGTTCTTGGAACAGAAAAGAATGGAAAGGGAAGATGCTAGGGACAGATATGTTCTAACCACTTTTTATTATATTGTAATCAGATTCTTATTCTGGATTAAGGATATACACATGATTGAATGGATCTAAATTTGGAGGCTTAGCCAGGTACACATTCTGTAAGGAGAAAGGCAATGTCTTACCCTTACCCACTCAGTTTTCTTGCTCACGCTCTGTCTAGCTGACTGTCAGGTGCATGCACTCATGCTTCCTCACTTCCCAGAAGCCAAACTTCTGAGTTCATGTGAACATCTAGTCCCTGAACCCATTCCATTTTATCTTAATCCACTGACTCCTTTCCAAATTCCCTTCTTCCTCCATCCATCACTTTAAGCACTCTATTACCCTCAACTCAAATCGTGCCCAGTAGAATTTCTATACAATGAGCAAGCAAAGAAGTTGGAGAAGGAATCTACAGGCCTAGGCTGAATGATTGGCTTCACTACTAACATACTCTGTGAATTGAATTCAGTGATCTAAATCACCAGAGCTGCAGTTTATACATACATACAATGAGTATAACAGTCTCTATACCAGGGGTTAGCAAACTTTTTCTGTGAAGGGCCCAGAGAGAAAATATCTTAGGCTTGGCAAGCCATCTGGCCTCTGTTGCAACTACTGATTCTGTGGTTGGAGTGAGAAAGCAGCCAAAGACAATCCCTAACCAAATGAGCATGGCTGTGTTCCCATAAAACTGTACTTGCAAAAATAGATGGCAGGAAGGATTTGACCCCCTGAAGCAAGGGGCTGTGGGGAGGATCATGTAGCCTGTGTTCATGGAGTCCTTTTGCCATAGCTTTGGTCACTAATGAGAGTAATCACCCCTGTGCTCTAAGCTGACCTCTCACCTGCGTATTTGAGAGGACCAGTAGATGTTTCAAAGATGATAATAATGCCAGTAAATACAACAGATACTAGCTAGGGAGCGTGTGAGTGAGAGAAAACAACTGAGAAAGGGTAAGATGTTGCCATTTAATTTTCAGAGGTAGTCAGTGATGGCAAGGACCTTCCTGGGTTCTATTTTCTAAATGTGTTTTCCTTGCTCATCTTCCAGCCTCTCACCTTCACACGATGTTAGTGGCCATGACCTACTCTGCCAAGTGGAAGACCCTTAGCCCTGCTTCCACCTTCCAGAGTTAGTTGCTTCCCCAGTGCTGCTGTGCACCCCTGGGTGGTGGCATCTTGAACTGCCAAAAATCATACAAATTACACCACATTCATAGCAAATGGAGTTGAAAGTCTCATTTGTGTTGTTGTTAACATTTAACAAAGCTACAAAAAACAAACATAAATGAGGTCAAATGTAATAGGGAGAGCTGTTTAAGTTTGGGGTGGAATAGCAGTAAGGCTGATGTGTTAGACTACATAATGCTAGATACTATAATTGATAAACTTTTATTCTCAGGCCACTAAAAGTTGATTTTTTAAAATTTACATCATAGTTCTATGCACCTTGGGGGAAGAAAGAGTCACTGCTCCATGAAATCATTCAAAGACCCAATTTTCTTCCATCACATGATTCTACCGTCTTTTAGGAATTTGTCTTTTTTTCTTTGCATTTAACTAGAGCAGGAAAAGGATGAGAGGAGACAAGACAGACAGCATTGTGTGGGGGATATTTTATAGGCCAGGCCTGGAGATGACAGCATCACTTCCATCTATGTTTTGTTGGCCAACCGAGCCATGTGGCCATACATAACTGCAAAAGAGTTTGGGAAATGTAGTCTAACTGCAGACCTAAAGAAGAAACATTTATTGAACATGTGGGCAGACTGCCACAACTGGGGACAAACTGAGTGACAGGCACGCCCTACTCAGAATTACTTTTCCCAGTTGACCATAGAGGCTATGTTACTGTTGGAAAACAAACAAACAAACAAACTCCCTGTGGATAGCATCTTCTTAGAGGAGGCACTGACAACACTCTGGGCTATCTTTTCACGGATGTTTGTATTACAAACGGTATTGGAAGATGGAAATAGTATCTCCCGTTGGAGCACAGGGCAGTTTGACGTCCAGGATAATAAAGATATTATCTCTCTGTGGGAAAAAGTTTAGACAGGTTTGCTTACAAACCTTGTTTAGATTGAAGTTTCCTAAGTTTGAGGTTTCTTAGGTGTGACCCCAAACTGCAATATGCTCAGCATCCATCTGCGCCCAGCCCTTGCCCCACAATCCTTGGTAGGCAAGAAGAACCAACACAAACACAAAACCTGTGCTGCCTGCTGTGCTACCAGTCACAAAATCCTTTTCTTTTACCTAGACATTCTGTGTCTTCTGGAAGCGGCCATGAAACAGTGCCAGGCTAACCTGTTAGCTTGCAAGTAAAGCCTCAGACCCATTGCAGTTTTTGAGAGTTACCAGTTCAAGTTTATCATGGTCAGCATTTAGTAAATGTCTCTGGCTAGCCAACCATTTTTAGCTTTCCAGGATCCCAAGTAGCAGGCTTAAACTGATATTTCATCTTTGGTTAAATGAAATAAGTGATAACAGTGTAAATTATGAAGCCCCCAGGCACGTGCAACATAATAAAGGCCTCCACATTGTACAACTCCAGGTGCTCTGTTCACATCACAGTCTATGAATATGAAATGTAGCTGCTCTATTACAAGATTTCATCGTATCTAACACCCTCAGTAGTAAAACACACCAGTACTTTAGGTGTAACTGAGAAATAAAGAAGCTTCCAATTAAACTATGACAAAATGCTCTTATGTTATTTTGATTTTATTATATATGCAAAGAGCTCTTTTATGCTTTTTGTTTTATTTTATTTTATTTTTTTAGAGACAGGGTCTCAGCTCTGACACCCAGGCTGGAGTGCAGTGGTGCAATGATGGCTCACTGCAGCTTCGACCTCCAGGGCTCAAGCAATCCTCCTGCCATAACCTCCAGAGTAGCTAGGACTACAGGCATGTGCTACCATGCCCAGCTATTTTTTAAAAAGACTATTTGTAGGGAATAGGTCTTACTATGTTGCCCAGGCTGGTCTTGAATTACTAGGCTCAAATGATCCTCCTACCTCAGCCTCCCAAAGTGCTGGGATTACAGGCATGCGCCACCATGGCCAGATTTTTATGCTTATTTAGACAGATTTATCATATATCAATCATGCACACACATAACAGAAATACTTATTTTTATTCAACATTACACTGGGGAGTCTAGCCAGCACAATAAGGCAAGAAAAACAGACATAAAAGTCATATGACTTGGAAAGGAATAAATAAAACTAGTTGCAGACAACATTATTATTTACATAGGAAGTCCCCAAAAATATAAAAGCTACTGTTGAGCTTATCCTGGTTGCAGAATACAAGGTGAACGAACAAAAGTCAATTTTATTTCTGCATACTATATATATAATTGTTCTGAAATGAACAATTATAAATTTAAATTTAAAGAGAAATGCCATGTATACTAGCACCAAAAAAACCTCACAAGATAGAGATAAATCAAAATATGTGCCAGGCTTATGCTGAAAATTATTAAAACATCAGTGAGAGAAATCAAAGACCTAAATAAATGGACATACTGTCTTCATAGATTGGAAGACTCAATATTGTTAAGATGTCAATTCTCAAAGGAACACTTATACACTGTTGGTGGGAGTGAAACTTAGTTGAACCATTGTGGAAGACAGTGTGGTGATTCTTCAGAGACCTAAAGACAGAAATACCATTCAACCCAGCAATCCCATTACTGAGTATATACCCAAAGGAATGTAAATTGTTCTATTTTAAAGACCTGTGCACATGTATGTTCATTGTTGCACTATTCACAACAGCAAAGACATGGAATCAACCCAAATGCCTATCAACGATAGACTGGGTAAAGAAAATATGGTACAAATACTCCATGGAATACTATGCAACCCCCAAAAAGAATGAGATCATGTCCTTTGCAGGGACATGGATGGGCCTGGAGGCTATTATCCTTAGCAAACTAATGCAGGAACAGAAAACCAAATATCACGTGTTCTCACTTATAAATAGGAGCTAAATGATGAAAACACATGGACACAGAGGGGAATGACACACATTGGGGCCTCTCAGAGGGTGGAGGGTCAGAGGAGGGGGAAGATCAAGAAAAATAACTGGTGGATACTAGACTTAATACCTGGGTGATGAAATAATCTGTACGACAAACCCCCATGACACAAGTTTGCATAGGTAACAAACCTGTACATCCTGCACATGTACACCTGAAGTTAAAAAAAACAAACACAAAAAACCAAACCTCCCAACCTCAAAAAATGCCCAAAACCCAAAACAAACCAATTTGGGGAGAATCGGCATCTTTTTATAAGTTTAACACAATCCCCCGATCCTAGAAAGGTTTTTGTAGAAACAGAAAAGTTGATTCTAAAATTTTATAAGGAAAAGCAGTGACAGGAATAGTCAAAACAATTTTGAGAAATAAGAAAGTTGGAGGACTTATACCACTTGATTTCCAAGTTTGCTATGAAGCTGTAGTAATGAAGACAGCATGAAACTGGCAAAAGGACAGAGAAATAGACCAGAGGAACAGAATAGAATAAACCCAAACTTATATGGTCAACTGATTTTCAATAAAGGTTGATTCAACAGAGAAAGAATAGTCTTTTCAACAAATGGTAATGAAATAATTGGTAACAAATGTTAACCCATCCCTTGTACCATATGCACAAATGAACTTGAAATGGATTATTGACCCAATTGTAAAAGTCTAAAAATCATAAAATTTCTACAAGAAAATATAGGGGATGATCTTTGTGACCTTGGGCTTGGCAAAGATTTCTAACATAGAACATAAAAAACATGAGCCATAGGGGAAACTTGACAAGTTGTACTTTATACATTTAACTATTTTGCTCTTTGAAAAATATCATAAAAATTAAAACAGATTGAGAGAATATTTACAAAACATATACCCGATCAGGAATACCCAGAATATATAAAGAACTCTCATAACTAATAGAAACACAAGCAATCCAATTATGAATGATTTGAAGAGCTATTTCAAAGACATGGGTAGCAAATAAGCCCACGAAAAGATGCCCAACATAATTTGTCAATGGGAAAATGCAAATTAAAGCCACAATAAGAGACCACTACAAACTAGACAATGACAATTTTTAAAAGCTGATCATACTAAGTGCTGGTGATGTAGAGTAACTGGAACTTTCATTCATTGCTGCTGGGAACGTAAAATGGTATGGACTCATTGGAGAACAGTTCAGCAGTTTCTTAAAAAGCTAAATCTACATTTACCATGTGACCCAGTAATCCTTTCGCTAAGTGTATACCCATGAGAAATGAAACTGTATATTCATACAAAAACCTATACAGAAGTCCCTTCTTATCCATGGTCTTTCTTCCCATGGTTTCAGTTACCTACAGTTAACCACAGTCTGAAAATAAATGGAAAATGCCAGAAATAATTCATAAGTTTTAAGTTTCATGCAGTTGACTAGCATGATGAAATCTCTTGCTGTCCTGCTCAGTCCTGCCTGGGATGTGAATGATCCCCTCATCCAATGTATTCACACTGTCTGTGCTACCTCCTCATTAGTTACATAGTAGTCATCTTCATTATCAGATCAAAAAACAATAGCATATGGCATAGGATTTGGTACTATCTGTGGTTTTGGGCGTCCACTGGGAATCTCGGAATGTACCCCCTGTGAAAAAAGTGGGACTACTGTACCTAAACATTTACGGCTTTATTCATAATTGCCCAAAACTGGAAACAATTCAAATATTGTTCTACTATGAATGGATAAACAAGTCATGGTATATTGGCACAATGGAATACTACTCAACAATAAAAAGGAATGAACTAGTCATAAATGCAGAAGTATTATGCTAAGTGAAAGAAGCCAGATTTAAAATGCAGCATGATGTTACAGAAAAGGCAAAACAGTAGAGATAGAAAACAGATCAGTGGTTGCCAGAGGCTGGCAGTATGGGTATGAGATTGACTATAAAGGGCATTAGAAAACAAAAAAAATACTCTCTCTTCATTTCAGTGATACACAACTTCATACATTTTTAATAATTTGTAGAACTTTGTACCTAAGAAGTATATCTCCCCCTACTCCCCCAAACTCCCTTCCAAAAGAGTCATCTCTTGCTGGCTGTATCTCTTGACTTGAAGGTCATCCTTCTCAAGGCAGTCTGCTCTACTTGGCTGTCTTCTTACCAGTTCAGGTTTAGAGATAACAGCTCAGCTGACTCTAATATTGTGTTCCTATGCTGTTCATGATTTTCTTACATTCTGCCCACACTTGTCAGTAGTCCCATACATAAAACCATCATAAGTTTTACTAAGTTCAGTGTGCCATCTGTTTCCTAACTGGGACCCTGAAGACACAAGGCACAGGTCAGTTGAGTCAGTCCCTTTTAGGGTTTCCTGAAAGCTCTGCCCACCATTTTTTACTCATAGTTAGAAGTTAGTCAGATGGCCATCCTGAATAAGGGAGGTGGGGATAATGTAGGTGGTATATTATTGTTGTTGGCTTTTTTGGGGACCGGCAATTAGCAATTACGAAGGAATACTGGATGCTGGATAGGCAGTAGATGTGTGCGTCACAGAGGGAAAGACAAAGACAGCCTATGAGGGAAGAAACTATTAATGTGTAACTAAGTAGACTGAGGAGAAAGGGAATATACATCAATAATCATTGAACTCTCAGCAACACAGTCACATTTTAAAGGTCACTGGCAAATCCATAGGCCCCTGCCTTTGAAGTTCCCCACCTTAAGGCCTTTTTAAGTGTGCTCTTCTCTCTTGTACAGGCCCATGTATCCAATTAATATAACTTTCACCCTGAAAGACAAACTATATGCACAATTGTTTAACTTAATATTCTTTCTGTACACAGAATGTGAAGTTTCAATGCAATAAAATCTTATTTAACAAAAAAGCATGACATAGTTGTTAAGAAGTTGTGTCCCAGAGCCAAAGTGCCCAAGTTGGAATTCTGTTTCTACTGTGTGCCAGCTGTGTGTTCTTGAGCATGTTGGTCAGCCTCTTTGTGTTTGTTTACTCATGCATAGAGCAGGTGTGGTGGCATGAAAATGCACCTGGCAGACCTTCCAGTACAGAGCACATACGTAGCCAAGGGTCCCAGTTGCTGCAGTTTGGAATCCATCATAGCATGTGTGCCAGGGCCACATCTCTTTTGGGCTGCTCCCCACTAATGACTGAAAATGGCAGGGATATTAAGGTACATCTATTCCCAAGAGATGTGGGACTCCTTCCTTAACCAACTGTGGCTCAAAGACTCTCCAAAGGCTTTGCTGAACTTCTCTGAAACTGCTGTGTAGTCTAAGAAATTTCTACCCAGCCTTTTCTCCCTTTCTCCTTCACTCAATCTTGGGTTATAATGATTCTCCCAGCCTTTGCCCTCTTTCCCCCACTTCTTTTTCAAAGGCATTTCCCTTAACATACTTGCACATTTTTTCTGGTCTTGTCACCTTTGTCTTGGAGGACCCAGACTAACACAGCGGAGACAGTAGTACCTACACCTCATAGAGTTGAGAAGGTGAGTTAATTCATTTAATATGGTAATAGTCATACTTGAGAAATAGTAATAACTCAGTCCATTTTGGTTATTATTAAAGATAGACCCCATCTTACATTTCTAGTATTATAGAAATGCTGTAGTATTATAGCAGATTAGATAATCCAAAAACCTTTCATTATAAAATACCATGAAAGTATGATTAGATATAGAAAATAGTCTTCTAAATGCATAGCTGAGCTTACAAGAATATAAATCCTAGGAGCAAAAATGAATAGAGAATTGAAAACCAGAAGTATTCTTCAGTTCACATTGCGGCTGTCCTTAGATTTGTCTACCTCAGAGACCATGATGGAGGCTTTGCACATAAAGCCAAAAACTATCAAAGAACGACTATATTTTCAGAAGAAGGGTAACAACTAAAAACAAGATCAACCCTTCAGCAAAGAGGGATATCAAGGAAGCTTGTCTGTTTTTACTTGTATTTGAATAAAGGGATAGGATTCCCCCAGACACCTGCTCTCCCTGAAGGCAGAGTTTCGCGTTTATATTTCTCATGTGGCTGATAATTCCCAAGCTGGTAATATCTGTAACAAAGTGAATGTAGGTCCTCTCTGGAGGGACAAAACCTTATCTATCAAAGGGTGGAGTTTGGAAGGAGAGAGAAGATCAGGAAAAAATGATTAATAGATACTAGGCTTCATACCTGGGTGAAATAATCTGTGCAAAAGACCCCGTGACACAAGTTTACCTATGTAACAAAACTGCCCATGTACCCCTTAACTTAAAAGTTTAAAAAATGCTTAAAATTACTACCTTTTAAATTTGAGACTCTAATCCCACTTTTAATACTGACAACTCTCACTCATGGTGAATTCTTATGTGTTTTGTGATCTTGGATTGTGAGTTCACCTTTAGCAGGGCTGTACTGAAGGGAACTCAGAAACCTTGGAAAGTACAAGCCCAGTGACATGAATGTGAGGGAGAAAAGGGGAAAGTGGGGCAAAGAAAGACATGAAGCAATGTGATATGATGCATTACTGCACTAGCCACTGGTTCTTGAGAAGCCATGAAGGAACACAGCTGGTCACATAGAAGGTATATTTGCTTAGCACACAGTACCTTTCTGGAAAGTTTTAAAATAGAAACACCACCTCCGTTTAGAAGGGAGAAAAGAAGGAATTTCTCTGCCCAGCTCCTTCCTGTTTCTCATTTCCCATTGCTCAAATTTCACACCATGGAGACCTAACTCATAATTATTACACTATTCATCCTTTGATGTCACTCAGGAAACCAGATCCTATGTCCATAAGTGGAGGAGCAACTTGTTGCAGACCGGCATGGCATGTGAGATGTGAGGTCCGTGCAATCTCAGGCCCCCAGCCAGTCTGGGAAGCTGAGTAGAGGCAGTAGTGCACCTGTTTACTCCAGTGAGTTATCGCAAATAGGAGGAATTTTGAGAACAAGGGAGGCAGTTTTGCTCTGAGAAGCTATACAAGGTTTGTGTCCGAAGTGAAATGAGAAATAGAGCCATTGAAATTAAGGAAAAATTCCCAGTGGAAAGATTAATCAGATGAAGACAGAATTGGGAACTGGAGAAGTGATTTTTCTGTGCTACATTTTGGGTAAGGAAACATTAAAAAATGAGAGAGTGAAAAGGTTCAATTTATACTCAGTACAAATTTCAGAAGGTGAGATTAGAGAGAATCAGCAAGAGACTACATCAGTAAAGAATATGAATCCTTAGATTCAGTTTCTATGTGAGTATTTTTTTAAGTCCAAGGGCAGCTTTTGTGCACATAGATTAAAAATCAAACCCAAATAAATAAAAGTTTTGTTTACTAAAATTATAAATGTAAACAGTTTTCCCTAAACCTCTAAATTTATCTTATAAATTTTATTATACTGTTTTAAACCCAGTAAGTTTTATATAAAATAATTATTTTCAGGGAACCTTATTAAATTAGACTGGTTACTTAAGTGAATTTGATTTTGATTAATGTTAAGTAAACTTGAATTGAACAGACTAGTTTTCTGTAAGCACTTTAACATTTATAAACTTAATATATTACATTTTGTTTAAGAAATTAGAAGTCTAAACTCAACAAACTCATGACCTAACAAACGAATCCTTCCCTCATTATTAAGCAGCTACAGTTCTTTTAACTATCCTAACACTCTTTATAAGTTAAGTCACTTCCTCTTATACCATCCAACCTCAAATCAAATGCACATGTAATTTGGAATGACAGGCCAATTTGTCATTTACTTTGATATGCCACATTCAATTATATTTTACCAGCATTTTAGACACCCAACACTCAGATTATCTTGACTGTAACATAATGTCATAGGTTTGATGCACTTCATAATTTCTATATTTCTGGGGTTACAAGACACTTAACCCACTAAACTTCAGTGTTATTTTAGGTTACTGAGACAATTCATGATATGATTGTCACCCAAGGCAAGTTGGAGTTGCAATTGGACAGAGACAGAGACATCTGGCACAGGGATACCAGACTTGGAACTGCCTGTGTCAATGTGGCTTCCTGCATCACAGACTGATGTACTGAGTCCAGTTTTACTAATCTCTAGATTGTTAGGGACCAGGTAGGGTTGGTACCTACTGTTTTAGTTATACACCATCACACAATACTTTTTGTAATCTTTCAGTTTGATTACTTGATTCTAATCATCTGAATTCTATAATCTCAAACCAAATTTCAGCTGATTTTGTTCACTCATGTCATCACTACCTGACTAAACTATGTATTTTTCATGGCTACCAAGAGTCTGGTATTGGCAGACTATACTTCTCTCTTAACTAGCTCTATGGTCACAACACCCCTGAATGGTATAAATAAAAGTAGATATACATCAGACACATTGAAGTGGAATCAGAAACAATGACTACCAAGAGGTGGAAGTGGCCCAGTCAAAGCAAAAGCAGACCAGTGAAGAGCAAAGATCGTGGCAAAAGTTTCTTGGAATATTCAAAGCATTTTTCTTGTTTACTTTCTGGAGGGCTGAAGAATGATATCTATTATGAGTGTTTTGAGAAAGTTGGCCAAAGCTTTATCAGAAAAATACTCAGGAAGACTGCTAGGGAGTCTTTCACCGTGACAATGCTCCTGCTTATTCCTCTTAAACAAGGGCAATTTCATGAGATTCGATGGAAAATTAGGCATCCACCTTACAGTTCTGATTTGGCTCCTTCTGACTACTTTTTGTTTCCTCATCTTACAAAATCTTTAAAGGGCACCCATTTTTCTTCACCTAATAATGTAAAAAAGGTTGCACTGACATGGTTAAATTCCCAGGATCCTCAGTTCTTTATGGATGGACTAAATGGCTGGTATCATTGCTTTCAAAAGTGTCTTGAACTGATAGAGTTTATGTCGAGAAATTAAATGTTTTATTTTTATCTTTTAATTCCAGTTTCCATGAACTTTTTGAGGTCCCCTTGTATCTTTTAAGTGCTGAGAGAAGGTAAGAATGAACCTACAATTTTATACCCAGTCAAACTATCATTCAGGACTGAGGGAAAGAGTCATTTTCACAAAGACAAAGACTAAATTCTGTAACAGACTGTTTCTGGAAAAAAAAAAAAAACTACATAAATTCCACTCTATAAAAACACTTGCTATTTGCTATCTAAAATGCAGGAATGAAATAGACTTGCATAACATGATATACTTTACAGTCTTGGTATCCAAATTCATTATCCAAACCTAGGAACCAGAAAGTTCAGATGGTGAGGAAAACATAGCTAAAAAAGGAAGAAAAATTAAACCCACAAAAAAAAAGTGAGATTCTCAAGAAGGAAAAGTGAGCAAGGAAAATGATTAACATATGGGTAAAGCTAAATGACCATTGTTTAAAATAATACAAATAATCATTGTTTTAGGAGGTATACAAAGAAGTAGGAATAAAATATATACTAATTAACATATGAAGTGAAATTGGTAATTGAAATGAAAAGTTCAAGGTTTTGGCAATAGGCAGGAGATTAGAAATATACTAATCATAGCAGGCACTGTTGATACCGGTTTTCCCAGTATCCCTTTCTGCCAACCCAAGTTCATTTGCAACTGTGGTAGACAGTTTAACAGGCTGACAGCTCCTGCTCAAGCACACGTCTCTCTCCTATGCCCAGTGTCTTTCTCCCGAACCATAGAAACGTGCTCTGCCTTAAGCACCTGTAATCTGGAAATTTAGGGATAATGTTCAACCAATAGAGGACTCAGATAAATGTCCTGACCTCCTCATCCCCTGGTGGGAAAATTGTCAGACACATTCCATTTGCTTATTCAGAGGGTTTGAGCACTTTATTCACAACAGTTACCTGCTCATGAAGGCTTCCTATATTGGCTTCTCTCTCTTCCCCATCTCACTGCCCCATTCATTCACTTGTGCTTCCTGATTTTACTTCCAAATGCCTGTACCCAAGTTCTTGTCTCAAGGGCAGCTTCTGGAAGAATCTGAATAAGATACCGATTAGCTTTAGAATTTAACTAAAGCATGCTTGGTACAATTTTAAGAGTAATCACTAAAATGATACAGACAAAATGTGAAAATTCCAAGTATAAGGGAAAAAAGGAAATTGAAAACCTTAAGTCAATAAAGATAAAAGGGGTGGAAGGGGAAGAGAAAGTTAAGCAAATCTGAGTAAATATTATATTTCTTAGAATCTAAGAAATCTAGGATGACATCAGTTGTAAAATGTACTTAAATTTTACACGCTACTAAGAAAAAAAAGCTGCTAACTACAACATGAATTGTAAGAAACACTTTAATTTCAAAGATATTACAACATGGGGAAAATGTCTTTTAGCAGCACCAGAAAGATTCTAGAAATATGTAAGTATACAATAATCGTTACATAAAGGGGCTAAGTCATTTGAAAGATCAGATTGTCCAACTGGATTATATTTTTAAAATTAGCTCTATGCCATCATTAAGGGATACTTCAAACATGAAAGAACATAAAAGTCACACACAGAAGAATGGAAAAAAGATAATATCAGGCAAATATTAACCAAAAAGCTGGTGTAGGTATCTCAAAATACATCCAGAAATGCATTTTGGCTTTAAGGAGAGCTTCTCCATATTTGTAAAATTTCAGTTCCTAAGGAAGATGTGACATTTCTAAATATTATATGCCTAAAACAACCTAAAAACATAGAAAGCACAAAGTTGAGAGAAGTACAAGGAAAAGGTCAACTCTAGTCAACTCCAAAATAATCTAGTATTGACAGATCAATACAAAATAAATGTTTAGCAGATGTTAACATAATGACTGATATAATGAACATATAATGAACCCTATATCACAAATTAAAAAAATATAAAATTTACTCTTGCACACATGGAACATTTATGAAAATTAGCCACATATGAAGACATAAAGCAAACCTTACAAATACTGAAAGAATCAATATCATACAGATTGTATTATCTGATCACAGTATAATTAACTTAGAAAGCAGTAACCAAAACATTATAAAAATACATTTGGAAATTTTCAAACATGTAGTTTTTGGGTCAAATACAATATTGTAAGAGATATAAAGAAGCATTTCAACTGAATAATAATGAAAATCTATGTTTCAAAATTCATGGGGCACAGTTAAAGCTACCTTTAGAGAAATTTACAGCCTCATATGCTCAAAGAAGTCTGAAAATTTGTGATTTTATCATCCAACTCAAGAAATTAGAAAAAGAACAGAGTCCAGAGTAATTAAATGGAGGACAATAAAGATCAGCAATTAATTGTAATATATTGCATTGGACTCAGTTTTTTTTTGTTTTATTTTTTTACTCTCCTATAATAGAATTATACATCCACATCCTCTATGTACAATGGAAAGATACTGTAAAGTTTCTGGGCAGAAAATAGTTCCCTGCCCCACTGAAAAAGGGCTTCATTATCAAGGCCAAGGCTTCCCACTTGGCCTCTGCTGGTGGCCTCAGGACCACCAAAACTCAGCATTTAAACAACAAGCATTGATTTCTTACTGCAGGGTATATGAGTCAGCTGGGATAGGCTAAAATCTGGGTTTCAGCCTTCAAGTTGCAGGTTGTGTTCAGGTCCTTAAACCTGGAGCACGTTCTTCCCTTAGTGAATGGCAGGCAAGCAACAGATTAAACTAGGCCGGGCACGGTGGTTCCTGCCTGTAATCCCAGGACTTTGAGGGGCCGATGCAGGCAGATTACCTGAGATCAGGAGTTTGACACCAGCCTGGTCAAAATGGCAAAACCCCACCTCTACTAAAAAAAATACAAAAACAGTTGGTGTAGTGGCATGTGCCTGTAATCCCAGGTACTAGGGAGGCTGAGGCAGTAGAATCGCTTGAACCTGGGAGGCAGAGGTTGCACTGAGCCCGGATTGTCCCACTGCACTTCAGCCTGTGTGACAGCAAGAATCCATCTTAAATAATAATAATAATAAAAAGATTAAACGAAACTACGCTAACATATTTGAGTCTCCTGCTCCTATCAAATTTACCCACATTCCATTGGCTAAAGCAGAGTTTTGGTGGTCCCCAGGCCAGCAGAGGCCAAGTGGGGAGCCTTGGCCAGACTGTAAGGAAGCACCAAAATCTCCTCTCCTCCAAAAACTGGTATCAAGGCCAAGTGGGAACATTCATCCTGCCTGGCAGTACCACGCACCCTCCACTCATGTGGGAGCCTCAATTTTCATGGCCTCTTGGCAGTAATAAGACATTTCTCCCCTCCTGCTGGAGGGTGGGTGTCAGGAAGCCTATGGAGAGAGTTGGGCCTTTCGCCACCACCCAGCCATAATGAGGCTACCCTCCACCCCTATGGTGTCAGTGGAGGCTATTTGGAGAACACTCATGAGAAACTTCTACCCCTCCCTTAACCAGGGAGGCCTACTTGGGAGCTGGAACTTTCACCTCTGCTCAGCAGTAACAAGGAGTTTTCTCTCTCAGGTGTTAATAAAGGCCAAGTGGGAAACCTGGACTTCCAGCCCCACCTGTCAGTGGAACCCCCCTTCCCCTATCAGTGCAGTGTCAGAGGAAGCCAGTTAGAACAGAAAGTTTAAATAAGATCAGACTCTCACGACATAATACCCCAAATTTCCAAGGTTCAAACACAAATCACTCATCATACCAACCACAAAGATCTCAAACTGAGTGAAAAGAGGTAATAAGTGCTCATACCAATATGACAGAGATGTTAGAATGATCTGACAAATAGTTTAAGATAGTCATCATACAAATCAATGAAAAACACCAGACTTTAAAAGATAGGCAAAAGACTTGAATAGACATCTCGCCAAAGAAGAGATACAAATGGCCTGTAAGCACCCAAAGAGATGATCAGCATCACTAAACATTAGGGAAATGAAAATTAAAACCACAATGAGATACTACCTTATGCCCATTAGGACGGCTACTGTCAAAAAACCAAAAAACAGCATTGATGAGGATGTGGAGAAATTGGAATCTTCATGTGCTGTTGGTGGGAGTATAAAGTGGTACTACTACTGTGAAAGCCAGTAGGGTGGTTCCTCAAAAAGTTGAAGATATAATTACCATATGATGTAGCAATTCCACTTTCACCTAAAAACTGAAAGCAGGATCTAAGAGAGATATCTGTACACCCATATTCACAGAAGCATTCTTCACAATAACTAAAGTGTGGATGCAACCCAAACGGCCATCAACAGATGAACAAGCAAAATGTGGTGTATCATATAATGGAATATTATTCTTCCTCCAAAGAGAAGGAAATTCTAACACATGCTACAATGTGGATGAACATTTAGGACATTTTGCTACAGACACAAAAATATCAAATTCTATATGATTCCACATATGAGGTAGAGTAGTCAAAACTAGGGAGACAGAAAGTAGAATGGTGGTTGCCAAGGGCTGGGAGAAGAGAGAATGGGATGTTATTGTTTAATGGGAATAGACAGTTTGAATTTGAAAAGAGATGGATAGTGATGAGAGTTGTGTAACAATATGAATGTACTTAATACCACTGAACTATACACTTAATGATTAAGATGATAAATTTTACACTATGGGTATTTTAGTACAATAAAAAATAGAAAAGGCCGGCACGGTGGCTCATGCTTGTAATTTCAGCACTTTAGGGGGCCGAGGTGGGTGGATCACCTGAGGTCAGGAGTTTGAGACCAGCCTGACCAACATGGCGAATCCCCATCTCTACTAAAAATACAAAAATTAGCGGGGCATGGTGGCGTGCGTCTGTAATCCCAGCTACTCAGGAGGCCGAGGCAGGAGAATTGCTTGAACCCGGGAAGCTGAGGTTGCAGTGAGCCAAGATCGCGCCACTGCACTCCAATCTGGGCAACAGAGCGAGACTGTCTCAAAAAAAATAATGAAAAAAAAAAGAAAAAAATCAAGGTGCAATTATGACCATATTTGAAACAAAGTCTCAAAGACATAGAAGACATGAGAATCAAGTGATAATTTTAGAAGTAAAAATACAATTAGTTAAATAGTGTTTTAAAACTCTTTCTTCTGGGTCTTTGTAGTCAGAAAAAAACCCTTAAGGGATGATACTGAATATCATTGCTTCTAGAATGTGAAGTCTGAATTATTTCTTGCAAAATTGAAGAAATAATCAGTGAACTTTAAGATAGAATATAAGAAATTATGCAGTGTGAACAGAAAGTAGACCAAAAATAATTAACAGAACCTCAGGGATTTGTGGAAGTGTATATATAAATAAAAAATCTAACATTTACATCACTGGTGTCCCAAATAGAGAGAAGGAAGGTGAGTCTGATAATGTTCTTGAAGACATAGTGGCTAAAAACTCCCCAAATTTGGCAAAATACATAAAACTACAGATTCAAGCAGCTAAGAGAACTTCAAACAGGGGAAACCCAAAGAAATCAACATCAAGTCATATATACTCTAACTTTTAAAAACTATAGAGGAAAAAAAGAAAAAAACCCTTGAAAACAGCAGGAGAAATGATATGTTAACTATGAGAAAAACAACTTCTATGGCAATTATTTCCCATGAGAAACTCTGGAGGCCAAAAGGAAATCGCACATTTTTCAAGTATGAAAGAAAAGAACTGTCTGGCACAATATTTTTCAAGTAGGAAAGAAAAGAATTGTCAGCCAAGAATTCTACATTCAGTCAATATATTCAAGAATGAAGGGTAAATCAAGACATTCTCAGAAGGTAATGAAATAGTATTCAACAAACCCTATACATTTTCTATGCTGAAAACACACACTGATTAAAGAAATTGAAGAAATGAATTGAGATACACTGTTCATGCATTAGAAGATGTCAATAGTTATTATGTAAATTCCCCCCAGGTTTAAATGAATTTCTATCAAAGTTGTTCCAAAATTTATACAGGAAAGCAAAGTAATTGGTATGATTTGATTTTATTAAAAAAATGAAATGGAAGAAATCTGTCTATCCAACTTTAAGACCTTACATAGTTTTAGTAATCAAGTCTGTGATATTGGCAGAGATCAATGGAACAAAATAGAGAACTGTACAAACAGATTAAAGGAGATGAATGATATATCTCAATGGATGCCATTCTATAAAATTCTCAGCTAACAAGGAATACAAGGCAACTGCTTAATCCAACAAAGTGTATCTTCCAAAAACCTATAGGAAGTAACATACTTCATAATGAGTATTCTTTTAAAATCAGGAACAATATAAGGATACCCATTACCACCATTACTATTTAACCCTGAACTGGCAATCCTAGGCAGTACAATAAGAAAACATAAAATAACATTGGAAAGATAACAGCAAAGTTTTCACTAATTGTATATGTTATGACTGTCCTCATTAAAAAAACTCAAGAGAAGCTAAAGAAATAGATTTTTACATGCAAAAATTAATCGTTACTTGTAGAAAAAAATCTTTAATCCCTGATTTCTCCACTGGTAAGTAGCCAGCCTTCCCTTTTAGAGAGAAGGGTATAAAACCTTTCTAATTGGCCATAGGAAGTCCATTCTTCTAATCAAGTTATCTGTTCTCCACAAAATTTCACAGAAACCCTCTACCAATGATGCAGTTCCAAAATTCTTTAAGGCATTTTCTGCTATCTACAAATTGCTCCTACTGACTGTTGCTGCTCTTATCACACTCATTTTGGCCAAGTCTGGCCACTGCATCTTTCCTTCTTACAATTAGACTTAGGCTATGGTGTATCTTACTGAAAGCTTTAGAGTAATAGAAGATTGGTCACAAAGCAGAAAGGAAAAAATTTGATATTGGATACTGTATATCGTTGCTTCTAGAATCTGAAGTCTGTGCGCATTCACAAGAGGTCTCCTCTAGGTTCTGGCCAAACCATCTGCTTCTCAGTCCTGAGAGCCCCTACCTCCTTCTACAGAAGGAGGGCCCACTTTCCTTCTATCCCTCGCCATTTTTCTCTCTCCTCAAACAGATGCCTTTTTAAATTAACAGCTCAGGTTTTATTCCTAAGCCTTCATATAGTTGCTTGCATGGCTGACCTACCCAATACATAGACAACCCAATACAACTACTCTAAAAGAATAGCATTCAGTGTTGGTTCATCCCCTTCTCCTTTTATGCCCTTGGATGACTGACAGCAGTATCCACTCTACATCATTTGGTCATGGCTCTGTCCTTCAGACAAAGCAATCAAAATAGATAAAACTTCATAGTCTAAAGTTTTTTTGTTTTCTAGAATGACCCTTTAACTTGGTGCTTATATCTGGGAATGAGTTTTGGCTTTAATCTGTGATTATTTTTTTAGGATTCTGCTATCAGCATTAGATAAAAACAGGCCAGAAGGTTCTTTATGTGACTGTCCTCTGTATATATATTCCAAGAATTACCGGCAGGGAATCAGAAGCAAACTGGTCAAGAACAAACAATTCAGAGGCAGATAAAGTTACTCATAAACATCTATCTAAATCACACTGATATGGTTTGGCTCTGTGTCTCCACCCAAATCCCATCTTGAATTGTACTCCCATAATTCCCACATGTTGTGGGAGGGACCTGGTGGGAGATGATTTGAATCATGGGGGCAGTTTCCCCATACTGTTCTCATGGTAGTGACTAAGTCTCATGAGATCTGACGGTTTTATCAAAGGTTTCCATTTCTGCATCTCCCTCATTTTCTCTTGTTGCTGCCATGTAAGAAGTGCCTTGCACCTCCTGCCATGATTCTGAGGCCTCTCCAGTCATGTGGAACTGTAAGTCCAATTAAACCTCTTTTTCTTCCCCATCTCAGGTATGTCTTCATCAGTAGCATGAAAATGGGAATACTGGACATTGGTACCAGTAGAGGGGTACTGCTGAAAAGATACCTGAAAATGTGGAAGCAACTTTGGAACTGGGCAACAGGCAGAGGTTGGAACAGTTTGTAGGGCTCAGAAGACAGGAAAATATGGGAAAGTTTGGAACTTAGAGACTTGTTGAATGGCTTTGACCAAAATTCTGATAGTGATATGGACAATGATGTCCAGGCTGAGGTGGTCTCAGATGGAGATGAGGAACTTGTTGGGAACTGGAGCAAAGGTGATTCTTGTTATGTTTTAGCAAAGAGACTGGAGGCATTTTGCGTCTGCCCTAGAGATTTGTGGAACTTTGAACTTGAGAGAGAGGATTTAGGGTATCTGGTAGAAGAAATTTCTAAAGCAGCAAAACATTCGAAAGGTGACTTGGGTACTGTTAAAAGCATTCAGTTTTAAAAGGGAACCAGCATCAAAATTTGGAAAATTTTCAGCCTGACAATTTGATAGAAAAGAAAATCTCATTTTCTGAGGAGAAATTCAAGCTAGCTGCAGATATTTGCATAAGTAATGAGGAGCCTAGTGTTAATCCCCAAGACAATGAGGAAACTATCTCCAGGGCATGTCAGAGACCTTTGCCACAGACTCTCCCATTCACAGATTTGGAGGTCTAGGAGGAAAAAATGGTATTGTGGGCAGGCCTAAGGTCCCTGTGTTATGTGCAGTCTAGGGACTTGGTGCCCTGTATCCCAGCCACCCCAGCTGTGGTTGAAAGGGGCCAATGTAGAGCTCAGGCCGTGACTTCAGAGGATGCAATCCCCAAGCCTTGGTGGTTTCCATGTGATGTTTAGCCTGCAGGTACACAGAAGCGAAGAACTGGTGTTTGGGAACCTCCTCCTAGATTTCAGAAGATGTATGGAAACACCTGGGTGCCCAGGCAGAAGTTTGCTGCAGGGGCAGGGCTCTCATGGAGAACCTCTGCTAGAGGAGTGCAGAAGGGAAATTTGGGATTGGAGCCCCCATATAGACGCCCTACTGGGGCACTGCCTAGTGGAGCTGTGAGAAGAGGACCAGCATCCTCCAGACCCTAGAATGGTAGATCTGCCTACAGCTTGCACTATGCACCTGGAAAAGCCGCAGACACTTAGCACCAGCCCATGAAAGCAGCAAGGGGGGAGGCTATACTGTGCAAAGCCACAGGGGCATAGCTGCTCAAGACCATGGGAACCCACCTTCCTGCATCAGTGTGATCTGAATATGAGACCTGGAGTCAAAGGAGATTATTTTGGAGCTCTAAAATTTGACTGCCCTGCTGGATTTCAGACCTGCATGGGCCCTGTAACCCCTTTGTTTTGGCCAGTTTCTCCCATTTGGAACAGCTGTATTTACCTAATACCTCTACCCCCATTGTATCTAGGAAGTAACTAGCTTGCTTTGATTTTACAGACTCATAGGTAGAAGGGACTTGCCTTGTCTCAGATGAGACTTTGGACTATGGACTTTTGGGTTAATACTGAAATGAGTTAAGACTTTGGGGAACTGTTGGGAAATCATGATTGGTTGTGAAATGTGAGGACATGAGATTTGGAGGGTCCAGGGGCAGAATGATATAGTTTGGCTCTGTGTCCACACCCAAATCTCATCTTGAATTGTATTCCCACCTGCTCACATTTAGACATACCTCTGTCATGAAAGGTGAGAAAATTAGTGAGCTACTTCTTTCCACCTTCCTTCTCCCCTTCCCCCATCTGACTCACTGTATTAAACTTTAACGAAGTGAAAAGGATACAGTTTTTTTTTGTGTCCTTCAACTAAAATGACTACTGTGCTTTTCCACAGATTCTGTAAGAAACAAAAAATGTTTATGATTATGATTATTTGGCTTTTATTGATAGCGAATTCCAAGTGGGGTGATTGAACCCTTAGTGGAAGGAAGTATGATGCTGTATAGCCTGTGCCACCAGGGCACTGTGCCAGACATTGAGATTACACGGACTTTCTTTCATAGTTTTCCAACTTCCTTTGCTGTTCTGGGGTGATCTCAGTGCCTACGATTTCTCAGGTTTCCCTCTCTCCTTTTGGGATGTGTTTCTTTTGGGATGAAGTATATCCTTCATTTTCAACACACAAGGTTAGTGGGTTGTAAACTTTGTGAATCTTTGTAAATCAGAAGACATCTGTGGCTGCTGTGAGAATGTGTCCCTCAGAAGTTCCACTGCAGGGAGTATAATTGACCCACCGACTCTGATGCTGCCTCTGAAATCCATCAGCACGTCCACACTGGGGCTTCTGAGAGGCTACTCCCAGCCAAAGACTGAGCAGGAAGACAATACTCTCCAGGGACTTGAGAGCTCTCCACAGACTTTTCTAACTCTAAGACTGCAGTGCAGTCTAAATATGCCCACCCACCCTGTCTTCCTTCACTCTCTCCTTTACAGGGGGTCAGATCATTGTTGCTGTCTGACAGCTTGCTGAGCCTATCCTGGCCTCGTGTCTTTACAGGTGTTTGCTGTAATAAATTTCTTGCACACATAATCCTGTCTCGTAATGTTTCTCCAAGGACCTACCCTAGCACATCATCTTTATACTTCCTTACACTTGATTTGATATTTTTGTCCCAGGGATTCTATATCTAGCCATTTCTTTCAGATTTTTGAGGGCATTGTTCCACTGTCATTTAGCTTCCAGAAATGGATGAGGTCTTATGTCTTTTTGATTCTTGTTCCTTTGTGGAAAAATTTTTTGCATCTCTGAAAGCTTTTAGAATTCTCTATCTTTGAGGTACAGAAATGTCACCAGTATATTTCTAAGTGTGTGTCATCTTAGAAGTTCAATACCTGATGGGCTCTTTTGGAGACGTATTCTTAGTGATTATCTTAATATTTCCCTTCCTCTTGTTCCAATCTGTTTTTCCATTCTGTTCCTTTGACTTCTATTGTAACTGCCTCAGTTTTAAACTCCATGTTTAAAACTCCAGAACAACATGTATTGGCAAAAAAGTTGCATTTTGTTTTTTGTGGTAGTTAGTGGTAGAAATATGAGCAGGCCAGAGCAGGTTGTAAACCAGAGTAGGATTTCCTGGGAGGAGAAGCCCCAAGAGAGCCACAGGAAAGCAGATCCAGGCCAGGCACGTGTGGCTGAGAATTCTCGCCAGGTGAGGCTCTGTGCTTAGAAAACTGATGCCCTTTGTGGTCATGGGTCATTTGTTTTGGTACAAATTGTCTTTATTCTCTGGACTTACAGTGATGAGAATATGCAGTTGTGTAATGGGGAAAATTCACTGTACTCAAAAGTCACCCTGGCTGCCCCTTTTCCAGGGCCCGGTGAGCCCAGAGTCTGGAGCAGAGCAGGCCACCTGTGATGGCAAAGGAGAGGTGCACACCCAGAAGAGCCAGCTCAGAAAAGGCAGGCCTCGGAGAGAATGTGCCAGTCAACCCCTGTTTATTGGGATGCTAGAGGCAAAGCTAGTATGTATATGTGGCCCAGGGTTATTTCAGAACTAAATTTGCACATATCACTGGGATCTCCTGAGCCCCATTCTCACTCATAGCCTCTCATTCCACTCACAGGAGGGGAAAGGATCACTGGACCAGGAGTTATGAAACGAGTTTTAATCCAGGAGCTTAGGCAACTTGTTTACCTTCAAGGCTCTTAGACATCTCATTTGTCTGCCCAAGGGGTGGACCTGGTGCTTCCCTCTTCCTGTGAAGTGCAGGATTTCCCAGGGCTGCTTTTTTCCTATCCCTACTTCGAGTATCTTGGTCCTGGCCCTCCTCTGTCACCTCCATTGCACTAACAGCCTCCCTGCCAAACATCCAGTGTCATCCCCCTCCACAATTCACAGTAGCATACATGCTTCTGCAGTCACCCCTTTCTCCACGTCACAACCCTGCTGAGAATCACTTTGCCACAGAACCATGATTTCTGGAAAGATACTTGCAGTGAATGGTCTGACAGAAAAATAGACATTTGAAATCGACAGAACTTGGGAAAACACAGGGTACTGCCTAAAGGATGAGGTCCAGACCCTTGAGCATGACCACCAGTGTCCTTGAAATCCCTGACCCCAACAACTTAGTCTTCCTAGCATCATCAGAACCCTCAGTTCCAGCCACACTGGCCTGCCCATTATTTACCAAACATTCCAGACCCATCCGTACCTAAGGCTCCAGCTCGAAGCATTTCCTTAGTTGTAAAATCCCTCCTGCAACTGACAGCCAACCCCCAGTCCAGCTCAAACCCAGTTTTGAGCCCCTTATAAGGGTAAGGCCCTGTGGGGTAAATAGAAGTGAACATGACCACTAGTGAACTAGCTGTGAGTCAGTGTGAGTGACAGACAAGGGCACTGTAATGACAGGCACAACAATAGAGGAACAAAGTCTATGTAGACAGAGGAGACAGCAATGAATTCTGATTGGTAGACAAACTGGGGCAGGGAGGAGATGGTCTAGAAAACATCAAAGGTGATAGCGTTTGAGCTGACATGTTGAAGCCTTCATAGTAAAATCCAGGCATAGGGATTAAGTTTGGCCTGTAGCCAAGAATGTACATAGTATTTTGGGGAGGGTTATGTTCCCCATACATAGTGGAGCATTGGTGTACAGCAGGAAACAAATTGGAGGACTGAGGAGTCAGACTGCAGTGGGTCTTACTTAAATGCCCTGCAATAAATGTGGACTTTCTCCTGAATAAGCCTCTGAAGTCTATGAACAGGGAAACACTGTGACCACCAGATCTGAGTTTGATAAGGTGGAAGGCAAATTAAAAGTGAGCAAGCTAGGAGCCTGTCCACATTAGAGATAAACCAGTCTTTATTTCCAAGACCATTACTAGGCAGCCCGTTGAGGGCAGGATGAGTAGTTGGTGATCTGTGCAGGTTTTTGGCCACAGGGAGTCTGATACTGAGAATCCAGGTGGCAAATGTGGTACTCTGCCCAGAGAAGGAATCCAGAGCTCCACCTCTGCTCCTCTGACAGAAAAAGAGAATGGAAATCATTCTGATGTGAAGGAAAGGAAGTTCTCTCGTTTTCTAACAGAGGAAAAGCCTATTTGTAGAATGTGAAGGGGTCAGGGATGGGGAAAGCAAAAGAAATACTGTGGGACCTGGTTAAGGAAACTACCCAGTAAAGGCTGAGCAGAGGACCCAGCAGCCCCAAGACCCTCTTGAGATGGAAAGCATAGACATGCAGGGTAAGCATGCTCCCCGGCTCCCTGGCCATCTTAGTGACAGCCAGGCACATGGAGACAGTCAAAGGGCTCCTTCTGACATGCTTCCTTCCTTCGCCTCCAGGATGCTGGTTCATCTAGGTTTCCTTCTATCCTTCTGGTGACTTTGTCTCAATGTCCTTGCTGGTTCTCCTACCCCTCTGGACTCTAAACATCAAGATGTCCCCAGGGCTCCATTCTTATACCTCTTTTATTTATGCCCACTCCTTAGAAAATCTCATGTGGCACTGTGGCTTCAGACATTATTTGTAATCTGATGACCCCACTTTTTTCTTTTTCTTCTTTCTTTTGGCAACAAGCTTTGCTCTTGTTGCCCAGGCTGGAGTGTAGCTGGAGTTGCTCACTACAACCTCCGCCTCCCAGGTTCAAGCGATTCTCCTGCCTCAGCCTCCTGAGTAGCTGGGATTATAGGCACCTGCCACCATGCCCAGCTTTTTTTTTTTTTTTTTTTTTTTTTTAGTACAGATGGGGTTTCACCATGTTGGCCAGGCTGGTCTTGAACTCCTGACCTCAGGTGATCCACCCATCTCAGCCTCCCAAACTGCTGGGATTATAGGTGTGAGCCACTGCACCCCATATTTATATTGTATGTTAAACTGCCTACTTAATAGCTTACTTGGCTAAAAGACATCTCAAATGTGTCTAGGAAACAGCTTCTAATTTCCTTGTCACTCTCTGCCAACCTACTCCTTTCTTCATAATCCCCTATCTCTTATGATGGCAACACTCTTCACTTTGGAGTCACTCTGGATTCTGTCTCAAGATTCCCTGTGACTCATGCCCAGTTCTTTCAGATTCTGTGGGTTCAACCTACAGTCCCCGTGTCCTGCACCTGAGCCCTTCTCATCACTGCCACCCTCCTTGCATGAATCTCCATTTCTCCCCAGGATTTCTGCAACAGCACCTGTGTTGGAGGCTCTCTCCTCCAGTGATCACGTCAACTCCTGCTGAAATATTCCCTCTCCAATGGCTTGCCATTATGCTTAGAATTCAAATACAGCTCACGAGGCCCTATGTGCACCCGTTTCTGGCTTTCCACTTCCTACCACTCCTCCTCTCCTCTCCGTTAGTTCACACAGCCACACTGTCTTCCTATCCCAGGGCTTCCCTTCCTGGAGGTTTTTTGTTTTTTGTTTTTTTTTGAAATGGAATCTCGTTCTGTCGCCCAGGCTGGAGTGCAGTGGTGTGATCTTGGTTCACTGCAAGCTCCGCCTCCCAGGTTCATGCCATCCTCCTGCCTCAGACTCCCGAGTAGCTGGGGCTACAGGTGCCCACCACCATGCCCGGCTAATTTTTTGTATTTTTAGTAGACGGGGTGTCACCGTGTTAGCCAGGATGGTCTCGATCTCCTGACCTCGTGATCCACCTGTCTCAGCCTCCCAAAGTGCTGGGATTACAGGCTGCCCAGCCCTTGGAGTTTTCTTATTCAAGATATTCTCCTGGCTCACTTTTTTACTTCATTCAGGTCAAAGAGTCCTTCCCTGACCCCTCTTTTTACTCTGCTTTGTTTTCATAGCCCTTATGACATTTTATTGCATTTTTTTAACTATATATTGTTTATATGAAAATTTTCTTCTGCCTGTAGAACACAGGCCCCAGGAGGAATTTTATTCCTCACTAATGTATCCTTAGCATCTAAGAAGAGTGTCCGGGGTCCATGGCAGGTACTTGAAGAATATTTAAGTAATGGATGAAAAGCATGGGTTGTATTTAAACTGGGACTTGACAAGGTGGAAAGATCAAGGGCATTGGGGATATCAGGAAGTTGTTAAGAATATAACTGGCCATGGATTCATAGGAAAATACGCAGGTAGGGAGGTGAGGAGGCTGAGTAAGCTGGGAGCTGGGAGATGGGTGGTATTGGGGGTGGGTCAAGGAATCATTGAGTGGGTGCAGCAGAAGGAATAGGAGATAGGAACTTGTAAAAGGGATGCTGGAGTTGGACATTCTAGAGAAAAGTATGAGTCAATTGAGTGATTATGAATTTTCTCAGAACGGTGACTACATTTTCCTCATCTATCTATCTACTGTGGTCAGTACTGAGTTTGGCACATACCACTCAATTCATTAGTGAGCTGGGTGCTGTGGCTCATGCTCACAATCTCAGCACTTTGGGAGGCCGAGGCAGGTGGATTGCTTGAGCCCAGGAATTTGAGACCAGCCTGGGCAATATTGCAAGACCCTGTCTCTGCAAATGAAAAAATTAGATGTGTTGGTGCATGCCCATGATCCCAGCTACTAGGGAAGCTGAGGTGGAGGATCACTTAAGCTGTGGTGGTCAGGCTTCAGTGAGCTGCAATCATGCCATTGCACTCCAGCCTGGGCAACAGAGTAAGACCTTGTCTCAAAAAAAACATTAGTCCATTGGTAAGTGAAGAATCCCTATTTCCAGACTCTGTGGACACAGTTTTATTCTGGCTCCTTGTATTTCCCAAATGCTGCAATGAGAACATGTTATTCTTATGCCCTGTTCCTGTCACAGTCAATGCTTCCCCTCCATTCACTGCCACAGGGGACACCTCCCTTCCTCTTACAGGATCCTGGGCAATGCGAATCAGGCCACGTGAGGGAGATACAAAAACTTGCCTGGTGTTGTCGAAAAACTGGTGGCAGAATCAAGACACGGCCACTTCATTGGTTATAATAGCAGGTTCAACTACATTTCCTCAAATTCTCAATTTCTGACACTAAGATTTTAGACCTATTCTAAATGTCTCTGCAGGATTTTTGAATTTGCACTTTCCGGTTTCTGATATTTCTTTTCAGCTACTAAATAGCTTCCTCCTTCATTGTTCCTACAGTTTTGCATAGAAGATCCAGATTAACCCTCTAGTTATCTTCCAATAACCTTGATATTCTCTGTTCAGTTCTATTCAGCAAGCTCTTATTGCATGCCTACTCTGTCCTAGGGCCTGTGCTGGGTGCATGAAGTCTGCAACTTAGCAATGTTTAACACAGGGACTGTGATGCAAGTGGATAATTGAAAGCCAGGCCTTCTGCTCTGTGGACCCAAGCCATTGCCTCCTCTTAGGTCAGCTCAAGTCCTGCTTCTACAGAAGCCATTCCACTCCCTGCTTTTCTATGTTCTTTCCCAGGAGATGGGTGGAAAGACAAGCCCAGCCTCTCAGAAAAACAGAGTGAAATCTTCAGCCAACAAGAGAAAATAAACATAATCCCTGGCAATCTTGCAAAATTCATGACCAAAAATAGACCCAAAGCAAAACACATCCCTTTACTCTTGCACTCCTGACAATTAAAACGGAGACCAAATCAGTCTATTTCAACAATTTTGATTCCATATTATACGAAAGATAGGAAGTCATGTCCACCAAGTGACCTGAAAAATATGGACACTTGCTACTTTTTCCAGAGTTTTCACTGTATTCTTTTTGTTCCTGTCTCTCTCTCCCTTCTGCCCACTCCTCCTTCCCCTCCCATCCTCTTCCCTCAGTTATGTTCCAGGCTGAACATAGCATACAGCAAGTGGATGATGTCCAAGGCAATTCCTGGTCTAGAAATCCATCAAGAATGATGTCTGGAGTCCAGATCAGAGGATCCTGAATCATCTGCCCTTTTCTCAAAGTGAGAAACAGAGCAGTAAGACTTGGCTCTCTAGTTTTTTTCTCCTACCCAGCCTCAAGCCTGGCCATGTCTCAGAATTAGGCACTGGAAAAGAGAAGAAGCAAAACTCACTTTGGTGGAACTTCATACAAAGTTTCAATAGAAATATTGCTCTTCTGACCCTAGGTTTGAAAAAAGTGGATAGAAGTTGGTGTATAGAAATAAGTAGAATTAGAAGTAGGGATAATTTTCTCCAATAGAAATATTTCATCAGTCTTTGGACTGTAGAGCAGAAGCGTTTTGTCTTCACAGAACATTGAATATGTAAGACAGCCAATTGATGACAACTGCTGATAGTGAGGGGAGACCGTAGGGGCAGGCGGACGGGGATGAGGTCCTGGTAATAGTAATAGCCAATACCCTTGACAATGACACTAGTAGCTCAGACACTAGAGGACATCTGGTGATGGTGGCCTTTTCAGCATAGATAACAGTGTCCCCAGTATCTTACATGGGTTTTGGTATCTCATTAAGCAAGGAGCTGTAATATTTATAGATGAATGCCAAAAGAACATATCATTCCAGTGAGTGAACATATAGTTGCTAAAAAAAATAAACATGGCATACATTACAGTCACCCAGATGACTGGCATTGTCAACTGACATTGACAATTTCTAAAATTACTAGGGAGGAATATGACGGGGTTGAAGGCCACTCAAAATAGACAGTGAAAGACCCAGAGGAATGCCGTGTTTGTACACTATTGCCATCCTATGTTTATACCAAGATGACGAACAGAGCCAGGAAGCACGGATGTACTGTTTTGGATGAGGGCCACAGAGGCTGATATGTGATCACTGCTTGCAGGTTACAAAGTCTTATTCCCATGTAGGGAACTATGTTCATGTGCATGGCAGTGGAAGACTGGGGGCAAAGAGACAGTCACTGAGAGACCAAGCAGAGAATGGATGTTTCTGTCTTTTATAGAAGCTGTGCAGTGGGTGGTGGGGAAGAGGGGTGTTGATCCTGTGAGATGATTTCCAAAGGTTCCCACTAGGTGGAAGTGTTGGTTAGTACATGAGTCAGCAAAGGTTTCTTAATGAACCTTTTTTTTTTTTTTTTTTTTTTTTAAAGGGCTGAATGGCAAATGCCACTCTCACAGATAAGAAGATGGGGGTGGGGAGTAAGGGATAGGGTTGGTTGTCAGGGAGGCAGTAACCTGGTTCGAGATCACCAAGGAATAGTACTGTCCCATTCTCCCTTGCCTCAGACTTCTAAGGACAATGCAATAAGTTCAGATTCTGCTTCCAGTTATTTTTAACTTCTAATCTCGACTTCCACCACTGAGAACAAGAAGTGCCAGTCTGAGGCCTATTAGTTGTTTTGATGGAATAGAGAGGTTAAGGGTCTTAGATGGTAGACCCTGTGGCTCCCCATTGCCTGTGAGATAAAGTTGAAATGCCATAACATGGCTTGTGAGACATTTTTCATGCTGCAGAATTTCCTTATTTTTACTAGTCTCTGTTACTTGAAGCGCCTTAAATTCTTCCATGGTGCTTTTTGGGTTCTGAAAACCTATGCCTTTAAAAGGCATTGCTTCTTTGGGAAGCATCACCTGACCTATTTATGGAGATTTGATCACCGTTGACTTTGTGGCATTCCTTTATGTAATCTATACTGTGAAGGATTTAGGTCAGAGGTTGCATGATGGCCAGGGACCCAGAACTGCCACACATCTTCTCTACTAAATCAGTCAGGACTCTGTTGCTTGTGACAGAAATCCAATTAAGTCTACCCTAGACAAAAAGGAAATGTTTTTGGCCTCAGGGAGGGCATGGGTACAGCTGGGAAAGACTGGATAAGTGACAATTATGTTTTCTGGAACATTCTCACCGATTTTTCTATTGCTTTGAATGTCAAATTCATTCTTTCTTGTGAAAGACTGACTCTCTCTGGTGGGAGATGGGGTCCTGGCTGCTTTATGCTCATCTCTTTCCAGCCTCACTACAGGAAAGGTAAAGGCTGTTTCCAACCAGAATTCAGGTTAACAACAACAAGGACTGACACTGGCAAAAGATGAACATATGCTCAAAGCAGGGTCAATCATTACTGTTGTTCTGATTGGCTTATCTTGGGTCATGTGCCCACCCTATAGACTCTGACAACCTTACTCAAACTGCATGATTAAAGTCAGAGTGTAAGTTTTTCAAAAGGAGAGTGCTCTTACCAAAAGAAAAAGTTGTTCTTTTCACTGGGTAAGGAATAGTGGATGTCTAGTCCCCTGCTCCCCAAGAGACATTTATAAAATTGAAGTCAGAACTCAAAGTGTCTCTTTATTACAGTGTCTTATCAGTGTCTTAGTCCATCTTGTATTGCCATAACAGAATACTATGGATTAGGTAACTAGGAAAAGAAACTCATTTCTTATGGCCCTAGAGGCTGGGAAGTTCAAGATTGAGGGTTTTGCATTTGGTGAGGGTCTCCTTGTTACATCATACCATGCCAGAAGGCATCACATGGAAAGAGGAAGAGAAGGGGGCAAAACTCATTTTGTCAGAAACTAACTCTGATAATGGAATTATTCATGAGGGCAGAGCCCTGAGGACCTAGTCACCTCTGTGTATACCCCACCTCCCAACACCGTTGCATTGGTGATTAAGTTTCCAACACACGAACTTTGAGGGATGTTCAAACCACAGCAGTCAGTGACATGTAACCTTCAACACAGAGCTCTGAATTAAACACAAGGCTGGGGTTTGAGGTTTTGGCACGGCTTGCTATCTACCCTCCACTCTCAAAGGCCATGGATTAGAAACCAAGATATCTAGCTAAAGAGAGCTGAGCTTCAAACTGCAAGCAGGAAGGAATTTGGTGAAGACACTCAAATAATAAAGGTCATGAAAAACTTCCTAGAGCTCTCATTCCAGTTGACAGAATGAGTGCACTGAATCAGGGACCCCCTTATAGGCCTAGCCCTGCATCAACTAGTAAATGAGACCCAACCAACATCTCAGCAATATCTCTTGATGTAACAGGTCTTCCTTGTGTGTTGAGTGGAGATTAAGGAGAAGGTTGGTTGGTGGGAGTGGTGGCAGTGTTTCCTCATCAACATTTACCTGCTTTGTATTTTATCAGAACCATGAGGTCAAGTTTATTGTCCTCACTCAAGGCTATAGTCAACCAGGAATGAGACCTCCTCCTTCACTTGGGCAAGTTTCTCCCTTCAAGGTAAACACTTAAGGCTGCTTCCTAGTACCACTGACTTTTATAAATTCCTGAGCCCAGAGAAATGGGCAGTTCTTCTGTTGGCTCTAGTCTAGAAGCTTCTGAAATAGATAAACCAACACATTTGGCCCAAGCTCATAGTCAGATATTGACCCCTCAATTTTATTTCTTAACTCAAATTGTTGCCTGCCATGGATAAACCTGTTTTGCTAGAACAGCGGGCACCTAAAGTAGCAAACATAGAATGCTTAATGTGAAAAATGTCCCAAACAAACCATATGAATCTTCTCCCTTTATTAAATTCTCTCAGATATTTAAGCACCAGTAACGAACCCTTTATTTGCTGCCATGAAGAAAATAAAATCTCCCTTCCCTTGGGAAAATGAAAATCCTAGAGAAATTAAAGGCCAAAAGTCACTGTAATTTTATTTTGCTCAACCTCAGCTAGGGACAGTCTCACTGTGTTGAGTCTGCTTACTCCCCTAGCCCCAGCCCCACTCCTCATCTTTCTCAGATCATTTCCTGCACCTCTCTGCCCAGGAAGCTGGTGCCTGCAAAGTACATCACTGAAGCCCCCTTCCTAGCTGGCTTATCAGGTTCAGCCAATGAGAGACAGTGATAGGAGATTGACAGGTGGGAAAAGAAGATGAGCTATTTCTTCCAGCTTTCTCCCTGCTTTGGGCCACATTTCTGGCAGTGGCTCTGTACTTGAATAAGCATAGATCTGTGCAGCAGCCCCTATTCCCCAGTTCTAGCACTGATGAACTAAGATAGCACTATTTCCTCTTCTTATGATTCAAGGGATTACCAGGTTCCTACTGATTCTAGCCTTGGGTGCCTCAACAACCTGGTTGATTCTCTTAATTCTGCCCACACCTCTGAAAATCCTTCCATTAAGTCCTTTTCCTTTGAGCCATTTGAGTTGCATTCTCTGTCCTGCCATGAGCTTGACTTCATACTCCCTAAGTACCTGGCACCAGGCAGCGTTGGAAGAGTGGGCCCTTCTCCAGTGGCAGTATCCTGGGATGTCTTCCACTGGAGGGGATGGAATTATTTTAGCACTTTCACTGTTAAATTCCAACCTTGAGTCTCTTCTGTTCCACTTTTCCTAAGGGTAGTCTTCCAAATAAATGGTAGATAGAACCTATGGATGTCATAGCACCAGTTCTAGACCTATACCATCTAGGCACAACCATAGCATTTCCTAAACAAGCATAATGTTTCCAGAACACAGCATATATTACTGTCTCTAGCCTCACATTGCTGTTGCCAGCTACAGACACTAACACAGATGCAGTGCTATCTGGGGGAATTGAGGTAGACAAAGCAAAAGAAGAGAAAATCTGAGCTTAAGTTTCATAGGATGCCAATTGTGGTCTTTAATAATGCTGTTCACCAATATTGACCTTCACTCCAGGCACATATTTAAAAAAAAAAAACCTATTTCCTGGTTCCTGGTTGGTTGGGATCACATAACTCATTAAGTCCAAAATGATGAGTAGAAATGACTGGAAACAATGTCTATTTAGGACTGAGGATTTAGTTTTTGGCAGGAGGCTCTCCAGAGTGTTCTTTATGGGCATTATGACCTGGCAAGTTCAAAATAGATGCTTCACCAGCCTGAGTGATAATGAGTAGAACACTCAGGTCAACCCCTTATGGACACAAAGTATGAGAAAAAAAAAAACTTTGAGCCACCAAAATTTGGGGGTTGTGTTACTATAGTACAATCTAGCCTATCCTGATATAAAATATTTTTCAACATAGCAGAAGTCCAGTAACCTCATTGACCTTTACCATTTGCTTCTCTTAAGCCTTTCAGAAGTCCAACTTGAATAACTATAGAAGCCAACTGTGATTCTGTGAAATATATATTTAGCTCTTTTTCTCAGTTTCCAGACATATACATATACATCTATAGTTTCTAAAATCCTTGGAATCTCCAGAGTTTCTGAAGTGTCTTTGGTATACTAATGAGATGACTGATGGCTGAGTCACTTAAGTAGCTTCAAGGTTGGGAGCTGGTCACTGGAAAGACCATGACAGGATTAGAGGGTTGGAACTTTTAGCTCCATCCCCAGCCTCCTGAGAGGGAAATGTGACTGAAAGTTGAGTTGATCACCAATGGACAATGATGTAATAAATCATGCCTTTATAAACAAGCTTCCATAACAACCCAGAAGGTCCAAGGTCAGGGAGCTTCTGGATAGCTAAACTCAACACACAGGGGTGCCTGGAAGATGTTGCCCAGAGAGGGCATGGAAGCTCCTTCCCACATGCCTCGCCTTTGTGTCTCTTCCATCTGACTGTTCACCTGTACCCTATGTAATATCCTTTATAATAAATGGGCAAATGTAAGTGTTTCCCTGAGTTCTATGAGCCACTCTAAAAAATTTATCAAGTCCAAGGAGGGGCTTGTGAGAACTCCTGCTACATAGCCAGTTGGTCAGAAGTGTAGGCAGCAACCTACTTGCAGCTGATACCTGAAGCAGGGGGCAGTCTTGTGGGACTGAGCCCTCAGCCTGTGGTATCTGATGCTATCTCCAGATAGATAGCATCAGAATTGAATTAAAGGATACCCAGCCTGTGTCTGCTGGATAATTGACTAGTTTTGTGTGAGGAGAAATCCCCACAACATTGTAGTGACCTGTAGTATTCTGTGTTGATTGTTGAGTGAAGGAATAGGAAAAAGACCTTTGACTTTTTCTGGTATCTTAGACTGCCCCTAGTTCATGCTTCAGAAACCCAATGAAATACATCAGGACCTCTGCTCCACATGCTGCAAAATCTTGTCTTACTTTAGCCTTTGGATTCCCTAGGCCTTGGTTGATTTTACTATTCCAAAGGAAGCATAAAAATTCCTTTCTCTACTATATTGCCTGCAACATCAGAACTATAGCTCCCCAGGAGAAGCAAAAATTTCCTGAGCAGCATTTGAGAATATATATATATATTTTGAGAGGAGGGAGGAGGAGTTGTGATAGCCAAAAGGCATTACATCCACCAAAGATTAAAGGGCTTCTTTTGAATTATACTTGCTCTTGGCCCAGATGAGAGCCCTGCCCCTCTCTATTTGGAATGAGGTTAATATGCAAGGCCTTATCATAGGTGTAGCCACTTCCAGTCTAATGTCCCAGAGTGAGACATTCCCCTGACCCTAAAACTTCCAATACAGGCCAAGATCCAAACTCAATTTTTGATCCTAGACCAGCTATACATCAAAGACCTCAACTTTCCAATATAGTGCTTAACTCCCAAATTCTACACATGTACTCACTTGATCTGCCATGATTATAGTTAATAGCTTTCGGTGGTATTTCCATGGGATCCCAGAATGTCAGTCATCCCTTCAGTTCACAATGATCCCTGGAGGAGGATAAGGAACAGGAACTGAATGAAAAGCAATTACTGCTGATTGTTAAGTGGAATAGGACCTCCCGCTCTGGTACTACTCTTTGCAAAAGCTGGGTAGGAGGTGTCAGAGGACATGACAGCCAGCTTTCAAGATGGTCCTCAATGATCCCCACTTACTGGTATTCAGGCTCTTGTGTAGTCCCCTCTTGCTTTGTACCAGGGTTGGTCTGTGTGAGCAATATGCAGCAGAAGTGATGGCACTCCACTTATGAAATTAGGTTATAAAAGACACTGCAGCTTCAGTTTCGGGTTCTCTCTCCCTCTGGGATCACTGGCCTGCCAACAACCATGTGAGTGAGCTTGGAACAGATCCTTCAGGCCTGGATGCTTTGAGGTCCCAGTCAACACCATGACTGCAGCCTCCAGAGCCAGGACCAAACTAAGCTATTCCTGAAGTTCTGATCCTTAGAAACTAAAAACTTTTTAAATGGACACAATTGTACATATTTATGGGGTACATAGTGATGTTTGTTGTTTTAACCTGTTAAATGTTGAAGTATTTTCTTTTATAGCAATAACTAAAAGGCCAATGGCTCTTTGAATCCTGGGACCTTCCCAAGCTTCTGGTGGCTTTATTGTACTGGAGCTTAAAGCAACATTCGGCCTCTTGGCTATGCATTTGGGATTGAGAGGTATGGCCTTGGGGACTAGTAAGCATGGTCTACTTAACTTTTTTAGGTGCAGGGGGTCAAGAGAATAGGAAGAAAATGGGCATGTAAACAGATCTATGATAGAGGAAGGGGGTTTGAGATTTTCATTTTTATATATACCTATACTAATACTGATCTTTTCTGTATAGTTTTTGTTGTTGCTTCAGCTGGGCCTTGCCCATCGTACAGACAATGCCTCACTCTGTCACTCCCAAAGGTACCTATGTACATGCACAGATACAGGATGGGAATTTTTGCTTTGTAATTTGGGGAAGCAATTTTGGTTGGGGTGGAAAATTCAAGAAGAAAGTGTAACAAAGGTAGTCTGAGGTCTAAGTCCTGTCCAGCCTCAACAGAGAGCGAGTGGTCAGACCTGCTCTTCAGGAGACACTGATACACAGAGCAAGGCTCTTGAGCCTCTGGGCCCAGGAGAACTGTTCTAGAGTTGGAGAGGAGGATTTTCTTCTTCCCCTTCCTGCTAGAACCCAGGAACTTGGGTATCTCTAGGATGGAAAACCTAGTATACATGCCCTGGGTGCATACCTCAGGAGGTGGCGTGCCCTACCCCGCCCCCCACCGTAAGTGCCCAGAAGCAAAGCAGCTGAGACCCACCCCAAGTTAAATCCCCCCTTCTCGAAGTACCTGGAGTGTTTTTTTTTCCTGATTGGACCTTTGTTGACACAGACCCCATTGCCCAGGAAATCAGAGGAGGAGGAAAATGAAGCTAATAAACATGAGACTCTAGAATAAAGTAGCATAGAACTGAGATAACTTTTACATCTTACCAGGAGCACATACTGGCCATATAGTTCTGGGCTTCCAGCCACCTGTCCCAAGTCTCTAACCTGGTCTGCTCCAAGCTGTAGGCATATGTCTGAAAGATCAGCCCTCTCATTGCATGGCAGAGTATAGGAGCCAGAATTAGGAGATGGTTTCAGAAAAGCAGCCCTTCAGGCAGAAAGTGCTGCACACTTGCAAGAATGCCTTGCCCTGCCTGCTTCAGTATTTCTACAAGCAATGTCCCAGGTGAGGGTTTCCTTTAAGGTAGGCCAAACCTATGTATGGAAAGAATACAGACTCACCTTGAGTATTTATTTTTTCCTGGGAGGTTTGAAGCATAAAGAAAAATAAGAATTTATAGTACATGAAGCAAACAATTATTGGCTCCAGGAAAAATCAAACTAAGCAATGGTTGGTTTCAGTGCAACTCAATTACCTTTACATTTTGGCAAACAGCTCCTATAGGAAGCCTATAATTTTCTTTTTAAAAAGATAGTTTTTTTTCTTCATATTAGTTTTCTAAAATCCAAAGTTGAAAATGAGATACCAATACTAAAACCCATTGATGGTTCCTTGGTATATTTGATTGGATGATACTGATTTTGTTGGGTTTCTAATGTGGCCATATTGCACACGAGGAGAATCATGTCTGTGCTGGCTGTAGGGAGGAGTTGGCCTCACCCCTCCCTGGGAGTGGGAACATCTTCATTTGCAGGTAAGATGTGCACTGAAGTGAAGGGAAATAACTGAGGTTATTTCACTAACAATTTAAGTTCTTGAGCGTTACCTTATGACATTCCATGAACTTTTCAAAAAAAAAAAAAAAGTTTCTCAGTTTCTTTTTAATTTCCATGTGGGGAAAAATACACATAGCTATGAGAATAAACATACAAATCCCAAAATGTATGCATTATAGTCAATAATGGTTTTTTAAAATAATATTTTAACATTTATTTTAGGTTCATGGGTCCATGGGCATGTTATATAGGTAAACTTGTCACTTGGGGGTGTTGTGTACAGATTATTTCAGCACCTGGATGCTAAGCATAGTATCTGACAGTTGTTTTTTCTTAACCTCTCTCCTCCTACCCTCCTCTTTCTGATAGGCCTAGTATTTGTTGTTCCCCTGTATGTTTCCATGTGTTATGATTTAGCTCTCACGAGAAGATGAGGTATTTGGTTTTCTGTTCCTGTGTCAGCTTGCTAAGGATAATGGACTCCAGCTCCATCCAGGTTCCTGCAAGGGACACAGTCTCATTCTTTTATGGCTACATAATATTCTATGGTATAAATGTACCACATTTATCTAAACTATGACTGATAGGCATTTAGGTTGATTCCATGTCTTTGCTATAGTGAATTTTACTGCAATGAACATACGTGTGCATGTATCTTTATGGTAGAACGATTTATATTCCTTTGGGTACACCCCTAGTAATGGAATTTCTGGGTCAAGTGATAGTTCTGTCTTTAGTTCTTTGAGGAACCAGCACACCACTTTCCACAATGGTTGAACGAATTGACACTCCCACCAGCAGTGTATAAGCAGTCCCTTTTCTCTGCAACCTCACCAGCATCTGTTATTTTTTGACTTTTTAATAATAGCCATGCTGAAGGCTGGGTGCAGTGGCTCACACCTGTAATGCCAGCACTTTGAGAGGCTGAGGCAGGTGGATCACCTGAGGTCAGGAGTTCAAGACCAGCCTGGCCAACATGGTGAAGCCCCATCTCTACTAAAAAGACAAAAATTAGCTGGGCATGGTGGCACACGCCTGTAATCCCAACCACTTGGGAGGCTGAGGCGGGAGAATTGTTTGAATCCAGAGGCAGAGGCTGCAGTGAGCTGAGATCGTGCCACTGCACTCCAGCCTGGGCGATAGAGACCCTGTCCCAAAAAATAAAAAATAAAAATAAAAAACCATATTGACGGTGTGAGATGGTAAGCTAGTATCTCATTGTGGTTTTGATTTGCATTTCTCTAATGATCAGTGATATGGAGTTTTTCATATGCTTGTTGGCTTCATGTATGTCTTTTGAGAAGTGTTCTTTCCTTTGCCCACTTATTAATGGATTGTTTGCTTTTTGCTTGTATGTTTCAGTTCCTTGTAGTTTCTGGATATTAGGTCTTTGTCAGATGCATACTTTGCAAATATTTTCTCCCATTCTGTACGTGGCCTGTTTACTCTGTTGATAGTTTCTTTTGCCGTGCAGAGGTTCTTTAGTTTAATTAGGACCCACTTGTCAATTTTTGCTTTTGTTGTAATTGCTTTTGGCATTTTTGTCATGAAATCTTTGCCCATTCTTATGTCCAAAGTGGTGTTTCCTAGGTCCTCAGAGTTTTTATAGTTTTATGTTTCACATTTAGGTCTGTAATCCATCTTGAGTTGATTTTTATATATGGTATAAGGAAGGAGGTTCAGTTTCAATTTTCTGCATGTGGCCAGCCAGTTATTCCAGCACCATTTATTGAATAGGGAGTCCTTTCACCATTGCTTATTTTTGTCAGTTTTGTCAAAGATCAGATTGTTGTAGGTGTGTGGCCTTATTTCTGGGCTCTATATTCCATTCCATTGATCTACGTGTCCATTTTTATATCAATATCATGCTGTTTTGGTTACTGTAGCCCTTTGGCATAGTTTGAAGTCAGATAGCATGATGCTTTGAGCCTTGTCCTTTTTGCTTAGGACTGCCTTGACTATTCAGGCTCCTTTTGGTTCCATATGAATTTTAGAATAGGTTTTTCTAGTTCCGTCAAGAATGTCATTGGTAGATTGATAATAGTATCAAATCTTTAAATTGCTCTGTGCAGTATGGCCATTTCAACAATATGGATTCTTACTGTCCCTGAGCATGAAATGTTCTTCCATTTGTGTCTTCTGATTTCTTTGAACAGTGTTTCATGGTTCTCATTGTAGAGATCTTTCACTTCCCTGGCTAGCTATATTCCTAGGTATTTTATTCTCCTTGTAGCAGTCATCAAAAGGATTTCATTCCTGATTTGGCTCTTGGCTTGGGTGCTGTTAGGGTAACTGAATGCTACTGATTTCTGTACATTGATGTTGTATTCCAAAACTTTAAAGTTGTTTATGTGCTCAAGGAGCTTTTGGGCTGAGACTGTGGGGTTTTCTAGATACAGAATATCATCTGCATATGGGGATAGTTTGATGTCCTCTCTTCCTATTACATTTGGATGCCTTTTATCTTGCCTGATTGCCTTGGCCAGGGCTTCCAATATTTTATATACTTGCAAATGTTGAGATAAATGTCAATATACTTCAGCCTTGTACTATGTATGTATATGCAAAATTTTGTATGTGTTTATTTTGCTCATTATTAAAAGCCTGTGACTTTATGATTATATGGTTTGGAGGACTTAACTCTTATTTGTGGATTTTATATATGTCTTTTCAAATTTTTGCCAAAAGTTCTGCTGTTATTGTTTAAGGAGATTAGTCAGGATGTTGAAATATTAAAATGTTTTTAGAAATTGAGAAAAATGTACAAGAATAAAGTCATAAAAATACTCTTTTTTGAGACAGTCTTGCTCTGTCACTCAGGCTGGAGTACAGTGGTGCTATCTTGGCTCACTGCAACTTCCACCTCCTGCATTTAAGCAATTATTCTGCCTCAGCCTCCCAAGTAGCTGGCATTATAAGCATGCACGGCCACGCCTGGCTAATGAGCCACCATGCCTGGCCTAAAAATACTTTTAAAATCATGCACTGGAGATGCCTGGAATATTAGGGTAACACAAAACTGATTTTCCATCTGACAATGACTTAAACACTGAATATTGGCACTAAACTTTTAAGAACACTTATTATATTGAATAAAAAAAGAAATATCAATTTAATTAGCTGTTTAGCCACTTCAGTTTTACCTTTTAGGACTCAGCTTCCTCACCTATAAATTGAAAATCTTAAATAAGATTTCTAAGGCCAGAAGGAAAGAAGGGTCTGTTTTTCAAAAATTCTTTAATGTCTGAGAAAACCGAGGTTCTCAAAGTCAATCATGTAACTGCTTTATCTTTACTAGCTATAGGTCAGGTCACTAGTTCTCAAAGTTGGCTGAACACTGAAATCACCTGGGGAGTCTTAAGCCAAAATCCAGGAGTGAGATCTGGACATTAGCCAGAAGGTTTAATTGGCTTTGGGTGTGACCTGAACATTGGGAGTTGGAGTGCTCCAGGTGATTCAAATGTGTAGCAAAATTTGAGAACCACGAGTCTAGGTCATGTATTAAAATCATCTAGGTTGCTTCTTAAAGGTGTAGCTGCTTTCTTCCTCTCAACCTTCCTCTGCCGTGTTCACACCTTGCTGGCTCCAGCCTCTGTGGCACATTCCAGCCCTCTAGCCTGTGACCAACAGAGAAAAAAAAAATTACATGTTTTCTTGCCCCATAGATACCCTGAGGTGAACAAAAAAATTAAATTTTAGCCATGAGGGAAATCGTGCGTATCCAGGCCAGTCACTATGGCAACTAGATCAGTGCCAAATTCTGCAAAGTGATCAGTGATGAACATGGCATCGACCCCACCAGCACCTACCATGGGGACAGCGATCTGCAGCTGGACCGCATCTCTGTGCACTATGATGAAGCCACAGGTGTAAAGTATGTTCCTCATGCCATCCTGGTGGATCTAGAACCTGGGACCATGGACTCTGTTTGCTTAGGTCCTTTTGGCCAGATCTTTAGATGAGACAACTTTGTTTCTGGGCAGTCTGGGGCTGGCAACAACTGGGCCAAAGGCCACTACACAGAAGGGGCTTAGCTGGTTGATTCCATCCTGGATGTGGTACTGTAGTGGGAAATCAGAACTGGAGAGATAGAAAGGGTTACAGGAGGATTTATTAAGGTGTACAATGGCTCAGAGGACTTGCATCCAGAAAGTCTGAGCCCCGAGCAAAGACAGACAGACCCTTTTAAGTGTCTTGAGGTGAGAAAAATGTGAAGCAGGAAGTGGACTTACAGAAGCAAGAACAAAAGTAGTTAATCATGTGACAGGTCTTATATCTTAGAAAAGGTAAACATGTTTTGCAGCTCGTGCTTGTCTGCCTGTGACCTTGCAGCTGCTCAGTAACAAAAACAGGAACTTACAGAACTTACAAAATAAGCAAAGCAGAGATATGGTTAATGTTTCAGAGAGAGGCAGTTAATATTCTTTAACTTAAACTTTGGTTGGTGAGGGATTGTGGGCGGGCAGGGAGGCATGGGGGGGCTGGCTAACAAAAGCCTGTTTCAGCCTAACTTTAAACAGCAATTTTAGGTAATCATAATAATTTTCTTTCATTCCCCTCTTTGGTGCCTTTTATAGATGGATTTTAATAGAAGGCACCACTATCATTTGTTTCTTCCTGGGTTGGCACATATTTTTCCTTGGGTAGAGGCTGATATTTAGTTAAGGCCATTATTTGGGTGGTAGTATGTCTGGCCACAATTGCTTCTACAGTTGACTGTATACTCCTGAATAGAAGAGGCTGAAGACAAGGGAGTACTAAGCATCTGCCAAGGATAAGCATAAACCCTCCTATTAAGGTTTTAAATCCATTGAAAGATGAAAACCATCCTCTGAAAAGGGAGTCTGGAGATCAGCCTTTCCAGGTTTGAACTGAAACATGAGCTAATTTCTGCATCCTAGCAGTGATTTCCATGACAGCTTGTCCATTATCATCAATTTCTAGACAGCAATTTGTTAAGTTAAACTTCCCACATACTCCTCCTTCTGAGGCCAGGAGGTAGTTTAGTGCTAACCTATTTTGATAAAGGGCATTTCTCATCTGTGTGGCTTGCACAGCCAGCAAATTCAAGGCCCTTGACGTTTCATTGGTTATAACTTCAAGAACAGCCTGTAACCATATGATACAATTTATCACATAAATGGAGGTATGATACCCCCATGTTTCATCCTCTGCCCAGGTGGCTGGGCCATGGTACTTCATTCTCTCAGGAGGCCATTATTTTTTCTGTCTCCTATATCTATACCCTTTATGTTTGTGTCCTTTTTTGATGTTATGCTTTTAAAAAATATATGGCTCCATGGACATGTAATGTGGCAAAGGCATAGAGTCAGTAAAAATATTGACCACTTTTCCTTTGGCTGACAGCAGGACCCTTGTTAGAGCCATCAGTTCTGCATTTTGAGCTGAAGTCCTGGTGGGTAGAGACTGTGCCTCTACCATGGAATCCCATGTCAGTACTGTATACCCAGCTCAACAGACCCTGTCTGAGACAAATCTGCTTCCATCCATGAAGTACTCAGCATCTGGGCCACGAAGGAGGTGGTCTTTTAAGTCCCTTCAGCTGGAGAACACCTCATCTACTACGTCCACACAGTAATACTGAGGTAGGGGGAGTTTTGGTCTATGGGCAGCAGAGTAGCTAGGTTTAGTGTATTTACAGTCTCTATAATGATGTGAGGATTTTCACATAAGAGTCCTTGATATCTAGTCATTCTTGGGTTTGATGATAGCTAATGATGTTCTCTGATCCATTAAGGTGGTAACTGTGTGTGCCACTTGAATAATCAATTTTTGTCCTACGGCCAATTGGTTAGCCTCTTGTGACACCAGAGCTGTGGCGGCTAACACTTTGAAACAAGGAGGCCAGCCTAGTGCCAACAGGTCTAGTTGTTTAGATAAGTGTGCCAACAGTTCTAGTTGTTTAGATAAGTATGCCACAGGTCGATGCCACGACCCCATAATTTGAGTTAGGACCCCTATAGCCATTCCTTTCCATTCATGGACATATAGAAAGAAGCCCTTGGTTTGATCTGGCAGTCCCAACCCTGGGGACTGAAAGCAGGCCTTTTTGATTTTCTTACTAGGCCTGCCTTACAAGAGACCCTGAAGGAAGCACTAAACATGGAAAGGAACAACCGGTACCAGCCATTGCAAAAACATGCCAAAATGTAAAGACCATCGAGGCTAGGAAGAAACGGCATCAACTAACGAGCAAAATAACCAGTTAATATCATAATGGCAGGATCAAGTTCACACATAACAATCTTAACCTTAAATGTAAATGGACTAAATGCTCCAATTAAAAGACACAGACTGGCAAACTGGATAAAGAGTCAAGACCCATCAGTCTGCTGTATTCAGGAGACCCATCTCACACGCAGAGACATACATAGGCTCAAAATAAAGGGATGGAGGAAGATTTACCAAGCAAATGGAGAACAAAAAAAAGCAGGGGTTGCAATACTAGTCTCTGATAAAACAGACTTTAAACCATCAAAGATCAAAAGAGACAAAGAAGGCCATTACATAATGGTAAAGGGATCAATTCAACAGGAAGAGCTAACTATCCTAAATATATATGCACCCAATACAGGAGCACCCAGATTCATAAAGCAAGTCCTTACAGACTTACAAAGAGACTTAGACTCCCATACAATAATAATGGGAGACTTCAACACTCCACTGTCAACATTAGACAGATCAACGAGACAGAAAGTTAACAAGGATATCTAGGAATTGAACTCATCTCTGCAGCAAGCAGACCTAATAGACATCTATAGAACTCTCCACCCCAAATCAACAGAATATACATTCTTTTCAGCACCACATCGTACTTACTCCAAAATCGACCACGTAATTGGAAGTAAAGCACTCCTCAGCAAATGTACAAGAACAGAAATTATAACAAACTGTCTCTCAGACCACAATGCAATCAAACTACAACTCAGGACTAAGAAACTCAATCAAAACCGCTCAACTACATGGAAACTGAACAACCTGTTCCTGAATGACTACTGGGTACATAACGAAATGAAGGCAGAAATAAAGATGTTCTTTGAAACCAATGAGAACAAAGATACAACATACCAGAATCTCTGGGACACATTTAAAGCAGTGTGTAGAGGGAAATTTATAGCACTAAATGCCCACAAGAGAAAGCAGGAAAGATCTAAAATTGACACTCTAACATCGCAATTAAAAGAACTAGAGAAGCAAGAGCAAACACATTCGAAAGCTAGCAGAAGGCTAGAAATAACTAAGATCAGAGCAGAACTGAAGGAGATAGAGACAAAAAACTCTCCAAAAAATCAATGAATCCAGGAGTTGGTTTTTTGAAAAGATCAACAAAATTGACAGACCACTAGCAAGACTAATAAAGAAAAGAGAGAAGAATCAAATCGATGCAATTAAAAATGATAAAGGGGATATCACCACCGACCCCACAGAAATACAAACTACCATCAGAGAATACTATAAACACCTCTACGCAAATAAACTGGAAAATCTAGAAGAAATGGATAATTTCCTGGACACTTTCACTCTTCCAAGACTAAACCAGGAAGAAGTTGAATCCCTGAATAGACCAATAGCAGGCTCTGAAATTGAGGCAATAATTAATAGCCTACCAACCTAAAAAAGTCCAGGACCAGATGGATTCACAGCTGAATTCTACCAGACGTACAAGGAGGAGTTGGTACCATTCCTTCTGAAACTATTCCAATCAATAGAAAAAGAGGGAATCCTCCCTAACTCATTTTATGAGGCCAACATCATCCTGATACCAAAGCCTGGCAGAGACACAACAAAAAAAGAGAATTTTAGACCAATATCCCTGATGAACATCGATGCAAAAATCCTCAATAAAATACTGGCAAACCGGATTCAGCAACACATCAAAAAGCTTATCCACCATGATCAAGTGGGCTTCATCCCTGGGATGCAAGGCTGGTTCAACATTCGCAAATCAATAAACATAATCCAGCATATAAACAGAACCAAAGACAAGAACCACATGATTATCTCAATAGATAGAGAAAAGGCTTTTGACAAAATTCAACAGCCCTTCATGCTAAAAACGCTCAATAAATTCGGTATTGATGGAACGTACCTCAAAATAATAAGAGCTATTTATGACAAACCCACAGCCAATATCATACTGAATGGGCAAAAACTGGAAAAATTCCCTTTGAAAACTGGCACAAGACAGGGATGCCCTCTCTCACCACTCCTATTCAACATAGTGTTGGAAGTTCTGGCTAGGGCAATTAGGCAAGAGAAAGAAATCAAGGGTATTCAGTTAGGAAAAGAAGAAGTCAAACTGTCCCTCTTTGCAGATGACATGATTGTATATTTAGAAAACCCCATTGTCTCAGCCCAAAATCTCCTTAAGCTGATAAGCAACTTCAGCAAAGTCTCAGGATACAAAATTAATGTGCAAAAATCACAAGCATTCTTATACACCAGTAACAGACAAACAGAGAGCCAAATCATGAATGAACTTCCATTCACAATTGCTTCAAAGAGAATAAAATACCTAGGAATCCAACTTACAAGGGATGTAAAGGACCTCTTCAAGGAGAACTACAAACCACTGCTCAGTGAAATAAAAGAGGACACAAACAAATGGAAGAACATACCATGCTCATGGATAGGAAGAATCAATATCGTGAAAATGGCCATACTGCCCAAGGTAATTTATAGATTCAATGCCATCGCCATCAAGCTACCAATGAGTTTCTTCACAGAATTGGAAAAAACTGCTTTAAAGTTCACATGGAACCAAAAAAGAGCCCGCATCTCCAAGACAATCCTAAGTCAAAAGAACAAAGCTGGAGGCATCACGCTACCTGACTTCAAACTATACTACAAGGCTACAGTAACCAAAACAGCATGGTACTGGTACCAAAACAGAGATATAGACCAATGGAACAGAACAGAGTCCTCAGAAATAATACCACACATCTACAGCCATCTGATCTTTGACAAACCTGAGAGAAACAAGAAATGGGGAAAGGATTCCCTATTTAATAAATGGTGCTGGGAAAATTGGCTAGCCATAAGTAGAAAGCTGAAACTGGATCCTTTCCTTACTCCTTATACGAAAATTAATTCAAGATGGATTAGAGACTTAAATGTTAGACCTAATACCATAAAAATCCTAGAGGAAAACCTAGGTAGTACCATTCAGGACATAGGCATGGGAAAAGACTTCATGTCTAAAATAGCAAAAGCAACGGCAGCAAAAGCCAAAATTGACAAATGGGATCTCATTAAACTAAAGAGCTTCTGCACAGCAAAAGAAACTACCATCAGAGTGAACAGGCAACCTACAGAATGGGAGAACATTTTTGCAATCTACTCATCTGACAAAGGGCTAATATCCAGAACCTACAAAGAACTCAAATTTACAAGAAAAAAACAAACAACCCCATCAAAAAGTGGGCAAAGGATATGAACAGACATTTCTCAAAAGAAGACATTCATACAGCCAACAGACACATGAAAAAATGCTCATCATCACTGGCCATCAGAGAAATGCAAATCAAAACCACAATGAGATACCATCTCACACCAGTTAGAATGGCAATCATTAAAAAGTCAGGAAACAACAGGTGCTGGAGAGGATGTGGAGAAATAGGAACACTTTTACACTGTTGGTGGGATTGTAAACTAGTTCAACCATTATGGAAAACAGTATGGCGATTCCTCAAGGATCTAGAACTAGATGTACCATATGACCCAGCCATCCCATTACTGGGTATATACCCAAAGGATTATAAATTATGCTGCTATAAAGACACATGCACACGTATGTTTATTGCAGCACTATTCACAATAGCAAAGACTTGGAATCAACCCAAATGTCCATCAGTGACAGATTGGATTAAGAAAATGTGGCACATATACACCATGGAATACTATGCAGCCATCAAAAAGGATGAGTTTGTGTCCTTTGTAGGGACATGGATGCAGCTGGAAACCATCATTCTTAGCAAACTATCACAAGAACAGAAAACCAAACACTGCATGTTCTCACTCATAGGTGGGAACTGAACAATAAGATCACTTGGACTCAGGAAGGGGAACATCACACACAGGGGCCTATCATGGGGAGGGGGGAGGGGGGAGGGATTGCATTGGGAGTTATACCTGATGTAAATGATGAGTTGATGGGTGCAGCACACCAACATGGCACAAGTATACATATGTAACAAACCTGCACGTTATGCACATGTACCCTACAACTTAAAGTATAATAATAAATAAATTTAAAAAAAAAAAAAAAGGTTTATTGGTCAGCCTCCCAAAGGAGGGACTCCCTTTTTCCCCTCTTTGAGGCTTCATATAGGGGTTTTGCCATAAGTGAGAAGTTTGGACTCCAAATGCGGCAAAAACCTGCTGCTCTTAAAAACTTACTTGACGCCGGGTGGTTGGGGTGAGAAGTCACCACACAGCCCTGCTTTCGTTCACTGTCAAGTTCATGTTTCCCATGACTTATTTCAAAACCTAGATATTTGACTCCTTCTGAACAGATCTGTGCCTTTTTCTTAGATACTTTATATTCTGCTTTCTACAAAAGGCGGAGGAGCTTCTTAGTGCCCTGTAGGCAGTCCACCCAAGTAGGGGCTGCAAGTAGATTGTCTATGCACTGCAGCAGGATGCATTTGTCATTAGTTGGGTCAAAAGTTCTGAGATGTGATGCCAGCACTTCTTCAAAGATTGGAGGGGAATTCTTGAACCCCTGTGGGAGCCTTGTCCAAGTGTGCTGTGTTTCATCCCAGTGAAATATAAACATAGGCTGGCTTATTGGTGCCAGCTAGAGATAAAAGAATGTATTTTTTAGGTCTAAGCAAATAAGCCAGGTTGCACTAGCTGGTGTTTATCCCATTAAGGTGTATGGGTTGGGCACCACTGGGTGGATTATCTCCATAACCCAGTTTATAGCACACAAATTCTGCACTGGCTTGTAGTTACCAGACGGCTTCTGAACTGGCAATGAAGGAATGTTCCAAGGTGACCTGCATTTAACTATGATTCCGTGCTTGAAATGCTGGTCTATATGCTTTTGAACACCTCAGATGGCTTCTGTGAAAATTGGGTATTGGTGAGCTCGTACTGGGGAGGCTTCCAGTTTTAGCTCTACTAGGACTAGTGCCTGATGTACAGCCAGCCCTGGTGGGTTGTCCTTTGCCCACACTCCAGGTATTTTAGTAGTTAGCCCATATATTTCAAGAGGTTCTGGCAGTCTTGGCTTAAGTGGTACTTCTGCATAGAGTCTCCACTCCTTGGCCTTTGGGAGTGTGAGGGTTAACACCATAGCCTTTGGCTGACTGAAGTTTAAGGATATGATTCCTTGTGGCCCGAAGGAAATTTGTGCCTGTAGTTTTTGGAGTAAGTCTGTTTCTAGCAAGGGGACTGAGCAGTGTGGGAGGTACAGAAAACTTATGCTGACTTCCCATCCTCCAATAACGCACCTCCTGGACAGACAGAAAGGCCTCTTTTTCAGACATTCTGGTTGCCCCAATAATAGTTGTATAATTCTTGGATAGTGGCCCTACAGGTTGGGTCACTACCGAATATTCAGCTCCTGTATCTACCATAAAGTCCATCCATTGGTCCCTGCCTCTACTAAGACCATAGGCTCCTGGGGCTTGAAGAAATAGAGCCTGGTCTGCCTCAGTCCTCATAAGCCTAGCAAAGGCTGCAGGCTATCAGGTGAGCGTCTGGTTTTAGAACACAATGGCTGGCAGCTGGTGGCTCTAGCCATATTCCCTGGTCACAGCTATTTCCTCTATCTTTCTGTGGACATTCATCCTTCCAGTGTCCGTTTTGCATAGTGCACATTGATCCCTCTCCAGCCTAATCTGGCCTTCAAATCTTGGTCTAGCCTGACCTCTTTCACGACCACGACTGCGTCCCCTCATTATGCCAGTTTCTCAACCAGGGCTGCCACCAATAGCTTGACCTTTTTCTTAATCCTCTGCTCAGATTCCTTCTTTTCTTGTTGCTCACAGTTGACATACACCTTGGTAGCCACCTCTATAAGCTCAGTACCATTTATGCCTGTGAAACCTTCCCATTTTTGAAGCTTTTGCTTAATGTCACCTTGTGCCTGGCCAACAAATGAGGTATTCACTATGTGCTGATTTTTAACAGCCTCCAGATCAAATAGAGTATAGAGCCAGTATGCCTCACAGAGCCTCTTGTAGAACTGACTTTGGCTTTCATTAGCCTTTTGTAGGGCCTCTGAAATCTTTCCTATTGTCATGGCCTTCTTCCCACCTGCTTTTATTCCATTTAACAGTGCTTCTCGGTACCCTTGCAGGTGTTGGAGCTCCCCTGCCTCATTTGGGTCCCAGTTAGGATCTGTCTCTAGGAACAGCTCCTGGGCATAATGCAGGACATCATTTGTGCCACCTGGCACATTGTTCTCTAACCACCAGAGAGCTGCTTGTGTCACTCTCCAGTGCTCTTCTGTATTAAGCAGTGTCAGAAGGAGCTGCTGGCAGTCTGGCCAGGTGGGGTTATGAGTAAGCAAAATGGACCTCATCAAGTCTATGAGAGCCTGGGGCATCTCCATATGGGAGGAAGTATGTTGTTTCCAATTTAGGTGGTCTGTCATAGAGAAGGGCTGGTAGATGAAAATCCACTGCCCTCCCCCAACCTGGCCTGGTCATTATAAGTTCGTGCTCACGTCTCACAGAGGGGCATTTGTAAGACTCGGGTGCTGCCAGACTGGAGGTGGCTTGCTACATCACCTTGTTTTCCCTCTTTAGCTTTCATGGGCAGGGATTCAGGCTCTCCTCTGTGGGGTGATGCTGGAGACTTGCTTTCCTCTGAGCCTGATTCCTCAAGGGCCATTTGCTCTGTACCCTGTCCTAGCCCTGACAAGGGCAGGTGTATTGGAACATAATGGGAGGAACCTCTTTCCTCTGGAGGTGCTTGTAGGACCTGCTTTTCCTGGCTCTCCTCTTACTTTTTCTTTTCTTCTGAGGTCCCTGGCATAATTGGCTTTTCTATCACCTTAAGCTCATCCTGGGCCACTAAGGCTTTACAATAGTTTGCCAAACAAGGCTATAGCCATTCGGGGTGAATCTGGACCACATTTAATCAGGAGTCAATGTATGTAAATTGATCTGGATGCCAAGGCTATCCTTGACTCCACTTACCACCCGAAATACATGGCCAACTGCTTCCCTATCTATTGTTCCTTCAGCTGGCCACCTGCATTAAAAGGCCATTCTAATTCACAGAGAGTTCTCAACCACTGGGGGGTCACTTTAACTCCATAATCTCCTCCAAAACCTTTCTTAAAATTCTTTGACATCCACTCCAATGGAGTAGGTTGACAATTTCCTCCCATTCCTCCCTTTATGATGCGTAGTCACTCAGCCTTTTGTGTCGGACTGATCTGACTGGTTCCTATTATGGGAGTTTCAGGCACCACTTAGCTAGGACAGTACCTTATTCCTGTTACGACTGCTGCAGTCATAAGGCAGCTCCTATCAGCCATATGCAGATCCGCCTAGGCCTGCTCAGTCACACACTTGCTTCGGGGCACACAGTCAACACTAAGATCTGTGCCTCCCCACATCACACGCCGCAATGGTCCCTCCTGGAACTGTCTCTTTCACACACTTTCACACACCTCCTCACTCCCAGTACCTGTTCCTTAATTGGGGTGGCAAGCCACTCTCACCACCTTCAGTTTTTGTTTCCTTTCCTAAGCCAACTTAGCAAGCCTCTCTCATGTCGTGTGTCAGTGGGGGTGTAAGCTTCATCCGAATCGGTGAGCCATCCTCTCCACTCTCAGCCCCTCTATGTCAAACTAGTAGTTAAACACTGGGAGGCAATCAGTCTCCCCTTCTGTGTTTATGCGAGGGGTCCCGTCTTGGGGCCCCAAACCTTACTGTGGTTCTGAAGAATGCACACTGCTCCTGGAATCATCCTGCAGCCACTTTTTTGGTTCTGTTGCACTATCAGGGAAGGGCACCAGGACATGGGAGAGTTGATCTCCTCTCTGGGCTGAAGTTTTCCCGTTGGTGCCTAGGGTCTTGGGTCTGCCCCAGCCTGGGCTCCAATCCCACAAGCAAAGGAGACAAAATTTGCCATCTCCAATCCCGGATGAGCCCCCAGAAAATGTACTGGGAAATCAGAACTAGAGAGACCAATAGGGTTACAGGAGGATTAAGGTGTACACTGGCTCAGTGGACTCGCATCCAGGAAGTCTGAGCCCTGACCAGAGAGGGACAGGCCCTTTTAAGTATCTTGAGGCGGGAAAAAGGTGAAGCAGGAATTGGGCTTACAGAAGCCCAAACAAAAGCAGTTAATCATGTGACAGGTCTTACATCTTAGAAAACATGTTTGCAGCTCACACTTATCTGTCTTGTTACCTTGTGCTACGCGGCAAGAAAAACAGGAACTTACAGAACTTACAAAACATGTAGAGCAGAGACATGGCTAATGTTTCACAGTGAAGCAGTTAATATTCTTTCTTAGCCTCAACATTTTGGGGTTGCGGGGAGGGGCAGTGTGGTTACCAAAAGCCTATTTCAGCTTAAACAGCAATTTTAGGTAATCATAATTTTCTTTTCTTTCTCTATTTCACTATGGAAGGAGGCAGAGAACTGTGACTGCCTGCAAGTCTTCTAGGTGACCCACTCGCTGAGTGGGCACCCAGGCTCTGGAATGGACACTCTCATCAGCAAGATCTGAGAAGAGTACCCTGATTGCATTGTGAACATCTTCAGTGTTGTGCCTTCACCCAAAATGACACCGTGGTTGAACCCTATAATATCACTCTGTCTAGTTGAGAGAAAATTCACACAGCACATTTTACATTGACAACGAAGCCCTCTATAACATCTGCTCCCACGCTCTGAAGCAGACCACACCAACCTACAGGGATATGATCCCCCTCATCTCAGCCACCATGAACAGTGTCACCACCTGCCTTTGCTTCCCTGCACAGCTGAATGCTGACCTCTGGAAGTTGGCAGTCAACATGGTCCCTTTCCCACATCTCCATTTCTTTATGCCTAGCTCTTCCCCTCTCACCAGCCATGGAAGCCAGTAGTATCGAGCTCTATCAATGCCTGAGTTTACCCAGCAGATCTTCAATGGCAAGAACATGATGACTGCCTGTGAACCCCACCATGGATGATACTTTCCCATGGCTGCCATCTTCAGTGGTCAGATGTCCATGAAAGAGGTCAATGAGCAAATGCTTAATCTGCAAAAAACAGCAGCAGCTATATTGTGGAATGAATCTCCAACAACATCAAAAACACAGTACATGACATTCCATCTCGTGGTCTGAAAACTTCTGCTGTTTCTATTGGGAACAACATGGCCATCCAGGAGCTCTTCAAGCACATCTCAGATTAGAGAAAGGGGATCAGGTGGGGACAAGAGACCATCTCTGGTCCCTAAGCTTCCAGAAATGTCCTAATCTCCACCTTTTCTTACCCCTGAAAAGGAATTAACATCCCTGACTATGTAGTGGTATATACTGCCATATCAGCCTTTGAGTCAATCCCCAGAGGAGAGGGGAAGCCTCCTCCATCTTTTCTGCAACATCTCATATCTTCTTTCTGCTGTTGCTTCTCCTGCCCCTACACTTGGTTTTATTCTATCCTACATTTGAGATTTCTATGTGTTAAACTTGCTTTTCTTCATATTGAAAAGATGACATTGCCCCAATAGCCAAAAATAAATGGAATTTCTTTAAAAAAAAAAAAATAGGTGCAGCTATCTTCTCAGAGACTCAGATTCAGATTCAATGGGTGTGGAATGGAGTCCCCAAATCCACCTTTTAAACAAATTCCTCCAGCTCTTGGGGCAGGGGATCTCAGAACCACAATTTGAGAAGCATTGTTTGGATGTCAATCTTTGGACATTCATTTAAGTTTGGTTTCACGTAACTTGCACCATAAGGAACAGATTCTCTAGATTAGGATCCAGCATTGGGAAACTTGGAGGGTGAAGTGCATAAGGAGCCAAGAGAACCTTCCTTCCAAGTATTATGGATTGATATTTGCTTGAGAAATCAGGGTACTTTTAAGACAACAGGCTTAGGAGAAAGAATCCTTCCAAACACATGAAATCCCCTGTAAAAGAGACACTCAGGTCTGAACAATTTAGACATGACCACGGGAGACCAGGGTCAGACCAGAGTATTTAGGGCTCTAGCTTCCTGTTTCTTGATAACCCTGGGTTCTTACATTGGAATATAAGTAAGGTGGTCAGGAACGTCTTGCTGTAAAGTCTCCAGTGCAGTGTCCTTGACTCATATCAGGATACTCAGTGGGTTATGTCCTCCTGCTGGTCTGGTCCAATATAATCACCCAGTGCCCTTCTGTGTCATCTAGGCACTCATTCCATCCAGGCCCTCTAAATAATGGTAGAGAGGGCCAAAGATCTGTGGTTGCATGTAGCAGACACTCCTGGTACCCTGCCCAGACTCTGTCAGCCCCTTCCATTTCAGGGCATGCTCGCCTGACTCCCGTTCACCAGCACCTGCTTCTTAGCCTGAGGACTTCCTCTATCCACCAACAGTGGATTCACACATACACTAGGAGCCCTCAACTATTGACTGATGGGAGTTGGTGTTGGCTCCCTTGCCTCGTATGTGGCATAACTCTGAGGCTTGTTTCCTACTGTGGCTCCCAGAATCCTTCAACAGGATTAATCTCCAGGAGTTACAGTGGTGACTAAGGTAGCCTTTGTTGACTGCTTCCTTTGTCTCACTCCACAACCAGTTTCCTGCAATCACATCCAAAATAAACTACGTGCACTCAGATCTTAGTCTGAGTTCCTTCACAAAAAGATGCTAAAACAAAAACACTGGGATTGCTAGCTTCTTGTAACTAATCCCCGGTGTTTATAAATCAGCTACTTCTGAATATCTAAATGTGATGCTCTTGGGTAGAAATACACATCTTTCATTACAGAGAAGGTTCTGGTGCTGAGATACCTGAACTAAACATCTTTAATTGTCAATAATACTCAAAGGGGTTCTTGATATTTAGGCTTTATAAAGAGAATGGTTGCTACAAATTGCAAATAATTTATGATATGGATACTCAATCATTTCTGGGACAAGTAGGCATGGATAAATTTAAAGTGGCTGGTAGGCTATTATATTAAGATAAGTTTACAAACATTTCAAGCTCCAGATGCATGGCATGAACTTTGTATCATCAATTGCTGCATCCCTTACTGGACTCTTTTCTCCTTTCTGGTCTACATTATTTGTTGACCTTCCTCTGGGCCCATGCTGTTTCATACACTATAGAGGCCTGTATTAGATCCTCTCTATTGCAGTAAAGAAAACAGGCATAAAGTAAACTTGGCATATCCAAGTGATTACACACACAAATATATATTGAACACTCAGCTGCTTTTATGATTCTAGTCATATATAATGTGGTAACCACACACCTCTGATTTGGAGCACAACCATTTCCCTTTGATCCACTTTGTGAAAAGAATGGCAGCCCCCAGTCATGTAGCTCTTCTTTTCGGATAAAAAGACAGCTTCCCAGCTACCATTTAGAAATCTTACCTGTTGTGCAGGACATTAGTGAACATTTGCTAGTTGAATAAATGTTCAACCTCTGGGAGGTTCAGTCAGAAGCCGATATGACTCTGGTATCACATAACATGTGGACAACCCACAGGTGGGGTCTTTGGAGATATTCATTGTATTTCCTGTCTTATCTCACAACTAATTGAAAGGGACACCAGGGACATCTCAGTCGAGATCAAGCTATAAACTTTATTGTTGAGGGTGGTGGCCCGAAAAATGTGACTTGGGTCTAAACCATGATCAAATTCCCAAACATCCTCCCTCCCCTCCTACAACCCTGCAAGTCTAACATTATACCCTTAGAGGGGAGATCTGGCCTACAGAGCAGAAGCACATGCCCAGGATCACTGGGTGAGATATACAGCCAGAGCATCTGAGGGACCCTGGCTCAGCTGATTAGTTCTACCCATGGTCAAGGCCATCATAGGATGTGGATGCTGGTTGTAAAGAAGAGAGTGAGGGAAAGCCATTCTGCCTAAGAGCACTGACATGTGTACCTATCCAGAGAAGCATGGCCTGTGAATGTCAGATTCTAACCTACTGCATTAACCATTACTCTCCTAAGGAGGAGTGAGGGTGCTAAAGGGTGGTAGATATTCCTGAGCTCTCTTATTCCCACATGGAGGGGGAAAAGAGGTCCCTTCTGTGGACCATGTCTGTAGTTCTTCTGTGGTCATCACCCCTTGGAAACAAGCCCTCTAGTTGGATGGACTTACTAGGTCTCATTCAAATCTTCCCAATTCTCTGCTATGCCATCTCCCTGTTCAGCCCACCATAATGCTGGAATTACCACTAGAGATTTGTCTTAGTCAACTTGAGCTGGCATAACAAAATACTATAGGCTGGGTAGCTTAAACGATGGACATTTATGTCTCAGTTCTGGAGGCTGGGAAGTCCAAAGTCAAGGTGCTAGCAGATTTTCTTCTTGGTGAGGGCCCTATTCGTAACTTACAAAGTCGTTTTTTCCTCATATGGGTGGAAGAGGACTAGTCTGTTGTTCTAAGGATAATAATCTCATCACGGGTTCCACCGTCATGACCTCATCTAAATCCAGTTACCTCCAAATACCATCACATTGGGGATTAGGGCTTCAACATAAATTGGGGAGTGGAGGATGCAAGCATGCAGTCCATAATAAATCTCCTGTGCACGTTTTCTCCTCTACATCCTTCTATGTCCAGGAGGCTGACCTTCACAGATTGCATCATCTGGGCTACTGTGCCATCAGTCTCCTGGTTGGGTTAGGCCAGTGGGAGGTAAGGGCAGGAAATCAGAGGTTAGAAGGATGTGGCAGTTGGGGTATCCCTCCCTCCCTCTTCCGTGAATGGTTTTGGCAGTGTCATTCCTCAAGAGCCACAGCTTGTTCGGCGGCCACATTCCTGGCTCCAGGTCCCACCAAGCCCTGGTACACAGCTGTGCTACCTTGACCCTCTGGTCTTGGTGTGGTAAAGGCTCTGTTCTTGCCACTTCCTGGGTGCTACTGTCCCCTTTGTGGTTGGCTTGATCTGCCTACACTTAGAGAAGTAGCTGTTCCCTAAATTTCTTCAATCGAACCCCATAAGTATGCTGTTTCCTGTGGGAACCCTCATCCACCCTCTAAGTATCTCCTTCACACAGCAGCCCAGAGTCACTTTTCTGAAATGCAAATCTGATGTCACACCTCTGATCCACACACACCAGTGTGACTAACTGCCCTCAGGTTAAAATCTAACTCATGCCAGGCCCTGCATAATCTGTTTATTCTCAGATTTCCTCTGGTCATTCTCCCTTTTGTTCTTTTCTGTCTAGCCAGACTAAACTTTAGAGTTGACAAAAACCTCCTCGAGGTTGTTGCTGCAACCTCAAGCTGCATACTGCTTTCTGCCTGAGATACCCCTCTTTTTGTCTTCCACCCTTAATCCCCCCATCATGCCAAACTTTTACCTGGATAGATCTTATTTGTACCTTAGGCCTCAGCTGTGGTGGTGGTGGGGTCACCTCTCCTCACATTAGCAGTCTGGATTAGGGACCTTCCTTTACTTCCCATAGCACCCATTTTGTTTGCCTGCACATCCCAACAAACAGATTTCCCGGCCTTGAGAATACTCGTATACCATTCCCATCCCCAGTCTTTGGAGCAATGCCTGGCAGAATAGGAACAAAGGAGTAAGATGGTCATCAAGTAATTACTACATCATTAATTTTCCTGTTTCATGCAGAAATTACCTCCTGCTCAGCCTTTAACTAAGAATTTATATCACTAAGAACCTTATAGAAGAAATATGATACATGAATGTTCAGGCAGATTTGGATCCTATCAAAAAGAGATCCTTGCGGTCACAAGTCACCCTTCTCTCAAAACTTAATGCTGGTAAAGGGTGCACATTTGTATTCTAACTGAACCTTGGGTGACTGAGAACCCATCCACATATACGCTCCTCTTTCTGCAAAGATAGAGACAATAGGACCAGTTCTGTCATTATGTGTAACAATCTCAGGTACATAGATTTAGAATATGAATTAGCTATGATTCTAGTTCATGAAGCATTCAATCATGAATAAACTGCCATTTAGCTATTTTTAATTATATCATACTTATAAAATACTTCTGCTACTCCTCAAAAATCGAGGTCTTGATAACAGCTTACATATAACAATGCAGTTTTCATCCTATGCCCTTGACTCTTCCTACCTCAGGTAACTACCATTCTGAAACTTGTGGTTATCATTTTTCTGCTTTTTTATGTAATTTTATGATGCCTATATGTATGCTTAGAAAGTATTTGAATTTTAGTTTTCTAAAAAGTGCATCTTGTTATATATATGAAAATATATATTATATTTATAAATTAACTTTTGGATTTACTTTCACTTTATTTATATTGCTAACGCTCATATGTATTGTTACATGTCACTGTAGTTACTTTACTCTGATGACTGAATAACCTGAGTAAATATACTGCAGTTTAGTCATCCTCCTTCAGGGGACAGGTATTTGGGTTGTTTCCAAAGCCATTGTGAACACTGGTGCTATAAAACAGCCTTGTCCGTGTCTTCTATTTGTATGTATCAGTCAGAATAGGTCATGGTATTCTGTAGTAAGAAGCAACCCTCAAAATCTCAGCAGCTTAAATCTACAAAGACTTATTTCTCACTTTTGCTCTATGTCCTTTGTATTCAACAGGAAAGAATGTATTATACGGAATCAAGGACCTAGGCTGACAGAACAGTCACTGTCTGAAAGGTTGACAGTAGCTGCCAGAGGGAAAAAGTTCTGAAGAATCTGGAATCAACATTTCAGTGCCCTGGCATGGAAGAAACGTGTCACTTCTACTCCCAACTCATGGGTCACAACTAGACCTATGGCTCCACGTAAGCAAAAGGGGCTAGGTTGTACATTTGACAAGAAGAGAGGAGATCAGATATATTTGGAAAAGAATTTGGTGGCATGTCCTCAAACTGAATATTAAAACACTTTATAATCTAACAGTTCTCCTGTATGTGTGTGTGTGTATATATATATACACACACATATATATATATATATATATGAAGTATTTCATCAGTTATGGCATTAATGTTGTCTTCTCAAGTTATTGTTCGTAAGATGTAAGAAATCTTACAGAATCACAGCTTTCCCAACTCTTGGCATTGTCAGACTTAAGTTCTTGGCAGTTGAATGGATACCAAAATGCAAGTCAAGATCATAATGAGATGGCATTTTATCACCAATAAAAATCTCATTTTATTGGTTTTGTTTTACCTTCAGTAAAATGCCCATTTATGTCTTTTGTCCATTTGCTACTTATTTGTAGGACTTCTTTGCATATTCTGAAAACTATTTGAGTATATATTACAAAAATATCAATTCATAATTTCTCTTAGCTTTTGATAGTTTATAAGTGAATTTTAATGAAGTTTATTAATTTTCCTTCATAGTCAATATTTATGTGTCTTAGGTTTTTCTTAACTCCCAGGCTCAAAAAATAAAGCTTCTTAAACCCTCAGTAGAAAACAGGTGAATTATTCATTCACACATATGTTTATTGCAGCACTATTCACAATAGCAAAGACTTGGAATCAACCCAAATGTCCATCAGTGACAGACTGGATGAAGAAAATGTGGCATATATACACCATGGAATACTATGCAGCCATAAAAACGGATGAATTCGTGTCCTTTGTAGGGACATGGACGCAGCTGGAAACCATCATTCTCAGCAAACTATCGCAAGAACAGAACACCAAACACCACATGTTCTCACTCATAGCTGGGAATTGAGCAATGAGATCACTTGGACACAGAAGGGGAACATCACACACCAGGGCCTATGGTGGGGAGGGGGGAGCGGGGAGGGATAGCATTCGGATATACCTATTGTAAATGACGAGTTAATGGGTGTAGCACACCAACTTGGCACATGTATACATATAACAAACCTGCACATTGTGCACACGTACCCTAGAACTTAAAGTATAATAACAATAATAAAAAACAAAAAACTACCTAAAAAAAGCAAAAGAAAGAAAACAGGTCAATTATTAATTCATATGACATTATTGGGTGTGGTGTGAAGTAGGCATTAAATTATTTCTCATAAGGTTAAAATAATCCAGCTATATGAAAAATTCCCTCACCCACGACATCTCACTTTCAGGGTCTGTTTCTGGGACTCCCTATTCTATTGCATTGGTCAATTTGTCTACCCCTGTCAATATCAACCAGTGTAATAGAACATGATGGTTATTTTTTTGATACAGAAATGTACCCTTCCTATTCTTTTATTGGACGATATACTTGGAATATTTACTATTCTATATGAAGTTTGTGACAGTTCTATAAAATTTAAACATTAAACCTTTAATAAACATGCTGTAATTCTCCATTTTTGATATTTCAGATTTAGGGCTTTTTTTCCCTAGAGGCCTTACATTTTTTGTTGGATTTATTCTTACATCCCTGATATTCTGTACTTGTGTTCTAAACAGAATCTTGATTACGTTTTTAAATTATTTGCTACTAGCATATGGATATACAACCAAATGTGAATATACTATTTGAATGCCATTCTTACAGCCATCTTAATGTGCATATTTTCTTATAACTTGTCTGTAGATTGAGTTTCTTGAGTTAATTTCTCCTTTCCAATCCTTATGCCTATATATTTGTTTTATTATACTGACTAGGATCTTCAATATAACATTGAATTACAGTAAAAATTCTTCTCTTGATTTGAAAAAGAATGTTTTTAATGTTGTCTTATATAAGAATTTTTATCACAAATAGTTGTAGAGTATTATTACATTCTTTGTCTTATACATTTTGAGATGATAGTTGTCAAGAAACGAAAAGTTTGGGATTTTACTCGGTAAGTTAGCCTGCTATAGTTTTATAGATGTTGGCAGAAGACATGAGACTCACGGGTACGAGATAAAAGGACTATTGTGGCACAGCAGGCAACATCATGTTCATGTTCACACCGCTTCCCTTTGCCCCTCATGCCCCATGAGAGCAATAAAGGGAAGGCTAGGTGGCTGCTGCACATGTAGTGGATTGTATCACTGCGAGGAATCCTGCATCTTTTAAAATGGGCTAAGAAATAGACCTGTCTAACATTTGCCCTGAAGTGAGACGTATTTATTATATTGAACTGTAAAAAATCTGCCATCTGCTTCAGAAGGAGACACTATCTTTGAAGGCTATTTTCTATACAGTGATCCTTGAAAAGTTAGTTTGGAATAAATGCCATGGGAGCTTCTGCTCACAAGATGTGCAGAAACAAGAGATCTCTGGAGAATTCTCTCAATATTTGGTTTTTTCTATTAATCTGTGGATGTGGCAAATTATGTTTACGAGCTTTCTGATAGTAAAAGATCTTTGTATATCCCCAACAAGCACTTTTATATAAGTTTTAAGATAGCATTTTATATTTCTGTGAAGAACATTATTGATATTTTGACAGGAATTACATTGTATCTGTAGATCGATTTGTGTATTATGAACATTTTAACAATATTAATTCTTCTAATCTATGAACATGAAATATCTTTGTGTCCTCTTAAGTTTCTTGCATCAATGTTTTGTAGTTATAGATGTCTTTCATTCCCTTGGTTAAATTAATTCCTGGCATTTGATTTTATTTGTAGCTATTTTAGCTAATGTAAATGGGATTACTTTTTTTTCAGATTACTTGCCACTATCGTAGAAATGGTACTAATTTTTGATTTTGTATCTTGCAACTTTACTGAATTTATCTATCAATGTTAATATTTTGATGGAGTCTAGGTTTTTCCAAATGTATCTTCAAACAAGAATAATTTGACTTCTTCCCTTTCAATTTGCATGCCCTTCATTTCATTCTCTTGTCCAATTGTTCCAGCTAGGACTTCTAGTAGTATGTTGAACAACTGTGATGAAAATGAGCGTCTTCGTCATGTTCCAGATCTTAGAAGAAACACTTAAGTTTTTCCCCATTCAGTATGATACTAGCTGTGTGGGTCTCACATATATAGGGGTTTTATTATGTTGATGTATATTCCTTTTATACCCAGTTTCAAGAACTTATTAGGAAGACATGTTGAATTTTAATCAAATTCTCTTCCAGCATTAATTGAAATGATTATGATTTTTGTCCTCCATTCTGTTGACATGATGTATCACATTTATTGGTATTTGTTGAGCCATCCTTGCAACTCTGGAATAAATCCCACTTGGTCATGAGGAATGATCCTTTTGATGAGTTGAATTTGGTTTGGTAGTATTTTAAGGATTTTTGCATCAGTGTTTATCAGGGATATTGACCTTTTTTTTTTTGGATGCATCTTTGGTTTTGGTGTCAGGGTAATTCTGGCCTCACAGAATGAGTTTGAAGATACTCTCTCATTTTTGGGATAGTTTGAATAGGATTGATTAGTTCTTTTAAATGTTTGGTAAAATTCAGCAGTGAAGCCATCAGGTTTCAAGCTTTCCTTTCTTGGAAGACTTTATGACAGCTTTACTCTCATTTGTTATTGGTCTGTTCAGGTTTTGGATTTCTGGATGATTCAATCTTTGTAGGTTATATGTTTAGAAATTTATCCATTTCTTCTAAGTTTACTATAGATGCTTCTAGTAGCCTCTAATGATCCTTTGAATTTCTGCATTCTCAGTTGTGATGTCTATTTTCATCTGATTTTATTTGGGTCGTCTTTTTAACTTAGTCTGACTAAAGGTTTGTCAATTTTGCTTCTTTCCACAGCACCAACTTTGTTTCATTGTTTTTTTATATTGTTTTGTTTCAATTTCATTTATTTCAGCTCTCATCCCTATTTCTTCTAATTTGGGGTTTGGTTTACTCTTGCTTCTCATTAAGATGCAGCTTTATGTTTATTTGAAGTTTTTTTTTTGATGTATGCATTTAATGCTATAAACTTTCTTAGTGTTGCTTTCACTGTCTCATAGGTTTTGATATGTCATTTCATTATTTGTTTCGAGAAACTGGTTTTCTTCTTAATCTCTATCCACTCACTGGTCATCCAGAAGTATATTTAATTTCTATGTGTTTGTGTACTTTCTAAAATTTCTTTGTTTCTACTTTTATTCCATTGTGGTTAGAGAAATGTTTCAATCTCACCCAAGGCCCATAGCATGTACTACTTGGTTATGGCTGATTATTCAGGGTCCATGGGCTCTTTACTCAGCACATAATTAACCCTGCCAGGATTGGGCCCTTCTCTTTAAGGCAGTGGGTTGTTTTCTGGCCCAGGGTATGTCTAGTAATGTCATCTGGGAGCTAGGGCCTAGAACGGTGGGGGTCTCATGACTCTACCTTGTGCCCTATCCTACTGTGGCTGAGCTGTATTCAGGTTGCAAGATGAAATACGCTTTACTCTTCCATCTCCTCTCAAGCGAAAGAAGTCTCTTTTGGAGCTGTGAGCTGTGCTGTCTGGGGTTGGGAGACAGGGTGACAGAAACACTTTCTTAGCTGCCTGGACTGGTATCTCACTACGTCACATGCTCCCGAAGTCCACTGGTTCTGAGCCCAACACAGCACTAGGAATTGCTTAGGGGTTGCAGTCCTTGTGACCTAGGCTGCCTTTCAAGTTTCTTTAGAACTCTGGAAGACTGTAGCCCTCCACAGCTAGACTTGCTGTAGCCTTCCATGTGGAAGACTGTAGCCCTCCACATGCTGAAACTCAAGTTGCAACCATGCAATGAGTAATTCCCCTCTGGCTAAGGTTGGTAAATGCTCCCTCTGTGGGCACCAGCTGAGTTCTGCCTGGTGTCAGCAGTACTGAGTTCCAATGCAAAGTCCCACAATCCTGCATTCTCCCTCTCCCAAGTGCACAGATTCTCCATGCCATGTGGCTGCTGCCAGGGTATAGGGGTAGGGTGCTATGTGCTCTTCCCCACTGTGGCTGAGCTGGTATCTATGTTGCAAGACAAAGTCCCTTTTACTCTTGGAAACTCAAGGCTGTCTTTTCTACTCCCTCCAGTGCCTCTTTTCAGTGATAGGAAGTTAAAACCAGGTACTGTGATACCCCACCTGATTTTTGGTTCTTATGAAGGTACGTTTGTGTAGATGTTAAATTTGGTGTTCCTGCAGGGAGGATGATTAGTGGAGGCTTCTATTTGGCCATCTTGCCTTGCCACTTCTTTTGATCAGTCATGTCGGAGGTGTCTATTGTATTATTCATTTCAACAATCTCACTTTGGCTTATCTTATTGAAGATTTGTTTTTAATTCATGTTTGAGTTTACTCTCTAGTTTTGTGAGTTCTTGACCTTTTGAACATTCCTGTTTTTAAAAGGTATCTAATGTTATTACCTTTACACAGAGGCTGTCATATCACCATTCAGTTATGGATTTTGTTTATGAACAAATAGATGTACATATTTGGGGAGTACACGTGATATTTTATGTATTCATATGATGTCAAAAGATCAAATCAGCGTAATTGGGATAGCTATCACTTATTCATCTTTTCTTTATGTTAGGAGCATCTGAATTATTTTGTATTTTGAAATATATAATAGATTGACAGTCACCCTCTGATCAAACAGTGGATCTTATTTCTTCTAGTTGAATGTTTATTTTTACCCATGAATCAATCTCACTTTCCCCCTTCCTGGCCTCTTTTTAACTACCTATCTTCATGAGATTCCTTTTTAGCTCCATATATGAGAACACTGTTTTTGTGTGTGTGCGCACACGCACTTGGCTTATTTCACTAAACGTAATTGTTCCCAGTTCTAAGTTGCTAAAAATGACAGAATTTCATTCTTTATGACTTAACAGATTCCATTGTGTATGTATACAACACTTTATCCATTCATCCATTTATGGGCACTTCAATAGATTCCATATTTTGGCTGTTGTGAGTAGTACTGCAACAAACATGGGAGTGCAGACATTGCTCTATACTTATCTCCTTTTTGGATATACTCAGTGGAATTGCTGGATTATACAGTAGTTCTACTTGCAGTTTTGAGGAACCTCCAAACAGTTGTGTAGTCGCTGTCTCAATTTATATTCCCACCAACAGCCCATGAGTGTTCCACTTTCTCTACCTCTTCACCAGTATCCATTGTTCCCATGTTTTTCATAAAAGCCATCTTAAAGGGGATGAGATGGTATCACATTGTGGTTTTGGTCTGCATCTATGATTAGTGATGAACATTTTTTCATATGTGATGCCCTTTTGTGTCTTGAGAATGATCTATTCTGATGCCTATTTTGAAATCAAATAGAATAGTTTTTCCTACTGAGTTGTCTGAGCTCTTCATATATTCTGGTTACCAATCCCTTATCTATGGGTGGTTTGTGAGTACTTTTTCCCCATTCTGTAGTTTGTCTTTTCACTTTGTTGATTGATTGGCATGCAGAAGCTTTTTAGTTTGATGTAATTTCACTTGTCTTTTTGCCTTGGCTGCCTGTGTTTTTGAGGTCTTACGCAGCTTTTGCCAAGACTGATTTTAGAGTATTTCCCCAGTGTTTTATTTTAGTAGTTTCATAGCTTCAGATCTTAAAGTCTTAGTTTTTTTCAAATGTTCAGAATTCAGCAGGGAAGCCAGCAGGTCCTGGGTTTTTCTTTGATGGGGGACTTTATGGCTTCAGTGTCATTATTTGTTATTGGTCTGGTTAGGTTTTCCATTTCTACATGCTTCAATCTTGGCAGGTTGTGTATGTTCAGGAAATTGTCCATTTCTTCTAGGCTTTCCAATTTGTTGGTATACAGTTGTTTGTAATAGTCTAATGATTCTTCGTATTTTGGTAGTCTTATGTCTCCTTTTTTCTGATTTCACTTATTTGGATTTTCTAAGGAAAAGTTTCAATTCTGTCTTTTCAAAAAGTCAATTGTTTCATAGATCTGTGATTTTTAGCTTCACTTTAATTTATTGCTATTTATCTGGGGTAAGATGATCTCATTGTAGTGTTTTATTTCCCTTTAGTGATGTTGAACATTTCTTTTATATTCTTATTGGACATTTGCATATCTTTTGAGATGTTCATGTCCTTTGCCCAGTTTTTAATGGATTGTTTTTCCTGTTTTGAATTTCTTATGTCTTCTGGGTATTAGTCCCCTGTTGGATGCATAGTTTGCAAATATTTTCTCTCACTCAACATCTCTTCACTGTTATCCTTTGCTGTATAGAAGTTATTGTTTATGTCCCATCTATTTTGTGTTGCCTGTGCTTTTGAGGCCTTAGTCAAATTCTTTGCCTAGACTGATGTCCAGGAGGGTTTACTCTAGGTTTTATTCTAGCGTTTTCACAGTTTGGGTGTTACATTTAAGACTTCAGTCTGTTTTGAGTTGGATTTTGTATATAGTGAGAGATGGTGGTTGTTTCATTCCTCTGCATGTGGCTATCCCAATTTTCCCAGCACAATTTATTGAAGAGGGTGTCCTTTCCCCACTGTAAAGTTATTGTCAGCTTTGTCAAAGATCAGATGGCTATAAATATGTAGCTTTATGTCAGGGTTCTGTCTTCTGTTCCAGTCTATTTTTGTACTAGAAGCATGCTATTTTGCTTACTATAGCCACGTAATACATTTTTGAAGTTAAGTAATGTGATGCCTCCCACTTTGTTCATTTTGCTTAAGATTGCATTGGGTATTCAGGCCCTTTTTTTGGTTCCATATGAAACAGGATCTTTTTTTCTAATTCTGTGAAGAATATTTTGAAATATATTCTTCACAGAATATATTCTGTGAGGTCTGCAGATTGCTGTGGGCAATATGGTTGGTTTTAACAATATTAATCCTTCCAATCCATGAGCATGTTTTCCATTTGTTTATGTCACCTTCAATTTCTTGAGTCTTTTGTAGTTTTCTTCATTTTAGGGATCTTTTACTTTCTTTGTTAAGTTTCTAGTTTTTTTTTTTCTCTTTGAGATAGAGTCTCACTCTGTCACACAGGCCAGAGTGCAGTGGCACGATCTTGGCTCACTGCAACCCGTCTCCTGGGTTCAAATGATTCTCAGGCCTTAGCCTCCTGAGTAGCTAGGATTACAGAGATACAGTCACCATGCCGGGCTAAGTTTTGCCATTTTTTTAAATGGCAAAATCCACAATTACTTTTGCACCAAATGTTTCTAGTAGAGGTGGGGTTTCACCATGTTGGCCAGGCTGCTCTCGAACTCCTGACAGTCACCCACTTGCCTTGGTCTTCCAAAGTTCTGAGATTACAGGAGTGAACCACCATCCCTGGCCACCTTTTTTTTTTTTTTTTTTTAAGTGTTGTAAATGGGATTGCCTTCTTTATTTCTCAGCTAGATTGGTGTATAGAAAGGCTACACATTTTTATATGTTGATTTTGTTTTTGTCCTGCAAAATTACTGAATTTATCACATCTAAGTTTAGTGATGTCATTAGAATATTCTAGATATAAGAGCATATAAGCAAAGAGGGACAATTTGAATTCCTCTTTTCCAATTTGGATGCCTTTTATCTTTCCTTACTGCCCTGGTTAGGACTTTCAGTACTATTGAATTGGAGTGGTAAGAATGCACATCCCTTGTCTCATTCTAATTTTTAGAGGAAAGACTCAACTTTTCTCTATTATGTTAGCAGTAGGTTTGTTATATATAGCTTTTATTATTTATTCTATGCCTAGTTTGAGGTTTTTTATGAAGGGATGTTGAATTTTATCAAGTTCTTTTTCTGTGTTTCTTGAGATGATCATATGGTTTCTGTCATTCTGTTGATGTGACATTTATTTGCATATGTTGAACCATCCTTGCATCCCTGGTATAAAAAAATCCCACTTGATTATATCTTTTTGATGTGCTATTGGATTCAGTTTGCTAGTATTTTTGTTATAGGTTTTGGCATGGATGTTTGATATGGTTTGGCTGTATCCCCACCCAAATCTCATCTTGAATTCCCACATGTTATGGTAGGGAGGACTTGTGGGAGGTAACTGAATCATGGGGGCAAGTCTTTCGCCTGCTCTTCTTGTGATAGTGAATAAGTCTCATGAGAGCTGATGGTTTTAAAAAGAAGTCCCCCCCTGCACAAGCTCTCTCTTTGCCTGCTGCAAACTTAAGACATGACTTGCTCTTCCTTGCCTTCTGCCATGATTGTGAAGCCTCTCCAGCCATGTGGAACTGTAAGTCCGTTAAACTTCCTTATTTTGTAAGTTGCCCAGTCTCAGGTATGTCTTTATCAGCAGTGTGAAAACAGACTAATACAATGCTCATCAAGGATACTGGACTGTAGTTTTGTGTCCTTGTTTGGTATCAAGGTGAAGTTGCCCTCATAGAACGAGTTAGAAAGAATTTCCTCCTCTTTGGTTTTTTGAATAGTTTCAGAAGCACCAATACTAATTCTTTGTACATTTGGTAGAATTCAGCTGTGAATTCAGGTATGAATTCAGCCAATACTTGGCATTTCTTTGTTGGAAGACTTATTACTGATTCAATCTCATTACTCATTATTGGTCTGTTCAGGTTTTCTACTTCCTGATTCAGTCATGGTAGGCTGTGTTCTCCAGGTCTCTGATGTTGTGTTTTATATCAGTTGCAATGTTCTTTTCACTTCTGATTTGGGTCTTCTCTCCTTGATTAGTCTAGTTAGTTTAGCAATTTTACCTTTTTAATAGACTGACTTGTTAATAATTTTATGTTTTATAGTCTTCATTTAATTGTTTTCTTCTGTTAGTTTTAGTCTTCATTTGATTCAGCTTTTTGTCTTCTGCTATGGGGGTGACAGGGTTGGCTTATTCTTGCTTTTCTACTCCAGGCTGCATTGTTACACTTAGGATCTCCAGCTGAAGCAGGAGAATCACTTGCACTTGGGAGGCAGAGGCCGCAGTGAGTCCAGATCGTGCCACTACACTCCAGCCTGGGCAACAAAGTGAGACTACATCTCCCCCTCCAGCTCCATCCATGTTTGTGCAAGGGACACAATCTTTCTTTTATGGCTACATAATATTCTATGGTATAAATGTACCACGTTTTATTTAGCCTATGACTGATGGGCATTTAGGTTGATTGAATGTCTTTGCTATAGTGAATTTTACTGCAATGAACATATATGTGCATGTGTCGTTATGGTAGAACAATTTATATTCCTTTGGGTACACACCCAGTAATGGGATTTCGGGATCGAGTGGTAGTTCTGTCTTTAGTTCTTTGAGGAACCACCACACCACTTTCCACAATGGTTGAACGAATTGACACTCCCACCAGCAGTGTATAAAGCAGTCCCAAAAAATAAAAATAAAAAAAAATTTTTAAAAAGCCATTTTGATGGTGTGAGATGGTAAGATGGTATCTCATTGTAGTTTTGATTTGCATTTCTCTAATGATCAGTGATATGGAGTTTTTCATATGCTTGTTGGCTTCTGTATGTCTTTTGAGAAGTGTTCTTTCCTTTGCCCACTTATTAATGGGATTGTTTGCTTTTTGCTTGTATGTTTCAGTTCCTTGTAGTTTCTGGATATTAGGTCTTTGTCAGATGCATACTTTGCAAATATTTTCTCGCATTCTGTACGTGGCCTGTTTACTCTGTTGATAGTTTCTTTTGCCATGCAGAGGCTCTTTAGATTAATTAGGACCCACTTGTCAACTTTTGCTTTTGTTGCAATTGCTTTTGGCATTTTTGTCATGAAATCTTTGCCCATTCTTATGTCCAAAGTGGTATTTCCTAGGTTCTCAGAGTTTATAGTTTTATGTTTCACATTTAGGTCTGTAATCCATCTTGAGTTGATTTTTATATATGGTATAAGGAAGGAGGTTCAGTTTCAATTTTCTGCATGTGGCCAGCCAGTTATTCCAGCACCATTTATTGAATAGGGAGTCCTTTCACCATTGCTTATTTTTGTCAGTTTTGTCAAAGATCTGATGGTTGTAGGTGTGTGGCCATATATCTGGGCTCTATATTCCATTCCATTGATCTACATGTCCATTTTTATATCAATATCATGCTGTTTTGGTTACTGTAGCCCTTTGGCATAGTTTGAAGTCAGATAGCATGATGCTTTGAGCCTTGTCCTTTTTGCTTAGGACTGCCTTGACTATTCAGGCTCCTTTTGGTTCCATATGAATTTTAGAATAGTTTTTTCTAGTTCTGTCAAGAATGTCATTGGTAATGGTATCAAATCACCAATTTGATTGATAATAGTATCAAATCTTTAAATTGCTTTGGGCAGTATGGCCATTTCAACAATATGGATTCTTACTGTCCCTGAGAATGAAATGTTCTTCCATTTGTGTCTTCTGATTTCTGTGAACAGTGTTTCGTGGTTCTCATTGTAGAGATCTTTCACTTCCCTGGCTAGCTATATTCCTAGGTATTTCATTCTAGCTGTTTAGATATGTATGCCACAGGTCGATGCCACGACCCCATAATTTGAGTTAGGAGCCCTATAGCCATTCCTTTCCATTCATGGACATACACAAAGAAGCCCTTGGTTTGATCTGGCAGTCCTAACCCTGGGGACTGAAAGCAGGCCTTTTTGATTTTCTTAAAGGGTTTTTTGGTCAGCCGCCCAAAGGAGGGGCTCCCTTTTTCCCGTCTCTGTGGCTTCATATAGGGGTTTTGCCATAAGTGAGAAGTTTGGAATCCAAATGCGGCAAAAACCTGCTGCTCTTAAAAACTTATTTGACGCCGGGTGATTGGGGTGAGAAGTGCCCACACAGCCCCGCTTTCGTTCACTGTCATGTTTCCCATGACTTATTTCAAAATCTAGATATTTAACTCCTTCTGAACAGATCTGTGCCTTTTATTCTGCTTTCTACAAAAGGTGGAGGAGCTTAGTGCCCTGTAGGCAGTCCACTCAAGTAGGGGCTGCAGCAAATAGATTGTTTATGCACTGTAGCAGGATGCATTTGTCATTAGTTGGGACAAAAGTTCTGAGATGTGATGCCAGCACTTCTTCTAAGATTGGAGGGGAATTCTTGAACCCCTGTTGGAACCTTGACCGACTGTGCTGTGTTTCATCCCAATGAAATGCAAAGATTAGCTGGCACCAATAAGCCAGCCTGAGACAAAAAAAAAATGTATTTTTTAGGTTTAAGCAAATAAGCCAGGTTACACTAGCTGGTGTTTGTCCCATTAAGGTGTATGGGTTGGACACCACTGGGTAGATTGTCTCCATAACCCAGTTTATAGCACACAAATTCTGCACTGGCTGGTATTTACCAGACGGCTTCTGTACTGGCAATAAAGGAATGTTCCAAGGTGACCTGCATTTAACTATGATTCCATGCTTGAAAAGCTGGTCTATATGCTTTTGAACACCTCAGATGGCTTCTATGAAAATTGGGTATTGGTGAACTCGTACTGGGGAGACTTCCAGTTTTAGCTCTACTAGGACTAGTGCCTGATGTACAGCCAGCCCTGGTGGGTTGTCCCTTGCCCACACTCCAGGTATTTTAGTAATTCGCCCATATATTTCAAGAGGTTCTGGCAGGCTTGGCTTAAGTGGTACTTCTGCATAGAGTCTCCACTCCTTGGCCTTTGGGAGTGTGAGGGTTAACACCATAGCCTTTGGCTGACTGAAGTTTAAGGATATGATTCCTTGTGGCCCGAAGGAAATTTGTGCCTGTAGTTTTTGGAGTAAGTCTGTTTCTAGCAAGGGGACTGAGCAGTGTGGGAGGTACAGAAAACTTACGCTGACTTCCCATCCTCCAATAACGCACCTCCTGGACAGACAAGAAGGCCTCTTTTTCAAAGATTCCGGTTGCCCCAATAATAGTTGTATAATTCTTGGATAGTGGCCCTACAGGTTGGGTCACTACCGAGTATTCAACTCCTGTATCTACCATAAAGTCCATCCATTGGTCCCTGCCTCTATACTGAGACCATAGGCTCCTGGGGCCTGAAGAGATGGAGCCTGGTCTGCCTCAGTCCTCATAGCCTGCAGCCTTTGCTAGGCTTATCAGGTGAGCGTCTGGTTTTAGAACACAATGGCTGGCAGCTGGTGGCTCTAGCCATATTCCCTGGTCACAGCTATTTCCTCTATCTTTCTGTGGACATTCATCCTTCCAGTGTCCGTTTTGCATAGTGCACATTGATCCCTCTCCAGCCTAATCTGGCCTTCAAATCTTGGTCTAGCCTGACCTCTTTCACGACCACGACTGCGTCCCCTCATTATGCCAGTTTCTCAACCAGGGCTGCCACCAATAGCTTGACCTTTTTCTTAATCCTCTGCTCAGATTCCTTCTTTTCTTGTTGCTCACAGTTGACATATGCCTTGGTAGCCATCTCTATAAAAGCTCAGTAGCATTTATGCCTGTGAAACCTTCCCATTTTTGAAACTTTTGCTTAATGTCACCTTGTGCCTGGCCAACAAATGAGGTATTCACTATGTGCTGATTTTTAACAGCCTCCAGATCAAATAGAGTATAGAGCCAGTATGCCTCACAGAGCCTCTTGTAGAACTGACTTTGGCTTTCATTAGCCTTTTGTAGGGCCTCTGAAATCTTTCCTATTGTCATGGCCTTCTTCCCACCTGCTTTTATTCCATTTAACAGTGCTTCTCGGTACCCTTGCAGGTGTTGGAGCTCCCCTGCCTCATTTGGGTCCCAGTTAGGATCTGTCTCTGGGAACAGCTCCTGGGCATAATGCAGGACATCATTTGTGCCACCTGGCACATTGTTCTCTAACCACCAGAGAGCTGCTTGTGTCACTCTCCAGTGCTCTTCTGTATTAAGCAGTGTCAGAAGGAGCTGCTGGCAGTCTGGCCAGGTGGGGTAATGAGTCAGCAAAATGGACCTCATCAAGTCTATGAGAGCCTGGGGCATCTCCATATGGGAGGAAGTATGTTGTTTCCAATTTAGGTGGTCTGTCAGAGAAGGGCTAGATGATGAAAATCCACTGCCCTCCCTCAACCTGGACTTGCTCATTATAAGTTCGTGCTCACGTCTCACAGAGGCGCATTTGTAAGACTCGGGTGCTGCCAGACTGGAGGTGGCTTGCTACATCACCTTATTTTCCCTCTTTAGCTTTCACGGGCAGGGATTCAGGCTCTCCCCTGTGGGGTGATGCTGGAGACTTGCTTTCCTCTGAGGCTGATTCCTCAAGGGCCATTTGCTCTGTACCCTGTCCTAGCACTGACAAGAGCAGGTGTATTGGAACATAACGGGAGGAACCTCTTTCCTCTGGAGGTGCTTGTAGGACTGGCTTTTCCTGGCTCCCCTGTTACTTTTTCTTTTCTTCTGAGGTCCCTGGCATAATTGGCTTTTCTATCACCTTAAGCTCATCCTGGGCCACTAAGGCTTTACAATAGTTTGCCAAACAAGGCTATAGCCATTCGGGGTGAATCTGGACCACATTTAATCAGGAGTCAATGTATGTAAATTGATCTGGATGCCAAGGCTATCCTCGACTCCACTTACCACCCAAAATACATGGCCAACTGGTTCCCTATCTATTGTTCCTTCAGCTGGCCACCTGCATTAAAAGGCCTTTCTAATTCACAGAGAGTTCTCAACCACTGGGGGGTCACTTTAACTCCATAATCTCCTCCAAAACCTTTCTTAAAATTCTTTAACATGCACTCCAATGGAGTAGGTTGACAATTTCCTCCCATTCCTACCTTTATGATGCGTAGTCACTCAGCCTTTTGTGTCAGACTGACCAGACCTGTTCCTATTATGGGAGTTTCAGGCACCACTTAGCTAGGACAGTACATTATTCCTGTTACGACTGCTGCAGTCATAAGGCAGCTCCTATCAGCCATATGCAGATCCGCCTAGGCCTGCTCAGTCACATACTTGCTTCAGAGCACACAGTCAACACTAAGATCTGTGCCTCCCCACATCACGCCCCGCAATGGTCCCTCCTGGAACTGTCTCTTTCACACACTTTCACACACCTCCTCACTCCCAGTACCTGTTCCTTAATTGGGGTGGCAAGCCACTCTCACCACCTTCAGTTTTTGTTTCCTTTCCTAAGCCAACTTAGCAAGCCTCTCTCATGTCGTGTGTCAGTGGGGGTGTAAGCTTCATCCGAATCGGTGAGCCATCTTCTCCACTCTCAGCCCCTCTGTGTCAAACTGGTAGTTAAACCCTGGGAGGCAATTAGTCTCCCCTTCTGTGTTTATGCGAGGGGTCTCGTCTTGGGGCCCCAAACCTTACTGTGGTTCTGAAGAATGCACACTGCTCCTGGAATCATCCTGCAGCCCCTTTTTTGGTTCTTTTGCACTATCAGGGAAGGGCACTGGGACATGGGAGAGCTGATCTCTCTGGGCTGAAGTTTTCCCGTTGGTGCCTAGGGTCTTGGGTCTGCCCCAGCCTGGGCTCCAATCCCACAGGCAAAGGAGACAAAATTTGCCATCTCCAATCCCGGATGAGCCCCCAGAAAATGTACTGGGAAATCAGAACTAGAGAGACCAATAGGGTTTCAGGAGGATTAAGGTGTACACTGGCTCCGTGGACTTGCATCCAGGAAGTCTGAGCCCTGAACAGAGAGGGACAGGCCCTTTTAAGCATCTTGAGGCAGGAAAAAGGTGAAACAGGAAGTGGGCTTACAGAAGCCCAAACAAAAGCAGTTAATCATGTGACAGGTCTTACATCTTAGAAAACATGTTTGTAGCCTGCGCTTATCTGTCTTGTTACCTTGTGCTACGCGGCAAGAAAAACAGGAACTTACAGAACTTACAAAACATGTAGAGCAGAGACATGGCTAATGTTTCACAGTGAAGCAGTTAATATTCTTTCTTAGCCTCAACATTTTGGGGTTGCGGGGAGGGGCAGTGTGGTTACCAAAAGCCTATTTCAGCTTAAACAGCAATTTTAGGTAATCATAATGATTTTTTTTCTTTCTCTATTTCACTATGGAAGGAGGCAGAGAACTGTGACTGCCTGCAAATCTTCTAGGTGACCCACTTGCTGAGTGGGGGCCCAGGCTCTGGAATGGACACTCTCATCAGCAAGATCTGAGAAGAGTACCCTGATTGCATTGTGAACATCTTCAGTGTTGTGCCTTCACCCAAAACGACACCGTGTTGAACCCTACAATATCACCCTCTGTCTAGTTGAGAGAATATTCACACAGCACATTTTACATTGACAACGAAGCCTCTATAACGTCTGCTCCCGCACTCTTAAGCGGACCACACCAGCCTACAGGGATATGATCCCCCTCATCTCAGCCACCATGAACAGTGTCACTACCTGCCTTTGCTTCCCTGCACAGGTAAATGCTGACCTCTGATAGTTGGCAGACAACATGGTCCCTTTCCCACATCTCCATTTCTTTATGCCTAGCTCTTCCCCTCTCACCAGCCATGGAAGCCAGTAGTATCGAGCTCTATCAACGCCTGAGTTTACCCAGCAGATCTTCAATGGCAAGAACATGATGACTGCCTGTGAACCCCACCATGGATGATACTTTCCCATGGCTGCCATCTTCAGTGGTCAGATGTCCATGAAGGAGGTCAATGAGAAAACGCTTAATCTGCAAAAAAGAACAGCAGCTATATTGTGGAATGAATCTCCAACAACATCAAAAACAAAGTACATGGCATCCCATCTCGTGGCCTGAAAACTTCTGCTGTTTCTATTGGGAACAACATGGCCATCCAGGAGCTCTTCAAGTACATCTCAGATTAGAGAAAGGGGATCAGGTGGAGACAAGAGACCATCCTTGGTCCCTAAGCCTCCAGAAATGTCCTAATCCCCACCTTTTCTTACCCCTGAAAAGGAATTAACATCCCTGACTATGTAGTGGTATATACTGCCATATCAGCCTTTGAGTCAATCCCCAGAAGAGAGAGGAACCCTCCTCCATCTTTTCTGCAACATCTCATATCTTCTTTCTGCTGTTGCTTGTCCCACCCCTACACTTGGTTTTGTTCTATCCTACATTTGAGATTTCTACGTGTTAAACTTGCTTTTTCTCATATTGAAAAGATGACATTGCCCCAATAGCCAAAAATAAATGGGATTTCTTAAAAAGAAAATATAGGTGCAGCTATCCTGTCAGAGACTCAGATTCAGATTCAATGGGTGTGGAATGGAGTCCCCAAATCCACCTTTTAAATAAGTTCCTCCAGCTCTTGGGGCAGGGGATCTCAGAACCACAATTTGAGAAGCATTGTTTGGATGTCAATCTTTGGACATTCATTTAAGTCTTGTTTCACTTAACTTGCACCATAAGGAACAGATTCTCTAGATTAGGATCCAGCATTGGGAAACTGGGAGGGTGAAGTGCCTAAGGAGCCAAGAGGACCTTCCTTCCAAGTATTATGGATTGATATTTGCTTGAGAAATCAGGGCACTTTTAAGACAACAGGCTTAGGAGAAAGAATCCTTCCAAACACATGAAATCCCCTGTAAAAGACACACTCAGGTCTGAACTGTTTAGACATGATCACGGGAGACCAGGGTCAGACCAGAGTATTTAGGGCTCTAGCTTCCTGTTTCTTGATAACCCTGGGTTCTTACATTGGAATATAAGTAAGGTGCTCAGGAACATCTTGCTGTAAAGTCTCCAGTGCAGTGTCCTTGACTCATCTCAGGATACTCAGTGGGTTATGTCCTCCTGCTGGTCTGGTCCAATATAATCACCCAGTGCCCTTCTGTGTCATCCAGGGCACTCATTCCATCCAGGCCCTCTAAATAATGGTAGAGAGGGCCAAAGGTCTGTGGTTGCATGTAGCAGACACTGCTGGTACCCTGCCCAGGCTCTGTCAGCCCCTTCCATTTCAGGGCATGCTGGTCTGACTCCCGTTCACCAGCACCTGCTTCTAAGCCTGAGGACTTCCTCTATCCTCCAACAGTGGATTCACACATACACTAGGAGTCCTCATTTATTGACTGATGGGAGTTGGTGTTTGCTCCCTTGCCTCGTGTGTGGCATAACTCTGAGGCTTGTTTCCTACTGTGGCTCCCAGAATCCTTCAACAGGGTTAAGCTCCAGGAGCTACAGTGGTGAGTAAGGTAGCCTTTGTTGGCTGCTTCCTTTGTCTCACTCCCCAACCAGTTTCCTGGGATCACATCCAAAATAAACTACGTGCACTCAGATCTTATTCTGAGTTCCTTCACAAAGATGCGAAAACAAAAACACTGGGATTGCTAGCTTCTTGTAACTAATCCCCGGTGTTTATAAATCAGCTACTTCTGAATATTTAAATGTGATGCTCTTGGATAGAAATACACATCTTTCATTACAGAGAAGGTTCTGGTGCTGAGATACCTGAACTAAACATCTTTAAATTGTCAATAATACTCAAAGGGGTTCTTGATCTTTAGGCTTTATAAGGAAAATGGTTGTTACAAATTGCAAATGATTTATGATATGGATACTCAATCATTTCTGGGACAAGTAGGCATGGATAAATTTAAAGTGGCTGGTAGGCTATTATATTAAGCTAAGTTTACGAACATTTCAAGCTCCAGATGCATGGCATGAACTTTGTATCATCAATTGCTGCATCCCTTACTGGACTCTTTTCTCCTTTCTGGTCTACATTATTTGTTGACCTTCCTCTGGGCCCATGCTCTTCCATACCCTATAGAGGCCTGTATTAGATCCTCTCTATTTGCAGTAAAGAAAACAGGCATAAAGTAAACTTGGCATATCCAAGTGATTACACACACAAATATATATTGAACACTCAGCTGCTTTTATGATTCTAGTCATATATGATGTGGTAACCACACTCCTGATTTGGAGCACAACCATTTCCCTTTGATCCACTTTGTGAAAAGAATGGCAGCCCCCAGTCATGTAGGTCTTCTTTTCGGATAAAAAGACAGTTTCCCAGCTACCATTTAGAAATCTTACCTGTTGTGCAGGACATTAGTGAACATTTGCTGGTTGAACAAATGTTCCACCTCTGGGAGGTTCAGTCAGAAGCTGACATGACTCTGTTGTCACATAACATGTGTGACATCCCACAGGTGGGGTCTTTGGAGATATTCATTGTATTTCCTGTCTTATGTCACAACTAATTGAAAGGGTCACCAGGGACATCTCAGTCGAGATCAAGCTATAAACTTTATTGTTGAGGCTGGTGGCCCGAAAAATGTGACTTGGGTCTAAACCATGATCAAATTCCCAAACATCCTCCCTCCCCTCCTATAACCCTGCAAGTCTAACATTACACCCTTAGAGGGGAGATCTGGCCTACAGAGCAGAAGCACATGCCCAGGATCACTGGGTGAGATATACAGCCAGAGCATCTGAGGGACCCTGGCTCAGCTGATTAGTTCTACCCATGGTCAAGGCCATCATAGGATGTGGATGCTGGTTGTAAAGAAGAGAGTGAGGGAAAGCCATTCTGCCTAAGAGCACTGACATGTGTACCTATCCAGAGAAGCATGGCCTGTGAATGTCAGATTCTAACCTACTGCATTAACCATTACTCTCCTAAGGAGGAGTGAGGGTGCTAAAGGGTGGTAGATATTCCTGAGCTCTCTTATTCCCACATGGAGGGGGAAAAGAGGTCCCTTCTGTGGACCATGTCTGTAGTTCTTCTGTGGTCATCACCCCTTGGAAACAAGCCCTCTAGTTGGATGGACTTACTAGGTCTCATTCAAATCTTCCCAATTCTCTGCTATGCCATCTCCCTGTTCAGCCCACCATAATGCTGGAATTACCACTAGAGATTTGTCTTAGTCAACTTGAGCTGGCATAACAAAATACTATAGGCTGGGTAGCTTAAACGATGGACATTTATGTCTCAGTTCTGGAGGCTGGGAAGTCCAAAGTCAGGGTGCTAGCAGATTCTCTTCCTGGTGAGGGCCCTATTTCTAACTTACAAAGTTGCTTTTTCCTCATATGGGTGGAAGAGACTAGTCTCTTGTTCTAAGGATAATAATCTCATCACTGGTTCCACCCTCATGACCACATCTAAATCCAATTACCTCCAAATACCATCACATTGGGGATTAGGGCTTCAACATAAATTGGGGAGTGCAGGATGCAAACATGCAGTCCATAATAAACCTCCTGTGCACGTTTTCTCCTCTACATTCTCCTGTGTCCGGGAGGCTGACCTTTACTGATTGCATCACCTGGGCTACTGTGCCATCAGTCTTCTGGTTGGGTTAGGCCAGTGGGAGGCAAGGGCAGGAAATCAGAGGTTAGAAGGACGTGGCAGTTGGGGTATCCCTCCCTCTTCCTTCTGGGAATGGTTTTGGCAGTGTCATTCCTCAAGAGCCACAGCTTGTTCGGTGGTCACTTTCCTGGCTCCAGGTCCTACCAAGCCCTGGTACACAGCTGTGCTACCTTGACCCTCTGGTCTTGGTGTGGTAAAGGCTCTGTTCTTGCCACTTCCTGGGTGCTGCTGTCCCCTTTGTGGTTGGCTTGATCTGCCTACACTTAGAGAAGTAGCTGTTCCCTAAATTTCTTCAATCGAACCCCATAAGTATGCTGTTTCCTGTGGGAACCCTCATCCAACCTCTAAGTATCTCCTTCACAGCAGCACAGAGTCACTTTTCTGAAATGCAAATCTGATGTCACACCTCTGATCCACACACACCAGTGTGACTAACTGCCCTCTGGTTAAAATCCAACTCATGCCAGGCCCTGCATAATCTGTTTATTCTCAGATTTCCTCTGGTCATTCTCCCCTTTGTTTTCTGTCCAGCTAGACTAAACTTTAGAGTTGACCAAAACCACCTCGAGGTTGTTGCTGCAACCTCAAGCTGCATACTGCTTTCTGCCTGAGATACCCCTCTTTTTGTCTTCCACCCTTAATCCCCCCATCATGCCAACCTTTTACCTGGATAGATCTTATTTGTACCTTAGGCCTCAGCTGTGGTGGTGGTGGGGTCACCTCTCCTCCCATTAGCAGTCTGGTTTAGGGACCTTCCTTTACTTCCCATAACACCCATTTTGTTTGCCTGCACATCCCAACAAACAGATTTCCCGGCCTTGAGAATACTCGTGTACCATTCCCATCCCCAGTCTTTGGAGCAATGCCTGGCAGAATAGGAACAAAGGAGTAAGATGGTCATCAAGTAATTACTACATCATTAATTTTCCTGTTTCATGCAGAAATTACTTCCTGCTCAGCCTTTAACTAAGAATTTATATCACTAAGAACCTTATAGAAGAAATATGATACATGAATGTTCAGGCAGATTTGGATCCTATCAAAAAGAGATCCTTTCGGTCCAAGTCACCCTTCTCTCAAAACTTAATGCTGGTAAAGGGTGCACATTTGTGTTCTAACTGAACCTTGGGTGACTGAGAACCCATCCACATATACGCTCCTCTTTCTGCAAAGATAGCGACAATAGGACCAGTTCTGTCATTATGTATAACAATCTCAGGTACATAGATTTAGAATATGAATTAGCTATGATTCTAGTTCATCAAGCATTCAATCATGAATAAACTGCCATTTAGCTATTTTTAATTATATCATACTTATAAAATACTTCTGCTACTCCTCAAAAATCGAGATCTTGATAACAGCTTACATATAACAACGCAGTTTTCATCCTATGCCCTTGACTCTTCCTACCTCAGGTAACTACCATTCTGAAACTTGTGGTTATCATTTTTCTGCTTTTTTATATAATTTTATGATGCCTATATGTATTCTTAGAGAGTATTTGAATTTTAGTTTTCTAAAAAGTGCATCTTGTTATATATATGAAAATATATATTATATTTATAAATTAACTTTTGGATTTACTTTCACTTTATTTATATTGCTAACGCTCATATGTATTGTTACATGTCACTGTAGTTATTTTACTCTGACGACTGAATAACCTACTGAGTAAATATACTGCAGTTTAGTCATCCTCCTTCAGGGGACAGGTATTTGGGTTGTTTCCAAAGCCATTGTGAACACTGGTGCTATAAAACAGCCTTGTCCATGTCTTCTATTGTGTATGTATCAGTCAGAATAGGTCATGGTATTCTGTAGTAAAAAGCAACCCTCAAAATCTCAGCAGCTTAAATCTACAAAGACTTATTTCTCACTTTTGCTCTATGTCCTTTGTATTCAACAGGAAAGAATGTATTATACGGAATCAAGGACCTAGGCTGACAGAACAGTCACTGTCTGAAAGGTTGACAGTAGCTGCCAGAGGGAAAGTTCTGAAGAATCTGGAGTCAACATTTCAGTGCCCTGGCATGGAAGAAACGTGTCACTTCTAACCCCAACTCATGGGTCACAACTAGACCTGTGGCTCCACCTAAGCAAAAGGGGCTAGGTTGTACATTTGACGAGAAGAGAGGAGATCAGATATAATTGGAAAAGAATTTGGTGGCATGTCTTCAAACTGAATATTAAAACACTTTATAATCTAACAGTTCTTCTCCTCTATATATATGTGTGTGTATATATATATATATATGAAGTATTTCATCAGTTATGTTATTAATGTTATCTTCTCAAGTTATTGTTCGTAAGATGTAAGAAAGCTTACAGAATCACAGCTTTCCCAACTCTTGGCATCGTCAGACTTCAGTTATTGCCAGTTGAATGGATATCAAAATGCAAGTCAAGATCACAATGAGATGGCATTTTATCACCAATGAAAATCTCGTATTTTATTGGTTTTGTTTTACCTTCATTAAAATGCCCATTTATGTCTTTTGCACATTTGCTGCTTATTTGTAGGACTTCTTTGCATATTCTTAAAACTTTTTTTAGTATGTATTGCAAAAATATCAATTCATAATTTCTCTTAGCTTTTGATAGTTCATAAAGTGAATTTTAATGAAGTTTATTAATTTTCCTTCATAGTCAATATTTATGTGTCTTAGGTTTTTCTTAACTCTCAGGCTCAAAAAATAAAGCTTCTTAAACCATCAATAGAAAACAGGTGAATTATTAATTCATGTGACATTATTAGGTGTCGTGTGAGGTAGGCATTAAATTGTTTCTCATAAGGTTAAAATAATCCAGCTATATGAAAAATTCCCTCACCCATGACATCTCACTTTCAGAGTCTGTTTCTGGGACTCCCTATTCTTTTGCATGGGTCAATTTTTCCACCCCTGTCAAGATCAACCAGTGTAATATAGCATGATGGTTATTTCTTTGATACAGAAATGTACCCTTCCTATTCTTTTATTGGACAATATACTTGGAATATTTACTATTCTATATGAAGTTTGTGACAGTATTGAGTTCTATAAAAATTTAAACATTAAGCCTTTAATAAACATGCTGTAATTCTCCATTTTTGATATTTCAGAGTTAGGGCTTTTTTTTTCCCTATAGAGGTCTTACATTTTTTGTTGGATTTATTCTTACATCCCTGATATTCTGTACTTGTGTTCTAAACAGAATCTTGATTACACTTTTAAATTATTTGCTTCTAGCATATGGATATACAACCAAATGTGAATATACTATTTGAATGCCATTCTTATAGCCATCTTAATGTGCATTTTTTTTCTTATAACTTGTCTGTAGATTGAGTTTCTTATGAGTTAATTTCTCCTTTCCAATCCTTATGCCTATAGTTTTTTTATACTGACTAGGATCTTCAAGACAACACTGAATCACAGTAAAAATTCTCTTGATTTGAAAAAGAATGCTTTTAATGTTGTCTTATGTAAGAATTTTTATCACAAATAGTTGTAGAGTATTATTACCTTCTTTTCTTATACATTTTGAGATGATAGTTGTGAAGAAATGAAGTTTGAGATTTTACTCTACTTAGTAAGTTAGCCTGCCATAGTTTTATAGAGGTTGGCAGAAGACATGAGACTCACGAGATAAAACGACTATTGTGGCACAGCAGGCAACATCATGTTCATGTTCACACCGCTTCCCTTTGCCCCTCATGCCCCATGAGAGCAATAAAGGGAAGGCTAGGTGGCTGCTGCACATGTAGTGGATTGTATCACTGCGAGGAATCCTGAATCTTTTAAAATGGGCTAAGAAATAGACCTGTCTAACATTTGCCCTGAAGTGAGACATATTTATTATATCGAACTGTAAAAAATCTGCCATCTGCTTCAGAAGGAGACACTATCTTTGAAGGCTATTTTCTATACAGTGATCCTTGAAAAGTTAGTTTGGAATAAATGCCATGGGAGCTTCTGCTCACAAGATGTGCAGAAACAAGAGATCTATGGAGAACTCTCAATATTTAGTTTTCCTATTAATCCGTGGATGTGGCAGATTATGTTTACGAGCTTTCTGATAGTAAAAGATCTTTGTATATCCCCAACAAGCACTTTTATATATTCTTGGATTTAATTTACTAACGTTACAATTTTTGCATCTATGTTTATAAGGGTAATATGCCTACATTTTGTTTTTGCACAATGTTTTTCACTAGATTTGGCATCAGGACTGGTAAATACTGCCTCTTTCCTATTGCATTATAAGATAGAATATGTTCCTTGACAATTTGAGAGAATTTGTCAGTAAAACCACACAGGTTTTTATTAGAGAGATTTTTTCAACTCCTTTTAATGGAAATATGAACTTTTAAATTTTTGTATCAGTTCTAAGTTGTCTTTTCCTAGGAATTAACCCTTTTTATCTAAATTTTCAGAGTTGTCAGCATATAATCGATGGTATTTATGTATTGTATTTTGATCTTCTACTGTGTAACTATGTCCCCTATTTTATGTATGTTGTCTTTTTAAAAATTTTAATTTTTGTGGGTATATAGTAGGTATACGTATTTATGGGGTATATGAGCTGTTTAGATACAGGCATACAATGCATAATCACACAGTAAATGGGGTATTCATCACCTCAAGCATTTAACCTGTGTTACAATAAAATTGTACTTATTTTTAAGTGTACACAAATTGACCATAATCACCCTGCTGTTCTATCAAATACTAGACCTTATTCTATTTTTTAAAATCCATGAATCATCCTCACTTCCCCATCCTATACTTCAACCTCTGGTAACCATCATTCTACTGTCTCTATGGATGATTCAATTGTTTTAATATTTAGCTCCCATAAATAAATGAGAACATTAACACAATGACCCCTAATTCCAACCATGTTGCTGCAAATGACAGGATCTCATTTTGATGGCTGACTAGTACTCCATTGTGTATATGTACATTTTCTTTATCCACTTGTCTGTTGGTCACTTAAGCTGGTTCCTAACCTTGACTATTATGAACAGTGCTGCAATAAACATGGTAGTGCACATCTTTCTTCAATATACTGATTTCCTTTCTTTTGGATATATATATCTAGCAGTGGTATTGCTGGATCGTATGGTAGCTGTAGTTTTAGTCTGGGAAACCTCCCAACTATTTTCCATAGTGGTTGTACTAATCTAAATTTCCATCAATAGTGCCCGAGGGTTCCTTTCTCTCCACATCCTTGCCAGCATTTGTTAAAGATAATGAGATTATCTCATTGTAGTTTTGATTTGCATTTCTGATGATCAATGACATTGAGCACCTTTTCATATACCCATTTGCCATTTGTATGTCTTGAGAAATGTCTGTTCAGATCTTTTACCCATTTTAAAAGTGGATTATTGGGGTTTTTCCCTTTTAGAGTTGTTTGAGCTCCTTATATATTCTGGCTGTTAATCCCTTGTTGGATGTATGGTTTATAAGTGTTTTCTCTCATTCTGTGGGTTGTCTCCTGTTTCCCTTGCCATGCTCGAGTCTTAACTTGATGTGGTCCCATTTGTCCATTTTTGCTTTGGTTGCCTGTGCTTGTGGGGTATTGCTCAAGAAATCTTTGCCCCACCCAATATCCTAGAGTTTCCCCCAAATGTTTTTTGTGAGTTTTGGTTTGAGGTCTTAGAGTCTTTAATACATTTTGATTTGGTTTTTATATATGGCAAGAGATACAAATCTAATTTCATTCTTCTGTGTATGGATATTCAGTTTTCCCAGCACTGTTTACTGAAGAGACTGTCTTTTCCCCAATGTGTGTTCTTGGCACCTTTGTCAAATTGAGTTCACTGTAGATATATGGATTTGTTTCTGGATTCTCTATTCTGTTCCATTAGTCTATGTGTTTGTTTTTATGCCACTACCATGCCGTTTTAGTTACTATGGCTCTGTAGTATAATCTGAAGTCAGATAATGTGATTCTTTCCTCCAAGTTTGTTCTTTTTGCTCAGGGTATCTTTGGCTATTCTGGGTCTCTTCTGGTTCCATATAAGTTTTAAGATTGTATTTTATAATGCCATCCCCATCAAGCTACCAATGAGTTTCTTCACAGAATTGGAAAAAACTGCTTTAAAGTTCATATGGAAACAAAAAAGAGCCCACATCTCCAAGACAATCCTAAGTCAAAAGAACAAAGTTGGAGGCATCACGCTACCTGACTTCAAACTATACTACAAGGCTACAGTAACCAAAACAGCATGGTACTGGTACCAAAACAGAGATATAGACCAATGGAACAGAACAGAGTCCTCAGAAATAATACCACACATCTACAGCCATCTGATCTTTGACAAACCTGAGAGAAACAAGAAATGGGGAAAGGATTCCCTATTTAATAAATGGTGCTGGGAAAATTGGCTAGCCATAAGTAGAAAGCTGAAACTGGATCCTTTCCTTACTCATACGAAAATTAATTCAAGATGGATTAGAGACTTAAATGTTAGACCTACTACCATAAAAATCTTAGAAGAAAACCTAGGTAGTACCATTCAGGACATAGGCATGGGCAAAGACTTCATGTCTAAAACACCAAAAGCAACAGCAGCAAAAGCCAAAATTGGCAAATGGGATCTCATTAAAGAGCTTCTGCACAGCAAAAGAAACTACCATCAGAGTGAACAGGCAACCTACAGAATGGGAGAAAATATTTGCAATCTACTGATCTGACAAAGGGCTAATATCCAGAACCTACAAAGAACTCAAACAAATTTACAAGAAAAAAACAAACAACCCCATCAAAAAGTGGGCAAAGGATATGAACAGACATTTCTCAAAAGAAGATATTCATACAGCCAACAGACACATGAAAAAATGCTCATCACTGGCCATCAGAGAAATGCAAATCAAAACCACAATGAGATACCATCTCACACCAGTTAGAATGGCGATCATTAAAAAGTCAGGAAACAACAGGTGCTGGAGAGGATGTGGAGAAATAGGAACACTTTTACACTGTTGGTGGGATCGTAAACTAGTTCAACCATTATGGAAAACAGTACGGCGATTCCTCAAAGATCTAGAACTAGATGTACCATATGACCAGCCATCCCATTACTGGGTATATACCCAAAGGATTATAAATCATGCTGCTATAAAGACACATGCACACGTATGTTCATTGCGGCACTATTCACAATAGCAAAGACTTGGAATCAACCCAAATGTCCATCAGTGACAGACTGGATTAAGAAAATGTGGCACATATACACCATGGAATACTATGCAGCCATAAAAAAGGATGAGTTTGTGTCCTTTGTAGGGACATGGATGCAGCTGGAAACCATCATTCTTAGCAAACTATCACAAGAACAGAAAACCAAACACTGCATGTTCTCACTCATAGGTGGGAACTGAACAATGAGATCACTTGGACTTGGGAAGGGGAACATCACACACCGGGGCCTATCATGGGGAGAGGGGAGCGGGGAGGGATTGCATTGGGAGTTATACTTGATGTAAATTACGAGTTGATGGGTGCTGACGAGTTGATGGGTGCAGCACACCAACATGGCACAAGTATACATATGTAACAAACCTGCACGTTATGCACATGTACCCTAGAACTTAAAGTATAATAAAAAAAAGATTGTATTTTATATTTCTGTGAAGAACATTATTGGTATTTTGACAGGAATTGCGTTGAATCTGTAGATTGATTTGTGTATTATGAACATTTTAACAATATTAATCCTTCTAATCCACGAACATGAAATATATTTGTGTCCTCTTACATTTCTTGCATCAATGTTTTGTAGTTATAGATCTTTCATTCCCTTGGTTAAATTAATTCCTAGGCATTTATTTTTATTTGTAGCTGTTGTAAATGGGATTTACTTTGATTTTTTTCAGATTACTTGCTACTGTCATAAAAAAATGGTACTAATTTTTGATTTTGTATCTTGTAACTTTACTGAATTTATCTATCAATGCTAATAGTTTGATGGAGTCTCTAGGTTTTTCCAAATGTATCTTCAAACAAGAATAATTTGACTTCTTCCCTTTCAGTTTGCATGCCCTTCATTTCATTCTCTTGTCCAATTGTTCCAGCTAGGACTTCTAGTACTATGTTGAACAACTGTGATGAAAATGGGCATCTTCATCATGTTTTGGATCTTAGAAGAAATACTTAAGTTTTTCCCCATTCAGTATGATACTAGCTGTGTGGGTCTCACATATATGTTTTATTATGTTGATGTATATTCCTTTTATACCCAGTTTCAAGAATTTATTAGGAAGACGTGTTGAATTTTAATCAAATACTCTTCCAGCATTAATTGAAATGATTATGATTTTTGTCCTCCATTCTGTTGACATGATGTATCATATTTATTGGTATTTGTTGAGCCATCCTTGCAACTCTGGAATAAATCCCACTTGGTCATGAGGAATGATTTTTTGATGAGTTGAATTTGGTTTGGTAGTATTTTAAGGATTTTTGCATCAATGTTTATCAGGGATATTGACCTTTTTTTTTTTTTTTGGATGCATCTTTGGTTTTGGTGTCAGGGTAATTCTGGCCTCACAGAATGAGTTTGAAGATACCCTCTCATTTTTGGGATAGTTTGAATAGGATTGATTAGTTCTTTTAAATGTTTGGTACAATTCAGCAGTGAAGTCATCAAGTTTTCAAGCTTTCCTTTGTTGGAAGACTTTATGACAGCTTTAATCTCATTTGTTATTGGTCTGTTCAGGTTTTGGATTTCTGGATGATTCAATCTTTGTAGGTTATATGTTTAGAAATTTATCTATTTCTTCTAAGTTTACTATAGATGCTTCCAGTAGCCTCTAACGATCCTTTGAATTTCTGCACTCTCAGTTGCGATGTCTTTATTTTCATCTGATTTTATTTGGGTCGTCTTTTTAACTTAGTCTGACTAAAGGTTTGTCAATTTTGTTTCTTTCCACAACACCAACTTTGTTTCATTGTTCTTTTATATTGTTTTGTTTCAATTTCATTTATTTCAGCTCTCATCCCTATTTCTTCTAATTTGGGATTTGGTTTGCTCTTGCTTTTTCCATTAAGATGGAACTATAAGTTTATTTGAAGGTTTTTTTTTTTTGATGTATGCATTTAATGCTATAAACTTAGTGCTGCTTTCACTGTCTCATAGGTTGATACGTCATTTCATTATTTGTTTCGAGAAACTTCAGTTTTCTTCTTAATCTCTATCCACTCACTGGTCATCCAGAAGTATATTTAATTTCTATGTGTTTGTGTACTTTCTAAAATTTCTTTATTTCTACTTTTATTCCATTGTGGTTAGAGAAATGTCTCAGTCTCACTCAAGGCCCATAGCATGTACTATTTGGTTATGGCTGATTATTCAGGGCCCATGGGCTCTTTACTCAGCACATAATTAACCCTGCCAGGATTGGGCCCTTCTCTTTAAGGCAGTGGGTTGTTTTCTGGCCCAGGGTATGTCTAGTAATGTCATCTGGGAGCTAGGGCCTAGAACGGTGGGGGTCTCATGACTCTACCTTGTGCCCTATCCTACTGTGGCTGAGCTGTATTCAGGTTGCAAGATGAAATACGCTTTACTCTTCCATCTCCTCTCAAGCGAAAGAAGTCTCTTTTGGAGCTGTGAGCTGTGCTGTCTGGGGTTGGGAGACAGGGTGACAGAAACACTTTCTTAGCTGCCTGGACTGGTATCTCACTAGGTCACATGCTCCCGAAGTCCACTGGTTCTGAGCCCAACACAGCACTAGGAATTGCCTAGGGGTTGCAGTCCTTGTGATAGGATAGAATATAGGAAGAAGTGTTTGCTCCTTAAAATGCAAGGCCATCAACACAAGGCTACATAAATCATGATCAAGTGAATATGACACTGAAGGCAACTAATAAAGCTCAAGTAACCAATCTTCCCAAAATGAGGATCCATTAGTTGCCTGAAAATATTCGTAATTGTTTTAAGGAAGCTTAGTGAGCTGCAAGAGAAAAGACAACTCAATAAAATCAGGAAAATACTTGAACAAAATGAGAAGTTCAATAAGTAGAAATCATTTTTAAAACCAAATAAAAATTCTGGAGCCGGAGGATACAATGGATAAAATGAAATGCAAGAGGGAGCCTGAACAAAATTGATCAAGCAGAAGCAAGTGTCTGAATTTGAAGACTGGTAATATAAAATTATCCAGTCAGGAGAAAAAAAGTGTACAGGATTTATGGGACAACATATAGAGAACCAATGTATGTATTAGGGGAGTTCAAAAGGGAGAAGAGAAGGGGGGCAAAAAGCTTTAATAAAATGGTTGAAAACTTCCCAAATGTGGAAAGGAATATGGTCATTCATACCTGTGAAGTTTGAAACATAACCCCAAAAGATTACATAGACATTATAGTTATCAAAAGTGAAAGACAAAAGTTTTGAAGTCAGCAAGAAAATAAGTGAATCATCTCATACAAGGAAGATCTCATAAAGCTATCAGCAAATTTCTTAGAATACTTCCGGGCCAGGAGTGATATATATTCTAAGAGCTGAAAGAAAAGAAAAAAGAACTGTCAACCAAGACTACTACACCTGGCAAAGCTGTCCTTTAAAAACGGAGAGATAAGGACTCTTAAAAAATCTGAGGGCGTTTACAGTCAATTGATCTTTGATGTTATAGTCAGGTGTCAGGACTACACGATGGAAAATGAGTAGTATTTTAAATGATTTTGGGAAAACAAGATTCACATTTAGAAGAATGTAAATAAACCATTTTCTCAAACCATAAAAAAACCCAAAATGAATTAAAGACCTACAAACTTGAAAATACTAGAGGAAAGCAAGGGGAAAAGCTCAGTGACATTAGTCTGTAGAATAATTTTTTGGGAGGCCAAGATATCAAAAGCACAGACCATAAAAAGATAGACAAGTATGATTGCATGAAACTAAAAGGCTTCTGAACAGCAAAGGAAACAGTAAAAAGCAGCAGTACTGGTAGTTAAGAGGAAGTTTTCTAGAAAATTCCTTAGTTGGTGCCCTATTTTTCTGCAGTTTCTCATGAGCACAGGGCTTCTGCACTGCCCTGGTTTTAATCGTGAGGATGCTGCACATTTGTCATGAAACAGATGCTCTTATTTGTGCTCCTCTGTTCTCCCACGGCATGCACACATCGATGGTCCCTCCCTTCTGCCCTTTCGAGTTTCATCACTTTTGATATTTTCCTGCGTTTTTATGTAGTATTAATCTCATAGGAAGGAATAAACACCAGTTAGTTTAGCCCCTTGGTAGACCCTGTTGGTTTCTCATCTCTTCCTTCCAAACCTATATGAGAGGGCTAGTTATTACTCAACTTCAGATGGGAGAAATTAAGGCTTGTGGGGTTCAGTGACCAGCCCAAAGGCCACAATGTCCTTCACACTCAGACTGTCCTACTTAAGTCTGAGTCAGTCCTCCCTTACATTCTGCCTGCAAAGGTCTTGAGCACCTCCCTTCTAGTTTTCTACCCATCCCCCAAGATAAAGAAACGATGATTTGGTGGGGAACCACATTCCTATCAAGCCCCTGACATGGCTATCAAGATGATATCCCTTTTCACACAGTTTTAACTACATGTCCCAAGAAGGACAAATGGAGTACAGAGTTACCACCATGGGGCTCTGCCCCAGATAGGTTTCCAAAGAAATATGTGTATCAGTCCAAGCCAGATAAGTGTGGAACCAAGACAGGAAGGATTAAGTAACTATTTGATGAATTCAAACTGATCTTGGTCTTTACTGCATGACCTCTCCTATCCATAGAGAATCCTCAAGCTAATCCTCCTTAATTCAGTATCTTACATCCTAACATTTTTCGGTCTTCTCTTCCCTTTTCAAAATTTTGTCAGTCCCAGTTTCCATCTTTGTGATTTAAGGGAACATCTGTGCTGCCAGGAATAATAGATACTAGGTTAATAGTGTTCCCCTCTTCATCATACGTACTTTATCAGGTGTTATCTGGTCAAGACTTTCAAAATTCCTTAAGAGTGGTACAAATATTAAGAGGTAGATAGGTAGATAACTGAGAAGGTACACATTTAAATATTGGGTTTTTTTAAATCTTGGATTGATTCTTAAATGCTACTAGCATGGAAGAGACGGCCTAAGAATTGGGGTTAGGAGGAAGGGCCTCTGGGGCCTTCAGCATGCCTGCAGGAACAAGTCTGAGCGCAGGCGAGAAAAGGCGAGAACTAGAGAGATGTGGCCTCCCCATTTCCAGACCCCAAGGCTGCTCAGTCCCATATTGCACAAACCTTCAGGCTTTTCAGGTCTGCCTGTACTCCTTGAGACTCCAGGAAGGAAGCAGGAGGAGGGCTCATAGATCTACACCACGGCTTTGAGCAGCTTACTCAGACTTTTTGGGTCGGCCATCAGCTGCATGGGGTGTCCAACCTCACAACGGCTTTCCCGGTAGTTCCCCAAATCCTGACTGAAGTGGGAACAGAGGTAGGTGTTGGAAAGTCACTGAATGGGGTATCTCCTTTTATTCTCCTACCCCCACTGGCAGCTGTGTCAAAACTCCAGTCATTCCCAGAATGTGGCAGGAATCTAAATACCACTGAGCGTACACAGATGCTGTTCCTTCTACCTAAAGCTTATCTAAACAACACCTCCTAAATTCATTTCAGCTATCATCTGTGAAGTCTTCTAGTAATCTCTTTCTGACCAGCTTTCCAAGAGTGGGAGCTAACTATTCTTTCCTACTACAGGTATCTGTAAACTGTAAGATGTAGAACACCTGTCCTATTGTATGGCCTTTGGTAACTGCTTCACTTTCTAAGCAGAATTTCTTAAACACAAGGAATATCTCCCTTCATCTCTCAATCCCCAATGCCTAGCATGGTAGCATTCTCTAAGTGCATTCATAGGGTATTTCTCCAGGCGGCCTGTAGGTTACAACTCTTTCAGGGTCCCCTTTCCTCATTCCATCAGGCCTAAGGGTGATCACAGCTTCACTGTTGCTAATCAGTTCAGCACACCTCACCCTTGCTTTGTGTAAAGGGTTGCCTTATAAATAAACCTCCAATTCTCCTAGTATGTGGGAGCTATCTGTCAGTTGAAACTTTGACTAATACTTACCATAGTTGTAATATAGCTAACTTATAAAATAGGTGTTATAGTTATAATAGTTTATATAATAGTTAAGTATACTTAAAATATAGTTACACATAGATTTTTAATGTTTTATTCCTATAACATTTCTTCTGAAAAATAGTTAGGGGGCCTGTGATCAGACATAGCACAGAAAGTAAGATGACAGAAGCAGCCACTTGGCCCGTTAAGGGTGTTAGGCTCTACTCCCGGGGGCAACCATCCATTTCTGGTGGTAGGTAGCTATACATCAGGTCTGGCTCCAGAACCCATCAACCATGGGGTTGGCCCGTCTGCATCCATGGTTTGATGGTACCCACCAGGATCTGGCTCAACTGTGGCAGAAGCCCCATTCAGGCTGTGTATGGCAAGAGCATCAAACAGTAGCCACGGCCCAGGTCACCCACCCTGAGTGCTCGGTCAGCGAGGGCACGTGAGGGAGAGGAACAGGATCTGCTAACTGTGGGCTCCAGGTAGGTGCCTTCCTCTGAGATCTCATCTGTGGGGAAACTGCAGCCACCCAAAGGGTGCTTGTTAAATATTTAAACTTCATTTGCAAGAGAAGTAGGAAAGATGCAATTAGGTTTTACAGGAAAATATGCTTCTGAGGAGAGAGAGTTCCTTCTGTATCTGGAGAGACCATTCTCTCCCTTCCAAGTCCCTCCACCGGGCAGCATCTTCTGAGAGACTTAATTGCCCCTTAACATGCATCTGCAGGTAGTCTGGGTAGGACACCGGCTGGAGATGTAACAAGATCTGACAGGAACGAGGCGGGGAGTGGAGAAGGAGTGGAGCATAGCGGCTGAGACTTGAAGAAATAGGCTCTTGCAGTTTGGGTGGATTATATACAATGGGAAATACTGGTTGGTATTCATTAGTGTTTTACAGTTTATGAAACACTTTCATATTCATTCTTATCAGACCTTCATCGGATCTGGGAAGTCAGATGAGCCGTTATAAATTAAGCATGCTGAGAGTTTTGAGAGCATTTCCCTGAAGTTACAGACTGCAATCCAAGTCTGATGACACACCTTTCTGTGCTCTAGGTCACACCTCTGGTGGCCTGCCTCAGTCCTCCCAGCCCACCTTTACTCCAGCCACAGCTGTCATACCAGCTCCAGCACTGGCACCGCACATCTCACGTTCTGCTGCCAAGGGCCTTCTCTCACTCGGGGCTTTTGCAGGCACAGCTGAAAGCTGCACAAGCAATGAGCAGTTAATGTCCAATGAGGTGACTTGACCAACGAGGAAAGGGAGCCAGGAAATAAATATTCCCCTCTTCTGACCCTTGAACAGACAATTCTGGGCTGGTGGTGGGACTGCTATAACTCCTAGAGAATCCCTGCAAAAGCATACCTCCCTTGCCCACGGTGGTAACAAGCTTGCTACACCACACACACTTATTTTGGATGCCCCTCCTTCCTGGTTTCACTTAATTTGTTTCCAAACTCAGTTTCATGGAATCACTCTGCATTGAACCTACACCAGCCCTCACGTCAGGCTTTCATGCGTGTCTTTCATGCGTAGACCACAGTTCCTTCTACCAGGTTAAGTGGCAGGGGTAGGAGAAGGACTGATACAGATGCTTTGTCAGTTACTACTTGTGTTCATTTCCAGTGGCTGCTAGAGTAAATCGCCACAAATTGAGTGGCTTAAAATAATTTATTCAATCAGTGTTGAGGCCAGAAGTCCGAGATTAAGGGATGGCCAGGGCCATGCTTCCTCAAAGCTTTAGGGAGGATTCTTTCCTTGCCTCTTCCAGCTTCTGATGACTCCGGGTGTACCCCAGCTTGCTGTGGAATAACTCCAAGCTCTGCCTCCACCTTCACATGGTCTTTTGTGTGTCACATCTCACTTTTCTTATAAGGCTGCTTGTCATCAAATTTAGGGTCCATCCTAAATTCAGGATAATATCTAATTTTCAAAGATTCCATATCCAAAAGGTCACATTCACAGCATTCTGGGGGTTAGGACTTTTACACTTTTTTAGGGGGCTATTCAACTTGTTGTCTATATTATACTACTTCTTTGTACAAAATATGAAAATAGACAAGCACTTTGAGCTGAGGGTCTCAGGATCTGAAAACCTAGAATAAAAGGTAGGTGAAAAGAAGGTGTGAGCCCAAAGACAGTGCTAGAGGAAGACAAGACAGCTGGAACCGGGTGGAGATGTGACCAAAATCAGAAGTTGAGAAGCAGCCTGGTATGCCCAAAGTGTACATACCTCACCTGGAACCTGAGACCAGGGCCTGCAAAAGTAGGAGCAAGGCACCAACAAACTGGCCCTTAAAGCTCTCAAGGGTACATAGGTCCCATCCAGGTCACTCTGCACCTTCATGAAAGAGCAGAGTGCACAAAACTAGGAGTGTGGACTAGATTGCTGTGAGTGGAAGCAGACCACTGCTAGGAGGCTGACAAGTTCAAGCCCAAAAGAAGAAACAGGTACCTTCCTCTGGACTAAATGGTGGCAGTGTATCAACAATAAAGAAAAAGCTAAGCTCCTGGTTTTATTTTTCTAGAGAGAAAAAAGGAATGTAAGATTGAGAGCCTGAGTAGAAGGGAAAGAAATGGAGACAGAACAGACTATGAGCATTGGCACTCTAAGAGTTGGGCACCGTGGTAGGAGCTGTCCCAAATCTAATTAAAGATGTGTAAGAATACAACTAGAAATTTAAGTTGCACACATTAATTATAGACATATATACTGTTATATACTTTATAGGACTCAGAAAAGCATGAATTTTGCCTGTAATTAAGCCAAACAAAAAAGCCAGTTATATTTAGTGTTTGCAAAAATGGATTTGTACTCATGTTTATAATTCATCACATTTTTGTATTTTCCCATGTCAAAGTACATTTCAACATTTTTTCATGGCCATAGAGCATTCTGTTGTATTAAGCTACCATAATTTAACTATACTGCTGAGCATTTAAGTTCTATTTCTATATTTTTCTATTATAAGAACTGCAATGAGTTTTTATATACTTGCTTAATGACATGAGACAAATTCTCAGTAGAATTTGCTGAGTTAAAGGAGGTATGTGTATTTGTTCCCTTCAAGTCTAATTCTCTTTTATTGGGGTAAAATTTACATATAGAGAAATGCATAGATCTTCAGAGTACAACCTAATGAATTTTAACAACTGTATATGCCTGTTTAACCACCACTCAATATATAAACTACAGCCACGTGTAGCTTAACGATGGGGATTTGTTCTGAGAAATGCATTAGGTGATTTAGTCATTGTGCAAACAGTGTACTTAAACCTAAATGGTATAAGCCTACTACATACCTGGGCTACATGGCACAGCTTATTGCTCTTGGACTACAAACCTATACAGCACATTACTGAATATTGTAGGCAATTGTAACATAATGGTAAGTATTTGTATATTTAAATGAATCTAAAACATAGAAAAAGATATGGTATCAATCTTACAGGACCAACTCATTTGGTCCATCATCGACCAAAACATGTGGTGCTTGACTTTCTGCCACCCAAGAAACCTCCCTCACACTTAGTAGTTATTTTCTATTCTGACACCTTATAGGCAAATCCTATTCTAATTTCTATCACAACAGGTTTTGCCTGTCCTTGAACTTTACACAGAATCACAGCTTCTCTTTCATGCGTGGCTTTTACTGGAAAAAAAGTTTTGAGATTCATCTATGTTATCACATGTATCGGTTTCTTCTCGCTATGATTTGAATGTGTCCTCCAAAGTTTGTGTTGGAGACAATCCCCAATGCAACAGTGCTGAGAGGTAGGACCCTTAAGAGGTGATTAGGTTATGAAGACTCTGCCCTTTTGAATGCATTAATGCCATTATCATGGAATAGAGTTGGTTATCACTGGATTGTGTTTCTGATGAAAAGGATGAGTTTGGACCCCTTCCTAATGCTCCCTCCCCTCCCATCTCCCTTCCATGTTCTTGCCATACAGTTCTGGAGGCTGGGAAGTCTCTAAAGTTACCCAGTCTCAGGTATGCTGTTATGAATGAAATGGACTGGCAATTTATTACTTAGTTTGTATTACTGTATTATGTGTATTATGTTTTTATTCCTTGCAGGGAAGACACAGCTTGCCTTCTGTTATTTTCTACATTGTATGACTGTATCACAGTTTGTGACCCTACTCCACAATCTTGGCTTACAGGCTTACAGAGGGTAGTAGAAAATCTCGAGTCCTGGAATGACAGTCTAAAGAGCTCTTCAATGATCAGAATTTTTGTGTCCTCCCAAAATTCATGTTAAACCCTAATTATCAAGTTGTTAGTAGGTAGGGCCTTTGGTAGGTGATTAGATCATGAGGGTGGAGTCTTCATGTATGAGATTTTTGCCCTTACAAGAGAACCCCAGCCCCAGACAGCTGCCTCACCTCTTCTACCAGCAAGAAAGTATATCTAAGCCAGAAAATGGGATGTCAGACAGCAAATATGCTGGTGCCTTAATCTTGAACTTCGCAGCCTCCAGAATTATGATAAATACATTTGTTTATAAGCTATTTAGTCTGAGGTATTGTTATATCAGACTGAATAGACTCAAAATTGGTGCTGAAAAGTAGGATGGGTGCCCCTGCAACAAATAACTAAAATGTAGAGGCAGCTTTGGAGCTAGATAGTGGGTAAAGACAGGAAGAGTTGAGGTCCATGTTAGAGAAAGCCTGCATTGCCATGAACAGACTGTAAAAGGCGATTCTGGTAGGGGCTTGTAAGGAGTAGGAGGGCTATACAGAAAGGCTCAATCTTCTTAGGGAATACTTATGTGCTCATGAACAGAATTCTGATAGAAATATGAATGGTAAAGGCCATTCTGATGAGGTATGAGATGCAGAAAATGTTATTGGAAACTGGAGGAAAAGCGATCAGTCACAAAGAACTTGACTGAATTATATTTATCTTTTAGTGTTTTGTGGAAGGTAGAACTTGTGAACAATGAAATAGGATATTTGGCTAAAGAAATTTCTAAGCAAAGTGTTGAAGGTGTGACTTGGATTCTCTTGAATGCTTAAATTTAAAGATGAAATTTGTAATCAAAAGGAAAGCAGAACTTAAGTTTGGAAAATTATCAGGAATGAGAAAGCATGTTTAGGAGAAAACAAGGGGATGACTATCTGATAAAGAGGTCAGTCAGTAACCTGAAGAGAAGCCAGGACTTACTGTCCCAGGAAATGGAAGATAAGACCTGAAGACAATTCAGAAATTAGGGTATCACCAAATCATAGGCCCCGAATGCAAGGGTCTATGGGCCAGGATGATTTTAAAGGAGGGGCTGCTATAGTGGTGCCACCTCACATCACAGGCTCCACTACCCGAGCTCCATTGCCACATGCGTTGGTCATGGTAGGTGCAGTGTGCACGGTACCAGGAAAAGCTATAGAGGTATGGCAGCCTCTACCTAAGATTGCCAAGGATGCCCCAGAGAACTGTGGGGTAGGGCCTGTCATAGAAAGCCCCTACCAGGGCAATGCCCAGCGGAGTCATGGGGGACAAGCCATTTCTAAGACCACAAAACTGGTAGAGCTACTGGTGTGCAATTCCAGCCTAGAAGAACCAGTCATACACTATAACCCACAAGAGCTGTGGCATGGGCTGTACCTAGCAAAGTCATGAGGGTGGTGCCACCAAAGGATCTGAGGGTCCAACTCCCACCTCAGTGGGTCTAGAGGTGGGACATCAAGTTAGAGAAAGATTCTGGAGCCTTAAGATTTGTTGTTTGCCCTGTTGAGCTTTGGACTTGCTTGGACCCCAATACCCTTTTCTTCCCTATTTCCTTATTTTAAAATGGAAATATCTATCCTCTGTCCATCCCTCCAGTGTGTTTTGGGAACATATAACATGTTTGACTTCATAGGTCACAGCTGGAGAGCAATTTGCTCTAAGATGAATGATTCCTTGAGTCTCACCCATATCTGATTTAGATAATATTGAGATGAGACTTTGAACTTTAACTTTGAAGTTGATACCGGAATCAGTTATGAATTTTGTCACTATTGAGATGAAATAAATTTTTAATGTGAGAAGGACAAGTTTTAGAGGGCCAGGAGTGGGATACTATCATCTATTTCCCCGAAATTTGTATGTTGACACCCAATCACCAATGTGATATTAGAAGGTAGAGCCCTTTGGGAGGTGATTAGGTCATGAGGATGGAGCCTTCATGAATGGGATTAATGCTCTTATAAAAGAGACCCCAGAAAATCTACCTTGCCATTTCCATCATGTGATGATACAGTGAGAAGGCATCATCTATGAACCAGGAAGTAGTCCCCTACCATTATCTTGATCTTGAACATTCCAGCCTCAAGAACTGTGAGAAATACACTTATACGCCATTCTGCCTATGATATTCTGGTACAGCAGTTTGAACACGTTAAGATTCCTATGTATTTGCCCCTGAAAACAAGTTAGAGATTATGATACCCAAAGGAAGAGGTATTCACTCATGGTCATACAGTTCTATAGGATCTGACTCTCCTTGGCAGCCTTGAGTCAGAAATAGCTCACTTACAACAGTAAGATGGGAAGGGAGTAGAGGAGAGAACTGAATATATAAGGGTTAGGCTTCTAGATAATAGAATTTCCCCCTGCCTGGTGATTTAACAACTCCAATACTCCAGGGGGCAGTAACTCTGGAGGAGGTTGGTTAATTATTGCCAGGCTGAGGAATCAAGTTTCCCCAAGACCCCGGTTTTCTGGGCTGCATTTCATACCAATTAAAAATGTAATCCAATGGGACCCCTTACCCAGCAAGTTAACTTCATGGACTTTGATGAACTGATGCTTTTAATAGACTTGTATTTTGGTGAACTCTGCCACAGCTGTAACTCCTCCTCCTCAATCAGGTCAGCAAGACCAGATCTAAGGGACATGGGCCACTGGCACAAGGTGGAACAGAGCAGTGAGGGTGGAGTAAAGTAGGGAGTTAGAAAAAGCACTTTCTGGGGGCTCATTTTTTTGACCAACTGTTTATGCTTAGCAGCAACTGACTGGGAGTCAGTTATGCTGTAAGATTTCATTCAGTTAATTGGGTTTTAAATGCCAGACACTGGAGATAGATTTTTCAGGAGCTAGGAGTTTAAAGGGGGAAAAAGCCTCTGGTGCCCCCACATAGCCTCCTCCACATAGCCTCGAATACACATATTTGTGTCCTAGACTATGCCTTATTTCTATACTTTACAGTTGTACCTATGAACTAAAGCCTTATGTCTAGAATGTTTTGGTTAATCCCTTGCCCCTCCCAGGAACATTTCTACTTTAAGTTATGATCCAGTCACAGAACCCAAATAGAGAGCTGGAGTAAGAGACAAATGGGGCTAATGGAGACAAACCACCACCATGTGTTGAGAGTCACATGGTATTTAAGAAATGGCTTGGGTGATACACTAGGTTAGGATTTGACTCCTGCTTCTCAACATAAAACAGATACTTTGGCAAAAGTGCTACAGTGGACAAAATTCTAAGATGCACTATTTTCTTGACTTATGATTTCTAATGTAATCTTAACAAGTATTTATGGTATAGCTGTGATACCAGCACTGTGGGGGTGGAAGAGGGTATACAGAAGGAATAGAAACTCTGGCTAAAAGAACCACCATTTCTAGTCTGAAGGATGGCCCTATAAAATATAGACTATTTGGTTGCCTTAATTTCAGATGGAGCCCTTTCTAGAAATTATTTCACAGTTTAAAGCCCATGCAGACATCAGGAGTTTGGGTTGATAAGACTGGGGTAGCTCATGGAATTCCAGATGTCAGACTAAGTAGCTTTAACACTGGCCCCTATTTTCTGAATCAAAAAATCAGGGACCTAGGGTTTGAAGTATTATGTTCACTCCTACAACAACTTCAGTCCATTCCTTTTTGTTACAAGACTGGTTCAGGCACAAAAGCAGGTCTGACCAACCACCTCATCGGGGATAAGATTATGATGGAGACTATCCAGGTGTCCCTCATTTGGTGGTAGGGAGGGGTTGGAGGTTTTAGACAAGTCTCTATATAAGGGATCTAGTAGATTGTGCAAAGATGATCTTGGAGAAAAGACATTGGAACATCTTCATCCTTGCTAATAGAAGAAATGGTAGCTCGAGTGCCCTGAGCTTTCTGGAGCTAGGCAAAGACAGCTCTTTGCTGTAGGTAGGGAACACTAAATGCAAAATGACAGGCTACAACAACAACAAAAAAAAAAAAAAAAAAAAAGGAAAAGAAAAAGTGACCTTAATTTTATACAGTCATTCAGGTGTGTGGTGAATATTCCTATTGTGATGGTTAATATTAAGTGTCAGCTTGCTTGAAGGATGCAAAGTATTGTTTCTGGGTGTGTCTGTGAGGGTGCCAGAGGAGATTTACATTTGAGTCAGTGGACTGTGAGAGGCAGACCCACCCTCAGTCTTGGTGGGCCCCAATCAGCTGCCAGCACTGCTAGAAAAAGCAGGTGGAAGGTGGTGGAATGAGTGGCCTTGCTGAGTCTTCCGGCCTTCATCTTTCTTCCATGCTGGATGCTTCCCTTCCCTTGAACATCGGACTCCAGGTTCTTTGGCTTTTGGACTTACACCAGTGGTTTGCCAAGGAGTTTCGGGCCTTCAACCACAGACTAAAGGCTGCACTGTTGGCTTCCCTGCTTTTGATGTTTCGGGACTTGGACTGAGCCACTACAGGCTTCCTTGTTCAACTTGCAGATGGCCTAATCCCTGGGACTTCACCTTGTGATTGTGTGAGTTGATTCTCCTCAATACACTCCCTTTCATATATGCATTTATCCTATTAGTTCTGTCTCTCTGGAGAACCTAATATACCTATTTTTGTACTAGACTGACTCCCTCCAACCACCCTGAATGTGCTGTTCCTTGAATGCACCCTACTCTCCCTTCCAAACAAGGCAGCTTGTGAAGGAAGAAAGCATGGTTTTAACAAGTATTTATGGTATAGCAGTGTGGTGGTCCATCCTAGGGGTGGGAAGGCTGGGAGGTAAAGCAGCATAAATAGGAAGATGAGAGAATCCCCCCTGCACCTTCCCAATAAAATTTGCTGCCCATTCCACTCAGTAGCTTCCATAATAGTTCACTGGGCCAGGCATTTTCCACAAGCTCTGCCTCATGCTCCAAATGTCAGAACTGTAATTACTTCCCCCCCTCCAAGGACCCTGACATTTACAGAGCCCAGCTATGAGCTCGAACTCACCTCCAGCAGCCAAGATTACTCCCAGGAGTCCCTCCACTCAAACATGCATTTTCTGAGCACAAACATGGATCACATTTATCAAAACATCTTGCTTGTCACTAGGGGCTAAAGATGAGAGTCCTGCCCTTGAGGGAGCTTATAGTCTTACATTGAAGTTTGCCATCTCAGCCTGCTTTGTGGTTCTCTTTTCTATCAAAATTTCACCATTCCTACTAGATCCCACAAAGATTCACCAGAGCTCTACTGAAATGGGACATGAGGGCATCGACGCTAAAGATTCACCTTGCACCCCAAGAATTATCTGTATTCCTTTCTAAGGCAAAACAGTAAACTCCTTGTCCCCATATATACTTTACTCTCAGGTCCTCAAGGTATACGCTTCAGCAAAGTTGATCATCCTTTCTTCCCATGACAATTATTGCTGTGAAGTTATTTAAGTTGGGGATGAATTACAAACACAGAAGTCACAGGAGTCTAGTAATCCAGGCAAAGAACTAAGGGAGATGTCCTAAGGAACTCTAAATTTAAGGAATCCTATCACACCCTTAGCACCTCCCCATCTATGTCATGTATCTCCACCTTGCCATCTGCCTTGCTCCTTTCCTATCCACAATGGCACCTCAAAAGTCCCACCTCTTATTAAAGGTCCTGTCCAACTCAGAGGGAGGAGGTGGAGCGGTACTTCCGTGTACCAATGAACAGAAAGCTAATGGGACTGATACAAAAGTGATGACACTGGATATAATTTAATACAGTAGTAGCAGTTTGTAAATATTTACCTATTAAACTGGTCACCATTTTCAAATTAAAAATTCAAAGTTTCCCTTGTGAACATCGCTCATGACTCTCCTCTGCTCCTTCTTACCAGCTCAGTTCCACTGAACGGCCATGTGTCTGGCATCAGTGGTTACACACTGAGAGGGAAGAGCCCTGCGAAACAGGCCTATCACATCACCTGAGGGACAAGCACATTCCCCGCCTCCACCAAAACAATGACATTCTAAATACCCTAGGGTTATCTGCTGTGTATTCATGGAAGGAAATAATGAGGGGCAGGGGATGTAAAGAATCCTTCAACACTATGAAATCTCAGCCAGGCCCAGATTGAAGTGGCAGTGAGCCATCCTAGGTTTTTCTGCCTGAACTTCAACCTCAGCCCCACTCAAAAATTGTGATTTTGCCACTCAAGGAGTTTTGCTTCTATCAAGACAGGAGCAATTAACATGCCTTCTGAATTTGAATCAAGAGATGGAATTAGTTTGTGGACAGAGATAATGAACTGAGTCAATATTAATAAAGCAAGTAAACTGCAGAAATGGGTACCTGATATATGAAAAGGTCAGTAGCCACAAGACATTGATAAGAACCTCTAGCAAAGATGTAGTTTATCTCAGTTTCCCTCAAATCTTCCCAATAGGTTGTATCCTCCCTTGCAGGGGCATGGAGAAATCATTGCATAAAAGTAGGCATATCTTGTTCAAGTTGACATTTGAATAAAGTAAAAGTAGGTAGGGTTTTGCTAAACTTTGAGATGGGATCTCACAACGTTGCCCAGGCTGGACTTAACTCCTGGACTTAAAGGATCCTCCCACCTGAGCCTCCCAAGTAGTTAGGACTACAGTCATGCACCACTGTGCCTGGCAAATCTTGTGTTTCACTTGGTTGTATTTTGTTTTATTTTTGAGAAAGCATCTTGCTATGTTGATCAGGATGGTCTCAAATTCCTGGGCTCAAGCGGTCTTTCCTTCTCAGCCTCTGGAATAGATGGGATTACAGGCCTGCACCACCATGATGCCAAGAACTTTGCTAAGCCTTTAACCAAGAACACCCCTCCCTACTGATCCTGTGGGTAGAGGGAAAGGCAGGACTGTCTGACAACATGAAAACTCTCCTCAAATGGGCGGTGGTGGACACCCACACGGCAGCTCCCCTTCAAATGGACTTCACAGGGACACAGACGCCACTCTCACCTTAAGAATCCAGAAAAGTCAATTTATCTAAGACTAAGAGGTGGGTATTTCAGGATAAGGTGATTAAGAATACCTTGCCTCCTTGCAGCAATCTATGCCCTGGTTCTGAGACTTGAGTCTTCAGCAAATAGCCAAATGGACCCTTGGCAGCTTTCCTTAGAACAGGTCCCCAGTCCCAAATCCCATGACCCCACTATGGCAGTTTGAGGGCTGCACTGCTCCTCCTTGAGATCTTTGGAGACAAAGTGTAGGTGTGCACACAGAGAAGGTGGCCTGGTATTCAACAATCTAGTAATAGGGCTCATAAGGGATTGACACAGCCAGGGTCTTAGTTTATGTTCCCTCAGACAGGATTCAATGCAGGTTTATTTGGGAGATGCAGAGGAACTGGTAGGGACATAGGAAGTGATACAGTGAAGGGAAGGAGGCCAATAAAGCTACAGAGAGCAAGGGCAACAGGAACTTCCTTTTGGAGACCCTAGGTACTGGTGCAGAGTTAATGTCTCAGAATTATCTCCCCCAGGTCGTGTGTATGTCTGTGTAAGAGGAAGTTGGGGTTCTGTTCGTGCCAGTCACTGGTTGAGGGCAGCTCTAAGGTAATGTCAATTGCCTTACAATTTCAGAAAAAAGCTGTCAGAGATGTAGGTGCTGACAAAAGTCAGCCCTGAACACTCTAAAGGTCCAAGGAAAATAGGAAGGTCACTAACAGATTCTGTGTAGCCAGGTGTGTGTGTATGTATATATGTGTATGTATACAAATATGTATGTGTATATGTATGTATGTATGTATGTGCACACACACACACTTATACATCCAGAAGAGTCCCAGAAGCAGGGCTGGTAAAGGCAAGGTCAAGGCCTATTGCAAAAACAGGGGTCTACAGGACTTGCATGGGTCCTTTAACTCTTCCCCATACTTAGTCAATGATGCAAGAAATTCTTCTGAGAACATAACTCATTTCATAATAAGTAGTAATTGCAAAATGGTTTCACTAGTCACTTCAACACAAATCCATTCCTCTCATGAATCCTCCAACATGAGAATTATCCTCCGATGCAGGTTAAATAGCAAGCTTTCTCCTGGTGCATTTACAGTGATTTAATCTGTGCAGGTTCAAGAACTTGTCTAGGGTGGGCACGGCTATGTGCAGAACCTCAATTTATAATAAATTTCCTGGAATGTAGTTTGTTTTTTCTTAGATTTGAAGGAGGTCAAAACATTTTTCATACCTATTATCTACCTTACTACTCCTAATGAAAATCTGATTGGGCAATGAGATACAACAAGGTTTTAACAGAAGAAATTTGGAAACAAAACTGAGTTTTTGGTCAGAACAAGGTTCACCTGAAGTCTAGTGGGTCTGAAAAACAAGATTAGTACACATCCCTCACAGGGTTTCAGGTGACCTTAGAACCTTCTTATCTGACTACCCATCAGAGATTGTCTCAAAACCCTTTACAGCAGCCCAGCCAAGCAATGAGCCTGCAGCAGCTGCTGCTCAGTACAGGAGAGTCCGCTGACTCCTAGGGCATCCACTATTATTCAGACAGTCCTTCGAATGGCCAGTGTGTCTCCCTGTAACTTCTAGTTCCTGGGGCATATAGTCCAACTTATATCCCTCCTCCTGCAAGCCACATGGGATGACAGTGACTACCACTTGATGACCATTTACTGTGTGCTAGACATTCTACCAACATGGTACTGTAGTCCTCTTAGCACCCTTAGGAAATAGTTGTGAATCCCCATTTTATATATTAACAAGCTGATGATTGGAGTGGAAATCATGAAAGTTGCCCAAAATGCTCTTAGCTTGTAAGTAGTTAGGCTAAATTCTAACCCAAGATTGACTTGAAGGCCATATGATTGCTTCCATGACCATCCAGCTTCTTCTGAAAGCTTCAATTTCTTAAGCTCTTTCTTATAAGCCACTTTTCCTGCCAGCTTACATTTCTCCCTCAATCCCATCTATCTGTTTTGCTTAATGTACTTCACCTCCAGAAGTCTTTCTTGGACTATATCCTATCTAGAATTATTATCTGGACTGTTATCTTATCCAACTACCTTTGAAAGTATTAGCCTGCCTCCTATATTGGCTCTGAAATTCCCTATCATAAAAGGACCATTATCTCCCAATACCTTTCTGTTGTTCTTACCCTGGGATGGGATGTTAATTTCGGCACCAAGACAATAGTTTTGTCAGATTCCAAGCAAGTAAGCAACATTAGATTTAGATCAGCATCTGTCAAAATCAAGTTAGCATATATTGTGAATCGATTGATTCAGTGAAATCAAGATCCCCACAATTCAGTAATTCAGTCAGGGTACATTATGTTCCAGATACTTCCTGTGCCACTTCTTGGCTTGTAATGTATTGTATTCTGAAATTCCACGGAATGTCTGTTCCTCCTAAGGGCCAACATCAGATGTGGCATTGTCATCCACAGAAAACCGATAGATTTGGTGGATAGTTGTCCTCAGGCTTGGGCACCAAAAAGGACCTCACTTGAATCCATTAGTATCTTGAATCCAAGAGGGCCATCATATGCACCAAGTCTTAATCCATTTTCTGTAACTGTAACAATACTTAAGATTAGAATAATTTACAAAGAAAATTCTTATGATTCTGGAGCTGAGACGTCTAGGGCTGAGGGGCTGCATCTGGCAAAGGTCTTCTTTCTACATCATCCCATAGCAGAAGGCAGCACATGGTGAAAGGCCTTGTGAGAGAAGGCCAAACTGGCTTATGACAGACTCAGTCATGACCCATTCCCTTCAATAATAACCCAATCCATTAATCCGTGAACTGATTAATGTATCCATGAGGGCGGAGACCTCACAACTCAGTCACCTCCCAGAGGTCCCAACTCCCAACACTGCTGCATTGGAGACCAAATTGCCAACAAATGAACGTTTTGGGGGACACATTCAGACCATGGCATACCACCAGTTTCAGCTACTTGCCCCAGTGAGGTGAGTAAGCCTCTGCCTGTGCCCCACTCAGGCTCCTCAGGGAGCAGGACACTCACAGGGGCTCTTCCCTCATTTTCCAATCTTGCTTGATCCACTCAATCTCCTGTAGGGCAGCACTCTTGACCACACTGTTGATAGCAGAAGGCCAAAGGAGTGGTGGTTATTGTGCCCAAGGCAGAGATTTCCATTGAATCATTCCATTCCAATGACTCAGGATTCATGTCAAATGAGTTCTTGGGGATTTATTAGTCTCAGTCAGGATATCAAGAATGTGGCATTCCCATCTTATAGATGAAAATTGGGCAGAGTCATTCTGCTTTCAAACGACAAAGTCATACAGCAAGTAGCAAAGTGAGCCATTGGAATCAGCTATCTAAGCCAGATCTAGGGCTTCCTCAGGCCACCTCAAGTCTGAGTGTCCAGTGTTTTAAATTGAGTTTTGACAGAGGAGCCCCAAGCTCAAGATTTGAGCAAGTTATTTAGAGGGGAGCCAAGGAAAGGCAGGGAAGAAGTGAGACAAAGGGAAGATAGTCAACAATTGGTGTGTTAGCAAGCTCATTACCACCAAGGACAACTGGAACATACCTTTACAGGGGAATTCTGAGAGCCAGTACAGGACAGAGTTGTTGCCATGGAAGGAAGAGGCAGCTGGGGTATTCATACGTCAACTTCTGTAAAAGTCACTGGCTGAGAGTTTCTCTCAGTGGTGTTAGTTCCCTAGCCTTCTGGCCTGCCATGTGCTAGATTTCAATAGCTAGAGAAAGCTCTCAGGGGAAGAGTCATAGGTGCTAGTCAGTATTGAGCAAGGGGGCACTGAAGTGGTAAGAATGAATGGATGTGGGCAGGCCACCAACACTGTCTTACTTAAATGAGTTTCTCACCCCTAATGCCAAAACTGAAGTGCATCACAACATGTTTATCAAAAGGTGTTAAGATACCCAAGCTTCAGAGCTCTGGAATCTCCAATCAGGTGGGATCCTAAGACTCTGGCCCTAATATCTGTGGGGACGGGCTTAGCTCAGTCCTGAGGTGGCATCTGCAGATGTGTGTTCACCAAGGTAGAGCATCTGTTACAAATCTGGGGGCCAAGCAGCTTTTTTTCCTCTGGAGTTGATTCTTAGCATGAGTCTATGTCAAGATTTGGCAAACTACAGAAAGTGCCAAACCTTAAGTATTCAGGATTTGAGGGCCAAGTGGTCAACTAGTCAATTCTTCTGTTGTAGCTTGCCTCAGCTGCCATGAACAACAAACAATACTGGGAAAACCAGGATGGGTTGGTCATCTGAGCTAAGAGTGTGTGAATCAGTCACTGTGGAAGCAGATGATCCAGTCCCAGTCAAGCCTGCAGATGAAACTTCTCAGATACCCTGTCCCAGATGCCCAACCCACAGAAACCATCAGGTCATAAATGTTTATTTTAAGGCACTAAGTTTTAGGGTAATTTGCTATGCAGCAATAGGTAAATACAAGCACATAAGAGACCAGCCTTTTAGCCAGCCCTTGGGAATGAGCTTTGATAGGGATACACACACTTGAAGAGAAAGTTAAAGCTCTGTACCCCTGTGTCCCACTTGCTCCAGATAAACGCTCCATCTTTCCTTACTCTACCTTGGAAGGCTGAGCTGTGTGAATGGCATCAGTTGGGCCCCCTGCCCTGTCTCCTGGCTGTTTTTAGTTCATGGGGAAACTGGAAAGAATACCAGGGAAGGGCGGGAAGGGCAGGAGGGTCACCTCAAGCTGCCTGTACCCTTGATAAAAAGTCACTGTTCCACTCAAGGCTGTATTTTCTTCTGAACTGGCTCCCTGGGTTCTGGTGACCTCCCCAGCTGGACACCCCAATACCTTTAGGCTCAGGTGTGATAACAACTTCATTGATGTTTTTGATCATTCTTTGTGCTATGGTCTGAATATTTGTGTTCTTCCAAATTCATGTTGAAATCCTAACCCTCAAGACAGTGTTAGGTGGTATAAAGCCTTTGGGAAGTGATTAGGTCATGGGAGTAAAGTTATCATGAATGGGATTAGTGCCTTTATAAAAGAGACCCCAGAGAGCTCCCTCACCCCTGCTGTCATTTGAAGACACAGCAAAAGGTGTCATCTATGAACCAGGTCCTCACCAGATACCGGATATACCAGACCATTGATCTTGGACCTCCCAGCCTCCAGGACTGTGTGAAATAGACCTCTCTTTATAAGCCACATAGTTAATGATATTGATATAGAAGCTCAGATGGACTAAGACAGTTCTTCTATCCCTGACCTATAGCTTCAAAGTTAGCTCTTTTGGAAGTCAACATTTTTTGAATGATTCAAATTTGATTGAGCCATCAGTTCCCTATCAGGGCCCCGTTGACAGATGATCCCAAGAGCTGAGTGGCTGAGGAGCTCTGCCAGCCTCAGGGTCAGCAGCATCCCTTGGCAGACAGCTTCCTCTAGTGCCTCCAGAGGCAGGAGGATTTGGGAGTTGGTTCCAACTTAACTGATAGGTGCCTCTAGGAATGGAAAAGATAGCCTTAGAACCAGCATTTTAGGCCACCCAATGATCCCCTGGCATCAATGTGCCTGAAAATAGCCCCTGCCAGTGGGCTATGCCCCAAGAGTGGCATATGGTACAGCAAACTGCAGGTTTTGTGAAAGAGTAGCCTCATGGGCAATATCTAGGCCACAGAGGCTTGGAATCCTCAGCTAGGCAGGATCCCGATTCTCTGGGGAAATCTGGCTCTGGACTTAGAGCTCAGTCCTAGTGGTATCTGGGAATGTCTGGTTACCCAGGCACATTTCTGATTACCCTCCCAACTATAGCTGGGCAAAATTAGGCGATGCAAGCCTCATCTTTCCAGACTGCAGCTCAAGGAGACAAGTGACATAGTGCTCAGGTAGCTGTATACTGGGTGGTTAGGAACAAAAGCAAATAGGCCCTCAGTCTCATCCTGTCACACAGCATAGCCTTTAATAACTGCCTGCAGATGGGGGAAGTTGGGGAAAGGCTACAGGAGCCCTGAGGTGACTGTAGCTTCTCCTGAGCTCAGTACACAGCCATTCCTTTTCTGTGGGGCTATGATATGAAGCAGGGGATGGTGAGAGCAACCTGATCAGAAGGGCTCAGGCTGACAGCATAATCTAGCTCCTCCAAAGCAGAACCACCATCCAGATGATCACAGAGGGGAACCAGGGGCCAAGAGAGGGAAAGCACTCTCCTATTTAGGGAATGACAGTTTTACTGACACTCAGTTACTAGCGTGTATCTAATTATCCAGATTCTTAATGTACTTCCTGCTGTACAATCACTAGTCCCATGCCTAAGGAAGATACCTATAGTAGGCTTATGTGTCCTCAATCTGAGTCTGGCTGTCTTAGGGAGGAGGGGACACCAAGGATGTGCCAAAGAGGCTGAGTGTAGGTTCAAGCTGAACTTCTGAAACAAACTCAAATCGCACCTTACAGACTAATAGAAACTACAGTGATCCATCACAGAACCCCACTGTCTCATGCAGGAGTAGCTCCTATTCCACCTTATTAGGGATTCAGGGGCTGTCATCCTTTCCATTCATAATCTGAGGTCTGTACATATTGGTCAGAGAGCAGCCCCATCCTATAGGCTATCAGAGCCACAACTGGGAAAGTGTTTTAAACACAGAGATATGCCACCTAGATCCATCTTGAATCCATCCCTTCCTTGGGCAGTTTGTGCCCAGTGACAGAGGGGTAAGGTGTAGAGACCTGCTCATTTTGGCCCAAAACTGGAGGGCAGGAGTGGCTGCAGAGTTCCCTACAGGGGTCAGCTGAGGCTCTGTTGAGTTTGTATTATTACTCAACTTCTATTCCCCTTTCTACTTCCTCCCCGCTTTCATAGGCATTGACCTCTAATCAACACCTTGCACCCTAAAGTCTGTCCTGGAGTCTCCCCCTGTGATGGGGAGAAACTTAACATATGGAAGAGTTGCATCCTTTAAATCCAAGAAAATCTGGATGAAATGCAGCATTACACAAGAGGGCCCGAGGGGACTCAGAACAAATGGCACAGTGCTGACAACTGACTATGCCTTAAGCTTGTGTCAGTCCAACAGCTCCCCAGCTCTGGCCTGAGGAGCCCAGCGGCTCCCTACCACCTTGGTGCAGAGGGGACTGTTCCCCGCAAAAAGGGCAAGGTTACCTTTCTCCTGGAACAAGTTGCATTCGCCACCTTCCTGTGCTGCTAGCCAGCTCCCTTCACTAGAACCCTGTTGTGAGGCACTCAGGCATGTCCTCAGGAGCCTCATGTTGCTCTTCTCCCTGGAAGGATGCTCCTGTCACTGAACTGTTTAATCATCCCACTTAGAGCTGCATCATTTAGCACCATTGTAGTTTTCCTTGACAGCACTCAGGGGAGTCTCACACAGGGCCAACACGCACATAGGCCACTGGAGACAGCACCAGCCATGTGCAGAGAGCCTTGCACACTGCTATGTGACAGGCATGCACATTTGATAATCATAGCTCCCCAGGTTCCTACATATGTCCCCAAGTGATCCAGGCCCTCAGATTGAAGGACATCAGGTTAACTTCCTCTCTTCCTTTAAAGAGTTAAAACAGTTGAGCACAGGAGTGGCAGCTAAGTGTAGACTTGCTGATTATTCCATGTTTTTCCCCTAGAACCATCCCATCTTGCTCTGCACACAGGAGGCTAACCTGTGTGATTGTATCACTCATCTCTTGCTGTTATAGGTTGGACAGTTTGGGATGCGAGGTGTTTATTAGGTATTGACACCTGTGAGAGGAAGGGGAAGAAGCAGGATTAAGCAGAGAAAGCGATCTGACTGCTATGCAGGCCCAAAAAAGCTTTGGCCAGCTTGGTGGAGAGCTCCAAAGCAAGTATTTTCCATTTGTTCTCTGTGTGGGTGACACAGCTGGGCTTTTGCCACCACACCTCTCAGTCACTGGTGGCTTCATGACCTTGAGTAAGCAGCTTCCTGTACCTGGGCAGCAAGCCTGTTCTTGTTGGGCATCTTATAGTGGCACAGCTGTGTCTTCTATGCTTGCCCTGTGGCTTTTAGTGAACTCAGCCCCTAGAAGGCACTCACAAGAAGCCAAGGATGAGGAGAACAGGATGGAGTATTATTCTCTGTTCCTTTCCCTACAAGGCCATCTTTGGCAGTGTTGTGCCCCCTTACCAAAAGCTTTCGCTGCTGCTGGGTGATCTAGCCCTCATGGCTGAAGCTTGTACTGGGTTCTAGTAACAGCTTCTCCTGTACACCCCTCCAGGTCCTGGTGGCAGTAAGTGCTCTTGTTATTCTGTTGGTGTTTCACCATTGTTAGTTTCCTTCGCCCTGCCTTTACTTCTTTAAAGGGTCCCTTTATTAAATACTCTAAGCCTATTAAGTATACCATCTTTTCTCCTAGGACCCAATAGGACCAGTAATCAAATAGTTTTGTTCTCCCTGCTGTTTCTCCCCTGTCCCATATTCCTTACAATATCCAAACTTTTCTACAAGTCAGATAGGGGTTTAGGGAAAAACCTATTTTTCTACTATGAAAAGTTATGTATAACAGAATACCTTTTTTTGAACCCTGAGAAGCTATAAGCTGCTGTTTGCATAGAGAAATGCAATACGTACTTTGGGTCTTAGGAACAGCCCGAAAACAGATCCTAGAAAGAGACCTTGAGGTGAAGATAAGTACAAATGATTAAGGAAAGGTTGCCAGGAGAATCTAGTAAGGAAGTCACAAAAGCAGGGCAGGGAAAAGAAAGCCAGTCAAGCAGGGACATGATTCAGGCAAGGTCCCAGGGACCAGCTGCAGCCTGATCCCACAGGAGGGCTCTGCACCCAAAGTCAGAGGCGTAATTTTCACTCCAGTCACTGGCCTAGGACTGCTCCAGGAAGACAAGCTCCCAGAGATGTCTGGCTGTCTCTGCGCACAGATGAGGTGGTCCCATTCCTGAGGTCAGTCCTCCCAAGAGGCGGCACAAATGCAGGCTATTGGAAGTGAAAACACAAAGCCAGGAAGAGATGCACAGGAAAGGTAACAAGGAATTGAAGTGACAGCAAGATGGCAGAATAGAAAACACTGGCTTATTCCCCCATCATGGAAACACGAAGTATACAGGTCAGAGCAGCTTTGTGAGAACTCTAGAAACCAATTTAGAAGCTGCAGCAATCAAGCTCATGTTCAACCCAAGAAACCACACTCAATGATAGGAAATTACTCAGCATTTTTGCTCAACCTTGCTTTACCACATCTGTCTGTGGGTGGTTAGAAGAAAGCTGCCCAAATCCTGGCCCCTTCCTTGGCACATAAAGAATGGAACTTGCCAAGTTCGGACTTGTCTGTGAAAAACCTGAAGGACTAGTTTCTGTGTCACCTGACTGAGCACTGACAGGAGTGGCAGCATAGTTTGAATATCAGGTTGGAAGCCCCTGAAAGCAGTGGCAAGTTCTGTAGCATGAGATTCAGTGGGCTTCAGACCCATGGGCTCCTAAGGACGAGAGATTCTGGGAAGAGAGGCACAATAGAACAAAGCTCCTGAGAAGTAGGGGTGAGACTCTTAACACGTTAAAGGTAAATGTGCATACACAGTGAGAAACATGCCAAAAGTCAAAGCTCCTAATTATATGAAGCAAACACTGACAAAATTACAGAAATAGACAACTTCACAACCACAAATTAACACCCTACTTTCAATAGTGGATATAACAACCAGACAGGACCAACAGAGAAATAGGTTCTGAACACCACTACAGACAAGTTGTACCCAACAGACATGTACATAACACACTTCTCAGCAGCATACACATTTTTCTGAAGTGCATATGGAACATTCTTTGTGATATATTAGTCCACAAAACAAGTCTTAATAGACTCAGGAGGATTGAATTATACAAATTATCTTTTCTGATCACAATGGAATAAAACTAGAAAACAAGAAAAACTAGAAATTAGATAATATACGCCTTAATCAAAAAAGAAATCACAAGGGACGATAGAAAATCTTGATAAACAAAGACAGAATATATCAAAACCCATGGGATGCAATGAAAGCAATGCTGAGAGGGAAATTTATAGCTGTAAACATTTAAGACAGGTCTCAAATCAACAACGTAACTTCACAACTTAAACCAGAAACGTTACAGACTAAATCTAAAAGCAAGCAGACAAAAAAGAAAAGGTAAACTTACAGTCAAAGAATATTTAGGAATAAACCTAGGAAGTGAAAGACTGACACACTGAAAACAAAACACTGATGAAAGATGGTGACACGAAGACATTCCATATTTGTGGACTGGAGTGTTATTAGTGACAATACTATCCAAATTTATCTACAAATTTAGTGTCACCTCCATCACAATCTCAATTTTTTTTTGTAGAAAGTTTTAACCAAATTTATATGGAATTTCAAGGGACCCAGAAAAGCCAGAACAATTTTGAAAAATAACAAGGTTGGAAGTCTTATACCTTCCTGACTTCAAAGTTATAAAGCTACCATAATCTAGATGCTGAGATACTGCCATAAAGTCATAGACTAACAGAAGAGAAGAGTACCCCAGAAGTAAATTCTATCAATTATGGTCATTTGACAAGGATGCCAAAACCATTCAATGGGGGAAAGAACAGCCTCTTAAATGGTACTGAGTAAACTAGATATCCCCATGCAAAAGAAAAGTTGGAACTTTACCTTATAAGGCTTATCACATATATAAACAGTCAACTGATCAAATACTTACATAAAACTACAGAACTTAGAAAACGAATGTGACATTTAATTTGGCAACGGTTTCTTGGATATGACAAAAGCACAGGCTGAAGTAAAAACAGATACATTGGAGTAAAAGTTACAAACGCCCCTGCAAAGATCACAATGAATACAGTGAGGAGGCAGCCTGTGGGATGGGAGAAAGTATTTGCAAGTCATATCTTACAAGGGATTAATATCCAGAATATATGCCAGGTACTCTTGCAATTTAGCTGCAACTAAAAAAGTGGGTAGAGGACTCATCTAAGGGATGTCTATTCAAATGGTGAAAAAGCACATGAAGAGAAGCTCAACACCACTAATCATTGGGGAAGTGCAAATCCAAGTCACAGTGAAATATCCCCTAACACTCATTAGGATGGCTACCATGGAAAAAAACCTACGAAATAAGGAATGCTGAGGATATGGAGACATTGGAAGCCTTTTTGGTGGGAATATACAATAGTACAGGCACTATGAAAAAGAGTGCTGTATTTTGTCAAAATTAGAGTTATATGAACCAGAAATTCTACTTCTGGGTATATAACAAAAAGAGGTGAAATCAGGGCCTCAGATGTTTGTATGTCCATGTTCATAGCAGCATTATTCGCAATAGTCAACAGGTAGGAGCAACCCAAGTGCCCACAGATGAACAAAGTGTATGCACATACAATGGAATAGTGTTCAGCCTTAAAAAGAAAACTGGCTCATGTCATAACACGAATGAGCCTTGAGGACATTACACTAGGCAAAATAAGCCCATCACAAACTGACATAATGTATTATTCAACTTATGAGGTACCTACAATAGTCACATTCAAAAAGATGAAATGATTCTTGCAGGAGCTGGGGGGAAGGTACAAAAGGGGTATAAGTTTCAGTTTGGGAAGATGTAAACGTGAACGTCTTCAATAATGAACTGTATTCTTAAAGTGGTTAAGATAATGTGTACTTTACCTCAATTTAAAAGAAATTGGAGGGTCTAGATCAAGCATGGAATGTCCACTATACTTAGGAGAAACTTCTTGTAAAACACCTTTTAGAATAAGATTAAGGATGAATAATCAACTGTTAGTTACACTGGGATTCATGTGTAACACAATAATCTGCAATGAGGACTTAGCAAAACTACTACCTCTTATATCTTGGTGTGCAGAGTTGAGAGATAAGAGTGAGCTATTTGGAAGTCTCTGGACTTCTTACAATGTCACTATTGGTTCTCTAGGTTAAAAGGGGAAAGAGTCCCTGAAATAGGATTCCCCAGAGAAAGGGAATTTCAGGCTGATAGTCTGGGGTCAAAATAACATTTAATGAATGCTGGGTTCTCTTTTGAACATGAACATTGTATTTTAGAAATGCTGAACAGGGGAATTGAATTTTAATCGGCTGTAACTTTGTCACTCCAATGTGGGATCCCAATGTGGGATCCCAATGCAGCTTTGACTGGATTTGGATCAGTAGAAGTGAAAGGCATCCAAGATAGTTTAAGAATGCCCTGCCAGTAGAAATAACTAGCAGAAGTGGACAGGTCAAACAGGGCTAACTTTCACCAAGGCCAAACATAGCCCCAAATTTGGAGAGCCATGGGGATTATCTTCAAGAGGTAGATACTGGACTTATGGAACAAAAGTGAGTATTAGAGGAAGTAATTGATAAGGCCTGTTTTACACTCATTTGAGTTACATAAATAGCCAAAGTTCAGGACAAAGGCACTTTCGGTGGTTAGTATTCTAGTCTGTCCCACCACAAGCTGGTCAGATAACCTTAACCCCAGCACTTAAGGACACTGACCCCCTTCTTTTTGGAGCCCAGGTATCACTCCCAGCTACATATCAAGGGTTCTACAACCTGCCTTTCTCCTTGGGTTCATTTAATTTGCTAGATGGCTCACAGAACTCAAAGAAGCACTTTTTTTTTTAAACTAAAGCTACGGGATACATGTGCAGAAGAGAAGCACTTATGTTTACCCATTTTTCAAAATGCTATTACATAACACACATATGAACAGCCTGATGGAAGAGATGCATTGGGCAAGGCATGTGGGAAAGGGTTGCAGAGCTTCCATGGCCTCTACAGCATCCCATCTTCCAGGCACATCCATGTGTTCAGCTATCCAGAAGCTATGAACCTGTCCTTCTGGGTTGTATGGAAGTTTCATTACATAGGCATGATTGAGTACATCTTTGACCACTGGTGATCAACTTAACTTTTAGCCTTTTCTTCTGACAACCCAAGCTTGGAGGCGGGTGGGGCTGCAAGTCCCAACCCTCTAATCATGCTTCAGTCTTTCCAGGGACCAGCTCCCATCCTGAATATATCTAGGGGACACTAGTCATAATTAGCATCATCACTTCAGAAGTTTCCAGAAGTTTCAGGACCTGTATATTAGAAAACAGGGATAAAGACCAATTATCTAATTTATATCATACTATGTCAAGCACGTAGAGCTGTCAGGTTATATTACAGCCCTAAAGAGAACATATGGAACTGCCCTCACAGGGTTGACAAGCAGCACAAGCCAGGCTTTAGGTAGAATTATAGTTAGGCATTAAGGTGTGTTGGCACATTTTGACCCACTTTGCAGTTGCCAACTGAGTCATGTAACGTGCCGACTACTCACTTCTCCATTGTTCCTGCACATAGGTTCTCTAATGCTAGAATAAGACTTTTGCTCAAACATTGCTTAAGTTGCTTCCAGAACCCCAAATTCCAGCAGAATATCTGGGTGTCAACCAGACTGAAGACCACCTGAGAAACTGACTCAGCTCAAGGATGCTGTTTCTTTATCTCCTTGTCACATGACTTAACTTCTCATTTTCAGGATAAGTCAGCGATCCCCCACACCTCAGCCTATCATCTGTCCCGATTCCTTAAAAGATCCATTTCCAAACTTCTCAGGGATGTGGATTTGAGGTTCCCTCCTCTCCCATTATGGGTGGCCCTGTGATTAAACACTGCTGCAACCCTCAGTGTATCAGTATATTGACTTGCCAGGCATCAGGCATTGAATCTGTTACAGTTATAATATTTAGTGGCAATCTAGCCAGGAGGCCCCCTTGTGGGAATCTGCCCATGGCTCAGTTCAGTGGGCCCAGAAACAAACTCAAGAGGTCACCTGGCTCCTGAAGCCATGGACTATCTCTGAAGCCTTCCCTGCTGGCTGGGCATTGCTCAGCATTGGTGCATATACTTGTTTCCAGCAGAAATATGGTATCGATCTGAAGAACCCACTTTTCCTTCTAACTTGTTTATCTCCTTGGAGTTCCTGTAGCCTCTCCAGAAAAGCCCTGTTGGAGGTGAAGGTGGGTGGGTGGGACTTATTCCAACCCAAAAGGGAATAAAGGACCCTCTCTGGGATAGGTATTCAGACTTGTCTGGGTCTTAGTTTCAAAATCAAATTACGGTAGCAATTTGTGAGACCTCATGTTTCATCATGTCTTGTTTGTGTGAAAACCCCGAAGGAGTTACTGGTGAAAGTTCATCTGGCCTGACTTGGAACCTGTTCTGTCTCACTCCTTGCAGTTAGCGAGCCCCGGAGTAGTCAGGAGCTTGGTAGCCTAACTCAGGGTGGCCATCGGCTCTATCACACTGAGTGACCATTTGCTAGATTACTGGCTGGGGGTCATGTCTCCCCACCTTGTATGGATCAATAGTGTCAGGTATTAGCTGGGGAAAATGTGAGCCTTGCCAGGCTGAACTCAGGTGTTGAGCAGAACAGCTCATGTTTGTTTGTGTGTGCAGTGGAGTTGTCTTGGCTGATATGGAAAATGCTAATTTGATTCCCCCCAAGCAGTCCATTGGGCTGTATCCTCCAAAATTGAGTTTCTTACCTACAAAACCATAGGAAGTGATTTACTCTGTAATACAGCCTGTCCCCAGTACTCATTAGAATATGGGGAAAGAGGCCAGGAAGTGTTTTCCTTAATTATAACACCATCTTGTAGTTACACCTGTTGTGTAAGAAAAATCGCGTGAAACCCCTTATGTACAATGTTTGTGTTGCTTTGACAAAAGCTGATACAGAAAAATGCAAAATCATGGTACAATGGAATGTGAATGCAAACAATTTTCTATTAGGGGAGTCACAGGAAGAAGGATGACAATACTTTGCTAGTTCAGTTGAACGAGTCATTGGTTTCACATCCCCCACTTCATAGTAGAGATGTAACCATGCCACATGCAGTTGAATCAGACTTCCTTCAAAAGGGCAGGAACCTGGAGCTACAGGAATGGTTTCCCTTGTCACTACTGTCAGGGAACCAAATTTGGCCGGGGCACACAACTTTAGGTCTAGCAGGGCAATTCCCCCATTAATAGTGCCCATGGAGAGATTGATGCTGACACAGGGCAATCCATAGGGCTTGTTTGGGTCTATTCTTCATTATCTACTTCTGACTTAACTGGAAAAATAACATGCCCACCTATTGGGATGATCCAAAATGAAAAATTTCCCCTTTATCTTTCTAACTTATAACCCCACCAGGGTCAGTGTCTAAAGCTTGTTAAACACACTTTTAAACTTCTGAGGAACAGAGAATGGTCTTAGAAAAGGCTAAAGAGGCAGATCCCCCCAGTATGTTGATTACCCCAGTAACCCGGTATGGGCAGCTGCCAGATCACAGTGCCCACAGCTAACCCTAAGTAGAATGTTAACACTGGAGGAAGGGATAAGCTTGAGTATTATTGTGCTCAAGATTTCACTCTGGCCAGATACCATAAAGGAATACCAAAGCAGAGAAGCCTTAAGTTTTAAGAAGTAGGACAATAACCCAGGTAGAGCCCCTCAGAAATCCCGGAACACTTTTTTTTAAGCACTCAGGCAATATATTGGTACTGACCCTAAGGCACCAGAAAATTAAGATAGTAAACATGATGTTTACTAGCGAAAGTGCCTCTGATATTCAGAGAAAGGTGCAAAAAGGAACATTGGCCATATCTTTGTCCCAATCAGTGAAGATTGTTTAAGGTGTTCAGCAAAGATCAATGTCAAAACAATGAAAAAATGCAACAGTAAGCCACCATGCTGGCAGCTGCTCTGACTCAAGGAAACTCCAGATCACTATGAGGGTACTCCCTGGGAATTCCACTTAAGGTAGGGCTCCCCATGTTCCCCACAAAAATACCTCACTGGGGGGTCCTAACAAGTTGGTCTATTGCAGACAGGAGGGTCCATTGGAAAAAAATATTACCTATACCTCAAAAGGGCCAATATGGGGGTGGGGGTTAGCAGGTTAAGAGAATCAATCTCCTGTTCAACAGATGCCCAAAATAGCTGAAGGGTCTAGAGGGCTGAAGATTTTGAGGGTCAGAAATGACAGTCCAAGGTCTCCCTCCAACCCAACTAATACACTCCATATTTTCCATATGGAACCTTGGGGGTCACTATGACCATGGAAAATCAACTTTCACACTTTCTAGTAGATACTGGTGTCACCTATTTGGTATTAAGTACATGCATATCCAAACTGTTGTCAGAAACTATGAAAGTGACTGGGGCCTCAGGGGAGACGCTGAAGACCATTCCTCCAACCCCTAGATCATCAACTGGGACAAGACCAGTTCAAAACAGCTTATATGTGCCTGAATGACCCATTTTGAGACATTATCTTTTGACTAAACTGAATGCTAAGGTTACATTTTCTCTGGGATGGCTGAGTATCAGAATGCCCACAGGTCAAGCTTGCACCTTGCAAGCTTCATTGTTATAAGCAGCTTAAAAGCCTGTGCCTGTTTCTGAAGAATTGCCATAAGAGATGAATCCTGATACATGGGCAGATGGGAGGCCAGGGAGGGCCAACTTCACAACCTTAGTATAGGTAAAGGTGTACACAGGGATGGTACCACTCAATCTGAAACACCCTTGAGAACAAGTGTGATGAACTATTCATTTGCTTTCTACTTTCCTACAGGTTGAACTTATATGGGGACTGGCAAAGTCTAATAGCCTATCCCCCCAGTTCAGAAACTCTGGACCAAAGAATATACATCTGTTCAGGATTTGAGAGTCATTCATCAAGTTACAGAAGACATTTATCCAGTGGTCTCCAGCCTTATACATTACTCACAACCTTAATTGGTGAGCCTTGCTGGTTTATAGTCTTAGATATGAAAGATGCTTTCTTTTGCATTCCAAGTCCAGAGTCCAAAGAATCATTTGGAAGGAAGACCCATATGACTAAGGAGAAAAATATATCATCATTTGTCATCCAGGGCTTTACAAACTCCAACCACTACTGGGGAAGGTTTCCCTAAGGACCTCCAGGGTTAGCAATTAAAAGATGGGGCTCTGCTCCAATATGTTCATGACATCAGTTATTAGCACAACCAAAGAGGCTTCCACAATCCGAACACCATACTGAAATTTTCTGGCCAAATGGGGTTATAAGACATCCAAGAGAAAGGCTCAAATCTCAGTCCTTGATTAGATATCTTAGATTCAACTCTCAAGGACAGAAAAACCTGCTCCCTGACTGAAGGGAAGCCATTTGACCTATTTTGTACATAAAAGGCAAAGTTGGTTTAGGACTGCTGATGTAGGACTTGGGGAACACCAAGAGGCTAGTTGCTTACTTTTCAAAAGCAGCTGGACATCACCAAGGGATGGCCATCTTGCCTTTGGGCTGTTGCTGTCACCTGTGATCTACTTTGGGGACCCTGGGCCAGCTCACCACAGTCTATACTCTTTACTGTGTACTTTTATCAAAACAGAAAGGAGGCCGTTGTCCGACCTCTGGAAGGCTAGGCCATCCTCCAGGATGACCCAAATGTGATATTAAGAGCTATTTCTACCTCAAGCCCTGCTACTTTACTCCCTCAGATAGCATCTGAACCTACAGGTGACGGTTTACAAATTATTGAACAAGTTTATTTGAGCCAACCATATTTGGTCAACATACCCTTGGAAGATCAGTTGAGAGATGTTCAGATGGAAGCTTCATGGACCAGGGACAGCAGAAAGCTGTATATGCTGCAATACCACATTGACCAGCTTTAGAAGCTGAAATACTTCCTCATGGGAAGTCAGGATGGAAAGATGAACTTGAGGCAGGATGGATAGTCAAGGAGGTAACCATGTCCTTGGGACATGGCTACTGTACAGTTAACACAAACCCCAGCATTCACATTGTAGTCAAGCTTATTCAAGCACAGCTATCTCCAGTAGGCAATTTCCCCTGTAGAGAACATGCACGTTTTTACCTGTCCTCAAACTGGCCCTTTGCTCATTTTAATAGTAAAAAACATACCCCTGGGTGGATATTTAAGATGCTAATGAGACAGTGTTTGAACAAGCAGGTACCACTACTGCATGTGTGCAAAGAACCACCTAGAACATGCTTCCCAATAACTCTTCCCACCCCCTTATGAATAATCATGTAGGGCTTCCATAAAGGGAATCTCTCTGGTGCCAGTCTTTGCCATCTCATCCTTATGAGCATCCTACCCTGAATCTTCTCAGGGTATGCTATCTGTTCTGCACCTAACTTTCAAAGTACTCTTTCTCCTTTGCAATAAATTACTCTATGCTGCATTTCCTTTGCTGTATGACTTGTTTAGATTCTCATAAACTAAGAACCACCAAGGTTTCACAGCAGCCAAACTCATCACTCCAACCGGGGTGCTTCAACTAGATGAAGACCCATGAGCCACAATCTATACTGATTCAAGATTAGCCTTTTCTGTGGTTCATGCTTATGGAGCCATTTAGAAAGGGGATTTTTAACCTCTGGTAACAAATTAAACGTGCTAAGAATTTTAAACTCTGTTGAAGGCAGCCCTGGTCCCTAAAGTAGCAGCAATAGTTCATTGCCTTGGGTATCAATGGGCAGTTTGGTAGCAAAAGACAATAATTGGGCAGACAAGGCTGCAAAGACAGCAGCAAGAGAAAAGGTCCAAAACTTTATTAATGCCTGAAATAGACCTTGAAACACATGTATACTATATTTTAATGATCTGAAAAGAGCACTTGACTGGGGTTGACCCCAGTCAACAAACCTAGGGCAGATAGATATATGAAAGAATAGTCCAGGACAACACAGATGACATTGGACATTCATGACATATGACTGGGATGTCACTCTCCAATGGATTCAGAAATATTAGCCCACATATGAATATGACTGTTCAAAGTGTATTTGTGCCTAAAACAACTTCAAAACTAGTCCTCTGCTCTTGATGCAAGGAGTCCAGGTGTGAGATGAAAGGTCAACTGAAGATTAGCAGGTTGACTTCATGATGCTAAGGATCATGGGAAACTATTTGCTTATGTTTAGACATTTTCAGGATGGATTGAAGCCACCCCTTGTGAAAAAAAGTTATTAAGCCTTTACTCAAAGTTGTCCCTCAGTTTGGCCTGCCCATTTCTACTCTAACAGTGTTGCCGCCTTTGTGGCCAAGGTCACTCGGGATGTTTCTGAAGACCTTGGCACAACTTGGAAATTACACTGCTTGAAGGCCACAGTACAGAGGAAACACTTCAGTGTTCGCGATGAATCATACCTTGAAAAAGACTAGCTTTGTCAGGAATCAACCTGACCTGGAATAAGGCTTTGCCTATTGCCCTGCTCAGAGTAAGACTGGTGCCTAGAATTGGGTACAAACAGAGCCCTTTTGAAATCTTACATGGGAGAAACTTTCAGTGCTTCTCCTCTAAACTGAAAGGCTGCAAAAGCATATTGTGTAAGAGCTAGATGCTGTCAGGTATGTACAATCCTTAGGTTTGACTGCCATAAGTCTTCTAGCAGGTTGTTTGACAGATGTGCCTCTGTATATTTAGTCTGAAAATTGGGTTCTATTGGAGAAATGGAGAAACCAGCACCCTGATATCAACTGAAGCCCTAATAGACCATATGAAGTGTTGCTGGTGACTTGCTCCTCCACGAAACATGTGGGAATTAAGACTTGAGTCTACCACGGCTGTGTAGAGCTTACCCAATCTGACCCACATTCAGAGCGGAGTCATCCAAAGGCTGCTAAACTCTACCTAATGGATGAGCAAGCCTGATTGACCTCAAGTTTCTCTAAGAAAAACAACTAGATAACACCAGACTTCAGAGCCTAAGCTTTCCATCTGCTCTCTGCTAATGAATAGCCTAACCTCTTATACCTTGATTGTATTGTTTTTGGATTCATTACTATCATCATCCTACATAAGAAGTTAGGGGAGGGGGCCAAGATGGCTGACTAGAAACAGCTACAGTGTATAGCTCTCACAGAGAGGAACAAAAGGGCCAAGTAAATATGGCATCTTCAACTGAAACATCCAGGTACTTGCAAGTGGGATTGATCAGAGAAACAACTTGACCCATGGAGAATAGAGAAAAGCAGGGCAGGATGATGGTCCACCCGGGAGTGACAGAGCCAAGGGAACCTCCCCTTGAGTGAGTGAATGTACGACCCCAGGAACCCACTTCTCCACAGATTTTTGCAATTTTCGGGTCAGGCGATCCCTTTACAAACCCGCTCCACCAGGGCCTTTGGTCTGACATGCAGAGCTGTGTGGAATCTTGACAGAACAACTCCTCAGGCATACACTGAGACCCAGAAGTTATACATATTCCACTCTGGGCTCCCCGGCAAAGGCAACAGCAACTTAGGCAAGGCAGGAATTTGGATCGCTGTACATATCCCTAGGAAGGGGGCTGAATAGCGATGGTCTGCAGGCCCCACTTCCATGGCACCTCACAGGATAAGACCTACTGGTTTGGAATTCCAGTCAGCCACTGGCAATGGTGTTACAACACCTACCTGGGATAGAATGGAGTTCCTGGTGCGGCGTGGGGTGGGGTGGGGCGGGGAGGGCCACTATCTTTGCTGTTTGGGCAACTCAACTGTTCCAGCCTATGGGCTTTGAAGAGTCCACACTGGGAGTGGAAGAAATCCCCCAGCACAGCTGCTCTACCAAAACGTGGCCAGACACTGCTTCTTTAAGCAGATCCCTGATCCTTCCTCCTTACCGGGCAGGACTTCCCAGCTGGGGCCTCCAGCCATGCCTATGCGTGTTCTCTGGTGGACAGAGATTTGAATTATCCCTGGGATGGAGCCCCCAGAGGAGAAGTGGGATGCCATCTTTGCTGTTCGGGCAACTTAGACATTCCAGTCTGTGGGCTTTGTAGTATCTGAGGCACTTGGGGGTGGAAGCAGTACCCCAGAATAGCACAGTTGCTCTGTGAAAGTGTGACTGAACTGCTTGAATCCCCAATCCCATTCCTCCTGGCTGCGTGAGACCTTCAAAAACCAGGGTCTCCAGCTACCTCCTACAGGTGTGTTTGGGTCAGCAACAGGTCCGTAACCCCCCGGGCCTGAGCTCCCAGAGAAAGGGGCAAAGGTGCCATCTTTGCCGTTTCACAGCCTTCATGGGTGATACCTTTAGGTGCTGGAAAATCTAAGATGACTAGGGACTGGAACAGACCCCCAGAAAAACACAGCAGTCCTACGGAAAAGTTGCCAGACTGTTAAGGAACCCAGTCAAAGGTCAACAACCTTAAAGACTGAGGGTAGAGAAGAGGCATTCTGGTTTTTGGACTTTTCAGCCTTTTTGCGCTGGTTTCTCCCCATCTTCCTAGATTTATCTACCTTTGGTCTTCGATGCTGGTGACCTTCGATGGGGTTGGAGTAGGCATCCTTTTTGTTGATGTTGATGCTATTCCTTCAAGCTGTACCCTTCTCCCAGGTGCTCTGTCCCAGGGAGATGGGAGTTTTATCTATAAGTCCCTGACTGGGGCTGCTGCCTTTCTTCAGATATGTCCTGTCCAGAGAGGAGAAATCTAGATGGGCAGTCTGGCTACAGCAGCTTTGCTGAACTGCAGAGGGCTCCACCCAGTTGGAACTTCCCCACAGCTTTGTTTACAGCGTGAGGGGAAAACCTCCTATTCAAGCCTCAGTAATGGCTGAGGCCTCTCCCCCCAGCAAGCTCGAGTGTCCCAGGTCAACTTCAGACTGCTGTGTTGGCAGCGAGAATTTCAAGCCAGTAGATCTTAGCTTGCTGGGCTCCATGGGAGTGGGATCTGCTGAGCTAGACCACTCGGCTCCCCGACTTCAACCCCCTTTCCAGGGTAGTGAACAGTTCTGTCTTGCTGGTGTTCCAGGTGCCACTGGGGTATGAAAAATAATTCCTGCAGCTAAGCTTGGTGTCTGCCCAAATGGCTGCCCAGTTTTGTGCTTGAAATCCAGAGCCCTGGTGGCATAGGCACCCGGGGGAATCTCCTGGTCTGTGGGTTGTGAAGACCATGGGAAAAGCAAAAGTAGTATCTGGGCTGGGGTGCGTGGTTCCTCAAGCCCACAAAAGGTAAGAATCAGTGCAAGAACGCTGAAAACTCAAAGCCAGAGTGCCCTCTTTCCTCCAAATGACCATATCACCTGTCTATCAAGGATTCAAAACTGGGCTGAGACAGATGGCTGAAATGACAGAAGTAGAATTCAGAATGTGGATAAAAATGAACTTCAATGACCTAAAGGAACACACTGGAACCCAATGCAAGGAAGCTAAAAACCATAACACATTGCAGTAGCTAAAAGATAGCCAGTATAGAGAAGAATGTAACTGACTTAATAGAGCTGAAAAAAACAAGAATTTTGTAACTCAATCACAAGTACTCATAGCAGAATAAACCAAGTGGAAGAAAGAATCAGATTGAAGACTGTCTTTCTGAAATAAGACAGGCAGACAATAGAGAAAAAAGAATGAAAAGGAATAAAACTTCTAAGAAATATGAGATTATGTAAAACGACTGAATCTATGAGTGATTGGTTTACCTGAAAGATGGGGAGAATGGAAGCAACTTGGAAAAGGTATTTCAGGATATTACCCATGAGAACTCCCCACCCAGCTAGACAGGCCAACATTTAAATTCAGGAAATACAGAGAACCTCAGTAAGATACTCCACAAGAAGACCATTGCCAGAATACATAATCACATTGATTTCAATCTTGGAGAACATGATCAATCACATAAACAGAGCTAAATACAAAAACCACATTATCTCAATAGATGCAGAAAAGGCTTCATTAAAATTCAATGCCCCTTCATGTTAAGAACTCTCAAACTAGGTATTAAAGTAACATACCTCAAAATAATGAGAGCCATATATGACAAACCTACAGCCAACATCATAATGAATGGGCAAAAACTGGAAGCATTCCCCTTAAATACTGACAAGATTAAGATGCCCTCTCTCACCTCTCCTAGTCAACAAAGTATTGGAAGTTTTGGCCAATCAAATTAGCACTCTGGTCAGGGCAATCAGGCAAGAGACAAAAAGGCATCCAAATAGTCAGAGAAGAAGTCCAACTATCCCTCTTTGCAGATGACATGATTCTATATCTAGAAAACTCCACCATTTTAGCCCAAAAGCTTAAGCTGATAACTTCAGCAAAGTCACAGGATACAAAAATCAATGTGCAAAAATCAGCATTCTTGTATACCAACAGTCAAGCGATGAACCAAATCATAAAAGAACTTTAATTCACAATTGCCACAAAAATAATAAAACACCTAGGAATGTTTTATACCTAGCTAACAAAGGAGGTGAAAGATCCCCACAAGGAGAACTACAAACCACTGTTCAAATAAATCAGATTACACAAATGGAAAAACATTCAGTGTTCATGGATAGGAAGAATATCGTTAAAATGGTCATGCTGCTCAAAGCAATTTGAAGATTTCATGCTCTTTTCAATCTAACTACCATCGGCATTCTTCACAGAACTAGAGAACTATTTTAAAATTTATATGGAACCAAAAAAGCACAAATGGTCAAGGCAATCCTAAGCAAAAGAACAAAGCTGGAGGCATCATGCTACCTGGCTTCAAACTATACTACAGGGCTACAGTAACCAAAACATGGTAGTGGTACAAAAACAGACAGGTAGACACCAATGGAACAGAATAGAGAACCCAGAAATGAGACCACACACCTACCACTATCTGATCTTCAACAAGCCTGACAAAAACAAGCAATGGGGAAAGGATTCTCTATTCAATAAATGGTGCTGGGATAACCAACTAGTCATATGCAGAAGATTGAAAGTGGGCCTCTTTACATCATATACAAAAATCAACTCGATGGATTAAAGATTTAAATGTAAAACCCCAAACTATAAAAACCTTGGCAGACAATTTAGGCAGTACTATTCAGGATATAGGCACAGGCAAAGATTTCATGATGAAGACACCAAAAACAGTTGCAACAAAAGCAAAAATTGACAAATGGGATCTAATTAAACTAAATAGCTTCTGCACAGCAAAAGAAACTATTACAGTACACACAACCTACAGAATGGGAGAAAATGTTTGTAAACTATGCATCTGACAAAGGTCTAACATTCAGCATCTCTAAGGAGCTTAAATTTACAAGTAAAAAACCTCATTAAGAAGTGGGCAAAGGACATGAACACTTCTAAATATGCACATGGCAAACAAGCATAAAAAAGACTTAATATTACTGATTAGAGAAATGCAAATCAAAACCACAATGAGACATGATCTCACACCAGTCAAAATGGCTATTAATTTAAAAAGTCAAAAAATAACAGATGCGTTCGAGGTTACAGAGAAAAGGGAATGCTTATATAATGTTGGTGGGAGTGTAAATTAGTTCAAAACATTGTTGAAAGCAGTATGGTGATTCTTCAAAGAGCTAGAAGCTGAACTGCCATTCCACCTAGCAATCCTACTACTGGGTATATGCCCAGAGGAATGTAAGTCATTCTGTCATAAAGTCACATGCACACACATGTTCACTGCTGTGCTATTCGCCATACCAAAGACATGTGATATGGTTAGGCTGTGTGTCCCCCCAAATCTCGTTATAATCCCCATAATTCCCATGTGTCAAGGGAGAGACCAGGTGGAGGTACTTGGATCATGGGGGCAGTTTTCCCCATACTGTTCTCCTGAGAGTTCTCATGAGATCTGATGGTTTCATAAGGGGTTCTTCCCGCTTCACTCCTCAATCTTTCTCCTGCTGCCATGTGAAGAAGGTCCTTGCTTCTCCTTCAACTTCTGCCATGATTGTAAGTTTCCCGAGGCCTCCCCAGCCATGTGAAACTGAGTCAATTGAACCTCTTTCCTTTATAAATTACCCAGTCTTGGGTATTTATAGCAGTGTGATAGGCTAATAAAACATGGAATCTACCTGAATGCTCAATGATAGACTGGGTAAAGGAAGTGTGGTACATATACATCGTGGAATACTATGCAGCCATAAAAAGGAATGAGATGTCCTTTGCAGGGACATGAATGGAGCTGAAGGCTATTATCCCTAGCAAACTAATGTTGGAACAGAAAACCAAATATTGCATGTTCTTATAAGTGGGAGCTAAATGATGAGAATTTAAGATCATGAAGAAGGAAACAATATACACTGGAGTCTACTTGAGGGTGGAGGTTGGGAGAAGGGAGAGGGAGAAGATAACTAATGGACACTAGGCTTATTACCTAGGTGATGAAATAATCTGTAACAAAACCCCATGACACCCATTTACGTGTGTAAAAAAACCCTGCACATCCTGCACATGTACCCCTGAACTTAAGTAAAAAAAATAAAGTATTTTTAGACTTTGGAAAAAAACAGGTTACCCATCTCTGCCTTGCTAAATGCCTAGATTGTATGTTTATTTCATAATTCTTTTGATCACGGTGGCAGGAGTCTTAGGCATTTTAGATATTTTATGCCATGCTAAAGTAGTTCCATGTATTCCTATGTTTAGACATCCATATGTTACGACTTTCTTCAGAGGACATTGCTATTTCGCTTTGATGAGTCAAGTACTTTTACTACGTTAAAGGCAAACACCAGAGTTTGAGCAGCCATTTCCCTGAATTTGTCTGGATTTATGCTTTCTCTTGGTTTAAATTTTTAAATGGCTATTAGGAATAAAATGTTACTTTTTGAACTTTCATGGATTATGTTTTGGTATCTGAGCTATAATAATCATTCAGCACATTAGCTATCCTTATTTTACTCAAGATATGAGAACTTCTATTAATAGCCTGAATAGAATTGGACATGTCTTTTTTATCTTATCTTTCTGGAAAAGGATCAACATGATTCTGTCTTTTAATCACTCTTGACTCTTGTGCTGGCTTGAGGAGATAACCCCATGACTAAAATTTCCCAGACTTTAGCCTCTTTGGGAAATTTGACTGCTGGATATCATTCCAAATCTTTTGATTTATGACCATAATAATCCTTTAGTCATGCCTGTAATTTCATGGCTGTTCCCAACTTTGTCATAGAATATGAGACCCCCATCCAAGTGACATATCTAATAAAGGTAGCTATCCAAGACTCTCTCTCTCCAATGGCTTCTAACTCCTTTATTGAAGAGTTGATTTTCTCTATACCTCAAAGTTATTAACTGTTTTAAGTCTGTTGATATCACTAACCATCTATTTGTTTTGTTTTCTGACCCACCTAAGAAATACTATATGAAAGAAGGCACCATTATATGCCCCCGTTTCTTGGAACTACCTTAATTTTGCCAAGTAAATACTTACAACACCCTTCCCCCGTTGTTTAGTTTACTATCAGCTTGACAGGAATATTACTAGCCCATATTCTTGTATTTCTCTCATTCCCTAAAGGCCCGCCCAGTCATACCTCTGAATTCTTGCCTTGGGTCTTGTCAAATTCATTAGCTCCTTACTACAAAGCAGTGCTTGGAAATAAACTCACTAGCTACAGATCTTTGGTTTAGTCCAATCTCTAAAACCCTGCTTAAGACTCCAGGCTTAACGTATACAACTTGTCTAGGGTCCTGTGTGCTCACAGTATGCCTATTTGTGGGGGTTCCCAGAGAATCCCCTCCCTGGGCTTACAAATGCATTGACAGCTGGTATATATGAGGAACTTGCCTATTGGGCTAGTTTCTTTCTCTAGGTAGATCTGCTGAGACTAAGCACTAGACTAGCCCTGAAATTTGTTAGAACTAAAAGGTTCCTCATACTTGCTTTGGAGATTCATAAGCCAGAACTTGCCTGGGTACAAAGATGGAGCCGAGTATTTCTCTAGGCAGACTGTTACTCTGGTATGGAGTAGTGTTCCATGAATGTGATTAGAAACCTCTCCCTTACCTTAGGAATTCTTGCTAATGAAACTGCATCTGCAGTAGCCATCCAAAGAAGTTAGTCCATTGGCTTGCGTTCTGTTAGATGAGATTGCTCTTGACTATCTTGGCAGGACAGGGTGGAGTCTACAATAGCTAATACAACTTGTGTACATACAATGCCTCAGCTGAAGTCAAAACCCATTTGGACAAGATTAGACAATAGGCCACCTGGCTACAGTTCTCCCAGAAGGCCCAGAATTACCTGATTGATTTTCTGGACTTCTCATGAATGCCCCAGGCCTTGTGATCAGTTTTACAGGAGCTCCTGAAATTAGAGCTTTCCTTTTCACTAATAGGGCTCATAATTTACCTCATAATTCAGTTTTCCATTAAATGTGTGCTGAAACTATAGATGAGAAGACTAATGTTTTCATTATGCAGGGTGGGAGCCCCAGGCCTGGAATGCATGAGTACCTATCGGCTATTGCAAAACAGCTTCATTTCTGTAATCCTGATCATGGTACTTCCATATGTACCCCATACGCAGGAAGCTGACAGCAGTCATACCCTGAATCCTTCCTTATGGATTCCTGCCTCGGGATTCAGAAAATAAGTGAGTCGAGGGATACCAAGACCACCCTCACAGGGTTAACACTAACAAGCCAGGCTTTAGGCAGAATTACAGTTAGGCATTAACCAGGGCACACTGGTGTATTTTGACCCTCTTCCTTGCAGTTGCCAATTGAGAATATGCTGATCACTTGCTTCTTCGTTGGTCTCTGCTCAGGCTAGAGCAAGACTTTTGCTGAAACATTGCTTGGTTTTTCAGACCTCTAAATTCCAAATTCCAGCAGGATGGCTGGTGCCAACCAATCTGAAAATCCAGCCAAGGAACTGACTCAGCATAAGAATACCGCTTTTTCATCTTTCTGTCCCACGACTTTACCTTTCACTTCTACGGTCAATCAGCAATCCCCTCACACCTCAGCCCGCCATCCCTTTTGCCATCCTTCTAGATCCCTTGACCTTATTCCCCAAACCTCTCAGGGAGGTAGATTTGAGGTTTACCACCCATCTCATTTCGTGGCTCTACAATTAAGCTTTCTTGGCTTCAACCTTGGTGTTTTGGTGTATTGACTTGCTGCTCAATGGGCAATAAATCTTACTGTTACATAAATCGTGCAGGGTCCAATCCCTGCTTGAGTCTTTTCAAAGGAGCAGAAACTGACAAGTCATCACAAGTATATGCTTTCTTAACTTAGTAAGATCTCAAAGAGTAAACAAGTCTTTTGTTCAGTAAGACCTTAACCATTCTCCCCACTGATACCCTTCACACCTTTCTTCAAAAGGAGAAAGCTCCCCAGAAATTCTGTTCTACCTCAAACTTATTCTTGCTGGTATTTCTTCCCCTTTTAAATTCTGCAATAGTTTTTTCCTTGCAAACTTCTCTTTCTAAATACAGCTTCCATCATTCTGGTGTTTTCTTCTGAATGCCCAAATCTGAATAGGCCCAGGAACTTGGGGGGATAGCAGAGATAAAGGAGGGATTTGTCATTTGACCCTACTACAGTAGTGATTAAATGCTCAAAGTTAGCCATGTGTCATGCAGCATGCTGCCTGGACTGAATTATGAAGAACATGTGGCATATCCCTGGATATTAGTTCTCCCTCAAAAAACATCTCTCAGGACAGGGATAGTCAAATTAAATGAAAGTCTTTATAAAAACTCCATTTTGGTATAGTCTCAATAAATTTTGAATACAAAATGCCATTTGGGGAAGATATATTAACTGGAAGAGACCTCAATCAATGCTGGTTCAAGACTGTGCTGTAGGTTTCAACTGGATTAATACAGGAAGTGAGCAGTTTCTCACATTAACACCAACTCAATAGTTGCTTCTGAGGGTATGCCCTATGTCTCACAAATTTTAGATGCTATTACAAATAGACATTTTATAGATCTTTTAAAACAATGGAGTTAACTGTAGGAAACAAACTCATGACTACTGGAGGAATAGGGGTAAAGACTGATGCTTGTATCATAAAAAAGGTCCTTGTGGTTTGGGTTTAAGTTCCCTGCAGTTGCATCTGATTTAACTAATATCTGTGATATGACTAAGAGCACACAAGCTCTGGAAAACTTAGGTGACTCAGCTTGTCACTAGCTATGACAATGCCAGTGTTGAAGCTATATATAAATGCATGAATAGTTGTATAAAATGAAACCTCAAGTTTTAAAATCATGAAGACATTTAAAAATGTATATATAACTAATCCAGTTAGGAGACATTTGACAGTTCTTTAGCCCTAAAAGTTTGTATATTTAAGATATGCAAAGAACATTTGCAACTTCAGTGGAAGATGGAAGTGCCTTGCCTTTGGTATTGTATTTGGACAAGAGGGCACCTGTTTGCCTGTACTGAGCCTAGAGCTTTCCTCTGCCATTCTCTCCTGGTTTCAGGACCTCTTGACTTCTCCAGATTTCCATAAACCAGTTAGTTCTTAGAGGGACAAGGTGAATATCTTGCAACACAGGGGAAACTTGTAGCCTTTGTTAATGATGTTATTGTAGACAGCAGCTGTTGCAAACCTCCCACAACAAATCTATATCAGCCTTTCTTCCAGCATACATCCCTGCCTCTGGCTTTAGAGGGAATGGGCTGTTATGTAGCTTTGAAGGGATGCCAAACGGTTTAAGCAAATGATGTATGTTTTGCTGTAGTAAGAACTTGCAGTGTATTCCCCACCCACCTTAGGAAGGTGAGGTCTCAGACTCCACTGAACTTGGAGTGAACTCCCCCTCCCCTCATGAGTGTGAGGTTACGTCTTAGACTCCATATATGAGTTACTGACCCTCAACTACTAGACTTTGAAATACACATAGACTCAAGATTTGACACAGCTTAGGCCAGAGCAGGTTACACTGTCACAGCTGCCTCTGAAGACCAACAGCCCCTCCCATCATAGGCCCAGAGGCCTAGGAGTACTCAATGGCTTTCTGGGCCAGACCTAGGGCCCTGTCACCCTGCACAGTCCTCAGACACTGCTCCCTGTGTCCCAGTTGCTCCAGCCATGGTTCAAAGGGTTTGTACTGCTGCTTCACAGGCTGGAGCCTTAATCCTTGGTGGCTTCCATGTACTATTAAGCCTGCAGGTGAGCATACTGCAAGAGTTGAGGCTTGGAAGCCTCCTCCTACATTTCAGAGGATGTATGGAAATGCCTGGATGTCCAGGCAGAAGCCTGCTGCAGGAGCCAAGCCCTCATGAAGAATATCTACTAGGACACTGTGGAGGGGAAATGTGGGGTTGGAGCCCCGCCTCCCCCTAAGTACCCACTGGGGTACTGCCTAACGGAGTTGTGAAAAGAGGGCCACTGTCCTGCAGATCCCAGAATGATAGATCCACACTGAAAGCTTGCACCCTGAGCTTGGAAAAACCATAAATACTCAACAGCTCATGAGAGCAGCTAGAGAGACCAAACCCTGCAAAGCCATGGGGTGGAGCTGTCCAGGGCCTTGGGAGCCCACTTATACCAGCATGCCTTGGATGTGGGACAAGGAGTCAAAGGCGATTTTGGAGCTTTAAGATTTAATGGCTGCCCTGCTGGGTTTGACTTGCATGGGGCCTGTAACCCCCCCTTCTTTTGGCTGATTTCTCCCTTTTGGAACTGGAGTATTTACCTGATGCCTATACCCCCATTGTATCTTGAGTGTAAGTGATTTGTTTTTGTTTTACAGGCTCATAGGTGGAAAGGACTTGTCTTGTTTCAGATGAGACTTTAGACTGTGGACTTTTGAGTTAATGCTGGAATGAGTTAAGACTTTGGAGGACTGTTGAGAAGGGATTATTGTACTTCATAATGTGAGAAGGACATGAGATTTGGGAGGGGCCAGGGGCAGAATATGATTTAGATGTGTCCCTCTGCAAGTCTTATGTCCCATTGTAATCCCTAATGCTGGAGGCGGAACCTAGCGGGAGGTGATTGGATCATGGGGGAAGTTTCTCATGAATAAGTGTTGCACTATCCTCCTTATACTGTCCTTATGACAGTGAGTTTTCATGAGATCTCATCCTCTAAATGTATATAGCACCTCCGCCCTCTCTCCTGTTCCAACCATGTAAGGCCTGCTCCACCTTTACCCTTCTGCCATGATTGGAAGCTTCCTGAGGCCTCCCCAGAAGAAGCCACTATACTTCTACAGAACTTTCTTTACAGAACAGCCTGCAGAACTGTGAGTCAATTAAACCTCTTTTATAAATTACCCAGTTTCAGGTTGTTCTCACATTGCTATAAAGAAATGACTAATAAAGCATGTGATTGAAAGATTGTTAGAGGTAAGCCAGGTGTGGTGGCATGCACCTGTAGTTCCAGCTACTTGGGAGACTGAGGTGGGAGGATCACTTCACAGCCCAGGAGTTTGAGGCTGTTGTGAGCTATGATCATGCTTCTGCACTCCAGCCTGGGCAACAGAGTAAGATCCCCATCTCAAAAAACATATTGCTATAGTGAAACTACAGATTGAAGAAGCTGGTATAAGCACCTGGGAGCAAGAGCTGACAAATTACTTCTAGTATGTTTCTTCAACAGTCATACCAGGTAAAACATTAGCTCTCCCAATAAATCTGCCAAGGGACTAATTGAAATTATAAAGACTATTAGGGTAAAATTTTCTAGATTACCATAGAAATTCCTTCCATAAGTATATACACAATGACTTGATGTTAATATTTTTGACGTCTTGCTAATCCTGATAACTTCATACTAAGTACACAGAGCATGTATCTACAATTCTGTCAGTGTCCTGTAGAGTTATGCAATTCTTACTCCAATACTCTAAGACTTCACTAATTTAGCAATGAGATGTTGAGGAGTGAAAGATAAAGATCTGTTTGCCACTGAGGAAACACTTGGTTCTGATAGAAATTGCTAGAATATACTGGGAACAATAGAACCATATGTATCAAACACTGTTGGCGGATAAACAGCAAATACTGAAGATTTGAAGAAATGAGGTCTAGAACGAATTATAGTGTGGGAGGTTGCTATACAGTTGGAAGAAAGTATAAATGTTTTGAACATGTCTTAGATTATGGTATCTGCCAGTTTCTACTTCAAAAAGGATATAAACCTAAAATTACTTCTGTGAGCCATACTCAACATTAAATAACCCCTTCAAGGAAAATGTAATCACTATTGATACCAGGGTGAGTTTACAGATGTATCAGGAGGTGCAATTCATCCATTGCATCATTCACAAACAGGAAGTTGCCAGGAAGAAGTTGAAAACAGTGTACCTTGTACTACATTGTCATTGAGGGGACTAATTTAGTGGGGGAAAAAAAAAAGAGTTTTAGACCATAGAAGTCTTGTGATTCTTTGCAATTAGAATGAATATCTGTGGTATGAGAATTTTTCATTATGGCCTATCTCGAAATTAAGATTAAGTTAAGCATTTATCAAGTCAAATGTTCCATATTTGCTAACCTTAACACAATAGGATACCCTCAGAGAAATCTTTCCCTTCAAGATAAAAGCAAAGTAAAATTAAAGCAAAAAAAAAAAAAAAAAAAAAAAAAAAAAAACTGCTTTGAGAAGAAATTCATGCTACAGAGAGATTATAAAAGCAGATTTTCGAATGTTTCCAATGTTGTAGTTGTGTTCTGGAGAACAGTGTCTGAAGAGTCTCATGTCTGCATGTTAACATCTAGATGTTTTAAACAGGTTAGAAAGTGGCTTTCAAAATTTCAGGTGGTTTTGGACTAATTGGTTAAAAGCATAGAAGTGCAACACCATCTACTTAGTTTGCAACAACAGTGGCACCACGGGAATTTCAGAAGAGTCTCAGTTTTTGGTATTAACATGGTACTACATATTGAGTTTCATGATTTAATAAGAACAGCCAATGGTGTAGTTTTTTCATCTGGAGCTACCAATCTTCACAAAATACTTCTCAGCTATGACAACCCTTAAGACCAAGAATCAAAACAAACTTAGTTGATCTTCAAAAATGCTGTTTCACAGGATGTTAAACTTTAGAACAGCATTTTTATTCACAGCACTAAGATTAGTGAAGAAAAAGGTTTGCAAACATTAACTATTTTGTGACATTTGTTTGAGAATGTTTGACATATATTGCAATGTTGTATATACATGTGGCAGAAGTATACATACACTAATGTCACTGGTCTACCCAGATCACAATTCATTTACTACTTAGTATTTTGCAAACTTGTTTTTCTCATCCTAGGGACCTGATTATCTAGTGACTTCTCAAATCTATTGGTCACAATTGACCTCTTGATTTTTGCTATGTTTGTTTTCAAATCCTTCCTTTTTGAGAGCTCTTTTCTTCGAGGCTTGTGGCAACTTGTTCCCCAGGGGCTCAACTGTATTTTCTATATTCCCCTCAAAGGTATTGGAAACATTTCAGTACTACTTCAAACAAACCCTTTGACCTAACCTTTCCTTTGAGCCATGCTGGGATCAGTTTCACCCAGGAGAAATCCAATCTCTTCCCCATGCGGCACATTCTCCTGGACCTTCTGACATTGCTGCATAGATGACCGTGGAAACCTGTGCTGCACTCCTGTGTATAAACCAGAAAGCCCAAGGAGTCACACTTGAAAACACTTGATCCGGGGTCAGTAAAGCCTCTGGGTAAATGCTTCCTCTTTTCTTCCTGTTGCATAGCTTTGAGACCTTTCCTGGAGTTTCTGTGGGATGAGGCAGGCAGTTGTCACAGTGGAGACTAACTCAATAAAGCACCTTTTTCTTTCCTTACTTCTTGCTCCCTCACTCTTGCTGTGTTCCTAATAGACTACCCGCATGCTAGCCTCAGCCTCACTTTCCTACAAAGTACGGTCTGAAGACATGGGGTCACCTCAATCATGAACCACTTTATATACCTCCTTACCTACATATGCCCTATCTTTACATTTCTATGCAGCCTCTAATTGCCAGCATCTACTTCCCCCTGTTGGGATCTCAAGCTCCAACATAATTAACTTTCTTCCCCTCATCTTGCCCCTTATTTTAATAAGTGTCATCTGATGATACTTCTGTGGACCTTGGAGTCTCTTGAAATGACTATTTTCTCCAATATTCCACAGGTCACCTCTTAACTACTTACCAGTTTCGTGTATTTCTCCCAACCACTGGACTCTTACTTTGAATCTTCCTAAGGATATACTGTAAGACCCCAAGTACTGCCCCATTTGATTTTGTTCATCCAATTATTTCTTTGGTCTGTTAATTTTCTTATGGAAAATATTCAAAGCACATTTGAATAAGCAAACCCCTGTGTTTAAATGAGTTTTTTGCTTTGGTTTTTAAAAAATGGGCTTTACTACCTTTGGAACCCCTACACTTTTGAAATCAGGATCCAAAAATTCAACCCCTATAAGTTTATTTTAACTCAGTTCCTTGAAACGTGGTCATCTCCTCTGTAAACGGTTAGAAAATCTAACTATTACAGATTTTGTTTCCAGGGTATAGTTTGTCATGTTTATCTTTTTAAAATGATTTCAATAGGTTTATGGTGAACAAGTGGTATTAAATGGGTAAGCTATTTAGTGATTTGAGATTTTGGGGCACCCATTTCCCTTGAGCAGTGTACACTGAACTCAGTGTGGAGTCTTATCCTTCATGCCCCTCCCACCCTTCCCTAGTGCCCAAAGTCCACGGTATCATTCTTATGCCTTTGCATCCTCATAGCTTAAGCTCCCACTTGTGAGTGGGAACATATATTTGGTTTTCCATTCCTGAGTTACTTCACTTAGAATAATGGTCTCCAATTGCATCCAGGTTGCTGTAGTTGCCATTATTTCATTCCTTTTTATGGCTGAGTAGTATCCGGTGGTGTATATGTACACTACAGTTTCTTTATCCACTTGATGTGCATTTGGGCTGGTTTTATACTTTTGAAATCATGAATTGTGCTGTTATGAACATGCATGTGCAAGTTTTTTTGTATGAGTTTTCCTCTGGGTAGATACCCAGTAGTGGGATTTCTGGATCAAATGATAAATCTTTTTAGTCCTTTAAGGAATCTCCACACCAAATAGCTGGGACTATAGGCAACTGCCACCATGCGCAGCTAATTTTCATATTTTTGGTTGAGATGGGGTTTCACTATGTTGGCCAAGCTGGTCTCGAAATCCTGATCTCAGGTGATCCACCCATCTCAGCCTCCCAAAGTGCTGGGATTACAAGTGTGAGCCACCGCACCCATTTTTTTTTTTTTTTAATTATTATGGCCATTCATGCAGGAGTAAGATGGCATCACATTGTAGTTTAGATTTGCATTTCCCTGATGATTAGCGATAGAGGATTTTTAATGTGTTTGATCATTTGTGTATAATGTTTTGAGAATTGCCTATTCATGTCCTTAAGCCCACTTTTTGATGGGATTTGTGTTTTCTTGCTGATTTGAGTTCCTTGTAGATTCTGGACATTATATCCTTTGCCAGATATATAAAGATTTTCTCCCACTCTGTGGGTAGTCTTGTTTAATCTCTGCCGATTATTTCTTTAGCTGTGCGGAATTTTTTTAGTTTAAGTGCCACCTATTTGTTTTTGTTGCATTTGCTTTTGGGTTCTTGGTCATGAAGTCTTTGCCTAAGCCAAATGTCTAGAGGGGTTTTTCTGATGTTATCTTCTAGAATTTTTGTGGTTTTAGGTCTTAAGTCTTTGATTCATCTTGATTTTTGTAGAAGATGAGAGATGAGGATCCAGCTTCATTCCTCTACATATGGCTTGCCAATTTTCCCAGCACCGTTTGTTGGATAGCGTGTCCTTTTCCCTACTTTTTCTAAGTTGGCTGCAAGTATTTGACTATTTCTGGGTTCTCTGTTCTGTTGGTCTGTGTGCTTATTTTTATACCAGTATTTTTATACCAGTATCATACTGTTTTGGTGACTATAGCCTTACAGTCTAGTTTAAAGTTGGTTAATGTGATGTCTCAAGATTTGTTTTGCTTAGTCTTCCTTTGGCTATGCAAGCTTTTTTGGTTCTATATGAATTTTAGGGTTGTTTTTGCTTGTTCTGTGAAGGATGATGGTATTTGGATAGGAATTGCAAGGAATTTTAGATTGCTTTTGGCAGTGTGGTCATTTTCACAATAATGACTCTACCCACCTATGAGCATGGAATGTGTTTCCATTTGCATCATCTATGATTTCTTTCAACAGTGTTTTGTAATTTTCCTTGCAGAGGTCTTTCACTTCCACTGTTAGCTATATTCCTAAGTATTTTATTTTAGCAGCTATTGTATAAGGGGTTGAGATCTTGATTTCTCAGCTTGGTTGTTGGTGTACAGCAGTGCTAATGATCTATGTACATCGGTTTTGTATCCTGAAACTTTACTGAAATCATCTATTAGTTTTAGGAGCTTTTTAGATGAGTTTTTAGGGTTTTCTAGGTATACTATCATATTGGTAAACAGTGGCAGTTTGACTTCCTCTTTACCCATTTGGATCCAAGAGATTAAGTCCTTTGTCTTTAGCTACCAGAGTTGGTAGAGAAAGACCATCAGGTGGGGGCAGGGTTAGGTGTGTCTGACCTCAGACTCTCCTTGGGTGAAGCTTGCTGCTGCTGCTGCTGCTGCTGCAGAGGGTGGGATGGGGGGTGGGGGGGTTCTAAAGGTCAAAGAAGTTATGTTCCTAGGGGAATTATGGCTGTCTCTGCTGCTTCATACAGGTCACCAAGGAAGTGGGGGAAAGCCAGCAGTGACAGGCCTCACCCAGCTCCCACACAGCCAGGAATGCCAGTCCCACTCCCACCATGCCCACTGCTAACAGCACTGAGTTTATTTCCAGGCAGCCGGTGAGCAGGGCTGAGAACTTTCCCCAGACTATGAGCTTCCCAGCTGAGAAAGGAAGCAGGGCTTTCAAGGTTTCATGCCTCCCTGCCTGCCACAGCTTCTGTGCTCATATCCGTATTGCCTGCTTGCCCCCTCCCACGAATTATGTCCAGGAAATTTCAACTTTAGTCGAAATGTTACATGGTTCAGCTGGAAGTTCTTCCTCTGTGGTCTTTCCCCAATTTCACAGGCAGCCCTCCCCAAGGACACCTTTGAGACAAAGTCAAATGGCTTCCCTGGGGATAGAGAGTGCCCACAGGCCTCTTCCTGCTACTTCCTCTACCGCTATATTTCACTAGGGTCTCTAAATTTGTCTCAGCTCCAGGTAAGGTCAAATCCTCCTCCCATGATCTAGACCTTCAGGTTCCCCAGTGAGGATTGTGTTCAGGGGTGGACATTTCCCCTCGCACTTTGGGCACACAGTTTTTCGGCTATCTCAGAGTCTGCAGTGGCAAGCTGCTTCTTTCAGATTTTTCTGATATGTTCAGCTTGCCTGGTATATTCCTGCGATAAGTCTTGGAGCAAAAGTTCACAGTGCTAGTCTCCACATGCTGCTGTCTGTCCAAGTGGGAGCTGCAAGTTAGTCCTGCCTCCTATCCGTCATTTGCCTATTCCCCCATATTGTTTCCTTTATCTCCTAAGATTCAGATTAATTTCAAAATCTAAATTTTGGCAAGTATAGTTAATAGACTATTTCAACCCAGGTGTCCTAGAATATAGATCCTGAGTCAAAAACATGTTTGCTGACATTTGAGCATAGTGAAGAATCCAAACAAAAACAAGAGGCAGCAGTTAAGGAGGAATAGTAAATAAGAAAGGGTATCCTGAGTGAGCCATTGCTTCCTAGCAAGCTGATTGCTCAGTCTGCCCAGAAGTCTTCACAGAGGCCAAAGTCATCTCCAATAATCCTGAATGAGTCAGAAAAAGTTAGTTCATCCACAGCTCCTCTCCCCCACTGAGAAAGTCTGCCCTGGAGAAGGTTAACTCCCCCGCACATTTGGGAAGCATTTACAGGGTCTCCAAAGGCCACATGTCTACAGGGTGGAATATTACTGGGCAATGCCATGAGCAAAGTGGAGACTTCGCATGCAAGCCCTGCAGTTCCCTTGTTCTGTGGTACTAGCTGAAGCAGTAGCTTTTCTCCCAAGACTGAATGAAAGGTACAAAATACTAGAGCCACCAGAGCCACAACTCAAGGCAGGCGAATGTAGAACATAACTGAATCCAGAACTGCTATGCTGTGAACTTGTTCAGACACATAGCACCAGGATGTCTGAGGTCAGAAGACTGATGATCATTCTCTAGAACCAATCACTCATTTGTGGTACAGGGATTCCAATAAGTCTGTCTTAAGGTTTCTCCTCAGGGTTCACAAGGCTTACAGTTCATTCAGTGCTTATCTCAGCCTTCCTAGACCTCAGGGTACCTGGGTTGATATTTATTCCTCAATTCTGAATATTCCTGGCAGAGGAAGCATGTACCCTAGTCCCTACTTAGGCAAGGTACCCAAGCCACCTACCAGTCATTCCCCTTCCCCCACACTGATCAGGAAGACCCACTGCAGATGGGTCCAGGAATTCTAACTCTGGGCAGTGGAGTGAACACATGTGGTAGCAAGAATAGGAACACCACTAACAGGTGAGAAGACAGCAATAGGAAACCACAGGCCATAGCAACGAATGAGATGAGCTGCAGAATGGACAAAAATACCAAAAACTGACTTTAGAGGAGACGCAGTAGGTGACCTCACTCAGATTTTTAAAAGTACAGCAATAACCTGGCAATCTTGGTGTTCCAGGAGAGAGCAGGCCACATAAGCAAACAGGAAATCAGGCCAATAAGTGTAAGGACATGGCCAAGGCTGCTGACGGGACTCTTCTTAGGCTTTCCACATGGCTTCAGCTTCTGCAACTCTGCTCCATACATCTACTCTCTCTGGCAACCTGAACTGGCACACATGGCTATTTCCACCTATCACCTAGCCTGGGATGTACAAGGTCACTAGCTTTGTTAGAATCTCCTTGTTCTAGGTGATGTTCCTGAGGCTGCCCATATTCTGTAACTGAGTGAAGCGGAGAAACAAGCCTGGTCCTCTGGGCCCAGCATGGGACATTGATGAGAAACACCTGTACTACAGCTTCCCCACTTCAGGTTGGTTGAAGCTCTCTGGCCTGCTCCAGTGTTTGACTTTGCCCATCTACACCCAATCTGAGGATTGGATAAACTTTTCATATCCCCCAAACTAGATGGGTATCTGCTTTAGGAGGCCCAAAACCTGCAACAAGTCAGTGCTGATATTATAATTCTTTATCTACCACCTATATTAGAAATCATTCACCCTAAACCCTTACTGTGTGGTCTAGGGTACTTACAAAGAGGGGTAATTCATACATTCATCCTTAGAGTCCCTCTCTAAGGTTACAAACTCGTTATCAGGCCATGGTTACTGACATTCCTGATTGTTGTTAGTCATGGGATCACCAAGGGATGTCCAGTGAATCCCATAGAAGCCACTGCCTGGCTGTGTTATGGAGCAACTGCCCTTGTTCCATGATCCGTCTACCTGTTGGTCCAAAATGACCTTGTGGCACCCATAGCTAAGTTTGGTGTGGAGCTCTTGTGTCTCCCATGGTAGAAAAGTTTGTCTCTTGCCAGTAGCAGTCTAGTCTAGAGCATAAAACTGTGGCAAGGTGATGCACAAGTTCCAAGTGTTCCCCAAAAGGGATGGAGAGTAGTCCTTCCTGTTTACAGCACCTTAATAGAATATCCTTTTATTGTACCTATTGTTCACAGCAAGTAATGGCTATTGGTTCAAGTTATACATGCATTTTTCAAGACAGCTGGCATCAGAGGCACTAAAACTAATGCATCAACTTTGGACAAGAGGTTGTCAGGCCAGCCACCTCAGCTCTGCAGTATACCATAGTAATCTAATCATTTATTGTTCATTGTTCTCTTCCATCATCATCTACAATGAGCCCATCTGACTTTTGCAGGGGCTGCACAGGTAAACTGAACGGGGATATGATTGATTAGGACCACTACTTCTGCATCCTTTGAGACTATTAAGGAACATCAATCTCTACCATCCAACCCAGTTGTGATATTAATTCTGATTTACTACTTTGGCCCTAGAGCAGTTTTATGGTCTTTGCAACCATTATAACCCTTAGTCTTCAGAAAAGGAAACAAATTGAGGACTTTACTAAGTAGGTCCATCTATTTCAGGCATTCAGAGACCAGTGAAGTGTTCAGAGTAGACCCAGAGACTCACTGGACTAAGACTAACTTGGGTGAAGACTTTAATTGACCCATACACTTACTCTAGTAAGAGTGAAGTTTCCCATACCAGCAGCATTTTAAGACTAGTTCCATGTATCCTCTCCTTAGAATCTTTGTAGATTTTAACAAAGTTAGTGACCTTGTCCACCCCAGGCTAGGTGATAGGTGGAAATAGCCAGTTCAGGTTGTGTGCCAGTTCAGGTTGCCAGAGAGAGTGGATGGATAGAGCAGAGTTGTAGAAGCTGAAGCCACGTGGAAAGCCTAAGAGGGATCCCATTAGCAGCCTCTCTAGACCATCAGTCCCATGAGGGACCCTATGTCAAACTATCCATTGTCTAAGCCTTATATTCTGCCTTCCCTGCTCCAGCACCCTCAAGGCTTATTCCTAGGTCTCCTCTTCCTACTCAGAATATCTAGGTCCCATAGATCTGTTGGTGAATAATCCCTTCCTGTCCTATAGCAGGAAGATTGCCCCAGTTGGGTCATGCTGTGACTTGCCACAAATGTCCTGGAAGCCCCACAGGGAGATGGGGGCATAACTCAAGAGGATAACGCATGTGTCTCATGTGAGGCCTGTATTATCCTTAAGGGGAGAGAAACAAGAGATTCTGGGGGACTCAAGGATCTAGAATCTATCTACCCAGATGTCTATCACCCTATTCCTTCCACATCAGATCCTGACTTTAAGGAGACTTGTCAGGTGTGAGAATTTAATATTCCTTGTGCCTATTTTTCTAGTAATACACTAGACTCAACTTTCAGCACCATCTGCACTTTGGCTGTAGGAGATGAGAACTCCTTTAAAAATGGTATCACAGCTTATAAGTAGCTGGCCCGGACTTCTGTGTTCTCTTTAGTGCTAGTCTTGCAGTTAACCAACTTCTCAGTCCTCATTCTACTGCTTCTCTCCCAAATGCTAAATTGTACATCCTCTTCCATCTCTGTCATCCTCATTCTCCACAGGAGAGAAATCACAATCATGATGCTTTAATACAGAGTTTCTCAGACTCCAAGCAGTCATCTGGCATGCCAACAAAGCAGAGGCCCAGACTGGATGAAGCAACAGTGACTTATATTTTCATCAAGTTCCTCAGGTGATTCTGATATGCACCAAAATTCAAGAATGATCACTACAGTATGCTAGGAGTTATTACTCCATTTGACATCTGCATTGTAGTCTTGCTGCCATAGATAGCTGATGCGTGAGTAATCTGATTCCAGAATCTTGTCTACTTGCAGACTCCCGCTGGCTAGAGATAATCTTGATATTATAACCTTATGAGGTAAACTTTAAAGGTTAGGTTTAGATAGAGTGCTAAGGTACTGATACCATTAGTGTTTACTGAATTTCACTATTACTAGAATATTTAAACCCATTAAAAGAAAATGGGACAAAAATGTAATCAAAGGAGGCAGGCAGGGGAAGAAAAGGTAGACCATGTGGAATTAAGTCTTAAATCCAAGTATCAGTAATAACTTCAGAAAATCGTTATCTAAGATATCCAAAACATGACAAGTTGAAAAACAAAACCAGAACAGTATAGCTATATTAACAGGTCAGATGAAATACAGAGGCAAAAAAATTAGATAGTTCCCTCAAAATGATAAATTGTTCAGTTTGGATACATGTAATATATTGCTCAAGATATACAAACCAAAATGTGTAGTTTAAGGCGAAAGAAATTCTTAAGCATACTGGGTCACTAATATACCTCCCCCTAAGGTCAATATTGAAGATTCGAAGACTGTAACGAATAAATATGGACAAATACATAGAACACTACACCCAGTAAATGCATACCACATTCTGTTCAAGTAAATGTGGAGCTTTTGCCAAAATAAAAGGTCAGATACAAATAAAACTTCATGAGGCAAGTTATACAAAGTGAGCTCTGATTAAATGCAAATAGGCTAGAAATGCAAGTCATTAAAAAATCATCCTATACTTGGGAATTAAGACTCCCACTTACAAAGTAACCCATAGGTCAAAAAGAAACTCAGTGAAAGAATGTTTTGGAGTGAGGTATTGCTTCTGTTTAGAAAGTAGAAATTCTGTAGAATGAAGAGAACATTCCTCCCTTAAGGGCCAGGTAATCCACGCAATTGTATCTTTTGAGTCCTCAGAACTGAGGTTGCAAGGCAACCAAGTGAATTAAGTTCTGAAGAATTCTAACCCCTCTGAGAAGACAGACACAGCATGGTATTACCTTTGGCAGAACACAGGAGGAAGAGAGGCAGCAACAGAGTTAGCTAAGTAGTAGTCAGGGAAGATGTGACGGAATTCTTAAAGGTAGCCTGTGGCTAAAGTTTAGAATAATCAGGGGCTCAAAAAATGAAGAGTTTGCACTCAAGCTCTTTGCCAACAGCCCCCACTGGCTGCGCATGAAGACGACAGGCAGACACCAGAGTGCCTCGCAGGATAGGACTAGCTGCTGGTGGGCCAGGCAGACTTCTCCATTCCCTGGATTCTTAACAACAGCAAGAGTCTTATACCACTGGAAGATGGGTGGAAAACTCCACCAGGGACTGAAAAAGTCCCAGACAGCTCCTGGAGAAGGGAGAGAAGTAAAACGCATTTGCACTTGTAAGGAGTAAAGTATGTTCTCTCTTCCACTGCCTCTGAAGGTAAAAATCCTCAGCTTCTGGTGGGGAGAAGAGGAGCAGGGAACCCCTAGTCTTCCCACTTCCTCCACCAACAGGTGTGCTGCTACTGCTGGGAACAGGGGCAAGATATGTTTGATGTTAAGGCCACATGGAATGCAGCTGCCATGTTCAGGAAATGCCACCTCAGAGGCCCTGACACAGGGGCAGCCTGAGAGTAACGCTGGATGAGAGAACAGGAGCCGTCTGCTCCCAACCATAACCCCAGCACTGGTAACTAGAGTAACAGTCTGCTGCTACAGAGGGAAAGAGCGTGGCGAGACCTTCCTGCATAGGCGTGGAGGGCCAGCTGAAGATGAATGGGAACACTGAAGGGGAAAACCCCTCTGGCACCATAGGCACAAGACAAAAAGCAGACCCATGGGGGAAGAACTGGAATCTATGAAAGTACCAGCAGCATCAAACATCCATGAGCCAATTCAGCATCTGACTAGATGGACTCACCACCCCACCCCCTATACATATGGTAGCCCACTTGCAAGTGTAAGTATCTCATTCTATATTGTTCATAATAGCCAGTGCTCAAGTTAACAGAAAGCCTATTGTAAAGAGATAATAGATCAACTCAGGGATCCCTCAGATGCTGGAATCAGGCAGGGACCTTGAAGTGATTAAAAATTATAGCAGAAATGGTGGACAACATGCAGATAGGAATTCAGAAATGAAAACAAAGTTAGAAAAGTGGATAAGCTAGAAGAGATAAAGAAAAAAGTGTCTTCAAGTGTCTCAGAACACTGGACATAGCTGAGAAGCTAATCAGTAAACTTGAAGATAGTTCAATAGAAATCCAAACTGAAATGAAGAGAAAAGCTACAAAACAGGACCTATGAGCTATTGAACAGTATGTACAATGATCTCATGATTTAGCACTACTGGAGCCCAAAAAGAGTAAAGAGGCAAGAGGTATTTGAAGACAGGCAGAAGCAGGGGGTTTTATTTTCTGCTCAGTTTTGCTGTAAGCCAAAACTCTTAAAGATGTTTATGGAAAAAGGAAGAGATAGAAAGGCTGAAGAACTACGAACACTAAAATCTCCCTGATCCTATAACCTCAAAACACAGACAGACACCCAATCTTATAGATTTAGCATGGTCCCAAATTCAAAGTGTTTTTTCTTAGAAATTAACAAGTTGGCTCTAAAGTTTATGTGAGGAAAATTGTAGGGACAAAACCAGCTAATGCACTGAACAGTGAGGTAGAGGCATGTGCTACCAGATAAAGACTTATGTAGTAATCAATATAACAAGACAGAATGAAGAACCCATGGTAGGCTCAAACATCAAGTCTGAAATACTTGACCTAGCAGAGCAAGGGAAGGGTAGGAGGAAGGGTAGGAGGAAGGGTAGGGACAGGAATGCTCAAATGAGTCTAGGGCAGGCCACTATTAATACGGGAAAGAAACGAGTATGATTCTGCTTCTCACTATGTACAACATGTGTATCAGCTCCAGATTAAAGATTTAGATGTAGAGTCAACTTATTCTCCTATCTTGTCTATTTTACATTTTGGTGAAGCCAAAATATTTCCAAAATATGCCTTTGACAAATTGTTCCAGCTAAAGGCAATTAAGACATGGGGAACTTTGTCCTGCTTTTAGGACAAGGTGGCAGGTAGAGATTTACAGTCAGAAGGTCTCTCCTTTCCCCTGTCCCGACCTGAAGATAGGATGGAAGTCTGTTTACTGCAGACATTCCTCACCAGCTCACATTTTGCCAGCAAGATTTGAAAACACATTTTATTCCTTCCCAGTCTTCCTGCCTTTGGAGAGCCTGGCACTGCCTCTCATTGTCTTGCCACGCCTAAAATTTATTGTTCACGGAAGATTTTAATTAGCCAGGACTCTAAGCCACTCTTGAGTGACTTTTCAACTGAGGTTTCTTCTATGTGATATACACTGCGTATGTTAAACTTGCTTCTCTTGTTAATCTCTCTTGTTACACACATTTGTCCTAGTCACAAACTTATGAGAGTGAAGAAAAAAATTATGCTTTTTCCCCTTAAGGGGAAAAGTAGAAATATTTTATGCAGAAAGCATACATTTAAAGAGTACTTTTACTATATTAAACTTAATTTGTTTCAGAAAGAGGGAAAAATTGTGAACTGGTGGAAAGCATTTGTACCACGTAAACAGTGACTGGTATTTAGATATGAACATCTAATAAAGGACAACCCAATACGCAAGTTGTGAACAGATTTTACATAATAGAAAACCAGTAAGTGTGAAGGTCGTCACGTGAAAGTTATAGTACCAGGACGAAGTCACTTGTCAGACACAGGAAGACTCTTGTCAGACACAGTACCAGGAAGGCACTAGGGAGAGGCAACTCATGCTCACATCTAGGAGAAAGGGCTTTTTAAGAATCACACTGCGAAGAACTCTCCCAGCTTGTCAAGATAATCTTGACAGAATGGAAAGCTATGCCTACTTTTGATCATTAAGTTTGGCAAACCAGCTTGATGCACCCTCGAGGACACTAAGAATTTGTGATTTTTTTAAGTAATCTCCAATATTAGCAGATGGAGGCTCCTGGGCAACACTGGAAGACCTCCTGGAATGTGCCACTGTGAGAGGCCAGGCCACCGAAAGATTGCCAAAGAACCTTTCTACCCACCCCGCCCGCCTCCTCCACCTGGGACCACTCTCAAGGGGCTCCAAGGATTTACAGTGTGGGTTGGGCTGGGTTGCAGGGTGGGTCTTCCTAGTTTTCACTTAGTCATCCGGGTGAAACTACTCTTCAAATTGGGAACCAAGGTCTTAACTGTTCTCAGTTACTGGAACATCACTATCAGTCCTTAACGCCCCAGCCTCAATCAGCTCCTGCCTCTGAGTAGTAAGAATCAAGTGATAGTTTAACAAGCCTTTGTCTGCCCTTTTGTCTCACATCTCCTTTCTTTCTTGGACCTTTCAAAAATATCTACCCCTTTTTTTGCTTAGTTCTTCTCAGTCTACTTCCTTGGACATTTTCTAGAAATATTTTTCCCCCAAAAAAGGAGATTTTAGAATTGTGTAATTTTAGAATTACACAAGATGCACTGACTCAACCTTGGAGTCCATCAACTCCAAGTTTCCTCTTTTGTTATGTCACTCCTTGTTCAGAAGAGGACCAATAAATGCGACCCCTTCACTGCTGAATCAAATACCTATCTCTTGACGGGCAAAATCATGCACTGATACTGGCATTAACTCAGATTGGTCAAAACCTTTGTATAATATTTGACAATACCCACTAAATTGGATGGCATTATAGAGTATTAAGCCTATTACAGAAGTATGAAAGAAACAAGGCCTCATTCTATATACTAGTTCTTATAATATCACAATTCTACCTATTAAAAAGACAAAACCACCATGGGTAGAGATTTGTTCAGGACCTCTGAGCAATAAGGCATATCATTATGCTAAGGCATCCAGTGGTTCCAAATATCCATAACCTTATTAGACTCAATATTCATTGGTAGCAGGTTTTCTAGTCAATCTGTAGTACATTCCTCACTATTCCAGTGGATCAGGCCAGCCAGCATTCCTTTTCTCTTTACCTGAGAAAGCTAATCACCTGGATAGTAATTACCTGGGGTTTTACTGAAAATCCTTTCTATTTTCCTCAAATAGAAAAGGCAGACTTGGAGGATGTAGCTTTTTCCCTAAGGCTCCATTTTACTTCAATATGTAGATGACCTTCTTTGTCCTCTCTCACAGGTATCCTGTGAAAAAAGACAGTATACATCATCCATTAAAGCAGGATGTTCAAGGTCAAAGTTTCTAAAGAAAAACTACAGCTAGTAAAGACTCAGGTGAAATATTTGGGCCATTTAACTTCAGACAATGGCCTGCATTTAGACCCAGAACAGACAAGGCATTTTGCAATTACCTGAGCCAAAAACCAGACACTAGTTTCATGGGGTTTTATGCCTTCTGGTTGCTGTGGTAGTTGGATTCCTAACATTTCACTTCTGATCTCATAAGTTACCAAGCCCAACTCCTTTATTTAGGCAGAATCTAAACAAGTTCTTAAAGGGGAAATTGATAAATCCTCCAACTGTAGGTCATAATCAAATATTCTTTGTATATGAAAAGGAAGGAAACAATTTGGGAGTCTTAAAGCATGGAGGCCCACGCTGTTCTCTAGGATACAGTAGTCAACAATTGGATCCTGTTGCCCTACCCTCTCCACCTAAGCAGTCCCTGCTGCAGCCCTGTTAGTCAAGGCAGCAGAGGAGTCATGGGATTCCTCATGCCATGGAAGCTCAACTTCACTCAGCATCTTCCTGCCAGCTAGCTTACTTTATAAGCTACTATTTCACACTATAATACCTTAACCCTGTGACTTCTCCCCTCGCCTTTAGAGGGACCACCACATGACTGCTTAACTCTGACAGACCAGCTTTTAACTCCTCAGGAGGATCCAAAAGAAAGTCCCCAGGACAAGGCTGAGTTGTCCTGGTTAACAGATGGCTCATATTTTAAAGTGACTCTGGTAGGTACTGTGCAGGCTCTGCTGTCACTACTTGAGATTGTGGAAGAACTTTGCCCTTAGCCACTTCAGTTCAGCAGGCAGAGCTATTCGTCCTCACTCAAGTCTGTCTCCTTGCTAAGGGAAAAACCTGGTATTTGTATACACAGTAGTATGCCTTGATTTTCTCAGGATTTTGGAATGTCAGAGGCAAAACGGTTTCCCTCACTTACAATGGAGACCAAATAATTGGCTGCATATACAAGAATTAGATGCAATACAACTTGAGTAGCCTTTAATTCTGTTGTGAATGACCTTGAGAACTCTTCCAGCCAGAGAATCCATATAGAATGGAGAACTGTGCCTACTTCTGATCTGTTCTAGCCATTATCAGAATTAAGCCATTTGAAGCTATGTTCTGTGGAAGCTAAAGAAAAATCACCTTGCTGATAACACAGCAAAGAATGCTGCACTTAAAGGTCCTACTGATCAAATCTGTCGGCCCAGCTAGGAAGGTTCCCAAAAGATGATCTTAGAATTACTAAGGATGCACAGAATTGAGCACAGGACATAATACAAAACTGAACAAAATAATGGCTGTTGGTTTGATAAAGAACTCTGGTTTGGATCAAGTGAAAAGCCCATCCTGCTAGACTTCATGAAATTCCTGTTATTGACATTGTATACAATTTAAGTCATTCAGCTACAGAAAAGGTAATTACTTTTGTGAAACACTGGTGGGGTAACATCAATAAAGTGCTCAAAAATGATTACTTAGCCTGCCACATCTCTCCTAAATTCAATCCTGGAAAGCCAGTGCACATAGCCTCTGGCAGTTTTGGCCTCCATGATGGGGCATTTGAGGTTTGGCAGATAATCAAGCTATCCTCCTTCACATGGATGTTAGTTTTGATATGTATATTCTCTCATTGGATTGATGCCTTCCCTTGCAGAAGTGCCACCTCCTCCAGCAGTGGCTACAGTTCTACTAGAAAAGAATCCCTGAGATCCCTTAACCAGCTCCAGAGCTACCAAGGAACTTTTGTAGAACAGGCCATAAAACAAATATGCACTATCCGGCCAATTGGGCAGCACTTTCATTGTGCTTATCATACAATCCCCTGGACTAACTGCACCAATAGTGCTCTTAAGATCCAATTGACAGTTTGTGGAAACCTTATACTTCCCCTGGCCAAAAGCCCCACCTATAGTGCTTCTGAGCTTAAGGGCCACTCTCTTTGGGTTACATAAGCTCTCACAATTTTAGTTAATTACTGGATGCCCATGCATCTGGCCCTGAGTTCTTTTGGCCCAAAATTTGGAAGATGAAATGCTTCAATATTGTAATGGTATAATCAAAGCTATGGGTAACAGTCACATTCTGGTAGAACAATCTTTCCATCAAGTGCTCCTGGGAGGCAAAGACCTAAAACATAACCAGGAAATTTTTGCCTACTAGAAAAAGACACCCTACAAAGATTCTCTCCAACCTTGTTGGAAAGGTCCATGTCAGATCCTGTTAATCAAATCCTGTGTTGCTAGGCTTAGAATAATCGACTCCTGGATGCATGTATCTCATCTAAAAACTGACTCCTGAGTACCTCTACTCATATCAATGAATTAAAGCTAAAGGTTTCTAGGATTTAAAGCAGATAGCATCTGAGATGACATCCCCCTTACCAAGGAGTCCAAACTAGGCCTATATGTCCTTTCCTCATTTCTAATTCTCTGTTTCTCCTTTTCCCTGAAAGGACAATGCTCTTACCTGCATTTCCCAGTCTGTTGCAGTAGGGAGAAGCCTTAGCGATTGCTGGCTCAGTAAAACTTGATACAGGTTTTTTTTTGACTAATGTCCCAGGCCCAACCACCTGTACAAGTTATAGTCCTGGACCCTTATAGGTTAAACTTTCTCATCTACCTTCAACTCTTGTCCAATTCCTTACCTATTCAAAAAGATGGTTTCTTAGTTGGACCTGAGAAATGTGCAATGAGTCATCCCTCTTAAAATATTCCTTGGGTGTTTAACATAGGCAAGAAATTATTGGGACCAATTTTGAGAGGAAGGTCATTAGCAATATGTAGTAATATAATTGACCCCTGGTTTAATTCTACCATGTATAGAAAATTCAGATTGAAGGAATGTCTATGCTCCTATCATATATTTAACATTCATGGGTAGGATATTAACATGGGCCTCCAGATGTTTAGATATTTGGATAACAAGCGGCCATGTGAGTTGGGATATTTGACTGCTATCAATACATGAGATCTGAAACTGATCACTAGAATAATCACTGGACAAGCCTCTCTCACTGCAGAGAACAGAGTTATGTGGTGGGTCATGAGACTATTAGCTTCTTTTGGCAGTTCTTTTGTATCACGGTATGGTGTAGATGCTAACAAGTGACAGATGTGTCTGCTAATCTATTAAAAGCAATATTCATTAGCTTTTCTTGCTCAGGTGGTTTTAGATTAAATTGCTCGATTATCTATTAGCTGAACAAGGTGATGTCTGTGTTATTGCTAATACTGCATGCTGGTACCAGGGTAAACTCCCCTAGGGAAGCTGAGACTAACATGAAGTGAGAACAAACTACCTGTCTACAAGTCTCATCCAGGTCCCCATGGTCTTTTGATCTGTTCAGTTGGTTGCTTTTTAAGTCTAGGTTCATGGCTCAAAGCCATATAAACTGGAATTGTCATATTGCTGTTATTTTTGCTTTGTATTTCCCCCTTATAAGCTATGTACCTGTTATCTCTAGTGTTTATAGAAATACAACTCCTGAAAAAATATTGGCCCAGTGCCTTAATAGCCAATGCCTATGGTACAAAGTAAAATTTTAAACAATGAAATTCAGACAAAGTAAACCTGAGAGCTTCTGGTCTCCTTGTTTCTTGAATCTGGCTAAAAAAGCATCCTGACTTCCAGCTGTTTGTCACCTCTAGCATGGGACCAGGCCAACTTGGCAAGGTCCTTCCCAATGCCGAGGGACACTTACAACCTGACTAAAGCTAGCTTAGCAGTGCTTTTGGAGAAAGATCTTGATCAAAGGGAGAAATATGAAAGTCTCAGATATAAGTATCAAACTACTTTTATCAGACCCAGAAAGAAATAAAACTGGGAAGGAACAAAGGAGAAAAGCTCAGGTTTAGCATGTCTGAGATAAGAACCTGTTTCCAAGTGCTTTCTACAAACCCCACAAGAAACCCTTTTGCATCCTTCACACATCTCCTTTGATTAGATTGATCACTAGACATTCTTTAGGACTGCAATAATTCAAATGAAATGTTTGAGGAACACTTGCATCTCCACTGATAAACTGACAACTCTGGCTCTGAACCTCTGGAACCGGGGACCTCTGTTTCTAAGCAGCTTATGTACGTCTTTTTGCTAATAAAAGCTTCTTTACCCTTTCCACACTAAATTCACTGGTGGCTTGCCACTCCATGCCTTCCAGATTGTAATAGCCTTGTTTCTCATTCAAGTAAACACAGTCTCTAGTGTTTAGATTGATAGTCAATACCATAATAAGAGAGAAGTTGAAGGTTACAGAAGCAACAGATTGGCAACAGAGAATATCCGGCTCTATCAGTTTGCCTCCTTGCAGGAAACAAATGGTTCATTCAGATTAGGAGTGTGTGAAGAGCGTTTATTTAAAGAGATTCTTCAGTTGTGTTAGTGTGAAGAGAAAGCACATTGGTAGTATAGTAAGCAAGGGAGAAGCTATTACCTACCCCAAAGGGACAAGGGGAAGGAGCATGTATTAGTCCATTTTCATATTGCTGATAAAGACATACCCAAGACTAGGCAATTTACAAGAGAAAAAGGTTTAATGGACTTACAGTTCCACACGGCTGGGGAGGACTCAAAATCATGGCAGAAAGCAAAATGGAACAAGTCACATCTTACATGGATGGCAGCAAGCAAGGAGAGCAAGCTTGTGCAGGGAATTCCCATTTTTAAAACCATCAGATCTGATAACATTTATTCACTATTATAAGAACAGCACAGGAAAGACCTGCCCCTATGATTCAATTATCTCCTACCAGGTTCCTTCTACAACATGTGGGAATAGTGGGAGTTACAATTCAAGATGAGGATTTGGGTGGGGACAGAGCCAAATGATATCAGAGCAGTTACCCTCCTTCAGAGCTTGAGGCAGAAGAGGGTCTGGAAACAAGGAGCCTAAGGCCAACCTGAGGGTGACTTCTTGGAAGTTATTAGGAAGAGAAACTCCACCTCTCCACACCCAAATGCCAAGGGGCCAAAGACTCTTCACTCTACAAAACTCCCTTTCCCTTATGTCAAAAAGTGAAATGCCTCTGGCCATAGGCCAAGACGTCACTCACATAGGGTATAACCAATTGGAGGCCTCTAATGAGTACCTAGAGGGTTACCAAATTCTTTTAGATTTAATAAAAACTAAGGTACATTACAATCAGAGCTCTCAGCCGCTTGCTTGAGCCCACTCCCACTCTGGAATGTACTTTTTCATCAGTGAATTTACACTTTCTTCTGTTGGTTTGTGTTTGTCCAATTCTTTGTTCAATGCGCCAATAACCTGGATGATTCATAGTCAAGATTCTCCATCTGGTAACAATCTTAGACCTCTTGGTAGCATTCCCCATTGGAGGCATCAAACCAGAGACAAGAGGGCCAGGCAGCCTGGGTGATGAAGTCTACTCAGGTTAACTTCTGGGAACACAGAACAAGATGAAGGAGGAGGGTATGTCTGGAGTTGCAGACAGAAGACCCCTGGAACACTAGCATGGCGATGAGCTATGAGAAGTTGCATACATAGCTAGTGGGAATGTAAAACATACGAATGTTTTGGGGAAACAATGTGGTGGTTTCTAGTGAACTGTAAGGTCTGTATGCCTAAATACCTAGATATATACCATGAATATAAAACCTGTCCTAGAAGACACATTCAAGAATTCTCAGGGCAGTATTGTTTGTACAGCAAAAACCTGGAGCTAATCCAAGTGTCTGAAGCTCATTTCCAGTTTGTTTTTACCATTCTGTTCCACTCAGTACCACAGGGGCAGATGCTCAATACTTGTAGGCTGCACTTCCCAGGTTCCTCATTCAGCTTGTCCTCACAGCTGGGTTTGCTCAGGGAGAGGCCTGGTAGGGGTGGAGGGAAAGGGAGAGGCCAGGGTATTCCTTTTACCACTTTGCTCAGGCAGTTCTTTGGGACTCAGGTCACCTTGCAAACCCCACCCTGTGTTTTCTAAGGCTGCCTCTCTTCCAAGCCCAGGAGCAGTAGTGGGTTCCCTGCAGCTGTTAATTTCTCAGTTTCCTTACCATATCTATACTCTCAGCACCACCATCTTCAGGATAATGTAGATGTTGAATACCTGAAGTGCTTTGTTTCCCCAGTTTAGACTCAGACTGATAAGAGGATACACTGCATAGAGAAAATGCCTAAACAAAAAGGTGACCTATTTTATGAAACTAGCATAATTTTGATACCATAGAACAAAAGCAATCTATATGTTAACCGAGCAGTCTGAGCTACGGGAGGTATGTAAAACTTCAGGCCCAGAGAAACATGAGTATGGGACTTCAGTCATACTCCCCCCACCCCAATACCTGGGGGCAATTGTGTAAATGCATCTTGCTCCCAAATAGCTGCCTCACTCATTATCTTCATGTACCTGGAATTTATGGTATAGAGAAAAATGTATGATCTATAGCTTACATTATTTTAATCTAAATTCTTGGTAAACAACTTACGAACTACCTCTTTTCCTTTGAAAATCTACTTGTAACTGCTGCTGATTAGAGTGTATATTCAGGGCTACTTCAATCTATGTTCCTGTGTTGCAAAAATCCTCAGTCTCCGCCCAAATAAGCTCTACTTATATATTTGCTCAGTTTTCTTTAGTCTCCTTGCATCTGTAGACCTAAAGATAAAGTCAAATACAGCAGCTTATTAAGAGACGAAGTAGGATTTGTCTCAAATGCAAGCATCAATATGGGGAATGGGAATCAAAACTCTGCATTAATGTGTTAGAGAAAAGCCAGGTTCTCTCAGATCTCAAAAAAGCATTTGTAAATGTTTTCCTGTATCAAGTTCTAGAATATTTTAACTTGAAAATTCAAATAACTTTTTAAAAAATTATACCTTAAATTCTAAGGTACATGTGCACAACGTACAGGCTTGTTACATATGTATACATGTGCCAAGTTGGTGTGCTGCACCCATTAACTCATCATTTGCATTAGTTATATTTCCTAATGCTAGCCCCCTCACCCCTCCCCCCACGCCACGACAGGCTCCGGTGTGTGATGTTCCCCCACCCTGTGTCTAAGTGATCTCATTGTTCAATTCCCACCTATGAGTGAGAACATGTGGTGCTTGGTTTTCTGTCCTTGCAATAGTTTGCTCAGAATGATGGTTTCTAACTTCATCCATGTCCCTACAAAGGACATGAACTCATCCTTTTTTATGGCTGCATAGTATCCCATGGTGTATATGTGCCACATTTTCTTAATCCAGTCTATCATTGATGGACATTTGGGTTGGTTCCAAGTCTTTGCTATTGTGAATAGCACTGCAATAAACATGTGCATGTGTCCTTATAGTAGCATGATTTATAATCCTTTAAGTGCCCAGTAATGGAATGGCTGGGTCAAATGGTATTTCTAATTATAGATCCTTGAGTCATCACACTGTCTTCCACAATGGTTGAACTAGTTTGCAGTCCCACCAACAGTGTAAAAGTGTTCCTATTTCTCCATATCCTCCCCAGCACCGGTTGTTTGACTTTTTAAACGTGATTGCCATTCTAACTGGTGTGAGACGGTATCTCATTGTAGTTTTGATTTGCATTTCTCTGATGGCCAGTGATGAGCAATTTTTCATGTGTCTGTTGACTGCATAAATGTCTTCTTTTGAGAAGTGTCTGTTCATATCCTTTGCCCACTTTTTGATGGGGTTGATTTTTTCTTGTAAATTTAAGTTCTTTGTAGGTTCTGGATATTAGCCCTGTGTCAGATGTGTAGATTGTAAAAATTTTCTCCCACTCTGTAGGTTGCCTGTTCACTCTGATGGTAGTTTCTTTTGCTGTGCAGAAACTCTTTAGCTTAATTAGATCCCATTTGTCAATTTTGGCTTTTGTTGCCATTGCTTTTGGTGTTTAAGTCATGAAGTCCTTGCCCATGCCTATGGCCTGAATGGTATTACCTAGGTTTTCTTCTAGGGATTTTATGATTTTAGGTCTAACATTTAAGTCTTTAATCCATCTTGAATTAATTTTTGTATAAGGTGTAAGAAAAGGATCCAGTTTCAGCTTTCTATTTATGGCTAGCCAGTTTTCCCAGCACCATTTATTAAGTAGGGAATCATTTCCCCATTTCTTGTTTTTGTCAGGCTTGTCAAAGATCAGATGGTTGTAGATGTGTGGTATTATTTCCAAGGGCTCTGTTCTGTTCCACTTGTCTATATCTGTTTTGGTACCAGTACCATGCTGTTTTGGTTACTGTAGCCTTGTAGTATAGCTTGAAGTCAACTATAGCATGATGCCTCCAGCTTTGTTCTTTTGGCTTAGGACTGTCTTGGCAATGCAGGCTTTTTGGTTCCATATGAACTTTATTTTCAAATTCTGTGAAGAAAGTCATTGGTAGCTTGATGGGATGGCATATGAATCTATAAACTATCTTGGGCAGTATGGCCATTTTCATGATATTGATTCTTCCTATCCATGAGCATGGAATGTTCTTCCATTTGTGTCCTCTTATTTTGTTGAGCAGTGGTTTGTAGTTCTCCTTGAAGAGGTCCTTCACATCCCTTGTAAGTTGGATTCCTAGGTATTTTATTATCTTTGAAGCAATTGTGAATGGGAGTTCACTCATGATTTGGCTCTCTGTTATTGGTGTATAGGAATGCTTGTGATTTTTACACATTGATTTTGTATCCTGAGACTTTGCTGAAGTTGCTTATCAGCTTAAGGAGATTTTGGGCTGAGATGATAGGGTTTTCTAAATATACAATCATGTCATCTGCAAACAGGGACAATTTGACTTCTTTTCCTAATTGAATACCCTTTATTTCTTTCTCCTGCCTGATTGCCCTGGCCAGAACTTCCAATACTATGTTGAATAGGAGTGGTGAGAGAAGGCATCCCTGTCTTGTGTGCCAGTTTTCAAAGGCTTCTAGTTTTTGCCAATTCAGTATATTGGCTGTGGGTTTGTCATAAATAGCTATATAGAGATACATCCCATCAATACCTAGTTTATTGAGTTTTTAGCATGAAGGGCTGTTGAATTTTGTCAAAGGCCTTTTCTGCATCTATTGAGATAATCATGTGGCTTTTGTCTTTGGTTATGTTTATATGCTGCATTACATTTATTGATTTGCATGTGTTGAACCACCCTCACATCCCAGGGATGAAGTCAGCTTGATCGTGGTGGATAAGCTTTTTGATGTGCTGCTGGATTGGGTTTGCCAGTATTTTATTGAGAATTTTTGCATCGATGTTCATCAGGGATATTGGTCTAAAATTTTTTTTTTGTTATGTCTCTGCCAGGCTTTGGTATCAGGATGTTGGCCTCATGAAGGTGAAACTAGGGAGGATTCCCTCTTTTTCTATTTATTGGAATAGTTTCAGAAGGAATGGTACCAGCTCCTCTTTGTGCCTGTGGTAGAATTCGACTGTGAATCCATCTGGTCCTGGACTTTTTTTGGTAGGCTACTATTGCCTCAATTTTAGAACCTGTTATTGGTCTATTCAGGGATTCAACTACTTCCTGGTTTAGTCTTGGGAGGGTGTATGTGTCCATGAATTTATCCATTTCTTCTAGATTTATTAGTTTATTTGCATAGAAGTGCTTATAATATTCTCTGATGGTAGGTTGTATTTCTGGGGGATTGGTGGCGATATCCCCCTTATTTTTTATTGCATCTATTTGATTATTCTTTTCTTATTAGTCTTGCTAGCGGTCTATCAATTTTGTTGATCTTTTCAAAAAGATACCTCCTGGATTCATTGATTTTTTGAAGGGTTTTTTCTGTCTCTATCTCCTTCAGTTCTGCTCTTATTTCTTGCCTTTTGCTAGCTTTTGAATGTGTTTGCTCTTGCTTCTCTAGTTCTGTTAATTGTGATGTTAGGGTATCAATTTTAGATATTTCCTGCTTTCTCTTGGGAAATTTATAGCACTAAATGCCCACACTACACACTGCTTTAAGATTCTGGTATATTGTGTCTTTTTTCTTATTGGTTTCAAAGAACATCTTTATTTCTGCTTCATTTCATTATGTACCCAAGTAGTCATTCAGGAGCAGGTTGTTCAGTTTCCATGTAGATGAGCAGTTTTGAGCAAGTTTCTTAATCCTGAGTTCTAGTTTGATTGCACTATGGTCTGAGAGACGGTTATAATTTGTTCTTTTCCATTTGCTGAGGAATGCTTTACTTCCAACTATGCGATGAGTTTTGGAATAAGTGTGATGTGGTGCTGAGAAGAATGTATATTCTTGTTGATTTGGGATGGAGAGTTCTGTAGATGTCTATTAGGTCTGCTTGGTTCAGAGCCGAGTTCAGTTCCTGGATATCCTTGTTAACTTTGTCTCATTGATCTGTCTAATGTTGACAGTGGGGTATTCAAGTCTCCATTATTGTGTGGAAGTCTAAGTCTCTTTGTAAATCTCTAAGGACTTGCTTTATGAATCTGGGTGCTCCTGTATTTGGTACATATCTATTTAGGATAGTTAGCTCTTCTTATTGCATTGATCCCTTTACCATTATGTAATGCCCTTGTCTCTTTTGATCTTTGTTGGTTTAAAGTCTGTTTTATCAGAGACTAGGATTGCAACGTCTGTTTTTTTTTTCCATTTGCTTGGTAGATCTTCCTCCATCCCTTTATTTTGAGCCTCTGTGCATCTCTGCACATGAGATGGGTCTCCTAAATACAGCACACTGATGGGTCTTGACTCTATCCAGTTTGCCAATCTGTGTCTTTTAATTGGAGCATTTAGCCCATGTACATTTAAGGTTAATATTGTTATGTGTGAATTTGATCCTGTCATCATGATGTTAGCTGGTTATTTTGCTCGTTAGTTGATGCAGTTTCTTCCTAGCATTGACGGTCTTTACAATTTGGCATGTTTTTGCAGTTACTGGTATCGGTTGTTCCTTTCCATGTTTAATGCTTCCTTCAGGAGCTCTTGTAAGGCAGGCCTGGTGGTGAAAAAAATCTCAGCATTTGCCTCTAAAGGATTTTATTTCTCCTTCACTTATGAAGCTTAGTTTGGCTGGATATGAAATTCTGGATTGAAAATTCTTTTAAGAATGTTGAGTATTGGCCCCCACTCTCTTCTGGCTTGTAGAGTTTCTGCCGAGAGCACTACTGTTAATCTGATGGGCTTCCCTTTGTGGGTAATCCGACCTTTCTCTCTGGCTGCCCTTAACATTTTTTCCTTCATTTCAACTTTGGTGAATCTGACAATTATGTGTCTTGGAGTTGCTCTTCTTGAGGAGTATCTTTGTGGCGTTCCCTGCATTTACCGAATTTGAATATTGGCCTGCCTTGCTAGGTTGGGAAAGTTCTCCTGGATAATATCCTGAAGAGTATTTTCCAACTTGGTTCCATTCTCCCCCGTCACTTTCAGGTACACTAGTCAGACAGATTTGGTCTTTTCACCTAGTCCCATATTTCTTGGGGACTTTGTTCATTTCTTTACTTTTTCTCTAAACTTCTCTTCTCACTTCATTTCATTCATTGATTCAATCACTTCAATCACTGATTCCCTTTCTTCCACTTGATCAAATCAGCTACTGAAGCTTGTGCATGTGTCACGTAGTTCTTGTAACATGGGTTTCAGCTCCATTAGGTCATTTAAGGACTTCTCTACACTGTTTATTCTAGTTAGCCATTCGTCTGATCTTTTTTCAAGGTTTTTAGCTTCTTTGCAATGGGTTCAAATATCCTTTTTTAGCTGTGAGAAGTTTGTTATTACTGACCATCTGAAAGTTTTCTTCTCTCAACTCATCAAAGTCATTCTCCATCCAGATTTGCTCTGTTGCTGGCAAGGAGCTGCGTTCCTTTGGAGAAGGGGCACTCTGATTTTTAGAATTTTCAGCTTTTCTGCTCTGGTTTCTTCCCCATCTTTGTGGTTTTATCTACCTTTGGTCTTTGATGGTGACGTACAGATGGGGTTTTGGTGTCGATGTCCTTTACTGTTTATTAGTTTTCCTTTTAACAGTCAGGACCCTCAAGCTGCAGGTCTGTTAGAGTTTGCTGGAGGTCCACTCCAGGCCCTGTTTGCCTGGGTATCACCAGCAGAGGCAAATATTGCAGAATGGCAGATGTTGCTGCCTGATCCTCCCTCTGGAAGCTTCATCTCAGAGGGGCAACTTGACTGTATGAGGTGTCAGTTGGCCCCTACTGGGAGGTGTCTCCCAATTAGGCTACTCAGGGGTCAGGGGCCCACTTGAAGAGGCAGTCTGTCCGTTCTCAGATCTCAAACTCCATGCTGGGAGAACCACTACTCTCTTCAAAGCTATCAGACAGGGACGTTTAAGGCTGCAGAAGTTTCTGCTGCCTTTTGTTCAGCTATGCCCTGCCCCTAGGGGTGGAGTCTACAGAGACAGGCAGGCCTCCTTGAGCTATGGTGGGCTTCACCCAGTTCAAGACTCCCAGCTGCTTTACCTACTCAAGCCTCAGCAATAGCAGAGGTCCCTCCCCGAGCCTTGCTGCCAGCTTGCAGTTCCATCTGACTGCTGGGCTAGCAGTGAGAGCAAGGCTCTGTGAGCATGGGACCCTCTGGTACCAGGCACAGGATATAGTCTCCTGGTGTGCCATTTGCTAAGGCCATTGGAAAAGTGCAGTATTAGTGGGGGAATGTCCTGATTTTCCAGGTACCATCTGTCACAGCTTCCCTTGGCTAGGAAAGGGAATTCCCTGACCCCTTATGCTTCCCGGGTGAGGCAATGCCCCACCCTGCTCCATGGGCTGCACCCACTGACAAGCCCCAGTGAGATGAACCTGGTACACTTCAGTTGGAAATACAGAAATCACCCATCTTCTGTGTCACTCACACTGGGAGCCGTAGAGTGGAGCTGTTACTATTTGGCCATCTTGGAACCTCTCCCATGATTTTAAAATCATAAGTGATTCAGGAAATCTCCAGAGGCTTACAAAAAGTTTAATGAGTCATTAAAAGCACTTAACTTAGAAAAGTGATATTACTGCCACTTTAGTATCATCCTAGTAAGTTGAAAGTAATGCTAATGTTTAAAAAAGGAGAACATTTGTAGTTATGATCAGACTTCAAAATAACCTACATAATCCAATGAAGAATGAATCTCTAATAAATGGGACTAAAACCATTCGATATGAATATGGAAAAAAATCTTTCCTCATACCTCAGTCTACACAGAAAGGTTAATTTGAAATGGATCACAGACCAATGTAAGAGCTAAGACTACAAAACCTTCTGGTCTTATATAGAACCACTGTCGACCTGGTTCTTCTAGAATAGTCTGTGGCTGGCTTTTGCACTACAGTAGCAGAGCTGAGTGTTTTTACAGACCATACAGCCTGCATACCATGAAATTTATTGCTTTCAGACAGGAGTTTGCTCAGCCATGTTATAGGGTCTGCTCTAGGTTGTATGGCTGAAGCAGCATAGACTGGACTTGCTGAAGGGCCTGATTTTGCTTTGGGTCCTGGAGCTTTCAGCCTTGTCAATCAGTAAATGGGTCAAAGCAGTGGTCTTAGGGGTGGAATGTGCCGTCTCCAAACCTGAAGAGCCCCACCAGCTGTTGTGCTTCCTTCTTCATGGCAGGAGATGTAAGATGCAATAATTCATCTAACTTTGTATGGAATATCCCAGCATATCCTTGAATGTTGGACTTGTAAGAACTTTTACTAATGTGGCAGGCTTCTAGATATTTGAACTGTTTCTCATATGAGGCACAGCACCTTACCAAGACCTCCATTGTGTTAGCCCCCTTCCTGTTCATCCAGTCCAATTATATCATCGGTCGAGTAGATCAACATGTCCTTCTGTATATACAGACAGCTCTGGGGCAAAATCATAAGCATATAGTATTATCTATTCCATGTGAATGCAACTCACTTCTGATTCTCTTTTCTGATAAAGACGTTTACCACGGTATGACTACATACCATGTATCTGGGGCTAAGTTAGTCTATTTTAGCAAAGATAACTATCACAGGAGCCATGGTTGGGGCAACCCCTCAGTAGACCTAGTGAACTCCCTAGTAGAACTAGCAAACTCCTTGTGGGCTCATCTGGGTTTTTACAGCCAGACTGGTGAATTAAATGGAGATATGATAGATGTCGCTACCAGTCCCTTAATAAGTTACATTAATCTTTGCCACTCTCCTAGGATGTGATATTGTTTTTGACTACTTTGGCTGGAGGGAGCAGTTTTAGAGGCTTTTCATTTGCCTGTTGGGTAAGAGTTGTTACAATCAGGGAGGGTCAAGGGCTCAATGTTGAAAGTTTACCAACTAGCAGATCCGTCTGATTATACAATCTAGTAATTCTGTAAAGGTACAGAAGTGCGGCATTGGGCAGAGATGGGCAAATAGACCAATAGTGTTTAGACACAAACCCATGCATACAAAAAACTTAGTATTGACAGCTATATTACTGGCTACCAGGGAAGAGATGGATTATTCAATAGGTTATTTATCCATAAGGACAATAGAATTGGATATTTAATTCATCTGTAATTGGTGAGTGGTGAGAAATCCTTAAATATAAGGCAGAACTTTATTTGAAGAAAATGTAGACTATCCTTATGACTTCAATATGAAAGTTCTTTATTCATGAAAGAAAAATTTTAACTGCTCAAAGGACATAAAGGACATGAAATGAAGCACAATTGGATAAGGGTCTATGACAATATATTCTGGATTAGTACCCAGAATATAAGCTGTAAGTAAACAAAATGGTTAGAGATACCATGAATAGAACCAGAAAATTCTAGTGAGGTGAAACATTTGTCTATATGTATGTAATCAAGGGAAGAAAAGTTATGCCATTATACTTTTGTCTGATAAGTTACCAGTACCAAGAGTTGACAAGGATGGGGAACCAAGGAAAATATATTCAAACTGAGAATATAGTTTGGTGCTGTAAATCAAGAATATTTACCATCATGGTAATGATGATAATGTTAAAGATGTGCCTTACTCTGAAACTCATCACTCCCCATTATGTATCCCAGAGGAATACTGTATACCTGTACAGGAAATGTTCAAGAATGTTCAAGGCAATACTGCTCAAAAAATCTGAAGCTAAACAAATATTCACCAATAGGAAAGCATATGAACTTATCCATTCATTAGATTTAGTAATGAAAAGTAGACTATGGCAACATGCACGGATAAATCTCACGAGTGCCTGGAACAAGTCACAGAATTATAGCTCAATGTAAAATTAGGCATGCAGAAGAACCCCACAAATACATAGATCTGTAACATGTTCAAAGAAAACAATTGAAATTCATGAGGTAAGCAGGAGTAAGTTGTTGGACTTCGATGAAAGGAATTGGCAGCCACAGTGCTGCTGCCTTTTCTTTATTCAACTAAAATGTTACTTTTAAGAATTGTCTTCACTGAGAAATGCTTTGAATATACAATTCAGTAAGTTTGTGTTTATACCTACATAACCACATCGCCAGGAAAGATATAGAACCTTTATCACCTGAGGAAGTTTCCCACCACTGGAAACAATGATCTGTTTTCTCTTGTTAGTTTTGGCTGTTTTAAGCTGCCTGTCTAGATGGGATCATAAAACAATCACATGTACCCCTTTAACCTCTAGGTTGCTTAACTATCCTGTCTAGGCTCTTCGGTCTTCCACCAGCCCCATAAACCCTCAGTTCTCTTTATTAGGAACCATTCTGGATATTTTGGGTGAAAGTTTCCCAATTAGACTGATATAAACTTCAAATTTAAATGGCTGGAAGAAAGCTGGTTTCATAACTTTTTTATTGAAACAGTCTATTGCCTAAGCTGGACTGCAATGGTATGATCTCGGCTTACTACAAACTCTGCCTCCTGGGTTCAAGCAATTCTCCTGCCTCAGCTTCCCAAGTAACTGGGATTACAGGTGTGCACCACCAGGCCCAGCTAATTTTTTGTATTTTTAGCAGAGACAGCGTTTTGTCACGTTGGTCAGGCTAGTCTTGAACTCCCGATCTCAGGTGATCCTCCCGCCTCGGCCTCCTAAAGTGCTGGGATTAACAGGCATGAGCCACCGTGCCCAGCCAGTCTTTATTTTTTAATCCGATATGTTATAGAGTGGTAAACTATATAAAGTTTAACATTCTAACCATCTGTAAGTGTATAGTTCAGTGGCGCCGAGTACATTTACATAGTTGTGCAGCCAGAGCTTTGTCTACTCAGACTGAAATGTCACACCTATTAAATGCTGTTTTTCCTATGCCCACCCCCTGGCAATCTCCATTCTATTTTCTATTTTTATAAATTTGACTATTCTAGATGCCTCCTATAATTGGAACCATATGTTATTTGTCCTTTTGTAACTGTCTTGTTTCACTTAGCACATCTTCAAGTTTCATGTATGTTGTATCATGTGTCAGAATTTCCTTATGTTGTATATACCACATTTATTTCAATAGTTTTTGGATAAGAGGTTTTTGGTTACATGGATAAGTAGTGGTAATTTGAGATTTTGGTGCACCTGTCACCTGTGCAGTGTACACTGTACTCAGTGTAGTCTCATCCCTCAATCCTTCTCATCCTTCTGAGTCTCCAAAGTCCAAATATCATTTTTGTGCCTTTGCAGCCTCAATTTCTCAATTTGGCTCCTACTATGAGAACATACAACGTTTGGTTTTCCATTTATGTCTTTTTATATAAAAGATCAGAGTGCCTTTAGTATTTTAGGTTTTTTTGCATCCTATGTTTATAAATACCAGGCCAAAAATTCTCCTGTGCTGTCCTTTTGAAGCACAGATGATCTTGTTTATGAAACTAAGTTGAGACGGTATTTTTTTCTTTGGAAGACTTTGTATGATTGGGGTTAATTGAAAAATCTTAATTATGCAATGATCTGGGCTTGCTTTAGTTTCTCTTCTAGTTATAGATCTCCTCAGATGAGTCATTTCTTGATTTCCTTTTGGTAAATTGTTTTTCTAGAGGTATATTCATTTCATCTATGTTTTCAAAGTTACTGGCATAAAGCAACTTATGACATTCTCATTCTATACCTCTAGTTATATTTCCTAAGTATGAGTATTGTTTCCTTGGGGCATCTTTTTTATTTTGGCTTGAGTTTCCATAAAAGCAGATCCTAACAACCTGAATGCAAGTGGATTTGGGAAACACCAGGAGTCAATGTGGTGAGGCGAGACAGGAAGAGGAGGCAGCAGCCACTAACAGGATACTGTGAGCCACTCACCACTGGCAGTGGCTGAAGCTTGATCTCAAGGGGAAATTCTGGATTTAGTCCATCTAAGGGGTGAAGGTGCTGGGGTATTTACCTACTAATTCTAGACAGATTCTGGTTAAAGTCTGCTCCAGAGATGTGTTCATTCCAGTAAGTCAGCCTGCCCTATCTGAAGGCGAAACTATTTTCTATGGCTTTGGGGAAGAGTCCTCAGATAGAGGTATGACACTGGCAGCTGGAGGTCAGCCTGTACTTACGGATGGGGTATGGTGCAAGGAAAAGGGGTGGGTACCAGAGCCTGCCACACTAATCTTACTAGGTGTATCTTCTTGGACTTTCCAGAAAATGTTGTCAACTCCTTATCGATTTCACGGGGTTCTGTTATCTTAAGTTTTGTATCACATAGAATCCAAAAAGGTAGAAGATTTGCTCACTCACATAAGAGGAAATCTAGACCAACTATTAGCATCTTAAGTTTTATCTTCTGTGTCTTGAGTTTTGACCGATGGCATTAGTTTAGTATCTTCTCATTTGCATGATTTGATCTTAGAACTTAATCAGTGTTTTCTAAATTCTAAACATGTGGGTTGAGGTTAGATAACAATAAGTTATATCTTGGTCAAAGGAGATAAGTGTAACTCACTGGTTTGGTGTCTCACCTCTATCCCCCCCAGCATGCCTCCGGTTTTAGTATGGCTGTTGACAGTCTGCATGCTCACAGCATCATACCCACAAGGGTCCACCACTTGTTTTATTCTGCAAGGGCTTCTTCTGGAACCCAAGGACTCATTCAACCAGTGTGCAAGGTAGTTCAGAGTGGGGGAATTCCAACTCCTAGGGATAACCCTCAATCAATAGGGGATGGAAGATACCTGGTGTAGTCTCCCATCCTGCAGATGCACACCTGAAGCACATTCTCCAGTGCTCCTCAGAGGTCCACAGTGGGAGCAAATCTCAGAGACCCAGATAGCCCCTGCAATAACTGGCTAAATCATATTCCCTTTACTGGCTCTTGTCTCACTCCACTCACGGCTATACCCAGGGATCACCTCCCAAATAAGCCCCCTGCATTCTTATTTTTCCTCAGGCTGACTTCTGGGAAAACCAGACCCAGACAGGATGATGGCAATGGTCATAAAGCTTCAGGCTTTGAGACTAGTTTCTGGTCATTTTGTGTTCTATGTATACTTGAAGCTAGATAGGCTAAGTTATTGGGCTCAGTGATCCGTGTGCATCTCCTAGATCATGCCTGTTTTTGTTCAAGTCTTCAATATTCTTATGTTTGCCCCTTAATGTACACACATACACACAGCATGTATCTGACACCTGTGACATTTCAGATCCCTTTCTGAGTAGCAGGTTGCATTGTACTTATGCTGGTGTCTCAACTCCTGCCCTGGGTTTCCCTAATTCAGACTAGGGCATAGGATTCTCCAGATCCCTGCTCAGTGCCCATGTCTGTGTAAGTGGGATGTATAGGAAAGGCAATTTTTCATGGAGTTAGTGTCTGATTTATGGGAGAGGGGAACTGGCAGATCATTTTTTCCTTCTTCTGGAATCAAGTGTCAGAGGCACGGATTAGTGTTTCAGGGAGGGACTTGGCAATATTGAGCCAGTTGCATTGTTACTTCTTTCCCTGCCTGTTACAGGCACGTTTCAGTCTGACCAAGTCCCATCCCCCTTACTCACTGCCAGTTCCAGCAGCAGATGCTTTGGACAGGTGTCTAGAGGTGTAGACTCATGCTGACAGTGTCTGGCCTCAGTAAGCTATGTCTGTGCTTTCTACTTCAGTGTCCTCTGAAGCCAGAGATCAGATCAGCACATACACACTCACAGCCTGGAATTGAGGAGTCTTAATACCCTCAGGGCATCTCTACCAGTGAGGAGTGGGAGTTGATGGATAAATACACAGATGTTCATTCTTCACATGAAATAGAGACATCTCTTACATTTCTCAAAGATCCCAGAAGCAAGACCTTGTATTACTACTTCCTAGACTCTCACTCTTTCTGGATTGAGGTATAGCTATAAAGGGAAGCACTGGATAACACAGTGGCTCTAGCATCTGAATGATATGGAGCAATGAAAAGCATAGAAGAGCTTGACTTCTTAAACTGACTTAGAAACCTTGAAAGAACAGCAGGCTCAGGTTAGCCAACTACCAACTTAGGACCTGCAATGAAAACTAGAAATTCTCAGCCACTTTAAGGAGACTTTCATTGCCCATGGCTAAGTGACAGATCAGACTGAAATATCAGGCTGAAGACTTGACTGTAAAGATGGCAGAAATACAAAAGACGTCGTATCTAGCATGAGAGACTTGTCAAGGCTGCATATTCAGACGCATATTTGACATTAGGAGATTCTATCATCTCGATAGGGAGAAAGTGAGACCCTGAGACTCAGGACAGGTACAGTTGGGTAAACATTTGAGTGCCTTGAATTCTCAGATACCCCCCTAAACCTTCTGGGTTTGGAGAAGTGGTCCCTCTTCCCTATGTTTAAAAAGTAAAACCCAAACAAGAGACAGCTTCCTATTGCCTAAAGACAATGACAAGATTATATCTCAGGCAGATGTGTCAAAAGATGTTATATTCCTTCCTCAAAAAAAAAAAAAAAAAAAAAAACCAACCCTGCCTTTCCACTTATCTCCATAATATAACTGACTTCAGATACCCCAAGTCAGAAATTATCTTTCCTGGGAAAAAGCTTCCACACTGAAAGGGTTGCAATGCTTGGTAAACACATACTGTGTCACCTGTGAGAACATGCACGGCCGTGTATCTTGAAGGTGTTTGATCATGAGGTTAAGAGTTTAGCACCTCCCCAGGGACCCAGGATCTAATTTCCTGGCTAGGACACCTGGAGATGAGCTTAGCCAGACACTGCTGGAAAAGCTTCTTTGAAGCTTGGAAATCATAATGACCCTTAATAAGGGAGAGATGTTTGAGCTGATCCAATAGAGTACTGAAGGGGTCAGAAGGTGCAGGGAGGATGTTACAGTAGATTTTTTCTTAATACCAGAGGATGTGATACATAAGGAAATTATCTTCTGGGCCCTTCTAGGGGACAAAAGTAATGAATAATGCATTCAAGAGGGCAGCAACATTGAAAAACTGTCCTTTACAGGCCAGATTTGACACTAGGAGATACTCATGAGATTAGGTTCCCATAGCCGATCAGGAAGGAATGTATATGCAGGGTCAACTGGTAGCCCTTCATCTTATATCTTACTAGTTACTATAAGAGGCATCAAGGGTCTGTATGGCCATCAGGGTAACTTGACCTTCAGAGACCTCTGGCATTGGCTAACATATCATCCTGTTCTAGGGTTGAGATAGATGGGCAGCTAGTTAGGATTTCTTAACTTATACAACTAGAAGAGATACAAGGACTGACTGAAAAGCCTGATGTAATTGCAATGAACACAATATCTGAAGTTTCCAGATCTGAGCCAGTTGTCTTATTGAAGGGGAATGGATTTCCTTGAGAAAGAGCCTATAATACCAGGAGTATTTCCCCCATCCTTTGGCAGAAAATCATTTTAGAGTAATCATACTAGGTTAGGAACTCAGATTTGAGGTCTGCTGGATATGTGGATCCTAAAGCAATATCTATCAGAAAACCCACCATGCTATTGCGAGTGTAATGCTAGAATCAGGTTCCTGAGACCAGGTGATAAGTGGAGTCCTGGTTGAAGTTCATGCCACAGTGAATCCGGTGGTTCAGGGAATCCATCCTGTGGTTTTCCCTCTAGTTCTGGGAGTAAGTTTGATATACTTAGCAATTTGTTAGGTCACATTGGCTCATTGGCTTGGGTAGAGTAGGATGATGCAGTTTCAGGTGATTCTAACTTGGCCCTCTCTAATGTTTACTCCAATCTCCAACTGTATATCAAAGGCAATACAGCTGCCTTGGAGGGATTGTAGAAATTAGTACCAAACACTTAAAAGATCCAGGGGTGGTGGTTGGTGGTTGTAGCTGACACTTCACTGGTCTAATCCCTAAGATAGATGGGACTGACAATGGACCATCTCCAACTCCACTCAGTAGCCCTAATTACAGCTGCTGTGCCAGACGCTTTTTTATTGGAACGTATTGACATTGCTCTGAGACTACTACGTAGCTATAAGGAAAACGTTTGAGAACTATCAGTAAGGACTACCGAAACTTTCATTTTGCCACTAGGCAATATCTTTCTTTTTGCTGTTATAGTCTGGGAGGACACAAATCATCTTGACATTCTGAACACCACTGTGGTCTAGCTCAGTGGCATCATGCTAATTGGACCCACTGAGTAAGAGTGGCTAGTTTTCTGAAAGTCTAAGTTAAAATCTATGCATGCATGAATTACCTTCTTTGTTGTAATTTACCTTCATTGCGGTAGTCTCCCAAATGGGAGGTCTGGTCTGGGGCATAAGAAAACATCCCCTTCTAAGGCATAATTGACTACCACTAAAAGAAAAAGCATGTTGACTTGGGAGACAGCATATACTATTCTTGGCTTTTTTTCTTCCACTTTTTTGTGAGTGTAAGATTGCATGTACCAGCCTCAGGAAATTTTTTCCAGACTGAGTTTCACTCTGTTGCCCAGGCTAGTGTGCAGTGGCATGATCTCAGCTCACTGCAACCTCCCCCCCACCACCCTATCCTGGGTTCAAGCAGTTCTCATGACTCACCTTCCTGAGTAACTGGGATTACAGGCACCTGCCACCATGCCTGGCTAATTTTTGTATTTTCAGTAGAGACAGGGTTTCGCCATGTTGACCAGGCTGGTCTAGAACTCCTGACCAAGTGATCCACCCGTCTCGGGCTCCCAAAGTGCTTGTATTACAGGCGTGAGCCACCATACCTGGCAGGAATGTTGCTTTAATGGATTTCTTGGGTCCTTGAAAATCAGTTTCAAGTGAGGCCCAAAGAAAGAGTACTCTAGTAAGGTCCATGCTGTATTACAAACTCAGGCCATATTAACAAGTCAGAGGTATCAAGGGCAGATAAGCATACTTTTTTTTGGTCTTTGGTAAGCCCCAATAATAGACTTGCAGCACAGATCTCTAAGGTTCTGAGCAAGATTATACCATCTGCAACAGAAAAGCAGTCCCTGGGATGCTACTGTGTCCCTTACAGAATCTGAGTACTGATGATAGGGTATTAAAAGACTGGAGCTACCAGGCAAAGGCTTGGTCACATCCATGGAGCCATGAAGCTGGGTGACTGTAGCAGCATTCTATCTTATAATGGGAACGGACCACTTGGGAGCACCCAAGCAAATCTGGAGGGCATGTTATTCCTTTTAATCTCCAAGGTGGGGAGAGGTGGGGGGAGAGTAGTTTAAGTCTGTTCTCCCCACATTGTGGAGCTCAACTAGATTTAATAGCTATCTGGGACTTCGAGTTGTTTATCTCTGGGTCTACTTGTCACTAAAGACCAAGTTTCTAGGGCATTGTTATCTTTCTATGGCAAACCTAAGAGGTCTTACCCTTGAGAAGTCAAGCCTATCCTCCAATGGCAAGTCCCTCCTATAGCCAACCTTCCTGTTCTGAAAGCTTCAAACTCCTTAGAGGCAGGATACATTGCCAACATTCCAACTCTAGAAGGGAATTTGGAGTTTGGTGGCTTGAGCTGCAGTTTTCTCCTGTAAAATCAGCACATCAAGGATATCAATGCAATACTTAAAGACATCAACCTCTCACTAGATTCCATTCTATGCAGAGCATTAACAGGCTAGAAAGGGGTCCTAAAAAAGGGTTTGGAAGAAAAGTAGATATAAGTGCCTATTTATGGCAAGAAGCCAATTCAAGTAGTCCTATCCCTAAATGGCTCTTCTAGTCACTGAAGGCAGTCAAGAAAGTTGGTGGCATTTCCATTTGACCCAGCAATCCCATTACTGGGTATATACCCAAAGGATTATACATCATTCTACTATAAAGGCACATGCACATGTATGTTTACTGCGGCACTATTCACAATAGCAAAGACTTGGAACCAACACAAATGTCTGTCAATGATAGACTGGATTAAGAAAATGTGGCACACACCATGGAATGTTGTACAGCCATAAAAGAGTTCATGTCCTTTGCAGGGACATGGATAAAGCTAGAAACCATTCTCTAACACAGGAACAGAAAACCACTATGTTGTCACTCATAAGTGGGAGTTGAACAATGAGAACATATGGGCACAGGGGGAGGAACATCACACACCAGGGCCTGCCAGGGGGTCGGGGGCAAGGGGAGGGATAGCATTAGGAGAAATACCTAATATAGATGGGTTGATGGGTGCAGCCACCATGGCACATGTATACCTATGTAACAAACCTGCACATTCTGCACATGTATCCCAGAACTTCAAAGTATAATGAAAAGTTAGTGGTATTTATAGCCATCTTTAAAGATGGTAACACCAGACCCTAGATTCCCCACAGTATAAAATGTGGACCTTCAAACACAGGACAGCCTGATGAAAGGCAAGTGTGACAGGCTGTATTTACCAACTTGGACTTCCACCTGGGACTCAGTTGAACAAATACATCTACTCCAGAAGTCCAAGCATGTTAACTTCTTGCAAGACCTTGGCCATCTTGTTAGTGAAAGCTGAAATGGAAGCTCATTTTGATGCAGCTTCCATGTTAGGCTTTTCTTTACCTGTAGGGCCAAGCAGAATATTCTAGACTCCAAATGCCTCAACCATTAGTCCCTTTGTCTTGGGTTTTGGGGGTGCTATATCTACCACGTGGAGAACCAATTTGCTATGTGTGAAACCTTTTGTAAGGCCCTTTCATGAGGAAGGCAATTCAAGGCATCACATCTTAAGTTCATCCTGTTTTAGAATAAGCATGGCTTTCCAGAGTTTCATAGCAGCGTAAGAACATGTATGTCAGGTTCATCCAGGAACTTTTAAGTATTTTATATTTAGGTAACAGGACAGCCAGCCTGACAGTGAAAGTTGTGATTTAGTAATGTGGCATGACTAGATTATGCTTAAACCCCATTTTTATTTTCTTCATTTTAAAGTCCAAGTACTTGCATGAAAGATATGGAAAGTTATGTTATATACTATCCACGTTTTATAAATCAGCATTTGTGTTCTAATTGTGTAAATTAGAATTGGTATATACCTCTTCACATTATGCTTTTCAACCAAGTTTTTTTATGGTTAATGTTCTACTTACAGGCTATACTGTGATTTATTCAATAGAAGAATATTTGGTATCGTTTTTCTAAGCTATATGTACAACTTAATAGCTTATATTTGGTCTTTAAACAAAAGAGGTCAAGTTACTGAATCAACTGAGAACAAGCCTGCTAGTGGTTGATACTGCCTCTCAAACATCCTATCCACACAGTTAACACCCATTGCATGTGGTGAGACCAATTATGAAACTACCTTTGCAAAAGTTATAACAAAATTATGACGATGAAATATCTGACCTGACTCCTCATCCTGCTAACCTCCAAGCTGTCCTTGTTCATTCCTGGGTATAGGCTGAATTTTGGGAGGAATTCATAGTTGAAATAAAGATGCTAACAGCCCTTGCCCAAAACAAACCCTTCCTGTCTGGAACTTGACTGCTCTTGCAGGACTAACCAATTAACCACAAAATTAGAAATTGTGGTTTAGGAGTCATACAGCTAGAGGCTGCAAGATTCTGAATCTCCTCAAATTGCTCCCAGGGATAACATCACTATTGTAATAAAACCTAAGATCAGTGCTTGAGATATTCTGCAGACCCTGCACTCGATGGATCAGCTGGCACCACCCAAATGGATAAACTTGCTCTTCTGGTCTTGTGCCCCTCATCCCACCCAGGAACTGATTCAGTGGCAAGAGGACAACTTCGACTGATTTCATCTCCAACCCAACCTATCAGCACTCCCTATTTCCCAAGCCCCTACACACCCAAGTTATTCTTAAAAATCCTAATCCCAAAATTTTTGGCGTGATTGAGTAGTGACTGTCTTCTCAGAGCAGCTGGCCTCGTGTTAAGTTCTTTATTGCAATGCCATTTTCCTGGTGAGTCAATGGCTTGTGCAGTGGGCAGCAAGAACCTGTTGGGTGATCACAATTACAGTATACCCTAACATGAAATACAAGCACTCTAGTAGGATAACCACACTTCAGTTTTCACCTCTGTTCTCATGCAGCTGAGGATTTGTTGTAGTTTGAGGTAGTGGTCCCAGGCCCATGGTTCTTCTTACCGAGTTTAATCTACATACAATCAAGTTCACTTTTTGAAACTAATTTGGTACTTTTTAGTATATTCACAAGGTTGTATGACCACACCCCCTGTCTAACTTTAGAACATTTTGATCTATCTTCAAAAGTTGATTGACTTATCTTCAAGTTCACTGATTCTTCTGTATCAAGTCTCAAACATCTCTAGTGGAGTTTATTTCCATAGGTTATTGGGGAACAGGTGGTGTTTGGTTACATAAGTTCTTTAGTGGTGATTTGTGAGAATTTGATGCACCTATCACGCGAGCTGTATACAGTGCACCCAATATGTAGTCTTATCCTTCATTCACCCCCTCTTCCTACCCTTTCCCTGAGTCCCCAAAGTCCATTGTGTCATTCTCCTAGTAGAGTTAAGTTAATTCCAGTTATTATGCTTCAACTTGAGAATTTCTATTTGGCTCTTTAAAAAAGTTTCTCTATTGGTAGTCTGACTAGATGTTTCTCATACTTTAGACAGTCTTTAAATCCACCATTTAAAATCTTCAAATAAAGTCTTCATCTAATAAGTCTAAAATCTGGACTCTCAGAGACTAATTGCTTTTTTGTATATCAGCTATAATTTATCTTTGTTGGAAACGGGAAATCTTACTATGGCAACTCTGGATATCAAGTTCTCCCAGGGCTTCTTGCTGATTGTTCTTTGCTTATTCAGTAACAGTTCTGCAAGGTCTGTAGTCTTATGTGGGACTACTGGAGTTTATTTGGTTAAGTGATCAGCTACTACTGCTTAGATTTCCTTAAATGCCTGAATCTACCAAGTTTCCCAGTCCTTACTGAGGGCTTTCCTGTATGTATTAGGACATGCCTTCAACACTCAGCCAGGCAGTTGAAACTCTACCTTGGCTTTTATTTCCCCTTTATGCAGAGCCTCAAGGTCAGCCAGAGGTGAGCACATAGTGCCTTCTAGGGTCCTTTCCCACCACATACAATCCTACATATGCACTTGGCCATCCAGATTCATAGGAATATATTGGAGCTTTTCAGAGTCCCTGTAGACAATTTTCCAGCTTTTCATTTAGCTTATTGTTTGCTCCAATATTACCCACTATGCCCTTAGGCAGCTGCAGTGTTAAACAGTTGCTTTTAATCGTTCTTGATAAATGCCCCTATGGAAGAGGCTTTTCGCATTAGGTGATCTCCTAGTCACGTGAACAACCTTGTGAATGGAGTCTTCCCATGAGGCCAGACAGGTTAAAGTGTTAACATTTCTCCAGGAATGCAGCCTTGAATCAGCTCTAATCCCATTCTGCCCTCTCTGCCAGGCTGCTGTTTTTCACTGTTTGCAAGGTGTTGATTTTTAAGGCTGCCACAGAGCTGGGGTGGTGATGGAGGGAACAGGGAATTTGAAAATACCACAAAAGCTTGCTATTACCTGGATTTGGTTGCTTTCCCTGGATTGCTATAGGATCAGTTAAATTCTAAAAGTGTTCAACTTGATTTTACCTAGTGTTCTCATTGCTTTTATGAAGATAGTGTTTTCAGAGGTCCTTATTCTGCCACTTTCACTGATGTCACCCCCAGTTACCTAGTGACTTTTGGATAACCAGTCAGAACTTAACATTGACCCAGCATAGCTTTCCTTGTGTCCACAAAGGGGAAAACAAATTTGGGAGCACATAGCATTGTCTGACAATTCTGTTTTCTAGGTTCTCGGAGTGGGACTGGATTCTGTTCATACTGTGGAAAGACTGTATATCAGAGCTATGGAGTCTGGCCCACACTGGTACCAATCTGAACTACTGTCAGTACATAATGATTAAATAACCTTGTACTAGATGATAAATCTATGTCGTCTTCCATGGAAAAGTCTTAAGGATATAATCCCAACTGAATAGTGCCTAGTAATGTGGTTGATTTCTATTTCAGTGAAAATTTCAGTGGCAAGTGAACATTTGTACATACTGTTAAAGGTGCTAGACAATTTTCCAGGTCTGGTCACCAACCCCATGAAGGTCATTCATTTTTCCACAGCTATGAAGACTTTGAAGAGACATATATAGGAGTTCATGCTCCTTTCATCTCAGCTCTATAAGCCATTGCTTATAGGTGGAGCCACCTAACACTCCAGCATGAGCAAAACACACTTGTGCTAAGTTACTGAGATTCGGGGAATATTTGTAACTACTCTGGCAATCAGAGTGGGCAGAATGGGATTAGAGCTGCTTCAAGGCCCCATTCCTGGAGAAATGTTAATACTGTAGACAGGTCATGGCCTGTCCACAGTATATTTGCTGTATTTCTTGATGTCTTTAGTGTATACACATGAATGTCAATATCCTCTATCTTTCTTAAAGACAGAACAAAAACTACCTCCAAGAGTGTGATAAGCATTACTATTCAGTTTTAGTGTCTAGTCTGATTTTTATACATCATTCCAATTCTGTAGTTTTGAGATGAAACGATCTGCTAAAACATTTTCTAAATTGTTCACCAGTTGTACCTATCACTTATTCTTGTATTGCCCATTGATCTGTGGTACCTCTCACATCACAATTTAGATGGCAAAAGTAGGTTCTGGCCTACTGCTTTATTGATCTTTGTGAGGTTGAAACCTTTAGAATGGTCCCAGGGTAGGGTTTGTCCTTTACAACTAATTTTCAGCATAATTACCTTTATAAGTGAATCCACACAATTCCAGTATGGTTTATATTTACAATTAGTCTTCTTGGGATTTTGTATGTTATCTTAATACCATTTGAAGATAAAGTAAGGTTCAATTCAGGATGAAAGCATCTACAAAATGTGTTGGAGAGGCTCAGAGATTAAGTTAAAGGTCATACAGTAAGGAAGCTGAGATGGGTGTTAAAACCTGGGCCTGATTTCAGAACCTTCACTTCTTCCAACAAGGCATGTTTCTTGCCAATCTAAACACTTCCTTTAAAAAAAAGGAGACATTTAGGAGAGGACTTTTGCTGAACCAACCCAATGAACTTCTTTCTCTGACCCTCACAGGCTTATGCATCCATACACAATAGGATTCCAGATTGCTATGCTCATCCCTTAGAAGTGTAACAAAGAACTCCCCTTGCTTTCCTTCAGAGATAACACGCTTCCTTTTAACTACAGAATAGAGTTCCAGGAACCTCAGCTTGTGTTTGAGCTACCACTTATCTCAGGCCTAACTCCACTTACTACCTCAGTAGCTTCCAAGAAGTCAGACAGAAACAGGTGATTCTATTTCTCTTGGAATTCTTGCCAATTTGTCATCAGGGGGACTTGACCCAGCATTTGGGTGGGAATGGGATATTATAAATCCACTGAGCCAATTTAAGGGTATTGATTTCTGAAATACCATCCTTAACACCAAAAGGAAGCTGCCTTGGAAGAAGTCTGGCTGGTTATTAGGGGCCCTGGCCACCAAGTGACAGTACCTGAAGTGAGACTGGCTTTACCAAGGCCAGTATGTGCAAACATGGATCAGGATGTGTACATGTTAACTAAACCCATTATGCTTTGGGACCTCTAAACCCTGTCCCAATTCTTGTACAACACCCATGTCAGACATCATGGAATTGACAGGGCTAGCAGAAGACCAGTTGCAGCACCTATTCATGCTCTGAAAATTTGTGAGGTATCATGGAATATTGTGGTTTAAAATTAGATTCTCTCAATAGTGTTCTCTACAACGTTGTGATTGTTGGGACAAGGACGGTAAAGTGGCAAGTTGCTATACCACGTTCCCTTCAAGTATTATATGCATGTACCTCAAAAACCAGATTTCTATTGGAATTTTTGATAACATTTGCAAAAACTTAGAGGCTGAGGACGTATGTCCTGTAGCAATCACTGGCACAGTTCTACAGCATCTGAGCATAGATTCTAACCTTATTCTGCATGGAATCTTAGGGTTAGCACCCCTGCCTAGTAGAAAGGCCTAGAAAACATGGCTAGGGAGAGTATTTTGAACATTGGGAAAGATTCCAATAGCCCTGAGACCCCACTACTCCTTGATGTTTGTAACAGTTCTGGCCTCATTTTATAAAGGCAGCCACCCCTTCTCCGTATATCCTTTCCCCTATATTATCCTATTTGAGGATAAGCAGGAATAGGAAGTTGTCAGGTATATGGGGACAGTTTGTCAAGTTATAACAGTACCTTAAAGGGGCACCTTCTGGCCCCCTGAACTACCTTCCAGTTACAAGTACCCTTTACAGTAAGTCAAAGTATATAGCAAACTGTGGGTAGGCGGCTATGCTCACATTTAGAGGTGAGCTCAGACTGGTCTAGGGTGACCTCAGTTGGGACAATAGGACTTTCACCCTCAGTCTGATCAGACTCATCCTAGCCTAGGCTCATTTTCATTACAGTGGTAATAGAGGAAAACACAAGGGTTCTTAAGGCACAGGCTTGAAATGGCAGTTCCATTTCTACCACCTGCTATTTTCCAAGCAAGCCACAAGGCCAGCTCAGATTCAAGGGGGTGGGCAAATGGTCCATTTCTTGATTAGAAGAATGGTGAAGTCACATTGTAAAGGGTATCAACAGGGGGAGAAGTACAGAATTTTTTTTTGTAATCAATATGAACTAAAATCCTTCAGTGAAAGGATGAGAAATCATGGTTTCAGATGGCATCAGGCTGAGCCATTCACTAAACTTAGCACCACTGTAAAAGGAACAGCCAAGTGTAGCGCCCTTGAATGTGATGCAATAGAAATTATAGCCTTTGTTGGCAAGACTGTCAGTAATCTAGTCAACCTGTAGGACCTATCAATTTTTAGTAATACAGGGGAAAGGAACAAGTTAGACATAAAAGCAGTTAGTCAAACCTAAATACAAGACATTCTGTGAGACATGACAAAATTCCTCCAGTGTTTCAATGATACTAGGTGGGGAGGGGACCGTTATGGGAAGACTTAAGCTTAAGTACTAGCAGACATTTTAGAAGTCCTTTCAGATTCTCAGTGTCACTTGTTTTTCAGATGCGGTGGACGCTGGCCAACAACATGCTGACCTATACGTCATGCTGCTTAGCTGCATGTCACAGCTTCCAGCTCCTTCTGGGGCTTCTGGGCTGAGATGAAGTGCCACATTGCTTGGATTTGTATTTCCCTCCAGCTGCCAGACAGGCTAACTAGACACACCCAGAAGTTTACTCCAAGAAACTGACCAGCAAATACTAGAAGATGGGAGCCAACAGATGACTTCTATCATCTTTACTGGTCACTCTCCAGGCCTCAATCATCTGTGATCTTTGTGAATCAATGGCTGACTTGGTACTAATAAGCTTGTGTATATTTCCCAGTCTTCCATCTTAAATTCCTTTTGTTGTTGCTCCAGGATTGTATGCCTCAAGTAAGCATTAGCAATGAAGTCTTGCTTAAATTCTGTCTTCTAGTGACCCCAGGTTAAGCCAAATAATGCAATAGTAAGCTTGTTTGGACCTTGATTCGAATAAGCCAGATATAGGACATTTAAAGCAAGCTGTGAAATTTGATGGGACTATTGGACATTAAGGAGTGTTGATTGTGCTATGTGTGACAGTGATTTTAAAGAGGGACTTTGTCAATCAGTATTGTGACTAGAAGGATAGGATGCCTAGTGTTTAAAGAATTCCAGCAAAGCAGAATAAGGCAGATACACCTAGTGGGATAAATGAAGATGGAAGTACTGAGTTTAATCTGAGTAACAGGTACACGATTATGATCTTCTACTTAAGTATACTTGAGGACTTCTACAAGGACAAGTTTAACTCTTTAGAATTATTTCATCCACCATTTTGAGTATAATAATTCTGATTGTTTTGTAGATGATCCTTTGGAAGTTTTCATAGCTGAATTTTACAGTTTATCATATTGAATCTAGTTGTAAAGTTTCTCCATACACTTCCTGAAGCCTTTCAAAATATGGTCATTTCAGGACTTATCTTTATTATTGTAGATAGACTGAGTATTATCTACATGTTTACAATTAACACCTTCCATCTCATTTTCTATTTTCTGTGATGATTCAATCTGATCTTCCAATTCACCAATTTGTTCTTCAGCTATATCCACTTGTGTTGTATCAGCTTTCTTATACTTCATTTTCCTCATTTTTGAATGTGTCTTAATCTTAGGTGTCTATTGTACTTGATAGTCTCAGTCTGAGTGTCCTAATATTTAGGCTTTCAGTGTTTGTTTCCATTTTGCAATAGGTCTATTCTTCCTGTGTCTTATTTTAATCTGAGAATATCTAGTACCAGAGGAATATGATTTATCTAGTAATGCATTGTTGGTTCAAGAGCAAAGGCAGTTTTAGCTTGTTTCAAACCCTAGTACGTTTACAGAAAGAAAAACCCTAAGTTACTACAGTTTCCAAAAAGAATCCTATTAGGCCAGGGTCTTCCTTCTTGAGAGGAGCAGCATTGGTAGAAGGCAGGCTCCCCAGACTGGAATCCACCAGCCCCACATGGGGCAGGATGGAGGTATAAATGCCCAAAGTTCAACCTCTACTTGCCTTCATCAACTCCTTACCTCACAGGGTTTTCATGCTAACCTGATTTTGTCCAGTGCATGAACATGCAGGGTTACCAGTTTCAGTCAGACAATGCCTATCTCAATAAGCAATTATGCTGAAGAGGCAAAAAGTAGAAATAAACTCACCTTAATTACCCTCAAAGCACTGTCAGTTGCCCTTTGTTCCAGATCACAGCCATTACACTCAGGGACCACATACACCAACTTGTCCAGCCAGTTGGAGTTTTTACCTGTTGCCCTAGTGTGATTAACAAGGCTCTTTACTCTTAAGTGTCCTAGTTTGGACAGTCATGTAGTCCTTGTGGCAGCCATGGAGATGTACTATTCCAATCTGCCTCTGAAGAATATGCCTTGGAGTGCAGTTAGCCTCCAGCTGCAGTATCCCTGGGATCTGCCAGTGTTAGAACTAAGGATGCATTTTATCCAGGTAGATCCCTGCCAACAACTGGGCTGGGCAGGGCAGGGCACACCAGGCCCTGGCCAGTCCTGCCCAATGGAGGACCAAGCATTCTTTATGCTAAGGATCCTTGTTAAGGGAGCTGAGACTCTCTAGAGCTGCACCGCAGTTTGGCTGTCTTCCTGATAAGGCTTCAACTGACCGTCATCTGGATCTATATCTGTTCCATACAACAGATCAAGCCCCTCTTAAGCATGTCCAAAGCCTCTTAATTCCCGGATTCTATATTTGCTTTTTCTTCAGGGTTGATGGTTGAGGAAGGAGTCAGAACAGTCAGGACAGTCCCAGCCCCAGTGTCCATTCAATTGATGATTGTGCAAAACTAGGTTTTGGCCACTTGGCTTCCAGCTGGGCTTGGCCAATGAAAAGCCCCGATGAGATTGAAAGAATGTAAAAGCAGCCAGGGTATTTTACACCCTCTCCCCTCCACTTCAGTAGAATCTGTGGGAGTGGCTATTTCATTTCTAGTCTTTAGAGTCAGCAGCCCCTCCCACCTCCCAGCTTTCTCTAAGCATTCCTTACTGTGGCTGTAGCCCCCTCTGGGCATTCTCTACAAGGCTACAGTAACACTTTCCACTGTACTTTCAGGTCTAAAGGGAGAAGTGGCTTCTGTTAGTCTGGATTTCTTCAGCAGTCCCTGTTTTGCTTTCAACTCAGGATATTTTTATAGCTTGTCGCCCACATTAAATTCTTTCCATTGAACTATCTAGCTTGCACTCTGATTCTCTTAGTGAACCTGGAGTTTTACACTTGATTTCTTTCAAGAATAAGCCATTAAATTGCTCTCTCGGTTGGCATGGGTTAATGTTTAGGGAATGAAATATTTAGAAGCATATTAATACATGACCCATTAATCAAGCAGCAAGTAGTGTATCTAGAAGCAAACTAAGCAAGTTGATCTGTCACTATCAGTTGTACCATACAACAGGAGTATCCCTTGACAAAGGACCACTTGGCACAAAGGCAATGAAGGAGTCAAAAATCAGCATATAAGAAGGCACAAGATACTTTTAGAAGTCAGTAGCTTTCTCCAGCAGACTTTCAAAAATGCTGAACAGTTAATTTCCAGTTTGAGGGACACATTTAGTTAAGCTCTGAATATACTAGATTAATCCTCAAACCTCCCTGTAGAACTCCAGGTTCTAGTATAAGCTGCCAGCAGGTCTCCATGGAAGCCATGGTCCAGAAGGCTAAGGCATAACTAACCAATATTTCTGATTGTCCCTCTAGGAAACCAGATGACATATGCTGTCATAATATTTTGAACTCTAATCCTTAAGTCCCCTAGTTTTACCCATTGCACTGACTTCACTACTCGCTGCGTAACTCAATGCTACCCTATAACCCTAGGTACACAATAGTAAATGGGGAAGTCCAGAATTCTGGTTATGGGAGTTTCCAAGATGCTCCAAGGGAGTCTTTGCTTGAGGCCAGGAATTGAGATACTGATGCTTAAAGGATATAGCCTCTCCCTTTTTCTACAAACTGCGAGTCACACATAGTCATACTACCTACAAGTAGATAGAGCATCCTCAGGGGGAATTGGGTCAAACATGTCCCACCGTTCCCATAGGGAAGAAGCCACCAGACAAAAACACGACTTCTCAAGTCATAGCACCTTCTTCCAGTCTGGCCCTGTGTACAATTTCCTGACCCAAGACCTGCTTTCCTACCAGTCATTCTCAGGATAGTTCTTCCTTGAGGACGTCCTAGGCTATCCAATGTTTGGGCATCTGTGCTCTGGTTTTTTTAAGAGACTTCACAGTGGAGTTGTCTAAGAGACAAAGCCTATCTATGAAACTATCTTAAAGAATAGTTGTCAGCCCAGCTTGTTTTTGCTTATATCAGATCATTGGTCACCCCTAAGTCAAGCCACAAGTCTAGAGGGTTCAGTGAGAACAAGGGTGCTCACCTTGGTATACACTTTTGTATAAACTTAAAGGAATACAAGTTGTTACATGGATATATTGTGTAGTTGTCAGGTCTGGGCTTTTGGTGTACTCACCGAATAATGTACATTCTACCCGTTAGGTAGTTTCTCATTCTTTACTCCCTACCCCTCCTAGTCTCCAGTGTGTATACCCTACTATGTCCATGGGTACATATTTAGCTATTTGGATGAGAACATTTGAGTTTTGTTTTACATAATTCACATGTTGTCTAGGGGTTTTGTATGCTTCAAGCTCTGAGCATTCTCCCTTGCCTCACACTGAAAATATATCTTGGGATGGTAACTGGCAGTGAGTTTTTGCTATCAAAATCAATTTTTAATGATAATTGCCACCTGTTATTTTCAAGCCCTGCTATTGGAGTCAGCTGCTACTCACAACATCTAGAGATTTGAGATCAGTCTGCAGCTCCAGGACAGATCTACATGGAGAACATTAAATGTAACTCAAGCATATAACTTAAGAACTTCACTTGCTTTGAATACTTACCTGGGCGCCTGGCTCATATCCAAGTGTCTATACAGCATTTCTATGTGGATGTCTTAGATATCAAGTTCAGCATGGCACAAGACAACTTTTTTGCTTAAGGCTTTAGACTTCCCCATTCTGAAGCACCAAAAAACTACCAATCTGGCCAGAAAAGTCATGGATCATTCTGGTTTCTTCTTGCCCTTCATTCCCTATACCAATTTGTCAGAACCACCCATTCATTCTATTTAAGACATTCTGAATCTATTCACTCTTCCATTTCTACTGCCCTGTCACAGGCCTAGCTATATACATTGTCTCCTTTGTGAGCAGATCGTCGAGGATAGCGATTAGAGAAGTCACTTATGTTACTCCACTGCTTCAAGGTTTCCTAGTGGCTTTCCATTAGCTAGAGTGTAAAAACCCACCCTTCCTTACCCAAGTTCTGCATGATATTTGTTCCTGCCTCTGATGGGACTTTCCCCCTTCAGTGAATACTATAGCCACATTGCTTCATTTCAGTCCATCACATATGTCACAGTGCTTCCTGCCTCAGGGATTTTATTTCTATACGCTTTTTCTCTTAAAATGTTTAGAAAGACCCTAAACTGTTTAAAGCTAGAGAAAATAGGGTCAATGTAAGTGTCATCTCAGAACTCTTGACCAGGTTATCACTGTCTCCACCATTCCTGCCAAATCATCCTTCAATCCATTTCCTTTGTAGAATACCTGTTATCAAAAGTACCTTGGACTCTTATCTCTCCTATAGGGGCAGGCACAAGAGTCTCTGTATACTTCATCTGACTGGACTCATGTTCCAGCACACAAGAATGCTGGCTGATTTCTCCAAGAAAAACAGGCGTCAGGGAGTATATCAGCTGATAGCCTCTATCTGCAGAACCTTTGGGATCCACCACAGCACTTGAGCTAAGGTCATATTCTTCCTGGAATGTGAAGCACTTTAATATGGCATGGCAGGCGGGTACCGGGAAGCTTCTGAGTGACTCCTCTGCAGGCATTAACTGCACCAGAGTTTTAGAATTGCCAAGGATTTCTCAGGCACACAGCAGTCTGAGGTTCCTATCCAATTTCTTTCCCTTCTCCTTTCATGGGTGTCAGATAAGCATCAAGATGTAAAGACTTACCTTGCCTATTTCTGCTCCTTCCCTTTTTCATAGGTATTACCCAATGCATCAAGCTTCCAAATGTGCTTGGAAGCAATTTTCCAGAGGGCTACAACACGAGATCACAGTAGTAGCTTGAGATAAAATGATACAATAGGATTTGGGGACTGAATCCCCTTACTCCAAGTGTCCAGAGCAGATCCAATCTCAACTTCAATTGTTATGTAGCATAAATAGTTTGATACAAGGTGGCAACATAATTGCTAAAGTTTTAATAGTGACTTGAATGTTCTATTGAGGGAAAATTCCCTGGCCAATGCTATGATTTGGACCTTTAAGTATAGCGGAAGTGGAATTACACTGCTGTAAATGCCTTACTGAAGGAAGATAAACAAGTTTTAACTATGTTAGAGTGCTGAAGGGTCTCTGGCAGCCAGCTTAAGAGAGGTTCTTATCTCCTGCAGTAGGACAGTGGAAACAGCCGAGAAGCAAATTTAGGATTGGTAGACTTGCCAAGCTCAAAAGACAGTGAAATGCTCCAGTCAAGGCAGATCTGCTTACTGTGTTTAAGCCCCACTTGCAAAAACCTGGGACATCTAAGTGAACACAGCCAAGAACTGTAGCTTGTCAGCCCTGAACCATCAGCCTATAGAGGTGATCCACCTCTATTAGAAGCTAGACTTCCCCCATGCAGGAAGATGTTGCCAAGGCTTCTACCCTACCATGAAACCAGCTGTCCTATAAGGAGACATCCTTTCCTGGATGTCAGGCTGATAACTAAGATTCCATGCCAGTGCTAGCCCTGAATAGGAAAAAAGTGGTAACATCCCAAGCAGCTGAAAGAACTAGGCAGCAAGTGGCACCAGGAGCCCAGAGAGTACCTCCAGGCTTTGAATTTGAGGGTGCTCCTCTCAAAAGCCAGACTACAAAACTTAGGAGCACTCTTTCAGAGCACTGGGCACTTTTAGAGGATGGAAGTTGTAGCCAAAGAGTCAGATCTGTCACTTCCAGAAAGCTCTTAGCAGTCTAGGGTTAAGGAGAATGTGACAAACCCTTTCAGACCATGACAAATTGTGGTAGGGGATGTAAGATGCAGGAAAGGGGAAAGCACAATGCCCGATAGGCATTGTGATCCAGAAACACCTTCAAACCCTGGGAGTACTGCTTTAGCCCACAGAACAAAAGGCTATCAGTCCTAAGATGAACCCAGAGTAAGAAAGGGCTCCATAGATCTAGGCTGTGATACAATCAGCCCTGCCCCTTGGGCCACAATCCAGCAAGGTGACATATGTCTTATTACCTTGATTGCATGTTTGACTTGTATTATATGAGGCTATTTACTTAACATCTTTAAGCTGTTAAAACAGATCAAGAACTAAAAGAACGATTAGTGGGAAGTAGTATTAGAATCTATGTCAAGCCCCAGTGGGAGAAACAATGCAGTCCCCTACAGTTCAAGAGCAAGGCCATATTATCTATAGCAGACAGTTATGTCATTTTACAAATGGTTCATGTGCTAGCAGGCTCTGGTAGAGAAGGAAACCTTAACCACGAGCTACCGTGTGACCGTATACCTGGAACTGCCCATTACATGCTGGGGGGATCAGTTAAGACCCATGAGATCAAGTTTGGCCACATCAGCATCAATTCATCAAAAGATTAAAATGGTTCAGCCCAGGATTGAGCCCAAGAAATACCAGAGGGCACAAGCAAGGTGGGTATGTGGATGACCCAAGCCTTCTGGACACCCCATATTGGTTTACCTCAGAACCTCTTTTTTAGGCTTACATCTATGGATATAGAAGCCCATTACGACCAACTGAAGGAATAGAAGGCAGTTTGACTTATAGATGTGTTGGTCCAGTGTGTGAAAGCTAAGGTAAATGGCAACTCTTTAATAGATGCGTTCAGGATGGCTTTGAAATGCACTGGCAAGGCAAAGTTTTCCCAGTGAGAAAATGAAAGTACATCATGAGAAAAGTAACCCAAAGTCAGAATCCGTGCCAAGAAGTGTAGAGCAGTAAGTGCCCTGGCCAGCATATCAGGAACGTGGAAGGAAATGAACTGGAACATAAGGAAGTCTGGGGTAGATCCTTGTTGAAAAACGTTTGGGGGTAGTAATGAAGTGTTAACATATCACATGTTTATGCTTACCAGAGTGCTTCACCATGTAATAGGCATGTAAGTAAGTAGGCAAAACAATTTGACCAGTTGATGTTACCATCTAAGAACTGCTGTGGTCAAATATGTGGACTGGGCAGAATAGCAAAAATGCTGGCTACACAAGGGCCTAAAAGCATGGGTTCCCACATACCAAGGCCGATCTAGATACCACTTATGTTTAATCTGCCAGCAATAGAGACTAAGTGAGCCTCTGCTATGGCATAACTCAAGGCCAGTTACTTGGTAGAAACTTAACTCTGTTAGGCCCCTTCCATCTTAGAAGGGTCAGGAATAGATTCTAATGGCATAGATACATATTTCAGGTATGGGTTTGACTGCCCTGCTCAGAGCCTCAGCCAAGTCTTTTGTCTCTGGGGACTTAGAGACTGCTTTATCTACAGCCATAGAATCCCATGCAATATGGCATCTGACTAGAGGACCTACTATGTATTGAAGGTATGGAAGACAGTTCATGACTGACCCACTTGTATCATGTACCACACCATCCAAGGGCTGCCTGCCTGACAGTAGGAATGGCACACATCTGATGCATTAGGTCAGAAGCATTCCTCTAAGAACAGGAAACCATCTATAAGCATGCACTGTATTCCTAAGTCAGACCTTGCTACAATAAGGAAGATCTTGGACCTGGGAACAAGAGGTATAAGAAGAAACGGCCCCACTTACCTTTATTCCTGGTGATGAACTGGGGGACTTTATATCTTTAAGAGTCTGAACTCTAATGTTATGGGCCCTGGGCCCCACATGGGGTACCTTTTACAGGGGAGGCAGCAAGAGTCTCAGTGAAGCTACTGGTGTTTCCAGGACACTCTGGACTCTGCCTAGGGACTAGCAGGTGAGAAAAGACACCTAGGCTATCAGGAGATGGTGGGGCCCTGGTTGTACAGTGGGGGCAGGAAGAAAAGTATTGGAACTTACGTGACCCATTCAGGCACTTCTTGGTGCCACTGACGAATTGAAACAATAAAATACAGCCACCCAAGTTTGAAAAGTATGGCTACTATAGGCTCAGACTTATCAGAAGTGAGTTTCAGTCATATTACTAGGCAAAGCATGGATACCAGAGGTGGTATCTGAGGGCAATGAGAGTATCGAGTAATGAGGAGACGAGCATTAGTTGTGGCCCTTAGGACTATGGTAATAAGGGATCTAGTTCATTTCACTAAGTTTTCTCCAAGCTGTTAGTACCAGAGGCCTACTGCAACCCTGGAGGACCGACCCTCTGAGCATGCTGGAGAGCCAGATCCACGTGGTTCAAGGAGTGGTCTGTGACAGTCATAGCAGCATGCCATCTAGGTCTCCCTCCCAGGAAGGGTCCAATACCTGTGGGGAGTGCAGTCATCTGACAGCTTCTAGCTATACCACCTTTGGGAGCCACTGTAGCATTTGAGCTAAGATCATCTTCTCCCCATTAATTCCCCAGAAGAACAGCAGGGGCCTTAGAGCCAAGCTACCTCTGCTCAGTGTGGGAGAACTCACTTGAGGTGATGCTCCCCTGTGGTCTGAGCCGATTCCCACTTAATCTTCTCCTTTGATAGGCATCAGGACTGCATTTAGTTTGAAGGCATTTCCTGCCTATTTCTAGCTCCCTTTCCTGCCTGGGCTTTCAAAACCATAACCCAAATAAGTCTCTCATACTTTCATCAAGTCCACAGGATTTCAGCAACTTAGTTGGCAAATACTAAACTTGCACTGGGTATATAAGTACTTGAACAAACGGCTCTTAGTGCTAAGACGGACTACTTCAGCAGCTCTCATTTAGTATGTTTTGGCAAGGGTAGGTAGAAAGCTACTCAGGCTATTAAGGCTAGATACAAATGTTGGGAGTGCAGGGTACGTGTTAGATGTTGCAGTGGACTGGAAGATGAGTTGACTTGTGGGTATTGGAAACAATGGTATTCTGCCCTGGTAAGATTCTAGAAGGGTGAAGAAATACAGAAAGATAGGTCCTAAACCATTTTCTACCCCTAGAATCTTGAGCAGTGGTCAGAACAATTCTATGAATCTGCCTCTTAAGGATGCAGAGTTTGTCATAATCTGAATCCAGGGAAATCCCAACCATAAGAGCAAGATATCTAACATATTACTGGCCTCTTAGATAACTTACAGTCCATAGATGAGCTGGAAAGGCCAAAATTGACTTAATAGTACCTCTGAAGTTTCACTTCTAACCCCCTAGATAAGGTTGTCATCTCACAGCATTTTCCCCTATGGTTTCCAGTTGTTTTTGACTGACTTCTCCCTGCCCTTGACTCCCTAGAACCAAGTCATTGTCATATAGACTAGTACCTGTTAAAGTTGATTCTGGTCCCTTAAGAAAAGGTAGTTGATACCTACTGCTTCTCATTGGCCTTCTAGAATTACAAGAGTTGTTGGTGTATCACTTAAGATACAGAAACACGGCTGCATAAATTCAGGTTAGACAGTGACTCACCTTTATTTGATAGAGTCCTCTCAAACATGGACACTCGCTTAGTCCTGTTAGCCAAGATGTTTTTCCTAATACTTGGGAGCTGGAAGGAGGCATCCTTCAAACTTGAGATTCAATTATGTCAGCCTAGTCATCCTCAGACTGAATTAACTTCCATTGCTACTGTACTGGGGTTTATTTGGGATTTTGTCTTAGTTTTAGAAAGGCAGAATATGTGGGACAAAGAAAACATAGCTTTTGCAGCCCCTGATGTAGAATGACATATGAAGGTTTTATGCCTTTTGACAAAGATATGGTCTAGAGGACCAAATTAGTGGCTAAAGCTTCAGACTTAGCATCTCAGCTCCAGTGCCACTCTATTCAGTAACGAGTTCTTGAGGTCCCATGTAGTTCTAGGTCAGGCTGACAGTCTCTCCCATCACTCCCCACCACAAATAACCAGGACGAAAGGTACCGTTCTATGCCCAAGCAGGGCTTTGCCATCACAACTTGAAAACAAAAGGCAGTGCACAAGCAGGAAGCAACTCGTGGTCATCATCCTACAATCCCCAGAGTTCAGTCAACCTCCAAGCTTGATCTGCCTTGGGATGCTTCCAAGCCACTCACTTTGGCTGGGTAAGCCAATAGGACCAGGTTTCAGCCATGAGTACAGTTCTCCAGTTTCTGAAGTGGCTGGCACAAATTGCTAAGTGCTTCGAGAGTTTAGGGGGCCCTAAACCAATATGGCGTAAGTCCTGTGATCTGAACCAATGTAACTAAGAAATAGCTCCTGTAACAGGGACTACGTCTATTTATACCAGGCAAAGACCAGACCAAAAAATAAAAACTCTTATCCCAAATATATCCTGGCAGTGACAGCCTTCTTCCAAGACAAAGTACAGCCTGCTGTCCACTGATTTTAGCTATAAGAGTCAAAATGCAACTACATGGCCATGGAGAATAGCTTCTTTGGAAACACAGCAGCACCTAGCAGTGCATAGACAAGACACATTTAAGTGCTTCTGTCACCTTCCACCATCTGACCAAGAAGGATAAATCAGGGCACTTAGTATGATAATCCTGGCACATGGCAGGAAGATGGACTAGATACACAAGGATATACCCAGTATGTGTTTCAACATCAGGTACCCTTCACATCGACATGTCATCTATAAGTCAGTATGAACCAGTGTCCGAAGGAGGATGAACATGTCTTATCTTTGAAATTGACTTCCAACTATTATGAAGGATTCTACTTATCTTTCAAGGTAGGAGTCCACAAGCCAAGCCAACTCCTAGCTGAGAATTGTGGCAAGTACTTCACTAGGTTCAAGTTTAACGTCTGCAAGTAGAGCTGGCAAGAGGCCTTGGGTGGTCTATGCCAGAAGATCCATAGGATAACACCAGAGGAAGCCAGACCAATGAAAGAAGAGCTTTCATAATAAACTGCATCCATGACAGATGAAACAAGAACCAGCAGCCAGTCAGGAGAGTAGGGGTTGCATGTAGAGTCTGGCTGCTGCCTTTCTATTTATCATGCAGGGTCTTTTGGGCACCTGGAGCCACATGAACCAGATCTACCATCTGAGCTGTAGACAGCTGCTGTCTAGTTCACATTCCTCAGGACCAGAAACAATGAACTGGCTTCAAGGTCCAAAAATCCCATACCTATCTGCCAGATAAACTACAGCAGATGATCCGTTTCAGGTATAGGGAAACCCAGAGTGGCCTTGCCGTCAGTGGTAACTGCCTGAGCCTACCTCAGTGCCAAGACCACAGCAGTGTCCTAAGTCACCACCACCACCTTTCCACTTCCCTTTTCTTGCTGTCAGATCAGTACAATCACCCAGGCCTGATCGTGGAACTACCTAGAAACCCTGGAGATATCTGGTGTTTCAGGGCTGTGGCATCCTTTTGCAAGTTGGTGCTAGTCAGCCTGCTGTACTCATTCAATTATGTCTCACTGCCCAAGCATCTGTTCCAGTTCAGTAGTGGAGGGCAGGGAGAGGTGGTCTAGAGAATTAGTGCACTATTCTGATTTGCTCAACTCCTAGGCCATGACAGACAGGTATGACATAGGTAGTCTTTCTGTGGGAACCACGGGAACAGATGTGACTGCAGGGAGTATGATCAAGCATTGTCCCATTGTTATGCTTTAAAATTGTTATATCGTACCGAGACCATGTCTCACAGCTACTCCCTGCCATGATCAGTCATTGGCTATAAGACAGACTAATGCAGGTCTGTTCTTTGGGAGGTGTGAGACTCCCAATATGTATTTTTGGCTAGAAGATTCTCCTTACAGCTGCATTGTAAGCCAAGATACTTCCACCCAACTTTCGTTCCTCCCGTTTTAGAGCTACATTGTAATCTGACAGCTCCCCTCAACCTCTTTGGGCCCTCACCGTTTTTGCAGGTGTATCTCAGTGTGTTGCATGTTTAATACAGTTTTGCCATCTTTCTTGCAGGACCTGGTCTGCCATACTTCCTGAACTTATAGAATTCACTATTATCTGACACTTAAGTGATCTTACATAAAAGATTTCAGAAGAGAACATTTTCCAGGTTGTTTTGAGGCTGGAATAACCCTGTTATTAGCTGCAGAAGACTATAGGTGCATCTGTCTCAAACCTGGATATCATAAGTCTTTACACTTTCAGAAAAAAGTCACTCAGGAAATGTGAAAGCAATACTATGACCACGTGGAATTTATTCCAGGAATTCCAGGTTAAATATTAAATCATTAATTTGTTACATTAGCAAAATGGAAAGTCATCAAGATACAGAAGCAGCATGGCAAAGTTTAATACCTGTTTATATAACTCAAACTGGGAATAGAAGAAAATGACCTGAAGTTATAACTATCATTTATTGCCCTTGATTATGAAATATTACACTTCTAGATAGGTAGAAATAAGATTGTTGCATTCTTCCTAAGACCATATTAGAGGTCATAGCTAATGTACAAAAGTGTTCTCTACGGAGGTGAGCAGGCAGGCAGGGCTGACTTGAGTTCTACCCACAGCCTCTGCCCTAGTGGACTGAGGGCAAGAAATGCAGTTGGAGGTCCCCAAACCACTTTACTGTGCTTCTATCACACTTCAGAGCCTAGGGACTGGGTGGGGGCTTCAATCGTAGCCTCTCCATAAGCTTCTGGGAAGACCCTCAAGACCCTGACAGAGCAAGCAACAAATGCCAAGGAAGAAATATGGTCCCAGATAAGCAGGGGCATTGGCCAGATAGGGATATTATATTCAAGGACAGCCCTTCCCACTGATATCCTAACTAGTCTGTGGTAGCTCAGCAAGGCTCAGAATGAACGAACAGAGCTTGGAGCTGAAACTGAACAGGTGAGTCAGGAGGATCTTCTCAACTCTAGCCCTCTGGCCTCTCCACATCCCCTAACGAGCCCACCCGTACCTCATATACAGCTTGGGAAGCAGAGCAAGGGACCTCTGTCCTGGTTGCTGGCACCAAGGTCCTTTTCATATCTTTTGCCTCCCCCACCACCGCCACTGCCCTCAATCCCCCAGGGAAGTGAGCAAAGGCTCTGGAAAGGGCCACACTGGGATCACTAAGGATCTCTTGGCTATTTCTCCCCCACTTAATTTGTAAGCCCTCTAACTGTAGTCTTAAACCAGATGAATCATTTATATGTGGCCATAAGAGCAGAAGCTTGGGAAACCCAAAGGCTCATAGCTTCTCCCATCCTCTAATAAGCCTACAAGGAGCCAAGCATCCCTCCTTGATCCGTTAAATCCTCCCCCTTACACACTGGCCCTCAGTGTACTTCCAATTCCCTAAGTTGTCTAGGGAGTTCCTTCTACTCCTGGTGCAAAACAGTGAATTGTCTAGTTTCTACATTTGAATTGACATGTTCATGTAGAGGTTGGGAACATGCAAACGGGGCTGCTTCAATTTTTAATAAGGCTGCCCTGTCTCGAATCAGTTTTGGTAGAGTCTCTCATGCCTCTAACTTTGCTAAAACTGAAGTCCTTGGCTTTAAATACTTCCCATTGTAATGTTTACAGCATCCTAATAACCAATTTCTTCTGTGAATGGCTTACATATTGTTAATGGTTGAGAATATTCTTATTCAATGTTAGCCTAATAAAGATCATGAGAAAGTAACAAGGTTATACTTAGAGGTAGTCTTTAAAGTATTTTTTAAATGCTTTGCTGTAAAAGATGCTTCTAGTGTCTGTATATACCTTCTGGTCAGTTTCAGCTGTAGTTCCATAGAAGCTGAGATAAGCAGGGGAACATGATTGGGGTAGTTTTCCATGTTTGTTCTAGATTTAGTTCCGGTAAGAGCAGCCTAGTAGTTGTCAGGCTGATACTTAATCTACCAACTGAATACAAAAGTGCATTACATAGATGCCCCAGCTTGCCAAGCTTACCACTGACAATCCTGCAAGGAAGCCTGTATGCCTCAGGAAGTTTCACTGGAATCAAGCTCCCCTAGCCCATGGAAGTTTCCATAATGCTTTGTCATTTTTCCAGCTTCCTGGTCTCTGTATTTTTGGGTTTCTCAATGAAGCCACTTTGTACTACGCTTTCAAAGAGGCTAAAAGCTATAATGGTTACTAGATTAGGCCTTAGAACACATTCTCAAGATGGTAACCTAGAACCTAAACCAGTTTGAGAACAGATATCCCAGTGCTGGTGGGAAATAGACTGGTGGTAAGCCCCAGCTTGCTGCACTGTCAGTTACTAAGACTCACCTTTGGTGTATTTGGATACAGCACAGGCTGAAGGGAAAACATTTTGGCCATGGGCTATGCGATAGTTCTGCCCTGGGTTCAATGGTAATTATGGTTTTGTGGAGTTGGCTGATACTTGCTAACTGCTTTTGAAGTCTGGAAGAGGATGACAGACTTAGAGCAGCCAACTATCAACCAAAACAAGGCATATGCCATGATAGCTAGGCCTCCATGACAACCTTGGAGGAGACATGTCCTAAAGCTAAAGGGTTTAATTAGACTGAGCCTGAAGAGTAGCAGAGCTGCAAGAGTAGATAAGACAAGGCATAGAATTAACATATCTTCTATACTAAAGCCAAGTACCCAACAAAATAGGATAACCCGGACCCCAGGTCTCAGAGTCCTAAGTGGATGAGCCCAAGAATGTTGATGCGGATTCCTTTGAGGCATTCAGGATGGAAGCAGCAGGCCTCTACCTCCTGCAAGTGGAAAGCCACCGCCCATTGAGGATCACACTAAACCCTGAGGTAGACACAAGATGCTTGTCACAAAATCTTTCACTGCATCAAGGCAAATAACTAGGGCCAGCTCAGCAGAGCCTGAGGAGGAAAATATATCTGCTTCAGGAACAACTTATTGCTGAAAAGACTTGTATGACCTAATATATACCAGCAGGAACTGGGAGGTAGCTCTTGACGGTGTTGGATTGGGGGTAGCCTAAATGTAAGTCTGAATAGGGGAAGTTTAATGGAATGGCACTCTCCTGTGGTTAAGGATTTAACATCCCAGAAGTGATGACTGGTTTTACACTGCTGGGATTTCTACCCCTTCCACCAACACCACTACAAAGCTTGGATGTTATAATAGCTTTTACAAGCAAGGTATAAATTTTAGAGCTCTATCAGCAGAGCATAACTGTGGAGTTCAAATGCTCAATAGGGTGAGAGTGATCTTAAATAGGCACATTCTTACAGAGAACTCACCAGCTGTGTTCCTTTTGGGTGGGGGAGCTTAGAGGATACATCCTTCACTAAGGCAGTAAGAAATGCATTTGAGAATGAGAATCATTTAAGCTCAGCATCAGCTGTCTTCTGCAGACCAAGAGTGACAATAGGAGATGCTGCCACAAGACAGGGCTCCTAGATGGAGATGAGACAAGAATTGTCATTTATTTAGGGGTTAGGTGATTATAATTGTAATAGGCACCGAGTCTGGTATAGTCAAGTTTATCTTGACCTACAGGGATCCTTTGACCATGGCTAGTAACACCATATTCATAGGGGGTGAGGAAGATGGGCAGCTGACTCAAGCACTTGACTTGTAAACAAAAGAGCCAGTAAGAAGGCTAGTGTCGGCCAGCCCTATGTGAAATCAAATTCTTCACACCAGTTTCTAGATCTAAAAATCAGTTCTCAGATCCAGAGCCCATTGCTTGCAGAAACTGGATTCCATTGAAAGTTGGCTCTGGAACGCCACCACAAATGTACAAGTATTCCACCAATTCTTCACCCAAGAAATTGTGTTCATTTACTAGAAATGTATACTGGGGAGCTATAAGAAGAGGCTACAGATTTAGGTCCAAGCTGAAGCCTGGAGAGACTCAATGTGATCTTGATTCTCCAAGAACAGGGGCCAGATAAGTGTTACATAGCTTAAGGCAGTCCGAGTCCAATGGGTCCAAAGACAGACCTGCTTCCCTGCCCCCATGAAGTGTTGCTTCAGGTTCCTCAGTTCCACTTAGGATACTGAATCTGGAAGGACTTGGTTTCTTGGCCTGAGTTTAGGGCATGAGGAGCAATTTTAGGGGTTTGGACTTAGCGTTTCCTATAATAACTGGTTCCAAATATTAAATTCTTGTACCACTTAGGATGGGAACTTCTAGCGCTGAATCCTTTATCATTTACCACCTCTGTATGAATATGCATCATGGCAAATATTGACAGATAATGTAGATCTGATATCCCCAACTGCATCTGCTTTGCTAGATGCAGCATCTTCAATACCAATTTGATGTTCACTTCATAGAGCTTAAAGTACATGAAAGAAGTCTGGCAAACATGTTCTTTCCAGTCTTTGATTAAAGGTAGTTTATACTTACATGGGAATAACAATAGCACAAACTTCATAGCCTTGCGAGTCTTAATTCTGCTTTCAGTATGTAGACTATGGGAATTTTAAATTTTTTTTTGTTTATGAGATGGACTTTCACTCTTGTTGCTCAGGCTGGAGTACAGTGGCACTATCCTTGGCTCCCCGCAACCTGTCTCCTGGGTTCAAAAATTATTCTCTTGCCTCAGCCTCCTGAGTAGCTGGGGTTATAGGTGCCTACCACTATGCCAGGCTGATTTGTATGTTTTTAGTAGATACAGGGTTTTACCATGTTGGCCAGGCTGGTCTCAAACTCCTGACTTCAGGTGATCCACCTGCCTTGGCCTCCTAAAGTGTTGGGATTATAGGTGTAAGCCATCATGCCAGTCAACTATGGGAATCTTGACCACATTGGTACAAGACACTATACTGATCCTCCATGTTGAAAATGTCATACTAATTCGATCTGATAAAAAGGAGTGGCAAAGTTCTCTGCCTGCCTAAGATACATGCCAAGGGAGAGGAACCCTACAAAAATTCAGGATGTTCTCACATTTGAGACTGATTCTAGTCACATGATACATTTCATAACATCCCTAAAGGTTAGCAACTGATTACTGCATCTTGTACCCTCCGCCGCCATTGAAGAAAGTACAGGATTCAGTTATCAGGTTACGGTGAAGGCTTTTGGTTTCAAATGGGGCCCAAAGCAAGCAAGCTCTGTAAGAAATTCAGATCGTGCCGTCTGTTATTTCACTTTGTCCATATAACACAACCAGTTCGATGTTGCACAGATCTTCAGTACTCATGGTGGCATATAGAGATTAGTGAGCCACAGTATAACCCCTCAAGTTTCTGGAAGAAAGTCATAACACCTGTAAGCAGATGTAGTCATAAGACACTTCCTAATACACTCCAGGGTCCTAGCAGAGAGAAAACTGGCTTTGGGTCAAGTGACTAGAGCTGTCCAATTTTGAGCTAGATTTGGACAGACTCAAATCATAAGGTTGGGTGGGCACAACAGAAGTCACTCAGATGGATGCATTACATTGAGTGGATTATGACCGTCTTGAGGGCACACATTATACAAGCAGGCATCCAGACCTCATGTCACCTGTCTTTTTACCCACCCTACTCAGTTCATACCTATTGTCTCAGGGGAAAGTTTCCTACAGTCAAAATAGGAGGGAAAAATCCAACTAATTTCAGATGTCTCAGCCCATTGAAGGTGCTGTTCCTACATTACAGCTCCGCGAGGGAAACAATCCCTGAAAAGAACAGTGATAAGGGGAAGGTTTTATTGGACAGAGCTTCAAACAGTATCTAGTTTTGTAGACAGGTGACCTGAGGTGAGGATATGTAGAGGCTTCCAGGCAGAGGGCTTTGCTTCAGGTGCCTGGAAGGAATGAGATGGGATGAATGGATACCAAGGTCTGGGAAGGAACAAAGTAGTTGGAACTATAAGGGCGAAAATCATCTGTCCTCATGTCACTCGGAAGTCATCCAAAGATACGAACAGGTTGACACCTGTCCTTTTGAAGGCAGTCAGCCTCTGCCCTTGACTACCCTAGTGCTTCAACTGACCCATAAATGAAATATTAATGGTGGCAGGAATGGAAGCTATGCATGGACCTGACAGCATGAACTTTAACCAAGACACTTTCAGCTACTGCCACTGCTGAATAACCTATAAGCAGAAAAGTTTATATCTTTATAGGGAACCCTACAAGCACCATTACTCAGTAAGATTGATCAGCCTCTTGAAGTTGAATACTGGATTCCTTCTACCCTAGGAGCAGCAGTGATTCATCTTTATTGGAAATATTTGGAGTATGGGCTCACTTCTTCCCGGTGTTTTGGCCAGCAGCACTGTGAGGACTCAGATTTACTAAAGTTACATGAAATATCACTTATGTAGCATTGTCTAAGGAATCAGTTCTAGAACAGGCACATGATGAAGGTAGTTACTGGTCCTATCAAACTAAAGATCTGAAAGCCCAATGGGATATTAGAATGGTCTCAAACAGGTAAGACACCAAAAGAGCCAACTTGGACACAATTCTGCAACACTGAAGTACAAATGAAGTATATACTTTAAACCGATGGCTATTACGAAGGCCTGTCCCCAATAACTACAGTTTGTGGGGCTGGGAGGCAAGGTGTAGAAGAAATATCCCCTTTCTACCACACTAGACTAATCTGAAGTATTTGTATTTCTTTACCATATACACCTTTAAGTTCTGTTGGACTTAAACTTCTGGTTCCCTGGAAGGGAAGTGAAAGGAATGTCTCTACAGGAGCCACAGTGAGGTGTCTACTAAATCTGAACTGATGGTAAACCAGTGGGCAAAGAAGGACTTAGCATGTTGGGAGGAATAGCTGACTTATATAAGGTTGCTACTGCATACTGGGGATAAGTGTCTGGAAAACGCAGGATGCTTCTTGGTGCACCTGTTTTGGATAACTCAATAAGTATTTGCAGCGACTATAAGGAAGACGTGTCAGGGCCCAGTTCCCTTGAACAGTAGTCTTTGGATTATCCCAACAGGCAAGCAACACAGACCAGCAAAAGTACAGACAGGAAGTAAATGGAATGTGAAGTGGGTGAGGGTAACGGAGAGAGATTAGTATTAGTCATGACCTCAGAACAAACTTGGAAAAACGGACTACAGCTCATCGCATTGATCCTGTTGTAATTTTGTTAAGCATCTACGCTTCTCAGTAGTTTACCAGTTTTAAAGATGTAAGTGACAGGGGTAGCCTGTCAAGTCTCAGACTAGGGTGTCAATGTCAAACAGATTTCAGGTCCACAGACTTATTTTCATGGCCACCTTTAAAGTCAAGTCAGAATCTCCTTCCTAAGTATGCTTGGTTACAACTTAGGTTGGTGCAAGAGTAATTGCAGTTTTTACCATTATTTTTAATGGCAAGAACTAGGAAAGTACTAGTATGAAGCTATTTAATACTATGTTTTTATTCAATACTATTTAAAATATGTATACTTTAATACTACATATGAAAAGAAAAAAATGCGAAGTAGTTTGTGACATGGTTCAAATTCATGTTGAGTAATGACATTCTCTAGAAAAGCTACCACGACGGTTTAGCAACAGGATCAGGTTTTGCTCACTTGGGTGGGGGTGCTATTAAAGCCATTCTTTATGTAAGATTCATTTGAGTTTCTAGAAGTACAATTGCTGGTTCAAAGGATGTAGAGATTCAGTTGTCACAGCAAGTCATCTAGACATTTGTCCCTTTCATGCCTTTGATTATGAAGTTCTAACTAGGCCATCAGCACATCTCCAATTAACTAGCGGTGAGAGTCACTAGCAAGACTTGACTTCCCTTCCACACTTAAAGTCAAACCCTTGTCTATAAGATCTATAAATCTTGGTAGAACCCAGTAGATAAGTGGGCCAATGATGGAACTAAGTTCACAAGCAGAACAAGATACTCCTAATATCTTTGCATCCTTGTCAACACGAAAATTATCTTAGTGAACTCAGGTCAAGTAACTTGTTAGAAGTCAGTCCTTGCTCTTAGATTTAAACCCAGGTCAGTGACTGGTTACTGGCCAACTGCACAAATCCTGATCTTGAACCTTTGCATCTCAGCCTGACTGACATCTATTAAATGAGTCTATTTTCACCTTCTCTGAAGGGGCAAGGCACTCATGAAGTCAGGGTCAAACTGTGTGCCAGAAACTGCTAGTGGTTGCCTCAATGTTTATTCTTCCCTTCTGTAGTAACATTTATTCTGGGCACAGAGATGATATGGATCCCATGAAACTCCCTTGCGTTTTGTATTCTGCATGTCCCCTCCTCAATCATTGCCTAGCCCCTAGATGGCCTATTCCAAAAATAATGACTTGAGATCATGAAAGGGACCTTATGCTTTCATTATGTAAAGATATGCTTCAGGACATTCCTGAAACCAGAGATAAGTAATCTAACTTTTGCTAACTAGCTTTTTGGCTCCTTTCCCAGAAAATGGCCACTAGCTTTCAAGATATCAAGGGACTGAAACTGACTACTGACCAGACTATGGCACCAAGATCCTGTGTCAAGAAGGCTTGACATCCATATTAATCTACCTGCTGGTCCCCTGACCCTCACCCCTAACACAGCTCACATGTAATCCAAGTCTCCACATATAGCTACATTCCTTATCCCTCCATGAGAGCCAACTCTAGTTAGAGGGGCCTATTTGAGACTTATTCTCCCATCTCCCAGGTGAGGTCACCCACAATGAAGCCTTTTCTTCCCTGACAATACTTGTCTCGGCAATACTCACTGGCGCTCTGTGCCTCAAGCAATGGAACCCTGGCCAACCCCCTTTGGACTGGTAGTAGCTAAAGACTACCCTTTTTCTAGCTGCACGCAGCTAGCCATAGCCATATGACTAGGCACTGGTTAATGTATCTCTAATCACAAGTTGAGTCATTCCCTGAATGTGTTTTTCCTTTCTTCCCTCCTGGTTTGGTAAACTTGTAACATAAAAGCAAGAAAAGTTATCTTGGACCATCAGGGTAGAAAATTTCTGGATCATCAATACCTCAGATCCTCTGTATCAGACTGCATTGCTCATGTTTGGACTGTCAGAGAAAAGAAAGTTATCTTTCTAAGCTGCTATAGGTTTGCCTATTAGTATACCATCTTGGCTGCTATAGCAAGTCTGTCTTCCAGGAATTGAGGAAAATGTGGAACCCTCTCTCCCTCCCCCCTCCAGGGGCAAAACTCTGAACAGACAGGCTCCCAAGAGCTGGTACTAATGGGCTGCTCGAGTTTGGGTGATTCAGTGATTTGTAATAAAACTAGCTGGGTGGACACCTTTTGAGACTCAAGATTCCTAAGAACCATCCAAAGCTCACTACGAGGAGTACCAAGAAATCCAACCAGTACTGAGATACCACCGCCTGTTAGAACCAGCACATCAAAGTCCCAAGTAGACCACTATACTTCACCCCTCTACAATTGGATGCTCGCCTCCCCTACTAGAATCTGAATAAGATGTCTCCACAGGATAAGCCATCTTATTTTATTTAGCCACCATATCAATGAACCTTGGGGTCTTACAGTAGACACCTGACAGTAATAACTTTGGCACAACCAAAAAATGACTTATGGCAATGCACCTGACAACAACTTAAGGGTTGCCATGTGGATGTTGCCAGGGAAAGGGTGCTAAGTGAAAGTGCTGTACAAATTGCATGCTGTTTTTAAACAAGCAGTGGCAGTTTTGTCCAGCCTGCTGCCACTAGACCTCCTAGTAAGGTCCTCCAAATGTGCCCCACGTATTGTTCGCAGGAGGTAAGAAAATCCTGTGAGTACCAAGACAATGGGATCAGGGAAGGGGAAATCTAGGGGAAATCTAGGGGAAGTCCTGGGCTGGCCATCCACATCTATGTGGGGCCTGAGAGCCACTATCCTTAATTGGGCCCAATGTGAGTATGGGGATGACCCCACAAAATGCTGAAGGATCTGAAAGCTGTTGTAGGGGGTGGGTCTAAGTGAAAGATGCCTTAACTGTGGCAAGTTATGGTTGGCTGGATATTCTTGACTGCAATTTAAGTAGCCACTGAGGTGGAGATTCTAGTACAGGCAAGGATGCATCAGTTACAAAGTGAACTGCAACTAACAAGATGCCAGTTTAGCTCAAGCTGAACTGGAGACTACTCTTCCCACAGGCAGGAACAGGATAACAGAATGGAGATCCTAGTTTGGTGGGTAGACCATGTAACCATGCGAAGGGCCACTGACTGCCATATTGATGGGTCAGGACTACCATAATTAAGTTGTCCTAAGATCCTAAGCCCTCAGACCCCATGGAGAGCTCTAGTGAGAAGAGTGAGGACTGGGATGAAGCCCTAGATCTTATCTGTGCATCTGGTTTTCACCAAAATAAAAGTGGGCCATCTGTACCCATATAAGGTAGCACTGCAAGACTAGCCTGCACCTGAAAGGTGGCAGCACACCCGTGTGGAGCTGCACTACTGTGGAATCAGAGCTGGGAAATGTTCAGGCAGAAGGAGAGAATTAGTCACGGGGTGGTATCCATCTATAAACATGGGGGCAGAGGGTATTACACTCTGGACTCGTACTATGGCATCCATCACGAACCACCTGGCCCTGAGGCAGGCACCTCTATGGTACCAATAATGAGGATCTGGCCATCCCAACAGGTGACTGTGGGCTGCAAGGTGGCCTGGCCAAATAAGGGAGACATGCCCTCATGTCTCCTTTGTGAATGACAGGCTGGAGAAACTGCAGAACATCCTCAGAATTAGAAGATGGAGCATGCTCTCTGCTGAGCATTAGAGGCCCCGACAATGAGCTTTTCACTGCCACAACAAAAGATACCACCTTGTAAGTCCAGCACCCCACCCAATGGTATGGCATGCTGGTGTCTATCCTGGGCTTCTTAGGATAGCCAATGTTTCAGGCAGCCCAAGCAGCTGCCAACTCTGGGGAAATGGAGAAACTGAGGGGTGTGTGCTACTGGGGTAAAAGACAAGGGAGCCAAAGGAAAGGGAACAGCCAAGGGTCCCATCAGGGTGACCCACCAACAAATGTCATATGACTTGATATTGGCAGGGACACCTACTGCAAAAACAGCTTAATGCTGTTCTCGTGGGACTGTGGCAGCAGCTCAAGCCAGAACAGCACATCACTAAAAGGAGCCTCAAGTTCAGCCCACTGCCCTTCCTGCAGAGGTTATGGCCAGCACCAACCCTTTTAGGCTAGGATATAGGCCAAGGCCCCAGAATCCCAATAACAGCAAAGGTGGCTAGGGTGTCTGGGGGCCGGTGGCCACATGTAGAAGTACATATTGCTCACTCAGGCTGTGCTTGCCCTATTGGCTACTGGAACTGAATGCACTCATAACATTCATTGGTTTCAAGGGTCTGTAATAGCAATGGATGGTTATACAGGGGCCGTGAAAGACAGGCTGAATTAAATATTATAAGTTGGGAGATTGCCACCAAAATCCTGTTTAGCATACACTGATTCCATCTGAGAATACATCTTGCGAATGGATCTCTTATTAGGCTTGACCCTCTAAATGGCAGCTGGGAAATTCTGACCAGGAGTTAGGGTGGTAAAAGCATATGATCAGGGTAAACATGAAATAGGTTTAAATGGTACAGTTGCCAGCCCTACAGTGAGTAGTGCTGTAGCAATACCACCTGCTGGGGAGGCATGATGAAATCCCAGAGACTTAAGGAGTTAGCCCGGATAGGCATAAGGCCAGTACAGAGCCCACACAACAGCCCTGTATGGGCAATGTAGAAGCCTGATGAGACACAGAATGATAGATTACTAGGGATTAAATAAGCCACTCACCCCCCCCCCCCCAACACACACACACACCCCATACATGCAGCTGTTCCCAATGTTACCACCCTTCTGAAGGGGCTAGAAGAGGTGCTTGGCTCATACCATTTTATTTAGCCAATGCCTTCCTTCAGCATCCCCAATGCCCCACTGCATTCACTTGGGAAGGAAATAAATGGACCTTTGCCGTCTTTCCCCAAGGATGGTTACCATAGCCTCACTGTCAGTCTAGTGGCCACAGACCTCGGTGACTGGACCACTCTGGAGGGAGTAACATGTTCTCTATTACATGGAAAACATCATGCTAACTTCCAAGTCTTTTTTGAGCTTACAAACAGCAGCCCTCACCTGGCTCTTACTTGGCAAACAGGATGGAGAGTCAACACAAAGTCCAGGTTCGATGCTTATGGGTCAAATACTTGGCTGTCATTTTGTCAGGTAAGACTCAAGTCATTCTGTCTGCCATTACAGATAGGGTGCCAGCCTACCCATGTCCTATCAATGAAGCAGTTGCAAACCTCAGGCCTCCTAGGGTATTGGAGTCCTTTTATTCCCCCATTTGGTCTAATTCCTTAGGCCCCTAATACAGCTTAATCAAGAAGAGGGCCTACTGGTCCACAAGGGAGAATGAAGTCTTTGAATAAGTCTCTGAAGTAAATACAACCTTTGGGAGTTCTAGTGCGGGGACAGCCTTATGAATTGGATGTAGCCAGATACTCTGAGGGGTTTGGGTATAGACTATGGCAAATGCAAGGACAAAAATGTGTGCCTTTAGGATTCTGGTCCCAACTACAGAAGTGGGCTGAAGTTATACATAGTGTCAGTAAAAATTCTGCACTATGTCATGCCTTACAATAAGTGGAGGATGTTGCAAAGGGCGCCCAGTGCTAGTATACACCCAAGTACCCTGTAGTAAGTTGGCTTAAAGGACCTTCCAGAAACCAAAGCCTGGGAATGCCCAGACTGGCCAAGTGGCATGCATACCTGCAGCAGGAGCACATTGGCTAATAGTCCCTTGAGTGCTGAGCTCCATTTGGGGCTTAGCCCTGTCACTTATGTGACAACTGAAGATTGGTGACGGAGGCCTACTGACCCAAGATGCCCTCTTTTGTACAAAAGGGACAGGGCCCAATGCCTGGCCAGGCCTGGTACATAGATGGCTCATCACAAGGTAATCCTTACACTTGGACAGCCAAGGCCACCCAGCCATCCACTGATAGTATCTGGCTTCAATACTGGTAAAGGACATAGTAGCCAAAGGGCTGAGCTGCAAGCTACCTGGATTGGTCCTGAGGCAGACCTAGTGGTCTTGTGCACTGATAGCTGGATCATCTTCCAGGGCCTCAGCATGTAGCTATTACAATGAAGTGCAGGACTGGATGGTAGTGGATCATCCCCTTTGGAGTGCTGACACATAGAAGGATGTTTTCCATCGCATCTGGGGGACACAATGATCTATCATGTAGATGCCTACATGCCCACACCACATCTATACCACTTGGAAAACCAGCAGAGTTTGCCATCATTAACTGATGAAGTCACAGAAGATGTAACCCTCTGGCTGTGTAGGACAGGACATTTGGGACAACATATCCTCTGGGCCATACAGAGTTGAGGTCTGCCACTATGATGTGAAGACATATGCCTTAGTGTCTCTTACCCTAGCACAGGAGCACTGAGCTCTTGCTACATGATACTATAGAGGCCTCCTAGGGCCGGATCCCACTGTAATGGTGGGAGGTAGGCTATGTAGAATCTTTGCCTCTTGAGGCTGCCATCATGCCTTGACTTTTGCAGACATCTCCATGGGGCCACTGCAGGCATGTTCCAGCAAGCATGCCAGAAAGAACCACTATAAAAGGATGAGCAGCTATGTATAGCCTACAATGTCCCAATAGTAACCAGGGCATGCACTTTGATCGACAAAGTGCAGAAGCAAGAGGAGCCCCTGGATATACAACTAGCATTTCCACCAGCCGTACAATGCTACAACAGTAGAACCAACTGAACTGTGGAAGCAACTCCAGGAGATACTGGCTCTGGACACTGCTTACCAGTGGCCATCTGCGCCCTACATATGTGCATTCTCATCTATGGGGCACGTAGACTGATGCAAGGACCTGATACCACTTATCAGGATCCAGATGGACAGCATAAGGGACAGCATAAGGGACAGCATAAGGGACAGCATAAGGGACAGCATAAGGGACAGCATAAGGGACAGCATAAGGGACAGCATAAGGGACAGCATAAGGGACAGCATAAGGGACAGCATGCCTTTAGCCCCAAGCTGGGACTCAACATATGCCGTTATTGCCCTTGCCACAGAACCCACCCCTCAAGGGAGCACGTCATTACATAGCCCTGGAAACAGTAAACCAGCCCCCCATGTAATAGTGAGCACATTACATGGCTCTAGGAAATGGTAAGCCAGCCCCCTCATGGTTTGTTTTTCACTCGGATGGCAGGGAAGGGCCTAGAACAAGATATACAGGTCACACCTATTTTATACCGTACCCCCCCCCCCATACTTCAAAAGTGATTCTTGGTCCTGTCTTGTGTAAGAGGAAGATCCTCATTATGGCATATCCCCCATTGTCTTCCTCTGGCCTCCCCCAACATGTCAGGTGGGCCAATGCATCTGGTGTTGTAGACTGGGCACCAGGCTGCTGCCAGAGGAGGTGCTCTCAGCATAACTTGTGTTTTGCTAGATGGTTATGACTTGCCCTTTGACTAAAGATCTTGCCTTCCACCCATAAATGGTATGCAGCAGCCAACCTTTGGGCACACAGGTAGTCTCCAAAACAAAACAGTCTACCATCAAGATGGGATGGCATTTTCCACCTAGTATGGAAGCAAGTTAGTGTTATCCCCACTGTGGTATGCTACATATGGTGGGTTAGGGTGGATGATACTGCGAGATATGGATAGTGGGTCACGTACCCTTTGTAAAGTCACATAGCCCTGGGACTTCAACCTGCCCAGGATGGGGGCTATGTATGCACTGAAGTTGATAGTTGTGTGTGTGTGTGTGTGTGTGTATGTGTGTGTGTGTGTATGTGTGTGTATATATATATGGGTTTTTTTTTTGAGACGGAGTCTTGCATCACTACCCGGGCTGGAGTGGAGTGGCACCATTTGACTCACTGCAACCTCCGCCTCTGTGGTTCAAGCCATTCTCTCTTACCTCAGCCTCCCAGGTAGCTGGGATTACAGGTGCCTGCCACCAAACCCAGCTAATTTTTTTTTTTGTATTTTTAGTAGAGACAGGGTTTCACTGTGTTGGTCAGGCTGGTCTCATACTCCTGACCTCGTGATTCACCCGCCTCGGTCTCCCAAAGTGCTGGGATTACAGATGCGAGTAACCGTAGAACTGCATGGTTTAGTCAACTCCCAAACACCTGGAAAGACTTTCTGTATAGTCTGATTACATTCATTGTATTGCTGAGGCATCTGGCCACAATGCTCTTTCACATACCTGGCCCCAGGAAAGTCACGGAAGAATGTCATGAGGGCCATTCAAGGGTATGCCGGGGGTGGAGGTGCATGGTAGACACCTGAGAGCAACCAGCCTACCCACCCCTGATTCTTATTGCAGACACAACTGACAGCAATGAGGGGTGCCACGTGGAAGCTGAAGGGAGTGTGCTAAATGCTATAAACTGCCTTGCATGTGGTTGAAGTTTTCCTTCTAGTCAACTGCCACTGGACTGCCCTGTAAGTTCCCTCAAACCCTATGTTTGGCTGGCTCTTGGGTCTCTTTGGCCTCTTGAACCTTGGTTTGACTGTGTGCCACCCAAGTGTCATCTTTAATTGTAGCTCCCGTGATTCCCGTGTTGTGGGAGGGCCCTGGTGGGAGATAGTTGAATCATGGGGGGTGGTTTCCTCCATACTGTTCTCGTGGTAGTATCATGAGAGCTGATGGTTTTAAGGGGTTTCCCCTTTTGTTTGGTTCTCATTATCTTTGCCTGCCACCACATAAGACATGCCTTTGTTCTTCCCTTGCCTTCTGCCATGATTTTGAGTCCTCTCCAGTCACATGGAACTGAGTCCATTAAGCTTTTCTTTATAAATTACCCAGTGTTAGGTATGTCTTAGCATGAAAACAGACCAATACTAAACCTTGTATCATCCCTACTGAAGTTAGCAGGGGTCCAACATAAGAGTGTCTCACTTTCTAGAGAACACGGTAACAATCAGAGCAAGCTCAAGTTTGGCTTCCCCAGATCATCTAGCCAATGGTTCACAAGTCAGCTAAGAATTTTTATTTTTATTTTTATTTTTTTGAGACAGTCTTGTTCTATCGCCCAGGCTAGAGTGCAGTGGTGTGATCTTTGCTTACTGCAACCTCCACCTCCTGAGTGCAAGCGATTCTCCTGCCTTAGTCTCCCGAGAAGCTAGGATTCAACTGAAAATTTTGACCTCACTAGGAAGTTCACTGTGGCCTTAATGCCGGCTCCATTAAGGTACTTGAGCCTGCTAATAGCACCAGGTCCTGTGATTGAAACATCCACCTCCTATCCCAGGACTGTCCTATAAGAATGCTTTCTCTTCAGTTTCCACTTCACGCCATGTTTTGGAGTTGATACTCATACCTGAAGATACAGCTGGTGGCTAAAGTAGGTACAAGATTGGATACAACCATGAGAAGTGGGAAGGTAACCCTAACCAAAGGGAGGGAGAAAATGAAAGCTTCAAAGTAACAGGGAGAGGAGACTGGATAGAAAGCTGATCTAGTCACTGTATCTCACTCAGAGAAACCAGCAAAAGCTTAGTGTTACCGTCCACGGGCATAATCCTAAGGAAAATGAATTAGGACAGAGGGAAGGCCAGTGTAAGTCTGCATTATGGAGTTGGCCACCACTACTAGCAATGCCAGAGTCACCCAAGAAGTTACAGCCTTAGGAAACATCTCAGATTGGAAGGATAGAGGGATACATTATCCATTAGTTCCCAGCTCCCATCCATCAAGGTTTGTCCCCAGGTGCCAACTCCCCTCATACTTCCAGGGGGAAGTGAAAGCCCAGTGGATTCCCAAGAACATCCCATGTCTCCAAATTGGAGGAAAATCCTGGGACAGGAACTGGGAGGTAGCTGGTATGAAACTGAGTTGAAGTGCTGTTGGGTTACACCAGCAGCTGCAAATGGGAAGAGGCAGTGAGGAAGAGATTTGAAATGGCACATAAGAGGTACAAGCATACCATACAGCATGAGAAAGGAATGTAATAATGTAAGACATGCAAGTCAAATCACCCAGCTACCAGAATAAAGACATTTTCTATTCACAGGTTTCAGCTGGATTTTAATCTAATTTTTTTTTTAAAGAAACATGCCTAAATAGTGACAGAAGGGCTGGAAATAACAGGATTAGCCCAAACATACCTGGGTAAGTATTAAGAGGGGTTAAAAAAATTGATCAAAGTGAAATAAGACCAAAAGCATTAAGCTGTGGCAGAGAATGGTATCATTTTTAGAAGTGTATCTTAGTGGATTATAGACTGCTTAGGGTATAAAGTGAGAATTCCTAGAAACTTAAGAGACTCAGACTCAGAAATATAAGCTATAAGAGGCTTGAAGAGAAGGATTCACTAGGCTTAATGTAGTGGATACACAAAAATTCACACCTTACAAAGATGTATTCTTGTCTCCACACTATTGATATGGCTTTTGATTATGAGCCTTTGTCCATCTTTTTGCCAGTGTGGCCATTGAAATTAAGTTGGATGGGATTCTTTTTTTCAGGTTTTTGATCTTTGCTTCTGCCAGCACAAGACCTAAAATCATTTCATTCATGAATCTCATAGACAACGCTGGTTTTGCCCTTAGATATCAGCCTTGCTTAGGACTGAAGTTTCTTCATCTAGAACACCCTCGGCCCCACCAGCATCTGACGAGCTTTGGTGAGCCTATCCGTGCTCACAGCATAGCTCTGCCAGGATTGATAAATCATGGATATTCTTTTGGGTTTCAAAGTCATGTTGACATCGCCTGACTTTATAGTAACAGAATGGTCAGCTTTGGAAGTAACAGGGGCTTCCAAACACTGGACTAAGAAGACAGTCACACAATAGTTATTGCCTCCGATTCCCCATTTGAGTGGTCTTACAGGAAATTTGACAACTCCCCCTAGGAGTGAGGAGAGAGACCATTTCTCCTACTTGTCCCGTCTCCAAAAAAGGAGGAAGTAAAAACTGAAAAATAAGACTGATCGGCACCACTGGCCAGGCCTGTAGGTTAAAGATTAACCCCCACCCTAACCGCTTGTGCTATCTATAGATCAGACAATGGTATGGACAAATACTTGCCTTGCTCTCCCACCCCCACCTAGTCACATAACCCCATGCTTGCTCAATCTATCACGACCCTTTCACGTGGACCCCCTTAGAGTTGTAAGCTCTTAGTAGGGTCAGGAACTTTCTTTGGGGAGCTCAGTTCTTGAGACACAAGTCCGCTGACGCTCCCAGCCGAACAAAACCTCTACCTTCTTTAACCCGGTATCTGAGGGGTCTTGTCTGCAACTCGTCCTGCTACTGACTCGTCCTGCTACTGGAGCAGGAGAATGAACATTAATCCTAGTAGCAAGAACTCTCCATAGGGTATACAGGCTCTAGAGGCCAGTTCTCCCTGCACGATGGGGATTACATTAGGCTATGCAGACAGTAAAGCGCAGAATTCAGGGAGAGAACCTTAGAATACTTCTAAGATCAACTCCAAATAATTTTCTGGAAGATTAGAAGATGACTTCTGCTTTAGGGTCATCTTCCCATGGCCCCCACCCTCCGAATGAGGCCTATTTCCATAGTAACTAGAATTTAAGATGGAAACCATAAAACTAGTTCAGGATGTATGAATTGAACATATTCTCTTTGGGGCAAAAAGGTGTAAGAAAAAAACTCAGGTGATAAGACTAATTCTTTTTGGTCTGTTTAAAGTGATAAGAGCCCATTACCACTCACCTAAGATGAAAGTGAGATGAGTATGAAATCCATTACTCCTTCATCCCATATAATGCCAAGCATAATTCTGCCAGAGTAGACCATCCCTTGAGTGTAGTACATTCAGGTGTTTGACCAATACAAAGCAGCCTTGATTACCGTAGCTCCCAAAATTGTAGTTCTACTTAGAATGTAGTTTGACAGTAACTATGACCTTTTGAATTGCTCGTGTGGGCAGAAACAAGTGAGATGGCTTGTATGTTTGCAACTAGGGTCAAACACCCATCCCTGAAAGCTAGATGACATACCTTATCATTTCCCATTCTTAAGACTGATGGCTGCCCCTCAGCTCTAAGCACAAGCCTCTTGATTTACCTTATCTCATATGCCTACACAGGCTCAAACTGACTGCATGTTGTACATAGGGTTCTCAGTGATAGGAGTGGCCTGAAGTATTCAGACAAGGAAAGGTTTGTGACTATTACCTACCTTGAAGGCTGTAGCGAAAGCTGTCAGTGCCAGCCCATATCCTGTCATATCCCATCGCCATTTTGACGTCTTTGTCAGGAGAGGTGCTTATATGCAGAGCTTGAGCCCAAAATGCCTGGGAAACTTACATTTCCCTGTGACATTCCCACTGAATGGTATACTGAGATTCCCATTCATGTCACCTCAATTTCCCATCCTTAAATCTGGCTAAGATAAGCCCACTATAAGCCTGCTTACCCATGGAACTTTAGACCTGTTGCAATAGTTCAATTAGACAGTTACTCCTTTATGCTTTTTGGCCTTTTTAAACCCTTATGTCTGTCACCAAGTGATTTCTGGCCTTTCCAGAGATTTTCCCTAAAGCTTATGGGCTTTCGTTCTGTTGACTTTTTCCTTTTCAGCTACACTTACTAAGCAACTCCTTGTCTTGCCTTAGGTCTATGAAGCTCAGCCAAGATCATGGCTACTTGTAGAGGCACCTGGACACTATCCCACCCACCAACATGTGAGCAACTTATGAAACTCCCCCCAGTCCACTGGAAACCAGATACCAGCCCACGTATGAGTTAGTATCTGGAGAAGCTCAAGACCCCGATATCAGGAGTCAGTCCAAAGCATCTACTGTTTAGCGATGGATGCCAAGGGAGAATCTTAGCTGGCAGTGCCAACATTTGTTCATTTGTACCATGAGTATGAAAGCCAATTACACATCTGTACAGCTACCGTCAAGATAGTCAAGCAAGTGATATTCCTGCTTTTGCAAGAAATGCCTTATCTGTAGCTGCTGTTTATGTAGGGTGACTAAAGTTGTCCCAGTTTGAGACTCTTAGTGAAAGTACCCTGTTCCCAGGATGGGGACACTTGGTCACCTATTTTTATGGCAAGTTCATGAAGTCACTTCCTTTACCCCTCACCCTTCAAAATTCAGGCTTAAAGATCCAAGACTAGAAACCAAAGTATATTCTAGAAACATTAAAGCATAGGTTTTTAAATACACATAAAACCACTTTTAAGTGAGAATTTGCCAGGTAGATAGGCAACACCCAAATCTTTCCCCATGCACCCTTATCTATGGGGTTTCTGGGCTTGACTGTTGCAATTGTATTAATTCCCTCAGGGCCTACTGCACACAAAATAACCCTCAAGAGCCAAGTATAAACCTAGACACACAAACCGATCAGAGCATTGTTTTGAGAAGCCCAAGGTAAGAATTTGCTCAGGACTCTGGTCCAGGGATTCAAGGCCTTAGAATAGTAGCCACAACTTAGAAACAGACTGCATACCGACATGTAGGTGTGCCATAAGTGAGGGTTACACGAAAAAGGCAGTATAGTGAAAGTGTGGTTAAAACCCAAAGGGAGCAGATGCTAGAACTGACAAGGATCCCCAGTGGTGGATGGGCAACTACTTGGTATCTTGGCAACAGAATCCATCTGAATATCCAACAGCAAGCCAAGGTTTTCCTAAGTCTTAGACCTAATAATTCATGCCCCACATTATCAGAACCATTAGTTGGCGCCGTTCAGTTTAGATAACACTGTCAGCCAGCCTAGATTAGGTTACAAAAATTTTCAAAGGAGTTCAATAATTCTCATGTAATTGACACCAGTATTTTTCCACATGTTTTTGTTCCTGGTCAAGTGTACGCACATCTCTATTGTGAGTTTTATTTTAGGTAAGTCTAATAGATGTCACCATTGGTTGTTTGGTAGGGCCACCTTGTTATCACAGTGCATGCTTCATTAGAGTTTTGCCTATTTTTTTCCAACCCCATCACCTCCATTTAGGAGAGATTAAGGTGGGTCAAAGGACTATTTGTAGGTACCATAACCTCTACCAAAAGCATTTTGATAAATTTATGCCACCGAAGTTGAAAAGGACCAATTGAATTCCAAGTAGAGTTGACCTTCGTACACCTTTCATTGAGCATAGGTGGTACCCCTCTACTTGCTTGAACTATCTTACGAGTTTGAATACTCTTTTGTAGCCTTTCCAAGCTGTAAAGGTGAGTCTGTCATTATCTTTGGCCACATGTCCACTCGGTTTATGCCTATCCTATATAGGATCTTAGATCAATCCTGAGGAGTTTTTAGCACTACTATTTTAGGGCACAAGAGTTAAGATTGCGATTCTGCTTCTCAAGCAAAGACAGGGAAGTAAAAAATGTGTCCGAGATCTTGGAAGCTCTTCTGGTCCGACATTAAGAATTCCTTCTTTAAACTATCAGGAAGTATAACAAGAGGCAGATAATAAAACTTCTGTGGTTGTCAACCAACCAATCTTTCATGCCACTACTTAATCCTTTATCCATCTGGTAGCAATACTTCCCTTCACAATACGCATTACATAGAGGGATAGTCTCTGGCTTCATGTTTTAAGACAAGGGTAGATCAATAGAACAGATTACAAGTTGATAAGTGAAACTATACAAAGTAGACTATCCACACGAGAGTACAGGTGGTCTGTCATCTTGCTTACTTTTCTGGTAGGAATAGGGCATGTTCACAAGTGTCAATGGGCCAAGGATATCTTTTGAAGTTCTGTCCCTCAAGCTAAGTGAGTTAGCTGGCTCTCAAGGCTTCAGAGCCAGCAGGGACTCGAAGTTAGATTTGTCCGAGTTTGTTCTGTGTCACTTAACGTTTTCTTCTGTTCTGACATCCATTAATTCATCTTTAATTCATAAAACTTGATTTTGACTCCCAGCAAGTATTCCAACAGGGCTATGAACTGAGTCACAAAACAAGAGTTTTATCATGAATCTAAGATGTTTGAATTCTAAAATTGGTGCTCCACTTTGCTTCTTGGATAGTCAGCATACAGTGGTATTCCAGCTGACTAGAATCACCTTTGGAAAAGCTCATTAAGGATGTGGCAACTTCTGTTCCACAGGGAAACCTCTTTCCCTTAAGTTATTCGAAGAGCTACTCCATAGTTAAGACCACTTCTTGGCTTCAGCCATCCCTATTCCTTAATACTCAGGAGCACCTAAGGCTTACATATTCAAGGAGACCCCAAGGAATTTCACAAATCCAGGGGACTTAGTACCCACTTGCTGAGCATTATTCAAGTAGGCAGAGTGATCCTACAATGGGCCACTTATGGATTAAGGAAGTTATTCAGTGACCAGCTTTATTTGGGAAGTCCTAGGAGTAAGCCACATCAGTATATCATGCACTATGTTCATCAAGAGGACTGGGGTCTGAGTCACCATGTCCTACCTCCCTGGGATCAGAATCGAGTTGAAAATGCTTTTTCATAATGAGAGTAGGGTTGCAGATTCAGTGAACCTGGTTAGTAGGCCAGGGCAATCAAGGGGTCCCCCCTTGACTTGTTATGGCTTGGCATATATGAAAGAAAGCAGAAAGCTATGGACTGGATATTCTACCTGAAAACAGACTGAATACACATAGCATTCACTAGGGCAAATAAAGAACATTCAAGAGGATGTCCTGGAACAGTTTGCTGAACAAGGCTATCAGAAAATAAACCATCCAAATTCACCTAGAATAACTTGGCTCATATAGCCATGGACAGCCTAAAACCTGCTAGGATTTACTATTTTGAATCCAGCATAAGGATCTTAAGACAGGCTTCAGTGAGAAATTAGTTCCTCAGGTCAGATCTCTCTAGTCTAAGATCCTGTTCCAGGACCTTCTACCTGAAAGAAATTAGAGAACATGATCCACAAGTTAGTCAAGCAGATTAAGTTAGATGCAAAAGCCACACTTAAATCCACTTGGGCCATTGGGTTAGGTCAAAGTTCTATCCCCAGCAAATATTCCAGCAAGTGAGCACCTCACCTGAGAGGGGCCACACTAGAACTTATCCATAGTGCTCAGCACAGCAAGCATTTGGAAATTACTTGATAGATGGATAACGTGAGTTAAGTCATCAAGCTGAATCACAATAAGTCATGTTTGTGTTCTGATGGTCCCCCTGTTCGGTACGTTGTTCCAAGACATCCCATTGTGAGAACACTCCTGTATTTGCCCCTGCTAATGTTGGTATTGTACCTTGTTTTGAAGAGTTCTTGCCCCTATTCCAGTTGAACTATGGCTACTCCAGTTAAGAGTTTGGATGGTTGTCTGCTCCAGTAGAGAAAGTTCACCATAGTATTCTCCCTACCCATGCCTTTATTTTTAAGACCTAACAAGAATTGACCTTCAGTGGTTTACGCCAACAGATGAACAGTATGAAAGTCAGCTACTTTGTACATTCTTGCTTTGAACAGTTCTTGTATCAAATTATTTGATCTTCATAGAGGACAAGATTCTAAACCAAGCTCACTATCATGAATAGCAACTAAACTGCTGAGATAGATGCTGGTAGAAAGCTCCAGAGACCTTTCATGGACCATGTTGAAGGTGTTCTGTGAAAGCTCATACGGTGATGCAAGAAATGTATGTCCCTGCAGGCTTGATTCTAGTTAAGAGGGGTAGTCTTAAATCCAGGCCTTCATTTCATGTCCAGGAGACAGCCAGTGGCCAGTCCAGGAAGCTAGACAAGATGTGTTATTTTGTACTACCTTAACACCCAGGATTAAGAAGTCAGGCAGAAGTTTTAGTTAACAGGGTCAGGTCACAGCATAGAACGCATAGTAATGTCTCCACAAAGAGATTCCCCCAGAAGAACTGTAGAACATAAGCAGGAACTAGAACACTTCTAGAAGGACAGAGTGAGGCTATACAAAGAAAGGTTACGAGTACCTTTGTGTGGCTCAGCAAGTGTTCCTAGAACTACCAACACTGCTGAGATGCCTCCCCAATGCCTGCACACAGTAGTGGCCTGTGGTGAGCGAGGAGGATTCTCAGTATTGCAAAAGGAATATAGACTCAAAGGTGATCATGGTAGCATGGACAATGAGATCAAAGAACCTATCACCTGACCATATTCTCTGGAATATCCCTCCTTTAACTCAAGAGACAGCAAAAAGCATGAGTGAGGGTCACTAGCTTCTCCAAGAAGCCTAGTGGTGGCTGTCCTACATGGGTCAGAGTTGACAGGACATGCTGCCATAGAACGGCACTCCCTGGTATCAACGGGGATGATGGGAGTCTAGAGCAGGGGCCCAGGGGCTGCACTTAACTGAAGCATGGCAACCATAGCAGGTAGCAAGACAGAATGGCCTTGACCCAGAGGAATCCAGCAATAGCTGGATCAACCATGGTATGCCCAGGGGTGAGATGGGCAGGCAGAGATACTGTTTACTCAGTATAATCAGATCAAGAAGAGGTGAGAAAGTGATCAGCTACTGCATGGTCAGTCATGATCCTTATGATAGCTTTTGATGTCAGCGTAGCTAGGCTTGTGTTCTGGTCCAGTACTTCCAAATATAATCTAGAGGTGTGTGAAGGTATAACAAGATGGAATTAAAACCTAGTCATAACTTTGACTTGGTCCCCTGCTGATTATATACAATAGTCTTATTTGATCAGTTGGAAGTTCAATTCTGCTCATGACCCTCCTTTTCCCTGAGGATAAGCCTGGGCCCATATCTGAGTTCCAGATTACCTGTGATCTTTCCTTGACTGGTAGATTTATGAATTTTGGACTTGCATCAGCCTCCACAATCACATAGAATGAATGTACTAAAAGGAACTGGCCTATATATATATATATATATATATATATATATATATATATATATATATACACACACACACACACACACACACACACACACATCCTGCAGCTCCCAATTCTCTAGCTGAACCCTGCCTGATACAATCCCCTCACCCAGTTTGTGTTTATTAGACTCAGTCCATTGAAGGGGCTACATGCAGTTCCCTACTGGTGTCACAGCTAATACACAGTATTCCCACCCCTCCAATGGAAACCTATGCCCATTTACCTGCGTAATTAGACAAACGGGGAGAGGAAGATTCAGACCTGCGATAGGGACCTCCACAGCCAGATCAGTCCTCATAGTAGAATGTGGAGGGGTGTGTTCAGTCTAGGTGACAAAATTAAACCAATTCCATCTTCTAACTGCTCCAATAGATCTGTGGACCACCTCTGTGGATGTTTTCCTGATTTGAGTAAGTGCCTAATTAGGATAGAAATACAGCAGCTGATCTAGCCCTCACATGTTTCCTGACCCATGGGAAAAAAACTATCATGGCAGGAAAGGCCAAGTAGAGTCCTCTAAAACTGCCCCTCCCACCCCCACATAGCCAAGAATTAAGTCAGAAGCTACAACCACATCTTCAGAGTGGGAGTGCCAGGGATGGGGGGATTCCTATCACCTGCTTTATTCACTAGGCTGGCTCCTAAAAGAATGAGGCAAGTCTTGGCATATGTTGAACTACCATAAGCCTGAAGTGGTAGCTTAGTCATACCTGCTGTGCCAGAGGTGGTGTCTACTACTGAGCAGCAGCTGCCTTGGGCCCTTTGAAGCTATTGGCCTGGCAAACTGATTCTTTACCACCATTATCAAGCAGGCTGAAAGCCATTCACATTCGCCACAAATAAAGCAGCAATACATCATACACACAGGTTCTGGAAGTTTTTCCTGCTCTGCTAACTTGTCTAAAGTGACTTTTATATAGTCTGGAGATTGTGAAGATCACCACACTAGCCTATATCTATGGCAAAATGTTTAACCTGATGAGCAAGAAATGACTGATGCCCTTTAGCAGCAAGTCCAGGATTCCATCTAAGCCTCTCTGTAGTTTGGGCACTATGACTCCACATCCCAGCGGTGCTGGAGGTATTTTGGGGCAGGTAGACATCCTACAGGGCTCCAAAACAGATTCTACAGAACAGAACTATTAGCTGTTAAGCAGCTCCTACACCTTGTTCCCAGACCCTAATGAGGCAAGATGTCAGCTATTATATGAGACCATGTAACTAGAGCTACCGTTTTGTGCATGGTATTTCAGACCCAAGGCTGGGAACCCTCAGGAATTCATTCTACCATGGAAGTGATAGAGTTCAACAGACCCAGAACCCCACATCACCTACAATAACTTTCACACACCTAGGCCTTGTGTTTCCTTAGTCAGCTGGAACGACAGGCTGTCTAGTTCAAGATAGTTGGCTAGATATTGACAAGTGAGCCAGAGATGGACTGCTGCTACAGTGCAGCCTCATTCATGACCCTGAAAGTGGTGAAAGGGTGTCCTCACACAGTGGTAGGGATTCAAGCATTATACTTGGTCACCTGCTTGGTGGAGAAGTAGACAAGAACATAGATACTGGACAGTGACTAGTGGGCTTATAGAAGGAATATGATTGTAAAAACCAGAGATAAGAATCCCTGGGAGAAAGTGGATAAACCTATGGGAGTTTGCAGTGTACAGATCTTGTTCCTTCATGCTTTTGAAGCTCAATCTTATTGAATATTAACCTTGTGCTTGGCCCCTGTATTCCCCTCTGAAAGCAGTGAACAGATACTTGATTCTGAACCAGATTATCCAGGTTAGACAACTGGGGAGCTGAAGCTTGACCACAAGTGTTTAGGAGCAAACTTACGGTATGCTTTCTACAAGTAGTTGTGATTTGGATTGCAGATTCATAGTTTTAAAAGTATAGACATACATTTTCTTTTAGATTCGAGGTACATAATGCAGGTTATATAGGTATATCACAGGGGTTTGTTGTATGGATTTTCACTCAGGTACCAGGCTTCAGTACCTAGGTTTTTTTTCCCCTCCATTCTCCCAACCATCTACTACTCAAGGAGGTCCCAATGTCTGTTATTCCCTTCTTTGTGTTCATGAGTTAGTTAGCTCTCCATTTATAAGTGAGAGCATGCGGTGTTTGGTTTTCTGTTCCTGTATTAGTTTGCTATGGATAATGACCTCCAGCACCATCCATGTTCCTAAAAAAGACACGACCATTCTTTATGGCTGCGTATTCCATGGTGTGTATATATATTCCACACTTTATTCGATTTGTCAACTGGTGAACTTAGGTTGATTCCATGTCTTTTCATTTGAGACTAGTGCTATAATGAACATTCGTGTGCCTATGTCTATGGTAGAATGATTTATATTCCTTGACCCCTTTTCCTTATACCATATATTATACAAAAGTAAGCTCAAGATGGATTAGGGACTTGTGTACAAACCCAAGACTAAAAACCTTGGAAGACAACCCAGGCAATACCATCCTGGACATAGGAACAGGCAAAGATTTTATGACAAAGACCAAAAACATTTGCAACAAAAGCAAAAATTGACAAGTGGGATCTAAAACTTAACTTCTGCATAGTCAAAAACTATCAGTATGGATTTCACATCAGACAACCTACACTACGTAACAGGAGAAAATATTTGCCAAGCTATCTGACAAAGGTATAATATTGGACATCTATAAGAAACCTACAAGAAAAAAAATCAAAGGACATGAACCCACTTTTCTGAAGACATACATGTGGTCAAAACACAGAAAGCCCAGTGTCAGTTATTAGGCAAATGCAAGCCAAAACCACAAAGAGATACCATCTCATGCCAGAGTGGCTATCAAGGTCAAAAAACATGCTGGTGAAGTTGCAAAGAGGTAACACATACACTGTTGGTGGGAGTGTAAATTCACTATTGTGGAAAGCAGTATAGCGATTCCTCAGAGCTAAGGACATGCATTTTTATGTATGACATTCAGATCCTGTATCAGCTATGATTTAGGATGACCCCTAGTCCATCCCCCTTTCTACTTATGACATGGATCAAGGGTCTTCTACTGATTTTTCATGGAAACACCCCTATTCTTTCAGACTGTCAAGTACATATCCCAAGATGCCAAGACATAGTATCTACCAGATGAGGTGAGAAGTGGGGTTCTTCCCTTATTACATACAACTTTGCTGGCTTCCAAGCTTAGTCTTTTCCATGTATCAGTCCTAAACTCAAACGGTGAAGAATTTGGTGAAGGGAAACCTCCTTGGAACATCAAGGATCAAGAGAACAAAGGATGAGGTATCAGGTCCAGCAACAAGAAGCTACTGACAACCATGGACCAAAGGAAGGTAAAGGATACCCAACACCCAGTAAGGGCTGGAACTATGGAGGAGGGTCCCCATCTGGTAGCAATGGATCTGCAGATACAGTTACTATCCAAGACACGGCTTTGAAGCCAAGAGGGTGTCAGGAATTAGAACCCAAACCTCTTCCCACCAATCTTCTCAGTGTCTCCCAGTGGCCAAAGCCACCTGGATATCAGTTTCCAAAGGAGACTGGGTGATGTATTCCACAAGAGTTACCCTATTGGGGCACAGAACAAACTGGAGAACAGATGTTGAGGGTCAGAATAACCAGCTCACTTGGGGACAAATGGGGAAAGTGAGAATCTGAAGGGGATAAGCTGTACAATACTCCTGGAGGACAAGGTATAGGGGTCTGTACCCAATCTTAAGTCCCACACAGGCTGGAACAAGCCTGGACTGGAGCAGAGGACAAGAAGAACAAGTTGAGTTTCTCAATAAGTGGGGATTCATAGCAGAATTACTGGTTTGGAAATAGAATTCTAACATTCATCCAAAAATATGGATTGAAATTCCAGTCACATGGAGCTAGAAGTAGAGACCTCTCCAGCTGTGGGATTCACCATTGTCAGCGTTTGTCTAGATGTCCTATGCATGCTGCCTCCAGGCTTGGTACAGCTCCCACACATCCTTGCTCCCCAAATGAGATCAACCTTGTTTTCTTAGTCCTGTTACCAGGGAGGTTAGCGACTTCCGTTTTCTGATGTCAGATGGGATAATAAATCAATCCTGATTAAGAAGGCATATATCCTCCTGTTAGGAGGTGCTGATGTCTTGGCTTAGGAAAACTGCTGGGGATTATTTGAGAAAAGAAAGTCACTCTAGTGACTTATACTTGAGTGTATTAAGATTACAAGAATTCCTTTCTTCAACTTGGTTTGCGGTTTGAAAACAGTTAATGGCACACAAGTATATTAGTCAACATCAGAAAGGTATCTGGCAATAGGGAAGGAAAGGAATATGGCTTGAAGAAAACATTGTGTGAATGTGTTGTAAGAACTCTAGCCCTATACAATTAAGCCATTTTGCTTAAGTGACAAATCCCCTGGAAGTTGTTTCCAATGTAACTAGGTCACTAAGGCCACATTCCCTGGCCACTTGACATCTCACATCATATGTAAACAAACCTTAGTCTGTAGCTAGCATACCTGGTGTCCCAACTCTCATGCTCCACCATACTTCCAATTTCTGCCATCCTCTGGATCGTTACCCATGAACTCACTTCAGGCTGACGGCACTTTGCCTAGAGTGAGCCCCTCCCTACATTTGCTTTCTGCTCCAGGGCTCCAATATGGATGCAGGCAGACACCTTACTAAGCTTTGAAAAGTGTGTACAGTGACATTAAGAATGCAAAGTGTGATATTGTAAAGTTTACAAGTGTTATATTACATTTAGAACATTAGTCTGTTTTGTGTTCCTAGTTCTCTTAATGTTCACTTGTGTTTTGAGGGTAGGTTGTGTGCATTGAACCCTTAGATTGCGTTTGTTATGAAGTGTCACTTTTGCAGTGTTTCGGTGGAACTCTGGTAAGTACGCTAATTTTATTGGTGTTTGCGCATGGTATGTTTTACTTTCAGCACTTGTGTCCCTATGCTTAAAAAGTTGAGTCTTAAGCAGGGGAAGTAGTTAGGTTTTGTGTACATCTGGTCTAAGAATCTATACTTGGAACACTCACCCATTTACATTTGATGTAGTTACCCTTTGTCCATTTTGTGTTTTCTAGTTTACTCACTTGGTTCAATGTTTTGCGCCTCACTGACTTGAGAAAAGTCAGACTTCAGTATTCTTATTTACTGTTTTTAGTACTTTAGGGAATATTTGATATATTTGGTGGTCCAAGTTTTCTACTTGAGATAGTGTTCCACATTTTAAACAAAGTCCACTGACCCTCCTGCATATGTTTAAACCCTACAAGATTGTTTTACACAATGTCAGGGTGTATTTATGTTATGTTTGGTTTTGCTTTTTCAGTTCTGTGATTTCCTGCAACTTTTCTACCCAGAGGATCCTTTGGTATTTGTTGGGGATGTAATCCTCTAGAAACTTTCCATCTTTGTTTTTGAAGGATGTTTTTTGCTAGTTATGTTTTAGGTTGGAAGTTGTTCTCAGCACACTGGAGATGTCCATTCTTGTCTATTGGCTTCTGTCCATAGTTATTTAAGGTAACATGCTTTTCCCTACCTCTGGCTGCTTTTAAATTCATATTTGGTCTACAGCAGTCTCGGTAGGATGTGCCTAAGATGTAGTTCTTGTTTTGTGGGGTTTGCAGAGCTCCTTGAATCTGTTTTATAAGTTTCTTGGCCATTGTCACCCTGCATCTTTTGTCCTTCTGTCCACCACTCCCTACCCAACTATTCTAGTTCTGGGATCCTGATTACCTATGTCTTGAATAAGACTCATGATATTGTGCATGCATCAATACTATTTTCTGTATCTTCCATTCTTCAATATTTGTACTCAGATGTTATCAAGCTGCCTTATAATCGGATTCCACTGTTTCTAGAATTCAGTTATAGCCATCTAACAAGTTAACCTTAATGTATTTAACTTTGAGCTTACTAGGCTTTAAAGTAACTTGAAACTCATAGATGCTCCTCAAGCAGCTAATTCCTGGGTTTAATTGAGTACATGGGGGGGGGGTCTCAGCAGAATTGACGGGGAGGGACAGTTCACTCCCAGCAGAAACACTGAACACTTTATCTGTCTCCCCCTGCTTTCTCAGTATCACATCCATATTAACTACCCAAAGTCCTGTCAGGTTGCTTCTAAGGGAACCTTTCATACCCAGCCAGATGAGCTACAAATCCCCTCATCTCAGCCCGAATGAGGGATATGTCTATAATCAAGTATGAAATTAAAAGTCACTTAATATCCACCAGAAACTTTCAGTGAACTAATAGTTTCCCAACATTACACAGGCACATGTTAAATGTCTAATCACGTCTAGTTTGGAAGTCCTTTGGAAGAAGGTCCTAGGAGGACATCACCATAATTCAATTGCCCATATTCTAATACTGGAGGAGCTACAGACAGGTTAGCCTTAGTTTCAGCACTTCACCACTCAAGGGGACTCTCACATTGGGAGATCAATTCTGAATTGATCTCTCCAGTCTTTAGTTTCTTCCTTACTTGGTTACCGACCCATATGGTTAGCTTTCCCATATGATCTTCATAGGCCTGAGGCTTTTTGAAAGCAATTTAGGAACCTTTTTGGAGCTCAACAGCAGAAATGGAATGGTTAAAAAGGGAAGACTAACCTGTGAGAGGCAGCCATCTGACATAACTGCCTCACAAACTTCAGGTTTGTTTTTAAGTAGATAGGATTGGTGGTGGGCAAATATGAAAGAGGGCCTAAGCCCATCTAATTAGACACAAGGAAGAAGTCTTAGAATACTGATGGAACTGTGATGACATGCATTTGGTCTTGTTCATTTCCTGACATGCAGCTTCTAAAAACCCTTGGAATCTCCAGAGTTATAGGCATGTCTTGTATGCTAATGAGATGACTAGTGGCTGGCATCACTAGATAGCTTCAGGATGAGGGCTGGTCAGAGACCAAAGCATAAGGCTAAAGACTGAATTGATCATGGGTGGGGCAATAATGTTGGTTATGCCTATATTAAGGCTCTACAAAACCAAGAACTGGGTTCTCAGAGCTGTCAAATTACTGAACACATGGAGGTGCCTGGAAGTGGCACACCCAGAGGGTATAGAAGCGGCACGCCCAGAGGGTATAGAAGTGGCACACCCAGAGGGTATAGAAGTGGCACACCCAGAGGGTATAGAAGTGGCACACCCAGAGGGTATAGAAGTGGCACACCCAGAGGGTATAGAAGTGGCACACCCAGAGGGTATAGAAGTGGCACACCCAGAGGGTATAGAAGCTCCTTCCCACAGGTCTTGCCCTACCCATTGCCATGGGTAAAATTTGGGTTCTGTGAACCTTTCTAGCAAGTTGAACTCGAGGGTGTAGTGGGAACCCCAGTTTATAGCTGATTAGTCAGAAGCATACGTGACAGCCTTTATGTGCAACTGGTATCTGAAAGCGGGGGGGGTCTTGTGGGGCCGAGTGCTTGATCTGTAAGATATTATCTCCAGATAACATCAGAATGGAATTGAGACTCAGCTGGTGTCCGATAGAGAGCTGCTTGGTGTTGAGAAACACCTTACATATATCTAGTGTCAGAAGTATTCAGTTGTGAGGCTAGGAAATACGTTTTTCCCATCTTCATTAACTACCCATTAACTTCCTTAGTGCCAGCGTGTGGTGGCCATTTTCAACATGAAATGTTTCAATCCTGAACTCTTCAGCTTACACACTGCCATCATTACTGTCCTACACTTCAGAATTTCATTGACAGTCAAACATTATGGAATCTCGCATGACTAAGCGGCTGATGAATATTTTGTTTCGTTACATAAGTTTTCGCTTTAGAGAATTCTGTGCAGAGCCTTAGTTTACGCGAGTAGGAATTAATAACTCAGTCACCCAACTCCTATGCAATTTGAGCCTTTGAATGCACTGTGGCGATATTCAATCCTTCCCCCTCAAAGAGTTAAAACTTAAGTCACAAGTTTTATTCATAGAGCATCTTAATCTGTATCTGTGCTAAGTTACTTATGGAGCTGCTGGTGAATACCCATTAGACATGCGCATGGTGCTTCTTTTGGTAGAGCACTGAGCACATACTCGGTGACGTCAGAAAAAGTGAAATTGAAGTTTCTAGAAGTGTTCTTACAGGATTGAGCTTCAGGCTTGAGTAGCTTTAAAGAAAGCATGTGCCAAAGGTTAAGTCCAAGGCATATTCGTTTGAGGGAGCTAAGAACCATCCTATGAAAGTATATCCAGACACTGCCAGTTTCAAGGAATCTATTTCCCCGCAGAAATCTCATAAGCAATCTAAGTGTTAATGTTACTTTCTAGTCCTGACAGTCACCTTTCTAGTCTTTCAAGCTTGAAATAAGTGTACCCTTTGCTCAGATCCATTAGTCAACAGAAGAGAAAGAGTCAAGTAGAGGAAGATAGACAGGGGAAGAAGCTAGAATGTTAGAGTAAGGGCTCATATCAGCAGGTGCAATGAGTCTGACCAAGCAAGAGCTGAGTACACAGACAAGTCTATGGTTAAGCCTGGGCTATTCCTGCCCAGGCTCCACTTAGCAGCCCAGGGCTGACAGAATAGGCACAGAGAGGGCCCCCAGGTTTGCTCAGAGAAGGACACAGGTCTGAGCTTTGATTCAAAACATCAAAGTAGTTCGTTGATCTAAAAGGTTTCACTTGTGCATCTCTTACATTCCATATTCAGTAAGATCCTTTTAAAACTAGTGCATCATTGCACAACCAATACACCACAGTAGGGAGCCCCTCTGAGCACTGTTGTGTTATGATATATATCGACTGAGGCATTTTATCCCAAATCTTTCCCTCAGCCACCATTCCAACCTTCCTAGGCCCCTAGTTTCTGATCCAATTCATTCTTCCACTTATAGCTTTGTCTTGCCTCTGCCTTACCGGTGCCTGGTGCCATTTCTTTGGAGAACATTCCCTTCAAACAGGCAGTTCATATCATCCTTTTAATCTCAGATGTACCTATATGGCTACCTTCCCTGTTGCTTGTCCCAAGCCTTACAAGTAGTATAGTTATTTGCACAGCAGTTGGAGCTAAGACAATGCCAACAAGCCTGACCTTCATTCCGAATTTAAGAACCAAATTCTAAGGTTACACAACCAAGATGGAAGAGCCTTTAGCACTATCTCCCCACTGTGCTTTTAGTTTATGTAACCACCTCTTTTCAAAGTATTTCCTAGGTTGTCTTCTAAGAATTATGGTTTAGAGGTCTTAACACTTAAACCCTCGACCCATTTTTTGGGAGGGGAGGGAGTCTCACTGTCACCTAGGCTGGAGTGCAGTGGCAAGATCTTGGGCTCACTGCAACCTCTGCCTCCCAGGTTCAAGCAATTCTCCTGCCTCAGCCTCCTGAGTAGAACTATAAGGCGTGCACCACCAGGCTCGGCCAATTTTTTGAATTTTTGGTAGAGACAGGGTTACACAGTGTTGGCCAGGCTGGTCTCAAAAACTCCTATCCCTCATGCAATCTGCTTGCCTTGGCCTCCCAAAGTGCTGGGATTACAGGTGTGAGCCACCGTGCCTGGCCTTTAATCTATTTTTAGTTTTTGTATATGGTGAAAGGGGGGTTTCCAGCTTTAATATTTTGCACATGGCTAGTTATCCCAGCACCGTTTATTGAATAGAGTCTTTCCCATTGCTTGTTTGTCAGCCTTGAAGATCAGATGGTAGGTGTGCAGCTTTGAGTTATCTTTGTGTCTATTTTGTTCTAATATCAAACTGTTCTGTTATTGTAGGTATAAGTATCGAGTTTGAAGTTGGGTATCGTGATGCCCCCTAAGCTTTCTTTGTTTAGGATTGCCTTGGCAATTTGGACTCCGATTCTATGAGTTTTAGACAAGTTATAAATCTGTAAAGAATGACATTGGTAGTTTGATAGGAATGGCATTGAATCCAAGTTGCTTTGGACAGTATGGCCATTTTTATAATACTGGTTCTTCTAATTCATGAGCACAGAATATTTTTCCCACTTGTGTCATCTGATTTCTTTCAGCAGTGTTTTGTAGTTCCTCCTTGTGGAGGTCTTTTACCTCACTGGTTAGCAGCATTAAGTATTTCATTTTTGACTTGTAAGTGGGACTGTATTCTTGGTTTCACTCAGCCTGGACACTTGGCATACAGAAATGATTTCTGCACATCTTGTATCCTGAAACTTTAGAACAAAGGGCTTCTAGAATTAAAAAGCTCTAAAGAGTCTATGACTTTCTAGGTATGAAATCATGTCAAAGAGGTAGTTTGACTTCCTATTTCTCTTGCCCCATTGCTCTGCCTAGAACTTCCAGTACTATGTTAAGAGTGGTGAGAGTGAGCATCCTTGTCTGTTCTAGTTCAAGGGAAATAATTCAAAGCTTTTGCCCATTTTGTACAATGTTGGCTGTGGGTTTGTCAGCTTGATTTGAGGTATGGTCCTTTGATGCCTACTCTGAAGGTTATGAAGGATGTTGGATATTGATTGCTTTTTCTGTTTCTATTGAAGTGATCATGGTTTTTGCTTTTGATTGTTTGTGATGAATCACATTCGATTTGCATATGTTGAACCAGTCTTGCATCCCACGAATCAAGCCTACATGATCATAGTGAATTAACTGTTTGGTGAATTAACTTTGGTAGATTAGCTTTTTTATTGTGCTGCTGGATTCAGTTTGCTTAGTATTTTGAGGATTTTTGCATCTGTGTTAAGGAATACTGGTCTGAAGTTTTACTGTGCCAGATGTTGGTGTCAGTCTGATGCTAGCTTTGTAGAATGAGTTGGAGCCGCCAAACCTTCATTTTTCACAAGTTTCATGATTAGTATTTTTTGGAGGCAAGGGAGGGCATATCTGGTAGAATTTGGTTTAGTCCAGGATTTTTTGGTCGGTAGGTTCTTTGTTACTGATTCAATTCAGAAGTTGATATTGGTCTATTCAGGGTTTGTCTCCTGATTTATTGGGAGATTGTGTGCTTCCAAAGAACTTCCTCTGGATTTTCTGATTTGTGTGCATAGAGTTGTTCATAGTCTGAGTATCTGTAATGAATCCCACAGAAGAACAGACACTGGAAAGGCTGTAGAGAAAGGGAATGCTTAACACTTAGGTGGGAACATAAATTAGTCCATCCACTGTGGAAAGCAGTCCAGAGATTGAGGAGCAGCTATCAATTTGACCCATTCCTATTACTGGGTATATACCCAGAAGAAATTCTACTGAAGAGACATGCACTTATACATTCAGTGTGTCCTTCACAGTAGCAAAGACATGGAATCAACCCACGTTCCCATCAATGGTAGATCGGATAAAGATGCAGTATATATACCATTGAATATTATGCAGCCATGACAGAATGAAGTGGTTCTCTACAGCAACATGGAGCTGGAGGCCATAATCCTAGGCCAGTTAACAGAGGAACAGAACCAGATACTGCATGTTCTTGCTCATAAGCCAGAGCTAGACTTGAGCACACATGGACATAAGTGGGAACAGACGCTGGACTAGAGGGTAGAAGGATGAGTTGAAAAACCTGGGTACTATTCTTTACTGCCTGGATGACAGGACTCATACTTCAAAACTTCAGCATGATAGTCCTGTAGACCTATCGTAAGAGTCCCACGTACGAATCTGCACATGTACCCTGTATCTAAGGAGTCAAAGTTTAGATGTAGAACTAGGTCCTAGCAACCAGTGTCTCCCACTCCAATAAATCAGGGCAGGTTCCACCCACATATGGGCCCTCAAAGGGCACTGGCTCTACTTCCAAGCATGCTTGGAAGACTCATGTGCAAAGGCCACTTAATTTGCCCATTTAGGCAATTACCCTAAACAGGTGAGTTTGTCATACTTTTGTCAGTGCAAACGTTTGCCTCTTGAAGACAAAACTGCATCTTCATTTCTAGATTATGTAAAAGATGTGGGTAGCTAAGCTGGAAGAGATGGCTGAAATAGTTAATTTTTCTGGCCAAGTATGAAAACAAAGCATAGAGAAAAGGAATTCCTAGACTTGGGGGGTGTGTGTATATGTAGTGAGCACACGGCAGGAGTCAATTTGGCCCAAGGTAGTTCAATAGTTGTCAGTTATTTTAGTGCCTAATGCTGGGACTACATTAGTGCCTAATGTAGTGAATGACGGTAAGCAAAGAGCCTACCCCTGTATGTATGTGCACATGAGGTCCTAAGGCAATGATAGCTCAAGAGACTTAGGTCGAACTGAGCAGCTCCAGAGAAGTGAGAAAAGCTAGGCCCCCCCCTCCATAAGGATACTATATAGTTGCCCGAGAAAGAAAGTTTCTCCATTCTACTTCATTATTGTATTACCACCTGTGGCAGTAGGAATCAGCCTACATGTCCATAACCCAAGGAACATATAAGTAGGGAGATGTGCAAAGCTAGCCGGACAAGATCCAAGTCCACTTATGTCAAACATGCAGCCAACATTACATTTTACATGAGAATATACAAACTAGAATATTTGCCTATGGTGAGGAAATGGAAGTAGAAAAACTGAAGCCTTTGCATGGATTAAGCGCATTGAACTAAGGGCTACATTTACTCCCAAGTGTCAGGAAGATTCCTCTTCTCTAGTGAAGGTAAGGATTAAGTCAGTGAATTCTGTAGGAGGAAGAAAATTTAGTTTCAGGAGATGTGTCAGACTCTGAAAAGCATAAGTCAAAGCTCTCCATCCCCTGCTCCAATTAACCCCCAAACATGACCTGCCAGTCTTCGAAAGAAATTTGTGAAGATAGGCTAGAATCATCCTGGTTTTTCCAGTCTTAGCTAAGAAATATGGACCTTAGACAGGGTAATTTCTGTAACTCCTTATACTGTAGGATTACAAGATCCCCTTATACCCATTGAAAGTTCAGAGATGGGGTTTGCTATCTGGCCTGTCTTCGCATAGGTGTCCCTATAATTAGTCTTCCCATTGTTAGGAAGGGAAGCAGTCATATCACCTTTAGGGTCCTTTTAGGTTTATTCTGAAGTTTAAGTCATGAGGAACATGGCACTATGACAGGCCTATCATTAGGACAGTCACTAGACAGAGGATGGATTGGCTCCTCAGTCTGTTAGCTGTCTGATTTTCAAAGCCCTGCCTAGATAATGGTATAAGCATTCTTGACCAGGAAGAGGGGGTCATATGTGTCAAAGGTATAAAGGGGCCTTAGGTAACAGCTCAGGAACAAGAGGTGGCTGTTCAAAGTTAACAGGATCACTACAGAATGTGACCTTGTTGTCCTTCCCCTTCCTACCATACCTATCCGTTAAGCAAATGGCACTAGAAGTTTGACTTAGGTGAATTGGGCAGGTTAGGGAAGTCTTGCCCTTTAATGGAATCTTCCCAATGAAAACCATTTATAGTGAACTATCTGAACAGCAAGCTGAGGCCGAGCATTTAAGATAGGAGTCAGTCGAATTTCATTCTGAAACATAGGAACTGGAATGAAAGTTTACCCTATGGCAAGGTATAGGTCATCTATTTGAAGAGGCCATGTCTCCTTCCTTGGAGGACTCAAGTCTAAGTGACCAGGTCAGGTAATGCAACACAACTTCCAGTGGACAAAGCACTTTAAGCAGTGAGCCAGAAGGGAGAACTTCAGTCCTGAAGAGCTTTGACAAACTTCTAATCACGCTGAAGATTTGTGCTCAACTTTCACCTATCCAAACACTAGCAACTGGTGAATAGAAATCCAAGATTACTCCAGCAACACAAGGCAACTACACTTGAAGATTAAAAACTTCAACTCTACTTTTCTTATGTAAAGAGAACATGGAAGACAACTGGTTGGAAACCAGAAACTGACTGCCCAAAGCACAGTAGAAAGTAGTCATAAGTGCACTCCAAGTGCTATATTTCAGAACAAGTTCTTGTAGTGCCCCCTCCATTGATCCTGTTCCCCATCCCACTCCAGCCATATGCAGTGATGACAGAACAAGGCCAGATAAGGTTCGTGGGTCCTCAAGCTGACACTTCCTTATTTTTCCCTGGCAAGCAAGGCTTGGGTTTTGTCTTCCTACCTAGGCAAGATAGATGTCCCAGAAAATGTTCTTGTCCCTGTTGGGCTGGCTGCTTCTCTTGGGGGGCCCCCCTGGACCCTTCTACTGGTTGGTTGCTGGTCCCTGGTCCCAGCCAGGCTTTTGGTTTCTGAAAAGCTATAACCCTGTAAAGCCCTGTCCCTCCAGTTTTCAGGAGAGAGATTTATAACCTCTACCCAACCTATGTAAACCCAAGTTCTGATGGATCCAGGAAGATCCGATTTGATTTTCTTGAATGTCAGAAGTGAACTTATAAGCTCTCTACATGTCAGGGCACAAAAATGGAAGTCCAGTTAGGTTAATTTTGAGTAAGAGCATCAAGTCAGTAAGGTTGATGGTTCAGCAAGTTATCTTAGAAACTTAGAGGAGATTAAACTTCCCTTCTTTAAGATGGAAGCTTAAACTTGTCCTAGAGGTTTCATTCTACTAACCAAAGGAGGCCTTCCTAGAGTGAAATTCAACTATAAAGCAAGTTACTGGCAGTCTGGATATGAAGCAGGCTTTTAGTTTGAGGTTATAAGGGTAAGACAAGTAGTACGCCTGCAACATCGCTAATATGCTCCTTTCTAGACAAGATTGTGAAAAATTTAATGTTTAGGAGTTGAAGTAGGAAAATTAGTTTGTTCTGAAGTTATGAATACAGGCATTGTCTGTAGGGATCTGAGACTTACTCCGGGGTTTTCATCTTGAAGATCTGTCTATGGGGTTTCTTTGCCGATTATGGTTTCTTAATAGGAACACAAACGATTGCCAAGTTTACGTGTATGTGAGAATATGGGGACCTGGAAAAGGCCAGCTCTGTTCCTGTCTACTGGGAAATACTTGATCTCTTGGAAAGCGGTTAGGATAAAGCAATCAAGCTCTGCTGCAGAGCTTCCACAAAGGAAAGTGACTCGGGTATCCCAGAGCAGTAGACAGGATCAGGGACTGACAAGCGATTCTGAACAGTCCAGTGAATCAGGACAGGGTTTGCTCTCACTTAAGGTTTCCCACAGAAGTAACTCAAAGTATGGCACAGAAGGCACCATTTCTTCCCCTGGGCTACCTCTTAGATTGAGACTTTCAAGTTGCCAAGAGCTTGGGTTATCAAGGTGCTACAGTTCTCGGGAAAGGCCAAGCTACATAGGCTATGAGCTAGTCCAAACCTTACCCCCAGGGTCCACCAAGGGCGTCTGATGGACCAGAAAGGAAAGGAGCAGTAGCCAAGTGTTCAGGCACTTGGCCATCTCTATAAGGAACACATGGGCTATGACAAGCAGGCTGAGTGGGAGTCCCTGTAGAGCCAGGGCCTTCAAATACATTCCTGCCAGAGGCCTCCACTTGGCGAGCCAGCCATATAAACCCCCTTTTCCCACTGCTGCTCACTCAATTCCAGGACAAATATGAGTTACCCAACCAAAGGCTACACAATTTAGTGGCAAAGCATGGGACACGAGGAACCAACATGGAAGAGGGAGATGTGCCAAGCCTTGAGGATAGCTTACACTCGAGGCATGGGGCTGTGCAGAGGGGAGCCTTCCTCAAACCACCACACCTGGAACTGAAGCTAAGCGGGATATAGGCAGGGGAGGAGTACAGGGCCGTCAGTCAATAGTTAGCTACAGAATGGGCAGTATGCCCAGCTAGCTTCCTACTAATCACCACTGAAGCCTCATGGCCCAGAGATACTTATTTTAACAGGTCAGATTCTCAGATTTTGGAGAAGCTTAAGTAACTCATCCAAGACAAGAAATGTGGCAGGATCCAGGCCAAAGCTACTTCTGGCCCCGAAGCCTGTGACCTGAGCATTTTGGCCATATGGCCCATCACACTGCCCTGCCACTGAGGGTCTAATTAGGGAAAGCCTGGAAACTAAGCTTTGTCATGAGTGGCTTTCCCTGTAGAAAGTCCAGAAATTGTATTCTACCTAGTTCTGGTGCCATCCATCTGACATCTAGCATAAGTAGGATACAGAAAGCCTAGAACAATTGGGTTAACTAGCTCATCAGCAACAACTAAACAGCCTTGAGTCCATCCGCATCACAAGTCTGCTTCTACACTCAACACATTCTAAGTTTATCAGCTGAGCAGGCCAGGACCCTCTCAGGACTAGAACTCTCGATTTTGTAAGCTTCAAATTTGAGCCTGGCAGAGCCCAACATTCCCTCAACTGACACTGGTTCCATTATCCATACCATATAGCTTCCAGGCTCAGAAGTAAACTCAGCCATGTAAGATTTTAGGCACCTACAGGGACCTGGGTTTAAGTCACTGTCACTTGCCCACCCTTGCCTTTTTGCCTGTCCCCAGGAACTTGCTAAAACTAAGTGTTAGAGCTGAAAATCTAAATGCCTGGCCATCTCCCCCAGCCCTTACTCATAAGTTACAGCCTTGGTTATTCAACCGTGAGGCCAACGGTTCATTGTTGCAGCAAGTAGCACCTGTAGACTAGTTAGCAAGCCTTCCTCAACCTGAGTGGTTCTATTCCTCTAGATAAATCTTTCATTGAAGCAACTAATGCAGATTATGTGAACCTTCCTGGATTACTGACCCAGGTTTGACCTTGCAAGATTGTCACCAACCACACTTTGAGAACCCCAAGAAGCTAAGCAAACTTTTCATGTACACCTTGAGAGGACATTTGATATTTGAAGAAACTTGAACAGGGTCATACAATTCTAGGTGGAAGGTCTGGGCAGGTGAGTGCTAAGCAGACAATCAGGCACCACAGCTGGATTTAGAGAAACCTGCCAGGCTACGAGGAGGTATAAGGCACACTTAGGTTCGAGTGATATACTTGTTACCAATGAGCAGGAGTACCACGCTGCAGGAAGAGTGCAGGTGCTAAGACATCCTTGACAAGCTCAGGGGTACTCTGCCAGTTACCATTTACTGAGCACACACTAAGATGTGCGCTGCACTATATCTGCAATCATGTAATCACAAGCCTCAGCTTAAGCCACTTTTCCAGGTTGTTACTCACCTGAGTCCAGAGCCATTAAGTAGATCCCAGGTGAACTCAAGCCCATATCCCCCAACCACCGTCACATTACACTGTGACATTATTTCCAAATACAGGACCAGAGATTGATGCCCTGGTCAACAGTGGTTCCATGACAGAAGTAGATCTAATCCTGAATCCAGACTCAGGCACCCCTGCCTCCAATCTGGAAGTAATTGTTCCTGAAGCACTTCAAAATGGCCTCCAGAAGGGATACTTTAGGAGTTTTAAGTTCTTGCACTTTGGCCCAGAACTAGCTCACGGCTAGGCAGACTCCACACTGACTGCCCTTGCCCAGTTTAAGGCAGTCCAACACTTCCCACGCAGCTTACCAGTTCAGCAGGCTGAGCCACCTCCAGGACCCTGTTTCTCCCGCTTCCCAGGCTCAGCCACATCAAGTGGCCAGTTGCCTATCAACTCCGAGGTTCCCCCTTCTGTGCATACTTAGGCTTTATTTGCGTCTCTAAAGCCTTCAGCCTGAGTTTGATAATGGGTCTCTCCAGATTATTCTCTGACCCCTACTGCACCCGAGTTGTGTCTCCGCCAACATACTGCATTAGTACTGCACTCTAACCCACCCCTGGGAACTGCCAGGGAGAGCACCCACATGTAGCTCTCAATTGTGGAGGAACACTCATCCAGGTAGATGATAGCATGCCAGGCCATTACTGTCAGCTGTGGTGTGGGCTCCAAGCTCCTCAGGTGAGGTAGGCGAGTATGGCATCTCGGACCTAAAGCCATCAGGGAGTTTTTCCAGCTTTTTAGTTATGCTTCTATTAGAGAAATTCCCGTCAGTCCAATCCCTAACTTAGGATCCATCCCAGGGCAGTGCCTGAGGAAGGGATTTGAGCAACACCCACAGGGGAAAACCATAGTTTTCAAGGTTGATACTGTAACTACCATCTGGTGTTCCAGTTCAATCTACATTGGTACTTATTCTCTTCAGCTGTAGGAGACGTAGGGCTTCAAGGTTTAAGAGCTTTGGGCAGATTCAAATTCATGTTTCTATCTGGCTTTTGCAACAGCACACCTGTTCGTTTTTATCAGTGGTGGGAAGAGATTTCAGGACAAGATGTTTTTCAGAGCAACCCTGTAGCTGCTCGTTTCTGAAGGAGCGTATCAGAAGACTTAAGGGACAGAAAAGCAAGGGGCCACCATCCCCAAGACCTGGTCACAGAAGCCAGGATACAGGTTGGCTCAAGGGTACAAGGACGTTGGTGAGAGCAGGGAAGTCTCATTTGTCATCTTACAAGATGCCAAGAAGTCACTACCTGCTAGAAGATTGAGTTGTGAGTCGGAGACAGCAAGCCACCCCTCAAGTTCCTATGCTGCAATTCAGGCCCACCTGTACAACCCCTTCTTTATTACCTAGGAAAGCTTAAGAGCTGTAAGGACCCTAGCAGAGCTAGCCTCCTCACTCCATAGGGCCACTTATCCTAAGCAACCCACTCCTAAAGAAGGTTCACTCATGGAAGAAAGCTTTCTCTAGTGTGTTTTCAGCTATCAGAGTTTTAAGCATTTTCCCCCAGTTATATAGTCCCCCATGACAGTTTCTCCTAGTAAGGAGACAGGCAGAGAAAAGCAGGGGATTTAAGGACAGGATTACTAGTAGACCCCAAAAAGGGCTCCTGCCTTTAGTCAGCTAGCTTGCACGTTAGGAAGCTGCAACTCACATGAACGAGGCCGTCAGAGGGAGGCTGCTTCATGTACTGCGGCTTACTACACAAGCAAAGGAGATAAGCCACCCAGGAAAATTCAGAGGTTGGCTTTCGGAGACCACCACCCTGCCCTGTCCCCCACTCCCTTTCCTACCCAGGAAAACTTCAGAGAGGTCGACTTTCAGGAAACCACCGTTCCACCCCGCCCCCCACCCCCTTTCCCACAACATTCCTCTTCAGAAAGAAAGAGAGAAAGAAAAAGCCTTTACACAACACTTCCTAGCTTTTCCCCTACTTTCTTCACTACAACCCAGGGAAGCACCCAACACACAGAACCACCCACTCAGCTTCCACCGGCCACAGACCCTCCCGACTGCAGGCAGCACGGTCCAACCTTCCCCCTTTTCTAGACGGTGAAGGCTAAGTCCCACCCCCCTGCCTCAAAGCACTCTGGGGGCGCCCCTACTCCTCTGGTTTCTCATTGGCTCTCTCGCTCTCAATCAACAGCTAGTTCCCAGCCCCTCCAAGCGTTTCCTGGTCCACGTAACCAATAACAGCAACAAGAAGTGGAGGTTTATTGTCTGGCTATAGACAGCACGAGAAAGAAAGTTAGCTTCCCACCCCCAGCAGCTGCGATGATTGGAAAACGAGCCTGAGCCTCTTCACTGAAAGAGTATATTATTATCCGTTGGGTTCGCCCTACTTCCCTGTTAAGAATCACCTGAAGCGCCTAAAAATCCTCGAGTTTCAGGGCTTTTCCCTGGAAATGATGATTTAGAAGGTTCTGGGGGAGGGCCTAGGAGTCTGCGGATTTTAATAAGCACCTCCAGGATTTGTGTCTTCGGGGAAGGTGGCGTAATACTAAAGAGTTGGTATTCAAAAGTTTCTTTCCAAGAAATTGCTTCTGTTACAATGTTACGTTTATCCCAATATTCTCTGTTAGTTGCTCCTTTAGAGTTGAATTTCTCCAGCAGCTCCCACAAATAAGCAGTTTTTCCTGGAAAGGGAAATGTAACAGTTTAAGAGGGGGCTGGCTAGTCTTGATTTTCACAGTACACCGTCACCCCACCACCTCCTCAACCAGTGAGCCACAGATGTGTGTGGGGTGTCCATTATCAGCCTGTTCAGCTGGATCGGTTTGTGACCCTCAAGTGAATCTCCAAACTGAGTAGGATGATAGTGTAGGCAGAAGCCTTTTAAAGGAGGGAACTGGGGTGTGGAATGAGAAAGTTTCAGAGCCTCTCTGGGCAGGCCTGGGCAGCCGAAAGACTATGGGAATACACAGGCTTTTGGGAAGAAGGTGGCTTTTGGTGCACCATGGGCTGTGGCGAGAGAACTTGATTTATTCCCACCCTAGTATCAGAAATGCTCCGAGAGAGCAAAGATTAAATACCGTGGTGTGTTCCTCCAGGTTCACTGTGGGAAAAACCCTGTGTTCAGGGGCTGGCTGGCAGAAGGTGCTGGCATCCACACCCTTGTCAGAACCCTCCATAGACTGAGCAGCCGGGCGCGGTGGCTCAAGCCTGTAATCCCAGCACTTTGGGAGGCCGAGACGGGCAGATCACGAGGTCAGGAGTTCGAGACCATCCTGGCTAACACGGTGAAACCCCGTCTCTACTAAAAAATACAAAAAACTAGCCGGGCGAGGTGGTGGGCGCCTGTAGTCCCGGCTACTCGGGAGGCTGAGGCAGGAGAATGGCGTAAAAACCCGGGAGGCGGAGCTTGCAGTGAGCTGAGATCCGGCCACTGCACTCCACCCTGGGCGACACAGCGAGACTCTGTCTCAAAAAAAAAAAAAAAAAAAAAAAAAAAAAAAAAAAAAGACTGAGCAGCTAGATCACCCACGCTGATGGAGCTTTCCTGCAATACCAGACCCTGGCATTCGTGAAGGGAAGTCTCAGTGTAGGCATTTTGTGGAAAAGAGAGAGGAAGGAAGGATTTCTTGGGGTTAACAGAAAGTGGATGTAAAGGGAATTCTCCAGTCTTGCACCGCTAACATGGTGCAATATACACAAACAGACATGATTCGTGCTTGTGGACAAAACTGACCTCTGAACTGGGGTGAGTGATAAACCAAAGTTGTGAGGCCTGAGTAGGATCCTCATGCCCAGAGGAGAAAGAGAAAAAACAAAGGAACCCTTTCCACAAAATTCACCAGCTGTCTTCTGATCCAGTTAATTAACTGGGAAAACTAAATTAAACCCTAAAGCCTTATTCATCTTTGAGGGGACCTTTGATATCTCTGAGCCCCGATGGCAGGGAGTTGGGCAGTGCTGGGCTGGAACATCTCCATGGACAGCCAAGCAGCATTCTGTTAATCATGGCTATTAAACTGCTTTCTTGGGAGTTGCTTTTGATCCATGTGGAATAGATTAAGAGTCTGTTTTGAATCCCCTAGAGTTTCCTGTGGAGCATAATTAGAGATGCATTGGAATAGGAATTCAGGTCAACACTTACTTTAATGAGATGTCTGAAGAGTATGGCCAAGCAAGGGGGAGGGTAGAGGGAGTGGAGTGGTGGAGATGAGGAAGGTAGGGACACTGGCAGGATGAGGGGGCAAAAGAATGAAGATTTTTTGTGAGGAGGTGAATGAAAGAGAAGGAACCACAGGGGAGAGAGAAATGGAGAGTGAGAGAAGCAACGAAATGAGAAGTGAGTAGCATTCACTGTGTCCTACCATATGCCAGGCACGTTTTCAAAGATGATGAGAAAAACAGTTGAGAAAATTTTACTGGAAATTCATGGAGAGGTTCGCAGCCTTGGATTCTGATGTTTGTTTTGAATCTCTCTGGAGACAGTAGAGAGATAGGGAGAATGGGCTTTGTCATCAGACTGACCTTAGTTTGATTCTTGATCCTGTCCTTTTTGAGCTCTGTCACTACTGGCAAGTCACTGACCCTCTCTGAAACTGTTTCCTCACCTGTCATATGAAGGTTAACTCTATAATGTTTATAACACTCCTAGAATGGATTATTGTCTAGCATATATTAGATGTTCAATAAATTATTGTTACAGTGAGGAATCTGAGGATGAGAGAGGTCAGCTTGGCCTAGGAGCTCATAACTAGTCAGTAACAGAATTGAAATGTAAGCCCAAGTTTGTCTGATCTCCACTGCCACCAAGCAAAATGTACATACATGACTGACCTTCTATGGGGGAAGACGAGGTCTGTTCTCCACAGGGTGACCCTCAGCCCATGAGCACAGTCCTTATAAGTGGTGCTGGCACTGAGGGGAGAGCTAAATCAGCTTTAACCAATTTCAATCAGCTATGGCAGGATTTCAAAATTTAGATTTTGTGGTGTTACTTCCACAGACTGGTTTTCACAGGGCATGCCCTTGCTTTGTATCTCCCCACAGGTATGTAAAGTTGCATCCCTTGCTGAGTTCATTCCAGGGCTGAGTTCCCATGATATACCTTGCACTATTTCAGTGCCCTAAGGATCATATAGTCCCATTGGAGAACTGTGGCAGTCTCCAATGGTGGTGTGCTGCTCTTCAAGTTCTAGAACCTGCTGCAAGAATTTGCCTTTGGGATCCATGGGAGGGCTCACGCCAAGGGTCACAGTCTTCCCCAGGCTGCTCCAAGTCCATCACAGCACATGGCAGGAGTACTGGAGTTGGGCCACTTCTGCCCAACATGGGACTTCCTTAATAGGGAGGCTCGAGGGCTCACCATCACCTGGGAGCTGCACTGCAGTCTGAGTCTCATCTTGATTCTCCTTCCTTCTCCATTCTTCTTCCTTGGGTGTCAGACATCCATCACAGTCTGAACTCTCCCTGCCTGTGCCTGTTCCCTCTCTCATCTTTCCTAGGAGTTTCCCCTCAAAAAATCTTTCACTTCTATGTTGATGTCTGCTTCCTAGAGCATCTAAACTGACGAAAGAACCATCATCCATTATTTATTTTAGAAATGATGATGTAAGCCAATTGATTAACAGAATTCAGACTCTTCCTAACTCCCTCTTGAGCTGTTCACTTCTCTCCAACTCCACAGTCACCACCTTAGTTCAATCCCCCGTCACTATAAGTTAGGATCCTGGCAGGACACTGGAAGGCACACTCAAATTGGATAATTTGTTGAGAAGTTAACAAAGGGACAATTTACAAAGCTGTAATTCCAAACTGCAATCTTAGCTTAAGGAAGCAAGGGACATGGCCTGCTTGCATCAACTTGAGATGAGGGATAAATACCTCGACCTTAGTCTACTCCCTCCCATTGCCTTTTGGTGCTCCCTCTGGACCAAACCTAGGTGTAAGCCAGAGGGAACAGGAGCCCATTGATAGAAGTCAAGGTCAGCTTCTCAAGACACAGAAGGGTCAAGAGTGAATCTGGAAAGGCAAAAAGATGACATTTGGCACAGTTGTGCCTTGCCCAAAGATTTGCAAAAGTCTTGCTGTCCCCACTGCTTCCCTTTTTAATCTTTCTCCTCATTCAAACCAGGGTGACATTTTAAAGATAGTGCCAACCCTCCTAGCTACCTAACTTGCTCAATGGCTTTCCCCACACACTCACGGTTAAGGATCTGACTTCCACTCTATCTTCGCTTCTTATAACAACTCTGACTTAGGTGGAAGTAAAAACCTGACCTTGCCCTCCTTCTTGGAATGCCTTCCTCTCCCCTCAGCTCTTCACCTGGCACCTCCAACTCATTCTTCAGGTCTCAGCCACCATGCCACCTCCTCTGAGTATCCACTGTCTCCTGCCCCTTTTACACCAGTTTCCTCTAAGTCTCTTCCCATGACTCTTGAATTTTGCCTTCATAACACATTAGTTTTCAATTATTCATGTACATACGGGGCTATTTGATTAATGACACCTCCCATAAAGACTAATTTCTGTGACATCAGGGACTTTGCCTGTCTCAGTGTTGCCTTCCCTGAGGCTAGCACAGTGTGGCACCCTGTAGATATTTGTTTGATAAATACATAAAATGCTATGGGCAAGCTAAGCTATATATTTTGGAGTTGAGGCTGGTTCTGATTTTAAACATTTCTTCTTCTTTCTTTTGGTCAAGCATTGAATAATCCTGGAACTTTCAATATTTATGTAGCCAAAGTGTCTCTCTTGCTTGTGTACCACTAATTGAGCAGCTACTATGGGCCAGATGCTCTGGAAAATGTTGTTCTGAAGAGGAGTACTAATCTGCACCAGTGGTGCACCTAGCTATATTTTGCACATTAGGAAACAGACCCAGAGGTAAGAAACAAGTTGCTATCTGATCACCCAATGAGGAATATAATCCAATTCTTTTATTCTTCTATGCTTCCCTCTCTCCAGGCACACCTTCTCCCAGATGCATCTTCCTCCTGGGGTTGTTGTAGGATTTAAGAAAATGAAGTCATATAAAGGGCTCACAATAGTGTCTGGATCACAGTAAGTGCAATAACTATTAGCTCTTATTAATGTGCCATCCTCTTCCTCCTTAAACTTCCAAACTTTTGCATGAAATATTATTCCTGCCAAGTGAACCCTCCCCCCACCACCTTGCAAATCGTATCAATGTAATTTTATATAAAGATCAGTTCAAGACATACGGCCTTGGACACTATTCAAAACTTGCATCTCCTGATTGTATTGGCTCCAAGAACTCTGAAGAATTTATGTCAGTGATTCTGAAGTGAGAATGGAACATAGATCCAACCCCTCTAAGGTGAGGAAGCTGAGCCCCAGAAAGGGAACCCTACCTGTTTTCATGTCAGAAAATGCTACAGGTTCACCCACTCTTCAGTATTTATTTCTGGCTCTTAATGCCAGCGTTGCCTTCCCTGCCCCTTAGGGCTTCCCTGATCTCTGGGCATGTGCCTAGGAGGGGTATAGCACCCCCTTCCTTACCACCATTTTTCCTTACCATCCCTGTAGTCACACACTTTAGCCCTCTCATTAGAGGTGGTCTACTGTAAATCATAGAGGGGTAATGACACATCACATATATTACCCCCTCTTCCATTTCTTCTCCCCAGTCTTTCCCCTATTTCTTGCTCCCATTGTCTGTACAAGCCGAATTACTGTCCCCAATCTATAGACACTTGAGTTGCTCTCATTTCAGGAAATTTCTCCAGCTTCTGGAATTGAACACCTCTTGGGCACCACTTCTTATCCCTTTGGCCACCCCCACCCCAGCCCCAGCCATAGTGACCTGTTCTATGCAGGCTTAGAGCACCTTCGTGTCTGTGCACCCTGACACTGCCTCACATTCGCCTCCATTGCACACCCTGGATTCCTGCCCTCCAGCTTTTCTGGTGCTGAGGTATGGGACGCCTGTGGGTACCCACTGGGCACCGTGGTGGGCACAACTTGACAGCTCCTGGGGAGTTAACACCCTTGGCCAGTAGGGGTAGGAATCCAGGCCTCCCCCTCCTGTCACCCACTATGTGGGGCTGAGGTGCACTGCATAAGGGCCCGGTGACAAGGGCACTTGCAGCAGGGCCCAGTGAGCAGCACATCATTAATGCGTTTCCCTCCTTCCCTGATTTACTTCTCCTGTCCTTTGCTCCTGCTCTCTGGGATCACTTCCCATGTAAACTCTGCACACAAGTCTTTTCTCATTCTCTGCTTTTAGGGAATCCAAACTAAGACACTGGCGACTCTTGGGGCTGCAGCATCCATTTCTGCTGAGCATTGTTTGCCTCAGAGTTCCTCATGGACTTGTTTTCACTTTTCAAAACCCTCATCCTTCAAGGATCATCTGAGATTCTACCATCCTGATCACATCAGTCCACAAGAATCATTTCTCTTCCAGGGTAGCCAGGTAGTGCTTTTTAAAGCACTTAACAAGATTTCTCTCTTCTTTTCTTCTCCTTAATGATAATAATGAATAAGAACAGCTAACAATTATCCAGCTGCCACTGTAAACCCTAAGATTATAAACACCTTGAAGCCAGGGCCTATGCCTAGGTCCCCAGAGAGCCTAGCATAGGGTTTAGCCCAAATTCTGTGATCTTCCTTGAACTCCTTCAGTAACAGATGGCTTTGTCGCAAGCACCAGAGCCTGTTCGGGTGGCCACCTGTCTCCCTGCCGTGCCTGGTTTCTCAACTGCAGGGAAGACACATGTTCCTTGCATCCTTGCTAAAAGCTCTATCAAGAAAAGTGAAGTGTCGCCCAATGCAATGCATAAGCCTGCAAATTATACTTGACCTCTAATGCCCAGCTCAACCACCACCTCCTCCATGAAGATCCCCGATACTTCCAGAAAGAACTCCCCATTCTCTGAATTCCTGTAGCCTTTCATCTGTACCCTTTTTAGGAAGTGGGATCTCACTTTTAGACAACTTTTGCAATTATATCCATAACTTGTCTCTTCTTGCAACAATGGGTAACTTCAGGGAAATGACCAAAACCCAGGGCCTAGCACTTTCTATTAATAGTTGTGGATCTATTTTGAATGAATGAACAACTGAAGGTGAGAAGAGAGACTGAGAGGCTGGAGGCAAAAGATTATCAGGCCTCCTGGCATCCTGATCAGTCCTGGGAGGCCCAGAGTTGCAGATTTGTAAAGATGATGGCAGAGTCTACCATTTGTCCATGCAAGCTCATTTTTCTCTTTTTACATAAAATGTATAATTGGGCACACTCGGCCACGAGAATATATTTCCCAGCCTCTGTGCACCTTATGACTCAGTGCTGATGTTTGGTGTGCAGGCAGAAGAGATGTGAGCAGATTACCGTCTCTGTCCTTAAAAGGTGTGGCCCTGCATTCCCTGAGAAGGCATAGCGGGGGCAGTCATCTGGAGCCACCAGACAGGAGCTGCAGCTTGATAAAAGGTGCTTGGTTCCAGTGACTGTGGAGCTGCCTGCCAGCACTAGAGGAGTCACAGAAATGTCTAGACCAGTCATAGAGACATCTACATGACAGAAAAATAAACAACTATGTTGTTTAAGCCATTATTAGTCAGTCTTTTCGTTCAAGCAGCTAAACATGTATTTTAGTTAATACCAAGACAGCTCTGTAAGTCTGATCCATCCTGAAGAACTGAAAGGAGATCATATGCCAGAGATATCAGGCCAAGAAGTTACAATAGGTATAGGTGGGGGTGAGGGGCAGCTGGGTGGCTAGATGAACTCTAGGCACAATCTATATAGTTGACATACTATGTGGTGTGGTCCTGTCTCTTCAAATTGGAGGGAGCTGATTGGGCTAACTGGTAAGCCCAAGCTAGAGATGGAGCTCAACTGAGCAGGAACTAGAGAAAGTGAACCACAGACCAAACTGGTGGGGAGAACCCTGATGGGGGTCACTGATGGTAACCACAGGTTCCTGACCAGAGAACCCTGATATGGGCACAGAGGCCACATGGGGCCAGAGCGAGGTATTGAATCCAAGCCAGATCCAAGAGTCAGGAATTGGGTTGGGGTGGAGAGTGGCAAGCAAGCAGACTTTGGGGTGATCTCCATGCATACAGTGAGCCTATGGTGAATGGCAATGTATAATGTATGGGGCATTACACCGGATTAATGATACAGAGGAGCATCGAGGGGCGGTTTCACTTCTCACTTTTATGCTTGGAATACCTGCCCCTGCCCATTTCTTCAGGTGTTCACTTAACCTGAAAGACTCAGCTTGGGTGTCACCTTCTCCAGGAAGCCCTCCATGAAACTGCCCACCAGGCTGAGGCAGCTGCCTCTCCTCTCAGCTTCTTCTAGACCTATTCTTCTCTATGTTATAGTAATTGTCAGTCCATTATTGCATCACAGTTGATGGGTGAATTTGACAGTGTTCTCTGAAGACAATGATACTTGCCTTCATTGCCTTAGTGCTTCTCACGGTTCTGGACACAGATGGGACCCCAGTAAACCTAGATCAAACCATAGGGAAGAGCAGATGGATGACCATGTGGAAGCACAGTGTATCAGCCTCAGACATCACAGGGTATGAGGGTGAATGCAGCCTCTGAAAACCAATGAGATTCTGGGAGGGCATTGGGAGGTGGGAGCAGGCAATGAGTAGAAGGGATGGTCAGGACTGAGCTGCTTCCAGTAAGGCCCTAGTGCTGCTCAGAACTGCATAACTCATATCATCCTGCATCCCCGAATACTGGTCCCCAGAAGAGAAAATTATCAATAACCAAAGGAACAAATAAACATCCCAGGACTGAACACTGCATATACCAGATTACACAATACTCACTCTATCCATTTCTCTGCCTTGTTCCCCCAGGAGAAAGGAGGCTGGAGAAAATTCTACATTTCCCCCTCACCACCATCCCCCCACCCGACACCCACACCCACACCCCGAGATGTGTTTTCTTTAGAGAGGAAGGTCAAAAGGCCACATTTAAATCTAGGGAGAGGACCAAGTAAGAGGAAGCATCAGCTGGTGTCTTCTATTCCTATTGGATCATTTCATTACTAATTAATAGGGTCATTACTGAATTTTGAAGGGGAAGAACTATGATTAAAGGTTAATGCCGTTACTCCACGCATCACACCTCAAATTATGTTATAAAAATGTCCAGAGTATTTAATTGAACCTATAAGTAACAATGTAATTACACTTAATAACGTATGTGCCTCTGTATTTATCTGTTCCTCTCTGAGATACAGAGAGCCCCACGTGGGCAGGTTAGGGAAGATCACACTGATTCAATGAAACTCCTTGTTCTTTACCTCCCTAGCCCTCCAGGACATGAATAATAGGTGATAAGAAATCCACCCTCCATCTCCCCCACTTCTCAATGGAACAATCTTAATGTCAACATTTGGTGGTGAAGAGAAGGCAGAGAAAGCAACAATTGCCCAACTTTTGGCACTTTGCAGCCATCCAAGGGAATGTGATTCTTCAAACCTATGATACTCTTTTGTAATCCATGCTTTCAAAAACTGTTCCCTTCTCTTGGAATGTCCCTTCCTTCTTTACAAAGTATGGTGCATTCAGCTAAGTGGCTCTCACCATTCATTCTCCATTTCTAGTATTTTCCTTTTACTGCAAATCCTAGAAAGCTTAAAACTACTTTTCCCAGACTCCCTTGCAACTAAGTTTCTGGATGTATATTAGTTCTCTGTGCCTCCTACCAGATGCACTCATGTGAGATTTGGAAGGTAGCAATAAATGCATTTTCTTGCTGCTTTGGCTATTTCAAATGGCAAACAAGTTTGTGGAGATATGAGTATTTTGGTATGAGCATTCTACATCCTAGGGATGGTGGGGCAGAGAGCTAAAGGAACTTAAAAGCTTCTTGAAGCAGAGCTCCCATACCAGCTTAGGATACTCACCTCCATACTTACATGAGAGAACTAAAATTCCATCTTGTTTAAGCCAGTTATTTACGGTTGTTCTATTACTTTCAGCTGAACCTAATCCTAACCAATATACTCACACTAAAGTTTTGGTTCCTTTCCTCCCTGTCCAGAAGGTGCACACATCCTGCTGAATGTAGTTTTCTGCTTAGCACTTAACTCTCACTGATAGCTTAGAGTCATTAACAGACTCAGAGATGATGCTGCACTTGCCCTCTATGACTGCTTGTAGTAATGGCCCCAAGTCTTTATTCTTTACCATGTAACATTGCAGTGGCTTCCCTCATTGGGTAGAATAGACAGTCCCACCCCCTTGACCCTGGGATTGACCTGGTGGCATGCCTTACCCAAGAGAATCAGGCAGAAATGATGGTGTGCCAGCTCCAAGCCTGGATCTTAAGTTTTGTGTATTCTCACATATGTTCTTGTGCCCTTGCAATCACCTTGAGAACGTGTCCAGGCTAGCCCGTTGGCTGCAGGAGGAGAATGAGAGACACATGGAACCATAGTGCTGAACCAGCTGAACCTGGCCTAGATGTGTTGCCGCTCAGCTGCAGAAGACATGTGAATGAAGCAGCCCACCCACAACTGACCCCATTTCTCACATAAGCAATATATGCTTATTGTTGTATGCCACTAAGTTGTTCTGGTTGTTTGTTACATAGCACTGTTGTGGCAATGGATGACTGATACATCCACTTTCTCATTAACAAAAACATTTAATAAGATGATCTGCGGGTATCAAACTCTTAAATGTCTCATTTAAAAGATAACACATAATTGGAAGTTAGGAAAGCAGTATTCTAGTTTTAAGACTTCCTACCTGTTGGTCGTGTGACTTGGGTGTCATTTATTTTCTCTGTATCAATTTTCAAATTACAATTAATAACTTTCTGCCAATTTCACGATATTTTTCAAAATATCAACTTTTCAAGAGTGTCTTTGAGAAGTTGAAGCAACCTTTATGATTATAAATAATTATTAGGGCTGAGTACAGTGTCTTATACTTGGAATCCTAATGCTATGGGAGGCCAAGGTGAGAAGATAGTGTGAGGCCAAGACCTTGAGACCAGCCTGGGTGACATAATGAGACTGTTTCCTACAAAAAATTTTTTTAAATTACCCCAGTATGGTTGTTGCATACCTATAATCCAAGCTACTTGGGAGGCTTTAAGGCAGGAGGATTGCTTAAACCTGAGAATTTGAGGTTAGTGAGCTATGATCATGCCACTTTATTCCAGCCTTGGTGATGGAGCAAGACCCTGTCTCAAAAAAATAAAATAAAAATAAAATTAATCCCATATAGTTCCCTATCTTAAATCAGAATTTATTCTAAGATATCATCTTAATCCTGGATGATTTGGTCTGTTTTACATTTTAAAATGATTTTAGCACATTAATTCTGAGAACCTAAATGTATTTCCTCCACTGGCTCCCTTTTGCCTTGCAGGGGAGCCAGGGATCACCTCTAACACCTCTTTAGGTCTTATGTGAGCTCTTTGGCTGGATCTAGAAACCAAATTGACACCAGGCAGATTGAGGAGAGAAAAGCAAGCAAATTAAATTTCATTACTTTTACATGTACATGAGGATCTTCACAAGAGAGGAAAGTTCAAGGAGTTACCAAAGGAAGATGCTTTTATGCTTTTTAGACAAGGAACAATAAATTTGAGAAAACAAAATAACAGGACAAAGGGGATCTGGCTAATAGTAATACATTTCCAGAGGAGTCACTGGAAGAAGTATAGGGGAAGGTGGAAAACTAGTGGGATGATAAGAGACGTTAAGTGTCTCTATTCAGGTCTGTTGCAGCCCCCAATTCTCAGTCTCTGGTCATGGGGGCCATTTTCTCGCCCTGGCATGGGGAGGGTACTCCTCCCAGAGAAATCTTTACGGTTTGCTAAATGCAGGAAGAGACAAGTTAGCTTGTCCTTTCTGAAACTACAATTTCTCCAATGTTTTCCACTTGAAATAATCAATATGCCCATCCAGCATATTTTGAAATGGCATGTCCTTCACTTCTTCAGCCACTAACCATATGTGTCTCTACATACAATTCTAGATTTAGCCCGGAATGGTTTCCTCTTATAGAACCAAGTAGCCTTCCTCCCTGGCATGCTGGTTTTGCTAGTGATGCTACTCTTTATTCTAAATTTGGCTAACTTGCTGGGTTTCACAGCCAGTCTCACTGTTCAACACTTTCCAGGGTCCTTTGTGGAGGCACAGCCGCTCTCTCTAGCTCTCTGGCACTGCATCCCTTTATAACGAGCACTTTACACATTTGGCCAACAATTCCCCAATTTCACCCTTGAGTTCCTTCACTACTCTCCAGCAAGTGCCATCTGGTCCCAGTGATTTATCTACATTTAGTTTGTCAATTAGGTATAAAATCTCTTGCACATTTACTGCTATTTGAGTCAGTTTATCTGCCCTGTCAGTTCCAAAAGACAGTCTGGAAGTAGAAATTTTATAGAATCAGGAAACCTCAGAGCTACAAGCCTTCTTGGAGCGCTTTTTAGAGGCAACTCCATCCATCCATTCATTCAGATACTCGTTTATTCAAGAAACAATTATTGAGTGCCTACTATATGCCAGGCCAGGTGCTGGGAGATAGCAGTGGGTGAGACAGACTCTAAAATCTCCCCCAGTAGCTTTTTCAGCATCACACTGAAAGTTAGCTGCTGAGCTGAGGCAAGAACTGAGACTCTCTCTTCCCCTGCCATTCTCCCTCCCAGAGTCATCCTCTATAAAGAGAGGGAAGAGAGAGACCAGAAAGGAAAAAATGGAGATGGTTGAAGGGCAGATATGGGGAAGGGAGGAAGGGGAACTGGGAAAATGAGAAGTGAGTATAAAGACATTAAAATAGGATCAAAGGGAATGGGAAGAGCCATAGTAAAGGAAAGAGGAGAAACAAAGAGGAGAAATATGGTAATTCCTAATTGGGGTTAGGGCTGAAGAGAATAGCTGAGAAACAGGTGACAGAGGTCTCTGACCCCTTTATCCTCTTTATGATTTATTCCTTCTTACACTCCCCTGATTGGCAGGAAGGGAGGTGTCTTAGTCCATTCTTGCATTGCTATAAAGAATCACCTGAGATTGGGTAATTTATAAAGAAAAGAGGTTCAATTGGCTCATGGTTCTGCAGGCTGTGCAGGCTGGCATCTGCTCAGCTTCTGGGGAGGCCTCAGGAAACTTACAATCATGGTGGATGATGAAGGCAGAGCAGGCAGGTGACATGCTTGGAACAGCAAGAGACAGATGGAAGGAGGAGGCGCTACACACTTTTAAATGACCAGGTCTTATGAGAACTCACTATCATGAGAATAGCACCAAGAGGATGGTGCTAAGCCATTCACGAGAAATACACCCCTCTGATCCAATCACCTCCCACTAGGCTTCACCTCCAACATTGGGGATTATAATTTGACATGAGATTTGGAAAGAGGCACAGATCTAAACCATATCAGGAGGTGAAGGTGATGTAGCCATCATTGGGGATCCAGTTTATTATTCTCTGAAAAATCATCATTGTCTCTGAGAGAGACATTAACTGATCTGACAGATGCTCCTTTGATCATCCAGTCTTCTCTCAAGAGGATTTATAAGAACTATGTGCCTCTGACAAGATGAAGAAAGAATTGATGGAAATTTCCCAGCCTTTATTATGCAGGCCCTGGCAGAAGGGAGGCAAGGACCTGGGAACAGGAAGAAGGCAGAAAAGAAAAGAGGTCAGGGTGAAGGGCACTTAAGTATCTTGTAGGGAGATGCTGGGAATTACAAAGAAACAGCTGGCTCTGTTTTCTAGACTTCAGATCATCATAGTGGGCTATTCCCCAAGCCCTTCCAGACAGCATTTCAATAAGAAGAAAAGAATTTTATACCCTAGAGTAGTGCTGCAGGAGTCTAGCAGCAAGATGATGATGCAGCTCAAGGCAGAAAGCAAGGATGCACAGTGAAGGGGTGTATGGTGGGTTCTATTATTGTTTGAAATATTTGCTCTCCTTCCCTCCCCTGCAACCCAGTGGAAAATGATACTCCCTTCAACTTCCATCGACAGGCTTGGTGATATGGCTTTGGGTGCTCCTCCCTGCAGAGGGATTAAAAATCTCCACTGTATTCAACTATGTTTTAACCAGTAAATATGAGCCACAGTCTCATGCGTTACTTCTGAGCAGGAGCTCTCAGAAGCAGCTCTTCCTTTTTCACTTTTCTTTTCCCTTTGTTGTGAGTTCAGTAATGTTGGCCTTCTCTGTCAGCCTGAGTCCTAGGGTGAAAACAGCATGGAACAAAGGTCAGAGTGTGCGGTTGTGAGTTTAGAAAACAGGGCAAAACATTTGTTTACAAGTCCCATAATTTTTCACACTGGACATGAAACAGTGAGAAATAAACCTCTGTTGTTGTAAGCCATTTATATTTTGGGACTGTTAGTTATCACAGCATAATCTAACCCATACTGACAGATAAAGGGAGTCTGTGGGAACTGGTGAGGCAGGCCATTATTGGTGTTAATAGCAAGTCAGAGAAGGTCAAAGCCAAGAATTTAACTATACAAAGGGCTTTGTGCCAGGCAGGGATAAATAATGATGATGGGATGAAAAGATTTGGGTGTCTGAAGGACTGGGGCTAGAAATTATAATGAGAGATAGCAGGTCTTACCTGTTGACAGGATGAGCTCAAGAGCCAAATCCCTTTTCCTCCGCTGCCTGGGAAAAGTTATTCTGTACTTCAGTTTCCTCTTCTACAAAATGAGGGTAATAAAAACAGCACCTAATTATAGCATTGTTGTTGGGACTAAATGAGTTATTCACATGTAATGAGCTTCCCACAGTGTGTTCACAACAGTATTCAATTCACAGCAGATACATGTTAGCTATGACTATAATTCTTCAACATTCCTATTTTACAGATAATAAAACTGAGTCCCCTGAAGGGTTCAAGACTTGCTGGAGCTTACATAGCTGTCTGGTAGCAGAGAAGTTTTATAACAGCCAGCCAGAAAGTGGCCTGCTTCTGCACTCATGGGTGTGGATGACCAATGACAGGCATTTAATTTGCACTTAAGCCAAAACAGTTGTTAGTAAATTAAACATTGATTGTAAAAGAGCCTCCAATTAAAATTTATTAATTACATCACCAGCTCAATTGTCATGCAATTTATATACAATTATCCCAGAACAAATATTTAATTACTTTCCTCTTAATACGTTGAACTAATATTGCTCCTCAGCTGTCAGATAGGAATATGAAAACATTTAATTGACATGGAGACATGAAATCAGAGAATTAATGAGACAACAGTCACATTGTCCTGTCTGTTGGTGTGACATAGCCCTGGGATAATGAGAAGGAAGGGAATTGTGTGAATCTTGTGTCTGCGTCTTTCTTTCTGTGATAGTGGAGGTTGGGAGGATGACGAAAAAAAAAGTGAGTTATCCCTGAAGAGAAGGGTCCAGAGTCTCTGTGGGGATGGCTGAGGCTGTCATTGGTTGGATGTGCATTGCAGCTTAACTTCTCCCTCCCCCAATCTTACATTCTTCCTTCCCCAAAGACATTGATCTGAAGGCACTCCCAAATATAGATTCTGCACATTAAATTGTTTTGCATAGTCTGTTCCAGAAAACTCAATCTGCAACAAGAAGCCATTGGATTTTTCTCAGCTGAAAAGAGACATGATATGACTTGCATATTAACAGGCTGTGACTGAAGGGAGGCAAGAAGCGAAGCAGAGAGACTTTGTTAGGAGATGATCTTTGGGAGTTTGTCTGAGTTTGAGATGCTCCACTCTGATGGATGGAGGGAAGGTCACAGTTAGGGCCTGGGAGGAGGAAGGCATGAAAGAGTCCAAAGGGCTGGGGGTGGGAGCTGCAGTTATTGCAGGCAGTGGTCTCTGCTTTGCGCTTTGCCTCGGATAGGTTCTGGGTTTTGTCTGCAGGATAGAAGCTGTGTTCCTCCAGCACCCAGCAAACAGCTCTCCCACAGATTTGTCCCCTGAGACTGTCCCTTGTGTATTCTGGGGGCACTGAACCCCAGGGTGCCCAGCATCCATGGAATGCTTGTGGATTTGATTTGGAGAGGGGGCTACAAAATTTATATTATGTGGATGGTTATTTCATAGACTGATGAAATCACTGTAATAGATTAATCGTCTGCAATGTAAAACATATTACTTAAACTTGTCTGTTCAAGACAAGCTAAATTTGACTTTTAAAAGCAGACAGCAATAAACTCAGGCCTTGGGGAAAGGCATGGGGTCTTGGATACAAATCTTTTCTTGTCCTCAAGTCTTGTGACATAAGGGATTCTATTCCATATTGGCTCTGCAACTTACTAGCCATGTGACTTTAGACAAGCTGTCAGTCCATTTTATGCTGCTATAACACCACCACAGACTGGGTAATTTAAAATGAACAGAAATGTATTTGGCTCATACTTCTGAAGGCTCGGAAGTCCGCGAACATAGCACTAGCATCTGGTGAGGGCCCCTGTGCTGAGTCTTCCTGTGGGGGGGAGGCGAAGGGCAACAGAGGGTGGGAGCAAGAGGAGAAGGGGACCAAATATCTCCTTTCTAATCAGGAACGCACTCCCTCTATAACTAACATACTCCCTTGATAGCAGCATTCATCTCTTCATGAAGGTAAAGTTCTTATGACCTACTCACCTCTTAAAGTTCCCACCTTTCAACAGTTTTATTAGAGATCAAGTTTCCAACACATGAACTTTAGAGGACACATTTAAACCATAGCATCAAGTTGTTTAATCTCTTTGAACCTCTTGCCTCTTCTGTAAGATGTAAGTGGTTGCACTACTGGGGAGTCCACCTCACTGAGTTGTGAGAAACAAATGAGATATTGAGGTGGCCATAGTGCATTGTTGGGGCTCAAAAAGCAATACCCCAAAGTATGACACTTTGCCATGCTAAATACTTTGAACTAAAGGAGATTGGAAGGTCTCAGAAGCAGCCTCAGAATCAAAGTCTCTCTCTGAACTTCTCCTATCCTCCTGTCTCTCGCCCCTCTCCCCCCAACCGGCCCCCCATGTAAGTCATAGAAACCAGAATTCCTCTTCCTCAAGGTAGGTCATAGAAACTAGAACCCCTCTCCCACAAAAGAATCTGTAAAACCTAGGAAGGTTACTCTCTCCCTTCTTCCATTTCCCTTGAAGACCTTCATTCAAGAGGGTCCTGCCCCATACTCAGGAGGAAGGAATGCTATTCAGAGAGATCAAGAAGAATCTGGACAGGACTTGCTGGGTTTCCCCTCTCCCCAGTCCATTACCATTACATCATGCCTTTTGTCCAATCACATTTCTACATGGAGGCCATTCTTCATCGAACCTAAACATAAAAACAGACCAGTTTCCTTGGATCTTCATTTCTGAAGGCTGCCATGTCACATAAAACTTTGATTAAATAAATGTGTTATGAATTTCTCTTGTTAACCTGTCTTTTGTTATAGGAGTGGCAGCTGTGATCCTTATGATGAGTGTGGAAAGGCATCACACCTTTCTGCCCCTACAGCATAAGCTGTTAAATGACAGAGAAATGTGACCTGAGTATTGTGGCTTCGTGATTCTCTCTGGGATAAGTGCTGCCAGGGTAAGAAGTAGGATTAGGGATAACTGAACCCTTCTATCAAGACTTTCCCAGTCAGCTGTGAAAATTCTCACTATTGAACCCTGAAACTCTTGTTATACATTTTTGTTAACAGAATTTGTTTCAGATAAAAACTAACCTGTGATTTGACTAGACTGAAATACAAGAAAGGGAATGTTCTGATATTGAGTGTCCATGATGTGCCAAGAACTGTGCTGGATGTTTTAAATATACCATCTCAGATTCAGATAATATCCCTATATTTCTGTTAGAAAAATTTGTAAAAGACTTTGAAATGAAAATAAAATACTGCTGAGAGTGTAAATTTTAGTACAACCTGCCAGGTTATCTGACTGTTGGGGCCTGTGCATTTCATTGACTTTAAGCTATTTCACAACCCTGTAAGTCCTAGAAAAGTGATAGTAATGCCAATGATTCCCAGCCGTAGAAATGCAAGTGAAGTGTATCTCTTGGAGACACAGTTGATTATTGTCCAGTGGTCATTTATCAATTTTGCAAATATTTATAAATTTATTTTAGCATTCCTGATTGCCTATACATGTATGTTCTTTGAATTATCCTTCAGGTAGTTGTCATATCTCACTGATTCCATTGTTAACAAGTAAGCTAAATAAAATCTTTGACATGTAGGCATTTTATGTTTAAGAGTCATGATTTTACCTCTTAAAAATTATCTTTTAATATTACATACCAGAAAATTGAGAGAAACTTTGCCCAAGGTCACAGAACTGGAGAGCTCAGAGCTGAGACTGGACCTTGGGACTGCCTGGTTTTTTCATTTTATGGAGCTGCTTCCATGTGTCATGTTGCACTGATTCACATGTGAGCTTTTCTCTCTTGCTTTTCGTGTGTCCTGAAACACTGAAAAGTTAGTCACTGGGCCTCCCATTCAAGAGTAACTACTTTTTTCCAGGAATGAAGAAGCAGGGTCACACTGGGTTCTGGACACTACAGTTCATGTGATGGACTGAGAAATAAGGAATGAACTCAGGTAGTAGAGTCAAATGGGGAAGACCGTGGGTATCAGGATAGAAAAGAGAAGGAATGGAGAGGAGAAATGTCCAGAAATCCAAGCTGGGTTCCCCCCATTACTGCCCTACCTTTATCATCACATTCTAGTCCCTGCCATATTCAGACCAGAATTCTCCCTGTAAATATAGTGTCAAGTGGTGATTAGAAAAATCCCTGTCTCAGTTATTATATCTCCTGTTTTGTTTCTAATTGAGCCTACCTGGATTTTCTCTCTTCTTTTCTGTGTTAATTTTGTTAATGGCCTATCAATTTTATTTCTTTTCAAAGAACCAAGTTTTTGCTTCATTTATCTTTTGTTATTTTTTTTGTTTGTTTCAATTTCATTTAGTTCTGGTCTGATCATGGTTATTTCCTTTCTTCTGCTGGGTTTGGGTTTGGTTTGTTCTTGTTTCTCTAGTTCTTTGAATGTGACCTTAGATTGTCTGTTTGTGCTCTTTCAGACTTTTCGATAGAGGTGTTTAGGGCTAGAACTTTCTTCTTAGCTCTGCCTTTGCTGTATCCCCCAGGTTTTGAAAGGTTGTGTCACTATTGTTGTTCAGTTCAAAGAATTTTTTAATTTCCATCTTGGTTTCATTTTTGACCCGATCATCATTCAGGAGCAGGTTATTTAAATTCCATGGTTTTGATGGTTCTTTTTGGAGTTGATTTCCAGTTTTATTCCACTGTGGTCTGAGAGTGCTTGATATAATTTCAATTTTCTTAAATTTATTGAGGCTCATTTTGTGGCCTATCATATGGTCTATCTTGGAGAAAGTTCCATGAACTGATGAATAGAATGTATATTCTGTGGTTGTTGGGTAGGATGTTCTGTAATATCTATTAAGTTCATTTGTTCCAGGGTATAGTTTAAATCCATTGTTTCTTTGTTGACTTTCTGTCTTGATAAACTGTCTAGTGCTGTCAGTGGAATATTAAAGTCCCACACTATTGTTGTGTTGCTGTCTATCTCATTTCTTAGTGCTGTTTGTAATTGTGTTATAAATTTGGGACCTCCAGTGTTATGTGCATATATGTTTAGGATTGCAATATTTTCTTGTTGGACAAGGCCTTTTATCATTATATAATGTCCCTTTTTGTCCTTTTTAACTGATGCTGCTTTGTTCTCACTCATGTGGGAGCTAAGCATGAGGATACAAAGGCATAAGAATGACACTGCTAGAAACAAGAGCTCGGTATTGCAAGGAAAATGAATACTCAAAGGATTTCTCAGCAAGTCAAATTTACTTCTGCAGAAGGGTGCCGCTTGCACTTCTGGCTGCTGTGAGAGCACACTGAACAAAGGAGGGAAGAGGTTTTTAACCTTAATGCAGTTCTTGTTTCTGTGTCCCTTCCTCATTGACTGGGGTCAGACCACACAATCTAAGTTGATCCCAGTTAACTGAGACTCAAACGTTTCCAAATAGGGTAAACGTGCGACTCGCAAGGGAGGAAGAGAGGTAGGAGTGGTCCTTCTGCTACAGCACAAGATATACCCAAACATGTCTGGGCAAGTCAGTGCACAACAAAGTCAGGAAGCTTAGTTTTGGTGGGAAGAGCTGTTTCAGTGGGAGGGGCAGTTTACAGAATGGGTAGCCAGGAGTAAAAGAGGACTCTTTCCAAATAAGGAAGAGCTGGGAGTTACAGATTGGGACTGGCAGGAGAAGATGTTTACAGAGCAGGTAGGAGAAGGGACAAGGAAATTGATCTTGAGAATAAAGAACAAGGAAGTCAGAAATTAAACCTTTGAAGAGAAACTTACTGTATCTGACAACACAATGGACTTTGAGAACTTATGGGGGGAAAGGGTGGGAAAGGGGGTAAGGGATAAAAGACGATAAATTGGGTGCAGTGTATACTGCTTGGGTGATGGGTGCACCAAAATCTCACAAATCACCACTAAAGAACTAACTCATGTAACCAAACATCACCTGTTCTCCAATAACCTATGGATATAAAAAAAGTTTTTAATAAAAAGCCAAAAAAAAAAAAAAAAGGAAAAAGAAAAATCCCTGTCTCCATTCTTGACCTTGAATTTAGTTCTTAAATTTACCCTGAAAAGTCACCTTATTGAGTCCTTGTCCTGGTCTAACAACTGCTTCTTTGGATCAGCCCAGATGTGTGGATGAGCCTCCTAATTTCTGGTTTCTCCAGATTCAGTTTCTCCTTCAGGACAGATTACTACCAAGTTAATCCTCTTGAAAGAATACTTTGAACATAAATGACCCTCCCAGTCTTGTATTAGAAATGTTCAAAAAGTATTTGCTGAAGAAATGATAAAGGGCATCCTTTCTTTCCTCATTCCTATCTTTATTCATCCAACTAGCATTTTTATTAGATGCTTTTCTTCCACCGTCCATGTTAAAGTATTACATGACTTCTAGAAGTGATCAGAAAGAGCCTTTCGGATTCTGATGAAAAGATCTTTCAAATAAATTACATTTAATAATATTACAGTCCCCACTGTTAGGCAGGGATGTAGACCCGACATGGCAGCACCACTCGGCGTAGCAGGCCCTTTGTTCAAGCAGGCCTTTTGTTCCAGACTTCCCTTCCTCTTTGAACACACCTTCAGACCTACATATGTCAGAGGTTCCGGCTGGGCAACCACACTCCCCCATGACCTGCAGCTCACCTGCATTCCACAAGTTCGTAAACAGCAGTTTCGGTTAACAGTTTCCAAAGACCCCTTCCTCGTGACCCTTACTCAACTCCTGCCCTAGTAGTTTTAAGACCCCCCAGGCCCTGTTTGCACAACCAGCTTCCCTACCTCTCAGGCTATAAGAAGCCCCTACCCTCCTCCCTCAGCGCGACTTCCTCGACCCGCACCTTTGGACTGAGGAAACTCGCCTGCGAGTCCTAATAAAGGCTATTCTCACTGCCATTTGCCTTGTGTCTTCGTTCCCGGTTCGGCTCCAGCCTCAGTTTACCTTTACACCCACCCCTTTCCACGCCTTGTCAATCTCCAAGCACCCATCACCTTGTAGGTCTATATTTGTCTTATTATCTCTCTCCTCCATGAAAAAGTAAGCCATCTGAAGGCAGGAATTTGTTTTGTTTTTCCAGGGGGAAAGGAGGCTGTTTGTCTTTTTGTCTCTCTTGTTACTGCCTGAAATGTAATAAACAACCAATAAAATATTTCTCAAATGAATGAATAAATATGCATCTGTCAGGATCCCAGACTGAGGCTAGGCATTTTCACATATTATCTCATCATCATATCAGTTCAATGAAGTACATTTAATTATTTCTGTTTTACAGATGAGAAAACCAGAACACAGGTGCTGATTTGCCTAAGGGTGACTCACCTGGAAAATGATGAAGCCTGGGTTCTGATGCAGGACTCCTCAGTCCCAGCCCTATTCACTCTGGTCAGGCAAGAGACACCCACAGAGACCAATCAGTCACGCAGCAGGGCAGAGGGTGAGGGTCACTGAGAGCCACACCACATAATGGAGTTGCCTATAGTCAGGAGCGGGATGGGGCTGCCTCTGGAAGAGAAGGGGCTGGAGCCCAGGAGGGAGTGGTCAGGACAAGACAAGTTTAGAGCTGGAATCGGTGAGTGGGGTTAGGGCCTGTGAGGCCAGAGAAAGAGTGTACTTGGAGAGAAGAAAGAACAAAATTGGAAATTAGTTGGTTTTTCATTCATTCAGCATGTATTAAGTATGAACAGCAGATGAGGAAAAAATAATTTTCTCTCTATAGCTGGGATTGTAATTACCTGACAGATTTTTCCTGCCCACTGCAGACAAAACCAATTCACTGAGACTGTGCTGTTGCAGTAGAGAAAGATTTATTAATGCAAAGCTAACCGTGTGGTATATGCATGGAGTTGTTACTCAAGTCAGTCCTTCACAAAGGAAAACAAAGGGGTTTTCCAGCAGAGTTTGGTGGACAGGGGCCTAGGGAATGGGGAAAGCTGATTGGTTTGGGATGGCATCATAGGGGTATAGAAAATGGTCCTAGTGCACTGACTCATCCCCTGGATAGGGGCCACAGCACTAGTTGGGTCAGAGTTGCAAGTTGTGGTCTGGGTCCTGGTGCAGTCAGTTGGTAGTCAGAAATGCAAAAGTCTGAAAGACATCTTAGAAGGCCAATCTTAGGTTCTACAATAGTGATGTTGTCTACAGGAGTAATTGGGGAAATTACAAATCTTGTGACCTCTGGCACGATAACTAGTTATTGTTTAATTATGCCTACATCTTAGCAGAATTCAGGCCCCTCTCATAATCCTAACCTTGTGGCCTTTCACTAGTTTTACAAAGGCAGTTCAGTTTTGAAAAGAGCTATTAACATCCTTGCTTTAAAGTTAAACTGCAAACTAAATTCCTCCCAGAGTTAGCTTGGCCTATGCCTAGGAATGACCAAGGACAGCTTGGGGGTGAGAAGCAAGATGGAATCAACAATGTCAGATTTCTCTTAGTCTCATAATTTTGCTAAGGTGGTTTCAGGGTCCCCTGTAACAAAAGACAGAATAATAAGAGAAAAGCAAACAGAAGATTCTTAACACGTATACCTCATGCATACATGGGAGATACCCAGGGAAATGAGTAGCTCTCAAGAGGTGGTTTAGAATTCAAGCTTAAATACTATTGACCACTGAAACAAAGAAGAGTGTGGGATGGCTATGGGGAAATATCTAGGAAAAGAGCAGGAAACAAGAGTAAGGCTTGTTATGCAGATTTAAGTCAGTGACTTCTCCCTTAATAAGAGTTTCCTGTGATTTTGTCATCCTTCTCTTCCTGGTACAGAGGAAGAAGCATTCTTACAAATGAAGACATTCTTTATAAATGTAAATTTTCCTTACAAAAGGGTAACTTTTTTTTTTTTTTTTTTGAGAGCTTCTCCTATGCCTGCTGTTTCTCAAAATAACCAGCTCAAAATAATCCTGTGCCTAAAAGGCATATTTTGGGGTGGCATATTCTGTTTGGTCTCCTATACCACTATATTCCAGACACAATACCAGGCTCTGGGAATACAAAAATGATTAAACCACAGCATATGCTTTCCAGGGATTTATAACCAAAAGAGGGAGAAACACATGTAGACCCAGAAGCAGTGGAAAATATTTTTAAGAGTTCAGTGTGGGCACAAAAATAAAATCATTCAATTCAGTGTGTGTGTGGGTAGAGATGGGGTGGGAGTACGTGGGTACAGAATGGCTGGGCGGTTGTGGTGCAGAAATGGTGTTATTGAAGAGTCTTGCCCTGCATTGAGTTTTGAGTGACTGATGTTTGCTGAGAGCTTAGAAGTACAGAACTCAAGGCAGAGAACAGTGTAATTGCAGTAGAGAGGCATGAGATAGGCTGGTTATGAGATGGGGGGGTAGATCTGTTTATTTATGCCATTTGGGGGTGCAGATGATGCGCACAAAGACAGGGCAGGAAAAGCTGGTAGCAGCCGGGTTGTGCGAAGTCCTGTATGCTGAGCTAAGGGACGCAAACTATTCTACAACAGGGGCTGGCAAACTTCATCTATAAAGGACCAGATGGCAATTATTTGAGGCTTTGAACTCTGCCATTGTATTCAAAAGCAGCTACAGACAATGTGTAAATAAATGGGTGTGGCTATGTTCCAGTAAAACTTTATTTAGACAAACAGCCTACAGGCTGCTTTTAGCTCCCCACCCCCGCTGTCATTTGCCTACCCCTGCCAGAGACTCAGGCAGCCACGAGCAGTGTTTCTGCAGAGGAGAGTGTCCCAAGAAGATTTATGAGGCTATCATGTGCAGGGTAGATTGAACCAGGAGACTTGTTGGGTGCCAGATGAAATGGCCCAACCATGAATGTACAAGTCTGAGTAGGATGGCAGCAATAAGAAATGAAAGAGAGGCAAAACCACTTTGTACAATGAGTAAAGGTATCTGGCAGTTCAATAAATATCGGAGATGAAGGAGACAGAAGAGTTAAAAGTGGATTCCAGATCTGAGCCTGGGTAGGGGGGAGGAAAGCAGTGACTTTGTGATTTAATTTTAGGCAGTTCCCTGCTGCTCTGTAACGGAGACTAGATAAAGATATTCATCAGGAATTGCAAAACAAATAAGAAAAATTGCTTCCATGTTACTGCAAAGGCAGAGATTCTTTTTAGAAGCAAATATTACCTGCAGGTGGAGGGGAAAGGATGGTAGGGGGTGGGGGGAGGTGATATCTTCCAAATAAGCTTTTTGCTAACTTGAAGGGAAATGGATACATCTGGAAAATTCAAAACTGTTTGCATAAGCGAAGTATGGCTGTTCAGGCCCTGTTTCTCAAACCCCAGGTGTTACATAAGATAATGTTGCTAAAATGTTTGGGACTTAGGGAGAGAGACTGTATAAACATGTGGTTTTACTATAGCTCATAAAAGATGATTGTGTGAAAACCTCAGAAAAATTGAAACTCGGCACAGTATAAATGAATGCCTTCCCTTCTAGTTTTATCGCTGTGTCTCGCTCAAGGCTTGAAGATGTGATTAGAAATGGGTGTCTAGAGGCCAACACAAGGTACTAGGATTTAGTAAGTTGCCTTCATTTGTCTGTTGTGTTGTTGACTCTGGAGTGTGGGTTAAATAGAAGGGGTCTATAGATATGTGTAGGTGTGTGTTCATGGGTGCTCTGGGCCAGGCATGCAAAGAAAAATAAATGACTGTAAAGTAATCAGTAGGGGCATACTGAGTCAGTTGGTGCAGGTAGCTGAGACTCGCTGCAAAAATTCCAGGGGAACTTGACCTCAAAGCATTGATTCAGCCTTTTCCATTTTCTCAAGTAAAAGAAAATGTGAAATGGACTTGTTTTTAGCAGAAGCATTTTGTTTTTATTTGCCCACAAGGGGACAGAACAACAGTGCCTTTGAAAAGCCAGCCATGTGTGTAGCCCTGGGGCTTGCTCTCTGGAGCATGGGGTGGTGAGAATTGGTGTGCCTCCAGAATGCCAGAAAATCTGGCAGAAAGAAAGAAAGGAGAATGGGAGAAAAGTAAACCCTCCATTTCCAGGAATTCTGAAGAATAACTTCCTGACATTTTATTCCTGGCACTATTCTGTGTTGTTGTTGTTGTCGTTGTCGTTGTCGTTGTTGTTGTTGTTTAATCCAATAAGACTCAGCCCACTGAAGTCCACTGGACATAGGAACACGGGATGGGGTGGGCAGGGTGGATGGTGGGAGAGATGAAGGGAAATGTTTGTAGTGGATCGTTTGGGCATCCTTCCTCATCTCAGTGGAAGAGTCCTACTCCACCAGGCTATGTAGCACAGAAGAAATCAAGGCTTGAGAAGTAGGTAGTCGGCAGTTCAAATCCTGGATCTGTCACTTGCTAGATGCCAGGCCTCGGGCTACTTGCTTAATCTCTTAGAACCTTCTTTCCTCATCCACACAATGAGGATGCAAAGATTGCCACGTCTTACTGCCAACAAGAACCAGGGAGCTCTGACCTTACATGCCAGGTCCGGGTTCAACCCTGGATTTCACTGTGTGGTCTGAGAGTGACTCGTGGGTATTTGGGGCCTGATTGCTGAAGGCTTGTTTTGGTTTTCACGTATTAGCAGACTGTATGCTGTGTTCTGGGCATGATGGGGCACAGGGAAAGGAGTCAGTCATGCAGCCTGCTGGTTGAGAGGTAAAGCATGAGCACAGGTCACAAAAAGGGTAAGGTAGAAAGTGAGCTTGCCTTGAGCTTGCCCACAAAGGGCAGATGGTGAGGCTGAGGCAAGGCGAGGAGGGAGTGTTCTTTGGCTTTGGAGATTCTGGTGCCTGCTCCCTGTGTGATCCTGAGCAAGTCACATAAACCTCTTTGAGCTTGTGTCTTTTTCTGTTGTCTGCAGAATGATGAAAATGGTGATTATGAGGTCACTTGGCAGAATAAATGAAATAACATGTGAAAAAGCATGTAGCAAAGTGCTGATCTTGGTCTGATGGTTGTGATGAACAGGTTTGAGTTCATAAGTTAATTTTCCTTTCTACTCCTTATTTAGCAAATTCTGCAGCTGGAGCCCTATGATGGGAAGATAATAGCTGTGTGCTCCAGGAGAGCAGGAATGGTGTCTTCTCTTTATGCACTGAGGTCTACCACAGGCTTAGCAGATGAGGGTTGTACTGCCATAGTCAGTACACAAAAACAAATGGATTTAGTGGACTGGTCAGAGACTGCACTCCACTTCTCTGTAGGCCAGAAACCAAGAAACCTGTCCTGATGTTTCCTTTGTGTTCCTAGACTCACTCTCTACCCTTCTCCATTCTGCTGTGCCCTGGAGAGGCTGGTGCTTAGGGGCTACATCAATGGGCTGCCTTGCTCTCAGACTTCAGTGAGTGGGAACTACCAGCAGCAGGTCAAAGAATGGGTGGAAAGTGAAATGGGGTATTTAGTACCTGGATCCGTCTCTGTCGGGTCACTGTGGCTTAGTAGTTTAAGCTTACCAAAGGCCTCAGCTTTTGTCTGACAGTTTTCCCTGCAGCTGCTGTCTGCAGTTCTGTCCCTTTGCCCCATTAGGCTCAAGTGAGGTAAGAGCACCCTGCTGTCACTAACTAGCACCATGATACTGCAATGTACTGTAGCCTTGGCCATGTCTTTGCAAATAGTCCCTCCAATGATCTCCCCATCTGAGTTTACCATCTGTTGATGGCCAGGGACCTTGACTTTTTCAACTTTGTAAGGGAAGTTAGGGAACATAATGAAAAGTGATTTAAAGCAGAAAGGAAGGCTATTGAGAGCACAGCTGAAAGAATTGGAGTGAAATGGTGCCTGGGAAGATGTTCTTTTAAGGACCTTTCTGAGGGCAACAGTAAGTGAGCATTCTCCATGCAAGGTGTCAGAAACGAGATCTTGCAGAGTGCGAGGGCAAAATCTTTGAAGCCGATCCAAAATGAATTTGCTGCTTCAGGAGCCAGAGGATTCAGGGAGAAGGTGCTGGCTTAGACATGAGGGAGAAGGGCTGGAAATAGGAGGTGAGACAGTCCCCAAGCTTGAATACAGAGAATAAAGTCAGATTCAATGACTCATCTCCTCTCAGGCAACTTCTTCGTAGCTACCTAGCACCCTGTGAGTTCCTCCTGGCTAGGGACAGCATGCATTCTGAAGGGCAAATTAGCCAGGCATGGTGGCACGTGCCTGTAGTCCCAGCTACTCGGGAGGCTGAGGCAGGAGAATCGCTTGAACCCGGGAGGTGAAGGTTGCAGTGAGCCGAGATCACACCGCTGTGCTCCAGCCTGGTGAGGAATCGAAACTCTGTCTCAAAAAAGAAAAGAATGAAGTTCCTCTAAGCTGTGGAAGAACCTATGTGGGGAGAAGCAGAAATCAAGCGGAGGTAAAACCTGGTGAATGATTTCTTGAGCTTCTAGCCTGTGTCTAGGAGATGGTCTGTCTAGGAGGCCTGGGGACACGCCGAAAGGGCACTGGAATTCCAGCCTCCTTTCCCTGCTACAGGGATTTGTAGGGAGATGCTGGAAAGTGATAGAAGTTTTGGGTTCTAATCATAGTTCTTGAACAAATTCCTTAAGGTCAAGTGATTTTAGACTTTCTTGACTTTTGAGATGATCTGGACCAAACGCTTCTGGGACAGGTGGGGAAACTGGCAGGTCAAATAGTTTCTCCAAGATCGCATGGACTGTTAGTGGCAAAAGGGAAAATGGGACTCCTGATGCATCATCTACTACCTGAGACATCACCTTTCTGGGTCTCAGTTTGGGTCCTGGGAGCCGATTCTAGGGTGCAGGCTAGTGGGCAGGAGGTTTATCCGAGGGTTCTTTCAGGAGCAACACCTGGGGAAGGGAAAGGATGGAAGCACAGTTGGGCAGAGGGGAAATTGCGCTGTCATGCAGTATCAATGGAAGCCACAGCCAGCCCTGTGGGAAGATTCAAAGCTGGGACTGGTCTGCATCTGTCTGTCACTGGATGTGCACTGCTCTGGGAAGGGTGTACCCTTGGGGAAGGCACTCTTCAGCTGAGGCAATCCTCAAGGGGCTGGCGGGTAGGGAGATGAATCCTTCCTTCCTTCCTGAAGGGGACCCAGGGGGCTCATCACAGAACCACCACATTGGTAGAAAGGGAAGCACCACCTGCCTGGCTTGCATGACTTACATAGGTAATGTGAGAATTAAATCCAATATCATACACAAATGTACCTCAAAATAGAAAGCAACGTAGAAAAGTGAGGAGGTCTGACTGGCTGGCCTGCTGTGTGCAGCTCTGGCTTGGATATTGACAAACACAGGAAGCAGTGAGAGGGGCTCCCTTGCCCCTGTGTGTGTCTGTGGGGCCCTCAGAAGAGAGGCATGTGGTGTGCAGGTGCCATATTTCTCTTGGCCCAGTTGTCATATCCCCGGTAGAACACCTCCCCCTTGGCATGAAGGTCTCTAAGCCAGGAAAGCCCAGCACCCTGTGAAAGAAAGAACACATCTCGGGGCTAGGTCTCATGCTAGTGAGAGTGGCCCTCCCTGTCTCCTCCTTGCTTTCCTACACCCCTCTATCTGGAAGAAATAGCCTTATAGAATTTGAGGTGAAGTTCTATAATATTTGCAAAAGAACCCTCCAGTGCTGGATCAGTGAGGTAAAGTGGAAAGACTGCAGGCTTCGGACTCAGGCATATAATTGTCTAATCCTGCACCAATACCTACTGGCTATGTGGCCCTGGCAACTTCTCTCAAACTCAGCTTCCTTGTTTGAAAAATGAGAATAGAATTAAAGGACCAAACATATATAAAATGCCGATGACTATGCCAGGCATGTGGAAAATCCTGAATCCCTTCCTTCCCTCTTTGCTTCTGTCCTCTAGGAGATAGCAGGATAACCCCCTAGGGGACAGGACCGGAGGAACCATCTCCCCTCCCTCCACTGTTCCTGGAAGAGGGCACCCCTGCCATCATTCCATTGCATCAGATGCTGGAAGGCAGTGGCAGCTGGGCACCTAACAGAGGATGAGATGGTGCAGAGCTGGTGGCCAGGGAGGGAGCTACAAGAGGGAATGGGCATTCTCAGGAGGAGACTGGGGGAAACAGAAGTGCTTCAAGACCATCCATGCCCCTGGAGAAGGCTCAGAGGCAGTGGCTGTGCTGTGTGAAATGAACGATTCACTCAAGAGGAAACATGATTTCGCTCTCGTTTGTGGAGCTAGTCAGGTAAGGGCTGGTTGATTGAAACCTTGAGAGATTAAATAAATGGAGAGGAGCTTCAAGATAGAATCTGTGTTTCCTTCCCCAGGGATGCCGGTGCTTCCCTGGAACTCGCAGCCCCCAGCTCCCAGAGCATTTGTTCACCCACTGTCAAAGGTGTGTTCTTCTCGGCCTGGGCCACTGGGCTGGGGGTGGGTAGGGCCGGGTGCAACACAGACAATGAAGGAAGAACTCCATTTCTTGTAACAGAGTCTCAAACTGCCAGCAGCCCCTGAAACGCAGGCTTTAAGTAAGATCTAAAACGTGGACCTTATTAAGGACTGGATAAGGTGGCTTGGGGCCAGACAGGAAATTGGAATTGAACACTGATGGGAAAACCTATTATGAATACTTTGTTGCTTGGGGAGTGCTACCATTACAGAACACACAGGGCAGAGGCAGGGAAAGGGCATGGGGGAAACTAGTCATGATTTTCAGCTCTTAACAGAGGAATGGAGCTTCCAACTGACTGACCACCCAGCCTCACCCCATCTCCCAGGGGAGGATTCCTGGCCCAGGTGGTGGAGGTGTGGAGGACACGGCAAGTATACATTTAAGTACGGATGGAGAGGTGGGCGTGTCCAGCCCTGAAGGGGACCCTAGCATAGGATGGCTAAGCAGAGGGTACTGGCAGCTACCTCAAAAGCACGTGAGAAGATAAAACTAAGCTCAAAGAAAAAAGACCTAATATTTTAAAGAGGAAAAAAAATTAAATTTGATGAAATGATAAAAACACTTTCCAGCCAAATGCCCAATTCTCCAACTTTAGCAGCAAGGTTATGTGGGGGTGGAGTGGGGGAAGGGTCGCACTCATTCCTGGTGAATGAAACTCTAACAGTGATCTGAGCCCCACAGAGGAGTGTAAGGGATATTTTAGCATTTCAAAGTCCTTACAGATGCCATTTGAGTACCATCTGCAATGCTGCTTCCTCATCAAGCCTTGTAAGCGTGTCCTTCCCCAGCTGGAGACTTTCTCTCCACCTTCTGTGTTTAAGCTCCCCCAGCACTGCTTTCACCTCTGTGCAGTGTGAATTTCTTGTTCCCTTGGTAATTGTTTTCCTGTCTAGTTCCCTCCCTCCGCTGTAAACTCCGCAAGTGCAGGGATCAGACCTTATCTAGCTCCTTCTCCAGTACCCCATCTGGCAGATTCCACTGAAATGAATGGAGTCCTCTGCAGAAAATGGCTCTCCCATGCCTATGTATGTAATACACTGCACCTGTATGGACAGGCCTCTGGGAGGCCTGCAGAGAGCACTGCTGGTGCCCCTCTACCTGCCGCTTGCTGCAGTGGTGAGGGGATGTGTCTGGTAGCACCTCACAGCTGCCCCCTTCTCAGGAGCATTGTCCCCAGACAAAAGGGGGCCTCTACTAGGAGATGGACCAGGAGGGAGGGCTTGGCCAGAGGAGGCTGTCTCTCCTGCCCACCTCCTCAGACCTGAGCCAAGGGCAAGCTGACACAGGTGGCACAGCAGGCTGGCCTCCTGGCTTCAAGGTGGGCCCCTGTCAGCGGAGCAGTTGTTTGCTCTTGAGCTCCGGGTAGGATGAGGCTGAAGTGAGTCTCTACCAGACACACCATGCTGGCTTTGCTCTTTACGCCATGCTCCCTCCTGCATCCCCCATTCCTCCCCTGAGAGCACATCTCCAACAAACCACTTGAACAGTACCCACCTCCAGGCTCTGCTTCTTCAGAACCAGTGTGAGGGAGGTGCTGGCAGGTACGTGGGCACCATCAAAACTGATGTGATGTGGCAGTCTCAGATGGGGATTTGAGCGCTCAGTGGGTTAATGGAAAGCGAACCCAGGAAGCTCTGGGAGGGGGTGGGGAAGGGAGGAAGTGAGGCAGGGATGGGAGAAAGCCAGCCAGGAGCACACTAATGAGTGCGCTACCCCTGTGGGCAATGGGCCTCAGTCCTGCTGGGGCCCGTCTGAGACGCGGGGAGGAACACACCTCAGAATTGTCCCCTGAGGAGTCTGAGGGATATTTTAGCAGCGGTAAAGTCCTTAAAAATGATTTTTAAGTACCATCTGGAATGCTGCTTCCTTATCCAGAGGGGTAAGAAGCTATGGTATTTATCAACTCCTGTCCATCGGTAGTTGAGGGCCACTGAGAGGACCTTAACTCTTAACACTTCTGACCTGCCTGACACCAGCAAGGAGACCACACTCCAGGGCAGAGAGATGCAGGAAGCCCTGGGTGGCCAGGGGACTGTTTATGGGTGATCTCTCGGGTAGGCCAAGAGGGTATGCTTAGGCACCAACAGAACAACCAAATCAAAACTAAACCGTAAAATACTGGTTACATTTCCACCTGGCTGTCTGCAGGAACATCATACTTACCGTGACCCCAAAGTGAACCTGCAACTTTCCTCCCCATCACCCAGCCCACAAATCTGCCCCTTCTTCTGCCTCATTCCCTACACTCATCTTTCAAATAACTGTTTAACCCATTGGCCCAAGGCAGATGCCTTAGCATTGGTTTAGCTTCCTAACTGATCCCTCTTTCCCCCAGAGCCACCAAGTGCTTTGTTCCACCTTTCATCTTCTTCTTTGATTATTATTTCTATTCATTAGAAAGCAAGTTGCCACCCTTTATTGTTGAGCATGCCTGGGAAGTCTCACCATCTTCCATGCCTGATTGGCTATGGTTTGTCCTCCAACAGACCCTCCCGGATATGTATTGCTCCTTTGTTTTATTTCTAGGAAGGTCTCTACTCCTTCCCTGACAAGTCAGGTACCTGCCAATAAAACAGCCTACCCTGGAAGCTGATCTGCCATTCCCCTCATTGAGACGAGACAGTGACCAGGGTTCATCTTTTAGTCATATTCTTGAATCTCCACCCTGAGCAATCATTTCTTAGAGAAACAAAATCCCCTCACCCTGAGAGGTGGAGGTTTTTGTTCAGTACATCAACTGTTGTCTTTTTTTCTGAGGCTCTGTGGAAGAAATGTCTCTCTTTCCAGAGCCAATACTCACCATGTTCCTCCCAAGCAGCTAGAGTGCTTTTATCTTACAGGCTCCGTGAATCAAGTGATGGATTGAGCCTCCTGTTTTGTACTAACTGTTAGAAAGTCAACAGCTGAATTCATGGCCCACCTCTAGCAAGCATGACGATCTAACTATCCTAATGTGAACTTCCTCTTTTTTGTTGGTATGTTTTGTTACCTGTCTTCTTTTGTTGCTAAGCAGATGGGACAATTTCATTGTGTATATTAAGTTGTACAATATGATGTTATGGGATACATGTAGATAGTAAAAAAAGTTACTTAAGCGAGGCAAATTAACCTATCTATCATGTTACATACTCTTTTTTCGTTCTGTGGCAAGAGCAGCTAAAATCTGCTCATTTAGCATAAATATTGAATACGGTACAATTTTATTACCTACAAACCTCATGTTGTACATTAGAGCTCTAGACTGATTCATCCTGCATTTCTGCTACTGTGTATCCTCTCATCTACATCTCCTTGTTTCCTCCCTGTGCCACCTTCCTGTCCCTGGTAATCAGTTTTGTTTTTCTATCTCTGTATATTTGCTTTTATTTTTTAAGTTTCCACATATAAGTGAGATCATAGGTCATGCAATATTTTATTTTCTGGTATTTATTTATTTATTTATTTAGATGGAGTTTCATTCTGTTGCCCAGGCTGGAATGCAATGGCGTGATCTCCGCTCACTGCAAACACTGTCTCCTGGGTTCAAATGATTCTCCTGCCTCAGCCTCCCTAGTAGCTGTGATGACAGGTGTGCACCACCACGCCTCAGCTAATTTTTTGTATTTTTAGTGGAGACGGGGTTTCATCATGTTGGTCAGGCTGGTCTCGAACTCCTGACCTCAAATGATCCACCCACTTTGGCCTTCCAAAGTGCTGAGATTACAGGTGTGAGCCACTATGCCCAGGACCATGCAATATTTTACTTTCTATGTCTGACTTATTTCACCCAGTACAATGTCCTCCAGGCTCACTATATTGTGACAAATGGCAAGATCTTACCCGTTTTTTAGAGATGAATAATAACTCATTACACACACACGCGCATGCAGTTTCTTTATTTGTTCTTTGACACATAGGTTGTTTCTCTTATCTTGGGTATTGTGAATAATGCTGCAGTGAATATGAAAGTACAGATATCTTTACAAGGTGGTAATTTCATTTCCTCTGGGCATATGCCCAGAAGAGGGTTCACTGGGTCATGTAGTAGTACTATTTTAATTTCTTTAGGAACCTCCATGCTGTTTTCCATAATGGCTGTATCAATCTATGTTTCCACCAATATTGTACAAGGGCTCCCTTTTCTTCATATTCTTCCAAACATTGTTGTCTTTTCACTTTTTGATGATAGCTATCCTAACAGGTGTGAGGTAGTATCTTGTGTGATTTCGATTTGCATTTTTCTGATGATTAATGATGTTGGGAAACTAGTCATATACTTGTTGGCCATCTTTATGTATTCTTTGTGTATTATCTACTCAGATTCTTTGCCTATTTTTTTAGTCAGGTTATTTGTTTTTCTATTATTGAGTTGTATGAGTTCTTTGTACATTTTGGATATTAACCCCTTATCAGATATATGACTTACAAATATTTTCCCAATTAATAGGGGGCCTTTTCTTTTTGTGAATTGTTTCCTTTGTTGTGCAGAAGACTTTTAGTTTGATATGGCTCTTTAGTTTAGTTTAGTTAGTTTAGTTTAGTTTAGTTTAGTTTAGTTTTGCTCTTGTGGCCTGTGCTTTTGTAGCAATATCCGAAAAATAATTGTCAAGGCCAATATCCAGGAGCTTTTCCTTTATGTTCTCTTCTAGGAGTTTTATAGTTTCTGTTTTGACATTTGGGTCTTTTTTTGATTTTGAGTTGATTTTGTTTATGGTGTAAGATAAGAATGCAATTACATTCTTTTGGATGTGGAAATCTAGTTTTCCCAGCACCGTTTATTGAAGGGACTATTATTTCCCCATTGTGTCCTCTTGGTGCCCTTGTCAAAAATTAATTGACTGTATTTGTTTGAATTTATTTCTGTGCTCTCTGCCCTGTTCCATTAGTCTATGTGTTTTTATACCAGTACCATACTGTTTTGACTACTATACCTCTGTAATATAATTTTAAATATAGAAGTTTGATACCTCCAACTTTGTTTTTCTTTCTCATTCTTGTTTTGGCTTTTCAGGGTCTTTAATGTTTCCATAATGTTTTGTCTATTTCTGTGAAAGATGTAATTGCATCGTTGATAGAGATTGCATTGAATCTGGATATTGCTTTGGGTAGTAGGGACATTTTAACAATATTATTCTTCCAATCCATAAGCACAGGGTATCTTTCTACTGATTTATGTCTTCTTCAATTTCCTTTTCCAATGCTTTACAGTTTTCTGTGTACAGATCTTTTACCTCTTTGGTTAAATGTATTACTGAGTATTCTTTGATACTATTATATTATAAATGGGATTATTTTCTTGATTTTTCACTTAGGTTATTTGTGTATAAAATGCTACTGAATTTTGTATGTTGATTTTGATATGGTTCGATATTTGTCCTTTCCAAATTTCATGTTGAAATGTGATCCTCAATGTTGGAGGTAGGCCCTGGTAGGAGGTGTTTGGGTCATGGGAGCTGATTCCTCATGAATGACTTGGTGCCCTGCCTGTGGTAGTGAGTTCATGCAAGAGCTGCTTATTTAAAGAACCTGGCACCTCCCCCATCTCTCTCTTGCTCTCTCTCACCATGTGATACCTGCTCCTCCTTTGCCATATGTCATGATTGTAAGCTTCCTGAGGCCCTTACCAGGAGCAGATGTTGATGCCATGCTTAAACAGCCTGCATAATCATGAGTCAAATAAACCTCTTTTCTTAATTATCCAGCCTCAGGTATCCCTTACAGCAATGCAAACCAGACTAACCCAATTTTATATCCTGCAACTTTATTAAATTCATGTATTAGTTCTAACAGATATTTTGTGTGGACTCGTTGGCATTTCTTGCATGTCATCTGCAAATAGGATAGTTTTTCTTCTTTTCAATTTGAATGCCTTTTCTTTTTCTTACCTGATTTCTCTTGCTAATACTTCTAGTACTATGTTGAATAGAAGTGGTAAGAGAGGGCATCCTCATCTTAGTAGATTCATCCCTATCTTGGCAGAAAAGCTTTCAGTTTTTCCTCATTGATTATAATGTTAGCAGTGGGATTTTGTAAATGTCTTTTCTTATATTGAGGAACTTTCCTTCTATACCTAAACTGTTGAGAATTTTTATCAAGAAAGAATGTTGAACTTTATCAAATATATTTTCTGTATCAATTAAGATGAGCGTATGATTTTTAACTTTTTGTTAATGTAATGTGTCACATTGATTGATTTGTATATGTTAAACCAGTCTTGCATGCCAGGGATAAATCTCACTTGGTCATGATATATAATCTTTTTGATGTATAATCCCACAACCATATGTTGTTGGATTTGGTTTGCTAATATTTTATAGAAGATTTTTGCATCAATATTTATGAGAGATATTGGCCTACAGTGTTTTTTTATTGCAGTGTCTTTGGCTTAGGTATCAAGGTGATGCTGGCCTTGTAAAATGTGTTTGGAAGTATACCCTGCAGATAAAATTTTTGGAAGACTTTAGAAGTATTGATATTAATTCTTTGAATGTTTAGTAGAATTCAGCTGTGAAGCCATTTGATCCTGGGCTTTCTTTTGTTGCGAGATTTTAAAAGTAATAACATTTCTTTGTTAGTGGACTGTTCAGGCTTTCTATCTTTTCCTGACTCAAATTTTTGTTAGGCTATATTTTTCTATAAAACTATTCATTTCATCTGGGCCATCTAATTTGCTGGAACATAGTTGCTCATATTAATCCCTTATGATTCTTTTATTTCTGAGCTGTTATAATTTCTTTAATTTTTTATTTCTCTGAGGTTTTTTTCTTAGACTAGCTGAGGGATTGTCAGTTTTATTTTTTCAAAAAACAACTCTATTGATTCTATGGTTTTTCTGTTTGTTATTTATTTTTGTTATGATTGTTATTATTTTCTTTCTTCTGCAAATTTTTAATTTTTTAAATCTTTCTAATTTCTTGAGGTATAATGTTGGACTATTTGGGATCTTTCTCTTTTTAATGTAGGCATTTATTTCTATAAACTTTCCTCTTAGAACTCCTTTTGCTGCATCCCATAGATTTTGGTATATTGTGTTTTCATTGTCACTTATCTCAAGATTTAAAAAACTTTTTTCATTTTATTCTTTGACCCACTGATTGTTTAGGACCATGTTGTTTAATTTTCACATATTTGTAAATTTTTCAAGATTCCTTCTGTTATTCACAGCTAGTTTCATGCCATTGTGGTCAAAACAATACTAGAAATTATTTTAATCTTCTTAAATTTGTTAAGACTTGTTTGGTGGGCTAAAATATGGTTTTTGTGGAGAATGTTCCAGGTGTGCTAAAGGAAAATGTGTATTCTGCTGGCATTGGATGAAAACTTCTATATATGTCTATTAGGTCCATTTAGTCAAAAGTACAATATAAGTCTAATATTTCCTTATTAATTTTCTCTCTGGTTGATATATCCATTGTTGTTGAAGAGAGATACTGAAGTTCCCTACTGTTGTTGTATGGTTATCTATTTCTTCCTTCATGCCTATTAATAGTTGATTTATGTATTTAGGTGCTGCAATGTTGGATGAATATACATTTACAATTGTCATGTCCTCTTGATTGTCAACCCCTTTGTCATTAAATAATGACCTTCTTTGTCTCTTGTGACAGTTTTTGACACAATATCTATTTTATCAGATAGTCACCCCTGCTCTCTTTTGGTTACTATTTGCGTGGTAACCATTAGCTGTGAGTATCTTCTTTTATCCCTTCACCTTCAGCCTATGTGTGCCCTTATTAAGGCTTAACTGGATCTCTTATAGGCAGCATGTAGTTGGATCTTGTTTTGCTTATTCATTCAGCCATTCTATGCCTTTTGGCTGTAGAATTTAATCCATTTATATTCAAGATCACCTTTGATAAGTAAGAACTTACTACTGTCATTTTGTTACTTGTTCTCTGGTCATTTTGTTACTTGTTTTCTGGTCATTTTGAAGCTTCTTTGTTTATTTCTTTCTCTCTTGTTGTCTACCTTTGTGATGTGATAATTCTCTTCTATTTGCCTATAAAAAATTAACAAAAATAAAAAATAACAAAAAAGATAATCTGTAGTGCTAAGCTTTAATTCCTTTCTCTATCATTTGTATATCTGCTGTAGTTTGTTTTGTGTTTACTATGATACTTACATAAAACATCTTATAATCAACTATTTTAAGCTGATAGCAGCTTAACTGTTGTCACATACAAAAACTCTAGGTTTTTATTCTCCCCACAATTTGTTTTTGATGTAAAAATTTACATTTTTTTATATTGTGTATTTCTTAACAACTTATTGTAGCTTTAGTTTTTTGTTTGTTTTTTGTTTTTTACCATTTTAAACTTTAAGCCTCATATTAGAATATGTCTGACTTATTGGAGTGCTCTGGATTTTACTATGTGTTTTCTTCTACTTGCAAGTTTATAATTTCATATGTATTTATGACAATAATTACTGTCCTTTCATTTTTACTTGAAGAACTTCCTTAGAATTTCTTGTAGGGCAGATTTAGTGGTGATAAATTTCTTCAGTTTTTGCCTTTCTAGAAAAGACTTTGTTATTCCTTCATATCTGAAAGACAGCTTTGCTGGGTATAGTATTCTTCACTGACAGTTATTTTTCTTTCAGCACTTTATCATCTCATTTTCTCCTGCTCTTCAAGATTTCTGCTGAGAGATCTGATAGTATAATGGAAATTCCCTTATATGTGACTGTATGCTTTTCCTTGATGCGTTTAAAATTATTGGTCTTTGCCTTTTGACAGTTGGATTATGACATTCTTTGGAGAGGATCTCTTTGGTTTTATCTGTCTGGTGATCTTTAAGGTTCACAAATCTAGATATCCATATCTCTCCCATGACTTGGAAAGTTTTCAGCGGTTATTTTATTAAATAAGCTTTCTGTCCCTTTCTTTGTTTCTTCTCCTTCTAAAATGCCCATAATGCAAAAATTTGTTCACTTAATGGTTTCCTATACATCCTGTAAGCTGTCTTTACTCTTTTTAATTTTTTTTTCCTTTGACTGAGTCACTTCAAAAGACCTGCACTCGAATTCACAAATTATTTCCTGCTTGATATCATCTGTCATTGAATCTCTCTATTGTATTTATTTTATTGATTGAATTATTCAGCTCTAAGATTTCTGTTTTTTTTTATGATGGTTATCTCTTTGTTGAATTTCTCATTTAGATCATACATTGTTTTTCTAATTTCATTGAATTGTCTATTTGTATTTTATCTAAGTTTTTTTATGATTATTATTTTGAATTTCTTTTCAGGCAACTTATACATTTCTGTTTACTTGGGGTCAGTTACTGGAGAATTATTGTGTTCCTTTGATGATGTCATGTTTCCTTGCCTTTTCATGTTTCTTGTGTCCCTGCATTGATGTCTGTGCCTCTGATGGTGCAGTTACCTCTTCAAAACTTTACAAAGTGACTTTCATAGGAGAAGACTTTTATCAGCAGAGGGACATGAAGGTGCTAGTTGGGTAGAATGTGGTGGCTCTGGTTTCATGTTGGTACACTGATGTAGCCTGCATTCAGCTTCCTCAGTTGTGATCAATTTTAGCAATGACTGAGTGCCTTTGCGGTCTAAGTGGCAGGAGTGTATGGCAGTGACAGTGGCTATGTAGGTTATTAGGTCAGGGCCTTTATTTATCCTCTTGTTCTTGTCTTCCCAGAGTGGGGAGTCTTGGTGAGGGGATCTCTTTTGCGGTTAGGTCTGACACAACCCACAGGCACCCACAGTGGTACTAGGATCCAGGGCAAAACTGCTCAGAGCAGCTATGGAGCTGGTTTCCTGGGCTCAGGATCCTATGAAACTAGTGCCTTGAACTTGAGGTACAGGTTCACTTTCTAAGGCATTAGTGGTTGTAGTTCTCCCACTAAGCCAGGGTGTGTTGCTCTGAGACACAGTCCAGAAGTTCAGGTTCAGGGGGCTGAGATATAACTGTAGACTAACGCTGGGGGTAGGGTGCGGCACTGACACAGCTCTGGGGGAAAAGGGGTACTCTGGAGACTCAGGCTCTGGGAAGCAGGGCACAGTTGCAATTCTGGACCCAGAAACAGTGGGGCATGGTGGCATCTCAGGCTCTGGGAGATGAGGTACTACACAGTGGTGACTCTGGATTCTAGGATGGTGGGGCACGGCAGTAGCACAGGCTCTGTGAGGCCAGGCGCAGCATCAGCAAGGACCCAGGAATGGCAAGATGCTGCGGGGGCTTGCTCTCCCGGAGAAGGGAAGCAACACAACAGTGACTCCACTCCTTGAAGAGGTGAGGTACCTCAATAGCTCAGACAGCAGGGGACTAGTCCAGTTTCAGGTAGGTGGGTCACTGTGTCTGTTTGGCCTGGAGGGTGAGGCAGAGCTCTGCTAAGTCTCCAGTTCTCTCCAGTTCCCTTTAATGTGAAATACTGCTTTTTCTTGGCCCCAGAAATCATGGCTACCCAGGTTGGTGGAGCCTCGGGATCCCTGGTGGGGGCAGAGTACCATGCCAGCTGTGGAACTAGGGGTTGCAACTGTTCTAGTGTGCTGGAGGCTTGGAGTCCCTGTAGGAAGGGTGCTGCACGTGGTGGGGGATTCAACTGCTTCAGCTTTCAGGAGATCTGAAGTCCTCAGGGGATGGGGCATCAACTCAGCTCAGTCCTCAGGGGAGGGTGCACAGTGACTGGAATGGCAGGGATTTGGCACCTCTATAGTATCTTGGCCCTAGGGGACAGAGCACGCAGCAGCTCAGCTTGGGGATAATGTGCCTCCAGGTGGGTGAGTTGCAGGGACAGCAAAGCCTCAGAGATGGAGTGGTGCAGTGGCTGCTCACCCCAGAGCAGAATGCACTCTAGCAGTGGCTCCAGTTTCAAGATGGCACAGCATAGTAGCAGCATGTGTCACTGGGAGAGGGGCAGGGCAGCATCAGCTCCTACTCTGGGGAGTAAATTAACTGTGGACCCTGGGCTTGTCCCTCAGCTGGGCTCAGAGTCCATGTGGACTATAGGAATCTCCCAATAGTGAAGACTGCGGGTGTCTGCACTGTCAGTGGGGGCTGCTGGGTACTCTTGCTTTTCTTTTTGCTACAGGAAGGAGTCTGTCCTGGTTCCAAGCGGATATCAACTAGGGAGATGGAGTGGCAGAGGCAAAGTGTTTTCTTCTCTTTTCTTTGCATCCATTACAGGTTTTTGTGCCGTCCAGAATTCTGTTGCTTCTCTGTTATTCTCTGGAGCTCTCCTTCATTTTGGTCAAAATAACATTGTTTATTCATGGGTTTCTTTTTTGTGATGGAGAAGTATACTAGGAACTTCCAGTTGGCCATCTTGCTGACATCACTCCACAATATGACTTCTTTCATGGCCTCATCTCATCATTCCTATTTTGTCTTTCTATTTTTCCTGCTTCCTTCTATACTTATTGAACATTTTTTTTGGTTTAAGTTTTATGCATCTATTAACTTGCCTTAAATCCTTTTGAGACACATATATACATACATGAACATCATCATGCAAATGTATTCACCTCTTATTGACTTCTCCTCCCATTCCTACTGTAACTGCCTCAGCCCAGGTACTCATGCATTGCTGTTACTCAAATAATCTCCCTACTAGTAAATTCTTGCTTCTGGTTGTGATCCCCAATTCATCCTCCACAGAGCTGCCAGGATAATCTTTCTAACATGCAGACCTCATGAGACCACTCTTCTGCTCAAAAATTCCTCAACACTCTTCTTAACATCTGCAGAATAAACCTAACTCTTCCCTTTCGTGGCATACAAGACCTTCCCTCCACAGCAGCTCACCCCTGCCTGCCTATCTGTTCAGCCTCATTTCTCACTTCTTCTTTACCTCCATATCCCCCAACAGACCCCTTTTGACATTCCAGAAATGACAGAAACACCAGACCATCTGTTCCCATTGCCCCTTGTCCACTTGCCACACCCCTACCATCCCTTGAGGCTCATGTCAAAAACACTTCCTCTGTGAAGTCTTCCCTGGTTCTCTATGCAGACTGTGATGCTCCAGCTGTAACACAACCAGGACTTAACAGTTTTGACCATAATGCCAGACAAAGTGTGAGGAGATTTAGGACCCTGAAGATTCACATTTAAATGTCCTCAGAGCTAAAATGTCTTAAGAAAGCTAAAAATAAGGAAACCCCAAGCAGGCAGTGAAGACAGCTAGCTGGATAAAGAAAGGTATCCACTCTTCCTCTCACCTCTTAGGAGGTGTGATTTAAATACAGGAGTCAAGGATTACAAAAACCCAAATGAAAAGGAGGATCCCCTTCCCCCCACCACCATGTCATAACATGAATGTGGTTGGTCATATACTCCTACAGCTTCTATATCCAGTCAGAAGTCAGGACATTATGCAACTTCAGCCTGCATGAGATAGTTTCAGTGACGTGGACCTGAATTATTGATCTGGTAACTTCAACACTCTTAAGGTAGTAAATTTGCTTGCCTTGCAACAGTGACCCTCAAAATGTGGTCTCTGAACCAGCGGCATCAGCATCACTCAGAACTTATGGAAATGCAGACTCTCAGGCCTCCCCCACAGACCCAAGGGTCAGAACCTCTGCAGGTGAGGTCCACTGTGCAGCATGTTAACAAGCCTCCAGGTGATTTTCATGCTCTGCATGAAGGCAGAGGTCCTCAGCCTTAGCTGCACATTAGAGTCACCCGGGGAGCTTTTAAACAATGCTAGCTCCCAGAGTTGAGACTCTCCACCTAGTGGGTATCTTTTCAACCCTAAGTAGTCTTACAAGAAATACTGTGACAAATCAAACCCATGGCATTAATGCTTTAGGATTAGTCAAGGAATCTGTTTTGCAAAAATACAAACAATCTGTGAATTTGATATTTAATGGGTTTTTATTACAAATAAAATATCTGAAGGAATCTCATAAATTAAATCTTGAAAATTGAAAATTAAACCTTGAAATTCTTAATTTTTTAAAAGTATATATTGTGCAGAATTTCAAACAAATACAAAAATGTATGGCAGAGTCTAGTGAACCCCATGAACCCATCACCCAGCTTTAACAACTCCAGGACAACTCAAGGACTGTCCTTCCCCCATCCAAATCTGCTTCTCCTTTTCCATGTAATTTGAAAGCAAATCCCAGATATTATATATACATATATGGGTGTGTGTGTATGTATATATATGTATATATGTTTGTGTGTGTATATATAATAACTTCTTAATAACATGAAGTCTTGTCAGTGTTCAAATTTTTCATTGCCTCATGAAAACTGAAATATTTGTAAGTTTTTAAATTAGGAAGCAAATAAGATTCACACATGATGATTGGTTCTTCAGTTTTTTAATCTATGTGTTACAATTCTGTATTTCAAAAATCCCCTTGCAATGTATTTGTTAAAGAAGTCAATTTAAGCTGGTTGATTTTAGGTCTATGATTTTAAGGTTGAAAGTTGTAAAATTATTTGACTAAGTTTGGTGAAAATGTCAGTATTGGCTGATTTATAAATTACATATAATCAATTTACTACAGTTTTAAATAGCTGGGCAGATTTTCTTTTTAGGACCAGAAGTTCCCCTATTAGATATTTGGAGACCTTAGAGAGAAAAAAATATATATTACATTTATAAATATAGTTTAAAATATTTAGTAAATTTAGCTAAGTGTGTAAATTAGACATTATTCCAAGAGTATTAAATGTGTTCAAGTTGAATGGATGGGACATTATTTAAAAGCCTAATGGAAAGTGGTATTTTTATTTAAAATGTATTAGATTTGTAAATAGAATAACAAGAGTTGTAGTTGAGTGCAGACATAGGCAAACAGATCAAAATATTTTGTTTCAAAAATTAATTTGAAAACCAAGTAATTGTAAATAGTTCTTTCTGCACACACACAAACTCATGCTGACATTTTAAGCACACTTCAATTATAGTAATTACTGTATTGTGCTATAATGGTTTGTGTCCTCCCATGTCACCCAGCAACATTGTAAAGTCTGGGCTCTTTGCAAGCTGAGACTTTCTGACCTTAGTCCAGTTCCTGTAGTGAACCCTAGGGAGTGCTGCCCGGCTCCCCCAATTCAATGTCACCCCAACTTCTGGAGGTGCTATCAGCCCATTCAGGGACTGCTGCTACTGTAGAGAGCCACTTGCCCAAAGTCACGCCCCCAGGGGAGTCCAAACACCAAGTGCCTGATGAATATGGGTGTGGAAATGATATACAAGAGCTCCAGGCTGTCCCTGGCCTGCCTCACAGCTCAGCTTCTCCCTCTGCCCAGTCTGCCTCTTCCCCTCCCTGCCATAAGGGTTGACTCCCAGGGCCTTCCTAATAAACATGCTGCATGCTCTACTCTCTATCTCAGAGCCTGCTTCCTGGAACACCAGACTGCAACAGCACCTGACGCACGGATACAAAGAGCATGAGATCATTATTTACAGATCAGGAAGGAAAATCTGATAAAAGCCTAAGAGATTCAGGGTCCCCACATGAGCACTAATTAATTCTAGCAAGTTATGGTCAAATCTTACTTGCAGTCGGTGCCACGCACACTGGGTTAGGCACTGGGGTCAGCACTGCAGGAGGAAAGGAAGGCAGGTTCCACGGCTCCTGGAAGCTTTGGTTTTGCATGATTCTCTACTCCTTTTCTGCCTTAGTCCCTTTGGCCTGCTGTAACAAATATACCACAGACTGGGTGGCCGAAACATTTATTTCTCACACTTTTAGAGGCTCACAAGTCCAAGATCAAGGTGCTAGCAGATCCTGTCTGGTGAGAGCCCCTTCCTGATTTGCAGATGGTTGTCCTCTCATTGTATCCTCACATGGGAGGGAGCAGAGAGATTTCAGGTCTCCTCTTTTTATGAGGGCATTAATCTTATTCAGGAGGGATCATGACCTAAAAATCTCACCTTCAAATATCATCACATTGATGAGATGGTTTCAACATACACATGTGGAGGGCGACACGAAGATTTGGTCTATAGCACTGCCCATCCCCTCAGAGAAAGGTCCAACTTCCCCAGCCTCTATATTATCTGGCTTCAACACCTGAAAAGCCTGTGTGTCTTCAAACTCCGATTTAGTCTAAACCTAATAAATTTTAGAGACTCCCCTCACTGACCCGGGTCTCAAAATCCATTCTCCAGGCTCTTTGTGAAGTCAGTTTGAAGCATTCTTCATGGCCCATGTTTTCCACTCCCTCACTTCTCCCCTGCCCCAACTCCTCACTTCCTTACCCCTAAACCACACCCTCTGATAACCAGATTTGGAAATGCAGAGTGTGCTAGATCAGACTTCCACTGAGTCTATTACACAACATCTTAGTCCCTTCAGGCTGCTATAACAAAATACCGCAAACTTCGTGGCTTGTAAACAACAAAAACTTATTTCTCATAGTTTTAGAGGCTACGACATCCAAGATCATGGCACTGGCAGATTCAGTGTCCGGTGAGGGCCCACTTTTTGTTCATAGATGGCGCCTCCTTGTTGGATCCTCCTGTGGAAGAAGGAAGCTCTCTGGGATCCCTTTCATAAGGACACTAATCGCATTCATGAGGGCTTTGCCCTCACAGGCTAATTACCTCCCGAAGACCCTACCTTCTAATATTGTTACACTACTGATTAGGTATTAACATAGGAATTTTGGAGCAACACAAATATTCAGATCATATGACGGGGCTCTCCATTAGAAACCCATACTATAGCAGGCATCTGTACTTTTTTGTTCAAGAGATAAATGGAGACAAACTAGGAAGCTCAAAAATAGATCAAGAAAATTCCTTTGTGAATATATCAGTTGCCAGCAGAAGCAGAGAAAGGCCAACACGTGAGACCCATTTTAAAAGAAATCATTAAACAAAAGTATCATTAAAGGAAAAATAATCTCAGTGGGTATATTAAGTGGGTGCAATTCTCAAAGAAAGCTGTTCCCACACCCAAGAAAACCAAACCAACTTGTTAATTTTTTAGACCTTAGAGATAAAGATAGGAATTTTTAAGTGGCCAAGATGATAAAAGATACTAAAAGTTGGAAGAATTAAAACAAATCTACCCCCTTTTCTCAGACTGCAGGACCAGAGCATTGCTCAGGAGGAAACCACTAGAAAGCACAGAGAACTGAAACTCTCGGTCCCTGCCTGGCCAGGCACAGCCAGGAGGAGAATATTCCCAGGTGGGAAGATGATTACAGGAAGCAATGGAGAGCCAGGAGCATATAAGTAACCAAGCAAAGAGGGAGAAAGTATAGAGACTTTAGAAGAGACAACTTTGATTGTATCAACTTTGTTCATATCAATAATTAATCACATAAACACCATCAGGAAATTAAACGCATTAAGAGACTGCAAGGTGTAAAGATTAACTTTTTACCATTTTATTGCAAATATCTAACCTTTATCAGTGCTTAACACATCTATTTTCCTACACTTAATTTTTTTTTTTTTTTTTTTTTTTTTTGAGACAGGATCTTGCTCTGTCACCCACGCTGGAGTGCAGTGGTGCGATCTCCGCTCACTATAACCTCTGCCTCCCGTGTTCAAGTGATTCTCCTGTCTCAGACTCCCAAGCTGCTGGGATTACTGGTGCCCACCACCATGCCCAGCTAATTTTTGTATTTTTAGTAGAGACAGGGTTTCACCATGTTGGCCAGAATGGTCTTGATCTCCTGACCTCGTGATCCACCTGCCTCGACCTCCCAAAAAAAGTGCTGGGATTACAGGCATGAGCCACTGTGCCCGGCCCACTTAATTTTTAAAATTTCTTTAACTTTGTAATATTTTTATACCCTTTAATATTTCACTCTACCTTTTTGGATGAGGCAAGATATAAATTATTTAAAATATATTATTCCATAAAGTTGTTCAGACTCCCAAGATATAAATATGAATATAAATGAAAATTAAATAGAGGAGAGACCAACTTTGGACACTAAGCTCACATGTCGTATAGAGAGGGGCTCACCCTGTGCTTTGCCCCTTCCATACACATTTAGTGTCTACAGTGAGGTTTGGCATTTACTTGGCTCACAGCAAAAACAGATAAATGAGGGAAAGTCCTATCCCCAGTGAGATTATTTAAAAAGTCAGTAAATGATAAGGATATATTTTTCTTTTGTATTTATTATAATTTAGTTGGAGAATTATTCTCAGTTATACGGTAATAAAGTTGACATCTAACTGGAAATGCATAATCTTCCAAACATGTCTTTAAATTCCAAGAACTAATATGAAAAGAAAGTGAACACAGCCAGACTAATAACAGAATAAGAAATGGCAAGCATTGCTATTAGAGATTTATTCCACACCAGGAACCTACTCTAGATGGATTCCCTAGGTGGCTTTCTTCATTTCCAAAAAATTAAGGATATCTGAATCCTAAGAATATAAAAAAGAATGTAAGTTGACTCTTTTTGAGGCAAATACAGACTAATTCTCAAATCTGACAGATACAACCGTGAAAGCAAACTAGAACAATTCACTTTGGGAAAACAGATACAAAAATCCCAAATAAAACTTAGAAAATAAAAATAAGCACCTTATGAAAATAATTTACTAAACCCAAACCAGGTTTAATCATGGAATTCAAAGCTGTTATATAAATATGAAAAACCTCAATAATTGGTCAGATTAGTAGAAAACCAAAATAGCAAGTATCATTATGTTATCTTAGCATGTGCCAGAAATACCTCTGGTATATTTAAAAATGCATTTTGTTTACAATTTTGGAAAGATTAGATGTATAAATTTCTTCTTTAGATTATTTAAATTATTTAAAATTGATCATCCCATTTCAACCTACATACATTGTTTCAAATGCAAGCATATTATACGTGTTGGAGAAACATTAAAGTCATTTTCTTAAAAACAAAAAACAAGAATAAAACAAAGATGCCTTCTTACTGTGTCTATTTCATATAGTACCAGAGGAACTTATAATAACTACTGGAGAAGGAAGACAATAAAAGACATAAATATATGAGAAAAGGAATCAAAATATTGCTTTTTACTGGTGACCTAGAAAATCAAAATAAATCAACCAAAAAAAATTAGAGGTAATAAATGAATTCTGTAGAGTTATGGGATTTAAGATGTCTCAAAAATCAATTGTGTTCTATACCAGTAGCACACTGAAACGAAAATGAAAAGAAAGAGCCCATTTATGGTAATAAACAAATTTGAATATCAACATGGCCCATAAGAGATTTATTCAAATAACATTATAAATATTTAATGGCAAAAAGAAGACAGTAATGGCTGGAGAGAGAGAACTACCTTCTGTCTAGGAATACCAAATGCAGTAAGATAACAGTGTGCCTCTATTTGCTCTCCGCTTCACTAGCACTTGCTCCCTGTCTACTGATGTGTGCCAAGGTCATTGTAAAAAGAGCGCCTCCTTGATACCCGACATTGTGGATACAGCCACCAATTTTGTGAACTTCCTGCTTTGTTTATTTCTTCATCACCTTCTCTGTCTAACCTTTTCAGTTCTGATTCTCAATCATTGAATTTCAGGTCCCAATTTTTTGCTCATTTTTTCTGCTTATTCATTTTGAGACATTCCCTCTTGCTGAGCTATTCCTATTGTTAGATTCCAGTGGTAGCCATCTTAATTGGTCGGCCTGCAAATACCCATTTCTTGGGCCAGGAGTGCCCCCAGTGCACTTCAACAATATAAATGTGAGATTGAAACCTATTGAGTTAAAATTCCGTGAAATATCTTAGAGTGGAATCCAATTGGAAGAATGAATAAGGAAGAAATAATTTTTAAAAGATAAGGTATGCATTTATGTTTTATGCACCTCTCTGTGTATTATATTTCACTATTAAAAATATTTAAGAAAGACATAGAACTACCACAGGATCCAGCAATCCCACTACTGGGTATATATCCAAATAAAAGGAAATCAGTACATCAAAGGGATACCTGCATTCCCATGTTAATTGCAGCATTACTTGCAATAGCCAAGAAATGGAATCAACCTACATGTCCATCAGCAGATGAATGGATTTTTTAAATGTGGTATGTATACAAAATGAAATAGTCTCCAGCCATAGAAAAACATAAATTTTGTCATTTGCACCAATATGAATGGAACTGAAGGTCATTGTGTTAAGTGAAATATGCCAGGCACAGAAAGACAAATATCACATTTTCACTCATATGTGAGAGCTAAAAAAGTTAATCTCATGGAGGTAGAGAGTAGAATGATAGTTACCAGAGACTGGGAAGGGTGTATGTGTAGTGAGACAGGACATGAAAAAAGGTTGGTTAATGGGTACATATGGTTAGATAGAAGGAATACGTTCTAATGTTCAATAGCACAGAAAAATGACTGTAGGTAATGACAACGTATTGTGTATTTCAAAATAACTAGAAGTTTTGAAATGTTTCCAATACAAAGAAATTAGTGTTCGAGGTGCTGTATATCCTATTATCCTTATTTGATCATTACACATTGTATGCATGTATCAAAATATCATGTGTCCCATAAATATGTAAAAATAATGAAAATGAAATATGGTAGACTAATCTAAGAAAATAGTTTCAGAGAAGACAAATTATTTCTTTCCAAAGAGAAAAAACAGATTTTTCCTTTTTTTGGTAAAAATTGGCCTGCTCTTTTATATGTTCAGAAGTGTAGACACTCCTTCCCCCAGACTGCACCACCATCCCAACTCAAACCTGGCTCATGCACTTTGGCAGCAATATCCTCACGACCCTCTTTTGCAGGGCCCAGGAGAGACAGTTTTGAGGCAGAAACTTGGAATCCAAGGGGGTCCATGGCTCAGGCACCGTGGTGAAGGGGACCCCTGAAAGTCCCAGCCCTGTCTTGCAGCTGGGGACATCAAGGCACACACAAAAGGGCTGGCCTGAGTCCTGCTGGCCCAGGACCAGACCTCAGGTGTGCAGGAGGGTCTGCAGGCATTTGGGAGCCCACCAAGTGCTGGTGGAAGTAGAGGCTGAAGAGGCTGGAGAGCAGCTGGTAGGCAACTGTCCAGCAGATGAGATAGGCCAGGATGCTGTGGAGGGCGAGGCAGGAGTGAGCTGCGTGGGGCCCCTGAGATCAAGGCTGCCTGCTAGACCTCATGCTCCCTGGATGCTGACAGGAACAGTGCTGGCAGAGGACAGGGCAGGGGATACCCACGCCTGGAAGAAGAGGAGGATGAAGGGGGAGATATGGGTGGACCACAGGAGGGATCGGCCTCCCAGGGACAAGAGACAGAATTTGAATTCACATCATTTTGACACCAAAGGCCAAGCTCTTTAATACTACTTTCTACAGACTCCAATGGGTCAAAGATATATATAAAAATTCAATCCATTAAAAAAATTATCTAGAAGAAAATAGAATATTTATCTCAGTTCTGAGGGGAAATAAATGTATTAAAAATGTAGGATGTCATCAGGAACAAGATAGATGTGTTGAAATCCATAAAACCAAGGACTTTTGTACAGTGAAAGGCAATAAAATAAATATCAGAAGAAAAGCAACAAAAATATGTTTGATAAATGTAATAAGAAAAGGTTACTATCCAAAATATACAGACTAGATAAAATCTATAAGGTTGATTCTCATTCCACAAAACATGAGATCAAAAGAAATGAGAGGAAAGTATGAACTCAATGAAATTTAGATGGTAAATCATCTCAGGGAAAAAAAAAGTATTCACAGTATCAATTAAAGAAATGCAAATGAAAACAACTTTAAGGTGTAATTATACACATTTAATGAGCAAAACCAAACAAACCATTTTAGGGAGGCGAGAATGGGCTATTTTCACAGTAGGTCTCCCACCGCTGTAGGATTTTCTTAACCATAACTCACAAGGGGTCTGTTACTCACAGGCCCCCCTGAGCAGCTGAGAAGTGGCATGATTGATTCTAACTGATTCAGACTTTGCACAGATAAAAAGAAATTTGAAAGCTGTAAGATGCTAGACAATTTACCATCAGCAACACCATCATTATTATTACTCACCCGTGTGACTCACTTACCTACTTTTTGTTCCCCTATAGGTTGGGGTTGGTAAACAACAGACCTGTTTGGATAGAGCCCATGGAGCTATAGCAACTGGGCATCTTTTAGGTCCTGCAGGAAAGCCTGAGGTCAATATCAGGAGAGCAAGGCCAGAGGCAGAAGCGGGAACCAACAGCAGTCCACCAATCTGATGGCTAGGGCCAAAGACACAGATAAGACCTAAGACAGGGAAAACCAGCAAAGTGCAAGTCTCAGTTGGAGCAGTGATTAGGATATAGCTTAGAATGTGTTCTCCTCTGGCAGTTTTCCTCACAGTTCCAGTCTGGATAGACTGGCTGCATTTAAAAAGAAGACTTTTGAAGCAGACATAAATATCCATGGATAACCCAGAACACCTTACTGCTTTGCATCTCTCTCCCTTTGCACATGTGTTTCTAGCTGCTTGGGATATTATGATGGCTTTATAACGTGTGAACTTAACTGAACTGCATTTCCCAGAATTCCCTTCCCTGTATGTTTTTGGATTAGAACCACAACAGAAATTTGCAGAAGGTTTGAAAGGCAGAAGTGAAGCAATTTGAGACTTATTCTCTGAAGGAAGAAATTCAGCCTGTGTTGTAACTTACAGGCTTTTTTTGTTTGCTTGTTTATTTGTTTGAGATGGAGTCTCGCTCTGTTGCCAGGCTGGAGTGCTGTGGCGATCCCGGCTCACTGCAACCTCAGCCTCCTGGGTTCAAGGGATTCTCCTGCCTCAGCCTCCCGGGTAGCTAGGACTACAGGCGCCCACCACCATGCCTGGCTAATTTTTGTATTTTTAGTAGAGACAGGATTTCACCATGTTGGCCAGAATGGTCTCGATCTTTTGACCTCATGATCTACCTTCCTCAGCCTCCCAAAGTGCTGGGATTACAGGCGTGAGCCACCACACCTGGCCAACTCACAGGCTTGCTTGTTAAATAATCTGTTGACTTCCTTTGCTGGTGTGGGCAGAAGTAGGTCTATCAACTCCTCCAGCTTTTGTGATATCTCTTTTTTTGTGATATCATACCTGAGCCAGGTGTGAGTGTGGCTGTCAGCAAGAGGGCCATCTTCTGCAGGTCATCCATGGAGAGAGGTTGGAGGCTTAGAGATGAGAGAGACAGCTTGTTACTCTTTGGGGTCCAGCTACCTGCTTTTTCCCGCTTTACACGCTTTTTCTTTCCCAACCCTTGCCCTGTGACTTCAGGCTCAGTACCAGGCACACACACACACAAAACTGAACTTAGACTTTTACTATCTCCCATGTAATGTCTGATTCTTCAGAGAAAGCCCATATTCTATGCCATGCCTATTGTATCTCTGGCTGATGCAGAATATAGTGTCCAAAGTGGTTCCAGAAAACAAAATCATAGGAATGCTTTCTCTGAATTGATTCTGGGTCTATTGTGATTGGTCATCTGATTTGATTTGATTAGATTTCAAAATATTAATGATTATGTTTCCAGTGGTAAAGAAGGCACTGGTAGTCTATAGCAAGCAGTGGCAAAACAGCTACTTAAATGATCACTTGTAAACACCTGTACTGAAGTGCTTATAGAAAGCAAGGCTTTGGGTAGCTAAGTGGTTTCTGTCATATAACATTTTAGTGACAATAAGGAATATAATGGGGTTGGTTGGCTGCTCCTAACTGTGATGGAGGACTTGGAGAAATAAATTTATATGCTTGGGGCTTGAAATTCCCAGCTCAAGTTCTGCTAAAGAGACCTGAAAGATTCTATGACTAACTATAAAGAAGCCTTTGTGACCTCTATTTACTGAGATTTCTGAAAACCAAGCTCAAAGTCTAATCTCACAGAAGGTTGAAATACAACACAAATTGAATTCCCAGTTTCTCAGTCTCTTCGGTTTCCCTAAGGGCTCTGCTTGGGAAAGAATGGTGCACCGAACACTGAATGGGGACATATGGAAAGATTCTGATGAAGTTGGAGATCTTGAACCCCTAAATCCTGCCAGGCCTCCTTTTCCAAAAGAAATAGCTCCTTCCACTCCTGCATGAGAAGCTGGGTATCCCCTGGCCTGAGGAATCTGTAATTGCCTTCCCTGAGGCAGTTGCCTTGAAGGAACGTAAGGATCCTCCTCAGGACCTACCCCACCTCTCCTTGCTTAGATCTATTAATACAACCAGACTCATTCCAAACAGAACCCTGAGGGTGAGGAGGCACAATACACACCAAAAGAATTGCATAATCTTTTTCCATTTTACATAAAAATCGGGATAATATATGTGGGCATGGAACTTAAGTTTATTAAATCAGAATGCAAGAAATATAATGTTGGATTAGGCAGAGTTTATTCATATGAGCTCACTAAGCAGAGATTCTGGATTCAAGCATTAGCTCTAAGTGGCTGGGAGTGGCTCTAACAGTCTGCTTGGTTGATTGACTAATACCTGAGCCCCATGATGGCCTACACTCAACAAAGTGGAAATGCCAGTTTTCTCTTGTTATACTGAAGAGGAAGCTATTCAAAGGCTCAGGGAGATGGGAATGCTAGAATAAATGTATATATAAGGCCTGCTTCTCCTCCCCAAAAACTATAACCTAAAAGAGAGTTTCTCCTCCAAGGATGTGAAACATTCACAAGGGGAGACCCAGCATATTCAAAGAGCTCTGTATAATTATACTCTGAAGGCCAGGGACATCTGTGGGAAGTACTGTCTTCAAACCGCTGCCTGAATCCAGTGGGATGATGGATCCCTGGGTGGCAGGGGTCAAGTGGTGGCACTGAACTGAAAGTGACAAGGTAAGCATGACTATCTTGTGGGCAACAGAGCCAAAGCAGTAATCAGAATAGTTTGACCTGCAGAGATCTTTGGTGTTGGCTAGTTGATTATGAGAGCTCTAAAATAGAAATAGACGGGCAGCCTACTAAGTTTTTACTTGATTTATATAAGTAGAAACATTTTAATCCTGGTAATAGAGATACAACTTAAGTTACCAAAATGGAGAATTCTAGTCCCTCAACCAACTTTCAAACTTGAGCCAATTCACAAACCCAGTATCTCTGGAATGAAGAAGAGGTTAAGTCCACTTAAGGAAGAACCCTACTGTAGCACCAAACATGAGTACTGTAAATCTTCCTCTCAGTCTTCCTTAAAGGGACTGATGGCCATTTACCAGGGTGACTATACAATGGGCTAGGAAAATAATTAGACTTTTCAGAGCTTAATGGACATTGACCCTAAGCCAACATTTGTTCCCATAGACCCATGTCAGAGGTAGGAGCTCATGGAGGTGAGGTGATTACACTGGGGTCAATAAGTCTCCACACCACCCTGTAGGTATTTCCAGAATGTATAATTGGAATACACACAGTTAGCAACTGGCAGAATCCCCGCATTGGTTTCCAATCTGTGTAGTGAGGGCTGTCATGGTAGGAAAAGTCAAGTAGAATAGCCATTTGAAGATCCAGTTACGACTTCAGATCTTCAAATGAGTGGCAACACTTGCAGGGCTTAGGCAATGCCCTCCAGAATGTGGTACATGCTTTAAATAAGTAACCAATATATTTTCCCCTATAGGCAGGATTTATGGGGCCAGGAACCAAGGGGTAGAAATGAGAGTGTCTTCTCTTGCTATTATCCCTAGCGAGTCACTAGTAAAACTGCTGCTTCCTGTCCCCATGACTTTGAGCTCTATTGCCAAGGGAGGAATGTTTCTGCTAGGGGACATAACTGTGATTCCATTAAGCTGGAAGTTTGAACTGTCACCTGGTCACTCTGAGCTCATCATATCACTGAATCAACAAGCAAAGAATGGGAGTAAGCTGGGGCAATTAATTCTGACAAACAACGGGAAATTTGGTACTACCCAAAGGGGTTGGGGGAATATAGCTGAAATTCAAGCATTCCCCTGGAGTGCCTTCTAATATTCTCATGCCCTGTGATGAAATGGAAAATTAAAACAACCCAATGACCCAATGAGGAATAAAGTCTTGAATCACCCCCACCAGGCAAAGGTGCTTGCTAACAGCAAAGGGAATGTGAAATGAGTAGTAGAAGATGGTAAGTTATAAATACCAGCTACAACCATATAACCTGTTTCAGAAATGAAGATGGAAGTAATATATATTTTCCTTATTTTGATATGAATATATTTTGTATACATTAACCCATTCCCCCCCCATTATCCTATCATCTAAGATGTGTTAATAGTAGCTAACTTTATCTCTCAGTTTATAAGCTAAAAAATATTAAAGGAAAGACATGACACAGCTATAAGGCAATAAACGTAAGCCAAAGATAGATAACAGCATTGTCTCTTCTTTTGAAGAGAGAGTTGGTATGTTTTCTGTCATATGAAGGATAGAATTCCATCATGTTAGGCAAAAGCATGTCTTTGCTATTGTGTGTATTTGGAAGTTAGATATAGTTTAAGGAGATGTGTATCCAATGATCCCCAATTTTCTTATCTGAATATGGTGAACAAATTATACCTTATAGATTTTAGTTTTAAAAATTGTATTAATTTAGAGATGGGGGTCTCACTCTGTGTCTGCCCAGGCTGGACCACAATGGTGTGGTTATAGCTTACTGCAACCTCAAATTTCTGGGCTCAAACAATTTTCCAACCTAAGCCTCCCAAAATCCTGGGATTGCAGGCATGAGCCACCTCACATTGCTACCTAATAGACTTTTAAAAGCTGAAATGACCTGGTTAAGACATATAAGAGGCACTCAAATAATGGTATCTTATTTTTATTGGTAATAGTATACTGGGAATAAGCACAGGGTCAAATGTAATCATGAATAGAAAAACACTTTAACTGTAAAACAAAGTGTGCTGATGTGTTTATAATTGGAATAAAATAGAGCTATATATATGAATGTCAAGTGCTTAAGAGGTGGATGCAGTGGCTTTGTACCGTGTCGACTTAACTATGCTGAAACTGCATTTCTTAGAATGTATGGTTTCAGGCTAAAGTTGTCCGCAAGATAAATTTGAGTGAGGTTTGGAGGGCAGAAGGGAAACAGCAATTATGGTTATTGTCTGAAGGTCAGTACAGATGGATCTGTTTCTTTGATTGTATCCTGACTAATATAGCCCCTCCCTTTTTGCGTCTAGTATATTTCTCCCTGTGAACGGGACAAGGGGTTGATTTTCCTTCCTCGTATCTACAAGGGAACATTCACTATAATCTCCAAGATGGCTGAATTTTGGAATGACTACTATTGGCCTTCCTTCCCATCATTTTATTTAGTCCTCCTTCCTGTGGGTAGAGGAGCAGCCAGCCTAAATGGTGAATGTTAGACATCTTTTGGCCACAGTTCCACTAGTGGGTGAGGTCATTGTCAAAGGCTCATGGGGGGCACATCCTTTTACCCTCTCAGATAAGCTCGCATTTAGACTAAGTATATACCCTTCTCTTCCTCTTCCTTTTCCTGTTCCTACTTGGTGTCAGCTACCAAAAGGAAGGTTCCAGGTGCAATTTCATAATAAAGGGTGGGAGATTCTGCCATCTTCTCCAATATAAGAGTCACTAGGAAGTCTTATAATGTGTGTACATGTACCTGTGTGTGTGAATTAACTCTAGTTCAGCCATTAATGAATGTAGAAGATAATCAACAAAATTAAAAAGTATACCATTGTGTTTAAAACAGTCAGAAATCAGTTTATTTTAGAAGACAATCTTTGCTGCTGCAGCAGGAAGACTGTTCATCATAACCATTTGGAATTTTCACTGAGCTTTTTTTAGTACTAAAATAATACACCTTCAGAAATAAGCTTAGTAAGCATCACTGCTGGTTTATTTATATCAAGTGATACAGATTTAAATTGTGAAATATATCAGACATGCAGTAGCATATAAATGACATAGCTGCAGTTTAAAGAATCACTCTGAGTGTGTATGTCAAGAGATACCAGTACCTGAGAAGCCCTATGTGTTACTTATCAATTGTGTATCCCTCATCCCGAGGTAACCATTACACTGCTTTGTCTTAATCATTCTTTGTTTTTACTTTTTTAACACCTATGTTTGTATTCCTGAGTAACAGGCACACACCCAGGTGTTTGAGGAAAGGGCAACATGCCCCTGTTAGAGGGAGGCTCCCAGGGGAAACTGAGCTGAATATAATATTTTGGTCATAGTCTGGGATCAAGGCACACAGTTACCATAAGCCTACAGAAGATAACAACCTGGGCTAAACTCAGAAAATTTCATCTATAGATCAAAAAGAAGGTAGGCAGCTGGGATCTTCATTTATTAGTCCTTAACATATCATGAGTCACACACATCTGAACTAATTGCCCTCTATAGCTGCTGTATAGCTGTTATCCTAGAGTCTTCCTTTATCATCTTTGCCTCTTTCCAGTGATGAATCTCCTCCTCTTGTATCTCATATCTTCTTCTTTATTGGACTATTTTCACATTTTGGTTGAGCAAATCCCTTTAGGATATGGTTGAGAAAAGGTTCAAGGGGAGTAAATTTTTTGAGACTCTGAAGATTTGAAAATGTCTTATTCTACCCTTTCTTGTGAGTGATATTTAGGCTGGGTATAGAATTCCCAGGTAAATTGAAGGTAATTTTCCTTCAGAAATTTTAAGACTCTACTTTTTGCTTTCTAGCTCCTAGTTGCAATTGAGAACTCAAAAGACATTCTGATTCCTCATACTTTGTAACTGACTTGTGTTTTCTTTGGAAGCTTTTGGGATCTTTTCCTAGTCTCTAATGTTCTGAAAGTTCACAGAAATATATCTCCCCTGGGTCCACTTGGATCCATTATGCTAGACATCTGGCTATTTTTTTCAATATGGAAACACAAACCCTTTAGCTGATAATTTTGAACTATCAACTGAGAATTAAAATGAAGCCTCTACCCTCTTAGGAAAAGACTAATTATTTTATAAAATCAGTTTTAAATCTGTTTGATCAATCAATGACAACTTGCCTCAGTCTAATCCATCAGTAATAACTTGCTTCATCCAACACACTTCTAAAAACCAACCAATCAATGATAGCCTTTGAGGGTTAGTCAGTCAGCAGCCAGCTTACTCTTGTGAAGTCTTGTCTAAGTGAGCACACTTCTGAGGCTAACTTCAGCCTACTCCCATCTCTAAAACCATCAAATAATCCCAAATACTCCCAAAATAATCTCTGATTTCAAAACTTTATATAAATTCGACAGTCTGCTTTGAGAAACTATTCTTGACCATTTTTCTTCATTACATAAGCAAAATAGAGAAGTAAGCCCCTCTGTATAACTCCCAACTGTGTACTTCTTCATCCTCAGATGTAACTGATACTTTTTTAGTTTGAATTCCTTTCAATTTTTTCTCTAATTTTCTTCTTCTACCCATTATGCATATATCTCTAAACTGAGAAGTGGGCACAAACCTAGCTATATAAGCAAAAGACAAAACGGCCTCTGTTAGATGAAGGCACCCAGGAGAAGCTGAGTTGAGTGGAGTCTCTTGGTCATGGCATTTTATTTCAGATACCCAGTGGCAGCATTCTCCTTCACATAACTACCGGTTTGAAATGCAATGACCAAATGCTGTCTTACACTTATGATCACTCTCACACCAGAAACTGACATGGGCATCATGTGCTAGTTTATAATGTAAGGTCTCATTTGTGACTCTGGTCTTCAAAGTCTCTGGATTGCTTGTCCTAGTCTCGGTTCCCCTCAGCATAAGTCTCCCCTCTCAACCACAGGCTGAATCTAATACCTCCTACTTGAAGCCTTCTCACTCTTCACAGAACAAGAACAATCAATTATCCAAGGAGAAAGAGAAATGAATGGGTAATAAGGACACTTGGGTTGAAGCCCCAGTTCAGCAAATAATCAAGTGGCCTGAAACACATGTCTTCATGTTCTTCACTGTGTTTCAGCTTTCCTGTCTGTAAAATAAAGGTTGGGCCAAATCTATGGTTCTCAATCCTGACTGCACATGATAATTACCTAGGAGTTATTTAAAAATACTGACTCCTGGGCTCTACTTCAGACCAATTAAATCAGAATCTCTGGGGGTAGGGTCTGGGCATCAGTATTTAAATCGATGATTCTAATGTAGAACTGGAACTATTGAGCCAAATGGGCTCTGAGGTTCCATTCACTATTCACATTTGGAATTCTAGGAAGTACCACAATACTTCATTGAATAAGGTGAACATTGTATTGCTGGGACTCTGTTCTTTGGTTTTATAAGAGAATAAGAAGTGTGAAAAGGGACAACACAGAACATTTGTGATGCAAATTATTTATATTGATGAGCGGTAGGCATAATAGAAAATTGTAGAAATCAATGAACACAAAGTATAGATTGCAATCTCTTCTCAACTCTGCCTGTAGCTGGTGACTGTCATTGCTAGTGATAAACAGGGGTAGGGGGACACCCATTAATCATCCTGTAGATCATTGAGGCTGTGTATACTGGGAGAAGAGGGTAGCTCCCGCTAGTCAGAGCCTTACTCACAGCAGCTGAAAAAAATCACATAGTCCACATCTCCAGAATCCAGGGTCTCAGGAGCAAAGGTTGAGCGCAGATCCGGACATTATTAAATACATCATCTCTATAATACATGTTAATTGAGGTGGCATTTTGGCTCCTGTCTTAGTCTGGTTAGTGTTGCTATGAATAAACACCTGAGGTTGGGTATTTATAAAGAAAAAATGCTTATTTGGCTCATGATTCTGATGTCTGGAAAAATTTAGGATTGGGAATCTGCATCTGGGATGAACCACAGACTTCCACCACTTATGGGAAAGGGAGCCAGCTGCGCAGAGATCACACGGTGAGAGAAGAAGCCAGGAAGAGAAGAAGGAGGTGCCGTGCTCTTTTAAACAACCAGCTCTCAAGGAAACAAATAGAGTGAGAACTCACTCATTACCGTAAGGAAGACACCAAGCCATTCATGAGGGATCTGCCTCCATGACCCAAACATCTCCCATTAGGCCCCACCTCCAACATTGGGAACCAAATTTCAGCATGAGGTTTTAGGAGACAAACATCCAAACTATTGCATTCTTCCTCTAGCCTCCCAAATCCCATGTCCTCACATACAAAATATAATCATTCCATCCCAGTAGTCCCCAAAAGTCTTGTTCCGGCATTAATTCAAAACTCCAAAGTGTCATTTGAGACTCAAGGCAAGTTCCTTACAGCTATGAGACTGTAAAATACAAAACAAGTTATTTACTTCCTTCCAAGATACAATGGTGGGACAGGCATTAGGTAAGAACTCCCATTTCAAAAGGAAAAAATCAGCCAAAAGGAATGGGTGAGAGGCCCCAGGCCAGTGCAAAACCCAACAGGGAAGACATTAAACCCTAAAGCTCCAAAATAATCCTTGACTCCATGTCCTTCATTCTGGGCACATTGGTTTAAGGGGTGGGTTCCCAAGGCCTTGGGCAGCCCTGCCCTCATGGCTTTGCTGCGCACAGTGCACATAGCTGTTCTCGTAAGTTGGAGTCAAATGCCTGTGGCTTTTCCAGGTTGAAGTTATGTACTACAGGTGACTAATTCTGGGGTCTAGAGGCCCTGCTTCCATAGCTCTACTAGGCAGTGCCCCAGTGGGTACTCTCTGTGAGGGATCCAGCCCCATATGTCTGCTCAGCATTGTCTTACTAAGGTCTTTCTGTGAGGGCTCTGCCCCTGCAGCAGGGTTCTTTCTGGGCACCCAGGCTTCTGATACACACTCTTAAACCTCAGTGGAGGATGCCAAGCCTCCACCACTCTTGCATTCTGGACACCTGCAGACTTAACACCACGTGGAAGCCACCAAAGCTTACTGCTTGCAGTCTCCTGAGCAATGGCCCAAGTCATACCCGGGATCATTCGAATCATGGCTGGAGCTGGAGTGGCCTGCTTGCAGGGAGCAGCATCCCAAGGTATCCCAGGGAAGATGTGCCCCAGGCCTGTACCCCCAAACCATTCTGTCTTCTTAGGCTTCTGGGACTGTGATGGGAGGGCAAATTTAAAGATTTCTGAAATGACTTTGATAGCAGCAGCAGCCTGTCTGGAGCAGCCACTGTGGGGACAGTGGAGGAGATGCAGCTGGGGCTGGGTGCTCCACAGGTGGGAGCCCTGCCCCCTTTCAAGTTGGCAGGAGGGGAACCCCACATTCCTGGGGACAGCTGCCCAGCTGCAGCTGCCGACCCGGGCATCCCTGTTCTCTTGGGGACCCAAGAAGCCCGCCTTTCCCTGCAGAAGTGGAAGTGCCAGCTCCCACTGCCTGGCCTCTCCCTACTCTCCATGCTTGCTCCAATTTTGGAGCAAAGTCGAAGCCAAGCCAGGGTGCTGTCTCAACCCGGCTGGGTGTGTGCACACTCAGGGTGGTGCTAACACACCAGCCTCCTGCTGCCTCAGCCCTTTCAGGACTTTGCACACTGAAGAGCACGGGAGGAGGCCAAGTAGGGGCTGAGGGTGGCTTGGCGTGGGCCTGTAGCCCCTTGGCACAAACAGCCTGGGTGCCATAGACAAAATGATCGATGGTGGCAGGGAGCAGACAGGCTCCTGGGCAGAAACGGTTGGGTCCTCAGTGAAGCCCTTCCTTCAAGCCAGGGACAGACTGAAGCCTGGGGGCCAAGCTGTCAGTTCCTGGTGAAGTCTGCAGCCCATCTGAGAGTGAGAACTTATGGTGCTTTTTCTAAGCCTGCCCATGGACCAATCAGCATGACTTCCTCCCTTCTGAGCCCATAAAAATCCCAGACCAAGCCAGACTCACAGAGACCTCTAGACTACCAGCTGCTGGAAGGAGCTACCCACTGTGGGTATCCTCGACTTGTCAGGACAACCTGCCTGTGGAAAGGAGCTACTCACTGCAGGTCTCCTCTCCCCTGAGAGCTGGACACTCATCGGGACGACCTGCCTACAGGAAGGAGCTACCCACTTCGGGTCTTCCTGAGAACTGTTCTGTGCTCAGTGAGGCTCCTCTCCATCTTGCTCACCCTCCAGTTGTCCACATACCTCATTCTTCCTGGATGTAGTACAAGAACTTGGGACCCGTCGAATGGTGGGACTAAAGGAGCTGTAACACAAACAGGGCTGAAACATGCCCCCCAACTACCCACATTGCTTGCTGGCGATGAGATGGAGAGAACTGAGACCCTTCAAGGAGCCTGGACCCAGGGGCTCCCTGAGTCAGGGCTGTGACACCATCTTGGGGCTCTGTGGTTCCTGGCATCCCCAAGCTTCCAGGCAATCCACTGCGTTTCCCTCATCCAGAAGCGGGTACCCACAGCAGAAGCCATGTGAAGTACATCTGGTCCAGCTGCAGCCTCGTATGGAGCCAACGCCTGTCCAGCACCTGGAGTTGCTGTGAACTGGCTGGGCACAGTGGCTGGACCCCACACGCACTCACCCACATAACCATCATCACTTCATGCCTGGCTCACCCTTGGTAGGTGTGGGATCCGGACTGGTAGCGTGAGCTGAGTGCAGCCTGCTGGGCCAAATGGGCAGAATGAGCCCAGCAGGTGTGAGCAATACTCAGGCAGAAGGCACCGCTGGCCACAGCTGGTGAAGCAACTCACCAAGCATCCTGTGACACCTTCAGGGCCTTTTTCCCATTGTCTTGACTATTAGCACCTGGCTGCCTTTTATTATCTGTGTTAATCTCTCTTGCAAGTGGTTGCTTGCCAGAACCCTTGGATTTCTCTCCTGAAAATGCTTTTTCCTTTTCTACCGCATTGCCAAGCTGTGAATTTTCCTAATTTTACATTCTGCTTCCCTTTTAATTACAAATTCCACTTTTAGGTCATTCCTTTGTTGCACATCTGATTGTAAGTTTTTAGAGGAAGCCACATCACTTATTGGAGGCTTTATTGTTTAGAAGTGTCTTTCACCATATACCGTAGGTCATTACTCTTAAGTTTGTTATCAAACTGAACTGGGATCCACTTGGCTGTTGCAGTAAGGCTAACACATCCACACCAAGGTTTGCAATAAGAGAATGGTGGGCATTTGTTTGCAGGGCACCAAGCAAGGAGAATCTGGTAGCTCATACTTAAGACCCCACCTCTCCAATGGCTTGTAGGTAGGAGTTTTTAAATACAGGGAGGCAGAGGTTAAAGGCAAAGTCATAAATGAGCACATAGAGCCTATGTACTGGCTTAATCTAAAAAGGCAGGGACATCTTAACGCAGAGGCCCACGAGTCATAGTAGATTCAAAGATTTTCTGATTTGCGATTGGTTAAGAAGGTGAAAATTTGTCTAAAACTTTTTGGGTGAGCAGAAAAGAATGTTAGCTCTGGCTTATGAGTGTGGCTTCCTCCAGGACCCTCCGGAAGAAATTTAGAACAAAGAACAGTGGTCAAGGCTTAGTTCTCAGATCCCCTTTATCTTATACCTACATTCCAGGGAACCTGTTTCATGAGGGTCCAGGTTTCTGGAAAACAGCTCAGGGACATATGTTAAATCTTCAGTTTCTTTGGGGGAACCAAATACCCTGTGATTCTAACCTCCTTGGCTATTTTTAAGCTACTATTATCTTCTTGCTTATCAGGTTGCTAATTTGCTTCTCAGGGCTAGCTAGGTGCCTAGAATTCCCCTTAAATGAATTCAAGATTTTCATTTATTTCCATGGTTTGGAAGGGGTAGGAGAGGTGCCTGAAAGACCCCCTGAGAGGGGTCTTTGCTCTGTCTCGAGTTCAGTCTTGCACAAAGCCTTAGGGCATGGACTCAACGCAGCTAGGTTCTCTGCTACCCCTTAGGGCAAAGTGACCCTTGCTTCAGTTACCAGTAAGTTTCTCATTTTCATTTGAGGCCTCCTCAGCATGGCCTTTACTGTCTGTATTACTACTAGAATTTTGGTCACAACCACTTAACCAATCTCTAGAAAGTTTCAAACTTTCCCTAGACTTTCTATCTTCTTTGGAGCCCTCCAAACTCTGCCTGTTACCCAGTTCCAAAGCTGCTTCCACATTTTCAGGCATCCTTATAGCAACACCCCACTCATTGGTACCAATTTTCTATCTTAGTCCGTTTAGTGTTACTATAAAGAATACTTGAGGCTGTATAATTTGTAAAGAAAAGAGGTTTATTGGTCTCACAGTTCTGCATGCTGTACAAGAAGCGTGGCCCCAGAATCTGCATCTGGTGAGAGCCTCAGGCTGCTTCCACTCATGCAGAAGGTAAAGGAGAACCAGCATGTGCAGAGATCACATGGCGAGAGAGGACACAAGGTGTGGGGAGGCACCAGGGTCTTTTAAACAACCAGCTCTCAGGAAACTAATAGAGTTTCCAGCTCTCAAGGAAACTAACTCACTTATTACAAAGACAACACCAAGCCGTTTATGAGAGATCTTTTGCCATGACTCAAACACCTCCCATTAGGCCCCACCTTTAACATTGGGGATCAAATTTTAACATGAGGTTTCAGGGGACAAACATGCAACTATAGCATCTCCCACAGACTCCTCGATCTGTGGTAAAGGATCTGATAACTTCGAGAGGGCAGGCTGTCAGGGGCCATGTCTGTACTCTGTTATTTGCCCTCCAGGAATTGTTGGAGCTGACTTTTTCAAAAGTGGTTTCTTGAAAATAATTTCACTCCTCCTGTTTCTTGGATCCTTGAAGTGGTCCTGTTATCTTGCCCATTCTGCATCCTGGTATGTGGCTATTCCTTTGATTTTTGTCAGCCATTCCAGTGTCCTTCAGACAAAGTTCTTTTTTTAATTTAACCTAGTCAGTTTTTGTTGCTTGCAACCAAAAGATTACAATTACTACCTTAAAATAATAATAGCTTAGTTATCAAACATCTTATATTCATCGGGTATTCAAATACCTAATTGCTAACCCTAAACGCAACTAGAGTTATCTACATTGTACAATGAAGATACTGAGGTTGTGAATAATTTTCTCAAAAATATAAAGCTAGTAAGCAGCAGAGCCATGATTTGAACTTTCTTTTCTCTAACTACAAATCTTATTGTTTTTAGGATTTTCTTGTCTGCTATTCCATGCTACCTCTGACAAAGATTTTATCACCTAGTGACTAGTCCTTTCTACTACTAACTTTCACCCACATGCAAACTCATAAAATTGTGCTCTAACTACACCTCACAAATAGGATGGAAAAGGGCAAGAAAGATTAATCTGTGCCCCACATGGGCCTGTCTTTCCTCTTGATGACAGGAGCTTTCAGGGGTCAAAGCCAGGATCTCAGCCCAGAGTGCTTGTAGGCACTTAGTCAATACTAATCAAGGGAGATGATAAAGGACAAAACCTCGTTTCCCCAAAACTTTGGCAAAGGGAGATTCAGTCTCAGGAAACTTGTAAGTCAGATAGACATGCCAGGATAGATGTAGATAAACATCCTGTCATTGAAGAATAGTGCTAGAAAGGACTACAGAAGCAATGACACTTAATTCCTGCCCTTTTCAGCTGGGAGAACTGAGGTTCAGAGAAGGGAAGGGATATGCTCAGATAGCTCAGCAACACGGTGGCTGTGGCAGCCTGACCTCAATTTCTATGGTGTTTTCCACTAGCCCATGCCCAGGAGATTGCTTAGCCCGTCTATTCTGTCACTTAAATATCCCTATCTGTGATGGTAATGCTGGTTTCCAATGGGAGTTAGATTTACAAACTGCCTTTGTTCCCCATCACCCAAGTGAAGTACAAGATCTTGTATAAGATTTTGTCCTAATGGAACCCTGGCTTTCAACGGGAAGTCTCTATCTTCCCACATGGAGATCTTGTAATCATTTTGTTACTTTCTAGACATTTCTCTAGGGTGTCTTATTTTCTTACTGGATTTATGAGATGCAGGTGTGCAGAAGTGGGAGAAAATTGATGTCATGGCACCTGAAAGAGAAGAACCTCAGAGGGCGCTGGATTTCAGATGGGCACCCTCCGTGCCATAGGTGATGTTACACTAATGACCACATGCTGGTGATGCTGCTCAGAGAACCCTGAGCAGGGTTCCCCGGTGACTCAGCCCATTGGTCTATTTCTCGTAAGATGTCAGCAGGCATGAAAACCCCCAGTCATCTTCTTGGGTTCTGAGAACGTGCAAATTTCTCACTGGTGAAACAACCCTTTGCTTCCTTCAAAAGGACATTGCAGATTGAAGGGGGTTTCTGGACCTGGGGGAGGATGTGATCTGTAGGAGTTTACTGTGCCTCACTTCACTGATTTCAGCACATTTGTGGAACAGAGTCTTGCCTGAGGGCACAGAAAAATATTTCTGCTTTTCTGCTTCTGGTCTTTCTCAGGAGCTATGGAACTTAGCCTATGCCTAGGCACAGACTAAAAATGTGGGAGAGGTTGCAATCCCAAGGGCAACTCTCAACTAATGGGGAGCAGAAGCTAGTGGACAAATATCCCAGATTTCCATCCTTCAAATGCCCAATTCTGAGACATATTCTACATGATTCCCTAAGATTGAACCCGTTTCCCACAGTAGTCTCCAGCTCAATATTGCACTCTTTCTTTAATAAACGTGAAAAAGAATATAGTCTCATATATATTTCATACCTATACATATAATACATAAGCTAATATATATACACATATATATCTTATAAAACATTTTAACCATTTTAAAGTGTATAATTCTGTGGTATTAATAACATTTTCAATATTATACAACCATCATCATTGTCTATTTCCAAAGTTTTTTTTTGTTTGTTGTTTGTTTTTGAGATGGAGTCTCGTTCTGTCACCCGGCCTGGAGTGCAATGGCTCAATTTCAGCTCATTGCAACCTCTGCCTCTCAAGTTCAAGTGATTCTCGTGTCTCAGCCTCCTGAGTAGCTGGGATTAGAGGTGCCCACAACCACATCTGGCTAATTTTTTTTAATTTTTAGTAGAGACAGGGTTTCACCATGTTGGCCAGGCTGGCTTCAAACTCCTGACCTCAAGTGATCCACCCACCTCAGCCTCCCAGTGTGCTAGGATTACAGACATAAGCCACCATGTCCAGTTTCCAAAACTTTTCTATCATCCTAAATAAAAACTCTGTATCCATTAAACAATAAATTTTTGTCTTCTCCTCTTTCCAGTCCCTGGTAACCTCTAATTTAATTACTTGTTCTCTAACAAATTTGCCTATTTTAGATATTTCATATAAGTAGAATCATATGTTCGTCATTTTGTGTCTGATTTCATTTAGTGTTTTCAAGGTTCATCCATGTCGTAGCTTATATTAGAACTTTATTCTTTTTTTGTAGGTGAATAATATTCAATTTTATGTCTATACAGTCAGCCCTTCATACCCAAGGTTCTGCATCCATGGATTCAACCAACTGTGGAAGGAAGATATTTTTCAAAATGATAAAAGGGGGAGGTGGCCAAGATGGCTTACAAGTAACAGCTAGTGTGCATGGTTCTTGCAGAGCCGAATGGAAGGGGTGAGTAAATATAGCACCTTCAACAGAAACATCCAGTTACTCGCATTGGGACTAATTAAGGAAACGACCTGACCCACGGAGAATAGAGAAAAGCAAGGCAGGACAATAACCCACCCAGGAGCAACACAGAGCCAAGGGAACCTCCCCCTGCCCAGAGAAGCAGTGAGTGAATGTGCAACCCTGGGAACCCATGTTTCTCCCATGGATCTTTGCAACTCTCGGGTCAGGAGATCCCCTCTTGAACCCACTCTACCAGGGCCTTCAGAGCTATGTAGAGTCTCAGCAGAGCAGCTGCTCAGGCACATGTGGAGACCCGGGAGCCTTAGAAACTTGGGCTCTCTGGGCTTTCCAGCAAAAGTAGCTGCAACACTGGTGAAGTAGGAGGTTAGACTCCTGCACATACCCCTAGGAGTTAGGCTGAATCCAGGGAGCTGAGCAGCAACAGTCTATAGTCCCCACTTCTATGACACCTCACAGGATAAGACCCATTAGCTTGGAACTCCAGCCAGCCACCGTGGAAGTGTTATACCTCCCTGGGGTGGAGCTCCTGGGGGAGGGGCAGGTCACCATCTTTGTTGTTTGTGCGACTTAGCCATTCCAGCCTTTGGGCTTTGGAGAGTCCAAGCTGACCAGGGACAGCAGGGTTCTCCCAGCACAGCACAGCAGCTCTATGAAAATGTGGCCAGAGTGTTTTTCTAATCAGGTCCTTGATCCCATTCCTGCTCACTGGGTGGGATCTCCCAACAAGTGCCTCCAGCCACCCCTACTAGTGTTCTCCAGCAAGAGAAATTTGAAACCTCCCTGGAATGGGGCTCCCAGAGGGAGGGGCAGGGCACCATCTTTGCTGTTTGGGTGACTTAGCTATTCTGACCTTCAGAGTTTGGAAAGTCCAAGGCAATGCAGGGCTGAAGTGGACCCCCAGCACAGCACAGCTACCCTATGAACATGTGGTCAAACTGCTTTTTTAAAGCAGGTCCATGATCCTGTTCCTTATCACCAGCTGGGGCCTCCCAGCTGGGGTCTCCAGCTGCCCCCACCGGTGTTCTCTGGCTGATAGAGGTTTCAAACCTCCTTGGGTTAGAGCTCCCTGAGGGAGGGGCAGGCCCCCATCTTTGCTGTTTGTGTGACTTAGCTATTCCAGTCTTCAATCTTTGGAGTATCCAAGGCAACCAGGGGCTGAAGTGGACCCTCAGCACAGCATAGCTGCTTTATAAAAATGTGGCCGGACTGCTTTTTTAAGTGGGTCCTAGATCCAATTCCTCCTCATTGGGCAGGATCTTCCAACTGAGGTCTCCAGCCACTTCCTACAGGTGTGTTTGGGACTGCAATAGGTCCATACCTGCCTAGGATGGAGCTCCCAGAGGGAGAGGTAGGCCACCGTCTTTGCTGTTTTGCAGCCTTCACTGGGGATACCTCCAGGTACTGAAAAATCTGAGGCAACAAGGGACTGGAGCAGGCACCCAGCATAACCACGCAGCCCTACAGAAAAGTGGCCAGACTGTTACATGGGTGCCCGTTTCCATATCTCCACCAGGCAGGTCCCCCAGGCCTGGGCCTCCAGCCACCCCACCAGAGCTATTGAGCCAACAGCAACTCGGAAACTCCTGAGTTGACAGAGCCTCCAGGGGCAACTGAAAGCCTGTATGCCACTGCCTCTGTGGTGGAACTGCCCTTGCTAACCTCAGACTAACAAGAGAGCAAAGAGTCTAAGTGCTTTATCCACACCTCTAACAAGCTGCAGTTGACCCAAGGAAAAAGGCCAGTCTGTCTTTCATCATTCCCCTTCCCACCACTGCTCACCACCAGACAGGGAGCCCCTAGCCTGGATCCCCAGCACAAATGCTCCATCATGGGCTGATTGCACTGATTGATTGCTGACCTGCATCTCTCTGGGGTGGAGCCCCCAGGAGATAAGCAAAAGACCCTTGGCCACAACCACTACTAAGATCCCTACCTTTGCTGCCTCCAAGTTAGGCAAGGAACATAAACCCTGACATCACCCTAGAGCTGTAGTGGGCAGCCTAGGAGTGCCAAGCCACCATCTATAGCCAGCACTCAAGAGGGAGAGGAACCCACACTTTCAGAGCATTGAGAGGGAACACAGCTACAACTGTGAAGAAACACAGGGGAGCCACACAACTGAGCAAGAGTCTACTAACTGACCAGTAAGCCTAAGTGACACCTATTGGAGCACACTCTAATGCTTCAACACCAAAAATACCTCACTAACATACCCCTCTCTGAGACCAGAGACAAGATGTCAGCTTCAAATAAAAATCCTGCACACAAAGCCTTTGCCCAGTGAAAACATCAGAAAAGAAGTCTATTGACTGTACTCAATCTACACTGCAGTTAAAGGAACACCTACATGTAGAGATGAGAACCAATACAAGAACTCCAGTAACTCAAATGGCCAGAGTGTTGCATGTCCTCCAAATAACCATGCCAGTTCTCCAACAAGAATTCTTAACCAGGCAGAACTGGCTGGAATAACAGAAATAGAATTCAGAATGTGGATGGGAAACAAAGATCACTGAGGTTAAGGAGGATGACAAAACCCAGTCCAAGTAAAATAAGAATCACAATAAAGCAGTACAGGAGCTGAAACACAAAATAACTGGTATAAAAAAGAATGGAATGGGTCTGACAGGGCTGAATAGCACAATACAAGACTTTCACAATGCAATCACAAGTATTAACAACAGAATAAACCAATCTGAGGAAAGAGTATCAGAACTTGAAGACTGTTTCTCTGAAATAAGACAGTCAGACAAAAATAAAGAGTAAAAATGAATGGAAAAAACCTCTGAGAAGTATGAGATTATGTGAAGAGCAAAATCTCTGAATCACTGGCATCCCTGAAAGGGAGAGGGAGAAAACAAAGAACTTGGAAAACATATTTCAGAATATCATCCATGAAAACTTCTCCAACTTTGCCAGAGAGGCCAGCAGTCAAATTCGGGAAATACAGAGAACTCCTGCAATATTCTACCCAAGAAGATCATCCCCAAGACACATAATTATCAGATTTTCCAAGGTCAAAATGAAAGAAAGAATATTAAAGGCAGCTAAAGAGAAAGGGCAGGTCTCCTACAAAGGGAACACCATCAGGCTTACAGTGGACCTCTCAGCTGAAACCCTACAAGCCAGAAGAGATTGGGAGCCTATCTTCAACATTCTTAAAGAAAAAAAAATCTTCAACCAAGAATTTCATATTCAGCCAAACCAAGCTTCCTAAGCAAAGGAGAAATAAGATCCTTTGCTGATAAGCAAATGTTGAAGGACTTTGTTACCATCAGACCTTCTTTACAAGAGATCTTGAAAGAAGCACTAAATACAGAAAGGAAAGACTGCTACCAACTAATACAAAAACACACTTAAACACACAGACCAGTGTCACTATAAAGGAACCACATAAACAAGTCAACATAATAATGAGCTAACAACACAATGACAGGATCAAATCCACACATATCAATACTAACCTTGAATGTAAATGGGCTAAATGCCCTACTTAAAAGGCACAGAGTGGCAAGCTGGATAAAAAAGCAAGACCCAATGGTATGTTGTCTTCAAGAGATGCATCTCACACAAAATGACACTCACAGGCTCAGAATAAAGGGATAGAGGAAAGTCTACCAAGCAAATGGAAAACAGAAAAAAGCAGGGGTTGCAATCCTAATTTCAGACAAAACAGATTATAAACCAACAAAGATTAAAAAAAAAAAAAAAGATAATGAAGGGCATTACATAATGGTAAAGGGTTCAGCTCAACAAGAAGATCTAACTATCCTAAATACATATGCACTCAACACAGGAGCACCCAGATTCATAAAGCAAGTTCTTAGTGATCTACAAGGAGACACAGATCCCACACAATAATAGTGGGAGACTTAACCACTCCACTGACAGTATTAGAGAGATCATCGCGTTGTCCCCCAAACAACAGAACATACATTCTCATTGCACATAGCCTATACCCTAAAATTGACCACATAATTAGACATAAAACAATCTTCAGCGAATGCAAAAGAGCCGAAATCATACCGAACACATTCTTGAACCACAGTGCAATAAAAATAAAAGTGAAGACTTAAAAAATTGCTTAAAGCCATGCAATTACATAGAAATTAAACCACATGTTCCTGAACGACTGTTGGATAAATAATAAAATTAAGGCAGAAATCAAGGAGTTCTTTGAAACTAATGAGAACAAAGATACAACATACCAGAATCTCTGGGACACAGCTAAGGCAGTGTTAAGAGGGAAAGTCATAGCATTAAATGCCTACATAAAAAAGTTAGAAAGATCTCAAATTAACAAACTAACATCACAACTGAAAGAATTAGGGAAGCAAGAAGAAATCAACCCAAAGCCAGCAGAAGACAAGAAATAACGAAAATCAGAGCTGAACTGAAGGAAACTGGGACATGAAACACCATTCAAAAGATCAATGAATCCATGAGTTTTTTTTGAAAAAATTAATAAGATAGGCCACTAGCTAGACTAATAAAGAAGAAAAGAGAGAATACCCAAATAAATACAATTAGAAATGATGAAGGGAATGTTACCACTGACCTCACAGAAATAAAAATAACCATCAGAAACTATTATGAACACCTCTATGCATACAAACTAGAAAACCTAGAAGAGATGGATAAATTCCAGAATACATACACCCTCCCAAGACTGAAACATGAAGAAACTGATTTCCTGAACAGACCAATAATGAGCTCTGAAATTGAATCAGTAATAAATAGCATACCAACCAAAAAATGCTGAGGACCTGATAGATTCACAGCTAAATTCTACGAGATGGACAAAGAAGAGCTAGTAGCATTCTTACAGAAACTATACCAAAAAATTGAGGAGGAGGGACTCCTTCCCAGCTCATTCTATAAAGTCAGCATCATCCTGATACTAAAACTTGGCAGAGACACAACAACAACAATAACAAAAACTTCAGGCCAATATCCTTGATGAACATTGATGCAAAAATCCTCAACAAAATACTTGCAAACCAAATCCAGCAGCACATCAAAAACCTAATCCACCATGATCAAGAAGGCTTCATCTCTGAGATACAAGGTTGGGTCAACATACACCAATCGATAAATGTGATTCATCACATAAATGGAACTAAAGACAAAAAACACATGACACTCTCAATAGATGCAGAAAAGTCTTTCAATAAAATTCAATACTTCTTCATGTTAAAAACTCTCAGTAAATGAGGTATTGAAGGAACATGCCTCAAAATAATGAGAGCCATCTATGACAAACTCACAGCCAATATTATACTGAATGAGCAAAAGCTGGAAACATGCCCCTTGAAAACTGGCACAAGACAAGAATGCCCTCTCTCACCACTCCTATTCAACATAGTATTGGAAGTACTAACCAAAGCAATCAGGAAAGAGAAAAAAAATAAAGTGCATCCAAATAGGAAGAGAGGGAGTCAAACTCTCTCTGTTTGCATATGGCATGATTCAATATCTAAAAAATGCCATAGTCTCAGCCCAAAAGCTTCTTCAGCTGAAAAACAACTTCAGCAAAGTTTCAGGATACAAAATCAATGTACAAAAATGACTAGCCTTCCTACACAGCAACAACAGCAAAGCCAAGAGTCAAATCAGAAATGCAATCCCATTCACAATGGCCACAAAAGGAATAAAATACCAAGGAATACAGCCAACCAGGGAGGTGAAAGATCTCTACAATGAGAATTACAAAACACTGCTCAAAGAAAACAGGGAAAACACAAACGAATGGAAACACATTTCATGTTCATAGATAGGAAGAATCAATATCATTAAAATGGACACACTGCCCAAAGCAATGTACAGATTCAATGCTATTCCTGTCAAACTACCAACAACATTCTTCATGAACTAGAAAAAATATATTTTAAAATTCATATGGAACAAAAATGAGCCTGAATAGCCAAGGTAATCCAAAGCAAGAAGAAAAGAGCTGGAGGCGTCACACTGCCTGACTTCAAACTACACTACAGGGCTGCAGTAAGCACAACAGCATCGTACTGATAGAAACACAGGCACATAGACCAAGGAAACAGAATAGAGAGCCCAGAAATAAAGCCACATACCTACAGCCACCTGATACTCAATAAAGCTGACAAGCAATGGGGAAAAGACTCCCTATTCAATAAGTAGTGCTGGGATAACAAGCTACCCATATACAGAAGGCTGAAGCTGGACCCCTTCCTTATAGCATATACGAAAACTAAGTCAAGATGGGTTAAAGACTTAATTCAAAACTATAAAAACCCTGGAAGACAACCTAGGCAATACCATCCTGGACGTAGGAATGGGCAAAGATTTCATGACAAAGACACTAAAAGCAATCACAACAAAAGCAAAAATTGACAAGTGGGATCTAAATATATTTAGGATCCTCTGCACAGGAAAATAAACTGTCAACAGAGTGAACAGACAACTTACAGAATGGGAGAAAATTTTATTTGCAAACTATATATCCAAAGGTCTATATTCAGCATTTATAAGGGACTTAAATTTACAAGAGGAAAACAACCCCATTAAAACATGAGCAAAGGATATGAAGAGATATTTTTACAAAGAAGACATATAATGCAGCCAACAAACATGAAAAAAAGTTCAGTATCACTGATCGTTAGATAAATGCAAATCAAAACCACAGTGAGATACCATTTCACATCAGTCAGAATGGCTATTATCAAAAAGTCAAAAAATAACAGATGCTGGCAAGGTTGCAGAGAAAATGGAACACTTATACACTGTTGGTGGGAATGTAAATTAGTTCAACCATTGTGGATAGCAGGATAGTGATTCCTCAAAGAGCTAAAAGCAGAACTACCATTTGACCTAGCAATCCCATTACTGGGTATATAACCAGAGGAATATAAATCATTCTACCATGAAGACACATGTCCACAAATGTTCACTGCAGCACTATTCAGAATAGCAAAGACATGGAATCAACATAAATGTCCTTTAATGGCAGATTGAATGAAGAAAATGTGGTACATATACACTATGAAATACTATGCATCCATAAAAAAGAATGAGATCATGACTTTTGGAGGAACATGGATGGAGCTGGAGGTTATTATCTTTAGCAAACTAATGAAGAAACAGAAAAACAAATACCACATGTTCTCACTTATAAGTGGGAGCTAAGTGATGAGAACTTATGAACACAAGGAAAGAAATACCAGGCACTGGATCTACTTGAGGTTGGAGGGTGGGAGGAGAAAGAGGAGCAGAAAAGATAACTATTGAGTACTGGTCTTAATTCCTGGGTGATGAAATAATCTGTATAACAAACCCCCATGACATGAGTTTACCTATGTAACAAACCTCCATATGTACCCCCAAACCTAAAATAAAAGTTAAAAAAATAAAAATAACAGCACAATAAAACATAATGCAAATAAAAAAATGTAGCATAACACTTATTTACCTAGCACTTACATTGTATTGGGTATTATAACTAATCTAGAGATGATTTAAAGTATAAGGAAAGATATGCCTTGGTTACATGCAAATACCCTGCTGTTTTATATCTGGTACTTGAGCATCCATGAATTTTGGTATCTTTGGATGTTCTGGAACCAATCTCCAGTGGATACAGAGGGAAGATTGTACTATCATTTTATTATCCACTCTTGATGAACACTTGAGGTTTTGTTGTAGTTGTTTTGGGGTTTAGTTTGTTTTGCTATTGTAATACTGCAATGAACGTTGACATATAAGTATCTGTTTGAGTCCCGCTTTTTAATTCTTTTAGGTATATATCCAGGAGTGGAATTGCTGGATCATATTGTAATTCTATGTTTAACTTGTTGAGAAACTGCCAAACTATTTTGACAGCAGCTATATCATTCCCCTAGCAATATACAAGAGTTCCAATTTATCCAAGTCCTTACCAACACTTGTTTTCTGTATTATTATCATCCTAATAGGTGAGAAGTGGTATCTCATTGTGACTTTGACTTGCATTTACCTAAGGACAAAAGATGTTCAACATATTTTCATTTGCTTATTGACCATTTGTATATTTTCTTTGGAGAAATATCTAAGTCATTTGTCCATTTGTAAAATTGGGTTGTCTTTTCTTATAAAAAAGAATATATGTTTTTTATATTCTGGATGTTAAAACCTTATTCAATACATGATTTTCAAATATTTTCTCCCATTCTATGTTATCTTTCCACCTTTTAATTGATGTCCTTTGATGCATAAAAGTTTTTAATTTTGATGAAGTCCAATTTTTTCTTTTGCTGCTCATTCTTTTGGTTCAATATCTAAGAGACCATTACCAAATCCAAGGTCATAGAGATTTACACCTAACTCTCTCTCTCTAAAAATTGTATGAGTTTAGCTCTTATATTTTAGTCATTGATCCATTTTGAGTTAATTTTTCCATATGGTATGAGGTAGGGGCCTAACTTTTTTTTTTTTTTCTTTTTTCATTTTGAAATCCAGTTGTCCTACATAGCATCATTTGGTGAAGAGACTATTATTTACCCTTGAATAAACTGGGCACCTTTGTTGAAAATGTGATGGGAGACAGAACACTGCTTGAATCATTGGACAACCTAAAGAGATAGGTAGAAAGAGGGGATGCTGTAGGCTGGCCACATCCCTTGACTGCAGGTCACAGATCCTTTGACATGGTCTTCTCACACAGCTCACTGTCTCTCTAAGCTTCAAGTACTATTCCCCCTCCTTTTGACCCTCTAGGCCTCAGGTGGAAATGGGAATGCCCTCCCTGGAGAACTGAACCATCTTTTATTATTTTCCACACTCTACCAACAGCTTTGTAAATGTCCTTGTGATGGTTTATTTTATGTGTCAACTTGACTGGGCTATGGGATGCCCAGATAGCTTGTGAAACATACTATCTGGGTCTGCCTGTGAGGGTGTTTTGGGAAGAAATTAGCATTTAAATAAGGAGACTGAATAAAGAGATCTGCTCTCACTAGTGTCAGTGGACATCATCCAATCTGTTAAGGTCTTGAATAGAACAAAAGGCATAGGTAGAGCAAATTCTCTCTTTTTTTCTTGAGCTGCAACATCTAGTTTTCTTGCTTTCAGATGTCAGAGCTCCTGATTCTCAGGCCTTTGGACTCTGACTGAATTATACCACCAGCTTTCCTGGTTCTTCAGCCTGCAGATGGCAGATTGTGGGACTTCTCAGAATTCATAACCATGTGAGACACTTTCCATAGTAAATTTCCTCTTATCTATCTACCTAACTATCTATCTAGCAATCTAGCTAGCTAGCTATTCTATTGGTTGTTTCTCTGGAGAATGCTGACTTATACTGTCTCTTCACTAAATTTTCCCCAAGCGACCCAATTTCAGGGTGCCACCTGTTTGCTGTAAGGACCCTGATAGATGCACCTCATTGCCTAAAGTGGAGGCAGGGAAGTTTGCCAGTTAGCTCACATATCAGCTTTGCCTCAGTGATAGCCATGTCCCCAGTCACACCCTCCAAAAGTGATGTCTGTCTGTTGTCTTTTCTGGGTAAAGGGGTAGTTGGTGTACTGGGGTAGGAAGAACAATTATTTTGGAGACAGGAGTTCTGGGCTGTTGTCACTATTCTCACGCTGACTCATGATGGGACCTGGGATAGTCTCTTGTCCTCTTTGAGTTTTATTTTGCTCCTCTGTGAAATGGTGCTGGCTGCCATGCTCAGTAGCTCTTCCCATGATTAAAGTGCAGGATTCCTGTGTTAAATGCCCCCTCCTCACACCAGCCAGTTATATCCATACAGGACTATCCCTGGGCAGGGAATCCAACCACTCAGGCCTCACTGCTCCTCCCCATCCTGGGGACAAACAAGATCTTCCTCAGGTAACCCACGAACCACTCCTAGGACCTCAGGGAATAGAAAATATTTGTCATGGCTTCTGAAGGCTCTGTCAAGAGAAGCAACACACTGTTATCTTCAGGGCTGGAAAGTAGGACTTGAGACATTCCCTGGGAACACCCTGCTCCCACAGAAAGCCTTCTAGAGCTCAGAACTGCCCAGTAGGAGAAGGAATACCTATATAAGTGTCTGAAGCTTCCCTGGTACTGAACAGGATTCTTACTAACAAAACCAACCAACACATTCATGAAGCAGAACATTTTCATTTGTGAATGAGAAGTCTGTAACTTTGTAGAAATCAATGAGCCAAAGCAATTAACAGAGTGGGCTTCCGAACCAAATCTCAGCCCCTTATAGTAGGGTGGATGTCCTTGTCTGAAAGAGAGAGTTTTCCTTTCCCTTTCCATGTATTGAAGAGGGCTGGATACTCAGGGAGTCAAGGAAATGTATCAGTCAAGTTCTGTGCAAGAAATAGAAAACATCTCTAGATATTTCAAATGGAAAGAGATTAGAGGCATGGAATTAGGTGCCTAAAAGTCTTTAGGAAGGCTAGAACCATATGAGTTTCAGGTTGGGTGCAGGAATGCCCCTTGGAACACTGCAAAGCTGACTTGTCAATGGAGCTGCTCCTTCTAGGGCACCTCTAAGCTGTTGAATTTAAGATCACACCAAGCCATGATTCAGGGCTCAGGAATCCAGGAAAGCAACCCTGCAGCTGTGCCCTGTGCCTGTCTGTTTTACTGCTCTCAGAGCTGGTGTGTGGGTCTGGAATGTGATTTTCAGCCACTGTGTCCACCACAACTGCTTCTCCACACCCAACAAAAATGGGCACTGGGATGCTGCTGCAGAAGAAAAATAAAAGCCACATTTCCTCAACCTCTCTTGCCAGCAGAAATACAATCAAAAGCAGAGGCAAGGTGGCCTCTACCTCACTTTGTCTCCCAAGTCTTATGCAAAAACATTTCATTAGAGAGCTTAATAGACATGTGGAAGAATAACTACAAAGAAGTCTGAGAAATGTAGTTCTTAGCTTTCCAGCCCTTGCTGTGCAGGAAGACAGACTAGAAGAAGGGCAGGATGGAGGGCAAGCAAGCTGACCTGCAGTGCCCACACAGCAGACCATCCTAAATCAGAAGGAGGCTGTTGACCTGTTTCAAATTCCCTTTGGAGGTTGCCAATCATCTAACACCACCCCCATTTTCCTCTGAGAAGGGACATGTGGACACCAATACAGGTAGACTCAATATGCCTCATTTCCATGCCATAAAAAATAGGACAATTATATGCAGATTTGGTTGAGTAATGTTTTTGTGTGTGTTTGTGGAGGGGAGGACACTGAACACAAGATATTGACATTTTTGTTGTCTAGAACAATGCTGATGTTCAATTGTTCAAAATTTAATGTTCCCAAGACAATATATACAGTCCTAGGTTTAAATCCCAACTCTGCCTCTATGTGACTCTAGACCAGTTGCTTGTATTCCCTGAGCTCTATTTTTTTCACCTGTAAAATGGTACTAATGATATTGACTTTATAGAATTGTAGTGAAGAGTAAATGAAATAAACCTGTAAAGTGCCTGGTGGAGTGCTGAGCACACATGTACTTGGGGTCTAATGACTATCCCCATTGCCCTGTTTTATACATTTTGCAGTAAAAGCCAATCCACATGCCAGGGAGTAGACTGTCCCTTGGATAAATGTCAATTGCGTCACTGTTTGAGAACAAAAAATGATGAGATATGTTTTCCCTAATGCTTCAGAAACCTCCGTAGACCCTCACCTGGTGTTCTATGCAGCACACGTTTCCAGAGACTGCATCTTCCTAACAGAAGGGGTCACACAGGCAGCCTAATAAGAGGGAACAGCAGGCTGGGCATGGTGGCTCACGCCTATAATCCCAGCACTTTGGGAGGCCGAGTCGGGCAGATCACCTGAGGTCAGGAGTTCGAGACCAACCTGGCCAACATGGTGAAACCCTGTCTCTACTAAAATACAAAAAGTAACCAGGCATGGTGGCAAGCGCCTGTAATCCCAGCTACTCAGGAGGCTGAGGCAGGAGAATTGCTTGAACCTGGGAGGCGGAGGTTGCAGTGAACGGAGTTTGTGTCACTGCACTCTAGCCTGGGTGACAGAGCAAGACTCCATCTCAGAAAAAAAAAGGGCAGAGGGGAAGGGCAGCAAGAGGTTTTTGTATGATTTATCAGGATCAGTGTTTTTTGAACTGCAGGTCAAGACCCATTAGTGAGAAGGACCCAAAATCAATGGGTTATGACTGGCATTTTTCCCAATGAAATCAAATGGAAGGGAAGGAAAGAAGGAAATAAGAGAAATGAGACAAGAGAAGAAGAAGAGAAAGAGAGGCTATGAAAGTATGTCTTGATAGAGTATTGTTTTGAGGAACTGCTCTCTCCATTCATAGGTGTGTATGAGCACGTGTGTGTGTGTGTGTGTGTGTGTGTGTGTGTTTGTGTGTGTGTGTGTACGCACTGGGTCATAATGTCAAATACATTTCTTGCTTGGATCACTGCAAAAAATGTTTGAAAGTCAAGATAACCAGCCCCCTATTTTGGAGTGAAGGGGAACACGGATAATTAACCTGCTATACAACTTGTAACAAAAAGGAATTTCATTGATACTAACTTAATTACCCAGAAAATAAATTTATATCTAAAAGTTTCTGAAAAGCCCACTGCTCACCACCCAGGTCATTATAGCATCATCCTGGATTCTCTGTGCAGTGGCCAGCTGGACCCATGGGTCGGTGTGGTGAAGGTACTGCCTTGGGGCACAGTGCTCTTGGCTTTCCCACTATGGTGTCTGCCCTGGCCTGACATGCAGGTGACACAGTGTCAGGTTGTGAGGGGTCTACCCCTCAGATCCCGCTGCCCTTGGCTGCTCACCCTCCCTTTCTCCCCTAGCCTCTTTGGTGCTGAGCTCATCTCTCCTGTGCTCTTATCTGCACCCCTCCACTCCATGGCTTTCTTTCTGCAGCTCCTTGCTTCTGCTGTCTCACCTGCTGCTTCCACCGCTAAATGGCTTTCCGCTCTCAGCCTGCAAATAATTCCTGCTGCCGCATGCACAGTCTGCACACAGCTCCTGCAGCCACCTGCCACTCACCATCCTCAGTGCCCAGTGCTTGGCTTGCAGCCTCCCTCATGGTGGCTGAGGAGGAGTCAAAGAGAGAGACACATGAGGCACAACGAGAGGACTGTCACTTGGTGCAGGAGGAGGCTCATTAGGTCATGTTCCTTAACATCTCTGAGCCTCCGTTTCCTCATCTGCACAGTGCGTGCAACAGTTGAAAGGTGTCCTTGCTCCTCATCAGGCTGTGGAAAGTGTGAGGTCTGTCAAAAGAGCTGGGCACGCTTGAGGGATTGTGTGCCTGTCAGGACCCTCCCTAACTTTCTGACTCCTCCTTCTTCCCTTCCTCCCTTTGCCCATTCTCCTTGGTGCTGGCTTCTCTAGTGCAGTGGTCCTGCTCTTTAGGAAACTCTTTTATTTTGTAAGGAAAGGATCAGCTGGGGACAACACCCACCTCGTGGAAGCCCAAGACCACCTCATTTTCTCTGTTCTCCTTACTTTGAAACCCACCTTAGTCCAAGGGACCCTCCATTCCCAGGATTGTTCAGAAGACCAGTGGAAGAGAGCTTTTACTTTTAACAGCTGGTTACATGTGGGTTACTCTTGCTGAAATATAGACGGCCTGACTCTTGAATGAATAAACACTTTGTCTCCTCTTCTGGCTTTAGGCAATGGGGTGCCAAGTAGGAACAAGGTTCCTGCTGAGACAATCCTGCCTAATGAAGCATTGGAGGTGTCAATCTGTGGGCCATGAGAAAGCTCCATGCTTGGGCCCAGCTCCCAGCCACAGACCCACCGCTTCCTCTTCACTGGCCATGGGTCATCTGCTGCCAGTGGCTTCTTCTCTCGAATACCCCTCTTTCAGGGTGAGCTGGGAAGACGCCAACTTGTTTTTCCATTAGCTTTTAAAAAACAGGCTAAGGAAATCCATGCTGGGTACAACCAGATCCCTGAGCTCCTGACCTGAAAGCAAACAGCTGGCCTGAGAAACAGAGGGAGCACTGGGACAGACTGAAGAGCCCTGAAACCTACAGCTGCCTTCCCATGAAATCTTCACCCTAGGGTAAGTCACTATACCTTGTGGGGACTCAGTTTCCCCACTTATGTGGCATTGGTGATTAACATATAGGGCAAAAGCCTATCTCTAGTGATTAGCACAATGACTGGCACATAGTAGATGCTCAGTTGTGTGCCCCATATTCATGGCTTCATAGATTAATTCAATTCTCCAACCCGAGTAATTATTAGTAGTGGTCAGTACTCTGAGCAAACACTGTGTATGGCCCTACAGAGAATCTCATGCAAGAGAGGGTCTGCTTCTTGAACTAAAAGGGATGCATCTTCAGAGTCTAGAGTGGAATGAATCCCATTTCCCTTGTTACTTACTCTGGAGAAGACTGATCTCTCTTGCCACCTTCCTGCTGGCACAGGGACCCCCAATACTCTGGTTTATAGCCACAGCCTTGCTCCTAACACATTGTGTAACTTCAGACCTCAGTTCCTTCATCTGAGAAATGGGTGTGGATTCCTCTCCAGCTCTAATGCTCAAATCCTGTAGTCTCCCTGTCGAGCGAGACATTGGTACACTCAGGGGCTCTGTTCATCAGAGATTTTCCATGTTATCAAATCTCCCCTTCCCTGTCTCTCATGCAAAAATTCTGATTAGACTAGAGGTGAGAGGGTGGACAATGAAACTTCCTCTTCCCTCTCACTTCTACACTTACACTCCTCTCTTCCCAGCTGTCCCCAACTCGCTTTAATTCCTCAGCTCTGAAGACGAATTTGCATATTAATTTGAAAACGAGATCAGTTATTAGCCATAACCTGTCATGTATCATCCAATGCATCTGGACCTGGATTAGATTCAATATTGTCACAGAATAAAGACAGGGGGGAAAGAACTAAATAATTTAAAGTCATTATTCTACTAATCCTCCCGCCTGGCTGGGCTCCCTAGAGGTGTGTTAGGAGGTAATTGAAAACACAGAGATTTGCTGAGAAGACATTTGAGAGGAACCTTGCCAGCCATGGAAAGTATGGAGCTTGATGGTTTTTCCCTCTCATCTACCCACAAGGAAGGAAAGAGAGTGGTAAGGCTGTGACTCCAAGAAAACAGAGGCAGGGAGGTAGTACTTTAGGACCTGGGACACAATGGGGCCAGTAGGAAGTGAGAGACTCAGGTGCCACATCTCCTCTCTTTGTATCACCCTGTAGATGTGCCACCCTGTGGCACATCTCCTCCCTACAGGGTGATACAAAGAGAGGAGATGAAAGGGAGGTGGAGAAAGGATGTCATGAGCCCCTCTCCTGCAGACCCTTTACATGTGGGTTACTCTCTTCCCCATCCTGCCCCTTTCTGAGGTCTTTTCACCTGATATACCAAAGAAAATGCTAAAGTCATAATTTGCAAACAGGCACCCTGGACTTATGTTTTGTTTGACTTGATCATAAAATGTCTTTTTTAAAAAGATAAATAGAATGCCAAACATGCATACATCTGGAAATTTCACATAGAAACCCAGTTTTGCTTCCTTTTGACCATGGGAAGTGCTGGCAGGACTGTGGCCATAGTTTCATGAGACCCCCTTCAGCTGGAGCTGAGCTAAGCTGCCCACTCATATAGAGCTTGAGGATTCTGGGAGACCCACCGAGCTGGCTTCACTCCTTTGTGTTACCTGCCTCAAACCTCTATGCATTTGCAGTTGCAATCCCGTTTCGTGGGTAAAGGTGCTCCCATTGCAGCTCCCAGGAAATGGATCTACTGCAATGTGGATAATCAGAGAATCCAGGTTCAGGGCAGGGGAAGGGAGCCAGTGTTTTTTCTTTTCTTTTTTTTCTTTTTTTTTTTTTTCCTGTGTTTCAATAACTTTGATAGGGAGCCAATGTTTTTTCTTTTCTTTTTTTTTTCCTTCTGTTTCAATAACTTTGATGGGGAGCCAATGTTTTCTAAACATAGACTCAGCTAGGCACTGTGTTAGGCATGGGGGCTATGAAGAGGTGGAAGATGTGTGCTTTGTGTGAGTTGTCTTGGAGGGGAGATAGGCGGTGTCTATACACAGAAAACTAAGGAATTTGTAAAAAAAGAATTTCCTAAAGGAGGAGTTCAAAGAGAGATTGTGCTGTGTCAAGAGGAAATGGGTTTCCCCTGCACTGGTGGTGTTCAACAGAGAGTGGTTGGTCTTGTGGTGGAGATGACCACACATAGACCCGTTTTGGTAAGATATCACCCCTGAATCTGTATTGCAGGAGCAGAAGTGAGCCACAGAGCCCAGGGTGGGCAGAAAATACAGCAGTTCGGGCTCTAGAGCAGGCTCTGCCAGCAATTTACTAGGCAAATTACCCTTGGGCAAATAGCCAAATGTTTCTGAATGCCAACTTCCCCAACCATAAAGTGAAATCCGTGATGCTTCCTGCTCTCCCTCTTTCTAGAAGAGAGTACGTTGAAAGAGAGCAGATTCCTCAGCTGCAGGGAACTCAGAGGAACAGCAAGGGACATTCAGGGCTGCTGGGGAAAAGGTACAACATCCCATCCCTTCCAAGTATAAACTCTTGTGAGCTATCTCAGCTCCTCCACCCCAGAGTGTGGAACACATGGCACCAGCTGCAAGGGACCCCATCTCCTATGAGAAACCAAATGCTTGGTTGTTAGTACCATTTATTGCTGCCATGGGAATTAGCTGCTGCTTAATGAATTTCTTAAGGAAGAAAGCTGTACATGTTCCTGCACAGCTAGAGAAGTGGAGGCAAACCTGCCCTCCCCCACTTCTCTCCTCTCACCTGTGGGTCCACACTATTATTATTTATAAGTTCCCTTTTAAGGCTGGCATCCTGAACAAGTCACTTGCCCCCTCTGGGCCTCATTGTCTTCATCTGTAAGAAGGGGAGTTAGACTACTGTTCACAAGCATATTATTTTCTCTCTGCTTCTTCTCTGAATCTCCCTGCCCCCCAAAAAAATCTCAAAACAAAAAAAAAAAACTGTACTCTGGATGATCATCAATTAAATACTCTAATTACACAGGAATTGTTTCATTAGTTGTTTCCACCCGATCAAGCCTTGGCTATATGAAGGGGGGTAGAAAGTCCCTCAATTGTTACCTAAGTGACTAAAGGAAATGAAGCTAAGTAAATCCCCAGCCCACAGCTCATCGCTGTGATGCTGGCAGGCTTGTTAGCAAGCTTGGAAAGTGACCTGTGGTTGACAAGATCTCTCGGGTTGAGAATGAATCTTACATTTGAGTTCTGTCCCCACAGGTCAGATCAAATGAATCACTGTTCATGGAGTCTCCTCTGGCACTTTCTGCAGTCCTTATCACTGACGTCAGGCCTCGTTTGTTTATGAGCTGTCTTCCCCGCCTGGAAAGTGAGCACCATCCTATTGGTCTCTCCATGTCTGTTCCAGCACAGGCCCTAGGAGAATGACTTGTGAATAAATGAATAAATTATATGTGATATCCTAGAACTGCTCATTCATTGAGGACTAGGGCTGGGAGGTTCTGTCTAGTTTATCTTCAGTACTTCCATGCTGAGCAGTCCCTGCTGGGGATCTCTACACCACCAGATGTCCAGTGCCTGCAGGTTAAGCCTTGGTTGCTCCCTTTGCAATGCTCCTCATCCCTGCACCTGCCATTCTGCATTAAAAAACCTTGATGATCAGGGTCAAAAGTAGGGTGAGGTGAAATACTTATTGGGGTGTAACACTTAAGGGGGCACAAAAAAAAACTCAGTAATATTTTAATGCAACATTTCTAAAAAATCAAAATTAATGAAAAAACTTCATGCTAAACAGAACATTTTAATTTTAAATAAAGTCCGGATTTGCACTTGCATAACTGCTTCACTAGCCTCACCTTGAAAGGGCCTTCTGGAGACAATGCCTCAAAAGTAGCTCAGACTCTGACTCTGGTAGTAACATTGCCATCTATTTGCTACAAGGCTAAACCCTTGGTTTCCTGTGAAAGCTTGGCCTGGGCTATCTGTTTTCAAATGAAAGGGGAATTCCTATTTGTGGCTTCTGCCCCACGTGCTATGGGGTCGTGTTTGCTTTGCTTGGCAGAATCCTGGAATACTGGTCCCAACAAGGACCTTACGGATAGAGCGGTTCTCAACATAGGACAGTCCTCTCTGATCTTGGAAACTTGTCAATGTCTGGAGACATTTTTCATGGTCACAAATAAAGAGGGGGTTCTACCAACATCTAGAGGAGAGAGGCCAGGGATGCTGCTAACCATTCTACAATTCACAGGACAGTGCCCACCACAAATAATTATTCAGTCATAAATGTTCATGGTGCCTAGGCTAAAAGACCCTGAGGCAGAGAAACAGGGGGAAATAGACTCAAATCTACATGGCTGGTCTGGTGATTCCTCATTGAAAGACAGCCACTTCTCAATTAAGTTTCCTGAATTCTGAAAATCTTGTGGTTTGTCTGTCCACAGATAAGACCCACCCTAACTCAGGCATTTATGAAAGAGGATATCACAATTTCCTTAGGTCCCTATCACTTTCCTACAACTTGCTCCCCTGACTTTGAGGAAGTTCTTCCTGAAGCCTAGCCTTCATCTCTCCTGCTGCGTTCAGGAATGTTTCGGAGATCAGATGTTCCTCTCTTGTCCCACCCACTTCAGACCCTTTGAAATAATGCAGCGTAATATTGCTGATTGGAACTCCCCAATGAAAGAAAAGGTCAGGTATCATGCGAAAATATAAGGGCAGTTATATTTCCCTGAATACCTAGATACTGTGACAAGTGAGCACAAAGATATCTGTCACTGCACTTCAGGCAGATTGTGTTGGGTTAATTATCATGAACTTGGGGCTCTCAAGCTGGAGCTCAAAGGCTAAAAAAGAAATTCCTCTTTAGCTAAAAGTAACAAATCTTCAATATGGAGACAGATCCTATTTGAGAAAGATCTCACTGCGAACCTGTTTCCACAGATTGGATGAAGAGGATTTTCCTTACAGGAGTCATTCATTCTCTCAACAAACATCTGTTGAGCACTTTCTATGTGCTAGAGCTGTGGTTCTTCAACTTGATGCATATCAGAATCCTCTGGAAGGCTTAGTGTGTCTACCCAGCCTCCTAGGAGAGGAGGGGAGCTGGAGATGGAGTTCAGTCACATGGACTGTGTTTCAGTCAGTCATGCTTATGTAATGAAAGCCCCAACAATCTGGACACAGAGGCTCAGGTGAACGTCCTGGCCGGTGGATCCTCCACGAGGGTGATGTGAGGACATGGAAGTTGTACGTTTGGGACCCTCACACACCTCTTCCTATGCATCTCTTCTTTGGGACAGTTCTTTTTTTGTTGTTGCTACCATGCAAATGATTTTTCTTTTAATAGTTTTCAGGGTACAGGTGGTTTTTGATTGCATGGATAAGTTCTTTAGTGGTGATTTCTGAGACGTTAGTGCATCGATCACCTGAGCAGTGTACACTGTACTTCTTTTGTCTAGTTTTGAGTTGTAGCTTTTATAATAAAATCAATTGTAAATATAGTGCTTTCCCGAGTTATGTGAGTTATTCTACTGAATTATTGAACCTGAAAGAGCTACGGAAATGGCTGACTTTGTAGCTAGTTAGAAGTGTGAATGGCTGGGGGACCTCGGAGCTTGCAACTAGTGTCTAATGTGAGGGCAGTCTTGAAGAAAACTGTGCCGTTAACCTGTGGAGTCTGCACGAACTCTGAGTAGTTAGCACTGGAATTATGTTGCACCATAACTGTATGAGCTGGGGTGGGCCTGAAAAACAGACTGGAGATAGTTTGAGGAGAACAACGTTAGAGAAAAGAGAATAGAAATGACCCACAAGAACCAATTAAAACATTATTTCCACTCCTAGCTCTTCCGAGCACTGGAAAAGAAGGCCTGTTATCTGTACTGTTGAAGTGTTAAGATACTTTCATACCCATTGGCAAAGAGTGGGCTACCTTGAGCCCACTAAGTACGCCACGATGCCTCTCTTACGAGATCTTCTCCACATTGATCACCCTAAGATTCAGAAACTAAAGAGTTAGCATTGACACAGCAGAGGCCTTGCAGGTCACAGTCATCCCAACTGGCCAGTGCTATACCCTACATTTTACTAAATATTTAAGAGTTCAGCCCTGAGTACAAGGGGTTTCTACAGAGGAATCTGTCAGAGCAAACCCACATTTTCTAGTCTTGAACTCAGCAAGGATTTTTCCAAGAAAGATTAGTCTGTATCAGGGTTTTAGGCCCAGAAAAGACAAAAGAAACTACTCAGAAGTAAAAAAGAGTTCAGCCAACTTGGTTATTTGGTAGCATGTAGATTTAGAAGCACTGCATTCATCAGGTTGAATTCATTTCTTTCCCCTTTCTCTCACCCAAAATGAGAGTTAGGAAGCTTAGATAGTATCTCGAAAATCTGTGTAAAGAAGGAACTGGAATTGCTCTGTTCTTTTACTTAGATATTTTTGCCAATTCTAAGACACATAAATAAGCTTGTTATTCAGGCACAGAGGAAAGTGGGGTTTATTAATTTAAATGAGTTGATTTGGAGGTCTCTGGGGAAAGATGCCTTGTTCACTCACCAGTCCCAGGGCGTAATTTACAGTGAGCTTTCGCTTTATGTTTTGGACCTAGCTGATGCTAGCGCATAAATTTCCTCAAGTTATTATTATTATAATTCATTATTCATTGAATGTTGACTCAGTGTAACACAAGCAGTGGCAGAAAGACACAGCCCTCCCAAGGGGCTGGAAAGCCATGTCCTAGACAATTCTAGAGGGAGATTCAAAGATCTGGGATTGCAGGAGGGTAATGAGTCTCCCCAGGACTCCACCTGGAGCTTTATTGATGTCCACTAAAGTCTTCCCAGAAGAAACAGGCTTTTGTGCAGGGAGAGTAAAAATACAAACTTAGTGGTTAATTGGCCATGAATTGGGCCACTTGCTGACCTTAATTCAGACGAAGAATCCAATAGGTGGGAAAGGGCCACAGAAGAGGACAGAAACAGAACCAAGTCCCTGAGGTTGGAGGGGGAGAAGGGGACATGTTCATTTGGGAAGCATTTTCTCACTTTTCTCTCCAGATGCTGGGTTAAAAACTAAGAATCTGGGCAGGTGAGAGGGAGTCAGGCACAGGAATCCATTCCCCCCAGCCACAACCCTCCATCACCTTGGATGACTACTTCCCCTCCTCTCTCTCCCACCCAGGCTCTTCTCCTGTTAGGAATAGCAGTGTGCCTCTTCATTCTTCAGCCATGCCAAACAATTGTGCTGCTTGGAGGCACAGGCCTGACTGACAGAGCGTTTTAGACCTAGCAACAGAAAGCAATTAAGTGCCATTTGGTGCTGCCTATAAGTGCAATGGGAATTAGAGAGGAGACAAAAAATGATTTCAGGATGTCAAGATGGGTGACTGGTGACAATATAGTGACATGCTCTCCTCCCTCCCTCTCTCCCTCAAACATTTACTGAGCATCAGTTGTATGCCAGATTCTGTGCTATGTGGGTGGGGTTTTTGGGTAGAGGGGAAGCATACACAAATCAAGAAGAGATTTGGGAATGCATAGAAGTCAGGTAACCTCACTAAGCCTCAGCTGTCCCATCTGTAAAAGTAGGGTACCCTGCTACCTCACAGAATGGCTGTGATGGAGATGCACATAGTTGTTAGCAGAGTACCTGTTGCAGAATATGCAGTCAATAGAGATTAGCTCTGTAGTTATCTCTGTTGTCAAAAATAAGTGTTACTTATATACTTCAATGTACTGAAAAACCATGCTCCTACCAAGCAACTGCTTTTTATTTTAAATTTTTGATGAAATACATACATATATATATTTACCTATATATGCCTATGCATATATGCACATCGTAAATGTGAAGCTTGTTGAATTTCCATAAACTAAATATGCCCATGTCATCCACACCCAGACCAAGAAACAGAACATTACTGACACACCCAGGAGCCTCCCCTGCTCTCTTCCCAGTCTTTCCACTGCTGCAAGGGTGACAATCACCTTGACTTCTAACAGCATAGATTAGTGTTGCCCATGTTTGTACTTTATATAGATGGAATCACACAGCATGCACTCTTTTGTTTCTGCCTTCTTTCATTCAACCTCCTGTTTGTGAGGCTCGTCCATTGTGCAACTGATGTACATTTGTCAGTGAATTTTGCAACTGATCATATTTTTATGACACTCAGTGCCAAAATTAATGGCCACCTCCAGAAATTCCACAGGACCCCATGAGAAGCATTCTGTACCTTACCCTCACTTTCCCACCACCCAAATTTTCTCATGGACTTTTTTCTGTTTATATTGATGGAATATAAGGATGTTTATAACTTATTTCAAATCGTGTTTAAAATGATGTATAGGGGAAATTATAATAATGAATAAATGTTATTTCCCCTTCCCTAGTCAGAGCTCTACTCATTGTACAACTCCACTTCAGGGAGATGATAAAGATGAAGATGACTGCAGATGTCCCGAAGATGGGGATGAAGATGAAGAAGGTAGTCATAGCTCGCATCCATGGAGCACTTGCTTACTACGTGCCTGACTTTCTTCTAGCTCCTGACATGTACTGACTCGTGACATCTTCATCACAACATATTTTTATCCCCATTTTCAATTAAAGAAACCAAAGCACAGAAAAGCTAAGTATCTTGCTGGAGGGGACCCAGCTGGAATGTGGTGAAGCTTAGATTAGAGCCCAGCCTGAGAAATTCAGTTCTAGACCCCTATCTCAGCCAGCACCTGGTATTGTCACTGCATTGCATGGAGGATGGCCTCTGAGCCACTGCATTTTCACTTCTTTCAAGTCAGCGCTCCTGGCTTGCTTTTTGGATCCCCTTCATAAGTTACCAAAGTCCCAATGTCAAGCCTAATCTCAGCCTCCCTGCATGTGTGTGCATGAATGCATGTGGCTGGAATGTGAGCGAAGCCCCTGATTATTATTTAAATGAGGACAGGGCTGAAGGCTCCAGCAGAGCAGTCTTTGTCCATTGCCTTCTCCAAGGCTGAGCACCAGGTGTAATTATCAGTGTCTTTCAGCAGAGCCACAGGTAGCTGTCAGTGGCATCAACAGCTTTTAAATGCAGTGGGAGGATCCATACAAATCAGGCTGACCTGCTAACAGAGGAAGAGCCCCATCTGCATGGGAGGTTAGCTACAGCTGTTATCCAAGGAAGACACACCCAGGGCCAGCCAGACCAGAAGTCACCACTTACTGATTCATCCCAGGCTCCTCACACACATTATGTCCACACTTAGAGCCATCCCTGGGGCTAGAGTTACCATCCTATTTTCCAGATGAGGAAACTGAGGCTTCAATAAGATGTGGCCCATTTATACAAGCCTGAACAATCTGGCTTGATTGTTAGAACAAAGGGTAACCCAGTGTTTGTTAAAGACAGAAAGTGACGTTCTGCTATGAATTCAGTCTGGGATTGTAGATAGGAAAGTAAGTGCCAGGGTCCCTGGAACAGGGACTAGGGGGGAATATGGTTTCAGCCTGAGGAACCATGGCTGCAGGCACACAGGAAGCTGCCTGCCTTTCCTCCCAGCCAGAACAGGCTCCTGGCCTTCAGGAGCTGCCACAGTACATGGGAATTACATGGAAAATGCACACCTACCTCAGGCCTCTGAGACAAGCAACTCTCACTCTGATTCCTTTCTTGGGCTTTAATCTTGCTTACCACTTAAACTCTTACTGAATTCTGTTGGCAATGGCCTGTGCTTTCTCCAGGAGCAATAAACATCTTGCAATTTATAAATCATTCCATCAATGATTGTCTGCAGGCCAGGGACAGTGGCTCATGCCTATAATCCCAGCTACTCAGGAGGCTGAGGTGAGAGAATCTCTTGAGGCCAGGAGTTCGAGACCAGTTTGGGTAAACAGAGAGACCTCATCACTTAAAAAGTAAAAATAAAAAATTTAGCCAGTCATGGTGCTGTGTACCTGTAGTTCCAGCCACTTGGGAGGCTAAAGTGGGAGGATCACTTAAGCCCAAGAGATAGAGGCTTCAGTGAGCTATGATTGCACCACTACACTCCAGCCTGGGCAACAGAGCGAGAACTTGTCTCTAAAAAAATTAATAAAATAGTGAATAAAAATAAGAAACAGAAACTTGTCAAAGTCCTTAGCCCAGTGCTAAAGGAGCTGCCTATCCTTGGTGAATGACTCCTGCTGTGACACCTAGAACATGGGATTAATGCTGTCCCTACTGAATACTCTCATTTGCCAGCCATTCCTCAATGATTATCTCTAATCCTCAGGATAAACCTACACAGCCAACATTATTCTCTATCTTCTTACATGTGTGGATGTGAAGGTTCAGGTGGGTTAAGTAGTCTAAGGTCATGCAGCTGGCAAGTGGCCGAGCCAGAGTTCAAGCTTTGTTCTGGCTGACTCTAAGTCCATACTGGTTCCAAATGCCACCAAGGTCTCTTACTGGACAATGGCTTGTAAGCGTTTTTGACTGCAATCCATGGTAAAAGATATGCTGTGCATTTCCCTGTGCCAGAACTTGTCTCTCTGCCCATTAGGACATACTGCCCTCTGTCCCAGGAGCTGTAAAACACTGCACCTGTGGCTGTCTTACCTTCTGGTTTCTGGGGAGGGTCCACCAAAGGTGAGCTCCAGCAGGAGATGAGAAGAAAGGAAGAGAGAGGCTGGGGTATTCGTTCCCCTCACTTACTTCTTACTGATTTGAGTAGGAGCCTATACCTCAACACAACATCTGTTTCTCCCACGGTGATTGATATGGTTTGGCTGTGTCCCCACCCAAATCTCATCTTGAATTGTAGCTCCTGTAATTCCCATATGTTGTGGGAGTGTCCCGGTGGCAGATAATTGAATCATGGGGGTGGTGTCCCCCATACTGTTCTCATGGTAGTGACTAAGTCTCATGAGATCTGATGGTTTGATAAGGGGAAGCCCCTTTCCCTTGGTTCTCATTCTCCCTCTTGCCTGCCACCATGTAAGATGTGCCTTTCATCTTGTGCCATGATTGTGAGCCCTCCCCAGCCATGTGGAACTATAAGTCCATTAAACTTCTTTTTCTTTATACATTACCCAGTCTTGGGTTTGTCTTTATCAGCAGCGTGAAAATGAACTAATACAGTGGCCTTTTCCACAAGATTCCCTTGTTGGATCTGGAAAGTACTCCCTCCCCAGGATCCTTCTGCCCTGAGGGGTGCTAACAGCTCCACTGCTGCTAGTCTCTGGGTCTTGCACGGTGGTTTCCATATTCCTCTCCTTTGTAAATATTCTTTCTATAAACCCTGCTCAACTTATCCTAATTTAAGTGTGCCTTCTCTTTCCTCTTGGAACCCTGACTAGCGCACTGGTAAACAATGACCCAGTACACACACACACCTGAAGCTAATGTTTCCAAAAAACTTTCTAGTCTTTTATGCCCTATCCTGCCCCACCAAACAACTAAAATTTATTCATGACCTTCATTTTGAAAAGAAAAAACAACATTTTAGACAACACCTATGGTAGGTGCCACAGTGATCATGCAGGTCACTCCTGTCTTTTTGGAAAAAGCAACTGAGTTTAAAAAAAGAAGTAGTTGCTCAGAACCATTTACTCCAGGTAGATTGGTTCTGGACTAGAACCCAGATCAGTGACTATTGACCCTGCTTTGAAACATTGAGGTTGAAAGACATACTGCCCTTTCTCTGGGGACCCGCGACTCCCCAGGTCTTTCCTTGGGACAAAAAGAATTGGTAGAAAGACTGAACTTACTAATCAGCTTTTCCCTCTTGTCTTGGTCCTTTCCAACAGCTACTACTTACTCTTCCACTCATGAATGGTACTGGCAGGGTTTATAGAAGCCTTGCTTCTTGGAGTTGGACAGGGCCTTAGCAGTCAATCAGTCCAACCCTCTCATTTCACAGGTGAGGAAGCATGCCTCTAGAAACACTCTACACCACTAAATCAACACAGGCCTGATTCACAGTCTTGGCTCTGGCTGAAAATTACAGAGTGAAACATCCAAACACTCCTACAGCAAAAGGCAAATCCATGGAGGACTGGGCTGCAGCATCTGCAGTCAGACTCCACCTGAAAGCCAGAATGTGCCCACCATAGCCCCCTGCTGGCCTGGAAAGGAAACGAAATCATGGGCAATTCACAGTGGACAGAAGGAAAGCCTGGAGGTCTCACCTTGATCATAAGGGGCTGGTCCCCTACCTGAGTGTCAGTATTGCTGATTGGGGCCAGGAAGGTAGAGGGTAGGAGCAGTGAGGAGAAAGGCCCCAGATGACATCATGTTTTCAATGGCTAAAGCTCTTTTCCCAGCCTCTGTGGCCTTGGCCTCCAAAGTAGGGAACATACTCCCTGAAAGTTAAAAGCAGAGTTTTGGAGGCAGGAAGAAAATAATTTCCATTTATATTTATTTTTCTTTATTGAAATGCTTTACTTCCAGTAATTAACATCCTAGCTCTCAGTATTACATGTATAAAACTTATAAATTAATGTACTTATTTTGGGGAGTAGTATACAAATCCAGATACATTCTAGGTCACTGTTATAGGGAATCAGGGACTCTCAAAGTGTGGTCTGCATCACAATCACCTAGGAACTTGATTCAGGGCCCCCAGGCCAAACCTGCTGGAGCAGATTCCCTGGGAGCTGGGAAGGGACAGGAATCTGCATATTAGACAAGTTCCCCAGGTAAGTCTATGCCCACTAATTTTGGACAATGGTCACTCTGGGCCTTGCCTCTGCAGCTGTGGGAGGAACCCATCCAGCCCACAGTAGTCCCCTCTGCACGCCTATCCCCACAGAACGCTGGGTCCTGCCTGTCCTGCCATCCACTCATTGTACACAAAGGTACCTGGTCAAGGGGGTGAATGTGGCTGACGTCCTCCAGGTTGTGTGCCTGGCATGGAGGCTGCATCTGCCCCAAGAAAACGGCCACTTTGTTCTAATTTACACAGAGCTGCTGTATGGGCTGGAAACAGCTGTGAACTGCTGTGAATTTGCTGGGGAAGCCTGACCATTCACTGGGACCAAACTGGGATCACCAGAGAGAGGGCAGAACTTCTGAGGCCAAGGGGAAAAATATGACTGAGACGGTGGAGAAGCCTAGGGTGGAGGAAGAACTTCCTCACATCAGGGTAGTAGGACAGGTGGATTGAAGAGCAAAGTCACAGAGGACCCAGTTGAGGAAAAGGAGAAAGACAGGGGAAGGGGAAGGCAGGATAGAAAAATGAGCAGGTGAGAGAGAATACGACAGGCAGAAACAGAAAGAATAGAGAAAGAAACACATTATTGAGAGATGGGGCTCGGTGAGGAGTAGGCAGTGTAGCCTGCCTATCCTATCAGAAAAGTCAGGGCAGGAATGAATGGATAAGATATGGCTAACTTTAGGGGACAAAAATCATGCCCCTTCCCCCTGCTCTTTCTATTAGGTTGGTGCAAACATAATTGCGGTTTTTGCCATTATCAATGTCAAAACCCACAATTACATTTGCACTAACCTAATATATTTTCCTTTACACTAGTCAAAACTGTCTGGAGGCCAGGTGTGGTGGTTCTTGCCTATAGTCCCAGAACTTTAGGAGGCCAAGGCCGGAAGATCGCTTGAGCCCAGGAGGCTGAGACCAGCCTGGGAAACATAATAAGACCCTGTCTCTACAAAAAAATTAAAAAACTTAGCTGGGCATGGTGGCATATGCCTGTAATCCTAAGGTACCCAACAGGCTGAGGCAGGAGGATTATTTGAGCCCAGGACTTTCAGGCTACAGTGTTGGCAGCCTGGGCAACACAGTGAGACCTTCTCTTAAAAAATAAATAAATAAATAAATAAATAAAGTCTGGAGAAGCAGAGAAGAATCTATACCCCAGGGTTGTTTTGCTGGAACTTTCTCTGGCTAAGGCAAGGAAAAGGTTTTCCACTTTTAATGCTTTTTCATTGACCACCCGAGCCCGGTTGCATTCAAGTTTTCGTTTCTGAACAATAAACTGGCAATTACCTATTGGGTTGTTTTAGCCAGGACGCTTGCTCCTGCTGACATTTCCCTGGTGATTTGCACTGATTGAAATTCTCCAGAGTAATTGTTATTAGCGTATCATCAGGAGTTTATCTTGGGAGCTTTTGGGTTTTGCTGATTTAATAACCAAGCTCTGGAGTCTGTGCTGTGGGAAAAATGTTTAGGCTGAGGAAGAGAGTGGGACAGAGTCCAGCATCTTCTCCTGCAGGTCAGGCCAGAGCTGATTTAAGAGAATGAAAATAAGAAAGAGCAAGAGGAACATTTGCTTGTTTAATTGGCCATAGACTTTCCTGGTAATAATTTGTAGCAAGATAACAGACCTCTTCAAGGTCATGTGTCTGGGCATGGCTGGATGAGGGAAAGGACTCAGAAAATTCTGGGTGATTGGCTTTATAAATGAGTATGCTGATCTTGCTGGGACTCATCGGTCAGTTGATGAATGTCGACTGTTTAACTGATGGTTCCAGCCTGGCTGGCCTGGTTCTCAGCCTGGACTCCTGGCCCAGCTGTGTTTGAATAAATGCAAAGATGGAGGACCTGCCCTGGGGTCTGGAGCAGCAAAGGCATTGTGTTCAAATCCCAGGAGCATGAACTCGAGCCTGAAGCCAATCATTTGTTGAGAGCCCACTGAAGAGACAACTCAGAAAGAGAGCAGACAACCTGGGCAAGAAGTAGGATGAGGCAGCTGTGCCTGTGTCTGGGCTTGCACGGACCAGGTTGGGTTCTCCCAGCTGTACTACACCCTAGTTCCAGACCCTTGATCTGTTGGAGCAGACCCTGTGATTCCCCACATTTGACCTGAAACCAATTTTATAGAGTCAAAAGGAGCCTCAGAGTTCCTTAAGTCCAGCCACTCCCTGTTTCAGATGAAGTTGAGGCCCACGATGGCACCCATATCTCTGTACTCCATCATGACCTGAGGGCACTCCATCACTGCCCCTATTATATTGTTCAGCATTGCTATGGGCCACTGTGGTCCTCATCTCCATGTGAAGGGCTCCATGAAGCCATGGCCTGCATTTTATTAATCACAGGACTTGACACCCAGCAAATGCTCAGTGTTTCAATGAATGAATCAATGAATGGAGTGACTTGCCCAAAGACGCATAGTTGGTAGTGGCAGATCCAGGACACCCTGTGCTAGCACTGGCTCAGTGTTCCTGATAGGGCCCCACACTATCCACCGAGGGGTGAAGCAGAGGGCTTAAGTCCACTGGCATCCAGTCCCAGACTGCTGGAGTTTGGATCTTGGTTCATTAGCTGGCTATGAGGTGGCCACAAAGGCAGGCTTCTTGGATTCCCTTTCAAGAAGGAATTTGCTGTTCAGCTCTAAGAGGGCAGTTAGCTGACAGCTCCAGCACCAGCACCTTCAGGGTCCACCTTGGCTCTGAAGCCAAGGCCAATTCTTCCCTATCAGTCCCAGCCAATGACAGAGACCAGTGGGAGTACCAGGGCCTGGCCATGCCTGCCCAACGCCAGGCCCTCTAACGGGCAGTCTCCGCTCCAGAGTGCCCCACCAGGCTGGCTGAGACTGTCTGAGCTGCTCAGCGGTCTGAGGCTCTCCCAGCTCCTTTTCCTTTCCCAGGTTTCAGGTCTACATTCTAGTCCGAAGGTTTTCCCTCTCCATTTCTACTTTCTCCTCCTTCTTTTATATTTTTTCACAGGAATACTTCCAATAAACCTCAATAAATCTTAGCATCTACTTCCCAGAGGCCTCAACTGACACAAGCTGTGGGACCCGGGACAAGTTCCTTAACCTCTCCAGCCTTCATTTATCCTCTGTAAATTGGGCTTATGTTCATATCTGCCTCATAGGGTGATACAGGCCATCCCTTAGGGAGTAAATGAATCCAGGTAAGGGGCTGGAATAGCACCTGGCACAGGCAGGCGCTCCATACATGTTAGCTACTGCTATCACTGAGGAATCCTGCTTGTCCATGGATTTCAGTTGCATGGAATCCTACATCTAAGTAAAGGAACCACAGAAAGACTATAGTCCTTGGGTTCATCCACACACGGCTGGATGCATGTGAGATAAGGTCATAAAAATGCAAACTCTGCTCCTTTTTCCAAGGCACCCATTGTGGAGCTAACAGAGGCTGGGGCTGGGATCTGGCTGCAGATCTGCTGGGGGTCAGGGCTGAGCAGATGCTGTCTCCATCTCTCCTGGGAGATAAGGTCCTGAAGGTGAGGAATGTCCTGACTACCTTCCCAGCCTCAAAGTCTCCACTGAACACCCTGCCATGGCCTGCTCGGTGCCCAGCTGCCTCTGGTGAAGGTGGGAAAGGTGAGAGCTGCTGTTGGTGCCTTATGAATCCTCGCTCTCCTCTCCCAGACACCCTGGGCCACTTTCCCACCTCAATCTAGGTCCTCAACTGTTCTGGGTGTACTTCACAGCTAAGATGTTGGCTCATGAAAACAAAACAAAACAAACAGTTCTAACCCCCATTCAGCCTCAGCAGTAAGTCATGCTCTCCCACTGGGACCAGGATCTAAATTTCTAGGGATAGTCCTGACTGTGACAGGAAAGCTATAGGACTAGATAATGTCTGATTCCCCTTCTAACTCTGACAGTCCATCAGGGGCCAGCAAACTCTTTCTCTAAAGGGCTAACAAGCAAACACTTCACATTTATAGGCTGTAAGGTCTCTGTCACGACTACTCAACTCTGCTGTTGTATCGTGAAAGCAGCTATTGACAATATGCAGAAAAATGAACCTAGCTGTGCTCAGATGAAACTACCTACAAAATCATGTGCTTTGGTCCAAGGGCCATATTTTGCCAAGTCCCATGCTATGTAATAAATGTGATGACACTGCCCTGGGGTAACCGATTTTCAGTGGCCATGTGGACGTTCACTGGTGGTTTCCCGACACATTTTTCCCTGCCCTCCTGACCAATAGCACCAGACATTCCTTTGGGCCACTGCTCCTCCTCCTTTGTCTCCCATGTGGTTTGGGTGTGATGACTTTAAGCTGGATTCTGGGTGGGCCCTGAGGGGATTGAGGGAGTCAGCATATCCCTCCTGGACCATAGAGATTTATTGGGGGAGTTAAGTGAGAGGAACACAAAATCCAATCTAGGCCAATGAGTTGTGAGATGTTTGCTGGGGACTTCACCAGCGATTCCTCCCCTTCTTCTGCAGGAACATCTCAGAAGAGAAGCTATGTATGTCCAGATAGTTTGTAGCCACTATGGTGGTGGGGAAGAGGGTGGTGTCCAGAAGAGAAAACTGGCCTACGAGTAGAGCAGAGCCAAGGAACTCAAAGAGAAATGGAGCCAGAGCCTTTCTGACAATGGGAACCCCTGGATCAAACCATGCCTGAAGCCAGAGTCTCTCTAAACTTTTCAATCATTAAGCCAATAAATTATTATGCTACCTAGGACCAAGCTAAGTGTCCTGTTATTTATAATAAAAAGGATCCTAACTGATGCAATTAGGAACCTCAGAAAAGGAGGTTTTTCTACCCTACCTTCACTACCCCCACCACTGCTAGGTCCCAAAGAAATGAACCTACAATGGTAGAATTTCAGACCTGTAATTAGGAATGGCAAGGAAATCTCAGGAAGAAACTTGAAGACAGGGGATTTATTTTAAAGGAATTCAGAGTATGCTGTGCCAAAAATATGCCACTTAGGTATATGAGGATTATTTTGAGCTGAATGCAATAATGAAAAGGCAGACACAGGACAAGATCTCTGGACTCCCCCCTACTACATAAAAACAGAACATAAATTCCCTTATAAAGGTGCCCCAACCCCAACACAGGCACACACATGCATACACACAAATGGTTCTTATACCAGGAAGAAGACATTATCACCAGAGAGGAGATGACACTGAGAAAGAGTATACACAGACAAAGCTTACTAACTAGCTCTTATCTACTGTTTCTTTCCTCATATATTTGCCTTCCAACAATTTGTCTCAGTCTCTCTGCCCCAACGCAGAAGGCCCAGCTACCTCACCCCTTTGCTCTGCTTTGCCTCCCAAAATGTCATGCAAATTGCCAAGCAGAAGCAATTGACAGGTCCTGCTGAGTTCACTGCAGCTGGCTGCAGAACCGCCAAGAATAGGATTGTCTCAATCAAAAGAAGAAAGGCACGGAAACCAATTAGGCCCTGCAATATTTGACTAAGTGTGCCAGATTAATCGCAATTATTAATTACAGGGTATGGAGAGCAGAAATGTAATTACTGACACCTTCCCTTTGTGGAAATTGGCTTTGGGCGATGGAAATCTGAGAACCCAATCAAAGATAACTGAGAACATCTTTCTAGCCAGGGGCTAGAGGGTGGAGGGGGGCAAGATTTCCTCAGGCTGGGAAGGGGATATCACAGGGCCATTCCCAATGGAATTTTGAGAGGAAGCACCAACCCACTGCTGCCAACTGGCCTGCCTCTACAGGTGGTCCAGAATCTGGCTTGGGCCCCACATGGTAAAGGTTCGTGGTCAAGATAGGGGCTTGGCTCTTGTCCTGCTTCTGGCCTGATGCACCAAGTGAATCTGGACTCATCACTTTATTTGGGACTCAGTTCCTTATCTGTTAATGTGGGATTTTGCTGTAATTAGTGTTTCTCAAAACAGAGGCTGATTCGTTTTTCCTGAGTAAGACATTCAACACATGATAAGACCCATACATTGCCAAGGGGGGAAATTTACTCTTCCAACCCCAGTGGTTCCAGCCAGCATGACAATCCAAAAGTGCACACCCATGTTTTAACATGTCCCCTATCCTAGGGGGATATGTTTTAACATGTCCCCTAGGGAGTTTTAACATGTCCCCTAGGGAGATATGTTTTAACATGTCCCCTAGGGAGATAGTACCAACCTGGGCTGAGAACCAGTACCTGGTAGGTAGCATACTTGAAGAGTTGTGTGACCTCTCCGCACCTCAGAGTCTTCATCTGAGAAATGAGGATTCTCATGCACCTTCCTCATTGAGCTATGATGGCTACGATGATTAAATGAGATATTCCTAAGCACAGTGTCCGGCACATAGTAAGTATAATCATTTTTACCCCGTTTAACATATGGAGCCAAGTAGTTATGATCTGATTTCAACCCTGAAAAGTATATACTATTATCTTTTACAGATGGGGAAACTGAGGAACTAGGAAGTTAAATAACTTGCCAGACTTCAACAATGGATCCTTGTGACTTCCCAACCTGGCCTTTTAACAGCCCATTTGCGAGGGAAGTGACAAGGACAGGCCTTCACTGACGTTTGTTATAGGTGGTCTGAGCTGTAGGGGCAGGGAAGAGACACTGGGGCTTCCAGTGATGACTGCCAGGTCTGGAAGACAGGCTGAAGATGGGCTGCCTCTTCTGGGTCTGCCAGGCTGCATGCTTTGCAGGTACCCTATTTGTAAATCCAGACTTGGGATTAAGGACCTCTTTTGCTCTTTGGCTTCACTAAGATGGTGCTAAAGACCAGGAAGTGAGTGGCTGAGCTCTGGAGACCAAGTCTGCAATAACAAAGCTGGGAAAGGGTAGGGAGTGTTGTCAGCAGGTCTGCCCCCAGAGGCAGCTGCAGAAAGGGCGTGGGCAGAATACTTCTTCCGTTATTGCTTGGGGTCAGCAGAACTTTGTGTCCTGGACAGAGGAATATGAGACAGGAGACAATGTCCTTACATTCAGATGTTCAGATACCCATCAGAATATTACAGAGAAACAACAGAAAGCTCAGGGGTTCAGGGAGACCCCCTAGGATAGGAGTCACAGCCCGTTCTCTGCAAGCTCCTGTTCCTGGTGACCTACAAGACCCTGCACGATCCCCATACTGCTCGAGTCAACGTTTCTCACTTCATCTTTGTGCCACCCCCTTCACTCACTAAGTTCAGACACACTGACCTTCTTTCTTTTCCTCTCTCCTATCTCAGGGTCTTCACATTTGCAGTCAGTTCTGCCTGAAAGAATTGCTCTTCACCCAGACCATCCTCCCATAGCTGGCTCATTTTCATCATTCAGCTCTCATCTCAGAAGCCTCCGGCCAGGCGCAGTGGCTCATGCCTATAATTCCCAGCACTTTGGGAGGCCAAGGTGGGCAGATCACTTGAGGCCAGGATTTTGAGACTAGCCTGGTCAACATGGTAAAACCCCATCTCTACTAAAAATACAAAAAATCAAGCGGGTGTGGTGGCAGGCGCCTGTAGTCCCAGCTACTCGGAAGCTGAGGCAGAATTGCTTGAACCCGGGAGGTGGAGGTTGCAGTAAACTGAGATCCTGCCACTGCACTCCAACCTGGGCGACAGAGCAAAACTCTGTCTCAAAATAAATAAATAAATAAATAAATAAATAAATAAATAAATAAGAAGCCTCTGCTCAGAGAGGCTGCCCAAACCATGCCAGTTGAAATAGACACGTACACCCAGTAAGAGAAAACAAAAAATCTCAGGATGCCACACTCATTATGCCCAAGAAAATGTTAAGCCTGGAGACTGAGTGATCCAACACTACCATCTTTTCCCCAAATGATTAGCTGTCACTCCACAGCCTTGTGTCAAAGTGTTATCCATTAGCCAGATCCCCACAGAAAGGCAAAAGGCCTCTAGCATCTCCAGACGCTTTTGAAAACTTTCAAGATGCATATCCTCCCACAAGACAAGGACATGTCAATTACAACTTTAGGGCTGCAATCTAAGTGTAGTTCCTAAAACTAAAGTCTATTCGATTTCACAGTGATACTGCTTATCTTTGCAGGTACAGAACAAAGACAAGATTACATCAATCATTCTTTCACTTACCACACCTCCCTTCCTACATTCCTTTCCCCCTTTAAGAAAGTATATAAATACTAAGCCTCCTGGAAAAAAAAAAAGTTTCTGGAAAAAACAGCCGCAGATACGTCTGTGACTTGTGTTTTTCCTATGCATACCCTCAAGCTCTGGCTTAATAAACCTTGATTGATTGAGACTCTTGCCTCAGTCACTCATTTCAGTTAACATGCCTCTCCTACCATTATAATTACACTGCATTTATTTGCTTCTTAGTACTTATTGTAACTTAAATTTGTTTGTTGTTTATTGTCATTTATCACAACTAACTTGTACATTCCATAAAACCGGTGATTTTTTGTCTGTCTTTTCAACATAGTATTCTGAACCTAGAATAGTGCCTGGCACTTAAAAGGTCCTTAGCAAATATCAAACAAGTGAACAAAGGATATAGACGCAGCATCTGATGACAAGAAACCTTCAGTCTGAGGAGGGAGACACAGCCTTTCTCAGTCTGTTTTCTACTGCTCTAACAATACTTGAGGCTGAGTAACTTAGAATACATAGAAATGTATTTGGTTCATGATTCTGGAGGCTTGGAAGTCCAGGAGTGAGGGGCCACATCTGGTGAGGATCTTCCTGCTGCATCATCATATGGAAGAGAGGAAAAGGGAGGGAGAGGTCCGCAAGAGAGGGCTGAACTTGCTCTTCTAACAAATCCACTCTCACAATAATAAAATCAATCCATTACAAGGGCAGAGCCTTCATCACCCTAATCACCTCTTAAAGGTCTACCTTCCAACTCTGTTACATTGAGAATTAAGTTTCCAACACTTGCCTTTCTGGGGGAAACAGTCAAACCTTGGCATTCTATCCGTGGCTCCCAAAATTCATGTCTTTTTCACATGTAAAATACATTCAATCCATCCCAATAGCCTCAAAAGTCTTAACTTGTTCTAGTATCAACTCAATATCCAAAAGTTCAAAATCTCATCTAAGTCAGATATAGATGAGATCAAGGCATGATTCATCCTGAGGCAAATTTTTCTCTACCTGTCAGTCTATGAAATTAAACAAGTTATCTACTTCTAAAATACAGTGATGAAACAGACATAGGATAGACATTCCCATCCTAAAAGAGAGAAATAATCAAGAAGAAAGGCCTACAGTCCTAGGGTCTCGGGCGTTACCCCACTCCCATGGCTTCACTGGGCATTGCCCAAGTTTGGTCTCTCCAAAGTAGCTCTATCCCTGCAACAGGTCTCTGCCTGGGTCTCCAGGCTGTTCATGACATCCTTTGAAATCCAGATGCAAGCTGCCATGGCTGCAGCTCTTGCATTCTGCATGCCTGTACTGTCAGCACCATGTGGACGATGTATGGCTTACACCTTCCAGAGTTGGCAGGTCGAGGTTCACCTGGATAAGCTTAAACCATGGCTAAGGTGGCTAAGGGACACTATGCTAGAATTTGGGGAACAGAGCCCCAAGACAGTGCAGGGGAACAAATACTGAAGTCCTGCAAATGCCTGTCTGAAAACTTTGCCATTATGGTCCTGCTCTGGGCCTGTGATGAGAGGGAAAGCTTCAAAGATCTCTGAAATGCCTTTGGGGTCTTTCTCTCATCGCCTTGATAAACAGCACTTGGCTCTCTTCTATCCATCTTAATTGCTTTAGCAAATGGTCACTTGGCCACATCTTTGGTTTGTTCTCCTAAATATGCCTTTTCACTCTTTTTTTGTTTTATTTTGTTGTGAGACGGAGTCCCGCTCTTTCACCCAGGCTAGAGTTCAGTGGCACAGTCTTGGCACACTGCAACCTCTGTCTCCCGGATTCAAGCGATTCGCCTGCCTTAGCCTCCCGAGTAGCTGGGATTACAGGTGCCTGCCACCATGCCAGGCTAATTTTTGTGTTTTTAGTAAAGATGGGGTTTCACCATGTTGGTCAGGATGGTCTCAAACTCCTGACCTCATGATCCGCCTGCCTTGGCCTCCCAAAGTTCTGGGATTATAGGTATGAGCCACTGAGCTAGGCCGCCTTTTCACTCTTTACGTGGCCAGACTTCAGATTTTCCAACTCTTTCTGCTCTGCTTCCCTTTTACTTAAAATTCTGTCTTTAAATCATTTTGCTTCTCTTGCGTCTTACCAGGTGCATTTAGAAGTAGCCACGCAGCTCCTTTAATATTTTGCTTAGAAATTTCTTCCTCCAGTTATCCTAGTTCGTCACTCCGAAATTCTGCCTTTGATAAAGTCCTTGGGCATGGATACAATTCGGCCAAGTTATTTGCCACCTCATAACAAGGAGAGCCTTGACACCAGTTTCCAATAAGATATTCCTCTTTTCCATCTGAAACCTCGTCAGAATGGCCTTTACTGCCCATATTTCTACCAACATTCTGATCACAACCACTTAGGTAATCTCTAAGAAGATTCTGGCTTTCCTGAGGTCTTTTCTTCTTCTGCAACAGCACCAGAATTGCCCGTTATGGTCCGTTCACAGCCTTTTTCTAACCTGCTTCTCCAAATTCTTCCAGCTTCTGCTCATTATAAAGGTCCAAAGCTGCTTTCACATTTACAGACATTTGTTATAGAAACAGCCCCAGTTCTCAGTACCAGTGCTCAGTCTTAGTCTGTTTTCTGCTCCTATAGCAGAGTACTTGAGACTGGGTAATTTGTAATAAACAGAGATTTATTTGGCTCATAGTTTTGTAGTTGGGAAATCCAAGAGCCAGGGAGCACCTAGTGAGGATCTTCTTGCTGCATCATCCCACGGCACAAGGTCAAAGAAAGAGGGTAAAGGAGGAAGAGAGGGCTGGAATCACTTTTGTAATAAACCTACTCCCATGATATCATGCCAGATTAAGTCAGCTTAGTTGTACTAATTCTGACCAGGGCTGAGAGGTTTCACAATGACTCAATGGCCAATTAAATGCTTTCCAATTCATGGTTCATTGTGAAGCTTTCACACAACCATGCAAATATATTCAACACATATGCAGGCAGTGATAAGAGAGAGGAGAACAAACCATAGGGAGAGACCAGCACATTGACAAATGAACTGGAGGGTGGGGTGGGGCAGAGCTGCTTCCACAGGTATCTCACCATGGTTAGTTTCTTTGCTGTTTTTATGGCCCTCTGAAGGAATGTCCATGATCATTATCTCAGCTGTGTTTTGGCTTCACTTTCTCCTCTAGTGGACCTAGTCTAACCCTCTAAAATCAGGGCTAATAAAACTGAGCTTGATCAGATGTGAGCAGTGAGTATAATTAGCAACCAACCCCACAGATCTACCTCTGCTGTTTCAGATATGCCTATCTGACCATTCCTTTGTGCAGTATAAAGACTTATCTACCTCTTGATTAGAGAAAAGGGTGGTTACAGGCCATTTTTCTCTTTGCTTGGAGCCCCTCTCCCCTCTTTGCTGCCCTCTCAGGTCCTTGCTTCCCATCTCTTTCATCTATATCCATCTTTATAGAATCTAGGGCCACTGCAGCGGCAGTCTATGAGCAGCACCTACCTGGAGTTGTGCAGTGTACAACCCGTGTAGCTGAATGCAGCAGCCCTGATAGACTTCCGGATTCAGGGCTAAAAGGGATCACAGAAGGGCTAGAGCATATCCTCTCAACTTAAAAATGAGGAAATTGCCAGGCACAGTGGCTCACACCTGTAATCCAAGCGCTTTGGGAGGCCGAGGTGGGTGGATCACCTGAGGTCAGAAGTTCAGGACCAGCCTGGCCAACATGGCAAAACCCCATCTCTACTAAAAATACAAAATTTATCCGGGCATCGTGGTGAGTGCCTGTAATTCCAGCTACTCAGAAGGCTGAGGCAGGAGAATCACTTAAATCCAGTAGGCGGAGGTTGCAGTGAGCTGAGATCACGCCACTGCACTCCAGCCTGGGTGACAGAGCAAAACTCGGTCTCAAAAAAAAAAAAAAAAAGAGGAAATTGAGGCTCCAGGTGGAGAGGAGACTTTTCCAAGGTCACGCCACAGTGATTTAACGACATGACTGGGATGTGAACCTGCAGCTCTTGGCTCCTCAGGCAGCACCATTGTTTATCCACTCCCTTTTTTTTTTTTGAGACAGAGTCTCACTCTGTCGCCCAGGCTGGAGTGCAGTGGCGCGATCTCAGCTCACTGCAACCTCCACCTCCCAGGTTCAAGCGATTCTCCTCCCTCAGCCTCCTGAGTAGCTAGGACCGCAGGTGCTCACCACCACACCAAGTTAATTTTTTTGTATTTTTAGTAGAGATGGGGTTTCACCGTGTTAGACAGGGAGGCCTCGATCTCCTGAACTCATGATCTGCCTGCCTCGTCCTCCCAAAGTGCTAGGATTACAGACGTGAGCCACAGCGACTGGCCTCCACTCCCTCCTCCTAAGGCTAATTTTCCCTACTCCCTTTCTTTACCCTGCAATGTACTTTGTGATCTCTGTCCTAGTTTTGTGCCCATATTCAGACTTAGTAGATGCCATGCCTTGGGGTCTTCCTAAAGAAGACATACAACCAAGCCTGCCGCCAGTCATGGGTCCACCCCAGAGTGGGGACCCCCTGAGGCCCGGGGCCTTACGAAAGTTAGTAACGGGGTAAAATGCAATGACAGGGGTGGAAAGACCCCCATGCTTACCCTGGCAGAGTAAAAAGTGCAGATGTCAGACACTCTTGAGTAGACACTGCAGCTCTACTTTACATTAAGGGCTTGACCTCAGGCAGTTTACTTCATTTTCCTGGGCTCCAGGTTTTTCAATTATAAAAAGAGGTAAAAAATAACCCTCATGTCCTCCCGCCCCATCCCAGCTTGCAATTTAGTGAGAATTAAATCAGGTGATGTACGCGTAATGGGCCCAGCTTAGCACCAGGCACGCAGGCCCACAGTATGGCTGCACCTGCCCCTCTGAGATACTCTCTCCTCCCCGAAGACTTCATCAGCCTGCATTCTGCATATGCATTGTGGCTCTTCCCTGTGGAAGCCCTTTTAAGGCAGGAACTGTTCCTGGGAAAAGATAAAATCCTTGGCACAGCTAAGCCATTACCAGAAATGTTTAACCAGCCCGTGTTCACAGGCGGGAGGACATGCATGAAAGCATTTTATCTTCCTCCCACAAAGGGAGAGCGGAGCTCCGCACCAGGCTGAGATGAAGGCTTGATTTTTTAAAGTAGACGTTTAGGATTCTACTGATGCTTTGCTAACTCCCAGTCAAATCACAACATCAAGGAAAGAAAAACTCCATTTTCTGCAAAGATGTTGAAATGGCCCTTTCCAATTAGGCAATGGGCTCCGGGAGGGGGATCTCAGACAGGCAGCCAAAAGCTGTCTCTGCTCATCTGTGCATTCAGGGATCTGTGAGCCCAGGGCACCACACAAGTAGCCACTCCAAGTGGACTCTGCATGTCCTAAGGCAGGGGAGAGGCCTCCGAGTGACATCCTGCCCTCTCCCACCAGGTTGTTCTGGAATGTCCCTGGAGAGTATATGAGTCTCGTTACTTACTAGTCAGTTATGTGTTTTACATATATTGATTAGTCTGAACATCTACCTTGATTAGCAAAGACCATGACTCTCATAAAATTGCCCACATGTCATATGTGCAAACACCACCATTTACTTGCAATGCTGCCCTCCCAGTCAATGCTCTAACTACTTTTTATGTATTAACTCATTTAATCTTTACATATCTGTGGTGGCTTCAAAAATGGCCACAAATTCTTTGTACTCCTGCCATGGAGAGGTGGGGGTCTCAGTCATCTCGCCTTGAATCCAGGCAAGCTCCGGGTCTGCTTTGACCAGTAGAATGTGGCAGGAATGATGCTGTGGCCCAGGCCTTAAAAGATGTTGCCACTCCCATCTCCTGGCATGCTCTCTTTGGGAGCCCTGGGATACTGCATAAAAAGCCTGTCGGTTGGGCATGGTGGCTCATGCCTGTAATCCCAGCACTTTGGGAAGCTGAGGCAGGTGTATCACAAGGTCAGGAGTTTGAGACTAGCCTGGCCAACATGGTGAAACCCCCCGTCTACTAAAAAATACAAAAATTAGCCAGGTGTGGTGGCATATGCCTGTAGTCCCAGCTACTAGGGAGGTTGAGGCAGGAGAATCTGCCTGGGAGGTGGAGATGGCAGTAAGCCAAGATTGCAGCACCACTGCACTCCAGCCTGGGCGACAGAACAAGAGTCCTTCTCAAAAAAAAAAAAAAAAAAAAAAAAGCCCTGTGAGTACTCTAGTCAACTATCCCAGCTGGACCTAGCCTTTCATTCACCCCAGTTGAGATGCCAGATGTGTGAGTGAAGCCTTTCGGGACCCTCCAGGCCAGCTGAACACCATCGCGTGACATCAGCTGACACAATGTGGAGCAGATGCACCGAGTGGCAGACCCAGCCTGAGCGACTGACCCAGGACAGCGTGAAATATAATAAAATGGCTGGCTTTATGCAGCAATAGATAAGCAGAATAACCACCTTCTGAGATAGGCACAATGGGGCACCATGTTACCAATGAGAAGACCAAGATACATTGATATTAAGTAGTTTACCCAAGGTCACACAGCTGTTAGTGGTAGAGTCAGAATTTGAAACTCAGGTAGACTGGGCCCAAAGTCCATGCTCTCACCTCCTCCTCTGAACCTGGTACCTACTACTCCCCTAGCTGTCCTAACACCTCTTGAAAGTACCTATTGGTAAATCTTCTCTGTTACTACATGCAAAGGCTGCTGGAAGGCAGGCACTAATTCCTGCTATCTTTATAGCTCTGTTCCTGGCACAGAAGAAAAGCACTGAATGTTTGTTAGGGGAGTAGAGTAGGTGGGTGGAGGGAGGAAGAGGTGGATGGATGGATGAATGGACAGACAGACAGATTGATGGGCTTGGGTGGGATCGAGCCTGAGAAATGTGGAGGAGCTAGAAGTGTTTGGGATATAGGCATATTAGAGGCTCCTGTAAGGACAAGTATGAAGGCACCTGAAGGTGAGGAGAGCCACACACACACTGAGCATGGGGGCAAAGGCCCTCTTACTAACTGTATGGGGAGTGCCTTTCTTCTCCAGAGCCGCATGAAAAGTCACTATTTGAGGATAGAAGTTGGTTTTGAAAAACTATATTGCCTCTGTTTTTTAGCACAATCTCAAAAAAAGACCAAAAAAGAACTACAAAGAAACAGACATGTAGGGAATGTGGAATGTCTAGTCACTAGCTGAACACCAATTTTACCCCTGAATGTCTTGGTAGTCCAGGCAATAATGAAAATATATTGTAGTTAAGAGTTCTGATCTGGGGGAAGTTGGTTGGTCTCTTAGAGCCAGAACCAGCAATGCTCAATACCTATATGTGAAAAGGGTTGCCCCCCATTCCTCAGGTGGGTAGCCCCTCTGTCCTCAGTGTCCAGACACATGCACCTCACATTTTCACCACTGGTCCACCTTGCATGCAATGGTGCCTATTCACATCATTTCCCCTGTGGTTCTCAATTGGACATTGATCTGACTTCATTCATCTCTCAAACATGGATCCTCAGTCCTGGAGATCTTATGTTTCTTTCTAGAAGAGTCAATACCCTCAAGATCTTCCAAAGCTTCTGGAAAAACTGAAGTCCCTGGGCTTTCTCTGACAGTACTTTTCTGTTTAAGATTCTCAGAAAACAAAATTATTTTTACCATCTTGTCCAGCAGTATTTTTCCAGGAAGAATGATTACTTGCAACCTCAATAGAAATTTCCATTGGACCAGTCTGTTTTCCGTAGCCCATTACACAGACCTACATTAAAATTACAGGATGCAATTCCAAAGATGCCAGTGGTTAGGTTATATAGTTTGTGGTAGCAGATAAAAGGAGGCAAACAAGCTTATCCGGAGAGATGAAATTTCTACTGCCAAGTGGATAGTCTCTGTTCAGAGTTCAAAAAGAGCAATTTGTCATCCCAAGAGGGATTTATTGCATAGATGCTCTTACAAAGGATGTTGGATAACATAATAGGCAATCCAGAGATGTTCACTGTCTCATTAACTCCATGAGAGTGGCCTGGACTGCAGATTCTGAGCTATCCTAGAGAGAATGATGGAACAGATTCTGAGCTATCCTAGACAGAATGATGGAACATCCATGCACAGCCATCCCCCACCCAGCCCCACCTCCCACCAGGCTCTATCACCTGGTCTTGCTCAAGGTAGATCTGGGGAAAATGCTTAATCCCAGGCCAGATTTGCTCAGCCAGGCCTCCTCCCTACCACCCACCACCTCCCCCGCTCCACAGACACACACACTCAATTTCACCAGTCTCTGTGCTCAGGGAAATAATTCACTTTACTACTACCCTGAGTGAAATGTGAATCATTGAGCAAAAAAACTATCAGACACACACCAAAGCTGAAGATAAATTATTTTTGGAAAGCTGTCATCTTGAAGCACCCAAATGCTGGCTTCTCCAGGGTTGGAGAGGATGTGAAAGAAGACAGCCATACTGGGCCCCTCGCTCTTCTCTGAACACACCCGTTTCTCTCCCACCCTTGCACTTGTTCTTCCTCCACCTGGAAACATCCTCTTTGACCTCATCTCTTCCCAGCATAATGTCATCTATCCTTCAAGGCCCAGACCTTCCCGATGTCTCTATCCCAGCATAAGCTCCCCAAGGACATCTCTCATTTTAAGACAGAGCGGGGATCCCTCTTAGGGGCCTGCTGCCCACCCCACCAAGCATGGAAATAAAATCTCGAGTCCCTCCAAGGGAAATCCCAGGCACCTAGCTAGACTTGAGAAGTAAATGAACAACTTGAAGAGCAAGAAGGCAACGGTAGCTTAAAACAATTGTCACCCAAGTAAGTTAGAGCCACAAGATATTTGGTTCCCTATAGAAACTAAAGATAACATCTAGACCTGTGTCCCTGAGTTGTTTTTCAGAAACCTGTACCCCCACCAGATGGAACATGCTGATCACTGTCATGTAGATTTCAGATAAGGGGGAAGTGAGGACTGAATTTCGACTGCCAATCTTTTTATAAATTTCTTCCAGAGTGGCCTAGAGACAGTCACACTCACAGGCCAAACCATAACATTCCTTTCTGATGACCCCAAGGTGTTAGGCAAAACCTTGCTTCCTTAAGCTGTTGCAAATTAAAGAAAGTCTGAATCCACCTATGACCTGTAAGCCCTTTGCTATAAGATGTCCCACCATTTTGGGACAAGTCAAAGTATAATCTCCATGTATTGATTTATTACTTTGCCTATAACCTCTGCCTCCCCACCTTTAAAAACTCTTACATGTGGCCAGGCTCAATGGCTCACACCTGTAATCCCAGCACTTTGGGAGGCCAAGGCAGGTGAATAACGAGGTCAAGAGATTGAGACCATCCTGGCCAACATTGTGAAACCTTGTCTCTACTAAAAATACAAAAATTAGCTGGGCGTGGTGGCACATGCCTGTAGTCCCAGCTACTGGGGAGGCTAAGGCAGGAGAATCACTTGAACCTGGGAGGTGGAGGCTGCAGTGAGCTGAGATCGTGCCGCTGCACTCCAGCCTGGTGACAGAGTGAGACTTCGTCTCAAAAAAAACAAAACCAAAACCAAAAAAACTCTTACATGTGAGCCACTGGGGAGTCTGGGTCTTAAGCATGAAGTGTGTCTGATTCTCCTTGCTTGGCATTCTGCAGTAAGTGCCTCACTTTCTCTCTCTGAAAATCCCAATGTCAGTGTTTAGCTTGCTAGGCTGGGCAGGCAGACTCAAGTTAGGTTTGAAAACAATCTAAAATGTTTTATTTATCAGTGAAGGCTCTAGAGCCTGTGGTCCATCTCTTCCACCTATAAGCTCTCCTTGTCAGCTATTGGAAGCTCTGATGAAGCTTCAAGGATCAAGTTTTGTCTGCTATGCTTTAAAATATTTTTTCAGATGACATGCCACTGCAAGCATCCTCAATTCCTAGCACAATACCAAGAGCAAGAATGTGCTCAGTAAATAAAGGTAGAATGCATTAATAAGTCAATGAAGTATGTTTGTGTAGGTGAGAGGACGGCAGGAAAGCTGCATTGATGATGAAATTTTAGACATCTTATGAGGAAAGGACAGGGAGAGAGGGTTTGTGTGAGCCACAGCTTTGGGGAACACAGGAGCAGGAGGCCAGGAACCTCTCTTCCCTATGGCAGCCTTGAGATGGTGGGTCTGCCCCGGAATTATGTATTACAAGGGAGAGCAGAGGGAGTGGTTCATCTTCCAATAACAGCTAGGCCCAGCGGCCTGCTCTAATCTTCTTATTCTTAGAGGGGTGCTCTTGCCTGGCAGGAGAGAAGGAGGGGGTGAGCTGGTGGGGCAGGGAGCCAAGCTCCACAGGTCGCCTTCAAGAAAATGAGATGTCAGCTGGAAGGAATGAATTAATAAAAGGAAGTGGACCCTGCTGACCTGGCCTCATTCTCTGTAAATCCTGGGTTTGGGAACTTTTTCCGTGGCCTCCACTTCTCAGGGGAACGCTGGGAGGGTAGGTGCGGAGGAGTGAATGGGTGTATAAGTTGTGAGGCTGGGGTGAGAAATTTTAATCACCTGGTCCCCGGCTCTTCTGAATGTTGCTTGCTTATAAAAAGGATATCCTGGCTGTTTCCCAGACACCTTTTCCTGGGGAGGCTCAGAGGCAAGTTGAGGACAATCCAGGCCTTCCTAGAACCTTAGGTACCAGCAGCTGGGAGCGTCCTTGATACTTGCAAGGTTTCCCAACCCCTCTGGATGCTGAGAATCACCTGCATGATTGTTAAACAACACAAACTCTGAGGCAGAGGTTCTCTTACTTTAGTGTGCATCAGAGTTGCCTGGAGAGCTTGTTAACCCTGGGGTTCAGATTCATCAGGTCTAGCGTGGGCATAGCCCCACAAATCCCCAGTGCTGCTGCTGTTGCTCCTGGGGCCACACTTTGATCCCCACAGCCCTAGGCGGGCTCACTGACCAGAGTCTCCAAGGGAGGCTCCAGAAGCTATGCTCTTTGTAACTTCCCAGGAGATTCTAGCATCAAGACAGTTCAGGAGCTAGTAAATTGTGAGGGCCACCTGCAGCAGAAGCACCTGGCTTCCTTATTAACATTCAGATTTCCAGGCCTTGCCTTGGCTCTTAGGGCCCAGAATGTCTGGTGGGTTGATCCAGGAATTAGCGTTTGCCTGGATCTTCGGGAGTTTTTCAGTTAATTACAGTTTGAGAGCCATGACCCTATATAGCCTCCTATATTATAAGGGAATAAACCGAAGCCCAGAGAGGTGAGCTTGCTGGCAAAGACTTCACCACTAATTAGCAACCAAGCTGAAACCCCAAAGAGCTGTTTGTGCTCTTTGTGGAAGTACAATTCAGGGTCAGGGTGAGCTCAAGCTCCTCTGAGAATCCCAAAGCCAGGCAGATTGGCCAGAGCCCCCTGAATGCTGGAGTTTCCTCTCTAGGTACAGGAGCCACTGGGCACCATTTTCCCTCAGGCCACCCTCCTTTACATGGTAGTGACTTTCTACAACCTGTAGAACACCCTCCCCTCATCCTGAAATATTTCACGTTTCAGCTTTCATGCTAGTCCCTCTGTGAAACTCCTGTGACCCTCAGTGGCCAGACACACTCTCCTCTGAACACTCACTAACCTTGCCCGTTTGTCCACTGCTGCTCTCATTGCTGTGACAAGGACCAAGCTAGGATCACAGCCATCCCCACCTTCCAAGGGGTTTGTGCTGCTTAGGGAGTTACCTCTGTGGAACTGGTCTTGGGTGACAGGTTGGGAAGGGACACTGGGACAGCTGCAGCTATAGAAGCATTAGGGAGACCACAGAGACCAGCTGGGCTGGAAGTTCTGGAAACATCAGATACATCTGGAGGGCATTTTCTGGAAGGAAGAGGAGGGTAAAAAGGATTTTTAAGAAGTTTTGCTCTCTGCTGTGAAATGTAATTCCCACTTCATTCCTCTCCCCTCCAGAGAACCTTTAGCAAAGCTGCCCATTATTTTCAAAAGCTTTTAGAGCCAGGTTTTCTGTTATTTTTATTGTGACGTTGTGCTAATATGTGCCTTAGGTGGAACCAAGAAGGGCCATTTCGCTGGGGTGCTGGTACTCCCGTATCACCATTGTATTTGTTACTTATTGCTGTGTAACGAATTACTCTAAAACTCAGTGGCTTAAAACAACAATCAATATTTTCTCTCTTGGTTTTTGGGTCAGGCTTTTGGATGCAGCTTAGCTGGGTGGTTCTAGCTTGGGGTCTGTCCTGAAGTTGCAGTTGAGATGTGGGGGAGGGGTGGGTCACCTGGGCTGGAGGAGCCCTCTCCAAGGTGGCTCCCTCACAGGGCTGGCTACTTGATGCTGGCTATTGGTGGGATGCCACAGCTCTCCCTCATGTCGCCTTCTTCCAAGGTGGCATGGGTATCCTCACAACATGCTGTCTGACTTCCCCCACTGCGATCAATTCAAGAGAGAGGAAGATGGAGGCAGTGATGTCCTTATGACCCAGCTTGGGAAGTCACACACGGTCACACCCACCACACTCTCTGGACTAGAAAAAAATCGCTAGGTCCAGCCCACATTCAAGGAAATTAGGATCCAGTTTATGAAAGGAAGAATATTAACTATTCTGCAGACAGATTTTAAAATGCCACAGTCACAAAGTATGTGTCTTGTCTTGGGAAACGGGGTGCACCACCCTGAAGGGAGGATCTGCACTCATTCTCTCCTCTCTGAATCCTCATGGCTAGGCCAGTGTCTGGAATGCAGTAGATGCTTCATAAACGTCTGCTGAACCGAACTGACAGTTCACCTCTACCCAATGCCACTGTGAAGCCACAAGGGGACAGGAGATAGCCCCTGCCCTGGGAGCAGCGCTGTCCCTGGACCTCTTTGGCTGCACATTCCTGCTCTCGGGCTCTGGCTTCTTTGGAAAACATGCAGCAGGCTTCACTGGCCTGGTCTCTGACCAGTAGTGTCCTCCTGTTCCGTGTACACCTCTCACCTCAGCCTCCTGCTTGTTTCCCCCTCAGGGCTTGACCATAGACCCTCCAGGCCTCCTCCCTGGCCTTGCCCTGCTCTGCCTACTCTACAAAGGCCTGGATGGGCAGCCACTACCACTTGGAGCTTGCTTCAAGGCCTGGGTTCCTTCTACAGGGGACTATTTCATTCCTTTGTGACAGGGTGGGGGCACATCGAGGGGGTGGAAACAACTTACCTCCAACTTTGCCTCCAGAGAAATATTCATCACACCATGTCAATTTCCTCAAAGTCTTCACATGTGCATTTCAGCTTCCGAGACTTTGCTGATATTTTCCCCACCAAGAGTGCCCTTCCTTCTCCTTTCTGCTCTGCTAGGTTCTGTGCACTGGGAGACAACATGGCGTCATGGAAAGGACACAGGCCTTAGGTTCAAAAGATGTGAACTCAAGGCACGGCTTCATCATAAAGTACTTGGGCAACTTGGACAAGTCCGTGCCATAACCTTTCTGAGTCTCAATTTTTCTCATTTATTAAAATGGGGATATCATTTCCCCTGAGGATCTTGTTTCAAGGCACAAATGAGAAAATAGATGGGAGAGTATTTTCTGTACAGTATGAAACACTCCATGTAAGTAAGAAATTATTCATTATCCTTCTCATCCTCCTGCGTCCAGCTCAAGTTCTAAGTCTCCCAGGAAACTCTTCACATCTATGAACTCTTCTAGCAGTTATGTCTCAGCCTCACAGCTCTGTATTTAATCTCAACATCCTCAAATTTTTATTCTCATTGACGTAGGCTAGTTTCTGGCACTAGAGTGAAAGTACAACAGGATTTGTCTGTGTCTCCACCACAGCACAGGACACAGTGCTGGGTCCCCAGGGACGCTTAGAGCATCTGAGAGACAGACCACAGGACAGGGGTGCTGATCTTCGGGGGCTTGAAAAGAAATTGATCTCTACTTTTTATTCCACTGCCTGTGACCCTGCTGAGCCCTCTTTAGTGGAGACTATGGTTCCTTGACCCAGATCCCTTTGGATCTTTCTAGTAGTTCTATGTGCTCAGCCTCCAGCTTCTACTCTGTTTCTAATGGCTCACACCTGGAAAACTCATTAAAGACCTGCCTCTGGGTTCCTGGAACTGCTTATTCCACACTTGCAGTCAGTAGGAAGGTGCCTGGGAATTTATACCTCTTCCGGCCACCAGCAGTCTGCAATCAGTGACTGTCTAGTGCCAGAGTCTGAAAGCCCAACTCCTTTGCCTTGCAAATGCTGAGGTGTAATTTGAAACCCCGAGTTCCTGGCAGGATCAGATTGAGGTTGGGATAGTGTCTAAACTCACGCCTTGCCTGGCTTTCTCTCCTTTGCTGTCCTGGTTCCTCCACCCCCTTCCAGCTTTCTGAATAAGTCATTTGCACAGGAATTCTCAGCTTGGGATCTGCTTCTGGGGAGCCAGCCCAAGAAATCACCATCCAGGCTCCCATCAGAAATGATCAAGGTGGCATTGACGAGCCATAACGCACCAAGATCTACAGAAAAAAGAGGTAGGGATGAACAGCATATCCCTTTTTCTCTTCTAGTCGCTTCCAGATTTACCACCAACACCACGACTGGGAGGAAAAAAAAAAAAGTGATTCCTTTTCAGTTTATCTTTTCTTTAACATAACCAACTTCCGCTTCTTGAGGCTTAATTGGATCTATTCTTGGATGTGACAAAAAGTTAGTGGGAAATGAAAGGGGCATATCAAGGAAAAAAACATTTCAAGTGAATAATTTAAGATCACATCCATAATTAATGGCATTTGGCATGCTTTCCCTGGAAGCCTAATCAGAGCGTGGAATGTGCTAATTAGAGCGGTTTGGTGCAAATCAGCCCGTGCAGGTGTGGGAAAGCCGCCTCTGTTCTTTTCAGCACCGGTGGCAGCAGCAGCTCAGGAGTCTCTCAGGTTGGGCGGGGCTTGAATCAATGATGAGGCTCTATTCTGAAACACCTTATGGTGTGAAATGGGCTTCTCTTCTTTTTGAGGATGTGGACGTGTGTCTGTGTGTTTGATGGCGGGACACAGTTTGGAGCTGGGGAAACACTTCAGGTGTGCTCTCCTCTGCTGTGGGGGAACATAAGAAAATCAAATAGCGCCAGAGCTGGGAGGACGGGGTTGAGGAGAGGAGCTGACTACCCCCAGCACCTGCACTCAATACACAGTGGATAGACAAGGTCACCTGTCACACAGCCAGGTGCACTTTGGAAAAGCTAAGGCAATGGGTCATCTTCTGTTCACTCTCCCCTGTGTATTACCACCCTCCTCCAACCTGTTGTCCGCCTCAGCAGGCTGGAACCATGCCCTCAACCCAAGGACTCCCTTAATGTCTGACTTCTGGTTGGTTTAGCACATGGGGAACCCCTGAAAGAGATTGGAGGGAAGGAGTGAAAAGTGAGTTACTGTCTCATCTTTCTGAGGGCTCCCTGTGGTCTGCCGGTCAGCCGTCTTCCTAGAGCTAAGATTTCAGTTCTTGTCTAGTAACCCTCTCCTCTGTCTCAGAGTTCTAGGACCCGGGCTTCAGGCTGAGGGGTGTCCACCCCCACCCTCATCAGCCTGGACTACAGCAGCCCCCTCTTGTGGTTTCCCAATCCACCTCCACCTTTGTAAATAACCCCTTTATTAAACTCTCCTCAGATGATCCTCATTGGAGGGTGACATCTCTTAACAGCTGTCAGGACCCTGGTGGAGACATTAGAACTGTTCCACTGAGTGACACTCTTTTTAAGTAATTGGAGCTCTCTCCCTTAAAAACCAACGTTTTGGCAAATCATCTCTTCTTTTTGAAGGGAAATCTTTATAAAATGCATCTCTTATTTCTCTACCATCTTAACAACAAGTAACTACACATGATTTTAAAACTGTTCTTGATAACACTTCATGAGCAGCAATTGTTGTATCATGCTGGGCACTGCCACCTTGGGAACTGTTATGGACCTGAGTTGTGTCCCCTTGAAATCATATGTTGCAGCCCTAACCCCCAAAGCGACTGTATTTGGGCCTTTATGGAGATAAATAAGATTAAGTGAGATCATAACGGTGGGACCCTAATCTGATAGGACTCATGCCCTTGTAAGAAGAGGAAGATACCAGAGCTCGGTGTGTGTGTGCATGTGTGATGTGTGTGCACAGAAGAGAGGCCATGTGAGGTTACAGTGAGAGGTCAATGTAAGCCAGGAAGAGATCCATCGCCAGAAACCAACTGTGATGATTAACACTGAGTGTCAACCGGATTGGATTGAAGGATGCAAAGTATTGTTCCTGGTGTATCTGTGAGGGTGTTGCCAAAGGAGATTAACATTTGAGTCAGTGGACTGGGAAAGGCAGACCCACCCTTAATCTGGGTGGGCACAATCTAATCGGCTGCCAGCATGGCCAGAATAAATGCAGGCAGAAGAACATGAAAAGACCAGACTGGCTTAGCCTCCTAGCCTACATCTTTCTCCTGTGCTGGATGCTTCCTGCTCTTGAACATCAGACTCCAAGTTCTTCAGATTTGGGACTTGGACTGGCTTCCTTGTACCTCAGCTTGCAGATGGCCGATTGTGGGACCTATTACTCCTTAATAAATTCTCCTTTATATATACATCTATCCTATTAGTTTTGTCCTTCTAGAGAACCCTGACTAATATACCAACCCTGCTGGCTTCTGGACTTCCAAGAACCAGAACTGTAAGAAAATAAATGTCTATTGTTTAAGCCAACCAGTCTGTGGCACTCTGTTATGGCACCCACGTAGACTAATACAGGGGCCCAAGAGTGTAGAACTGTTAGCCCTTGCCTGAAAAATTCCAGATTTCAGTGCCCTCTCACCCTTGTTTTACAGTTTCTTTGCCTTAGCTCTGCCAGTTATTACCTCTTGCTGTTGACGGGTTGCTACCATTAGCAGAGTCATCTCTCACCTACTTCAATCTTACCCATTATTTACTAGTACTAAAGTGTTATGTCAGACCAGAAAAATCAAGCTCACTAGAATTGTGTATAAAGCAAGAGTTAACAGGTTCTGAGTGAGAGTCTGAATTGCTCTTCCTTAAATAGATTTTTTTAGGATTTTAATGTATAGACATTATCATGAGGACTTTGTAAATGCCCAGAAGCCATTTTTTCTTATACTAGAATCCTTGTTATATTCTTGGACAGCTGAGGTCAAATCAGTGGCATAAGGAAAGTACGGTTGATAACGCAGTAATTTCTCTGTTTTCTTTTGTGATCTAAACTGGTTACAACACAATGAAACTGTGGCTTTACTCCCAGGATCTTCTGGCTTGAAATCGTTAGAAATATGGCTTCTGGGCCCCCTATTACGTGCCCACAGGTAGGAGAGAGGACTCGATTCATTTGTTCTAATGGGTTTCCAGGGAATTTGATTAGTGATCAGGCCCTGCATTAGCCACCCTTTGTCCTGGCCTACATGGCACTGCAGCCAGTCAATAGGTACCAATTTTATTAGGTGCTGTTCATGTAATGGTGCGCAAGACGCCCCTGCAACCTCCTTGGCTTGTAATACTCATTGGCAGAGACAGCTAATCGATAGTTGCTCCTCACCAGCCCCATAGATATCGATTCAGGGCTCGGGAAGCCTTTATAAGGAGTCATTGGGGGGATTCTTTCAGTTCAAATTGAATTGTGGGCCATTAAATCTCTTTAGTAAAAGACCGCGCCTCATATATGCCAATGCTCCTTCTGAATTTTTAACCAGTGCCCACCTCTGGAGAACATCCTGCCTGTGCTAAAGCCATCTCAGCAGGTCCCAGGTTTTTCTTTCCTCTGGCAGATCTGGTTAATTGTTATGGATTTTCCAGCAGGTAAAAGCAGGCTTTGTTTTCCTTGCAAAAGAAAACCAATTCAGGTGGTCCTGCCCAGAAACTGGAAGGAAGGAGTGGGGGAAGAATGAAAGAAAGAAAGGGAAAACAAGAGGAGGGTCAGACATGAAATGCCTGCTGTCCAGTTAGTCTCAGAGAAACTAAACATTGATCAGATACCACACGTGTGCATACACACACCCACATCTTGACCCGCATAAGCAGACACAGACAGGCACATAAACATAAACACACATGTAAATAGGCACACTCACACACATTCATGTGCATGTAAACATGGTCATACATGCACACACAATCACAAATGCACACACAAACATGTGCATGCACAGGTACAAACACACTTATGTGTCCACACTAATACAAACATGCACACTTCTTCCTGCTACCCATGTTCATTCTTAGTGACCCCTTGAGTGAGTTTCCAGGAGAGAATAAAGATTCTCTTCCCACCTGGCCAGAGGTAACAGGGGAGAAAGGCTATTACAATGGAAAGACTCATTCAATCCCCAGCTCTATCATTGCCAACTCTGTGACATTACGCAAGTTATGTGATTCCTCCGAAATTTGATGTCCCCATCTGTAAAACAGGAGTTAATCATCATATAACAGGGTCATAGTGCAGAATTAGTTCATTGGAGAAAATCCTCTAGCACATAACAGGTAGTAAATATCTGGCCCCCTGCTGCAATCTTTGATGAGTTCTCCCTGGAATCAGAGAAGGGAATGGCTGTTGAAACCCTCATGTTGGCCAGGTGTGCTGGCTTGTGCCTGTCATACCAACACTTTGGGAGGGCGAGACGGGAAATCCAAGGAACAGAACTGTTAGAAAATTAGTGTCTACCATTTAAGCCACCCAGTCTCTGGCAAATTTGTTATGGGAGCTCAAGTAGACTAATCACTCTAGTCCAGGAGCTTGAGACAAGCCTGGGCAACATAGAGAGACCTCTGTCTCTACCAAAAATTAAAAAAACAATTAGCCTAGCATGGTGGTGTGCATCTGTGATCCCAGCTACTTGGGAGACTAAGGTGGGAGGACTGCTTGAGCCCAGGAAGTTCAGGATGCAGTGAGCTGTGATCACACTACTGTATACCAGCCTGGGTGACAGAAGGAGACCCTGTCTCAAAAAAAAAAAAGTCCTAATTTCATCAATGAGGACACCAAGGCTCAGAGAGAGGATGTATCTTGTCCAAAGTCACTGAGGGAGTTAGTAACAGACTGGGATTCGATTTCTAGTCCACTTCCTTCCAGTCCTTTTTCTCTATTGTGCTGCCTTCATCAAGGAGGACTGAGAGGCTCCACTGGCCCCATCCCCAACCCCAGCAGGATCAATTGTTTTTATTAGAAACTAACATTTGTGTAGAAGTTTACTCTTTTCACAGAGCAAAGGATAATTAGAAATTGCAATCTTAAGGGAGGCTGCCCTGGGCCTCTTATTGGTACCTATGCCCAGGGTGAAAGGAACAGAAGCCAAAGAGTAGGCTGTGTGTGATAGGAAGATGTCACCCCCTGGCTTGGACAGGTTTCTTTAGAGGGCAGGGTCTCCTGAAAATTGTGTCTGGAGACCCTGCCTAGTAACAATCATTGATCTAAACAACAACAACAAAAAGCAGCTCATTGTGGGGCAAGTGCCAGCCCAGGCTGAGAACCAGGCACCAGGCTCTAGGGATGTACACTCAGTGATAAAACATGCTGCCAGGATGGATGAGGAGCCAGGGTCAGGAATCCCTGGGTCAGAGCCAGGACAATAATTCAATTCAGTAAATACTTGCCACACCCTGTCCAGGAACAGTTAATAGCACAAGTGGGGGTGGAGGCTGAAAATGCCCCTGAAACTGTGGCAGAGCTCCTGGTTAATAACATTTGAGCATTCACCACGTGCCAGGTACTATTGTAAGGCTTTCTGTATAGTCACTCATTAGTCTTCATAATGACTCTATGGGGTAAGGCCTGTCGTTATACCCATTTTACAAGTGAAGACACTGAAGCAAAGAGAGCTTAAGTAACTAGTCCAAGGTCTAAGAGGCACAAACAGAATTTGAATCCACACATTTAACAATGATGCCCTTGTCTTCAATCTTAAGAGGTCTGAGTTAAGGACTTGAGCACCAGTAGCTTATTTGGGGGATCTCGGGAAACATGGGAAGGGGGGAGAGGGGAAGTGGGATAGAGAAAAGAAGGAAGCCAATACAGGGTGCATTAGAAAGCAGATTGCCAACTAGAGCTTAATCCTGCTGACCAGTACTAGGAGCCAGGGCAGAGCATGCACCTTGGCTTTACATGCCTCCTAGGGGTGAGGGAGCTGGGATATTTATACACTAAGCCCCATCAATTACGGGTTGAGAGCTGCTCTTGGGCCGATAGTTCCTCAGCTCTTCCAGCATGCCATGAACAGGCAAAGAAGACTTTAGAGGACAAAAAGGCTTTAGAGGAAAGCCCTCAAAAAAATATATAGATAATAAAAATAAACAAAAAAACCCTGCAGGTGCAAGGGGGCATTTGGAAGTCAACTGGTGTGCAACTGAGGAGACATGGGTGAGGCTCTGGTAGTGTTCAGTATGGAAACCCCAACCTCCTAAATGAGAGAAGAGAACAGAGATCCTCACTTCTGGCTTAGAAATCAAAACATCTAGACCCAGAGGGATGAGCAATGAAAGATCTGAAATACCTGGAACAAGTGGTGGTGTCCCCTCTACCCCTTGTCCCTGGGCATGCAAATCAGCCCCTGTAGCCTCATTTCATGCATATCCCCAATCCCAACACAGAACACATGTTGTCAGGCCTGAACATGTGTGATTTAAGTTCAAAGATGAGACAAAGACCTCACCTGACCGGATGGCTTCACCTGCCTTCCCCCTCACCCACCCCTGGCTTTGAGCAGTACAACAGACATTGGTGAGTTAAGTTTTACGTCCTTCCTGCCTGACTGGGGGACTTGAGAACAAGGAAACCACCCCAAGGCAGGGTGTGGAGGCAGGAAAAGGAAGGTCCCAAATACCTCACCTGTAAAGAGATGCTTGCCCCAAAGGTTGAGCCCCAACAGGCTACAGCGGCATCGCTTGGGGAGCAGAGAGGTGATGGCGATGAGTATGTTTGAATATGTATGTCCTTGTTTGCTTGGAATTGGTGTAACTGGGCTGTTCTGTGGGTTAGGTATTGAAAAGTGCCAACGGAACATGAAGAAAAGTCAATAGACATATGTAAAATGAAATCATTACATAGAAAATGATTTCCCCTGAAGGCCTCGGGAAACTGTCGCTATCAAGTAAAGAAATGTGCCTCTGTCAAGCCTGGAAATGCATGTGGGCTTAGAAAGCTGTGCCGTCCTGTGGTGCTTTCCTCCTTCACATGCTCAGCAATGGTGTGTCAGCCCTTGGCTTAGGGAGCAGTGTCGCCAGAGAAGGTGGACATGGAACCAGCACAGTAGCGGCGACTGTCTGCCCTCAGGAAGGGTCAGACTTCTTTCTCAACTACCAGAATTTATTATATTCTTTAACCACTCTGGGCAACACAGAGATTCAAAAAACTGTTTTTGCCCTCCTGGAGGTTACAGTTTCCTCACCTGTAGGTTGAATATAATAATGTTTCTCACAATTGTTATAAGGAATAATGTCTATAAAACATATGAAACAGCACAATGCCTGGCTGAGTGTGAGCCTAACCACTTAGCGTTTAAATGTGTCCATTGTCTGTCTTCTGGTCTAGAATGTGAGCCCCTTGAGGGAAGGATTCTGTTGGCTGCCTCGCCATGCAGGTGACAGTACTTGGCAAATTGCAGGTGCTCAGGAAGTAGTGAATGAATGAATGGATGAATGGAAACAACTCCAGGTACACAGTAACTTCTAGCTTGTTGGCATAAGAGTTTAACCTCAGATTAGGTAAAGCATCCTGTCCTTTTTCCTCGTAACACCCACCATAATCACATTGACTGATATTCTGTGTAATCATGTAATAGCTGTCTCCTCTATTAGAATAAAAGCCCCATGAGGTTCCAATCCTGTCTATCCTCCTTCACTGTGATTTCCCCAGAGCTGAGCACTGTCACAGAGTGGGTGCATGATAATTGATGGAAGGAGGGAAGGGAGGATGGAAGTGAGAGAGGGAAAGAGCAAACGAACACAGATAGTAGCACTGAGTCATGGAAAACCCCAGGGCATGAACTCTGGGTCCCAGAAGGCTCTTGCATCCCTGAGGATAGAAAGGTGGGGTCCTTGGATTGTGGGGGGGTGGTCTGACCTGCAGGAGTGAGCCCTTGGGAGGGGTGGGCAGGGCTGCTGCCATGGCTGGGGCTCTGTGAGCTCCCCGCTGTTCCTGTCCCCAGCCTGATGCCGTTTCTGCTGAAGCCTCTGTGCTTTCCCGGGGAGAAGGGTTGTGGTTGTTGGTCACTGATATTTGTTAATGAACCTGACATGCAGAGGGATTTCACTTCCTTCCTGCAAAGGTCATTCTCCTCCCCAGGCTGCTCTGTCAGCCTATAGGGAATGGAGAGACCAGAGGTCGCCTGGCACCTCTGGTCTCAGGGAAGCCCTACCCACCCCAGCTCCCTAGAAGCCTGTGACAGCTTTGCACATCCTCCGCTGCACTTGGAAAAGATACAAAACGTCCCTGTTTGTCTCTTAGTAAAAAAGCAGTGGTTTCTACCTTGTAATTAGGATTACTCTGCCTGCAGTGTGATGTTCCTTTTAATCACCAAAGGGTAAGCCAGCAGTTAGCATAATGCAACATGTTCATCCTAATACACACAGGCATTGGTGGGGAGAGCAGAGCAAGCAGGGAGGAGCAGGCCCTGATTCAGCCACAGCAGTGGGAGGCAGATGCCAGGAGAGAGGCGTGCTGAACAGGAACACGGCAGTGATCATCCAGGGCAGAAAGGGACTGCAGCATGGCCGGGCGGGTGGGCAGCCAGAATGGGACAGCTGCTGGAGACAGGAATAGGGAAGCTCACAACACCTATACTCAGGGAACCCCAGTCTGAAGGGAGACGCAGCCCCATCCTCAGAGTGGCCCAGTCTGAGGGAGACACAGCCCCGTCCTCAGGGAGCCCCAGTCTGAGGGAGACACAGCCCCGTCCTCAGGGAGCCCCAGTCTGAGGGAGACACAGCCCCGTCCTCAGGGAGCTCCAATCTGAGAGGAGGCGCAGCCCCGTCCTCAGGGAGCCCCAGTCTGAGGGAGACACAGCCCCGTCCTCAGGGAGCCCCAGTCTGAGGGAGACACAGCCCCGTCCTCAGGGAGCCCCAGTCTGAGGGGGACACAGCCCTGTCCTCAGGGAGCCCCAGTCTGAGGGAGACACAGCCCCATCCTCAGGGAGCTCCAATCTGAGGGGAGGCGCAGCCCTGTCCTCAGGGATCCCCAGTCTGAGGGAGACACAGCCCCGTCCTCAGGGAGCCCCAGTCTGAGGAGAGACACAGCCCTGACGCAGGGAGCCCCAGTCTGAAAGCAGACACAGCCCTATCCTTGGGAAGCCCCATTTTGATATAGGAAAGAAAGCTTCTGGTCTCAGCAAGCCTCCTGTAAGATGCAGACGTGGTTCCTGCTCTTAGCAGTTCACAGGGTGATGGTGGAGCTCCCAGTTTGATGGCAGAAGGACACTGCTCCTGCTCTCAGAACACTCTGTATCTGATAGAGGTGACACAACCCTTGCTCTCAGCAAACTTTCAGTCTGATAAGAAAGACAGATCCCTTAGTCTCAGGAGATCCCCAAACTAATGGCAGAAGGAAGTGAATTAAACTCCATTTAGCTCCTACTGTATACCAAACTGCATGGTAGAGGCACCTAGCTACTCATTTAACCCTGTGGTGTACCCAGGGTCATAAGTTGCCTGACTCCAGGGGCATCATTCATATGGGATACCATGACGGTGGTACCTCTGAAGGTGCACACGTAGGAGAGGGTCCAGTCTGAGGGAGACACAGCTCCGTCCTCTGGGAGCCCCAGTCTGAGGGGAGACACAGCCCTATCCTCAGGGAGCCCCACTAAGGGGCCCCAGAAGGGCCCAAGTAAGCATACCTACTTCCATCTTACGGAGGAGACAAATGGAGCACAGAGAGGCTGAGCCCAAGGGCTCATAGCTGAGAAGCAGCAGAATCAGGACTTGAAGTTGGTTTTTCTGAGCTCAGTCAAGTGTTCCTAGGATAGTTTCTTACCTGTGAGGGGAGATAAAACAGGAAGAGAGAAAAGCCTCCTACACATCCTGGTTTGGAGTTGCCCTATAAGTAGAGTCTGAAACAGAGGCTACCTCCTGGTGGCATTTAGTTGGGAAATGATCTCAAGGAGCAGGACGGGAGAAGAAGGAAAACTAAACAGGGAAGGCAGGAAAGCCCATCCAAGCTTGTGTTATCAGATTGGCCATTCCTGCAGGCAACTGGTGCGTGATCTCTCTGGGACACCTCTGGAGCTTTGTGTAATATGTCTCAGCACTATGTGCCCAAGGGGATGAAAGGGAGAAAAAGTTACCCCTTGGCTGTCATCTCTTGTTGCCCACGGGTGACCTGTACTTCCTGGTTACAGGTGCCCGAGCATGAAACAGGTACCAATGGGAATGAATTGGTATCAAAGAAGCCTTGGGCAGGAAGTGAGAGATGCAGGGCACAGGCAGAGGTGAGTTCTGTTGGGTCGCATCTGCACAAGGCTGGTTGAAGCAGGGACTGATGGGAGGGTAAGAGATGAGGAGATTAAACAATTGATGCGGTTTGACTGTGTCCCCACCCAAATCCTATATTGAATTGTGGCTCTCATAATCCTCATGTGTTGTGGAAAGGACCTGGTGGGAGGTAATTGAATCACGGGGGTGGGTTTTTCCCATGCTGTTGTCATGATAGTGAAAAAGTCTCACGGGATGTGATGGTTTTATAAGGGGTGGAACTCCTGCACACACTCTCTTGCCTGTTGCCATGTAAGACATGCCTTTGCTTCTCCTTGGCCTTCTGCCATAACTGTGAGGCCTCCCCAGCCATGTGGAATTGTGAGTCATTAACCTGTTTTCTTTATAAATTACCCAGTCTCAGTTATGTCTTTATCAGCAGTGTGAGAACAGACTAATATAGTAAATTGGTACCAGTAGAGAGCAGTGCTGCTGTAAAGATACCCAAAATGTGGAAGCAACTTTGCAACTGGGTAACAGGCAGAGGCTGGAAGAGTTTGAAGGGCTCAGAAGAAGATATGAAGATGTGGGAAAGTTTGGAACTTCCTAGAGGTTTGTTGAATGGCTTTGACCAAAATGCTGACAGTGATATGAACAATAAAGTCCAGGCTGAGGTGGTCTCAGGTGGAGATGAGGAACTTAATGGGAACTGGAGTAAAGGTCACTCTTGCCATGCAAAGAACCTGGCAGCATTTTACCCCACCCTAGAGATCTGTGTAACTTTGAACTTAAAAAAGATGATTTAGGGCATCTGGCAGAAGAAATTTCAAAGTGGCAAAGTGTTCAAGAAGGAAGCAGAGCATACAAATTTGGAAAATCTGTAGCCTGACAATGCCATAGAAAAGAGAAACCCATTTTCTGGGGATAAATTCAAGCCAGCTGCAGAAATTTTAACAAGTAATGAGGAGCCAATGTTAATCAGCAAGACAATGGGGAAAATGTCTCCAGGCCATGTCAGAGACCTTCAAGGCAGTCCCTTCCATCACGGGCCCCAGGCCCAGAGGCCTAGGAGGAAAAAGTGGTTTCCTGGGCTGAGTCCAGGTCTCCACCTTCAGTGTGCAGCCTAAGGACTTGGTACTCTGCATCTCAGCTACTCCAGCTGTGGCTAAAAGAGGCCAAGGTAAAGCTCAGGCTGTGGCTTCAAAGGATGTAAGCCCCAAGCCTTGGCAGCTTACATCTGATGTTGAGCCTGAGGGTGCACAGAAGTCAAGAATTCAGTTTTGGGAACTTCCACCTAGATTTCAGAGGATGTGTGGAAATGCATAGATGTCCAGGCAAAAGTTGACGGCCAGGGCAGAACCCTCATGGAGAGCCTCTGTCAAGGCAGTGTAGCAGGGAAATGTAAGGTGGAAGCCCCCACACTGAGTCTCCACTGGGGCACTGCCTAGTGGAGCTGTGAGAAGAGGGTCACTGTCCTCCAGACCCCAGAATGGTAGATTCACCGACAGCTTGCATCGTGCACCTGGAAAAGCCACAGACACTCAACAGCAGTCCATGAAAGCAGCGGGGTGGTGTGGGCAGGGGGGTGGGCTGTACCCTGAAAATCCACAGAGGTGGAGCTGTCCAAGGCCGTGGGAGCATCAGCGTGACCTGGGTGTGAGACATGGAGTCAAAGGAGATCATTTTGAAACTTTAAGATTTGACTGCTCCACTGGATTTGGGATTTGCATGGAGCCTGTAGCCTCTTCATTTTGGCCAATTGCTCCCTTTGGGAATGGGTATATTTACTCAATGCCTGCATCCCCATTGTATCTACAAAGTAACTAACTTGCTTTTTATGTTACAGGCTCATAGGCAGAAGGAACTTGCCTTGTTTCAGATAAGACTTTGGACTGTGGACTTTTGAGTTCATGCTGAAATGAGTTAAGACTTTGGGGGACTGTTGGGAAGGCATGATTGCTTTTGAAATGTGAGGACTTGAGATTTGGGAGGGGCTAGGGATGGAACAATATGGTGTGGTTCTGTGTCCCTACCCAAATCTCATCTTGAATTACAGCTCCTATGATTCTCACGTGTCATGGGAGGAACCCGGTGGGAAGTAATTGGATCATGGGGGTGGGTTTTTCCTGTGCTGTCCTTGTGATAGTGAATAGGTCACATGAGATCTGATGAGTTTATAAAGGGCAGTTCCCCTGTACATACATGTTCTCTTGCTTGCCGCCATGTAAGATGTATCTCTGCATTCTGCCATGATTGTGAGGCCTCCCCAGCCATGTGGAACCGTGTCATTAAACCTCTTTCCTTTATAAATTACCCAGTCTCAGGTATGTCTTTATTAGCAGTCTGAGAACAGACTAATACAACAATGAAGCACATATAGCATCTGCTGCCTCTCGCCCCAACCCCCAGCTGGTTGTACTGTCTGGGAAGTAGAGGCTAAAGTGGAATTGGGAATGCAAAAGTTTTTTTAAGAAGTATCACTTGAGAAGGAAAAAGGGAGAAAGATTGGGCAAGGGAGTCAGCTTTGAGATGTTATCCCTTTAAGGATCCAGTCTTCTAGTCCCTAATAAGAATCTGAGATTCTGTGTTGTAGACCATCTATCAGAGCCCCTTGGCCCCCCAAAAAAAATGCAGTAGTGGAAATTCCTAGCTCAGGATTCTGCTATCTTTGGCCATGAAGTGTTCTGATTTGTGGTAGAGACTGCTAGATGCCCTCAATCTCTCTTTCTTCCATCTTCCTTGGTGAAAGGATCCCTCAATTTTTAATTGGACTCATGAACTCCTGAAATAAAGTCTATAATCCCATTCTATCTTGCAGGTGGGTGTGGTCCTCTGACTAAATTCTAGCCAATAGGACACAAGCTAAAGTTAGAAAAGTGTTAAGGACACTTAGAAAGTGTCTTTAAAGAGAAGAATGCCCTTCTCTTTCTCATTTCCTTCATTTCTCATTTTGCTGACTGGAATGTGGATGAGATGGCTGGTGCTCCAGCATCCATCTTGGATCACACAGTAGAAGCTATGTGGTGAGGAAGGTGGAGAAACAAGATAGGCACATGGGTCTCAGATGAGGATGGAGCTGCCATACCAGCTGCAGGCTGCCTACTTCTGAAATTGATGAATATGAAGTAGTAATAAGCTTCTGTGTTTCGTCAGTGATTGTTATTTATTTTGGGTTTTCTGTAATAATCTGTATATGTGTCTATCTTCTTATTGCTGGGGACTCAGGGAGGGCAAGGACCTGACGAGGCTTATTTATCTTTGTGTCTCTTGTACCCAGCAAGGAGGCTGTCCTACAGTAGGCGTTTAGTGTTTGTTGAATGAATGAATGACATACCTTCATTGCCACTTGACCTGTGGAAAGGCGTGGTGGCTCATGCCTGTAATCCCAGCACTTTGGGAGGCCAAGGCAGGTGGATCACGAGGTCAGGAGATCGAGACCATCGACCATCCTGGCTAACACAGTGAAATCCCATCTCTACTAAAAATACAAAAAAAAAAAAAAAAAAAAATTAGCCGGGTGTGCTGGCGGGCACCTGTAGTCCCAGCTACTTGGGAGGCTAAGGCAGGGAAATGTCATGAACCTGGGAGGCAGAGCTTGCAGTGAGCCAAGATCGTGCCACTGCACTCCAGTCTGAGTGACAGAAAGAGACTCCATCTCAAAAAATAAAATAAAATAAAATAAAGTTAACCTAAGGGCCTCCCTCCTTTTGGTCTCATCTTGAATGGAATCCTAAACTGGAGGCCCAGGATCTAAGCACCTAGCTTGGGCCACTCCCTGTGCTGCTCAAATCTGGTACCCTGGAGGCCACAGGGAAAGGTGGGAGCCATGGCCATAGCGGGGGCCCTCCAGAGATAGATGCCCAAGTGAGCAGTGGCTTCTGCAATTGGCTGAGGGAGAGTTTTCCAGGATGACTTGCAGCTCCTGAACTTGCCATACTCTCTCTTGCCTCCTGGCCTTTGCATAAGCTTGCCTGTCCTGGCATGCCCTTCCCTCTCTCCAGCATCCCCATATGGTTTTACTGGACCACTTCTCCCAGGCTTCAACAAAGAAGACATTTCTTAATGGAGACCTTTCTTGTCGCTCCATCCCTTATGAGTGCTCGCCAGGCCTCCTGCTTTTCTTGCTTAGAAGCTCTTTCTACACTAGATGGTACCCTCCATGAGGTCAGGGGCTATGTCCCCTCTGTTGCATAGCCTGGCACAGGTGGGCTCAGGGAAGGCTTGTTGAATTATCTCTGAGCAGGGCTTGGGATCCAGGGGTGGCTTTCAGAGGATCGGAGAGCTCAGTGCCAGCCACAGTTACCTGCCCTGTGCCTCCAGCCTGTCCCAGGCCTCAGCCATCTTCAGCTCTCCCTGCCCTCACCCTCGCTCCCTCTGCAATGCCCTGGCAGGACTGAGCATTTTCTGCTCTCAGTGACCTGTGACCAAAGCCACAGCAGCTAATTAACACCCTGCTGTGTGCTTGACCCCTGCCCTGGCTGGCACTCCACTCCTGACCATTCCCATTTAATTGGTTCAGCGCCTGCCTGGCAACCTCCATCCTCTCTCCCTTCACATGATTTAGCTTCCAGCCTGAGGGTTGCTTGTTTGCTTCACTCAGTAATTAACGCTTTCTTCTGACTGTTCTCTTCCCTCCTCCACTGACTATATGTGTGATCTGGGACTGGGTCCCCCGCAATACAGGCTGAGGCAGATGTGGACCCTGCCCCAGGGGATCCAGCAGTGGAGCTGACACAGTGACATAGAGAGGCAAGGATAGGGCGCAGGGATGACAAGGGAAGGATCGCAGATAGCACATGGTCCGATCGCAGATAGCAGGTCTACCTGCTGTGCAGGAGGGAAGACTGAAGCCCAGAGACAGTGAGCAGGCTGTCTCAGGTTGCCCAACAACCTAAACTGTCCTAGTCTGGGTTCCCCACCAAAAGTCTGAAAAGTCTGAAACATTGGTTTTAGACGCAGATAGTATATTTTGGGAGGGGACAGAAATAGGGGCTGGAAGAATGAAGTAGGAAGGAGAGTAAACCAGTGCAAGCATGCCCTACCAAGCTGGGTTCTCTTGTGGGCAGTGCAGGTTCCATCACATGATAGGCTTGCTGATGGCTTCAGAAGTGTCCACTCCAGAGGGGAAAGAGGGGACCATTTATCCTTTGGTTTCTAGCCACCATTGGGCAATGGCTGCCTCATGCCATTGGGGTGCTGACATCCTTGCACCTCTGGCGTTGAGCCTGTGTCTGTATAGCTGGTTGTGCAGCCTCCTGGGGGCAGTCACTGCCGAGGTGTAGAGAGAAGTGGTGCTGCTGAGGCAAGGTGCTGTGAGAGGACACCGCACTTGGCTGATTCTGCAGCAATGGCCACAATGAAAGGTCGGGCTGAGAGGCTGTGAGGCAGGACATTTGAGTGTCAGATTCACAATGCAGTCGTAACAGAACAAGAAAGCACAACCAGCAACGACTGTGCTCAGCATCAACCGGCGGAATACCCAACCCCACTGCCCCCAAAAGAGAGGCTTATTTTTCTTCTATGAGAAGAAATCCAGAAATAGACAGCTGCTGACATAAGTTCAAGGATGTCAGTACCAAAATCTGAGACTTCGTTAGTCTTTCCCTTGTGAGTGCAACATGGCTGGTGCGGTTCCAGCCATCACATATAACTTCCAGCAACAAGGTGGAAGCATGGTGGAGGTGGGGACAGGGGAGCACCTTTATCAGGTCAGTCAAAGCTGTCTCCAGGAACACTCCAGTGAACTTCCACTACAGTGTATTGGCCAGAACAGTCATAAAGCAACACGTCTAAGGAGGAGAGGACAGTGGGACAAGGGACGGGCAGTGGGCAGCCAGCAGTCTGCCACACAGACATAGCCTCATGTTCTTTTTCCTTTGTAGAGGAGTTGACTTCTGTCCCTGCCCACACTACACACTTTCTTTGTTGTTCCTAACTCACGGCTGGCCTGAGTGGTCCTGGTCTTTGGGATCATTTAGGGTGAATGTTGGGCTTTTCCACTGAGACCAGATGGATGCGGAGGGATGGAAAACAATCAAGAACCTTCCCATTTTATCCCCTCCGCTAATCTCTCCTTTGAAAGAAGTCTCTCTTGCAGGTGAAACAGGCATTATGTGATTTCATCAGTAACTGAGTGCCATGCATAATGAGAGTGATGTATTTTGATGTGTTTTGTTTCTCTCTCCTGGCCAGTGGGCAGTTTCACCAGGTGATGGGCCTGCAGAAGGGTGCCAAGGAGAGAGATGGTATCCAAGGCTCCCACAGCTGCCCTGTGTCTGTGTGGGACACTGGGAAGTCAGCAGCCAGGAGTTCTTGCTATCTGCATGTCCTGACCCAGCCTCCACCCATCCCAGTTTGGTTAGGTTCACAGTGCCTACTTGTCATTCAGGGTCTCTCCAACCTCCCCAGGCAGGAAGAAGCACATCTTCCCAGTCTCACCAGATGGCCCAGCTGTCGTTCATGGTCACCATCTTAGTCTGAACTCCCTGAAAAATCGACCCTGAGTCAAGGATTTCAGTGAAGATGGGGGAGGTGGGAAACGAGGCAAGGAAGGGCAGGAAGCTTACGCATTAGGGTCCTATCCTAGGTTCCACTGCGAACAACTGTGGCTCAGTCCCACTACAGGCCTTTGGAAGACCACGTGGGACACGCCCCACAGTGGTCCCTGAAGGAATAGGGAGCTAGGACACTTATACACCAACTCCATCAGCTGTTGGTTGAGGGCTGCGCTCAGGGGCTGTAATCCCCCAGTGTTCTGGATGCCACATGGCAGGAAGAACAGGATGCAATTGCCAGAAAAAGACCCCAGGCACAGACATGCAGGCAGTTCCCAAGGAGAGTGAATCTGAGAGTGGCTACAATGGCGAGACCAGGGGCATGTGAGTGGAGCTCCAACAGTGATTACCACAGACAAAAGGACTGTCCCAGCTGGAGGAATTAGAAGGGACCATCCCAATGGGGTGCTATCAGCATTAGTTGGAATGACTTTCCTTGTGTGGGACAATAGCCCTTTGCAGTATGTTGGCATCCCTTGTCCTACCCACTCAATGCCCATCATACCTCCTAGTCACTATGACAACCAAAAGTGCCCCCACAGATTTCTAAACACCTCTTGCCTCCAGTTAAGAACTCCCAATACAATCAATCCCTTCATTTTCCAGGTAAAGGACTGTGACTCATCCAGCAACTCACAGCTAGTTGTGAGAGACCAAGCTAAGTCTGAAATGCGGGTTTCCTGAGTTGTTATACTTGATTTAAAAAAAAAAAAAATGGGAAGGCTTAGTACTCACTTATTCATTCATTCATGTATCACAATTTATTTAGATGTCCTGTCTGAGCTCTAGACTCTTGTCTCCCCTCACTCATGTCTAACCTGGTGCCTTTCTGCTATGGCCTCAGGCCTGTGCCCAAGGATTTCGGCAGCATTGGTACCCTGTTGCCAATGGGCTCTGTGTGAGGGGAGGGCTGCCAAGTGGCCTAGCACGGGCTGTGGCTAGATGGGAACTTCACTCTCCAACAAGCCTCTCCTGCAGCTGACCAAGGTTGCACAGCCGCAGTGATGGTAATGAGGCTCTAAGTCCCTAACATCACACTCCCGGGAGGGAGACGCTACCCAGCAGCCCTCTCCCTGCCGCCTCCACACCATCCATCTGCCACCCACTTGCAGCACCTGCAGCCAGGCCCGGGGCCACTCTCCACCCTCCAGGTCCAGGCTTCTCTGTGACTGGCAGTCCATTCAGGCCTGGCACAAGCTCCTGGCATCAGGCGCAGCATGAGTGCCATGCCAGCCTCGGAAATGATGGGGCATCTCTGGCTGCCATCCCAGGGGCCTGGTTACCCGACCCACCTCCAGCCAGAATCCACCTGGCTCCCTCTGCTCTCTGCTAAGGGCTGGGACCAGATGGCGAATTATTGGGGCTGATTTACAGTGATAGCTAAGTCGGCTGAGGATGAGGTGTGGATGCCAACAGCACTGAGCAAGGGGCCTGCTAGGCGCGCATGGGGTAGGGATGGGGACAGAAGCAGGGAAAGGAGGGGTGATCCCAAAAGAGAAAGTGATGCAAAGAGGAAAGAAAAAACCCAGGGCCATGAGAGGAGAGAGGAGAGGGAGAACAGAGGCTGGGAGAAGAGGAAGAGGGAGGAAATGAGTGTAGCCACCATTAATTGAGCTTTTACCATATGCCAGGCATGAATGTTCTCATGGCTCTGTCTAATATGATAGCCACTAGCCACATGTGGCATTTTAAATTAAATTAAAATTAATTATAACAACTATAATTACAAATGTAGTTACTCAGTCACGTTAACCACATTTTCAGGGCTCGATAGGTGCATGTGCCTAGTGCATTGGACAGTACAGATAGAAAACCTTTCCATCGTCCTAGAATGTGCTAGTGGGCAGGCAGTAGAGGGGAGGCAGATATTAAGTAACAACAATGCATGTTGCTGATATGCACATATATCTCTATCCATCTATATATCTCTACCTGCATATATATCAGGCACCATTCTAAGAACTCGACATAGATTTATTCACTTATATCCACCGTAGATGGCAGGTTTTTCTATCAGAGGTTGGCAAACATTTTCTGTAAAGAACCAGATAGTGTATATTTTAGGTTTTGTGGGCCAGATAATCTCTGTCACCACTGCTTAACTCCACCATTGCAGTGTGAAAGCAGCTGTAGACAAAGCATAAATGAATGGGCATGGCTGTGCCCCAGTAAAACTTTACAGGCACCATGATGTTTAATTTTCGTGTGTCACAAAATATTTTTCTTTTGATTTTTCAACCAATTAAAAATGTAAAAACCTTTCTTAACTTGAGGGTAGAACAAAAACAGGCATCGGGCTGGATTTGGTTCATCGGCCATTTTGTGCCAACCCCTGATTTACATCATCCCCATCTCACAAATATGGAAAGTAGGACATAGAGAGACCAGCTAGGTCACTGGAGGTCCCACCGCCACAAATAGCAAAGCTGAGATTTGTACCCACGCGCTTGGGCTCCAGAATCAAGGCCCTCAGCCTCCCCACACACCAATGAACAATGTAATTTCTGGTAGTGATCATTGCTTTGCAGAAACTAAGAGTGTGATATGGTAGCAAGCAGGGGAGAGGGGTTGTCTAGATCAGGTGAACAGGAAGACTGTACTGAAATGAGGGAGCTTTTAGCCTAAGGCAGAGTAACAAGAAGGATGCAGCCATGGTATGACTCAGGGGACGACATCTCAGGCACAAAAGGGACAGTGAGTGCCATACTCTACAGCAGGGTCATGGGTCAGCATGGCCGGGGCATGGAGTGAAGGGCAATGGCTGACTCCAAGGACAGGGAGTTGGGGATGGAGTGAGGCTCACAAACTCTGATAAAACAGACACTATTTTAAGTGCAATGGGTAGTCACTGGGGAATTTTAGCAGGAGAATGGCCAATAAAATTCATGGTAAAACCAAACGTCACCCTAGGTGCATAAAAGAAGAGACAGGAAGTCAGTTAGGAAGCTGCTACAATTGGTTACAGAAGCAATGGTGGTAGTGTGGAGTGGGGCAGAGGCTGTGGAGATGTAGATATGAGAACAGATTTGAGTTATCTTTTGAATTGGAGCCAACAGGATTTATTTTTCATTTGGATGTGATACGTGAAGGACAGGGAAAAAGTGGAATGACTCCTAGTATGGGGGCCTTTAGCAATGGGTGGAAGGCAATGCCATGTAGAGACTGGGAGGACAGGGAGAAGTACAGGTCTGGGGTGAGGAGATCAAGATGTCTGCTTTGAGACATGCTAAGTCTGAGGTGCCATTGGACACCCAAGCAGCAATGGCAAGTGGATGGTTCTATATTGGAGTCTGGAGGCCACTGAAGAAGCCAGGGCTAGAGATATAAATTTGGGGAGCAGCAGCAGGTAGGGGGTTGTTAAAATCATAGAATCAAAGGAAGGTACAGGTAGGGAAGAATAGAGTGCTTGGAACTGCACCCAGTATTGGAGGAAGGGCCGAGGTGGAGGCTCCAGCAAAGGACAGTGATGTCAAATGCTGACGTCAAGCTGAGAGAAGAGAAGCAAAGACTCAGATAAAACGTTTATACTATATTTAACAAAATATTGACATTTGTAATATAGATTTTTTATAAATAATTACAAAGGCAAGTCTATAGAAAATGGGTGAAGAATATGAACAGGCAGTTTATAGAAAAAAAAAAGGCTAATGTGTTAGATAAGACCCAGGCAGAACACAGAATTTGCACCCTGATGGTTCAAATGATGGCAATTAAATAAAGCATCAGCTTGTAAAGACATGGACAGAGTTAAAGGAATAAGCAAGGGTTAGTGAAGTGCCCAAGGCTGGCAGCAGCAGAAAACTGTTATCACTCCTATGGCTAAAGAGACAGAAGAAGCCAAAGAGGCAGAAGTTGGCAGAGAGGCCACCCCATGGGAGCTGAAGTTTTAGAACAATGCCAATACCAGAGGCATGGGGATGGAGCAGGGAAGGAACACCTTGACCTCTCTCTTCTCTCCTCCCATGCTTCAACCTCCTGTCCTCCAGCATTCCAGGAATCTATTCCATAGACAAACACACATACACACAAAATATCAGCAGAAAAATCTTCATGCTAGCATTGTTTAGAATGGAAAAAACTGGGAACAATATTAACATCTATCAATAATAGTGATGATGATGTTGATAAAGATTATGAAAGCCAATAGGTATATGATGTGTGTGCATGTGCACTTACTATGTGTCAGGTTTAATTCTAAGCAATTTCCATGCACCATCTTGTTTAACAATAATCCTGTGTGGCAGGTACTATTATTTCAGTTTACATAAGAGTAAATCAGACATCAATAAGGTTCTGGTGAAATTATGGTATGGGCATTCTGTGGAACACTGTGCAGCCATTTAAAAAAGGAAATAAGTTCAGATATATGAATCTGGAAAAGAAACACATCGTTACAAAAAAAGTAGCAGAAATATTTGTATAGTGTGATCCCTTTTATATTTTTAAAATAGCAACTCTGTCTATATTTCTATGTGTACAGAAAAGATCTGGAAGGATACACTCAACAAATAATGGTGGTCACCTAAGCAGAGAGGGTAGGACCAATGGGAGTTGAAGAGGAGTGGCACTTTTATTTTACATATAATCAATATATACTGACATATTACTTATGGATGAAAAAATGAAAGGATAAACTGAAGAAGTAAAAGAAAACAGGACAAGAACAAGTCCCACTGTTGAAACTGTGATTTCAACCAAGCAGGCTCCTGTCCCAGTACTTCTGCATTTTAGCTGTATGCTCCTGGGCGAACACATTGCTTCTCCAAGCTCGGTTTCTCCATCTATGAAAGGGGAATATTAATCATGGTACCCACCTCCTCAAGCTGGCATGAGGTACACATGAGAGACACGTGCGAGAGTGTACACGAGTCTTGCAGCCTGGTGAAGAACGCCCTGCAGATGCTCTACAGGGCATGCCCAGCGTGTGCTGTGCTTCCAGCCCCTGGGAGGCTTGAGGAAAGTGCAGGTGGCAAGTGGAGAGGGATTGGAGGGCCCACTTCTGTGATTCTGGGGCTAGGATTCTAGTCCCTAGAGTTTCCAGGGCACTTTCTTCCCTGCTCACACAGAGCTCAAAACCCAGCACTCGAGGTTGACTCCACCTGCATGCAGCCAGCATATCCTCTCTGTAGAGCAGGAAATGAATCACGTCTAGAGGCTCTACAGCCACATCCCCTGATCCGAACTGGGAACAGAGGCCACAGCCATTCAGTAGAAAAGTGAGTTAGAGAATCACACACGTACGCCTCTTTGACCTTCTAGGAATTAATACTAATGTTTTATAAAGTGTTGCCAAGACACTTTCTGAGGGCCTTTTAAAATAAAGTTCATTTGCAATTCACACATTGAGGTTGATACGGAACGAAGTGCTGCCAAGAGAAAGAGTTGTGTGTACACACTCCCCAATAAGCTTGTTCAGAGGGTTATCTCCACCTAATGCTCACTGACATGGAACTAAGCTTTACAGCCCCAGGAACTGTATTGGTGAAACAAAAGTCTGGAAAGATAAATACCAAACTTATACCGGTAGTTAACTCCAGGGTACGTGTGTGTGTGTGTGTGTCTGTGTGTTTATGAGGAGGTGAGACATTCCCATTTTACTTCCAATATTGATGCAGTGCTTGGCTCTGTTGTGATGAAGATTTTTTTTTCAGATATTTTATGTGAAAAAATAAAATAAGAAAAAAGGAATGCACCAAATAGGATTGTTCTGTGGAATACACAACATTATAGATGTATGAAGAAGGACCTGCACTTCCTACACATGAAAGCAGTTACCATTTATAGAGTTCTGATTTGGTGCCAGGTGCTGTTATAAGTGCTAAGTTATTGAGTCATGCAGATGACTCCACAAGGTAAACATTATTCACCCCACTTGCAGAAGAGGAAAGTCGGGGCAGGGGCAGAGCGACACCCTAATTCATCAGTCCGTGCATTTGCAGATTAGTGTGAAATCACAGAGCAATGAGAAATGGATTTCCTCCTCCCAGACAGAGTCAAAGAACCTCACCAGGAGGCTCTCCCTCCCTATCCAGCTAAGAGTCTTCAGAGAAACCCTACAGCATCTGTTCACATGATACCAGGGAGCAAAACGCCAGCGAAATCAGAAACCCCACCATTCTGCCTTGCTGGAACGAGCCAGGGAGGATAATCAATCTTCAAGATGAAGCTGCAAAGCACAGCAAGCCAGGCTTGGCCCTTTTCAGGGAGGACCCCAAACAGGGGGTCTGGGCTGTTATCCCCTGGACGCTGGTCCTGTAGCCAGCGTCCAGGGGATAACAGTGGCGGCAGCCCGACAGGGTCCCCTTCTCCCCCGAGGGGCAGGCAGCAGGCTCACAGCTGCCCTCTCCCAACATTAAGACGAATTTATAGGAGCGCCAGCAGGGCCTAAAACACACGAGGCTAGGCTGTTCCTCACTCCAGCCTGGTTCAGCTTTTACATTCAGCCCCCTCATTCCCTCTCCAATTCTGCTTCCTCACCTGCTTCCCACAGCTGAAGCCAGAAGAATGCCTTAAAGACCCTTCAGTCACCGACAGAACAAGTCTGGCCTGGAGCCGCTCTCTTGATGGCCACCCCCACCGCAGCCCCAGGACCCCTGGACCCCGTGCCGGTGGCTGTGTGCCCTTCCCTGGCTCGGCTTCCCCAGATGTTCTTTGCGGCTCTCCCTCCTCTTCCTCGCACCTCACTGGTGGCAAAGAGCCAAAGCTCCCACACACAGTCAAGTTGGCAACCCAACTACATGGCATTCCTGTGGCTGCAGATGGCCTGAGACTACTCTCAACCTTGATAGGATCTGGGGACTTGAGATTAGTCAACCAACGCTCAGCCCCTGGACGGGGTTAGAGTCACTCCTCCACCTCGTGGTCATTGTTGGAACTACACCCTGGGAAAGCCTGTCCTGAGAGGCGCTTACTCCAAGGGATGATGGAGGAGGTTTGATGAGGACGATGATGATGGTGATGATGGTGATGATGATGGGTCAGGAGTGTAATCACTTACCACTTGCCAGTTTCTGCTCACATCACCTCAAAAGGGCTCTTCCCTGACCACCCTGTGTAAAACAGCCCCACCAAACACTCTCCTTAAACCTGCCTTATTTTTTTGTAGCACTTATCATCTAAAATATTATTAATTTGTTTATTTGTTGTTCGTGTAAGCTCCAGGAAGGCAGGGGCTGTGTTTGTTTTCACTGATGTATCCTGCGTAGCTAGGATTACCTCGCACGTAGCAAGTGTTCAATAAATATTTGTGAGGCGAAGGGGCTGGTAAATGACTCCCCAATCTCCCCCTGCGCCCAGTAGTCCTCCCAGCTCCTGGCAAGGCCACAGATCCCTCTCCCACAGACCCAGTTTGCCTGTAATACTGGGAACAATCCCCATGCTCGTCCGGGAGATGTAAGGACCCTGTGTTAGTCTGTTTTGCATTGCTAAAGGAACACCTGAAGCTTGGTACTTTATAAAGAAAGGAGATTTATTTAGCTCATGGTTCTGCAGGCTGTACAAGAATGGCACAGGCATCTGCTCAGCTTCTGGTGAGGCCTCAGGAAGCTTTTACTCATGGCAGAAGGCAAAGGAGGAGCAGGTATGTCACATGGAGAGAGAGGGAGCAAGACAGAGGGGAGGAAGCGCCAGCCCCCTTTTAACAACCAGCTCTCGGAGTGAACTAATAAAGTGGGAACTCATTCATTACTGCAAGGATGACACCAAGCCATTTATAAGGGATCCTCCCCCATGACCCAAACACCTGCCACTAGGTCCCATCATGTTTCAATGTGATATTTGGAGGGGACACATATCCAAACTATATCAGACCCCTAGGTCTCAAATCTGCTGGTTTGGCCCCTGCCGGCCTGTGGTGGTCTTGCCCTTGGTGGTCAAACCCCTGCCCTTGGTCCTCACCTTTAGTGTCTGCATCCCTTGGTGTCATTCCCTGCATCTGCATCCTCCCTGCCTCATCCCAGTGGCCATGCGTGTTGCCCGCCCACTGAGTGTCAGGGCCTGGGCTGGGTGTTTTGTGTTCACTACCTCTGATCTTCACGGCACCCTGCACAGTGGGCATTGATTATCCTCATTTTTAGATGAGAAATGAGTTCAAAGAGATTGCACAACTTTGCACATGTGATTTATGCCACCCCTGTGTTTTCCAGAGATGGTCCCAGTGATGCTAACGGGTGAAACAAATGAATAAAAATATACATAAAATAAAGTTTCCACAGTGAGAAATTTTAGAAAACACTGGGTTCGACAAAGCAGAATTATTTCTATCAGGACTTCTTAGACTCTTTAAAATGACCATGTGCATGGCAGCCCCCCAGTGGGGAGGGGTATTTGCAGGGCACAATATTTCCCAAACCTATCTGAGTTTGGAACCACTTTTCCAAGGAGCATCTCACAGGACATGGCTTGAACAACAAGTGCAAGATCGGTTTCAATCCTGCTGGTCAGGAATCAAGATCAGTGCATCAAGATCGGTTTCAATCCTCCTGGGCAGGAATGCCAGGGATGCAAGAGGGTGACTGTCAGGCCACTCCTGCATATCTTATTTGATCTCCACAACAGCTCCATGAAAAAGAAATCCTTATTCTCACTTTCCAGATGGCGAAGCTGAGGCTCAGGGAACTAAAGTAATTTTTCTATGCTGCCCATAAATATTTGAAGCTAGTGGAGTGTGACTATTCACCGGGTGCTCTTGAATGATGGCGAGAGGGAAAAGGATTAAGACAGTTCACCGTGAACCAGGAAGCAGACACGGGGTCTACATGAAAGGAGTTCAGGGAGGAGGATGTGACTGTGTCCAGTCTCTGGGGGTCACCCCAGCCCTGACACAGGATGACTGCCACCACACCTTCCACGCTCCTCGGTCCATGTTCTCAGGATGCTCCTGCAGTTTTAATTAAATGCTGCGTATGGCGACTCATTAAGTAGAAAACAGTTGTTCTGTATCTAAGTAGCCTCAGGTCTCTTCACCACTTTTACTGCTCAAACAACATTGCAGAGAATTTTATAGTGTTTGGACTTGGTATTGCCTCTAAGCCTCGCAGGACCTCCAGGCCAGGGCTGTGTAGCAAATCACTCTGCTCCAAGGACACTGTCCTCACTTCAACAAGGATTCTTGGTCAGGCCCTGCCTCCCTTCTCTCTTCAGACCCCCTCCCACCCCAGGGAGGGGCTCAGCCTGCCCTAATGTTGGTGCCAGGATTCATGATGATGGGAGGTAAGAAGGCTTTGGAGGGGTTAGGCTGTGTGTGCCAGTTCCCATGACTGGAAGGTTGTCTCGCTTCTGAGTTCTGATACACACCATTTGGCAACTTGGTCCCTTGTTAGGTTATTTCATAGGAAAGGATTAGGAGCCTATTAACAATATTAGTTTATGCTCCCACAGCCCTTGCCACAAGCCAGGCGTTGTTCTGAGGTCTACCTATAGTAACTTGCCAAATTCTCACAATAACCCTATAGGATAGGTATGATTGTTATCACATTTAATAGGTAGGGGAACTGAGGCAAAGAGGGTTTTAAGTTTCTTGCCCAAGATTATAAACTACTAATTGGTGAAGCCAGGATTCAACTACAGGCTCTCGGACCCTGAGTCTCTGGTCTTAACCACTGTGTTTTACCATCTGCTAAAAACCCGACTTCCAGGCTTGGCCTTGCTCTTTGTCAACTGCCCTGAGTAGGGACTGTAATTCTGCCACTGATTCCCAGCTCAGGGATGACAGCTTGATTGACTGCTTATCTAGGTCTCCAACCATCACTTAATCCTGGATTGGCATCACCTTTAGCAAACTGTGTTTTCCAAAGATGGCACAGCAATATCTTTAGAACGTTCATACTCACCCTCTGAATCTGGACAGATCTTTGTGACTCCCTCTCCCAGAAAATGTAGCCAAAGTGACAAAATGTAGCTTCTGATGCTAATACAAGTGTCATGCACTTCTGCCTTTCTCTTTGGGGAGTTGGATGCCATGTTGTGAGGAAGCCCAGTTAGCCTTTGGAGAGACCCATGTGGAAATAAACTGAGGGCCCATCAAGCTCCAAGTTGACAGCCAGCAATGACTTGCCAGTCAAGTGAGTCACGCTGAACATGATCTTCCAGCCCCAAGTTGAGTCACTCAGCTAATGCTATGTAAAACAGAGGCAAGTTGTCCCCACTAAGTCCTGCCCAAACTGCAGATTCCTGAGCAAAATAAATGATTATTGTTGTTTTAAGCCCCTATGTTTTGGGGCAGCTTGTTACATAGCAGTAGATAAACAGAACACGAGCTGTGTCTGCCTTTGGGGACATTTTGTGATTCTGGGTTATCTTCCCTGACACACCCTATTTTACTGCTGGGCTCTATCGGCCAGGCCAGACCTCTCCCAACTTCTCTGTCCCCACAATTCCTGCCCTCTCTGAAACAGAAAGCAGAATGGCTGGTGCTTTTCCATCTGCCCATCTCCCTGCAGGTCACAAGGCGCTGCTGGCCTGGGCCCAACTGCCAGCCATCTTCCCAGCAACACTCAACCTCCAGACTGACTCTGAATGCCAGGGACCAGTTTCCTAGGCAGTGGGGCCAATTCCAGGCTATCTTCTAACTCACACATTTTTGCCTTACCAAGAAAGTTACTATTTCTCCTTTTCATTGAGTGTATTACATTGATTATTTTTTGTTGTAAAAGTTGTAGTTAGTTATTTTGCAAATTATCCAGTCGATTTTTATTTTTTTTCATGGATCTGGTACACCTTGAGTCCCCTTTTAGTTTTAAAACATATAAAACATACTACTTTCGTACTGGGTGTGATGGTTAATTTTACGCATCAACTTGACTGGGTTAAGGGCTGCCCAGATAGCTGGTAAACTTTCTTTCTTTCTGTGTCTGTGAGAGTGTTTCCAGAATAGATTAGCACTTGAATCTACAGACAGAGTAAAGAAGATCTGCCCTCACCATTTTGTGGGGGCATCATTTAATCCATTGAAGGCCCAAAATAGAACAAAAAGGTGGAGGAAAGGCAAACTCCCCCCAGCCTACCCCAGAGCTGAGACATCCATCTTCTGCTCACAGAAATTGAAGATCCTGGTTCTGGTCCTTTAGACTCAAGGATTAACCCCCCTCCTCCCCATCCCACCCCATCCCGAGTTCTTCAGCCTTGTAGTAAATTAGATTACCTCTTTCCTGGTTCTCCAGCTTGCAGATGTCTTTATAGGACTTCTTGGCCTCCACAATCACACGAGTCAATTCTCATAATAAATCTCCTCTTGTATATCTATATATATCCTTTTGGTTTTGTTTAGATAACCGTGATATGCTGGGTAATGAACTATTACAAAACTTCCTATTTTTTAAACATTTTTTTTTTGTTACTCTTACTCATGGTGGCTTGTTTCCCTGTGGGTTTGGGGATTTTAAACTGTGAGCTTGTGTCCTATCAGCATTTTATCTGTGAAAATTCTTTGAGATCTGCATTTAGAGTATATTCCTCAGAAAAGATTTGTGTTTGCTTCTGCAAGGCTCCTGGTGACATCACCAAGGCAGAATCACTGGCAAGTTTCACAAAGGTTTATTAGGTTAAATATGAATCTTTAAGGACATGCCACCATGACCAGCATAGATTCTTTTCAGTTCCCCTGAGGCCCACTTTTCCTTTCCTTTACTATTGCAAGTATTTTAGGACCCCATCTCTACAAAAATTTTTAAAAATTAGCAAGCTAAGCATGATGGCATGTGCCTGTAGTCCCAGCTACTTGGGAGGCCAGGGTGGGAGGATCACTTGAGGCCGGGAGTTCCAGGCTGCAGCGAGCTATGATTGTGCCACTGCACTCCAGCCTGGGCAACAGAATTAGTCCTTATCTTAAAAAAAAAAAAAAAAAGGATTTTGGAAGAAGCATTTGCTCTATATTCTACTCTGGTTCCAGTGTTCCAGGTGTAAAAGTTTGCCACATTTTAACCTGAGTTACTTTTCTTAACTACCTTGTTTCTTATACAAGGTACCCCAGGTAGCCTTAAAACAGTGGGCACCTATGGAGGAGAATGTGTTCAAAGAGGGAGGTAAATAAACCAAAGGAAACAAAAAAAGAAAAATTGTGCCTGGGTTTGTACCTGTTGGCAAGAAATATATTCCATATGACTACAACTAAAGTTCTTTCCTAAACCATTTAGTAACTCTTGGTGCCATCTCCATAAGCAAATTACAAGTTTATTTTATCTTTTTTCTTAAAGTAAGTATGTTCCTCAACCTGAAAATGGCTTAACATCTACCTTAAGTTATTATAGGCCTTAAGAAGCAATTCTCCAAAAATCTATTTCCTGGAAATTATGAACTCAGCTCTCTCAGTAGTTCAGCATTCTTTTCTACCTGGTTAGTTTGCAAATGTGTGCTTTGACAATCTCTACATTAGAGCTGGTGTATTTGCTATCTACTGTCACAATAATGCTATCTAATAAACCATCCCAAAACTCAGTGGCTTTAAACCATGAACATTTACACAGTAGGTCGGTGATTTAGGTGAGGCTTAGCTGTGTGGTTCTTTTGGTCTCAGCCAGGTTTGCTCATATGCCAGGAGGCTGGAGGTGGGCTAGCAATTGGCTGCTGCAAGCTACCCTTGGCCAGCAGGACTGAAAAACATGGCTCTGCTCCATGCTATCTCATCCAACAGGCTGTATGGGCATATCCTCAGGGCAAGGTCAGTGGTTCAAGAGAGCACCTTTTCAAGCCTCAGTTTTATTTTACCCACATATATCTCATTGACCAAAGCCAGTCACATGGCAAATCCAGAGTCGAGAGATGGAGTATATCACCTCATCAGGTGACATACTGGTGGCAAAGTTACACAGCAAAGGGCATGAGTACCAGGAGAAGCAAAGGATTGGAGCCAAGTGATGTAATCCATCACCGCTGGTGTTCAGGCAGCCCTCTCACAGGAGCCATGCCAGGCAGCTGGTCTAATGGTCCATTAGGGTGTCCCTTGGTGACCGGAGCAGGAATGAACAGAACCCTCCTCCCTTCTTCCTCAATCCTATTTGGGCCTTAGCGTCGGAGTCAATGTGTCTGACTGCCTCTCTCACTCCTCGCCTGCCCTGGATTAAAACTGCTGGTAACACAATTTTATAGTTTTCAGGGACCACCTAGGAAGGCAGCAGTCAAACAGGGCTGATCTCCCTGCATCTAACACGTCCACTTCCAAGCTCAGGCCAGGATGGCTGCTTAGGTCTCTGGGCATGTTACTGAAAATAAAATGTGGCTGGAGTTCAATCACTTGAAAACAGAACACCATTTCTTTCCTGAATTACCTGAGGGCATGTTAATAGATGGCTTGTAGAGAATCTTTCAAATCTTCCATTCATCAATACCATGCCAAGGAAGGAAGCATAAATCAGAAAGCAGTTATGAGAAATTGTACACAGATGCAACAAAGCTCAAGGTCAGTGGCCAGACCATGCACCTGCCTTCCATACACCCAGAGCCCACACCAGGGCTGGGTGAACACCAACTGTGTACCTAATAGGCGACCTCTGGCCTCTACTTCATAAACAGAGAGCTGTTACACCTGTAGCTTGAGAACGGTGCAGAGAATACCTGCGAGGGCTTTCGTTTAAACCCTCGGTATAGGATATATTTGTCAGAACTGTCACGGGAGCAGCTGACAGATATCTAACTCAAGGTAGCTTAAATAGAATGAGAGATTTACTGTCTCGTGAGACCAAATAACGATGAAGGCCAGCAAAGAATACCTGGAGCCACAGACACAGCTGTCAGAAGCTTTGCCTCTTTCCCTCTCTCTCCTCTGCTTCTCAGCTTTTCCCTGTGTGAAGTCTCATCCCACCATTTTTCTCCACCTTGTAGGTAGATGGGTCGGGAGTTGTTGAGAAACTGATCACTGACCAGCTCTGAACCCACATCCATCTGGAAACTTTCTGGCCAGGCAGGAGAGGGCTCTCTCTTCTGAGCTCATGCTTGAAAATTCTAGGGAAAGGGTCTGATTGGCCAGGCCTGCATCATGTGAGCCATCCTGGGCTGATCCCTGTGGCTGGAGTTGGGGTTTGCAACAGGGGTGGGGCACCAGTGGTTAGCAGCTCTCATCAGAACCACGTGCATTTAGGAAGATGAGGAATACTGTTCTGGGCAGAATGAGCCATGCATGTCCACCACAGAGGGCTGATCATTCCAGCACAGGGGCAGCTCTGAAGGTCCTCACAATGAGGTTCCTCACCTACAGAGCCTCACCAGCTTATGGGTGATGAGCACAGACATAGATTTTAAGCCACCCTTTTCTTGAGGAGAGGCTGGGCTTGGTGAAGTGAAATATGAATGAAGAAGGAAAGTAGACAGGGACTATCATTTTCTTAAGAGTGCCAGATACTGTCCAAGGCACCCAACAAGGCTTATGTCTCCTGCTGATCACCTGAGAGATATTATTCTTTTTTGTTGTTGTTTGAAACAGGGTCTCGCTCTGTGACCCAGATTGGAGTGCAGTGGCGCAGTCTCAGCTTACTGCAGCCTCAAGCTCCCGGACTCAAGCAATTATCCCGCTTCAGCCTCCCGAGTAGCTGGAACTGCATGCAAGCACCATCACATGCAGCTAACTTTTGTATTTTTAGTAGAGACAGGGTTTCGCCATGTTGGCCAGGCTGGTCTCAAATTCCTAGGTTCAAGCGATCCTCCTGCCTTGGCCTCCCAAAGGGTTGATATTATAGGCACGAGCCACCACACACAGCCGAGAGATATATTCTTAGACCCATTTTACTAGTGAAGAATACTGAGGCTCAGAAAAGGAAAGTGAATTACCCAAGGTTACACAATGATGGAGTGGGCACTTGAAATAAGCCTTCCTGACCACTCCACATCTGCTCAGCTCTACAAATAATCTAACCGCACTGTCAAACCCTTTCTAAGCATCAGCAGTTCCACTGCTGTGTATTTACTCTAAAGAAATGATGGCTTACGGTCATTCAAAAACATGCAGGAGAATGTTCACAGCAACTTTATTCCTAATGGCCCCAAACTGGAAAGAAACCAGTATCTATCCACAATAGAATGAATAATTTGTGGCATATTCATACATGGAATACCACACAGCAAGGAAAAAGAACACACTATTTTGGGAGGCAGAGGCAGAGGTGGGTGGATCGCCTGAGGTCAGGAGTTCGAGACCATGCCTGGCCAACATGGCAAAATCCCCGTCTCTACTAAAAATACAAAAATTAGCCAAGTGTGGTGGTGCATGCCTGTAATCTCAGCTACTCCGGAGGCTGAGGCAGGAGAATCGCTTGAACCTGGGAGGCAGAGGTTGCAGTGAGCCAAGATCGCGCCATTGCACTCCAGTCTGGGAGACAAGAGCAAAACTCCACCTCAAAAAAAAAAAAAAGAAAAAAAAGGACTATTGTTACATGCAACAGTGTGGATGAATCTCACAGATATTTTGTTGAGTGAAAGAAGCCAGGCACAAAAGAGAACATACTATGTACACTCACTTATATGAAGTTCAAGAAGAGGGAAAGCTAATCTTGGTGATGGGGACCAGACTGGTGGTTATCTCTGGGGTGGGTAGAGATTGGAAAGGAGCACCAGGAAGCCTGAGAAGCTCAAAAATTAGATATCTTGATAGGGGTGGTGATTATTGCAGGTCTGTACACAGGTAAGAATTCATCACATTGTACATTTATGTTCTGCATACTTTACGTATATCATACCTTAATTTAAAAAAATTCATTCACAAGTTTGATAGACAAAAGTTCTAAGCCCTTCAAGTCTATGCTGTTCTTTATTTTATTAATTAATTTATGTTTTCCAAAGACAACCGGAGGATTCCCCTACCTGAGGCTTGAGGCAGAGGCTCCCATTCACTTCACCGCGTATCTCTGCACAGGTTCTTTAGCTAGACCTTAACTGAGAGACCACTCTGGGGCTCTCCTCTCCCCTCATTCCATCTCCCAGATTCCAACAAGGGAAATCCCCAGGTTCCAAAGGTACCTCCTCCTTTTCTGAGCTCCACCATCAGGATGAGTTGGGGCTGGGGATGGCAGCTTTCAGCACACCTTCCTCCTGAGCCAGGTGGTTCTTGTGAGGCCAGAAGGAACCGAAGCTCCCGGGGCACTGAGCTGGGGAGTGGATGCCTGGCGCAGCACCATCAGTAGGAACATCTTCATGGAAGCTGATGGAACCAGACACAGGATCCACGTCCACAGTGGCCAGAACACAGTGGGAAAGGGCTCTGTTTTGCACTTGCATCGCAGGTAGCTAGTTCCTTCCTTATCCACCGAATTAGCTTGATCCTGCAGATATCTGTCTCCTCACCAGTAAAATGGACCAGAATACCTAATCACAGATATCTTGAGATAGAATTTCAAAAGGAGACTTTACAGAAGAGCCCATCTAGTTTACACGGTGCCTTTGTGTAGATAAGAAAAAAGAAACCCTTCCTCAGGACATTTCATTGCCATCCCTAGAATTTCCCTAGAATAAGACACATTAGAGCCATATGCCATAAAATGGTCATATTAAACTTTCAAATCTACAACATCTCTTATGTGACTGGTGACCACTAGGGTTGTGCAGTACACAACCTGAACAACCATACACATGGCCCTATTTTCAGGATATCATGCACTATGCACAAATAAGGAAGCTGCCCTCTTATTGTGGTCAGGAGCCTTAGGTAAGTCCCTTTGTTCTTGTAGGGCATTGTCCTTGATTTGGACTAAATTGTGCTCCCCTTCCAAAATTCATATGCAGAAGCCCTAACCCCCATTATGGTGGTATTTGGAGATAGGGCCTTAGGGAAATTAGATTTAGGTGAGGTCATGAGGGTGGGGCCCTCATGATGGGATTAGTGCCCTTATGAGAAGAGGAAAAGACACCAGAACTCTCTCTCTCTGCCTTGTGAGCACATAGGAAGAAGACTTCAACTGCAAACCAGGAAGAGACCACTTGCTAAACTCTGACCATGCTGGCATCCTGATCTCAGACTTGCAACCTCCAGAACAGTGGGAAAATAAACTCCTGCTTTTCAAACCACTCAGTCAGTGGTATTTTCTTACGGAAGCTTAAGCCAAGACAGTTCTCATCATGTAATTTTCCATGAAGAATTTATTGATAATTACTTAAGTTGTTATCTCTCTCAGGGACATCTGAATTCTAGAGTCTATTCATATCCAGGTCCCAAAGAGTGAAGTGCTAATGACAGGCCTTGGAGCAGCATTATAGTCAGTGGGGAGAGATGGATTCAAGGGAGATGGAGAGTGTTGGCACTCTTTGAAACAGCCTCCCTCCTTCAATCACACTGTAGGCAACAGCCTCTTCTGCCCATGCCTGAAGATGGCCAGGGATCTGGGTTCTGAGGCCCTGCTCTATGGGGAAGGAGACTGATCCTGCAAGATACAAGGGGATTAAAGTCCCCAAGGCAGGAGTTTTCCATCCCTGCAGCCTCCTTCTGGCTATAAAATTAGACTTGCCAATTCCAAAGGAGCCATCTGGCAGGTGGGAAGAGTAGAGAGTGGGCCCTGACCCTCCAGGGACACCTGGCCTAGAGACAATGAAGAAAGTCATCTAGTGAGCTTCCACGTGCCTCCTTCCCCCACAGCTTCTGTTTTAGCATTTTGGGAGGAAAAAGGCGTTCTGGTGATGAAAGTGGGTCCTGCTCGGAGGAGAAGATGGCTGTCGTTGTAGAGTGCTGCATCCCTGGGGGATTCACAGGCCCCCGAGCTCTGTCAGCTTTCCTGGCTAGGGCTCAAGCTGAGCCTCACGCAGTTCCTTGTCCAATTGGCATCTCCCATGTGCCCCCCACTGTGTGGGCACTGGGGAGACAAAGCTGTGCAGGAACCCCCCCGCCCCGCCCACCCTGGGGGACCACAGCCCGCCGTGGGAGTTTGGCTCATAGACAAATCATTACCAAAGGTGTGAGAAGTCCTGTGGGAGAAGTAGGGAAAAAGTAGGTGCTGGGAGAACACAGAGGAGAAAGTGAGGAAGCCCTCTGGGTGGGGCACTCAGGGAGGAGGTCCCCAAGGAGGTCACCTTTGAGCTGCATCTTGCCACATAGGCCAGAGTTCAGCAGGCAGAGGGTAGTGTGGGACCAGCCAAGGGGCATGGGGGAGGACTTGGCAATGGACAGACCCCATGTCCAGAGAGGAGCAGTGTCCTAAAGGACAGGTGACTGGACTGAGCTGTCTGGACTTTATCCACAGTAGGCATGGGAGCCATAGAGGATTTTTAAACAAAGGCAGCGGTACCTTCCCCAGTGGGGAACAGCTTGTTCTTACCTGAAACCTTGGATCTCCCAGGAAGAAGCAGCATGAGTCTGGGCCCTCGGACCGTCCTCCTTGGATCCTGCCTTGCTGCTGGCATCTGAAGCCCACTCCTGGGCTGTATGCTGTATGAGCTGAGGCCCATTTTCGCTATAGATTCTCACAAGTCTTTCCGGAAACCTGCAGTGCAGCTTCTCCTATCACAGCTGAGGTATAGGATATTTCACCTCAGTTGGGAAGGGAGATGTGGGTCTAGGACAGGGAGCAAGACCCAGCCACCACCAGGGGAGAAGGGAAGAGAGGGAGGGAGGAGGGCAGGACCAGATACATCTCTGGGCATAGGTCCAAAGTAGAGGAAAGTGTTAGAAGCCTGGTAAAGGCCAGTGTTCATTATCTGGGACCAAACAGGGGTGTGGGCATAGCTCCAGGGTAATGGCCCTTGATTCTCTGTTTATAAATAAACAGAAATAAAGATAAATCTTGGGAGTGGATTTAGGTTTGCTGGGTTATGATTGGAGGTGTTAGTGCCTGTTGGGACCACACCCTCCATCCTCAAGGGGAAGGGGTAAGGGTTCTCCTAAAGAGAATGTCCTTACGTCCTTTACAGTCATACCTAGAAGAGTAGAGTCCTTGGTTAGAGACCTGGAATGCTGAAGGCAGTTTCTAGACAGCCAGAAGTAACATCAATCTATCTCCAGGTCGTGTCCTCCTGGGTCTCAGTCACAAAAGGGCTCTTGCCCAGGCAGGAGTTCTCTGCAGTAGGGACCAAAGTGGTGCCCACACCACGAGGCAGGCAGGGAGTGGGGATGGAAAGGGGCCAGACCACCCCAGAGGAGGAGAGCCCTGTGAACCAAATGGGCCAGTCGCATGGGATTCTCTGTATTTCTTTTCTTTCTATTATATCCCTGAGCTTCCCATAAGGCCTTAGCTAACTGTCCCATGGTAATTACTGGGAGGGCCTCAAGGGAGGGTGACTGTGGGGACAAAGGTGAGCACTCCAGCTCTCACTGCACTACCTCTCTGGTGATTCAACCCACCTCCACCCCCACCGCCCCCCGTGGGTGACTTTGAAGGATCCAAGTTGTCTTAATGGGAGACGATGGTCGTTTTGTGATTGTAACATTTGGGAATCCAGGAATAGGTGACCTTAGAAAGAAGAAACTATTAGTTCGCATTGAGAAAGTAGCAGAACTCCCTACACACTACACACCAGGCTGGGGGCAGGGCCAGAACTGGTCCTGGGCGTGGCAGGGATGGGAGGGGGAGGCTGAAGGGTCCAAGCCACGACTGTACCAAGTCAGGGGCTCAGGCTCTGGAACAAGACATTTGTATTCCTTTCTTTCCTAAAAATGTCTATACAAGACTACACACATACCCTCATGAATGAACCCAGGCAGGCACGCACGCAACACATGTTTTTAACCAAGGAAACATCCCCCGCTCCACTCCCAACAGACAGAGCTACAGGAAGGGACTCTGACTTCCCAATAATCTTGCAAACAAACGAGCTTGACTTTAACTCCATTACCAGGGCTAATCTGTCCCGACTCCCACCTGATTTGCACAGGAAATGGGCTCATTCATAATGGATGGTGTGTGCACTTTGCGGAGTCCCTCAGAGGTATCAGTTAAGCAGTTTGCAGTGGCACTTTCCTTAAGCAGAGGGAAGGGGCTGAGACAAGTCTCCCAGGAAAAGGTCAGGCCGGGAGGGAAAATGGCTAAAATGACTCCTCCCCTCCCCGTCACCCATTGGGCTGCCCTGCGCCTTTCACTGCTCCACTCAGCTGGCTCCGCACCGTGCTCACAGCCTTCAGCACGTCTCCCCTGGGCAGCTCCACAGCTGCTCTGGCCAGATCCCTCTGGATTTACAGGCAGGAGGACAGGAGTCTGAGAGAATGACTTTAGAGGGTAATAGTTCTTCTAGGACTATGGTTCTCAAGCTTCAGGGTCCATGAGAATCCCCTGGAGGGCTTGACAAAACTCAAGCTGCTCCCCGACCTGCTACCCACCATTCTAGAGCTTCTGACTTAGAGTTCCAGGTGGGCCTGAGAATTTCATTTCTAGCAAAGCTTCCAGGTGCAGCTGCTGCTGGTCCGAGGACCACAGTTTGAGAACCACTGGTCTAGCTCCTGACTTGGCACCAGAATCCCTCTGCCACCTTCCTCACAGGTAAAGTCAGAAATTGCATGTGCTTCCTCTTCTTAGACACCTCTTCCTACCAGTCCCCACTCTCTCGTGCTTTGTTTTCTTGTCTGTCTGTCCTTCCAGACTGTAAGTCCCTAGAGAACAGGATGTGTGTTAGTTTCCTGTGTGTTCCCAGGACTGTAAACGTACCAGGAAAAGCTTCAGGAAGAGGTATATACCACTAGGGAAACAGTGGTTACCCCCCCACCCCAGGAAGAAGCAGGATCAGGGTGGGATGTTACTACTGAAGGACTGTTACTTTTTAATTCTCTAATCTGTTATATTGTTTGGATTTTTTAAATGAGAATGATTCATGCGTAAATGGGTGATTAAAAAGTAATGGAAGAAAACTGATTTTATTGACTAAAGCATCCTCTCTGAAGGTACTAACTCTGCTGTCCCACACTCCCACGGAGTCCTCAAATGTGTTCAGCTAAATAGCATTACTGCCAGGTGCTGCTGACAGAGCTTTAAATATACAGACTTATTTAGTACTTACAACAGCCTCACGAGGTGAGGACTATGTCTTATCCCTGTTCCTCACATGAGGAAACTGAGGCCCAGAGACGCTAGTTAGCTTACCCAAGGCCAGGTGTCTCATTTGCAATAGGGTTGCGTTCACCCCTCACCAGGCTAGTTCTGGGAGTTGTGATCTTGACCCCTGGTGGGGCTGTACCACCTAGAAGTTGAGGTTCATCAAAAGATGGAATCCTATTTATTTACACCTAACCCACTTTGCTCTAAAGAGGATTCGAGGGGACTGCTATCTGATTTAGTTATCCAAAGCTTATATTGCCTAGAAATGTTACCTTTAATTAAATTTGTGCTAGAAACACAATACAAAAACACAGGCTCAAGCACGTGAACTTATCAAATTTAAAAAAAAAAAAAGCCATCAAAGTAGACATGACAATGGCTTCTGAGGTTTTCTGTTCCTATTGTTTTTTCACCAATATACTGGCAAGCATGCAGCAACAGGTGCCAAAAGGATAGAAAAATTTATAGAGGGAGGACTTTAAATACAGAACATTCTATTCATTAACTTGATTTCTTTTGTGCATTGAAAAAAGAGCTGCAGGATTCAATTTTAGTGGAGGAAACCCTTGACCTTGCTCTTGGAACCCCTGAGTTCCCTAGCAGCAGAGCTTAGACCATCTGGCCTGGGGCATATTTTGTAATCATCTGAGGTGCTCAGCCCCCATGCAGCCTAAGGAGTGAACTTCTGCAGGGACTGGGAGGGGCAGTGTCTGGCATTGCTATGTTTAAACAAACTACCTCTGGGGATCGTAATGCACAGTCACGGTCAAGAACCACTGAGAAGATCCCTTGCAATTTTCAAGTTTTGATTCTCACTCTAAAATCTCAGTTTTCTAATATTTTATGATCGTATCCCTCTCCCCTAGCCCACAGTCCCGGCCCTGCCTTTCCAATGGAAGTTGCTGGGTTGGTTTGGAATTTAATCACCTCCTTGGAAACAGAGCCAGCTCCCCGGGGGGCTGCTTGTTCCGCCCTGTGTGAGGCCAACAGGTTTATTTATGGTTTCTGATTTTATTTATTTCCCCACCTCAGAGCTGTTCTTCTGCATACAGAGAACTCAGGCTGTCTGCTGCCTGCGCTGCCGGGGCTGCCATGAGCTGGGCTTGGATGGATGTGCAGCTTTAGTCCACCGAGTTGGCTGAGAAGCTGGTCACCTTCCTGGGGGTGATTTATGTGAAGCAGCAAAGCCCTACTCCTCCAAAACATCTCCCCCAAAGCTTTCCCAATACAGGGGGTATGAATGGATAGCACAACACAGGCCTTGCCTGCAGGAAGTTCTAGAAAAGTTCTATTCTCACTTGGAGGGTTCAGCTTTGCCTATTTTACCATTTGCCTTGGGACCCACCCAAGAGGGCAGCAGCTAGATCTTGCCCTGATGTATGTTTATTGCCCTCCATGGCCAAGGGCCAATGTGGAGGACACAGGTCTTTGGAGGGTGAGCGCAAGTGGTGGAGATCACAAAGGGTGGGTAGGAAGGAGACCACCGTTGGTATCTGATTTCTGTTTTTCATATTCTTTGCCTCAGTTAACACCCACTCTCTCTCCCCTTTTTCCTCCCTGCTCCCCCACGAGGGTCCCGCCATGTAGATGGTACAGCAGTCAGGGTCTAAACAGGAAAACAGAAATCAAGTTAACGGCAGGACATGACAGAAAGAAGGTAATGCAGGGACCTGGTTATAGGTGTTGGAGGGGCCAAGAGCCAAGTGGGACAGTGAAGAAACTTCAAAATCAGCAACCTCAGGAAGCTCCTGTCAGCTCGAGGGCTGGTGGCAGGGGAGTGGTGTTGACAGTGCCTGGGAGCCGGGGCCACCCGTGAGAGCTGGAACCATGCCAGCCTACAGGGCAGAAGCTGAGGCCACTGCCAGAGAAGCCACCCCAGAAAGGAGAGCAGGACAGACACCTGCTGCTTCTTCCCTGAACCCTACACTCCACCAAGGGAGACAGAACCCAACAGGCACAGAGTCTGGAGTTGCAGAGAAGGGTGGGTGGTTGTATGTTTTGAGGAAGGGACTTGAGGACAAACAGGCAGGAGACCAATACCAGGGAATTGCCAGACCACTGTGTACTGAGATTTTGAAGCAACTTCTTCAGGATCCTGGAGCCTGATTAGGGACCTGATTAGGGACCTGGCTGGGGATGGAGCCAAGAATTTTACCCTGACTCCCCATCCTGGGTAGGATCTCTCAGGCTTTCTGTCCCGGTCCTCCTTTCTGGGACCAAGAGCTGCTTTGCAGACAGGTGGCTGAGGAAAAAGGTGTGGTCCCTGGCTGCTGGAATCAGTCAGTATGAGACGAGGGAGGGGTTGTGGGCAACAGCGCCTCTGCTTCCTCTCCACCTCTTTCACCCTGTTCCCACATTTCTTTTCATCTTCTTCATCTTCTGGGCGCCCCTCCCACCATGTTCTTAAACTTATGTCTTGGAGGTAATGGCAACTCCCAACCTTTTCTTTCTGGGTTCCAGTCACATGAGTTGCTATGGCAGAGACAATACTCTGTATTCACCTCCCCATTTCCTCTGTCTGAGCACATGGCAAGGTTGTATCTCCCAGCCTCCCTTGAGGTGAAGTCGACCCATCCACGTGACCTGTTCCGGCCAATGGGCTGTGAGCAGTGGATTCCCTCTGGTCCAAGGCACTTAAAACCAGGTGTGAGTTCTCTAAGTTCTCCTTTTCCTGCCACAGTAAGCTGAAGCCCACTCGTGTTGACATGATATCACTGGACAGAAGGGATCCCCAAAGAGAGGACAGCTGCCTTGGAGAATTAGACATCCTACACTGGAATTTACATGTGCAAAAAGTAAATTTTTATTGTATTAAGATACCAAGATTTGGAGGTTAATTAAAAAAAAACCACACACACACACATAACATAGCCTGGTATTAACAAAACACAGTTGCTATATGCTATAATGATTTCTCCCAGAAAGAGAGTGAGACCCCTCTTATATTCTTCCATAGGCCCCTGGGTGGCCCTTGTCCAGTTTAAGGCTGCAGTCTCCATGGAGGCATCCCCAAGCCTGGCACAGTAGCTGGCACATAGGAAAAACTGAGTAAATAGTTGTTGACTAAATGAATAAGTGAGTGAACGAATGAATAACCCAGGACCAGCTAAGAACTCTTAGAATGAGATCATGGCTTATCTTGGAGCACCAGAAGGAAAACACCCAGTCCAAGAGGGCAGAAACAGAATTCAGGGGAACCTTGACAGATTGGAAAAATGATCCATTCGGGATGGGTGAAATACAAGGCAAGGCTTGTAGAAATTCAACACAAGCCTCATCAATCCAGGGGGAGGTGAGGAGAAACCCAAGGGGACCCAGGATTGTAGGGGACCAGGAGTCTAATAACATCCTTAGGGAAGGACCAGCCTCTTTCCGTGCTGGGACAGGACCCAGGAAGGAGGAAGTGGCACATGCCAGGCAGGGTGTGATCATCCCACTGCATTTGGCCTTCTCCCGGCATCTAATTTTAGCTGTCACATTTAAGAAGGATTTGGAAGTTCTGGAGCAGAGCCAGAGCCAATAGGAGAAATGATGAAAGATTGAAAAAAATAGAACCTGTAGGAAAAGTCTAGAAGAGGTGGGAGTTAAATGGGGCTGGGAGAGGCAGGTGTATGCAAATGAGCAGCTCTTTAGTTTGAGGACGGTGGGGAGACCAGAACTGGGGGACATTGATTTATACAGCAGCAAGAAAGGTTTAAGTTAGACTCCAGGAAGTGAACCTTGATGAAGGTTTCTAGTGAACTAAGTACTTCCCTTGGCTGCCCCTCTGCTCAGGAGGCCCTGGTAGGCCCCTCCCTTTTCCCACAAGGGGCCAGGCACGAAGATGACTGGGAAATGTGAAGTCCTAGAGGGCTGTAAAGGCAGGAGATATCTGATACTGTCCTTAGGTCATATGACAAGGAAGGAGCCTGAGCAGGGTCTGTCTGCTCTGGTTTCTGGGCCTGATGCAGGGGCTGGAGCAGATGACTTCTTGGGTGTGGGGATTCCTCACGTGGCATGGGGAAACAGTGACGTTTCAGGAATTGGATACTTTTCACATTCCTCTAGGTTATCTCCCATATGGCTATATCCCTAGGAAATGTCTCACATCAGTTAAAGCAGTTGATGCATTCTAACTATGACCCTGGGATCAGCTTTAGGAAAGGGGTCGCTGAAGATTAACGGAGACTCATGCATCCCAGGATGTCAGAACTAAAAGGATTGTGGCAGATTAACCAATCCAACCTCCCACCCCTTTACAAGTGAAGACACAGAGCTCTGGGGAGCTTTCAGAAATTAGAACATTAGGGGCGAAATCAGCAGCAAACCCCAGTCCCTGGACTTCTGACCCAATGTTCCTCCAACCAACTCATGTTTGACTCTCAAAGTGAGAGCCAGGAGGTCAGGGGAGAGGTTAGAATGAACACAGGAGAAGGATAAAGGCCTGGGAAGAGGTGATGGGGCCAGAAATGGGGAAGGGGCAGGAAGGAAAAGAGAAAAGAAAGCTTTTCCTCTCTTGGGCTAAGTGGTGAGAGGAGTCAGGCAAGATTTTCTGTTGTTTTAGAGAGAGCTAAAGGTAGAGGGCTGGTATGGGAGGCAGGGCTGCTGAGGGGGGCCTCTCACGGGGGGCTCCTTTGGGGTTGGCACTTTCTGAGCTGGCCGGCTTAATCCACCCGCCTTCCCTAGATTTCCCCACTTTCTATATTTTCACCTGCCCCTTCCCCCGGTTAATCTCTGAGACCACAAGAAGAGTGGGGTTCTGGGGGCAGATAGAGGAAGGACTGTGAATGGGGTGTGATGTCCTAGAGATGTCACCTGGAAACAGATGTGTATACCCCAGAGTATACCTGAGCCCCCACCAGGTCCCTCACCAACATCTCAAAGCACAAAATGGCATCCCATGTACTGAAGACCTACTCACGGTAAGGGCTGGAGCAGAGAGGAGGATCAAGAGGCTTGCAAGTACGAGTTCCCTGCGGGAGAAAGCCAGTTTGGTTTCCCTAGCTGGAGGGCATCTCTGTTCTCAGGCTTCCATGAATGTCTGAGCAGGAGCCGTGCACCAGTGTCCCTCTCCCAGGTCACACGCCTCTAGGACCTCTGCGTCCATCCTCCTGCCTAAGCATTTCCCTGACACACCTCCAGGTGGCATCCTTCTCTCCACAAGGGAGCAGTCTCTGGGCTTCCTCCAGCTTTCCTCATGCTTTTAAGCTAAGCCACAGCCCCTCACTGGGATCTTTGGAAGAAGGACCACTCCTAGCTGTGCTGGGGAAACTGCCAATGCAGTGGTCTCCCCACTCCTCTACTTGTTCCTAGAGACCCTATTCTATCTTATCAAGTTCCCGGGCCCACCTGTCCTCTCCTCCCTTTTTTGCAGTAAGGATGCTGCAGCCACCCCTGCACCTGGCCGCTAGAGGGCACCATGCCCTCACTGCCACCCCAGCTCTCCAGCCCACTCCTACCTCTGCCTTCCTTATAGTCCTGCCAGATCGCACTTGGCAGAAAGGAGCCAATTAGGAAATCCCAGGATAATCTAAGAGGTTTATGTCAAAAGGTTTACAAGGGAAAAGGTAGGTAAAAATAAGTGCCTGGCACTCTGCCAGCTGCAAGGGATTGAAAGGTGAATAAGACCCCTACCTGCCCACTTCTCAGTCTCAAAGAGGAGACAGGTAATGACTGTGCAGTAGGGGAGCCCAGGAAGGTAGAGAAATGCAGCCTACCGATGGAACAGCCAAGAGGGGCTCCCTGCCCCCAACTTCAGCAGGGGCTCAGGGAAGATTCCTAGAGGATTCCTGAAAGGTGAGTAGGAAGCAGCAGGTGAGGGAGGCAAGGGCAAATCAGGAGGCAGGGACAGCAAGCCCGGGAGTAAGAGCAGCATGAGCAGAGGCTGGGAGGCATGGCAGATTTAGAGTGGAACACAGGGTAAGTAGACTTATGTCATATTCCAGACACCAGGCTCTGTTCCTCTCCTTTCCTGGTCTGAGGAATGCCCAAGTGTGGGAGCTTTCAGTGCCACCCTAAGAAGCCTAGTGGAGTTCCCAGGCCCTCCTGCAGCCCTGCCCTCCTCCTCTTCTCTAGAGAGGAGCGGAGTATCCGGGCTTGGGGGAAGGTGCTGTCACTCAGTCCTCATGGTGCTCCCTGGATGCTGACCTCCTGATTCAGGTTGTTATTATTCCCATTTTGCTGATGAGAAACCAGGGGCTCAGGAAGATGCAGGAACCTGCGCAGGACTGCACAGCAAAGCCAAGCCCCTCAGCCAGGGCTTCTGCCCCCAGCCCCTGTGGCCTGTGCTGCTTAGGAGAAGGGACGGAATGGAAATCCCTCTCTCCCCATGTGGTTCAGAAGGCTGACACTAGCCATTTAAAGCAGATTTTTTTTTAATGGAGGTTTTCCAATTACAAAAGTAATAAATACTCATTATTTTAAAAATCAAACAATATAGAAATTCACAACATTGAAAGTAAAAGTCTCTTATAATCCCACCTCTCTCTCCCCAAGATAACCACTCTTAACAGTTTGATATGTATTTTTCTAGACTTTCCCATGGGTTTGCAAATATGATTGTACATTTTTAAAAAACGAAATTATGCTTTGCTGCAATTTGCTTTCTTCAACTTAACAGTCAGTCGTGAACTGTTCACATGCCTGCATACTGATCGACAAAGTGGGGTTTCTTGGGATCCCCACTTATTGCTGAGGAAACCAGGCTTCCTCAGGGAAGATAAGTTTCCCCAACCACACAGCTCAGGAGGGACAGACTTACCAGCCCAGCCTGTCAAGATCTGGGGCAGCCAGTGGGGAGCTGCCCATAGCTACACCCGCCCACTCACTCCTTTTTCTCCCAGCAGCTTTCTCACCATCCTCAGCTGCTGAGAATTTTTAGGAATGGATTTCTGTGTCATTTCTAATAGATCAGGAATATCCTAGCAAGACAGATTGCCTGAGCCTGTTAGGTGGTAAAATCCAGGCTCATCCCTCTTGTATGCAGATCATTCCTTTTCCTCAGGAAGGAAGCTCTGGGTAGCAGCTCCCTGGGGGTGGGAGGTGGGGGGTGGAATGAAGCAGCACAGGGCCGCTGACCCACCAGCCTCCTGAAATAGCCAAATATCTGGGCTGGGGGAGGCAAGTGCCACGAAATTCAGTCAGTAGCATGCCTTCACCTCTTGATCCTCAACGTGTAGTCTCAGGAGTAGCACGGCATCCCTGGGGAGCTGGTTAGAAATGCAAAATCTCAGCCCACAGGCCAGACCCACTGAATCAGAATCAGCATTTTAACAAGATCCCTGGGGGAGTCCTATGCATAGTAAAGTATGAGTAGCTGGGGTTTGGCAGTATTCTGGTTCCTATAAAGCCAGTCCATGACTTCTTTTCCAGAAGTTTAGTTGATGCACTTGGTATTAGAAACTTAATAAGAGCTAGCAGTTACAGGGACGTTTCTATGTGCCAGGCAACATTGCGAGTGTCTTACTTACATGAATTCATTTAATCCTTATAAGGATGCTATGAGTTGAGGTACCATTATTATCCTGATTTTACAGATGAAGAAACTGAGGTGCAGAAAATTTGCTTAATGTGCCTGAGGTCACATGCTAACCAGAGGGTAATCTGGGACTTAAACTCAGTTCCTCCAGGATCTTCACCACCACAGCACACTGCCCTGCAAGTAGATGCACCCATCTGGCATGGAGCAGTTTTGACAGGCATCTCCAGAGTGGCATTTCCAAGTGGAGCTTGCCAACACATCTTGCTTTTCTCCCCCACCATCTTCCCCCTTCCTAAAGACTGGTCACCTTGGAGAAGCTGCCAGAGCTCAGCATGAACCTCGCCACTGCTTTTGTGGTGATGCTGAGACCAAGAAGTAATAGCAGCTTATTACATCTGCAAAATCCTTTATCATCTATGATGTCTCTTTATTCTCCAAGAACCAAGTGAGATGACGCAGGTGTTACTATCCTCACTGGAAGAACAGGAAAGGAGCCTAGAGACACCCAGTGACTTACAAGGTCATGCAGAACAGAGACTAGCAGCCAGGCCTCCTGACTTCTGGAGCATGTTTCTTTCATCTCTCTAGGATGCCCTCTTCTCTAGAAGACTCTATACCAGTCCTCTCCACCCTGAAGGTGGCCAGCATCTCCTCTCAGTGCTTCTGCAGCTCTGCAGGGGAAACTGGGTCCCTGATGAAGCTTCAGCCTCTCTCCCAGGCTGCCTCCTGCCTGAAGCAATTATAAATCAGGGCATTTTCCTTTCATTCAGACCTGATGTTTAATTCATCGCTATTCTGGCTGCTTTAATGCAGAGAACATTTATTCAGTGGAATAGCTTTGTTTTGCCTCCCAAGCTTTATTCTCCTCTTTAGAATACCATTGCTATTGCAGAAGGGGCTTCCTGATAGCCAGCTTTGGAGACCCTCCCCCTTCTGCTCCCCGAGAGTGGCCCAGCCCTGCCATCTTATATGGACCCACCCCTGGGCCGAGAGTGAGCTTCAGCTCCTGAGAATGAGGAGTCCAGGCTTTTCTGTCCTTGGTCTAAGCACCTGACATTTTCAATTTGCTCACCACCCCCCTTTCTCCCAGGCCACATGCCTGGTGTGATGAGCTGCCTGGCTCCCAGATAGGGCTGCTACTGCCCAGGACACAGGAAGTTGGAAGGGCCTGGAGTGGAGCGGGGGTAGCACAGCTGTCGTGCTTCCTTCTTGGAGCTCCTGCCTTGTGGCACTGACCACATCTTCAACTTCTTGCAGTCTAGACAAATCTAGAACCTTGGACTCCAATCCCTGAATGCTATGCCACCTCCTGACAATAAACCTCCCTGGTGATCATTTCCATTGTCCTGGATCTCAGACTGCTAAGTGTCTACAAAATACCCATTCCTCCTCTATTTTGTAACAACAAAACCCTCAGCTAAGCATCACGCTGGAAACCCAGTTTACATATAAAACTACATTGCCCAACCTCTCTTGTAGCTGGGTGTGTTCGTATGACTAGGTTCTAGCCACTGACAGCTAAGTGGAAGTGTTGTGTGGGACTTCTGTGAAGCTTTCCTAAAAGAGAGAAGGCACAACTTTCTTAATTTATCTTCTGTTACTTACTAGCTGGAATGTAGATGTAAAGACTGGAACTCTAGCAGCCATTTTGAACCATGAGGTGGAAGCCACATATTGGGTTTAGGAGAGACACGAGACAGAAGGAGATGGGTCCCTGACACTGAGGATTCATCTTTCTGAGTGGTTGGCTCATCTCTGAATTTCCTTTACAATAGAAATAAGCTTCTATCTTGTTTTAGCTACTTTTATTGTGTGCCTTTCAGACATAGGTAGCCAAATTAGTTCCTAACTGATGAAGACACAGCCATTTACCATTTTCTTGATCTCCATGATGGAAGCTGCTTGCCTGCCAAGCTCACTACCTAAACCAGTTTCTGATACAAGATTTAAGAATGTAGCACCTAATAGAAATGAAGGACAAAAGAGCTACAGAGGAGGGATGTGGAGTCTAGGACACAGAGTGAAGAATGAGCGGACATAATTCAACTTGCTCACAGTACAGATGGGAAGACTGCGTTTTGGAAATAATTAGTCATTAGCCCATAGACCTAGAGCTAATAAGTGGCAAATTCAGGATTCGATACCAGAATTTTTTACTCAAACCATCACTCCATTACCACTTAGAGAGAGCCTGGGACAACACGAGGGAAGACGTGCCACATCTTCCAATCTTGCCATGGTCTGGTCCTCACTGTGAGAACTGGAGCTTGTCCCCACAGAGCTCTGCTCCTTTCTCCTTCTCTTGTGAGGTACATGTATTTATAAAGCAACAGACTTCTTATTATCATACAAAGCAGATGTAGGGGAAGGAATCAGCCCTTTTTGGGGCAAAGCCACCTAGTAAGAGGTGAGCTTCCTCTGGCCCATCTCAGGCTGGAGGAGGGTGGCTTCCGTTTTTCCATACCCTGCTTCCCACCCTGTAGGTACAGAGCAATGGTTAAGCTCAGGCTTTGAAACCAGGCTGCTCTGGTTTGAATCCTAACCCCACCACTGACTGACTCTGTGACCTTGCCTCCCCATGCCTCAGTTTCCTCACCTATAAAAGAGGTGATAATTATACCCACCTTCTAGGGTTGCTGTGAAGGTTGAAATAATAAGGGCGCAGGGTGTTAGTTATTACTACTTTCCAGAATTACTATCTTCTAGATCGAGATCACCTTGTCGTAGACACACTGACATGGTTGACATTTTAAAGTTTTGCTTGTTTTTCATGTTATAATATGGTCATAAGTTCCTTGATGTCATGGAGCATATTAGTCTTTGTTCATCAATACTTAGACTGGTACCTAGCACACAGTAGATACCCAATAAAAACGTGCTCAATAGAGCCAGGCAGAACTGAATTCTTTCCGCTTCTGAGGAGCATCTTCCATTCTCCCTCCCGTCTCCCTCTCTCCCTTCTTCCCTCTCTTTGTCCGACACTCTTTCTGTCTCTGTCTTTCCCTCTACCACCTCTCTCTCTATTTAATATACTCCCTCTTGCTCTTTCTTTCAACCATTTTCCCCACTCTGTTCCAGGCTTCACACTGACATGTGTGCCCCTGTCCCTGGCTGCCCCGTCTCCAGAGCACGATCATATTCTGCTCCGAATTTGCCTCCAGGATCAGTCCTCCCGGGAGGCCTCCTATCGCTCAGCCTTGAGGACACTGAAGCATCGGGGCTGGATGGGAGCCTCACTACCTGTTCTATTCCAGCCTGCTCACTTTTCAGATGAGGAGGCCAAGGTACAAAGTACTGAGAAAGTTGCTTCACAGTCATGTGGCCAGCTTGTTCCAGAGCTAGGATTAGAACCTGGGCTTTCCCACTCTCAGCCCAGTGCTCTTTACATTAGAGCATTCACAGAGGCAGTGGCAGAAACCTAGTAGGAGACCACTGAATGCTTGTTAGATGAATGAATGAATGAATGCTGTTGGAAGAGGAGAGCTACTCAGACAATACTACTTGTTTTTCTGCAGCTCCTTTTGACCTGCTCTACCCCTGCCCCACCCTCCACATGCCTGGGGTCCCCAGAGGAGGTCTTTGGCACAGTTAGTCTTGCCTGTGACCCTTCCACCACCCCTGAGGAGTCAGCCGTCTTTCTCCCTCCTCTCACTCCTGTGTGCATAAAGGCCATTTTCATTGTTCTCTGTGGAAAGATCTTTAGAGGACCGAGGCCATTCTCTGAGAACAAAGCCTCCTCCTAGGGAGTGTTGGTCAGGGCTCTTGTCATTGTGGCTTGCTGTCTGCTCAGAGCCTGTGTTTTGACCAGAACAAAGTGATTCCGATTGGAACCCTGTAGCTTGTTGCTGGCTCTGCCTGCTTTTCCTGCAGATGTGTAGCCCCATTCTGGCCTCTTCTCCTCTCAAGGAAAGGGGAGTTGTCTTCAATTGATGGCCCCTCCCCAAAGCCCAGCCCCCTCCTTCTCCATGCCTTTCCCCTCTACCCTACCCGGCACCTCCCAGACACTACCTGCCGCTGCAGTTCCTTGTTGAACTGTTCTTGTTTTAATTCCATCCCCTGCAATTGGAGCCTGAATAATGAGTTATTTCACAGGATGATTGATCTGGGTATTAGGGCATCATTTAGTTTGCCATTACAACAGCCAATTTTGGTTACATGCTCAGCTGTGAAGGGGAAATGGGCCAGCCTGCTGGAGCTTTCTAAAGCATGGAGCTGGTGAGTAGGGGGATGGGGTGCTGGGCTGAGGGGCAGAGGTGGCAGGTGGGCAGGACGAGGGGGTCTGGCTTGCTTCAGCCAAAATGTCTTTATTCTTAGAATATGATGCTGGGAAAGAAATGTAAGGATTGAAAAGGGATATAACCCTTTCTCAAAGGGACAAGAAGAGTGGAGTTTTCAGGTTGTAGATGCCAGGAGTGGAAAGGTCTCTCTTAAATAACCAAGTGAGTGAACCCCAAATTAAAGAGCATTACAGACTCTCCAGTATTTCAGGATGACAGAATAGTGGTCCGTCCTGACTCGCCAGTCCCATACCAGACCCAGCTGCAGAAATTTCAGTGGCTCCCCCATTTATTCTCCTCATAGCACTTCTCACAACCCAACACTTCCCTTTCCATTTACTTTAAGTGAAGTCTCGCCTATCTCTTCCTCAATGAGAATGAAAACTACATGAGGGCAAGTATCACGTCTATGCTGCTCATCTGTTTCCCCAGGGCCTGAGACAGTGCCTGGCACTTCATGGCACTCAATAGGCATTTGTTGAATGAAGTGAATGAGCATCAGAGGGCACTGGTTTCATGGATCTGAGTATGGGGGACAAGGCATAACATGCGCAATGATCTCCGACTCCCCCGCACGAAGCACATGCACGGTGGTCTCGGACCCCCGCACGAAGCACATGCACGGTGGTCTCTGACTCCCCCGCACGCACGCGGGCTGGTCTCTGACTCCTCCGCACAAAGCGCATGCACGATGGTCTGACTCCCCCGCATGCGCACGGTGGTCTCTGACTCCTCCACACATGCACGGTGGTCTCTAACTCCTCTGCGCCTCTTTTGAGCATCTTGGGAAAGCAGTAGACCCTCTCCCCAGGAGAAAGTGTACACGCATCTGCAATGCGGTATTTTGCAAATAAATTCTAATAGTAAACAGAAACTTCTGCAGAAGCTGCAGTTTTCTTTAGAACCTCGGTCAAGAACTCCTAGCACAGAACTACACAGGGAACATTGAATTTGGAGTCAGTAGACTTGAGGTCTTCCCTACGGAGAAGTCACTGAACATTTCTGAAGTTGTTTTTTCTTGCCTATTTCACAAACATCCCATACAATGTTTGTGAAAATGCCTTGTTATCTGCTCGTTGTAATTAATAGCATCACTGGCCGTTTCAAGCCTGTCTATGACGAAATGAGTTTCCTAAAAAGAAATTAAGGAAGGCTGTCCTATGGGGAGGTACAGCTTTGTAATCACTCTTGGCTCTAGCCACAGAGGGGCCATCCCCTGCAGCCCCCCACCCCGCAAAGGCCCTCCAATATTCCAACTATCCGCAAGCTTTAAGCCTGGCCTGTTAGAGAAATAATCAGATGACCTGGTCATGATTTGCCTGAAGCATCTGGGTAACAGTAGCAACAAAAGTTGAACAGACTTTAGCTACATTACCAAAGCTATTAAAGTTTAAAACCACTAAACAACCACAGCTTGCTTCCAATCATCCACCCCACAGGCATGCAAAACAAAACCAACAAGAATGTGTTAGAATAAAATGGACACTGAGTCTTATTAATGTCTTGAGTTTGTCTGGAGCTTTAAAAGCAAACCCCTGGCACAACCAGTAGGCATTGTTGAGCAGCACAAGGTCCTTCCAGGAGCATCCTTACACCCCCACGCTAGACACCTTTAGGTCCTAGGCTAATTTTCAGGATCCATGATTAGAAGGCATTTGTGAACACAGATGTGACATGGGGGATAGTGGATGGGGAATACCTCTGGCATGGGAGGTCAATGAGTCAGAGTTGAAGACCCTGGGGCAGGCACAGCAGCCAGAAGGATGGGGGCACCAAGTGGGAGCTAAGATATGGGACCAGGGGAAGCCCTACATGTATGAACAAGGGCATTGACTGTGAGTCAGTCTTGGGGGCAGAAGCAGACAACAGCATCAGAGTCTGCCAACAGCCCTCATTCTGCATTGGCAGGCTCTACAAACAGAGGGAGGTTCTGCAAACAGTGCAAGTGCATTAAATAGCTTCAGATCCTCTAACCAGCAGCTTGCTCTATACACAGAGAACGGTGCAGTCTCCAGGGATCTGGTGAGCAGACGGCTACAGGATTTGTACCCCAGGATTAAAGCCAGAAACCAAAAGACCATCTGCCGGTACACATAGGAGGGAGGATGCAGGTCATTTTCATGTTCAGTGACATTGTAGGTAGGTTCATTTTCCCACAAGACCTGAGGTCTTGACACCTCTATGTGGCTCTTGCTGCCCTCCCCTGAGAAGATCAGAGGGTGGGCAAGTTCCTGATTCCTTCCTGTAGCACAGCATAACAAGTTTCTCACTGGGAGTCGCTGGGTGTCTGGCTGTGGTGGGTGTGGACCATGCATTATTAAGAGAGAGGCGAAGCTCCCTGTAGAAGGCTGAGCCAGTGGCCATTGCATTGTGCGGCATTGCTCAGCCTTTCCAGTTTACAGTCCATTTGGACATCCATTATTTATGGTAACCGAGTGGCTATGAACAAGCTGAGACTCAATTAAGGTAACGTCCCCCACGCAGAAACCATGGTTAATGCTGAGAAGTTATTCCAACTCCCACTTTACCATCGCAGAGCTGGAGATACAGAGACCAAGAAGTGGAATTAGAGAAACCCAGAGATGGAGGCAGAGAACAGAGAAATGAAAAGAGAGGCAGACACCCCCCCGCCCCAACACCTGCCCACAAAGCCAGAGGCTTTTCCCACGGGTCATCTTAGCGCTCTCCTGGCTCTCCTGGAGTCCCCTGTGCCCTGTCTTACAGGAGAAGAGTGTTCTGGCTCCTGGAGGCCTGAAATTGATTATCCCAGTCTCCACTGTCCCCATCTCTTCCTTCCCTCTTAGTGTCCCTCCTGTCCTATGCCCCAGGACATGGGAGAGATTGGATACATCCTCGGAGGACTGTGGATGGTGCCTGCAAGGGGAACTGGGTGTCAGGGACAAGCTGCTGGCAGTTCTAGAGTCCATGGAGCTGGAGGACAGGAGAGGGAAGCGAGAGGTGTGGCCAGGGAGGGGCTCTGGGAAAGGCATTGCTGGGGAGGGCTGGAGGTGAGGTTTTGGTGTGGAAGTGGAGAGGAGAGTAGGCGGCAGAGAAGTGACTGAGGAAGGGGAAAGACAGGCAGAGAGGGAAGAAAGTGGAGGAAGATGCAGGGGAGGTGAGAGAGAGGGAGGTGAAGGAAGAGAGAGACAGAAGAGGGGAACGGTGGAGGTTGGGGTGGCAAGGGCAGAGAGAGGCAGAGTGTTTCAGAGCTGGCAGAGCCCGTGAGGACAGGCATGGTGCTTAGGTGGGAAGCCCTTGAGGAGACTGACTGACAGTGGCTGCCTGAGCATCGTGGAGAATGGCAACAGAGTTTCCTGAGTGTCCTGGGCCCTGAGTCCCAGATTCCTGGGTTGGGGCAGTCTGCTGGCTCCCTGCTCTGTTCCCTGCTCAGGAGGCTGGACAGGTGCAGGAGAACCTGCGGGGGCGGCTCTGCAGGCAGCAGGAGTGGCTGTGTCAGCTGCAGGGTCCAGACCTGACTCAGGACGGGAAGAGCAGGCGGCAGACCTGACTGTCTTGTGTCCCTCTCATGACTGCATCTCCGCCATGCTCACTTCTCCTCCCTTTCATTTCCCTACTGGAGCCCTGCAGGTGGCCTAGGGCAGAGTCCTGCTGAGTTCTTTCTTGTTGATTGTAAGTCATGTCCATCTACCTCCTCCTGCTTTGCCCACTCTTCCTTCTAATTGAGATACAGTTTCATGGTTGTTATTGTTATTATTTTCATCATCATCTTTATTACCATTATCTTTTGGAAGCTTGTAAGCTCCCTGAGGGCAGGAGTCTTATTCACCTCTGTGTGTGCACACATGTACAGACCACACTAACTCACAAACACCCCTGAGTTATTGACAAAGACCCCATGCTTACTTCAGGGAGTGCTGTACCAGTCAGGGTGTTTGCAAATCTACTCTGGCTAGCTTAAGCAGAAAATGAAGATGTTAAATCTTTGTGGGAGACAGACTCAGACTTTGGGAGCAGCTACCCAGACAGGAAAAATGCCCAAACCGACCCCAGTCTCTTCTCCTACAGACCTCAGAGCTGCCGTGGACTGGCACATGCCTCAGAGCTCCCACTGCTGATACAGGGTTCTGGATCCTGGTGCCTCCATCTCTGCTGCTTCCAAAGCCAGACGCCTCTGCCCCTGCCTTCACCAGGAAATAGCTACTGCATGGCATTGGCTACTGCTTGCCTGTCTCAGGCTGAAGCCTCTACTGGTGGGTCCCATTGGCAGAGTCCACGTCCATGCCCTTGTCATAGCTACAAGAGACACTGGGAAAGAAGAGTCTCTGGTTTCTCACTCCAAGAGGCAGGACTCAGAGTGGGAAATTCTCCAACAGGGGAGTGGTGTCCAAGAGATGTGGGTGGCCAGAAAGCTTGCTGGTGTTCTCTAGGCAGTGAGGGGCACCTGCCTGTAGGACTGCACTGATGGTGGTGGATGTGGAGATGTCTATCTCATTGGCAGCTACCATGGAGGGCATGTTGTCTCCCTGGGGGGAACTGGGGGCTCATGTATCCAGGCAGGGTGAGGCAGGCATGGAGGATGAGGTGGCTGAATCCAGGCACAGCAGAGCCCCATTGGTAAGCAGGTGAGATATACCCTTGGCATTTTCTCACCTGCAGCCCACCTTCTGCCAGGGAACTGTGCAGAACTGCTGGAGGAGGGCTAACAAAGCTGGGGGGACAGCAGGAACACCCCTTTCCAGGTGTGTCTGCTGATTAAAAAGGGATGCAAAGTGAGGAAATGAAATCGGATCTGAAGGTGCGAGGCAGGGCAGCCTGGCTGTGCAGATGTTCCAACCAACCTGCTCACCGAGGGTATTTCTGTTCACCCACTGCCTGTGTTCCCATCCTGCCAAGGCCATAAAGACAAGAACACTCCCTCCTGGATCCCTAGAGGTGAAAAATACTCGTGCTGAAATATCAAGCACCTGGTAGGGAATGGGGGTTTGAGGGTAAGGCAACCCCCTTGCCTTGTCCCGGGCTGGGCTGTCAGTCATTCATTCCACCCCAGCATCACAGAGGTGGGGTCCATCTCCCCCACACCACCACCCATAGCCCCCTACTCTAGATCCTTCCCCACACATGCCCAGGCAACCTCCTGGTGAGAATGACACCTGAGTTCCATTTATCTTTGTGGCTTTTGGCTAAAGGGATCCACACGCAGCAGGCAGGTTCATGAGCCTAATCGGGCCTGATGCATCTCTAACCAGACAGGGAGTGCGTGTCTGGATTTGTCACCGGACAGGTACAGATGTTGGAGGCTCTCATCCATGAGACGGAATCACTCTTGGGGATTGAGAGGCTTAGGCGGTGTCAGTCAGAGACAGTGCACACATCTCAAACTGGGACAGAGGCTGCCGGCAAAGCCCTCTTCAACCCACTGGAGTCAGCAGCCCAGGGCTTCATAAACCAAGTTATGAGAGCAGAGCTGAGAATTTGTAAGGTGCCTCCTTTTTAAAGCCTTTCACTTCACCTCCTCTCTCTCAGCTAGCGAGTCTTTCCAGGGCAACACAGGTAAAGGGATGAACAAAGTCTCAGAAATAGAGCATCTGGGTTGAAACCAGCTCCACTCTCTACTAGCTGAGGGGCCTTGGGCAAGTCACTTACCTGCTCCTGGTCCCAGGTAATGCATGTCGCCCGTGGGCTTGCTGTAAGCAGTGAGTGGGATTCTCTAGGCAGCCGCTCCGTCTCTCATGCTCCTGTAGCACTTCATTCCTCCCTATTAGGCAGAAACTGTCTAGCACTGGACATATTACTTAACCTCTCTGAGACCCATTTAGTGCCTGTCTACAATGGAGAACCGTGACAGTGCCTACTTGGTCGGGCTGTCAAGAGGGTTCATACCTGCAAAGCCTCCTGACAGCCTGGTGCATGGCGAGCCCTCAGGAAATGGTGGTGGTGGTTTTTGGTGGTGGTGGTGGTGGTGGGTACTCCAGCATCCCCCTTTTCGGGATGGAAGTTTCCTTGTCTTGCTTCTCTTGCCAGCCAGGGAATGGATTGGGGCAGGGTCTCTATCCAGCCTGCATCCTGGCAAGCAGCCGACATTCAATAAATCTCCGTTTGATAAATTAGTGAAAGAGACGATGCCATACAAAGACAACACACCACCGCAATGCTGCATGGTGACTCTGGGTATCTGCAAGACCCCTGTGGCCTCTTGTCCACTGTGAGGACTTGGGCAAGAGACTGCACTTCTATGAGCCTCAGTTTTCCCATCTGTGATGTGAAGATATATGATATTGAGATATAGTAGAAATACATATATATATATATGTCTTATCCCTAGTTTCTTGGCATGCAGCTCCTAAAACCCGTGGGATCTCCAGAAGTGATAAGTCTTTGTGTATGTTAATGAAATGACTGGTGTCTGGGGGCTCCTGGATAGCCTGGGATTGGGGGACTGGTTGCCAGGGGAACCAACCACATGATCAGAGGGTTGAAATGTTCAGCCTCACTTCGCAGAAGGGGAGAGGGGCTGGAGATTGATTTAATCATCAATGGCCAATGAGGTGATCAATCATGCCCACATAATGGAGCAAAACACCCAAAAAGATGAAGTTTGGAGAGCTTCCAGGTTGCGAACACATCGAGGTGCTGGGAGCATGTGTGCCCCATCCCACTCACATACCTTGCCCTGTGCATCTCTTCCTTCTGGCTGTTCCTGAGTGGTGTCCTTTTATAATAAACTGGTGGTGAAGTAAGTAAGCTGCTTTCCCGAGTTCTGTGAGCTGTTCTAGCAAATAATTGAACATGAGGAGAGGGTCTTAGGAACCTCTAATTTATAGCCAGTTGGTCAGAAGCACAGATGGCAGCCTGGACTTGTGATTGGAGTCTGGAGTGGGGGCAGTCTTGTGGGACAGTCTTTTAAGCTGTGAAGTCTACACTAACTCTAGGAAGTTAGCATCAGAATGCAGTTAAATTGCAGGACACCAAATCACTGTTCACTGAAAATTAGAGAATTACTTGGTGTGGGGAAAAACACTCCCTACACAGTTGGTGGTCAAAAGTATTAATGTAGTTGGTGTAGAGAAATAAAGTTTGTTTTTCTTATTCAGGATAACAGCCCCACCTCAGAGAATGGGTTTAGATGATGTCTCCAAAGCATCCAGTACAATTCTGGGCTTATGGTGGATGCTTAAAAAGTGGTGGCTGGCAGCTGTCCCCTGGAAGCCAGCCTAGAAAACTGGTGACCTTAACCAAGAATCTCCCACCTCTCCTCGCCTAGGTCTCACCTCCCCTTCCTGCTGCCCTGCTGTAGTCCAAAATGACCACCGCCCACCCCCAACCCCCAAGAGCCTCAGTCAACTGGAGTCTTGTGAGGGTGGCTGTAAATAAAATAATTCCCATGAGGTGTGATTCATAAGTTCTACCTTTCCCAGGCTACTTGCATATATAAGAAAGAAGTTTGGAGATGGCACTATTTGCAAGTTAGCAAGCTAGAACCATAGGGAATGATGAGGACTGGAGAGAATTCGAGAACAGTGTATTCGAAATTGTTAAACAGTACGTTGGCAAAACAAAACATTTGGTTATGGGTCCCAGTTTGCAACCTCCAAGACAAAAGTGGGCTGGAAGGGTGAAATTCTAAGCTGAGAGTTAATCAGGACCAGAGTAGCCACACTTCCCCTTCAGATCATTCCGCATCCATTGGGTGCGGCTCTGAGTCTCTAAAACCTGAGAAACGCCACATCTAGGAGCCTTTCCTCTCCTCGTTGATTCAAGGAAGTCCAAGAGCCAGGGACGGTGCCCCTCACACTGCCGGGAAGGCCTGACACTCTCTCTCCCCATGGCGCAAGTTGAGGCCAATCCGCTCCTTATTTAGAAAGAGCTGGGACTTAAATGTCAGTGGATGATATGGGAGCAGCATGACAATTACCAGCTTAAACTGAAATAAAGGAAAGAAGGATTAAAAAATGCCCAGCACCCATCAAGCCAGGCCAGAAGAGAAGAGCGAAGCCCTCTGTTTCTACATTAACTCCTCATCAGCGAGGCGCAGGTCAGAAGGGTGGCTGGGGAGGAAGCTGGGGAGGGGAGAGTGGGTGGGAAGCTGAAGGAAGGTCAGAGGTGGTGCTGACTTGGGCTCCCACACTCTCAAGGAGGGGACCCAGAAGGCCCCCTGCTCCTTTTGGCAGTACACTCAGGGGTTGGTTGGACCTGTGGTTCCAAACTAGGCAGACTGAGTTCAAATCCCAGCTCCTCCACTAACTAGCTCTGTGATTGTCCCAACTTCCTCAACCTCTCTGAGTTTCAGTTTCCTCATTTAGACCAGTGGGATGATGATAATTCCTCTTAAGATTAAATGGGGTAGTGCCTGTATGTCACTGGGCATGCAGCGATACTCAGCAAATGATGCCTCTGCCAGTCAGATGCAGTCAGGAGCTAAGAGCCAGGTACAGCACAGATCACGCCTAATTCCATTACCCCCAGTCGTTGAGCTGCAGATAGTCTCTTTTATTTTAATCTTTCTGTAGGGGGAATGTGTGGTGCTCAGATGTAGGTCCAGCAGGAACTTGGCACCTTTGCAGCAGCCTCAGCCTCTCCTTTCTCTTGGGTGCAGGGCTCAGCTGGGCAGGCGCTCCAGGACCAAGGCCTGGGCCCTCATCTTGGAGCCCCTCTGGGTTGCTGCAGCATCTCCTCTTTTCAGGGTGAACTGCTCTGGGGGCTGGGCGATGGTGGAGATGCACCCCACAGGGCCAAGGCAGCCTGGGCACTTTCCCCAGGAAATTCTTGACACTCTGCACTTTTCCACTTGGCCTCCTTTAAAGGGACTGCTCATATCTGGCCTCCCCTGGATGTACTAGAATTGGCCCCACAGGCTGACCCAGCTGGACCCCAGGCTCTGGGTGAGCGGTGGCCTGGATTTGTTTACCCATCTCCTTCAACTCTCTGCAGGGGAGCAGCCCTTGGTTTCTGAACAGGGGCAGTTCTAGGTCACCTTTGAAAGGACCTGCTGGGATTTCTGCAATGCTCCCCTCCGGCATCCACAGCGGGTCACTGAAGCCCAGCTGATGGTCTGTCCCTGCCTATCCTGAGAGCCTCTGCCCCTGAAGCTGGCAGTTTTTCTCAACCACATCACATCCTCATCACAGCCACCAGGGTCAGAGTCTTCTTTGGCCTCTGAATCAGGCCCAGGCTCCTCCTTTGTTCAGCCCAGCATCCACCTGTCCCAGCCGTGTCCTATATATCAATCAGCATTCTGTGTAGAAAGCAGAAACGCCCAAAGGATCCGGCAGAAAGAGATTTAATAAGGGAAATAGTGACTTACAGAGTGATCAGAGGTCCTAGACAAATGAAGGTCAGGACCACTGCTAGGCTTTAGGCTTAAGGTCACATCCCCACAGCTGTGAGCCTGAGACCAGGAGACAGCTGCTGCCCCTGCAAGGACCACTGGTGTGGCTCCAGCTGCCCTGCATTCAGGAAGCTGGTGACAAGACCGTGGATATACCAGTTGCTGCAAATCCTCACGTTGGCAGGAGCCCGCGGACCGTCCAACACACTGCAGAGGAACGCCTCTGCTCTCTGCCACTGTCCAGAGCTCATGGAAATGCCTCTTGTTGGCAAAACCGAAACTGCAGCCAGATCCAAACAGCAAGAAACTCTGGGAAATGTCATTTTTGTCCTGCTAGCCCCTGTGATACAGAAGGAACATAAAGGGTATGAAACAATGCTAAGTGCTGGTAGACAATACCCAGCACAGCCCAGAACTCACTCAGACCCCAGCTGGCCCGCAGTCCCGGCCTGCTGTAGCCCCACCCAAGCCTATGGCTGGTGCTGACTCCTGCCTCTGCTGCATCGCCCCACACAGCCTCTGTGCCTTCGACAGGTGGAGGACTGGCCCCCTCCATTCCCCAGCCCACACCCAGCTCCTTCAGCTAAGGTCCTCCTAACCCCAGCATAGCTCCCGGGCCTTCCTGGGGCCTTTTTGGGATGGAACCAATCCAAAGGCTGGCTCCGCTGGAGGCTGGCTTGGGACTCAGATGCCTGTGCTCTAGCTGTGAACACAGAATGTCTGTGAGCCACATTCCCAGAGTACATTCACCTGGGGGTCTCGTCCAGCTGTGAGGTTCTGAGATTTCTAAGTATCTTTCTTTATAAGCAGAGTGGACACACACACACACACACACACACACACACACACACACACAGTCCTCAGGGAGCTACAGCTTTGCTGAGTCAACCCAGAGTCACTGTCCAACTCTCCTCTGGAAACGTGGGCAGAAATAGGTGCTGAGGGAGGAGGGGTGGCTGAAGCAGAAGGCTGAAGCACATCCCCCACCACTGACTTCTGGCTTGAGTGGGCTGGGAAAACCCGCGGAGGACAGGCTTGGGGAGGACAGAGGAGGCTGGGGCGAGAGACGTGGTAAGGGCAGAAGTGAAGCACTCAGGCCACACGAGAGGAAAAGCTACTGTCTGTGCTGAGCTGGACCTAGGGGCTCAGCCCCCAGCCTCCCTGCTGTCCCCTGCTTAGCATCGTCTCAACTAGACCTCTCCCAAAGCAAAGCTACAGCCATGCCAATGACCTTGAGCTGCACATTCAGCTTAATCCGCATCAGTGTCAGAGTGAAGGCCTTGCTGTCAGTCCAGGATATTTATAACCCGCTTGCCAGGTCCCACTACCTGGCGGCCGCCAGGAAACTAGGCCACAGGAGCCACAGAGGAGGCAAGCCCTCCCCCAACCCCAATCCCAGCCTCAGACGGCTCTTCCGTGGCTGTTGGCACCCGCCCTGGCTGTGTGCCTCCTCCCCATGTCCCTGCTCCCTGCTGGCGATCAAAACCCACCAGAGTTCCCAATGCCTGGGGGCATGTCCACAGGCCTGAGTACAATGTCCATGGCTTCCACTTACCACTGTCTTCCCTGCCCACTCCTTGTGGCCATGTGGTGTGGTCACGAAGGTTCCACCTGCCTGGGGTCAGGTGCCGGTTCCACTGTTCTCTGTGTTGACCTCAATAATCTTGTGTGACTTTTCTGTGTCTCAGTTTTCTTATCTGTAAAATGGAATTAATAATGAAGACTCCATGAATAAAAGGCTCAGAATGGTGCCTGACACACCGTAAGGGCTCAGTGTGTGCCAGCTTATCTAGAAAGGTCTATCAGATAGCAGCAGAAGCCCCAGGGCCAGGCTGTTCAGGTTCAAATCCTGGTTTGGCCACTCACTGGCTCTGTGACCTTGTGCCCATTAATTATCCGCTCTGGGCCTTAGTTTCTTCCCATGATATGGTTTGGATGTTTGTCCCCTCCATATCTCATGTTGAAATGGGATCCCCAATGTTGGCAGTGGGGCCTGGTGGGAGGTGTTTGGGTCATGGGGGCGGATCTCTCACCAATGGCCTGGTGCCCTTCTTGTGGTAGTGAGTGAGTACTCGCTCTGAGTGCTTGCGAGATCTGGTTGTTTAATAGCACGTGGGACTTCCCCTTCTCTCTCGCTCCCTCTCTCGCCGTGTGACACACCTGTTCCTGCTTCATCTTCCACCAAGAGTAAAAGCTTCCTGAGGTCTCACCAGGAGCAGATACTGGGCCATGCTTCCTGTGCAGCCTACAGAACTGTGAGCAGATTAAACTTTTTTTGTTTTTAAATAAATTACTCAGCCTCAGGTATTCCTTTATAGCAACACAAAAACCATGTAAAATCAGAAATGATAATAGTATCTACCTCATGGAAGTGTAAGGATTAAATAAGCTAATCTGTAAAGCTCTGAGAATGGTGCCTGGCACACAGTAGGTGGTCAATTAATATTAGCTCTGATAATGATAATGATTATCATCATCATCATCATCGTTTATTCTGGAATGATTTTCTCCCAGCCAGGCTGCCCTCTCTTCTTCTTGCCTCCACACTTTAGCTGACACAAACGTTCCCCTTACACACACTCTCTCTTCTTCCCTCCCAATTCAAACTTTGCGTTTCTTTCAAGCCTTACCTCCTCTATGCAGCCTTCCTTGACCATTTTGGTGAGCTTTGCACTGTCTTCCTCACCCAAACCACCTTAGACCAGATCCCCCACGTGATTCCCGTGAGTAAACCTAGACTCCAGACCCTGAAGGCAGAGGCTCTGCCAAGCCCACTTCTCCTTCCTGCTTTATGCTGAGCTAACAGCGGTGAGATCAAAGATGTTGTGGATCAGACGTGTCCTTGTTGAGTGTCCAGGGCCCTCCACTCTGGGCAGGGGTCTGATTCCTGGAATGAGGGTACAGTGTGTCCTGGCCCTCAAGAGACAGGTGTGTGTGTGGGCGCGCGCGCGCACGCCCACACACACACACACACACCTACACGCTTGTGACCTGTAAAGTAAAACCTAGTCATTTCCCCAGAAATAATCCCACATTCTGGCCACTGACCACCAAAATGCATTTTTTCCCAATCCCAGTCATTTTCTGGATGTTCTCAGTTTGAGAGAGGACCAGGCCTGTATGCTGTGTCCTAGGGGTGGACCCGAAACCCTTCCCCACCAGAAAAGGGCAGGTAGGAAAATGTCTTCCTCGGACACCCAGGCACAACAAGCCCAGGGACACAGGGCTCAACACGGGGGGAGTGCAGAGGGGGCGGGCGCGAGGATCTGGCTCAAACACCACAGTCCTTTCCTTGAGGAAGAAAGCAGCACTCCAGTGTCACTGTGTTCCCCGTATTGAAGGCCTAATAAACAGCAGGTCAGCCCAGCAGGTCAGTGGTTCTGACCTGGCACTGTGGCTGTGTCCGGCACTCTCAGCCTCGGCCAGTCAGAGGCTTGCTGACACTGCCTCCTTCCTCCCCTCCTCCCCACAGGCCTATCACTGCGGAGAGCTCTCCTCCAACCTCCTCCACTGCCTCCCCAGCAATTTCCTCTCCTCTCAGGGGCGGCCTGGCCAGGATCAATGTTGCTCAACCTACAGGGGCTGCCTTTGGTGGGAGCCCCCCTTTTTCCTATGTGCTGGGGGAAGGGGTGGGGGATAGGAAAGGGGCTCAGCAGGGTTGGGGAGGGGTCCTTCCTCGGTACTCATTGTCCCCTCTGGGGGTTGAGGGCGGTTACAAAATGGATGAGGATGGGAAGAGGCCCTCCTGCAGTGCCCTATGCTTGGCCCTCAGGCTGTCCCCTTACCCATCTTCCCGCTCTAGTCTAAGAGCACCTAAAAAGGAGTCTCACTGTAGCTCTCATGACCCATAACTGAAAATTAATCCCCTCCACGTCCTTTCTAAGTTATCCCAGAGAATATGACATGTCAAAAGCACATTTGTCTAATGGAAGGACCCCAGGCCAGGGGATAGGGGCGTTGGGGAGAGAAGCCTTAAAAAATCCAGCCAAGCATCTGTGGTTTGTGCTCCATGTAAAGTGAAATGTGGGCATTTCTTCCACTAAACGGCATGGGAATAAGTGTAGTGATACTAGCTGGCATTTATACAGCACACTACAGTTACAAGATCCTTGCCCCACCCTCTCAGTTTGTTACCCTTCTGCATTGCAATAGAGCAAGGGAAGGCTGTTGAACCCCCTTTGACGTGGAAGGAAACAGAGCCTCAGAGCAGCTAGGAAGGGGGGATCAGAGGCTGTTTGTGCCCCACCTAGATGTCCTTTACCAACTGGGCACTCACTCCAGGCTGCTGCAGTGTTGGCTGCTAATAGCTCATAACTATACCCTTCTCCTCCACATCGCCTTAGCCAGCAGGAGCCACTTCCCTGGGAGATGCTTTGGAGGTTAAGCCCTCTACCGTAGCCCCTTCTCCGGGAATAACCTTTAGCTAAGGCCTGACTGCTGTAGCGACAGAAACACCACCCTCTTGTCTTCAGGTAGAACAAACTCCATGCGCTGTACATGCCCCAAAGCCCCTGTGGGTTTGGCCCAGCTAGACCTCCCCTGAAGTGGCATCTTTGTCTGGACCCTTCTGCTGCTCCATCATGCCCTACAATCCCTCCCAGCTTCTCTGCAAGCACTCACTCAACAAACCACACGCTGGAATATCCTCTCAAACCCTGCTTCTAGGGAACCAGACAGAGGGCTAGTACACAGGGCTTCAGATCCTGAATCCGGATGTTCCTGAGACAGTCTGGTTCCTAAGCATCCTGTGGGTGTCTGTTGTGGTGAGAACCTTGCTTTCTTCCAGGACCTCAGCTCCCTCCCTCTCCTCCTGCCAGGGCAGAAGCTGGTTCTTAACACTTTGACTGTGAACTGAGGGATGAAGCTGCCCAAAGCCCCCGGCACCTCCCAAACCCCACTGAAAGCTCCCTCTCTCCCGCTCCCACCCCGGCTGTGTTAGCCAACACCATGACTCAGGCCCCATCCCCACAGCCCTCCACGGGCCCCCAGATTGCTACCCAGTGCCCTGGCATGTTAAGCAGTACAGATGGCAATTAACTGCGTGACAGGAAAATAGCCCGACACTAATTACTTCAGGGACAAGGCCGGGGACCATTAATAAGTGATGAAGGAGTCTTTCCAGAGGCTCTTTGGCTGGCCCCTGCACCAGCCTGCAGAAGGCTGGAGACTGATGAGGACCCTTCCCCACGCAGAGCTCAGTGGTGTGGGTGGGCAGTGAGACAAGTGTCAGTGCCGAGGGAGATGCCACACATTTTCCAGGGGAAGTCAAGCCGCTGTCCCCAGCAGTTAAATTGACAACTGTTAAGGAGACAGTCCTCATCCTTCAGACAGGCAGAAAGCAAACAACAGTGGTTCCCTGGATCTTCTCTGATGAATAATTGATTGTAGAATGCAATCTCATGAATGAATTCCGGAAGAATCCCCAGTCAGCCCCTTCTACACTCTCACATCTGCCTCCCCTTCCCTGGCCCAATCCAAGAGGCAGGCACAATTTCCATTTTCCTGAAATGATTCTGTTTCCTCTGTGCCTGCTTCTAACGTGGCCCCCGGGACAACTCCCACAAGGAGCAGCAGTCAGAGGCCAGGAACGAAGGATGGCAGGCCCAGATGGAGGGCTGAACCACGCCGGGTCAGCCCTGGGCTTTGACGGTGTCTCTCTCCAGCAGCGTATCACAGCAAGGCAGGGAGAGGAGAAAAGCGTCGTACATTCAAAAACCCTTTCATGTGCCAGAGTGAATGCAAATGCAGACACTCTCACACTCACATGTACACACTGACACTCATACCCACTCTCGCACCCACACTGACACACACATGCACAGACACACTCAACACACATGCACACTGACACACTCACACATACACACACACTCTTGCATACACACCAACACATTCACACATGCACACTGACACACTTATATATACATGTGGACTGACACATACTCATGCACACGGACACACACTGACACACAATTGCTCTTGCGTATACATTCACACTGACATACATATGTACTGACACACTCTTACACAGACACACACACAGATGCACACCCACACATACACTGACACACACTGACACACACTGACAGACTCGTACACTGACACACACATACATATGCACTGACACACACACATTCAGTTACACTGACACACTAACAAACACATGCACACTGACACGTACACTGACACACATACACACATACAGTGACACACATACACACTGACACACAAATATGCACTGACACATGCTCACATTCACATAGCCTCACACACACACACACACTGATACACACATACTGACAACACACACACACTGACACATTCTTCCTCACACACCCTCTCACACTCAGATGTACGCACTGACACCCACACAGGCACACATACACACACTGACACACATATGCATATGCAGTGACACATGCTGACACACATATACACACTGACACACACACATGCACACGGATACACACTCCTACACATACGTGAACACTGACACACTCTCATTCTCCCTCACACACATTCACACTCTCACACTGACCATATACTCACACTCACACATTCTCACACACACACTCTCACACACACGTACACACTGACTCACAAGCCCTTTCACACACACACACACACACCCACTTGAACAGACAGGGGCTCCCATACTTTAAGAGCCGAAGTAGGCCGGGCGCGGTGGCTCACCCCTGTAATCCCAGCACTTTTGAGAGGCCAAGGTGGGTGAATCACGAGGTTAAGAGATTGAGACCATCTTAGCCAACATGGTGAAACCCTGTCTCTACTAAAAATACAAAAATTAGCTGGGGGTGGTGGTGCACACCTAGAGTCCCATTTACTTGGGGGACTGAGGCAGGAGAATCGCTTGAACCCGGGAGGCGGAGGTTGTAGTGAGCTGAGATCGCGCCACTGCACTCCAGCCTGGATGACAGAGCAAGACTCTGTCTCAAATAAATAATTTAAAAACAGAGCCTAAATATGAAGGAGATATTTATGGGGGAAGAGATATTTGCTTCACAAAAGGATTTGCAACAGGGATTCTTTCAGTAATAAGAAACCAAAGTGCATTGAAAATGGAATTTGATTTACAAAAATGTGATTTCTCTGTAAATTTTCAGAAGCCCACGCCTTGTAGGGGATGGATGTGTGCTTGTAAATATGCAGAACTTGTCAGTGCCCCTCTCCGTGTAGTTCGGGAGAGGGGCAGGGATGTCAGATGGAAATCCTCGCCAAGCCTGCTGGCTACACACTCAGGGGTCTGATGGCAATCCAGCTTGGAGGACCACAGACACCATCTCCTTCTGCACCTCCAGCTTGCAAAGAGGAAACCAAACACTTTATTCCCACGGCTACCACAATCCAAAAATGCAAGGTGTGTTGTGCTCAAAAGATCTTCATCTCCAAATGTTTTCCTTTTATCCCCTAACTCACTAACCAGCCCAGCCTCCAGTGGATGTTTTGAGTGGGGTTAACTAAGAAATATCAGTTATCTCAACTGACTTCTTCATTGATGACTGATGAAAAAAATGAGGCAGAAGCTGCCCCAAACCAGCACCTACTAGACCCTGTGCCCTCCAGCCTTCATCCTCACCAGCCATCCCCATAGTTGTACGAGGCCGAAGCCAAGATAAAAGGCTCTGGGCAGCACAGTCGCGCGGTCCTGTCTCTTCCAGCCCCATGTCTCCCTCCCTCTCCCCGCTTCACTCACCTTCTTTCCCTGCTGGAAGTGAACAGATGAGTCATTTGAACTTTAGCTTCCTCGGCTGCTTTTCTGGATGAGTTTGGAACTCACTCTTTTTGGGTAAGGACCCCACCCACTAATTAAGACCCCTACCCTTAGGAGACAACTCCTGTGCTGGACACTAAACTAGGGTCTCACAGGACTGTCTTGGTAATGCCTTAAAGGAACTGGACACCTAGGGACTTGAAGACACACCAGGGAGTAAAATTCAGGTCTCTGATAATTTCCAGCACTTGTTCCAACAGACAAATGGACTCTTCTTCAAATTTAAGCTCCTTTCTTGTAATAACAATAAGGCTGATCGCAATAGCCTTATTTTAAAAAATAGTGTCTGTTTGTTTGTTTTTTAAAAAACACAGCTGATGTATATGCCAGCTATTGTTCTAAGCCCCTTACATATGTGAACCCATTCTGTCATCGCCATAATGCTCTCTAAAGGAAGTACGGTCATTACCCCTCAGAGGCCCAGAGAGGTTCGGTAACTCCCTCAAAGTCACACAGCTAGTAAGCGACACAGGAGGGAATTGAGTTCTGACTCCCTGAGCCCTGCAGACATCTCTATTTCTGACCTCAGCTCCTGCCAATCTTTCCCCACCCCCACCCTCTTCTCTCCAGCTACAAACACACCAAGCCCATTCCCCACAAGGCTTCTGACTTTGCTGTTTCCTCTGCCAGGAAGGCTCCACCTCCAGCTTATCCTGTCTCCTCAGTTGGGCCTTGCCTGACAACCCCATCTAAAGTAGCCACCGTGGCCACCCCCACCCTCACCCACCTTCCATTTACTAGGCATCGATCTGCTGTCATTCCATCAGCATTCCTCACTACCTCAAATGATCTTATCGTTGGTTTACTGATTCCACCACAATGAAAACTGCACATGTGCAGTGATTCTGCCCCTCCTCTTCACTACTGTGCACTTTGTAACACCTTGGCTTGGCACAAACTGGGCATGCAATAAAGACTGATTGATCAAGGAGTGCTCTATTCACAAACCAATATGCACACCCACTCACGTGCACACACACTGCACACTGGCGTGTGCATGGGAATGCATTCACATTAGACCACAGGCAGACGCCATGTCAGTGATACAGTCCTCTGCAGTGTAACACTGATAGATGTGGTGAGGCTAGACTGACATAAATGGGCTTTCTAGCAGTAGATGCTAAGAAACAGAATTCCTCTGAGGACAGATCCATAATTACCCAGCCTGGAAGAATGCAAAACAGAAAATAGAGCCTCTGTGTAGGAGCCCCAGCATCTCTACCACCTGGTCCAGGCCTTTTGTGTTGGTTGCCTGGAGAAATGGAAGACGATTAAAAGGTGTGAGAAACTGGTCCCTTCAGAGTCCTTGGAAGGGGAGGGCGCTAGACCAGTTGCTCTAGTTACTGAATTGAGCTTGCTAAATATAGCTGGCTCAGACGTGGGGCATTGAGGAGGCAGGTCTGAAATCAGATGGGGTGGAAGGGGCTTCCCAGTTCCCTGCCCTCGGCCTTATACTCCCACCCCAGGCCCAATTTGTAGTGAGGGGATGCCCTTGACATGGAGGTGGAGAAAGAGGGAGAAGCAGATGCCTAAGCTTATGGTTGTTCTGATCCAGTGCCTGGCATTCCATTCTGAATGGCAGATATCTGAGGTCAAGGTACAGCCAAACTCTAGCAGATAGGACCCTTGTTCTATGGTACTCAGGCTTGATCAATTTCAATCCTGCGCAAAGCCTTCCTGTGTGCATGTGTGAGTGTGGTTCCTAGAGTAGGAGGGGCAAGAAGGTAAATATGACGTCTTTACAGAGCAGAAGCATGGGGGTGTTGGTGAGAGCAAAACTCTGGAGCTGTCGCTAGTGGCATGGGCTGGATGGGGACTACCTCCTCAGCCCAGCAGATTCCCAAAGCCCTGCTTCCACAGAAGAAGATTCCTAGAATCATGTAGTAGGTGGAAAGGGCTGAGAAAAGCTCTCCATAGCAGAGGGCCTGTGGAGCCCAGGCCCTCCGAGACATTTGGCAAGCCAGGGTGCATGCCTCTGGAATCACCCCACTGCCAGGTGCCCAACACACACCTCCCCCCTTGTCCTCTTGGGCAATCCCAGCCTTTGGAGCTCCTGGTTCCAAAAGCTCTTCCCTAGCCCCAGGTGATGTTCCCCTGGACTCTTAGCCAGAAAGCCTTAGAATGGTCCTGAGAGCACCCACTGTGGTGGCCTGAGATTCTCCTTATCAGCTCATGAATAACCATCTGACCCAGGCCCTACCAGCCCAGAGACCTTGTCTGTAAAATGGGAACTACAATGACCTCTTCAGAGGTTATTCTGAGGGTGAAACGAGAAATGTCAGTAGAGCATCCAGCACAGGTTACAGGTCCAGTCAGCAAAGATGGCATTAGAATGTTTGCCATATTTTCTTTCTCTCTTCTCTTTGTGTCTCTTTGGATTCTGTATTTCCTACAGGAAGGAGATGTGGCCAAACTGTGATGTTGCTTTCTACCTCCTTGAACTACCCTAAGAAGCTTCCTTCTCCACCCCTATCTCTAGTGAAAGCCTTCACCAACCCCCCATGTTGTTGCATATGGCGGGATTTCCTTCTTTGCTAAGGCTGAATTCTACTCCGTTGCATGTATATTCCACTTTTCTTTAACCGCTTCTTCGTTAATGAACACCCAGGTCGCCTCCACATCTTGGCTGTTGTGGCTAGTGCAATCAACATGGAAGTGCATGTTTGAGATCCTGATTTTAATTCCTTTGGATGAATACCCAGGAGTGGGATTGCTGGATTCCACTTATATGAAGTATCTAAAATAGTCCAACTCACAGAAGCAGAGAGTGGAATGGTGGTTGCCAGGGACTGGGAGGAGGGGGAGATGGAGAGTTGCTATTCAATAGGTACACAGTTTCAGTTATGCAAGGTGAATACATTCTAGAAATCTGCTGTACAATGTTGTTGTACATTGTTATAGTTAACAATACCTTATTGTACATTCAAAAACTTGTTAAGAGAGCAGATCTCAAGTTAAGTGTTCTTAATACAATAAAAAAAAAATGATCAAAATCACAATGCCCCATTCTGCTGGTTTCTGTGTGGGAGGCTGATTGATCTTGCTGCCTAGTTGGGGACAGTAAGCTGGGCTGTACCTGACACTGTATTGCATCAGTGTTGCTCTTCCTGCTGCTGCCTTTCTTCCAGATGTCTCCTGACTTTCTTGTTCTTTCACAAGAATCAAAGTCTGTGATTATTGGTCAAGCAAGAACACAGGGCAGGAGACAACCTCACCCATCGAAAGAAATGCATGCAGAAAAGCCACCTTTTCCAGTTCTGGGGAGCAACCACCTGACCCTACCCAAGCTCCCTCCCGCCTGTCTTATACCATCTGAGCCCCAGGTACCTGTAGAGGGACCTGCTCATAGGACATGGGGCCTTTGTTTCTGCTCGTCCACCACCCAAGGTGTCTAGTCTCCAACTTCAGTGGCGGGGAGAGCTAGGGCACCTAGAGAAAAGCCCCACTGCAGCCTCCTTTCTCGGGGTGAGGTTCTCATGACTGCTCACAGGGAAGGACTGGGATGTGAGCTGGAATCCCAACATGAGGAGAAAGTGTGCCTCCATCCTCCTTGCTCCTCGCTTTCCTTTTCTTCCCTTCCTGCAGCTCAGCTGTTCCCCTCCATTTACATCCATAGCGGGGAAGCTCTTTACCTGGGCAGGCCCCCGATTCTCAGCCAAATGTCCCAGTACTGCCAGTCCTGTCTTGAAGTTGACCCCAGAACATCTTCTCCCGTGGTTCAAAAGGCCTGGCCAGCCACTCTTGTTCCAACAGAGCCACCCTTGCATCAGGATGGGGAGAACAGGGTTCTTGAATGAAGGTTTTATATTGTATTTCTTACTGCTTGAAGTTGTGCTTGGCGGTGAAGAGGATTAAGACAAGAGTTTATTCTTACTTTCCACCCCAACGAGATAGACTGTATCTGAGACAGAAGGAGGATGAGAATAAAAGGGAGGGACTCCCATCTCTCCTAGAGGATCGATGGCCTCCTGTCACCCTGCAGGTTCCCTAGAGCAGAGCTGTGATGTGCTGGGAGTGGGGACCATCTTCTTATGCATGATTATGTTTTGCAGAGGAAGTTCTAGAACACTAAGGAATGGCTTCTTCACCACTGGCACACTGGGCAAGGCTGGGGAGAGCTATGGGGTAGTATTCTTCCCTGGTGTGGTTTCTTGGTGATTGTGCCAAGAATAGTGGAAAGGATGACTCTTGGGTCACAGATGACTGTGGCAGCTGTGCCATCTTCATGTGGGTGGGGAGGTGACTCCCAGGGAATTGGGACCCTATGCTTATGTTGTTTATGTCTGAAGTTATATCAAGGGCTCTTGGATGCCTTTTAGTTGACATTTGGGACAGTGAGGCTCAATTTCCTGCTGGGCCTGGGGGAAGTAAGCAGCTGGCTCCACTTCCTTAGAAATTTTCTCCAGTCTAAGCCCTGACTCATAGCTGGTTTTTCCATTCAGATGATGACCACAGCCCACTCTGGATGCCAAACCTGTCTGTGCTCAGGGATCTAGGAGGGCAAGAGTAGTTCTGGTCAACCTAGGGAAGCCTCATGGGAGACAGGCAGGATTACCCACTCTCCCAAGGCCCTGGCTGAACTCTGACATTCAACATGCCCGGTATTACTGAGGAAAATATTTGTACTCCTTAGCACAAATATCTTACAGAGAATTCTAACATTAGATAAGGAACACCAGGCTGGATGGCCTCTGAAATACTTGCTGTGCCAGTTCAGTGATTCTAGAACCCAATATGCCCAATGTTATCATTAATATGCTGCCATTGATTACAATGTGCATATAATTAATATAATGGAGGCCGTTAGCACTTCCACTTCTCCAAGTCTATGTGTTATGCATTTAATTACTTTAGCACTTCACAGTTTATAAATATACAACCCCCTGAGCTAGATCTTTCTCCAACGCCATTTTACAAATTAAGGAACCAAGGTGATAGAATAAAACCCCACTTCCCTCACTCACAAAGAGACGAGCAGCTTCCCCCTATCTAGGCTGCTGAAGGACCTTCTTGTTCTCCCCAGGTCACCACCCTATAGCCCACACTGTTTGCCCTCCCCCACAAGCTCACACAACCACATCCCCCAAACTCCAAAGGAGTTTGCTCCCCCAGGCCTCCTTGGTCCTCAGAAAAAACAGTCACTCTTTTTTTTTTTTTTTAAGAAGGAGTCTCACTTTGTTGCCCAGTCTGGACTACAGTGGTGCAATCTCCGTTCACTGCAACCTCCAACTCCAGGTTCAGGCGATTCTTCTGCCTCAGCCTCCTGAGTAGCTGGGACAACAGGCGTGTGCCACCAAGCCTGGCTAATTTTTGTATTTTTAGTAGAGACGAGGTTTCACCATATGGGCCAAACTGGTCTCGAACTCCTGACCTCATGATCCTCCCACCTTGTCCTCCCAAAGTGCTGGGATTACAGGCATGAGCTACTGTGCCATGAAGTTAAGAATGAAGAATAGTCATTCTTAACTGGACAGAAAGCTAATTTCTTCCTCTTCAAGGCATTAGTTGAGCTTTAATAAATGAGACAAGCAGGTCTGAGAACCACTAAGAGCACCCGTGAATTCTTCTGGCTGTAAGAACCACCTTGAACTGAGTAATTTTCTGGCCAATCCATCCTTGCCCAGGTGGTGTGTTCCTCAGAGTCACAGGTACCTGGTAAATTTGTGAAAACATGCCTGTCTGTCAGCTCGAGAAGTTAATTCTTCAGGGAGGCTTGTAAAGACCTGAAAGTCATGGGCCTATGTTCTTTCATTTCTTACAACACGGGGAAGAGTGTCTAGCATTCAGCAAGTTACTAAATGTGAGTTGTTTTGATTTCTGCATCTCCCTCACATTGCTGCTGGGCTCTGTCTTCTAAAGTTCATGGCCCATGTGTTAGGATCCATGACTTGGGACATGAAGGACTTTTCTGGGTTTCATACTGGGGTAGGAGAATATATTTACTAAAGGCTTACTCAGCCCTGTCCCTTACTAGGACTGTGACCTTGGATGTCTCTTGTTTAACCTTTTTATATCTTAGCTTGTTCATCTAAAACATGAGTCTTTGTGTCATGGGCTTAGTGAGGATTAGTTATCATAGCACATATGAGGTGCTTCGCAGAAGTTGTGTAAAGAAACACCAGTTTCTCCCTTTCCTACCCAAAAAGCCCCATCTACATTGCTAAGAACCTTCCTTTTTGTAAAGCCTTAGAATAGTCAACTGAGATTAGCAGGAGCCCCACCTCCTGGGCTTCAATCTTTCATCACAGGTGCCATTGCTTGGTCCATCGTGTCCTTGAAACATTTGGTAAAGCCACATCTTAGAGCATCTCCTCCGCTCCCCTCTCCTAGGCTAGCAAACCTAACTCCCTTGAGATCCAGCTTTGTCCCAGCCCCACCCTCCTCCCCTGCCTGTGTCATGGCTGACTCGGGGACCATGACAGGTTTTAGAAGGCCAGTGGCTCATTATCCCTACCCTCTGCACTTTGGCCCCTTGGGCCGGCTTTAGCTCCTCATTTGAGGAGGCCTGGGTGGGGTGATGGGCAGGCCCCAGCCATGGGATATTTACAGAGGGGTCTGGAGCCAGGCTCCCTGATGTGACAGCTGCTGTGTCCTCAAGAGCATGTGCACCCCCATACCTACTGATCCTGGGCTAAAAAGGCCACAGGTAAGAGGGAGGTTATCAGGAGTCCTGAGGTGCCCACAGGTGGCATATGACCCCCAGCCAGGAAGAAAGAGCACCTTGAGGCCAGAATATAGGTTTCCCTTCCTCAGAGTCCTAATCTCTGCTTTGTTGTTGTTGTTGTTGATGCCACATTTACTGCCACTGCTACTCCTCTCTTGCATTCTCTGGTGGCTGGAACATGAGAATGGAGAGAAAGTAAAGAAAACCATCAGGGGTCCCCCCAGGCTCTGAGTTTTAGGAGTCTCCTTATCCACTGCTTGAGCCAGAACCAGAGGTTTTCTTCTGCACCTCTCTGTCTGCACCATGCTGCTCACTCCTGGGTTTCAGGCCATGCTGAGTTCTGCTCTAGAGATTCCAGAGGAAAAAGTGTGCACAACTCACCAGCAGTTTTGTGGTACTTGGAATCCTGGCTGTTTTCAGCCATCCACTTGCTGGTATTTACTGTTCAGATTATTCAAATAGCTGCCCCATGCACTCTATCGAGGTTGTATCATCAGTGGGAGAGAGAGGCTGCCACATGTTTACTTCCTCTTACCCGGAACAGAACACAGTAAAATGGTAAGGTCCTATCAAGTCCTTCTCCTCCCTCCAGAAGGAAGGAATCAAGCCCTGGCTTATTGTCACATTGTCCCATATCCCTATAAAAACACAATCACACCTATTCACTTATTCATTCATGTAACAAATATTTCTTAAGCACGGATTCTGTGCTAGGCCCCTTCTAGACACGAAAAAATAGACAAAACGACTGTCAGGCAAGGCAGTAACACCTTATGAACAAGTAATGTCATATATAATATGTGGGTAATAAGTGCCATTGTGAAAAATTCAGGAAGGTAAAAGGATGGGAATGTTTTTTGATAAAAGTGGACAGGTAGGACCTCTTTGAATAGGTAATGATATCTGAAGAGAAGGTTTATAAAAGGCGATCTCTCCAAATACCTGAGGCATTCCTGGAATGGAAATTGCCAGCACCCTTTAAGAGATGAGGGCACGCTCCTGGCAGGTGTGTGGGAAAGCCAGGAGCCTGTGAGCAGGACTGCAGGTGGCAAGGAATGCAGTTGAGGATGAAGTTGGAGATGGGCAGGAGAGGGAGCAGGTCACATGGGCCATGTAGACTGTGATTAGGACTTTGGCTTTTACTCTAAGTGAGATGGGGCATCAATGTGGAGCTTGATGCAGAGTGATACTATCTAACTTATAATTCAACAGGATCCATCTGACTGCTATTGAAAAGAGATTGGGATAGGGGAGTGGGGCCAAGAAGGAAGCAGAAAAGTCATCTAAAAGACTATTAAAGTAATTCAGGAGAGAGAAAATTGCTTATTGATCCAGGGTGATTGAGGTAGAGGAAGTTAGAAAGGCTTGGGTTCTGAATATATGTCTAAGGTAGAATGGACAAGATTTGACAGAGTAAGCTTGGATAGTGAGAGAATGTGAGTGGTCAACTTGGCATTGGCACAGAGACCATCTGGTAATTCCTGTTGACCCAGGTATCTCCTACCTAACATCCCTGACATCATGATATCCAGCCACTTAATGAAGAATGAAGACTCCCTGGAAGAGAGACTTCACTACTTCATACAACAGCCTTTTGCAGGCCTCTAACATTCTTTCCTATGCTCACTCAAAATTCATGTGCCTGTGTCTTTCTCTCACCACTCCTAAAGCAATACAAAGCAGGCCTCCACCACCTCCCACAGGACAGTCCTTGAGATTCCTCCGAGGTTATCCTTGAGACTGATCTCTTCCACAGTTGATGATCCCCATTAATGCTGTTTTCAGGAGGAAGTAGCTCTGGGTTTTCTACTAAGTAAAAGGATCAGGAACTGATGGCCCTCTGAGCTCCTTCTAGAACATCATTCATGAATTTTGATATGTGATTCATGTTCAGGCCATGAATCTAAATTTGGCAAATGCACTCATCTCCATCCTGTTTCTTAGGTGGGAGATAGGAGAGTTAGCTTAGCACATGCTTCCTTACCATTAAGGAAACCACAGCAATTAGAAGAGCCCTTCCTTAGACATCCACCTCCATGTCTCCCCTACTCCATAAGCATCCATACCCACACTCTGGTTTACTGCCCATTATAGTAAATGAACTATCCATATTCCTATTTAAAAGCCATCTCCACTGTTCTACTACATCCTATTCTTTCATACATATTCAAGAAATTGATGTTTCTAACAGGTGAAAGGCACCATGGAATAGAGCTAATTTTTTTAAATGACATACAAGCACTCTATATAAATAAGAGAAAACCTAAATTTATGGAAGAGTCAATGTGCCTGGAAAAATTGACTGAGAATGATTAATTCTGAGACATAGCCTATATAACTATTAGACTATTAAAGAGAAAAAAATACTCATGGCCTCCACACACAACAAGCATGATACCTAGAAAGGTATGAAAATTATATAAGCTTCACAATATTCAAGAAAAATCTGCAAAGCAAGGCAAGAGTGGAACATTATTTTCAAGTAATCAAAGAAAAGTAAATGAACTGTGAGCCATTGCCTTTATTGCAGCAAAACCATCGTTCAGTTATTAAGACTATAGAAAAACAAATGATATATTCAAGGAGTGAGAGAACTTTGTACACACGAACCCTTCTTGGATAATCTGCTACAGGGAAACATTGGCAAAATAATGATGGTGAGCATGTGGTATATTTACTGTAGATCTAAGATTTACATAAGAATCAGGGACAAGGATAGAAAATAATTTATAAGTGTTGTATGTTCTAACAAGGTAGAAAGAATACAACTTAAAATTTGAGCTGAGAATAAAGACAGAAAGAGGAAAGTAGAATAAGATCATTGTTGCATAGAAAACAGGCAGGTGTCAAATTATACCATTTAGAATGAACAATCCACATAGTAAAAGGTTAAGTAAGAAAAAAGATGAATAAAGATATTTTAAAAGGTAACTACTAGAACAAAAATGTACATTTTTTTTAAATCTCAAGGGAAATCTTTTAAAAAGAGCAAGGAAGACATATAAAGAAAGAAACACATAAAAATACATAGAAAAACATTGAAAACAAAGTGATCCAAATTAATTTTAATGAAGAAGAGAATGTAAAAGCTAAGATGGGAAAAGTTATGCTAGCTAAATAGGAATAACTCTAAAGCAGAAGTAGCTACTCTAATATCACCCAATGCAGAATTTAGAACACAGAGCATTAAACAAGAAAAATAGTAGCATTATAATGCAAAAACCAACAATCTATAATAAAATATATTATTTATTAAATAATATCTATGTAATTAAATAATATCGATGTAAGAGATTATACAAAATCCATCTATATGTAAAATAAAAATTACAGCAATGCTAGGATAAATAGAAACAATAATGGTAAGATAGTTTTACACATTACTTTCAGGACAAGAGAAGTCAAGAGAAGTCAGGCAAAAAGTAAATATGGATAGAGAAGACTTAACCAATATCAATGATAAATTAGATTTCATAAATATGTATCAAATGCTATACCCTTTAATAAAGAATATTTTCCCTTCTCAAGCAGAAGTGAAAATTTTATTGAAATTCCTCCTATGTTAGATCACAAAGGAAATATAAGTAAGTTCCATGGTAGGAATATTATAAACAGAATTATCTAATCACAATGCAGTAAAAGTAGAAACAAAAGGCAAAAATTTTAAATGCCTTTCCAGAGGTAAGGGAAAAGAGACTAACTGCACTCTCCAGCCTCAAACAACAAAAACATCTGAAGGAAACATTTAAAACAATGATTTTTAAGATACTGGACATCAAACCATGAAAGACAGTGAACCTGAAAAATTGGAAGACAAATGAGATAGTTCTACAATTTCACCAGCTGAGCCCCTTGAGTGGATTTCCAGGCCTCAGTGCAGGAAAGGGGAGCCCAGGTAGACTCTGACTTGAGGAACTGAAAGTCTGAGAAGATCAGGATGGCCATAGTCCATAGGACAGAGTACTGGAGAGAGGAGAGCGGCAGAGGGTCTCCCTAAAGTATTCAGTGGAATGCGGATCAGTACATACATGCAAGGAACTACCCAAAGCCACATAAAGACTTACCTTAAAGGATCAGAGGAAACTCTGCCAGGTACGTTTACAGGGCCAAGAATTGTGTCTGTTCTGAATAGCTGAGCTGGAAAATCTCATAATTCGTGCAGAATTGTGTCAAGTACTCATGAGGATCTTACCTCAGAATACTCTAGACTAAATGCTGCTATCATTCCACCTAACTAATCTTAAAAGCAAGACATGAAAGGATTAACTGTTTCCAAGTAACTTAACAGCATTCCAAAACAAAGCTCAAGAGTATTTATAGGGAATATATAAATGTCCAACACCCAATAAATTAAAATTCATAATGTCTGGCATCCAATAAAAAATTGCCAAGCATGGAAAGAGGCAGGAAAATACAACCCATAATGAGGAGAAAAATCAATCAATTAAAACCAACCAGAACAGGACACAAGTGTTATAATTAGCAGGCAAGGACATTGAAACAGTTATGATTATAATCCATATGTTCAAAAAAGTTGGTATAGAGACATACAAGATGTCTAAAATTCCTAAATTGAACATCTACAGCTGAAAACTACTATGTTTTACATGAAAAATACATTGAATGGGATTAATGGCAGATTAGACATTAGAGAAAAGAAAGATGACTGAACTTAAAGATAGCAACGGAATCAATCTAAAATAAAACAGAGAATGTCTCTAATGTCTGAAATAATAAAAAACAAAATGAAAGGAGCATCAGTGGGTTACAGGACAATTTCATGTCGCCTATCATACCTGTAATTGGAGTCTCCAAAGAAAAGACAAGAAAGAGACAAAAAAAATTTGAAGAAAAATAACAGCCTAAAATAATCCGAATTTGATAAAAACTATTAATGCACAAACCCAGGAAGCTCAAAAGCCCCAAACACAAGAAACACAATGAAAACTATGCTAAGCCAAATCATAATAAAATTACTCAAAACTAGTGATAAAAAGAAAACCTTAAAAGCAACAGAGAAAAAGACAACTTACATGAAGAGCAACAAAGATAAGGAAGATAGTCGCTTTTTGTCAGAAACAATGAGAGCAAGGAGACAGTGTAGCAACATCTTTAAGGTACTAAAAGAAGTAAACTGTCAATGTAGAATTCAAAAATGAAGGCAAATAAATAATTCTTTAGACATGCAAAAGCTGAAAGAATGCATGCCAGCAGAGTCACACTGCAAGATATGTTAAAGAAGGCCTTTCAGGCAGAGGGGAAAATAACAGCAGACTGAAATACAAATCTACCCAAATAAATGAAAGGAGAGGAAATGGTAGCCAGGTGGATAAATATAGAGATGTTTGTTGATGTACGATGGAGTGCATCTCCATAAACCTATCGTAAGTTGAAAATATCTTAAGTCAAAAATGCATTTCATACACCTAACCTACTTAACATCATAGCTTAGTTTAGCCTACCTTAAACATGCTCCGAACACTTAACATTAGCCTACAGTTGGGCAAAATCATCTGGCAACACAGTACACTGTAGAAGTATTGGTGGTTTATCTGCCTGACTATGTGGCTGACTGGGAGCTGTGGCTTGCTACTGCTGCTCAGCCACATAGGAGAGTGGAGTTTTCTATTGAATGCATTTAGTTTTTGTACCATCATAAAATCCAAAAATCATAAGTTGAACCATCATTAAGTCAGAGACTATCTGTATAGGATTTTCTTATTTAAGTCTCTTTAAAAGATAATTGCATTTAGAATAAAAATAACTGTAGTGTATAATTTATGATATATGTAATAGTAAAATATATGACAGAGATAGTTTAAAGGTCAGCGGGAGATAAATGGAATACACTATTAAAAGGCTCTCATACTATGTACAAAGTAGAATAAACTTACTTGAAGGTATATTGCCATAAGTTGAAGTATGCTGCAAACCCTAAAGCAACCACTGAAATAGCAAAACTAAGTATTACAGATCATAAGCCAACAAAGAAAAGAACATTGAATTAACAAAAAAAAAAAAAAAAAAAAAAAAGCTCAATGAATTCAAAAGAAAGCAAAAAAAAAAAAAAAACAAAAAAAAGAGGAAATTGAAAATAAAGAACATATGGGACAAATAGAAAACAGATTGTAAACCAATATACTTAAACCTAATCATATCAATAGTCACATTGCATGATTGCATGTAAATGCATGTGGCCACACTGCATGCATCTAAACACCCCAATAAAAAGGCAGAAATAAAGTTGAGGAAAAAAAGCAAGCCTCACTATTGCTGCTGACATAAAACACACTTTAAATATAAAGACACAAATAAGACAAAGGAATAGGAAAAGATATACAACGCTAAAACTAATTCTTTAAAAGCTGGAGTGGTTTGTTAACAGCAAACAAAGTTGATCTCAGAACAAAGAATATTACCAAGGATAAAGAAAGTAATTTAACAAATTTCGAATGATAAATGATATCTAATCAGTTGGAAGGGCATAAACTCCTAAATGTCCATGTGCCTAACAACAGAGTTTCAAAATACATTAAACAAAAATTGGATAGAAGAATCCACAATTATAGCTGAAAGTCTTAATACCCTTCCCTCAACAACTGATACAACATATAGAAAATCTGTAAAAATACAAAGGATTTGAACAGCACGACCAACCAAGTTGAACTAATTGATGTGTGTAGAACACTACATCCAAAAAACAACAGAATATGCATTCGTCTCAAGTGAAACCAAGATATTCTGAGCCAAAACAAATTTTAATACATCTCATTGAAAGACATAAATTCCCAAACTTTATGTAAGAAGAAATAGATAACCTGAAAAGTCCTATGTCTACAAAAGAAATTTAACTTGTAATCATTAAACCTTCAAAAAAGGAAAACTTCAGACCCAGGCAACTTCACTGGTGAATTCTATCAAACATTTAAGAAAACCTTAATACCAATGCAACACTAACTCTTCCAGATGATAAGAGAAGGGAGTACTTGCAAAGTCATTTGATAAGACAACCATTACCTTGACATCAAAAGCAGACAAAGATATTACAGGCAAAGAAAACTAAAGACCAATATCCCTCATAAACATAGATATAAATATTCTTTACAAAATTTTAGCAAATCAATACAACAAAATATTAAAAGAATAATATGTCAAGACAAGTGAGATTTATCCCAGGAATTCAAGGTTGGTTCAACATTTTAAAAAAATTGATCAATAAAGTTTACCATATTAAGAAACAAAAAACAAAAAGCATGTGATCATCCTTGCAGACACAGAAAAAGCATTTTAAAAATAGAATATCAATTTTTGATAAAAACTCTCAGGAAACTAGGAAAGGAAGGAGACTTCCTTAGTCTCACAGTGTCTTTTAAAAGCCTACAAATAATAGCATACTTAATGGTGAAAGACTAAATGCTTTCCCCCAAGAAGAGGAACAAATAAGGAGATCTGCTCTTACTATTTCTATTCAATATTTACTGCAAGTTATAGCTAGAGCCATAAGGCTATGAAATAAAATATTAAGCATTCAGGTTTGAAAAGAAGAAGTAAAACTGTCTTTACTCACAGAAGACATAATTGTCTGTAGAAAATCCAATGGAATAGAGTGGATTCCTATGGAATCCACAATAAGAATTACTAGAAGTAATACATGATTTTAGCAATGTTGTGTAATACAAGGTCATATGCAAAAATCAATTGTATTTCTGTATATTAGTAACAAATGATAGGAAATTGAAATTTTTAAAATGCCATTTCTAATTGCGTCAGAAATGTGAACTATTTTTGAATAAATCTGACAAAAGATGCACAAGACCTTAACATTGAAATCTATAAATTGTTGATGAGATAACTTAAAATAGACATAAATAGATCATATTTATAATTAAGAAGACTCAATATTATTAAGCTGTAAATTCCCAAATTTACAATTAGATTTAATGAAACCCCAATCAAAATTTCAGTAGGCTTTTTTTTTTTTTTTTTCAAATGGCAAGCTGACCTTAAAATCAATATGAAAATCAAAGGACCTAGAACAGCCAAAACAACTTTGAAAAAGTAGAACAAAGTTGGAGGATTAATGTTACTTGATTTCAAGACTTAATATAAAGCTAGTTAGTGTATTAGTCTGTTCTCACATTGCTATAAGGAAATACTAAAGACTGGGTAATTTATAAAGGAAAGAGGTTTAATTGACTCACAGTTCCACATCGCTGGGAAGACCTCAGGAAACTTGCAATCACGGCGGAAGGGGAAGCAAGGCACCTCCTTACAGAGTGGCAAGAAGGAGAAATGCCCAGTGAAGGTGGAAGAGGCTCTTATAAAACCATTAGATCCCCATGATAACTCACTCACTATCATGAGAACAGCATGGGGGAAACTGCCTCCATGATTCATTACCTCTACCCGGTCCTTCCCTTGATACTTGGGGATTATGGGGATTACAGGGATTACAATTCAAGATGAGATTTGTGTGGAGACACAAAGCCTAACCATCTAGAGTAATCAAGACAGTGTAAAATTAGCATAAAAATGGGCAAATACATCAATGAAATAAATAGTCTAGAAGTAGGCCCTCACATATATGGACAACTGGCTTTTGACAAAGGTTCAATGATAATTCAATGGAGAAGAGATAGAGCTTTCAACAAATGGTTCTGTAACAAATTACAAAATATGATACTAACATAAAAACTGACATATAGACCAATGAAACAAAATAGAGCCCAGAAATACATCCATTCATGGTCGTAAAGGTACAACTTCATTCTTTTGCATGTGGATATCCAGCTTTTCCAACACAATGTGAAAAAAAAAAAATTCCATCCATAACTTGTACCATATACAAAAATTAACTTAAAATATATTGCAGATCTGGGCTGGGCAGAGTGGCTCACAACTGTAATCCCAGCACTTTGGGAGGCTGAGGTGGGCAGATCAATTGAGGCCAGAAGTTTGAGACCAGCCTGGCCAACATAGTGAAACCCCGTCTCTACTAAAAAATACAAAAATTAGCTGGGCATGGTGGTGCACACTTGTAGTCCCAGCTACGCAGGAGGCTGAGGCAAGAGAATCATTTGAACCCAGGAGGCAGAGGTTGCAGTAAGCAAAGATCATACCACTGCACTCCAGCCTGGGTGCCAAAAAAAAAAAAGTGTGTATATATATATATATAATTTAGATCTGCTATATATCTATGTGTGTGTGTATATATATACATTTATATATAAATATGTATTTTCACATATATAAATATATATGTGTATATATAGAGAGAGAGCAGATCTAAATGATCTAAATGTAGAATCTGAAAGCATAAAACTTCTTAAGAAAAAACATTTACAACTGTGGAGATCAGGCAAAGGTTTCTTAGGGATGATACCAAAATCATGACCCATATAAAAGAACAAATTGGTAAACTGGGATTCATCAAAATTAAGAACTTCTTTTCTTCAAAATACACTCTTTTTCCTGTATATTAATTATCATTTATTTGAATACCATTTTTAGAACCTGTAAATCTGTACAAACATACATTTTGCAACCTTGATCAAACTATTTTATTTGATTGTAAGAAACTTAACATGCGAGCTATCCTCTTAACAAATTTTTAAGTGTACAACACATTATTTCTGATTATAGGAACAATGTGATATAGCAGATCTCTACAGCTTATTTATCTTCCTTGACTGAAACTTTATTCCTGGTGATTAGTAACTCTCCATTTCCTCCTCCTCCTATTCTGTGGCAACCACCAGAGAGCTCATATAAGTGGAATGCAGTCTTTCTGTGACTGACTGTATTAGTCCATTTTCACAGTACTATAAAAAAATACCTGAGACTAGGTAATTTATAAAAGAAAGAGGTTTAATTGACTCACAGTTCCACATGGCTGGGGAGGCCTCAAGAAACTTACAATCATGACAGAAGGTGAAGGGGAAGCAAGGATCTTCTTCACATGGTGACAGGAGAGAGAAGTGTGAGCAACAGCAGGGAAAACTGCCTTATAGCCATCAGATCTCATGTGAACTCACTCACTCTCATGAGAATAGCATGGGGGAAACTGCCCCCAGGATCCAATCACCTCCCATCAGGTCTCTCCCTAGACATGTGGGGATTATGGGGATTACAATTCAAGATGAGATTTGGCTGGGGACACAGCCAAATCATATCACTGGTTTATTTCACTTAGCATAATGTCCTCAAGATTCATCTATGTTGTCACATATTACATAACTTCCTTCCTTTTAAAGGCTGACTAGTATTCCATCATATGTATATACCATGTTTTCTTTATTCATCTCTCTGTCTATGGACATTTAGGTTGCTTCCACATGTTGGCTTTTGTAAATAATGCTGTAATGAGCAGAGGAGTGCTAATACCTCTTTGATATCCTGATTTTAATTCTCTTGGATAAATAGCCAGAAATGAAATAGTTAGATCATATGATAATCCTATGTTTTATTTTTTTGAGGATCTTTTCTATACCGTTTTCCATAGCAGCTGCACCATTTTGCATTCTCACCAACAATGTACAAGGATTCCAGTTTTTCCACATCCTCTTCAACACTTTGGTTTTTCTGATAGTAGCCATCCTGACAGGTGTGGGGTGTTAGCTCATTGTGGTTTTGACTTACATTTCCTTGATGTTTATTGATGTTGAACATTGATGTTTACTAACCTAACTATCAGGTTAATAGTTTTTTGTTTTTGTTTTTTTCTATTGAGTTGTAGGAGTTTTGGAGATTAACCCCTTACCAGATACAAAGCTTGCGAATATTTCCTTCTATTTTGTAGTTTGTCTTTTCACTTTATCAATGGCTTCCTGTGCAGAAGCTTCTTAGTCTAATGTAGTCCCACTTATTTATTTTTGTTTTTATTATCTGTGCTTTTCTGTCATATCCATAAAATGATTGCCAAGACTAAGTCATGAAGCTTTTCTTCTATGCTTTTTGTAGGTGCTTTACAACTTCAGTCTTACAATTAAATCTTTAATTAATTTTGGTTTTTGTGGGCAGTGTAAGATAAGGATCCAGTTTTATTCCTTTGCATGTGAATATCCAGTTTTCTGTCATCATTTCTTGAAGAGATTCTCTCACCCATTGTGTAGTTTTGGCACCTTTGTGGATGATCAGTTGAGCATTTATGAGCAGACATATTTCTGGGCTCTCTGTTTTGTTTCATTGGTCTATATGTCTGTTTTTATGCTGGCATTATATTGTTTTGATTATTGCAACTTTGTAATGTAAACTATTTTGAAATCAGCCATTTTCATTATACAAGTCTTTTACCTCCTTGGTTATGTTTATTCCTAGGTATTTTATTCTTTGTGGTGTTATTGTGCATGGGATTGCTTTCCTAATTTCCTCTTCAGATAGTTTGGTTTTGGTATATAGAAATACAATCAATTTGTGTTGTTATTTTTGTATTCTACAACTTTACTGAATCTATTTATTAGTTCGGCCTCCAAAAGTGCTGGGATTACAGGCGTGAGCCACTGTGGCCAGCCAGTTCTAATAGTTTTTTAATGCAGTCTATAGAGTTTTCTATATATAAGATTAAGCCATCTGCAAGAGGGATAATTTTATGTGTTCCTTTCCAAATTGGATATATTTTCTTTCTTTTTCTTGCCTAATTGCTTTCGGTAGCACATTCAATACTATGTTGAATAGAAGTGGCAAGAGTGGGCACCTTTGCCTTGGTGCTCTTATAGGAAAAGTTTTTAGTTTTTCACCATTGAGTATGATGTTAGCTGTGAAGTTTTCATACATGACCTCTATTATGGTGATGTAGTTTCCTTCTATTTCTAGTTTGTTGAGAATTTTTATCATAACAGAGTGTTGAACTTTGCCAAACACTTTTCCTGTATCTATTGTGACGATCATGTAATTTTAATCTTTTATTCTGTTAATGTGGCATATCACAGTAATTTCTGAATGCTGAACAACCTTTCATTTCAGGATAAATACCACTTGGTCATAATGTACGATTTTTATAATATGCTATTGGATTCAGTTTGCTGATACTATATTGAGGATTTTTGCATATATATCCATCAGGGATACTGGATGCTGGCCTATAGTTTTCTTTTCTTGTGGTCTCCTTGTCTGGTTTTAGTATCAAGATAGTGCTGGCATCTTAAAATGAGTTTGGAAGTATTCCCCACTCTTCAACTTCTTGGAAGAGTTTGAGAAGATTTAGTATTAGTTTTTCTTTAAACGTTTGGTAGAATTCACCAGTGAAGTCATCTGGTCTTGAGTTTTTCTTTGTTGGGAGGTTTTTGATTACTAATTCAATCTCTATGCTACTTACAGGTCTGTGCAGGCTTTCAATGTCTTTATGATTTAATTATGGTAGATTGTATGTTTCTAGGAATGTATCCATTTCTTCTGGGCTATTCAGTGTGTTGGTATATAATTGTTCCCAGAAGTCTCATGATCTTTTTAAATTTCTGTGGCACAAGTTCTAATGACCCTTCTTTCATTTATGATTTTATTTATTTTAGTTTTTATCTGTTTTTCTTATTCTAAGGGTTTGTCCATTTGTAAACATTTTGCTCATCTTTCCAAAAATACAGATCTTAGTTTTGTTGACTTTTTTTCTATTGCTTTTATATTTTCTGTTTCATTTATTTCTGCTCTAATTATTGTTGATTCCTTCCCTCTGCTAACTTTGGGCTTAGTTTGTTGTTCTTTCTCTGATTCCTTGAGGAATAAAGTTAGGTTGTTTATTTGAGATCTTTCTTCTTTTTTAATGTAGATGTTTCTTCCCATGAAATTCCTTCTAAGTACTGCTTTTGCTGCATCTCTAAGTTTTACATGTTTTTTTTTTAATTTTCGTTTTTCTCAAGCTATTTCATAATGTTCTTTTCAATTTTTTTTGACTCAATGATTTTTCAAGAATGTATTTAATTTCTATACATTTGTGCATTTTTCAGTTTTATTTCTGCTATTGGTTTCTAGTTTCATGCCATTGTGGTCAGAAAAGATACTTGATATAATTTTAACCCTATTAAAACAGTTAAGACTTGTTTTACAAACTAATATGTGATCTATCTTAATGAAAGATCCCTATGCTGCTATTGGGTGAAATATTCAGTATATGTCTGTTATCTCCATTTGGTTTATAGTGTTATTCAAGTTCTATGTTTCCTTACTAATCTTCTGTCTGGATGTTGTGTCTACTATTGAAAGTGGGGTGTTGGAGTCTCCAACTATTATTGTATTGCTATTTATTTCTCCCTTTAGTTCTGTTAATGTTTGCTTTATATATTTAGGTGCTCTAATGTTGGGTGCATGTATATTTATAATTGTTATAATATTCCTTGTGGATTGACCCTTTTATCATTATATAATAATCTTCTTTGTCTCTTAAGAGAATGAGAATACAAGCTAAAGGCTAGGAGAAAATATTTGCAAAATACATATATCTAACAAAGGACTTGTTTGTAACACATATAAAAACTTTCAAAACTCAATAAGTAAAAAGTAATACAAACTGATAAGAAAATGGGCAAAAGATTTGAATATATAGTTTACCAGAGAAATTGTAGTACAGATAGCAATAAGCACATGAAAAAACACTCAACATTCATAGTCATTAGAAAAACGCAAACTAAAATCACAATGAGATACCACTAAACACATTTTAGAATGACTAAAATTTAAAAATCTAACTTTGTCAAATATTGGTAAGGATTTGGAGGAACTAAAAACTTCCACATATTGCTCTTGAGAATTAAAGTGTACAATCACTTTGGAAAACAGTTTGGTAGTTTCTTTTCTTTTCTTTTTTTTGAGATAGGGGTCCCGCTATGGTACTCAAGCTGGCCTCAAACTTCTGGGCTCAAGGGGATCCTCTGTGGTACCTTGGGTAGCTGAGATTACAATAGTGCACCATTGCACCTGGCTGGTAGTTAACCATACACTTATCACATGATAGAGTCATTCAACTCCTAAATATTTATCCAAGGGAATAAAAGTATATATTCACACAAATGTCCTCCAAGTTTCCTAGCAGCTTTATTTGTATTAGCTAAGAACTGGAAACAACACAAATGTCATCATCAGGTGACTAGATAAACTAATTATTGTATATCCATATGATAGAATTCGATTCAACAATAAAAAGAAATTAACACTAAAACTCATTTTTAATTTCAAAACAATCTCAAAACAATGCTGAGTGAAATTATTTATAAGAAAATTGAGTACATACTGTATGATTCCATTTATATTAAATTCTATGAAGTGCACACTAACCACAGTGACAAAGCAGGTAAGTGGCTGCTTGTGGGGAATGAGGTTGAGAACTAGATTACAAAGCGACACAAAGTTTTTTTGGTATGTTCATTATCTTGATCATCATGATGATTTCATTGGTTTTTATAAATGTCAGAATTAATCAAATTGTACATCTTGAATATATGAAGTTTATTGTATGCCAATTATATCTCATTAAAATTGGTAAGAAAAGATTTTTACATCAAAAAATATTTTAAAAGATGCCCTTCCAACTGGAACTTTAAAACAATCTATAGTTAAACAATTGAGTGATAATTAAGATACAAATAATAATTAAAGGAGCCTGAAAAAAAAAGATAATTAAACCACTAAATATCCTATCTGTAAAATATATTTAAAACAGTAATCAGAGGACAATATATGGCTATAAACATTGTATCTCTAAACATGGAGGAATGAAACTAAATTCAAAAATATATAATATTCCCCTAAAAAGTACAAGAAAGAAGATATAACAACTATACATTATATGTACCTAACAACAGAGCCCCCAAATATATGAAATAACAACTGCTAAGTTGAAGGGAGAAATAGACAATTCAACAATAATACTTGGATACCTCAGTATATCATTTTAATAATGGCTAGAATAACTAGACAGGAGATGATCAACGAAACAGAAGGCTTGAACAACACTATAAAATAACTGGACCTAATAGACATCTATAAAACACTCAATTGAACAGTATATGTTCTTCTGAAATCCACATGGAACATTGTCCAGTACAGACCATAAGTTTGGCAATAAAAGAAGTCTCAGTAAGTATAAAAAATAAAATTATAAAAAGTATCTTCTTCAATCACAATGGAATAAAATTAGAAATCAATAATGAGAAGAAATTTGGAAAGTCACAAATGTGTAGAAATCAAACAAATTCTTAACCAATCCAATGGCTCAAATAATAAATCATAAGAGATACTTGAAAATTCTCTGATATAAATGAAAACAAAACCAAAGCATACCAAAATGTATGGATACAACAAAAGTAGTATTTAGATGAAAATTTTTCATTGCAAACATCCACATTAAAAAAGAATAAATATCTCAAATCAATAACCTAAGTATATAATAAACTAGAAAAAGAAAAAAGCTAAATTCAAAGCAAACATAATAAAGGAAATAATAGAGTAAAGTGTACATAAATGACATAGAGAAAAGAAAAACAATAGAGAAAATGAACAAGCACAAAAAATGGTTCTTTAAAAAAAATAAAATTAACAAAATCAAAACTTTAGACTTACCAAGAGAAAAAAGAGGACTCCAATTACTAAAATCGGTAATAAAAGAGAGGACATTACATTGATCTTACAGAAATAAATGGGGTTATAAAGAAATCATATGAGCAATTATATACCAACAAATTAGATAACCTAAATGAAATAGACAAATTCCTAGGAAGACACGAACTACCAACTGACTTATGAATACATACAAGCATAGACACATAGCTCAATGGAATCAAATGTAGGGTCCAGAAATAAACTCATATACTTATGGTTAACTGATTTTTCTCCAAGGGTCTCAAGACCATTCAGCAGAGAAAGAATTATATTTTCAACAAATTGTGCTGGGAGACAGCTGGATAAGCACATGTAAAAGAATCAATTTGGACCTCCACTCACAACATGTACAAAAGTTAGTTAAAAATCATAAAAGACCAAACGTAAGTGCTAAAACTATAACTCTTATTAAAAACAACAAATCTTCATAATCTTGGATTTGGCAATAGAGCCTTAGATAGGATACCAAAAACACAAGCAACAAAAGGAAAAACAATAAATTGGGCTTCGTCAAAATTGAAAACTTTTGTGCATTGAACACTATCAAGAAAGTGGAAAAACAACCAACAAACGGAGGGAAATTATTTGTTAGCCATATACCCTGTGAGAAACTTCCTATGAACTAAATACTTCCCCCAAATTCACGAGGCAGAGCCCTTATGAATGGGATTAGTACCCTTATAAAAGAGGCCTGAGAGAACTCCCTTGTTACTTCCACCACATAACCCAAATATATACTTTAATAAAGTATATAGGACACATTGCAAGATGGCCATGTATGAACCAGGAAGTAGGCCTTCACTAGACACTGAATCTGCTGGCAGCTTGATCTTTAACTTCCCAGTCTCCAAAATTGTGAGAAATAAATTTCTGTTGTTTCTAAGCCATCCAGTCTATGACACTTCGTTACAGCATCACAAACAGACAAAGCCAGGTCTAGGACTGTGAATATATAAATAACTCTTAAAATTCAACAACAAACCAAAATCAATAACAAACCAAAAGATACAGAAATCAATTTTTTTCAATTGTCAAAGGACTAGAACAGATATTTCTCTTAAAAGACATACCAAGAAAATATAGCCAATAAATACATAAGAGGATATTCAGAATCTTTAGTAATTAGGGAAATGTAAATCAAAACCATAATGAGATAACACTTCACACCTACTAGGATAGCTATAATTTAACAATCACAGCAAAAAGAAAACAAGTGTTGACAAGGATGTGGAGAGATCAGAACCCTTATATATTGCTGGTAGAAACACAAAATGGTTTAGCCACTGTGGGAAGCATTTTGGCAGTTCCTCAAAAACCTAAATATAGGATTACCACATGACCCAGCAATTCTACTCCTAGGTACATATCCAACAGAACTGGAAACATGTCCAAACAAAAGCAGGTGTACACAATGTCCATAGCAGATTTATTTCTAACAGTCAAAAAGTAGAAACAATCCAAATGTCCATCAACTGGATACACAATATATTGTATATCCATGCAGTGGAATATAAGCCTTACCAATAATGAAGTACTGGCACAGGCTATGATACGCATGAACCTTGAAAACATTATGCTAATTGAAAGAAGCCAAACACAAAAGGTTATCTATGGTATGACTCCATTTATATGAAATGTCCAGAACAGGTAAATCCATTGAAACAGAAAGCCAATTAGGTAGGATGAAGGGAGGGCAGAATGGGGAGTGGTTGCTTAATGAAGTGTTAGTCTGTTCTATCACTGCTATAAAGAAACACTTGAGACTGGGTGATTTATAAAGAAAAGAAGTTTCTGCTGCACTCCAGCCTGGGTGACAGAATGAGACCTGGTTTCAAAAACAAACCAACAAAAAAAAGGTTTAATTGGCTCACAGTTCCACAGGCTGTACAGGAAGCATACATAGCAGCTTCTGCTTCCGGGGGAGGCCTCAGGACACTTCCAGTCATGGTAGAAGGCAAAGGGAGAGAAAGCAGCACTTCATACGGCCAGAGCAGGAGAAAGAGAGGGAGGAGGGAGGTGCTACACACTTTTAAACAACCAGATATCAGGAAAATTCATTATTGCCATGACAGCATCAAAGAGGATGGTATTAAACCATGAGAAATCACCTCTATGATCCAATCACCTCCCACTAGGCCCCACCTCCAACATTGGAGAGAATTATTTGACATGAGATTTGGGTAGGACACAGATTTAAACCATATCAGTGTGTATGGAGCTTGAGTGTGATAAAAATATTCTGGAAGAGAGTTAGTGATAATGATTGCACAATTTTATGAATGAACTGAAAGCCACTAAATTGTACACTTAATACTGTAAATTCTATGCTACATTAATTTTATATCAATTTTTTAAAAATGGATATGGGAGGCTCAAATATAATGGTACATTTGAACTTTTCATGACAAGGTCTTTCAAAACACTTGCCCAATAAATATAAATATATGGGCATCCCCCAGTTGGCCTTTAAGGCATTCTCTTCTCATTGGCCGAGAGCGTTCTCATCTGCTCAGCAACTTTCTCCCGTTGGCCGGACCCTTGATGCTGAGGCTTTGAAGCAGAGCCTGGGTTTTCCAGGCACTGCAGATAAGCCGGTTTTAGCAAACCCTCCAGTTAGGACTCTGGGTCCCCAGGAGCCGACTGAGTCTGTTCAAGCATTTCTCTCTAGTGCCAGGCCTTTGGTTGGTGGGAAAAGGTCAGAGGATGGCACTGGGGCCTCTATTTGCAGTCTTACTCTTAACTCTTGCGAGGCCTCAAAACAAGTGCCTTCTGGGTGGTACTTTCCAATGGGGTAAAATAAAAAGACTCCAGGGTCACAGGCACCCAGGGTTCAATAACCTGGTAAACAGAGAGCAGGAGACAGTACCAGCATAGCCCAAACTCTGTCGGGCCTGTCCCCCTCAGAAGCCAGGACATGGCCAACCTAAATTCTGGAAGGCCTCGTCTCCCATGGCCCCAACAGGCAGTGCTCATCATCAACGACTTTCCACCAAGCCCGCCCTCTGCATACTGCATGTACTCCAAGAGTTCCCTGCCCCCACCCCTGCCCAGGAAGGCTGGTCTGGGACCAATCAGAGGCTGTGGAACTTTCTGGAAAGCCCAAGGCTCCTCCCTGGGTGGGGCACAGCCTCTGATTGGAGGAGGCCTGCCGGGAAGGTGGGGTAATGGGCGTGGCTAACGGTATAACTGCCCGAGCAGAAGACAGTTGGCAGTTATTTCACGGCCTTCATCTGTTCGGGCAAGATGCCTGTAGCCTGACTTCCTCCTTGACAGGCTGATTTAGGGGTGCTCCCCAAGAAGATCAGAACTGCTGAAAGAATGAAGAAGAACCTCCTTGGCCCAGGATGTGGATAGAGAACGGAGCGCATTTTCACTTACCTGGCAAGGTGGTTTTGGAAGTTTCCACGGAAGCCTGCCCCGGGCCGCTGCTGCCCGTCCTCGCCTAGGTGTGGAGCTTCCCAACCGGCTGGGGAGGGAATGTCCTGCGGGAGCCGCCGAGGACCCTTGTGAGCCTCTTCCCTGGCTTGGCTGCAGCTGCAGTCTGGTACTTGCCCATTCTGCTCTTCTTCACCTCCGTATTTTCTCTCTCATGGAAGAAGAATTCCATTCTCCCATCCCAGGAAGGAGAGTGCCCTGCGTGCCATGAAAGAGCCCAGGACCCACAAGACAAGTGCGTCACTGACAGACCTGCCTTCGCCAGCGCCAGCCCATCTATGAAACCTCCAGCATTTGTGCCCCAGACTGGCCCCTCCCAGGCCTGACTCTTTCTGTGTGGGTATTTTCCTCCTGGGCTCGCTGCCGCCTCGCTCCCATTTCTCCCTTCCCTCCCTATGGTGACTGGTGAAGGGTTGGGGCGGGTGGAACCCAGATCTGGGGTCAGAAGGTCCCCTTGCCAAGTCCCAAGTTTTCCATCTAAGCCGTGTGCTCATGGGAAAGACACCTTACCCTTTGTGGGCATGTCCGCTCAACTGGAAAGTGACACAATCATAATGCCCTAATCCAGAATTCTTGTGAGAATGGGCGTAATTATGTAAATATCTTTTGAAAACAGATGTGCTGCCAATTACATTTTGTGATTTTAACTTTGTCTTGTTTCTCTGCTGTGTTTTGTCTTCGTATGTATCAAGTTTCTTCTGATTTTTTTTTTTTTCTTTTATAGGAACGGTCACTGCCCAGGATCAAGCTACAATGAAGAGGAGGGAGGCAGTCTGCACGCACCGCCATTTTTCTAGGAACTGGAAAGCGCCTCCCGCTCCCCCCGCCCTTAGGAAGATCCATCCTTGTGGAACCTTACCCAGGCTTACCAGCCTTTGCTGAGCTTGATCTATTTGGACTAGTATCAGTCAGTAGGACTTGAGACGTTGGTTCTCTACACTTGCACCCTCCTTGTCCCCATCAAAATATCCAGTACTCTACCTCCAGGGAGTAGACTTGACCCTCAAATAGCAAGTTCAGCCTTCCCAGGTCTAGGTTCCCTGGGGGTTTAAGATTCGTATGGTTCCTTAGTATAGAGGGCTAGCTGTGAGATGGAATCCCACTATGAGCTTTAGAATCAGTCAAGAAGAACTGGGCCCCTTCCCTTCATCCCTCCTCTTTTCCCTTTTTGTCCCAGAGCTCAGCTCTGACTCAAAGTTTTTCCATTTACCATCAACATGGAAACTTGGCTCCCCACATGGGTATATTATCCCCCTTTTGTACATGGTCTTGTTGATCAAAACTCCCTTTCTGTGAAAGAGGCCTGTGGGGCTCAAGAAGCCTGGTCAACCAGCCAGGCTAGTCCCACATACCTCAGAACCAGTTTAATAAAGGCTCTATGTCATTCTTTTTTGTTTGGGCTGAATGGTGTGCTGATTCAGAAGACTTTGATATTTTATTCTTTTCCCCAAACCAGCTCAATTGGTGTTTGTGCTAGAGGGAGATGGACAATGGGGAGGGCTGTTATAAGGGATGTCCTTGGCCCTCCCACCTCCCCCTTTGAAGGATGCCCTCATTGTCTTAGGCAGGGACCTGATACCGGTTGGTTTAGTGGATACCTGGCAGTTTACTCTGATCATTTACCTTGTATTAGGGCAAGAACTAAAGGAACAAATATATCCACCTGAATGTCAGGTCAAGTGGGAGGATGTGGATGGGAGTAAATAGTGATTAGTATTGAGGTCCTGGAATTTTACTGGTTACTATTTTTATAACTTTGGTCTTCCAGTCCTTGAATGAAGGTAAATGGAGACTTCTTAGGGAACAAATTACTAGTGGCAGGGTGGTGGTGTCCTGGTATCCTGCTTAGAATGTGAAGAGAGTGCCCCATCATTGGCATATGCTGTGCGTCTGGCAGGTGGTAGCCAACTGTCCTGGACTGCACAACTGGTAGTGAAATTCATAGCAGAATGCAACGTTCATTTACTGGGGCCTCACAGTTGGCCAGTGTCCCTGTGGCCTTTCCCCTTTTTCCTTCCACTCTGTGTCATGGAGACCCGACTTGATTTGGCAAGAGAACAACGTACTCCTATGATTTCCCGAATATTTCCCAGCAAGGACCCTGGTTGGCTGTGTTTCTACTTCAGTAGTGACCACAGCAGATACTGGCAGTTTTCTGTTATGGCTGTGGGGTCTTTTAAGGAGCAGGAACGGTGGAATATGTACAAACCTGGAGCCACAATCAAGTACTGAGCTCCTTGAAGCACAAGGCATGAGAATATCATGTTTTCTCTTCCTTAGAGGATTTATGAATTAAAACTAAGGAATAATTTGTAATCAGAATAACACCACCTGGCAGGGATATTGATGAGCTGAGGAAGGCTTATTTGGAGATTTCTGGTATTTTCCAGCTCTGAGATTCCAGACCTAATATCCGTGTAATGGCCATTAATATCTTGTAATTTTAACAGTTTTATCGGTGATCCATTACATTAATCATCATGAGTTGGTGACTTCTCAAATCCTACAGGTTATTTGTTATTTGTATAACTGTATAGGGCTATTTAATTTACAAACACAATACTCTTTTGAGGTAGATACCAGAACCATTTTACATTTGAGGATATTGAAACCAGGAAAAATACTCAGCTCTTGAAGGAATGGACATGGGGTGCCCTTGCCTTCCTTGGGGAGAGAGCCACCTCCCCTATTCTGTGCAGTTGTAGTTAGGGCCTGCCACCTTACTCCTCCCCTCTCCATCCAACCGCTACATTTTAGAAAAGGCAGCAGTAATCTGGGAATTATTTAGTGCTTAGTTTGAGATGACAAATTTTAAGGACCCTAAGAGCAACCTTTTATTTCTTACCATATGAGGCACTAGGACAGGCACAGAGAATATTATTTGCCCAGTGCATATCTTCATGGCTTCTACTTTTTAATTTTAGGCTCACTTTTTTAACCTCATTGCTCACATGTTACGATTCCTTCCAGAAAATTCACTGAAATTCTAATGCCCCTTGATGTTCCTTAGGTAACTTAGGAGTAACTCTAGTTATTAAGCAGTTATCCAGCTCTTCCCCTAACTAGTTGTATGACTTTCAGCAGGCTGCTTAATTTCTGCATGTCTCAGTTTTCTCAGCTGTAAAATGAATGATCCAACCCCTATGTCAGAAGGATGGGTGAGGCTCATGAGGAATAACACACATGAGAAATATGGGATGCTTACCACAGTGTTTGGTAAATAACATGAGTTTCCTTTTCCCTGTTTGAATAGTCCTTTCTATTCTGCTGAGAGCTTTCCTGTTCATGCTGCATCACAACCAAAAGGGGAAAGAATCCTGAGTCCTGTGCTCATTATTTCTCCCTTCTCTAGCTGGTTCAAGGCCAATCTAGATACCATGGTATTTTCTGAAAGAGTCCCACCCTTCTGTACAACACCCTTCCTCCCAAAGAGACTTGATATGACTGGTTAACAATACGATGAACACTCTGGAACAATCTAGAAGGGCTGGGGCTCATTACCCTCAGCCATTCTCCACCCATTTAGTCTCCAAGCCATTCCCTGGAAGAGACAAGTGGATCTAATGAGTGGGACTGTGCCATGAGACCTCCAGTATTCATGGAGAAGCCAGTCCTTTCTTCCTTCACCAGGCCTCAAGATTTCCCAGTGTGCCTCTATTCTTACATGAGGGATGGAAGTCTTTGCCTTCATACAGGAAGGAACTGGAGCCTCAAAGCAGACAGGACAAATACAAATCTTGAAAATGACCATGACTCCTAGTTGGTCCCTACTTGCCTCCTGGTTTCACTAGGTAGAGGGTCACTCCAGGTAGAGCCCTACCCAGCATGCTGCTCCTTCCCCTACCTTTAGACGTGGACAGTGGGTAGGCGGGCCCATAGCCTGGACCTGGACAGCTGTGTCCCCGCAACCAGACTCTTCTGATTCTGCCACGCCCCACTCTTTCCTACTTATCCTTTCCTAGATCCCTCTTATTCCATCTTTCCTGCTCAGGTCACAATGGACAATAATCTCTGATGCCTGTCCCAGCTAGATTGGCACTGGGGAGCTGAGAGAGCCTCCTGTCCATGGAGAATTCTGGCAGAGCTCCTCTCTTCAGCCTCCTCTCAACTCTCCATGGTCTGGTGCCCTTTGTCTGCCTCTCCCAGGCCTGACTCTCCTCCCACTTGCATGGACATTGTCTTTCCTAGCTCTGGGCTGCCTTCTCAGCCTCACGTTTTGCCCTCTTTCCTGCTGTGGCAGCCAGCCATCACTGTAATGCCTGAGTGCGGGGATGTGGTGTGAAGGGAACTTCAGTTCTGGGGTCAGAAGATTTAAAGTTTGAGACCTACTTCTGTCCCACAAGCTCTATAAAAACTAAGCCAAATAAATGACTTTGATACTCAGTTTGGAAACATTTGTAACATGAAGCAATCAGGCTTTTGATAAAGAATGGAAGAAACGATCATCCATGCTAAAGAAATGTTTGGAATGTTGAGATGCTATAGAATCCTTTTGACTGTGCTGCTGACTTTGTATACCTCTACATATAAATGTCTCCAGTTTTGTTTCTTTTCTACCATTCTGCAGACAAAGCTGAATGCAGGCAGCTGTTCACCCCTGGAGTCAGGCACTCTTATCTGAGCCCCTTCATCTTTGGTTTGGGGTAGAAAGCACAGGTGGCACCCTTTCTCTAGTTTTCTCATGTCTGGCACAAACTCTCATTTTCTGTAACCTAAGAAAGGATGGAAGACCTTGAGCCTCAAGAAAAAAGCCCCAAGACAATTCCATGCCTCTGCTTCCCTCGCAAATCAAAGCTGAGCTAGCCCAGAGCAGTTTGCATGATTCCTTAGAAGAAGGAACCTCACCAGGACTCTTAAAAGCACGGAGACCAATGAAGGATTGGGCTTCTGCACTTTTTCACTGTTGAGGTCCTCCCTGCCTGCTTCCAGACCTCTGGAGTGACCCACAGTCTTCTCTATTTACCTTAAACACAGAATCCAACCTCTTCATGTATGTGAGTCACCCCATCTGCAATTATATGTCCTGGCACACCCCAGCTCTCCCCAAACAAACTGTGAAGCATCAGCCCTACCCAAGGAATATGTCCAGCCATGCACACTTCAACCAACCCTCTCTGACCTTAGGATGAAACCATTTCTCTAACATTTTTTTTTTTCACTCACATTAGGATCAGTGTGTTGATTCAGAAGACCAAATTGGGAACGAATTTTAATCTCCCTACCTCAAGCAAATGGATGGCCTTTGGACTAGAGGGGTCCCAGGTATTAAAGGGAGGCAGAAAGGGCTGGTCAATGGGCTACCATCCCCCCACCCCTTGGGAAGAGCTCACCTCCCTTCTCAAGTGGAGAGCCTCTGGCTCACTCTCAGCCCTCTGATCAGAGTCAGGCTCTCACTGAGTGATTTTCCTGGCACCTGGCAGTCTTCCCATCCTAGAAGGGAACAGTGGGAGGTTTTTGGTGGCAGCATTTGTGTCATTCCAGAGTACTGAATGTTAGATTTTGGCTGTTGGGCCAATCCTGGAACAAAGATGAAGGGTGAGAAGGATTAGGGAACCAATCAGTGAGGGGCAGGATGGCTATCCTCAGCCCAGAAGTGAAGTCTAGAATTATCCAGGTGCTTCCACCTATTATGGGGACTGTTGTGTACGTCAGAACATTCAGGGCATCAGGGGCTACAGAGGTTACCATGTACTCTCTGCCCCTTCCCTGCCTCCTTTCTTTGCTCTAAATCACGGAGACCAGTACTGATTTGGCAAGGGAATACCAAACCTCTTGAGATTTTCCCAGCTGGGACCCCGGCTCTGTACCTGTTTTTTTAACACTATTTTGACCATAGCAGTCTTTGGGAGTTGCTTGATGTCTGGGCTCTGGATTTCCCATGAAGTCAAGAATGATGGATTCACAAGGGCCCACCAGGAATATGGAGCCATGGTCCCATTAGAGTATAGAGAGCTACTCCCTGCCTTGGGTAAATCCTGAAATTCATCATGCATAATTTTGCTTGTAATAAGATTAATAAGAGCTTGAATAGATATTGAACAGGGGATCCTAAAACCCATTGAGGGAGGCTGGAGTAGACGACCTCTGATAGCTTTTGCCAGCTTTGAGAGTCTATGAGCTTAACATATGTAATATTATCATGAATATGCTATAATTTATATTAATTTAAATGATGCATATCATTAATACTAATGACTATTATGCTGCCTTTTCCAATCCAATATGTGATCTGTATAAGTACATAGTACTACAGAAGCATACTTACTGAAGTCGATACTTACCATTGATATCTTACCAAAAAGGAAACTGTGGCCAAGAAACAGGCTCTCAACCCAGATCCCCCAAACTAAACAGCCCCTTTCCCTCAAGAGCAACTGCACCTGCCTTGGGTTACTCAGGACCCTCTAGTTCTCTGCAACTACCCTTCTTCCAGGCCTGCTTTGTTCCCTCCACCACACCCCCTCTCAAGCTCCTAGGACAGCCAGAGATGCTTCCTTCAACCCCTGCTTGTCCAGGCACAGGACCCGAGTCCTTAATGTGCCCCTGTTAGATCCAAAGCCAGTCACTTTTCCATACCAGGTCTTAATTTCCTCTTCTGTAAAGTGACTCAAGATTTTGGAACTTAAAATCTGGTGAATTCTTCCAAGCACAGGGGCCATCTTATATTGCATGGCCTTTGGCCAATCTATCTGTTCATCTTTTCTTGGATAGTAGTTTTGCCAGATTTATAAGTTATCTTGAAATTAGTGAAAACAGACCAATCTTTGATAACCAGAGATCTAAAGCATCAGTTTATGTCCCTGTCCTTCAGGGTAATGTGTAAGGCCCTCAAAGGCATGCATAGTGTCTTTTACTTTGACTTTTATCTCTCTTGATACCATGCACAGTGCTAGGCACACAGCAGGTCAGCAAGAGCATGCTGAATGAGCACAAACGGATTTTGCCATCCGACAGAGGGCACAGATGTAGGGCCCTGAGGTTTTACTTCACAGCAAAGTGGAAACAATGTCAGATAGGTCAGCTAACAGAGGTCTCCATGGTTTGGAAAACAGGGTATCTTGGATGTAGCCTAGGAGATTCAAGGGAAAGAAAACTCATCCTTGCAAAGTATATGAATGTTAGTGCTGCTGTGGGGTGTGCTAGGGAGCACCGCTGAACACATGTTACAGAGGAGGTGCAGGAGAAGAGGGGGTGTGCTCATCACCAACTAACCAGATGGATAGCCTGGACGGATGGGCTGGGGCTGTGGGAGGTTGGTCAGTGGGCTGACTGACTGTGGGCCAGATGGGTTTGGGGATCCCATGGAGATGGGTGAAATTCCAGTTCCACTGTCTCAGCAGTAGGAAACCGAGCATGTGACTGTTGATGTCTTGGAAAGGACTAGATCATGAGATCTTCCTTGCTCCAATCCCAGACAGATTCCAGCATGAGATGGTGGAGGAGAATTCTGGTTCCAATCGCCAGGAGCACATTCAGCTGTTGGCTAAAGGGACCAGAAGATCAATTATCCCAACAATAGCAGGAAAATAACCAAGGAAGAGCCTGTAATCTGGGCCTAATTCCTCAGAATAGGTGAGCAAAAGAAAGATGCCACACGTTATACAAAATGAGAACATGGGGAAAGATCATTGAACCTGTCAGAAGTTCCTAAATAGCTATGATAGGGGTCGCAGGGTAGCCTTAAAGGTAAAAGCTAGCTCCTCTCTTTGGTCTGGGGAAAACATGCCAGTTTCCCTCCAATAGAAGCTTTGGGGAAGGGAAACCATGAGCCTTGTAAACACTGACTGACTGTGAGGTACAGAACCTTAACTGAGATGATGGAAGCTACAACCTTTGGTTTAAGGGCTGAAAGCACAAATAGATATTTTTAAACTGTGAAAGTGACAGTGTTCCTTTTAGATATTGGGGGAGTAACCTGGATGGGCCTGATTCTATCATGCAAAGGTGGAAACCTCAGGTATTTACCTGTGGGAAGCCTTCTTGTCACAACAAATGTTTCTTGCTGCCAACTGCGTCACATGGAAAGGCTGGTTTTGATACTCTAGGTGGAATCTTTAAAACTGTGCATTCAGATTTTGAGTGCTGCCTGCCAATAGTCTCTTCTTTTGAATAAGTATGTCTATTTTTCTAGACAGCAGTTTGCAGAAATCCCAATGGTTGCAAGAACAGAGGAAGCCCCACCCAGCTTGCTGAAGCCCTGAGACCTTCACTGCAGGCACATTGAGAACAGAAGACACAGAAGTACTCAGGCTGTACTTACAAAAAATCAAGACTCACAGACTTTTAAAGAAAAGTTAATTTGCCTTTGAGAAGGGGGAAACCTGAGACAGTGACTGTTGCCTAACCTGGCTGACAATTATATCCCTTAACAAAAAAGTGTTCCTAAGGTCTTTTGGAATTTCAACACTGTAACGATGAAAAAATAAAAAATTCTCTTGAGGGAAACCTGAGGGATATGTCATTATCAAGAACGTGGGGAAAGGGCTCGAACTGTTTTTCCAGAAAGCCTAATAATCAACTAGGCAAATATTGTATCAGCTATCTCACTTCTGCAAAAGATCGAAGAGCTGGAGGCTTCTGTATATCAGGAAAGAGGATCTGGGTAGGTATCATCCCTGATAGGGACAGAGTATTAAAATAGAAAGAGGCAAGAAGATGGGTTTTGCCTCTGGAGCAAGCTGATGTCAGGCTTTTTATCTTAGGGGGAAGAAGTTATAGGCTCCTGGGGCAGAGGAGCCCAGACAAGACTGGAGATGGAAGGTTCATTCAACAAGTGACCTCCTAGAGGTCACCAAGAGGGGAGAAGGGGTGACCACAGGGTGGGGTGGGGAGTGCAGTCTGAATCCTGAGGAATTTTCCTGGCTGGGGGAGGGAACGTGTTTTAAGGCAAGGAGGGCCAGAAAGGCCGGTGTATGGTCAGAAGGAACCGATTCACCAAGGTGCTCTTGCCTGGAGTTAACATTCTGAGGATTCTAGCAGATCTTAGGCTAATCAAGGGTTTCCCGATTAGGCTACAAACGTGAATCATTCAGTCAATATAAAATACAATCTATTAACAGGTTGATGGGAAGAAGAAAGGATAGGGGCGGCAGTGTAATGTCATGGGAAGAACTAAGGCTTTGCAGCCAGACTTAACTGTGTGACCTTGGGCAAGTTACTTAACCCCTCTGAGCTTCTGTCCCTTCATCTATAATATGGGCATAATACTATCTACCTAAAAAGGCTTTAGTGATGATTCAGTGAGAAACATATGTGAAGCAACAAGCACAGTATCTGGAAGCTGTAGGTACTCAACAAGTGTCAGTTTCCTTCCTCTTCTAAGCTGTGCTTTCAAGTCAATTGTATGTCTAGAGTCACACTGTCCAGTACAGTGGCCAGTACTAGCCACATATGGCTCTCAGGTACTTTAAAGAGGGCTAGTCTGAATTGATATGTGCCATACATGTAAAATACTTTAAAGAGGGCTCATCTGAATTGATATATGCCATACATGTAAAATACAAACCAGATTTCTAAAACTTTGTACCAAAAAATACTATAAAATAACTTACTAATAATTTGAGTGATTACATGTTACAATAATATTTTGGATATATTGAGTTAAAATATAAGATTAAAATTAATTCCACCTGTTTCTTTATGTTTGATTCAACATGGCTACTAGAAAATTTAAAATTACAGTGTGGCTCACATTTTATTCTATTGGACATTACTGATCTAGATACTAGAAAAGACAAGGTTGGGAAGCTGTGTTCCAGAAGCACGTTTGTTTCTATATCTTGGGTTTGGGTTTTGGTTTGTTCTCCCACGGTTTCCCAGTAAAAGACCCTTTTGAAAAAAATAGTATCCAGGGCTCAACCAAAATGGGTAGAAGATACCCACATGCCCCTAGTTGTCAGGCGCTGTGGTGACCACAGTCCAGGAAAAAGTAGGTAGGGCTGGCATATCAGAGAATGGAGATGTCAGGTAGGACAGTTGGGACAGCTGGGGATGGACTGTTCTTTTCTTAGCCTGAAGCTTCACTTCAGATTTCTCTACCTTTCTTTACCCTGGGAGGATGATCCCATTCTCTATTATTTCAGAAGATTCCCCCACCATATACATGAACTTGGCAAGAAGCAGGCTCCCACCAGGCAGTAACAAACACAGGTGCAAGAGAAAATGCCACTTCAAAGCCATCTTTAGAAAACCCCAGAGTTTCCAGAGAAATGAACAGCAGACATTCACAGACATAAGAATGTTCTTTTTTTTCTCCCGCCCAAGGAGTGTGGTTAGTGGTTGTTTTTAAAACTGTACGTTTTACTGTACATTTTTTTAAGCAAAGGAGAAGATTGGCATTTATATTCTGACCACAGGGATGCTGCTTTCCAAAACTCCAAGTCAGAAACATGACAAACACAAGAGCAAGTACATATCATGTCACGACAGAACTCGGAGCCGCTGATGAGAATAGACAGTGAGTTGGTTCCTTCCGCTGTTCACCACCTTCCCTCTGTGTGTCTGAATCCAAAGGCAAAAAAGAAAGCTGGTATTTGAGACCACTTCCACAATGGCTATAGTTTGAAAGGATGAATGAGAAAGATGAGGAGGGATAAAAGAGAAGAGGAAAAAACAGGAAGGGAAAAGAGAAAGGGTGGAAGAGACTTCCTTTCAAGTTACCCAATTCTGTGGGTGCTTCTGTGACCATAGAAGGGATGTGCTCCAGCCCTGGGACTGGCCTGGAAAATTGTTATAACTTGAGGTCTCAGGAGGAACTGGCCTGGTCTGTTAATGACCTTGTCAGGACCAGAAAGGGACTGGGAAAGGCAGAGAGTAACAGGAAAAAAAAAAAGAAGAAGAAGAAGAAGAATGAAGAGAAGAGAGGGGAGGGAGAAGTGAGGAAGGAGGAAGGCCTGGGATTTGGAGACTCTGGAACTAGAGCCAAAGGTAATTCTGCATAGACGGTTGCAATCCCTCCTTGTGTGTTCCAGAGTGGGGTTGGGGGCCAGCAGCTCAGCTCCAGGTCTGAGGCCATTGGAACTTTTTGGCCCAGAATGGTCTTGCCTGTATGCGTTGTGGGCTGTGTGGATGGCAAGTGGAAGAAGGAAGAACAAAAGAGAGAAAAGAGAGGTCTATGGAAGGAGTTGGGAGAGGAAAGAATGAGTTGGAGAGACTGAGGGAGAGGTAGTGAGTTGCTGATGAGTAGACACCGGACAGGGATGCAGGGGAAGGTCATTCCAATCTGTCTACAGCAGGTTCTCTGGGGGCACATCTCCTCTTCCCCTTCTCTTGCCACTGTCTGGCAGGGAGGGGTTATCCCTAGATGGAAAGGAGCCTATGCACCCCTCCCATTCCACCCTGTAATTTCCAAGGATGGACCTTCCTCAAGAAACCAAGAGCAGGCATCCCCTCATCCCACCTTGAGCCACTTTCTTAAAGAACAAACATGGGGCAGCCTTTGGACACAGAAATGCCCTAGGCAGGGTGAAAACAGGGTCATGGATCCCAAACACCACTGCCAGGAGGCAGGTGGCCTTGGCTCCTGCCCTGACCTGGTCATGAACTCACTGTGTGACCTTGGGCAATTCCCTTATGCTCTGTGGAAGGGAGAGGGAGGGTTAAAGATGGGATGATTGCAAAGACCTCCCCAAGCTTCAAAAGCCTATTATTCTAAAAAGATTCAACTTCCCCCCTCCAAGGCTTCTAGAATTCTCTGTGCCCAGTAAAAAGGACGGGGACTGCTGTAACCAGCTTGTGCTTCTCGTATCACTAAGCGAAAAGGCCTAACATCTAGAGTCATGAAGAATTAATAGGCCCATAGAACTGGAAAGGGACTGGAGACCTAATACAATCCCAGTATTTTTGCAAAGTGGCAAATTCAGGTACCAACAGATAAAAGGGTCTTGCCCCAGTTACTCAGCAGGCTCTTCATGTGACTATGGACACATGAGCTTTGGACTCCAAGTCCACTGCTCTTTCTGCCACCCACACTGCTTTCCTTAAGAGAAGCCCTCCTGGCCTGCCACATGCTCAAGGGGGACTTTCCATGTCAGCTTCCCAGAAAGAGTGGCAACAAGCCCAAAGCAACTCCGGAAGTTAAGATCCCTTGTGCCCTACAACATGAAGCCCTCCTCCCTCCCCACACATAAGAACCCAGGAAGTTACTCTTCTGGTTCAAACTTCTGTGATAGGTGTGGCATGTCATGTTTGAGAAGCAAAGGAAACTAGGTCAGGTATTAGGGGTCAGTCACTCACCCCTTCCAGTGTCGGGTGTGGGGGTGGTTGGGAGTAATGAGAGCTCTGGGCAGGGAACCCCACAGTTTTCCCCAAACAAGTGTGGAAACAGAATAATTCCCTCCTCTTGTCAATTGGCAACAATTACCCAGTACCAGGGCTGCTGGGAACACGCATTCATATGTACGATTAACTCTCGATTATCCGTGTGAATGAAGAGGAGGAGTCTGGGAAATGGAAAAAAATAAATTAAGAAATAAAAACAACACTAGACCCATAAGCAATCCAAAGCCGCTTGCTTGTAGGCTACATTTGTGATTAGAAAGGCGGAGTCTCGCCTTTCCAAACACTCAGGGCTCAGTCCGGTATTTGAGCGAGTCCGCATTCCCTGAGCACACCCCGGCCGGGTGGTGGGGAGGTGATATGGGTGTTGGGGGTTGGGGGGGAGGGAACACGAGGCCATTGACAGGGAGACGAAACTGTCCCTGGATGTAAACATCACCATGGAAACTCCACAAACACTTGCCAGTGAGATTCTTTCCCCTTCTTCTCCCACCCTGCGCGCAGGAAAGGGAGCATGCCCACCCCCACCTAGACCGTGCTCTCCATCACCCACTCGGAGCTGCCAAAAGTCCCTCGGGCCCCCACCAGGTCACTCTCCTCGAAGGGCAAGAGCATGCCGTTGACAGAGAGGCTGCGCTTCGTCCAGATGTTCGAGACCCTCCGAGGGGGACTGTAGCCGCCGGGCACTACCCCTCCCGCCGCCGCAGCCGCAAAGTCCCCCATGTCGAAGGAGTGACTGCGTTTGGCCTTGCCCTCCAAGGGCAAGGGGAGCAGGCTCCTGGCCCGGGCCGCGGGCGGCCCCAGCAGTGGCTCTCGGTCCGAGTGGTGGCCCCTGGCTGACGTCCCAGCCCCTCTCCCGGCTGGAGTCCTGGAGTCCAGCAGCTCCTCCTTTCTCTGACTCTTGAGGTCCAGGGAGGCGAAGGCCCCCATCAGGCGGTCAAGGCTGGGCTTGGGGCGCGGGGCGGAGGGTGGGAGCCTCCAGGGGGCCCGTCCCAGCCCCGCGGCCTCCCCACTGCCCAGGGAGCTGGAGGAAGAGGAGTCACTAGCGCGGGCCAGGCTGGCGGTGAAGTCCAGGAGCTCGTTGCGCACCACCACCTTGGGCGGGCCCTGAGGCGGGGCCCCGGCAGGCGCGCTGCTTGGAGGCGGTGGCTGGGCGCCGTTGGTCTGCGAGTACACATTGCTGACGGCCGCTGCCATCTTACTGGGGGCCTCGTGGTTGCAGACCTTGTAGCGCACCATGAGGATGACGATGAAGACCAGCAGCGTGGCCACGATGATGCCCCCGATGACCAGGATCATGGTGCCGCCCAGTATCTGGCTGTGCATGGACTGGCACTGCGGGTAATCAGCCTTGGTGAAGAACTGGGCGCAGCCCACGATGTTGGTGGCCGTGAGTGTTGTGGCTGTGTCATCCCACATGGCCAGCACACACAAGTCGTAGCCGGTCCCAGACACCAGGTTGTTGACCACGAAGGCCTTGTTGGAGGCTGGGATCATCCTGGGGAGGGAGGTGGACACAAAGAGTGAGGGGTGGTGGGGTGGAAGGACAGGGTGAGGGGGAGGGGACAGAGGGAGAAACAGAGTGAAGGGGGAGGGGGAGGGAGGCCAAGACACGCACAGGGACACAGAGAGAATAGGGCAGAGGGAAAGTAAGGGACAGGGGTGAAGAGACACAGAAGAAGAGAGATGAAGAGACAGAGGAGAGGGGAGGAGAGAGGGGCAGGAGCAGGCAGGTGACAGGAATAGGGTATAGGAAATGAGAAGAAAGAGATGTGAGGAGGGAGACCCAGACAAGGGAACCAAGGGATGGGTTGGGGTGGAAAGGAAGGTGAGAGAGGGAGATTCAGGGATGGAGCATCAGGGAGAGGTATAGATGGAGAATGTGTCAGAGACCGGGTGAGAGAAAATCCAGATATATGGAAACAAAAACACAAAAAGACAATGAGTATGAAGATGAAGGGAATGAGAAGGGGGGTAGTTGAAAGCAGAGAAAAGGGGAGGCATTTAGAGGTGGAGGGAAAGAGGAGGAGGGGGAGAGACTCAAGCAGAGTTGAGAGGACACACAGGGACAGGCAGAGGGAGAGACAGAGAGGCAGAGAGGTTAAAGTGTGAAGAAGCAGAAATTATACAAAGGGACACCCGCTACCCTCCTCCCTCATACCTGCTACAAGTATTCCCTCCGTCTCTGGGAAGGGTGGGGTGAGAGGTCAGCCCTGACCCTGTGCCAGCCCACTCCAAGGCTCGCTCCAGCCCTCCTGTGACCTCTGAGATTCGCAGGGATCCCCATCAACACTTTCTGAGCCTTCTTTCTGGACCAGGTGCTGTGCTGTGTCAGAGACAAGATCCTGCCTGGAGAGGCCAGCACCACCCTCACCTCCAAAGGGCTTTCTCATGACTCAGGAGGGAGAGCATTTGCTGCTGCAGACTGAGGGAGAGGGGGTCTAAGCGGAAGAGGAGTGGAGGCAGGAGAAGGGGGCCTGCCGCTTAGGGGGGGAGGGACAGTGCAGTGTGAAGGACTGGGGGGCACTTCTGCATCCCAGAAGAAAGGGACGATACCTTGGTCCTAGTTGTAGTAGCCCAGGCTCAGCCAGGAAACCTAGGGGAAGAGTTTCTTTAGTAGAAGACTTTAACTGCTCCTTCCACCTTAGGGGAGGGTCTGATGGGGAAGTACTCTCCCCACATTGTGGCTGATCCTCTCCTGCCTGGACCTGCTCACTCTGAACTCTAGAACCTTGTGACCTTGTTAAGCCTGGATGCACACCCTGAACTCTAAGACCCTTTTTGAGGTATCATGCCTTCTGCTGATTCCAGAGATGATGCCTGTGTCACTTCCATAAACACTCCTGAAGAAATACCCAGGCTTGAAGGTACCACTGTGTAGCTTTCTTGGTATTTCCTCCACTCCCGTTCTCCTATTCCCTACTACTTGAGAATGAAAGGGCTCTATCAGCTCCCATCAACCCCTCAAACCTAGAGCTGGGCAACTTAATTAAGATATCAAATATGAAATACTGAAGTCTGAAAACTTCCACCTGGGATCCTCACACAGAGGACTGGAACTGACAGGCAGATATTGACATCCCGTCAGTGGGCAACCCCAGTGGCTGCTGCCTCCCTCCTCACCTGCCCACCTGCTCTTTTGCTAGGGAAGCCACACTGGAGGAAATTGAGCCCCCAAGGCCCAACTGATATGGTCTGGCTGTGTCCCCACCCAAATCTCATCTTGAATTGTAGCTGCTACAATTCACGTGTGTTGGAGGGACCTGGTGGGAGGTAATTAAATCATGAGGACGCGTCTTTCCCATGCTATTCTCATGATATTGAATAAATCTCATGAGATCTGATGGTTTTATAAAGGGGAGTTTCCCTGCACAAGCTCTCTTCTCTTGTCTGCCTCCAGGTAAGACATGCCTTTCACCTTTTGCCATGATTGTGAGGCCTCCCCAGCCATGTGGAACTGTGAGTCCATTTAACCTTTTTCTTTTTTTATGTAAATTATCCAGTCTTGTGTATGTCTTTATCAGCGGCGTGAAAATGGACTAATGCACAGCCCCCCGCCAGCACAGTGTTTGGGGCAGAAGAGGCCAGAGGGGTTAGGAGGGGTGGATCCAGCAAGGACCCTGCAGCCAGCCCCACAGGTCTATCTGAAGACTTCAGAGCCAGTTTCCCCTGGGCATCATGACAGTCCTGTAAAGGCAGTGATCAGTACTCCCATTTCACAGAGAAGAAATGGCCGAGACTCAGAGAGGGTAAGTGATTTGCCTGAGGTCACAAGCTTGGACTGCTAGTATGCAGCAGTTGAGACTTTTAACACTAGCTTCTGGGTCCATGGTCTGGGCTTGTTCCTCATTGTGTGACAGACATGGAAGCATTTTTCCTCATTTCAGTGAAAAGTTCACCCTGGCCTGTGGTTGGTCAACCACCTTCATCCCTGGAGCAGCTTAGAGCCTGCTGTGGCTCACGCTCCTCTACTGATAGGATGTCCCGCCTGCTGGGCCATCTGCTGGGCAGGGCCTAAGGAGCCCTGTATGGCCAACGCTGCAGGGGACACTCAAGTCCTCCAGGGCCTCGTTCCTTTCCCCTCAGGGCTAATGATGTAAGTTGAGAAGGCAGGAGCTAAGCACACCCAGAACAGTGACAGCAGCAAGAGCAAACACCAGCTGGTAACTGTGTGCCATGCTCTGTTTCAAGTGCCCTATGCCAACTCACTTAGGCCTACAGCAACTCCCCGACATAGCTGCCATCATAATCCAGATATTTCAGACGGGGAATCAGAGGTGCAGAAGTGTTAAGCAAAGATAACATGGCGGAGCTGGGATTAAATCCCAGGGAGGCCACCTTCAGTCTTCTCTGAACCACCGCATTCCACCATTTTGCTGGGTCGCAGTGATATAAGAGCATGTCCACTTGAGAGGTGGATGGACACCCTTGTTTACTGAATACCTGTTGTGTAACATAGGTTTCCACATTCATGATTGCATTGAACACAGCCACCCCAGGACACCAAAGATGTACTACAAGCCCAGAAATCTTCTCGAGATTTAGCCACCTTCTCCTGGGAAGCAGACCACACTATTACTACTATTACTACTACTACTAATAGCAACAAAATAAGAAGAACAGCTAACATGAGGGCTTACTCTGTGCCAGGCACTATTGTGAGATATTTAAGGGGATTAAGACTCATTTAATACTCCCTAACATTGTTGGGAGGCAGTTACTGTTATTCTCATTTTCACTTAACGGATAAGAAACTGAAGCACAGAAAGGTTAAGCTACCTGCCCAAGGAGGCCCAGCTAGTAGGTTGGCAGAGTGGGATTCAAATCAGGCAGTTTGGCTCCAGGGCCTCCGCACCTGACCACGGGGCCATGCTGCCTCTCAGACACTGCCCCATCTACCTGCCCTTCCTGGGCAACTTTGTGTGGAAACCTGCCTGGCCTCCCCAACTCCCCTTTGCTCCCAAACTCTGAGAAAATCATAATGTGGTGAAGCCACCTCCTAATGTGATGAAGCTGCAATTGGGTTGTGCTGCTGATGGAGGTGTAACAAGGCAAGGCTGATTCTTGGCGGGCCACTGGCACCTGGATGAAGGGTCAGGTCTGGAACAGTTTTGCACTGTAACTGGCCCATCAGAAACAAGGCCAGCAGGAAAAGCCTGCCAGGATGAAGAGCAGAAAGGCAGAAGGCGGCTCCCGATTCCTCTGCTGTGTGTGTGCGTGTGTGTGTGTGCGTGTGTGTGTGTGTGTGTGTGTGGCAGTAGGAGGAGCTGGGGTGACTTAAGGAGAGCCAGAGCCAGCTAACTCAAAACAGCCCTAGCGGGCAAGGTCAAGTTTGCCTTTTCTAGTAACAATAATAACCAGTATTCGCCTATTGTGCTGGCATGTTTACACGCCTTATCTCATTTAAGATCCTGACAACCCTCTGAGGAAGTTATTCCCATTTAGAGAAGGAGGAAGCTAAACAGTTTGAACTTTCCCTTGGAGGAATGATGGGGCTGAGACCAGATCAGGTCCACTGGAACCCAGAGCCCACACCTCTTAAAAGCAAGACCACTGCTGCCTCCAGGCAGCCAACAGACAAACTGCATGAGAAAGTCACAGGAAATGGGCACTCCAGTGAAAGATAGAGAATTCATCTCTGACCTGTGTCCCCCTGTCTATCTCATCATCCAATCCTACGAAACCATCCACTGATCCTCCAAGCTGTATCTGGGGAGCCTGGATTTCCCCCTTCACTCCTGCTCACAACCCATCACTCTGGCTGGTAGATTCTACCTTTTGAACACCCTCTGCCTTCCAACTCCACATGCAGTGTTAGCTTAGGGCTCTCCATTTCTGGTCGGGATGGACTCAGCAACCTCCAGTCAGGCTCTCTGCCACAGATTGTGCTCCCTGAAAGTGCATTCTCAGCACCACACCATCTCGAGTGCTCCACCTAAAACACAGCTCTGGCTGTGTCCCCTGCCTGCTGAGATGCTTCCAGTGCTGACTACGGTCTACAAGAGACAGTGCAAGCTCTTTAGCTGGGCTCCAAAGCCAGGCTGCTGTCACATTGTTGTCCTTCTACCCACACAGCCTCTAACGCTGCCCACATTCTTAAAAACTTGCCCAGGTAGGAAAACACTGCAGAATCAGCCGGGGCCTGAGCGGGCAGATGGCACTTCCTAGAAGGATAATTAAAGAACTTATTTATCAAGGGACTAATTGTAAAGAGGCAAGAGGTTATGGGGGATCACAAGGGAATGTGCAAGAACCCAGAGCTAATAGCAGCCAAGAGCCGAGCTGTTGCCTCTGCCACACCCCCAGGAGAGAGAAGCACGTAGGCCAGTGCTACTCGTAGTGTGGCTCACAGACGGATGCCGGCCCATGGACAGTTTGTTCCTGCTCCATGATCAGACACTACAGAAGTCAAGAGTAAGCATTAAGGCTTTATAGCAATTTGGCATTGGTTGTCACATTCAAGTGCGTGATGATTATTTCTGATAACTTAGTTCTAGTCTTACAAAAGCACTGGCCTGCAACAGAGTGGGGAAAATTGAAGCTGCTCCTTCACAATGAATAGCTTGAGGAGCCCTGGGCTAGTGCAGGCTTTCTCAGCCCCGCCACTGTTGACACTTGGGCTGACTATGTCTTGGTTGTGTAGGGCTGTTCTCTGCATCGTAGGAGGACAATCCCAGGACACCCCTGGGCTCCACCCACCAGATGCCAGAATACACCCACAGTGTGACAAGCTAAAATGTCTCCAAGCATTGCCCAATGACCTCTGGGGGCAAAGTCACCCTCCACTGATGCACATTGGTTTAGAGAATTTGGTTGAGAGACAGAAGCTGCCAGGGGCAACCTCACAGGGTGAGCGCCAGACAAAGAAGTAGCCGGACCTCACTCTTCTCTGCCACCGACCTTCTGCTGCTGCTCTGCATGGCTGAACCAAACTAAAAGCCAGGTTCACAGGCACATGCAGGTCAGGCTTCCAGAGTGCAGAGCAAGGCAGACGAGGGGAGAGTGGATCCCGAGGGACAATAGACAATAAATGGCTCAACCGTCAGGTCAGTCATGGGCCTCTCGGTGAAAACCACATCCCTGAAATCCTGAGAGATTTCTTTTCATCATGTAAACTACCAACATCTCTGTTAGCAGAAAACATGAATTGCTATTTTAAGTTAAGCTGTTCCAATGCGTTAAATTTAATTAAGCTCACACACTCTAAAAGACAATTTGAAACTGCAACCCCAAGCACTTACTCAGGAAACACAAAACAAACCTAAGTGACTGCCTCTGGATTGTTTTTCTTTTTATTTCTTTTTCTGTTAATATTATTTTGGCACTGTTCATTCAGTTTAACACTAGCACACAAATCTACAGTTGATACCAGAGGTCTATGAAATCACAGGCACATACTGTGATTCTACTGTGGGCTCTCGAATCTGTTCTCCGCCTTTCACCTGCTTGCCTCTGCTCTGTGGGGAACTACATTTCCCAGGCTACCTTGCCTGTTCCCAGTTTTCCGAGCCCTCAGGCTGCCAGGTGGAGGTGGCCAATGGAGGCACTGGAGAGAGACTGGAGGGCCGGAAGAGGGGAGAAGCCAGGTATCTCTTCTACTTTTTCATCTCCAAGTGGTTTCGCCCTGTCAGGCACTGAATCTCCTCTGTGATTCCAGCTGCCAGGGTTCCAGCTCCTGCTAGACACATTAGGATCTTAGTCACTGGCCATGCCATCTCCTCCTGTGTCCTTCTAGCCTTGGATGGGGATGGGTGGGTGGTGGTGGCTTCCAGCTGTTGCTAATCTCTATAGTGCCTCCCTGTCCTGCCCCCCACCCACTGCTCCTGTACCCACTGTCCCCACCTGTTGTTGACCTCTGAGCAGCTCCATCATCCCTAAAATCCAAACCCTGTACTGAATTCTCTTTCTCTCTCTTTTTTTTTTTTTTTTTTTTTTTTTGATACAGAGTCTCACTCTGTAGCCCAAGCTGAAGTTCAGTGGTGCGATCTCTTGGATCACTGCAACCTCCGCCTCCAGGTTTCAAGCGATTCTTGTGCCTCAGCCTCCTGAGTAACTGGGACTACAGGCACATGCCATCAAGCCCGCTAATTTTTTGTATTGAGTAGAGATAGGGTTTCACCATGTTGCCCAGGGTGGTCTCGAACTTCTGAGCTCAGGCAATCTGCCCGCCTTAGCCTCCCAAAGTGCTAGGATTACAGGTGTGAGCCACGGCGCCCGGCCCGAATTCCCTCTTTCAAAAGACCTAAAATGTTCCTTTTTTTCTTCTGACTGAATCCTGAATGACACAAGGAGATAACCTTTACATTGTTGAGAACATTCTATTTATTAACTTATTTCCTTACACTTTGGGAAAAGATGATCATCTCTTCATGTCAGCAGCAGCACATCTTGGCTGCATCTGGTGAAACTCCAGCTGTAGGAAACAATTTACCAGCCTCTCGAAATCACTCATCACTCCCCCAGTAAGCCATCTTGATCCCATTATCCCATTGCACACAGTGGTCCCTCTTCCTTAGCATCATATCTTTCTCCACCGGGTGATCTCATCTTTTAAGGCCTGACTCATAAATTACCTCTGACCTCACCAGAGCTGTCTTTTCTCTCCCTTCTCCCACAACCCCTCCTACAGTCCCCTGTTAAAGCCCTGGGGGTTGTTCATGTACACTTTTCCCTTGAGGACTGGAACTATGTCTTATTCCTCTTTGTATTTCTACTGCTGATCATGATGTCTGGTCTAGAGTCAATGCTGAGTAAATATTTGCCCTATGGTTAGGCAGTGAGTGCAAGAGTGCTTTGCAAAATGTTAGGGCCTAAACATATGTGAGGGATTCTTATGTAATATTCAAGGGCTAGCTAATGGTGAATTCTCAGACACTGGCTGGTTCTGAGGACATCTTTCTGGAGAGGTATTTTTTCTGTCACCCAGGCTGGAGTGCAATGGCATGATCTTGGATCACTGCAACTTCTGCTTCCCAGGCTCAAGCAATTCTCCTGCCTCAGCCTCCTGAGTAGCTGAAATTACAGGCAGGCACCACCATACCTGGCTAATTTTTGTATTTTTAGTAGCGATGGGGTTTCACCATGTTGGCCAGGCTGGTCTCGAACTCCTGACCTCAGGTGATCCACCCGCCTTGGCCTCCTAAAGTGCTGGGATTACAGGCTTGAGCCACCGCACCCAGCCTGGAGAGGTATTTTTTCTGTATCCTTGAGGCTTACTGCAAGGGCTCCTGAAAACCTTTCATGGATGTGCATATACGTATGTGTTTGGGGTATATGATTGCATGTAGGCCTGTGTGCGAGAAGATGTGTGTCTAGGAAGTATCATTTGTCAGCTGAATGTGTGGGTATTTGTGAGTGTATGTCAGAGTGTAGGTGTTTACATGTATGTGGCAATAAGGGGTCCTGGTCCTAGGCGATGTTAGTCATTGTTCTGCCCCTCTTTCAACCAACCCCCTAACCCCACCACCCCCAGAGGCTTCCACATCCTCTGAAACGTCTGAGGTGACTTCCTGTGTGACCTCTCCTGCAGACTGAGCCTCCTCTTTTCTAATGGAACAGAGTTTGCCCCCCAGAAAAGGCATTTGGGCCTCAGAAATAGCAATGGGAATGGAGTGGGAGTTTCCGCCTGGGCCTTGGCCTCCAGGAAGAGCCTGTGGGCTGACTACCAAACCCCACTCTCCCCCTCTCTCGTGACTTCCCATTTAGGCCACACTCTCTAGGCTCTCTTGCAGCTAGTACGCCCATGTGACCCTTTCTGGCTAAAGGGATGTGGAGGATGTCATCTGTGCCAGATGATCTGTGCCATCTCTGGGCCAGGCCTTCAGTAGGTCAGGATGCCTTCCCCACACTCCCCTTTCCTTCTGCCGGCTGGACCCTGGGGCAGGATGACAAGGCCTGGAGGGAGGTACATACGGGTACCTAGGTCTCCCATGAGGAAGATCTCCTGGTAATTTGGCACACCGCTCTGGACTGTTAGGACAGTGAGAAATCAAATTGGATTCTGCTTGAGCCTTTACCTTATGGCAATTCTTTGCAACAGCAGCTGCCTCCCCTGACTAACAGACACCTGCAGGTAAGATGAAGTGAGCCTGAGGAATTTGCTATGTAGTAGGTACGTGTGTGAGAGACAGGGTGAATGTGTGTGTGTTTGTGTAGAGGAACACATTGGTGCTGGTGTCTATACGAGAAATCTTTGCCTTCCTGGAGTTGTCAACAAATACCACCTCTTGTATCTGCATAATTCCTCCAGCCTCCAGCCTCCCCTCTGCTCCCCTAGCACCACGCCTTTCTAGGTGCTCTGTCCTCTCCTCCCTCCATCAGTGATGCACCATGGCTGCCTGCTGAGCCTCAGCGCTAATTTGGAATGGCCACATCAAGTTTCCCTCACCCCAACCCCCTGGCTCTGTGTCCTCATTACTGGCTCTTCACAGAACCTCTGGCTTGCCACCCTCTCTAGCTAGCCTTGGGATCTCAGACTACATGACATGGCCTCATTAAACCAAGTCAAGCAGCCCTTACTCCCAGATTCTCTCTCTTCCTGCAAGCCCCAAAGGGACCTGTTTGCTTTCATGCATGAGCTGCAAGGGAGTAGAGGAGATGAGTGTGGTTCCATCCTGCATACAATTTATTGAGTACTTACTACGTGCCAGGAACTTGACAGGCAGAATCTGATTCTGCACACTGACTGTATGAGGTAGGAATAATTACCCCATATCACAGATGAAGAAACTAAGGCTCAGGCAGATAGAACCCCTGCTTAAGCTCACACAGCTGGAAAGTGGCTGAGCCAGGTCGGCCAGGCCACAGAGCATGATCTTCCCTATGCTGTATTATACTGAATTGAATTGAGCAGAATCAGGATTTAGCATGAGGCGAGTCTTGGAGTCAGCCAACTGTTTGCCAGCAATTTAAAAAGAAAAAAAAAACCTGCATTACTTTACAATGATAGTTAACATTTATTAAGCACTTACTATATGTCAAACACTGTTCTGAATATTTTCCACGTATTAGTTAATTTAATCTTGGGAAATCCTGTGAGGGAGGTACTAGTCTTATTATTATTATGGATGAGAAAATCGAGGCTCCAAGAAATTAAGTGACGTGACTAAGCTCTCACAGAGAGGTTCGTGCTCAGCCAAGATTGAACCCAGCACTTTCACATTTCCTCAATTCATGTTCACAATAACCCTGGGAAGTACATCTAATAATCGTGCTGCTGTTTGAGAGGCAGCAGTCAACTGAACTGCCGTGGGCTCACATAGCTGATTAGGGCCGGAAATGGGACTCCAGTGAATAAGGAGGGCAGTCTCTCTACTTCAGGACACATGCTCCTGGGAGGTCTGAGGGAAGTGAGGGAACCATGTGGATATCCATGGGCAGAGTTTCCAGGCAGCAAGGAGGTGCCAGTGCAAAGGCCTTGAGGTAGAAACAGTGAGGAGGACGGTGAGGCTGGAACAGAGAGATGGAAAGGGAGAGTAGTAGGAAATGAAGTCGCCAAGGTAGCAGCTAGGAGCCAGGTTCTTGCAAATATGTTCACTCTTGTGTTCCAACTCTGAGCATTGGCTGCTGGGTATTGGTGTTAAGGATTCTGAGGCTGTGTTTAGACTCAGTGGACAGAGTCCTCTGGAGACTGTATCTCATATTTGCTGTTTCTGGCCTAGAGATCAGAGTAGTTAGAATTACCAGTACAAGTTGTAGACCCTACTGGTGACTAGTGCCAAATGCTGGCCTTCCCTAAGCACCAGGCCCTGAGTGATAATGGGGGAAGGCACATGTCTTTTCTTTAGAGTGGGATGATCATGGAGCTTGTGTGACTCAGTGAGGGCTCCAAGGATCGGAAGCCTCTGATCTTTCAGTTGGGGCCAGGGACCAGAGGCCTGGGGTTGGGGGCCAGCCTCTGTACCTGCTCTTCTGCCCTTGTGGCTCCTGAGAATATGGAGCTTCCACAAATGCCCCGAAGCACCCCTGCCTTACTGGCAGTTACTTTAGGCTCTCAGTGAGTGAAGGGGCCACATTCCTTTCAATAAGATTGAGACTCTGAGACAGAGCACCCCAACCATTGCCTCAATCCTCAGGTGTACCCAGACATCCACTTCCACAGCCCCTGAGACAGCAGGCAGGGTTGACATCAGCCCCTGTTGAGTTGGCCTCTGGGTCTGGGTGTCCTTCCTTGCTCCCATCCCCCAGCCTCTTCTCTGCTAGTAGTCAGAGGGATCCTGTTAAAACGCAGGTCAGAGCCTGTCTTTCTCGCTCAACCCTGCTCTGCCCCCAGAGAAGCCCACCTCATGTAGTCAAAGTCCTCATATGGCTCACAGGCCCCAGGCGATCTGCCCCTCCCCTCTTGGGTTTTGTCTCCTTCTACTCCTCATTATTACTCTACAACCTGGGCTCCCCGCTGCTTCTCAAATCTGCCAAGGGGTCTCCTGCCTCAGGACTTTCGCACTGGCTGTTCCCTCTGCCTGGACGCTCTTCCTCCAGATATTTATATGCTAGCTGCTTTGCCTCTTTCAGGTCCCTGTTCCAATGTCACGTTCTCAGAGAGGCCATCCCAGATCATCTTTTCAACACTGGGGGCTTCCTCAGGCTTGTTACTCCACTCCATTTTTCCCCAATGCACTTTTATTGCCCAACAGACAATATCATTGATTTATTATGATTACTGTTAGTTGCCTTTCTTTCTCTCTGTCTACTAGAATGTCAGCTCCCTGAGGTCAGAGTTTTTTGGGCTGTTTTGTTTTGTTTTTACCTGTTTTGTTTACTGATATTTTCCCGACACCTAGAATGATACTTGGCACAGCGTAGGCCCTTGAAAACATCGGCTGAACTTGTAAATGAATTGAACATTCCACACTGCACTGCCCAATATAGTAGCTGCATGTGGTCATTTAAATTTAACTTCAAATTAATAATAATTGATTAGAATTAAAAATTTACTTTCTGAGTCATAACAACCAGATTTCAAGTGCTCAGTAGTCACATGTGGCTAGTGGCTACTGGATTGGACAGTGCCACTGTGTGACATTTCTGTCAACACAGGCAGTGCTATTGGATGGTGCTGTTCTAGAACATGCTATGCAGCCCTATCCATGTACCCAGCAAATGGTATTAACACTGTCATTTTCTATGTGAGCCCTGATGCACCAAACAGGTGGGCTAGTCCAGGTGATGTTGTCCAGCTCTGGGGCAGTTCTCACCAAGGAATGAATTTGTCTTGGAGGCTTTGATCCAGACCTCGGAGCAGCTCCCCATTCTCTCTGAGGCTCTGGACGGCTTCATCCCTCCTTTATGACTCTTCCAGTTCTCCAGGGTTCCTAGGACCTCTGGGTTCAGCATGCCCTCTCTGGGATTCTCTCAGGCCTAACTCAAGCTCCTCTGCCCCCTGGAGTGTTCTCTCTGTCTCCGATACTCAGCTTGTGCCCCAGCCCCCTCCCAAGGCTTGGCCCCACTGGCAAAGCTGCCTCACCTTCCCCACAGTCCTCAAATAGGGCCAGCCCTTAGCCAGCCTGTGTCTTTGGGCCCCCTCTGGTCCTTTGTTTTGATATTCTGGTTCCTACTTTTCTGCTTCCCATATTCAAGCTACCCATTACACATGTGACACAATTCTATTAAGAAAACTCCCTCATAGATCCAATAACAATGAGAGATATCATCGGAATACCTACCGTTAGCAAGAGAAGCTGAAGAGGCAGCAGGTGTGGTGGATATGCACACAGGCTCTGGAGCCAGACTCTGGGGTTCCAATCCTGGTTTTGCACATACCAGCTATAAAACCTTATCTTGGGCAAGTTTCTTAATCTCTCTGTGTTTGTTTCCTAGAAATATCCCCTTTCTGTAAAATGGTGCATTCATAATCTCTGCCTTATAGGGTTGTTATGAGGATTCAAGGAGTCATGATTCCTAAAGTACCGAGGTCAGTGCCTGGCACAGAGTAAGCCCCACATGGGGGTCTGTTACATAAAGGAGTGGGCCATGCTTAACCCCAAGGAAATGCCTCTCTGATGGTGGAAATCCAGGCCTCGGGGATTTGTGGCTGGCAAACCTTATGCAAGTTAGAAACAAGGAGATTCGGCAGTGCCTGACCCTAGCTGGGCTGGCAGGGAGGCATCCTGGCTTCAACACTTGCAGCAGGATGGGTCCCCTTCCAACTTCCCATGAGAGTCTTGTTCAGAATTCACGTGGAGGAAGTGTCAGTAAAGTCCTGGCTGAGCAGTGGCAGAGATGACAGGAAATTAGGCCAAAGAGAGCTGAGCCCCAGCAGGCTGCCTCTGTGCTCATCTCCCCAGCATTAGACCTTACCCGGTGACAGGTGAGGATCACTCGTTGGGAGGCACTGTGTTTGCTCCCTGATTTGGGAGGCATGGCGGATGCAGCTGCCAGGCAAGGACTTGGGAAAGTCGCAGCCCAAGTGTTTGGTGGAGGCAACAGTGTCAGGAAGGGAGCTTCGCCCTGCTCCATGGGGCTCCTTCATGGAGGGGATAAAGCCAGGAGGTGGGAATCCAGGCACTAGCACTGCACCACCGGGTTCAAGCCCCAGTCCTGTCACTGACCAGCAGTGTGACCTTGGGCAAGCCACGTAACCACCCTGTAAGAGGGGGCAGATGATAGAGCCCCGTCACAGGGTTGCTATGAGGATTACATGAGCGAATCTCTGTGATTTGAACAGTGCCTTGTCCCTAGTGAGTGCTGAATTTGTGCTAGTGTTTGTGACTGAGGACAGAGAAGTGAATCCAGGCCTGAGGCTGGATACTGGCTGATGGATCAGGTGCACAGCCAGCTCCGCAAGCCAGTCGTCTGAGGTCTGACAGTCTGTCTTGGTGCAGGCCACTGGGGCCAGCCCACCCCCTGATCCGGGCACTTCTCTTGCTGACTCATCAAGGTGTCTGCTGGCTCTTCCCAGTTCTTCTCTGCCCTCACCATGCACAGATCCTAGGAACTCCAGGTTGCGAAGGGCCCTGAGAGCCAACCTGCTCATCAGCGCCTCCATAGCAGGCCCACCTGGCTGTCAGCACCCTCTGCTCACACACTTCCGGGATATACCAGGTAGCCATCCTAGCTCTGGACAACTCCGAGTGACTCATGGGGGCCATGGTCTGGCAGACTGCGACTTCCTACCACCAGCCCAATGCAACCCCACAGCTGCCCAGAACAAGCCTGTTTCTTTCTTTTCTACATGTTGATGCTTCCCATATTGTGAGGCCACTCTCTCATCCCACCTTGACTTTTCACATCTCCAGAATTCACATTTCCGTTTCTTCCAACCATTTCCTCATAGCACAGTTTCTAGTTTGCTGGCAGGCTGCCCCGCCTGATCATACCCGATCACATGTCAGTTTGTCTTTGGCCCTTCTCTTTGGGGGTTCTGAGTAGTCAGATCCTATGCTCCCCAATCAGACATCACACTTCTTGTGAACACCACCCCCTCCCTGAAAGTACACTGGATTCTCTAGAAGCCACATCCCATTGGTGGTCACACTGAGCAGACTGTCAATGGAGAGGCCCTGTGCTTTCCCAGGACTGCTGTTAAGCCACATTGCTTAAACACTGTCCCCACCACTGCAGGCTCAGCCAACCCAGGCGAGCTCTTGAGCCCATGTAAGGCCTGCCTCTCTCTCTCTCTCATTCTGTGTATGTGTGTGCGCATCCTCATTCAGGTCTCCACAGATATAGAAGTCTTCTCTGCATTTAATTGTCTTTAGCTTCCAGCCCCCAGGGACTGGGTTGGCATATCTTAGAGGAAAGAGTGTAGGCTTTAGACTCAGACAGAAATCTCTCTTTGAAGGCTAGTTCTGCCCCCGACCAGATGTGTGACTCTAGACCATGTAACTTTCCTCTCTCTGAACCTCTGTTTCCTCACATGTGAAATGGGAGAGTAATACCAGCCTTCTGTGGTGAGTGTGAGAAATCAAGTATAACAGGAATAAACATGTCTGCTCCTTTCCTGGGCCATTTGGTACCACAACGACGATGACTACAATGATGCTACTTGTCATTTATCTCCTGGAGGAGCTGAGAAGAGCTTACTCAACAACTCATCACATACAGAAAAAAATGCAGAAGGTGTCAGATCAATTATACCTTGTTATAAACACAAACGTGTGCAAAATGAAGATTCCCCACCAGCTGTGCCCAAGACACGCTAGAACAACCAGCAGACACCAAGTAAACACCACCTAATGATGAACCTGATCGGACCATTCGCCCCAGTTGGCAGATCCATAATTTCGTGGGGGCATCACCCGGAGCAAAGGCAGCACCAGCCTCCTTGAAAATGCTATCGTTTGCTCTCTTTGGCAGCACTTCCACTAAAACTGGAACCATGCAGAGGTCAGCATGGCCCCTGCAGAAGGATGACGGCAAATCTGTGAAGCGTTTTATATTTGTATGAAATTCTGACACATGCTACAACTTGCATGAACTTTGTGTGATTCCACTTATATAAAGGGCCTAGGGTAGTCAAATTCATAGAGACAAAAAGTAGCAGGGTGGTTGCTGGGTGCTGGGGGAAGTGAGGAATAGGGAATTCTTATTTAATGACTACAGAGTTTTAGTTTGCGATGATGAAAAAGTTCCAAGATGGATGGTGATGGTGACTGCACAACAATATGATGTATTTAGTGCCAGTGAACTGTCCACTCTCATGTGGTGAAAATGGTAAATGTTATATATATTTTACAATTAAAAAGGGCAAAAAATTTTGCAAAGCCAGTTCTACCAGGTGAGCAGGAAGAGGAGAGGTTGTTGGAAATAGATGTGTCACTTCAGGGAGGCTGATGAGCATCTGGGTGGCAGTCACCATCGGCAGGGGTTTCTTGATTCTGTTGTCAGTGGGCTCGGGTGGCCCTGTCAGATCTGGGGAAGGAGACAGCATTTGGGGAGGGGTAGAAAGAACCCCTGGCCATCTGATGCTATTCTACATGTGCCCCAGTGGGTGAAGAGTAGGGCAACTCCAGAGTAGAAGTTGGCAGGAATCAAATGCCTGGGAAGAGGCATTTGAAGATCCAGCATGGTGGTTCACAGCAGCTGGGCCTGGGTTCAAAATCTGCTCTGGCGCTGACTAGCTGTGTGACCCCAAGCAGATTACCTACGCTCTGCCTCAGTTAAATAGGAATGCTAGTACCTACTGTGTAGGAATATAATCAGGGCTAAATGAGGTAAAGTGTGTTAAATGCTAGGGGTGCCTGGCAATAAATGAAGGAATGGTAAACACTGGGTTTTGTTTCAATGCCAATGGTGAAGTCAACAGTAACCCTTTGTCTTAGTTTCTGTGTATTGCTTAACAGAATACCACAGACTAATTTATATTTTTAAAAAAACAACAACAAGATTTTCTCATAGTACTAGAGGCTGGAAGCCCAAGATTAAGGTGCCAGCATTTGGTGTGACGAGAGCCTTCTTTCTGTATCCTCACATGGCAGCAGTGGGAGGGCAAGAGAGAGACAGAGAGCCCCCTCAGCAGCCACAAGCCCTCATGAGTTTATCACCCCTTATGTGCTCCACTTCTTCATCCTATCATCGGGGATTAGGTTTTAATCTATGAATATCGAAGAGGACATAAGCATTCAAACCACTGCACCCTTAATAAAGCAACTCTGGGTAAAATGAAGCCCTCAGTCGTTTCATGGAGGGGCCCCACCTTTTTCTTCAATTATAACCATCTCCTCTGTCAGAGCAGAGGCTGTATCATAAGAAGGAACCTGTATTGATCCCCAGGGTGAATTTGTGCTCTAGTGAAGAAGGTTTACTGACTGTGCCATGTGAGGTGCGTCACTTCCCATGTTTGAGCCTCAATTCCACAGTTTTCTCACCTGCAAAATGGGTTCATAACAGCAATCATATGGTGTCTTCGTGCAAATTAAGTACCATGATATTCGCTCAGTACAGAGTATGCTGCTTAGAGTGTGTTTATGCAATAAAAAGTAGCCATGATGATGTTTGCATTTGGTATTTGAAGATCAGTTTCAAATGTTGGCCCCACCATCTGCTAGCTGAGCAATCTTGAACAAGGAGATTGTGCTCCTCTGAATCTCAGCCTCCTCATCTGTCAAACGGGAATGAGAACACTACCACCTCCCCGAAAGGACCGTCTGGAAAACCTAAGATGCACATCTGCTTGGACACAGTATGTAAGTGGTGAAGCATTTATAAATGTGAGGTGTCCATTTTTTATAATGGGGACAGCCAGCACTCGTGCATAGTGAGTGACCGAGAAACTTACTGACACTTCCTTGGGGGCTGCTCCAAGCTGCATGCCTGGAGGCAGACTCCCTGGTGAGAGCTTGCTGGGCATCTGGCTGCTGAGTTGCTGCATCATCCTGCCCACTGCCTCACCCCACGGAGAGCTGCCCTTTCCACCTAGCAGTCAGGAGGAGCCCACTCAGCACTTCACTGGGCTGTGCTTCTGCTGATTCTCCCTGGATACCTCTGTCTCTAACAAGCAGTCTGGTCAGGAAGGAGTTAATTAAGGGTGGGGAGAGTGACAGCTTCTAGGGGGAGTTCTCAGGTGGGCAGCAGGGAAGCCCCACTCTGTCCAGCCAAGTGGAAGGTCCTTGCGCACTCCGGATCCTGGAGTCAGCAGGAGGGAGGGTGGGGGAGCAGAGCTGTCCCCACCCACCAGCCATCCTCATGTCCAGGCTGGAGGACGAGGCTCTAACTCCCACTCTGTCATGACTTGTTCAGCTTTGGGCAATTCACTTTCCTTCTCTGTGCTTTTAACATTTTAGAATTTCATAAAAACATCACTGGAAGAGGGGTGATGGGAGCGAGGGGGAGGCGGGAGGAAGGGGATGGGATACTGGGGCCCGTGGGAATAGGGGCAGCAGCAGGTCCCTGACCCCGGAAGCATACAGGAGTTAGCATCAAAGTGATCTGGGCTCTGGGCTCAAATCCCATCTCCACAATTTATTGACTATATCTTTACTCCCTTACTTAACTTTCCGTAGCTTGTGTCTTCTTATTTGTAAAAGCAGTTTGCGAACCCAATTTGCAGAGTTATATGAGGATCAGCAGTAACGTATGCCAAGCACTGGCATACAATATATACTCAATAAATCTTTTATGTATATAGTGAATGCTTACGTACTTTGTTATTGTCTATCTTCTATTTATCTTTCTATCATCTCTTTTATAGACTAACACCATCCATTCCACCCACCTCGCAGCAGGACCTCTCCTGGTGGCCGAAGATGAGCCACCTGAGGGCACAGGTAGTTTTAGAGGTTGGGGTCTCTGCCAGATGGCAGAGGAGCCTTCCTATGGGATGTATTCATTAGCAGGAGCTTTAAGGTGGGGCTGGCCTGGCCCAGAGGTGCACCATCCTGATTTTGCCCGGGAATTACTAAAAGCAGCAGCGTAATTATCCTCCTTCCTCTGTCCTGCCCCAAGTCTGGGAGCAGCCAGCGCCTGTGGGGACAATGAACATAAAACAGAGCCACTAATCGCATGCCAGGGTCCCTGGAGGATGGCCATATGGGCCTGTCATCTTCTTAGTGTGGAAGTAATCATGTAAATAAATCACGTGTGAGTAAATCACAGACTTATCTGTAATTTTCTGGGAGTCTCTCCAACACTGTTTATTAGGGTGCATGGGTCTGAAGCCCCAGGAATTGGCTCGGTCTCCTCCCTCTCCTGCTCCAGCTGGGGAGAGGCCACACTGGGTGGCAGACGGGAGTGAGGCTGATGAGGAGTTGTCCCTGCTCTGCTGGGGCACATGCAGGTGCGGTGGAGAGTGAAGCGCAAACGGGCATGGCAGGAGTAGGGGGGCTGTGGGAGTGAGTGGCCATTGGCCATGTAGGTACGTATGTGAGTGTGACTGTGTGTCCACTGGCCAGCGTGGAAGCAGCCCTGAGCATGTGGCAGGGAAAAGGATTGACCTGAAGCTGTGAGCACCTGTGAACATGCACAGGTGGGGTGAACACTTGAATCAGCGTCCTCACAAGGGCCACATGGCCCCATGGGATGTGGCCCCACTGCCTCTCTGCCCCAGCTCGCCCAACCTGCCCTGCACTCTCTCTGCTTCAGCCACCCTGGCCTCTTCATTGCTCCTCAGAAACACTCCAGTCACAGAGACTTTGCTCTTCCTTCTACCTGGAAGGTCCTTCCCACAGACCTCAGTCCGGCTCCCCTTCAAGTCTTTGCTCAAATCCCACCTTCTCAGGGAGACCTGCCCTGGACACCCTAGCTAATATTACAACTTACCCACCACCCCCAGCACCCTGCCATGTCTTGCCTGAGGTTTCTTTTTTGTGTGGCACTCACTGCCTCCCAGCACCCATATCATTTACTCATTTGTGTTGCCTGCTGCCCGTTTTCCTCTCATAAGGACCAGGATTGCCAGCTGTTTTGTTGACTGATGTGTCCTGAACACCCGGAACAGGAGCGTTTCTTTGCTGGCATAGCTGCTTCAGGTCTCTCATCTGCATGTAACATGGGGAGGAGACAGAAGCCATCCAGGTCATAGGGCTGCTGGACAGGCTCAATGGTCGGATATCTAAAAACACTGACAGCAGCCTTGGCACACTGTTCAGTAGCTGTGAGCCCTTGTTATCATGCCTCACTGCAGCCTGGAAGTGAAGCCTGCATGAATGATCCGTGGAAGGATCTGACACAGCAGCAGGTATCCCAGGGAGGGGTCCTGATAAACGCTTCTCACCCCACTCCCACTCAACACCTTACAAATTCTCAGGAACAAAAATTTTCTGACCTCCCCCAGTCAAGGAACTCATATTTTGGGGATCCCTTTGGGTTAAGAAATTATTTATCAGGAAATGTATAAGATTTTTGGTTTTTTTAATGAAGGGAAAAAGCAAGCGAGGCCCCACCCATGCCTAGCCTGGGGCTGCACAGCTCCGGGATCCTACAGGTAGTTAACAGAGCGTGACTGACAACTACATCCTCTGAGGGGTGTGAGAGCTGCACAGACCATGCAGGACCTGGAGCTCTGGCCTGAGAGTCTCCAGCCCAGAGTCTTCTCCCAGCTTTGCAACCCCTAACAGGCTATGAGACTGGGGTCAAGTCCTATCTCTTCTCTGGGTCTCTGCTTTTCCCTGACACCATGAGGCATTGGAATTAAGCCATTTCTTAGGTAATTTCCAGACTCATTCATTCATCCAAGAATGTTTGTGGAGCTTATGTGACAGGCACTGCTTTAGGTGTCTGTGGGGACAGCAGTGACCCCCACTGATACGAGTCCCTGCCTTGTGGAGTTGACATTCTCTGTGGGGACAGAGCAAACAGTAAACACAACTGGTAACTGATTTAGTATGTTAGAAAGTGGACTGTGCTAAGGAAAGAAGAACAAGCAGGTAAGAGAGAAAAAGAAAGTGTTGAGGTTAGGGTGGGACGGCTCAGCTTTAAGTGGATGGTCAGGCATCACCTCATTGAGCAGGTGACCTTTGAGGTGAGGGAGATCTTACATCCTAGGAATCTAAGAATCTGGTCAATGATTCCCAGCACTGCCGTATTCCAGAGAGCACCGTTTGTGGTCTCTGGAGCCCTATCTCTTCTTTTTCTCCATCGCTGTGCACACTGACCCCATGCCACCCGGTGGGTGATGGGACTGGAAGACAGATCAGCCATATTTGCAAGAGTGGTAAGTGATTTACCGCTGCCTTTATTCATACTCTGATATTTCATGGCTCCCGCGGCTGTGATGGGATAAATATGACCTCTTATTCTCCACTTTGCTTAAGACAAGGTCAACAGCCCAGCTGTGATCTATCTGCTGTTCCCTCTGCTGTATGTCCCCAAGCCAGGGAATCCCGTGACTGTCCAAGATTCACAGTGTTGTCCTCCAGCTACACACGCCTGCCTGCCACTCAGCACTGGGCCTGGGCCTGGCTGGGCCGGGGAGGCAGTGGCTGCAGTAGCTCTGGGAGAATGATGGCTCATGTAGGGCAGACGCTGAGCCATAAATCTCGCTCTTCCCCAAGCCTATGCTGTCTTTAGGGCTGAACCATGACCCGGTTTCCTTTCAGTCTGGGAAGAGGCAGCAGTGGGAGGCAGAGCAGCCATGGTTCAAGTGGCAAGTTATAAATTAGAACACCCCAGGACATGGCCATCATCTTCCCAGCATGGAGAAGGGGTGGAAGGCATGCATCAGCATGCCTGCCTCAGATGGAATCCCCCAGGCCCTTGAAGCAGCCGAGGCTCCCCTCTGCCTTCAAAGCAGCCATGGCTTTGTCAGACATCACCAGCACTGCCGGAAGTTCTCCCACGTGTCTAGCTGAGAGCCCACCCCTCCTAAAGTGCCCACCTGTTTCCTCGTGTTCCTCCTTATGTGCAGGTGGGTGGGATGGGTGGATCTGGTTCAGTCTACCGCATTTCCTCATGGTGGTTCTCAGTGCCAGCGGGCTGACGGTTTGGGGGTTGTTAGTAGATTGGGCGACTGGGGAGGGGACAGGGGTGAAGGAAATGGGGTCACTGGACTCTATTTTGAAGACATTACCTGTGACTCCAAGACATTTATCTCACCCCCTCAATCCTAACTCATGTCCTGGGAGGGAGAAGAACAGTCAGGAGCTCTTTGGAGCACAACAGGCCTGGGTTTGAATCTGGCCCTGTCACCTCCTAGCTGGGAGGCCTCGGGCAGTTTACATACCCTGTCTTCTCCCTGTGATTCCTAGCCTGGGAAAGAATCATAAGCCTGCCTCCCAGAGGGCTATGAAGGTGCCCGGTGCAGGGGGGCACACACCAATGGGCACTCAGAAGCTGGCGGCGCACTATTGAGGCCTCAACTGGAGCCAGTCTACTTGGCTTCACATTCCAGCTGGGACACTTCAGGCAGGCTTCTTCCCCAGGCCATGCCTCAGTTCCCCCCGCCCCGTAAAATCGAGATAACACCTGCACCTTTTTTGTCAGGATGTTGAAATAATTAAATGAGCTAATAAACAGAAACCACGTAGAACAGTACCTGGCATGGAATAATTTCTCAGAAAGGTTGGCTGTTATTCTCCTTATCTTTATTGGAGGAGAAACCACCTGCATTCACTTAGCACTTTTGACCTAATCCCATCCATTGGCTTTGTAATTTATAACCCATTTATTTCCAATCAAAGAAATGAAATGACTTGAAACATAAAAACATATAAAATGGGACACGCAAAATTTGTTAATGTTCTATTGAAGATTGAAAATCAATAAAAAGGCTTGAGTGAGAAGCTTGCCTCTCAGGCGGGGTCATTGTGACACCCAAAGGATCACTTCAGTTATAAACCCCCACATGACCACACAGCTGAACAAAGCCCTGAGCCACTCCTTTTGGGAACAGGCTAGGGAGGAGGCAGCAAGATGGTTCTGGACAATGTGAGGGGTGGCTTTGTTGGGGTACTCTGTGTGGGAGTTGGCACCGTCGGAGGCTAGGGAGGGCTGAGGCTGCCTTCACATGGGGGGCACCCTCAGCTTCAAAGGAGCTTCTTCAGCCCACTTTGGCCCGGACAGGCCACATTCAGTGTACTGCCCACTGCCGGACCCCACACATGCAGGGAGACGTCACAAACCCTGCACACATCTGAGGCAAGGGACCAGAGACCCACCCCAGGCAACTTCCTGCTCCAAAGACAGACAGACACGCCAGTCTTTCCCCACAGTGCCTCCTGTGCCTCTTCACTAATTGAGTTCTTACTTATTTTTATTTTTTTCTTTGAGACAGTCTTGCTTTGTCGCCTAGGCTGGAATGAGATGGCGCAATCTCAGCTCACTGCAACCTCTACCTCCTGGGTTCACGTGATTTTCCTCAGCCTCTTGAGTAGCTGGAATTACAGGCACGTGCCACCATGCCCAGCTAATTTTTGTATTTTTAGTAGAGATGGGGTTTTACCATGTTGGCCAGGCTGGTCTTGAACTCCTGACCTCAGGTGATCCACCCACCTCGACCTCCCAAAGTGCTGGGATTACAGGTGTGAGCCACCATGCCCGGCCTGAGTTCCTACTTGACCTTCTGGGTCACCTCTTCCAGGAAGCCTTCCCTGGCTTCCCCAGGCTAGGTCAGTTCCCCAGGACCTGCTCTAGCATATACTTGCACAGCATTTATCACAGCTGTAGCTACTGAATCGGTGAACACCTCCCAGCATAGTTGTTTAACGTTTGTCTCCCTGGGAGATGCGAGTTGCAGGAGGGCAGAAATGCCTTGTTCATAGCTGCCCTTCCCATGTGTGGCCCAGACGAGTTGTAAACTTAAACACCTCTTGAATGATTAAAGGTAAAGGCAAGGATGGAGGGAGGCAGGGAGGGAGGGTGTTGAATCTGAACAAATAGTATTGGGTGAACTATGAGAATTATGTTCAAAAATTAAATGGACATATTACAGAAAAAGAACTAGTTTTATGCCTGATAAAGATGAAGGCAGAATTTAAAGGTTGGAGGTTGAGGGAGATAGATTTGAGGGCCTGCAATGAAGTATAACTTTTGTTTATTTGTTTGTTTGTTTGTTTTGAGACAGAGTCTCGCTTCTTCACCCACGCTGGAGTGCAGTGGCACGATCTCGGCTCACTGCAACCTCCGCCTCCCGGGTTCAAGCAATTTTCCTGCCTCAGCCTCCCCAGTAGCTGGGATTACAGGCATGTGCCAGCACACCCAACTAATTTTTGTAGTTTTAGTAGAGACAGGGTTTCACCATGTTGGCCAGGCTGGTCTCAAACTCCTAACTTCAAGTGATCCGCCCGCCTCAGCCTCCCAAACTGCTGGAATTATGGGCATGAGCCACCACGCATGGCCAATGAGGTAGAACATTTTAGCCAGTGGCACCCAACAGTGGTGGGGGCTTTTTTGTCTCTGGAAGTTATTCCTGCATGAAGCCAGCCAACATCCCAAGTGGGTGGTGGGAATGAGGGGTGACGGGTGGGAATGAGGGGTGATGGGTGGCAATGAGGGGTGACGGGTGGGAGGAGTGGTGGGCACCACAAGGATTCACAGAAAGGGGAGGGTTGGCCTGGTTGAGCTTGAACAGACCTTTTCTTACTCTGGACTTCTTCTTGGTCTGAGAGTAGCAAGAACAAGGCCCATTTTAAAGACAGAAGAACCAAGTCCAAGAGAGTTGCAATAACGAAGCAGCTGGACTGGTCCCAAGGACTTTGGCTCAGCCCTTTCCTCTCCCTGACTCTCCCAAGCCCTTGACAATAGGTCCACAGAGGGGAACTGGGCTTTGAGGTCACCTCATGACCCTTCCTGACCCCCTTCCTCCTTCTCCTGCTAGGGCGTCCACTGTGCCCTCCCTCGGGTCAGCATCCACTGTTTGCCAGTCCCAGGAAAAAACCCACTTCACCATCTCCCAGGTGTCTGCCCCTTAAACGTGCAAAGAAACCCATCTTTAATGGTGGAATTCCTGGCCCTCTGAACTGTGAAGGAAGCATTTTTAAACAGGGTTCTGTTCTTAGGCCTGTTCTAGGCAGGGTGGGGAAGAATAGGTCTTGGGTCTAAACCTGGGTGCTCCTGCTTTCCTGGCCTGGGAGAAGCAGCCCCCCACCCACTCCCTTTTGCTGCAGGACAGAAGCTTCCTTCCAGCCCCCTGCCCCTGAGGGAGGCGACTGCTGAGCACCAGCCGAGCCAACCCAGGAATCTTCAAAGCCTCCCTGTTCCACTCAGACCTTTTTCCTAGCAACAATCAAAGCTTGAGGGAGGAGAGCAAAGCAGCCTTGGGAAGCAGCCCTTGGCACTGGCTCACACGCGGTGGCATTTTGACGGGTGGTAAAAATATCTTTCTGGTGTTCAGTGCCGGCTGCCGCTGCTGCCACCATCTCAGTTTCCAAGATCCTGTCTCCAAGCTCAGTGCCTCGGCAGCCTCCCCACCTGTCAACGCACACCTTGGGAGTCAGAGCACAGGTCACTGAGCCCCTGACCAAGGGCCACATTCATATATGACAACTGCCACCTTCATTGCCAGGGCCAGGCACCAGCCAAAAATGCACTTATGAGCCATTAGAGTAGGTGATTTATTGTCAGAAATGCCACGGCACACACCTAATGAGCTAATTAAACAAGAACATAAATAATTACTCCCTATCAGAGTACAAGGTTGTGGGGTGGAGGGGCTGGGGGATGCTGACGGAGGAGCTGGGTCAGTGATGGCGTGGGATGCTCTGCTCTACAGAGGAAGATCCAAAACTCCTCTCCACTCACGGCTGAGTTGGGCCTCAGTGAGGTTCCCGGGCCAAGCAGACATAGGCCCAAGGATTCTGCCAAAAAAATCATGACAAAATGCTGCTTTGTTCCCTACCTAAGTACTTCCTACTCCCTCACAGGCCCACACCCTAATCTCCTCCTGCCCCAAGTGGGAGAGAAAAAAGGGCTCCTTCTCCCATTTTATGGATGTGAACATTCAGGAGGAAGAAGGTCTCAAGATACACCTAAAACCCTGCAACCATCCCGTAACTGGTCTCCCTGATGCTCTCCCTGCCTGCTGTGGTATATTCTCCAGCCAGCAGCAGAATCTTCTTTCTTAATCACACCACACCAGTCTCCTGCTTTCAAATCTCCCCAGCCTCAGCCCCAGAGGTTTCCATCTCATTCAGGATAAAATCCAAGGCCTCATCATGGCCAGCAAGGGCCTATGTAATCCAGCCCTGTCCAGTCCTCTCACTCATTCACTGCCACTCTACCTCCAGAGGCACTGGAGTCCTTGCCACTTCTCCATAAAGAAGGATAAATGCGTCCCTCCCCAGGGCCTCTGTATGTGCTGTTTCCCCTGCCTGACTCTTTCACCCCATTCAGGTCTCTACTCCAACATCACTCCTTACAGAAGCAATTCCTGACCACCCATGTAAAACCGTAGCCCTCTGGTCTCGGTCTCATTTCACTGTTTATTTTTCTTCCTCCTGTATATTTTTGAACTTTTCATCTCTCCCCCCAATAAGAATGTAAGCTCCTTGATATTCAAGGCCACTCTTCCCTCTTCCAACCTCTGCCTTCCTATCACTTTCCTAGGCAAGTGCTATGCCTGTCTTTTCCCAATCCTGAGGTCTTAACCAGACAATAAATATTTATTGACTGAATAAATGAATATCTGGTTCCAAATACAGAGTTTTCCTCACCCCAGGTCATTCCTCCCCTCAGAACTAGACCCTGGCTTCTCACCAGTAACAGGAAGAAGCCCAAAGTCAGGACAGCACTGGCTCCAAGCTCAAGCTCCACCGCCTCCAAGCTGTGAGGCCTCGCAAGTCATGCCACCTCCCTATGGCTCAGAGTCCTCATCTGTCAAGTGGCAATCATGGATCACACCTCATAGGGTTAGCATGAGTCCAAATAAGAGAACATGCAGAATAGCTTTAGAACACCTGGAGTGCAGTAAGGACTCAGAAACATAGCTACTGTGTGTGACATTCAAGGCCATCCATACTCTGCCCTCTTCCAACCTCTACATTCCTATCCTTTTCCTAGACCAGTGATTCTCAAAGTAATTTCCCCAGACCAGCAGCATCAGCATCCCGGAGAGAATGTATTAGAAATGCAGATTCTCAGGCTCCACTCGATACCTACTGAATTACAAACTCAGGGGACAGGGTCTGGTACTTGTGTGTTCACAAGCCTGCCAGGTGATTCTCATGCATGCTCAGGTTTGAGAACCACTGCCCTCTAGGGGGGCTTTCTGCCAGGAAAGTCAAGTGTCACAAATTATTGGTCCTGTTTCTTTACGGGCCTGTAATAAAGGAGGATCTCCACAGCCTTTCATGGCTTGATGCTGAGCACAGTTCATTCCCTGCACCTTGCCTTTGGGCTTGGCCACGTAACTTGCTGTGGGTAGCGGGATTTTGCAGGTGTGATACCAACCGAAGCTTGACATTCTTTTCTGCAGCTGGGCTTGCCTTCCTGCATTTCTGCTATTACCATGAGAAGAACATACCTAGAGAACCACTACCCCTCTCCTGGGGCTCCAGGATGAGATACCCAAAGAAGATGGGAATCAGAACTGGAGCCTGAAGCCAAGTGCAGTCGTGCCCAGCCCAGCCCGGACCAGACCAGTTCAGCTCCAGCCAGCCTGCAGAGCTATGACTAAGGAAATTCAATATTCTTGGCTATAAGCCACCTAGAGTTTGAGGTTCTTTGTTATGCAACATGGTTGTGGCAGCAGCTGACAAATACACCAGGGGCCCTCACAGGCCTTTGACTGGGCCTGATCATTCCTGCCTCTGTCTCTGTCTTCACTGGTTTCACCTAAAATAGCTACCACCCCCGCCGATCCCGTGCAGCCTCCTTCCTTCCAAATCCCACCTTAATCCCAGGACACAGCTTACACTCCACTGTACCTGCCCTCATAGCCCCCCAGAATATGTTCCTCTCAAGCCAGGCAGTTAGCTCATGGAAAAGCTCAAGTGGACTAATTTCACCAAGCAATTCATTTACGTTTTAACCTTTTTGGGGGCTAATTGCTAAACTGAGAAGCTCCTTTACTTAATACCATCACTGACTAATGACCTAGTGCAAAGGTTTGCTGTTTAACAGATCTCTTCCTTGTTTCATTTCCTGCCGCTCACCTCTTTTATGATGCAAGTGGAGTTCATCCGCATGTCTGGATCAGCACTCTCAACCACAGCATCAGCCCCACGACCACAGAGCACAGCGGAGCCCAGCCTTGGAGCCCACCCCTGCTGGAAATAGCTCTCTTTTGTAAAGAGTTAACAAGCTCGTTCATCCACAGTGCATGGTTGCATGGCCCTGCGTTCACCCCGGGGTGGCCCATCACATCCTGTGGTTTTGTGCCATTCTTCCTGCACCCATCCCCCACCTCTGAGACCCTGAAGATGATGGACATTAATTTGACTTCTTGTCGTGATCCCTTCTGTCACCCACAGGGTGCCCACTCCCATCACACACATTCATGCCAGACCATAGGCCTCATTGACAAGAGGTAAGCTTCCCTCTTTGCTTTGCTCTGTGTCTCCAGAGATGAGAAAAGAACACTCACAGAGAGGCAGGAAAGCAGCCCCATCAGCTTCCCCCCGAGGCTGGCCTCAGCCACAAACTGGCTACTGGTTGCTGGGACTGTGTGGGCAGGTGCCAAGAAACGCTCACAGCAGCGATGCTTCCGCCCAGGCAGCTCTGTGGCCGTCGTACGCCTCCCCAACATCCATTCCCCACTTCTAATTGCCCGGCAGAACGCTGATTTTATCTAGTGGGGAGCAACGTGCACGAACAGACAATTGCCCTCCTCAGCCTCCAATGTGCATTGGGAAAAATACAATAAGCTAGCAGCAAAAGCCACTGCGTGGGATTCTTTAAAGGGGTTGGTGCCTGTCTTAGTTTGGGCTTCCCAGATGCAGACCCTGAGACCAGGATTTGAGTATGAGTAGTTTATCTGGGAGGTGGGCTCAGGAATCTGTGGTAAGGAAGTGTGGAAGGAAGTCAACACAGGGCATTTTGCTAAGCAAGTTACCACTGTGGGCAATTGGGGCCCACTCCTACTGGGAGCCCCTGGGAGCGAGCATAGACCACGTATCCACCTTTCTCCGACGGTAAGGAAGCTGCGGTATTAATCCTCCAAACTCTGTTAAAGGCTGAGGGCTGATCCCAGGGTTGGCAACTCCCCTGTGGATAGGCCACACCAGAGAAAATCTCCAGGTAGAGAATGTGAGCAAGAGCAGGAGCAGTGAGCCACACATTAAGAATAATGCAATTGACCTGCCTCAGTCCCTGACTCCATGGAGCTCCCATACCAGCTCTGAACTACCTATTTCTGGAATGCTTTGACAGAATTGTGAACTCACAAAAGTATCTGACAGGTCTCAATCCATTTAGAAAGTTTATTTTGCCAAGGTTAAGGATGTGCCCATGACACAGCCTCAGGAGGTCCTGACGACATGTGCCCAAGGTAGTCTGGGTGCAGCTTGCTTTTATACATTTGAGGGAGACATAACACATCAATCAGTACATGCAGGATGTACATGGTTCAAACTGGAAAGACAAGAGGTGGGTCACTTCGAGGTAATAGGTAGCTTTAAAGATGTTCTGATTGGCAATTGGCTGAGTCATTATCAACAGAAAGGAGTGTCTGGGTAACAATAAAGGGTTGTGGAGACCAAGGTTTTATCATGCAAATGAAGCCTCCAGGTAGCAGGATTCAGAGAAAATAGATTGTAAATGTTTCTTATCAGACTTAAAGAGTCTGTTCTGTCAGTAATTCCGAAAGAGAGGAGGGTATAGTGAGGCATGTGTGGCTCCCCATTCCCATCATGGCCAAGTTTTTGGAATGCTTTGACAGAATTGTGAACTCACAAAAGTTCAGGTTAACTTTGGAATGCTCTTGGCTGAGTGGAGGGGTTCATTCAATTGGTTGGGGGGCCTTAGAATTTTATTTTTGGTTTTCAGAATGACGGAAATTACCCCCAAATTTGGAAAAGTCAGATTTCTGCTACTAGAAGCACTTCACATTTTATGAAGATGTTCTTCTTTCATGCTGTGTCATCTCTTTCCAATTTTACAACAACCTGGTGAGTTATCATTATCCCCATTTAGAAGGTGAGGAGCCTGAGGTTCAGACAAGTAAAGAGAAGGGAGATCACAAGAGCCCATGTCTGGAGCCCCTAATTCCATCTTTCTTATGGTAATCACTCAGACTCAGCTGAGGGGTGAAAAAAATGGCTCCAGCGACTGAAATGCACATGGTGTTTTTGTTTCCAAAGTGTTTCCACATATGTTATCTCTTTGGAGATAACCCCATAGAGAAAAGATTTTTTATTCCAATGTTAGATGAAGCAAATCTCAAAGAGATGAGTAGTGCATGGTAGAGCTGGGATTGAACCCAGGCCTTCTGGCTTCTTCCCTCACTAGCAGTTTAGAGACCAATCCCCTAGCTGTGGATTTAGAAACTCTGTCTACCAGTGCTGTCCAAACCCCTGATTTCACTGGGCATGATGCTGAATGCATGTCAGAATCACTGGGAGAGCCTTAAAAACGTGAATATCCAGGCACCAACACAAGCTGACTCAGAATCCCTTTTTTAATGGGGGGATGCCACTCCTCAAGGGGTTCCAAAACACAGTCAGGGTTGGGAAACATGGGTGGGTAGGAAGCCCTGGGGTCAGGGTCAGAATGCCTGAATTCCATACCTTCCCAACTCCTGGTCTGACCTGGGCTGTTAATGAGGCTGAGTGGAGCTGGGTTCTGTGAACACGAACATGCCTGGAAAAGTTCAGTTGTGAGATAAGTGTTTGGTGTTGTTTTGATGGCCACCATCACAGCATCGTCCCCAAGTCCCAGGCATTCCTCCAGGCCTAACCCCATCCCTCTGTAAGCCCTTTTTAGTGTTTTCCTGGTATAGAATAAATGATATCCCCACTCCCATCTCCATATAACCAAACATATGTAAAATTAATTGGACTGGTTCTCTTGTTATCTCTTACTGGAGGGGGAAAAAGCTTCATTTCAGAAGAAGGGAGACCGGATACATGCTGTAATCTCTTTACTCTTGCTAATTACTTTTTTATCTTTGGAGCTCTCTCCAGCCACAGCTTTTGGAGATTGAGAAGGGAATAACGTGGAGAAATTAGTCACCTCTGAACAGATGCTCTGAAGCTTTTTGAATCCCAGTGGTGTCACCTTCTTGAGGACAGCAAGAGGGGCAGGATGTGGGGATAGTAATATGATTTGAAATGCTCTTAGAAGGTGCCCTGAAAAACATCTCCCCATGCACAAACCTACTGTGGGTTTTAAAACTCCACCATCAGGGATTCACTCCTTTGGGTCTTTCAGAGCTCCCAATTGAAGTGAAAATATTTCTGAAAGGGGTTATACCTTATACTTTGATCCCTTAAAACTTCATCAGATCGTTTTCCAAGTTTACAGCTCTGTTGGTGTTGAAAAATGGAGACACAGGAGGCAGGCTGGGGAACAGGGACTAGAAGAGAGGTCCAAGAAGAAAAAGTGGGCAGGCTCCTAGTAATCATAAGTACTCTCAGATAACCAGTACGCCACTGCTGACTATGAAGAACGCTCTTTCAAATACATGAGTTCATTCAGTCCTCACCACAATGCTATGAAATATGCAGAAAGGAAATCTCTGTTCTCATTTTACAGATGAGAAAATAAAGATGGAGAGCAGTAAAATGATTTTTCCATGGTCCCAGGACTAGTAAATGATGGAGTTGTGTGGATGTGCTACCTGCCTTCCTATCTTCTCTACATTACTGAGGGTGCATTGTGCCTAACTTGGAAAAAATAACCCTACATTTCCTAGATTCCTTTGCAGAAATGTGTGCCCAATGAAATGCAAGGAGAAGTTATTGGATGGGGATTCTGAGAAACTCCCCACTTTGCTTTCTTGCCCTTCTTGTTTCCATCTTTCCTATTGCATAAAAGGGAGATAGGATCACTGGTGCTCCAGCAACCATTTTGTACTATTAAGTGACCTTAAGGACAGAAATTGTGTGCTGAGGATGGTAGGACAGAAAGACAGAAGGAACTGGGCTCCTGATGACCATGCTACCCAGTCCTAAATTCTCTTCCACTGGTCTTCTTTTACATGAGATGTTATAAAACCTTATGAGTTTAAATCATACTAGTTGAGTTTTCTGTTCATCCTAATCACCACCCTGGACTTCTGACTCCAGAGTCATTTTTTTCTGTGATGCCTCTAGCAACTCTGTCACTTCACAGTGGCTTACCTGGTGACATGCAACCCAGAAATCTTCATCTTGCCCATTGATCACCTGGACGATCCCAGGCGGTAGAGTGGAACCAAGCTTCTCACTGGCACCCCTATTTCCCCAGCATTGCTGGAACTTAGAAGTATGAGACTGAGTCTCGACTAAAGCTGACAGAAAATCCCTGTGGACTTCCAGAAAGCTACTCCATACTTCCCAGAAAGAGAAATTACAGCTGGTGTCCCCAACCCATGTCTCCAGCCTTAGTAAGGACTCTTTGGGGCTTTAGCGAGAAGTGCCCCACAGCAGGTACATAGCACAGTGGAAAGGGCTGGATGTAGAAGAGTACATTTCTTAGTCTTTGCTTTGGATAACTTTGTAAAATCTACTCAATCTGTTTGAGACTAGTTTTACTATCTATAAAATGGGTTTAACATTATTGTCTTTTGCATCCTCTCTTGTAGATGTCATGTTTCAACAGTGTGAAAAAAAAAATAGGAAATATAAAATCCAAGGCAGGTTGATTTTGATTTGGGTTCTGACCAAGGAGTTACCTTTCCTCCCTGTCCACCCCTATTTCCTCCTCTATACCATTCTCTTCCTCTGCCTGTCGGGACTCAACCGACCCTTCCAGAAGAGTCCAGACCCTCTGGGGAAACAGCTGAGTCAAAGAATCTTCTCTCACAGGTCCTGTCCCTGGCATGCCCCACTCCCTTTAGAGAACACCTGTCCCTAACAGCGTCTCCCTTTAAGAACACCTGTTCCCACTAGCTTCTCCCCATGGCCCCAGATCCTGAGATGTTGATTTCACGAGTAAAGTTTTCTCCAACCCACAGTAGAGAGGGCTGTCTTTTCATGGGGTAGGGCAGAGCTCCACTGAGATGTGGAGTGGTGAGATCCTGATGGGGTGAAAACTTGCTGAATCTGCCCTCTTGTCCTTTCCCCAGATGGAAGACAGAGCAGCAGTAAAAGACGCAGCCCCCTGCCCCAGCCCTGCAAAACTCAGTGGGGTGGTCCGGTCTCCCAGGACAGGATGTGTGTCTAACAATCACAGAAGACATGGCATGGGAAAGGGAGCCTGCAGATAGGGTCGGATGGGGGCTGGGGTGGCTGTCATCTCCCCATCTTCAGGGTCTCTCTCGTCACAGCCCCTCACTTTTCTACACGAGGATGGGGGCAGCATATCGAGCAGCACAAGGCACAGCTGCATCCCGGCTGACTGCCTCAGGAGCACGCCTGTTCTTCCCCTGGCCCTCCTGGGGACCATTCCAACATCACGCCTGGTGACAGATGTTCTTGACAACTCTTAGAGACAAGTGTTTGTGAATGTCACTTGGGCTGATAATGACATGCAGGACATTTAACTTTCCATGTCACCCCAGGGATGAAGCCAAGCTGGGGTGAGCTGTTGCTGCCTCCAGGGTGGCAGGGGAGGCTGCCTTTCTGACTTCCCTCTCCCAAACTTTCCCTACCCCTTGTTGACTCCTCTCCCCTTTGTTGCTGACACCATTAGTGCCAGCCCGTTCCTGACAGGGTGGGCCCTGGCATTGAGGGACATGTCAGTCAGCCCTCCCCAGTCACACAGGAAACAGGCCAGGCCCCGCTTGCGGACTGTCTCCAGTGTGTCACAGCGCCTGCCTGCAGGGCTCAGCTGTGTGTACTCAGGAAGGGCAAGCAGCTTGGAAGTGCAGCCAGGATCGTTAAATAATGAGGGAGCTTATTAGCTGAAAAAAGAGCAAGGCACTATTTTGTATAGCCTAATTCAAATCTGGTCTGAGTTATCCATGATTTGGGGTGATCCGTGCCTCTGCTCCTCCTTCCTGGTATGTAGACTAGATGCTGATGTTTTCAGACATCGCTCACAGCTCTTTGGGGTTTCTGTGAAACCTTGAGGTGGGTCACTGGTGACCTGTCAATGGCCTATGTCCAGGTCTGGTTGGGTTCTCTGGGCCTCTGCCAAGATTTTTGTCTCTGACCTCAAGCCCTGGAGCTTAAATGCCTGTGAGACATGGTACCCTAACCCCAGGAGGCACAGGGTCACACAGTGACCCCAACTAGTAAAAGCAGGTGAATTTAGCAACAGTGGAAGCCATATTATCTTGATCATGGGAATTTGAAAGTCTTGAGTAGATCCACACACTATGAGAGCTGGGATCATTTAAGTTCAATGTTTTCACTCCTGCCTGAAAGTCAGGCTGCCTGCTTAGTACCCCTGGAATGGAGTCAGCCAGGTTCTATTGAACCCTTTTGGTATGGGCAGCTCACTACTTTGTGGCAGCTTTTACTTTAAGCTGCTGTTGGGCAGCTTTGATCTTTATTTCCAGTCTGTCCAGTTCACCAAATGTTGACTCAATAGCTATTTTGGACCAGGACTTACTAAGGGCTGAGGACATGGAGATGAGCATGCATGAATATCACATGCTAGCGAGGAAGACAGATACAAAGCCAAATCATTTCGGAGCCAGATGGAGAGCAATGAGAGACATGTGTAAGGCTGTTGCTGTTGGAATTTTGTTTTTGTAACGGGCCAATGCCTACTTCCATGCACGCATGTGTGTGCATGTGTGTGTGTGTGTGTCTTTTCCTCTTTTCCACCCACAAATTCTTCGAATAAGTTAAAGGAGCCATGACTTCTTTTCTAAGTCTTCTCATCTCCAAAGTGAACTTCTTCCATTTCACGTGAGCTTCCAGAACCTCATTCTCATCAGCCCTCCTCTGGATACATTGCAGCTTATAAACATGACTCCCAAGACTGTACCATCCAGAATTAAACATATTAAAGCTCTGCTCTGACCAGCTACAATGACTCAGCAAAACCATAACCTCTCATGATCTGACCACTATACTTCCATTAGCGCAACTAAAAATGACAGGAGTCTCTCACGGGTTCCATCACATTGTGGCCATAACATCCTCAAGATCAACTACAACTCTGAGCCTAGGCACACAGAATTTCAGTCGAGCCAGATTTTCCTCACCTTGAACTTGTGCAATTGCAACTGATTCCTTGAACCAAAATGAAGATAGATTATTGATTGATAGTTTTGTTGACATGACAATTGGCCAAGCCTATTTTCTGTGTAGTTATCAATCTCAATTAGAAAATACACTGGCAGTACAGAAATGGGACAGATGTTGAGGCAGAAGCCAAAGGCTTTCTGGCATATTCACATGAATTTATTAATCAATCTGGTTATCTGACCAGTTACAACTTCACTTCATTAGTTTACATGTCTCCATTTTGTCCCCAAGACAGCATGAGAGTTCACCAAATGTCCTGTACGATTGTGACGTGCTCTGTTTATGGTAGTGACTCACAGCCAGCAGAAACTCCTAGGACATTTTCCAAGTGTACCTGTCACTCCAGAGATGCTGGTCCAGCTGAGAATCACTATGCAAGCGGGGATATCTCTGAGAAGCACTGCCCTCATGAATGACAAGGAGGCAGATAAAAAGGTTGAGAACTACTGGTCCACAGCCTCTCCTGAAGACATGGTTCAATGACTTGGCAGGATTTGCCCTTAGTGAACCCATGTTAGGTTAGCATTCTTTTCCAAGTGCTCACAGCTACCTATTGAGAAAGTCTTTCCAGAATTGTATAGAGACTCCATGTCCAGCCTAACACCCTAAGCATTACAGAGTTTATTCCCTGAAAATCAGAATATTCACCCCTTTCCCATCTCAGACATCTCTCTGTCCATGCTATCTCAGAATCACCACCATGGGCTTGAGAACCTCGTCTACTTGCTCCTTTAGTCCTTACTCACCTACATGTGACCCATCAGGGCCTGGTGACCAGAACTCATGGACGGCACTGTTATCCAGGCCTGTTGGGCTTTGGCATCCCTCTCCATAGTATTGGTCTTGTTAGGTTGAGGCTTTGGGCAAAATACAGGCTGCCTATATTCAGATTCCATCTCTGCTACTTACCCCCTGTTTAACACCTTGAGCAAGTTTCTTCTACGTAAAGTGAAATAATAGTTTTTAACCTCCTAAGGGTTTGTGGGAACTAAATGAGTTAGTGCACATAGAACCCTTAGAATAGTGACCAGCACAAATAATCCATCAATGCAGGTGTGTACTATTATTGCTGCTGCTGCTTTTCTCCTTGCTGGGGAAGATGGAGGCAAGTTGCAAGTTGTAACTCTTTGCCTCTTATCTATTCTCATTGTAACCTCTTTCCCAAGCAGCATTTTTTCTTCGTGGACATAAACACGGACTAAAAAACCCTCTTTGGTTGCATTTAGCTTTCTCTGTACAGCACGTGCTCCTCTTCAATACTCATCTTCAGATACAGACCTCTCCTCCCTTCTTTTATATACCTTCCGGTTAAAATGAGCATTCTTTCTAATGAGGACAATTCATTTTCTAAAAATCCAGATTCTGTATTAGAGTCTCCTATTTCTCTCAAGCCGTAATCCCTTTTAGGACAGTGGGCAGCATGACCACAGGGGTTGAGTCTGGGTGCTGAAGCCAGAGGCCGGAGTTCAAATCACAGCCCTGTCTCCTTCTGCTGTGTGTTCTTGAAATAATTTTATTTTTTAATTCTCTTGGTCTTTTATGCTTCTTCATATATCCAGAAGGATTAAATGAGATACCGCCTGTAAAAGCTAAGCATCAAACACATAGTAGCCTGGCAGTAATGTTGGCCAGTGATTGCTATTACTATTATCTGGCTACAGACTTGTGCTTATTTTTCCTCAAAAATTTTGGAAATTTGTCTTCTTAAAGAGAAGACTGAATTGCATATCTAACCTTCCTCTTCCACTTTCTTCCCCAAGATGGTGGATGTGATGCTAGTCTTATTTTATACTACTATTATTCTCACTGCTACTACTACTGCTAGTAGTACTACTAGTACTACTACTAATACTGATAATAATAATCCTTGAGTGTTTACTACTATATGCCCCCACTATCTGGAGGATTTCCATGCTGTATCTCCTCTTGTCCGTGTAACCAGCCCTGAGAAGTCACTATTGCTAGCTGCATTTTTTTATTCCAAGGTTTCTGACACTTCCATTTAATTTACATTATATTTAGAAAGTTAGTGTCTCCAGGTTCTCAATCACCAAATAAAAGCAATTTGAATTCCCACCTTGAGTGATTACCGGAGCCTACCCCAAGCCTTCCTCTCCTCGTTCCAGGGTATCTTTGAGACCCCCGGTGAGCTGCGCCATTTTGGCAATGCTAGCGTGTTGCCTTGTGGAAGCCAACATTTTCTCTCCCCCTCACAAACTGCATTTCCCTGTGCAAACTGCAGAGCTGGTAGCTTTTTGCCTTTACATTTTTTTTTTTATCAAAGTCATGACCATATAATAAATTCACAAGTAAAGAAATATATTTATTTTCAAAAGGTCAACCTCACAAGTTAGCAAAGAAATGCAAATTAAAGCAAGTGCCATTTTTCACCTCTCAAATTGGCAAAGATGAAAGTAATTATATATTCAATATTGGCAAAAGTGTGATCAAAATGAGTGCTTCCACTGGTGAAAGGGTAAATATTTATATGTAATGTATAAAGATTATAATTTATCCATAAACCAGTAATTCAAATCCTAGAAAAATATGCTAAAGAAATCACTGAAGTTGCACAAATATATTTATGTGCAAAAATATCCCTCACTGTATTACTTTTAATAATGAAAAATGAGAAACCACCTGAATGTTCAATAATAGAAGGTTAGTTAAATAAATTATAATACAGCCAAATAAAAAGTATTTTAATACCATGGGAACTAAGCAAGCTGTAATGTTGAGTGGGAAGAATTAAGATACAGAATATACACTAGATTGATTATAAATACCATTTGAATGAACTCAGACACCTTCCAAATTTCTCTTATTAACTTTGGATGGTGGGATTATAGGTAATTTTTATTTCCTTCTTCATCAATTTTCCCTACTTTCCAAATTTTCAATAAAGACTATGACTTTTATAATGAGAAAAATACATATATGCATATTTAAGTTTGACTATATGCCCCTATCTATATATTCCTATATATGTTCATACATGCATGTGGGTAAGTTCCAATACTGCTTTCTCTCCATTCTGAGACGCAACACTGCTGTCCAGACAAGACCAGCAGCTGCCAGGTAACGGGAGTTCCCTAGCTCCACTACGGTTTCCATGACACACCCACCCTCAATCACATTGACTCTATTCTTCCCCATGTACTCTTCTCCCACAAGCTTCCCATCCAGAGTCTCATCAACTCAGACAGTCAGAGCTGGAGGAGACCTCCAGGATGGATCAAGTATTCTTGATCTCTCTTGCACCATGGGCCCTTTGGCTGTCTGATGAAACTCATGGGATCCCATCTCCAATCATTTTACATGCATGAAATAAAACACACAGAATTTCAAAGGAAACCATACATTCCTTGAGTGATAAGGTTCTAGGCCATGTCCTTCATGTTTCATATAAGGGAACTCATCTGTGGTCAGCACTTCAGCCCCTGGCTTCTGTCTCTCTGTGACCTTCTTCCCTCTGAATGACTTGTGTGATTCTATTGCAGCTTTCCACACTTAACCTCCCTTTCTACCAGACCTAGGAAAGACCCCTTGATCTTCAAAGAACTTTCCAAGGTCAATATCATTGTCTGCACTTCTAGATGAAGAGACTAAGGCCCAGGGGGGTTCAGCACAGGAGAGAGGGCTGATGCTACCTGTAAGACCCGGGGGCTCACGTGATGTGGTCTGACTCAATCAGCACTCAATCAGGAATGGGAAGCTCTTCTCCCTCTGGGGCTCTAAGTGGGCTCTAGGGCTCCTTAGAGGACCCAGCAGAGGCCTCCCAGAGGAAAGAGACTGCCTGACGGTGAAGCCAACCCAGAGAAAAATAGAACTTAGGGGAGGTAAGAAACTGAGAATACAGGTTTGTGGGGACCTTTGATCCAGCTGAACCTGAAGCAGGTTCCTGACTTATTAATGACATGAGTCAACACACTCCCGCTCCCTTTCTCTCTCTTTTTTTTTTAAAAGCCAGTTTGATTCAGTTACCAAAACTGAGTAAGTGCATTTAGTGAGTGTCCAAACTAAGTCAGGTATTAATTATCCCTATTTTACAGATGAGAAAACTGAGGTAGGCCAGGAGAATGAAATGACCAGCAAGTGGAAAAGCCATGATTTGAATCCCACTCTTTCTGACCTCAGAGCCTTAACCATGACTGTATATGAGTCCAGGTGAAGGTCAAATGCATTCCTCCTTGGGGGACTCAAAACCTTCAGCCAAGAGGTCTATTCATTGTCCTTGTATATCCTCCATCTGGGCTCAGAACAGAACATTCAGAAGCTCATAGCCACATGACCACTGACCATAGCCACCCAGCCGGGAGGTGTGGTCTTTCTCTACACATATCTCTCAGGCTGACCATGTGGGTTCTTTTCTTCTTAGCCTTGTAGTTGATGTTCTTTCTATCTCCCCTTACCTGCACGAATGGCACAGTTTACCCCAGAATCCCCACAGACACCTTTGGGGAAGGGAGGTATAGATGGGAGCAGCCCCAAAACCTCCCCGTTCCCTCCTCCTTCCCCAGCCAGACACCCTCCCTGCCTTTGCCACAGCCGCTCGCTCACCTGTAGATCAGTACCTCATCGTCAGAGCAGTTGTACTGCAGCTGGTACATCTTCACCCGGGGTGCTGACTTGCTGACAGACCACTTGACCAGAGCTGAGGTGGTGGTCACTTCAGACACAAGCACAGCCCGTTCCGGGGGGCTTTTGGGAGGCTCTCCGCCCCCACTGCCTCCACCTCCCCGGCTGGTCTTGCTGGAACCAGTGATGTCTGAGAGGCGAGACTTGGGGGGTGCAGTGCGGCTGGTGCTGTTGCTGAGGTGTGGCAGCTGGACGATGGAGACCTCCACCGTGGCTGTGGCCTCTCCGGCGGCATTGGCAGCAATGCAGGTGAAGGCACCACTGTCCTGAGATGTGGTGATGAAGATGTCCAGGGTGCCATTGTCATAGACAGCGGTCCTTGAGGAGTTCCCTACCAGGCGGTCATCGGGGGCTACCCAGTGGATAAGGGGGCTGGGGTCCCCGATGGCTTTGCACTTGAGTGTGGCCGCCTGGCCCTCCAGAACCAGCAGCTTGTGTGTGTGCTGGGTGATGAGAGGCGGCTCACACACAAACTCCTCCTCACGCACGTGCCAGAAGTAGCGACCCTTGAGGCCCCCGGGGGAGCCACAGGTTTCCAGGTCGTCGTCTCGCTCGAGCCTCCGCAGCCAGAGAAGCTCACAATTGCAGTGAAGTGGGTTACCCCCAAAACTAAAGGACAAGGGTGGGGCAAAGGGTGTGGCTGTCAAAGCCGAAGCCTGGGAGCGGGCAAAGATGGGATCAGGGGGCAGCTTCTGCAGCCGGTTGGAGGTGAGGTCCAGGCGGGCCAGTTTCTGCAGGTCTGCAAAGGTGCCCTCAGCGATGTGGTCCAGCAGGTTGTGGTCCAGGCTCAGCTGGTGGAGGTTGACCATGCGCCGCACGGAGTCCCACGGCAGGCCATGGAGGTTGTTGTAGGAGAGGTCCAGGTCCTCCAGTGTCAGCAGGAAGTCCTCAAAAGCCTCATCTGCAATGCCGCCCAGCTGGTTGTTGTTCACGATAAGGTGCTGCAGGTTGACCAGGCCCCGGAGGGTGTCCTCCCCAAGGCTTGGCAGCCGATTGCTGTCAAGATGCAGGGAGCGGAGGCTCTCGAGGTCCAGAAAGGAAAAGGGCTGGATGTGGCTGATGGTGTTCCTGGACAGGGTCAGGTCCACCAGCCCGGTCATGTTGGCAAAGTCCTGGCGGCTGATGTGGATGATGAAGTTGCCGCCCAGACGCAGCTCCACTGTCCGCCGGTCAATATCAGGGGGTACAAAGAGCAGCCCCTTGGAGGGGCACAGGGTCCCCAGTGACTCAGACAGGTTCTGGCAGACACAGTACTTGGGGCAGGCGTCGACCACGGCAAACGCCATGCCAAACGCCAGCAGGCCACCAAGCAGGGTCTCCATGGTCTGGTCACTCAGGCCACGGTGCCTGGAAGGGAGAAACACAAGGTCAGGGTCAGGAGGCAAATTCCTAATGCACTCACCCAGAGCTTCCTCCCTCACATTAACTCTCACTGCTTAGGGAGTGGCAGAGAATGGCATGTGCTCAGGCAAGACCTAATCTCTTCCACGAATCCCTCTAATGCAGTTTCACTGTTTCTCTTTTCCTTAGCTTCTATCACCTTTTAACACACTATTTAGTTTACTTATTTATGATGTTTACTTATTGTTTCCTGTATCAGTCCTATATGGTCAGCTCTAAAGAGGGCAGGTACTTTTGCCTGTTTTACTAACTGCTGTATCCCAATTACCTAGCTCAATGCCTGGAACACAGGAGCTGCTCAATAACCATCTGTTGGATGGATGGATAGATGGATGGATGGATGGATGGATGGATGGATGGATGGATGGATGGATGGGATACCATACCATTGGTTTATCCAATAATTGAGTTTGAAAGGATGTTATGGCTGTATTTTGAGACATAATTTTACCTTCTTAATTGGTTTAGGCTTAGCATGAAATTAAATTGAACCAGCATTCCTTAAGAATGATGTTGTAGATAAGAAGAGAGTTGGTGCTGAGAGACTCCAGGGTCAGTGGGGAACTGTTTCACCAAGGAGAATCCATATAGTTCATGAATCTTTGAGAATGTGGAAAGTGAAGAAGGAGGTATGATGGGAGGCAAAGGAGTGAATTCTGAACCCTTTGTAAGCAATTAGCCTCTGTCTGGACCCTCACATACATCAGCTCTTTTGGACTTTAGGAAACCCCTTCAGAAGGAAGGGATTATCTATACACGGATGAGGATTGCTCATGGCCTCAGAGCCTCCTTTGGATCTTTACTCACAAGTTACCTTCTCCCAGAGGCCTTCCCAGACACCCTTCCATGATCATCCCCGCCCCGCCCCACTGCATAGCCCTCTGTCTGCTCTCTATTTTCTCCTTGAAACTTATCTCTATCAACCTACTCTACGTTTTACCTATTTGTCTTCTTTATAATTTGTTCTTTTGCTCTAGCAATAAAGCCCCAAGAAGAAGGCACCTCTTTTTATTCACCACTGCATGCCTAAAGCCTAAAGTGCTGCCTGGCACATAGTAGGTGCTTTTACAAGAATGACTATGTAAGAAAGAAAGGAACAGAAATCTGACTCAGGTCTTTGTGCCTCCAAATCTCAACAGTTTCATCACTATCCCATGTTGTACTAAATGTGGCCTTATTGATGTAGTGCTTCTTGGGTCTTTACTGCTAGAGCAAAAGAACAAATGATAACCAGTTGAGGTGGACTTTTGGAAAATCATGCACACTGATTGTGTAGCACTATGCAGACCAGCATTTCTCAAATTGCCTTTTTTTTTTCTTTTTTTTGAGACGGAGTCTCACTCTGTCTCCCAGGGGAGTGCAGTGGCGCAATCTCGGCTCACTGCAACCTCCACCTCCGTGGTTCCAGTGATTCTTCTGCCTCAGCCTCCCAAGTAGTTGGGCCTACAGGCATACACCACCATGCCCAGCTAATTTTTTGTATTTTTAGTAGAGATGGGGTTTCACCATGTTGGCCAGGCTGTTCTCAAACTCCTAACCTCAGGTGATCCACCCGCCTCGGTCTCCCAAAGTGCTGGGATTACAAATGTGAGCCACCATGCTCAGCCCCTCAAATTGCCTTCTAAATGTACTAATTACAGTTCTGCAAAAATGGCTTCTAAGGCCAGTAAGTTGGGGAAGCATTGCCTACTCTTGCTTTCTCTCACAATAGCTCTATGCGCATGAGCAAGTTTAGAAGAACTGAGAAATTCTGCTGCAGTGAAACACTAAATTAATGTTTAACTTTGCATTACTCCTATTTCTTTTTACTATAAAGACACCCCTTTTTAAAGCAACAGTTATATGTGTATATATATGTGTGTGTATATATATATAAAGAGAGAGACAGAGAGATTATATATATATAGAGAGAGAGAGAGACAGAGAGATTATATATATATATAGAGAGAGAGAGACAGAGAGAGACAGATTCTTGCTCTATCACCCAGGCTGTAGTGCAGTGGCACAATCCTAATTCATGACAGCCTGAAACTCCTGGGCTCAAGTGATTCTCCCACCTTGGCCTCCTAGTAACTACAGGCATGTGCCATCATGCCTGACTAATTATTTTCATTTTTATTTTTATTTTTGTAGAGTCAGATTTTGCTATGTTGCCCAGGCTGGTCTCGAACTCCTGGCTTCAGCCTCCCCAAATGTTGGATTTACAGGCATGAGCCACCTCGCCTGGCCAATATCTTGTGGAAGTAGAGCTCCATAGCTCCCAGTTTGAGGAGCACAGATGCAGGAAAAAAATAGCTTATTTTATTTTTTATTTATTTATTTATTTTGAGACGGAGTCTCGCTCTGTCGCCCAGGCTGGAGCACAGTGGTGCTATCTCGGTTCACTGCAAGCTCCGCCTCCTGGGTTCACGCCATTCTCCTGACTCAGCCTCCAGAGTAGCTGGGACTACAGGCACCCAGCACCACGCCCGGCTAATTTTTTGTATTTTTAGTAGAGACGGGGTTTCACTGTGTTAGCCAGGATGGTCTCGATCACCTGACCTTGTGATCCGCCCACTTCGGCCTCCTGTAATAGCTTATTTTATTTTTATTCTTTTAAAAAAGATATGTAACATATTGAAAAATCTATTCCTATCATACACTTTATTATGCATATTTGAATTCCATTATTGTTCCTCTTTAAGGGTAAATCTCCTACCTGAGACCTTTTAAGAGCCAGAGGCTTGCCCTATATTTCATCTAGAGAGAGCATCACTGTGAAGTAGAAATACGATGTGAGCCAAAAATGTGACTTCAAATTTTCTAGTGCCCATATTTTTTTTAAAGTAAAAAGAAACAGGTGAAATTAACTTTGATAACATATTTTATATAACTAGCTATATCCAAAATATTATTTCAACATATCATCAATATAATTATTAATGAGATGGCTAACTTTTTTATTTTACAAAGTCTTCAAAATCTGGTGTGTATTTTACCCTCAGAGCACATTTCAAACGCTCACTAGCCATATGTGGCTATTGGCTACCATACTGGGTAGTGCTGCACAGACCAAATATAGCCTGTCACCTGTTTTTGTAAATACAATTTTATTAGAACACAGGCATGCATATGTGTTTACATATTGCCTGTGGCTTCCTTTGTGCCACCGTGGCAGAGGTGAGCCATTGCTGCATATAACATGTGGTCACCAAAGCCTAAAATATTTACTATCTTGTCCTTTACGAAAGAGTTTGCTGACCTCTGTTCTATAGGATATGTTTTTTTTTTCCTCTTCATCATGGGCACCTTCATTAAAAGTCTTGGCCAAAGTTCCACACAGCTCTGCCCTGGGGTCCCCATGAGCACCTACCCACCCTACCAGTCCCTGTTCTCACCAAGCTCCTACCTAAGGTAGACCAGCTTCCCCTTACCCAGACCCCACCAGGTCACAGGTGTTGATACATGGAAGCTTTCCACCTGCCACCTTTCCAACTTGCTCTGTGCTCTAATGTGTTCTGGCCTTCTTGGTCTCTACTTGCTGGGGCCTCATAGAACAAAATGAGGATCTTCTCCATTTGCACTGAGTCTTGAGTTTTAGTTACACCTCCCTATGACTCATTGTGGTCACAGAACGAAGGCCGACGTATTTTTGGCTATGGCACCTGCTCAAATATAGTTGAGTGGTATTCTCTATACCAATGGGAGCACACGAACAGCCACAGCCACATCCAAGGATGTCCCTTGCTAATTAATCAAGAGGTGGTTGAGTGTGTGTGTGTGGCAGGGGGTAGTGTTCTATGGCCCCATGAGAAAGGCCATCTCCCTTATGAGCTCTTATCAATAAATGCGGCAGTGTTCTAAGTCTAGACAGCACTTCCCAACATGTTCAAGTCCTGGCACACAGGAAATGATATTTGTCAGGTGCCCCTGGGCCCAGGGCCGAGGCTACTCATGGCCTGTGCTGAATATCTTCCACTGTCTCTCTAGATCCTTTCTCCCACCCCCACCCCCGCCGGCTCTGCATTCTGGGAGGCTGACCCATATGGGCTGCATCTGTGCAATATAGATGGACTGCCTCCGCCATCCTTTGCGCCTTTCCACCCTTGGCTGTGTCGCCTGCCCTCTGGTAGAGACAGCAATGGCAACAGCAGGCAAAGAAGGCCCAGCCACTTCCGGATGCATATCCTGGAGCTCAGAGCCCATTGTTTCAAACAGTTGTGTCCTTGTAAATTATGCTAAACAAACCACATTTTAAAAAAAGTTTGTGGAGGATTAACAAACGTCTAATGAATTCAAATCTATGACATAATAGAGCTGGGTAAATATATTTTAAGTAATCAGCATGGAAGATTACTGACAGAGAAGTGACTATTGAATCTTAATTAAAATTGTATTCTGAGAACTGTCACTTAATATATTGTTCTAACAGCCAAACAAAAGGCGGTTTAAATCCCAAGATGGGAAGGAGACAAGGGAACTGGATGAATATGTGTAATTAGTGTGTATCTAGGGTGCAAGGCCTTTCTCTTTGGGGCCAGAATTTGGACAAATGCTGGAAAGAGGAACTCCAGGCCTAGTTCCCTCTAAGTATCTTAGGGTGGTGTAGGTGGTGGAGGGGAGGAAGGATATCCTTCATCTGGGCTCACAATAGAACATTCAGAAGCTCATAGCCACATGGCAATTGGGGAAAAGGGCTCAGACCAGGAGCAAAGAGATAAATGAAAGTGGGCAGGAGGGGCACTGAGATTATTTGTGGGCAAAGCTGAGAGAGGTGTGTGGGGATCAGAAGCGAGGCTGAAATGGATGCTGGTATCAAATGTCAGAATCAGCCTTCATAGGAGGAATCCATCTGCAAAGGAGCGAGAGCTTGTCTGCCCAGAATGTCTATGAGCCTGCACTGGGGGGAGGCAGGGTGGCAAACAGAGGTAGATACAGGGGAGCAGGGAGAAGAAAATCAGTCCCCAAAATGAACCTACAGCATTCCAGAAAAGCAGTCCAGTCTTGGGCATTTATCCAGGATAGAAACAGTATCTCCTCCCTTCCTTGACTGGGTTTCTTCATGCAGTCTTCACAACCCTACAAGGTGAGTGCCACCATAATTGCACAAGGCACCCTCGTGCAGGCAGAAACAGGTGTTCCTGCTGGCCTCTGTTAGGGTTCCCTCATCTGAGCAACCTCGTGCAGTGAGCAACTTGCGCCATCCTACCTTGTGGCCCTGAATATTGTCATCCCCATTTTAGCTACTGGGAAGTGAGGTTAAAAGAGGTTTGCGCCTGTCTAAACTCCCCTAGCTACCCTGGACAGAACCACAATTTAAACCAGGATCATCTGGCTCCAGGCCATGCTTAGAGTAAAGGAAGCGCCTCTGGAGGCTTCCATGTGCCTGGCGTGCAGAGAGACTGGCTGCCTCCACTACCGGTTTGCTTAGTAACTGGTGGCGAACCAGCTGCTTGGCTACATGCGGGCACTTGTGTTTCCTGCTTGGGGTCAGGCCTGGAAGGGACGCTGGCATTCTCGGAAGTAGAGAGGCCTAATTGGCCCAGAAAGACCCACCTGTCGGGCCCTGATAATGGCGAGTCTCTCTCACACACATATACGTGTTCAGAAATACATACTGGCAATAATAAATATAAAGTTGTGGAACTAGGCTCTTGGTTTGTAATAAAAGCCTTCGGATGTGATTTTACATTTAAAACAAAAGGGAGAAACAAAGATGATGACACAGAGTGGAAAAATAATGAACATGGCGGCAGAAAAGGAAAGTTCTTGTTCCTTGGCTTGACCACAGGCTCTTCCTGTAGCCAGAGGCTTCCTCCCCTCACTCCCCTCCCTGGGCTCTGCCTCCCAGTCAGAACCACCTCGAGCTGTTCCAGACAGAAGAGGCAACAGTTAGCAGATGGCTGGCACGATGTATGTGATATCTCTCCACCCTGATTTCCATTTAAAAGATACCTTAGCAACCAGCCGAGGAGCCACCCGCCCCTAGAGCCTGTAAATCAAGTAAGATGCCTGTCTCTGCATCAGGTAAAAAGAAATGGCCCCTCCAGGGTGCTCCAGGCCTGGAAAGTGTGAATTAATAAGAGTGGGAGGGGTTGGGATCTGCCAGGGAGAGGCAGCCGCCTGCAACTTCTTTCCAGACTTCCCCTCCCAAAGCCCCACTGCTCCCCATAAATCACACCACTCAGGGCAAGCCCTGGAGGGACCAGTTCTGGAGAAAGGGGTGGGGAAAGGAAACTTGAGTTCCACTTGGACGGGGGCATACAAACCCAGAAACATGCTGCTTTTCTGATTTGGGAGTTGCCGGGGGGTGAACGCCGCCAGCACCATGTGCCAGCTCCAGTGTGAAGCCTCTCTCCCTGCCCTGCTGTCTCCAGCACATCCACCTCCCTGCAGGGTGCCCACAGACTCTCAGGAAGTGGCATTCTGAGGTTTCATCTAAGAGGTAGCATCAGTCAGTTGATTTTTAAAACCTCCTTTCCAAAGCCACCCTGTATAGAGATTCTAGAATCATGAGAAGAGACAGCAGAAGCAGGCTCAATGAGTGTGTGTTGGGGTAGGAGAGGGCCCCTGCTCCACAGAGATCCCAGTCTGACAGGGGAGGAACAGCATTTGACTTCAGGGACCTCCTAGTTTGACCTTGGAGTCACGGTTTCTAATTTGAAGGTAGGGGGAAAAGAGAGAAAGAGAGAGAATCCCCGAGCAAGCCTCCCGCTCTCAGAAGGTTCTAGCTTAGTGGCTGCAGAAAGACACCCACACAAGATAGGCAAGAACATTCTCTGTTCTTTCCCCAAACAAAACCTTGGGGACAGGAGCCACATCCTGAATCTCCAAACTTCTTCATAAACCTGGTAAAAACAGCAGTCTGGTAACACAGACAACAGGAAAAAAAAAAAGACAAAATAATGTCTAAAACATCAAAAGGGCAGAATGAGCCCATTAGGCTCTTTTTAAACTTCTATTGTGCAAGATAAGCAATTGTTATCATAAGTAAGTTATTAAGCTCAGAACCGCTTCCCCTCTGTTCTCAATGACAGCATTATGCCTCTGTGTTAGCACGTCCGTGATAGCTTTTATTGTGTGGCAACATAATTATGTGTTTGCCTGCCTTCTACCCTTGTGCACCTGGGAACCCCTTCTTGGCAGGGATTGTATATTGCTCAGCTCTGTGTCGACGGTAGCAAACCCAGTACCTGGCACTGAGTAGGCACCCGGGATATGTTTGAGGAGAGAATGAGTGAATGAATGAATAAATGAATGAATGAATGGATGGATGCTCCAGCATGAACAGACACAGTAGCCCTTAACCCCTCTGACACCCTGTGCCCTCTGACTCAATGCAAATGCATGCTTGCACCTCTGGGGCAGGCTGGGTGTGCTAAAGAATTATTGCCCCCAGAGAACAGTCTCCAACCAATGCTAGTGAGGGAAATAGAGGATAAATGCCTCAACTTCCTCACCTCCTGGGTGGGACAACTCCAAGGCATGTTCTACATAGTCTTCTAGAAGCCCCTAGGAGGGCTGAGCCTCAGTTGCCCTTCCCAGTCACCTGCTCCTTAATGCACTGTATATGGGCCTCCTTCCTTTCCCCATCTCATTTCCCCACTTCTGTTCCCTCATTTCCTGCAATCATTACCCAAATAAACTACTTACATTCAAATCCTTATTTCAAATCACTGTTCCATTTCTGGGGAATCCAGCTCAAAGCAAACTTCTTAATTATAACTGTCATTATATAAGGGACCAACTAGCCGAGCTTGGGCCACTGTAGAAACGTGAGATGCAGGGAAATAAAAAATAATCTAAAAACCACACACGTTCTTGTTAATAACTAACAAACCCCAGCAACTTTCAGAGGAAGGAGACCTCAGTTCACATACCAATGATTGGTAGTAATAGTTTAATGGAAAACGTCTTCTACCCAGGGTATTCACGACCTGGGCTGTGCGGCACTCGCCGTCTGTTGTCTTGAGACATGTGTGAGCCAATGTGTGAATGAATGTCTGTGCATGAATGGAGGGAGGCCTATGCACGGATGGGGTGAGGGGTGTGAACGCGGAGGCTGGAATGTGAATGGAGAGGTGTGTGTGTGAGGAAGATCTGTGCAATAGTGGGCGTGTGTGACTGAGTGCTCCTGAGGGCGTGTGAGTGAGGGGGCCTCACATGAATGGAGGTGAGTGAATGGGTGTGTCCCTTGATGGAGGGCTGTGTGGGTAAAGGAGAGCCGGGTTTCACCAGTAGGGGCCTGGATATGAGTGAGTCCGCCTGAGGAAGGGAGAGGGAGCACAGCTTGTTTGTTCAGCTTTGATGGAAACAAATGCTATTTTCCTGCTGTGTTGTCAACTTCGAATGCATTAATCTTCATGGTTGCCTGTGATCTGTCCCTGCTTTGGGGACACAGACAACCCACAGGCTGGCAGCTCTCAGCGTCAGTTTAGACCTTAGGCTGCTCCTCCTCTCCCTGCCTATCAGCCTCCACTCCAGCCTACAGATGTGAGTACGTGGGGGCTCTCGTGTCACACAATGAGATTTTTGCTTTGAATCAGTCATGACTTTGAAGATTTTTTGTCTAAACTGCCCCGACCCCCAACACTGCCCATGTTTCAAGCATCTTTAATTTTAACTTAATTCTCAAGCAAGGCTCCAACCCTAGGAACCTGGATGGAGACCAGAGTTCCTGGATGGAAACTTCTCACCCAGAGGGTGAAGGTGGAGAATGCCCAGGGATGCATTTCCAGTCACCAGGGCCTTGCCGGGCCTTTCTCCCTCGCCCAAGGTCTTCCCCAGCAGATCCAAGTGCCAGGTTCCAGGCCTTGTTATCTCAACCCCTTACTCCGTCCGGTTCTGAATCACAGAGCACCCCAGTTCACTAACACACCAGCACCCTCTGCCCTCCAAGGGCCTCGGCCTTTTACTAGTACCCATCCAGGAGCAACCTCAGTGCAGGATCCTCTCTAGGACGGGGCTAATGAAGGGAGCAGTGGGGTAAATAATGCAAAGTGGCAGATAATCCTAAACTCATTTCCATTTGGCTGGGGAATGTTCACTCTGTGATTTACTCTCCTCATTACGGTTGGCCCAGGTGAAAATTAAAATAGGCTTTTCTTTTTCAACCTACACAAGATAGAAGGTAGGCAAAGGCTAGGAGGCTAGGTAGCATCAAAGGTCACTGTGGCTAGACTCCATAATTACAGGCTGACATAAGACTTGAAAGTTATTGCAGGTAGGGGTTGTATTTCCTTCAGCAGACTGGGGCTCCTAGAGGACAGGGCTGAGTCTCCCCTCAGACTGAGACCCTCTGAGGATGGAGCTGGGGCTCCCTGAGGATCTCCCCTCAGTCTGGGGCTCCGTGAGGACAGGGTTGTATCTCCCCTCAGACTGGGGCTCCCTGAGGATGGGACTCTGTTTCCCCTCAGACTGGGGCTCCCTGAGTCAAGGCTGTTTCCCCTCAGACTGGGGCTCCTTGAGGAGAGGGCTGAGTCTCCCCTCAGCCTGGGCCTCCCTGAGAACAGGACTGAGTCTCCCCTCAGCCTGGGCCTCCCTGAGAACAGGGCTGGGTCTCCCCTCAGCCTGGGGCTCCCTGAGGACAGGGCTGGGTCTCCTCTTAGACTGGGATTCCCTGAGGACGGGACTCTGTTTCCCCTCAGACTGGGGCTCCTTGAGAGGACTGAGTCTCCCCTCAGCCTGGGCCTCCCTGAGAACAGGGCTGGGTCTCCCTTGAGCCTGGGGCTCCCTGAGGACAGGGCTGGGTCTCCTCTCAGACTGGGGCTCCCTGAGATTGGGACTCTGTTTCCCCTCAGACTGGGGCTCCATCAGACAGGGCAGTTATCTTCTTTCTGTATACCAAGGATAAGCCCAAATTTCTGCCTCCTGGGTCTGAGGCTAACATGAGCAACGTCCTCCTGTTTCCTCACAGCCACCTCTCCTCACTGCATGGGGACCTGCTGAGGGCCTGGTCTCCCTGAACACCCCTCCTAGTTGTGCAGAGCTGGGCCTCAGCAGGGCCTGGCTAGGCTGCGTCTCTTGAGCATCATGTCCTCAGGCTGCTCTGGGGAGAGTCTCATTACACAGGCCTGCGGTTATCACCCTGCCCTGTTATTATGTGTGTGGTGTAACATTACGCATAGCATATTTAATCTTGGGCTCCTAATAAGCCCTCTTATTATTAAAACAAAAATAATTTAGAAAATCAAATTTCCTTCCTGAAGGGCGTTTGTGTTTCATTTGCCTGTTTGTGGGCGGTCAGGCAGGGCTGCTGCAGTGGAGAACAAGTTACAGACAAAGGATCTCACGTTGTACCGGCAAGGTCTGGTCTTTCGTTGGCCTTGGGACAGAATCCTCACCTGTTGACCAACCTGGACTTATAGGAAACCAAGATGCACAGAAACAAGACGACTTTTCAGCTGTGACTACCTTTACTGTTTTTGAGCCCCCACAAATTATTTCAGTAAACATAATTCATAGAAAACAGCCACAATAGGGAAAAGGCCCATTTGGGGGATTCCCACAATAGGCTGCCCTATCTCACAAGCATTAGCCAGCTCTGAAGTATTTCCCAAGCAGCCGCAAAAGGGTCAGGATGAGTATGGATCCGGACTTCCAGGGCCTTTGAGGGCAAAGAGAGGCTAGGCCTATATGCCATCTCTATCCCCACGCACATACTACAAATGCTTCCCTCAAGACCAGGTATCATCCAGGCCCTGGATCCTTCCTCCCACTTTGCAAAAGGCAAATGGAGCAGAGTCTCCCTGCCTGTGGCATTGTTTATTGTTCTCCTGTGTCCCCGCAGTTCTGGGGAGAAGAGGTAGAGACACATTATCAGTCAGGGGCTTGAGAGGAAACAGATGAGAGAATCCAAGCAGTAGCTGAAGGATGTTTGATGAAGGGACCATTTAGAGAGACATGGGCAGGTGGGGGAACAAAGAGGAGGTGGTGTAGCACCCAGGGGGTGGCAACAGAGGGGAGCTACCCAGCCTTCTACCCCTAGCCTGAAGGGACAAAGGTAGAGGGCAGTTTCTAGAACTCAGCCAGGGCATAGCCATGGGAGAAGACTTGTCCAACAGGAGGATGCAGCCCTAAGTAGACAGACACAGCTCACTGATAACCTGGCACTGGGAGGGAGCTGGCCGAGGGAATTAGCCTGTCTCTTTCTCCACCCTCTCACCACCTGCTGACGCCTCCCAGTGGCCAAACCCAACGAGAGGCCAAGGGGTAAGGAAACGTGCATGCAGTTGTCCGTACAGGTCAGCCTACCCGGGCACAGAGCAGGGCAGTTAAAGGTGGAGAGTTTATTTGGAGGAGCAAATAAATGAAAAATAACTAGCACAGACAGGTAGTCCTTCTCTCTTTTCAGCTTTCTCAATGAGTTATTGGATAATTAAGGCACTTGGAAGTATAGGAAAATGAAGAAGGGAAAGAAGGGGGAGAAGGAGAGACAGACAAGAGAGATTAATCCATTGGAAACAACAAACCCACAGACTCAAGAGCAGTAAATATGAATTCAATTTGGTTTTGCCATTTACAGAACCCAGCCTTCTAAAGAGTTGACAGGCCGATCAGATAAAAGCCGCTGTTGCCACCAGGACAGCACATTTAAATTTTTATTGCAAAGACCAGGCTCCATTACCCTGGGATTTGCTCTCTGCATTCCTAATATTGTCTTTCTTTGGGTGGGAATGGGAGTATCCTGACTCTTGCTTACAACCAGATACAGCAGGAAGAGCATGCATAGGAGTTCCATAAGCTCGGTCCCTGCACTGACCCAGCCTTGAACCTCAACAAGCCACTTCTCTTTGTGCCTCAAATTCCTCATCTGGGCAATTAGGCTGGATGGGGGTCATCAATTCAAGTTTATTTCTAGCCCTGGTTTGACTAAATGTTGGCAAAGAGCAGTGAAGACTCAGAAAACCCTAGCAGTTCAGTCCACCCTGCCCAGTCTCCCTCTCAGTCCTCAAGTCCAAATAGGGCTTCTTTTTCCCTGCTTTGCAATTTTTTGCTTCTCCATTTCCTCCTGCCTCTGTCTTCTTCATCACTTTTTTTATTACCTCCAGTCTCCTCCCTGGTGACTTTATTTGCTGTCAAGCCCTGGAACATTGCAGTCAAGCCCTTCCTCCTTCCTGCACCCCCTCCACCTCACCCCATGGGGACCTGCTTTACTCAGCAGCAACGATTCAACCATTCAGTTAGGCTTCTGTCAAGCACCAGCCCCACATGGGCATGCAGACATGGGGTGGTGGAAAGAGCTGGATGGGACATCTTCCCTCTTCTCAGGAGGAGCTTACAAACACATATCTGGATAGGAGCATTCCAAGGGAGGAGGCAAGTATCTACAGGGTGTCTGGCGTTTCACACGTTATTTCATTTAAACCATTCACTAATGCAATACCATCCGCCCATTTTATAAGTGGAGAAATTGAAGCTTAGGAAGCTTCCACACCTTGTTCAATAACTTATGACAAAAGGCAGAGTTGGAATCCCAGTGCAGGTATCCCCTAGCCCCTCCCAGATGACACTGTTCTCAAGGCCGAGAGCAAAGGTGTTATGGGAATTCTGTGGAAGACTCCCCCTCCAACTAGGGCAACGGAACGCTTCTTGGAGCAGGTGGTGCTGATTGTGGCCTTGAATGGTAGGTGGTAGGATTTCAGCAGCTTGGGCCAATTGTCTTAATGAGGACATTCAAGAGGGAAGAACAAAGATTCAAGGTATTGTGATTGGAGAGAGGTGGATCTGCCAAAGGGGGACAATTACAGGAACCTTTTTTCTTTTTTTGGAGACGAAGTCTTGCTCTGTCACCCAGGCTGAAGTGCAGTGGCACTATCTCGGCTCACTGCAAGCTCCACCTCCCCTGTTCATGCCATTCTTCTGCCTCAGCCTCCCGAGTAGCTGGGACTACAGGTGCCCACCACCACACCCGGCTAAGTTTTTGTATTTTTAGTAGAGACGGGATTTCACCGTGTTAGCCAGGATGGTCTACATCTGCTGATCTCGTGATCTGCCTGCCTCGGCCTCCCAAAGTGCTGGGATTACAGGTGTGAGCCACCACACCCAGTTACAGGAACCTTATAAAGAAAGTATCTTCAAGAGGCCCTGGCTTGAGAAGTGCTGTCTTAAGAAGCTTGACTTACTGGCAAGGTGGCTAGTGGTAGGCACATGGCCTCTGGGGTCCAGCCACTTTGTAGAACTAAGGCGTCCCCTCAGCTTCAATCCTGGCTTGCCTCTTTCTGGCCCAGTGGTCTTGGGCAAGTTGCTTGACCTCTCAATACCTCAGTTTCCTTACCTGTAAAATCGAATAATCTTATAAAGTTGTGAGGATTGAGTCAATCCTGTAAAACACTTAACCAGGGCCAGGCACACAGTAAAATCTCAAAACAGTGTTTCCCATTACAGTTCTTATTAAGTGCACTCTCTTTAAGTTGTGACTGGCTGTTCTCAAGGAGAAGCTTTAGTAAAGAATGAATTTTAGATTGCCACCAAAATAAAAAGCTGAAATGTAAAACATATTCATAGAACTCAGCACCTCCTGGGGACCTCACCACTAGTTTAGGAAATTCTGCTGTTGTGGGTTAGATGGGCAGGAATAGAGCTGTGACTAGGAAAAAATAATCAAATCTTCCTCCAGCCTGGCTGCTCCTGAATCCAAGATCAGGCTGGGTGTAGTTTGGGTGCAGGAGGTCTCCTTGCCCAGGAGAAAGGCAACCAGCAGTGGAGAGATTTTTTTTAATTTTTAATTTTAATAAAGAAGCATTCCAAGGCAAAAGTGGCTAGGGCCCACAAAGGTGATAATGCAGCCCTGCTCAGGGGCACTTTCTGGGCACGTGTTATGGGGGATACAGAGGAGAAAGGATCTCCCCCTTCCCCGCTGCCCCTGCATTCCTCCTCTCTGATCATTATAGGCTTTTTAGTAACTCCCCGCCAGCAGCTTCCTCACTCCCAATGGCCTTGCCGGCACAGGTTCATCAGGCTTCTGTCACTGGGGCTAAGTGTATTTATTGTGCTACATCATTAGCGGTGATACGTATACATTGAACACCTGCTGTGCTGAGCTCCATACAGAGTCTGAGTAAATAGTTTCTTTCTGTCCTCTGGGAGGCTGCAATCTATCAAAGGCAAGACAGAGTCTGCACAGAGGAAGACACAAAATTATCTTCTTCCAGTAGGACAGAGAGATGTATAGGCAGGGGACAAATGACAAAAGCAAAATCTGCCCTGTTTCTCCTTCAAACTAGACCTCCCAGAGAAGTGGGAGCTGTGTCCCCCCTCAGACTGGGGCTCCCTGAGGATGGGGCTGTGTCTCCCTCAGACTGCTCCCTGAGTCAAGGCTGTGTCTCCCTCAGACTGGTCCCTGAGTCAGGGCTGTGTCTCCCTTCAGACTGGGGCTTCCTTATGACAAGGCCACACATTCCCTCATTATCCTATTAGTTTTCCAAGAACACAGTATTTCTACTTCCTCTATTCAAGGCAAAAGACCCCACCAACCTTCTCATTAACCTCAAGCAAAGCATGTCCCCACCGTATGCCTCAGTTTTCCTGTGTAAATGAGGACATTAATTACCTTTAAAGTTGTGGTAATGTTATGACATTAACCTCAAACTCGGAATTCTGCCTCACAGGCTTTCTTCTTTCCCCAAATTCGGCTACCTTTAACATCACCATAGGCAGAGCTGTCACCATCCCGTGATGTCTTCTTCCACCTAAACTAAATGGGGACCTGAGTTCAGAATCTTTAACAAGTTTTTTCCCAAGCCTTTATTTTTCTGTGAACTTTTCAGAAGCTGAAAGACTTGACTTTAGCTCAAATAATTCTCACTCTTCATTACTTCAAATGTAGATGATATCGTCATCATCATCATCAAATGGTGAACACATGAATGCTGATTCTATGCTAAGCATTTTCTGCTTTAACACATTTCATCTTCCCACCCACCCTAAGAAGTGGATGTGGTAATTATTTCTATTTTACAGATAAGGTGAGGCCCATCAAGGTGTTTAGATGATTCACTCTGGGTGGCCTACCTAGTAGGTGGACCCTCATCCATCTGGGCTCTCAAAGAGCTCTGTAGACATTGCCAGAGTCTAAGGACCCTATGACTGACCTCTGTTCTCCTCCATTAGAATCAACCAACAAAATGTACACAAGGCTCTAGCCAAACAGCAATCACTTTACCATCAAGCACTGATATTAACTGATAATTAACCAAGAAAGAATGGGGAGCATGCCCTGGAGTTTCAGGGAGGGTGGCCCAGCCTTTAGGTGTCAAAAGCCATGAGTGCTCCTAGTAGGGCAATAGCCTGTGAGAGACCGGGAGTGTGGCTCCTCCTGAGCAGTGTCCTTCACACCCATGAATCCTTCTTTCACTCATACCCATCACTTGGCCTTGGGATTTGTGGGCTTGCTGAGTTGGGGAAGCAGCTCACACCTTCCCACTATGAAGAGGAGAAACAGAGTCAAGTGCTTGGCGGAGGCAGTGTGTTTTGTGCTTCTCCTGCAACCCCCTGGGTTTAGTGCACCCACCAAGTGCGTGCTCCCCTCCAGACCCCACCTCTGGTAGCCTCAGATAGGGTGAAAAAATAATTATTTTGAGAATCAGAAGATCAGGGCGAGCCTGAGGCCAAAAGAGATTCGCGTCTGCCAAAGTAATAATGATACCCAACAAATATATACAAATTGTAAATTTACAATTAAACATAAAAATGAAAAAAAATGAAATATTTGCATCTTCCATCAGCCCTAATCTTTTGGATTCTTCTTTTGCTGCAATACTCAAAAAGATCAAATACATAGATGGTTAAAATATTAATGGCTGATTATCTTAAATGAGAATTCTACACTGCCTTAACCAAAGGACTGAATCGCTAATGAATTTTTAGGCACTATCTCCTGACTTGTGGGGGCAGTGTCTGGAGAGATTGCAAGGCTGGGAGAGTCTAATTGTTGCTCTTAATTCACACCATATACATGTTTCCTGTCCTTTGGCAGAAGGCAGAGCCAAGGACGCTGAACACTTCTGGCTTCAATTCCCTTGCAGAACTGGAGATTGAATGGAGGAGGCTGGCTGGAGGCTCTGTGGGCTGGAAAAGAGGTCCTGGGCCTATTTTGCCAAAGGGAGGAAGCAAGGGCAGTTTCCTTCTTTAGTTAGGAGAGGTAATGGGAAGTCAGGCTGGGGACTCAGAAGTGTAACCAAAGCAACCAACTCTTCCTTGATATGCAGCGTTGTGCTCTTCCTCTATGCGGTGACTACCACAGCCTCTTGGTTGTTCCCTAACACCCATTTTCCTATTCTTCTCCTAGTAAGAATCCTCAATTGCACATGGTGAATATAGTTAATAATAGAGTATTGTACATTTCAAAATTGCTAAGAGAGCACAGTTCAAACGTTCTCACCACAAAAGTGTTAAGTATTTGAGGTGATGGTTATGTTAACTAACTTGACATAATTATTCCACAATGTGTTTATAAATCAAAACATTCCTTTGCACCCCATAAATATATACAAATTGTAAATTTACAACAAAATATACAAATTTTAAAAAGAGAAAAGAAGTCCCAAGTATTATTTGGCCAAAAGACCACCCCCAAATAAAGACTATATTTCCCAGCCTCCCTTGTACTTAGTTGCGGCCACGTGACTTAGTTCCAACCAAAGGGTTGTGAGGAAATGTCTACTATATGATGACCCACAAGTATCCTTAGAGAAAGGTCATGCCCGTCTTTGTTCCTTCCTGCTTTCTACTGATTGTAATGTAGATGGGGTGGGTAGAGCCTGAGCAGTTATCCTGGACAATGAGGTGGTGGTCAGGTGTTGAGAATGCAAAACAATAAGATGGAAGGAACCTGGGTACCTGGTGACCATGGCACCACCATATAGCCCTGGACTTCCTGCAGTTTGTCTCTTTTTTCATTACAACTTTCTATTTTAAATAGTTTAAGACTCATAAGAAGTAAAAATAGTATAAAGAGTTTCTATATACTCTTCACCCCATTTGCCCCATTGGTAACATATTACCTAGCCATAGCACAATTGACATTGGTACAATGCTATTCATCCAAATATAGATCTTATCTCTGTATTTGTTACTTGATAGAGAAATAAAATTCTGTCTCATTTGGGCTGCTTTGCTACATTTCTTTTTTCTCACTCACAATGAAATCTATTTCTAACCGATATGAATTTCCAAAATATATAAGGTGGCATCCCAGTCCCATCCCTGAGAAATGGATATGGTAGGCAGAAGGAGCTGATGCAGATGCAGGGAACTAGAAAAACTTCAGGACAATGTAGAAAAGTTTTTTGAAACAGACAGAGATACAGGACTATCAAGTCATCCTTTCTTTCGATGGTGCTGAGAGAACTGTTCTCTCCAGCCTCCTTACCCCACCACTGACTTTGCATCCTTGCCTCACCTTCTCTACCTCAGTGCTCACCTTTATTGTGCTTGAACCACCTGCATATCCACATCTTACCTACCCAGAGCTCTGCATCTCCCTGCTAATTCTTGGAGACTTAAGATTCTCATTAGTATTGCCAGTTCCTGGCCCATCAGAGTCACATGTCGGGAGAGAGGAGTGAAGGCGGGTGACATTTGTTGGTATTTTCAACTCGGGTGAAAACAAACAAATTGCACTGAAGTTAAATGTCAAAGGCCCCTGAGCATATTGCAAGGGAGAGAGGGAGGGAGGAGCACCTCCTCACAGGGGCAGCCTTCTCCTTGTCCCTGGGTGGGGGTGCATGGGGGATGCAACCATGTGAGAAGCCTACAAGGAGGGCAAAGTGTGCAGTGTTTGTCCAGTGTCCAACTTCATCCCGTTGTGGGCAGACTGATTACATACATGGGCAACACCCAAGTGAGGAGATTCATTTATTCTCCATCTATTCGCTTAGAGAACATTTACTGAGAACTTACTACATACAAAAGTTGCTGTAATAGGTACTGAGGGAAGCCAACTATGAAACAAATTTTGGCTGGTCTCCACCTCCAGGGAATGGATCTCCCTTAGAGGACATAAGATGTACAAATACATAATGTAAGAAGTGAATGAGTATAATCACTAGGAGTACAAAGTTCTTTGAATGCTCAGACACAGGAGGAAGGAAGATCAGGGAAGAATTTCAGAAGCTTTGTCATGAGACCTGAAGGAGGGACAATATTTAGACATGCACAGATGTGGGCTATAGGTGCCACTCACCTCAAAGACAGCATAAATGCATCTCCATGGATATCACCAGTAGCTTTGATATCATTGTTTCCTCAAACTAAAGAGAAGTGCACTAAGGGAACTAGACGTGTGTGACATAATCCAGCAGAGGAGGTTTTGTTTGTCTTACTCCTTAAACCATGGGGGAATTTCTGTGGTCTGTGAACTGACCGAAATTGTATGCCACGTTTTTTGTGATTATGCATTTTTCTGGAAAGACTATCCACAGCCTTCATTAGAATCTCCATGGTAGAGGTGACTTCTCCCAAACTTCAATTCCTATTCCACAAGCTGGCAAGAAATGGGTCCTCACTGAATCTTGGACCATTAGTTGTCTGTCTGAATCTACTCCATGAGGAGAGGCTGGAGGTTTCTACATGTGGTTCTTCTTGCACAAGCTCTAATTCCTGAGACCTGGGTTACATGCATCATCCGGAGAGACCCTAAAGCAGCTGCAGCTCAAGGGGGTGGGGCAAGAGATAAACAGGGGAAGGGATAAGACAAGCTCTTCACCTGGGGGAAGCAGCATCTTCTGCTTATGTCTGGCCCTGTGGTGATTGAATTATCAACCCTCAGACTTAATGAGCACCTCTCTAGTCTGACCATGCAGGCTGTGTTGGGGAGAGCAGACATTTCATTACTAGAATTCAGTGGTGCTGTGTGGATCCTGGTCTCCTGACAATTACGAGAAGGAGCTGTAGTGCCAGGCAGCAGCCTTATGTTAGTCTTGCCTCGTTAGAAACATGCCAACTCTCTGCCACTCCCTAGTCACATGTGTAGCTCTATGTGACCAGGGGAGGCCAGATGCCCCTTCTAGGAGACCCAAAGTACAAAACAAATTCCCTAGTCACGTGTGTAGCTCTATGTGACCAGGAGAGGCAAGATGTCCCTTCTAGGAGACCCAAAGTACAAGACAAATGCCTTGTTTGGATGTTTCCTTGGGCCTGGACTATCTGGCTACCCAGAAATAATGAGAAGACACATGACACCTTTCCAGATTAGGATTAAGAAAGAAATGCACAGGCTGCTGCTGGACAATTTCTAGGAATCACCATCACTCTTTCATCTTTTTACTTTCAAGGGTATCTCTCCCAACTAAAATGACTTTATGGACACCTCAGGTCACTGTAGATATCACCATTATCTTCCCTCCTATACAAGGAGAAAAAAAGGCACAGGGAAAAGGCCAAGGACACTAGAAGACTCTAGGAGGATGTCTGAAGTGTCCAATCTTACCACCCAGTGAAAGTCTTCCAAGAATCAAGGGCAAACATAGATCAGAATTGTTGTGTCATGTGATAATGCATGTCAGAGTTTCTCTAGGTCACCTGGCCTCAAGGACAGAGTCATGGATGGTCAATATCAAAAGCCTAAGGCCAACCAAATCTTGGGTCAACCATGCCATAGGACTGCTCCTGTGATATTGCTGACATCCCAAACCAACAATGATTCAGAATTACCACATCAGCTGGCAAAGTCATGATAGCCAGTGGTGTCTCCAGTCAGGGTTAAAATGTCGCTCCTTGCATTGGTGAGTCCTGAGCACTGCTGGATTATTACTTCATGGCATCCTGACATGAGGGAAAGAGAAGTACATTTCAGCCTGTGGCTGTGTGATCCTCCCTAAATTCTCCACCCTGGAAGTCAGAAGAACTGAGGGATTCGACCCACCTGATTGTTTCACCAAGTCCAGAAAAACTTAGTGATCGGTGACAGTCTCTAAAAAGAGCCACACAGACCACAAGTAGGATAGAAATGACTGAGGACATAAGGGAGGTTCCTTTGAAGCCAACTGTGTGAACATTATGGAATTATCCTTCTTCCTCAATACTTCCTTAGCATACAGAGAGGAGGGCACACAGAGAGAGAGAGAGAAGGAAGCAGAGGGTGAGAAAGAGAGGAATAGGGGAAGGGGAGAGGGAGAGGAAGAGAATATACACAAGGAACTTTAGAAAGAGAAATTCCAGCATATCACACCAGCCCCCTAGGGCAAGAGATTTGGTTGTAGCCTTGGGCAACTTATGTAAAATAAGAGTGACTCATTGCTAGGTGTAAGAGATGAGGCCCATGGCAAACCGCATTGACAGAATAGGTGATTCTTCCTCAATGGGAATGTTCTATGGCACCCTGCTTCAGGCTAGAGAAGGGTCCCGATCACCACTGCCAGTAAAGACTCCAGCTCTCTCCAAGAAGAAATATGAAGTCTTTTCCTGTTGTGTACCCTGCAGGGAACTGTCACTCTAGAAATGTCATTATGTTAATACACTTGGAAGGAAAAAGGAAGAGGAGTGTTGGAGAGTGAAGATGTGGCAATAGAGTTGAGGGCAAAGGAGAAACTAATTGGCTAGCTTTGATATTCTCATTGTGCATTGACGTGGCACAATGTGGGGGAAAGATGAATGACATCTCAGTTTTCTCTAGCTTTAAGGATCCTAAGCATCTGTGTAACAAGGATCACCCCACAACACCCACCACCACCACCCTTAGCAATGCCAGACCCACCACCACCCACCACTCCTTAATAGGGTCAACACCACTGTTACTCCCCCAACTCAGACACACACACACACACACACCTCTCTTTGAACTGACTTTGCAAACACACACACCTCTCTTTGAGTTGACTTTGATATCCAGATATTTCTTCCCTCTGAGTTAAAAAGACACTCTTTTCCCCCAAAGACATTTGCCTAGAGGGACGCATGATCAGGACTGGGTGATATGCAGGAGTATTTTCAGTTTTACTCACATCACTCACAGGGCTTTTAATTTGCTGAGGGCACAAGGATTTGTGCCCAAGGATTAGTAAGTCACTGATACTGACGATTCTCTACAACAAACTAACTTCAAGTTTCTTTCGGATGTGACAAAGCTCAAAGCAAAATGTTCCCATAAACATCCAGGCCCTGTCCATTGTTTCATCAGATTCAAAACACCTGCGAGCCTCTCCCTGGCTCTCCCTGCTTCAGGGGAACCCTCCAGTCCGTGTGGTTTTTGTGCTGGACTGTCTCTCTACACCATCTCATCCTGCTAGGAATGACGCTGGGTTCCCTGAAGTGGGGTCTCCTGTCTAGTTAGGATGCTCCAGACCAAGACCATTGATCATTTAAAACCTCCTTGGATGTCTAACCTGCTCAACTTTGTTAATAATTAAGGAAATGCAGAGGAAAACACTTTAATTTCATTTTTCCCCAAGAGTTTGGTAGAGACAAAGATGTTTGATAATAGCCAGTGCTGGTGAGGCTGTAGTCAAATAAACACAGTCAAACACTGTTGGGGCTGTTGGGGAGGGAGGTGCAAATTAGACAAATTATTGAATCTGTTGACATTTTTGAAAGACAATTTGGAAATATCTATAGAAATTTTAATGCTGTCCTGGGTGCATCGAGTTGGGGATGGTGTCATGGGTGGTAAAATTTACCAAGACAGTTGTAGGTAAAGAAAGACAGATTAGAGAAAGTATGAAAATATGTTGCAAGGGTGCAATGGGCAGTACAGCAGAGAAGGGCTGTCTGCAAAGAGCCTGGGGCTGGAGGGAAGTTTTATAGGGTCATGCTGGAGGGGGTATGTGCAGAAGGAGGTCATTGTACCCTCAAATCGTTTGTGATTGGCCATCTCTCAGAACAATTGTTCATTTTTCTCCCCTACCTGGGCCTCTCCCCTCCCTGGGCCCCTTCCCTACCTAGGACCCCTTCCTTGTTCTTGCTTACTTATCTTATCAGGATTCTACACTATCCACTCTTTGATCCAGCAATTTCACATCTAGGAATTTATTCTGCACAGACACTTGTACTTACACACAAAAATTTAGATATAAGAATTTTTTTATAGCATTGTTTATAAGAGCCAAAGACTATATATGACTTAAATATTTACCTATAGCATACCCATATGTGAAATGCTGAGTTGCAAAACCTAATGCATAGTGAGATCCTATTTGTATCCCTGAAAAGGACACATACACACAAACACACACATAAGCACATCTATTTATCTTTTATATGCTATCTATGTATAAGCCAGAAATTTTTTGAAAGGTTTCTCTTAGAGCTGTAACTGGGAATCTAGGACATAAAAAAGATGTCCTTTTTATTATACACAGTTTTGCACTGTTCCCATTTTTTAAATTTAAATCTATTGCTTTTATAATAAGAAGAAACTATTTATAAAGTAAATAACCGAAATGAAATTCATACCTCTTGACTCTTTCCCCTCCTCTTCATTCTCATGGTTTCTGCCTTGGAGCCATGCTTTCCTCTCACTTATCACAGTAGCTTTCTGTCACTCCTCAGTACGCGAAGCCTGTGCATCTCTGAGATTGCTTTGCACCACTCTACCAAACACATCATGATCTCATGGCCTTACCCGCCCCTCAGGCCACCAGCTGTTTGCTCCACCTCAGTTGTCACCTCAGCAGAACACTTCCATACAGCCATGTGGATTCCATGTGGGGTCTGGCGTAAGCCCCCACACCACCCTATGGCATGAGATTGGGCTTCAAGAGCACTCCCTTAAGAGGCCAATGACACAACCTGGAAGTGCAGGGGAGTTAACTCCTTATGGGGTACTAGCCAATGGAAACATCCTAAAACGGAGATAAAAGTATTACATATTCCCCCCAGGGCTCAAACAAGCCAACAAATGTCCCAGCTTTGCTCACTCTAAAGGACTGTACAAACATGAGAAGTTACCATGCAGCAGCAGCAGCATCACCATCATCTTTATTGTGTTATTTTGTGGCCTTGAGCACACATAAGAGCACAAGATATCAGCAGTAGGGAGGAGGTGGGACTTGTCAACATGATGGGTGTGATGGGGTACCACTCCTGTGATTACATGACATTGTAGGGCAGAGGAAGTTCTGCAGATGTTATTAATGAAGGTCCCCCATTAATAGACTTTGAGTTAATCATAAGGGAGATTATCCTGGGTGGGCCTGACCTAATTAGATGAGCCCATAGAAGGGACTCAGCCCTTCCTGAAATCATGGAAATTCAAAGTGGGAGAGATGTTTCTCCTTCTGGCTTTGATGGCGCAAACTAGCATGTTGTGGAGAGGGCCATTCAGCTGGGAGTGGTAGGCAGACCCTAGGAAGTAGAAGAGATCCCCAGGTTGACAGCCTGCAAGAGAGAAGGGGCCTCAGTTCTACAGCTTCAAGGAACTGAATTCTGCCAACAATCTCAAAGGAGCTTAGAAGTAGATATTCCCCTAGAATCAAGCCTACAGATCAGAATTCCTTGACTTCAGCTGTGTGAGACCCTGAGCAAAGGAGCCACAGAAACTGCAAGGCAGTAAATCTGTGTTGCTTTAAGCCATTAAGTTCCTGCTAATTCATTATGCAATAACAAAAAACTAACACATACCCAGAAGTGTGAATTCATTTCATACTGAAAGAAGGAGGCAGCTAACTGCTTAGAAAGCCAGAGGAGAAGGACAATGAACTCCTAGGAAATGAATCTAGGAAAGAGAGACTGAGAGAAACAGGACCCAGGTATATTCATGAAATGTGTTTCCTAAGCCTGAAGTAGCCTACTTTGTAGCTAGCCTGAGTACTTAGGGTCACTGATCTCTTTGAATCTTGTGCTCTTGTGTGTGGCCAAGGCCACAAAATAATGATCGTGTTGCTGCTGCATGGCAACTCCTTGTGTTTGCACAGCTCTTTAAAGGTAACAAAGCTGGCATAGTGGTTGGCTTGTTTGATTCTCTAAGAACTCTAAAGGGAATATTTAATACTTTTATCTCCATTTTACAAATGAAGAAAATGAAAACAGATCATTGAGGGCTCTCCACAGTTACACAGTTATTAAAGGCTGCCCAGGACCCAGACCTGAGGCTCACAACTCCCTCTCCAAGGAAGGAGAGAAAAGGGAAGGGTGAAAAACAGTAGCTATGTTCCTTGGGTCAAGGACACAAGAACCAGCCTCAGAGGCAGCCCAACTCCCACTTACTTGTAGTCATTTTGGCACCTAGGGAAAAACAGCATTCCCAGAATCACCACACGTGCTTTTCTCTAACCAGGAACACACCAACCATGCAGCTCTTCATCTTTCAGCTCAGTGAAGGATAGGGGTGGTCACCATCCAATCCCCTCCAACCATCCCAAACCACCTCCCCTGCACCCCTCACCACCACCCTTTCCTCTGTTCTCTCCTCCTCCTCCCCTATCAAAACATACCTGTTCTAATTCCTAGTCTCTTCTCACTAAGAATATCATCACCATATGGAGGTAGAAATGGATAACAATGGTTTACATTCCTGTCCGTAAGCCAAGAGAGATGTGTATATTTTAAGAGTTTTTTCCTTAGAGTCCTAATCCAAAGGAGGGATCTTAAATATGTGGATTTAAGGCCTTGAAATATAGGTAAGCTGCTTACTCTGGAAAAAAGCCCATCATTCCACAAGGAAGTTTAGGGGAGAAAAAGGGATTATTTTCTGTTATACCAAGGGAAAGGTAAGTGGAGCTTGCCTTATTGTCAGCATAGGGTTACATCAGAAATGAGAAAACTCAGGCCAGAGTCAAGAGTCAGTAGCTCAGGCCTGTAATCCCAGTCATCCCAGTACCTTGGGAGGCTGAGGCAGGAGAAATCACTTGAGCCTAGGAAGCTGAGGCTGCAGTGAGCCATGATCGTACCTCTGCACTCCAGCCTGGGCAACAAAGCAAGGCCCTGTTTAAAAAAAAAAAAAAAAACAGAGAGAAAGGAAATGATAAAATTCTTTGAAAACCTGAAGTGCCATGATTTACCATGGGATCTTGTGCAAACATGTGTGGTAGATGTGATGAGTGCTCACCAGTATCCAGCTCTCTTCCCCTTCTAGACAACACTTCTCAGCCTTCTTACAGGTCTGAGAGCTCTGCGATTGCATCTGGCCAATGAAATGTAAGCAAAAGCAATGTGTGTGATTGACAGATATGATTGTCCAGCCCCTCTCCTGCCCTGCCATGAGGGCCAAGAGGGCTGTGCAGTCCAGAAGTTGTAGCTACAGGAGAATGAAGCCATCATTAGCCTGGATTGTTTAGGGTCACATATAGGACAGCTGCCCTTAAGAGTCATTCACGTGCATAGTGGATTTTGTGAGGGTGAGAAATAAACATTTGTTGTGTAAGATTGGAGGCCGCTTTTTACTAAAGCATAATCTAGCTTATTCTAATTAATAGATTTCTTAACTTCACTGAGTCTGTTTTCTCTAACATATGGAGAAAACTTGCCCAGCCTTCATCCTAGGGTGACAGTGAGGAACAGATGAAACCACTGATAACTGCTTTGTAAACAAAAGTGTATAAATTATGCCAGGTTAGATCAAGGAATGGGTAATTTGCTGGAACGGAGGTTTCACTGACAATTGGTGCAGGCAGTGATAAGCCTCACACGTTAGGAAGCAGAGAGAGCTAGGCAGTCGTCACACTTTTGTTTAAAAAAGGTACTATTTAAGAGCAGCAAAAAGTCCAAAGTTCTCTGAGAACAGCAATATATGTCAGTCTAGGGCTGTCCACTGCAGTCCACACACTGGTTTCTATATCCTGGCTATGTTGACAGGTGATAGTCCAGAGCAACATAAAGTCTCAGCTTTCTCCATTCCCCCAGCAGCGAGATAGAGCAGAATCACTAATCACCCTTCTTTCCATGCTAACAGACCCCATCCCTCCTCCAGGGTTGCTTGGACAAATGGTACCAGCCTCTCCTAGAATTACAATGTGACCTTGTGTTCTCCCAAGCAAAGTGTGCAGCAGTGATGAGTGCAACTTCGGCATCCCTTGCTTTAAAGAAAAACTCTTCTTCTTGACTTCTCTTTCCAATTCCCAGGAGTTGGGTAGTTGCCAGTCACCCAGCCCCAACAACGCAGATGAGCCCAGCACCCAAGGGGTTGAACCATAAGACAGAAGAATCCTGGGTCTGAATGACTGTCCAGCACAGCTGACCCCACCAGCTGGCACCAACTAGACTGCTCTGTGAGAGCAAAATACACTTCTATCTCATTTAAGCCATTCTCTTTTCGGACTCTTTGTTACAGCAACTTTACCTTATCCCAAGTGATACACTGGATTAACAGATGCTACAACAAATGTTTCAGTTTATTTCATATGTGTTTTCCAAGAACCCATGAGACCAACATAACAAAAAGTCTTTCGGTTTGTAAACTTGGCTAAAGATCTCTACCTTCCCTAAGAAGGAAAGCCAGGTCCCTGGGCTAGGCAGGCAGGTTGGAGGGCACTGAATAGTGCCCTTTGGGTCTCACTGTCTCACTCTCATTTCCCCCAAGAATCCAAGGAAATTGTTTCTTTACCTTGGCCACCACACTTTCAACAAAGTGAACAAAATCTATGATGGGTCAGTCACAAGAGTAATAGACCAGAGGAACTTCAATTGTGAGGGACGATGTGTTCCCCTGGTCTGTCTACCCAAGGGGTGACTAAATAGAGTAAGAAGCTTGGAAAGGTGTGTGACATATAACTCCTTAGTAAATTGCAGCTAAATTGCAAACACTGTCTTTTTACAGTAAATTACAATATGTCAAGTACAGACAAAACATGTGTGTTTTGCTGTGGACTTCTCTCCATGAACACTTCATGATTCCCTGCTTCCTACTGTCCTCCCCTCTCATCTCTGCAGGGCCTAATCCTATCAGTCTTTCAGGGCCCAGAACAAATGCTATCTCTTCTCCCTTGAAAAACCGGCATGTTCCCTACAACAAGATCAGTTGCTCCCATGTCCAAATACCAAGGCATTTTCACCTGTGCTTCTGTTGGGATGCTTGGCACTATGTGCCTTCTGGATCTGTTGGTGAAGACACATAGCAAAGGCTTGTGGTTTGGATGGAGGGAGGGCCTTTTAATGAGAACATGTAATCTTTGTCTCTGGCTAGGGGCCTCATATATTATTTCATCGAATTCTTATATCAACTCTATGAGCTGGGCATTATTAAGAGCACCAAGAGGTGAAGTCACTTACTCATGGTCACCCAGCTAACAACTAGGTAGGAAGGAATTCAAACCTAGGAAGATGCAATTGCAAGCCAATATTTATAACCACTGTACAACGCTGCCCTCATTCATGACAGGGACAAATGGGTGCCCACGAAGTTGGGCACAAGGAAAATATTGATGGCAGAGAAGGTGGCTGCAACCAGGAGCAGTTCAGAAGTCCCCATGTGGACTCTTGTGGAGTCCCCTCACAGGGGCTCCTTCCGGAGGCTCCTACTGACAGCAGGCCTGAGCTTTGAGATAGTGAAACAATTCTCTCAATTAAGCCAAACATCTGGTCAATGTAGTGAAAAATCAGTCACCAGGGTTCTGGCCACAGACCCAGGACTTCTTCCAGGCTGTAGACTCTTCCCCAGGCCCCTGCAGATGGTGATGCTTCTTTAATTCCCAGCCCCTGATTTGCATGCTTCTTTCTGATTGGTGGGTGAGGCTCACATCTAATCCTGTCCTAAGGACCTACCGTGAGCATAGGAGGGGCAAATTCTGTGGCCTCTGAAGTGTGCATTAGAATGGAGAGCTGGATTCAGCCCAGATCCTAAAAGCACATTCCCAAGCCGGGTACTAAGTTCTGTGCTGTCTGCTGTAGAAATGCAAATTGCCATAATAAATGCCAATTATCCCAATTACCTCTAATTGTCTGGCTTATGTAGCAAGAGCATTACCATAGGAGAGGCCTACAAGGGAGAGGGTGTATTTAACAGAATACCCTATCCAGGAGCTGGGTTATAAATGAAGTAGGTGAGCTGGCCCAAGAAGCCCCCTCCATAGCCCTTGGGATAGATCACCACAGAAAGACGAGGAGACTTCACAGTCTACCAGCTGCTTGGGGACAGCACTGATGCAGTGACATCTTTATGCAATGGTCATTAAATGCTATTTAAAAATATTGGCCAAGTGCTGGAGAGATAAGAGCAGAGAACATATGCTTGTTCCCTATCCCTCTTCCTTCTGGCCAACTGAGTCTATGGAACAACTAGGGGAGAGGGTAGGCTATTGAATGAAACAATGACATTATTTTCCATCATTGTAATGTAACATTTGATTCATTCATTTATTTAATCAAGCAGCCAGGCAATCGGGAAGCATGCACTATATAACAAACATCTGGAAACAACGTTTTGAGCTGAAAAGCGACATTAGAAATTATACACACTGGGCTGGGCTCAGTGGTTCATGCCTGTAATTCCAGCAATTTGGGAGGCTGAGGTGGGACTATGGCTTGAGGCCAGGAGTTCAAGACCAGCCTAGGCAACATAGCAAGAATTCGTCTCTATTAAAAAAAAAAAAAAAATTAGCCGGGCACGGTAGTCACACCTGCAGTCCCAGCTACTCTGGAGGCTGAAGTGGGAGGATTGCTTGAGCCCAGGAGTTCAAGGCTGCAGTGAGCCATGATCACACACTGCACTCCAGCCTGGGTGACAGAGTGAGACCCTGACTCTAAAAAAATAAAATAAAATTTTTAAAAAAGAAATTATACACACTGCATGTCCAACAATCATGCCAAATGATTTCATTCCTTTGTGTAGCAAATAATTTTTTGAGCCAGGCACAGTTGTAGCCCACAAAATATAGCAGTAAACAAGATAGATCAAATCTGCAGCCACCCCACACACCAAAAAACAAAAACAAACAAACAAAAAAATCCCTCCACCTTCAACAGAGCCTATATTATAGTTTGGGGAGACAGAATACACGAGATAAATAAAGGAAACATGATATCAGAAGGTGGTAAGTGCTAAGGAGAAAAATAAAGTATGAGAGGCGAGGGAGATTACCAGGTCTGGAATTGAAATTTAATGTAATTTGGGTGACATGAAAGAAGATGACACAAAACCTTTAGTAGCAGCAATGAGAGACTGCACCCTCCCCCAAAAACCTCACATTCTATTAGTCACTACCTGAATAGACTAGAGACAATTTGATACAATACAGAAAAATGTGGTCATAGGCTACGTACAAATACATTAGCTGAGGTCCCATTTGTAGTTGTGCAGGCTCATTTTTTATCAGCTTAGGTAAGAACACAAGTCTTGCTGGACCTCTTAATTCTGTTACAGTATTGATTAAGGTTGAGCAAATGCAAAACGTACAATTTACACATACCTTTGTGAAATCAAAACTTCTCCATTTACTGACAGAGCAGTAATTACTGCAAGAACTGAGGCCACCTCAGCTAAAACCAATAAATGATTTCATTTGCCAATGAAAAGAAAAACAGACTAAGTATTAAGTGTGGGTATGTCGCCTTGTGCTCCTGTTCTTAACCCTGGCTTGGTCCAAGGGCAGAAGCATGGGTGAGCTCAGGATGATGGAGAAAAGCCCTGGGATATAGGCTGGTAGGAATGTGTGGATTACAAACGAAGCTACACAAGTCCCTCCATACTCTCTTGCAGGATTTCAGGTACCCTCTTGGCTTTGACTAAAGATGTCTCCTCCAGAAGCACATGGACTCCATTCCAGGAAACCCCTGCAGCTCCCCTCAGTACATGATTCATAGCCTCCCTTCCCTAAGTCCTGTCTCGGAGAAAGCCTGCTCCTGCCTCACTCTTTCCCTCCCTCATTCCAAGAATTTTTACTGACCTAGAGGCATCTAAATCTGTATCTCTCATTCAGTACTTGTAAAGCAATCTTGGTTTATCAATGGGGCTACAATGAATACAACCACAGTGATGATATCTCATGAGTGACAGCACTTTGCAGTTTATAAAAACTTTTTTTGTCTATCATCTTGTCAAATCTTCACAATAATCCTACATCTCCATTTACAGATGAAGGCACCAAGGCTCACAGAAGGTACCCAAGGTAACAAAGAGTGGAAGCCAGGTCAGTCTGGCCACAGCGCACACGTCTATTGTTACCTTCTAAGGACCAGTTGCTTCCAGGGCCCAATGTACCCTTGTGTAGTAATAGAACTGTGGTTGGGAAGATGGCTTCCAGAAAAAAGACATTATTTCCCAGTCTCCTTTGCAACTAGGTGTAGCCATGTGGCCAAGTTCTGGCGAATGAAGTGTAAGTGGTAAAGGTATAGACAACTTCTAGGAAGTGTCCTTAAAGGAAGGGTTGAGCTCTTCCCTCATCTCCTTCCTGCTGGCTGGAATGTGAATGTGACAGATGGAGTTGCAGTGGTCATCTTGAACCATAAGGTGGATTTGGGAGTGAAAGACACGCAGGGCAATAAGGTGCAAGGAGCTTGGACCACCTAGCTAGAGTTTTATATAAGAGGAAAATAAACTTCTATTGTCCAGTTTGGATTTTCTGTCATTCAAAGTCATACCTTGTTCTAAGTTATATAATAGTATTTTATCTACAAACAGAGCTGCCCCTGGATATCTCTCTACCTCTGCAACCAGAATGCTAATTTGGAAGCTCTTTATCTCTTCCCTGGACTGCTACAATAGCTCCTGACTAATCACCCCTGCTCCTACTCTCAGTATTTTATATCCATTTTCCACTCTGTGGACAGAGGGACCTAACAATGATACTACTCTGGCTACATTCTCTCCTGGCTCAAAACCTTCAAGGTTTCCCATTTGCTCCAAGATGGTGTTTGAACATCTTCCAATGGGTGCTAGTGTCCCACAACCACATTCCTGCTCAACTCTCTAGCAGAATCTCTACCCTTCTCTGCCCAGTGTTTTAAGCAAGCAGGGATACTTCACTCTATGTTACCTGCATTTCCCTGCATGCATCATACTATTTCTTTCTTTTCTTTATTTTTTTATTTTATTTTATTATTATTTTTTGAGGCAGGGTCTCACCCTGTCGGTGAGGCTGGAGTGCAGTGGCACGATCACAGCTCACTGCAGCCTCAACCTCTTGGGCTCAAGAGATCCTCCCACCTCAGCTTCACAAGTAGCTGAGACTACATACATGCACCACCATGCCCAGCTAAATGTTTGCATTTTTTTGTAGAAACAGGGCTTCACCATGTTGCCCAGGCTGGTCTTGAACTCCTGGGCTCATGCAATCACACCATTTCTTATCCATGTGTATTTGCTCATGCCTCCTTTCCACCTTGAACAATGACTTGCCTTTATCTGGCCAACTCCTAATGTCCTTCAGTGTTAACTCAGACTTTATGCTGCAGTATGTCGTTTCTGATCTGTCTCTTATCCCTATTCTAGACTGTGTTCCACCAATGCGCAGCTCAGGTTTCTATCACTACCCTTACCACACTGCATTATAATGATTTCATATGGGTCTATTCTTTCCACTAGACTGTGAAACCCTCCAAAGCAAGGACTGGTGTGTTTTTCATCGTTTTCTCACTAGGATCTGGTACAAAACATGGCCTAACCATTCATATGTCTGATGAATCAATAGATGAATTAGTTATAGGAGTGCTGTGGTTTGAATGTACGCCTCAAAGTTCGTGTGTTGGAAACTTAATCATCAATGCAACAATGTTGAGAGTTGGGAACTTTAAGGTGATTAGGTTATGATGAATTGATGCTGTGGGAGCAGGTTTCTGATAAAAGAATGAGTTTGTCCATTCCCCTTCCCACTTCTGCCATGGGATGATGCAGCAAGAAGGCCCTTGTCAGATGCAAGCCCCTTGACCTTGGGCTTCTCAGCCTCCAGAGCTGTAAGAGATAAATCTCTGTTCCTTATAAATTATCCACTCTCAGGTATTCTGTGATGGCAGCACAAACGGATTAAGACAAGCAGACCCTGTTGGGTGTCTCACCCACACCCTTCAATGCCCACCATTCCCATGCATTCTGAGGGCTTCCTGCCCCAAGCACATGTGACTCTGCCTTCTGTGGCCACAAGAGTCAGTAGGCTATGGAAAATAGGTCAGAAATGCAGAAGGGTTACTCACCCCCTGCTCCAAACCAATCTCGGATGGGAGCTGGTGAATAAGCAACCCAACCTTCTCACTGTTTGGGTAGGATGACTCTCAGGAGTAATCTACACTATTTCTTGTGGTAGGCAGAATAATGGCCCTTTATAGATGTCCACATCCTTATCCCTAGAGCCTATGCATATGTGAGGTTACATGACAATGAGGAATTAAGGTTGCAGATATAATTAAAGTTGTTAATCAGTAGACTGTAAATATTACGCTGGATTATCCTGGGTGCATCCAATATAATCAATAGGGTCCTTAAATATGAAAGAGGGAAGGAGGTGAGAAGAACTAGACCCACTCTTTCTGGCTTTGAGGGGATGGGGCCATAAGCTAAGGAGGGCAGCCTCTAGAAGCTGGAAAGAGCAAGGAAACAGATTCTACCCTAGAGCCCCCTGAAAGGAATGTAGCTCTGTCAGTACCTTGATTTTAGTTAATGAGACCCATTTTGAACTTCTGAACTACAGAACTGTAGGATCATATATTTGTTATTTTAAGCTATCAGTTTTGTGATAACTTGTTACAGAAGCAACAGGAAACTAATGCACTCCTGGAAGTCTCCAGGAAACCTGAGTCTCAGGTGTTCAAATCAGTGACTTGCTTATGAGCAGCCCTATATTGGCTTCTTGCCCTTCCTGCTCTCACTTCCCTACTTCTCTATCAATGCCTCTTGAAGTCACTCCCAGATAAACTACTTACTCTCAGATCCTGACTTGGTTTACTTCTGGGAAAATCCAACATAAGATATTAATTAATTGGAGGAACCAGGGAGATATTTGACCACAAAAACCTGGGCTCTCCTGACCCATGTAGGATTTGACTCAGATCTGATACCTAACAGCTTCGGGATCCTCAAACATCATAGGATGTTCCCAAGAGGATCAAATTTCTGGGAATTTGGAGACTGGAGAGATGCCTCCCAATACCAGGAGTGAGGAGGGCAGGATGGGATGGAACAGAGGTGGAGCAGCAGTGGGCTCACACTGTCCACCCAGAGAAGAACAGCAGTGACCTCTAACTTGCCCCTGCAGCCCTCAGGTAGGTTCCTGGAGGGTAAGGGAAGCTTTAACCTGGAAAAGAAAAGGTTGTAGGGGTGGAGATGGTAACTGGCAGAACAAGGCAGTAGTGGTGACAAAAGGCAATCCTCAACTCTCAAGGCCCCACAGTCTAACAGGGATTACTTAGAATATGGCGAGAAAGAGAAAGTGGTACAGCAAGGGAAGACTTGAGGCTGTCAGCTACCAACTGTCTTTCTCATTAGCCACTGAGCACTTCTTTGGGGTCTGAGATCATGGGATAATTCTCTGCAAGAGAATACAGGAGATGTAATAAATGGGATGACCTTTGCAGGTCCATTCCCATCTGATGTTTGGATATTTTATGACCTTAAGACAAGATGACCAGATCACCCCAAGGAGCAGGCAGCAAAGATAAAGGAGGGAAAATCAGGAGAACCTATAAATGTGTTAAGCAAAGGTCACCCAGATGTTGCCAGGCTATCTTTCTGCAATTTGTCGCTCTTTTAGGGGAGGTTCCAGATGGGGAAATGAAGTTCGGTCCCAGGGAGCCCTTCATTGAAGGGAAGAGTCTCAGTCCCATTTTCAAAGAGCCCCTGATGTTACAGGTAGAGCAAGGACACCCACCTGAAAGACAGCCATTGGCATCCAATAATGTCTAGTATAAGCAGGGGTTTCCATCATGAGGTGATATAGGCAGAAAGGAGAGGCCTCCACTCAAGAGTCTACCAAGATTGCTCCTGCCAGAGGACAAAGACACAGGGTCCTGGGCTGGACCTAGCATGAGATTTAGAGGTAAATCCACTTCCGCTTCTTCATCCCTATGCAAGTCACCCCAGACAAGCCACTTCTGTCTCTGCCTTAATTTTTTAGCTGTAAAATGAGGACAACGTGTGCTTTACTTATTGTTATAGGATGAATATGGCCAAAATTCATAAGTATGTTGAAATCCCAAGTCCAAGTGCCTGAGAAATATAGCTGTATTTGGAGATAAGATTCTTGAAGAAATAATTAAGGTAAAATGAAGTCATATATATGGGGCCCTAATCCAATATGCCTGGTATTCTTATAAGAAGTAAAAGTGTGGACACAGACACACACAGAGGAAAGATCATGAGAAGACAGAGGCAGAAGATGGCCACCTACAAGCCAAGAGGAGAGGCCTCAAAAGAATCCAACCCTGCCGACCCCTTGATCTAGAAGAGTGAGAAAATAAATTTCTATTGTTTTAGCCACCTGTTCTTGTTTTGGTAGACCTAGCAAAGTAATACACTTATCTCAGTATTTGGAAAGTTGAATGAGATGATGATGATGATGATGATGATGATGCCCATGATGAGTGTATTTCAAAAATGAGGCCCTTTCCCCCGTCCCATTAGTCCTCCTTCCTAGGTCCCTACTGTTCTTTCTATCACTTGGTGAACTGAAGGGAGAGCTTTCTCCAGATCCTGTCTGGGGCAGGCCCAGCTGCCTGTGTCCTTGGAGGCTGGACTCAGCCTGCAGATACTGCAGCAGGCTCTGAGCTAGAGCCAAGACCTAAATCAGAGGAGGTGACATCCCCTCCCTTACCCTGATAGCCTTAAAAATGGTGCTACTCCTACCTTGTCCCACCCAGGAGCTGCACCAGGACATCCCTCCACCCTGCATGCACCTTGCAAACCATCACTTTACTCATCTCTGTAGTTAATCCTGGGAGTTAGTCATCTACCCACAGCTGGGTCCTCAGCAGCCACAGTGTCCACTTTGGAGCAGAGGGACAGACTTGTAACCTGGAGCCAGTCCCTTCCTTTTGAATTCCCACTGGCGGATTTGTCTTTCTAGAACATCACATTGGGTGATCCTGGGCCCCTGGGTGCCTAAAGCACATGTCTGGGCCTCAGTTTTTCACCTGCCACACATCTCATCCTGCCTGCAGAACACCACCTGCCAAGCCAACATGGCTCACCAAGGCATGTGGGCTGGGGAAACAGGCAGTCATGGCCTGGGTGCATCTGAGAAAACACAATGCCCCCTCCTTCCACACCGGCTCAGGTAACAGAAACCACAGAGAAATGGAGCCAAGTGTTTTTCCATTTAATTAACAATTTAAGAGGCTGTGTGGCTGGGTGCAGTGGCTCACGCCTATAATCCCAGCACTTTGGGAGGCCAAAGTGGGCAGATCATGAGGTCAGGAGATCAAGACCATCTTGGCCAACATGGTGAAACCCCTTCTCAACTAAAAATACAAAAATTAGCTGGGCATGGTGGCGTGCACCTGTAGTCCCAGCTACTTAGGAGGCTGAGGCAGGAGAATCGCTCGAACCCAGGAGCTGGAGCTTGCAGTTAGCCGAGATCGCGCCACTGCACTCCAGCCTGGCGACAGAGCAAGACTCCATCTCAAAAAAAAAAAAAAAAAAGAGGCTGTGTGCTGCTCTCAGAGGAATTCCCCAATGGAAAGAGAGGAACTGTGAAGGCAGAGTAGCCAGTGGTGAGCCCTTCTCATCCCAGGCTTCAGGTTCAGCACACCTGGCTTCTCCTTGCCTCAGCCCCTGCATTACCTGCTGCTGTCCTTGCTATTCACCTCCAACACAGGCAACTGCTGGGCCTGGGCGCACCTCCAGGGGAACACCAGGGGTGGGGATGGAGCACAAGAGACAGGGTCAGGACAGAGGGTGGGTGGCTGCACCACAGATGCCTGGAATGTCAGAGCCCCCTGAGTTAATCCCTCATCCTACAGAGGACTGCAAGGACCAGGAGTGGCAGGGTCACACCTGGAATACCCCACCCAACCCTGGGGACAGCAGGCTGAGAAGGAAGTTGGTACATCAGGTTGTGTCCAGCTGGTCTGAGCCTGACAGGTGAGGGGCTGGGGGACAGTGGCTGAGAAAGAAAAAGGGCTAAGGGGGCCAGGGGCCCACAAGCTTGTTCAATACAAGGCTGCAGGCAGGGGTACAGAGGAGGGTGATGTGCAGATATCTGAGAGTGTCTGGAAAAGCGGATGGGGCTCTTCTCAGTGGCTCCAGAACTAAAGCCAGGGCAGAAGGTACAGGGGCTCAACTTCCAAATGACTTTTCCCAAAATCCAAACCATAGGAAGATGGATGGCTCTGGTGTCCTGGCAAAGTAACGAGTAGGCTGTCACTGCATGTGTTCAAGCGAAGGCTAGGCTGCCACCGTTCAGGGATGCTGTCATATTGTCATGCCATGGGAAGCTCTGCAAAGTGTCACATCGACTGCTAAAATCTCTTCTCAGTACACACCGAGCTGCCCTGGGAGAGGTGGTGTGGCATGCTGCTGAGCGTTCAACCCTAGAGCCAGCTGGCTCGGGTTCAAATCCCTGCTCTGCTCTTGAGGAGTGGAGCTACCTGGGGTAACTCACTGCAGCCACCCCCAGCTCCAATACTGTATTTAAAAGGATGACAATGGCAGTGCCACCTTCAAAGGGTTGCAGTGAGGATGGAATGAGTTAATACTGCAAGTACTTGCTCATTCTGGTTGCACAACCAGAAAGGCCACTCAGACCAGTATCCATCCTCCAGATCAGCCAGGAAGGATTTCACTTTGTATTACACTAAGACAGGCGCCTTCTCTGGAATGACTTGCCACACACCCACAGCCAGACATATAGTTCCCTGAAGGAAGAGGGTAAGCAGGGGATCCCAACACTGCAAAGCAAGCGCCTTGAGAGGGTGCCTGAGTGCTCAGAAGCAGTGAGGGCCTATTTATTCACACGTATTTAGTGAACCTCATGCCCCAGGTATCCCAAATGCTGGAAGGCCCAGTCACAGGGACCCAATGACTTGCATTACCCAATAATAAATAGATGCCCCAACCCCACTTGCAGGGTGCTAAACACAAGCTCCCCAGTGTGTGCACGGAAGTAAAGACAATCAGGTTGTACTTATAGAAAACTTGAATTCTTCCCCCGTCAACCCCCGCACTGTCCCCTCCCTCTGTCTCTGCTCCTCATCTTCCCTCCACCTTCCCTCCAGCCCCTGCAGTTTCTCTTGTTTGGCTTCCTCCCCAGAGCTGGATAGGTGTTTCCAGGTCAAGACAATTGGTCGATTCCATCAAAACCCACAGCAGGTGGGGCTTTGAAAAAACCAGGAGTCTGCATATTTATTCTCGCAACACTTTTCACTGCTTGCTTGAACTTCTCACTTTTCTGCAGGCTGAGTTGGCATCTGAAGACCCTCTGCTGTTGGCCACAGCAGCAACTCAGGAGAAGTGGGAGGATTTAGGAGTGCAGAGAGCAGAGAAGCCGCTAAGGGCATTTTCAGCCTAATAAGCCTTCCTGGGCGTCCTGCCAAATGACCTTTGGGAGCAGCCCGTGGGGTACCCCCAGCTACTCGCAAGCATTCAGATTCGCCCCGTGTAAGCCGAGCTGCATTTGTGCACTTCCTCCTCCTGATGCTGGTGTGGCTCAAGCCACTTCAGAAGCTGCATCCTATGCTTCCAGGGAGATCCTATGGGAGCCCTGGATGTGACCTGACTCTGAGCAGCATTTGACATGCTGATATCCTTTTTCCTCAGGCCTCTCTCCTGCCTGCACCTGCTGCCTCCCCTTTCAGGCACCTTGGCAGGCTGACAGGTAGGAACCATGTCATTCCCTAAACTGCATTTCATTGGCTCTGAACTTTCAGTAAGTGTGATTCTCCTTGGCTTGGAACCTCCCGTCTCTGTCTCTCCCACCCTGGTGTTCACACCCTTCATTCGCTCGGGGCTGCATCCGTCAGGAGCTCCTGAAGCACCTGTTTCTCTGGCTGTTTCAGAAATGGGTCTTATTGGGCGAGATGCTGGAACAGGGGACACAAAACATACACCTACCTCCTCCCTGCCTCTTGGGATCCAGCTCTCATCTCTTCTCCCACGCCTCCAGATCCCTCCTCTTACGTTCTTGCTCCCCAAGATAGGTGATCTTCTGGGCCCCAAACTCCAGGGCCCCACTCTCTACTGGGTGGCAGCCAGGAGGGATGGTTATAAACTGACAACCAGCTCCCAGCTGCCACGCCTCGGCCAGACTGCCTGTGGATCGTCTCAGGTAGCATCCTGCCTCCTCCTAGCTTAAATGTCATGTCTCCAGGAAGCTCCCGAAAAGGAGACAGCGTGTGTCAGACTAGAAAGTGCCTCTGCTTCGAAGTTAAGAAAACCTAGGTTCAAACTCCAGCCCAGCCATCTTCTAGCCATGTTGGGGATGTGACATAGCCCCCCAGGCCTCTGTTTCCACCCCCAGTCATTGGGGGAAATGGTCATGGCCCACACTTCCCAGGGTGCTATAGATACTAATTCATTAATCCCTCACAACACCCCAGAAGGTGGGCATTACTATTATCATCCCTATTTTGTTTTTTATTTAAGTTCTGGGATACATGTGCAGAACGTGCAGGTTTGTTACACGGGTATACATGTGCCATGGTTTGCTGCATCTATCAATTTAAGCCCCACATGCATTAGGTATTTGTCCTCATGCTCTCCCTCCCCTTGCCTCACAACCCCCACCAGGCCTCGGTGTATGATGTTTCTGTCCCTGTATCCACGTGTTCTCATTGTTCAACTCCCACTTATGAATGAGAACATATCATCCCTATTTTACCAGTGAGGAAACTGAGGCAGAGTGGTTACATCACCTGCCCAGGGATACATAACTAGAAACTGGCCACCTGGACCCACCATGCCCTTAACCACTATTGCACACTACCTCGCACACATGCCTCCTCACTCACCGGGATTCAAACACCCAGGTGTCCCTGGCACATGGCAGGAACACAGTCACGCAAAATGGTCTTAGGGTCGTCGTTTTTTTAGATAGGGGGCTTTCAGGCAGGCCCACAGGGTCTAATAGGTATAGTGGGGGAAACCTGGGCACCTTCTCAGGTAAGTCAAGAGCCTTGTGTATTTGTTTCCTGGTGCTTCCATAACAAATGGCCACACACTGAGTGGATTAAAACAACAGAGATTTACCCTCTCATAGTCTGGAGGCCAGAATTCTGAAATGAAGGTGTCATCAGGGCCATGTTCTCTCAGGAGGCTCTAGAGAAGATTGCTTCCTTCCCTCTTCCAGCTTCTAGAGGCTCCTTTAAATCCTGGGCGCTCCTTGGCTGTAGCTGGATCACTTCAGCCTCTGCCTCTGTCTTTACATGGCTGTCTTTTCTGTGCCTGTCTCTTCTCCTTTTTTTGTCTGTTATAAGGACACTAGCATTGGATTTAGGGCCTACTTTAATCCACAATTTTTTTTTTTTTTTTTTTGATATGGAGTCTCACTCTGTCACCCAGACTGGAGTGCGGTGGCGTGATCTCGGCTCACTGCAATCTGCAATCTCCGCCTCCCGGGTTCAAGTGATTCTCCTACCTCAGCCTCCCAAGTAGCTGGGATCACAGGGGTGTGCCACCACACCTGGCTAATTTTTGTATTTTCAGTAGAGACGAGGTTTCACCGTGTTGACCAGGCTGGTCTTGAACTCCTGACGCCAAGCAATCCTCCCGCCTCGGCCTCCCAAAGTGCTGGGATTACAGTTGTAAGCCACTGTGCCCGGCCCATAATGATTTCATTTTGAGATCCTTATTCCAAATAAGGTCATATTCTAAGGTTCCAAGTGAAATTATCGTTTGGAGGTCACTATTCCATCACAAATACTCTTTTGGTTCCAGCTTCTGTTTCTTAAAACAAGAAAATGATGCTAGAAGACCCTGTGCTCTTCTGGGTCTTCAAGGACAATGACCTCAACCATCCCAAGGCTGGTCCTGAAGAGACAGCCCCAGCCACACTCACTCTCCCCAGTTGGAGACTGGGGCTTCATGGGCAAGCAGCCACAGTGCACCCCATATGTGCAGGAGGAGCCTCCAGGGGTCAGTATGGCCCCAAATTCTCTGGGATGGGGCAGGAGACCCTTGCTCCATGGCAAGCCAGCTGCAGGCTGGGCACTAGCACTGAGCCTATGTGCTTGACCAACTAAAGTGCAACAAAGGACAATCGATGTAGCGGTTCTGCTTGGAGATGGCAGCCAGACCTTGAGAGCATCGCAGGGAAGAGAGACAAGGATGTGAGCCCAGTAGGGCCCCTGGAGGAAAAATGGAAAAGGAGGGACTTGGGGGATGGCCTGGGAGGGATTCCACTCCGTATTAGAGACAAGCATGGTCTGTATGATGCTAAGCTGTGTAAGTGCAGGCAAGGAAGGTGTGGGGAGGGCAAAACGAGGTCCCAGGCCTCAGGGGCTGGTGGGGTGTCATGAGATGTGTGCTTAAGGGGTACACAGACAATTTCTATAGGTTGTGCCATCAGTACTGGAAACTGAGAAGTTGTTTTTGTTTCAGTGGAAAGATACGTTATGAAGTACATGGAATAGGGATGATGAGGCTGAGGAAGGGAGCCCTGATCCCTTCCCCTAAAACTAAGCTCTTCTCACAGCTGCTTTTAAATAAATTTCATGTTTCCTACTCTGTCGACCTCTCACTCTTGGCCATTCCACCTTGTTGTACAATTCCAGGGGCACCATGCTTGATGTAGTCCAGGCCAGCGGTGCTCCTGGGATGTGCTGCCTGTGAGATGGGTCTACCCTTCCCAGGTTACAGAAGGGCAAACTAAGCTTCAAAGAGGATGGGTGAATTGCCCAAGGATGCACAGCTAATTAAAGGCAGGGCCTGAAAGAGTATCCAGGGATTTAGAATCCCACCCAAGTGTTTTGCCCTAGAGTGGTGGTGTGACTTTCCTGTAGTTTCTTTCCTCTGTAAAATATATATTAAAAGCTGTATGTTATGGTTGCATTGGTATAAGGATGAATGTAGTCCAGGCTAGATTGTGTCTGATGGGCCCAGCATGGTCTAGGAAGCCCCTTCCTGCTGGGCCCCAGCCTGGCCTGATGCCGTTCAGCCCATGCCACCTCCCTGTGACTTAGTCAGATTGGGCCTTCTGTGCCCCACCTACACTTGGGGCCTACATTATAAAGTATGTAGGCCTTTTTCCCCTCCCCACATTTACTGAAGTTCTCTGGGATGGTGCCTGCCTCCTGTCTGCCTCTATGTTTCTCCAGACTTATCTCCTTCAAGAAACCTTCTTTGATAACACAGATGTATTAGGAACGGCCACTAGAAATTCTCTTTGTATGGAACCATCTTGAATTCTCTTTGAACCAGTGTCTCCCCAGCCTCACTGTAAGAAAGGCAGGGCCCACGTTCTCCTGTGTGTATGCAACACCACCCACCTGTACTTCCAGCAAAGCCTGGTGCAGAACGGGGCACATGGGGAACCCCATAGGTGCTGAGTTAGCAGGGGTAGCCCCTAGGTCAAACTTGCTCTTTCCCATTCCCTGCTTTCCACCTGGCAAACTCGTACACACCCTTCAAAGCCTCGGCTCAACACTCCTGGTCTCTAGAAGCCCTCCTTTATAACTTTCCAGACAGAGTTCATCTCTCTACTTGCCCGCTCCCCTTAGTTCCCAGCACAGGCTCCATGGGAAGAGGATACAATGCCTTCCTCTCATCATCACTTTCCTTGGCCGTTTCGCCACCACACTGGGGCAATCCTGAGAGCAGGCCTGACCCACAGCCCAGGACAGGCCTCAGATGTTGGTGTCCCGATGGACATCTTCTGCCCCAGTCCAGTTCACACTCACTGGCAAGCAGAATCAGGAGTGGCATCCTATTTCCAGCCTGCCTTGGCTGGACCCCAAGGAATATCTCAGGCCTGCTACAAAGTAGCCTAGACACCTAGTTCCCCAGAGTCTCTTCCCACCTTCTCCTTTAATTAAACTCACCTTCGACTCTTGATGATCAGGAAATGGATTATTTAGGTCAGCAGTCTCCAATCCCAACCACACATTAGACTTACAAGGAGCTTTTACAAAATTCAGTGTCTGGCTTCCCGCAGATCAATTACATCGGGATTTCTGGGAAGGGGACCCAGAGTGAGTATTTTGGGTATTTTTTAAAAGGCTCTTCAGGTGAGTCTAATGATCAGAGGGGTGGAAGTAACTCACGTTGGTGGTGGTTTTCTAATTAAAAGTGTCTGCCTTTTGTTCTCATGATGTTTTAGTTTTGGCTCATCTGGCTCATCTCCCGAGTCAAGGGCTCTCCTCGAAGGCTGGTTGGGAAGAGGTCATGGCTCCTAGAACTGATGGGGATCTCAAGGGATGGTGGGACCTGACTGCCTGCCTTCAACAAGGTTGTCTACGTTGTCCGTGGTCCCATGAGAAAACCAAAACCCAGAGAGGTTAGGTGACTTTCACAAGGTCATACAGCCAGTGGATGGCCACAATGAGTTATAAATCAGGTTATTTCAATAAAGATTTGGTGGTGGGCGGGGGCAGGGGTCAAATGAGGCTCCAGAATGGCACGTTTTCCCAGCACATCACTGGCCTTCCCAGCAGGCATGCAGGAACAGGCGAGAGTTAGCTCCATTTCCCTCAGTAACAACTCCCTGGTGGCCTCAGCTAAGCAGCCAGCTTTGGGCACATCCTCTCCCGGTTGTCTCCTCCTAGGAAAGAGACCCCAGCTGGAGGCGCGCTCTCCCCTCCCTGCTCCTTCCAGAGCATTTTGCTGAAAGAGCTGCAGGCAAAGCTCTTTTAGCGCCATGGTGGTGAGTCATCCGTGCCCCTCTTTAGAGACCCGACGCTCCTCTCCAAGCCCAGGAAGGAGAGATGTTTAATTTATCAGACAATGCCACAAGATGTTGTTTACATGCACACCGGATGTAACACAGACGCAGCAAACCGTGAATATGGTAAACCTGTTTGTGGCTTTTTCTCCGTGTCACAATTAAAGAGACAGTTGATTGAATCACATGTGCAAAGTGGCAGCATCAGGGCGGGAAGCCACAGGGATAAGCCGGCACCAGGGGATGTAACGTCCTGTCCCCTGCTATGCCAGGGCGCACCCCTGCTGCCATCCTCTTCCTCTCAGATGGAGTAGCTGTGTGCCCTGCTGCCCTTTACATGCTTCGTCTTCCTGTCTCCACCCCTGAATTGGGGTCTGAGCCCATACTCTGTGCTATCATCTTATTTGGTCCTCAGAATAACCCTAGGAGACCAATGCTATTATTGGCCCATTTTACAAATTACAAATTGACAAAAAGCACTAATAATATTAATTGCCACTATTATCACCACCACCACGGTTAACATTTGTACATATTTACTCTGTGCCAAGCTCTAAGTCCCTTATACATTCATTTAATCCTTGCAATAGCCCCGTGAGTAAGTACAATTAGTATCCTTATTATACACATGGGGGAAACTGAGGAACAGTGAGGTTGAGCAACTTGCCCACAGTTACACAGCTGGAAAGCAGCGGTGAGGAAATAATCCATTCACTGATGGAGTGAGAGCAACTGGAGATCCAAGGGTGAATGGTGTAGACAGCCCACCCCTCATGCAGCAGGCGAATTAACCTGCTGAGTACCTCAGTAGCTGAACCAGGGCTTGAGCTAGGTACTCTGGCGTCCTGAATTTGGTTTCCGTCCTGTCTGACCATGCTCTCGGTCCTTTCCGATATGCACATGTGGTGCGTGTGCGTGTGTGTGTGTGTTCACACATGCACATACGTGTAGAGTGTGAGGCCACATTCTGAAATACATTTTCTATTGATACATTTAATCTGGAACCAGCTGGTGGTTTTGACTATCCAGCTGATCACATGGTAGGTTTCAACAAATAAACTAAAGAAGTCAAACTGAATTGAATCTAGCACCACTCCTTTCTCTGGGCTTCTAGGGACTGGAAATGTACAAAATTATACTCCGAGGAGTCGGTATAGGCAAATAGTTGAGGCGCAGGTTCTGAAATTTTGTCTGGCTTAAAACCAAGCTCCCACACACACTAGATAGAAAGCCTTAGGCATTTGCTTCACTTCTCTGTGCCTCAGTTTTCTCATTGCAAAGGGAGATGATAATGGTTCCTACCTCAGAAGTTTAAGTGAATGTTAAGCTCTTAGAATGTTTGGTACCCAGCAGTCAATAAATGACAGCTCTCACCATCATCTTCATCACAATTAATAGAAGCGAGGCCTCTCCCAACCTCTCGCCAAAGCACACTTGGGGAGATTCCCTGTCCTCCAGCCGAGTCATAGCACCCACCGCTCAGAAGAGGGCTTCCCACTCCTGAGCTGACAGTGGCTGCAGTGCCATGGGCACTGGGCCTACAAGACAAGGCACAAGGGTTTTAGTGCCAGCTCTGACACTAGACAAGTCTCTTTCTCTCACTGGGGACTCAGTTTCCTTATCAGTAAAATGGGGGGCTGCTAAGCTACTTCTGCTAAGTGACCACTAAGTAACTTTCTAAGATCCCTTCTAGGTCTCACTTCCTAAAATTCTAGGAGCCTCCCTCCTGTCTCTTTCCTGCTGTGATCCCCTTTCCTGGGAGAAGCATACTCCTGAGTGTGTTTTGCTAAAACAACACGAAGGAAGATCCTCAACTTCTAGATTAGCAAGCTGAGACTCAGCAGGAATCCAGTCAAGTTCGTGGCAGGACTGACCTGGGGCTCGGGTCCACTGGTTCCTCGTCATCACCACAGAGCCCACCTACAAGGCTCCATGGGGATTTGAAGACCATGCGAGGGTGGAGCCTGGGCCACATTCCTCCTTCTCTCCAGCACACAAGGCCCTGCCAGCCCTAAGAGTCTGTGCTGCTGTGAAATAAGTTTGGAAAAAATAATTTTGGCTTAAAGCCTGTTAATTTTTTCTAAGGCCTACTTCTAGGAAAATGTCAAGGATTCCTGAGAATTGATGTTTGAATGCAGACACGAATCTACTTCCCCTTTCCATGTCTTTACACAAAATCCTTATGGCCTAGTAGAAAGGATAAAAGTAAACACTGATTTAATGCTTGCTGTATACCAGGCTTTCTTCTAAGAACTTTGCATATATTAACTTATTTACTCTTTATACAGCACTGGGTGAGTATTATTATCCCTGTTTCTCAGATGAGGAAATGGAGGCCAGATGGCTCCATTTACATGGCTAGATATTGATGAAGCTGGGATTTGGTTCCACTTGTCTGGCCAGGAGTTCAGTTCAGGCTCTTTTTCTTTTTTCTTTCTTTTCTTTTCTTTTCTTTTTTGAGATGGGGTTTTGCTCTTTCACCCAGACTGGAGGGCACTGGCACTATCATGGCTCACTGCAGCCTCAACTTCCCTGGGCTCAGGTGATCCTCCCACCTCAGCCTCTGAAGCAGCTGGGACTAAGAGCATGTGCCACAACACTGGCTATTTTAAAAATTTTTGTAGAGATGGGGGTCTCACTATCTTGCCCAGGCTGGTCACAACCTCCTGGGTTCAAGCAATCCTCCTGCTTCGGCCTCCCAAAGTGCTGGGATTACAGGTATGAGCCACCGTACCTAGGCGAGTTCAGACTCTTAACCACCATGTACATCAGGGATTATGCTTTGGAGTTGGGCAGTCTTAGATTTGAATCCTGACTCCTTGCCCTGCTTGCTGTGTGGCTTTAAATGAGTCTCTTATTTCTCCGGGTCCCACATGCCTCCCCTGGAAATAAGAATAAATCCCTAGCCTGAAGGGAGGGTTATGATTAGGACTTATCGATGTCACATGTCACCATGTCTCATATGGGACCAGGTGGAATACAAGCACTCATTAAATGGTAGCTATTATTTGTGACTTAAAGGAATATCAGACTGCTGACTGGGCACTTAACTACAAAATCTAATGATTCTGAAATTCATAGTAGCTAAGATGGAGTCTAAAATAATGTCACCTCTATGTCTGGAGGGAAGAGGCTTAGAAAAATCTGGACTAAACATCCACAGAGAATCTCTCTAGAATGCTTATATATTAATTGCAAGTGCCATGCTAATTTGAGGGAGTCACCAATTGCTGATGGGCCCCTGACAAGAATCTGGGTCTGTTCGGCAACATAAATCTTCTGAGGGCTTTAGTTTTGAAGGAAGAAAAGCATTTATTGGGCTGGGTGCAGTGTCTCATGCCTATAATCCCAGCATTTTGGGAGGCCGAGGCTGCAGGATCACCTGAGGTCAGGAATTCGAGACCAGCCTGATCAACATGGTAAAACCTCATCTCTACAAAAAATACAAAATTAGCCAGGTGTGGTGGCTCATGCCTGTAATCTCAGCTACTCGGGAGGCTGAGGCAGGAGAATCACTTGAACCCAGGAGGCAGAGGTTGCAGTGAACCGAGATTGTGCCACTGCCCTCCAGCATGGGCAACAGAAAAAGACTCTGTCTCAAAAAAAAAAAAAAAAAAAAAGAAAAGAAAAGAAAAGAAAACCATTTACTGAAAAGCGGTCCCTGGTTCAGAGTTTCATCAATACCGATAGATCCTCTCTCGGGGATCAAAATCAGTTTGCTTTGAATTTGCTTATTTTTTTTGATGGGGATGGAAAGCACCTTTGAGAAACTGAGACCCTGGGAGTCTGGTGTACATGTAAGCCCAGGGAATAGTCCGCAAAGGCAAACCTAAGGATAGGGCTCGCCTGTCCCTTCCAGTTGCCCAGTGACTGTGCTGAAGGCTCCCTGGGTGAGGTTAGGGTAGCAGAAGGGCCGTGTTCAGATCTGAGAGGTTCCTGTGCCTGGGGCCAGGAGATGAGGGGTGAAGACTCAGTCCCACAATCCTGTCATCCAAAGCCTCAGTTTCACAGCCCTAAAGTGGAAGATTGCTGAAATGTTACAGCACCAGGCCAGACCAAGCAATGATGCTGTTCTAAGTGTTTTACATATGTTCACTCATCTAATCCTTCCAGCAACGCAGTGAGCTGGATCTAGCTATTGTGTTCATTTCACAATGGGGCAACTGAGGCACAGAGCAGTTACCTAGCTTGCCCAAGCAGCTAGAAGGGATGCTGGGTTCTGCAGCCAGGCAGTGTGACATGGGGGCTGGCACTTGTATCCCTTGGCCCTTTGTGTTAGCGTCAGTTGCCATGTAGAAAAGGCGCTACTGTCAGGCAGGGGTGGGGAGGATGGGACATGGGAAACCTTGGCTTCTGAAACTCACTCCTCCCGGTGGGCCCAAGTCTAAAGAGGGCTTCTCTGCTGGTCACTTGGCAGGACCTGAATAGAACCAGACCCGGATGGCAAGTCCCATAGAGGTCCCAGGTTCTCAAAAGAGGTCCTGGAACACAGATGGATCGACCAGAGTCAGGAGAAGATGCTAAGTTCTGGAGGCCCCTGGGGACCACATGGAGGAGCCTCTACCATCCTCAGGGGTGCAACCACATCCTCCCCTTGGGGGAATCCTGGCCCTGACACCCCCACCTGCCTGCCCAGCCATCTCCAGCACTCCCCAAGATCTCTACTTTTCCTTCTGGCAAGGGGTACAAAGACAGCAAATAAAACTGCCAAACTTTTATTTCTTTTTCTTTTTTCTTTTTCAAAGATGTCCCTAGTCTGTGGTTGCCATGGCAACACCTGCTAGCTTCTCTGAAGTCAGTGCTCAGCTCCCTTCACGGCCTCAGCAGCCTCCCCCACTGCGCCCTCCTTCTGCACACCCCCGCCCTCGCCCTGCCCATCTCAGCTCCACCCTGGGCCCCGCCTCCCCCTCCTGGCCAGGCCAGCTCCCTGGGGATGGCTCAGGCTGGGGCGGAGGAGGACTTCAGAGGAACTCAGAGTACAGGCAGATAAGTGACAGTAATGAGCTCCCGGGTGGTGCAGGCCTGCCAAGGACTCCCGGACATGATTAGGGTGCCTAAGGGGCTGTGCCCACTCCACTGCCAGCTCCCTGTCCCTGCTGTAGCCACTGTCCCTCTGTTTCCTTGGCCTCTCCCCTGTTCTTGGAGTTCTCACTTCCTCCGCCAAAGCCCAGAAGGCACCAGCGTGGTTGAGAAGAAAGAGTCTGTGACAACTCATCAGCCACTTACTCGCTGCCTGACTCTGGCAAGTTATTTTACCTCTCAGACCTCACTTTCCTCATCCACAAAATGGGTGCCTAACACTTACTTTAAGGGTTGCTGTGGGGCATAAAATAGAAATCGCGTGTCAATACCAGCTACACCGTAGATGTTAGAGTGATGCCATTTCTCGTCTCTCTGCTTTTCATATCCATCCTCCCTTCTCCTACCATCTTCTCTCCCCTTGAACCTGGGTTTCTTTGCCCTCCCTGCTCTGTCTGCTTCCTGGACTTTCCCACTATTGCACTGGCAGAGTTAGTGGCACCCTAATGGCTTCCACCTTGGGGTTCACCCATGCTTCCCGGGGTCACAGAACTTCTTGGGGAAGGTGAGGTGGGAGGTGCTTGATCTGCAGAAGAGACAGCCTTGACCTCTGATGGGAAGCCAATGAGGGTACCAGAACAACAATGGCAACAGATCCATTTATTGAGCACTTATTGTGTGCCAGCCTCTATTTGAGGAGTTTTTCACAAATCAGCCCATCTAATTATAACTTCACACCTATGCCGAACTTACTCTTGCTGTCCCCATTTTATCTCTAGGGAAACCAAGGCTCAGAAGTGGCAGGAAATGAGGAGCAGTGATTCCATGATGTGGGTATGAGAGGGAGGAAGGAAGATTACCAGGCAGCTTCCAGACGGAAGCAGGACTTCCTTCCCTCCCTTTACCCTCAAGTCTCAGTTAGGCTTTGAGACAGGTTCTGACATTATATCCCAAATCCCCCCGAGGAGCATCTGAATCCCTCAAAGCATCCTTGGTTCCAAGTTCAAGGTCACACACAGTCTCCTGCCTGCCACATCATCCTCCCTCTTGAGCCTGTCAGCATTCTTGGCTCAGAGAAAATAGCCGCCTCTGTCCCCTCTCCCTGCCAGGAGTGCGGGCTGTCTTAGCATGCACAGCAGGCAGAATTTGCTATCTCCTTTGGCAAAACCTTCACCAACGGGATCTTGAGGGGCTTTCTGTGTACCTGTGCCAGCTCCAGAGGGTCGGGACCTAGCTATGCCCCTCTTGCCACCTCTGCTTAGCAATGAGACAGTACCAACTGCCTCCTCATCATAAAGGAAATAATTTCATTCCAGAAGGAAGGATTTATGAGAAAGCAGGCAGTGGGCCCTGACAAGGATGGAGTGTGGCGCTGATCCAGGAGACAGGGTCACCTGAGCACTCTCATTTTGGAGGCCTCTGCCAAGCTGTGTGATCGGTGGCTAGTCTCTAGTTTTCAGCTGTCTAATCCAGGCCCAAACTAAGGAGCAAGGACTCCCCAATGGATCCTGCCCCCACCCACTGAGCTCCAAAGCAATCCCTCCTGCCAGCTTCTCCAGAGGGCTAATCCGGTGCCTCCCTCACTGTAATGTGCACACAAATCACCCAGGGGACCCCAGAAAAGAGCAGATCCTGGTTCAGGGAGGCTGATGGGCCCTAGATGGTGTACTTCTGTGCTCCTTGGACTCTGATCCCACTAAGAGCATACTTGGAGGGGCAAGGGTCTTGGCTCCCTGGAGCCACACATGCTCCTTCACTCCAAGCCCTGGGATCTATTCCTCAGGAATTAGATGTCAGACCATTGTTCTCAGCTGCTGACCACCCATCATCCAGGCCTGTACGGGAACATCTCCGAGCTAAGTCCATGAGCTCAGAGCCACGAAATGCAATATCCGATCCTTCCCTCAGAGGGATGCAGTCCTCGCAGGCCCCTCTAGCTCTCGTACATTGAAGAGTATGTCCAGGTGAGAGTTGCCCAGGTGGGCTCTGCCATCCACACTTGCTCCTCAGCCTGATCAGACAGAGGCTGATGGGGTTCAACAGAGATAACAGAGTTCTGAGAAGATGCAATGAGAGTTCAAACGTAGCCTTGACTACTGTAAGAGACCCCAAAAAAGGATTTGAGGGTCAAAGTGGAGCACTCACAGAATTCTGCATTCATGTTTGTCATCACACTCCAACCTTGTGTAAGAAAGAAAAATCATTAACCTACTTCCTCTTCGGTTTACTACTCTAGCTACAAAAGGGGTATTTTTCAGGCAGGTCATGTCTATAAAATGTCCAACTATCAGACCAATGTGTCTGTGCACACCCAGACACAGAAGGATGGACAAGATGACATCTCAAAGTAGCTCCCAAGTCAGCGCGGAAATCTATGAATGTCCCACCCTCTCCTGGGCATCACGGAGAGAAAAAGCCCCTTCCCTACTGCAGTTTGTGGTTTTGACTTTGATTAAATCTCGAGATTAATTTTTCCCAGTGACAGAGTGGCCAGCCTGGAAGCCATAATCCCTTCAGTAGTTCAACATGTTTATGAGGGTGAGAGGATGCTTAATGCTGCAGTTAAAATGCTAAGCTGAGTAATCAGTTCATTAGAAATTTACTCAATATGTTTGCTGTCTACAGCTGGGCCCCACTCCCCTGGACAGAGATAAATCAGCAGACAATGCAGCTAGTGACAAGATAAACTCCTCCAACATTGAAAGCAAGGCTCAGAAATGCCCTCTCATGGAGGAGAATTCTCTGGCCCAGTGCCCCTGAGGTCTTGGACAAGGCCAGGCTGCTCCCTAGAGCTGGAGAGAACTCTTGAGGTAGAGTACACCCAACGTCTGGACTTTAAGCCCTGGAAAACACAGGGCAAATCAGGAAAGCTGTGGCTCAAGGTCACTTGGTTATCATGGGCTGACCAGCCAAGGGTCTTGGTTTAAGTGCCCCAGAAGGAGATCCTGAGACAAAGATTCAAGGGCACACAGTTGATTTGGGAGGTGGACTTTGAAAACCTGGGAGGGGAGTAGGGGAAATGAAAAGGGAAAAAGAACCCAGCTAATAAATGTGTTATTAAGCTAGTTATAACAGGGGCAGCTGGAACTCAGCCCCACTGAGGAACTGAGAGGCGGTGCAGACATTCACATCAGTGCTACCCCGCCCTCCTGCGGGGCGAGGGTGCTGGAAGGCAAGTGCCCATCAGTCATTGTTTGAGGGCTGCTCCAGGGGCATAAATTTCTTGGCCCTTCTGGCCTATGTACTTTCCTGGGCAGAATGTGTAAGTCTAGAAGGCCCTCAAGTCAAAGACGCAGGTGTGGGCAGTGGGCCGTGGGAGTGGGGCTGGTATGAACTGAAATTGTAAGGTCTGAGGGGAGATGGTGTGCCGTCCACAGAGGATGAGCAGAATCAAGTGGGAATACAACACCCACCCAATGAGTAATCTTAGAAGGAACTCAGGGCCCCTGGGCTAATGGGTTTCACCTCCTGACTGTGCAAGAAGAGCAGGATGCATCTCTAACAAAGGGTGGGACCCCTAAGCCCTGGAGCACAGAGATTCCTTGGGGAATTCAGCGGGTAGTGAAGTCTTCTGGCAGATTCCTTCAGGGTTACGATGGGCTCAGGGGCATGGCGGGAGGGCGTCTCAGCGGATCTGTGCCTGGGTAAGGAAGGGGTAGAAGTTTGGAGAACTTGCTGGGCACTTATCTGGGTGGAGAATGAACAACAGAAGTGTCCCGTGGTTAGGATGAGGCTGCCTCATTTGAAATGTTAATAAATCATCTGGAAAAGGGAGTTACGCAGTGAAAGCTGGGGATGTGCAAATGGCACTAAGTTTTTTGAGGGAATGAAATGTCAAGCCAATGGGGATACGCTACAGAATCCCACAAGGGTGTGTACGAGTGGGCAGAAAAGTGACAGATGAGATTTGGTGTGGGCAAGTGTAAGATAATGTATTTAAAGACATATCTCAAGTGCTGTATGACTTCCTTCTGAGATGATGCATGCCACGGTGGTTTTATTTTAGGAAGAGTAGGGAGGGAAGGGGAACTGACATTTATGGTGTGGCTACTAGGTGTTCACAGGTTTTATCTTCTGGATGCAGAGTGAGGAAATGTGGTTCAGAGGGGCAGAGTAAATTGCCCAATGTCACACACCTGGGAAGGGATGGCGTTGGGATCCTGAGTCAATCTATGTTCTTTCTGGTCTGTTCCCTGAGGACATGAGCCAATGTATAAAGTGGCCTGAAGACCACCAGGCAACAGCCATGACAGGGATTACTTCTGGGTCTGCTTCCTCTCAGGCCTGTCTGGCTCAGTCTCTTTTGCTGGTCTTTCAGCAAAGGTTGAATTGCTTCTGGTCCTTCTTGGCCTTCTCTATTCTCTTTCCCTTGGGGAGGTCATCCAGTTCCATGGTGAGTAGACCATTTTATGCCAATGAGCCCCAAGTCCATGCCCTCAGCCCTGGCTTCACCTGAGCTCCAGACTCACCATTTGACTCTCACTGATATCATCACTGGGATGCTTCATAGGTGCTCCAGACCTGGCAGGGCATCAGTGAGTTCTTGCTTCTCCCCTTACACCTGTTCTTCCTGCAGCCTTCCTCATCTCATTAAATAGCAACTCCATGGGCCTATCCTTCCATCTCTGCAAAATGTACATGTCCCAAAAAAGTTAGCAGATGGGAAAGGGAGATGGGCAGATAGCTGTGAAAGGTGTATGGCCTCTGACTTTTGGAAATATGGCCAGAAGGAATGTCTGGAAGCCCAAAGAACTGTGAAATTGATGGGGAAAAGTCAATGGGTTTCATCAGTGAATCCAAGGATGGGATGGCTAGGATTTGGAAGTGTAAAAAGATACATGTCAGGATAAAACCAAAGCAAGCTACCAGGCCCACTGTGTATTGCCACATGGAGAGCCGCTGCCCACCTTCCCCAGCTGTCTGCTGGAGGTATCCTGTGCCTCTCATCCAAATCCTACTTTTTCTCTGCATCCCCTGAACAGTCAGAATCACCCAACACTCCTAAACCCCTTTCCCCAATCTCAGCCTTGAGCCTGGTGTGGGGTGGAAGCCCCAGATTCCTCTGGCTGGTGGGCAGGGTAAAGGCTCAGCGTAGCAGTCCCTAGGCCCCCCAGTCACAGCAGCAGCTCCCAGTGTTTCCTTAGGCATGGGTTGAAAAGGAAAGGTAATGTTTGCTCTTGTTGTTGGGAAGACGAAAGCCAACCAAAAAAAGCCATAAAGTCACTGGATTGGAAAATGAGAAAGTAGAATAAATAGGCTCTTAGGAGGGAAATAGGTCTTCCCCGCTCTGTGAACAGAAATAAACAAGGAGAGCACCTGTCAGGAGGAATTTACACCAGGGAATGGGTGCCTTGGCCCTGCCCAGAATCTGCAAGGAAAGGGTTCCAAGGAGCCCTGAATCTTCCTTCCAGACCAGACCTTTCTTCTCCCACTCTGCTGGCCACCTGCCTGGCCCCCCAACCCCCACCGCCATCCACACCGACTTCCATTCCCTCTGCCTTGCTCCTTCCTGACACCAGCACCCCTATGAGAAGTGGTCCTGTCCTCTGCTAAAACAACCCACCTATCCTCCAAGCCTCCCTCCTGTGGGAAGCCTTCCTGGACCTCTTGCTTCTGAGAACCTGAGTCCCAGGTATGCAACAGACCAACTCTCTACCTGTCCCCACTACACCCTAGGCAGCTGCCTGCCATTCTGTCCCTTGACCAAGCCATTTATCAAGCCTTCTGTGGCCCATAGAGTGTAATTATTCACATCTTTCAAGGCTCAGCTTCAACATCTCCAGGAAGCCCTCCATGATCCCTACAACCTTTAGGAGGACTTAAGGCTTCCTCCCTGTACCCACTGAGTATTAGGGGTAGTTCCAAACCTCAGGTCTGGTATGAAGGAATTTCTACCTCCTCTGCCTCCTTGAGGGCAGGTGCATTTCCCTATCCCTCAGGGTTTCAGGGTTAGAGGATGATTAGAATTAGGGAACATTCTAGGAAGTGTAAAAAGTTAGGAGCAAACCAAAGGAAGGGAACTGACTCAGTAAAAAAAAAAAAAAAAAAAAAAAAAAAAGGACTTGTTGGTGGAGAGTTGAACTAATAATGTTGAATTTTATTTTGCTTTCAAGGTGTTGGCATAAAGATTTCACATAGCGCTAAGCACATAGCCTGCTGTAAAGTCCATTCCTTCTACAGATATTTACCAAGCACCTCTCTCACCCCCGTCTATACCATAGGCACACATATACCTCACAGCACACCAGGAACCAGCAGGCACTCCCCACCCTGCCTGCCTCCGTCTCACTGCCTTCTCTGCATCCCTGCTGTCACTTTAGTGTATTTGAAATCCAATAAAGACCTCCCACCAGAAAACAAAAACATGAACGACAGAACAATAGAGCACCCTGTTCTTCTAAGCACCAATTCAACAATCATCACACTTCAGAGCTGGAAGGGGACTTGGAATAAGCTCATTGGACCTCTTAACTCCACAGATGGTGAAACTGAGGATGCAAGTGGGGCAGTGCCCATCGGAGGCGTGCAGTTAAGAAGAGGCAGAGGCAGAGACACCCGCAGACCTCCTAACACCTGGTCTCCAGGCTTTCCTCAACCCACCTCAGCTTGGCCCGGTGGAGGGAGATTGTGCCTAGAGGAGGTGGCAGTGTCTGGGACACACAGGGGAGGAGATGGGTGAGAAGGAGGAAAACTGGGGGAGGAAGACAGCAGCCCAGCCTGGGAAGGGCTTGGGGGATGAGGCAGGGCTGCCTGGGTGCTGATGAGGAGGACTGGGAGGAGGGCAGAAGGACACACTTAGAACTCTGAGTGAACTCTCCTTACCCACCCTTCTCACCTTCCCTCAGGGTCTGTCTTCTCCCACTTACTTAGGGAATAATAATGACAGAAAGGTGGAGAGTAGAGACAAAAGAGAGGGCTGACCCACATGTCCTCCCTCCCATCTCTGTCCATCTGTCTCCATCTACTCACTCCCCACCCATGACTTACCCACTGTGCACTCTGTAGGCATGCCTGGGTGCCCCCAGCTCATCTCCCCATTTGCACCACCTCAGCCCCCGCTGCTGCCCCCCAGGTCCACTTCCCCATGACCTCTCTGGCCTTTCTGCTCCTTCCCTCTATGCCCCTCTGCCTGCAGCAGAGGGAGGACCACCGCTTGCCTGGAGCCTGGAGCCCAGCGCCTGGAGGTCAGTCAGTTCCGGTGGGAAGAAGGGCCCAGCACCTACTGCTTTGCAGCAAGCCCAGGAGAGAAGTCAGACCCAGTAGAAGCATGTCTTGTCAGAGTTCTGTGGAGGCCGGGGAGGAAATGGGTCCAATTAATCCACATTTGCCTCTCCAGATTGGAGTACAAGTGGGGAGATGGAAGAATTAACCTTTTCAAAAATGTAATTTCATAAAATCATCTTGCTTGGAACAGACTCTCTAGTTATTACTATTATTTATGGTCATGTCCATGCCTCAGGCCACCACCAGTGTGGAGAGATGGAGGAGGAGCAGCGAGGCTGCAGCTGCCTGATGGAGAGAAGAAGGGCTGCCAGTCTGAAGCCCAGGCTCAGGGCTCACGCAGCCACCCTCAGAGCCCTGTGGCCACAAGAGCTCACCTGTGGCTCTCCTGCAGAAGGACCCCCATGGGAAGGGATTTTCAAGTCACTCTCAAGACTCTTACATGAAAATTCATTGCTCTTTGCCTCTCTTCAGCCCTGACAATACTCTTGGAGCTGCTGATTCCCTGCTCTCCCTCTAGAGCTCACCATGTCTGGCACAGGCCACAGCATATGGCCCACTCTCAGCAGCTGCCCCTCATAGCCAGGCCTGGGTTTGCTTGTACCACCCACTAGCCCTGTCAGGACTGGAACATCAGAGAACCCTGCCACCAGAAACTTGCTCCTGGGCTCAGAGAATGGGCATTAGGCTCCCGCTGCTGCCAACCTGCCTGGGGCAGCGGAGACTCCTTGCCTTTCTGGCCCTCTGTTCCCTCCCTGACTTACCGGCTTCCCTGGCTTCGATCTGGCTGCCTTCTCTTCAAGCTTTGAGTGATGCCTCACATCCTTGACTCGTCCGGATCTATGGGCCTCACCTATAAGGTGAGGGGTGTGTGCATGGTGTGCAGAAGGGACAGCCAGGAGGCCACTGTGGCCATAGAGGAGTGAGGGGGAAGAGAAGGACAAAGAGGATAGGGAAGCCATGGCGGTAGAGATGGAGGTCACCTAGGGCCTTGCAGGTCACTGGGAGAGCTTTGGCTTTTACTCTGAGTGAACCTGGGAGCCACTGCAGGATCTAGAGCAGAAGAGGGTGTGACATACCATCACCACTGATGCTCACCTGTTCTCTGGGGCCTGGTCTGCTCAAGCTGCTTCATTCTCCACACCTCAATATCTCTCCTCTTTCCCTGGGACTCCACGAATTTAACAATATTCCCTAGGTGGCCATCTTAGAGTGCACCTGGAGGGCAAGGAAAGAGACAGGTGTGGCTCCTGCCCTTGTCAAGGCCATCACTTTTTAGAAGACACAAGATTTCCTCCCTAGAAGTGCCAAAGGAAGAGTAGCCAGAGGACCCCTAGCATCCTGGCTCTGGCTCCACTCTATTTTGCTGTGTGACTCTGGGTAGGCAGCTTACCCTCTCTGAGTGTCTGTTTCCCTCTCTGGAAAATCAAGGATAGGGACCCTGTGGTCTAAGGTACCTTCGAGCCAAGACACCAATCCTCTGGAATTGGGAGGAACGGGGAGGATGATATAGGGCCATGGACTAGTTGGGCAGGATTTCCTACATGAAAGAGCTACCCTGAGTCCCAAGAGTGAGTGAAGCAGGAAGGGTGGGAAGGTGCAGTCCCTTCCTCTTGCCTGTCCTGGAAACTGCTCTCCTTCCTGCTCAGCTGTCCCCACCCCACAGCTCCCCCTGCTCCCCTCTCCTGGCCCAGCTCCTCTCTCACCCCCTTCTCTGGCACTGAGCTGGAAGCACATTGAACCTGCCAGGTCAAATCAGATCCACATGTGCAACAATTTAACAAGAGATGGATCTGGCATATGTGTGTGGTTTTTAAATAGAGGTTCCTTGGAGCCGGTTGTTTCACTCAGAATGAAAACAATTGATTATCTTTAGAGCCACTTACTGAGGCTTATCAGCCTTGATACAATCGGCCTGGGGTTTCCAGGACCCAGCACTACTCACCTGCCCTCAGGCCTGCAATAGCCCTGTTCTCAGGGAGAGGTGGGCATCACTGCATGGCAGCCAGGGGCACCTTCTCTGCTGGGGCCCAGGGCAGAGGCAACAGGACCCCAAGGAGGGCACTGAAGGCCGGCCTCTCTATCATAATCAGAACCAGTTCCCAAGCCCAGAAGCAGTTAGAGGAGGAGAGGAGGGGGTCACAGGAACACTCCTCCCTACTCACTGCCCAGCAGAAGGGAAGAGAAATTCCCTACCCTGGGGGAGCTTCCATTCTAGCACTAGTGTGGTTGGTGGACAGTAACAAGACAATATATACAGGATGTTGGATAGTGGTAAGTGCTTCAGTGAAGCATCAAGCAGGTTACAGGCATGAGGGGGAATGAGGACTGAGGAGCAGGAGCTCATTTGGACAGCGTGGTCAGGGAGAGGGGAGCAGGGACACTACGACATATGAAAGAACCAAGCCCTGGTGACATCTCAGAAAGCATATTCAAGGCAGAGAGAAACAACATCTTGGAGTCCTCTATGCACTGGGACCCGACCCAAGGCTGGGTGTCAGGGATGGGAAGTATGTCCCTCTATAGATGCCCCCTGCCCTTGCCAGTCCACCCTGACCTTCTGCCTCAGTTTCCTTGCATGCTACTCCAGTTTCCTGCCAGGCATTCCTCTGTATTTGGAGTCCTGACTTGAACCCTGACTCATCTGGCTGAGGAAATGGCACTTGTCTAATGCTTACCAGCTGCTTCCCAAGGGCAGAGACACTATTTTCTATATCCCAGGCTAGGTGGCATTCCACTGTGTGTGGGCAGACAGGATTCCCAGCTGGCTTTGAGTACTGCCCTCTGCCTTCCCATCTCCCATTTCAGGGCTTAACCTACTGGCCTGGACATGCTCTCCCATACAGAGTCTGTCTAGCACCAACCCTACAATGGATGAGGCCGAATGGGACACATAAACAGCCTCCTGAGCTCTCCAGCACCTCCAGAAGCCCTAGCTCTGTTTCAATCCTCCTCCTGCCCCTTCATCCCTTGGAGTCTGGTTTCTGCCCCACTGCCTTGCAGCTGGCTTCTGCCTCTCAACTAGGCTGATGTATTGCTTGGACAATCCATTTGGCTGGATGCTGGCCTCACCTCCAGACACCAACTTCCAGCTTGTAGGTCAATCCTACCTTATCCGCATCAAGCCAGGCTCTAGAACCCCAGTCGGGGACCATGCTCAGGTTACAACTGATCTCTGTACCCTGATCTGGCCCCACAAGGGCAGACATAATCACTAGGTGTGTCTATTAGCTAGGCCAGTGTGCCTTTCACCTGAGCCTCACCTGCTGTTCTGAAAAGACAGTGCTGTCCTGTGGTTCTGGAAAAGCCCAAAAGGGTGAAATGGACCTCCCCTAGGGACAGCTGGAGAGGAGCTTCCTGCTAATGTCATGGTGAGTCCTGTGTTTTCAACACAAAGTAGAGTGTTAGGAATCTTAGGGAAAAACAACACAAGATGGCAAAGCAGGTTTGAAGTAGTTATGGATCTCAGGTCCAGGGGGAGACAGGACACCTGGTTCCATTCCCAGCTCTGTTCCTAACAGGGTCACCTGGGACAAGTAACATTCCTGCTCCTCAAATGTCAAATAAGGGGCCTTGGACCAGATCAGCACTTCTCTCACTGTGTGCCATGGAAAGTTCCTCGGAGCCCTCTCAAAGGCTGCTCAGAGTGGAGGTGAGAGCAAGGGGCTTAGTTTCCCCACCCCCATTTCCAAACAGCAGGGCTGCTTTCTTCTATTTAAGCTGCCTCAAAATGCTGCCTTTGAATAAGAGTTGAGTCTAACAAATTGCTTTAAAACCACTTCATTAGATGACTTTGAAATTCCAAGAATTAAAGATTAATCATCAGTTGATGACCTCAGCACTTGGCTCCCTGTCTCTCTCCACAACCATCCCTGCCATCATTCCTGACAATTTCATATCCTGGCAGATTACCTGTTCAACACCCAGGCCCCTTAGTCCATTGACCCTCTTAGCACCAAGGACCTCGTCCTTCTCTTCAACATCCCCTCACATGGCCACAACCTAGACCTCATCATCATCCATAACACCTCACCTCTGAAAGCTTCATTTCAAGCACCCCCTTGATTGCCATCTTCTGTCTCACTCTCTACTCCTATGCCAAATATTCTTCCACCTGATTGAGGGCCCCAATCCATTCATCTTGTTCACTGTTGATGAAACAGTATTCTTATTTTCTTCTATTACTCAGCCCAGACTTCATGGACCAACCCAAAAGCCGTCCTCTTCCAAGTACTCTTATTGCCCTTGAACTTATCTCCCTCCTTCATGCTCACCTGAAAATCCCCAACCCAACCCTGGTTAAACCCAATCATCCTTCTGCTTGGCACCTGCACCCATCAGCTGACTGGCATCTAGAGCCCACTAGGGAATAACACACAGACAGGTAGACTAGTTCTAATAACTGGGCAGACCTTTGAACCTTCCCAGGTAATGTTCCTATACTTTCCTAATTCACTTTTCAACATTTTTCATCATTCCTCAAATCATCATTTTCCCTGCCTGGTCCTCCTCAACAGACAACAGCTTTGATACACACTTCATAGAGAAGTCAGTGAAATCAGAGACCTATCTCTTCCTCAATCCTTGTGCTACCAGCTGACTTGCATTTTCTCACTGTCTGGATTATCTCACTGAAAAACATGGCTCCCTATTTCGCATCTTAAAAAATAAATTTCCTTTGACCCCATGTTGGCTTCCAGCCCCTCTATGACCCTAAACACCTGTTCATAGCAAAATATTTGCTAGTCAGTACCATCTCTACTGCCTCATCCCCACCTCTCTTCATGTTGGGCTTTTACTCCTACTTCTCCATGAAACAGGCATTGATCAAGATCACCTCTGACCACCCAACATCTTCTCAAAGCCAAGTTTCAGTCCTCATCTTGCCTGCTCTCCTCATGACCATCCATACAGTTGCCCTGTCTCCTTCCCGAAGACTCCATCATCTAGAATCCTCCAGGGAATAGCACACAGCCATGTTGACTAGCTCTAATGTATGAGCCAGTCAATTTACCCCCAACAGCATGGGTTGTTCCTTTCCAGCCTCCCTCCTTTGCCAGCTCCCAGGCCTCTCATTGTCAGATTGCCTAAGGCTTGATCCTTAGCCCTCTTCTCTTCTGTGTCTACACTCTACTCAGATAATCATATCTGGTTGTACGACTTCCAACACCTTCTAGTGGGTGAAAATTCTTCACATTTACTTCCAGCCCAGTCCTTTTCTCTGAACCCCACTGAAACTGCACATCCCACTGCCAACCTGCCACCTCCACTTGGTTATCTATTGGGCACCTTAAACCCAAACAGAAAAATACATTCCCTCTTCTCACTCCAAATATGCCAATACATTCCCCGCTTGGAGCCTTTCCCAACTCAGAAATGCCCCACCGTCCACCCATCCAGATGCTCAAGTCAAAAGCTTAAGAGACATTCTTGATTCCTCTCTTCCTCTCACACCAAAGAGCCCGTCCATCACTAAGTCTCCTTAGCTCTACCTCCGAAATGTATCCCGAATCCAACCCCTTCTTACCACCTCCACTGCTACTGCCTGGTCCATGTCACCATCCTCTCTCACCTGGACCACATTAGTCTCCTAATTTATCCCATCATTCTGGCCCACCTCCAATGTGCCCTCCACAGAGCAGCGAGAGGGATCCATCTAAACTGGAATCAGGTCAGGTCAGCCCACTGTTTGAAAACCTTTCAGTAGTTCTCGCTATACCAGGGATAAAAGCCATAACCCCCACTGAAGCCTGCAAGGCCCTGTGTGATTTGGTCTCTGCCTATTCATTTTCCCTGGGGCCCACCCTTGGTCAGGAAGCTCCAGACACCCTGGACTCAGCTCATTCCAGTCTTAGAATCTTTGCACTGATTAGTCCTACTGCTTGGACGCCTCTTTCCCTGGCCTGGTCTTCACATGCCCAGCCCTCATCATTCAGCTCTCAGGTCAGATACAGTGTCCTCAGGGAGGCCTCTCAAAGGGCCCCCTCCCTGACCTCCATCATCCTGCCACCCACATCTGCACTAGTCTATTTTATCTTCTGTATTGATGCTTAAAAGCATCTTCCTGATGGGTTTTGTGTCATATTCTGCTTCCTCTTGCTAGAATATAAGATCCTTTGGGATAAGGTGTTGATTTGGGTGGTTTCTGACTCTAGTCCCAGCACTTCAAAAGCACCTGGCACATAGTAGGTGCTTATTTAAAATACCTAACTAATAATCTCAGGCCTTCAGTTCCTTGCTGATGGGCCTTGAAACTCCAGTTAATTACTCAGTGCCTTCCCTATCTATAATGTAAGAGTTCTCATACCCGACACACCTCCTGGGCTGGTGTCGGGTGACTGAATGTAATAGAGCTTTACAATCTATGAGGCACCATGCAAAGGAGTCAGTCCCTCACCTGGATCTGCCAAAAGGGGCATGCAGCTGGGAGGAGAGAAGTTTATAGCATCCCAAAGTAAGGCCCTTCTGCGGCCATTCCTGACTGCCCACCTCACTCCTAAGGCTGTTTGCCTTCTGTTTCCACTTTGCCTCTGCCCCTTGCTTCAGCTTCAGAGCCCCTCTGTAGTTCCCCCAGACGTCCCTTACCAGCAAGCCACTCCCTGGTTCTCACCCACTGAGGACCCCAGCACCCCTCTCTTCCAGCATCTCCTCTTAGTCAACCAGGCCCAACCTGTTGCCCTCATCAATTCCTGCTCACCCAGGCCCTACATCGTCTTTTCTGCCCTGCCCTCCATTCTCTCTTCTGTGAGCCTTCCCTGTGCTCCCTTACCTATCCAGACATTTGCCTCCAAAGCTGTCTTGTGGCTTTGTTTTCCAGCAGGAGTCATATAAGCATTCTGTTTTCTTCTTTTCTCAGTCACCCATTATCATATTAGCATCTAATAAGTCCCTTGTACTACACAGAACACAAGGTGACATCATGTCTATAGGGGAACAGAAAAGAACGTACTTACAATAGGAAAGGGCTCGGAAGGGAAGAGCTGAGTGCCTGACAGTGCCTCAGTTTCCACACCTGCATCAAGGAGGCTCTGCAGCACAGGTGTCCTAGATTTTCCGTAACACCTCCCCGACTCCCCCACCCTCACCTTCCTGTCTTCCCCAGGATTGATGCATGGCCTTTGCAGAGAGGGCCTTGGGCTCCCCAGGAAGCAAGGATGATCAAAAAAAAAAAAAAAACCACAAGATCAGGACATCAACAGCTGGTACACAGGGGATTCTTAGAAGGCTAGAAAAATGTCACTTCCCGAGTCTCAGGCCACAACAGCTATTTATCATCTTTACTGTTGGGGAATAGCCCTGAGAGGGAGTTGACCTTGAAGAAAGAGAGAATCACTTCTGGGGTGTCTGCCTACTGGGGTGCTAAGTGGGGCAAAGGATGGGAGGACAGGGTGGAGACTGGAGGAAAGAGGCAAGGAGACAAGGTCTAGGCCATCTGGAGGCAACACTGACTCTACAACAGTGTGCCTATAGATCTGTATCCACTGAAAGGCTCTGTCACTGTCAGGGGAGCCCTGGAGACTGAGCGCAGGGAAATGGCATTGAAAGTGCAAGCAGGAGATGGGACACAGCTGGAAGGGTTTGTCACAGCCAGAGAGGTAAATAATGAGTCTCTCTTCCAAAAAGTCCAGTCTTCTGCCCTCAGGTCCTTCCTAATAATTGAATCTAAGCTGCATTCATGGCTGAAGGGGTCTACAATTAAGACCCAGATTCAGACATGCCAGGGCCATTGGCAGAGAGGCCAGAGCCTGCAGGAGAGGATCCTGACATATTTATAAAGATATCCCTAGACATTTACCAGATATTTTTGCTTCCAGTCACCTGCCCTGTGGCTGCCTTCGCATACTTTTTTTCCCCATATCGTCACAAAAAAAGGAATGTACACTTGCTCCCAAATGCAGATATAGTCACAGCCGAAAGTTCAGGCACCAAGATATCCAAGGACACTCGTCCTCACACATATGATCTCATGTGCTATGCACACACTCAGCTCACGCCCAGCCTGTTCTGCGACACCCACATGGACAGGCAGCTGTACACAATCACTATTTAGGTCCTTGGGGCATGCCAGTGAATGAAGCCAACCATGATCCCTGCCCTCAGGAAGCTGACATTCTGGGGCACCATCCACAGAGAGGTACAGACACTTTGCCTCTGACTCTTACACACAGACTTATTCAACACATACAGAGACTCTACACAAACATTTAAATGGCCCATAAACATTTATTGGGCACCTGCTATGGTCCAGGAAGCATGCTTGAGACTAGAGATACATCAGCAAGCAAGAGCAGCATGGTTCCCATCCTCAGACGCACCCAGAAAGGCCTACTCCCAGACACAGGCTCAACAAATACCGACACACACAATTTCAAACACAAATCTGAAGGCATTTTTATGATGCCCCAGGTAGCAACTCACTTAGAATGAGGAACGAGGCGGCTCTTTAAAGTTCAAAGTCAGATCTGTACATTGTCCATTCCTCTACCAGGCTGTGTGTTCCTCTCCGTTCAACATCACATCGTCTCCATCCCTCCCTATTGGGCCCAATGGAATAACTGAAGTGCAAGGGACTGCCTACATCCTGGAGCCCCCATCTCCCCAGCCCCGATGATTCTGCTCAAGACATTTCTCGGGTTCCCCACTGCCAGGACGGGGCCGAGCACAGACCCAGTGGCCGGGGACTTTTGCTGAGCCATTACATTACAACAGAGCCTGCTCCTTCCAGACATTTTTCTTCTTCTACTTTTGCTTTTAAAGAATCAGAAATAACTTGGCCGTAAAAATGTGCTTTGGGCAGAAAGCTGACTCCCAGGGTCAGAGCCCAGGAGAAGATTTCTGCAACACAGTTTCAGGGAAAATAGCAGGCACTCAGCAATTTTTATTTTCCAAGGCATGAAGAGAAAATACAATTGGAGTGGATTTAGGGCTTCGCAGGGCTCCTCTTCAGGTTGCAATGTGTATACGGTTTCTCTCTTTTCCCCGGCTGGAGAGAGTGGCAGCAGGGAGTGTGGGCTGAGGGGAAAGTGGAAGTGCTGGGTCTGCTGCCTGGCCTGACAGCGCATGAGACCAGTAACCCGCTCCCCCTTAGAGTGTGGCGAGTTTCTGCTGCAAGGTCCGAGGCTGGTGGGCTGTGTTCAGGGTAGTAGGTCAGTGGGTTTGGAGCCACTGACCCAAGTTCAGATCCCAGTTCTGCCTTCTACTAACTGTGAGAGCAACGTTTTTAGAAACCTTTCTGTGCCTCAGTTTTCTCACCTGGAAAATGGGAAGAACAGCAGCACCTACCTCATAAGGCCATGGTGACAATAAAAGAAATCTGCAGTTCATATGTACTTCAATAGAGGAGGCCCTAATAACTCTCAGAAGATGGCTACTACCTGCCGCCCATCCTCTCCATGGCAGGCCTCTCCAGCTCCCTGCCTGTGGGATGGACGCCCAGTACGAAAGCACTCTTAGCCTGCACTACTACAGACAGCAACGCCCGGGTCCTGGGCCATCAGGGAAACCCCATCAGCCCGGTGTTCTCACACGTTCTCCCTGGAGGCTGGGAGGCTCTGCCGTGCTGACTACTCTGCCTGCCCCTCAGAGCCTCCTTCACCCAGCTCTGTGCCCCAGGGAAAGGTCCCCTTGCCCTCTTATCTGCTGTCAGGTTTGGCCCATGGGATGTACCAGACGAAGGTCAGAGGGCAGGTGGAGGGTGAGGCTGTTACTTCTGTGGCATTCCCTCTGGCTTCAGAGCCTCAGGTCTGCTTCCTCCCTATCGCTTCAGGCCGAGGGGCAGGCAGCTAAGAGCTTGCATCACTGCTAGTCTTTGAGTGCCTCTCAGCCCTTGTTGATTCTGTCAGATCTGCCCACAGCTTTATAAAAAGTCCCTTCCTTAAAGATTCTGGAGAGGAGTGAAAAAAGCAGTGTACAAGGAAATAATCATGGTTATACACAAAGGCTTTCATACAAGGACGTTCATCATAGTGTTGTTTGTAATAACAAAAGGTGGAAAGAAACTAGATGTCCAACCATCAGGCGTTGGATGAGTAAACCACAGTAATCCTAACAGTGCACTGGACTGCAACTATGAAGAAAAATAATGCACTGCAAGAATATTCACCAACACTGGGGAATATTCACTACACGCCTCTAAGAAAAACGGTGGGCCTAGAAGACTATGGATGGACTGGTAGCATCAAAAATAACATCTACAGGTTTGGAAAGAGAATTCTTAGGGAGGAAATACACCAACATGTCTACTGTGTTATCCTTGAAGATGTGAATTACGGGTGGTGGTGTGTTTTCCTTTTGTATACTTCTGTGTTTTTTCACTTTTTTTTTTTTTTGCATTGAGCATATCTTATTCTATTGATTAGAAAAGAAGTTATTGATAATACAGGTACAACCATTAAAAATGACATTTCAAAAGAATATTTAACATGATGGGTAAATACATGCTGTAAGGTATGAAGTGAAAAAGCAAAAATTGCCCTCTCTTCATACATAGGTCATATGGACATATGCCTACATATATATCTGTCTGTCTAAAATAATATAAATATTATTTAGTATTATATATAATAGTTTCATTTAAAAAGACTGGAAGAAAGCACAAAATGTTAACAGAGGTTATCCAGGAAAGATATAGTTACGGGTAATCTTTTTACCCTTGCCTGCACGTTCTAATTTCCTATCATAAGCATTGATTTTATTTTTTTTAAGACAGGGTCTCACTCTGTCACCCAGGCTGGAGTGTAGTGGCATAATCATAGCTCACTGAGGCCTTGATCTCCTGGACTCAAGAAATCTTCCCACGTCAGCGTCTCAAGTAACTGGAACTACAGGTGCCCATCAACATGCCTGGCTAATTTTTTTTTTTTTAATTTTTAGTAGAGACAGGGTTTCATTATGTTGCCCAGGCTGGTCTTAAACTCCTGAGCTCAAGCAATCCTCCTGCCTTGCCCTCTAAAGTGCTGCGATTTACAGCCGTGAGCCACCACACCCACTCACCATTGATTTTTAAATAATCAGATTAATATTTTACATTTAGAAAATCTAGGACACTTGAAGCCAAAATATTCCAGGATATGGTCTCAGTCATGTGCCAGCATGCCTCTCTCTGCCTTCATGCTTGGATGTCCCTGCCTACAAAAGATGAGTCCAGGCACTCTTGTGAGCATGGTAAAGTGGGGGGCAAAAGCCCTCACGGAATCAGAGATCTGAGCCCACGGAGAGTGGAGTCAGACAAACAGGGGGCAGGCTACACACCCTGCGTAGCCTGAACATTCCACCTTGTTGATGTGCGTTTTGCCCTTAGTGCCTTCATGGAGCATGTCCTGACTCCACATGCCCTGTATCAAGCCCAGTGGAGACCCAGAGAGGGTGTCATCTGCTGGGGAGACAAACAGACATCTGCAAAGGAAAGCAGATGTTAACACAGAAAGAATAACCACCTTTCCATTTCTGTACGGCCTTGCCGAGTTCAGAGCACAGTGTCTCTGTTACTTCACTGAATGCCCACAGCAGCCCTAGAGGGGAGTATCATTATCCCCACTTTGCTGATGAAGAAGATGAAGCCCACAGAACTTCAGTGAGTCTCCCTGGACTAAACTAGAATATGAGAGATGCCACAGAGCCTTCAGATGTGTGGGCCCAGCCAGCACCCAGAGCCAGGGTGGTGTAGGTCATTTCCCATGGCTTCAAGGAGGATTGAAGGAGGGGAGGATTTCAGAGGCTGAATGGAAGTCCTGTGGGCGAAAATGGCTGTCAGGACAAGTCATAAAACACATGAAGGCTGAAGTTACAAGCCCTTGGAAAATGTTTGCCTATGTCTACAGGAGGAGTGCACTCAAGTGCAGGAGTCTCAGCCCATCCCTCCCCTCCCTCTATGCTGAAGGCTGGCAGCAGGGCACTAGTTCCTGACTCTTGTCCTTCCTGGAACGATGGGGAATTGAAAGGCAAGTCACAAATGGGACATTCACTCAACACCTGGCGAGTGTCCTTTGAATACGACTATGTGTCAGTGTTCTATTCACTGTCCTGTCTCCCAGAGCCCAGACAGTGGCTAGCACCTAAGTCCTCAGAGAGTTTCTGTGGGTGGGTGAGTGACTACCTGCACTATGCTGTGTTAGGCACCGGGCTGCCCAGCAGGGGCACAGACAGACATGGCACCTGCCCCCATACAGCTAAGAGTCCAGTGTGGAGGCAGAAGTGATCAGACAGCCACATTAGGTGATGAGGCTCCCAGCCCAGGAAGAGCTCTGAAGTTAGGCCAGTTGTTATAGAACCACAAAAGAGAAAAATCACAAAGGAGCTGAAATTGGCGAGTCAGCATGCCAGCAGCAAGGGGACAGAGAGAACAGCATGTTCAAAGACTGTGTCAGGGAGGAAGCACAGTGAATTCTGGGGACTGGGAGGCCATGGAACCCAGAGAGCAAGGACAGGGCAGAGGGTGGGTGATGAAGATGGAGGTGGGGTAGGCCAGCCATGCAGGGCCACGAGGGCCAGGTCTTGGACATAGAGATGATCTCACAAACAACAGAAAACCAACAGAGGGTTCAGTGGGGTTAGGGTGGCAGTGAGGGTGACATGATAAGAGTTTCGGTGTGGAAACTGGATCAAGCAGGACAGCAGTGGAGCTGCCAGACCAGTCGGGAGGCTGTAGTGAAAAAACAGGAGAGAGGTCAGTTCTCCCACAGCTACTCAGGAGGACTGACTAGTCGCAGTAATGGAGAGACTGTAGTGGGGGAGCAGAGGGAAGTGCCCACAGTGACACTTAGCTGCTCACTGGTGCAGCCGATGAAGGGGTGGCGCTGTCCGCTGGGACACAGAGCCATGCAAGAAGGCCACCATTGTTGGAGAAGCCCACAAGCTCTATTGTAGACAGAGTTTGGGGGCTTTTAAGACATCCAAGAAGAGATCCTGAGTAAAGAGTTGACAGCGCAGATGGGAGCTCAATAGAAGTCTTGGTAGGAGACACACATTTGTAGATAATCCACACAAGGAAATGAAGGCTAAGTACAGATGAGATTGCCCAGGGAGAGGGTAGAGCACTGGGCCTTGTGGAGCCCACCACCAGTGTGTGTGTGTGCCAAGGTGCAGCCAAAGATTCAGGGCACGCCATTGGAGGCAAGGGAAGAAGGTGCTCCCGGAAGGACAAGGTGGGCGCTGGAGTCAAATGCTGCTGAGAAGTCAGATAAGAAGAGGACTTTACTAGGCCCGTTGGATGTAAAGACACAGAGGCCACCAGTGACACTAGAAAAAGCCCCTGTGCTGGAAAGATGGGGTGAAGGCTCATTCAGAAAGGCTGGAGGAGTTATGAAATGGAGGCCAAAAGAAAGAGGGCCAATTCCAAGATGTTCATGCAGGGGTGGAGAAAGATAGGAGGGTCGCCAAAGGGCATGTGGCATTAAGGGGGAAGCAGTTCAGTTCCCAGGATGAATGGGCTCAGGGCTGGGGTAAGGGCCTCCCTCAGAAAGACCAATGCAGACAGCAGAAGAGACCTGCCCAGAACCATTCCAAGGCTGGCTGTTGCATCTTGCCCATGAAAGACGGGTAAAAGCTGGAATGACTTAGGAGTAAAAGCTAGAATTTTCCGATTGGTCCTGGAATCAGTCACTTAGTAGCTGTGTGACCTTGGGAAAGTTACTTAACTTCTCTGGGATGAGGAATTTTCTTTCTCTGATGAAGAACTTTAGTTTCCTCATCTGTAAACTGGAATAATCACAGGGCGATCTTAAACGTGAAAGGCGACATGATATAGAGCAAGTGCTTAGCACAGTGCCTGGCACATACTATGGGCCCCAAAACATGACTCTAACCAATCCTCCGGTCACAACAAAGTAACCACTGTCATACTAAAGAAGTGGGTGTATGAGGAAATCAGGATGGTCATGACTCATTATGAGGGTGAGAAAAGGAATGAAAAAAAAGAAGCACATTCTGGAGTTATGGGCAAATGAGAGCCTCCTTCCCAAGAAATCTACTTGAGCCATGGACAGTAAAGGTCAAAAGGAAACAGTACAAAAATGTATATGGAAAGACGTCTTGTAGGGCTTGAACCTGAAGCCCAGCTAGAAATCATCTGCTCTCACCAAGAAACAGGTGTGGAGTGAGTCACGGCCAGCCTCACTCTCCAGACCTTTTCAATTTCCAAAGGTCTTTTGTATACAGAATCACCTTTGATATTACAGTAGCTCGGTTTCACATGTGTGTGCGAGTTACAATGACCAAAGGCACACTGGCGAGCTGTGAGTATAGCGCTGGGTCTGATACCAGGGTCACCCTACCTGAGACTAAAGCTCCTGTCCCTACAAACTGCCCTCCTTTGCTGGGTGGGCAAACCCCTCACTCTGTCAAAGCAATTTCACACTGAACCATTTTTAGAGTGTGTGATGTGATGATGGCAGAGGGCAGAGGTGAAGACAATGAGCCTAGATCTTTGGAGGGGACAGTTCCAGATCACTCTGGGGGCCTTGGCAAAGCAGCCAGCGGGCTCTGTCTGCACGGGGCCTGTGTGGCAGGTTTCTGTGTGATTGTTTATAACCTGTCAGTGGGGTCTCCCGGGGTTCTGTGGGGGCAGGGGATGAGGTGCTAGTCAGTGAGATCCCTAACATGAGAAAATAGCCTCATAGTGAGTCTAATTACCACTTTCCACAAGGAATTTCACCGTGCGTGCTCGTTTGCTTTTTAATCATCCTCTAAATATGCATTTTCACGTTATACCCTAATGGCACCCAGAGAATCATTAGGATCTGTTGGGACCATAATCCATGGTTTCGGAAGTCTCTAAGTATGTAATTTCACTCCATGACGCAGGTTTCTAAAAGTCCACAAATAACCATTTGCATGATAAAGTCACAACTCTAAAGTCAATTACAGCTACAGCTGGAGAGAATTTATTTCCTTTTTGAAAATTAAAACATGAAATTGGGAAGTTGCCACACAAAAGCCTTCCCTTGCCTGGGTGGGAAGAGGGAACAGAATCTGGCCCTTTCCACTACCCCTCGAACTGGGGTGGAGGCCCTGATTGACAGGGAACTGTTTCATAATCACTGGGTAGCCTGGGCCAGGGGCCTCTAGGGTGGCACTCAGTGGAGTTGGCTGTGGGACTTTGCCTCACACAGGTCTCACCTATCTTCCTCTCATGTCTTAAGATCATGCCTCCTGCCAGGGGTTGGGGGGGTCCCACCTATGTCTCCCCAGGATAGGTCTCCTCAGCTTGGCTGGCTCAGTTAGCTGGCCAGCTAGAGATCCAAGGCACATGGAGATGGGCAGGGGTCTGGGGCCCAAACGACCTTGACATGAGACAGTGTGACCAAGTGTCCACTGGAACGAATGAACCCACTGTTCCCCATCTCAATATTCAGGATCCTGCAGGCTGGGCCTGAGCTCTGAGGGCCCTCCAGTGAGGGGCCTAGATCTTTCAAGGAGCCTGGGCGTGGCTTGGAACTGTCACCATTTCCACAACATCAGGACTAGACACACTTTAGAAAGCATCTTATTCCAGCATTCTCAAAGTGTAGAAGGAAGGAAAGCTTCTCTACCAAGGTCACACCAGGAAAGGGCAGCAGAGTGGGTGTAGACACCCACGTTCCTCCCTCTGAGAATAAGCTGTGTCATGGAACCTGGCAGTCCCACCACAAGTCGTCAGAATAAAAACCATCCGGGTAGATTTCTGCTCTCTTTTCATGTGGAGATTTGTGCAGGAACTTGAACGGAAAGCAGAGTTCTGACCAGAATGAATCTGCTGGCTCTTTGAAGCATGAATGGAACTATTTGAAAAAAGAAAAAAATACAAGGATACCCTCAGAAATCATGTGCACTGGAGCCAAATCTACATTCTATATATTCTAGAACTGTGACGCTGGGAGTGGAGCCTTCATCTATTCTCCAGTCTTAACTGGTGCTTTATTTAGTTGGTATTTAGGATCACGAGGAAGGTGCATTCATCAATCGAAGGTGTTAGCATGCTGGTGGGTTCCCCGGGCATGTTCCTATATGTCCTGCAAATCTGACTGTGTGATGGTTTGCCCCCGTCGTTGAGCCTCATTGTCCCAGACCTATTGGAAGATGCCTCTTCCAAGATGTCACTGTCCCCAAAGCTGGGATCAACCATGCCTCACCTTAAGAAGGAGCCCAGGATAGGGACAGTGGGAATTCATTGACCAGGAGTTTGGAGTTCTGGCCCTTACACTGCCAGTAACTGGCCTTGCAAATTTGGGCAACTCATTTCTGCTCTGAATCTCAGCTTCCTCAGATGCCAAATGGGACCCTAATTTACCTGGCAGGGATGTAAAGCTGAAAAAAAGACCACATAATTTTGTAGTTTCATACTTGTAAAGGGGAACAGTTTTCAAATTATAAAGTACTACACAGATCAAAAGCCATTATTAATTTAGAAAGCATGGCAATGATGTCAGGTAATCGTGCTTAAATGGTATTGATTGTTTCCGCTCCCTGCGTGGGATGACGTCCTCCGCCCTGGGTGTGGAGTCAGGAGCCTGGGGATGGATGCCGACTCAACTCAGCCTGGCATCTCTACTAGACTGTAAGAACCTTGACTCATCTGGCACACGGTGGGTTCTTAATAAACGTCTACTGACACGTCAAACTATTCTTGGAGCCAGACTAATATTGCCCTGGTTTAGTTCATGATCTAAAACGGGATTTTTCCCCCCTGTCTTCTGTACCCTAACAAAACACAGATGGAATTTTGATTACCGCTGTTTATTGAGTGCTTGTTCTGTGTCAGACACGACACTAAACCCTGAACACACAGTATCTCATTTAATCTTCACAACGCCTTGCTGAGACAGGGCTGACCTTCAGAAACAGGCTCAGAGAAGTCAAGTGACATAGGTCGTATGAGTGGGACATGGGAGTGGGGATTAAAGGTGGAGGGCTCTGAAGACCCTGCTCTTAACCTCAGTGCCAAAGGGCCTTCTTTTAAGGTTGGGCAGGCGGCTGGGACCCTTGGAACCTCAATTTTCTCCTCTGAAAATTGGGAAGAATGATGCCCTCACCTGTTTTGAAGGGGAAAATGCCTAGTCCAGCATATGGCACACGATAAGTGGCAAGAAATGCTGGTGACAGCTTGTTTTGTTTGGATTTGCTGTTTTGATCGTGCCTCTTATAGATTCGAAACGACCTACTCACAAAATACTCAGGCCCCGAAATGTTTCAGATTCTATCTGAATCTGATTAAACCTCAAGCCAAAACTCAGAGACAAGTACTATGATTCTTATGCTATGATGACAGTAAGATGAATAATGGCTAACAAATGTGTGCCTTTTATGACATTGTATGCATGTCATAGCTGTCCTCAAGGTGGGAGTCTCTGGTCCAGTGGAAAGGTGAGGAAACTGAAGCAGGAAGTGGGCCGGTAACCTGCAGCACAGCACAGAGTTAACAGCAAAGTCTCAGGACTCTGAGTGAGACGGTGCCCAAGCCTGGCTCTGTCCCTTCACCAGCTGTCACCTTGGGCTAGTTACCTCCCCTCCAAGCCCTCACCTCCACTGATACTTGAATCTGATAATTTTTGCAAAGTGCTGGACACAGTGACTTGTACCTAGTACCGCTCTACAAAGTTTAATAGCTCTTGGTTTTTCTGCCCAGGACACGCTGCAGGTAACGGGTAGATCAGGGCTTTGGCCTCCTTCCAGCCATCCTGCCCTGCCCACTCTGGTCCCTCTCTGCTCATCTCCCACCCCACAGCTTCCTACTGTAGCTGCACCACTCTCCTTGCTCTCTTTCCTTCCTCTGCTCATGAATGCAGGAGATGGGGGTTTCTGGAGGGGTCTGATCAGCAGTGTGGGGGCAGGGATCCACCCAAGAGGACCCTGGTATTTTCTCTGTGCCTGAAGAGGCTCTGCTCCCTGCCCCTAGGTCTCCAGCAGTTCAGACTCAGGAGCCCACTTAGATTCAAATTCTTGGTCTACTGCATACTAGTGGGTCACCTTCAGCAAGTTACTTTACTCCTCCGTGCCTCCATTTCCTTTCTGGAAAATGCAATTGACAAAAGTACCTATTTTTAAGGGTTGGCATGGGTAGTAAAAGACTTGATACATGTAAGACACATAAAGCTGCACTTGGCATGACATTAGTGTTCCATAAATGCTCAAATATGCCAGTAGAACTAATAGTAATGGTAACAGCAGAAGCCAAGTCTTACCCAAAGCCTGGGTTCTCCCCACTCAACACACTGACTTAGCACTGACTCTGCTAATGACCACAGAATGATCTTGGATATGCCATGGGCCCTCTCTGGACTTCATTCTCACATCCATGCAATGATAGGTTTGATAAGATGATCTCCAGGGCTCCTTCTATTCTAGGACTTTGAAATCCCTTCCTTATAAGGACTATGGCAACCAGTAGGGCCTATCCTCCTTCCACCTGTGAGATCTGCACTAGAGATGTGTGGGGAGGTGGATTATTCACTTGTGCACCCATCCACTCAGTCTGTCAACAAATATTTTGGAGTGCCTGCCACTGACAAAGCAGGCTCTCTCTTTCTCAATGACCCAGCCAAGGATGACACACTCCACATAACCTTCTTCCCAGGTTCTGATAGAACCTCTCACTTGCTTTCTGTGAATAATCTTGTTCTCTGAACACACAGAAGTTCCTGCCCATATCCCCCAAGGTGGAATCACTCATGGGACAGAGCACGGGCTCTGTGTCCAGCAAGCCTGATTTGACTGTCACCTTTCACACTCAGTAGTTCTGAGATGTCGGGCAATTTCTCCCAGGATGTGAGTCATAACCCACTTGTGGGTCAGCAGCTCAATGGAGTGGGTCATCTCCAGCATTGAAACATAATGAAAGAGTAGAGAGTAGAATGAAATGGCACAGAAAACAGAGTGTGCTGTGCAGGTAAGGGGTGGGTGTACGCATGCGGGTATTCTAGGGAACACTGCGCTGTGCAGGTAAGGGGTGGGTGCATGCATGCAGATATGCCAGGGAATATTGGGCTATGAAGGTAAGGGGTGAGTGTCTGCATGCGGGTATGCCAGAGAACACAGGGCTGCGCAGATAGTGGCCGTGGGTGCATGCATGTGGGTATGCCAGGGAACACTGGACTGCGCAGGTAGTGGGGGTGGGTGCATGCACGCGGGTATGCCAGGGAACACTGGGCTGCGCAGGTAGGAGGGGTGAGTGCATGCATGTGGGTATGCCAGGGAACACTGGGCTGCGTAGGTGGTGGGGGTGAGTGCATGCTTGCCAGTATGCCAGGGAACACTGTGCTGCGCAGGTAGGAGAGCTGAGCGCGTGCATGCGGGTATGCGAGAGAACACTGTGCTGCGCAGGTAGGAGGGGTGAGTGCATGCATGCGGGTATGCCTGGGAACATAGGCCTGTGCAGGTAGGAGGGGTGAGTGCGTGCATGCGGGTATGCCTGGGAACATAGGCCTGTGCAGGTAAGGAGTGAGTGCATGTGGGTACATGTGGGTATGCCAAGGAACACCAGGCCATGACGGGAATCCTATGTGTTACTGTGGGATATGGCCAAAAAACTTGAATGTCATATACCTAGAACACATAACTTGAGGGTAAAATGAGAATAGCATCAAGCCAGGTAAGGCTGGAGATTCCCAACTGATGCCTCACTGGTCATCTGAGGTCCCCCCCCTGTCTTTTTCCTGGCTCATGAACCTCAGCCTTCAGGAAGCTGAGTCATCTCCCTCACAAAACCCTTTGCTCCCTGTCAATCGACAAACCAGACAGTGAGTAAGAAAGTGCACATTAATCTCACAAACATTTGTTGAGCTCCTACATGATGCCAGACCTTGGGCCCGGTGCTGGGGCGCAGTGAGGAGTGGGGTGATAAGAGCTGTGCCCCAGGGAGTTTACATTCAAGCATAGAAGCCGGTGATAAGCTGACAGGCCCATGACCAGAATGCCAGGCTGCACAACATGCCGGAGGAAACGAAAGCTGGGCTGAGGAGACAGAGATGCTGTTTTCCACTGGGTGGCCAACTGGACTGCCTATTCATGCCCAGCCCTGTGGCACGCAGAATGCAGGGAGCAAGTGTGTGCGGATGACGGGGTTCTCAGCTTAAAGAAGCATTGGGAAGACAAGACTCACACAGTGGTGATGGAGGAAAGGTGCACAAATCCCTAGGCCAATGCTGGAGGGGTGGGGGCACTAGAGATCGGGAGGGGAAGCCCGAGTGTGCTCAGAAATCCTGTTTTGCAAGAAGAAAGGGTAGAGTTAGGATAAATAGGAAGTGAGCTGGCATTCCAGGGGAGGGAGAGAGGTGAGACCATGGGGGAGAAGGCCAAAGGGAGCCTGGGGCAGGAGAGCTGAGATATCAGATAGCACACCAGGGGAAACAATGAGAGGAGACCTTGAAGGGGCGTGAAGGTCAGACAGAGTTTACTCTTGGGCCAAAAGTAATAACATGTATGGGGCACCTACTGAGCACCAGGACCTGTGCTGAAAGTTCTCCATGTGTTAGCTCATCTTCATTCACACAACTCTTGAAGTAGATGCTACATTTCATTGAATCTCAGATGCCTTTGATTAGAAGATGGATGGTAATTTTTTGCATCCCTAAGAAAGAAATGTCACCATTAAACTTGGACAGGTCATTGGTTGCAGAATATCTTTCAATTCCAGAGACATTAAAATAAACATCTTAGAATTGACAGAATGTGGCATTTTCATCCACAGGAAGTAGGGGCAGCGGGAGGGTCAGTAACTTTCTCCAAGTCACAAACTGGTAAGCAGCAAGGGGGTCTGAGCCCAGGCCACCCGGCTTTGGAGCGTGTGTTCTGTTTTGTCAGGTGCTATCGTCTCTGTCTGGGAGACGTTATGGCAAGAGGGAGGTGCTGCGGGTTTCTGAAAGGAGGCACGAGGGGTGTTCCAGGAAGCATCCAGGCCAAACTGGAGAGGGAGAAAGGGCAGGGCACCCCAAGGGGGGGGTGACAGTGAGAACCAGGTGTGGGTGCCAATGGTGTGGCCAGCCCCTGGCAGGTAGAGGGGATGTGAGGGAGAAGAAGGGGTGCACAATGATTCAAGGCTCTAATATGACGATTCTGTCATCAGCCTCTGGCTGAGTTTTCTACAAAGGAGAAAAGAAAGAGGTGTAGGTTTCAATTAATTGTAACTCTCATCCTTGACCGAAGGATGCTCAGGTGGAAACAGAGAGAAAGAGGGAGGAACTAGGGAAAAGAAGGCTGAGGAAGAGGCAGGGAGGGTTTTGCAAAGATAAGCAAAGCCAGTCAGTGAATCACTGTGGGACACAGAACTCCTGAGGCTAAAAGCCAGCCTTTTGGACGCTTAAAATCCAGATCATCCCCAACCCTGCCCAGGTTCCCAGGTTTTCTGTGCACACTGACCATAGTCTCCAACCCCCATCAGGAGAACTGACCTGTCCCATGCACTTGACTTAAGAGAGAGTAGCCAATGGATCATCTCTGAAAGACCCAAGGCCTCCAGTCTGCCTTTGCCTGCGCCTAGGGAGGTACTTACCCTCCCATTGCCCCTGCTTCCTGTGGATAACAATGCCACATTCTGTCAATTCTAAGATGTTTATTTATTTATTTATTTATTTATTTATTTATTTATTTATTTATTTTTTGAGACGGAGTTTCGCTCTGTCGCCCAGGCTGGAGTGCAGTGGCCGGATCTCAGCTCACTGCAAGCTCCGCCTCCTGGGTTTGCGCCATTCTCCTGCCTCAGCCTCCCGAGTAGCTGGGACTACAGGTGCCCGCCACCTCGCCCGGCTAGTTTTTTGTATTTTTTTTTTTAGTAGAGATGGGGTTTCACCGGGTTAGCCAGGATGGTCTCGATCTCCTGACCTCGTGATCCGCCCATCTCGGCCTCCCAAAGTGCTGGGATTACAGGCTTGATAAGATGTTTATTTTAACAACTCTGGAACTGGAGTGAGTCTTATAATCAATAACATGTCAAAGTTTAATTAGCAGCGATATTTCTTTCTTAGGGATACAGAAAAATATGGTTTATCTTCTAATCAAAGGCATCTTAGATTCGATGAAATACCATAGCACATACCTATTTCAGTATCTCAGACACACCCTGATTGCAGAGATTCTATGACCCCAGGCCAGGCCAAGCCAGTCTTTTTGTTTTTGCAGACACCTGGCAGGAGCCACATTTTGGGCCTGGTTTAGCTTAATGAATTCCCTCCTTGGCAGATGTGGACTCAGCCTCACTGAAAATAAACAAAACAGACCCTGGATTCCTCCTGGGGGCCCACCGCAATGCGCCGTAGATCCCTGGATCCACCGTAGGAACCATGCTGGGATAAGAAAAATCTACCGGGAGGGTGCCAGAGACATATGTCCTTTATGCTGAGCCCTTGGGCAGAGAAAATCACTGCCACTTTCTGAGCAGGAAGAAATCAACTCCAGCTAGTATTCCCAGTGATGGGAAAACAGCCAGCCTGGGAGATGAGAGTGAAATACACAGAGAACATCCAGGGCAGGATGGGGCTAGGGGCCTACAAGATTCAGTTTCCTATCTTCCAGCTCAGCCAAGGTAAGCCATGGCTTTTCTGTTTATAAATGTCAAGCCTGATGCTTGTAACAGGCATTCATTTAGCATGTCCTTAGTGGCTGGGACTTGTCAACTGCTGGGACCCAGAGGTAGGGCCCAGAGCAAGTGCCCTGGAGAAGCCAGTGTACTGGGGAGGCAGGGTGTGGCAGCTATAATTTGTCTGCAATCTCGAGCGCTCAATAATTATTCATTTGAAGGAATACAGCAGAACAATTGAAGAAGCCGTTAACAATACTCCCTCATTTAACAATTTTTTTTTTTTTTTTTTTTTTTGAGACAAGGTCTTACTCTCATCACCCAGGCTGGAGTGCAGTGGTGAGATCTCGGCTCAATACAACCTCTGCCTCCCGGATTTTAAGCAATTCTCCTGCCTCAGCCTCCCAAGTAGCTGGGATTACAAGTGTGTGCCACCATGTCCAGCTAATTTTTGTGTTTTCAGTAGAAACGGGGTTTCACGATGTTGGCCATGCTGGTCTCGAACTTCTCACCTCAAGTGATCCGCCCACCTCAGCCTCCCAAAGTGCTGGGATCAGAGGCATGAGCCACTACGCTCGGCCTCATTTAACAATGTTTTGAACACCTACTATGTGCCAGGCACTGTGAACAGGGAACAAAATGAAAAATGATCCCTGCCCTCATGGTATGACATTCTGGAGTCAGGAGACAGACCACACTGAACAAACCAATTAAGCTAACTATATAATCTGTGCAAAGGTGTTATGTGCCAGGGAGAAAAATAAAGCAGAAAAGGGAAATAGGGAGCTCTGGGGGAAGGGGTAGAGATTTTAAGAGTAGTCAGGAAGGTCTCACCCAGATGAGGAGGAGAAGATCAAGAGAAACTTCCCAAAAGTGATATCCGGCCTGAACCTTAAAAAGTGACTGGGAGCCCACCAAGTGAGGCACTTCCGGCATAGGGAGCAGTGTGTGCAAAGACTCAGGGGTCTGAAGGCTCTAGGTGATCCTGGGGAGCTATCAGGAGGGGCCTGGCCAGAGAGGACATGGGAGTGGGGAGCTGTCCATGTCATGATGGACCACCATGCCCGGCTAAAATGTCTGAGCACCATCCAACCAGCTGGGAAGTCTTGGTGGATTTGAAGCCAAGATGTGACATAATCCTGTTTAAATAAGATCCAATGAGAGGCAAGTATGGAAAAGCTCTGGAAAAATCCTGAACAGCATTCCCAAGGAATGCTCTACAGGGCGTTCTCTCAATTCCTAAGAACTCCATGTGAAAGAAAGAGTTCCATATGCCAGGTAGTTTTGACCCCCTCACGACACAAACACACATGTATTATATACACACTGTATGTATGTAATACATACGTTATATGAATTTTTTTTTTTTTTTTCCTAGACGGAGTCTTCCTCTGTCGCCCAGGCTGGAATGCAGTGATGCAATCTTGGCTCTCTACAACCTCTGCCTCCCAGGTTCAAACAATTCTCCTGCCTCAGCCTCCTGAGTAGCTGGGATTACATGCATGCACCACCACACCCAGCTAATTTTTGTATTTTTAGTAGAGACAGGGTTTTGCCATGTTGACCAGGCTGGTTTTGAACTCCTGACCTCAGGTGATGCCCGCCTTGGCCTCCCAAAGTGCTGAGATTACAGGCGTGAGCCACCACACCCAGTCATATGTTACAGGTGACTAGGCAAATCAGCATGGTTATCTGCCAAAGAAAGGTAAAGGATCTGAGAAGGTCTGCAGTAAAAATAAACTTTTGGCTTTTGACTTTTACAGTTTTCACATTTTCTTGATTTTGCCAATTCCAAACTCACTTGACCACATAACCCTTCTCATTTCTCTCTCCCACCCTCATAATACCTATTAGCTTCCTGGAGAAGCAACAGAGTGGGGAAAATGCTGCCAAACAGTTCCCATTTCTCAAAGTGTATCTCATTTTCCATATGCAGTGCCCCCCCTTATGCTGCCCCTGGCTGGAGGCCCCGTTTTTAGGACTTCTCAGCAGTAGCCCCCACCCTGGGCCAGCCACCTAGGCAGCTCCCAGCCTGCCTGGCCTGCAGTAGGTGAATGCAGCAGTCCTGGTCACTCTCTAGTGGGTTAGCATAATCCAGAACAGTAGATAATCTAAAAGCCATTTATTTTTGGCATGCTTTAGTGAGTTTATTTTTACTGTAGCCTTACTTTCCTAATTTGGCCTCACTCAGACACATGCTAAAATGAGTGCGCTTTTTCTGAACACACTCTGAGTAAAGAGGGGGAAGGGGATCCAGAGGGATGCTGAGGGAGGCTGGCGGGGGAATGTCATATATGTTGTGGCCAGTGTCTCCATCCTTAACTGCATGTTGAAAAGACCTCCAGATTAGAAACTCTGTTTTGACCTGGTCCCTGAAAACAGCAGCCCCAGGAAAAAAAAAAATGAGCAGACTACATGGTTCAGTGAGATCTGGTATAAAAAGCATGAGCTTGAGGGTCACTCTGATGGGGGTTTGAATCCCACTGTCGCAGATCCCGTTACCCTTTCCATGACAGTGCCTGGCTCCCAGCTGCCAGCACCTACATCTTTCACCTGAGGGCTTCTGGCACATCAAAGCCACTCTACCTGCCCACATGGTAGGCCAAAACTGCCAGGGAATGAACACTCCTCACCCTTAACCTAAGAAGTCTGGCTGGGCGCAGTGGCTCACGCCTGTAATCCCAGCACTTTGGGAGGCCGAGGCGGGTGGATTACCTCAGGTCAGGAGTTTGAGAACAGTCTGGCCAACATGGTGAAAACCCATCTCTACTAAAAAATACAAAAAAAATTAGCCAGGCTTTGTGGCATGCAACTGTAATCCCAGCTACTCGGGAGGCTGAGGCAGGGGAATTGCTTGAACCAGGGAGGAGGAGGTTGCAGTGAGCTGAGATCACGCCACTGCACTCCAGCCTGGGCGGCAGAGCAAGACTCCATCTCAAAAAAAAAAAAAAAAAAAAAAAAAAAAAAGAAGTTTTCAACCATTGCCTCAGCATAGGGGTATAAATACCCCTGCTCACTCACTCCTCAGGTGGTCCCATTCTGCTCACTCACTCCTCAGGTGGTCCCATTCTGAGGCTTTGAGTTCTCACTGGCTCCCATGGTTTCCCAGGGGGATTAGGCTCCAGTTGCCACCGGAGATAGATGGCTTGAAAACCTGCCCTTTGTGGGCTGCCTTCCTGCTGGTCTCACCACCTATTTGTGTTTTCTGCGCCCAGCTCCCAAATACATTACTTAGACTCAAACCCTGGTCTCAGAGCCTGCTTCTAGGGGAACCCAGACTAAAAAACCCCTTCAGGCTGGGTGACCTGGGAGCAGTACTCAGCACAGTCTGAGCCTCAGTCTTCCCAATCATTAAAGAAGGGACATGACCCCAGCTCCACTCCGTTCTTCTTAGGGTTCCAGATATCCCAACAGATGCCAAATAAACACTGAGACTTTGTTATTCTCTGCAACAAAATCATTTACACCAAGTCAGGCCTGGAAGGGTCACCAAGCAGACTTCACAGCAGACCATGACATCCACAAGGAAACAGGAACAAGGATGCTGGGGGAGAGAAAGGATGCAGTTTTCAGCCATCTGAAGGCAGCTGGGGAAGCTTGGCCCACACACCACTGTGAGAAGGTGAGAAAGGGTCACCTGATTTAATTTGCAGGAATCTCTAGTTGATGCCACCTGCTTTACTAATTAGAAAATTACCTGCCAAATGGGTTCTCCCCCAGCATCTGCCCACCAACTTGCTGACCAAGTCCTGCCTCCCTGACCTCACTCCCTCCACAGCTGTCTCTTTCACACACCCCCTCCACACTAGGCATGCGCTGTTCCCACTCAAGTCTCCAGGTTCCTGGAAGATCATGGGGTGGCCAGGAGCAGCCAAGGATGAGTGGGTCCCCAGTCCTGGAAGATCATGGGGTGGCCAGGAGCAGCCAAGGATGAGTGGGTCCCCAGTCTGAGCCTTGCTTGTTATATCACCTTAGAAAAACACCTCTCCTCTACGGAGCTCATTCGCCTCATCTAAGAAAGCGGCAGAAAAAGACTTCAAGGCCAGGAAGGTCTCATCCTCATCTGGGTGGAGCTCTCCATTCCTTCCACAGCTGTTTTTTATTGTGTGTCTACTATGAACCAGGCCCTGTTCTAGGTACTTCGGATATACTGCTGAATGAACCAGAAACAGTCCCTGCCTGCATAGGGCTTACTTTTCCATTCTAGAAATCAGCACTTGCTGGAAAGAATAGCCCTGCTGTGGCAAAAGGACTAGATCACCCAAGTGTTCTGATGAGATAACTGGCCTCACTCTCCTCATCCCCAGCTGCAGTACTCTCCCCATCCCTACCCTCACCACAGATTACCAAGTGCCTGAAATCCCAACCTACATCCGTTCAATTTAATTAACACATGGTCTTCAAAAGACCTCTGTAGAAGGAACATTACCAGGGAGTGAGAACTACATTAGTCATACCTTATAAGTATGAAGGTATGATTCCTAGGTGGAGGGCCAGGTCGTGCTGCAAGACACAGAAAGCACAAGATGGGGAAGCAAATTCTTCTTAAAATGCTCGTCTTTCTACTGGTCCCATCTCAGACTTTTCAGACAAAAATCATGCTGCTCCATTTAAGCTTGACTCTGGGCAAGCCGTAGAGTCTTTCTCTCTGATGTGGACCCTGGACAAAGGCAGAGAAGTTCTTAAGCCTCCTTCAGCTCACAGAGCTGGGCCTCCATGTGGATTATCCATTTCCCTGCTCATTCATCTTTGGAACCTTCATGCTAAGCAGCATTCCCCGCCCCAATGCCTCCCCACCACCTGTGTATGTGCATTGCAGGAGGCATGCTCATTTCAGTATCAGTCTGTGCAAAGCCTAATTAGGGGGTTAATTAGCAGCCTCTCCTCGCACACCCACCCACCAGCAACACACACTCGATGGCATAGTGTGCATGTGGCAGAGCTGGGGAGAGGGTTTACGGGATTAACTGCCCTTTGGAATCAACTCTACTCCATCAGTACGGACAATTTGGCAATGACAACAGAGACCGAATCACTCAAGCAAGGTTCACATGAGCTAAGAGGGGGTATGAGGGCAGATCAGGCCTGTTTTCCTCCTGCTCCCCACCCACTTTCTCTGACTCCTCATCTCCCAGTTCACCCCTTTCCAAGTAGAAGTAGTTGGTGAAGTATAAAAAGCCCTGTGCACTGCTTGAGCATCAGGAAACCTGGATGCTAGTCCCAGTACTGTCCCTAATTTGCTGTGTGACCTTGGGTGAATGCCTAGCTCCCTCTGCACCTCAGTCTCCTCATCTGTCAAATAATAGGCTTGAATTAGACAAGAATAAGAACCATTGTGGACACTTACTGTGTGCTATGAACTTGGCCCGGTACTAAGCATTTTTCATGTAACATCTTATTTAATCCTATGCTAATTTTATTCTGTTCCCTGCTCTCTCTTCAGCTGGTGACCAATAAATATTTGTTCAATGAATTCTTCCAACACCTCTATGAAATAAATACTACTATGATCCCACTTTCCAGAGGGGAAAACTGAGGTATAGAGGATTAAGTAAGTTGCCAAGCTCACCCAGCTTAGTGAATGGTAGAGCTGGATCTGAATCTGGGAGGTCTGGTTGTGGACCTGCATGCTCACCTCCTATGCTGCTCCCTCCTTGATAATCTACTGACCTTAGATGTGAGTCAGAGCAGGGTCTTGGTCCTGTGTACTTCAGAGCATTGACCCAGGGTGAGCACCTGGTAATGCCCCATGAAAGCCGGCTAGCATCATTTCTAATGTCCTTACATGGATGGCCCTCACACAACCCCTCCTTGAGCCAGTACAGATCATTGAGGATACACTTAGTCATCCATTCATTGTCGTTCAACCAATACACATATTGAGTGCCTACTGTATTCCAAGCACTAGGGGCACGAAAATGAACAGGACATGGCTTCTGCCCTGGAAGGTTTACCATATTACAACAAAGTGTGGTGCATGTTACCCAAGAGAAGTGATGCTTGAACTGAGACAGGGGAGCAGGCTCAGAAGCAAGTTGGTGAAGGTGGGTGGGCAAGGAGGTTCCAGGAAGAGGAAATGGAAGTGGAGAGTGTGGGGGCAGCAGAGAGCTCAGCACTTTCAGTGGGGGCTGAATTGAGCAGTGGGGAAAGGCGAGGGCAGATCTGAGCACGACCGGGGCAAACCCCAGGGGTGCTAACCATGGGAGAGTCACCCCTTCTGCAGGGGTCGGGGAAAGAGTTAGGGGACTCACTACTTGGCCCAGACACTGAACTCAGTGTTCACCATAGATTATCAGTTTTGTTCACAGCTGTGTTTTCAGTACTTAGAACAGTGTCCAACACGGCAGGTTATCAATACAATATGTGCTGAGGGAGTGAATGAATGATTCTAATTCTCATAACAACCCTTTAAAATTAAGAAAACTGAGGTTCAGAGAGGTGGAATGACTGGTCTATATTGATAAGCAGTGGGACCAGGACCTAAACACTAGTATAGTCCCAAATCTGCCCACCCAACCCTGTATTCACATTCTTTTCTATAAGACTGTGAGGTTCCTCCCATAAGGGGCAGAGAATACCACCCCTTGACTTTGAATTTGACCATATGACTTGCGTTGGCCAACAGAATAAAGTGGAAGTGATGTACAGTTCCAGGCTTCAGATTCAAGAAACCTCCTAGGGTCCTCTTGTCTTCTTGTGCTTCCACCATGGCCATGACAAGAATATGCGTGGCCCAGCCTGCTGGTCTCAGGAGTAAGATGAGAGTCATGAGAGCAGAGTTATGTGCACAGCCTCTCCAGTCAAACCAGGCTCAGCATCGCTGCTTTCGGCCATTGAGTTTTAGTGTGGTTTGTTACTCAGCAAGCACTGATGAATACAATGGGGATAGGAAAGGTGATGTGTAAAAGTTGTCTGATAACACACAGGGGAAGCAGGTGAATCTATAGGGCATGACAGAAAGGCTTCCCAGAGGAGGAGGCATTTGAGTTGAGGCTGAAATGATGAGTAAGATTTACCATTTATTCAATAAACTTGAAGTGTGCACATGCCGTGTGCCAAGCATTGTCCTAGGTATTAGAATTGCTCAAGGGAGAAGGGGCATGGAAGGGCATTTCAGGCAGAGGGAACAGCATATGCAAGAGCAGAGTGGTGCTAGGACAGTGTGGCATATCTGGATATAAAGGGTGTGTAGGACAGAGTGGGTGATGAGGCTGCAAAGGTAGGCAGGGCCAGGTGGAGCAGTTCAGGCCTGACTCTGAGGTGACAGAGACCCCTTAAGGATTTTAAGTAATCTAGCAATGAGACTCAGCTTTGGTTTTAGGCAGAATCCTCTGGCAACCATGAGAACTGTAGCAGGAAACAGGAAGCCCAGCCCGAGAGGAGATGATGCTGCAGTTCTGGCGTATGGCAGTGATGAAGGGGTGGAGGAGTGCAGAGGGGCTGGGAGAGAGGACAGGCAGCTTAAGGATGTGGGCTGAAGAAGGAGGTACAGGGAGGGGGAGCAAGCATGACACTCTGGGCTCTAGTCTGGGCAACTGGGTGGGAGGTTATGGAACTTGGGAGGTGGGTCATTTTGGGGGCTGGAGCAGGGAAAGAAAACACTAGGTTTATGCTCCCATTGTAGGAGAAGCCCCCTCCCTTGCAGACCTGGGTCATGCCTAACCACCCAGCCATCTGTCCAACACAACCAGAGGCATCATGGACTTCCTGTCCTTTCCTATCACTCCCATCCTCATCAGGAAGGTCCCCTCTAATGGCCACTGCTGTTCATATAATCTGAGGAGGATGAGCAGCTGGCTTTGTGCTGACACAGTGGTGCAGGCAAGGAGAGGGGCCTCTGGAGGCTGGTGCAGGCTGCGGTAGCGGGAGGGAGGGGTGGAGAGTTGCCATACCTTAGATCTGTCCCCCTCTGCCCAGGCCTGGCTAGCCAGCTCCTTCATGGTCTCCATGGCAGACGTTTGGCCATGAATGCAGCTGGAGAGGCTGCCAACCCTGTATCACCACCGAGCACCCTCAGAGGGGCAGCGCCCAGCAGCCAGGAGCAGGGTGGGAACATTATCTCAGTTCTGTCCCAGGCAAGCTGAGAGTTAGAGGACCCATGACATACACACAGGAACAAACAGGCCAGGCAGGAGAAGCCACTGGAGAGACAGTGAAGAGTGCAGGGAGGCAGACTCCAAGTCCTTCCTTCAAAGGCATGGGGCCGTGTCGCTAGAGAGACACAACTAGAGTCAGAGAGGACTCTGCAGCCGGAAGGAAAGAGAGAGAGAAGAGGAGGGGACAGGAAAAGTGTGTATGCCATAGTATGTTGAATAGATGAGAGAAGAGAGGAGGAAGGGGAAAGGAAGGGAGGATGAGAAGGATTGGGAATCTCACATGGAGCCTGCCAGCAGCAAGGCACTCCTGTGGTGCCCTGAAGGAATGGGGATTGGAGTGGGGAGAGGCTTAGAAAGGGCACTGACACCCCCTTTCCAGACAGGAACTCAGAGTCCCAGGCACCTGTGAGCTGAGGCTGGGGGCTGGAGCAGCCAGAGAGAGGGGGCTTCTTTGACAATTTGAAATAAAATGTGCACAGCTTTCTAATACTAACAGCCTGTTATTAAAATCAAGTGCTATTTTGCAAAATGCATTTGCCAGAGAATCACTAATTACAGGCAAGGCACATTTCTGTGTGTTGGTGCCGATTAATCCTGAACGGTTTAAGCAGTCGAATTTTATACATATAATTATCACTCAAGATTCACTAAACAGCAACAAGATGCTCTGGGCTCTGCCCTTGAGGGACTGTGTGGCAGGGAGGGGAGGAGGCAGGGAGGCGTCCAGACAAGGAGGTTCTAGCTCAGGCTGGGCTGTACTGTATCACGTGCTGACAATGTCACCTTGACCCACCTCTTCTTATCAATCTCCTACATCCTGGAATAGAACAGAATAAAGACACCGATGAAAAGGGAGGGGTGGGAGAAGCTGAACACAGCCCACAGGGGAGCTGCTAGCAATGCTGCACCCCTTCCCAAACACGGCACCATTATGAGACTGAAATAGCTGTGGGCTTTGAAGCAAAAGGTATGTTCCATTCTTCCAAGGTCTTGGATTTTCATCTGTGAAATGGGCTGGCTGAAGAGTTTCTCAAGGATTAAGGCCATGCCTCCAAGACCAGAAGGAAGACAGGGAGTCTTTACGGGGTCCCATGGTGCTGCTCAGCCAGAGAGGATGGGTCCTTACACAGCCAGATGTTGTATGTGGTGCTGCCAGCTGCAAGGCATGCTGAGAGGTCCTGCTGGGAAGAGGTGGCAGGGAGCTGGGGCAAGCTCGCACCAGTGCGGGGAAAAACATGGAAAAACTAAATGGCAATGTGGGACTGAAGGCCGGCCGACTGCCATTCTGGGAGGAGGGACAAATTCAGATAAAAGTCACGCTCTGCCTAGAGGGTGCCCAGGAAGGTGGTGTCATGTGGGCTTCTGGGCAACAGCAAGGGAGTTGGGGTATTCGAATGGGACCCCATGGGGCAAGAAAGTTGAGTGTCCAGCCAATTTTGCAAGAAGGAAAGGCCCAGAGCTCCAGCCTACTACCTAAGGCACAGGCTTGCCCCAATCTCAAAGGAAGCTGGAGGGTGGTACGAGGGTGTGGATTCCTGGGGGGACTGGGTAGGTGAGGCAGAGAGGTTCTTGTCTGCACACAACTATAAGAGGACAACTTCCCTCTGCACCTCCCTCATCTCCTGCCCCTAACAACAGGTGACCAGCTTTCCCAAAGGCAGCTGGGATGGAACCAGCAACCAGGGGCTGGCGAGGGGACCGTATAAAGGTTGCTGTTTCCCACCTACACCAGAATTCCAGGGCCCTGGCCTGCCCCCTACTCCAGAGCCCCTTCCTATGGAGGAATCCTGGGAGCACAACAGTTTGAACAGCGCTGGCTTAGAACCAGGCAGCTGCATCCATGTGGGACCCCATAGGGGTTTTAAAGAAAAAAGAGGGAATCAGAGATGATAGCCACTCATGCCTTCCCTGAGCCTGTGTCATGTTTGTGACTCTGTCCTCTGTGTGATGGGCAGAAACTGGGGCCGAGTGTCAGGTGCAGGGCCTGCAGTGGATGTGAATGCACCTGTCTGGAAGGTGAGTGGTAATAAGGGAAGGACAGACACACAGGCACTGGGCCAAGTTAGCAAATCTGCTGTCAGAATGGCGTTAGAGAGACTGAGTGTGACACACGGTGTCTCAGCACGTGTGAGCTTTCCTTTTGTTACCATGGTCCTGGTTGTTTCAGGGGCTCAAGGGGCCATTTGAAGCCCAGAGGAACAACAGACTATGTGTCACTGGGCCAAATGAGATAACACCTGTGAAGGTACCTGCCACACAGCAGGTGCTCAATAAAAGCTCAATGCATGGTGAATTGGAACCCCTCTTTATCCTCCTTCTGGAGGACTCTGGCCTCCAGTTTTACTCCTGCAGACAGGCCCCTTGATGCATCGCCCACCTAACTCACCAAGAGTGGGTTTCACAAGCACCCCACCCACGCCCTAACCCTGAGCCTCAGCCCCATGGATCCAAGTGGTGAAGGATAATTTCATCATAAAGCCAACTCTTTTTTGTTTGGTTGGTTTTTAGTGCTTTAGGACCCTAAAGCATCTTTAGGTGATTTTTTACCAATAGCCCTATGAAGAAGGCATAACAAGACTTTACCAGAGACACTACAGATAATACCTTTGATCCACTGAGCACCTACTCTGTGTCAGCCCAGGGCAGGAATTGGCATGCATGAGCATGTATGATTTCACCAGAAGTAAGTTCTATCATTGGCCCTGTTTACTCATGAACACATGAAGCTTGCTATGAAACGTTAAGACACCCAAGGCCACAAGGCAGTCCCGTGGCCATGCTAAACCTGCCTGCAGCAGAGCAGGAATGCCAACCCCAGGTCTGTGCTTGAGGTCCTGTACTTCTGTCTCTGTGACAGCAAGAAGAGGTGAGTTGACTGGCCCAAGGTCACAGAGGCTCAAAGCTGGGTCTTCCCAGGGCCAGTACTCTAACAACTGCCATCCAACTGCGTCTGCATAGAAGGGCACGGGGAGGGGCTGGGGAGGCCACCCCAAGCTGCATGGCACTTCCCAGCAGTTGCAGGAAAATTACTTGCTGTTTTCCTCATCATCGTGAACAACAGGGACACAGGAAACCTGGGGGATAATGTCCCCATTAGCCTGTTTTCTTGGCACGCAGAGGGAGATATTTTAAAAATAAAATAGAACTACATCCAAATTTGATAACCTAACCTACCAAAACACATGCAGATTTTACAATACAGAAAATTCCCATCAGAGTCAACGCAGTTATCCCCCTGCCTCTAACAGGTGTCCCGTAACCAGGACAGATCAGCTGGATGCCTGCCTGTCCTGATAACTGACGCTGTCGGCCAGTCACCTCCCCCTACCCTGACTCACTGCTTCCCACCCACCACCCGCCACACCTCTAACACACACTGACACACACACACTCTCTGTCACACACACACACACACACACACACACACACACCCCTGCAGCCCTCATCTCTTGTCTCTCTTTGGCTGTGAAGTAGATAAACCCTGGCCTCTGGTGTCCCATTTTTGTACCTTTTCCATCTTTCTTGGAGACCTGGTTCACGCAGGCAGGGGGCCGAGGCGCTTCCTCTCACTAACTCTGTTGGCAACCCAACCAGCCTTTAAACTGTGTCTTTTCATATATAACAAAAGACCTTTCTTTTTGTCGTTAAAGGAACTTGGGGGGCCAAAGAGATGGTGGTCAATATTCCCAGGAGAGAGGGGCCTTCCAGGTGCCCTGAAATCAGGCCGTGACAGAAGCTTATACAAAACTGGATCCTAATAGTAACAACTCATTCTTATCCTGAACCCCCACCCCCTGACCTCCAACCCCTGCCTCAGAAAACTGAGTCAAGGGTCAGTGATTCTAGAAGCTCCATACCCTGCTCCTTTATTTCCTGTTATAAAGAACCACAAAGGCATCGTGGCAAAGGTAATGAGCTTGGAGTAAGGAGAACTGGGTTCTAGTCTTGGCACTGCACCTACATTGCTGTGTGACTTTAGGAGAGTCACTTCCCCTCTCTGGACTTCAGTTAATCATCTATAAAATACAAAGTGGGCATAAGTGGACTTCAAGATTCTCCAGTCCTGGCCACCTCATTTCTGATTCTGTGACAAGGCAGTGTCCCCACCTGGCCCTGGCTCCACTGTCCTCCTCTGGGGCCATGCTGGTGATTCCAGGGGGGGAGCAGGACACAGGAGCATTCCATAGGCCACTCCCTTGCTCACCCCTGCCTGGAGCAGTCTCAGAAATCACCCCAGAAAGCAAGGGCGGCCCTGCTGCAGGCTGGCTCTACTAGGCAAATTACAGCCTCCCAAGGGTGCATATGACAAATGACGACTAAATGGTTTGCTTTCCCTATGCAAATGAAGCCACCAATTTACATTCATTTGCACCTGATGGGTGTCTGAAATGGATGGATTTGATTTGTGCCTGATCTGTAAGTGTCTAATTTATTAATCAATAAAACGTCATGTACAGGCTTGAGGATCCCCAGTTCCAGCCAGCCTCCCATATATATGTAAATAATGCAATCTCTCAATCTACTTGTTATGTAAATGTTAATATAAAACTGACAGAAATATGCATCTGCAGAACTTTATGAGCAAAGAGAACTGAGATTTACACATGCTCCGAGCCTACCCTTTGCTCCTCAGCTCTTGTGCCTCCTTCCTCTTGCCACACCTTCTTACTTTCCCTAGGTCAGTTGACCCATCTCACTTCCTCCAGGAAGCCCCCCTGCTCCAGCCCTCCCACACTGCCAGGCCCCCAACCACTAGCGCTGGCTCTTACATCCTGGACAATCTTGCTTTTCTCTGGCCCTGGAACTTTGCCCCCAAGACCACATAAGACACAGTCTTGCCCCAAGTTCTCCCCTTTCCATTTCTGTGCTGAAATTTACCCCCCTCCAAGGGCCAGCTACACGTCACCGTCTTTAACAAATACACACTGAACACGAAGGCACAGGATCGGTGCTGGGAAGAGGGAGAGAGAAAAGGTTCGTGTTCTCAGGATGTTCTTGGTTTAATAGCAGTAACGTTTCCTTGGCTATGTGCAAGGCACAGTTCTGAGCACTGCTTATGGGCTGACTGCTTAATTTGCACAATAATCTCTGCAACGAGGGTGCTACTGCTGTCCCCATTCCACAGAGGACAAAAACAAGGCAAACTAGCAGAACCGGGGTTGAATCCAGCCAGCGTGCTCCGCAGCTGGTCACAACACTACAGTTTGGCCTTTACCCAGTGAGCAAAAAGGTCATTTCAAGCAATGGTATGTGTATGTGTCACCATTCCAAGTGCCAAATTAAGTCTCTTCTATAGTTCTCCTTGAAGGGGCCACAGAACAAACCTTAGCAAAGACGGAAAATGACAGCTTTTGCCTCCTCCCAGTTCTGATCTGCCCTGTTCTGGTTTCCTAGCCTATGCTCCCAGGAAGGCGTGACCTTGCCTGGATCTTGTGAATGAGCACCTGTCTTTAGCACACCAGTTCTCCACACCCGCATGACGTTCTCTCTCCTGCCCTTGAGCTCTGGGGGTTCCACCATGGCAGCATTCTCCATGTCTGACTCCCACTCTCTGTCCACTGTGAGGGCGAGGCCAGCTCTTCCTCAAGAGCTCAGCAACATGCCCAGCACTCTGCAGACCTGTGTGGCCCGTGGGTGGCTTCCTTTTGGATGTGGCCATCGGGTCCCTCCCCACTCAAACTCCTCCTGCATCTCTTGTCCCTGCACACCCACCACCTCACTAACCCAAGACTCAGGAACCACTCTTAGCCCACATTTTAAGATGAAAGGGTTGAGATCTGGGGAATGAAGCCAAGCTCACAGCATCACATACCTGGGAGATGGTGCAGACAGATTCAAAGCCAGGTCTGCCTGGCTCCCGGGACCATTCCTTTGGGCAGGACTGGTCATTGCCTGAACTGGGTGACCTCAAAGGGACTGAGTAGGATTAAAAGGTTGCACTGCGGGCATAAATATGGATTTGTCAGCAGGAGCTCAGTGATACAAGGCTGTAACTCCAATGTGGCCAAGGGAAGGGCCCCTAAACATGAGACCAGTGACATCAAACAGCAGTGTTTCTAGAAATTCCTTTGGAAGAGCAGCATTTCACTCATCCTTGAAAGTAAAATGGAAATTGACCTTCTTTGCACTGGAGAGCTATTTTCCAGAAGCTGCCTGAAGGAAGGCCTAGAGCTGCAGACAGCCTGAGCCTCCTCTTCCAGGGCCTTCTCTAACAATACATTCCAGGACAGCCAAAGTCATGTCAGAGATAGAAAAATGAAAAGGGACAAGGTAAGGACTAATGTTCAACTATGCTTACTCTGCACCAGGGGCTTGGTAGATTTTATTTCATTCATTTGACCCTGTAGCCTATGATGTGACATACACAGTGAGACAAGATATTTACCTAAAGCTACACAGACAGCAAGGGGTCGGACCAGAATTTCAGTTCAGGTCTTTCTGACCACAAAACCCGGACTCTTTCTAGGACCTCAGAGTCTCCAGTCATGGAAGGAAAAGGCCTGGAGCCACTGTAGATGATGTGTCAGTCTGAAATATGAGAAGGAAGTTAGATTTTAAATCATTGAGAAAGAGAACCAATATACACTTGGCTAAAGATAGAGGGATTATGTAAGCAATTAAGGAGAAAGGTACCATAGTGTATTTGACCAGGGTTTGAAAATCATATGACATAAATTATTTTACTCATTAATGATCACTTAATGATGCTGTTTTTAAAATAATTAAAGCAAGAGCACCTTAAGGCATTTGAAACTACATGCTTATGTTCTAAATTTGAGGCCAAGTTCAGTTTGTAGTTTGGGTCGTATAGAGGAGACAGAGGAACCTCCTGCCACCAGACCTAACAATAATCATAGCTATAATAGCTATTATCATATGTGTTACTAACTGAAAATGCCTTAAACACACAAACTCACGTAATCCTACAAAGTGACTAGTATTATTCCCATTTATGGAGGAGAAAATGGAGTCTCAGAGAGGTTAAGTAAACTGCCCAAGGTCACACTGTTGATTAAGGCCAGAGCGGGAATTCAAATCCGGGTTTCTTTGGCCAGAGGTTAAATACTTAACCCCTACAGCATATCCTAGCTTTTACAAAAGAGGTATCTTAAAGCTTCAATTTTCTATTGTCAACCTTGGAATTCTAACGGGGTAAAGATCACGTGTGTTACCTAACTCCAGCCCCTTCTCCCCACTGGTGGCCTGCCGAAGTGGAGCTGCGCAGCTGTGTTAGAGCAACCAGGCTGAACACAGGGATGCCTGGATTCTCAGACACTCTAGATGCCATGGGAAGAGGGAGCACTCAGCAGAGTCACTCGACGACAGGCACACCTTCTCCCAGCTCTTTAACGTGAGAAGAAGGCTGAACCAGCTGACCCTAAAGCCCTCCAGTGCTCAGATCCTGATGCCTCTGGCCTACCCTACCACTGCTGTCCTTGGGGAGCTAAGGTGGACCCCCTTAGCTAACGGGGTCAAAGCCAGTGACTCAGCTCCTTCCATAGGCTAAAGGCTCCAAGCTCAGACTAATACAGATGCTTTTTGACTTCCGATGAGGTTACGTAAGTTGAATGTTTACAATACTTTCAACTTAGAATGGGTTTTGGTTTTTCTGGACATCACTAGATCATAAATCTGGGAGCCTCCACATCATTGTAAAGTCAGAAATCCTAAGTTGAAACATCCTAAGTTGGGGACCGTCTATATTCCTTCTTTCTCCCTTTCTAGGGTGCAGAGGATCTTCTGGGCTTTCTGATCCTCACCCCAGGTCCCCATGGATTCTCCAAGAAGCCTTTTAGATTGGTTGCTCCAAGTAGTCCCACTGCTAGCCCCATTCCTGCCACCCCAGGACACATTCTGGGCTCAGTTTGTTTACACGTTTGGGGAAGGCATGGCCTGGGTGGCTCCTGCTCCTCTAGCAGGCAGGGGCTTCCCACAGACTCACACACACACTAATTTGTCCTGACCCTCCCTATTGCCCTTTTCTTTTTTTCCAGGCCTCAGGGTGGAAAATGAAAGATGCTTGAGGTCACTGCCCCTCCTGTTCTGGACACAAGCCCAAGCTTGGGAGGAAATTATTTGAGATATTCGGAAGAAGCAGGGAGAGCAGGGCAGCTCTGAAGTCACTGGGAGGCTGTGAGAGGAGGCTGGCTGTGAAGAGCCAGCACTTCAGAGGACCCCAGGACCTTTGCATAACCCTGGACTGAGCGGGAAGGGAAAATCCCAGTCATGACAGAAACTGAATTTCCCACCAACTCAGTAGGAGGTTTGGGATTCAGGGTCAGTTTCATGGCAGTGCAGACAAAATAAAGAAAATGTGATATTTATTGCTCACTTAAATTTGTGGACCAAACTGCCTACCGTGCTATCCACACTGTTTCCTGCAAGCAGTCAATATGGGCTTAAGGGAAATGTAACTCATCTTAATATTTGTTTAAATCAAATGGAATATAGAAAGTAAATAAATCTGCTGCCAAACCATCAACTAGGGCATTCTAAACCCAAAATAAAGAGCCTATGGACTGTCTGTGGATTTAGATTATGCATAGTTTTCTGCCACCGCTCTGTGTTTTCAAATCAATAGTCACATTTCACTGCAGACACTTTGAGCTGTCTGGGTTCAAATCCCAGTTCTGTTGCTTATCAGCTGAGACACTTCGGCCAAGGTACTAAAACTCTCTGTGCCTCAATTTCCCCAGCCATTAAGTGGGAGTCATAATTGCATAACCCCCACAGGGTGGATGTGACAATTCAATCAGGTCACAAAAGTGCACGCTCAGCCTAGTGCCTGGCACACAGTAAGGTTCAATAAACAGCAGCTATTATTATTATGCTAATTTGAAGGATTCTTGTTGTTTTTAAACGTCCTCATTTCACATTGCAGATACCCAAATAGAAACATAGATTTTCATTTGCTTACAAAACTTCCGCTTTTCTCCAGCTAGAAGTTACAGGTGGCGCCTATGGGTGAATGTATTAGGCAACACTTACACTTTAAGCATGGGGAAATGCAGGCCCAGGGAGAGTCGACGTAGAAGGAATGAAGCAGAGACAGACAGGCCCTCTCTTTGCAATGCCCACGGCCTGTTCCACTCATCCCCTGGACTCTGTGCCACCCAAGCATACAGGCCTGCTCGGGGAAGCCTCAGTCTTCTCTACTTTCCCCTGTGGCTTAGACAGATAGAAGGTGAAGTCTAACAGGGAAGAATGCTCTACTTTCAGATCAGGGCAATCAACTGTACAGGCCTGTGATGGGAAAGTCCTGGCTCAAAAGCAGTTCCAGAAACGAACAAGGGCCCAAGTTATGGTAAGGGTGAATGGTGAGGTTCAGGATAGGAAAGAGTAACTGAATAGTAGCTCATTGAGACAGAAAAGACATGGAAGAAAGCAGTAACAGCAGCAGTGGTGGTGATGGTCAAAATGACCATGCTTGGCCTCTCTGCAACATATGGCCTTGTTGACTATGATCTCTGTGACGCTCTCTTCTTCCTGAGTTTGTCCTCTCTCTGATCACCCCTTTCCCAACTTCCTCACAGGATTGCCCCTCTGCTTGCTCCTGAACCCTGGTTCTCCCCAGGACCCATCACCCCCACTACTCATTGCTCTTTTCACTCTCCACACTCCATGTGGGGAACCTGCCCCCTGCTCCACAATGCCCACCATACTGATGGCCCTCAGGTCTACACTTCTGCCAGGCCTGGTCCAAGATCCTCACACACACTTCAAAGTGCCAAGTTCACACCTGCCCTTGACTGTCCAACAGGCACCTCGGCCTCATCCAAAGCAAATTCTTTGCTGCTTCATATGCTGCTTCTCCCTTTGCCTTCCTGGTCTGGGTAACTAACTGTCAACACCATTTGCCTGTCTGCACCAAGCCACAATCCTTGGAGCCATTTTTGGAAGGGAGAAAGGGAACATTTAAAAAAGCATGTTTGTTGAAATACCAGATGCATACAAAAAAAGTGCATATTATAAGCTCAATAAATTTGCACCAAATAAACAGACCATGTAACCAGCACTCAGATAGAGAAACAAAAGAAAACTAGTCCCTCATGCTGCTTCCGGTTGCTCCCCGAACTGGGCAACTGCTTTTCTGATGTCTAATACCACAGATAGGCCATCTGATTTGTGATTTACATAAATGGAATCCTACAATATTTAGTCTTTGATGCCTGGCTGTTTTCATATGTTCATGAGATTCTCACAGAACATGCAACATAACTTCCAGTTGTTCATGACTGTTGCTGTGTAGTATTTATTGATGTGAGCACATCATGATTGACTTCTTCCACGGCTGATGAGCATTTCTGAGTCTCCGGTTGGGGCTATTAGGAATAGTGCACTCTGAACGCCCAGGAACACATCTTGCCAGGGCATATGTGTACATTTCTGCCGTGTCTAGGACGGTCGCAAAGTATGCATCAAGATCGCTGTAGTCAATTCTACCCAATGGTCTTCTGAGTGTCTGTCTCCCAGGTCCTCCCTCCAGCAGTGGAGAAGAATTTCAGTTGCCGTTGGAGCTGTTTTTGATTCGTTGCCCCTCTCCCTCCCTCTGCTAGCAGCATTTGCGGCTGTCTTATCTGTGTGCCAGTTTTTGTTTATGAGGCCGATTCCCATGGCCTTCAGTTGCTGCTGATTCTACTTACACAATAGTTTTTTTAATCCATAGCTTTTCCATCTCCACTACCACTGCCCCCTCCTTATCTTCTGTGTGAGCTGTCACCTACAAATGTCCTTCCCTACAAGCCTGTACTGGCCACTGTTCCCCATTCTATCATCTACATTCCAGTAAGATGCCCTGACACAACCCACCAGTGCCATTTTCTGTCCAAGAACCCCACTAGCCCCTGGCACCTAAAGCAGTCTCCATGCTGGGATCTGTGAACGTCTTGCAGGCAAGGGTAATCGCCCGAGTCTCCGTGCAGGAATTCTTCAGGTGCCCACACAGTTCCTGCATATATGGAAGCTCAGTTTGCATTCTAACCCCACCTACCTTTCCAATCTCATCTCCTGAAGTTTGACTAGTGAACCCACATCAGGGACACCTGCATGGCACACAGCTGCGGGCTCTCTTAAGCCTTACCCTGGGCCAACTATGTATCAGGCAGTTGGAGGTGCCTTCCCCTTTGCCTGAAATTCTTTCTCCTGTGGAGACAGTTTTAAGGAGGTGGCAGTCTAGTCCTACTTGGGGTCATCATATCCCAGAGACAGCTGGAATGCACTTCCACACATTATAGGAATATAATAAACCTAATGGTCACATTCACCCATATAGCAATCATGCCCCCTAATGCTACTTGTTTTATATTTGTTCAATTTATATTTTACAAAACAATGTCATGTGCTTTATCTTTTAATACAGTAGCCCTATGAGATATGTAATGGAACACCATTATTCTCATTTCATAGATGAAGGCTCAGAGAAGTTAAGTCACCAACCCAAAGCCACACAGCCAGGAAGTGGCATAGTTGAATATTAAATCCAAGTTGTCTGATGCAAAAGCCATCCCACCTCCACTGCCTCTGCCTGCCCTGCCTACGGAAATCCTGTACCTCCTCCAAGATGCCTCATCAGTTATTCCTTACAAAGCAGTTCCGGATTTCCCAGTCAGAATTAATTAATCTCTCCTCCATGCACTTTATCTGAACTTTTATTATAGTAATTATAGCAGCCTGACTTTTACTACAATCATTATTTACATGTCTGCCTCTCCAACTGGGATGGGAGCTCATTAAGGGCGGAACCCTGTCAATTTTGTGCCTTGAGCCCCCAGCAGGTGGGTACTGAACACAACACAATGATAATAACAGCAAGGCAATAATGAAGGCCTCCAGCCTTCAGGCTTCATCAAATCCATAGCTTAGCACCTGGACTGTGGGTCAAGTACCAAGAAGCGACAGGCTGCCTGTGGTTGTAAAAATGCAACGACCAACGGTTTAAAGGTCTTAAGTGGCAGAGTGTTAAATTCCCACAGGATGAGAATGTTTCCCACGGCTTCTTAAGGTGTCTTGGTGACCATTTACTTGTTTCACCCATTGAGTCTTTATTTTATTTTGTTTTGTTTTTGTCTCTCTGTCTCTCTCTCTGTCTCTGCCTCTGTCTCTGTCTCTCTCTCTCTGTCTCTTTTTCTCTATCTCTTTAGTCTTTTCTTTTTCTTTCCCTTGACTGGAAGAAATACAGAACCAAAATACATTTTCTATTACTTTATGTACCAATTGAATTTTTAAAAATCTGTTCCCTGCTCTAAAAAGTATATGAGTGGGATGTTTTCTACTTTACTCCTCTCTTGCTCAAAACACACACACACACACACACACACACGAGAGAGAGAGAGAGAGAGAGAGAGAGGGAGGGAGAGAGAAAGAGAGAGAGAGAGAGAGAGAGAAAGAGAGAGAGAGAGAGAGAGAGACACAGAGAGAGAGAGAGAGAGAGAGAGAGAGACAGAGAGAGAGAGAGAGAGAGAGAGAGGTCAATTTCTTTCAGGGACCCTCAGGTAGTCTTTTCTGACAATTACTGGCTATTGATTAAAACCACAGAAAGCTCTCCTCCCACCTCTCACCCCCACAAAAGTAGGTACAACTTCCTAGACTCAGTGAGGTCAGCTCGCCTGTACCAAATGCCCTGGGAAGCAGAGGCCAGAACATCCCTGCTTTGGACACAAGATAAAGGCAGAAGTAGCCTGTAGATGTGGGAAATTCATATCCTGATAGAGGAGACTTGACAAAGAAGTGTTGCACCCACAGAAAACTCCTGAGAAGCATGCTGTGGAGGAAAGGATGGATTCAAAGCCCAGGTGGAGCTAAGCACAGCCTGGACCAAAGAAGGAGAGGGAAGGCCTCTACCTGTGGCCACACTGCAAGGTGGAGGCTGGAGCAGCATGGCATCATTACAGTTAATGGTACCACACTGGCGTGATGAAGGGCCAAGTGTGCCCAATTCACTGGGCACTTAGAATTCCTCGGGCATTGCTCCAAGTTCTTCACATGGACTAGCCATTTAATTCTCATGTCATAGGCACTGTTACAACTTCCCTTCCACTTTCTACATGAGAAAACTTAGGGACAGAGAGACTAAGTAGCTTGCCCACAGGCACACAGCTGGTCAGTGGTGGACCAGACAGCCTGAATGGCAGAGCCTGTTCTCTGAACCACTTTCAAACGTTCCAGGGGGCCAGGAACGCTGAGACCCAGTGTTAGCTCTGCCAGCAGCTTTGTGACCAGTCACTTCTGCTAGGTCTCGGTCCTCTCACTGTGAGATGGGCTTGATGAACTGGATGAGTTGTTCTCATGTTTTGGGGGTCATGGACTCTTGTGAGAATCTGCTGAAAGCTCCCCCAAGGAAAATGTGAATTGCACATTTTCATGGAAATGTACACATAACACAAGAGGGCTCCCCAGACCCTGAAAGCCCCCTGCTCCCCCTGACTGCTGATCCATGGACTAGCAACTCTACGGAGAATTCAAATAGTAGCTTTGGCAGTCCCTGGCTCTGCAACAGCAGACAGACAAGATCTGTGCAGGCGCTGAAGCCAGCTCTATGACCCTGGACAGATATGGAACTGTCCTGTGCTTCGGTTTCCCCTCTGGAAAACGGGCCTCATAATGACAATATTTCATAAAGATTTTATGAGAATTGGCTGATTACATACACACAATGAGCTCAGGATAGTGCCTGACACATATCAGGTATTGCTATTATTATTGTTGGCGCTCACTCCTCACCTTTCCAGGATCATCACTCTCCCCAGGTCTCTGGGCACAGGCTTTGGGCAAGATGACCCATAGCCTGTGGTAAGAACAGGGGACCTCTTGGACAAGACCAAGACAGATACCATTTACTGAGCACTTCCTAAGTGCCAGGTGCCCTGTGCCCATCTTAGAAAATCCCTAGGCAATGAGTACCAGAGATCCCATTTCACAGATGAGGCGCCTGAGGCTCAGAGAGCTGGAACCAGCCGGAACCGCTTGCCTCCAAGCCCATGATAGAGTGGCAGAGCTGGGACTTGGAGCGAGGTCTTTCTGACTACAAAGCCCAGGCTTTTCATTACCACTCTAGTTTGCCTTCCTTGGGCAGCTGCAGGTCGAGCTTTGGGTCTTGGAGTCATCCCAGAAAGCAAGATAAGGCCAAGAGGAGAGAGTTTCTGTAGCATGGGAGGCCTCAGTGGCTGCTGCCTTCTTATGGGATCATAAACCTCTGATCCCTCTGGGTCTCAGCCACCTCGCCTGCCTGTCAAATGAGATGATGAAAGGGAATGCCCTTTGGGAGGCATTCTGAGCATTTACAACCAGGCTTCATGATGATTACCATCATTATCATGACTATTATGATTGCTCATCCTGAGTTAGTAGGCAGACAGCTGTGTCCTGAATGCCTGGGGAGAGCTGAGGGCAGCCTGGAACCTAGGCTGTGACCAGGACCCAGAATTCCACAGAGAAGGGAAGGGGGGGTCTGGACTGTCCCTGCCATTGCCTTGGTGTCCCTTGGGGGTGGCTGAAAACCCACCTGGGGTCAGGAGACAGCCCCACTACAGCCTGTTGGAAAAGGGCTTTGACATGACCTCATTAACCACCCTTACCTCTCCTCCCCATCGGGACACATCCTTGACAGGGGGCGCGACTGCGAGCCAGGCATCCTCCTCCTGCCCTCCAGCAGACCCAGGCTGATCTGTCTGTTAACTGCTTAGCTGCACAGTTTACATTGGTGGGAGGTGCAGGTGGGGAGGAAGGATAACAGGAAGGGGGTGCAGGCCCCACATTTGCTGACAATGCACTGAGACTCTTATTATGCCCATCTCATCAGTGTTCTGAGCGTGTTTTGAGTGAGTGTAGAGAACCCAAGTCAGCCAAAGCTTCCTTTGACGTGCACAATGCAGAGAAAAAATAATTCGATTAGGGAAAGGGGACAATAAGAAAGACAAGGAGAAGGAGGTCACCTGGTTTTGTAGCTGGCTCAGCGATGCAGAAGCAGATGGGTCTGGCCTGAGTGAGAATGTTAGAAAGACACTGTGCGGGCTCAGGATGGAGTCAGGTGGGGAGATGGAAATAAAGAAGTTCGCGGTCAATTGCCAGTTGCATGTGACCAGTCACAGGAGGTTCTGCTTCAAGCAGAGGCAGAGCAGGAGACCTGGAAAGGCTCAGAGGCTCCTGCCCGAGGGGCAAGGCCTGGGCAAACCTCGAGGAGAGAGCCAGGTGCTCCAGCAGCTCCCAGGGTGAGTGGGGGACCAGTTCTGTCCACAGGGATCCCCAGTCTGAGAGAAGACACAACCCTGCCTCAGGGAGCCCCACTCTGAGGGAGACACAGCCCCATCCTCAGGGAGCCCCAGTCTGAGGGGAGATGCAGCCCCATCCTCAGGGTGCCTCACTCTGAGGAAGACATAGACCCGTCCTCAGGGAGCCCCAGTCTGAGGGACACAGTCCCAACCTCGGGGAGCCCCAGTCTAAGGGAGACACAGCCCCAGCCTCAGGGACCCCCAGTCTGAGGGGAGCCCCAGCCCCATCCTCAGGGAGACCCAGTCTGACGGGAGCCGCAGCCCCATCCTCAGGGAGCCCCAGTCTGAGTGGGAAGAAATAATCCCTACTTTCAAGGTACTTCTAGTCTAAGAGAAGAATCAAAGTCACTGCCTTCCTGGCACAAAACCCAGAACATGTATTACATGCATGTTAACTATTCCCTGAGGTCACAATGTGACTTAACAGAATTACAACAAATGAGGGCCCGGAATTTCTTTAGCTGTCTTGAGTTAGAAAAATGAAAAGAATCAGGGAAGGGACTAAAGGGCCTGGGCCTACAGTGGAGACGAAGCAGGGAATATGGGAAATGAGGAGCCTGTTTTGGACCACAACCACTAGGAGGTGCAGCTGGAGGAACTCAGGCTCCAACCTGCAGAGTGCTGGGAGAGCTGGCCTGCAGGGACCCCATGCAGGGTGCAGCCTCCACCAAGGAACCTGAGGCCCTGCCCCTCAAAGCTCAGGAGCGGAAGAAGACCTGCCAGACAGAGGGCAGCTCCGAATCTGCAGATCAGAGGGTGTGGAGCCGCCAAGACCTTGAGCCTCATCTCCTGGCTCCTGGCGAAGGCACCCCTGGAGGATAATCATGGATGCAGTCACCGCTCTTCGTCTAAAGGTGCCATTTGTCAAGTGGTTTCCATGTGCCAGTCACTGTTTTCAGGCTTTACATCTCCAAGCTTTCTTAAACCTCACCACAACACTATGAGGTAGGGTTATTATTATTCCTGTATCCCAGATAAGGAAACTGAGGCACAGAGGGTTGACGAACCCTGCCGAAGGTTATGGAGCTAGTACACGGCAGAGCTGGACTTTGATCCAGGGGATCTGGTGCAGTGGTTATCCATTCTCTGTGTAATTGTTTTCAGGGACGGGGGCCTCACTCCCTAAAAGGACTGTGATTGCCAGAATAGCTTCTAGCATAGTCTGCAGCACCCAGCAGAGGCTCATCACCCTAGATGTGTAGGGCCCATGGGGACAGGAACCCCAGTACTGGGAATGGTGCCTGGCACATTGTAGGCCCTCAGGAATATTTGCAAAATGAATGTTCTTCCAGTAGAAACATTTCCTAGGCACATATCCCCTCACTCCCGGGTCCACAACCAGGGAAAGGCCACAGGTTCTGGGTGTGCCCCAACAGTCATAACAAACTATGGCTAGCACCAGCCCCAACTATGGAAACCCAAGGCAGGAAATTTCCAAGGAGAAGTATCAGGGGAACTGAGCGGGCTGCTGTGAGAGAGCTGAATCTAAGGTCCACCTCAACTGCCTCCTTCTCCAGGAAGCGTCCCTGACCACTCTGGCCCTTGTCTGATACCTGCCATCTTTGCCTCTCCCCGGTCCTGAGCCAAACCTAACGAGACTTGTTCCTGTCTGTGGGACTGGCTTACCTCCCCACCAGACCACAAGCTCCACTGTCGGGGCAGAGACCTGGCATTATGCTGCTCTCCAGTCCTCAAAGCCTCCGTGTCCAGTTAGGCACTAAGGGGACTCCCTCAGTGTTAAAGCCGGATGGACATCAGAGGGCCTGGGGTAGGGGCAGGGGACATATGAGGGAGGGACTAGGCACAGGACCCACACCAGCCCCTTTAATGCTCCAGCTGCAATCAGGGGATCCCAGGCGCACTAGAGATTGAAGGGAGGGGGGAACATAGGAAATGAGGAGCATGGGCCCATGGAGACCCTCTTGCCCCATCACCTTTCCTGTGGCTCCAGCTTCAGCTTCTTCAGGTTTGAGGATTAAGGAGGGACAATACCCCCGGGACCCTCCCACAATCACCAACGCTAAGGCAGAGGCTGCCTCTTTCAGGTCTCTCTTTGCTATTCTGAGAAAGGGTAAAGGGAGAAATAAATACTTGTTTCTCCTCAATAGAAATTAAGTCTCATGAACCCTAGGCACTCAACACTGTGGGGAGGGGCAGGAAGTGAGGGGGCTACCTGGGAAGAGGGGAGGGAAGGAGAATGGTTGGGGCTCCGCGGAGTGATGGGAAGCCCCGGAGCCAATAGGCTTCCCCTACTCCCAGGCCTCCAGCTCTGCAGCAGCCCCCCTTCTCCATGGCCCCCCGCCACCCACTACCTTCCCTCTGACAGCTCATTCCAGAGCAGGAAGCCACCCCCATCCCCGCTCAGGATTCCTGCACCCCAACAAGAATTATCATAAACACAATGGGTCCAATTACACTGAGAGACTGGATGGCTTAAGAAGAGAAATCCTTGCATCCAAGGCCCTCTTTCTCTTTGTTCTGCAACAACAGACAAAGTGGCCACTATATTGTCCTTGCTGCTCAAGACCCTCATCAGAAAACTCCAACCACCATAAACCCCAATCACTCCCCGCTTTCCAAATTACAGCTTTCTACTGGCACCTCCCGGGGATATCCCCATCCCCAGCTTCTCCTCCTAGACTCTCACACGTGTGTCTGACCCAGGGCATCTCAGCACAGCCCCTCTCCACCTGCCCTCTGGTCTCAGAGATGCCTGTTGTGTGTCAGGCCCAGGACTGGGGCTAGTGGGAAGGAGGGCAGTGAGTCCTGCAAGCACAGTGTCAGATTCTGTCTTTTTGTGCTCATCAGAAATGTTTGCATTAATTTGTATTTTTAGAAATATTGCATTAAGAGATTATTTTTTCCATGGCTAAGTGTTGTGGTGCCCTCTTGAATGTCGCACCCCAGGTATTCACCTCGCCCTGTTCTGCTCTTTTCACACCCTTATGGGTGGAAGTCTGGGCTGTGTCCAGGTTCCTCCCTCTCTAAGACAGAGGACAGCTAACAGCCCATTCCTCACTCCATCTTCTACCCTCTCAGCCCCAAACCCACCCCTCTCCTTGGGAATAAGACCCCCTCCACAACTACCTGTCCCCACCTCTGCAGGGCCAGACCTCAGAGGGCAGAGGCTAAGGAACAGCTGTTAGCCGTGGATATCTGGAGCCTTCCTAAACAGAGCCTTGAAGTGACCTTCCCTTTTGGGGGGTCACTGACCCCCATCTTGTCAACTCTGCCTCAGAGGTACCATTTCCCCAGCTTTAAGCATTTTGATGTTTCTTCCCTGGCAGCCTGGCAACTGACAAGGGTTCAGCGTAAGCCAATACTGTTTAGACCCAGGGCGTCCTCTTTAGAGAACAGAGGAATAAATAAAGACAGAGAGTTCTAAGTGATGGGGAAAACAGCCACTCTCAGCAGCCTTGGGAAGCTTCCAGGTTCAATTCATTTCTTTATTCAATAAATATCTCTTGAGCACCCACTATGTGCCAGACATGGTCGTGGGAGCTTTGGGTACAGCAGAGAACAAAACAGAATCTCTACCTTCAGGGGCTGTCATTCAAGTTTCAAGGTGGGAGGCACATCCCACGTACACAGACCTCCAACACACACAGGCTACACCTCATTTCATTCACACAGGATTCGCAGCCCCCATGGCACTGGGGAGCCCAAGACAACTGGTTGGTGTATATTTGCGTTTAGAGCAAATAAACGGAGATCTAAACTTCTACGCAGGGTAGAGAGGCTTTAGATGGGTGTGGGAGGTTGCAGTCTTAGTTTTGATCTTGGTCCCTGCCCTACTCACTGTGGGGCCTTGGGTAGTTCATTGATGTCGTGATTCCTGACTCAGTTTCTCCATCTGTGACCAAGAGAGGATAATCCTCCCCTCTTCCATCACCTCTCCAGGATGCTGCGAGACGCCAGGAGAGAACAGAGGCTGTAATGCTTGAGATCTGGCAAAGCTGCCACGGTGGAGAAGCAGCACTGGGTTGGGAGTTAGCGTCACAGCCCTGGCACGGCACAGGCCATGGATGCAGTAGTTGAGGGAACACATGTGGTGTCTGATGTGGATGTCAATCCCAGCTCTCCCACTGACTAGCTGTGGAAACTTGGGACAGACTCTTGAGTACCTTGTGCCTCAGTGTCCTGGTCAGGTGTGTGCAGGGAAATACTACTTAAAGTGTTACTGCAAATAAAACATTCAAAACAGGCCCTAGCACTGTTCAGAAGCATTTTGTCAATGCTGCTGATTGTGAGTTTGCTGGAGCCCCTGGGCCAGCCCGTGCCTCCTCTGGGGTTCAGGAGTGCCGTCTGTAAAATGAGTATGTTGAACCTAAGCTCCTTCCAGATCCCAAGCTTTTGCAAAGCATCAGGGTGTCTTCCTTTGAGGCCCCGAGCATCAGACCCTCAGGATCTGCCCACTCCCTCCCCACCACCACAGGGGCCGGGAGCACTGTCCCACTCCACACACTTCAGGAGGGGAGGAGGAGACAGTCAGGGAGCTTTCAGAGGGTGCAGTTCTCTTGTGGATCTGCTGTGACTGGTAGCATGGGGAAGGAAGATGTTGCCCTGAGGGGCTGCCAGCTGCCTCTGCCGCAGTATTGTTGAGAGCAGAAAGCAAAATTGGGTTTTCATTATGAAAGAGAAACACTGGGCCTTCTGCAGAGCATTGTTTCCTTTCCTTCCCCGCGTGGAGGGCAGCTCACCCAGCGGTGGGGCAAGCACCCTGTCCTGGGGATACACACACCACAGCCCCCAGATGCCCAAGGAGTACAGCAGGGGTCTGCAGATGTCCAGGAAGGCAAACATCTCCATGACAGAAGAGGGCAGTCTGGCAAACTAAAGCCCTTTCCCAGCTCGCTCTCAGGGCCAGGAGGGGTCCATCAGAGGCTGCAGGAGGCTGCTGGGGTCAGGAGGGAATGAGATGTGTCCCCAGCAAAGGAGGACAAGTGCTTGTGAGCTATGCTATTATGCTGTACCCCCAGTGCCCACTTTCTCCCTCATGCTGCAGCAGGAAAACTGCTGTGGGCACAGAGCCAGGCACAGGTGCAGGGTGAGTCCTAATTCTGCCGCAGCATCCTACATCACTGGTACAACCATCAGATCCTGACCCCTTCCCCAGGCCAGCCAGCCATTGGCGGGTCCCAGGCTCACGGTGAGTGGTCGCTTCAGGTTGGGTTGGTTCTGCCCAGCCTGAACTCTAAGTAATGCTGCTGCACAGACACCCCAAATATTCCGCCCCCCACAACCTGTGTGGGGTGACACCTCCCTGACCATTCATGTGGGGCACACCTGTCTATTTTCAGTCACCTCACATTCCTCAAGAGGACCTTCTGCACCAGGCACAGTGCAAGGAAGAACTCACAGCTGAGCCAGGCGTAATGTGTTCCCTGGGCCATAGCTGTGAGCTCTCTGAGGGCTTTGTTCACCGTAATTTCCAGGTGCCCCTAAGAAGTGATAGGGCCTGGGTGGGTATTCAGAAGATCCAGGATGGGGTGGGGGTAGAGGCAAACGATAAAGGCAGACATCAGTCCAGTGATGGCATCAGTGGAAACCCCAGGAGCCTCCTCTCCCTACCCAGAGATTGGAGATGACAGAGAGAAGGCTTGGGGTGTGGAGCAGAGCCCAGGGGATACAGATCATCGTCACACTCTCAGACATGCCAACCACAGGTGTAGGTGACAGGTCACAGCTGCCGCTAGTGGGGATGTTCTCACTTGCAGAGGATGCAGGGAAACATGGCTCTCCTGAAACGTGGGCCTCTGCCAGGGCAGCCACAGCCCCCCATCTTCCAGTATCCCCTCCCCTTAGACACATGCCCAACAGTTGGTTTCTGGACCACAGAGAGATTCTCATTATGTTACGCAAACGCTTGCATCCATCAGATACCACAGCGGCAGCATGCAGAGTGTCAGGCAGGCACCCAGAGGCACACGTGGCAGTGCCACACGCAGGTCCAACCACCAGCCCAGTATGTGCCTCTGTCCTCCCAGCTACCTGGAGAGACTGCCACACACACACTTGCAGTCATGTGGACAGAGACCTGGTGGTTCTAACTCATGCAGACACACGCAAATACACCCATACTCCATTTCCAAGTGAACTGCTGCTTTTGGCTGGATGCTTGCTCCAGGTGTATTGGCATCAACTCTGACATGCGAAGCAAGGACAGTGCCAGGGAAAACCTCACACACCCTGCGATGAGCTTCCTGGGCCCCTGGGTGAATTGTCTTTCCATGGGATGCAGGCTGTGAGTTTTCCAATTAGGAAACCTGGCCCTGAGAGGTGGCAGTGGCAGCAGGGGGTCATTAAGGATGCAGCCTAAGCACTGCTGGGCAGGAGGAGGAGGGATGAACTCGGGAGGCGGGCTGATGGGTGAGCGGGAGGTGCTGCAGTGAAACAGGAGCATGGCAGAGACTTTCAGACTGATTTGGAAAACATCTGCAGAGCACTGAGATGCACAGACATCCCAGCTTCAATCAGCAACCCTGGGCAGCAGTGGCTTCCTCACTGGCCTCCAACAACCACCACCCAGGTTGCCAGCGGGGGCTCTGCAACCTGGGCCTTGGAGCCGGGTGGGGTGCAGGGAAGTGAGATACTAAAAGACCTTCTTCACACCCTCTCCTCTGTACCCAGCCCTCTTCCCCAACTCTGACCAGGCCTTGCTTCTTTCAACAGGAGAATTTGGCCCTGCTACCTCTCCCTCTCTTAGCTCCAGCCAGAATGTGGGTCCCTCAGGCGTCTACCTTGAGCCCATCCCCAGAGGGCTGGGCTTTCCCAGTTGCTCTCTCCAAGGGAGTAGTGCCCTAGGTCTCTGCAGATGCAGCAGGAACTGCTGCTCCCCAGAGCCAAGTATCCACATTTTCCCCAAGGGCATTTAATGCCAAAGCACCCTCTAGACAGAGGCTGTTTGCAAAGTGAACGAGTGCTAAGGATAAGGGTCCTAATTCCCAGTCCCACATCCTGCCACTTAGATGCTTCATCTGCAAAATGGGTGGCAATCCATTAAAGTGACTGGGCCTGATGGCTTCCAGAGCCCCTGCCAGCTCCAGAAGCTGTGATACTCTGAAGTAATCTTGAATGGAGCCTTCAGACATGATCAGGCACATTGCAAAGACCACAAGTGTGTGCTCCCTGCAATGCATGAACACCTTCCAACTAATTCAGTCCCTGCTTCCTCAGCACAGAGTCCAGAGGGATAATTGTCTCCTTCTCTCTCATTCTGGTTTCTCTGCTTACACAAGCCACACAAATCCTTTCCGGATGGAGCCCAAGACACACAGAAATCATATGTATGCACCGTCATGGATGCGCCTGTCTCATTGCCGGCAGAGACATTAGCTAGTGGGCAGCTGAGTCACATTATTGGCTTACATTCAATTCCTGGTCTGTGTACACCCAGGTGTGCTGCACATCTGTACCTTCCCCACTCCAACTTCTTCCTCCCACCATCCTAACTCTGCTGTCCTCTCTCCTCTCCTCCCTCCACTCACCTAGGGAAACAAGCTGTGGGAAAACAAGCCTGTGATTTTTCACCATGTTTATAAATCTCTTAAGCTTGACACGGTGCTTTTTTTCAGCTCGAAGCCTAGCTAGAATGTGGCTGTTTTCACAGAGGAAAATCAAAGGAAAGGGATTATAATTACGGGTCAAGTCCTGAGTGGGAAGCAGCTGCAGGCATTGGGGGCTTCCCTTGCCTGGGCATCGTTTGTATCAGCGAAAAGCTGGGCATCCTAGCAGCATGCTGAAAAGGGATTCGACCTGGGTTTTTGCCTCCTCTCATTCTTTCCATTTCTTGCCCTCATGAAATACAGTGCTCCTGTTGAGAGTGTCTTGTCCTTGTCCTTGGTGTGGCAAATGCCTACAGCCAGGTTCTAAACGCTCAGCTCAGACGCCTCAGAAGGACTTGAGCCTGACACACTCACCCTGCCCTAGTCACATCTTGGGGAAGCACGTGCTGACCTCCAGCTTCCTTCCAGGGAATGGCACGTCTGGCTCCCAACCAGCACCACCCTGAGATGCCGGGCTACCCAAGGACTTTCTCACCAGGACACAATTAACCGGTCCTATCCAAGCCTGGAAGGAGCTATCCAATCTGCCCAGCTGAGAGAAAGAAAAGAGAATGAAGGAGAGAGGAAAGTGTGTGTGTGAGAACACACCAGGCCTAGCTCTGAGCTCAAACCCTTATACCAGGCAAGCAGTGTCCTTCCCGACGCCCGAAAGTCTGCAGAGTGTCTCTCCCACCCCCAGTGATGCCAGGCATGAAAGTCCCACCTGAGGCTGAGTTGTTGAAGCCTGTTGTTGGTTTTTAAAAAAATATTTAGCATGAATTCTCAGTGTCACTGTGAAGCTATGATATAAGCCAGCCTTTGTTCCCCAAGCCCCTCTTTGGGAGCGTCTTACTGCTGAGCATTTCTCAGTGGATTTGAGTAAACAGCCATGTGTGTGCCTGTGTTCCCCTGTAGCACCCTGCCTGGGTACTTGAGCGGCCACAGACGTTTGCTTCCAAAGCTCTGTGAGCCTATACCTCCCCTTCCCCAACTCTGGATTCAGACTGTCTGATCTGGAAACGTCTATGAAGTAATTTACTCCAATGCCCTCCTGTAACAGAAGAGAAGGAAGGTAACTGGTCCAAGCTCACAGGGAGAATCAGCAGCAACCACCGACCCGCTTTAAGCCTGCCGGTGTAAAGGATGGCCCATCTCGCCAGCTCCAGCAGCGCTGAGGATAACCCGCATTTTCATGGTGCAGAAAAAGTGATAGTGGCCAGAGAGACCTGGTGCCAACTCAGTGACCAGCACCGTGTGTGACCCTAAGCAAGGTTCCTTTCCTCTTTGGACCCTAAACCTGCACCTTTATAAGGAGGAGGATAGAGCAAATGGGCAGCTGTGATGATTAGGATAATGGCAACTGAATGGCAGCCAAGGGCTGCCAATAAGGGGAGTGTTGGGTAGTGGTTAGAAGCACAGCATCCTGAATTCAAATCCTGCTCTGCCATTTATTAGTGGCTGACCCAGGGTCAGTCACTACTCATCTCTGAGCCAGAGTGTTGCAAATCAAGGGTAATAATATTACTTACCTCATGGAATTGTTGAGAGATCAAATGAGCAAATTCATGCAAAGTGCTAAGCATAAGTGCCTAGCACATAATAAATGTTTCATTAATGATATTATTATTTTCTCCTTTTGGAAACTGACCAGATAGCAAGGAGCCTAGTCCTCTAATGCGGGAGAACTGAGCAGTGATAAACTCTTTCTGTCAGGGTGTAAGGGGCGGAGCCTCCTGGGTCTGTGGACACAGAATGAAGGTGGTGTGGTTGGGCTGGGCAGGGCAAGGTTCTGGAGTTTTAGGGCCTCCTGCGAGGCCACTCACTCACTCATAATGCAGAGCAGGCAGCCACAGGCTCCCTGGGCAGCAGCAACGATGGGTCATTGAAAACAAACTGACTGAGTGATATGTATTCCCCCATCTCTCATGTTCAAGCACTGGGCCAACCCCTGACGCATGTTAAGTGGGTTACTGTCTGCGGTGGAGTGCTGGAGGGGAGAGGGAGAGACACACAGCCACGGCCCCAGGTGGAGGAAGAGGAAGAGGGGAGGTCAGGAAGGTTGGGGAGAGAGGAAGAGAGAGGAGAAAGGATAATGGGAAAGTAGAAGAGAGGAAAATGGGACAGGGAAAGAGAGAGAAGTAAGGGAGCAGAGAACGAGGAAAAGCAGGGGAAAAGGATGAGGCAGAGGCACTTGGAGGAGGAATGAAGCCAGGGCCTGGGTCTCATGAGATGAAAAGGTTGACCATGGCCCCTCTAAAGAGGGCTGCCAATATCCGTTGGCCCATGAGTAGAGAAGTATTTTAAAATGTAAGCTTAAGAGGGCAGGAGCTTTTTAAAAATTGTTTCTTTTTCTTCTAGTGTTGTATCTTCAGCTCCTAGAATCATGCCTGCCCAGGAATTCAATAGCTATTTGCTGAATGATAATATTTTAGTGCTGGCAGTCAACTAACCACATTTTAGACAAGTGGCTTCTGTGGGCTCCACCCTGCACTCTTGACAATGGGGAGACTCCAGAGAGAGGGACCAGGCTGCCTGGCTGTTTTTGAGGATCACAGCTTGGCTGGGCAAAATGGGCTGAGAGAGGGGAGGTAAAGAGAATTTGCGTGACAGCTCACAGTCAGCGGGCGACTGGCTGACTCTGGTTGCAGGCAACACGGAGGGCCAGCCCAGAGAAACGGGGCCTTGAATGCAGCTGAGGATGTATGAATGCAATGTGATGTGCCCACTTGGTCTTAATGGTCTGGCATGTTCCAAAAGTTTGCACAAAACCTTCGCGTTGTAACCTAAGGGCTCATTCTTCCTTGGGAAGAAGGTGCATTATTAATCTCAATGACCTGCTGATATTGACCCCAGGTCTCCCCACAGCCTCTTAAACCACCTGACTGTTGGATTCAGGTTCATTAGGGACAAAGGTGAGTAGCTGGGCTCAAGTCCTAAACTACCTCCTGGCCAACACTGGTGGGAAGCCCAGGAAGCCTCTCATGACATGTCCTCATTGGCTTAGCCAACTCTCATGAATCAGACAAGATAATAAGGTGACATTCACTGACTTTGGAGTCCAGCTGGATTCAAATCCCAGCTCTGTAGCTTCCAAGCCTTGTGATCTTAGACCACTTTGTGAATAGCGAGAGCTTAAGTTTACTGAGTATTGACTCTGTTCCAGGAACTGTTCTCAGTGTTGTGTATATAGGTTCACTACCCTATGTGGCAGGAACTAGATTTATCTCATTTCTCAGATGAGGAAACTGAGACACAGAGAGGTAGAATAACAGGCCTAGAGGCAAGGAGTGAGTCAAGATTGCAGTAGAGTCGAGATTGAGCTCAAGCATCGGCCTCAAAGTCCTAGTCTTAACTTCTACACTATTTTTAACTTTCTGAGCCTCAGTTTCCTCATTTGTCAAATGAGACAAAATAAGACCTTCTTCCTAGTATTACTGAGATAATTTGAAGTACAGTAATATATAAAGTACTTGATAAAGTGGATATTCAAGAAACTGCAGGTATCATGCTTTATGGATGTAAGAGTATATTTCTGTTGTAAAAAAAAAAATGGCAATAATGCAAATCTTTTTTTTTTTTTTCACCATGTTGGCCAGGCTGGTCTCGAACTCCTGACCTCAGGTAATCTGCCCACCTTGGCCTCCCAGAGTGCTGGGATTATAGGTGTGAGCCACTGCACCCGGCCACAAATCTTAATTAATGTCAGTAAGTGGCCCAAAACCATGGTGACACTCCTGCCTCCTAATACTCGCTCTGACTCTTACACCATTTACCATATGGGCTGTGTAGTTCCCCTGTGCTGGGCATCTTCTATTTGACCCTCCAGGTCCACAGTACACCCTTCTTCACCCTGGTCATTGTCCAGGAGGCTGGTCAGTGTGGCCCCCATCAGTGGGCATCATACCCTCTGCCTCCTGAATAGGTGAGGTCAACTGGGAAGATCAGTGGAAGATGGGATGGAGAAAGGAGAGTGAGTTTGGGCTATTTATCCTCCTACCCCTAGCTTCCTCATCATGAGTCTGGCTGTGACCCGCAAGCAAAGGTGACATACCTGGTGGGACACCTTTTTGATACTGCTCACATACTCTCTGGGGTCCAGGAACTACTGCCTCCCTTCTCCCTCCAAGTTTAGGAGAGGTAACAGCCCCCCAGCATTACTAGCCCCAGGGTATTTCACTATCCCTATGGTTTCTCTATCCCATCCCCACACCATTGAAAATAGCTTCTTTTCATATAACTCATTTGAATATCTCTTCTGTTTCCTGATGGGACCCTGAACAGTATGTAGCTTCAACTAGACGAAGCCAGAAGGCATCATCTTCATTAAAGCCTGGCCGACTTTGGGTCAAATCTTGTTCTAATATTTACCAGCCATGCGACCTAAATAAGAACCTCAGTTTTCTCATCTATTTTTACAGGGGAGTAAAACTAGGGATAAAAATCGTACTTGGCCAGGCATGGTGGCCCACGTCTATAATCCCAGCAATTTGGGAGGCCGAGGCAAGTGGATCTCCTGAGGTCAGGAGTTCGAGACCAGCCTGGCCAACCTAGTGAAACCCCACATCTACTAAAAATACAAAAAATTAGCTGGACGTGGTTGCAGGCACCTGTAATTGCAGCTACTCAGGAGGCGGAGGCAGGAGAATCACTTGAACCTGGGAGGCAGAGGTTGCAGTGAGCAGAGATTGCGCCATTGTACTCCAGCCTGGGAGACAGAGTGAGACTCCATCTCAAAAAAAAAAAGAAAAGAAAAGAAAGAAAAAGAAAAAAATGAAAAAAGAAAAATAGTACCTACCTCACAGGTTATTTTGAGACTCCAATGCACATTGCAGGACTCAATAAATGAAAGCCATCAGCACTTTAGCATTGTAGTTATATCAGGAGTATGTACAGCTATTATCCCAAAAGTTCTAATTTTGACTTGGGGAGTTATGTGTTCCTGAAAAGTTGAGGCTCCAACCAATGCATTTTAATTCTGGAGGCCACAGTGATTGAGAGGAGCATACAGCCTAAACAGGTCCAATCAGAGTGAAGCTCAGAATTCCTTCCAAGACTGTTGGGAGAATGTATTCTCTCTCCTTTTAGATGCTCTGCCCTATGGACATACAGCCTACATCTGCTAGAGCTGCTATAGCCATCTTGCTACCATGAGGAGGAAGGCCAGCCTAAGGGCAAAGCCAGTTCACAGAGCACAGGGAAATGAAGCTAAATTCTGATAAATCCATACTTGAGGTCCACACCACTTTGTTACACAAGCCAATAAAATTCATTTTAAAAAGTCAGATCGAACTGGGTTTTTATCTACTTGTAATCAATTTCAACCAGTGAATGGAGAATTTGGTACTAGAATTGGGACGTTGAAATAATTGACCCTACAATGTCAGCAGGGTATACACTACCAAGCCAATGGGGTGGGACAACAAACAACAAGGATGTCGCCATTCAGGATCTCCAGGTATACTATGCCTTGAACAGCTCAGAGCCATCAATGACATTGATAGTCATAACAGATTTGCATGTTTGCAATATAGTTTTCCAGCAAAATGACAGTAAAGTGACTTGAGAAAAAGAGGAGGTTTTTTTTCTAATTTGCACAAAGATGTCAACTAGGCTAGTAGCAAGCACTCATGCCCCTAATCTGGTGAATTGGCAAAACTTGTCATGCAGTGACAAGGAGGGTGGTTAAACTGCTGATTCATTTTCCTTTGGTCTCAGGCCATGTACCTGATAAGGCTATGGAAGATAAGAAATTTTAGGATATTGGAATAAATTGATTACTTCATATGGCTTTCAACAAAAAGTAAGGTCCTACAATAAAAAGACAACTTTCGGTTCAAAGTGGCCCATTGAGAGCAGAGAGAGAAAAAAAACAATGGCTTTGCTAAGTGAGGTTATTGCTGCTGCCTATAATCCAAATTTCCTGAGATGATGATAATCTGGAGTCTGACAGGGATGGAAAAGTGATGCTATTGTATATGGGCAAAGGTAGGTGATGGGAACCACAGTGGAACATAAGATTGGGCTCACCAGGAAGTGTGAATCCCCAGACCATGCACAAACATCTGTTGAAATAAACTCTCGGCCAGACGCGGTGGCTCACGCCTGTAATCCCAGCACTTTGGGAGGCCGAGGCGAGCGGATAACCTGAGGTCAGGAGTTCAAAACCAGCCTAGCCAACATGGCAAAAACCCCATCTCTACTGAAAATACAAAAATAACCCAGGCATGGTGGTGCTTGCCTGCAGCTACTCGGGAGGCTGAGGCAGGAGAATCGCTTGAACCCAACCCAGGAGGCAGAGGTTGCGGTGAGCTGAGATCGTGCCATTGCACTCCAGCCTGGGCAAGAGAGGAAGTCACTATCTCAAAACAAAAAATAAAAATAAATAAACTCTCTTTCTGGCAGTGAGGACAATCCCTTCTCTTGTGAGGGTGCAGCTGGGGTACAGTCAGTAAGCAAAGGGCAGTGGTACTGCCCTATCCTAAGGCAAAGAGGACCCCCTAGGAGGTACAGCCCAATATGGAGGCAGAAGCTGTGAAATGAAGGGCCAGGGTATGAGCAGAGCAAGCAGCTCTGTTGCTAGGAGACAATGCTCAGACTTAAGACTGACTCAGCAATATCTCTTGCTGCAGTTATTGGCACATGATATTGACTGGGAAGTGAACAGGCTAGTAATCTAAGGTCTTCAGAGAGAGTCACATTGTCAAGCCTGGCTGGCAATGGCCTTTGATTGTTCAAACCTTAAGACATACCTCAAGTTCCCAATCTCATCCAGTAGGGGGGCATCCGTCAAAGTAGCACAGAAGAGAGGCCTTTTCTAATACTCATCTCAGAGGAGTCCAGATAAGACAATGGACAAGAAAGAACCTTCCACCCCAGACTAGCTAACCAAAGAAAGCATGCACTGCTAGAAGAAACTACTGTGGACCACAGACCAGTGGTCACAATGTGGCTTTCCAATTTTACTATTTTCCAAAAGGGAGAGGTATGGTTTTGTTTGCTTTTTTGTTTTGCTTTTCTCAATTTTCATATTCTTTCTCCAATGGTGTATATTGCATGTGTTGAGGTGTAGACAGCTTACCATTTAACAAGTCGGTGCCTAGGCCATAAAGAGTTCTATCTGGAGAGGATGAAGAGGACTCACAGTGCTGAGAGATGCTGGATGGAGAGCTGTAGGCAGAAACTAAGTAAAACTCCACAGTGTCTCCCTGCGGGCATGGGGTGAGTATATCATATGTAGATGGAGAATTTTTAAATGTGCATATGTAGTACGAGAGTATGGGTTGGCAGCCAAAGAGGCGGACTGCAGTGGATGGGAGTGGTTGCCTTCAAGAGATGCATCATAAAATCTCCAGATGTCCATGTAGGGCCTCCTGTGAGTCTGGGGAAATCAACGCAAGGGTGGATGAGGTTCATGACACTAGGCTAATCAGTGACAATCCATGACCCTGGCCACAGAGACTAGTCCAGAGGAACATGTGATCCAAGTCAGTCCACTTAAGGTGACTCTCAGGGACAAAGCACTTAGGGGCAGGGACTTACAGAAGGTCCACTGCATTCCAGGCACTATTCTAGGCAATGGCAGATACTTCAATGAGCAACTGAGGTTGGGTCTCTACCCTTCAGGAACTCACATTCTTCAAGAAAGCAGGGTATATAGACATGAGGCCAGGGAGGATGTCAGCTCCAGGAGGACAAAGTCAATACACAGAAGACAGGACACAGAGCCAATGAGAAATGGAGCCCGAGGCCTGCTCAAGCTTCTCCTGAAGCCCACATCACCACTGGACTTTTCAAATACATGAACCAAATAAACACCCTTGATCGTTTCAACTAGTTGAGTTGGTTTTTCTATTATCTGTTGTAACATTTATCTCTTGAGTTTAATTAATTCATTTGGATTTAATCATAGCAACTAACCTGATGGCAGGAGCGTAGATAGTGAGTGATAAATATGTGTCAAATGAATACACAAAGGTGAAAAACATCAAGCATCTGAGTAGAAAGCGGCTGTTGAAGATTGATTCCAGGATGGAACTGCAAAGGCCATGATGCTAAGATCATACACTAGCGGTGAACCTAGCAATGCAGAGTGACTGAAGAATTCACTGAATATTCTTAATAAGAACAGCATATAGATTTTTATAAATATAATTACTCTGATTTGCTCTGACATGCCAACATGACAGGATCAAATGTTAAGAAAGATCAGCAGCAGAAGGAAGGAAGATTCAAATCTATCAAGTCCAAGTCACCCATTTTACTGATGAGGAAGCTGAAGCCCAAAGGAAAAAAAAAAAAAGACCCACCCAAGTCACACAGATACAAAAATCCATGTATACAAGGTGAGAGGCACACTTACTCCCACACTGGGGGCTATGTCTTTTTGTTTCATTCTCTAACACCGTGGTTCTCAAAGCGTGGTCTTCAGTCTGCAGCTCAATCCTGCAAATTCCCAGGTCCCACTCCAAAACCTGCTGAATCAGAAACTCTGAAGTGAGTCCAGGAATCCTTGCTTTACTAAGCCCTCCAGGTGATTCTGATGCATTCCCAAGCTTGAAAACCACTGTTCTAGAACAGTGGTTCTCAAATCTTAATGTGCATACAAATCACCTGGGATCTTGTTAAAATGCCAATTCAAATTTAGTAGGTCTAGGGCAGGGCCCAAGAATTTGCATTTCTAACTAGTTCCCAGGTGATGCCAATGCTTCTGCCCCATGAACCACCCTTTGAATAGCAAAGCTCTCTATGTTAAAATATTGTTTTACATCTGTTCCCTGTCACCTGTGGAAACTGGAATTTCTTACACACGTAGCTGAGCAGACACAGTCATGTGGGACCTGAAAAAGTAAAATCCCAGAAAGGTACTACACCCTGCAAAAGAAGATAGATGTATACCAAATCATATGTCCAGCTAAAAGCATTAAATGACTCAAATATAAAACATCAGTCACTAAAATCTCAAAAGCCATTTTTCTTTCCTTTCTTGCTTTAAAAAATTCATTATAAAACTAATATCATTAAAAGATTTTTAGAAAAGGAAAGGAAGAAAAACACTCATACTCTAATTACCCTAGCCCAGCAACTATTTTTTCATATTTGCATATTCCTGCCAATCTTTGCCCATAAGTATCCTTAAAAAAAATCAGTTCCTATCATGTACTATGGAATTTTCTTGACAAGAATAATTCTGTGTTGGAGTGTTCTTATCTTATTCTCATTTATCTTAATCAGTAAAAATCCCATACCTAATCATTTCATTAATATGCTCAGCTATTCAACAAGTTAGTAAGAGTTACACTTTCTGAAATTTGCGCTAGCTGATGCTTTCCTGGTTCTTTGAGCAGGTGTGTGCCCCTCAGCTCTGTCTCTTTCTCCAGCAGTCATGCATCTCCCTTCTTGTTCGCTCTGCTCTGCCTGCCAGGTGGAGGAGGGCATGTTGCTTTTCTCAGCCACTTCTAGTTTCTAATTAACCCACATCCCGGGGAGAAATAAGCCTCTAGGTGGCTTAGCCTGTGTTTGCCACCTGACTCTTTAAGGAAACTTGGCTATGGTAAATATCAACCAATGCAGATTGACTTATTAAACAAAGCAATGATGAGTTCAACACAATCACTTTTTTAAATAATCAACAAAACCTACAAAGCAGTGGAAAAACAGATATAACTAGAGTGGAAGGGCTTAAAGCCACAATGGAAACTGAGTCATGTCAAAGGAAAGCTTGATACTCTCTAAGTGAAGGAAGCATTTCACATACTGGACATCTTGGACATCATCTTGAGCAAACACCAAGTTCAGAGGATGGCATTTCTGGACACTCCATCTGTAAACAGGGAAGGTCTTTCCCCACTGTGTTCTGGATGGGGGGGAAGGTCTAGGAGGGCAAGGCCATTCTGCATCATGTTCTGAGATCAGAGCCAGCACATAGCAAATGCTCAGGGAATTGCATAAATAAGTGGCAAATGAAATTGGTCAATAGGGAACTACAGTTCTTAATGAATTCGCCTCAGATTTAATTACATTATAAAGATGAAACACACTTATCCATTATCTCCATAAGGAGTCTTACAGGTGGATAATATAGGCTTTATTTGAACTCCATAGATGGGAAAACTGAGGTAATGCCTTACTTATAGGAAGCTGGTGGCTGATGCAGGCTGAAGTTCCAGCCTTGTGCTTCTCACCTCTGGGGTCTTCTCTGCAGATCACACTTTGGATGACTGATGTCCTTCCAGCCCTGAATACTGTTACTCACGGACCCAGAGAGGCTGCTGTCTCTCTTGTGGTTTCAGGTGCCTCTCTCTCTCATGGGACCTTCAAGGATTTCAGAGAAGGAATCACAGTCAACCCCCTTCTTCCCCCTCTCATCTACCTATGACCCTCCATAAGGTAGACTCATCTACCTAAGACCCACCTGGGAACCAGGGCTTCTTTGCTGGGACAAGCTCCTGCCCTTACTCCTGTCCCCCCGAAGTGGGAGAGGAATGTTCCATGAGATACACTAAAGCATAAGGAAGATGCTGGTCAAGAACAGGCTACCTGGAAGTCGGGATGGATGTCAAATGGACCCAGAGTTTCGTTTATGAGGCCACAGTTTTGGAGGCCTTCATATAGTGGACTAACCTCATGCCCTCCTTAGGGGCTTCTCTCCTTGGGCCTCCTAAAAGCCTGTCTCCCTGCCTTGGTTCCATTCAGGAGTGAGCTAGAATGCAAGATGGAGGGAGGGAAGGGTCGATGGGTGGGTGGATGATGGGTGTAGGGGTGAATGGGAGGGAGAGGTAGATGGGCAGAGACAAAATGACAGAAGCAGCTTGGACAGACAAATTGACAGGAAACAGAAAGGTGCCATGGGAATTGGTATTATTTTGCTTGCTTCCCAAGAGCAATCATGAATACAAGGTAAAGTGGAACTCACAACTGCTCACCTCTCCAGGCCACCACTTCGTATTCTCGCCATATAGAACCACTAGGCAGCTGAGCTGAAATGAGGTCCCTTGTACAGATGGGCGAACTGAGGCCCAAGGAGGCCCAAAGTCTCAAACACTGTTTTTTAATCACCCCCTTCCTACTTGACTCCCCTTCTGAAAAATCGCTCTTGTCTTGACTTTCACCTACCTATCCACAGTCTACCTTTTATCTCTGTACTCAGTCAGTTTCTTGGTTAAAAGTCACCTCTCAGTAAATCAGCCTACCAGCACAGTGCTTTCCACAGCAAACGCAGGAGGTAACGGCAACATTCTGTTTCTAACAAAGTCATTTTTAATAATGTATAATTAGCTATAATTATTTAAGAAAAGTCCTCTTCCTTGCATGCTGGTGGAAAGTTCCTCCTGACATCTAACATAACTCTGTCCTCTTTACAATTGGTTAAATAATTTCCCCTGAGTCTGACCCTCTTTTCCCTGGGTAAGGTATTGTTTTTGCCAACTTTAGAAAGGCCAGTAGAATTAAAAGCACTCTGCTGGGGGCCCCTCTCTTGCCCCCACTCAGCACCCCGCAAGGGCAAGTTGTGAGGAGAGGGGGAGGAACCTTGGCTCCTGCCCACTGCCCCTCCGGGAAGAAGCCATGACAGTGAGGTCATCCCTGGTGAGAGGTGAAGGCTGGGCCCCAAGGGGATGGGCACCCGCTGAGGGTCGCGGTGGGGAGGCTGGGCCGGAGATGAGCTCACCCACAGTAAGGAGGTGAGGAGACCCTTCTCCTCCTCTCCCCTCCACAAGTGAGACTGCGCCAGCAGGATGCAGGAAACGTTTCTCAGAAGTATTGATCACAGACGAACGAGTGGTAGCTACGGATGGGCTGTCTGAGCCCCATCCAGGAGGTAAGAGCCAGAGACAGTGTTGCTACACAGAGCCCTTCCTCACATTCCACTGCTCCAGGATGCAGGAGGAGGAGTCTGTGGCTTCTGGAATTGTGAGAGAATTCTTTCATTCTCAGCCCCACATCCTTGCATTCACCAACCTTCTTTGACTTAGCCTTGCTCCCCAGCCTGCTTCTTCCCTATCCTCCCAAAGTCTCCAGAAACCTGTTCCCCAGCCCTGTCCCCACCCCCATGGCAGGAAGCCTTGCCACACTGAGTAGATGAGATTCAGTGGGGAGTCTGAGTCTGCTCTAGCCCTCTCTATCCTGCCTCGCAATCCCCACCAATGGCCACCCACCCCTCCCCACATCTCTCCCTGACATACACAATGTCCATAGAGCTTCTTATCTGGTGGTGATTGTTTTACTGTACTAAATCTTCCTTCTTTGCTGACACCTAAATCTACACAGAACTCCTGAAGAACAAGAGGTGTAATGAAGATCAGAATAACCTCAACAATAATGATACAGGGAGAATGCACTCTGTTCCAGGCACACGCCGACCCTCATCGTCAGCCCACCTGCTCTCCTCAAATGCCACCCAGCCCGTCCACCTGAGCCACCTAGAAAGTCCCCCGCCCCCCACCACCTTGTTCTAAACTGGGGTCTGGGAGGGCTGGGAGTAGCCATGGGAATCAGAGGCCCTCCCACAGCCCCTCCCACATGTTGGCCTAGGCTGGATGGCCAGCTTTCCTGTCTAGCAGCAGGGACCCAGCCCCTTGTCTGAACTGAACACAGGCCCTTGTCTAGGGCTCTGACACCTGACAGGCCCCTCTTGCCCTAGAGCAGGGGCCCTTCTGCTCGAAGGAGAATGTGATGTGAGGCTGTGCTGAGGGCGCAGAGCAGTGGGGATAAAGGGCATGAAGCCCCACCCGCACTTCTGAAAGGACAGAGGAAAGGGAAGGGGAGAGAGCCCCGGTGCAGTCACTCTCACAGAAGGAGCTCACCTACACCCCGATTCTGCAGGAGACTTTGCTATTAGTCATTCCGGGGAAGCCACACTGCTTGTCCTAAGGATGGAAAGTTATTAGAGGGGAGGGCAGGTAAATGCCCACAAGGGCATACGGCTAGTCAGTGTGGAGAGTGAATTAGAACCAGGTCTCTCTCTCTCTCTCTCTCTCTCTCTGTTTCTCTCGCTCTTACATACATAGACACACACGCGCACACACACACACACACACACACACACTCCTACTGATGCCCTGGGCCACCATCTGGATGGCTGATTTCTTGAACTCCTGTTCCCCTGTCTGAGTGGCCCCAAGTTTGACCCACCTGCAGAATTCCTGAGGCCACCAATGCTTTCATCTCCCAAGACACAAATCCAGCTCAAGGCATCCTTTGATTTTGCCTAATCCACATCACTTCAGACAGTGAGCTCCTTAAGAACAAGAGACATAATAATAACCAGGATCTTAATCAACACTCAAAGCCAGATGCCTCCTCCGGTCTCCCTTTCCCCAAGTCTGGCTCCCCCATCCCCATCTGTGTGCCTTACAGCCTCTCTGCCACAATGCGAAGAGTTCATTTTGTGCAGGGCTCTCAGCTTTTGGGATGGGGCAGCTGGAAGCTCACCATAGAGACAGTGCCTCCTCACTCACCCGAGGTGAGGTCTCCATGTGTCCAGCACATGGCCCACCTTTTGCGGATTCCCAGGAAGCAGAATATACAAACAAGCCTGCCACCAAGGCGCCGACATCTGACCAGCAGAAATGATGTCCTCCCTCAGAGATAAAGCATAAAGGTCAGAAAAGTATTACTAGTCGAGGAAACAGAGCCACGGGGGTTCAGAGATGGGGCAACCATGGTGGTAACGGTGGCGGGGTCAAGGCTACCACTGCTGGCCTTCCTCCTAGAGAGTCACAGAAAGATAAGACCTACAGGCACAGTAGTCAGGGGTCTGAGGATTGACTGACCCCTTGGGTTTGGGTCAGGGAGACCCTGTGGAGGCCCTGGGGTCAGAGACCGGCCTTCACCCTGAAGGCCCAGTAGGATACCCACAAATAAAGATGAGAGTGGGGTGTGCCCAGGGAGAGAAACTATAGCAGCAGAGATATCACAGCCAGAACCCAAACCATTGCATCCAAAGGCCCAGAGATAGTCCTACACAAATGATTAAGTGTGCAGATCCTGGCCCTGCTATGGTACCTCACTCTCCTACGTGACTCAGCCTTTCTGTGCCTCCTCTGTTAAATGGGATGATAACGGCATCTATGTCATAAGATCTTTGTGAAGTGTAAGTGGGTTAATATTTATAAAGTATATAGAACAACGTTTGTCACACAGCAACTTCTATGGAAGTGATTATTTTTATTGTTGATAATGACGATGTTATTTTGTTGCACAGAAGCCTTTTATAACAAACTCCCCAATGGTTTTGCTGCTACCTGGTGTCTAAGTTTTGGGCAAGGAATCACTTGTCCACTTGCCTAAAAGAAGAAATATATTCCAGCAGTGGGGGTCCCTGATGTGGTGCTGTGTGGGCAGAAGCACCTGACTCCACCCACATGAAGGGGTGGAGAAGAGGAGGAGCCTTCTGACTGATGGGTGGAGTCTGGTGCTTCTGGGAATGAGTAAGCTGAGGGCCCCAAGGAAGCTGTTCTGATTCCCCAGAGAGATCCTCCAGAACAAGCCGATTTGTTCAGCTCATTAACACCTCCTCTCCCTGTGGATCCAGGCAGGAGCAGCCAGCAGCCCATGTCCCCTGGCTCCTGAGGAGACACTGCATGGACTCTTTTCCTGCCTGCAGCTTTGTGCCCAGTGAAGGAACAGCCAGCACTTCCTTACCCGCGTTATGGAAGGTCTAGGCCAACCTGTCCCTCCATTTTAAGCCCTAGCGTTGCAAAGATGGATCTGCCTCTGGCTGAGGCATTTGGAGCTGGGAAGAGGGTTTGGCCACTTTGCTCTGGGATTCAAACGGTCAGCGAGCTGAGGGTGAAAGGTGCGTGGGTCCCAGCAAGGTAAAGAAGAGCAGAGAGAAGGCTGGGGGAGATGTCCCCAGTTAGATGGAGAAGAGAGTTCCTGACCCTATGGAGTCTGGGGCCCAGTGGGGGAAGGCAAAGGCTAGACTGATGTTAGAAACATTAAATTACTGTCTTTATTATTATTCTTAGTGCCTATTCCTAATACTACTAAGCTCCTGCTCTGCTCTTCCAAGCACTTTACTGACATTGTCATTTAATCCCACAAAACCTCTATGAGGTTAACGTTATTAGTGCCTCCAGTCTGCAAATGAATTAACTGAGGCACAAAGAGGTTATGTAACCTATCCAAGATCACACAACAATCAGAGGCAGCTCAATCCAAAGGCCGGGCTTACCCGTGACACTGTGCAGAGGATGCATGCCTGAGAGTAGCACGCGCAGTCATGGATGTGTGAGCACCAGGCTGAAGGATAGAGGAAGGCAACCCCAGGTGTCCCAAAGAAGTGATCTGTAAAGACAATAAGGGCCGTGGATCAAGGGGAGAGGGCATGGGGAGGAGCATATGTTGGGGTGTCAGGATGGTAAGAGATGAAGCCACTGATGATATTGGGGGGAGGATGGATGGCCACTGGGTGAGGGTGAGAGAGGCTGCTCTGTGTCAAGTGCAGAGAGGGAGCCGGCGGGCCTGGTGGGGAGGGGTCAGCCTATAAATGCTCCTCCTGGGAAAAGCCTGGCAGTGAGGCTTCCTGATGATGCTGTAAATCAGGGCCCCTAAGTAAAGTCATTACCACACTGAGGTACTCAGTCTATTGCCGGATGCCACTGTTTGAGACATTACTTTGAATTTAGTTTATGACTCCTGCTGCTGTAAATCCTGCCTAGAGCGGATCTGAGGAGGTGGATGGGACACCCCCACACCCTGGGAATCCCCAGTCCAGCTGGGACGGTCCCAAGCCTGATTATGGAGAGGCTAAGCTGGCCAGGAGAGTCTATGGGAGCCTGGCCTGGGGCCCACTATGGGGGTGGGGGCAGGGGAGGGAGGGAAGAGGAACCAAGGGGGCTACCTGGTCCCTCTAGCTAATACCTTGCTAATATCAGGTCTTTTGACACTGAGAAATTGTCCAGCCTCTGAGATTGTCTAGGACCAGAGCCCCCAAAGAGGCTAGGACAGGATGTAACTCAAGCCTGCCCCTCCCCTGGACATGTCCTACCCTAGCTGCCTACTCCACCCCTGCCCAAGCACCCTCCCAAAACTGAACGGCATTTCATCTACCCCCTCCGACTCCCCATCCTGGATGGGCTCCCCAGTCTTATTCACAAATCTTCATTTCTCCTTCTCTGCCATTCTTCCAAGTCCCACTCGTGTGGGAGCAGCTGGTACATAGGTCTGGCCTCTCTCCCTCTTCCGTTCCCAGGCACAGTCCCGACTTGGCCCTCCCCATGCCAAGGCAAGTTCTAACTATCTGCCCATACCCACCTCACCCCCAGGCCTCCGGCTCCTGGAGACAGCAGTGTCTTCCTCTCTGCATTGTCTTGGTTAGCCCTGGGTGGAGCACTTTGAGGAAGCTCAGTAAATATTCGTTTTGAGAACTATTCATTTCTGTGGCCTTCATGTCTCACACAATGCGGGAAACACAGAAGGTGCTAAATAAGTGTTTGTGAACTGAAGGGAATCTAGTCCAGGAGGCGCTCTGACTGAGCCCACAAGCCACCAATGCCTGCACCCATCTGGGACGGCGCTCTGGCCAGCAGCACCAGCCACCATACTACCCACCTTTTCAGAGATCATGTATTCAAGGCCTATAGGCCCTTCCCATGACCAGGCCCCAGGATACCATCATGTGTGAGACACCACGCCTAGCTGGGGAAGCCCAGTTGAGGCCAGAGACCCAACATATTCAGAAATGATGGATCGCACCATCATGGGGCAGAGGTGGCAGGACAAGGGCGTGCCTGACTCCTCCATTCAGGAGGCTCTGCCGTTGCTGGCCTGCTGCTGTTTGAAATGCTGTCTGGATCAGCCAGACAGAAGATACTCCAGGAGGCAAAGCTTCTCTTACTAATTCACATCAAACCAGATCTGCCAATCACTCAGATTGGTGTTTATCAAACTGCAGTTCATGATCCATCAGTTGGTCATGGAATCAATGCAGTAGTCATGACCAGCATGCTCAGTAGAGCAGGATAGAATAGGACAGAGCAGAATAGAAGAGGTTACAGGGCATTGTGCTTGGTAAGGACAGTGTGTCATAGTATATCTGTTTCCATTATACAAGTGTTGGGTATTTGTATGTTTCAAATGCATTTAGTAAGTTGTCATGTAAAATCTATGTCTTACAGTGGGTTCAAGTCAAAAGAGTCTGAAAGCCACTAACGCAGATGATCTAGATCATCTCTAAACCTACCACACTTTAATTGCTTTGGGCTTCCATCTTCCCTCTCTGTAATTTGATTCAGCAAATAGGTGGAGTGTCCATCTGTGCTAAGAGATGTTCTGAGTAGTTTGTTGACTCAGTGCAGAAGTATCCTTCACCTAGTATTATAAGCAGAGTGTGTTCAGAAGAGAGGGACCTTCAATGGGACCTCAGAGACATTGCAGTTTCCAGGGTCATGAGGTGGTGCTAGGAACTCAGTCCCAAGGGAAAGGGCAACTGAGAGAGGAGCCCCAAGACCCTCGATGCTCTGTGTAACCCTCAGGGACTGCTCCCCTGCCTTCAGGGGAACAGAAAAGACAGGGCTGTGTGGAGTGCAGGAGAGCTGGCCTGGGCCCAGGCCCTCACATGGAAGGTCAGGGCTAAAAGAGACCCCAAGGACCTTTTGCAGTGACCCTTATTTAGTAGATGTAGAAACTGAAGCCTCCACAGAGAAAGGCAATGGCTGATTGGGGACTGATCTGGGAATAGAATCCATGTCTCCTAGAACTTCCCCATGAGCACTGTTTCTATGGCTGCTGGGACCTGCCAGAGAAGCTGGCCCACTGGGCAAGCAGGCAGGCCACACTGACACAGTGCCTTTCCCTCCGCAGGGGCTGATACTGTGGATCTTGTCAGTACATGGGGATTAGGGAGCGAAGAGATTCACTGGTTACTCTCTTCTTGGGCTTCCACAGAAAGTGCCTGAGCTCTGGAGTTTGATAGAAAGTTGTTCAGAATGGAAGGGCTGACATAAAAGCAAGGTAGGCACGGCCTTTTTGGATACTAGAAAAACAAGAGCCCAGATTTATCCATACATATCCCTGGTGAGAGAGTCAGGAAGGGCGGGAGAATTCTCATGATGACAAGCTCCAGAGGGGCTGGAGGAGGCGGGTAGAATACAGCAGGTCTGGGAGGCCCACCCCAGGCTCAGGCTTCCTTGCTCAGGCCTCAGGGAACCCCAGGCATCTCCCCCTCCACCATGATGACCAGGAGTCAAGGAGTCCCTAAGCAGAAAACCATTAGTGTTATTCAGCCCCATGGCCCCAGGGACTAGTCCAGTGTCTGGCTCATAGCAGGTATTCTAGAAGTGTGTGCCGAATGAATGATTAAATGAATGGAGTTGAGATTAGAGAACATAGAATCTGTTCTCTGGAAAATGACAGTCCATCTTGGGTATAAGGAAAGTGATAGAGAAGAATCATTTAAAAATCAACATATGATAAGAGGCAGATGAGGGGTACAGATCATGAATGAGATGGGAGTTGTGAGCAAGGCTGAGCTGTAGCAATCACAGAAGGCTTCCTGTGGGTGGTGGTTAGGGTCAGGTAGAGATTGGGCAGACAAAAGGAGGAACTATGACTACACAATGAACTACTGGGCTTGGGGAAGTACACACTGTCTAAGGAGCACAGAGGAGGGGCACCTGTCTAATGCAGACCTAAAGGGTCCTGGAAGGCTTCCTGGGGTTGGATGAGTAGGAACACAGAAACTGGTCAGGTGAACAAGTATGGTACAGTGGGAGGGCAGGGCAGTGAAGAGCAAAGGGAGGCGGAGAGAAGGGAGAGAGAAGAGACGACATTTCCAGTTTCACATCCCCAAGAGACAATGGGGTCCACCGGAAGAGTGGGCCATTTTGCCAGGATCCTGCAGTTCCAGCCAGAAGCAAGAGCTCATGGGAGTTTCCCTCTGCTGCTCTGAAAGCTTAAAGGGCCCTTAACCACCAGAGAGGCAGCAGGGATGGGGCCTCCTGGTCCTGCCAACACACACACATATTAATCAGCCAGAGAAAGCTCTAAAAAGAAACCTAGCCTATTTCTGTCTGTGCACGGAGATGAAGACATTCCTAGAAATTGACTCTTAAGCCTCCATGGCACATGCAAAGGCACATGTGAGCATGCATATGTGCCTGCGCGCGCACGCGCGCACGCACACACACGCACACACACACACACACTTCATTATCCCCAAGGGGCCAGATTTGGGGCTTGCCTATGGCTGTGGCTCTCAAGAGGCTGCAGGTGAATCTGAGGGAGGGGCTGGCCATGGGGGTGTGGGGGTCAGTTTGTGTGTGTCTGTGCATGGGAGTGTCATAAGCATGTCTCCCTGACAGCTATGTTCAAGTTTTCTTTAAGTGTTGACTGCCCATTAGCTGGTTTTCAGCTTCACCCATGTCTTCCTGAGAGTTGACTTGAAGCTGACAGGTGGCTTGAGGGACTGCATGTGTAGAGACCCCTCCGTGCACACACATGATACCCGCAGATAACCCAGGTGTAGATGGGCTCCTCTCTCTGCTCTGCTCTGGAAATATCTGCCTCTCTGCATCTGCTCGATTGCTCCATGTCTGCGACTTATAATTCTCTCTCTCTCCTGCCTAGACTCACAAGCACAGCAGCAGGGACAGCTGCCGGGCCAATGAGCTCCTTCTGCCTCCTCCTCTGGGGGGCCCTCCAGGGTCCTGAGGCTTGCTGAATCTTCACTTTCTCATCAAAGGGAGGAAAGGCACAGGGAGCAGCAGCTGCCAGGGACTGCCTGTCAATCCGCAGTCATTTATCACAGAGCAAAGACCATTAGGGAGCAGTTGTTTTTAGGGGGTTCCATCTGGATGAACATCACCTGTTGCTATTTTTAAAACACATTTTTTAGTGACTAAGTTGGGATTGAGCTGAGGTGAAGGTAGATATGGAAGCAGCTGACTCCCCAGACGTTCTGCCTTCCCCCTCAACACTGAGGGCCTGCCATGAGCCCTGGGGGCTCTGTCACAAACAGTCTCATCTCCTGGGCTGCCAAGAAACAAGAATAGAAATCAAGGTAGAAAGGATAAGACGGATGTGGAAGTAGCTTCAGCCTCCCCACAATTACCAGCCCTGTCATCAAAGTCTCCAATAACTTCCCTGTCCTTGTTAGCACTACGATTACCATGGATATCACCCCTTCTCTCATTTCATCACCTGGTTACTCCACAGACAGACCTTGTGTGCCCACAAGATGCTAGATTCAGAATATAGATAATTCATTTACTTAAATGACCACCACTGCACTTACCAACCATGGTACAGGCACTGCACTAAGTGCTTTCCAACATTATCTCATTTAATAATAACCCTGTAAGGTCAGCATTCTTTTTATCTCCATTTTAGAGTTGAATATGTTGAGGCTCAGGAATGTTACCTAATTTTCCCCAAGTCGTACAATCAGTAAAGGAAGAACCTAGGGTTCAAATGCAGGTTCATCTGAGTCTCAGGTCTGGCCCCTATATTAGCCATCTGTGAGCCAACTCCAAGAGTGTTTCGTGTCCAGTAGTTTACAATATATACCTTTCGTCATGTTCATGACCAAGAGTTAACAGCAACAGTCATCCAACCAACACTGATTGAAGACCTAGCATGTGCTAGGTGCTGCTTTTCTGCTTGAGCACCTAGAGATACATATAGACAAAGTTAAATTCCTGCTCTCATAGAGTTTACAATCCAACCATCCACCCAGCTTCCCAAGGCAGACATCCAGAGTTCATCTTTGATATCTCCTTCATATTCACAGCTCCCCGAATGGGATCAAGGTGTCTTCTAACCACCACCAAGTCCTGATCATTTTACCACCTAAGCAGCTCCAGCACCTGCGCACTTCTATCCATCCCCACTGCTATAATTCAAGTTACCATGATCTCTCTCCTAAACTACTCCACTGCTCTCTTAATACACCCACTCTCACCATCCTCCAATCAGTTTTCCACAATGCAATTAGAGTGATCTTTTCAAAATGTAAACCTGGGTTCCTTTCCCTTAAATTAGAATACTTCCTCTCCATTGCTCATAGCAAAAATGCTTCTTAACAGCCCATGATGCCCTACCTACCTCCCCAGCATTCCCCACACCATGACCACAATAGCTTCTCCACCATCAGTGTGATCATATTCTCCAGCCCCACAATCCCCCCAGCCTCCTCCACCACCATCACAGGAGTCTGCATAAAGCAGCCCCTCCACGTGTGTGATGGAGTCAGACTGCCCTGTACCAAAGCTCGGACCATTTGAGACACAGACTCAGAAACACACCGTCACGACGCCTGTCTGTCCAACTAAAAGCCTCGACAAGACTGATCTGGAGTTTCGAGACTTTCCCCAACTCTAAGAAAAATTGGAGGGCAGGAGGTATAAGAGCCAGGACCATCTAGCAGAGGACATAGATCCCAAATCATTATAGAAAGCCCGAACATTTATATTCAAGCCAAAACTTGGTATGATGACCTTCAAGAGCAACCTTAAAGAGAACCACGTAAAGTATGTTGACAGTAAGAAGGGGAAGGCCCGTTTCCTTAGAGTCCTTACAATATTATGTCTGTAGCCCCTACATCCCCCAGTTGTAAAGATGAGGAAACAGAAGAGGAAACAATTTTAAAGAGAAGGGAAGACATTTGATCAAGGTCATACTGCAAGTCCCTGGGACTGCCAGGATCCAAGGTCAGCCTGAGACTCCCTCCCTTACTTAGCCTATCTAGCTCCCCGGAGAAAAGAGGTGGAGCCACTCAGGAAAGGAACAGTCTCCTGCTACCAGGGTCCTCTTCCCTGGATTCCAATGAGGAAAGAAAAAGACACTCTTTCTCTGGGCTTCTAGTTTTCCTCCAAAGCTGGGAGAAAAATCGAAAGGGCAGACACAGTCTGCTTCCAGCCAATAGGACAAAATTATGAGGTGGGAGGCCCTTCTGACTGATGCTGGCTTGGCTAAAAGAAAGAGCAAAAATAAATCTCCCTCAACCCCAGTCCCTAAAGAGCACAAGGGAAGCAACCTGACCAGTTTATCGTTTAAAATACGTTATTACAAAGCTGTCTCGATCCTTGACCTCCTCTCTGTGTCCCCATCTTCCTCCTCTCCACTTCTGAATCTCAGCTCCAGAAAAGATATGGGACACCAGGCAACAGAGCCAGAGAAGTCAACAGAGGTGGAACCGGTGAGAGGGAAATAATAGCATTTAGAAGTTACATTGAGCGGGCGAGGTGGCGGGCGCCTGTAGTCCCGGCTACTCGGGAGGCTGAGGCAGGAGAATGGCATAAACCCGGGAGGCGGAGCTTGCAGTGAGCTGAGATCCGGCCACTGCACTCCAGCCTGGGCGACAGAGCGAGACTCCGTCTCAAAAAAAAAAAAAAAAAAAAAAGAAGTTACATTGAGCATTGACTATGGACATGTTTGTATACAAGCACTTTGATCTTCACTGTTTTGAGGACTAGGCACGCCGTTACCCATTGAATTCCATAGCAGTCTACCTTGAGGAGTTCTGATGGGGTCGAGGGGCAGACCTGGCCTGGCTAAAGTGGAGGTGCTGGTCAGGCGGCACCAGCAGGCATCTTACAGAGACTATACCCCACAGATGAACTCCTGAGGCTCTTCTGGAAAATCCACAACAACTGCCATCACATTCTCCAATGCCCCTAGACAGCCTGCTCAAGAACTGGAATGCCCAAACTAATAGCTCTCCCAGCTGCCAGATGATCAGTTTACCCCCAAAACGTACAAACAAAATTCGCTCTTCCCAGATGGCCTGCAGTTTCCCTCCCTTCTCTCCTCTCTCTCTTATAAATTGGGTTTTGCCTCTGTGAGTTGACAGCAATCTACTGACTGTCTTCCTCCTAAGAGAACTATGTACAGATAACTAAGTCTCAGTCAAGGTTTGACAGCAGCCTGGACTGGCCTTGGCCTCTCTGGGAAAATAACCCCAGGCCTGTGCTCCCACAATGCAGTTAAGATACATGTGGACTGCGGTGTCTGCCCTGTGTCCAGTGAAACCCCTGATCTGTGGGCCTGGGGAGCTGTGAGTTGGCATGCAGGCCTGCGATCTGCGTGTCTAAGATGGTATATGGGAAATTGAGACAGCAGCTTCTCTGTATCAAGGAGACTCTTAACACGCTTCTCAGGTTTTATCAACAGCAGTCAACATGGCCCACATGGGTGAGGGGCAAAAAAAAGTTATGTATGTGGGTGGCTTCCAGGCCTCCCCACAAGATGAAGATAAAGATACTATGTGTGCTCTGTTTCCTGTCCTGTTCCAAATGCCTCGCTAATTCTAAGAAACACAGTGCTAAATTAAAGCCTACTGTATCCTCTGAGTCAGATGGCCAATTCAAACCTGTGATTATTCCCAGTGTCACTGGGTTACTAAACATCTCCCCCATTTCCTTCCTTCCTTCCTGCCTGCCTGCCTGCCTGCCTTCCTTCCTTCCTTCCTTCCTTCCTTCCTTCCTTCCTTCCTTCCTTCCCTCCCTCCCTCCCTCCCTCCCTCCCTCCTTCCTTCCTTCCTTTCTTTTTTGAGACAGAGTTTCACTCTTGTTGCCCAGGCTGGAGTGCAATGGCATGATCTCGGCTCACTGTAACCTCCGCCTCCTGGGTTCAAGTGATTCTCCTGCCTCAACCTCCCGAGTAGCTGGGATTACAGGCATGTGCCACCACACGCAGCTAATTTTGTATCTCCCCCATTTTCACCTGTATTATAACAGATAAAGAAACTAAGGCACACAGATATGAGATGACTTGCCCAAGACCATACAGAGCAAGATGGGAGCACCCACTTACACTGCTTCCAAACAGGGATAAATGGTGTGCTACAATGGGAAGGACATGGGTCACTTTGTCAAGAGCCCTGCCTTCCAAAGGTGGCTCTGGGATCCACAGTTCCATGTGGGAAGAAAATTGAACAATGAGGGAGAGAGAGTTTGGTAGCCAGGGAGCTGGGAGGCAGGAAGCATGAGTCCCCACCTATAATCCAGGCGACAGAAGATTGAGACTATATTTAAGCCTTCACTGGGGGAGAAGCCCTGGAGGATGGGAGCCTGTTCCTTCAAGGGAGCACCGGCCTGGAACCAGGGGAGAGTTGGTACATTCAAGGCATTTAGACCTCAGGGCTTTGCGGCGGTAGGGTGGGGATCATAAATGAGGAAGTGGGCCTGGGAGGGATTTCCAGGTTGAAACAAGAACCCCAGAGGCCAACAGGGTGTGGACTAGAGAATCTTCACTGATGGTCAGAAGTCCGGCTTAGAAACCAGATGGAAAAGCCGTTCCATAGTCAGGACCAGATGGGGTTTATATCAGCCCAGAGTGACACCGGTTTGGCATTGTGGTTGGGGGCAGGAGCGGCCAGGTGGAATGCTGCACTGCCCAGATTTCCCTGTTCAGACATGCCAAGGAGGATTAAGTAATTAAACTGGGTCCAGCAAGTCATCTGCCCAGTACAAGCCTGGCTCCGCACTGCTGTCACTGCGGCAGAAGGGCTTCTGCACTCTGATCTCCATGCCTTCGATTTCACTCGCAGTAATCCATCCTCCACACAGCTACCTAGGCCGAGTTCCTTAAAGGCAAATCGGACCGTGTCATTCTCAGTTTAAAAGCTTTCCAGGGCTTCCATCAACTTCCCCACCAAGCCTAAGCTCCTCTGCATGGCATGCAGGGCCCTCTCAGGTCCGGCCCTGACTTCCTGTGCTGCCACTCAACTCCCTTGCCCCGCCTCACCCTCTGCGTTCCCTCCGGCATGGCACTGCCAGCTGCACCATGTTCTTGGGCTGTGAATGTCTCTCTTCCCCATCTCTGTGGTTCTCAACCCTGGAATCAGAATCCTAGGGAAGCTTTAAAACTTCAATGGCCTGGCAACTGTCTTGGGGGTAGGGCTCAGGCATCAGTGTTTATTAGAGCCCCCCAGGTGATTCCAACGTGCAGCCAGGGCTAAGAGTCACTATTCTCTCTCTAACCAACCCTCAACTACTTCCTTGAAGATTCAGCCCAGGTGTCTCAGCCAATCATCAAATATTTATTGAGCTGGGTACTATTCTAAGCAGTGGATATAAAAATAATAATGATAGCTAATATTTATTGAGCACTTGCCATGTGCCAGACACTGTTCTAAGTGCTTTACATACATTAACTCATTTAGCCCAAACCATACCTCTGTTGGGGGCAGGTATTATTATTTCTCGCATTTTACACATGAAGACACTGGGACACAGAAAGATAAAGCAACTTCCCCAGAGTCACACAGCGGTGAGTTGTGCAGCCAGATTTCTGCACAGGCAGTCTAAGCACCAGTCTGAGCTTTTAATCCCTGGACCATTCATCCTGTCCCTTCCCCATTCCTGCCCCACGTTGTTCACAGGCTGCAAGAGAGAAGCAATAAACCAACAAGCAGATACAGAGCATGGAAAGGAAGACACGGGGCAGGGGGAAGCTGCCCTTAGTGAGAGCAGCAAGGGGCCAAACTTTAGACTGGGAGTGGTCAGGCCATCCCTAAAAGCAATATTTAAGCTGACATCTGAAGGACGAGTAGCGTCCAGCCATGCAGAGGGTAGAGAAATGGTGTTCCAGGCAGAATGCAAAGGCCCAGAGGTGGAAAAGAACACGATCTCTTCTAGTAAGTGTTCATGGTTCCCTCAGTGTGCAGGACATGGGGAGAAGGCACAGAAGGAGGTAAAGAAATTGACAGGGCCAGTGCCTGGCAGGCCACCTAAAGGGTTAGGATTTTATCCTAAATGCATTGAAACATCTTCAGCAAGGTGTGCGCATTGTCTATGGGAGAGTGGCCTAGAGGAACTTAATGGGGCCATTCAAGAGGGTGCTGCAGCCATTTAGCAAGCGGCCCAGAAGCAGAGCTGGAGAGGAATCACCTCTTGCTGGAAGCACTGCAGTTCTTGCCTCCAGTCACAGGACCATCACGGTGCATTATAATTGTTTCTTTACCTCTCTGCCTCCCCACCAGACTGGGAGGCCCTTGAAGGCAGAAACTAAGTCTAATTAGCTGGCCTCTGTCACCCAGCAGCTGACCAATACTAGGTGCTCAGTAAACATCTGTTAACTGCAAGTGAGTTGAATGGAATCATGCAAGGCCGATTAGGTTGGCAGCACATTGAAGAATTCTTCTTCTTCATTGATCTGGGGACTTCACAGACCTTGGCCAGAATAAGAGGATGCTGCACGCCTCCAACAATCAGTAGAGACCCTCCTCTGAGCACCCGCCATGGAAAAGCAGTGTTGGGCTGTAGATAACTTGCAGCAGCCAAGGTCTGTCATTTCCCTAACCCCCAGCAAACCCCATAAGGCATGGCAATGGGGAGGGAGGGAGCTGAAGCCCAGAGTCCTCCTAAAGTAGCAGAACCTCAAGATTCCAGGTGGCACTGGATGTTTTAAATAACCCAGGTTTCAGCAGGCAGTTTGGGCACCCATTGTGAGTCTGCACTTCTGACAGTGAGGGCAGGGCCAGGTCCGATGCTGGAGCCTCGGTGGCCCTCCTTTCTGCTGCCATCACCACTATCAGGTGGATCCCCAAACCATGTGACGCCCCACCTCCGTTCGAATCAGAGACATGCAGAGGAAAAGGGGAGGAGCCTTTGAGGGCCCCACAACCAGTTGGTGGCAGAGCTGGGGTGGCCGTGCAAGCGTCCAGACTCCCAGCCCGGTATTCTCTCCATGGCACTTCTCAATCGACCTGCCCAGCCCCTAGCCTGCCCTCACTACTCCTTGAGGAATGTCTCTCTGGAGGTGCTGAAGCTGCCCAGAGCACAGAGTCTTTGAAACAGGGGGGCCCACAGTTTCCTGGGAAGAAGCAAAGAGCCAGGCCCTTCAGAACAGCAGCTACCCCTCCTCCCGTTCTGCTCTCATGCTTTGCTGACAGCGTGATGGTTGAGGGGGTAGGGCTAAATCCCTGCATGCCACTTATCACATGTGTGGTCCTGAGCAAGTTACTAAAACGCTCTATATATCAGTTTCCTCACTAGGAAGTAGAGATGATAGTTAAAATAACAGTACCTGTGTCCTAGGGTTGTCACGGGCAATAAATTAGATAATAAGTGCAAAGGGCTTAAGGCAGTGCCCAGCATGTAGTAAGTGCTTACTTAGTATGAACATCAGAGAACTTTCTAGATCAGCATCAAGGGACCTGGGTCATTATCCAGTTCATAAATCCCCTGTGTGCCTCAGTTTTCCTATCTGTTAAATGGGGGAGTGATGCAGCCATATGAGTGGCTTAAACACAACCATGAAATGCTAATTACTATGGGAAGTGTTTGGAAGCTAAAGAGAAAAAGTACCTTAGAAGCGGGAGGCTTGATGGGCAGATGACCCCACAGCAGAGGAAGGGGCCCATAAATCGCCACCAGCCCAGCAGGCTGCCTGGGTTTTATGGGGCTTGGGGCCCAGGCCACTTTCCTGAACATCATTTAGAATTTATAGACTCTTGTCCCTGTCCTTTCTGTTTATTTAGTTGCCTTAGAAGCCAGCCTGGCATTAATAGCATCTTTGCTGCCCAATCAGGAGAATGCAGCCTTTTCTACGTTTAATCCCCAGCTAGTGGAAGGAGTGAGAGCTGGAAGTCCACAGAGAACCCTGGGGCTGCTGGTGGGCTCCTATAGTGAGCAGATGGGCTGCTAGCAGGCGGGCATGTTCATTCTGCAACAAGGTGCCTCCTCTACCTGCTGGGGGAAGGATCGGATAATGACAACTACATCAAATGGAATATTGGAGCCAAGGGACCGCAAGAGTCCAGGTCTCCCCAAACCTGCTGCCTGCATAGCTGTCCCATTGATGACCGAGACCTCATAAACTTCATATGAATTTGAACAGAAAAAGGGACTGGGGGCATCCTGTCTATTTATCAAACATGAAAACAAGAGTGAGAAGCATCAGCTGAGAACTCCTGATGAAATCTAGTCCTGCCTTCATCACTTACAAGCTATGTGACCTTAGCTTAGGAATTTGGCCTCTCTGAGCCTCAGTTTTCTGTCCTATAGAACAGGTTTAAAAGTACCTGCCCTGACTATTCCAGAGGCCACTGGGATGAAAAGTGAGACCAGGTACCGTTGGGAGGAATTTGGAAAGGATGGGAGCCAAGCTGCAGCAGAGTGGTCAGGAGTGTGGGGCATTGGGGCCAGATGGCCTGGGTGCCAGTCCCAACTCGGTCACTTCTTAGCTGGGTGACCCTGGGAGCACGACTTGACCTCTGTGTTTCAGTTCCCTCTTTGCCATAATTTGCCTAAGTGACAGAGTTTTGTGAGAATTAAGTGGGATAGCAGCTCTGAGCCTGCCAGAGCTCCATAAATGTGGGCAGCTAAGAGAGGCTCCATCCCTGAGAGTGTCTAGAATGGCTTAGGGCACGGCAGTGGATATCAGAAACAACTGGATTCAAATCCTGGCTCAGCCATGCATTTGTTCTGTGATCTGGGTAGGGTGCCCAACTCAGCCTAGTTGGCCTGGGACTTTCCTAACTTCAAAACTGAAAGTCCTGACCGGGCACAGTGGCTCACGCCTGTAACCCCAGCACTTTGGGAGGCCAAGGCAGGTGAATCACCCAAGGTCAGGAGTTCGAAACCAGCTTGGCCAACGTGGTGAAACCCCATCTCTACTAAAAATACAAAAATTAGCCAGGCATAGTGGTGCTACTTAGTGGGCTGAAGCAGGAGAATCACTTGAACCTGGGAGGCAGAGGTTGCAGTGAGCCGAGATCTTGCCATTGCACTCCAGCCTGGGCAACAAGAACAAAACTTGTGTCAAAAACAAAACAAAACAAAACAAACAAACCAAAAAAACCACAACTGAAAGTACTGCATCCCAGGAATCCCCTTAGTCTCCGGCAAATTCAGACAATTGGTCACCCTAGACCTGGGCAAATCTCATTGATATTTCGAGCTTCAGTTTTCACATGTGCAAGGAGGTAATACCTACTTTGCAAAAGGAGCTGGGAGACAAAATGAGAGAATGCATATAAATTATGGTATAGACAAACACTTTAATAATATATGCCATGTGCCAGGTGCTATAGCATTTTGTAGCTATTTGCCATTTTATACTCATGACAACCCTAGGGATTAAGTATTGCTGTTAGCTCCATTTTACAGAAGGGGAAAGTGAGGCTCAAAGAGCTATGTGACTTGCATGAGGGTACATAGCTCCTAAGTGGAACTGCTGAGATTTGAACCCAGCTGTCTGACTCCTGGGCCTGATTCACTGTACTAAAATTCCTCTCACATACCAAGTGCTCATCAAGTAGTAGCTATTCATAAGAAAAGCAACAGAAACGTCACCCTCAGGGTTATGCTCCCAGTTTGTGTCCATCACGGGGCAGGGGGGTGGCAGGGAATGGTGGGTGATTCTGAGCCCACAGGAAAAAGTATAAGCTTCACTTTACCTTTATACTTCACACTTTCCACAAATGTGTGGCCTGTTCCATAAATCTCAGGCTACGTAAATTTGGTGCATAATTGGGAGGCACTGCAGGTACCTGCGGCTCCAGGATAAAATCCAGGCAGCTCCGGAGAGAAGCAGGGCCCCATTAGCAAGGACAGAGTGAGAAGTAGGCAGGGAGCAAGCTTCACTTCACAGCAGGACCACGGAAATGCAGATGTGTGGAGCTGCACTCTGCCAAGGATGGCTTCTTGGAGTTATGGGACTCACGACATCCTCAGGCTCAGGACTCTTTTCCCCCACCCACCCCAATAAGGGACATGCAGACGGCACAGGGGATCCCTGCTTCTCCCAAAACATCTGCCTCCCTTCCCCATGAGTGTGACCTGGGAGACAAAGAGATGAGTGTCTGGGCCACGGCAAGTGGCATATTGTGGCCTGACTCCAGCCATGGCAATAGGTCCTTAGGATGATGGAGGAAGTGGGGATGTGAGGATCGGGAGAGGAAGGACTCCTCAGGATGCTCCACACTAGACCCAGTCACCCCTTCCAACTCCTGCTCAGGCACCAGGCATCTCAGGCCGCAGTGGGCAGCACTCAGCAGGGCCTCTTCACTGCTGTGCACTAGTGAGGGCAGGGCTGGACCTGACAGAGTGCACAGAACCCCCAGCTCTTCCCCTGCTGCCCACTGGCTCACTGTGCTCCTGGCAGCTAGGCCCAGCTCAGAGGTGCTCCTGGGCTGCAAGCGCTTTGCCTCTGAAACAAAGGGCAAGGGAACACACAAAGGCAGTACTGAGAGAGACACCATGGAGGTCAGGATGTCACCCTCCCTCCATGGACAAAGGAAAGAAGGAGGATGGATGGCAACCACACCACCCAGCCAGGGCTCCCACCAGCCTTACTCTGCGCCTACCCTTCTGCCCTTGCTTGGGGGCCAAAACAGTGGCTATTGAAGCCCTAAACATCTGCAGATATTAGGGTAAAAGGAACCTGGCCCCTTGCCCGCCCTGGGGACATTTCCTGCTGTTGCAAGGTCCTCAGGCCTTTCCCCTGGGTGCAGTGAAAACAGAAAGAAACTGAAGTCGTGTGAGGATAAGAATGCCTCTTGCAGCACCATGAAGCCATTCCGCCCTGTCCTCACTCTCCCACCCCCAATCCAACTCAGGGATCACAGCACGTGACAGTATGCATCCTGGTTAAGAGTGGGCTCAGGAGCTGGTTGCTGGGGTTTGAATCCAGCTAATTCAAAGTTGAATTTTACTGTAATAGCTGTGTGACCTTGGGCAAGCTACTAACCCACTCTGAATCTTCATTCCTTCACCTGTAAAATGAAGTAATAACAATACCCACTGCACAGAATGAATGCGGGCATAAAATAAGTACATAAAGCTTATTTTAGAATAGCACGGGGCTCACAGCAAGCATTCAATACCCAGTAGCCATTATTATTATGGTATAATATAATATAATGCAAGCATGACTTGGTCATTCCATTAGCCTTCCTGAGCTACAGTTTCCTCATGTTTAAATGGAGACAAGTCTGCTTGCCCTAATTCCTCACTGTCATGGGGTCCAAAGAAGACAGGTACGGCTGCAAGTAGGGCTTTAAAATGTATAAAGTGCTGTATGCATGGAAGGGATGAATATAATGCATACTCCAATAAATACAACGCAGTGTAAGCCTAATTCCATAGGGTAACATGATACAATGTAAGATAATACTCTGTATTAAAAACTGAATTGGAGAGAGACAAGACAGATGGAGAGAGAGATGGAGAGGCAGAGAAAGGCCCAGCAGAACAGGGACAGAGAGTGAGGGCTGAACTGAAAGAGCAGCGAATCAATGTTGTACTGTAATTTAAAAACCAATATACAGTAAATATCAGCCCGGCGTTGCAGCGCAGCAGCACGGCAGGGCAGCCCAGCCTGAGATAACTCACGTCTCAAGCCGGGCCAGCCACCACTGCGTCCCACCGGCCTTCCCTGTAACTCATGATCCATTGCTCTCTCTCCGGAGCTGCCTGGATTTTATCCTGGAGCCGCAGGTACCTGCAGTGCCTCCCAATTATGCACCAAATTTACATGACCTAAGATTTATGGAACAGGCTGATCACAGAGCCCTAGAAGGAGCTCAGGGCCTTGACATCTCTCCCCACCCCAAGAGGGAGACACTGAGCTGGGGCTTTGGGTCCTGGCCAGCCTGGCTCTGAGCAGAGAGTGGCTGAGAGGCCTGGGCTCCAGTCAGGTCCCACTCCTAGCTTTCCTCCTGTTGTTCTTGCTGTTGTCTCATTCTGGCCTTCACCACCTTCCTGACTCCTCTTCCTATGGTCCCACACCAACCCTCCATCATCACCTCATGTCCCACCCTAGATACTAATCCATGATCCATTCCTGCACCTTGACACCCTTGAGTTCCTAAAACCCCATCCCCATGAGCATTCCCTCCTCCAGTCTGGTTTTCCCTGCTGCAGGTCCTCATCCGCTCTTCTGGGTCCCGGCCCAAGGCCCATTTTCTTTCCTTTTATTTCTTTTTTTTTTTTTGGATAGGGAGTCTCGCTCTGTCACACAGGCTGGAGTTCAGTGGCCCGATCTCAGCTCACTGCAACTTTCCCCTCCTGTGTTCAAGTGATTCTCCTGCCTCAGCCTCCTGAGTAGCTGGGACTACAGGCGCCTGCCGCCATGTCCGGCTAATTTTTTGTATTTTGGTAGAGACAGGGTTTCACCGCATTGCCCAGGCTGGTCTCGAACTCCTGAGCTCAGGCAATCTGCCTGCCTTGGCCTCCCAAAGTGTGAGGATTACAGGCATGAACCACCGCACCAAGCCACAAGGCCCATTTTCTTGCCCTAAATTCCTTCCAAGCCCTTTCAAACCAAAAGATCCAGGAGGGTCTCTTTCCCACTACTAGGAGCAGCCCTGGGACAAAGGTGTGGGGTGGGTAGGAATATGGCCCAGGAGGATGTCTCTGGCTTTCTGCCCACACACCAGGCCAGGCTGAATCAAAAGGTCCTAATCCAGGTTCCCCGTCCCTTCTGTGCCCGCTGAGTGCTCCCAGCACAGCCCCGCCCTTACATAAACGTTCAACAACCCTATAAAGTGGATGCTACTCTTATCCCTATCCCCATCCCAAGGCACTCATGACAGTTTCAAAAGGCTTCAATACTCATGTCCTGTGGCCTAACTCCCATCCTCTGGGGTGCTGTGTAGAGGGCAGCCTGCTTCTCCCCATGACATTTCACGTGGACCCCGCCTAGTTATGCAAGCCTGGAATCAGATCTTCCTTTCCCACCATGGTTTATTTTCCCAGCAGCCTGATCCCAACATGCATAAAGGCCAGGTGGGAAGGCCAGTCCTGAACTTATCAGCTATCATCATCCAAAACCCTCTGCTCCAAGATTCTTGTGACCCCTCGCCTGAATGCAGTGTGGCTGTAAGGTACCATGAAAACCCCATCAGACCAGAAACCACTTCATAACGTCTGTGCCTCCGTTCCCCTTTATGCAAAGTGGTTATAATCATAATGTGTATCCTGACTGCCTGGTAGGTTTGTTGGAAGGGACAAATGAGATCATGTGGAGAGTCCCCAGATTGCTGTCTAACTTAAGAGGTGGTTGTTAGAAAGGAGTATCAGTTAAGAGGGTCCTTAGTGGTATTTTTCTAAGTATGGTCCTCTCCATGCTTAGAAAAAAACCACTATTTCCACTACTACTACTCTACTACTACTATTGCTACTACTACTACTACTACTACTAATAGCTCACACTTATATAGTGTTCAGTATGTACCAGGCACTGTTCCAAGTATTTTATGTATAGTAGGTAATTTAATTTTCCTAACAACCCTGTGAAGTGGGTACTATTATTATCCTCATTTTGCAGATGAGGAAACTGAGGCACAGAAAGAATAACCCACTCAAGTTCACACAACCAGGAAAACAGAACACAGCGCAAGTCCTACGAATGGGGGCACAGGTACACACATTTCTCCCTGTGAGAAAGGTGCTCCATCCATGAATTTTGGTGCCAAAATGTTCCCTAATAATGTGCTTTGTGTATCTGCTTTACCTCTTCCTTAGACATAAACTTCCCAAGGGCAAGGACCGGTCTTTGCTCATCAGGTGAAGGCCTCCCAAGCATCAGGAACCTGCTTTGCCCATTTGCAACCACTCTGTGATTGCAAGCACATTCCCTGCCAGCAGCCTCATTTCCAGATTCTCGTCCCACAACAGCCTGGGGAACCACCCTTTCCTCCAGGGCAATAGCCCTTATTGTCATGTGCTTAGAAGGTGTGACTCTGGACAGAGAGTCCAGGATTTAATGTCTATTCCAGGGTCTCTAGCCTCAGCTCCCCTGCTTCCCAGCTCGGCCTCTGTGACATAAGTCCTCAGGCTAGGAAGAAGATTAATGGTTCCTTTCAGGCCAGCTGTCCCTATATTGGGACAATGACCCCAAATCTCTTCATCCTATCAGTTTCTATTTGGGTGAGATGGTAAGATGTCAGCTTAGTGGTAGAGCAGGGGAGGGAGCTGGGAAAGCAGCTTGAGAGTCCGTTTCTTAAGTGGCCTTCATTACCATCACCATATCATCACCATCACCATCAGCATCATCTCCACCACCACTATCAGCTTTACATCAAGCAGTTAATCAGGTGTGACCTTGACTGACTCCTAAGCAACACACATGAACACACACACACACACACACACACACGTGAAAATGCAGGCGAGGGCTGACTAGAAATCAGCCAGAACTTGGAACCGCCACCCCCAACACAATCAAATCCTGGGGTCCACAAACAGGGCTAGAAAAAGTGCAGGAGAAGAAGTCAAATGATCGGTGAGATGGAGGGCTGCGTGCACACATGGATTGGAGAGGTAATTCACATTTGCAGTGTCAGGCTCCCTGGGTGGCACATAGTAGGCATTCGATTAACGCTTGCTGAATTAAACCAAACAGGGGAAGACTGCTGGCCATCAAGTCATGAAAGGGATGGATGAAGGAGGATGGGATTGATTAACATCCTAGAGGAACAGGCTCTCTGGGCCTTAAAGTTTGAAGGAAGTGAAGGAGGCACTTCAGAGCGAGCTAAAGGAAACCTCACTGCCATAGCAGGCAGAAAAGCACAAAAGCTATAGCCTCAAGAGGTGAGGTGGGCTGAGACTACAAAAAAGGATACATTGATGATGGGCGTAGCTTGTTCCCATTATAAGAAATAGCAATGAGAGGGCTTATTTACCCCAACCCTGAGGACAGAGGCAGTCTACTCTTCTCCCACACCCTACTTTGGTGGAAACAAGTCAGAACTGAAACTGGAATGCCCATGGGCTGCCCCAGGGTGGCATTTCTCACTTGCTGGAGTTTAGTGTGAATAAAAGCTTCTAGCAGACTGAGAGCCAGGAAGGAACACGATCACCAAGAAGCTGCAGAAATATGCACATGTCCTGGCTGAGAAGGATAGGAGGTCTGGTCACCCTTTGTCTGTGTGTGAATCTCCCTGGTCTTTAGTTTCCCATCTTTAACACAGGGACAAAATATACCCTTCCTGTCTTTCAGGGTTGTTCTACAGAGCAGAATGTGCTACGGCAGCTCCAAAGTGATAGGTGAATCTCTGGACAGGATCCAGAAGTCTTGGCGCTTATCCTGACCCTGCTACCTGCAAATCCAAGCCAGTTTCCTCATCCATATACAGAAGAGGACATGGTTTTATCCTCCTGAATGAGGTCAGAGGGCTACAGGAATGACAGGAGGCCATGTATTGAAATGCTCTCTAAAGTAGACAGTGAGCTGAAAGGGTTGAATGGCACCCGCCCATGTCTTTGAGGGAGAAGCCAGTGCAGTGGAAAAAAGGAGTGTGTGCATGTGTGTGTGTGAATATGTGGGAGTGTTCCATTTGTAAGAGCAGGTATATGAACTCGTGAACGTGTGCACATGAATGGTGCCGTGTGTGTGCATGTATGAATGTACAAGTGTGAGTATGTATATGTATGTGAATATATGTGTGACTATAAGCATAAATGTGGGTGTGTATAGGTATATGTGTGGGCATGCAAGTATGGATGTGTGTGAGGTATGTGGACATGTGTACACTGGTGGGTGGGTGTGTGTATGAATGTGTGGGTGTGTGCACATGTATGTGGGGGCGTGGGGAGGAAAGAGACGCCTTCATTCATTCAGCAGCCCTGGGATCCTGGTCATTCCAAATGAAACCTAGTTACAGTGTTTGGTCATAGAGTAGTCAGGAGCATGAAGCAAGGAAAAGCCTCAGGTCAGTGCTATCTGGCAGAAGAGGATGGGAAGGAGGATCAGGACCCCAGCCAAGTAGCTTCCGGGGTCCAGATGGCTCCGCAGAGATGTCTTTGCTCTGAGGCTGGAACATGGACTCGTAAATCAAAGGATCAACGACCTGAACTGAAAAGGCCTTAGGAGAGCACACAGGCTCTGATCTACAGGTGAGGACAGGAAGAGAGAGGGGATGGCCAAAGTCACACAGCAAGTTCTGGGCAGAGCTAAAAGGAGAGCTCATTCCACGTTCCGCGCACCCCAGCAAGCATTCTCTGACCAGCCCTCAGTGCCTCGTGCTATAGGAGGACCTCTAACCGCTCACCTCCATGACCCCAGATCCCCATTCATCCTCCTTCCCTTCTGGCCCAGGAGGACATTTCTAGGTATTATAGTGGCTTCATTACATGAAAGGTTGAGTCAAGGAATCAATTCTACCCACCCAGGAATCTTCAATACCTTTTTAGAATGACAAGGCCTCATCTTACAGCCATTGTTAGGCATTTTTAGGAGTTTCCAGGAGCTCCGAAAGTCCGAAGTGCCTTTGCCCTCACTGCCATCATCCATCGCTCTCTCACCAGGTGCTGAGACCTTAGCATGGCTCATTCCCCAGTAAGTGGCCACATTTCATATGTTTTGGGGACATCAAGGCCTACTTTACAATTATTCTGAAGTAGGAGCCTCCACAGACCCTCAGTATTAGTTGGGGGACTCCTTGGCTTCTTTGACTAAAGCTGCCTTAACAGGAGAATGAAAAAGAATGGGGTAGCTGGGCAGAGAGTGCTACTTTTGGAGAAAAGGAATAGGAAGTGAGTCCCTGGGAAGAAGAAATGGGAGGGCCAAATAGACTTTGCATCCCTAGGAAGTTTATTAGAGATCTGAGTTAAGGCAAGAGGGAGCCTACTCCTCTGTGTTGTACTACACCAAAATGGGGTAGAAGAAGGGATGCGTTGAGGGGAGAGGACCCAGGCAGGAAACATGGAGGGAAGAGGGGTTCAGAGATGCTCAGCTTTCTGCTTCTTTATGTTGTTTCTGGGCACGTGAACTGTAGTTTAGCTCCTGCTGGTGGGTGAATATAGGACATGCCAATAATAAACGCAGTGAACTCTAAAGAGCCCAGCTTATTTTGCAATCTCTCATGATTTGGGGGCTGCCCTGTTAATACAGGATGGCTGCCAGGGAGGCCCAGGCTCTCCTGCAGACAATCCCAAGCAGGCTGATAAATGACGAGAACACAGTTTTGTTCCTCAGCTTGACACAGTTTAACACCCATATCTTGTCTCTATAGTTCCAGTGGTTCCTCAGGTTGGTCTGGTCTCCATTAGGCTTGGCCCTTGGAGACATTCAAAAAAGCAGGCCCAGTTCTGTTCCAATCAAAGATGCCCTGATTTTCCATTGCATGGAAGCCCTGGGTCTTCTCTGCAGGGCCCCCATACCTTCTATACAACCCTCAGTTACAATGCAAGGAAATCACTCAGAAAAAAAAAAAAAAAGACTGATAAATCATGACATGTGTAGACTGTGTCATTACTAAAACTTGCTTGGTGATTTGGACTCAACAGTTGAACAAGCTGAGTGGCCCAGAACATAGCTATTTTTGACCCTCTGTTCAAAGTTTAGCCTTGTGTTCTCGGGCAGTCAAGCCAACACTGTCCTGACCTCCCATCTTGATAAAATGGAGATTCCTACTCAGGAGGTCTGGAGCATGGCGCTTTTCATGGCTTACCTGATCCCAGGTGATGCTGACACTGGCCCACAGACCACACTTGGGGTAGCAAGTTGCAAGTCCATCTATCTCCCTCACTATCTTCTGAATTCCCCCTGCCTCATTAATCCACCTCTTCTAACACTAACCTCTGTTAATTTTAGGACAATGCATCCTCAGTGGGGACAATATCGCCCCCAAGGGGGCAAAAATGTGTTCTTGGTGGGGAGGCAAGAAAAGAGAACTTAATCTTTTGATATACAAAGTACAGATATACATATAAAATGTCTGTGATATTAAAATTTAATGGGAGGGTGTGATTAGGAAAAACCCTCCAAAAATGCTTCTTCCAAAAATGCTGCTCATGTGCCCCTTCCTAGCTTCCTGTTACCAGTCCCACCCAATTATCTGAACCACAACTGCCCTGTTTCTGCAGGTTCTTAACACCCCTTTTCTCAGAAAACACAGTGTCCATCTGCCTGGCCTGTAATCACTAGTTAACTGCAGTCCCACATGAAACTGACCCGTGAAAGTCCACATTTAGTGCCTTGATACCTGAGTATAATTATATTTGACATTTTAGTGACAGTCTTAATGAGAAAGGGTCACAAATATAGCTGTGAGTGCTAAAGGGCTTGTCTAGTTTACAAAGTTCAGTCACACATGCTGCTCTGCCCTTCCAATAACCCTGGAGGACGAGCATTAGCATCCTGTTTCATCAGTAAGAAAACCAGTCCCCTCTCCCAAATTGGATGTTCCATCTCCCAACTACACAGATAGGACCCAGTTCAATCACAGCCCCTGCCCAGGCCCCACAGAGCTGTATCCATTCACTTTACCTGGGCCTCACAACATTCGTATGAGGTCACCCTTGGGGGAGTGGGCAACAGAGTCAGAAAGAGAAGACTGGGTGCTGGCGGGGGGCGGGTATTTTACATTCAAACCTTAGATAGGAAAGGGCGGCAGGTGATACTTGTAAAAGGCAGAGCCCCTCTTCCTGAGCAAATGTTCATGGCCATAAAAATCCAAAACAAACAAGAGAAAGGGAGGGAAGCACGTGCCTGGACACCAGAGGTGAAATTTGCTCTTCAACCATCAATCCTCAAAGTTTTCTGGAGGGTTCATGGAGTCTTTTTAACAATCAGCTTATGTCTGATGGCATCAAACCCTCCTGGCAGCTCCCTGGACAGGGGGAAGTTGGCTGTACTATCCTCCATGTCTCTGAAGACCTCTCCCTCCCTTCTAACCTCTCTGCTTCAACCAAAGACTCAGATCTGAAAAGGGGTTTGGGGACCGCCAGGAAAACATCAGGTCATAATACATCTGTTGGGCACGTGCTATTATTTTATTTTACCAGGTCAAAACATAAAGACTCATATGGTTAACCAAGATGTGGCAGAGCCAGAATTTGAACCTAGGCCCCCACATGTTGAGGTTTCATTCCATTATATGACAACTCTATCCCTTCAATAAGTTGGACCCTAAAACTCCACCCCTACCCAAAGAAAAATCACAAAATACTCAAATTGTGGTTGCTCTTGTTCAGAGTCCAATTCCACTTGGCCATCCCAGGTTGTTTATTGTTCTATGTCTCTGCTTCCAGTCTAGCGGCCTCCCCCATCAGACTGTGAACTCCCTAGATGCTCATATCTACCTTAGGAAAGGGGAGTTTCTGAAAACAATTAATTCCAATTTCACTTCTCCACTGTCCCTGGGTAGCCAGACCCCATGCCAGGAGCTTATAAGCCTCTGTACACCCACCCCCCCAAAAAAGGAAAGGAGAACCTGCTCAACCCCACAAGCTGAAGAGGCTTGGCAAACTGGCACTTAGAGGCCAGAATCCCTGTTTTTTGTTTTTCTTGGTTTTTTTTTGTTCGTTTGTTTGTTTGTTTTCCTTTGGAGCTGCAGCAAAGATAAGAAGAGCAATTCCTCCTTCAGTCAAAGCAGGACTCAGTTGGCCAGAAGGCTGCCTGGTTTCCCCGGTGGCCCCACCCACTGTGACTGTATTTTCTTCCTATCTATCTTCCTTCTCCTCAGCCTCACCTCCTGGAAACTCCCAGCTCACCCTGTCTCAGGCCAGACTCCCCAGCTTCTGACGTTTCTGGGCCTGAGCAAAGAACTGGCACTTCACAGAAGAAGGAACCCTGAAACCCAGCCTCCAGCCCACGGCAGGCAGACACCCAGTCCTTCCAGACAGGAGACGGAGCTGGGAGCCAGCCTTCCAGAGGCTGAAACAGAAATGCCAAGTTTGCTGTTTGCATCCCCAGGATGAGGGCAGGAAGATAAATAATTACATTCCTGGGCAGGAATTAGAACAGAAACTCTAAATTGAGGGCTGGGCAGGGGGCCTGAGCATGTGAGGAGGCCAGAAAGAGAGATGCAACTCTGCACTCCCAGCCAGAGTCAGAAGGGAAAGATGACATTCCAGCATCAGATGAAGGGCCAAGGCAGCTGGCATGGTGGGCAGAGGCTGACGGCTCCAAGTGCAGGCCTTTTGGAGCTTCTGAATACTCCCTATCGGACCCTGACTCCCTTCAGCCTCCAATGTACCCCACAAGGAAATGCCACTGCCATCAGGGCTCTGCTGTGTGCAGCCAAATAAAGCTCCCGTCAGAGGGCAGTGACCAGACCAGGGCACAACCCCAAGACCCAGTTTCCTTGCTCCCCACTTTCAGTTCCAAATTGGCCCCCACACAAGAATAACAGCCCATATAGAACCTCTAGCTCTGGTCCCTGGGAGCTTCACAGCCCAGGGAATGGCAGTTTCCTCCCTAGCTTTGCTCCTCCCCAGCAGCAGGGGATCAAATTCCTGAAGCTGCCCCCTCCCCCAGTACTAGAAGGCCAATCAGGCCACGGAGGCCACAGCTGCCACCTCCCTGAAACATACACATGCATACACACACACACACACACACACACACACACACACACACACACTCCGTTGTGGCCAGGGGAGGAGGTCTTCATCTATAGCCATGCCTGTAACTCCAACTCAAGAGTGAAGGCTCTGACATGTTCCCTGTCCCTGCAGGTGTCTGTCTGTCTGCAGCTGTCTGCTGTCACCGGTGCATTTGGCAACAATCTGGCTCAGTCCCTCTGCGGTCTCAACTCAGGCTCCCTTCTCCCTCCTGCTCTGGTTTTCAGAGGCTCTATCTCCCTAGAACTCTCTGCCTCTGTCCTTTGTACTGGGCTGATGGGCAGATGAGTAGGACACCTCCCTCAGAAGGTCTGTGCAAAGCAAGGCACTGTCCACCTCGGAACGGTCCACTGCTCTCCCTCCTCCCTACCCAGACCAACCTTAGAACCAGGGCAGGGCTGGGTGGGAGACAGAGACCTAGGAACCCAGGCATGGCTAATGCCATTTTCCATATTGCTTCATCATGCCATTCTGATGCCCCAGGCTGCACACACACACAATCCCCCTGATCTCGCTTTCTGCCTGAGGCCAGCATAGGGTCCCTGAACCTGCCCTACCTGCCTCCCCAAACTGCAACCATGCCTTCCTTCCTCCCATCCGCTCTGCATCAACCCCTCCGCACTTGGCTTTACCCCACCCTACCCAGTCCACAGAGCTCAGGGAGTCCCCGGCGCCCTCACCCAGCCCCCAGCAATGGCTCTAGCCAGGCCTCGCATGTGCGGAGATGCAACAGAGTGGTCTGGCGGCAAAGTTCTCCTGCTGCTTTCAACGGTTCCATCCACCCGCCTCTCCATCCTGCTCTCCAGCCTCACACGGACCCCGCTCTCCCCGCTCCCCGCCAGAGTTTCACCCCTACTATCGGAAAAAAAGACTAAAGAAAGAAAAGGAAATCTCTCGCGATAAGGATGGGCGAAAAGAGAAGGGGGTGTCCGCAGGAGCACCTAGGATGAGGGGAGTCTTCAAGTGAAAAAGAAGGGGATGCAAAGTTCCCGGTTCCCTCGGGTGCGTTCAGCCCCGCTCCAAGCTCCCGCGGACACCCGGGATCGCGAAGACGCAGCGCCGGCGACCACTTACCTGGGCGAGGCAGCATCTACCCCCGGCTGGGAGGCACCGAGGCCGGCTCCGCGGGGCGCCCGGGCTCCCCGGCTCGGCCACGCATCCTTCCCCGCCCGAGACAGACTCGAGCTAAACCCTCCGGCGGCTCCGGCGGCTCCGGCGGCTCTGGCGAACGCAGGCAGATGGTGGCCTCGGACGTCCACGCGGGGAGAGCCCTGAGCCGCTTATTCAGTTATATCCATGGCATTTAGCAAGAAGAAGGGGGAAAAAGCACAACTTGCTCTCTTCTCTTCCAGATTAAAGAAAATAATAATAATAATAATCCCTCACTAGGAGGATGCCGGTAGGATTTTCCGGATCGAAGAACCCCAGGCATTCCCAGGAACCTCGGGCATCTTGGAATGTGGGGTGTCTTCAAGTTCAGACGAGCCTGCGGGTTGTGTATGTGTGAGTGTATGTGTGTCTCAGCGAGAGGGAGCCAGGCACTCACACCCACACGCACACACAAACACACTCCCCCGTACTCCCCGCATGCACACTGCTCCCCACGCGCGCGCGCATACGCGCGTACCCGGTTTCTCTCTCCTCTCCAGACACACACAAACACACACACACACACACACACACACACACACACACACACACACACACACACACACACACACACACACACACACACGGATCACACGCTCCAATCTGAGAGGGAGTCGGGCGGGCTGCGAAGACAGCGCAGGGCCAGCCGTGGAGAAAGCCCAGCGGCCAGAGGCGCCCAGGAACCCGGCGGCCGTGCGCACCGTCCCCGCCGAGCTCTCCGGCGCGGCAGCCCCCAGTGGCGACCGGCGGAGCTGCAGGAGCCGAAGGCAGCCTCTGAGCCCGCTGCCCGGCCCGCTGCCGAGCGCACCCGCTTCCGAGACGACCAACACCGCCGCCGAAACCAGAGGGATTCACGGTCCTGGCAGGGGTGGCGCGGGGACGCACGGAGGGGCAGGAGTGGGCTGGGGCCGCCCTGGCAGAGGGCGGTGGGCAGACCGCGAGCCCCGGAACCGGGAGGGCAGTCTCGGCGGTCCAGCGGCACGGGCAACCCCTGCTGAAGGCGAGCCGGGCGGCCAGGGCTGCACCTCTGCAGCTGGCGCCGGCGCTGCCGCCTCACGTGCCTAGCGCGCCCTGCAGCCGTCAGCCCGCCGCCTGCCGGAGGAAAACCCGACCGCGCCGGCCCTAGGCTGGGAGTGGGGGCTGGGACGATCGCCCCCACCCAGTCCTGGGGCCCAGTTCAGATTCTCGCATCCTGGTAAGGGACCTGTGAAAAACGAGCGCCCCGTGCACGCACACACACGCACTTTGACTTTTCATGATTATTACAAGAATCAGTGAGGGGTGCAGTGGCGCCAAGTGTTTGCACAGCATCTTTACAACTCTTCACTTGTTCGATCTTCCCAGCAACCCTCATTTGATGTATAAGGAAACGGAGGCCCCAAAGAGTAAAGTGACTTGTCCAAGGCATGTGGTAGGTAGCGGAGTCCCTACTCAAAGCAGACTGTGAGCTTAGAGTCAGAACACCCGGGTCTGGTCAGGGTCTAATCTTCGGTTATCCTCCCTGCCCACTATAAACAACTAGTTACCGGAAAGGCAGGACCGTCCTCTGCCTTACTGGACTCCCCAAGAGGCATTTCCTTCCTTCTGAAGGAAATGAAATTTTGAGATTCCTGTTAGTACTCCAGCTGGTAAATCCAGGGGCAGGAAGAATGTCAATGTTGCAATCCTTCTCTTCTCTCCTGGTGGCTAACACATCCTGTGCACCTGTCCCGGTTACCCACAGGGAGGCACATGTGGCATGTGGATGTGGCTCTGCAGGATTGGCTCGGCTGGATACATCTGTAACATACGACCCTGTCTCCGCTCTAAACACATGCATAACTGCAGAAGCCGAGACAGCTGGTCCTCATGTGTGCACCCTCCACATGTGCACCCCGGGAAACTGCCAAACTGGCATGCTGCAGATCCTGGAAGACAGGCCCCTCCCTGCAGGAATTCTGGAAAGCCTGGTGGGGGAGGGGCATAGCTGGGATGAAACTCAAGGTGTATGGGGTGGGCCCTGGAGAGAAGGGATCTAACTCAGGAGTAGGGAGTGAGGGACAGAGGTAGGGAAGAGTCATGAGAAGGAAAGTAATGAGGAAGGAGGAGGTGAGTGAAAGGAGGTGTGGAGTAGAAACTGGGGAGGGCAAGTAGGGAAGAGGAAGGGGAAGGGAAGAAGGAGGGGAGAACAGCAGGGAAACTGCCTTCCTCTTTGCTTACCTGAGGGCTTGCCTACTATTGGCGGGGGCTCCCAGGAAGAAAGGCTTAGGAAGAACCACGGCCCGGGCTCAAGTCTCTGAATTCTCCCAAGGGTTGGGGGCAGTGGGTTAGGTTATCTCCCCTAACCCCCAGTCACCTGTGAGACAACCAGAATGCAGCGGCAGGGATAGAACCAAGCTGGCATCAGAGTAGAAATGGAGCTGCTTTTAGAAACTAGTAAAGCATTAGAATGATGTGAATGAGGGATATCAGAAGGATGGACCAATCTCTGCACCAGAGTGAACCCAATACTCCATCAAGAAGTTTTCTCAAGTCAGAAACGTGGATGTTCCATGAAGAGCCAAGACCTGGGTCATTGGTAATTCTGAGAATGACTGGTTTATTTTTCTAATTACATTTGCCCCAGCATAACCTGAGTACTGTGCTGGGGGACTGGTGGCCTGGATGCTCACCAGGGCTTTGTATTAACAAGCAATGTGACAAGTCCCTTTCCCTCAAGAGGTTTGGACTGTGCACTTTTTAAGAGCCTTTCCAGCTCTGGGAGCTCCCAAGCAACCTTGACAGATGGAGTATGGTGGGACCACATACATCTTGGGAGGCCAAGAGAAAACCGGTCTACAGTCACCATTTACCATGAAAATCCCCAGAAGATAATCCACAGTTGGATCACGAAAAGGTGAAAGATGGTGGATTTCTTGGCTCCTTGAACAAGCCCACGAGGACTGAGTTAGGGTCACTAACATGGCATCTGGCTTCCTGTACTGGTTACTTACCTCAGAGTTGAGCCAGGGCTTCCCACAGAGGTGATCCCGTCATTCCGGAAGGGGTTGGGGAGTGAAAGCCATTCTAATAATGGGCATTTTGATTCTTCTACATGTTCATTCTGCTAAATAACCCTGTGATGAACATCTTTGTACCTAGGTCTTTGCCCACGTTCTTGTTTTTGTGCTTAAGCTAGACTCCCTGAAGTAGAATCACTAGACTGGAGGGTATGAACATTTTTAAGGTTCTTTGTACATACTTTTTTTGTTTCAGTTTTAGAACCAAGGCACTGAAGTGCAGGGCAGATAAATGATTTCCCAGAGAGCTCCCAGCAGGTGCTTAAGGATATTTTCACACACCCTTTCATGTCTCGATGTGGTAGAGAATGACTGTGCCTTGTGCTGTAGGCTGCACATCAAGGCAGAGCTCCACCCTTGAATATAACTTCAATACACCTAGTAAGAAGAAAGTTTGGGCCCCCTGCCACCCCCAATCAGGACTCACCTTCCCCTCCAGGCCATGCCTGCTCTCCTTGACACCCCTAATCAGCCTTACCCTGTTGTCTGTATGCCTTGGTGTTTTTCACTGGACTATAAACTCCACACTCCTTGGCACACTTCTGGGCACATGGCTGGCTCCCAACCCTCACTTGCTAAATGGAATCTCAGTGTCTGATTAGAAGAGTTCCCAGGAGGGTTTGGGGTAGAGAGGCACTCAGCCTGAAGAGAAGGCTGATTTGGCCTAGGCCTTTATAACCAATGAAAAGACTCCTTTGCAATGAATGATGGTGAGTCTCTCTTCTCTGTATTCACTGAGTATGAAAAGGAGAGGAGATTGGCTTTTTGCAGTGAACTATTCTGGTTTGATGACAGGACAGAGCCAGGTGAAGCTATGGAATCCCAGGGTGGGGACAATTGAACCTGCTTCATAAAAGAAGGGGTGCAGTCTGTAATCCCAGAGTGTGCTAGATATACTTCTTAGAGTTTCCCTTGGCTCACTATGGCCTGAAGAGTGACTCTGTGGGCTGGGGAATAAGAAAGATCCTGGGGCACAGTTTCATAAGGTCTTGGGATCTCCCTCCACCGAGTCTATTCCATGGACTGGATGCTGGGAGCCACTCCTGAATTAGCACCTCGTTCACTGAACTTCCCCCAGGACCAACAGCCAGCCCAACCCCAGTTTATCCATAGGCCTTGGCCTTAGCCTCACAGAACTTGGACAAATGCATCCTCCGGAGCTGAGGGCCCAGCACCAGGGTGCCCTATCTGGAGATGAAGGGTCAGGTCTTTTATTTCTGCAGTGTCCTCTACCTCTCCTCCCTTCCCAAATGCTGGAGTAAGAAGAAGCCAAAATAAATTCTTATTAGTATGCATATGTATTCCCAAATTCCTTAACAGAATGACTAACACCACCTACAGCCATTAGCTCTGGTTTGTTTTCTAAATCCAGTTTACTTTTCATCATTCAGATCTCTGTTTACCTCTTCCCCTCCCCTAGGCCCAATGGACTCCCTTCACAGACTCACCCTTTTGCCCAAATACCAGGTCTGGGAGTGGGTTCCTGATGTATCAAAGGATCAGACAATACAGGGAAATAATAATCAATCAAAAGGAGGTCTTTACTGAGTATTTTTTGTTTGTTTGTTTGTTTGAGATGGAGTCTCTTTCTGTTGCCCCGGCTGGGGTACAGTGGCATGATCTCGGTTCAGCGCAACCTCTGCCACCCAGATTCAAGCAATTCTCCTGCCTCAGCCTCCGTGGTAGCTGAGATTATAGGTACCCGCCACCAAGCCTGGATAATTTTTGTATTTTTAGTAGAGATGGGGTTTCACCATGTTGGCCAAGGTGGTCTCGAACTCCTGACCTCAAATGATCCACCTGCCTCAGCTTCCCAAAGTACTGGGATTACAGGCATGAGCCAGTGTGCCTGGGCTTTACTGAGTATCTTTTATGTATCTTTTAGCATTTTGCTGAATACTGTAGAGGAGAAGAAAAAGAAGGAGGAGGCAGAGTTTCTCCTTGAAAAGAAAAGACACTTTACTGAGTATCTTTTATGTACCTCCTAGCATTTTGCTAAATACTGTAGAGGAGAAGAGAAAGAAGGAGAAGGCAGAGTTTCTTCCTGGAGAGAAAAGACACACCAATGCTGGCACCATGCCTTGCAGTCTATAGAGAGCATTCCCAAATATTACCTCACTTGTTCATCACAACAATCTCATGAAATAGATCATTATCCCCATTTTACAAACAAAGACAGTGAGTCCCAGATAGGTTAACCTGATGGCTCCAAGCCTTTAGAGCTATTGACTGATGACACTGTATTTCAAACCAAATCTTCTGACTCCACATCCCAGGCTCCTTCCTGTGAACAAGACAGCCTCTCTAATGCTAGCCTTGATGCCACTAAATGGTGAATTACCTGATGCAGCCTGAAGTGCAGTAGACATGTGGCAAAGAGAAGGACAAGGTGTTCGAGGCCACACTGACAGACACACGGAGCTAGGAGATTCTAGAATTGGGGGCAGTGAGGTAGAAAGAGCTCCAGAAGGGAAGATAGAGGAGCGAATTCTGGTTCTTTAGTGTGACCTGGGGCAACTTTTCTTTTCTCTGGGCCTCATTTTCTCCATCTCTAAAATGAATCTGGGATAAATGGTCTCTGGACTTTAATGAAAAGCATAAAGAAAGCCACTCAATGAAGAACTGAAGACAGCAGATGCCACTGACTTCCCTGGCTTTCTGACTCCTACCAGGGGATTCCTAAACCTTAAGGGTGGTATTGAAGCAAAGAACACTATGGGCTGTGGCAAGTGCTCAGGCACATCTGGGAAGCATCACAGCCCTTAGTGCCCCAGGGCTTCACTGGGCCACCTTGTCCCCCTAGCTCAATTTCCTCTCTTGCCATCAGGCATAAAACAGCAAGAGTGCCAGGACTGTAGGCCAGCCACTCCTCTCTGTCCTGGATGAGGATTGTTGTATTTAATTCTCAAAAAACTCTAGCAGGTAGAGTTATTATTCCCATTTTACAGATCTGGAAACTAAGACACAGAGAGGCTCAGTAACTTGCCAGGCCAGAGAGTTGGCAGGTGGCAGGGCCACAATTCTAATCTTGACACTCTAACTTTAGAGCCTGTTACAGAACTGACTGGTTGAGAAGTAAACTTATTAAATAAGAAAGAATTAAAGGAAAACCACTGTCTCAGTCTCCAAACTGGACAGGGCAAATCCCCCTCTTTTCATTCCAGTTCTTACTCCCTTTCTTTTCTTCTCCCTGACTCCTTCTATGTATTGTTGAAACATATAGTCATAGTGTGTGGTTTGTTTTATAATCCAGTCAACTGTGGAAGCACAGCTATCGTCATTTATGTCCCTGCCTTAGCATCCTTCACCCAAGAGATTTATCGCAGCAGGAATTGACTGACTACAGAATTCTTTCCATTCCTTAATCAAGTCCTTGGCTTTCCTTTCAAAGGACTTGTGGAGAATGGAGCAGAAACCAACTCATGTCTGCAAAACAGTAATTCCATTTAATCTAATAAAACTGTCTTTGTGGGTTCCATGTGAAAAGGACAGGACAGGATTAAGGGAAAGAGAAGCTGTGGTCCCATCCTCCACTCTGGAAGAGCTGATCAACTGTGTGTTCAAAAGGCTGTCACATAAGAGAATAAGTTAAAAACAGAAAGTTTGGGGAAATTCTGTATTTCAAAAAGAGGAAGATCACCTCTGAGCAGAGAAGACAAGACTTCAAGGAATCTTGAAGGTGGATAACACTTGAAGGATGGTTAGCATTTTGGTAGGTGAAGAGATGAGAAAAACCAATAGTCCAGGCAGGAGTAATAGTCCAGGCAAAGGCAAGGAGGCAGGACAGTAAAGCAGCTTTGGGGGCATGAGGAGTTCTCTGGCATGACCAAATCCCAGGGCAGAAGAAGGCCTAGAGGTCAGGAATGTTGGCTCTGTTACAGTCTCTGTAACAGAGAGTGTTAAATTCAGACTCTTAAATTCAAGTCCCCCACCTCTAAAGGAAGTTACTTGAGGCCAGCTACAGAACCTCTCTGTGCCTCCGTTACTTCGTCAGTAAGGCAGAAATAACAGTGACTGTGTCACAAGGTGGATGAAAGGATTAAATGGCATGAACGACTTTAGAATATTGAGTGGTTCATAGTAAATTTTCAAGAAGTGTTAGTTGTTGTTTTACCATGATTCTTACTAAGAACATAGTGGGAAGTAAGAGTGCAGAGTTGGTTGACACTACCTTGAAGACAAAGGCAATTTGTCTAGATTCCTTTCTGCAGGTAAATGGGCAAAACTGCAGGGTTTTGAGCAGATCTATGCAGGGGTTTGGTGGTTGCACTCCTAGAAGAAGGAACTGAAGAAAAGGAAAACAGTTATAAGTTAATTGAAAGAGCCCAGGTAAAAGGGAAAAACAGGGTCATCTCAAAGTCTATCATGCTGACGATACAAAGAGGTGAGTGTCAGAAGTAGAATGGACTAGACCCTAGAGGTGATCAAGTCTGGGGAAGAGGAGAGTGTGGTCAAAGCAACTTTATGAAATAAAGTTCACCGGACTGGATGAATGGTTGATATCCTTTGGAAAGACTGGGAAGATGAGGGAAACTAGGGGAAGATGAGAGAAACTAGGGGAAGAGGTAGAGAATAATGAGTTCCACATCAGACGTGTGGAGCTAGAGAGCTCAGGAAAACCCAGATCCTCTTGTCCTGAGCATGATTCAACAAAGGGTCTGTAACAAATGGTCAGGGGTAGAATGGAGGTGAAGATCATATAAATGGAGAAAATTCACAGGGAGAAAATGTAGGGTGAGAAGTAGGTGGGGGTTAGAAACCTAACCTTACTCAGCTTACCTCCGTACATGGTCCTGTGCTAACCCTTTTACTCATATGATCTGTGATCCTTCTTGCAAGCAGAAATTGGTTAACCCATTTTGTGGATAAGGAGACTGTGGCTCAACAAGATTACAGTCACTCTGTCAGTTAGAGTACCCAGATAAGGAACAGAGAAGCTCATAGAGGAATCCAGGAAGAAAAGGTCCTTGGAGCTTTGCTTCGCAAATATTCCATGCCAAGGCTCACATAGAAAATGGTATTTATATGGCATATGGAGGACAAATAGAGAGGCTGCTTTTCACCAAAGATGATTTGCCCTCCAAACTCCCCTGACTCCATGTGGCTGGTCCTAGTACTAAAGGAATGATCTTAGCACAGTAATACACAGTGGTGATATTAACAGTATCTAACAATTGGTACAACCCAGGTATAAACCAGCAAGAGCAGAAGCCCTGTGCCACACCAAACATCATTCTGTCTCTGCTACATATTGAGGAGTTTCATCTTGGGGTCCTGGAACAAGGACTTGTGTAGCCAGGTGGGGGAAAGGGACACGTAGGGTGCTCGGGCAGTGAGACAGAAGTATTTCTGTATTTTAATCACCCATATGTCTGAATGTCTCATCACAGCCCAGCCTGGGACCAATCTGCAGCACTCTCGTGAGCCATACACACCAGCTGGACCCCTGGCTCTGAATCTGGTTAAATAGTGTATATGACCTGGCAGAGGAGTAGATCTAGGAGGATGGGGACTGACGAAGCAGAGCTGCTAGGTTTGGCAATTTGAAGGTCATTGGTGGCCTTTAAGAGAGCAATTTTTGCGGAGTTATGGGTGTGGAAACCAGATTGCTAGTGGTTGGGACTGAGTGGGAGGTGAGGAAGTAGAGGCGGTGAGCGTATAATACTTTTTTGAGAAGTTTAGCTGTGAAAGGAGGGTGGAAGGTGGGATGGGAGCTCAGGAGAAATCAGAGTAAAGGAAAGACTTTCTTGGGGGTGGGAGACATTGGGTGTAAGCCAGGGTGAAGCAGCCAGTTTAGAGAGGGAACAAGGGAAAGAGGCTCTTGGGGAGGAGCAGGGAGGGTTCAGGCATGAACCCTGGCAGGTCCTTCTTTCTCAGAGACCAGAGGCAATAAACAAAGCATCAGGAGATGACAGAGACATTTTGAGGTGAAGAAAAGTAAAATATGGTTTGGGTCTTGCAAGTTGAGAGATACGGGTTGAGGAATTGGGATTTGAGGGAAAAAGAAGGTTGGAGCAGCCCCTTGGGATGAGATTGGCAGTCAGTCAGAGGATGAACATAGATATTTCAGGCAGAAGGGAGGCCTGTGGTTTTCATTACATTGTGGTGGAAACTCAGCGAGGTTGTGGGACTTTGTCCTGCAATTTGCCAACCTGGGAACAACAGAAAGAACCAACATGCACATGCTCTAGGATTTGGGGTTAGTCAAGGGGTGCGGATGTATCGAATGTGCAGTGAACTGAGGGTCTTATAAAAGATGGATTGTAGGGTCCTGGGTCAGTAGGTGACTAAGGATAGTCAGGGAATATTGGACAGGGAGTCAGTGGGCTTGCTCTCAAAAAGAACTGGGGGTTCAGTAGACATAGAGTGAGAGATGGAAGGATGGGAATTTGTGGCTAAAGCAAATGGAACCCCAGGGTCTGGACTCTCTTGGGGTATTAGGCTATTCCCCCAAGCATTCCTTCCCAGCTTTCACTCAACCACAGCATTCTCCTTATCCCTCACCTCCACAAGTTAACATTCTCCTCTGTACCCACCCTGGGCCCACCAACTATGATCAAACTGTGGTATGTTTGTCACCCACTCCACCTGCTACTCCTTTTTGAACTATATCCCTTTCACAGTTTTCCTAACTTCCCAAATCCTCAGAAACAAATATCGTCCTTTGGTTCTGAAAGTTTTATTCCTTGTTAAAAAAGCTTCTTAATCTGTAGCCCACAGGTGATTTTAAGAGGAGCTATGATCCATCCAAAAGTGTATAGCCAATCTTATAAGTATGTATATATGTGCATTTTTTAAAGACAGGGGCTATCATATTTATCACTCTCTCAAAGAGATCCTTGTTCCCTTCACCTTGAGAGTGGTTAAAGGGAGAGAAAAGAGCAATCACTGATAGAGTCACAGGAACTTTATTTGCTCAAGGTCTCTTTTTCTGCGATCTCAAATAAGTCACTTCCGCTCTCTAGACCTCAGTTTCCTCATCTGTATAATGGAAACAATGATTCTCACCTTTCAAGATGGTGGCAAGGATTAGATGTAGTATGAAAAACCAGCACAGTGCCTGGCATGGTTGACTTTTAATAAACAGTAGCTATTGGTATTGAGCTAGTTTGGATTCCTCCAGGCACAGACTTTTCCATGGGGTTTGAGTAGAAGTATTTATTTGACAGGATACGTAGAACATGTCAGTAGGAAAAAAAGAAAGTGAAAGAATCCAATACAAGTTATATAATCAAACATGTACTTTCAGGTGGAACTCATAACCCACTGGGGGTCCCTGAGATACAATGTGAAGCACATTTTGAGTTGTCCATCAAGGGGTGAGGAAGTGGAGTACTTATCTGCCTATTTGTCATCTATCATTGGCTAGCGGCTTCCAGGGACATGAACTCTCCAGCACAACTGACTCTCTTGGTCAAGAAAAACCCTGGGGTGTAAAGTCTCAGGTGTTCACAGTAGCAAATTAGTTGTACAAAGGTAAATGCTCAAGAGATAACATCAGGGCAATGACAGCAACTGCCATAGTGACTAATAGGAAGCCTTCCCCATCCCCACAGCTGGCATTAATAGGTTCCCCACTCTGGGCCCCTTTAGTCCTTAGCTTGTCCTCTCGTCTTTGCCCTGTGCTATACTAGCAGTGTGATATCGTGTGCATGTATATGTGTCTCTCCGAGAGGACTGGAAGCTTTTTGAAGGCAGAGGTTTAATCTAACCAAGCTCTCTGATGCCAGGATCTGACATAACAGCTGATACAAAATGAAAATATACCATACATGCTTATAATAAATTAACTCCCCTCAGAGTGGTAGTTTGGGAGGTTTCTGATGACCCACTCTGCCAGAGGGGTGGCACCATTAGGTATTCTGCACACACGATGGGAGATTTATGTCCCCTCCTGTTTCTGTGGCAGGTGCCTTTATCACACAGCATGTACGGTTCCTGAATCACTTGCCAGGGGATTCGTGTCTCAATATTATAATCTCCAAAGCAATGATATTAGAAATTCAATTTTAAAAAGAAAGTGTTTAGGGTGTCAGCGTATTATGATAATTATCTGGGAGGATTTTTCCCCCTGTTTCTTCTTGAACTGCACTAGTAAGCACTTTTCCACCTCAATACAAAGAATGGGAAGAACATGGACTATTTCTGTATGTGTCCCCCACCCCCACCCACATCCTCCAGCTCTTATCTCCATATTGCCAACACATGGGGAGCGTACTCTGCTCCCCAGAGCACACGCCTGAATAAGCCTGATTGCTTTCCTGTATTTCTTTATAAAACTTTAAATATTCATTGCGCCATCAAATTAAATGGGATTCTTTGGCTGTCATTCTTTTCAACACGCTGCGTTCTTTTCTCTGGTACCTGTCCTACCACCATTTGAAGCTTTTGGAGACTCGTCATTTATCTAACATTACCCCCTAGGAGCTCAACTCGCAATCAAGGGAGAAGGATGCTAATGAAAACAGAGGAGTCGGAGGGGCTTGTGGAGGCCAGAAAATCAGCTAGGGCAGGGGGTCGGGAAAGTTGGAGGCAGCAGAGAAAGACCAGCTGCTCTTCCTTGCTCAAGGAAGGAGGTGTGAGCATGAAAGGCCAGATGGGGAGATGGGAAGAGGATGTGACAGAGTAGGCCAAAGACGAGATGGAAACCACTCAACAGGCCTGTTGGCCTTCCTTCTTCCCTCTCCATCAAGTTTAAGGGCAGAGTAAATAGCCCTTCGGGATTTCAATATTCCTAGGCCAGAAACAGACAGCTGGATCAGATGAGCTGTTGAAAGGCCCTCCTAGCCTTTTGAGTCATTAAATGTCTTTGTCTGGCAGTGATAGAACTTAACAAGAAATGGTCCATGGGAACCTCTAGGAGAAATTGGGGTGGAGAAAATATGCAGATCCAGCTGAATATCATGCGTTGCATTGTGTTAAATTTCAATGCAATACATTACATTTTAATCTATTTCCTCTGCCTGCGTGGTCCCTTAACAAGGGAATCGATCAGCGAGCAGCCGACTAACTTGCCAGACACCGGTCACCATCTCCGCGCTGTAGTCATTTATAACCACCCTGAAGTTGGATAATGCGCTGCGGGAGACAGTCCTGCGCGGCTGCGGCTGCAGGATCAGCGAGTTGCCGGGTGCAGGGGGAGGGGCGGGGCCACTACAGGCGGGCACTGCAGCAGTTCGCACTGGGGCCGCCCACCGTCGCTTAATTCTCCATAGTGCCCAGCTGAAGAACAGCGCGCTTCAGGAACACGCAGTGCTGGACAGCGAACCGCGCGCTTCGGGAAGCATTGAGCAGTCTCAGGAAATAACTTTACCTGGACCACAGAGGTTGTGAGGGGAATGGGGAACACCTGGGTGACATACCCCCAGCAGGAGTATTAGCTCGCAGTGTGGACTCTCCCCTGGGCCTCAGCTTTTCTCATTTGTAAAGTGAGGATTTGTTCCAGGTGTTCTCAAAGGACCCTCAGAGACCTGGTCTCCTATAAATCAGTTGCTTGTAAACGCGATAGTGACCTGTAGAACAGTGGTTCTCAGACCACCATGGCCATCAGAACCACCTGTGGAAGGAGATAAACTGTATATTCCCAGGCCCAGCTGTGGAGTTCTGATTCCGTAGGCCTGGGATAGCACTAGGGGGATGTTTATTTTTAACATGGATCGTTGTAGGCGCTTCTGCACCAGTCAGACAGAGGATATGAGAAATATTGCATTTAGAAAGACCACCTGTCCTGATTTTCTTACCTCTTCTCCATAACGTCTCTGCCCTCACAAACCCATCATCACATCTTTGCAACACACACACCCGCATCCCTGTGTACAAATGACATTTATTCTCAAAACTTCTAAAGCACTCATTATATTCCTTAGTTTTCTCAAAGATAAAAAATATCTAAAATAAGGCAGCTGCTCTCAAAGAGGTCTTAGGCTCACAGGGAACACAAACAGCCAGACGGCTAACTGTGATGCAGAGTGATAAGTACCCCCACTAAGGGTGTCTAGCTGAGTGCAGTGGGGGCACAGACGAGCGGGCTCATGCTGTGTGCTCACAAAATGGGGCACATGGCTGTCACCCTTGGGTGAGGGTGTCGCTCTTCGGGGCCCTGCTGCATGGGGTTTTTCTTGCACAGTTTCCTTAGCATCATGCACAGGTCTCAGTCTGTGTGGTACACAGCACAACGCTGAGTAGACAATAATCACTCTGTGCTTGCGCATTATGGAACCTCAGGGGGCACCTGACTTGCTGAAAAAACTTCCTCCATGTACTCATCCACATCACTACCCTCCTTCTTATCCCCTTCTCCTCCCTGTCATTCTGTTTTTTCCAGAGTTTTCCCTAGCTCCCCACTTGTCCACATCACTCCACTTTGGTAGCCTCCCCTCCAACAAAAAATGTCTCTTTTCTCTAACTCCATTCCTTGTCCGCAGCCGCCAGATGCCATCTGTGAGAAGGGTAGTTTGCAGTGGCTGCTAGTGAGAGAGGTCCTTGAAGAGACTGAGTTGCATTGTTTGTCACAACACATTATTGTGAGGGTAGGGATGAAATGTGATTCTAACACAGTGACAGTTGGGTTAGCTGAGTGCTGAGGTGGTAGGATCAGCAAGGCAGGCACTAGGTAATAATTGACGCCCCTTCTGTAGCTGCACCCAAACAGGCTCAGCATTGGCCACAGCTCCTTTTGCCCAAAGATCTACACACCAAACTTTATTCCCTGGCAAATACTGAGTCTTCCCATCCTCCATCCCTACCGTTTTGTCTTGCTTCCTTTCCTTTGCCAGCCCACCATCTGGAACCCTATTACTGCTTTTCTCTGTTTTCATGGACCTGATACTGTAGATACCCATTCTCAATATTGTTCATCCTACAAACATCCGTTTCTGAATTCTCAAACCCTTCTCTTTCATTCAAGAGGTCACCCTGATGGAGAACCTCTTCTAGACCTTTCCATGAAAGCCCCTAAGTTCCCAGAGTCCATACAAATCCATTCATGTGACTGAAAGGCACAGAAATCTCTTCTACCTAGTCTGAATTTTTTTTCCAACAAACAAGGTGATTTTGTTACTCCCCTGCATGAACCTGGTTCTCAAGTCATAGCAGTTTTCACTAAAGATAGCCATATTTTATGCCACATTCCTACCCCCTTCAAGTAATATTTGGAAGGAATATTTTTTGCAGCTGCAAAGTAAAGTTTCTAATGTGAGTCCTACACATACACTGATATGGTTTGGCTGTAACCTCACCCAAAATCTCATCTTGAATTGTAATCCTCACAATCCCCATGTGTCAAGGGAGAGACCAGGTGGAGGTAATTGAATCATGGGGGCGGTTCCTTTGTGCTGTTCTCGTGATAGTGAGTGAGTTCTCACAAGATCTGATGGTTTTATAAGTGTTTGGTAGTTCCTCTTGCGTTCATTCTCGCCCTACCACCTTGTGAAGAAGGTGTCTTGTTCTGTCTTCACCCTCCACTGTGACTGTAAGTTTTCTGAGGCCTCCCCAGCTATGTGAAACTGTGAGTCAGTTAAACCTCTTCTGTTTACAAATTACCCAGCCTTGGGGAGCTCTTCACAGCAGTGTGAGAATGGATTAATATATATACCATCGTGGTTCCCCCAATTTTTGTCCTGGATCATGACTCACTTTTGGCTTTCCTGATAGGACTATCATGGAACATGCTTTCCAACTTTGGTGGTTCCTTTTCCTTAGGTCTAAGCCTTATTCCCCTGTCAGCTTATCTGGTTTGATATCTGATGCTCCCAAACCAGAAGTCTCGCCTAGAGCTGAGAGTATGCCCCCCACAGACCCTAGTATATAGTCACTACCACAAACTCCCACATTTGTGCCCCACCACCACATTAGTGGCCTCCTTGGACATAAAAGCTAATCCAGATCCAGCCCCAGTTTTCTACTCCCCTTGAAACATGGACTGTTGGACAAATCTACTGGAAGAATTAGACATGTTCTCATAGCTTCCCAAGTCCCAGCTAAACCAGCACCTGTCTTTCTTTTTCCCATTTGCCTACTCCATTTAATTATCATGACAACTCTTCAAGGTAACTACTAGTATTTCCTCTTTGCAGGTGTGTAAGTTGAAGCTCACGGTTGAATAATTTGCCATAGTAACTAGCTGACCTGAGACTATAATAAACTATAATACAGATTTTCTTCCTTCTTTATTCAGGAAAGATTTTCAGACCATTTGGGTCTTTAGGTTAAGAGGAAGGGAGGATTTAGACATTCAAAGTAAAAAGAAAAACTTGTTTCCTACTAGTTCTTCCCAGGTGGATGGCCCTTCTCATCCTTCAATTGGCCAAAGGAAGTTGTGGAATTTCAAGGATGTTAAATATGCATGGTGGATGCTGTCAGTGCCCTGCCCATATCCCCTTAGCATTCACTGGTTCTTTGCATGCTGAGAGTCTCTTATTGCGAGCACCTGCATCTCCCTGCCTGAAGGCTTTCTTTGGCAGTAAGAACAGCTATAAGTGCTAGAGAGTTAACAACTAAACAGAAGTTCCCAATCAGTGATGAGTGGAAGCTTGGTGGTTAATGACCTCATCATTCCTCAAGTGAGATTAGTCTGGAACACATGTCTCAGAAGTTCCCAGTGGGATTGAAGTCCAGTTATTCACAGTGGTGAACTGGTCATCTACAAACCTGTATTGGCTTCTGTCTATATTGCTTATGACAGACTACCTACATCTGGGTAATTTTTTCAAAAATGAATTTATTACAATTATGGAGGCTGAGAAGTCCAAGGTGAAGGAGCCACATCTGGTGAGGGCCTTCTTGCTGGCAGGGATTCTCTGCAGAGTCTCAAGGTACCACAGGATAAGGGGGCTGAGCATGCTAGCTCAGGTCTCTCTTCCTCTTCTTTTAAAGTCATCAGTTCTACTGCCAGAATAAGTCATCAATTCATTAACCCATTAATTCATCAATCCATGAATGAATCCATTCATGAAAGCAGAGCCCTCCTGATACAATTACCTCTTAAAGGCCCCATCTCTCAATACTTCTACATTAGGGGTTACATTTCAGTTTTGGAGGAGACAAAAATTCAAACCAAAGTAGCTTACTTGCCTATCTCCCTTCCCCAGTACACTCTTGATGCTCCCCAGGCTCACCTCTTAAAGGAACTACTTGGACTTGAATCCTGGTACCAGGGTCTGCTTCTGGGGGATGCCAGGCTAAAACAATGTGCTTGGAACCTTAGAGGTTTTCTGGCTCAAACATCTCATGAATAAATTAAGTTCCAGGGAAAGAGGTGACTTGCACAGGGTCAAAACCTGGAAGAGCTGGGCTGGAGCCACACATTTGTCTACTCTTAGTTCAGTTCCCATTCCCTCCGGGGAGCCCCTAATGGAACCCCATGAAGCCATATATCACTGGGAATGCACTGGCAGGAATTGGTGGAACTGGTTGGGGAGTGGAGTAAGGAAGGTAGAAAAAGAGTGAGTGAGTGCAGAAAAGCCCACAGTCCATAAATCTCATTATCATTTCCCCCTATATTTTGGCTGTCAACAGTTTCACACCACTCTGTATATCTGGCCAGCTATGGGCAGCAGGGATCTGCATCCCTGACCCAGGTTAATTACACAGTTCTCCTGAGGCTTTGAGACCAGAGAGGTTAAAACAAGCTCTGCATCCATGTACTGGAAGGCTGCTATATGCCCTTTTCAAGCAGCTACTGGTGGTGTTGAGTGCTGGCAGTAATAACATGCTTGCTTGGTGCTGGAACCTGAGTTGGCTGGCTGGCAGGCTGAACTGGGCTGAGCTAGACCAGGCTGCTGAAGGTTAGAGGCTCAGAACATCATCACAGAGCAAGGCAGGAGCTTTGGAATTACTTATTTCATCCCCCTTATGGTAAAGGTGAAGAATGTGAGACCCAGAGGGTTAATGTGATTGCTCAGTTGATGTGATTATACTTGCTATTTAAGATCAAATATAACTTGGCTTTGATTACTTCTGTCAATGGAAATAAAGAGGAAGTGCATAGAATTCCAAATACCATGTAATACAAAATAATTTCTATTTTAAGTGTAAATTGAATTTGAAGCCATATTTGGGAGAAGGGAGGGGTTGAAGGTGTACCTTTATAATCACGCTGAGCCCTATAAAATGAGGCAAGAGAGAAGATGAAGTAGAGAGGAAAGCCAGGAAGTGGAAGTAGCTGGCCTAGGATTAAGGATGTCCTGTGGACAATCTTCATAGGGTAAACAAAAAACCACTCTAGTAATACAAACATATTTCCTTCACTTAGTCTTTACAGCACTGCCCTTTTCTCCCTCTCCCTCCCTGGTTTTAAGGTTTAGCTCCCAGGGAATCATATCCACCACCTCCTTACATAATCTCCAGCATCCTTACCTTCTTGTCAATCTGCCACTTGCACCCTGAAAGCTACCATTTTGGTTCATTCAATTATCTTCCCTGTATGTCTGTGCTGAGCCCTAGAGAGGAAAGTCACATACTGAACTGGGACCAGAGTTGGGGTCTCACACCTCATCTGGCTCCTTCTCCCCTCTTGGGACTTTGGCTTGGGTAATCTCCTTTTCTAACTCTCTACGGTGACTGTGTTAGTTAACCTTCCTCAACTTCTCTGAAAATCATTACATATTCCCAGTTTCCTCTTATTAGATGATAGGGTTTCTCTGTTAATCAGAAGATTCAGACTACTAGGCATGAATTCCCTCAACCCCATTAAAAATTGATCTCTCAATTTTGCTCTCACAGTTGTCCATATCTTCTTTCTTGATAAAGCCCTTCTTCTGCCCAAGGATAACTCTTTCTATCCATAATGTAGAGCTTTCCTCTTCTATCTCTGTGAGGAGTTCATTCCATCAACAGCTGCACTCTCCCTCATCAGCCTCTTTCCCCACTAACTCTTACCTCTGAGCATAGAAGCAAGTTCAAGTTTCTGCCACTTTATGAAGGGCTCCTCCTAGCTAATCATCTCTCTCACCTTCCTTTAAAAGCCACAGTTTCTAAAAGAGCAGCCTGCATTCCCTATCCTCACATCCTCTCCTACATTCATCTCTCAACTCAGAGGGTCAGAGGGTGTGATCCAAGAGGTAGGAGAAAAAACAGTGCTGCCACAAACATCACAGAAGAAGAATCATTTTTAAGGTACTCATTGCACTGTGGGCTCTACTCTGGCCCCATGTGCCAAGGGCAGGGTATCAATGACTTCATGACTGCCACATCCCTCCCCACTTCTGATCTGATCCTTTTCTTACTTAGTTTCTCCTTACTGGTTCACATTTTTTGAGTTCCTTAAAAATGATTCTTCTTCCATGATGTTTGTGACAGCACTGTTTTTTCTCGTATCTCTTGGGTCACATCCTCTGAGCCTCTTGGGTTATCCCTAAAAAGTGGATGCTCTCCAGTATCCTGCCCTTAACCTCTTCTCTTCTTGCTTGATGCATCCTACCTGAGTAAACCTACCTATGTCTCAGGTTTCATTCTTGAGTTAATTGTTCTCAAATGCATGTCCCAGCTCAGCCCTATCCTCTGAGCCGGCCAAGAATATTCAAAGGCCTTTTGAACATCCCCATTGGATGTCCACAAGCACCTCAAACTCATGCTATACTCTGCAGAAATCACCGCCCTTTCCCCAAAGCTGGCTTTCTTCTCCTATTTTTTATAGCTAAAAACTTTGATCACCCTAGGCTCTGCTGTCCACCCCCTGCCCATCTTCCTCAGGCCTTCCTATACCAGTATTCCATAGTATAGGAAGCCATATTTGATAGTATAGATCTATATATGTCTGTGGTTACCTATATATCTAGTCTCATGACCATCCAACACACCTTCATTTAATTGCTGGTTAAGCTTTTTCATTTGATTTTTAGGTGCTGGGGTGTGTATGTACATGCATGTGCGTGTGTGTTTGTCTGTCTTTGTTCTATTCTTAGTACAATTCTAGGCCAGTAGAAGGCAAGTTATCATCAGTCATTTACACTTTAGTATGAATCAAGAAAGAATAAACGTTACAAATTATAATTTGTTAACGTTTCCTTAACATTTCTGATTGAAGAATATGGTAGGGGTTGCAGGGGAAAAGCCTGAATGCCCTAAATGGTAGCTAAATGGAGAACAAAGAGGCACTCCTAGGCACAGAACCAGGCAGCTGGAGAACTTGAGTCAAACTATGCCAGCTTCCCAATTTTTGCCCAGGCTTGGCAAGCAGTATTCACTAGCCTCAAATTACAAGAAGCTTGTTAGTGCTTCACATCTATCTCAGAACTGACCCATCTGTGTCTGGCTCACATTGACTGTTGCTCTTGGGGAGATTTGAAGATTTAAGATAGAGTTGTCTGATCTATAAATATAAGCTATATTTTTGTTCTCCCTCCCTCTCTCTCTCTGTTTCTTTCCTTTGCTTTCTTTCTTGCTTTCACTTAGCTAGAATGTAATTAAATTTGAATTGCGGCCAAAACCGATTTGTGAGACAAGCATTTGGTTAGTGATATTGAGCCAACCAGGTGAAAAAAACCTCAGCAAAACTTCAAAAAGGACAATAATCACATTGTGATTGAAATTCAGCCCCTGTCTTCTCATCCCCTCTCCTATTAACTTGGACAAGAGCTGGAATCCCTCTTGGGACCCTGGGCTCATTGTGTTTCACAGATGGGTCTAGATGTATATGTGCACATAGCAGCAAGGAGGGCCAACGCATCCCCCAACCATAGTTGAGGAGGCCTAGTTTGACTAACAGATTCTAAGAAATTAGAAAGGGACTAGAGTTAGCAGAAGGGGGTTGGGATAGAGACTATGATTGGAGGGAGAAGATGAAGGATGGTTGGGGCATCAAATCCTAGAATTTGAAGCTAGAATGTAAGATGAAAAATCAGAGTAAGTGTGAGACAGAAAGTCTTCAGGGATCAATCATTTATGAAACAAGAGATTCTTAAGTTTAGAAATAACCTCAGATGGTATCTATTCTAACACTCCTTCTCCATTTTACTGATGTGGAAACTGAGGCCCAAGAAGGGAATAGACTTACCCAAGGTTACCTTATACTATTAAATCAACCACGAGCAAATAGTGATGTGCCTTATTCTGTCCCTGATTCTCTGGGGGCTTCCAAGGAGTGTTAAGGTACATTTTCTACCCTCCAGGGAAATGACACCTGGGTGACAATGAACACATCCTTCCCAGCAGCCTGTACCCCTAGCTTCTGTGATCTGCAGCATGTTTGTGCTAGGTTAACTGTGATCCTGGCTCTTCCTTTCCCAGCTCTTCCCAGGGTCAGTTTTGGGGAGCCCAATGAGCAGGTTAGAGACAGGCAGGAGTGTACTCTGTGTGTGTGTGTGTGTGTGTGTGTGTGTGTGTGAATGCCTGTGCATGAAAGATTAGTAAGCCAGAGCCCACTGGCCATCTCTCATTACCTTTCAATGCCAGAAAGAAAGGTGTCTATAGGGTGTTTATTATTTTGAGTTCTCCATGCTTCTACTGCCCTTTCTTGGTATAGCATAAAATCAGGAAACTGAAGACCTGGGCTCTAGTTTTTGCTCTGATGTTGGGTGTACAAGTCATGTCTCCTCTTTGAGTCTCACTTCCTTTATTTGTACAACAGGTCATATTTCACTGCATGGCATGCAAGGACTGTTGATCTCTGATATTTTAAGATGCCATAATTTTAGATGCCAATGGATACCCAAGTCCTATTAATTCATTTAGTCAATAAATAGTAATGTCAATAATAAAAAATAATAATTATGATTGCGATATTTTCCAGCTGGATGGGAGATGTTTGGCTGATAGACTTTTCCTCGCTGTTGCTATTTGGGGGATTCAGAGCTAAATATAGCCAGTGACAGGCATTCCAAACACCATCATCTCAAATTAGGAAACACATTTGCACCTCCTATCAACAGTCCTGTGGCAGACACTCTGACGATGCTGACAAAGACACAGGAAGACTGTTTCCTCCCATGAGAAAACCTGTGTCTGCCTCCTGGAAAAATCAGACCAGAGATTCATGCAAGGAGCTCATAGGGCGGTAAGGGTGGCATAGGAACGTATGTAGGAATTTACCTTAGTAATGAGGAGGTCTGGCATATAGATTCACTACTATTTATTATGCACCTACCATGTCCCAGGCTGTGTGCTAAGTATTATGTTATTTTTTCTTTTTGAGGCAGGGTCTCACTTTGTCACCCAGGCTGGAGTACAGTGGCAGGATCTCAGCTCACTGCAGCCTTGACCCCCTGGGTTCAAGAGATTCTCCTTCCTCAGCACCAAAAGTAGCTGGGACTACAAGGTGTGTGCTACCATGCCCATCTAATTTGTGTGTGTGTGTGTGTATATATATATATACACACACACACACATATTTTATAGAGCAGGAGTTTCACTATGTCACGCAGGCTAGTCTCAAACTTCTGAGCTTAAGTAATCCTCCCACTTCAGCCGCCCAAAGTGCTGGGATTACAGGTGTGAGCCACCATGCCTGGCCAGTAATTTGCTACTTCCAGTCTTCATGGCAACCTTGAAACATAACCCCTGAAGACCACACAGTTTTAAGTAACAGAGGAGAGATATGCATCTATGGCTGTCTCAACCCAAGGTTCATGTATCATCCGCTACACAGTACTGCCCCTCTGCAGTTCCTTCCCTTCCTCCTTCCTTGAACAGTAGTGGATGCTTACCACGTTTCTGATACTGTGCTAAGCATACAAACGTACCTAAGACACAGTTCTTGCCCTCAAAGACCTCCCAGTCAATGCTTAACTGATAAAATCAACTACAATCAAAATACAGCGTAACACAAACAATGATAAAAAATAAATGCAGGATGATGTGAAAACTAGACTGGGGATGGCATGAGAAACTTCCAAAGAGAAACGAGATTTGAGTCAAAATATGGAGTGACAAGCATTTGACAGGTCATCAAGGCATAAGACAGCAATCTGGTGAACGAATCAGTGTGGGCAAAGGCATGGAGCATGGAGAGAGTGCCTGGGATTTGGAGAGCAGCCAAGGGTGCAGAATGGAATCTCACCCATAGCCACCACTCCATCTCCATCCCCAACATTAAGCAATACTATTAGCGAACTAAGGGAGAAGAATCATTTAAGGGACCAAAAATTAAGAACTTCTCTCCCTCTTGCTTCACAAAATGAGAGAAGCTTTGAGCCCTGTTTCTGGGTGCCTCAATTCCTAGATGCAGAAACCTGTGTGTGCTAACCTGGGGCTGGAGTAATCTGAGAAAACCTTGCCCCCTCCCCTTGGGCTCCAAGCCATTCTCTGTAACCCTGGCAGCTGAGCTGCTCAGTGTCTCCAGGGAGCTGAAGCTTGCAATGAAATTGACTGCTGCCTTTGACTCTTGATGCCTTCCCACTGGGCAGGGGTACTAGAAAGGTAGATGCCAATATCTTACTGCGCAACAGCAATTCCTCCTTCCCCCTTCCCCTGCCCTTCCTTGGTCCCCATCTTCCTCTACCCTCCTCCACGGTTCTCCTCCCCTCTGGGCCCCATCATTTCTTCCTCCTTTCGCCTGGTCCCTCCCTGCCTCCCCTCCCACTTCTGTCTCCATTCCGCCCCATTCCTCCTCAGCACTTCCCTCTCTAGCCTTAGCTTCATGATGTCAGAAAATAAAAACAAGCTACTTTTTTACGCTTTCTTTCTAAACCCAATCCAATAAAATACTTCTTTCATTTGAGAAGGGAAAGTAATAACTCGGGCATTCACAGGAAACACAACACACTTATTTGTAGTCTTGGGGAGTGCTGCGGGTGCCAGCTCTTCCTATGTGATGAATCCTGCTCCCAGAGCAGCAGCATAGGGTGTAAGACTCAGGAAATAGCCCAAGAGGAGCAGAAGCAGCAGGTCCTCCTTATTTGACAGGCTGTAACACCGTGTTCCCTGCCTGCCACAGCTGTCCCCTCTCCGTGGGGGTGTGTTTGAGTCTCACCCCTTGGCCAGGAGCCTAGGACAATCTCTACGACCCCTGCACCAGCATCTTCAAAAAACCTGTGCCTAACTCAGGGCAGCTTTCATGACATGGCCAAACTAATCATGCCTCTACCCCATCCCATAATAAGTGGCCATGAGCAGAGACTTCCCAGTCACGGGTAGACCCAGTTCCTGGCCTCAGGGATTCCCCAATCTGAGGAGGTAGACACAGTCCATACTCTGAAAGATCTTGTTTGATGGGGGCAACACAAACCCTACCTTCAAGAAGTTTCCAAGTTAACAGCTGGCACCAACTCACCCTAATACTTGCAACATACCAAAGTGTGATGCAAAAAAAAGCAAGCAAGCACATGGTCTTTGGAACTAGGGGTCCTGCTGGTTATAAATAAATCCCATTCCAACTTCAATGACATCTTCATCTGTAAACTGGAACTTCTTTTCCTAGCTGCCTGGATCCCCAGTAAAGACCATGGAAAGCTTTATTAACTGTGACTCCCTCTAACATGCTGGTTGGCAGTTCTATGGAATTTTTGCCTGTGACTCTTGGTCTCTGCTTCTGTGGCCATTTCTGCTAGCTGCTCCCTCTGCCCTGGCCCCATCCTAATTACTCTCATGTCGATTTCTACCTCTCAGACTTTCTCTAGAATAACAAGAATGATACTCTTTTTTTTTTTTTAATGGAGTCTTGCTCTGTTGCCCAGGCTGGAGTGCACTGGTGCAATCTCAGCTTACTGCAACCTCCGCCTCCTAGGTTCAAGTGATTCTCTTGCCTCAGCCTCCCAAATAGCTGGGATTACAAGGTCTTGCCACCATGCCCAGCTAATTTTTGTATTTTCAGTAGAGACAGCATTTCACCATGTTGGCCAGGCTGGGCTTGAACTCCTGACCTCAGGTGATCCGCCCGCCTCAGGCTCCCAAAGTCCTGAGATTACAGGTGTGAGCCACCATGCCTAGCCAATGATACTCTTTTATAAAGGGCCAGCTTTTGCCAGGCCTCATACTAGGTGCTTAACAAAATCTCAATCTTCATCTCTTGGTTTTAAATTCATTCTCTCTTCTGAGAGTTTCCTGTGCCAGTTGCCAAAGAAAAGCTCCACTTCCCTACTGTTCTCATGCTCAGATGCTCAGCTCAGAGCGGCTGCATGCTCTGGGTGCCCTATTCCTGGCATGTCAGCTGTAAACCCGCCCAGAACAATCAGCCAACACATTCACTCTGGGCCTCTCATACAGCTTAATATCCCAAAGTTCCCTTCAATGAGTTCATTTCTTGAGCCTTCTATTATTAGGCTACAAATCCATTTTCCAGATGGTGTTGCTGGCACAGGAGAAGTCTGGGACCCTGGCTCAAGGTCACCCACAACCCTGCACCAGAAAAGACTGTGTGTATCTGGAGATGGGTGGAAGAAGTGATAGTGGCAACATAAAAGAGCTGGGGGCTCCCACCCAGCCAGGTGGCAAAGTGGATTGGAACCTGCAAGCCACGCATTTTAGTGAGTGTACTCGCCCCTCTCCGGCATTCCAGCTACCAGGTCCGAGGCTGGGCCTTGCAGCCATGATTCAGGCTACTGCAGTGGTCACAGTAGAAGCCAGGGAGGCGGGCCTGATGAAGAGCTGACATGACTGTCGCACTCCTGCCAGGGCCCCTAAGGAGCCATGAGGCTGACTGCCAAGTAGTTAGGGCCCAATCTTTGAGGATGGCCAGAATGGATGCCCCCCTCTCCTGAATGACTGCCCAGAATGCAGAGTGACCTAGGCTTGGAATGCACTGTGTCTTCTCAGATTTCCTGCAGCAGCGCTAGCAGAGAGGGTACAGTGGCAAGATGTGTCCACCACCATCCCTTCCTCAGTATCTGGGACAGTCTAGTGGGAGGGGAGGGAAGGGAGTAACTCTCAGCTAGAGACTTCTGCTCTTTAGGACAGTCTTCTGACCCCACTGGGTAAGAGAACTTCGGTTCTACCAGTGCTGCTTCCTCTGGGATCTCCCAGGCTGGGACTGTCTGCCTCGACCCAGGGGTAGGGAATCAGAAATGTCCTAGCCCCTTAGAGGACCTAGGAGGAGTGTAGGGTGGTGACCTGCTATCCCAGTCTGCCTGGGACTGAGGTGAGGTAGGCATGCTTCCAGGTGGGACTTTCAGTGCTAAAACTGGCAAAGTTCTGGACAAACCAGGACAAGTTGGTCACTCTGGAGAACTGCCTTGTCCCACCCATCAGGGCCACCAGGCTCCTGATTCTTATCTTCCTTCCTGCTTTTTAAAAAAAATTCCTCTGGATTAAAAGTTCCCTGTTTAGCACTCATTCCAGCATAAAGGACAAAAGGAACATAAAGGACTAGGTGAATAGATAGATAACATCTCCATGGTCACAGCATGCAAACGCTAAAACCAAGCAATGCTGGGTTGTAAAGCAGCTATGAGAGAAGCTTGTTTGGAAGGTGAAGGAGTTGGCTGTCTTCTAAGGAAGATCCCAAGGGAAGCAGGTGCTCTGACCAAGGGGCTGGGACCTGTAGCATTGACCTTATAGCTTTATCAAGGGTGCCCACCGCTCATCTCAGAGGATCTCAAAGTGGGGACGTGACTGTGAAGAGGGATGTCATGGGATTGCGAGCTTTCAGTGAGGTGGTGTGCCGGAAGGTGATTTCGCCCATGTCATGGTAGACACTATATGTGCATCCTTCCCTCACTCTTTCACTCACAGCCTCCTGGAACAATCTCTTCCTCTCTCTGTCGGTTCTCATGAATTTTTCTTTTTTTTTTTTTTTTTTTTTTTTGTCATTCTCAGCTAATCTAGAAGCTCATCTCTTTCAGCAAGCCTACCCAGAGTAGGAGTGTCAATGAATTTCTGTTAGTCTTTATTCCACATTCAGGTGATATACACAGATGTCTTTGATTAGGGAAATGTCATTCCAGCTCCAAAGGAAGTGAAAAATGTGTGTCTTTGCACTTTGCAATGTAATAATAAACTGTAATATTTGCACCAAAATAAAATGCTTCTCTTCTTTCCATTATCGTGTGTGTGTGTGTGTGTGTGTGTGTGTGTGTGTGTGTGTGTGTAAAATACCTACCTCATTTTTTTTTAATTGAGCATTTACAAACCAGGTGGGGAGTAGAAGAAAATTCCTGCACCAATCTTCCAGGAGAGAAAAAAGGTAGCTCAGTAGTTCTATATATTGGGAGAAAAAGAGAATAATTGGCTAATGTTCATAAGAACTAATAATTAACAAATTAGGACTCAAGGTATTTCTTCCCCAAAGAGTAAATATTTGTTTTAAATGAACAAATGGGTTGATTACAATTACTAACACGTGAAAGTGTTGACTGAGCCCAACTAGCAGCTGTGAAATGCAAACAGACGTGTAGAGACATAATCACATTCTCATTCCCACTAATGACTGTGATGAAGCTACATCATCGTACTACAAACTGAAAAAATTAGCCTTGAGGTTATAAGTTGATGTGAAAGTTCTTTAATTAATGCATGCCATTTCTGTTCTCTGGGGCAGCCTTTTGCAGCAAATCTGTTGCTGAAAAGCTAAGCATGCTGGTATATGTCATGAGGCAAAATTTTATTTCCCACAAATTGTATTGTATATACAAATACTTTTCAACAATATTTCACTTATATTTTCTCTACATTTTATTATGAAAAATTGCAAGCATGTTGAAGAGACAAAAGAATTTTTCAGTGACCACCCATAAACATATCACCTATATTCTACAATCAACATTTTAGAATGTCTGCTGTATTATCTGTCATTCCATCTATCCATCCACTAATACATCTCATTTTTATGCATTTCAAATTATATGAAACATATCAGTGCAATTCACTTTTAAATACTTCAGTATACATATCACTAACTAGGGTTAAGTATTTGCTTATGGTTCTTTTTTAGGTCACATTTACATATACAATATACATAGTGAACGCACCAATCCTAAATTTATAATTTACCGTTGGTGCATTCTGTATAATCGAAGCTCCTAGAACATTACCATAGCTCCAGAAAGTTTCCTCACATTTCTTCCAGTCCGTGCCTTCCCTGCTACCCCAAGGTAACCACTGTTCTGATTATTTTCATGGTAGTTTGCCAGTTCTAGAATATTACATTAACAGAAACATCTAATACATACAATTTTGCATAAGGCTTCCTTCACTGAGCGCCATGTTTCCGAGTTTCATTCATGTTGTGTGAAATCAGTGATTTGTTCCTTTTCATGCCAGAGTAGCAGTTCCTTGAATGGATGTATCACAGCTTGATTGCTCGTTCTCCTTCTTACGGACATCTAGGTTGTTAGCTTTTGGCAATTCTGAATAAAGCTGATATGAACTTTCTATGCAACATTTCTTGTGGACATACGTTTTCATTTCATTTGGGTAAAATCCAGGAATAAAATCACTGGGTCATAGGTTAGATACACATTTAGTTTTGAAACTGCCAGAACCCTCCAAAAAGTGTTGGTGACACTTTGCACTCTCATCAGCAATACATGAGAGTTCCAGTTCAGGTTCTACATCCTTGCCAGCACTGGTGCTGTCAGGCTGTTTAATTTTAGTCCTCTGAATGGGTGTGTAGAAGTCATTGTAGTTTTAATTTACATTTTTCTGGCAGCTAGTGATGTTGAGCATCTTTTCTTCATGTGATTATTGGCTATTCATTTACCTTTCTTTGTGAAGTGTTTCCTCAAATCTTTTGTCTATTTTTATTGGATTGTCTTTATTATTGAGTTGCAGAAGTGATGCATATATTATGGCTTCTAGTCCTTTTCAGGTATGTTTTGCAATATCTCGCCCAGTCTGTGGCTTGCCTATTCATTTTCTCAATAATGCCATTTGATGAGTAGAATTTTTGAAATTTTTATGAAGTCTGATATAATCATGTTTTCCTTTATGGTTATTGTCTTCCTTAATCTTGTCTAATAAACTCCTTCTTACCCCCAAGTCTCATAGATATTCTTACATAGTTTCTTCTTGAAGCTTTATAGTTTATGATCCATATTGAATTAATTTTCATATATGTGAAAGGCAAGACCCAAAATTCAGTTTTCCATGTTAATAGTCAGTTCTTCCAGTACCATTTGCTGACTTTCCCTTCCATTACATTGATTTGGTGTCTTTGGTGAAAATCAAATGCTTATGTGTCTATTTCTGGACCCACAATTCTGTTCCACTGATTTATTAATCATTATGCCATTCATGCTATTCAGATTCATGTAGATTTCATAATATGTCTTGGAGACAAGTAGCATAAGCCCTTTAACTTTGTTCTTTTTTAAAGGATTGCTTTGGATATTTTAAATCCTTGGTGTGTCCATGTAAAATTTAAACTTAGCAGGTCAATTTCTTTAAAAATGGCTATTGGAATTATCAATGGGGGGGTGTAATCCATCTATGGGGACAGCCTAATTTGGGGAGATTTGACATCACAACAATTTTGAGTCTTCCAGTTAATTAACATGTATTATCTCTCCAGTTATTTATTTTCTCTCAACACATTTTATATTTTTTAGTCTTGCATTTATTTTCTTAAATCTATTCCTAATTTTATGATTTGTTGTTTTTCTAAGTGGAATTTTACAAATTACTTGTACATAGAAGTCCAGTTGATTTTAGTGTTTGACCTTACACACTGGGATCTTCCTAAGTTCACTAATTAGTTCTAGTAGTTGTTTTATAGTGCAACTCCTAATTCCTTGGCATTGTATATGTAAACAACCATGTCATCTGCAATACAGTTTTATTTTTTCCTTTCCAATCTCTATGCCCTTTTTGTGTTACTGTACTAGCCATCAGGTCCAATATATTGTTGAATTATAGTGGTAAGAGTGGATATCCTTGCCTTATTCTCCATCTTAGGAGTACCAGGACATAATTCTCCATGAATCTCTCATATTCCTGCAAGAAATTTCCCTTCCGTAAGAGAGATGCTAACAGGCAGAAGTACTGACCACCTTTTCTTCTGGATTATCTTTTCAAGAGTTTTTATACAATAAACAGCCTAGGAAGACAGATAATATCTGCAAATACCTCTGAATAAAAGCAGATATGCTATAAAGGATAGGACCTCCAGGGTAAAATGTTGGGCAGGTTTGTTTAAGCCCCTTAGAAAAAATTGGGGTTCAGGTGCAATGACTGGCTTGCTGATGACCATCTTCCCCCACTGCATCCTCACATGGCAGAAAAGGAGGGTAAGCTCTCTGGTGTCCCCTCCTATAAGAGCACTAATCCCATCATGAGGACCCCACCCTCATAACCTCATCTAAACCTAACTGCCTTCTAAAGGCTCCATCTCCAAAAGCCATCACATTGCGAGTATATTAATCCGTTTTCACACTGCTGATAAAGACATACTCGAGACTGGATAATTTATAAAGAAAAAGGTTTAATGAACTTACAGTTCCACATGGCTGGGGAGGACTCACAATCATGGCAGAAAGTGAAAGGCATGTCTTACATAGTGGCAGGCAAGAGAGAATGAGAGCCAAGCAAAAGGGGAAACCCCTTATAGAACCATCAGATCTCATGAGACGTATTCACTACCACAAGAATAATAAGGAGGAAACCACCCCCGTGATTCAATTATCTCCCACTGGGCCCCTCCCACAACACGTAGAAATCATGGGAGCTATAATTCAAGATGAAATTTGGGTATGGACACAGCCAAACCATATTAGGGGGTTAGGGCTTCAATATATAGGATTTTCAGGGAGTACAATTCAGTCTGTAGCAGAGTTTTAGTAGAACTGGTGTTATTTCATCCTTAAATATGTTTGATAGAATTAACCAGAGAAACCACCTGGGCCTACGGCTTTCTTTGTGGAAAGATTTTAATTATCAATTCAATTTTCTTAATAAATATAGAACTATTAATATTTTTCTACTTGAATCCATTTTGATAATTTGATTGTTTCAAGGCATTTGTCCATTTAATCTAAGTCAGCAAGTTTATTGAAATAAATGTTCTTATTATCTTTTTAATGTCTTTAAGGTCTGTTGTGATGGCCTCTCTATTCCTGATGTTGGTAATTTGCATCTTTTTTTTTCTTGATGAGTCTAGCTAGAGGTGTATCTGATAGCTAATATTCTCTCTTGTTTGTCTTTTTTCAGCTTCACTGATTCTGTACTTACCTTTATTCTTTCCTTCTACCTTCTTACTTTGAGTTTGCTTTGTTCTTTGTTTTCCAGCTTCATAAGGTGGAATCTTAAATAATTAATTTTTGATATTTATTCTTTTCTAATATAAATATTTAAAACTATAAATTTCCCTCTAAGCACTGCTTTAGCTGTCTCTCACAGGTTTTGATGTGGTATGTTTTTTGCCACATAGAAGTAATAATCATGAAAATGAGAACTGAATTTATCCTTCATTTGGGAGTATTTTTACATTTCTCTGGTGAGTTCTTTAATTTATGGTTCTTTAGAAAAATGTTTAATTTCCAAATACTTATAGTTTTGTGGATATTTTATTATTGATTTCTAATTTGATTTCATAGTGATCAGAGAGCATACTCTACAGAATCTTCATCCTTTTAAATTTATTGAGCCTTGTTTTACAACTCAGAATATGGTTTGTCTTGTAGAACATACCATGTTATTTTGCAAAAAAATATGTATTCTACAGTTGTTGAACGTCCTATTCTATAAATATCAATAAGGTCAAGTTGGTTGGCATTATTCAGATCTTGAATCAGATTTTTACTTCTGCTTTCCTTATCTGAACTAGGTAATAAAAATAAACGTAAGCATTTCTGTGCACATTAAATAAGAATGTAAACATATATAAAGCATTTGGGAGATATAATTATTACAAATCTCAGTTACCTTTCTCTTGTGTGCCCTCATCCCCACTCCAGCCCCTCCCTGCGGTCTGATGTCAGCCAGAGGAGCTGAATGAATGAATGGATGGACAGACAGACCCAAGAGAGGAGGGTATGTCTGCTCTGGTACGCTTTCTTCCTGGTCCCTGCTCCCTTACCCTGGTTGGCTGGTTCTGATTTTTATACTTACCAGAATTTGATCTTGTGAGGCTTTGATAAGTGGTCCTATCTTATCTTTTGTACGTCTTGGAAAATACTTTGGTAAGGTATCAGAGGAGTCATTAGAAGCCCGGGGTCAGACAGCCCCCAGACCCTGGGCTACATGGTAGGGAGAGAAAACAGGTGGCATGAGTGCCTTTCTTTCTAGATCTTGTTTTTATGACAGTCTTCACAATGTCACACAGCACTTAATTCCTCTCAGAATCTGTAGGTGAGACTGCTGTGGTTCCCCAATAACCATTCTCTCACCCTTCCTTTAATAAAGGATCCCCCATGTTCTAGCTGAATGCATGGCGAACCCATGCAGTGACTACCTTTACCAACCTCTTTTGCAAGAAGATATGACCGTGGGACTGAAGTCTTCCCAATGGATGTGAAGAGAAAAGACATCCACAGCTTTCTTGCTATGCCCTTGAAACAAATGGGGCACATTCATCCCTTCCCCCTTCCACTGGCTCGAGGGCAGATAGGGTAATAGTGAGTCATTTTCTTGGAGCATCAAAATAGAAGTTTGAATCCCCTGAAACCTCCAGGAGGAATGGACATGGGGCAGTCCTAACTGCCCTGGTGACCTACTTCAAGATTTTAGAGTGGGAATAAAATAAATTTCAGTTTCATTTAAACCGCTATATTTTGGGGTCTCTTTGTTAACAATAGTCTAAACTGAATTCTGGCTGATACTAAATCCTTCCTAACAGAGATGTCCAGACAGCCTCTGCCAATGGACTGGTATTTGAATTGAAATCTATTTGCCATCCTGACTTAGGTGTCCAGTCCTAGGTGGGGAGACTGTCATCTCTGTGAGGCCAGGATCCATACCTGCTTCTTCACCTCCAAATGTCCAGCATCGATCTCAGAGCTTGGCTCTCAGAAGCTGCTTAATAAATACGTGCTGAGCAAATGCATGAATGAATAAACTTTGTTCATAGTTTACTCACATAGTAGGTTCTCAATAAATATGATGATGATATAAAATTAGAGCGAAGGACTAAATGATTCTTAAACATTTGCAAGTAGAAAAACATATAACTGCTTTTAAAATGGTCAAATAAAGAAATCTTCTGATTTTTCCACAGGTTTGATATCGAGTGCAATGAGAGGGGACATGCAGATGGCTCAGGAAGTCCAAGCCTGAGCAGTCTGTGTCTGGAGAGCATGCCAGAGCCTGGGGTCCTCCTTAAATTGCAGCACGCTCCCTTCGTATTAAGATTAACCGTCTACTACATCATCACCTTCTGCCCACTGTGAGAAAGCACAAGGAGAAAGTTCATGACACAAACGACCTGCATTTCTCCTAAGCAAAATTGCCTGAGAATTTTTAAATCTTAGGCTATTGTTAGGGTTTAAACATTATCACTCTTTGACTGTCAAGAAACTGAGAATTGACCTTGCACCCTATCACCGCAAATGCAAAGCACGTGTGGTAGGTCCCGACTGTGCTGAGTAGAACCCTCCTTCAGGACTCAGGTACCCATTCCCCCAGCTGCACGCAGGGTTGCCTGCTGGCAGCTCACAAGTCAGTTCTCTCCTGGACTTGCCCTGGGCTAGGGTTGCCAGATAAAACATGGGACACCAGATTAAATTTAAATATCAGGTAAATGACAAATACATTTTTTTTTTTTTTTTTTTTTTAGTCTGAGTACGTTCCAATGTCCCAAACAAGATTTGGGTCACACTTACACTAAATATACTAAAAATATTCATTGTTATTTTGAAATGTGAACTTAATCAAGCATCTTGTCTATTTATTTGTTTCACCCAGCAACCCTATCGTTGGCTAAAGAAAGGCACCTGGCCCAAGGTCACACCCCTTTCCCCAGCAACAATAGCCAAAGACAGATCCATGCAGCAGTGGAATGGTCTGAGCTGCTTGCCCCAAACCCACTTCCAGAGTTTGTTGTAACAACCGAATCATGGCCTAGCTTCTCCTCCACTCAGTCCTGCAGGTCTTCCTTCCCATTCACAGACAGATCCCAAGAACATCCCCTAATAAGCTTCTTTACGCTGATGTCCTTCTCCAACTCTGCTTCCTGGGGAGCCAGGCATGAGAAAGCACCTTTCAGCCACAGCCTTCTCGCCTGTCTTTTGCCCTCTTAACCATTTTTCCATTGTCTGTGCTGCCTAATCCGTTTATCCTCTTGTACTATATGTATTTTTGTAAGGCTTTTCAGATTCTCTTATGGAAAAAAGTGGTGTGTGTGTGTGAGTGTGTACACAATTAACAAAACAAAAGCGTCATGTTTTGACTGAAAGGTGACTAGCAAGAGCACTGGGGAAGGAATTCCAAGTCTTGTCCAGGCCCTCAAGTACAATCTGTGACGGGACTAAGGCACATGACATATCTGAGGCGCAACATTTAGAGTGAGGATGATACAATTTACCCTTACGGGTATCCCACATGAAGGGGTGTATTGGAAGGCTCTGCAAATGCAAATCTTCACAAGTCTCAGTTGTGCTGTGGTGTGAGCTGGGCCTAGACCACAAACTCCCTAATTCCTCCCTGCAGGTCCTCGGGAGTGGAAACAAGCCTCTGCCTTCCTGAGTGACAGAGGTTTCCACTCTGCCCACTGATGGGCATTCCCTGCATGGCGTGACGCTCCCTTCTGCCCTCTTTGATAAAAGACAGCCTTTCTACACTGTCCACTGCATTTCCGTGCTGACATCGGATAACCCCTAGGCGTAAGGCAGGAGTCGGGAAGTGATGCCTCAGCACCCGGTAGAGCAAAAAAGCAGTGTGTTTCTGCTTAAACCATGGAGCCAAGCATCCGCCTGGGAAGCAGTGGGGCTTAAGGATGCAAGAGTGAGCTAGAGCTGTTCCAAAGTAGCCGGTTCATGGCGGAATTGTGTGGATTGGGAGCTCTGGGAGGGGATACCAGCGGCAGAGCCAACAGGCTGTAATCAGCTCTGACACTGTCCAGTGCAAAACACAAGCAAGACTGGTGTGGTGGAACTGCCCAGGCTCTGACTCGGAGGTCCTCCGCCTTGGCCACAGGTAGAATCACCTGGAGACTGACATCTCTTCAGGTAGATCCAGGCAGCAGTCAGGTGCAGACTCCCCAGGTGATTCCAGTGTGCACCCTTGGGTGTGAGTCCACACACCTCCACCACTAGCTCTACTGTCTGGGCCAGGTCGCTTAACTTCTCTGAGTCTTTATTTCTTCATTGGTAAAAGAGGATAATACCTATTTGCTGTGGGTTGAATTGAGTGCTCCCAAAAGATGTTTGAAGTTCTAACCCCAGTAACTGTGAATGTGACCTTATTTGGAAATAGGGTCTTTGCAAGACTTAGAACGAACTCAAATGTCCATCAATGATAGACTAGATTAAGAAAATGTGGCACATATACACCATGGAATGCTATGCAGCCATAAAAAAGGATGAGTTCATGTCCTTTGTAGGGACATGGAAGAAGCTGGAAACCATCATTCTGAGCAAACTATCGCAAGGACAGAAAACCAAACACCGCATGTTCTCACTCATAGGTGGGAATTGAACAATGAGATCACTTTCACACAGGGTGGGGAACATCACACACCGGGGCCTGTTGTGGGGTGGAGGGAGTAGGGAGAGGTAGCATTAGGAGATATACCTAATGTAAACGACGAGTTAATGGGTGCAGCACACCAACCTGGTTCATGTGTACATATGTAATAAACCTGCATGTCACATGTACCCTAGAACTTAAAGTATAATAAAAATAAATAAATAGAACAATATTTCATCTAAAAGAAAAAGAAATAGGGTATTTGCAGATGTCATTGAGTTAAGCTGAGGTCATTAGGGTGTGCCCTAATCCAATATGACTCTGGTGTCCTTCCAAAAAGGGGACATTTGGACACAGAGAGGCATACAGAGAGAAAACGCCATGTGAAGACTGAAGGCATTCTGCCACAAACCAAAGAACTACCCAAAACTAGGAGAGAGGCCTGGAATGATCCTTCCCTGGAGTCTTCAGAGGGAATATGGCCCTGCCAATACCTTGATTTTGGACTTCTGACCTCCAGAGCTGTGAGGTAATAAATTTCTGTGGTTCAAGCTGCCCAGTCTGTGGTACTTTGTTATGACCCCCCAAGCGAACTGAAACATCACCCTAAAGGGATTTTATAAAACTTAGGAAGTAAAATATGTAAAGCCTCTGACACATCTACACTCATTAAATCATGATGATAATATGATTTTACTTTCCTAAATCCTTATTTCTTCATTGAAGATTGCTGTGTGACTGTGGACAAATAATCTATGTATGTCTCAGTTTTCTTACCTATAGCAGGGCAGTAATGAGAGCACCTATGTCATTGGAATGTTGTAAGAAGAACAGAAGAGCAAACACAGAGCACAATTAGAACAGTGCCTGGCAGATAGTAAGTTCTCAATAAATACGATGATGATGATAATTATGACATATGATGACAGTGAAGGACTGAATGATTCTTAAACATTTCCAACTAGAAAAACATATAGCTGCTTTTAAAATCGTCAAATAAAGAAATCCTCTGATTTTTCCACAGGTTTGATACAGAGTGCAATGAGAGGAGTCATGCAGATGGCTCAGGAAGTCCAAGGCAGAGCAAGCAGTCTGTGTCTGGAGAGCATGCCAGAGCCTGGGGTCCTCAAATTACAGCTAGCTCCGTTGCAGTAAGGGAAGCCCTCGGGGGCCTCTGATGCCAGATGCCATAATTCATCTCTGAACTTGCAACTGTTGCCTGGCCTGGAGTTTGTCTTCCGATCAGTCCTCACTCTGTGTGGAGCATGGTTGTCATAGAACACAGGATAATCATCTGCAAGTGACTCTTAGCATAAGAGGACTGTGGGGTGCCCAGATTGCTTTGAGAGGCTGTTGCCTCAGGTGGGACCCTTGATCTCCCTAGTAAGCCAAGGAGGGCAGGGATTTGGTGAGGCCCCACCCCTACCCACTATGCTTCACAACCCAAGGGATGCAGGTGACAGAGCTGGTGAAGGTGATGGTGAGACCATGTCTGGCTCCTGCTGTGGTTTGAGGATGCATCATGCTAAGCTCGGGAGGCTGGGAGGATAAATCTGCCCTTTTTATTGATGCCTCAGCCTCATCCTCCCTGAGAAATCTGATTATCTGGGCTACGCCGGCAGATGTCAACATGAAATGTTTGCTTCCAGGTCCCCACTTAGGGGGGTGGATGGGGCTGGCTCCTGCCTTCCTGTCAACAAACCATCATTAATCCCCCTCTCTTACAGTCGATATCTGATGCCACTTTTCCTGGTTTATGTGGCTCGGTGACCTTTCTTTATTTTGTTCCTAATAAAGATGGCCCCAGTGGGGCTGGGCCTGAAGAGAGCTCTTTAATTCAGGGGGCATTAAATCAAAAGGAGCTTCCTGAGGCAGCAGGCGGCTCCTGCAGCCAGCTTTTTGGAGTTCTGTTCACTGGCTGCTCTGGTCACCGTGACAGTATCTTTCTGTGGCATCTCCTACAGAATCCACTATTCCAGAGCTTTCTATTTCTCTTCCTTCTTGCTCCAGACCTTTGACCTGGAAGGTACACTGCAGTGAGCAATTCTCCCAGTCCCTGTGTGTTTTGGTATAAACCTGTTTGGCTGAGATGGAGGATTGTTGCTGTAAGAGCTGAGGCGTATGGTCAAGCCCACCTGTGGATGGGGATCAGACCAGCATGGCCAACTAGTTGGCTGGTTCCCTGAGGGCTGAAGGGCAGAAGCATGTTCCTCTCTATATCAGACAATCCTGCTTGATTTGGGAGTGGGGACAGGAACTACTAAGAGTGGAGATGGACAGTGGCACTTGCTTTTCTCTTAGGCAGGAGTTTCTTACCTTCTCTTGTCAAATGTGCCTACAAGAAGATTCCAGCTCAGTTGTTCCCAAGAGGTGCCCTGGACTCCAGGGTTATGGCCCCTGTAGGTACCACTAATACACACACACACACACACACACACACACACACACACACACATGAGTACCCTGCAGAGTTACGGCCCCTGTAGGTACAACTACTATTATTGCACACACACACACACACACACACGAGTCCACCCTTCAGGGTTATGGCCCCTGTAGGTACCACTAATACACACACACACACACACACACACACACACACACACGAGTCCACCCTTCAGGGTTATGGCCCCTGTAGGTACCACTAATACACACACACACACACACACACACACAAGTCTACCCTGCAGGGTTATGGCCCCTGTAGGTACTACTATTATCGCACACACACACTAGTCCACCCTGCAGGGTTATGGCCCCTGTAGGTACCACTTCTACTACTACTACTATACACACACACACACACACACGCACACACAAGTCTACCTTGCTTCACCAACTCTGCCTCTAAGTCAAAAACTTTCTACCACAATGGTTAAGCTACTGAAGTTCTCAACCCTGGTTATGTATTAGAATTACCTGGGGAGCTTTAAAAACTACAGAAACCTGAGAAAAACGTAGCAAGCACTTTACAAAAGAGGCTACCCAGTGACCAATGAACACATCCAGATGCTCAGCTTCACTAGTCATCAGGGAAACACAGAATAAACCACAGTGTGATCCCACTACACACTCCATAGGCCGGCGAAGATGAAAAGCACAGACAATACCAAATTCTCGCTGGCATGTGGCATAACCAGAACTCTTATTCACTGCTGGTGGCAGTGTAAATTGCACAATCACATCAGAAAGCTGCTTGGTGGGATCTAAACTGAACATATACATATGGCCTGACCTAGCACTTCCATCAGAGCATACCCACATAAATGCCTCATATATCCACCAAAGACACAAACAGGAGCGTTCATAGCAGAACTCTTCACAGGAACCCAAACGAGAAATGATCCACATGCTCATTAATCAAAGAACTGATCAATAAAGAGTGGCATATTCATACAGTGAGATTCTAGAGAGCAGTGAGAATGAGTAAATACAGCTATAAGCAACAACATGGATGCTCCTCGTATAATATTAAGTAAATGAAACTGTGCACAAAAGAAAGGACTCACTTTTTAATCTATTTGTAAGAAGCTCAGAAACAGGCAAAACTAGTCTAAGATGTCAGAAAGAATATTGGTGAGCTTCAGGGCATGACTGGGAGGAAGCCTGTGGGATTCTGGGTGGCTGACAATGCAATGCTCTGTTTCTTGATGTGGGTGATAGTTACATAGGTGTGTTCGGTTTGTGAACATTCATCAAGTTGTGCACACTTAGGAACTGTACACTTTTCTAAAGAATGTTATGTGTCAATATTTTTTAAAAATATATTAATACCTAGCCTCTACCTTCAGATATTCTGATTCCGTTAGTCTGGGCTTCAGGCCTGGCATGAGTATGTCAGGTTGTCCCAGGAGGCTCTAGTGTGCAGGCAGGACTGAGAACTGGACTTAGGGAATGGGGGTTGGAGTCAGAAGCAGCAAACTTAGAAGACTGGTCCTTCCACAGACTTGCTGGCAAGAGCTACTGAGTCTCTCTGGATCTGTTTTTCCCCTGAGTCAGGAAAAGAGGACAATAATTCTGTACCCACTGCATAGGGTTTTTGCAAGGAACAGTTGGGATGGCGTTTGTACAGCACTCTCCACTGTGCCTGCCTATACAGTGAGTGCTCCATGACGACAACAAACCAGTGAGTGCTCCATGATGGCAGCAAACCACAGTGAGTGCTCCATGATGGCGGCAAACCACAGTGAGTGCTCCACAGTGGCAGCAAACCACAGTGAGTGCTCCATGATAACAAAAACCAGAGTGAGTGCTCCACGGTGGCAGCAAACCACAATAAGTGCTCCATGATGGCAGCAAACCACAGTGAGTGCTCCATGATGGCAGCAAACCACCATTAGTGCTCCACAATGATAGCAAGCTACAGTGAGTGCTCCACGATGACAACAAACCACAGTGAGTGTTCCAGGATAACAGTAATCCACAGAAATGGCTGATCCAAGATTGCTTTATCTCCCATCCTGCCTCAGGATATCTTTGGCCCACCAGAAGCCAGAATCCCAGGACTGGGGGTCAGAAAGCCTGGACTCTAGACTAGGATACTGAGAAAGGAGGCTGGGCAAACCACCTCCCCTTTTCAGGCCTTAGTTTTCCCAAGGGTAACACTCAAGGGTTCCACAAGAAAAGCTAATGTTCCTCCTGCATCTGACATTCAGGAAATGCCATTATCCACCTCTGAGCTGCAGTTACAGCTGTGGAGATCACTTCCTTTTCCTGCATCCCCCTCCCACACCCTGCCCAGGAGTAGCATATGTCAAGACAGAACCACTGTGGCTGAAGAATCAGAGTAGATTCCCGACTCCCGGAGGACCCCATGCTACATGGAGGTCAAACAGTTCCTCTGCTTTAGCTCAGCTAAGAGAAGAGCATTTCCATCGATTTTATAGGCCTAACTTCCTCCACCTGTTCTTTCTCCACCTTCTCACATAAGAGAAAAGGTGAGGAGAAAGAAAACAAGAGAGTTGCCAGCTTTCCTCTTTGTCCAGGGGTCTTTGTCAGTCTTTGCTCTTCCTAACTACCTAACGCCCCACATGAATCTTGAAGACCTTTAATTCTAGATCTGCCCTGCCAGACAGGGTGAGGCAGGCATTCTTTACCTCCCCAGCCTCCACCCAGGTGTCAGGGACTGCATCTGGGAAGAAAGCCTGGAACCTCACAGGTTTAACCGAAATATTCTAGCTCAATTAAGCAAGCAGGAATGGCAGTGAGGAAAGCCAGCATGCAGATATTGCAAAGCTATTCTGCCTTCAGAAGGTGTCATCCCCATAGCAGGGAATGGGGAAGGGGGCCAAGCTGGAAAGTTTGCTGCCCCTCTGAGTTCACTGAGAAGTCTGTTCCAATATCAGTCATCTGAATGTTTAAGAATACCACAGCTCAGCTCCCAGATGGGGAAGTAGGGGCAAATGGATGTGGGGATGACTGCCAATCAGGCAATGGAGCAGATGTCTGAGGAAGTGAGCCCTTTATTTATCTTCTCCCAGGAAGCCACCTCTGGGAGGTGGCTGGAGACCTTAACACTCTGCACCAGGCCTGGTCCCCAGGGCCGGGGCTGGGCCACATTGAGGGAAGTGAGCCATTCCTTCTAGTGACCATGCATAATTTTGCTAACCTCCTCATACAGCCCACAAGCCAATGTATTCAGTTTGTTGAAGTTAAGGAAAATGACAATTTTAGCTCCTGCAACAAATAAAAAAGCATTACTCTGAAAGAGAAGAGAATCTGTTTCTCTATGGCCAGTGGATCAAAAGTCCTTATCAGCTATGACAAGAAAATTTCATCTGCCTTTAAATGACATTTGAAGTTGTTTATCACCCCCAGACCTAAAATGTTTAAGTTTAAAAGTTTAAATACTAAAGGAGCACTTTATGAAGACTGGTAGAGACACATATGTACTCCCAGAAAGTCAGCAAATACTTAGCTCACATTTGCTGAGCACTCCATGTGCATGAGAGAAAAGGATACAGAGACAAGGTCCAGAGAGGGCGACGTGCAGAGTGACAAACACTGAGAGAAACCTGGAAAGACAGAGACACATGCACCAAGCTAAGAGGTGAAGACAGAGGATGAGAGGCCTCTACAATCAGAGAGAGTAAAAATGTTTCATGACTGCAGAACAAGATATAAATACATCAAAGAGGACAGAAGATCCATCAAAACCACAGATCAACAAATAGCATTTGTTTTAGTCATCTCTTCACCTCCAGCACTAAGGATCCCCTGGGCACATCCCCTACAGAGTACACTATTCCAGAGCTTTCTACTTCTCTTCCTTCTGGAAGATCTTTGACCTAGAAGGTGCACTGTGATGAGTAATTTCCCAAATCCCTGAGGGTTATGGTATAAACCTGTCTGGCTATGATAGAGGATTCTTGCTGTAAGAACTGGGACTTATGGCTCCAAGCCCATCTGTGGACAGAGATCAGACCAGCAGGGCCAACTGGTTGGTTGGTTCCATGAGGGCTAAAGGGCAGAAGCATGATCCTCTCAGACAATCCTGCTGGATTTGGGAGAGGGGACAGATATTACTAAGGGTGGAGATGAACAGGCAAGCCAAGGTGAGACAGGATATGAGAGTCCTCTGGTTGGTCAGGGATGGGTGTGGGGTGAGAGAAGGTCCACTGAAGGATGTGCAGTAACAGAGAAGAACTATCTCTACTGGATCCACAGGCATGCTACTGAGGCCTTGTGGGAGGGACCCCTGGCTAAAAATCTCTCTCTGGTTTGTGATGTGACTTAAAATATCTTTGCATCCATCGGGGTGTTTTCAGCTATACATAACAGAATATCCAACTAAAACAATATTTGTTTTTTGCATTGCAAAAATCTAGAGGTAGACCATTTCAGAGTTGGTGACCAGCTAGTCACTAAGTTCAGTTCGAATTCAAGGAGAGAGGACATAGGCCCTACATCTTGACCAAAACAGTGTGAAAGAATTTGAGAAGCAAAAAAAAAAAGTCTAAAAACAAGTGAGTGTTGTTTTGGACAACTGAATTTTGAGCTGGTTTGTTACACAGCATTATGGTGGCAATGGCTGACTGATATACCTTTAAAATCATCTCTTGCTGTCAGTTGATTACTATTGTAAGGTAGGCTTTGTCCAGAGGAAACAGAGCTCAAGAAAGGACTTCTAAGGTGGTCTCCTTAGTGCTTGCAGTTCTCTCTGCTTTCATCTCCTTTCCCTCCTCAATCACCCTCTAGACTGATGGAGGCCGCAGAAGCCCCCATGCCCTCCGCTCCCATTCTGCTTCATGTTGCGGCCATTTCTCTGCTGTATCCACTGTTCTTGGATTCTTCATTACTGCCAAGGCTGCACAACACCTGCTGGGGCCTCCAATTTTGTTGCTCTCAAAGCTTCCTCTGCGGGCCTTCCTCCCTTCAAAATTCCCATTTATCCTTTGTAAAGCATGGGTTCCACAGCAGCTTTCTCAAGCCAAGGGCCAGTTCTTTTGGCAATCCCACAGGCCTGCCAACTTGGTGAGGCAATGACACATTATCTCCTGCTTTTCCTCCAGGTGGCTTTGACACTTTTAATCTTTATCCATCAGTCTTCTCCAGATGGCTTCCCACAGCTCTCCTGCCCCCAAATCCTGCCTCTGTGCTCACTGAGGAACCAGCTTCTGGTTTCCATTCCTCACCCAAAATAGAGCTGTCTTCTTTCTTGGACTCCAGGAATCCTGAGCATTCAGTTGACATGTGAGTCATAAGCACTCGCCACGTGCCAGTCACCGTGCTAAGTACGCGGGCTGCGCAGAGTGCAGGCCTGCCCTGGAGGACTGAGCATGTGTATTGAGAGGCACGGACAAGAAAGTAAAGTGGAGCCCTAAAGCGCTATCACAGGGGACTTCCTGTAGTTATCAAGAAATATTTGTTGAGCACCTACTGTGTGAAGAGCAATGTGTTTGCCTGGAGATAGAGCAGCGGCCAAAGCAGATGAAGTCCCTGCCTTTGAGAACTTCAGCCAGGAGTTTCCAGACTCTTACAGAATTCTGTCCCAAGTCCAGTGGGATCCAATAAAGAGAATCACATTTCTCAAGGGACCAGGGTTGTATGTAGCAGATACACCCTGTATTCTTTCCACTCACTGACCCAGTTCATGGCCTGGGGCCCTACAGTAAGCACCATGAGTGGTCTCAGGCTTTCTCCTGACTCATGCACAGAACAGGCCCCAGCTGTCAGGAGCTGACAGTCCCGGAGCAGTCAATGAAGCCTGGGAGCTGGAGGGTAAACATCCTGGGTTCCTTGCCCCCAGAGGGGACAAAGCTGAGGTGTGTTCTACACAACGGCCAAGAGGTCCCCAGCTGGATGGAGACTCACTTCTCCACAGTGGTGGCTGCTCATTAGCATACCCTCCAGGGGCTTCCTTCCCCTCCCTCCTCAAGGCCCCACACCCTGCCGTACCTCCCAAACAAATCACTTGCATCAAAATCCATGCTTTGGGCCAGGAGCCGTGACTCGTGCCTGTAATCCCAGCACTTTGGGAGGCCAAGGTGGGCAGATCACAGGGTCAGGAGATGGAGACCATCCTGGCCAGCATGGTGAAACCCCATCTCTACTAAAATAGCGAAAATTAGCCAGGCGTGGTGGTGCACGCCTATAGTCCCAGCTACTCAGGAGGCTGAGGCAGGGGAATCGCTTGAACCTGGGAGGCGGAGGTTACAGTGAGCTGAGATTGAGCCACTGTACTCCAGCCTGGTGACAGAGCAAGACTCCGTCTCAAAAAAAAAAAAAAAAATCCATGCTTGAGGGAACCCAGAATAAACAATAACAAATAGGAGTAGGAGTAGCAGTAGTTGTAATTGGGAGCTTACAGTGTGCCAGGTATCTTTGGAATGGCTCAATTTTCATTACGCATTCAATTTCTAAAATGCTGCTATGAGGCAGGCATCACAATGATCCCCACTTCAAAAAGGAGAAACAGAGTCACAAGATGGAAACCAGCATTATATTAGGAAATACCACTGGCCAAAATTCAAGATCCCAGACCCAGCTCTGGGCCAACCAGCTGAGGCTTCAATTCTAGGGCCTCAGTTTCCCCTCATTTACAATAAGGATGATGCTCCCCATCTACCACATCTCAGAGGGCTTCTGAAGCTCCTGTGAAGGGAAGGGTTGTAAAGCTCCAGTAACATAATGGGCATGTAAGGCCCTTGGAGAGGGCGAAGCTCAGTGTGAAATGGATGGATGAAGAAGGGAAGGATGAAAAACACGCTGTGTTCTCCCAGGCAGCGCTCCTGGCCCTGATGATCTGGGTTTAATCCAGGAGGGGTGAGGCCTCTGTTCCTGTCACTCCCCATCCTCAAGGGATCAATATTGGAATTCAAAGCCATGAAAAGTTCTTCCTATCTGGTATTTTATATTCTTATTGTCTCAAAACAATATGCTAGTCTTACGTATTTGTTGTTATTGTTTGCCGGCTTTTATTGGTTTAATGTCCCCTCAGACTGGGGCTCCCTGAGGACGGGGCTGTGTCTCCCTCAGACTGGGGCTTCCTGAGGACAGGGCTGTGTCTCCCCTCACACTGGGGCTTCCTGAGGATGGGGCTGTGTCTCCCTCAGACTGAGGCTCCCCGAGGACGGGGCTGAATCTCCCTCAGACTGGGGCTCCCCGAGGACGGGGCTGTGTCTCCCTCAGACTGGGGCTCCCCGAGGACGGGACTGTGTCTCCCTCAGACTGGGGCTCCCCGAGAACGGGGCTGTGTCTCCCTCAGACTGGGGCTCCCCGAGGACGGGGCTGTGTCTCCCTCAGACTGGGCCTCCCTGAGGACGGGACTGTGTCTCCCTCAGACCAGGCTCCAATAAGTAAGGACTTGTCTTCCTTTCCCATCATTGCCAATTGTGGTTCTAAGCATGGATACCTGTAGCAGAAATCCTAAGGCTGGGAGCTCCCACAGCAGATTCAGGACTCTTTAAGCAGATATGGCAACTTGGGAGGTAAGGAGGCGGGATCCTGGTCTGAACTGCCATGGAGCAGAGCCCTGTGCCGTGAGGATGTCCTCATTCTGTTTGTGTAACTTTCCACTTGACTTATTTATAGGTGCCCACACTGAGTGACTTTACTGGCTGTGGAGTCTGCCACATTTCAGCATCTTTGTGCTGGAGGGGCTAGGTGGGAAAGGAGAGGAGTAGAGGGTGTGGGAAGGAGGAGAGGGAGGAACTTCAGGACAGAGGCTCAGTGAAATATGCCCAGGCCCCCGGAGTTCCTAGACTCCCACACATTGTATGAGTGTCGATCTGTGCCATTTCACATAATATTTTTATAAAGAAAGTTTAGACATAGAATGCCTTCCTGGAGGATGGAATTCAATGCTGCCTGGATGCCTGGCCTGACCCGAATCAGAAGTGGGATGACCCATTTTTGGCTCTAATTCTTACGTTTCTAGGCCCTTCGTCTTGTAGGCTCCAACCCGCCTGACCTCCATGCCCTGCCTCTACACTTACCTGCCTATGGCCCTCACCTGCAGGACTCTGTTCTGGGAGAGGGAGCTCCTGTCCATCCTACCACCTTATTGAGCAGCCTGCACGCATTTAACTCATTTCCCCTCACAACAATCTTTATGAAGCCCATTTTACAGGTGAGGAAACTGAGGAACAGGGAAATTAAGTGACTTGCCCAGGGTCACACAGCTAGTGGCAGAGGTGGCTTGAAGCCATGTCATCTGCTGGTGAGGTGAGCAGTTCCCAGAACAAGGGGATTTAGAGCTTCTTCCTACAACCTGCCTGGGGCCCATCAGCACCCCAGTCCCTTGCCGTGCTCTCCTCTTCCCTTCCTTTCCATGCAGTCAGCATCTTTGTCCACGCTGAAAGCTTTACTTGTTTATCAGCTTACCTGTGGTTGTCTGTTCACTGTGAGCCTGTAGGCTCCCTGAGGGCAGCCTTGTCAGCCAGTTTTGTTCCCTGCTGCTTTGCAGCTCTGGAACAGGACCTGTCACAGACAGGCCACTTTGTACATGCTTGTAGAAACAAAAAAGGAATGATTTAGGGAGTGGTCACCAAAGTAGTGGCCTTCTCTGTTTAAATAGTTTTTCCGTCACAGCAGTGAGGCCCCAGGTGCAGTCTGGGCAGACTGTGTGTGTGCCTCAGCATGTGTGTGTCTGTGTGTGTCCCAGCAGTGTCCTGGCTGGAAGCTGTCAGCCCATTGGGCTGGCTGGGCTGTGAGCTGTCTGTGTTTCGTGGCAGCCTAATCATGCCTGACAGATTGATTAGGGGAGAAAGTTGCTGCGTCTCCATCACAACAGACAGACTGACCGTGTCTCCACTTAACCTTTCCCATCACACAGGAAGGCAGGGGGTGCAGGCTGGGGCGGAGAGGAGGGGTCAGGCATGGAGCATGAGCAGGAAGTCTGCAGAGAGACAGAGGGAACAGGGGGTGGGGGGGGGGGGTACAGCACAGTGAGTATGCATGAACGAGCCAGAGGAGCTGCAGGAAGAGGTTGGAAGACAAGGGAGGAAGATATGGAGCTGGTGGCGCTCGTCCCCATGGTTCGTGCAGGGAGCCCCAGGTCCACAGACATCCTCAATGGAGAAGCATTGCCCTCTCCCTTGGATCAGCGGGGTGGTTGGTTGGACAACCTGCAGGCCCACAGCCCTTGGGTGGCCCTGAAGCCTGGCTCTGAACTGCACTCGGGAAGGGAGTGAAGCAGAGTGAAAGTGTTCAGGAACCTTCAGAGATGAACCGTCTGCCATGGGCTCCCCTCTTATGGCTGAATGATCAATGGCCACTCAACCTTCAGCTGGGAGGAGAGGAGGAGCTCTGGCTGAACTGAGAAAGCTGCAGAGGCCCTTGGAAAGCATCAGTCTACCCCTCCCGGTTTTATCCAGGAGGTAACGGGTCTAGAAAAGGGAAGGAACTCTCCCAAGCCATTTATTCACCCACCACCAGTGGCTTCTCTCATAGATGCTGAGCCTGGTGGGTGCCTGGGTGACAGTGGCTCTCCTGGATCTCTCTTCTCTGTCCTAGAGGCTTCACAGTGGGAGACTTATAACAACTGTCACAGTAGACCCTAGAGAGAAAGTCGCTGCCTCCAGCTCTGCACACGGTCTTGTCTACAATTCCACAGGCGCTGCAGGATGCAATGAAGACGCCGGGTTTTCACCCAGACCACTCCACTTTAGGTGAAGAGGCCCATTGCTTCTAGAAACCTGGCCACTAATGTTCTGAATCATTATGCTTTTTTAATTGGGACAGTCTTAGTGGCAGATATTATATGCCACCAAGCCACCCCTTATATTGTGTTTTTTGTCAAACTTTTAAATGTTACTGGTTAACTGGGGTTTAAAAAAAAAACCCAAATATAATATTCAAAATTTTATTTTAGAATGCTTAGCAGGGGGAACAAACTAGACAGATCCAACAATGATAACAGTCGTTATTATTGGGGAATTAGGTCTGGGAATTAGAATTATATTTTTTTGCATCCCGTCTATTGTATAATCAAAACAATAGGCATTACTCACCTAAAAGTGGTATGCCTGGTTTTGAATACATAAAGGATCTCAGTTTCACGAATGAAACACACATAACAAAATGTCTGAAAAATGAAAGTTTTAAAAATAATAGTGGCTGCGTTGTGAAGCTGTGAGTGATTTTTTCTTTTCTTCTACTTCCTCTTCTCCTCTCAAAATCAGCTGCATTACTAACATTGGGGGTACAGGGTGAGTGTGGGTAGGGAGGGGAGGACAGTATTTCTAACAAACAAAACATTCATTCTCACTGTTCTTCCTCACCCTCATCAGGAGAGGCCCAGCAGAGAGGAAGACAATTGTAGCTTTACTCAAAGCTCTGGGCTGGAGGCCCTTGGAAAGACACACACAATAAAATCAGTTCAACAATCAGCAGACATTGTTAATAGCCTTCCTGAATCTGCGCGCTCCCTTTGTGTCTCTGGCTGTATTCCAGTGTTGATCCTCTTCCCAGAGGCCAGGTGTGCTGCAAGTGTCCTTTGGCCCTGACTGGACCCAGCGTTTCTCCATGGAACACCATCGGCATTTGTGATACAGACGTGGGGCATCTCTGCCCCCCAGGGACTATATGCTCAGAGAGGCCCCAGATGCTACATCTTCCAAAACCTCCTCCCCACATATGCAAATGTTCCCCAGTGAGGCTGCTACCCCTGATTGAAACCCCCTGGAAACCAATTGCCATGGCTGTATTTCCTTTGCTACCAATTTAAGAAAGGTCAGGGGTTAGGGGTTGAATTGTGTCCCTCCAAAAAAGATACATTGAAATCCTAAGCCCCAGTACCTGTGAATTTAACCTTATTTAGAAATAGGGTCTTTACAGATGCAGTCAAGTTAAGACAAAGTCATTAAGGAGGGCCCTAGTGCAATGCAACTGATATCATTATAAAAAGAGGGAAATTTGGGCACAGACAAATTTCTGTGGGAGAGGGAGGACTATGTGAAAAGACATGAAAGATGAGTTACGCTGCCGCAAGCCAAGGAATGCCAGAGCTGCAAAGATGGAAGGGACAAGAAAAGACCCTTCTACCACATGTTCAGGAAGAGCATGGTCCTGCTGAAGCCTTGCTTTAGACTTCAAGCCTCCAGAACTGTGAGAAAATACATTTCTGTTGTTCTAAGCCACCCAGTTTGTGGTGCTTTGGTATAGCAGCCCAGCAAACCAATAAAGCAGGAGACTCTATTCTAGACAATAGCATTTGAGGGAAAGCCCACTGGGGAAATGTTTCCCACTAATACAAAGAGACCAAACAGAAACAAAGGTTTATCTGACGATGGTGTTGTCGTGTCTGTATGTGGTGGCGGGAACTGCTGCAGCCGTCTTGAGCATGTGAGAGACAAAGCTGATAAAATAAGCCTGTAGAGAATAAAGAAGAACCTGGGTCATTGATGATGATTGTTAATGCTTTGCAGCAATCAGCCCTACAATCACTCAGTCTTCTTATGTCAGACAATAAATTCAAATGCCTCTTCGATGACACACATATAATATAAATCAATCAATCAACAGCCTAGGGTCAATGGTGGACACAAGTGAAGAAGTTGGTAAAAAGTAGCCAACCTTAGTTTGTCAATATCAGGTTCGCAAGTCAATGCCCTAGAACAGAGAAACCTAACGAGGATATTGTTTGCTTTTGTCTTAGTCAATCTTAATTTTCCAGATATAGTGACAGAAATATATAAAAGCACAGCCTGCCTGGACAGGAAGAGAGTTTAGTCTTCATCTCATGCAGTGGTTCTTAAAGCATGGTCCAGGGACCTCTGGGGGCCAGTGAAGTCAAAATTATTTTGATAATAATACCAAGGTGTCATTTGCCTTTTTCACTCTGATTCTTTCATAAGCATTCAGTGCATATTCCAGAGGCTGCATGACCTGTGATTTCACAACAGATTGAATGCAAAAACAGGCATGCAAGTCCAGCTGTCTTCTGATAAACCAGACATGAAAGAGAGTTCCAAAAATGGAAAACAAGACCACTGTTTTTACAAACTTTTTCTGTAAAATAGTTATTTTTCATAAAAATATCATTTGTATTAATATGCAATGGGTTTGCTATGATTTTAAAATAATAAATATTTTATACAAATATTTAAAAATTTCTCTGAAGATAAAAGTATATGTAACTCATATAAATGAAAGCTCTGTAGACTCCTCGATAATATTTAACAGTGTAAAGGGACGCTGAGACAAAAATGCTTTCAAACTGCTGATCTAGTGACACCATGGTTGACCCAGGGCAAGGTGAGAGGCGGTCATTTAGCTGGGACTGTAGACAGAGGCAATGGAACTGGATTAGCTGATCATAGTAACAGCAAATATGTGCAGGTGCCTGTAACAGGCTAGGCATTAAGCACCTGTTACCTTGCGCCATTCTCACATCAACCATTTATCCTATAACTTTCCTATGAGATAAGCAGGTGGACACTACAATACCCATTTTGCAGATGAGAAAACCGTGGATTAAGTAAGACAATCCTCTGCTCAAAGTCTTACAGCTAGTATATGCTCAAGTCAGGATTCAAATCGGACACCAAAACTAGTGTTTCTGAATCTGGTGTCTTAGCCTCTGCACTTTCATGGAGCCAAAACTTGAGTCCCAACACTTACCAGTGTTTGAACTTCAGTCCATACTCTGAGTTCCCTGGGCCTCAGTATCCTCATCTGAATAACGGACATGGAAATATCTAGGTTGTGAGGATCAGTGGAAATCACGGATGTGAGAACAATTTGTAAATAGTAAAGTTGATGTGCTTATTATGACCCCTGCCTTCCAGCTGTGGTCTCTTTTGTGAGGACGATTTTGGGGATGGTTGTGACCATTAAAAGTTGGACCCACTTTCATGTTTCAACACATGTGTGTGTATGTATATACACACACAAGGTGATATGTAGCATATACATTTTTATACTAATACTCAGATAAATACTTCAGCCTGTAAATCTCTTCTCTCTCTCTCTCACACACACACACATGCACATGCACACACACGCAGAGAGTCTCAGCAGCTTTTGTGGAGGCAGAGACTGGCTTAGCGGGGTTAATAAATGCACCCCACAGCGAGAAGGAGTATCCAGCACCAGGTGCTAGGTAGTGGGCCACGCCCTCCCATCTCTGGACCACAAACAGTCAACAGCACTTGAGATATGACAGGCCTTTTCTGAGTTTTTTCTCTTTCAACACAAAACTAAATAAGCACCATTTCCAGGCACTGTTTTGTGAGGCAAGTAATAGAGTCTGAAACAATTATTAGATATTTACTGTAGCAAAAGCACTGAACTGAGATGTGCTTTAAAAACACTAAACAGTAAAGCAGGGAGGGAGATAGAGTGGGATCAACTCTGGAAGAGGCAAGCAGTGTCTCAGGCTGTGGCCCTGCTGCTGGCTATGGCTTTGCCGTGGGGGAAGAGTCTGGTTTATGCCAGCTCCCTGCCCCGATTCTTAGCCAGTGTGCGTCCTTGGCAAGCCACATCCCCTCTCTGGACCTCAGTTTTCTCCGCTATGCTCTGAGGGTTGACCAGAGGACCCATATAACTCTGTGACCCCTGCGAAGTATGTCCCTGTGGTTTCACTGTACTGGGGCTGGTGTCCCCAGGGGCAAAGGGGCAGAAGTGAGTGATGGGAGAAAGGATGAGTCAGAGCTTTAGACCAGGGTTTCGCATGCCTCTTGCACATCTCCCAGCTCCCCAGAAAGTCTTGCAAAGTGTGTGCATAGGGTGTTGGGGTTGCTAAAGACCAGCTCTGGAAGGAACAAAAGCCAAGAAATGGAGGCAGGGACAGAGGGAGAGACCCATGGCGGAAACAGATGAAGGCACCTCTCTGGTCCCTTATCCCTCCATGATGCCCTTGCCCCTAGCTCCCTTGTGCCTGCACAACTTTTCCACTGAAGTCCCTGGACTCACCTATGCCCATCTCCCCATGACTATCCCTCACTCCACTCTCTGAAATCATCTTCTCCCTCTCTCTCCTTTCTAGCTGTTGATTCTGGCTCTCAGAAGCCCAGAGCTATATTCCTTTCTCACCCGCAGTGGCCTTCTGGTCCTGGATGCTTGGACACACCTAATTATCTTATCTTGCCAACTCTTCTGTGAGTTGGAAAAAGCTTTTGCTTTGCAGTCAAAAGATATGGGCTCTAGGTCCACCTCTGTCACTTACCACTGGTGGGCCCTCAGGCAAGTGCTTCTCTTTTTGAACCTCAGTTTCCTTATTTGTAATTTAGGGCTAAAATGAATACTTCTTCGCAGGGTGTTTTGGTGACTACACGTGAAGGCACTTTCTAAGCTGATATGGTGCTTAAATGCTATAATTTGGCTACAATGTGCTTGATTTAATTTAATTTCGTTATCCCCTTTAGAGCCCTTGTGAAAATAGCGAGGTTTGCACACACAAGCATATTTTGGAGAGAAAGCCTATCTACCTTCCATGGGGCCCTTTACTTTTACACACATGCACATACTATACACACACATACACACGCGCACACACACACAGACTTGAGGCTCCACAAATAGACTTAAGAGAAGGCAGGTGAGGGGGGAAGGGTGGTGCACCCTACAGGGAGAGAGGAAGGACAGGGAGAAAGAGAGAGGGTTTCCGTTGCCCCAGTCCCTGGGTTTCCTCACCTGAATGTCCACAAGTGGGTTGAAAGCTACTCATTATTGGCTGAATTGTATAAAAGACTCCTAAGAAGTGCACCCTTCCAACTCGCCTCCTCTCAGCACCTCCTCACTCATCTGCATTGTCTGAATGTGGACATTCTGCCTTCTAGAACTGGGGAGGTAGACAGCAGGTATTCTCCAGTTTGGGAGCAGCAAGAGCTTGGATGTGAGGCCTACCATGGCCTCATCGGCAACACTGTGGAAGCCAGTGCAGGCCGACTGATATAGTTTGGATGTCTTCCCCCTCCAAATCTCATGTTGAAATGCAGTCTCCGATGTTGGGATCCCCAGTGCAATCCTGTCAATACTGGAGGTGAGGCATGATGGGAGATGACTGGATCATGGGGTGGACCTCTCATAAATGGTTTAGCACCATCCCCTTGGTGACGAGTGAGTTCTTGCTCAGTTAGTTCACATGAAATCTGGTTGTTCAAAAGGGTCTGGACCACCCCCCTTCTCTTTTTCACCATGTGATGCACTGGCTCCAGCTTTGCCTTCTGCCATGATTGGAAGTTTCCTGAGGCCCTCACCAGAAGCAGGTGCCAGTACTATGCTACTCATACAGCCTGCAAAGCCATGAGACAAAAATAAACCTTTAAAAAAAAAAATATATATATATATATATATACACACACATAAATTACTCAGTCTCAGGTATTTCTTTACAGTGATGCAAGAATGGCCCAACACATTGACCTTGGGCCAGGAACCCCCCGCCCTGCTTCCATGGCTGGCTCTGAGGCAATTGTTCCTGGGGGAACTTTAGCTGGGCACCTACCATGTGCCACTCTAACTCAGAGTTCAAATAACATGGAGAGGATGGTTATGATTCTGGTCTGGCCCAGTGGGTGGCACAACCCAGCAGTGGATCAAGTTTGGCCAACAGGACCCTCCAAGTCATATGGCATCTGGGTTATATGTCCAATCACAGCAGAATCCTGACCCCCGCAGAATTTAGTCCTCTTCTAATACCAGGGAGTCCTGGATCCCTGGAGGGTTGTGGTCTCTGTAATCCATGCCACTCTGAGGTCCTAACTCCTTCTGCACCCACATCCATTCACCCCACCCTGGCACAACATAAGGCAGGACCTTTAGCAGAACCTGGAGGGTTTGCTGTGCAGAACTGAATTATCAACTACAAGGTCTCTGGGCACAGGAAACTGGCAAAGAGTGCTGGGAGAGGGCAGGGGCAGCAAAGATAAGTCAGGTTGCCCATTTTTTACATTGTGAAGACATTTTGGAGATGCTGACAGGGTCTCACCTGGAGGAGGGAGTGAATCATTCTTCTTCAAGGGACACATCAAGAACTCAATATGTGTAGCTATTAGGGGTGAAGATGTGCAAACTTTTCCATAGTTGGGAAGGCACATTTGCCAACAACACAGTGACTTCATTTTCTTGGCAAAGGGAAGGGACTAACATTTATGAGGCACCTACTGTGTGCTCCAAGGTTGTTTCATTGCTAGGTTGCCTGAGGACAGAGGAAAATATGACTCTGTAAGATCATTATTACTACACTCCACAGATAGAAGACACTGTTAGCTGCCCAAAGTCACAAAACTAGTCATTGGCCAAGCCAGAATTCGAACTCAAGTCTTTGGATGTCAGAGCTGATGCACTTTTTACATCTGCATGATACTTCTCTGGAATCATATAACCCTGATCAGAATAAAAATGAGCAAGAATGAGTGCATAGGTCTACAGCTGTGAGAACCTCAACTCTTCCATGCTCACCAAAGTCAGGCGACTTCATAATTCACAAAGATGGAAGAAAAACTGCTCCCCTCCAGCCAGCCCCTTGTACTCCATGTGACAAATGTTCACACTCTTGCTGCCTGAGTCACACACGACAGTAAATAGTACAAACAATGATCCACATATTTCATGTTTATAACCTCTGTTCTATCAGAATCCTTAAGCAACTCCTATACATCAATTTATTTACCAACAGGTGCAGTGGTCAAGGTGAAGGGTGAGTACCATGAGGCCACCCTGGGGGATCCTCTGGAGACCCTGAGCCATTCTGGGGTGGCATTGCCACAATACACCAATGTACAGGGAGTGAGGCTGGTGGTAATCATCTTTGGGTAGCGGTGGGTCTAGGTTCCAAGGCGAAAAGATGAAAACTTGTGCTTTGTTCTATGTAATATTTAGCTTTGAACAGAAGAGAGACATCAAGAAAGTGAAAGGGCAAGGTCCTAGACAAGATGGGGTTGGAACAGAAAATGAATAAGGGAGAAGGAAGCAGGCAGAGACTGTACAAGGTAAGAATGAAGAAGAAATACGGTAAGAAGAAAACAAGTAGAGGTTGTGTTCTCTTTCTCCTTCTTCCTAAACTGAAGTAGAAAGGGAAGGTCTATTGAGATCCACTTATGTTATTAAAAATACCTCCAGCTCATCCTGGTCTCCCCACCTCACCTACCAGTGAGTCTATCCTCTCTGAGCCACTGGGAACAAGTCTATACAGGCAAAACAATGAGCATTGCCACACTTGAATGTGAGTCGTACGGATGGAAAATGAATAAGATGGGTTGCTTCCTCTAGGAGAGAGTTTCTCGACCTTGGCACTGTTGACATTTCGGGCCAGACAATCCTTTGTTGTCATAGGACCTTCCTATGCATTACAGGATGTTTAGCAGCACACCTAGGCCCCTACCCACTAGATGCCAGTAGAACCCCCAGTGTGACAACATAAAATGTCTCTAGACATTGCCAAAATTGCTCCTGGTTGAAAACTGCTGCTCCAGAAAGCTAGGGCTACCTGCTTCCTGGAATTAGTTTTTAGAAATAGTTACTCTGCCTTCCCGCATCTTGAAGGACCTGCCTTATAGCTGGTCCCCATGTCTGATGATCCATTTCTAGACGTACTGCGAGAGAGAATTTGTATTGACATCAAGGGTGGGTGCTTTTCTTCTACCTCTGAGGTCCACTCCCCAAACACCCCTGCAAAGTCTGGTATAGACTAGGAATAAAAAGCTCTAGTATTGGTCAGTGAGAGGCAGAATCACTGAGAAGGGTTCTGAGTCAGCAGAGCCTGGCTATGGGGCCCCTCTGCCCTGGGGACATGGATCCCTCCATCTTTTCTTGTGCAAGTAGAAGCAGAAGACACCTGGCAGGCTGCCTCTACATGTGTGCCCTTGATCAGGCATCCATGGCCTTTGTTCCTCTGTATTTCCATCTGCAATGGAAGGGACTGGACTAGAAGACCTATCAGGTTTCCACCCAACTCTGATAAACCACGTTCTGAGAGTTTATGACTCTGAGGTTATAATTAGAAAAAACCTGATCTTGAGGTGCATTAAGGATATGCAGAGCATGCTATGAATTCCCTCATGGTTACCTTTTAATTACCTGAATGGATATAGGCAAGCATTGCTAATTTGAAATGAAAAGATAAACGCAAATCTAATCTGGCTGGACATCAAATGCAACATGACTCTCTCTCTCTCTCTCTCTCTGTCTCAAACACACACACACAAACACAAACACACACACACATCTGTAATAGAAAGGGGACCCCCAAGAGCTCAAGGAGAAGCCACACATAGAAACAATTCATCAATAATTGACAGTTGGTCAAACATTTGGCCATTTTTTAATTTTTAAATTTAACAGATAACATTGATTGTATATATTTATTGTGTACAACAGGATGTTTTGAAGTATATATATATATACACACACATATATACACACATATATTTTGATTAATCTTTAGCAATAAGCCAAAGCCTAACTTGACCTGAATGTTTGGTTAATGTTTAATGTCAGCAAAATGCCAGAGTCTCCCTGCCTTTAACTCCCCGGCCCAACAAGATCAAAGGAAAAAACATCTCTGCCCTCTCATCCTGAATTTCTCCATGGCTGTTCCATTTTCTCTCTGTCTCGGTGCCTCTCCATTTGCATATGCCTCTGAGTCTCTGCATCTTAGTCTCTGGGTCTCTGTACCTGTTCATCTCTGTGTGCACCTCGGTGTCTCCATCATCTTTCTGTGTGACCCCCCCACCCCCACCTCCACCTCCCTCCCTCCCTTCCTCCTTCTCGCTCTTTCTCCCACCAATCACAACAAATTGACATGGAGCGGAGGCCCCGTCAGGAACATTATCTGCCTGTTCAGACCAAAGGGGTTTTCTTTGTGCATCTTGCCGTGATTCATCTTCAGAGGGGTCGATTCCTGGGCATTCATCTCTGTGTCTGCAGAAAAACTCCCTAAAGCTGCTGCTTCCCCACTCGGCCTGGACCTCTTGCTCTCTTGCAGCAACAGCTCTGTGGTTTGCTGGCTTCCGCCCCTCCAGGAAAAAAATCACTCAGGGGTGGGAGGAGATGCTGACACCACCAAGGCCGAGCTAAAAGCAGCTCCTTGGAGGGAACAGAGCCAGGACAATGGGCCCTGGGATGAGAACTCCAGCCAGCTCCCAGCCCCCTCCACCCACCTCGGAGGGCGTGCCTCTCATCTTGTATGCTCAACATCGTGATTATTTATGGAGTTGTAAAGTGTCCTTCAAGCAGCTCATTCTTCTCCACCAGCTGTAAGGCAGGCGAGAGAAGGTGCCGGCCAAAACCAGGCTGCTTGGGGAGGAGGTGGCAGGGCTGGGAATGAGAGACCCCTTCATCCTCCCCTCACTCAACTCGCCTTTCAGGCTGACCTTAGAGAGTGGAGACTGGTTCAGATTTCCTCTGCTGTGTATATCTTCCCCCAGAGAGCTGTGTGCTACCTGTGTGCTCCGAGAACAAGGGAAGCACATAGGGCCTGCTGGAAGGGGTGACGGTGAGCATGTCAGGGTCTGACCAAAGACAACAGTGGCCTCCACTCTAATGCCTTTCCCCAGAGCTGAGGGTCTCCCTGCTGTGTCAGGCAGACTGGGCACAGCCTTCACACGCCCATTCCCAGGTCTAGGTAAGCAGAGATCACTGCTCAAGCCATTAGAACAAGGCTGAAACTCACAAGAGGCCCCTCTGGCTATGGGTATGCCCCTGGGCCAAGCCAAGGATGATGGGGAGCATCCTAAGTGTTTCTGGAAATGATGGTGGACAAGGATTACCTAGGGGTGGCCCCCTCAGTCCTCACAATCTGAGATACAGGGAAGACTGGGGTTTTAGGAATGGGGTTCTTAGTAGCATGCTGTACTGACATCTGGGTCAGATTGACGGTAATCTTGGCCATGCTTTTTTTGTAGGAGAATAATCACTGAATGCATCAAAGGTCAGAATGAGAGTATACTAGGAGTCAAGATATAAGTCATGAGAGGTTGAGAAAGTGAGCTGACCCCTGAGTAACTAACAGTATGCAGCGGCTGAGGGCAAGGGGGCACCTTTGCTCCTGGAGTTAGAGATGAAGTGGCTGATAATAGAGAAGCAGGGGTCCTCCACAACTTGGAATGGTGGCGCAGTGGACTTGGGATGTAGCATGGTGCTGAAGCACATGCTCCCAGGCACCAAATGCCCTGGGTGTGAATCCTGGCTTTAGAGTCAACAAGTTGTAAGACTCCAGGCAGCTCCCTCAACTTCAGTGTGCCTCAGTTTTCTCAACTGTACAGTGGGGCTAATATAGCAATATGCCACCTAGATATGTTGTGAGAGTTAATAAGACAGTAGACCAGTGCCTAGCATATTGTGAACAACTATTATTATTTTCACAGCTATTACTGGACTCAGAGAATTGAATTTGATTTCCACCTAATTCCAAGTCCAGACCTTAAACCAGATACTTTATTTCTTCAGGCTTTGGTTTCTGGTATAAACTTGTAACTACTACCCCACAAGGTTGTTATAAGGATTAAATGTGAATGTATGCGGGCACATTTTCTAAAACTGCAAGGGATTATCCAAATGTGAGCTGGTTCCCAGGTACCACCAGGGGAGGGGACAGCATCTAAGGGATGAGGAAGAAAGGAAATAAATCTGATGGACCCATATCTGGATTGGGTCTTAGGAGGTATTAAGAGTACCTTCATGAGGCAATCCAGGAAGGCTTCCTGCAAGAGGACGGTTGTGCAAGCTTGACTCTCAGCAGTCTGAAAAAAAGGTGAACTCACTCTGAGAAAATTATTTGACAAGATGTTCTGTAAGCAGTGATATCTACTGCCATGGGTTCTGCAATAAGGAGCAACAATTCCAAACCAGGTTGTTACCCTCTTGGTTCTGCAGAGGAGGAGAGACACAGGCCTCATGGAGAGTGTGTCTGGGACAACATCATCTCCAGGAGGAAATACGTACTCTAATCCTGTCAAATGTTTGTGTCCCCTGAAGCCTCAAAGGCCTCATCATTAGTGATGTTCACAAATATTTTGGTTCTTTCTCTTTCCTGGCACGTGGTAGGATGCATGTCCCTGTGCTTTTAAAGTTAGGCATGGGCGTGTGATTTGTCTGCAGCTTGCATGTGACTTGCAATGAAATGTAGACATGCTTGATTGCCAACACTTGACTTCAGTTTTCCTTTTGTTGTTTTTTGCATTAGGAACCTTAGAAGCTTGTATCCAGGTGATGCCTCTCTCAGCCTGGTCTCTGAGTGACTCAGCAAGGAGACATTGCTTCCAACTTGTGTTGAATATGTAACAGGAGCAATGAATAAAAACCCTCTTTGCATGAAACTGCTGAGATGTTGGGGTCATTTGTTTCTGCAGCACAATCTGCCTCATCCTGACTAATGCAGCTCTAAAACATACAGCCTCAGCACCTGCTTTGTATTGCTACGTCCAGCCTCCGAGTAGAACCTGGATCCACTTGCCTATGATCCCTAATGCAGCTACAATGATATTTGAAGAGGAATAGAGGGGAGGACTAGAACACAGGTGAACAGGGAGTAAAAACAGGAGGTGCTAAGCCTGGGGTGCCCCACCCCATGAGAATAAGTGTTGCTGGGCTTAGAGAAATGCTGAACTGATCTTGTTCACTTCCATGACATCTTGTTCTCTGTTCCTGTGTTCCTGTCACGGAATGCCTCTTGAACTAGAATATTCAGATCTCTCCTCACTGATGCACATGGTTTCTCTGGAATGGAGAACTTTAAAAGAAAAGGCGTGTCATAGGAAATTGTACCTACAATGATCTTATTCCCCAATTCTTCCCCCAGTCTCAAAACAATCCTCTCGGTGCCCAGGCTTTCATCTCATTGATCTGGATGTGATTTACAGCAGACAATAATAAATAATCATTTTAATAATATTAGCCTTTTGTGGAACACTTACTATGTGCCAGACAATGCTTTAAGCTTGGGTCTGCAGAGGAGGAGAGACACAGGCCTCATGAAGAGTGTGGAGAAGCTTAAAATCTTCACCAAAACCTCATGAGGATGTACCATTGTTCCCATTTTTCAGACAAGGCAATTGAGGCACAGAGCAACTAAGTAACATGCACAGGATCAACAGCCCATTCAAACCCAGTCCGTATGGCTCCATAGCCTGTGGTCTTAATCACCACACCATACAATAAGCATAACATTTTATCTCCCTGGAATCTGATGTCTTGGCAAGGGTTCTCATCTGTTCTATCCTAGGGAGACTCAGGAGTAGGGTTGGATCTCAGGGTATCATCTGAACAGAGTGGCTATACCACGTCACAGACATCAGACCCTGCTATGACCAGAATCTCTTTGGTGTCTCTGCCAGCCGTCTGTTCCCTCCGGCCTACCATTGTCCTCGCCTATTATTTCAAGAGCAGCTCTTTTACTGGCTACTTCGGAAGCAGATGTTGACTTCTTGAGGTATATTCCACGCTTTGTGGCTACCTAACAGCTATTGCCTTCTCCCTTATAAGAAAACACTTATTTGGTGTGGTAGGACTATGCCAAGCTCATTGCCACACTTCTTCAGCTGTGAAGTGAGTTCCTTGGTCATAAACAATGCTGTGTGGAATATTATGATGGCGGATAAGGCGTGATGAGGATAAAACCTGCTTGGTCTAACTTGGTTGTAATAACTCCATTCTCTGTTACCAGTGACTATTCTAGGACTTGGCATGTAGCTCCATTCTGGCCAATGAGATGACAAGAAAGCCTACAGGGGGTGCAGAGGTACTGAGAAAACTTATCCTCCTGAAGAGGAATGTCCCTCCCACCTTGCCACTTGGGAGGCGGGCAGCTATCTAGCAACTTGAGGGACAACGACCTGGTGGCCTGGCAGAGCGGTCAGGCAGTAAAAGCCTGGGGTTTGGATGACCTCATTGAGCTGCCCCAAGCCTGGAATTACCTCTTTCACACCCGAATAAGCCCCTACTACTGAAATCACTTTTGTTCAGATACTTGGTTACTTGCTGCCTAACAGATCTTACCAAGAACAGCTCTCACTGGTTTATTTTCTCCTAAGATGATGTATAAAGCAAGCGGATCCAATTAGTATGGAAACAACCACTTTCCCACACTTAGAAAGACCACCGTGCAGATATCTGAGAAATGAAAGTATTCTCCAGGTCAGGTCTCAGTGACCAAAACACAATTAACTCTGATTCATTGCACATTTTAAATCAAAATATATTCACTATCTAACCCTAAATACAATCATATGATTGTATTTATTTTTTGCCAGGGAGACAAAATTCTACTAATGTCTGACAGACATTACAGAGAACTCTCCCATGCACTTACTTGCTTGCTTTCCTTTAGTTCCAAGTGGAGATAATGACAGGCAGAACTTTAAGAAGCTTCTTCCACGAGTCCTGGGAGGCACTGGGTGTGTAGAAAGGACCGGAGAACGGTACCTTGAAAAGGACAAGAGAAACTGCACAGAATATGAGCCAACTCCTTGGTGGGGGGCAGTCCCCCAAAGCCTGACCATGGGAACAAGAGGCAGCTGTGGTTCAGGGGTTCCAAGACTGACAGATCTAGGCTTTAAATTGCTGATCCACATTTGCTGTGTGACCCTGGGCACTTCACTTCCCTTCTCTGAGCTTTCATGTACTCAAGAGTAAAAACAGGACAGTAACATCTTAACTGGTGAAAATGAAAGGAGCTTGGAGTAGGGGTTAGGGAAATGACAGCCATTACTAGTACTCTGGCTCCAACCTGGCCTGGGATAAGCAAGGTGATTTCTAACGGAACTCTTCCAGTTCCTCAGTGAGGAGGCAACTCCACAGAAGCGGGTGGCTGTATCCACTGAGACATCCAGGCTGAGCAGTGGTGGCTCTGGATGACATGTTTCATGTCTTTCGGAGGCAGATTCTGCAGTGGGGCTGAGTCTGTGGCTGCATTGCTCTGATTGGCAGGAGGAAGCTTAGCTTAGATGAGTTTCTAGAGGATCTGGGTAGGAATTCATCAGGCCAGCATAGAGTAGTAAAACAGGTCATGTTTTGGAGCCAGAATACTAGGATTTTTAATACAGCCCTGCCACTGACCAGCTTTAGAGTCTTGGGAAATATATTTAAGGGTTATATGCCTCAGTTTCCCCATCTGGAAGGTGGGACTCATAACCCTCTGTCACAGGAGTGTATGGGATTTGATGATGATGAAAGCACTGAATGACGGGTAACCAGGGCTTCTCTTACTGACCCGTCACAGGCTATCCCATGAAGGTATACAGCATATGTAGAAGGGGAGGGGATGTTCTGAGTAAAAGAGTAAGTACAGTGGCTCATTTTCAAGTCCAATTCCCCACTTTAATTGAGTTTTGCTGAAAAGCCCATGCAAGCATTTTTCCTGCCATTTTGCCAGATTTGATTCTCGCTGATAACACAAATGCGAGCTGTTGCTGAAGATAGATGACTGCTGTTGGCAGTGGGACGAGATGGTACGGATGAGCAAGGGGGCCTGGGAAGAGCGGAACTTGCTCTGCTCTGATCAGGGCCCCTATTGATGTGCCTCTCCCCACCACCCCCTGCTCATGCCAACCCTGCCTGGGCATTCCCAGCCAACATTCCCAGCCCTCACCCTCACCAGACTCACCTTGTGGGACAAGAGGCACCCACAATGTCTAGGTACTACTCTTTCTTTAAGTCTGCCTAAGATCAAAGTGTATCTTTTGGAAAGTGTCATCACAAGACTCCTGAATTAGGATCAGACCACAAGGTTACCTGGTAGAGAGCAGGACATTGATGGAACAGAAAGCATTGGTTTGTATTTTTTAAAGCTTTATACAAACGGCATATTCACCACATCTCCTGAAACTTGCTTTTTCTTTATTCAACGTTGCATGTTTGAGATGCATTCATGATGATCTATGAAGCTCTGATTCAATCATTTTCTCTGCTGTATAGATGGACATTTTGGTTTTCTCCAGTTGTTGCTATTGCAAGCAAATCCATAATTAACAGTCACACTCACATCTCCTTGTGCACACGTGGGAGAGATCCTGGGTACATACCCAGGAGGAGAATGCCTGGGTAGAAAGGATAGCTTTGGATAGTGGTGGCAGGGTGGGACATGAGTCATGTTGCAGGCTTTAGTACCTTGTGTGATGGAGGAAGCCTCTCAGAGATGGAAAAATCTTTGTAGGTTCAGTTTTGAGGAGGGTCAACCCATTTCCTTCACCAGCAGACCAGCTACAGGGAAAGCTCCCCATCACTCAACCTCACATTCCACGCACTGCAACAGGGTAGGAATATAGGAGCTGTCACAGCCCTCAGTGCAGGATTAGCAATAGAAAATAAACAGAAAGCCAAAATGGGAGTAAAAAGATCCAGCCACTTCACAGTTATTGCCATCTTTCAAAAGAAACTCCAGTCATTTTCTCTAAATGGAGAATTCTTACCTGAACAAAATCCCCTGCAACTTGAAGAGAAATCAAATAAAGAAATAAAGGCTCCATTGTGATTCTCACTCTTACCCCAGAGGAATTCCGGTTAAACACACTTCTTAGTTTCTCTTTCGATGTTGTGTCTTTTAAAATAAAATATTTTAGACATAAAAAATATAGCTAATAATATTATGAACATTATGGACCCATCAACCATTTTATAAAATTAAACATTATAGTTTGAATTGAAAGCCCTTACAAACTCTTCCCAGGCTCCCCACATTCCTGAATCTAGTATTTATCATGCCCATTTCTATACAGGTTTTCATGCTTGCCCAGGATATAGATATCCATAAATAATAGAAAGCACTGGTTTGTATTTTTTAAAGTTTTATACAAATGGCATATTCACTGCACCTCCTGAAACTTGCTTTTCCTTTATTTAGCGTTACATGTTTGAGATGCATTCATGATGACCCATGGAGCTCTGATTCAATCATTTTCTCTGCTGTATAGACGGACATTTCGGTTTTCTCCAGTTGTTGCTATTGCTATTGCAAGCAAATCCACAATTAACAGTCATACTCACGTCTCCTTGTGCACACATGGGAGAGATTCTAGGTACATACCCAGGATGAGAATGCCTGGGTAGAAAATGGGCGCTATCACTTTCACAAGGGGAGGAAGGGTGAATGAAGCAAGGGTACCACAAGAACCCCTGGCTGAGAACTTCCCACATCTACATGGCAGGGAACACTTTGCCCAAAGGCAGTGGCATCTACCCTAATGAGCAAAATCAGACTGTGGTCAAGGTATCCAGTAGTTTTCACAATTGCTGTCCTTTCCTCCTAAGAAAGGTGTGAACAGAGAGAATGGTGTGTGAGGGGAGGTGGTGTAAGTGTGTGTGTGTGTGTGTGTGTGTGTGTGTGTGTAAGATCCACAGAAGCAGCGTCCTTTGTCTTTTTGACCAATGCTTCCCAGCACCCAGAACAGTGCTGCGTGTGCATGTGATAAATACTCCTTACTTGAATATATACCATGCATGGATGTGTACATGTGTGTGCACCCGTGTACACGTTCTGTGCTGAGGAGTACTCCCCAGTCAGGGAGGGCACAAGAGCTGAGATGCTGTTGGGAAGCAATATGGTCTGCACTCCCAACCCCTTAGTGCAAACCTAACGACAGACCACCGAATCGTGAAGAAAGGGAAATGGTCTGAAACATGGAACAAAGGGTTCGTGCTGCCTGCATTTCTGGGAAAGGATCTAAGAAGAAGATTCTTGGTATTTAGACAATAGGACAAAGCCGAAGGAAAACTCAAAGGAAGGCTTGTGGTCATCTTCCTCACAATAGCAAACTTCCTCCTCGGGAAGTCTGAAGAGCCAGCAAATGCAAGCCAAAGAATTAAAACATGAAAGCAAAAAGGAATTTAAAAACTAAACAGACAAGATAGAGAAAACCTGACACTGATGGATGATACAAAGCAGTTGAACTTTGAGTAACTATCACCTACCTGGAGAGACTCTTGGGGACCTGGAATTTTGTTGCCCTGGACCTCAGGTTGTGGCCCCTGCCTTCCCAGACCACGGAAGCTTTGGGGGCAATTTAAGTAGTGGTAATAATGTCAGCTGTTTCTAATTTGTTCCCAATGGTAGAAATATGATAGGCAGAGAGCAAGCTGGGATTCTGTGCTAAAGGAATGACAAGTCCAACAGGCAGGAAGAAAGTGGCAATGGGCGACTGGGATACATAGGCGACTCTTGGGAATCTAGGGGAATTGGCCAGCGGATGGTCAGTAGCAGCAGGCTGCCTGCCAGCACCGCAGGGATAGTAAATGAGAATGATTCTGGTCTCTGGGCCAGGTTCTGAAAAAAGCAGGGCAAGCTCTAGTCCTACTGGAGGAAGAACACAGCCTCTGGAGCCAGAGATCCAGGTCCAAATCCTACCTGTGTGCCCTTGGGCAAGCTGCTTGCTCTCCCTATGCCTTGATTTCATCATCTGTAAAATGGGAATGATAATAAGTAACATTGACTCAGTGCCTACCATGTCCCAGGCATCGCCCTAAGAGTTTTTGGCATATCACATAAGCAGGTTTGGTAGCTCTTCCTGTTTTGCAAATAAGGAAAGCAAGCCTCAGGGAGATGCCTCCTGGAACTGTCGTGAGGACTTCATACAGTTGACGTGTGCAAAGCATGTCACACAGCAGGGGCTTGCCTTCAGCTATGCTTTGTTTGTGGTTACTGTGGCGGGGGCTGGGGTCCCAAGCATACTGCCCACCCAGAGCCTCTGGCACAGGAATGGGTCAGGGAATCTGTCATCTCTGGGATTCAAAAAGGGCAAGTGCCGAAGAACAGTAGAGCCTGCTTCTGAGCCTGCTTTTTTGTTCTGTGATTCCCAGAACAAAGCCTGCAGGCACTCACAGGATTTAGGAGCCTCTGACCTGGAGCTCAGCCTTTATTTTGTCAGCATACCCTCCCCAAAGGGCCTCCATGGGTTGGCTACTGTACTGAGCACTAGACATATGCTTTCTCCTGTGTCTTTCCAGGTAGCCTACGGCTGAGAAGTGATTCATCCATTCTAGAGGGGAGACATGAAGGCTGAGAGTGGGGATGAGACCAGCCCTGATGCAGTGACAGAGTTGGGATTCCGATACTATCCAGGCCTCCTCTCATCTTCTGTCTCTCTCCCTGGCCATGTGTCCCCCTTCAATCATCTCTGCCCAGGTTTATTAGTATCTCAATCTCGAGTCCTGCTTTCCTCTAACTCCACAGCCCCACTCTCACACTGGGAGACAAGCCCTGGGACCCTCACAAGCACCCCTCTCATAGCCCCTAGTCCCTGTACTTCTCACCGCCCTAAATGTCTAGAGAAACTAAAAGAGTAAAGGTGCTTTAAACTCCTTTAAAAAGGAGTTAATTTGCTCACATAAAAACCAACCCTCTCTCCCAAGGCAATAAGGGCAACCTGCACCTTGCATGCAAATTTCCCTGCCTGTTGTTTGACAGAGGATCCTATGCACATGTGCACCCTTGGACACGGTCAGACTAGCATAACAGCCCAGAGAAGGAGCTCGTACAGATAAACACAGCCAGCCAAAGACACGTGAGAAAACACGCAGAGAGAGGGGTGTGAGTAACCAGATACAACACACATCACATATACTGACCACAGATGCACTCCCCACCCCAGGGGAGGCCAGCTCACAGCACACACTCTGCCCCTACACAGAGACACAGAGGCTCCTCCCCTCGTGATTCCCAGAACAAAGCCTGCAGATACTCATGCGATTTGGGAGTCTCTGACACTTACGACCCCTGTGTCTTTTTCTGCTCCCTTGGGGCATTCTAACTCCATGTGCAGAGGCTGGGAGAGGCTCCCTGTGGCCATCTCTTCCTGTTGGAATGAAGGACATGGACTGGGGTTGGGTGGTAGCCGTCTCTCTGGTGTGAGGAGAACCTTTATCCTGGCCAAGGCTGGCCATGGGGCTGGAGGTGAGGTAGGGGTATGAGGGAGGAGGGTTGAAAATTCAGATGTCTAAACTCCCAGCTGTGGCCCAGAGTTTCAGTTAGTCTCTGGCCCAGGTGACCAGATCTATTTATTTCCAGCAGAATAAATAATCGATCAGAGTTGATTTTCTAAAGAAAATCCTCCCATGTGCACTCTAGCATAAGGAACAAGTGTTGGGGGTTGGAATCCTAAAGAAGGAAATCACTTGAGTCCCAGCATCTGAGCGGGCACTTGTGTGATCACCCTATCCCTCCCACAGACCATCACAGGACCAGGGAATCAGAGCCAATAGGAGCCTCACCCCCAACTCCAGGAGATCCCCAAGCCCTTCCCCTTTACCTCAAGGAATGGCCATGGGCCTGCAGATCCCTGTGGGGTGAGGGATCTAGGGCAGTGTTTGCAATCTTTTTATCCTCATTGATGCCCCCAATAAGCCTTTTAAGATTTTTTTTTTCCTAATTGTCTCTCTTGTAATTTTAATACCACAGATGCACTATATCTTTGTGGAGGTCCATACATCATCATAATAGCTGAGATCATTCCTCCTCCTCCCACTGAAAGAAACAATTTTTTCCCCACTAGGGCAATATTACCCTTGTCGAGGCATCCTGCTGTGGGTCAATGGGTTCCAGGAGAGAAAGCCCTGAGCCCAGCCCAGGGGGGGCCAGAGGAAGTCTGTTCTTCCATCAGAAGATTGGGGCGTAGGGAACAGACAACAAATGGGAGCAACATGGAGCTCAGCAAGAATTATTCGGTCTCTGGAGATTTATTAAAGAAAAATGAGCCAATTTTCTTGGTCTCCAACAAACTAAGGAAATTTCAGCAGTGGAGATGGATGCAGGCATCAGGAAGGACTTCCTTGCACCACAGTGCTGATAAGGTTCTTGCTAATTACTTGTTTATTGATTGGCCAAGAGCAAGAGGGAGGCATTGTGGGGGTGGATGAAAGTGAAGTGTTGTGGGGAAGGGCACAGGACAGTGGACACTGCCTGGCTTGTATGCTCAGTGGCCCCAAGATCGTGGAGGAGGCACCAAATCACATCTCACATCTTCAAGCCTCAGCTTTCCCTTCTGTAAGACAAGATGAAACCTATCTTGGAGTGTGGTTGTGAGTATTAAAAGATGTGATGTTGCAGAATGCCTACCACAATGACTGTCAACTGTCAGACAAGGTTAGCTCCTGTGTGGTCTTTGATTCCCTCCCCAGGTTCTTCCTCCAGCCTTCTCTACCCAGGCCCATCTTCTCCTACTGCATCTTCAAACACCAGGTGTGAGTCAGGCATCCCTGAGAGTGTGTGCATACCCATCTCACTGTGCACAGCCCTGAACTCAGGGCACTGCAGAATAGCTATGTGTTAGCACACTGACAATGTTCCAGACATGGTGCTAGGCATTTGGTATAAAGCGACTGACTTCATTTAATACTGTTCCAGTTACCTTCTGCTGTCTAACAAACCACCTCCAAACACTGGCTCAAAACAGTAACAGTTATTTATTTTTCACACAAATCTGAAAACTGACTGGACTCAGCTGGGCGGTTCTTGCTCAGGGTCTCACATTAGTGACAGTCAAATGGAATCATCTCAGAAGCATCTCAGTCACAGGCCTGGCAGTTGATGCCAGCTGCCATCTGACCTCTATAGGGCCAACAGTAGGAATATTCACGTGTGACCTTTTCATGCTCTTCGGCTTCCTCACGGCATGGCATCTGGATTCCAAGAGCAAGTGACCAAAAAGAGACAGAGACAGAGAGAAAGAGGGATAGAAACAGGCAGAGAGAGGGGTCACGTGGAAGTTCTGTCATGTCACCTTTTATTGCCCAGCCTTGGAACTCAGGCAATGTCACCCCTACCACATTTGTTTGATCAGGTGCAAGCCATACAGGTCAATGGATAGTCAAGGGGAATGAGACTGTACCTCCTGAAGGGAGGAGTGTCAAAGAGTTGATACGCATGCTTTAAAGTCACAGCCACTCAGAATAATCCTGCAAGTTAAACATCATTATGCTCCATAGACAAATGAGGAGATTGAGGTTTAGTACAATTATGTAACTCATCCAAGAAAGTCTCGGTTTCCCTTTGAAGTTTTTACTTAAAAGTAGAGAAGTGGTCTCTTTCTTAGAAAATTCTTCAATCTGGTGAGGAAAAACAACCCCACCTTGAGAAATACCCCACATACTAGAGAGACACAGCTGTACCCAAGAAGGTCTCCAAGTCTTAGTGAAGACACAGCCTTCTCCTCAAGGAACCCCAGCCTGAGGGGAGATACAGCCCCGTCCTCAGGGAGCCCCAGTATGATGGGAGATGCAGCCCCGTCCTCAGGGAACCCCAGTATGAGGGGGAGACACAGCCCCATCCTCGGGGAGCCGTAGTCTGAGGGAGACACAGCCCCATCCTCAGGGGGCCCCATTCTGAGGGGAGACACAGCCCTGACTCAGGGACCCCCCAGTCTGATGGAGGACTCTGAGTCATTTTTCTTCAGGGATTCTCTGGTTCTATCAGAATGGACTGAGCCTTCATCATGAACTACCTGATTAGAATGCATTAAACTTGGTTTTTGTACCTAGTGTTGGACTATGGAGATTGTGTCTACCAATTCTTTTTGTTGGAAAGTTTTAAATAATTTAATAAAGAAAAACTTTCATACATCTACTCCTCTCAAACTTTCCTACCAAGATTTTAGCTCTAATATACTGGAAAGGGACTTGGATTGGGAGTCAGGTGATGGAGTTTTACTCTTAGCCCTGCCAGAACTAAGCAGAACATTTTATCTCTCCAGACCTCATCTTCTCCATCATACTGTGGGCATGGTAATCCTGGCATGGTCATCAGTGACATGTTGGAGACACATTCCCTGCAAGGAATGTATAGCTGAGTCCGGATTAGAACCCGGGCCCACAGCTCAGGGATGTTGAGGAATGTCTCTACAGGAAATTCAGTTCAATGGAAGATGCACTGGGTTGCTGAGGGATGGTTTAGTCAGGATGGGAGCTCTGTAAGGAAGAGCAAATTCACACTCACCCCTCAGGGAGATGCCAGAACCCCATGTTTTCCTTCGTTTCCTCCTACTCCTACTTGGACCCCAGGAGCTTCTGCACTTCTGTGGTGGGTAGAGAGCAGGGTCATATGGACCTTTAGACAGGTCTCTGAGGTTGGGAGTCATAAGGAGCTAGGAAGGGACCAGAGTTCTTTATAAGGCACCTATTAACTCAGTATCTCCACTCTCTCACTCTAAGCTGGAGACAAGTCTGCATTCCATGGAAGTCTCAAAGAGCTGTTACAAGAATAAAATACATTGCATAGCTATGTACTCACCCGGTAGGAAGAATTTGTTTTTTTAACCTTCATAGCAAAATTTAGAGTATTATCTCCATTTTTCAGAGGGGAAAGCTGAGAGTCTGGAAGATGCTGAGACCTGCAGTAGTAGTGTCAGAGAGCAATCCAGATTTTCGTTGTTCATTCATTCAGCAGTTACATGTTGCAGGCATGATCCTGGACCATGGCATGAATCAGAGGCCTAGTTCTTGCTCTCCTGGGGTGACAGTTTGAAGTGAAAAGACACAGTTTAAACGTGATCACAAGTGCACTAAGTGTTTTACACAAGAACTGTAAAAGGAGCAGCAGAAGAGCACAAGAACAGAGCCCACCGTGTCCGGAGGGTGAGGGAAGCTGCCTGGAAGAAGGATGTGCAGGCTTGATTTCCAGGAAGAACTAGACTAATCCAACTCACTGACTTGGGAAAATATTAGTCGTTTACCTGTGTACTCTAGGCCTGGGGCCAAGGGCCAGCTTCTCTCTTTGGGAACAGAGACATGTTAGGGTGGGTGAGCCTGGGAAGCTGAACTCATCACAGGGGAGAGGCTGTTCTTAGGCCCTTGTGCAGAGTCTGGGCCCTGAAGGTGAATCAGGACAGAAAAGCTCTCCAAATCATTGTGGATCAGTTAATGGAGATATTAACTGACACCTCCCCTTAGCCCTGTTCTGGGTGGGAGGGAACTCTCTACACCTTCCAGGCGAGCACACTCACCAGCAGCTCAGATATGGTTGGTATTTTACCTGTGATAATTCATTCATTCCATGCTGTTCTCTCAGGGTCTTCCTTTCAGTGCCTTAGTCTCTTTATCTATAAAATTAAAATAATGACAGTCCCTATATAATAGCTTGTTCAAGGATTAAAAGGGTTAATCTAGGTAAAGTGGTTAGAATGGTTCCTGGCATGTGGTAAATGCTCAGCAAAGATTATATGTTGTAATCATCAATGACAAGTTGTCCCACAGACAGGGGCAGGGTCACTCTCTCTGTCGAGCCTTTTGCAAGAGTGCGTGTGTAGTTTTTGGTAATAATGAAGACAGTGATGAAAAGTGGTTGCAGTGGTAATAATAGTCAGTCTCCATAGTGACAATGATGATGATGGTAATAATGATGGTGATGATGATGGTGAAGATAACAACGATAATGATGGTGATAGTGATGGTAAAGATGATAATGATGATGCTGGTAATAATGACAGTGATGATGATGGTGAAGATGATGATGGTAATAGTGATGGTGATGGTGAAGATGACAATGATGACAGTTATAGTGATGATGATGGTGATGGTGAAGAAGATGATGATGGTAATAATTATACTGATGGTGTTGGTGAAGATGATGATAGTAATTGTGATGGTGATGATGATGGTGAAGATGATGATGGTAATAATGATGGTAATAGTGATGGTAAAGATTATAATAATGATGGTGGTAATGATAGTGATGATGGTGAAGATGATGATGATGGTTATGTTGATGGTGATGGTGAAGATGACAATGATGATGATGATGGTAATGTTGATGGTGATGGTGAAGATGACAATGATGATGGTTATAATGATGACGTGATGGTGAAAATGATGATGATGATATAAGCAATGATGAAGATTCTCTGTGGTGATGATTGATGCATAGCAAGGAACATGTTGTGGACAAGTAGTTTTCATGATTGTCTTTCTGTGACAGCTATGGGGAAGGCAGAAGTATCTATCACTCATTTCCAGAAAAGGATCAAATTTCAGGTATGTCCTCTCCCTTTTTCTGCCTTTCTTTGTTTCAAATGAAGGACATTAATGAAGAAATTTACATAGTGATGGGCAAGATTAAGAGAATTAGTAAGGAAGAGTGAAGTCCCCAGGTACTGGTAACAACAGGAAGCTGTTACTACACCTATGCCCAGAGGGAAAAGGGAAGGAGGAACTCCAGCATTGCTGGAGGCATTGGGATATAGAGCCAGGAAAAAGAGCCTAGGGACAGCCACTGCCAAAGATGCTCAGCTGAAGCAGGGAGGGAGCCGGGAAGAAATACCCCAACCTCTCTCTCCCCTGCCCTTTGATTTCCTGCCAAGCTTCCCAATTGGACACCAAGGACAGGGAGGCCTGGATGGTACTTTCTGTACCAGGCTCAGAAAGTAAAGGGATTCCTGGTGCAGTTTGGAGGGGCATGTGCTTCCCTCCTGGGTTCCAGTTTTCTTGGTGAGTCCCCCAAGGACATGACCCATGTCTCATTCCTCTTGGTCCCCCCTACCCCATCCCAGGCCGAATCTGGTAAGTAGCACACAGTGCACATTTTCTGGATGCATACAACACAGTGCATGTTTTCTGGATGCATACAAGACCTTGTTCCAGACAGGTAGCTTACAGAGCCTCATCTTCACAAGTAAAAGAAATGTCACCCTCCCTTCTAGTGGCTGGTTATACTTCTTTCATGACTCAGTTTAGACATCTTGATTTTTTACCTGAATCACTCTAACTGAAATTGAAATTTCTCTACCCTCCCATTCTGTAGTGGAGGTAAGGCAGTGGCATTCACCTTTCTCTGGAGCCCCTATGCTGGTGCAAGGGCTGGATTGAGGCATCACCCCTGCTCTGCCAATGCGTGACTAAGGATGCTTGTGGCACTGTCTGAATATTAACTATGAGTGACCGGGAGATACTTGTTGGGGGGAAAAAAAAAACCAAACTTCTGTTCCTGTAAAACATTGAAGAATAAATAACCCTAAAGAGTCTCCTTGAGCCATGCTTCCAGGGAAATTGAATTATTTCAGCAGAGCCAGTCCTACCTGAGTCCCCTACAGGAGAGCAGACCTTTCTCCAAAGCAGCCCTGCCACTTTCACTAGGCAGTCTCCAAGTGCACAGATCCCACACCCTCTCTCCTGCCCCCACCATGTAGAACAAAATGGGTCAGTGAGGTCTCAAACTGAAGGCAAACTGGGGCCGAAACTATTAGCGTCACTTAAAATTCACTCTCCCCCTTTCCTATTGTTCTAATACTTTCGCTCCTTAACTGGATACATGATCATCATAAATTCAAAATAAAGACCACTTTTCCAGGCTGGGCGCAGTGGCTCAAGCCTGTAATACCAGCACTTTGGGAGGATGAGGCGGGTGGATCACCTGAGGTCAGGAGTTCAAGACCAGCCTGGCCAACATAGTGAAATCCCACCTCTACTAAAAATACCAAAAACAAACAAACAAACAAAAATTAGCTGGGTGTGGTGGCGGGCACCTGTAATCCCAGCCACCCAGAAGGCTGAGGCAGGAGAATCGCTTGAACCTGGGAGCTGGAGGTTGCAGTGAGCCAAGATAGCACCATTGCCCTCCAGCCTGGGTGACAGAGCAAGACTGCATCACAAAATAAATAAATAAATAAATAAGACCATCTTTCCTGGCTTTCATTGCAACTAGGTATGAACTTTGTGATCAAGTTTTGGTCAATGGGATGTGAGCAGAGATAAAGTGTGCAACTTCTGGAAAATGTCTTTAACAGAAAGAGAGCATGCTCTTCTTCTTCCCTCCCCTTGACTCGCTGGATAAAAGGTAGACATAATGGATGGGGCTCCAGCCGCCATCTTGGATGATGAGGTAATGTTGAAAATAGAGGCCATAGATAGTGGAGGAACAAGATAGATGGAGCTTGAATACCACTGTAACACTTTAGCAGTCTAGAATTGACTCCTTCTGGATTTCTTAGAAATGAGAAAGAAATAAACTTCTATCTTATTTAAGCCACAGCTATTTTGCTCATTTGTTTGTTTTCCATTACTGCAGGCTAAACCTAATTCTAGTTGACATATTCATGGACTAAATCTAGTCCCCAGGTATATTTTGTTTGCCTACACAGTAACATTTAAATATTTTAAATTCAAGCCCAGCATTTTAAAACAAATAGAGTTTTTTTAACATAAAAATTTGAATTATGACTTCTAAAATGATGGAAGATCTGACACCTTTGGGCCTCCAATTTCAGCCCAGAAAGCCTGGAAGAAGCTGAATAGCACCTGCCCCTTTCAGCTGGGGCATGGATCCTTCTGTTCAACAGTCTCTCCTGAGCCCACTTCATTCTGCATTCCTGCCTGGCCCCTCCTGGCCCTGAGTTTTAGTTCCTGGGGCAGATATTCCTGTTGTTCACATTCAGTTTCCTGGGAACCCCACAGCCCTCTGGAGAGCGCTTCTTTCCTGCCTTCTCTGCATGAGCTATGGGGAGCCTGGCCTCCCTTACATACCTTCTGGAACCATCCTGGGTCTCACTCTCTGGCACAGTCACGGAGTGGGAGCATTTTCCTGAAAGGAACTCTATCTGAAAGCAAAAGCAAGGTGGAGGACAGAGAGCATCCTGGAACCACAGACTTTACAAGTGAACCAAAGCCGTGTCTGGGACTGGGCAGTGACTCGTCCTAGGCCATGAAGCAAGTCTGCAGCAGAAAAGAAGCGAGAGTAGAGTTTCCTGAGTCCCTGGCCCAGTGCACCAAACTTCTTTGCAAGTTTGTGTAGAAAAACTTCCCTGGAAAAAGACAGTTTTTCTGTTATCCTCAAATTAAAAAAAAAAAAAAAAAAGTTCCACTGTGTCCAAATCCAGGCTGCGGTGGGAGTGTGTGGGCAGAAACCTGCATATTTTGGTGAATACAGCCCATCTGCCTCCCTCTTCTGGACCCTAACCTCCAAAATGCCTGTGATAGGGACAGAGGCCTCCACCTCATGGTGAGAGTGGCTCTATTCCAGTACCAGGCTAGGAGTTTCTTCTCATAGAGGTCATAAGTTGTCATTCTTTTTTGTTTTGGTATCCCTGCTGCTAGCAAAGCACCTAGTACCTAAAAGAGGCTAAATAAATATTTGTTGAATGAATGAATGAATGAAATGGCAAAAGCGCAGGGCCATATGTGATGAGCTCCAGGTGGCTGGCACAGTCAAAAAACTTCACCTTCCCCCTCCCAGCTTCCTGTCCTTGGGAGTCGAATCACCAAACACTCCCAAATGAGGGGTTCTGAGCCAGCTGGTTCCAACCACTGTCCTTCCATCCCCTCTGTGGACCCCTTCTCTGCTTTAAGAGAGAGCCCAGAGGTAACTTCTTAAGTGGCTGTAGTAGCCTTGCCCCAGGATGCAGCCCCACTGCACATGGTCTCTGCTGGGCCACAGGGGCTGACTGAGGCATGGTGCCACATTCCAGTGCCACAGAGATCAGGAGGAAATTGTCCCACTATTAGGACCCATGATTTGTCTCTACAAGCAGCAAAGTTAACTAGAACAGCCAATTAATAAGAGAAATGTGCAGCATCTCTGTTATTTTTAATTCCTCACCCACATGAAAGCATTATTGGTTTACCTTAAAACTAATTCATACCCAGTTGATGTCCTTATCTCAGGGTTGCCAGCTTCAGACTGGACGTGAAGGAACTTCTACTGTTGATTTCCTAGCCCTTCAAATCATCTCTAAGTACATTAGAGTCACATAAACAGGACTTGTAATGAGATAGTCCTACTTTGCTTTGATACGTTTAATTACCAGCCTGAGAAAGGCAGGGGAGAGAGGAGAGGCCCAGGAGAGATGCCTGGAACCTGATAATGCATGCATGTTGCCTGGTGACACACACATGTTGCCTAGTGATACACATCTGTTGCCTGGTGATGCACACATGTGGCCTGGTGATACACACAGGCGGCCTGCTGCAGAAACAGTCAAAACCAGTCAACTCTTCCCTGGGAAGCTTCCCTGCCTCATGAGCACTGATAGTCGGCATCAGCAGAGAGATAGGAGAGCACAGAGAAGAGACGTGGCATATGCCAACTCAAGGCACACAGAAAAAGGTTAGTTTTTTAACATCAAGATTCCTTCTCCCCACAGCATGCTGTGGATTTCTTAATGGAACTTCCCTGGTGGCGAGATGCCAAGCAGGGGCTTTCTTCTTCCTTGTGCAGTCATTCAACAAATACTTTTTGAGCACCTACTCTATGCCAGGCAGTGTTCTAGTTATTGATGATACATCAGTGAGCAAAAGAAGCATCAATCCTGGCCCTCATGGAGCATCCATTCCAGCAGAGAATGCTGGACATAAACAATAAGCATAATAAATAAGTGCATTGCAGAGTTTGTTAATGTTGTGGGACAATTATCCATGGCCTTTTGAAATTCTGCACATCTCATTCTGATTTATCCTTTGCAGGATGTTTGCTACACAAACACCCTTGAAAGCTAGAGATAGTATTTCCCTTTGCAGCAGAATGTGGATGTATTTACTATCCAGTTTCTAAACCATTGTCTCTTCTGAAGAAAAGGGGAGGTGTGCTTATTATCTGTCATGTAAGATTCAGATTCCCCGAGCTTGCGTTTCTTTCCTATAACCTAACCCACTGGAGATGGCCCCTGATCCTTTTCACATCATCCTGTAGGGATTGAGGCTCATTTGAGGAATTGGTATGAGGATTATATTAGATAAGGTAGGATTAAAATCGTCCCTGACTTTAGTAAAGTCTCTGATCAATAACACTGCCTCTGCTCCCAGAGTCATTCTGGTCAGCTTCAACTTGTTGCCCAGGGTCATTGTAGATGATATGATTGCCCTAGACTTTGTCCTGGTAGGTGAAGGTAGAGTCTGTGCAATAGTTAATACTTCCTGTTGCACTAGGTGAGCCCCCGAAAGGAAGAGGCAGCATATTGGTAGAACTTATATAGACAGGGCTAATATCTGAGTGTCCCTGAAGGTTTTCCTGACTGGGCTTCCTGAGGTGACTGCTGATGACGCTCATCTCCCATCACAATGACTCCACATCTTCCAGGGTTGTGCTGAAGATTTTTCTCAGTTCTCTTGGGATGCTGCTTTCATCGCCCTAATTAGGTTGCAAGCCCAGGGCAGGTACCAGGTCTCCGAGGGTATCCAGTCTGTCATACGCCTGGCAGAATGCTCTACTCATCACAAACCATCAACAAATTCTCAGTGACAACAACAACAAGAATCCTACTCAATGCCAAGCATGGTGCCTGTCCTTAAGTCACATAACCTGTGGATGGGTTGGCGAGGAAGAGGGAGTCATGCTGGGGCTGGGCTGTTGGGGCCACAATGTCCTTCTCTCTCCCCTCCAAGCCTTTCCTCCCTCCAGTTCAGCCTGCCCTGGCCATCCCACTCCCCAGCGGCAAGTCATACCCATTTCCCCCACCCTTTTTGGCAAATGGAGGAGCCATTTCCCCACTCAGAACTGAGCCCTCATCCCATACACCCAAGCATCCCAGGAGAGAAGGAGGTGGTGAAGCTGCTTAAGTACTTTCCACGTCTGCATCCTGCTCCCCCAGCCTCCGCGACTATTATTGGTAAGTGAACGAATTTTCTCTCCTGACATCTGTAGCTCTTAGCAGTGAATATATTTGAAAAACCCTTTATGATTGCTTGAAATCGTCCCTGCAATTTGATTCCTGATATTTCTCTTTACTCAGTGAGTGATTCTTTTAACTCATTATATCTTATACTGCAGACCTGCCCATCTCCCCCAGCAACACACACCATGGTGATATTTATCCCCCTTCTCCTACAACCTGCAGAGAAGTGTCCCTAGCAAGCCCCAGTGAAGGGCCTTCCTGCCCCCTCTCCACCCTCCCCATTTGCCTCCTCCACTGCTTCCTCAGCCTGCAGACACCCCCTTCTCTAAGCCTCACACCCCACCAGGGCCTTTGGGAACAGGACCGTTTCTCAGGGGAGAGGTGTCTTTTCCTCATCCACCTACTGCAAGCCTCACATACCACAACCTGCTTGTGCTCATGATTATTTCCAATTCCTTCCAGAACACTTAGCGTTCCAGCCTCAGCATGTAAAACAACTTTTCCTCCAGGGGAAAAATAAGGTTCGGGGATTAGAAATAATACCAGCGACCATAATAACAAAACAAATTAAAATGGGTCTCAGAATACTCAAGTGGCTGATGGTGGGTGGGGGTGCTGAGTGTCACAGACAGCCTCACTGGACCATAAAGATGTGGCTGCAATGGACCTTCCTGCCGTGGGAAGGCGGGCAGAGGAGGGAGAGGAGCAGGTGGGAAAGGTTCTAAAGGCACAAAAATGTAGTTGGATCTCAGGTGCACCCTGCAGATGTCTCACGACTCCAATGCAGCACGTGTCCAACCACAGTGTTGAGAGAGCAAATACACCCCCAATGGGGCCTTTCCTGCTCTCTTCTCACCACCAGGCAGCCAGGATCCCCCTGGATTAGACCGAGATAATATGCCTTTTCAGTGACACCTGTCACTATGCCTCCCATTTATTTATTTATTTATGTTGCAGATAGTTACTGGTCACCTTTTATGTGTCAGGAACTATGCCTGGGGCTAGTAGAACAAAGAGGAATACGCCGGTCCCTGCACAGCCCAGCATGGGAGATGGACACATAAACAGCCATGCCAGATCACAGCCTCAGCGGCTGGAGATGGAGTAGCCTGGAGGTCAAGAGCCCAGATTCTGGGGTCAGGCTGTCTGGATTTGAATCTCAGCCTCACTACTTGTTAATCGTGGGACTTCAGGCTAGTCTTTTCTGTGCCTCAACTTCCCCTTCTATAAAATGGGATATTAAGAGCATCTACCTCATATGGCTGATGAGAGTTAATATATGAAAAGCTTTTAGGACAGAGCCTGGCAGATGGTAAGTGCTATATGTGTCAGCTATCCCTATTAAAAGGAGGGATTTGTTCACTTTCCCAGTACCTTTCCTTGACAGAGGTTTTATTATATTGATCATTATTTGTCCTTAAAGCTTTTGGTTCTCAGGACAAAAGGGAGACCAAATAATCTCCCTCCATTTCACAAAAGGAAGAGCTGAGACTGGCTTTGGAGAGACTGGAAAAACGATCTGGGGAGGAAAGAAATATCCTTAAAGATAAATTCAATCAAAGAAGCAGGGAGTGCCTTCTGCTGAACACACAGGGTGATTGGTGCCCCTTGATCTTGAGCAACTCAAATTCAGGGAGCAGCCTCTGTTTATACCCATGGCTCAGGAAGGGGTGTGGGATCAGGTTTCTCCCAGAGGGGCTCCTGGGGTGAGTTGACAAGAGGCCAAGCCAGGCTAAGAACAGACCCTCTTCCAGGCAGCCGCTCTGCCCCTAAAGGTCCATCTGCTCTCACCACCTGGTAGACATCTCCAGGTGCTTTGTTCACTGGACTGATGTGAGGGTCCCTGCTGCACCTGGAGCCTCCCCACCTGGGCTGGGAGGTTCAGAGGCTGGGCCATACTCTCCAACCAAACTGGAAGGTCCCACGGCTAGAGCAAGGTCTCCAGGTGTCTGTGGGTCTCTTTGCCCTCAAAATTGGCTCTGCCGAGAGCACTCCCGTCAGACTGGGAGGGGGTGTGGGAAATGATTCACATGGTGTGAATCATGGGAACCTGCCCTGAGGCTGGGAGTGTCCTGTCTTCCCTGACAGGATGCAGACACACATTGCGTTCTCACGATGCAACCAGGCAGCCCTGCCCGCCAGACCCCACCTCCACATCCACAGGATCCCCCCGGGCTCATCCACAAGAGAATGTGGGCACAACTGGGGTGATGTACTTCTCAGAAAGGTCCACAGAGAGGAGCCAGAGGGTACCCCATCTCTATCCATCATGCAGGGAGGGGCCTCCATGAAATGCAGTGAAAGTTCCAGTTATTGATTGCTTGGTATGGCTCTTAAAGCAGTTTGCATCTATGAAGCAGAAGCTTTTGCTTCAGTCCTACCTGCTAGTCAGGATGGGTCTTACTTTCTCCATTTCGCAGATAAGGAAACTGAGACTTAGACAGGTAGAGAGGCTTACCAAGTGCACACAGCCAGTGAGGGTAGCACAGACTCTCCGGCCATGGTCTCTCAACTCCAAATCCAGTGCTTTTCCACAGCCCTCACTGTGTTGTGTGTGCGATTCCTGCTTGCATTTGGGTTTTTAGCTGGGGAAGAAGAGCTCTCAACTCAGAAACGAAGATCCGAGGGAGGCAGGCCCAACAGGAGAGGGGCATGGGGCATCCATATCTCTAGAAGTCAGAGGCATTCAGGTGTCCCTTTCCTGGTCTGGTTTGACCCCAGTCGAGCTGCCTGGGGGGTGGAGTTGCAGGGTGAGTGCGCATGAGCTTTCTGGCAGACGCGGTGAGCGAGCAGCTGCAGGAGGACACATGGCCCAGCGCGGTGGGGCTGTGGGAACCATTACTGCAGTGATTAATTAGGCTCCTTCCACGCGGAGCTGCTGGGTTCCCAGGGCTGCCTGTCAAAACTGCAGGACTCAGCAAACTGCAGGGGACCAACCCAGAACCACCATCCAGATCTGCTAGCCTGGGGAGGGAGAGTGGTCCCTGACATGCTGAAGTTCTGTTCCCAGGTCAGGCTCAGGCCCACCCCTGCCTGGGTATGGGAATAATGGGAGTGGGTCATTTATTGCTTACATTGGAGAGTTTAAGGACCTCACTAGCTTAAACTACTATTTATCGAAGACCTGCTATATGCATCCACTAACTTTCATCAGTTACCATGTGTGATGGTAAGAAACTGAGATGAAGAAACTGAGGCTCAGAGGAGTAAAGAAGTTGCCTGAGGCCAGCAGTATAAATGAGGGGATAGAGTAGGGATCTGTCCTTCTAACAGTACTAAGACTCCTGCAGCGACTTTATCAAGCCTCGGATAGGGGAGAAGTACCCACAGCCTTTAACCTAGGGAACCCCGAGACCAAGACCTCTTGCCCTTAGAATCCCTCTCTCTCAGTTATGTAAATCATTCAAGGGTCACCACAGACTCAATAATCTCACTCCTCCTTACATTCCCCCATCAAAGGTGCATGTGCTCTTCCTGTCTGGGGCCAAAGGCGGGTGGGATAAGTGAAAGAGTTAGTATTGGCACCTTCACCCAAGCACAGGCACACGGAAAGCCCCACCTGCAAGTGTCCACGTTCATCTTCTCCAGATGCAAGCTGGAAATATCTGAGCAACAGATGATAGGTGATAGTCATCTTGGCTTTCATATCCCCATTCTCTACTTTAACAAACTGAGGTGCTCAGTGGTTTTAGGACCAGGAATTAAAGTCAGGTTGAAAATAAAGGCTAAGAGTGTCCATGAAGGGTCATCACCAGTAGATCACTTGTCCTTCTTCATGGTGTCTGGGCTCATGCCAGCATCTACCAGTCAACCAGGAGCATGAGTGTTGGGTGCCACTTGCAAGGGGCCAGCACATTAACAAAATGCAAATGTGTATGAGGTTGTCCCACCAAGGCCTCACATCTGTGGTGAAGTAGCTTCTACACCCCCAAAGATGAGCTGCAGGGATGTGACGAGTACCCCAAGTTTCTGAGGACAGAAAAAGGTGAAGAGAAATCAATTGGGAAGAAGGTTGTATTAGCGTTCTCAGGAAGCCATAATAAAATGCTATAGGGAGATGGTTTTCTGTTTAAAAAACAGAATTTTATTTTCTTATAGTTTTGGAGGCTGAAAGTTCAAGATCAGGGCGCCAGCAGGGCTGGTTCCCTCTGAGGTCTCTCTCCTTGGCTTACAGATGGCCACCCTCTCACTGCTTCTTCATGGGGTTGTCTCACTGTGCACATGGGCTCCTGGTATCACTCTGTGTCCTCTTAAGCTCCTCTTCTTATAAGGAAATCAAATTGGATTAGGCCCCATACTAACAGCCTCAATTTAACTTAATCACTTCTCTAAGGACCCTATTTGCTAGTCTAGTGACATTCTGAGGTACTGGGGGTTAGGGCTTCAGCATATGAATTTTGGGGGGATGTAATCCAGCTCAGTGTTCCACCCTCTGGAACCCCCAAATTCATGTCACATGCAAAATACACTTACCCACACCCTAACAGTCCAAAAGTCTTAACCCATTCCAGTACCAACTCTAAGCTGCAGCCTTGTGACCAGGGCCCCAAATGGCTGAGGATGGGTAAAGATGGAGAAGCAGTCAAAAGGGGGCTGAGGGGTCTCGCAAGGCTGAAGCTCCATAAAGTAGAGTCTAATCCTTGGGTGGGACTGGCAAGGATGTCCCCAAAGTAAATGGCCTGACCCCAAGATCTCACTGGGCTAGTACTATCCTCATGGAGGAGGACCAAGTTAGAGGAAGGGGTAGGACAAGAGGCTGTGAGGATGAGGACAGACAGGTTGTGCAAGGCTTTGGGTATAAAAGAACTGCTTGCTCAGCCTCCCTATGGGAGCAGTCGTATGTGTGTGTGTGTGTGTATGTGTGTGTTTAAATGCCATAATCGGTTTGCATTCCCTGTGTGTGCAACTCAAAGACCCATGGGTCAGGGCAATAGATCTATTGATTAATATTTTCATTCAGTTCAAGATACAGAATGTGGGTCACTTTTGAGAAACATCTTGCTGGAGGCAGGTGCCTTTACCTCGAATGTCACCGGGCAGCTCTGCGCTGTGATCTCTGGAAGAAGGTATAGACCCAACTAGGGAAGCTGGGAGGGACCTGACCCTATGGATCTTTCCAGAATAGAGGGAGACACCCTAGGACAATGAGCCCATAGACATATGGCTTCCAGGGTAGGGGATGTTTTAAATTTATCTCTGGAAAGCCTTTAGAGTCCAGCTCTGCCAACCCTAGCCTTGAGTAAGTGGTGACCTTGAAGGCCCTCAGAGTGGCAGGACCCTCGATCTGTGGTTTTCAAACAGCACCACCGGAGGAGCTTGTTATAATAATAGACATCGAGGCTTTTGTCTTGAGATCTCCAGGAGTGAGGTCCAGGATTCTGCATTTCGACAAGCAGTTCAGGGAGATTTTATGCCCCACTCCCAACTGGCACTTGAGAAAAAGCCTGGATCCTCCACAGGCTTGTTCCCTTAGCAGGGTGACCAGCTGGAGAAGCTGGGCCCTAGAACAGGTGCTAAGGCTGCCTGGTTGCACCCTACTCTGGTGACCCCATATGTCCTTCCAGGAGAGAGAGACCCCTCTGGGATAACAGAGGTTATTCCTGATACACCAGAGGTAACACCTTTCTACACCTCTGTCAATGCCTTATAGCCAAAACCCCCCAGGAACCTATAGTTAAACAAGTTGGGCGTATTACTTGATGCATTCAGAACATGAAAAATGGAGACTCATGAGACATCTCAGTAAGAGGCTAGAGCTAGGAAGAAGCTATTATAGGATCTGGCTTTGGTTAGCTGACTTGGGGAGAGTCCAAGAAAGCAGACGTCTGCCCTGGACTGAGTGCTGTCAGAAAGCAGGAACAAGTCTGTGATTGGGTATCTCAATAAGTTTGATCTGTGGGGAGGACAGACTAGAGTGAGACTAACACTGCAATTGGTAGAGAGGCAGCAGTCACTCACATTAGCTGGAGGAGGGACTGGTTGGTATTTTACGGTTTAGACAATGTTCATGTTTTGCCTGTATTCAGACATGATTATGGAATAGATTTGTTTCTGCCTTGATCCATTCTTGTCACAGGTGGCTTTGTCTGATGTTGATGTTTTACTATGAAATTGTTTACGTTCAACAGGAGAATGCTATGGCCAGCTCGTGGACATCAGGGGCTGCTTTTCTCTTCCTCACCACCCTATTGTTTCCCTGCCCAGCGAAATCGGGCTGTTAGTGCACTGTCTAAAGGAGGGACAACAGCCAATAAAACTGACCTTTTTTTTTTTTTTTTTTTTTTTGAGACGGAGTCTCGCTCTGTCGCCCAGGCTGGAGTGTACTGGCCGGATCTCAGCTCACTGCAAGCTCCGCCTCCCGGGTTTACGCCATTCTCCTGCCTCAGCCTCCCGAGTAGCTGGGACTACAGGCGCCCGCCACCTCGCCCGGCTAAGTTTTTGTATTTTTTTTAGTAGAGACGGGGTTTCACCGTGTCAGCCAGGATGGTCTCGATCTCCTGACCTCGTGATCCGCCCGTCTCGGCCTCCCAAAGTGCTGGGATTACAGGCTTGAGCCACCGCACCCAGCCAAAACTGACCTTTTGTCTCCCACTTCCCAGCTACTCTGATTCCCTGTGTAGCTCCAGGTGTTCCTCCACCAATACCAAGTATGAGGTCTGCTGCCTTCTCAGTGATGGGTTCCCCTCCCATCTCTGTATTCACTGCCCTTCCCACTCAAAGACATGTCCTAGGGCCGGGCGCGGTGGCTCACGCCTGTAATCCCAGCACTTTGGGAGGCCGAGGTGGGTGGATCACTTTAGGTCAGGAGTTCTAGAGCAGCCTGGCCAACATGGCAAAACCCCATCTCTACTAAAAATACAAAAATTAGCCGGGAGTGCTGGTGGTCACCTGTAATCTCAGCTACTCAGGAGGCTGAGGCAGGAGAATCACTTGAACCTGGGAGGTGGAGGTTGCAGTGAGCCGAGATCACGCCATTGCCCTCTAGCCTGGGCAACAAGAATGAAACTCCATCTAAAAAAAAAAAAAAAAAAAAAAAAAAGACATGTCCTGTGCAAAGGAGACAGTCCCTCTCTGTTCCTTTCAGTCCTGATTTCACGTTTCTTCTCTGCTGCTGTGCCCCCATGTCAGTATGACTGTCTCCAATGACAGCCCCTACGTTGCTCTCATCCTTCAGTCCTTGGCCCAGCCAGAGCCTTCCAGAAGAGTAAGGAGGGGCATTAGATGATGTGTAAGATGTTGAGGTTGATGGTGTTTTTAGTGTTGATTTCAGTGACAGTGGCCATAGTGGTAGTGATCACATTAATAGTGGCAGTGATAATGATGGGGGGGTGTGTCAAGGATGATGGTGACAATGGTGAGGTGATGCCATTGCTGGCGGTTGTGGTGGCCGTAGGAGTGATGGTGGGGGTGGGGGTAATAGAATTTGTGGCCATCACAGTGATGGGGATGGCAATAGTGATGGTTATCATAAAAATTCATTTATAGATTGAAATTCTTAAGATCCTTTCACAGTGTTCATGGAATAATCTCAGAGTTTATTAGGTTATTCTACTTCTTTCTTCAGGCAAGGAAATTCTAAATCAACTTTCTCGCGTTGCTCACAGGCAGACAGTAATGCAAAATTAAGCTGGTATGGCAGATCTCCTGTGGAGTCTACTTCCACATCTGCAGCTCCACACTTGCCCCATTTCCAGGCCCATGAAAGGAGATGCAGGTGGCCACTGAATTTCTGGCAGTGCATTCAGGCGCTTACTGATGGGTGCTGATAACTGCGAGGCACCTGGGGAGACGCAAGAGGATGGTCTCTGACAAGGTCTGTCATATGCAGCTATAGACAAGGATGGACACAAGATAAAGGGCCTGGAGCCCCACAGCTGAAGCTGACCCATTGGGTAGGGGCACACTGTGCGGATAGGCTAGACCAGAGAACTCAGAAGCCAAGATGCAAGTTTTGAGGAGCTGAATGTGAGTGAGCAGCCAGGAGTGAAGGTGGGGCTGACAACCTGGGATGCACAAGACTGAGGCTTCCAGGGAAGTCAGTCACTAACACAACACCTGAGGAAAAGGGCCCTGAAACCAGGTCAAAGATGCCCCTGACATGGACTGTTACACTCACCCTGCTACAGGATCACCCTGTGACTGGCTTCTTGGGGCAGGAAAAGTCTGGGCCTGAAGTAAAGGCTGTTACACCCCACCCTGGGAAGTCTGAATCATACCCCCCACAGTCTCCATGACTTCATCCCTCTTTGGGACACTCAGGACTCAGAGCCACAGAGTTCAGGAGCTTGAGGTTTGCAGAGATCCCCAAGGAACTCTTGAATTCTATGGTGGCCTTTGAGATGTTTACCATCCAGGGAATCAGTCACATATTTCCCAAATAGAGACTGTGTTCTGACCCAGTCATGAAAACATAAACCACTCTAAATATTTCCAACAGTAATAATTTAGTATAGGAAACTAGTTACCCAAGTGGTGGAAGAGCTGAGAAGGCCAAAAAAGGGACAGCAAAGCAACCAGCTGTTAGCAAGAACAGAAAGCCACTGTGACCCTTAGGGCTGGCTGGAAGGACAACAGGAGGTACTGTTTCCAGAAGCTAGATGCCAAGTCTGTTTGGCAGAAGGTGGGACTGTGTTGGTTACTCAGCTACCTTGAAAACACTCATTAAAGCAGGAAGACAGTGGGAGAAATACTCTAGCTTCTCACCTTTTCTTCCCTGCAATCTCCCATTATTTCTCTCATTGTCTGACCCTGGCAAGAAGCCAGTTGGCAAGGAAGGCTGGGAAATGTAGTGTGCAGAAGGGCAGGTACTATGGTTTGAATGTTTTTTTTCTCTACAAAATTCCAGTTGAAACTTAACCTCCAGGGCAACATTATTGGGAGGTGTGGCCTTTGGGAGCGGTTGAGTCAGGAGGGCTTCACCCTTGTGAATGGCATTAGGTGCCCTTATAAAAGGACTTGACAAAGGGAGTTTATCTTTCTTGCCCTTCCACCCTCTGCCATGTGAGGATAGTGTTCCTCCTCTCTGGAGGATATGGTGTTTGAGGAGCCATCTTGGAAACAGAAACCAAAGCCTTACTAGACAATCAACCTACTGGTTTTTTGATCTTGGACTTCCCAACCTCCAGAACTATGAGAAATAAATTTCTATTGGTCATAAATTACCCACTCTGTGATATTCTGTTAGAGCAACACTCAGGGACTAAGACAGCAGGAAATGGATTCTTAAAGCAAAGAGGCATTGACTACCATATATTCCAGCCTTAGGAAGTTGAACTATGTTGGGATCTCAGAGGATCAATGACTAACACTCTTTTTTTCCACACCTAGTTCAGGGCTTTCTAAGAAATGGATATAGGAGTCAGGCAGACGGAGACCAAAATATTACCTTTAGCCTATTGAAACAGTGGAGAAACTGGCATGAGGGTCTCTCAGCCGGGTGGGCTTGCTAACACCTTATTCCTGAACTTGACAGGCTCATTAAGTCTCGGGCAGAGCTAGAAATCAGCAGTCCCAGCCCTGTGGTGCGGAGGAGCAGAAAATACATGCCTTCTGTCAGCAGAGAGATCTCCAGAGTGGAGTATACTCAGATCCTGTCCCAAATTTCCACTCAGAGAAGTCACCTCCTCCCCAGGATGGCCATGAGGGAAGCAATGAAGGAGGAGAAGATTGTTGCTCTGATGGAGGCCCCTCCACTTGGAACCAGAGACAGGGCGACATGAAACCCTAGAGTCTCCTATGGGGAATGCAAAATCACCTCTACAGGATCTCTGCCAATTGGCTCCTCAGCATCTCTTGAAAATCGTCAGTGATGGAGACTCAGCACCATCCAAAGTAGTCCTTTCTATCTTCACACAGTTCTGGTGGTTAAAATGTTCTCTATGTTAATCTAAATTGTTCCTACAATTTCTATTTCTCCCTCTGGGGCTTCACATAATACATCTGATCCTTCTTCAAGGAGGTTACTTAAAGAAGGCAAGTATATCATCCTGAGATTTAACTTCTCCAAGTTAAATACTTCCAGTCCCTTTTATTTGATCCTGTATGTCCAAGGTTTTCCAACTGTTCAGCACCTACTCACCTCTTTCTGGGCAAATTAAATTGGCCGAGTCATTTTCAAAGCATGGCACCCAACCAGTCACACCAAGAAATCACCCATCATCACTACCATACAAGTGACTATTGTGGACACTCCCCTGAAGGGGGATTTTAAATTTACCATTTATAATAATACTCAGTGGCATAGGCACAATTGTTCCCCATTTGGAACTGGAGAAACTGAGGTTCAGAGAAGTTGTGGCCTGCCCAGGACCACATAATTAGCCAATGACTCACGACTGTCTCAGGCCACATTTGTTCTGCTATGACCCACTGTTTTCAACACTAAAGGGTAAAGCAATGAGCAGCTGTCAGGTTCACAACTACACCAAATGTCCTGCTCGTGGTCAGGTTCCAGGCCATGCTGAGGTTCAACAGGAGTGGGCGGCGAGGCAGATAGCTGAAAGAACACTCAGGGGGCTGTAAGCACATGAAATGTAGTTTTATCCAGCAGCTCTCTCATCAGGAACTTAAGCACACTAGCTCTCTCACACTGTCCACCTTGTCTCAACTGTCTGCTCTGGCTCTGCAGCTCCTCTCAGCAGCCAGCTTTGTGGCTCCTGCTGCCCCCATGCCGTCACCTGTATGCCCTGGCTTGCAAGGCCAGCTCTGTCAGGGTCTGCAGCTTAACTCTTTCTATCTGGTCACAAGCCAGTTCCTGGTTCCCCCACTCCCACTCGCCCCACCTTCACGGCAACAGGCTCTCCCTTACAGAGGTTAGTAGTGTTATTCTCTCTCAGTGGGCGCGCATGTGAGCCATGCCATGCCATGCCGTACTGTGCCGAACCGAGCACCATGCACAGCGTCAGCAGAGCAGTTATACCTTCTACAGACAAGGATGGCATAGAGCCAAGGGATGGCCTTCACGTGCTATGGCAACATGGCTGTGATAACAAGTGGAGTTCTACACCTCTGCTCTAAACTCTGAGTCACTCTGGATGTTTACCTCGGCCTATCCTTGACCAAAGCACCGCCATGTTCCTTAGAGCCACCCACTTACAGACAGTGAAGTGGATGAAGCCCAGTGGAGAAGTGAGATCCTGTGGCTCTCCATCCACAGGGCTTGAGAGGAAGACAAAGGCAGGGGAGCCAGAGGGATCCTGAGCCCAAGGGCCCTTCTCCACTTAGATGTGGGCACTGTGCCTTGTTGGCCCCGCAGTGACCCTGCCTTTTTGGCTGGGGGAAATGACTCAGATCCAGGACACCTGGCCCAGCATGTTCCTCCCGCAACAAACCCAGAGGAGGGAGGCACACAGAGCAGCAGCCTCTCCTGGCTTCTCACCAACCGGAAACCCCAAAACACAGAGCCACAGTTTTATTATGTTTATTTTAATATGTTTTAGGCAAATAGCTTCAATAGAAATGCTCATCTCTGAGTGCAGCTGAATAAAGCCCTCAGCTTTTCCCAGTGCTTGAGACAGAAAGGAAATCACGTGTTAATAATTCATCAGAGGTCTTTGTGTGTGTCTCTGTGTGTGTGTGTGTCTGTGTGTGTCTAAGGCTACTGAGAACAAGTCTCATATTTCTCATTTATAGGTCTCTGATATCATCCGACAGAAATCCGTTCTTAAGTGAAATATTGATGGGTTTATTCTGCCGTCTTAAGCGTGCCTCCTAAATTGCTATAATTAAGGCTAGCAAAGAGGGGTGGCAGCAGAGAGGGTAGAGCAGGGATGCTGACGCTAGACCTGAGAACGCATACACACACACAAATCACACACACGCGCACAAACCGGCTGGTGGTTAACAGTCAGCTGCCCTGAACAGAGCTGAGGGCTGGATTCCCGAAGAAGAGTCACAAAAAGGCAGCTTAGACTCCTGCTCCTAGACTGAAGCCCCTGCTCCATCCAAATCCACTTTGGATCTAAACCCTCTCACCCGACGCGTTATAGTGGTCGCATGATAATTTCGGTGGCCACAATCCGTTTGTCACTTGTGGACCAGCACTTCAGAAGACTCTGAGAACCGGGTCTCTAAGACAAGGAGATGACCACGGGGGAAAAAGCTATAGTCCCTGCCCCACGAAGGCCACTCCAGGTGGTCTGCCCGTGAGCCCAGCAGCCTTGGGGGTGGGAGTGTTGGTGTCTGTGGTTGGAGTGAGTCTTGGAGGGCAGTAAGGGATGGGAGACAAGGGACTGGGGAATGGAGCCCCAAGGAGATGTGGGCAGGCCAGGAAAGACAGGAAATAGTAACACCGGAACACACAGCAGGGAGTAAAAGAGATTCCTGTTTTCAAACTCTAGTTTACTGCTCCACAGCTCAGAGGGAAGAAAGGGCCTGAGAGCGCGTGTGAGTATTCCAGGGGGCCTGGCTATGCTTGTTTGGAGCCTGAAGAGTTGTTTCTTTCATGTTCCTCTTCTATCTCCTTCTGACTATGTGTTCCTCCTTCTCTCCCTCTTCCTTCCTTTCTCCTTCTGTCTGTCCCTTTCTCCCCCTGGCCTTCTTCTTCCCATCATCCTACCTTCTTTCTCTTTTTTATTATTTCTTTCCCAGGAAGAATCAGAAGAAATTGGTAAACATTTATCAGAGAGGCTTTAATTAAAACGTGAAACACTTAGCTGCAGCCCAAGCTCCTTCCCAGCACTCTGTCCTCTCAGCAGTTAATTATTTAAAGTAAAGTAATGTGGGTCCTGTTCTGTATATGAGATTACCATAATAATGGAAGGTAATCATGCTATAGCACTGGCTCAGGGGAAACCTCAGTGGGCTGTCTCCGGAGGACTCATTTGATATATCTACTCAGGTATCCCTTTCCTTCTAGGTCCCTAAGTGGAAGCAAGATGCCAGAGCACCCTTCTCCTAAAGACCCTTTCTCCCTACCTGAGAACTCTCCTTCTTAATTAGGAAATGCAAGCACTATAGAAGGAGTGGAGATAATGGGATCAAAGTGTGGTGATGGGGAAAGTATTCTTTTTAGATGACAGTGGCAAAAAGTGGGCAGAAATGGAACCTGCTTGTGGCGTGAAAATGGGGGCAGAATGTTGTTATTGGTAAAGTGTTTTCAGCAACCGACACAACAGGACACACACCAGAAGGGGAGGCTGTTGCCTTTCAGATTAGGGGGTTGGAATGAGAAATCGGGTCAGGGTAGTAAAAGAAATCAGACTTGGAGTAGAGTCTCCAGAGGAGCTGTGAGTCCTGATCATATGCATTCATTCATTCATACAATTATTTCTTCATTCATCAACTGTTTGTTATACATGAGCAATGTGCCAAGCACTGTGTAAGGCACTGGGGCCAAAGCTGCAAATGAACAGTCCCTGGCCTAAAGGAACAACCCAAGACCATAGCACCTGCATACAGCCTTGGTCTCTAGTCTTATCTTCCTGAGACAGACACATGTCCTCAGCATTGCTAGGGTGCAAAGGTCATCAGAGAATGACAGTTGTGGGAGGATAGGGTGGGCAGGACAAGATGGCCTCTTAGAACTATTCATTCTAAGACAGAGAGGTACACGGATTGCAGTGTGTCAGACCTAGAAGGCCTTCAACACCACCGGGTTAGTCCAAATGTCTTGGAAGACTGAACTCAGAGAGAAGATGACACAAAGCCACACAGCTTGTCTATGACTAAACCGAGATCAATCAGGACAAGCCCTACAGACACGAATTAAGGGGCAAAATCACACAGAAGATATTGTCCACAATATTGTACCTCTCAGATGCCCAAGAAGACCAGGTTCTCATATGTGCCCAGCACCTGGCAGGATGCCAGGCACATAGCAGGTGTTCACTCAGAGCTTACAGGGCATAAGGAGAGTGTCTGAGCCAGGCCACCTCCCTGGTCAACCTAGCTACATGCTTGGAGGCAGACCTGGAACCAGAAACTGTGGCATAGAGAGCATAGAGATATTAAAGGAAAATGCATATACCTAGTCCGCAATCCTCTGTGCACGTGCGTGTGTCTGTCTCTGTGTGTGTGTGTGTGTGTGTGTGTGTGTGTGCGCTATTTGAAAAATGTGACTATGTTTTTGGGGGAGTGGGGTGGGAAAAATTGACCTTACTTATGGTGCAGAGCACAGGGAAGCATGGGAGAGGGAGAACTCAACAGATTTGGATCCAATTCTCATTTCAAACTCTTAGTTGCTGTGCAATCTTGTGCAAGTTACTAAACATTTTGAGCCTTTTTTGCCTCATTTGTAAAATGGGCATAATAAACCCCAGAAGGCACAAGAATCAGGGTATGTGAAGAGCTGTGGGTACGGTGCTGACACACACAAGGAGACTGATAAAAGGTATCATGGCAGTTATCACCTTGGGCTGCTAGGACAAGAGCCAAGCGTCTTCTGAATAGGCACCACTCAAGTTGGAACAGGTGACCCAGGAGTTTCACAGACTGTCTGGGTTTTTCTTTTGTTTCTTTTTTTCTACTGGATAATTCATAAATGCAATCACTTGCTTGAGGATAACTGGGAATGAACTCACATTTCCCAGCATGAGGCATAAAAAGTGAAAAATGCAAGAGGAAAAGAAACATCATGTCCTTCAGTTTCCAATTTGCACAGCACATTCTCACCTATATAATCTCCATACTCCAGCTTTCTAGCCTCCATCTCCCAAAGAGCCAAGAAGGCATGGCGCAGGGTCTGTGGATCCCCGAAAGGATATGTTGCCTTTCTGTTCATTTTTCTGAAGAGAGTCTGTAGCTTTCCTGTAGACTCCCCATCCTCAGGGAATCCTCAGCCTGAGCAAAGAAGACACAACCCTGCATCAGGGAGCCCCAGTCTGAGGCCAAGCAGCGTGTGCCCACTGAGCTTTGGGCACTGGAGAGAGATATGACAAAGGCAGGGTCCAAGCGGAGGACTCAGGGCCAGGCCTGCACCTGCGCCCCCCGCCCTCCTCTGCAGTCCTCCAAACTTGAAGGCTTGTGCTAAATTCAGGCAGACCCTCAGCAAGCAATTAGTATTCTAAACATGAAATTAATTTGTCCTACAAATATGAGAACCTAGTAATTTGTTTCACTTTTATTTTATTGTCAGATAGGATTCATTTTCTACATGATTTTATGGTTGGATAGGATTCATTAGAAATTTTTCTCCAACTACTTCTCTTTAAAAAAAAAAAAAAAATCCCTTTTCTGTGCAGCCAGCGGCTGAGCTAGCCTTAGCTTTTCCTTTTAATACTCCTAATAAGTGCCCATTTCCACGCAAAGTCCATTGCTATAGCCCCAGGTTGTGCACCTCAGTTTCACTTTAATTTCCAACTCTGAAGAGCCTGCTACCGAAATGGAGATAAATCTTTCTGGAAGCTCCTGCAATGGGACCTTTGATAATGGAGCGGTCAGGACAGTTAATGGCTCTGATGCTTCTCCGTGTTATTTACTGACAGCATGATCCTCACTCAATAACAACTATCATTTATTTAGCACCCACCTGGGCCAGTTGCTGGGCTGGGTCACTTAAATTCATTACCTGCTCTCCCTTCAACCTCTGCCTGTTCCCTCCTTGCCATCAGGTCACTGAAAACAGACCCCCTAAGGGTAAGCTCAACCCTGTCTGAATAGAACCAAAAAATGCCAACCCTAGCCTATCTTCCAAGGCTGCTTCAGCTTTGACCATAGTCTCTGCTTGTCTGATGTCCTGCTTACTGACCTCAGCTGTGCTCTCAGAACTAGGCCTCTGCAAATCTCTTCTTTCATTATATAAGCAGGCACTTGGGCTTCATCTCCCTCATCAGACTAGATAATGAGGCTATACATCCTCCATCACATCGGCACAGGCTAGCTCTCCCCTCTCAGACTGGGTGAGGTGAGACTAGACTCTCCGAGACTGAGGCCAGGGAGTGTCTCCCCACTCAGACAAGGATCATACTACCGAGACTGGTAGGGTCAGAGTCTCAGGGTCACTCCCTCCTACACAGGGCAGTTCACCTTGTCACACTTTCTCACTGCACGCCTTCTCTTTTTATAGCACAGACCCCAACTGTAATTAATCATCTACATAATTGTCTATTTAGCATCTATCTTGCCCTCTGGGCTATAAGGTTTGGGCAGGCAAGGACAAGATTGGCCTGCTCACTGCCATATCTCAGCACCTGCCAACACTCTCTGGCACACAGAGTTCCCCAATAACTGTCTGCCAAATGGACAAATAAAAGAATGAAGTGCTCCAGACACACACACTGTCATAGAGAACCCAGGACTCAGAACTCACATGTCTGTCAGGGCTGGATAAATTTCCTAAAGAATGCTGAATTATCTCACAGATTTCTCCCAACAGCTCTGTGAGATGGGCACTCAAAGGCAAGGCAGTGGAAGGGTAAGAAGCAAGACCACCTGGATCTGGAGCTCACTTTTGCTCCTCTCCAGCTTGTGATCTTGGGGAAGTTTTTAAATATCTCTGTACCTTGATTGCTCCATCTGTACAAATGGGAATAATAATAGATTTGCCTTAATTTCATGGGCCAGACCCACTCCAGCCTCAGGGTCTTTGCATTCTTTAGGACAGGGACCCAGGGCAATCAAGTCATGACCATAATGTGTTATAAACACACCTTTGCCACCAGTCACCTCCATCTTGGACAACACCTAGATAGTGGGTGTTTCTACCTGATCCAGGGTTAAAGAATAAGGGACTAGCTTAGTCTACGTACTCTGAGAAACAAATGCCGATAATGTCAGAGAGAATAACACAGATGTAGATTGCCTAATACGTGTAAAGCACTCAGAACAGCACTTAGCACACAGTAGGCATTCAATTAGTGTTAGCTACTATTACCATTATTAGCATCACCTTTGTGCAGATGTGGAAACTAAGACTTCAAGAGGCTAATTAACTTGTCCAAGGTTCCAGGGCTAATCGATGGGCAAGCAGGGCTATGAATTCTGAGTTTGGACTCCTGGTCTGGAACTCTAATGACTATCAGACTTCCTTCTCTTCTAGGATAGAGCAGTTGGGCAATGCTCATTGAGAAGCATCAGAAGGAGTCTTAGGAGGAAACAAGTTACTTCTGGTGTTACAGCCTTGGAGAAATTAACCAACAAGGGCTAAATCCTGCTTCTGATGGACAAGAGGAGGAGCGATAAGAAGAAAACCATGAAAAGGCTTAGTCCTGGCCTCCAGGAAAGATTACTGTGCTTTAGGCTGAGAATGATGTCTCAGGATTGCCACAAGGCCCTACCAGATCTGGCCCCTCAACTCTCTGAACTCAGCTACTATGACTCTTTGCCTTAATTCCATGGGCCAGACCCACTCCAGCCTCAGGGTCTTTGCATTCTTTAGGACAGGGACCTGGCGATCAAGTTACAATCATCATGAGTTATAAACACACGTTTGCTACCAGTCACTTCCATCTGGACAATGCCTAGACAATGAGCATTTCTGCTTGATCGAGGGGTTGGAGGATAAGGGACTGGGTTAGTCTACGTCCCCCGAGAAATATATGCCAGGAATACAAGACAGAAGATATGTCTATGAGTAAAAATAGGGAAAAGGCTGGAAGATGCCGGGAGAACTGTCAAATTACAGTGCTGGTCTGACCCCTGTAGAGGAGAGTGAGAAGGAAGGAAGATTGAGTGAAAAAAATCTTAGTCTCAATGCAGCTTGAAGAAAGTTAGACTTAGTGGGGTAAGGCCAGTGTGGGTTGTCGGGGGAGAGAGTTAAACCAAAGCCAAAGTCTCCTCTTCCCCATCTGGCAGGAACGGGTCTGCCTTAAGGTTCCAGCCATTGTCCCAGTCGGTTAGTGGATAGAAGCAGCCAGGGAGAAGCGTGGTCTTAGCTCCAACATAGCAGTGAGTTCAGAGCTCAGCAGCTGGGGCTCCCAGGTAGTTGTGCTCCCTGCAGAAGATATAGGAGGTGCAATTTCATAACTGCCACAAGCCAGACCCCTACTTCTGGGAAACCCATCTCAGAAGTTTTGTCAACCAACACACTCCCTACATCCAGTGCCCTATCAAGTGAGGTGGCCTGAGATTCCCTCCCCAAGGCACCACCAGGCATCAATGCTAGAGATAGGGCGAACACACTGGGCCATTTCTTTCTGGCCACAGGTTAGTCTCCAAGAGCCTTGCTAGAAAAACTCAGTGTCACCCCAGAGGATGGCTAGGGGCTTCCACCTCCAGAGACAATGGTCCCTAGGTCTGAGTTCTGTTTTCACGTTTCCTTTAGGAGACCTCTCTGTCAGATCTTCTGTGGCACAGGCCCAATCAGTTTACCATGATGGGAAAATGTCAGGGTCCAGGTGCTGGGAACTCAGCAGGCCTCAGCGTCAGTCAGCTCCTGCTGTGACCGGCCTATTCTCTCTCCACAGGGAGGTTTCAGTGCCTCCTCACTGGTCACTGTGAGGCTTAAACAGGAGAAGGCGGCTGAAAACAACCAGCTAAGAGCCAGGCTCCCCACAGACCCTCCTGCAAGGGGGCCTCCCTCCCTGTTTCTCTCACATCTCTGATCTTACGCTCTCCGGCAGACATGCTGCCTCTGATGCCAACGCAATTTGCTGGTTACATAACACGCATCTTCACTGGTGGCAACTCTCACTCACTGGAGAGGTTCCAAAATAATAATCTATTATTCATGCCAGCCACAGTCTTTCTCCACAGACAACCTCAAAAGGAAAGAAAGACTATATGCAAAGAAAAAGAGAAGGGAAGGCCATCCTTGCAACCAAGCAGGGCCTGAGAGCTAATATCTTCTGAAGGCACAGAGACCAGGACAGATGCTTGGCAGGGGCCACTGACCTGACAGAGCCCTTCAAGTGTCTCGGAGGAGTTTCTGTTCTTTGTTTCTGTGAGACCCAAGGTCACCAGCAGAAGAATCAGGGAGGGAAGCAGCTCCTGGAGCCTGAGGAGCTCCTGGGGATCTCAGAACCACGCTAGGTCGATTAAGCCTCCCTGACCTTTGACATCACTACAGCTCCCACGTGAAGACCCCTTCCTAGATTCTGAGGTGGGGCTGGTGGACAAGAAATATAAACAGGGAGGAGACAGACCCACAGACTCCCACAGTCTCCCAGTCTACCTGATTTCTACCCCAGTCTGTGGGACTGTCTCCTCCCTGTTTATATTTCTTGTCCACCAGCTCCAATCTATGGAGCTCCGGTCTGAGGAGAGATGCAACCCCGTCCTCAGGGAGCCCCAGTCTGAGGGGAGATGCACCCCCATCCTAAGGGATCCTTAGTCTGAGGGGATGAAAAAGCCTTTGCAAAACTATAACTGAGGAACTTATGACAGTGAAAGAAAGAAATCACAACTGACTGACTCCATCTTGCTTCTAACCTTTAAGCTGTCCTTGTTCATTCCTGGGCGTAGGCTGAACTAACTTTGGGAAGGAATTTGGTTCATGGTTTGACTCTGAAACAAAATTGAAAACAGCCCTTTCCCAAAAAGACCCCCTTCTTGCCTGGGACCACCTTTGCAGAACTAACAAATTAGCTACAAGATTAGAAATTACAATGTAGGGGTCCTGCAGCCTCTGGCTCCAAGAGTCTGAACCTCCCCAGATTGCTCCTGGGGATAACATCGCTATTGTAAAGTCTAAGATCAGTGCTTGAGATACTCTGCAGACCCCGCACTCAGTGCATCAGTTGACAACCAGTTCTGCTACCCCACCCAGGAACAGAAGACAGCAGTAAAACCTCATTTCAACCCCCTATGATTCTGTCTCCAACCTGACCAATCAGTACTCCCCACTTCCCAAGCCCCTACCCGCCAAATTATCTTTAAACACTCTGGTCCCTGAATGCTAGGGGAGACTTATTTGAGTAATAATATAACTCTGGCCTCCCGCACAGCCGGCTCTGCCTGAATTACTCTTTGTCCATCACAATTCCCTTGTCTTGATAAATTGCTTCTATCTGGGCAAGGTGAAGCCCTTGGGCTGCTATAGGGAGATGCAGCCCCGTCCTCAGGGAGCACCAGTCTGAGGGAGACACAGCCCCATCCTCAAGGAGCCCCAGTCTGAGGGGAGACACAGCCCCATCCTCAGGGAGCCCCAGACTGAGGGGAGACGCAGCCCCATCTTCAGGGAGCCCCAGTGTGAGGGAGACACAGCCCCATCCTCAGGGAGCCTCAGTCTGAGGGAGACACAACCCCGTCCTCAAGGAGCCCCAGTGTGAGGGGAGACACAGCCCCATCCTCAGGGAGCCCCAGTCTGAGGGAGACACAGCCCCGTCCTCAGGGAGCCCCAGTCTGAGGGAGACACAGCCCCGTCCTCAGGGAGCCCCAGTCTGAGGGAGACACAGCCCCGTCCTCAGGGAGCCCCAGTCTGAGGGGAGACACAGTCTCATCCTCAGGGAGCCCCAGTCTGAAGAGGACACACTCTCCCAACCTCAGGGATTCCCAGTCTGTTAAGAGATAAAATTCCTTCCCTCAGGAGGCTCCTATTCTAAAGAAAGAAACACAGAATCTATTCCCCCAGACTCTGAAGATGCATTTTTCTGTGTGCGACAGGGAAAAGATTTCTATTAATCTCATACAAGACTTTTATAAATCTTAGATTATATTTCTGTCTAACCTTAGATAGAAGAGAAGGGTGAAAAGCTGGAAAAGACATCTAGAATACTCCTTTTAAAGTTTCAGGGAAAATCTTAAGGACTCATTTCTAAGTATTACACTTTCACATAGTGGAAAATGATGGAAAATGATGCTATAGTTTTCAACTGAACGTGGCAAATGGAACACATTCGTTTTTTTAGCTCTGATCTCTCTCAAAAGTCTAAAATGTCAGTAAAGGAAGACATAAACAAAATAGAGATAATTATTAACTCTATGGAATTAAAACTAGTCCAAAAAAGATGTTATCATCTATGGCTCTTTTCTAAACAATATTTATATAATCGTAAATGCTAAAGTGAACGTTAAATACTAATTTTTTTATCACAAAAATTGTGATAAAGCCATATCGGGAGACTCTTGGAAGGCACAATTATGTTGTCAGGGACATGATAGGAGGACTGATACAAGAATGCTAAAAGCTCAAATGCCATGGTAGGCAATCATCAGATAAGGTCAGAAAGTAAAAAATCAAGAAAGAGCCAATAACATGGAAATGAATACCAGAGGAAGGAGCTAAAGAGTGGAAGGGTTGCTCCTGAGGAGGAGAATTCTGGATGGGAAGGTTGTATATTCTAAAACTATTTGATTTAAATATATATAAAACTGTGATTAAAATTAAAATGAATATGTTCGTTCATGAAAGGAAGATGCTGTCAAGTCTTTGCTACCTGGAGGACAATTAACCAATCAGTGGATAATATATCAAAGCAGCATCAGAGGAGGGAGACCAGCTGGGTGCTGTTGCCACAGTCCTAGTGAGAGAGGTTCATGAGAATCTCATGGCTGGTCCTACCCGAGCATGACAGAGCTGCATCTGGAGAAGCTGACTCCAGCCTAGAAACCTGAGCCACAGACATTCTCAAAGTAAAAAATCCACTGGGTCAAGTAAAACCTCCTGACAACCTAGGCTTTTAATATAATCAAGAAGCAAATTGCTTTTCTTTTGTTCAGCCCTTTACAGTTTACAAAGCTCTTTCACATACATCATGTGAAATGTTCGCTTTGGACCCTGTCTTAGTCCTTTTGTGTTACTATAACAAAATACCTAATATTGGATAGTTAGTTTATAAACAAGAGAAATTTATTGCTCATAGATCTAGAGCCCAGGTAGTCCAAGATCAAAGTGTGAGCAGATTCAGTGTCTGGTGAGGGCTGGCTCTCCGCTCCACAGATGGCATCTTCTACCTGTCCTCACATGGTTGGAAGGGGTAAACAAGCTCCCTCGGACCTTTTTTGTGAGGGCACTCATCCCATTCATGAGGGCAGAGCCCTTCTGATCTAATCGTCCCCTAAAGAAAACCCTCTTAATACTATGATATTGGGGATTAGGTTTCAATATATGAATTTGGGAGGGACACGTTCAGACCATTACAGGCCCTATCAGTCCTACAATATTCTCCTTTTTCAGCTTTAAAAATAGGGCTTAAAAAATAAACCAGTTAAAGAGTAAAAATAGGTATGTCTATGGCTCTTAAACCTGGTGGCATTTTGAGATCACCTAAACAACTTAAAAAATATTCATGCCTGAACCCTACACAACTGAATTTGATTTTTTGTGGTGGTTTGAAGTACCTTCAGATGATTCTTTTGTCCCACATGAGGCTGCCTCTGCTACTCCTTAGCTAATCCAACTTCACATCCCAATACTCAACACACATTTTTCCATAGACATCAGGGAAGGCTAGGTAATCTACAAGAACAAGAACCGCCAAGATTTCAGTGGCTTAAAGACAAAGATTGATTTATCACTCACCCAACATCCACTGTGGGTCCAGCAACTTTCCAAGGCAGCTGTTCTCCACATGATGGCTCAATGTCCTTGATCCTTCCTCTCAACCCACACTTCCATGGTGGTCATGACTGGAGAAAAAAGCACTGAAGACACTTGCACTGCCAATCAAACGCTTCAGCCTGTAGGTGACACACATCACTTCCAATTGCAACCTGTTGGCCACATGTAGTCATATCACCCCACATGATAGCAAGTGTGGGAGTGGGGGAAGTACTTCTCTCAAGTGCCCCAAAATAGAGAAAAGCTGGGTATAGATAAACACTAGTAACATCTACGAGCCTCTTCATGCCACCCGTGCTATGCTTGCTGCTCCCTACATGGCAATCCCCTGTCCTCTCCATTCTCCCTATCCCCACTACTCTTTAATGCCTGGCTGAAACTTCAGCCCCTCCTTGAAGTATTCAACCAAATCTTTCCGCACTGATCCCCTCAACCTTCCATCAACAGTTCTCATTATCCGTGGGGTACATTTTGGCACTTGTAGTTCATTAAGCATTTTCAGTCTTTACATTTCTTCTACTGATAATAATTTAATCTCCTGAATTTGGGGCAAAGTAGCAAGAGGTACTGTTGTTCTCACCAAAAGAGATGAATGTATCAGAAAGATGGGAGGGATAGGCACCTAGGGAGTGAGCTCTGTGACTTCTGAGCATTTGCATATGGCCAAAATGGAGAGCTAGAGGAGATGCAAGTGGACCTGGGAACTTTGAAGAGGTTGTTTTCAAAAGTTCTTTATCCTGAGAAGCTTAGGCTAAAAAATTGTACACCAGTAAAAAGAATTGGGCATTTCCACAGGAGAAGGATGACTTTAGAACTACTAATTATCTTAATTATCTTAAGGAATAAGAAATATTTCAAAAAGCCACAGGTTGCATGGAAAGCCCATCACTTAGCCCAGGACTTAAAAAGACATGCACAAAAGATGGGAGGTGAAGGACGTTACTTCCCCTGAGCTCCCATTGCACCCTGAACATATGGGGTCCCTGCAGTTTCCACAGGCTCTTGTAACTTTCTGCTGACATTGCCACTTATTTATTTTTATTTAACAGACATATAACATTTACTATGTAGCAGGCACTATTACATGTTCTTTATAAACATTAACTCATTTTATCTCATTACAATCGTATGTGGGTTATAGTCCCCCATATTCCCTTTACATATGAGAAAACCAAGTTTAAGTATCTTGCACAAGGTTATTTTTAGCAAAAGGCAGAGCCACTAACCCCTTCAGAACAGGTGTATATCTTTATATGCCCAGAAACTAACAATAGCAAGCACATAGGAAACACTTAAGTGCCTTTTAAATAAATGAATGCGATCTTGTTTCCCTCTGAAGCCAGACTACCTGGGTTCAAGTCCCTTTACCACTTGCTAACTATTTGAACCTGGGCAGGTTATTTATCTCTCTGCACCTCTGTCTTCTCACCTGTAAAGTGGAGATAATAAGAGGCCTCACAGGATTGTTGTGAGTGGATTAAGAAAATTAAAAATATATGTAGTACATCTAAAAGTTTAGCACCATTCTGGAACAGAGGAAACACTCAGGAAAATGTTAGTTATTATCATTTCACATGCTATATCTTAGCTCATCAAACTACAAACTCCTGTAAATCCATAGTAACCATTTATTTTCATATCTGAAACTAGAATGTGGTAGGCATCCTAAATATTATCCTAAAATTGGATATTGCTATTACTGCTACATAACAACATTCAGCAGCTTAAAACAACACACATTTATTTTCCTACAGTTCTTGTGGGTCAGGAATGCAGGCCCAGCTTAACCTGGTCTTCTGCTCATGTTCTCTCACAAGTATGTAATCAAGATGTTAGCCAGGGCTGTGGTCTCATCGGAAGGCTCAATTGAGAAAAGACCTGATTCCAAGTTCACTCTGTGGTTATTGGCAGGATTCTGTTTTTTCATGGCTGTCGGACTGAGGGCCTCAGCTCCTTGCTGGCCATTGCCTGCTGGTGGCCCTCGGCTTCTTCCCATATGGGCCCTTATAGCTCACTTCATCATAGCAAGTTCATCAAGACCCAGGAAGAGTGAGAAAATGCAAACAAGAAGAAAGTCATAATTATTTTGTAACCAAATCATGGAATTAACACCCCATCACTTTTGTCATATTCTATTAGTTATAAGCAAGCCATTCTCTAGGTTCTGCTCACACTTAAGGGAGGGGTTTACACAAGGGCATGGATACCAGGAGGTGAAATTAGAGGCCTGTGTCAGAAGCTGCTGGCCACAGGGCTCAAACATCCAAGAGGCAGCTCTGCTTTAGATGAAGATGGGCAAGGTGGAGACGTTGATGTTTAGGGTTCTGATGTTTGGCGTTCTGATTCTACTTCTGCCTCTAGGGTACATCTTTTCAAACCCTCCTGGGGCCTTGGTTTCCACTACTATAAAATGAGCAGCCTAGACTAGGAGGTGCCTCTGGTGCCTTTTATCCAGCACTCTAGAGTTCTAGGTTTAAAAATATATATATATTTACCAGATCTTAATTCAATTAAGCTCATGAAGTTAGGTTTCTCTACACTCTTAGAAAGCTGTCAGGTACACAATTATCTGAGTGCCTTCTTGATGGAAGGGAAAGGTGAATCTCTGCCTTCCTCTCCACTAGCCATGCTGCCCCACCATACCAGCACTGGTGGAAGGAAGGAAGTAGGGCAGGCAGAGTCCTCAGGAAAGGGAAGGTCCCAGGTGTTTCCATTTACCTTCCTCCTACCTCCTTGCCCTGAATTGCTCTGGAGGCTAAATCACAGCCCAGCACAGGCGGCCAGGGAGGCTGGCATCAAACCCTCGGCGAGATGAAAGGCCCTTTCGAGGTGCATAATTCAGAGCAGCAAGTCCTGCATAGAGCATGTGATTAGAATAAATGTATGTCCCTGAGGCTGAACACGGCTCTACAGCATGGCAAGCTCCTGCACACTCCCCTTGTAATTCTCCTTATCTCCCGTCCCACCACTCATTTCCTTCCCTCTGATGGCTCAGCAGCAGCCCACCCAGTCAGCCCTGCCTTTCAAATAGCACCCTCTGTTCCTTACAGGAAGAGTACAGGAAGCCAGAAAAACATGACGGGAGATTAGAAGTTTGGAGAGCCTAGTGTGGGTCCAGCCTGTGACCCTAATCTGTGCTGTGGCCCTAAGTGAGTCCCTTCCCCTCTTGAACCTCAGTTTCTTCATTCATTTAGTAAAGAATTTGGATTATATGACTCTCAATATCTCATTCAGCTCTTAAATTCTGTGGTTCTTACATGTCCCTAAACTGAGCAGGGAAATTGGGGGTCACTAGATGAGTTATGATGTGTTTGACCATGAGTAACTGCTATGGTTGAAATGATGCTGTTCTCTCCAAAACTTATGTTAAAACATTATCCCCAGTGCAACAGTATTAAGAGGTGTGGCCTTTAGGAGATGATTCAATTACAAGGTCTCTACCCTTATGAATGTGATTAGGTATATTTATACAAGAGCTTGATGGAGTAAGTTCATGCATTTTCACCCTTTCTGTCCCTTCTGCCATGAGAAGACCAGTGTCCTTCCCCTCCAGAGGATATAGCAAAAAAAGTGCCATCTTCGAAGCAGAGAGCAGTCCTCACCAGACACCCACACTTGCCAGTGCCTTGATCGTGGACTTCCCACAGAATTCCTCCAGAATTCTGAGAAAAATAAATGTCTGTTCTTTATAAATTACTGAGCCTCAGCGTATTTTGTTATATCAGCAAAAATGAACTAAGACAGTAATAGAATCCCGAATAAAAGGTGACTTCTGCACATTTATCCCACTTAATAAACAATACAGAGATAGGAAGTTGTAGTTTTGAGGTAATGGTTCAGCAGTGTTACTTTTCCATCGTCCTTTGCTGCCAACCACAGTGAGAGCCACCTCTCTCAGCATCAGATCCTCATACCATGGGGCAAACACAGGAGGCAGAGTGGTGGGCCCTTTTTGATGATTCTCCTTAACAGGGAGGAAAGCTTTTCCCAAACACTCTCATGTTCTGTTATGCGTGGCATTGTGTCCCCCAAAAGGAAATGTGGAAGTGCCTTACAATGTGATGTTATTTGGATATAGGATCATTCATCACAGATATAATGAGGAGTTAAGAGGAAGCCATACTGTAGTAGGGTGGGCCCCTAATCCAATATGACTGGTGTCCTTATAAGAAGAAGAGAGTGACACAGAGGGGAGACGGCCATGTGAAGATGGAGAAACACAGGGAGAACACCATGTGACAAAGAGGCAGAGGCTAGAGTTCTGCAGCAGCAAGCCAAGAACTGCCAAGGATTGCCGGAGACACCAGAAGCTAAGAGAAAGAGATGACAGATTATCCCCTAAAGCCTCCAAGAAAGTATGGCCTCGCAGACACCTTTTATACACTTCCAGCCTCTAGACCTGAGAGAATAAATTTCTGTTGTTTTAAGTCACCCAGGTTGTGCTGCTTTGTTACGGTGTCCCTAGAAAACTAATACATGCCCCTTCTGCTAAAACTGAGTTACATGTCCACAACTATCGGTAAGTCACCCACTGGTAAAAAAAGAGTGGTATTGCCACAGTCAGTCGTGGCTCATCTTGTGAGGCTGAGCTCATTGCTTCCAGGACAAAACCAGGTTCTATAGACTACAAAAAATTAGAGAGGGACTATCAGGTTGCTGAGTCTAGTATACACATTTGAAAAGTGAAAAAAAAAAAATAGGCTCAGAGAAGAAAAGCATCCTGCTTTAGCTTCTCCCCATCTGTGACGCAGTGCCTCCTCACTGCATGTGTGCAGTTGTTCCATGTGTGGACTCTTGCCCACTCTTAGTCTATGCTATGTGATTCTGGCTTGCACAGATTAGAGCAAATTGCTACACAATGATTGATGAGAGACAAAGTAAGAAAAGGGCATTTTCCAAGCCTTTCAGCATCCCAGCTCACACAGGAGATTAAAAGTAGAGCTGCTGGGTCTGGGTATGACTCAGTCTGGATGAGAAATGAGATTGGGAAGAAACAGCCTGAATCCTGCTTCCTTAGAGGCCAGGGGTCACAGCAAAGGCTGAGGTTGGACAGGGGGTTAAAATGGGAAGGGACAGAAGAAGAACATGACACCTGAGGAAGAAAACATGCTTGGCCTAGCCTGCAGAAGGCATGCTCTTGGAGTCCTGAGCTGACATGGAAGGCTTTCTCATGGAGACTCTGTAGATAAACACAGGCATGTCTAGAGAAAAAAAAAAACAGTTATATTGCTGCCAAGAATGTCTCACGAGCACCTCACACTTGGATCGACACGCGTCCCCTCCAAATGCTCTTTACTGTGTGCTTTCTGTCTTATCAAAAAGTGTTTGCATTGGCTCAGTTGTCCAAGCCACAGTCATGGGAATCATCCTTGCTCCCTCCCCTACCCCCTCCTTAACCAATCACTCACCAGCTCTCCCTCCTAAATACTCCTCAAACCCATGCACCTCTCCCAGTCCCTCTACCTCCATCATCCTCACTTGTGGAGATTACTGCAGTGGTCTCCTTATTCATCTGTTGCCTTTAATGTTCCTTCCTCCCTTGCCCATATCCATCCTTGCAGCTGGAATGGTCTTCCTGAAACCCAGATCTGATCACCTCACTGCTTAATGACAATCAGTGGCTCCCTATAGCTTTTGCATTAATGTCCAATCTTCCTGACTTGCTTTCAAGCACCCTCATGATGTTCCTCCTACTTCCCTCCAAGCCTTCTCTCTCATCCCATTTCCCCTGAACCCCGGCGTTCATTCTTCATGCTTCATAAAACAACTCTTCCCACTTCCTCCAGCAAACACACTCTCTTAAGCACCAGCACCCATCTCCCCACCATTCCCACCCCCCTCCATCCCCTGGGCCCAAGTCTAGATTGAGCCTCTTGGCCCTCAGATTCATTTTGCACCCTCCCTGGTCTGCTCTGTGTTGTTGGGGGTGGGGAAGGCCAGGCTGACCCCCGTAGGTGGCAATTCCCAGCCTCCTCTGTCACAGGGCTCCTGGCTGGGTTCAGCCAGTGGGAGGCACTGGCAGACAAGAGGCGGTGGCAGGAGAAAGGGGAAAGAGAGGATATTTCTTTACTCTTTCTCTGCCTCAGGGGATATCAGCAGCAGTGTCTCATCCAGGCTCCCACTGGACACAATCACTGTGGCTCTACTTTCCACTAGGGGACTCTATGATCTCGTTACACTGCCTCCTGCCCTTGTGGCTCTAGCTGAGGTATGGTAACTGCTTCCTGGAGTTGTTACTTTCTAAGTCAATCAGCCCCTTCCATCACCTGTGAGCCAGTTTCCAGCAGTAAGTCACTTCAGTTATAAATACACTACGTGATTTTTGTTTTCCTGGTTTTTCCTAACAGACATAGGCCTTCTCTATCATCAGCTCCCTGTCCTTCCCCTAAGGCATCCCTATTCATCCTGAATTGTAAGGGCTGGTTTGCTTGTGTCTACTCCCTTCTGATCTGAGTGTTCCATGAGGGCAAAGGCCATGTCTGCTGGCTTACCATGATACCCCATTGTACTCCTAAACTACCTGGACACAGTAAGTATCCAATGAACACTTGAATGAGTGAATGAGTGAGTCAGTGAGTGAGTGAGTGAGTGATTGAATGAATGAATAAACTTTGTAGCTAAGCGTCTTGCCTATTCTTCCAACTGTCCAAGTCTACTTTGATTTTCGCAGTCTTTTAAACCTCCCTTCTCCAAGAAAATAACCTTCGCTGTTTTTTCCTTACCTTATAGATTCCCCCTTTCCATTATTTTATTAAGTACAAGTAATATGGGTAAACCATCCAAAGGTCTCTGCCCACACAGGCTTCCCATTTCCATGACATATCTCCTGGTTAGGGGCCTCAGCTAGGCCTCCTGACCAGAAGAGAAAGAGAGTTACAAGGCACAAGGATCTGCACAAAGCTGCCTGACGGAATTCTAGCTGGAGCTTTGGCTGTGGTTCTCACAGGGAGCTTCCTCCTGGCATCATGGGATGTGAATCTGGAGACAGCTTCATGAGAAGGAAGGCCTTTGCACCATTTCCCCTTCCCAGTGTTCTGAGCCCCTAGCTGCTTCCCTGCAACCCAGCTTTGCTGGGGTGAGGTGAGAAAGTGAAGAAAAGAAGATACTTGGCTTTGTTCACAAGTATGGGCTGGGTGGAAGGGTGATGCCTAGTTTGGCAGCCTAGCATGGGAGGGGACAGGGTGCCCGGTGGAGGGAGGGAAGCATAGGCAATGAACCAGGACAACTGCTGTGGTCTGAGTTACTGCTTTACCTCTCTCCTTCCTAAGCCCACACATCACATTTCAATCAGCTCGGAGGATCTGTGCAGCAGCGGGAGACGGACTGCAGGGATGCAGAGCATCCAGCCACTGCCTCCCCGGCACCAGAAGCTGATTAGAAATAAACATGAGGGCAATACACAGCAGTGGCTTTCTCACCTTATGCAGCAGAATCTGTTTCTAGGTCCAGGCTAAAAGCCAGCAGGCAAGAGAGGAGGGCACCAAGACACTTAGGCAAAGGCTCAGGGCCTGGGCACCTTGGGGTCATTTTGTCATCCCTCTGTCTCCAAGAAAAACTTCAAAGATTCCAGTCTGCGCACTCTTTTGACTCCATTTGGATAATGAGACACCCTAAACAGTAAAGGGCAGGTCACCACATACCTCAAGAAAATAAGAGGATTAAATGGAAGAGGAATCTGGATTGGTGCAAGGGCTGGAAGAAACTTCTCCCCTGAACCAGCCAGAAATCTCTTGGAGTCCCAGATCTTCACATGATATGGTGAGAAAAGGCTAGGACAGAGGGAGCTCTCAACAGTGTGGATTGGGGATGGGTGGGATGAGGGGGAACTCAAAACCAATGCTGCTGGGGATATAATAACAAGCAACACTTATCCTTACTGAGAAAGTCCTAGGCACCAGGCCCAATGCTAGGCACTTTTATTCATTATGACATTAAATCACTATAATAAGCCTCTGAAGTAGCTACTATTGTCCTCATGTTACAAAAGAGGGGAACCAAGGCTCAGAGAGGCTTGGTAGGGTTACATGGCTAGGTATGAGTGGCCCAGTCAGACCTGGAAACCAAGCTTCCAAAACCCTCTCTCTCTCGCAGTGACATCTGTGCCCTGTCCCCCAGAGCAGAGCCATCACCACGGTGCCGCACCAGGGTGAGGCTAGGGCCACAGCTCATCAATGGCAGGCAGAGGAGTGGCTCTAAAGTAGATGACATTGGGTGGGGGGACCTCATGGCTCTGGTTCCATCTGTCTAGAGGCCTTTGCTTTGGGGAGCTGGAAGCCCAATCATCTCACCTCATGCTTCTAACACGTTTCTGGTTATTAACAGGGACAGTGGTCCAGTTTCCCTTCTGTTCCTTGGCAAAATGTCACCTTTCCTGCCCAATTCAAATGTCACATGCCTTATGAAACCTCTCCTCTGTGCCAACTCCTCCTCTGAAGACTCCTGAGTTTGTGATGAAGATGAGGATGATGATAAAAGTAGTAAGAGCTAACACTGAGGAATGCTTACTCTGTGCCAGGCACTTTTCAAGTATTACCTTGTTTAATTCTCACAACAACCCAAGGAGATGAGGGCCATCATTATCTTCATTTCATAGATAGAAAATGGAGGCCCAGAGGGGTTAAGTAACTTGCCTATAGTCATGCAGCTCATAAGTGGAGAGGAGCAAGTATTCAACCAAAGCCATGCAGTTCCAGAGTCTGTGCTCTTAAGCAACCCCCGAGGCTCCTCCACACAAAGAACACCCAAGGAGTGCAGATCCAAAGGTTCCTCTACAGAAGCATTGCTCACCTTATCTGAGAGGCCATGAGTTGCCTGTCTCCCCTGATCATATGTGAGCTCCTTGAGGGCAAGGTCTGTCTTAGGAATCTGTCTTGAGTCTAGCACAGCACCAAGGACAATGAGCAAGGTGTTTGCAGGAGAGAACAAATGAATGACGTGTAATGATAATTATTTAAAGCATCATTCTATCTGAGTCATCACAGGAGAGTGAAAAAGACCCCAAAATGATGACCCAGTTGTGAGATGAGGCACTTCTATGCTGTCCCCCAGGCAGAAATGTGGGAAAAGAGTCCAGGAAACATGTCATCTATGAAGGGCCCTTAATGAGGTTCTGTGCACACAGGAAGAGGGAGGTCATATGTCCTTTCACTGTCCTTTGGGCCAATGGTTTAGGGCGGGGGGAGGGCACACCTTTTCATTTTTTCCTAAATACCCAAGTCTCAGGTAATACCTCATGGACTATACTGTTTATGGGCTCACCAAGTCCCATGAGACATGGCCAGCCATCTGCCCCTTCTGTCACCCACACACTTCACTGTAGAGATGGAGGCGGAGTTGAGCTTTCCATAAATCAGAGGGAGAAGGTGATAGGTGACAGTGCCATTAGCCACTGAGATTCAGCTTGCCCCACCCTGAGCCTGAAATCTACACACCCCACTGGACCTCCTACAGAGTCCCCATCTCAGTTCAGTTCACCACCCATCTGGCTATCCAAATGAGGAATCTCCCGCTCTCCAACACCACCTCCGTCCCTCTAGCCCTGACACCCAGTCAGTCCCCTGGTCCTGTCACTCCTTTCCCAAATATTGCTGAACCCATCCCTCTTCTTCACCACCATGATCCCAGCTCAAATGTCACCACTTCTGGTCTAGAACTGGAAAGCCCCTTCCTCCTACTTATTATTTAGCTCCCACAGAGCCCATTATAATTTATAAATGGTATCATACCACTTCCAGTTTAAAAACTTCCAGTGGATGGCACCATACATGTAACTTCTTCACACCTCTCTCACTACCTTCCACCTCCCCCGCAACAGCACACCATGCTGTTGTCAAGCCTGAGGCCTTTACCAGGCCTTCTGCCCAAAGTACCTCCCATCTCCACCTCGCCCTTCCTCACCTGGCAGGCTCCCCTCCCTGTGGAAGACATGGATCAGCTTCTCCAGGAAGCCTACCACAAGCCACTCTCTCTTCAAATTGCCCCTCCTCTGAAATCCAGCCACCCGCCCCAATGTACTCCTATATAAAAATTGCTCATAAGACTCAGCACGTTTCACTGAAATCATTTTATTGCACATGTTTCCCCACTGAGTTGGTTCAGGGCAGAAACCCCCTCTTATTAATGTTCCCATTTCCTGGCCCTAGTACAGCACCTGGAATGGGACCTAATGGGAGCTCAGTGAATGTGTCTTGAATTGAACTGAAGTCATCTTTGAATCATCCGTCCGTAAATAGTCTAACTCCTGAGCCTACTCACCGGGCTGCCGTGAGACGAGAGAGATACTGCTTGTGAAGTACTTAGTGTGAGCTCAATGGATATCCACTATTAACATAATCATTATTACTATAATCCAGTACCCTCCAGGCTGGGCATTAGGAGACACAGATTCTAGTCCCAGACCTGATGTTAACTATCAGGGTGACCTTGGCCAAGTCAATTATCTTTTCTGAATTCATTCTCAACAAATATTCTCCTTCTTTGCCTCACCTCCAGTATTGAATGATTCTCTACCTCTCTCTTACTTCAGCATAGACAATTCAGAATGTGCAGATAACTCACACTATATCTGCACTGATGAACACTGCCTTTATGAATATCCCAACACATAAGCAATCATGTTGAGACCCACCACATGGGGTAACCTCTTCCCTCTCGTTCCCTGCTGGGCCCTCTCCCATGTCTCTATCACATTTTTATATTAAAAAGTGAAAAAAAGAATCGAACCAAAGGACAGTCCTTTAAAAATATATATGTTTAGCTTTACAACAAACAAGTTGCATTTTTCTTATTTTCCCATTTCCTTGTGGACTGGTAAAGCTTCAGTGTGAATGAATAACCACCAGCCTGGATCAATACTTGGAAACAAATCACTGTGGTGCCCACTACGGGGTTTCCACGGAAAGCAGAAGCACCTCTCAGTTACCAAATCCCACTGGCCCACCCAGCCTCAGCCCCACCTCTAACCATGGGGAAAGAGCAACTTCCATCAGCAGAAAGGGGACAGGATCTTATCAAAAACGGCACTGCAACCAGGCCCAGTGGCTCACGCCTATAATCCCAGCACTTTGCGGGACCAAAGCAGGAGGGTCACTTGAGCCTAGGAGTTCAAGAGCACCTTGGGCAACACAGTGACCATGTCTCTACAAAAGAAATGTTTTTTAAATAGCTGGGCATGGTGGCATGTACCTGTAGTCCCAGCTACTTGGGAGGCTGAGGTGGGCGGATCACTTGAGCCTGTAAAGTCAAGGCTGCAGTGAGCTTTGATCACACCACTGTACTTCAGCCTGGGTGACAGAGCAATACCAAGTCTCCAAAAAAAAAAAAAAAAAAAAAAAAAAAAAAAAAAAAACAGCATTGCAATTGCAGGTTGCAGGTCTGTATCAAAGCAACTTGCCCTTTCTGAAAATCTCTAAACCGTGTCAAGCTATAAAAAAGAAAACCACTGTTTCTGTAACTCCAATTATACTATTTCTCCCTTCTCTTCTGAAGAGATCCCCCTCACAGAAGCTACTTTAAGATTTGAAGCCATTTCCTTCCAATAGGAGCAGGAAGAAGGTAGGGAACTACATTACCCAGAAACCCTGTGGCAGAACCTGGGCTGACCATGACCCATGGCTTTCATTCCTACTGGCAGTAGCCTGAGCTGCTGAATAGGCAGGGAGAATCTCCTCTGAGCTCTAAAGACCCATCAGAGCATGAAACTGAGGGTGATGTTCCCATCTGTCTCACCAAGAAACTCGGGGTGGGTGTGAGGAGGGTAAGACAAAAGTGTTGAATTTTTCTAAGGCTGTTTTAGAAAAGAAGACTTGAGCAAAAACACAGTCTGCTGGTAACTAGTCCCTTAACCATAGTCTGGTGGAAACAGTACAGAGCCCAGACTAACACATCCACCTCTTCCACCCACAGAGGGTACTGTTTGTCTTATTTCTTTATCCCTAAGGCTGGGAGAAAAACGATCTCTGTGATCAGAGAACCATTGATCTGATGGAGGAGATGCAGCCCTTCTCTTCAGAGAACTCCTGATCTGACAGAATTATAACCCCTGACTTTCAAGTGCCTCCAGTCTAACGGGGGTGACAGAGCTCCTGCCCCCAGGGAGCTCCCATTCTGAGGGGAGAGGTAGAGGTCCCGTCTTCGAAGAGCACCCAAGTGATAGGGGAGCTCAGAGTTCAGCTCTCTGCACTCGCTGCCAAAGTGTCCTCTGCAGCCAGCTGGAGCCAGCTGTGCAGCTATGAGGGACACAGGTGACTTGGCACTTGTCCTTGTCTTCGTCCATCTGAGCCTGAGGCTGGGCTGGCTCTAGAGATGAATGGGCGGTCCACACACCAGGGAGAAGAGCTTTGAGGATGCAGACAGACCCAAACGTAGCAGAACTTTGCAACATGAGCAGGTGGCCCGCCAAGGGCGAGTTTCTCCAGAACTATTATTGGCCAGAAACCTTTATTCTTAGCCCTCTTTCCACCCCTAGAATGCTGTTCTCTATTTTCTTTCCTCTTTCAGAAACTGGCCAAGCTTGCCCTATACAGGCAGCTGTCAGGGGTTACTGTCTCACATCTGCCTGTCGCGTTCTGCATAAGGCTGCATAGGGCTGCCACAGACACATACCTTTCCTCATTTGATATCCTTTCCTCTCTCAGGGATTTATTAGGTCCTTTAATTCTTTCAGAAGCCCCTGCACTCCTCAAAAGTTGGGCCTGAGTCTCTGCCTTTCAGATTCTTTTGTTCCTATCTGACCAGGGGCTCCCTAAATGCAGGATCTTTGGGGTCTCCACAAGGGTGGAACTGTCACCTCCAGAGGATTTGAAATTGGAAAACTTGTATTTGAACCCCATCACTGCCACCCAAAAGCTGTGTTACTTTAGCTAAGACACTTCACTTCTCTGAGTCTGTTTCCTCGAAAATGGGGAACATAACTTTCTTCCCAACTCAAATGGTAGCAAAGTTATTTGACTGATTAAGAGCTCTGCAAGCATTAATTACCATTAAGTTTCCTGGGCACAACCAACACCTGGGAACATTTCTAATGTATTAAAAAAACATAAAAGTGAGACTTCTCAGTTGACAGACAGGATGGGGTTCCTGGAAGCCCTTCCTTCTCAACTTCCCCCACCTTCTATCCTCCTAAAGACCTCAGAGCTTCCAACAAGCATAGTTATAAAGTTAGAACATCACTCAACAACAAAGCCCAATTCTGAAGCTCATATAATTAGAAATGCATTCAGCTGCAATTAGCAGGAAACCCAATCAGATAATTTAAATTAAAAGATGGCTATTGTTGTCTGATACCAAGTAATCCGGAGGTAGGTGTTGCTGGTATTGATTTATCACTCAGTGATGCCAGAGACCTCGGCCTTTTCTACCATTCCATTCCACCACGCTCCAAAAGCTGGCTTTCTTCCTTGTGCTTAGAGTATCATGGTCACAAGATGGTTTCTGTAGCTCCAGGCATCACATCACATTCAAGGAAGGAAGAGGTCAGGGGAAGGACAGGACCATCTGGTGTCAGGGCAAATGCTGTAGGGCCATGACCTCTGCAGGAGATAGACCTCATCTTTCTAGGAGTGTCAGGTGGGACTGCAGAAATGTGGTGTGCCTAGCCTTTTGGACAAGTGGCCTCACCCTCCTGCAACTTGCTGCTCACTCAGTTCAGGTTTCCAAAGATCACCTGTGCAGATATGTGCTCATCGAGTGCAGAATCTTTATCCCTCACCAGATGGAGAGGGTGGAGGGCAGGTGGAAGGACCCCATTCCCAAAGCGTCCTCCTCCTCCTGATGGCATTCAAGCTTCTCTCAAACACTGGAGGTGGAATCTCTGGGAACAGAACTATGCCCATCAGAGGTTACCAGCTTAGTTACTATAATGACTGTTTACCTCACCTTCCTCTCACTGTTCTTCTCTACAGCAATATGACTAGAAGCACATGCTGTGCTAGGCAGAGATTATTAGAGATGCAAGACCATAAAAAGGCCCCCTCTGTGCCAACTGTCTCTTCTACAGAGGTTCTAGTGCACACATTTGAAAATGGCAGCACTGGGTTCTTAATATTTCACCTGGATTTGCTGCCTTTTCTAGCAAGAACCGGAGGTACCTGGTGGTGAGATGAGCACCGTGCTGGGAGTCCAGTCCCGGTCCTGTGGCTGACCTTATTGTGTGGCCTTGGGCGAGTCACTTACTCTCTCCATCTCCTCTTCTATAAAGTGGAAATGCTCATCATATGCACCCTGGAGAATTACATGCTTTCAAAAGATCTCACTGGCTGCTGTGTAAGCAACAGACTCGAAAGGCAAGATTTGCCACGGAGTGGATATAGATTGTGAGAAAAAGATAATTAAGATTATGCCCAACACTTTTTCCCTAAATATCTGGGTGAATAGAAAGGCATTTACTCACTATGATATACTTTCCGCAGGAGGAAAGAAAGGGGCAGAGAACTCCTCGTAAACCACGGTGCCAGGGTCTGGGAGCAGGTAGGGCATGTGACATTATTGGTCTCTAGTAGCACAGTAAGGACCACCACTACACCTCACATCCCCGAGATGGCCCTTACGTTCTGGCAAACCAAAGGCTGAAGGCCCCTGAATGTAAAAGCTGGGAGGACCACCTTCATTATTATCACCTGGGATGCTTGACAAAGATGGAGTACCCAAGCCCATCGGTACACCTTCTGAATTAGAACATCAGTGTCTGGGGGCTGGAAAGCTACCTGTAACAAGTTCTCTGGATGAATCTTGTATCTGCAAAGCCGATGTTCCCTGGCTCTAGCCTTCAATTTGCAGATAAAGAAACAGCTCTTAACCTCCAGGCAAGGTCTCTTCCATTGTATCAAGCTTCTAGGGTCCTCAGTGTCTCAGCTGACATCACCCTTCACCGTGGCTTCCCCAGCTCTCTATCTCTTCTCACAAATAGGGTATCAGTCACAAGGGGTCCCAGAGAGGACACGTGGTCCTCCACCCCCACTGCTGGGAGGTGTCCTCACAGGTGGTCAGTGTGTCACTCCCGGGGATAAAGGATGAAGACAGCTGGACTGATGGGAGAGCCTGTGGCTGGATGACTGTGAGGCAGTGTTCAGCCAGACACAGAAATGCAGTAGCAGATGTGGGACTGGGGTCCCCACACTCCTGACACTGAACCTGCCGAGTGAGTTACTGAGACTGGAAGAAAGTGTTGCTGCTGATTCCCTCCACAAAGCCACCCCACAGCACACTCAACATTAACCCAAATGGAGAAAGGCTGAGACCAGGCTCTGATGAAACCATCTCAGTTCAAAGACTCAGTTTTGTGGCAAAACCACCAGCAGCTACACCCCTGAATCCCAGCACTGGGGATGAATTGGCAACTTTCTCATAAGGCCTTAAGCCAAACATGGCAGCCAGCAGCAGGCAGCACATGGCAATTCCAGCAGCATTATGTTTGACTGACTCCCCCTTCCTAAAGCCCCAGTCTCCAAGGAACAATGATGGCAGAGGGTGCTAGCAGAGGCCCTGCAGTCAGATGATTTAGCAAACCCACCTATTTTGTTAATGTCTAAGAATTATAGAGAGAAAACTCAGCCAGAGTTATACCTGGCCCCTTGGATTTTCATTAAACCCTATGAGTTTCATTATACTGACAGGCAAAACTTTCATTCTCTGCCTCTGAAATGTGGTCATCCGGTTACCCACCTGTCCTCCCCTATGCAGCGATGGGAGGACTTTGTATCACTACCTAGCTCCAGGTGAGCTCTTCAACTAGAAGGTGTGGGTGTCACATTCCACCTGGGAAGGGATGAGTCCCCAACAGCCAGGAAGTTCATTGTCTTTAATCACTCTAAGCTTTCATGCACACCTTCACATGGTTGCCCTTATGCACACACACAACTAAACACAGATTCAGATAAACACATACATACGCATTCCAAACAGGAGCTCACATGAATAAATATATGAAACACGTGAAATGAAAGTAGCCATCATCGTAAGTGCTTACGATATTTTAGGCAACATATGAAAGGCAAGGCAAGTGTTACTTCCTTTAACCCTCACAAGAACCCTTTAAGATAGGTGCCATTGTTATTATTATCTCCATTTCACAGATGAGGAAGCCCATTTGGGGTTTCCAGCTGTAAATGGTAGAACCAAGATTCTAGTGTGTCTCCGTGGCCTGTACTCTCAACCACTACCTCCCAGGTTCCCACTAGGACACATGCCACCCCCTGCACGTGTCCCCGCATATATGGTGCTCCCACTCCCAAATCTTCGTGACCACACACATGCATCCCTGAATAAATGCACTGTGCTCTTTGGAGACATGCACCAAGTCAGCAGCGTTCAGTGTTTCTCTGACCCTCCCTGGAAGGGAATGGCAGTGCCTTCCAATGCTGTTTTAAGGCTCATTGGTTCCCTTCCAGTCCTCAGACCTCAAGAAATTGCCCATTTGTCTTATTCAAATACAGGCAAATTGCTGAGATGGGATAAGTCCTTGTTGAAGCTTCTTGGTGATAGGCAGATCAGGAACAGAAGCATGAACTTTAAATCATCTTATCTAAGTCCACAACATTTAATAAATCTGTGGTCAGGAGCTTTTTCACTTGCTGCTGCCAGTTAAAGAAAAGGGCAGTTTTACAGCTAAGCCCTAATATGCTGGCTCGTAAAGAAATCACTCCTTGTTCTGACTTATCAGCCTCCATTATCACTGCCTTAAGGCCGAAACACACTGTTATGTTCTGCTGCTAACACCATTAGCTCAACGTGCACTAAAAATACCGAAAGCACCAAGGGACTTCCAGTCTCTAGCAAGTTCCTGGGGTGCAAAGCCCCTCCAGATAGGGTGAGAACTGCATGGAAAGAAGTGAGCTCTGTGTGGGCAAGGGCAACCGCCTGGGCATGCCAAGCACTTCTCTGGGGGGTAGACATTAGCTGCCTCACCTCCAGGCTGCAGAGAGGACTCTTGGGCTCAAGCCTGGGCAGATGCAAGGAGCAGGGCTGTTATTCACCCCTCTGGGCCTGAGCCTGGCTCCACGAGGTATTAGGAACGTAAACTTGGGCTTGAAATCTGATTGGGAATATGCTGACCATGGCCTTAGACAAGTCAGCTTTCTAGGCCTCAGTGTCCCAATCTATGAAATGTGGATGATAAAAACAGCACCTGTCTTGAGTTCTTGAAAGAATTAACTAAAAAATGAGTTCACTGTTAGGGTTTTTGTTCTAGAAAACATCCTAGAGGGCCAGAAACATTTGAGGAAACCTTAGGAAGATGTGGTCTTCCCTGCATTTTCTTTGGAGGAAGGGGTGTTGCTGTGTGACCAGCAGAACTAGAAGATGAATGATCGTCCTAGATTATAGTCAAAGAAAGCCAGGATTTTGAGATGAGACATGGAAAGCCAGCCTCCAAGATGGGCCTTAATGATTTCGCCTCCTTCACCCTCTTGTGTGGTCACCTCTCACAAGGGCAGAGTGGGCTGTGTGACCCAGAGAATACAGTGGAGTGTTCTGTATGACTTCCAAAGCCAGATCATGTGGCTTTCATCTCGGTGGCTGGGATTGTTGTTCTGGGGAAAGTCAGCCACCTTGCTATGGGGATGCTTAAGCAGCCTTGTGGAGAGGCCTACATGGGGAGGAACTGAGGCCCCAGGCCAAGAACCAGCCCCAATTCTCCAATCATGTGAGTGAACCACCTTGGAGGTGGATCCTCAGCCCCAGTCAAGCCTTCAGATGACTGTAGATAAGAGATCCTAAGGCAGAACCACCACCCAGCCAAGCCACTCCTGTATTCCTAATCCATGGAAACCATGAGAGATAATAAATGATTATTTGTTATAAATAATTTTGGGGTGGCTTGTGACACACCTGAAGTGACCAGGACAGGGTCAAAACCCTTCTTTTATAGGTTAGACAAGCCCATAAAAAGGTAGCTTGCCCAAGGTTGATAGAAACACGGTGAATGGAACCCAGACTTCTGGGTCCTCAGTTGGCTCTTTCCATGTGTAACCTTGAACCTAGTGCTTGGCTTGGACTAACCTCTGGAAGCTGGATTCAATGGTACCCAGAAAGTTTCACACACACCTCTTCCTGTCCCCTATGGTCTCCCTTTGACACATTTCAGGGACCTTTTAAAAGGTTATTTAAAAAGCTATTATTGTAAAATTGCATCAGGGACAGTTGGCACTCACCAAGTAACCATATGCTCCTCTGTATCTTCCAGCTTTCCTTGTAGTTAAGTGGGGATATGTGACTAGCTCTGGACAACAGGCTATAAAGAAAGGTGGCACTACTTCCAGGCAACAGTACTTAAGAGTTAGTGCATGACCCTCAGCTCCCTCCTTTCTTACTTCAGCAACCAGGAAGTCACCTGTTCTAAAGTCTGTATCTATAAGATGTAGCCTGGATCCCTGAGCCTTTAGCTGGAAGAGAACTTCTCTGGAGAGCCAATAGACCAATAACAGATTTTAAATGAACCAAAAAGAAACCTTTGTGTATTAAGCTACTGAAATTTCAGAGTTTATTACTGCAACCTAGCTTAGCTTAACTTGACTAATATACCATGTGTTCCAGATGACACTGCCACTAGTTGGAATAGGGTTATGCAACCCATACTGGACTATGGTGGAGTGAAGAATAAGTTATTATAGTGTTAAGTCACTGAGATTTTAAGCTTTAGTATCTTATTGTATCAGAGACTCCTAACTTATTAATAAATCAACTGGAAATGCACCTTGTAACTGAGGATCCCTTAAAATAAGAAAATTCAATAGTGAAAGATAAAAATAGACACAAATATTATCAGCAAGTTTCTGTGTGAGTGCAAGTCACAGCAAATCAAGCTAACAGTGACTAAAACCGTGAGGACACTTATGGTTTACTTCACAAGAAGTCAGAGTTAGGCAGTTCAACTATTAGGTCAGCAGGTCCATGATGTTATCAGAGACCCAGACTCTCCCTCCTTCCTCTATGAGTCCTCAGTTTCCTGATTTACATCCTTATTGTCTTATGATCAAATGATGCTGCCACAGCTCTAACTATCATATCCTTGCATAACCACTTTTTTTTTTTTAAATCAGGAAGGGAGACAGGAAAAAAGTGCATTTCTCCATGAGTGGCTCTGTCTTATCAGAGAAGAAAGCCTTTCTTAGATATCCCCCGGAAACTTTCCCTTAGACATCTTACTGGCCACAACTGATTCATAAACAAAAGGAAAGAGACTTACCATGTCATTGGGATCATTACCAAATGAGAAAAGTCAGGATTATCTTAGCAAGAAATGAAGGTAATAGCCATTATATTGGGTAGATCATCAATAGTGTCTGCCCCATATATAAATTTGTCTCATTGCCTAACACCGTGGTATTAAAAAAGGAAAAAAAATTGGTAAGACAATGGTTAGAATACCATTGTCTCCCTCTGGGAATCCATATTCTTCCTTTTCTTCGAGTCCCCTTTTTTCCAGTTAACTGAGGCTCAGAGAGAAGGAGGACTTGCCCAAGGTCTCCCTGCTGATTGATAACAGAGCTGAATCTTCAAGCCAGATCCCTTGGCTCTTGGACAAAGTTTGGGTCCATGCTAATATTTCTCACTGTGAGTTTCATAGAACATTTTTCATGATATTCTCTATAAATCAAAAAGGGTTGAGCAATCAAGTAACTTTTTAAAAATGCTACCTACTTGATGTCTGTCTGGTGATTCGTTATACCCACTAGTATATTAAAGTCTCTGAGAAGTCCTGCAGCAAAGGACACATCTTATAACATTTAACCTTGTAGTTCCCAAAATGTATTTGAGCATGGAATTGCCACTTCACAGCACCTGTTAACATCTCATGGGACTAGTGTTTTGGAGAACACCCTTTGGAAATGCTGTCCTAAACAAAGCAGCTTCCAGCCACCCGATCCCATAGCATAACCACTGGGCTGAACAAATCCATCTGTGGAGACAGGGGTAATTAGTTCAGCATATGCTGCTGTGCTTCTACTGCATTATGGTTCATGTTCCACTCAGGTGGTAGATTTTTTCCCTGGTTAATGAAGAGGTTATTTTTGTGTGTTCATTTAGGGATTGTAATCACTTTCAAGAAAGAACCAGAGTGCATCATTGGAAAGAATGAGCATGGCATTGGGAGGTTATGGAGAAATCCACTTAGATGTATCTCTGGCCCAAAGAATGCTGGCAATGGCAGTCTGCAGAGCTTTACCACACCCATCAAGCACACAGCACCTCTGCAGACATCATCTCATCACTCTAAAAGCATTTGGGCAGGGCTTTGACTACCTCGTTGCATGTGACCAATATTCTCCCAACCACTGCCTATACAATCTTGGAAGATTCCCTTCTCTTGGGTCTAAGTTTCCTTGTCATCTATTGATAAGGACATTGATATACTTCGGACACTTGTCCCCTCCAAATTTCTGTTGAAATGTGATCCCTAATGTTAAGAGGTGGGGCTTAGTGGGAGGTGTTGAGTCATGGGGACAGATTCTTCATGAATGCCTTGATGCCCTCCCCAGAGTAATGAGTGAGTTCTACTAGTTCATGGGAGAGCTGGTTATTTAAAAGAGCCTGGCACCTCCACCCCTCTCTCTTGCTCCATCTCTCAGGATGTGACACGGTGGCTCCCCTTCTCCTTCCATTATGATTGGAAGCTCCCTGAAACCCACACCAGAAGCAGATGCCAGTGCCACGTTTCTTGTACAGCCTGCAGAACTATGAGCCAAATAAATCTGTTTTTATTTACAAATTACCCAGCCTCAAGTATTCCTTTATAGCAGTGCAAAATCGACTGATCTAGGCAATGAGACCTGGAATGCTTACAGGTCCTGGGCTCGGGGTCTAGGTCTTGGATCACGGACTTCTTTCCCTCCCACAAGGCTGCCTCCTCAGGAACAGTAGGAGCCATGAAGCGCCTGATATTCCACGATCACTTAGTGTTTTTTTGTTTGTTTGTTTGTTTTTAAGAGACAGGGTCTCATTCTGTCACCCATGCTATAATGCACTGGCACAATTATAGCTCACCGAAGCCTTGGATTCCTGGGTTCAAAAAATCCTCACGCCTCAGCCTCCCTAGTAGCTAGGACTACAGGCATGTACCACCGTGCCTGGCTAATTTTTAAATTTTTTTGTAGAGACAAAGTCTCGCTATGTTGCCCAGGCTGATCTTGAACTCCCGGCCTCAAGCAATTCTCCTGCCTCAGTATCTCAAAGTGCTGGGATTAGAGGTGTGAACTACTGCACTTGGCCGAGATTTTTAAATCTTTTGTTGAAGTAATCACACCGAGAAGTGCACACATCAGAAGTATTCATCTCAGTGAAAGTTTACAAACTGATCATGTCAGAGTAACTAGCACTTCTTAAGATAAGAACATACCATACCAGCACCATAGAAGCCCACTTGGCTGGGCACAGTGGCTCACACCTGTAATCCCGGTGCTTTGGGTGGCCTAAGTGGGCAGATCATGAGATCAGATCGAGATCATCCTGGCCAACATGGTGAAACTCCGTCTCTACTAAAAATACAAAAATTAGCTGGTTGTGGTGGCGCGTGCCTGTAATCCCAGCTACTCGGCAGGAGAACCGCTTGAACTCAGGAGGGGGAGGTTGCAGTGAGCCAAGATTGCGCTGCTGCACTCCAGCCTGGTGACAGAGCGAGACTCCGTCTTAAAAAAAAATGAAAAAAAAAAAAAAGCCCCCTTGTGCTGCCTTCCAGTTACTATGCTCCCAGGGGAGCCACCATCTGCTGTCTAATGCCATAGATGGGTTTTGTCTGTTACTGAACTTTATATAAATGGAATCAAACAGTGTATATATATTCTCTCATGTCTGGCTTCTCTTGCTCGAGTATGTTTATGTGATTCTTTCATGTTGTTGAGTGTAATTGCAGGTCATTAATTCTCACTGCTGTGTAGTATTCTTATGTGTGAATATGCCACTTTTGATTTATCTATTCTACTCTTAACAGACACGTTTATTCAGGTAGTTTCCAGTTTGGTGCTGTTCAATATAGCGCTTCTATGAATATTCTAGCACCTGTCTTTCAGAGAATCATATGGACACACTTCTATTGGTGTATTATACCTAGGAGTAGAAATATTGGACCATAGGATATACTTTGGTAATATTTCCAAACAGTCATCCAAAGTGGCTTTATCAATGTATTATCGCAGTGGCTGTATAGAAGAGTTCAGTTGCTCCACATCTTCCTCAGCACCCAGTATTTTTCATCTCCTTTACTTTGGTCTTCCTGGTGAGTGTGTAGTGGCATCCCACTGTGGTTTTAACATGCATTTTCCTTCAGACTAATGATGTGAGCACCTTTTCATGTTTATTGGCCATTTGACTATTCATTTTCAAGTAATGTACAAGGCTTTTCTTTATTTTTCTCTTGAATTGTCTTTTTCTTATTAATACACTGTAATATAAACACAGGGGCCTGGTAACTTCCTACGCACCCACCACAACACACCCCACTCTATTTGACTAACAGAAACAAGAGAGTATGAAATCAAGCCTAGGTGAGCAAAGAATGCTCTCTCGATGTGCAGCGCTTCCAGCAGGAGCTGAAGTCTACTCCTCAGCTCCTAACATCCCTCCTCTTCTAAAGGCCAGACCGACAGACGAGACAGAGAGAGATGTCATTTTCACACAGTGAGTAACTGCTAAGTCTACAGTATGTTCTGAGCACTGCTCTGGGGGTTGGAAATTCTGCAGTGGACAAGACAAGACAGACCAGTCCTTGGGAACTCAGATGGTCAGTTGAGCACGAGAATAGTGCTCCATCCTTTCTCCTCTGGAGCTGGGCTGAACTTCCTCACCCAAGACTGTAGGAGTGATGAGTGCCCTGGCTAGTAACAACAATAATAATAAACTGCTGACACTTACTGAGCACTTCCTATGTCCCAGGTGTTATGCTAAGTACTTCCATGTGTTAAGCCCATAGTTCTCAAATTTTAATGCTCATCAGCATTGTCTAGAGGGTATATTAAACACAGACTGCTGCTGGGCCCTGCCAGTTTCTGACTCGGGGGCCTGGGAATTTTCCTTTCTAACAGACTCCCAGATAATGCTAATGGTGCAACCATTTAAGTCACTATGTCAGAGCAACCCTATGGGGTAGGGACTATTATAATCTCCGTTACCCTGTGATGCCACTGAGGCACAAACAAGCTGAGCAATATCTATGCCTCTGGCCACACTGCTAATAATCGGTGGAACTGGTATTAGAATCAAAACAGCATGACTTCACAGAGCACACACTTGTCTATTAACTACACCACACTATGCCCCAAGTAGCTTGCTTTCAAAGGCTCTCATAAACAGTCCAGCTTAACTGCCGAAATAAGAGTCAGGTGTAGCCTATAGCCTCTATTCCCATTAGATAAATCTGTCCTTTGAGCACTCGTGGATAAGTATATATCTGTTCTCATCCTGCAGAGAGGTGCCAACTACTGTGACAGGTGGATAAGCAGTAGAGGACAGGGACATATGTTAGGGTTTGCAGCTTTAAAATCTATATACGAATCCCAACTCCAGGCCTTACTTACTACCTTTGAAACCTTGGAAAGTCCTTAAGGTAACTGAGCTTCATTTTCTTCATTATTGTTACAAGAAAAATATATAAAGTAATTTAAAACCCCAACTGATGATAGCTGTTTTATCCTACCAGCTGGAAGGGCATAATTCCCCCGCAGGCAAATGGCTCTTTGTTTAACAGTCTCCTGATGTAGCACAGCGAGTATGAATGGAGAGGCCCTGAAAGCTCAGACTACATCAAGTCAGATCAGGAGGTGTTGGGAGAAACTGGGGGAGGGAAGCAAAGGGCAGGGACAGAAGACAAGGGCCGGGGCCAGGGATCTGGGAGAGGCAAAGAGAAGTAATTCAAAGGTGCACTGGGAGGATGGGGTGTTCCATGGGGGTGGTGGACAGGGAGACCAGACAGAGGCACTTAAGAAAATTGGTATTTAAAATCCAGTTCTAAGTAATTTGCTTTCTGATGGTACGATGTCACCACCACTTTCTCCCCCATTACCTCCAAATTCTGCTACTACATGGTGTGTGTTTCTGTATTTAGCAAATAAGCGAATAAATGGGGTTAAACTAAAGACAATATGCCCACCACGAGGAATGCAAACAGACCTCCATGTGGATGACCCACCATGGCAACGAGAAAGCACACAACTTAAAAAAAAAAGTAGTATTTGTGCCTCAGACTGCAGAGCCCCTGAGAGCAGTCTGCCCTGAACCTGAACTGGTAAGTTGGCATGAAGGAGGATGGCGATTCCTGCCTTGTGAGTAGGGTGGACATTGAGCCCTGGTCCATGCCCCTGTGCTGGAAATGCGGGTGTGCTGGCTGAGTAGGAAGTCATGGAGGTTTCCAATATGTTATTCCATGGAGTCCACAAAGTAGATCTGGGAAAGTTTCTCTTGATGGATGTAATCAGAGAAATAAATAATTCACCTAATAAATGAAGAAAGAATAATAAAATTAAAATGGCACCATCTGGCAACCCCTGTGAATTAATGAATTCAGGCATTGCTCACTGAGCTGCTAACATTACAAAAAGTGAAACAATCAGACTTTTGCGCCTTTTAACCTAAGAATACACCACTACCCATGAGAGAGTGAGTAGTTTTGCCAAGAGAGAATCAGGGGGAGAGAGGAATGAGAGAGGAAGGGAGGGAGAGAGAAAGAGAAAGAATAAAAGAAAGAAGGATAGAGGGAGGGAGGAAGAGAGAGAGAAGAAAGCTGAATCTACTCAAGCCTGTGGGTCCAGCTGGCAATCTACAGGAAATACAGAGGACAGAGGAACATGTTAAAGGACACCAAAGGAATGCAATCAGTAAAGACCAAATAATGGAAAACTATGGCACAAATGGCCCAATTTCATCCCTAAGTTGCAAGGGGGGGAAAAGAAGATGGGAGGAACTATAGACTAATAAACACTTAAAGACATATCAACCACTCAAAATGTGTGGCCCTTATTCAAATTCTGACTTAAATAAATAATTTTTTTAAATGTCATGGAGGCTCTTCTCCTGCCTCAAAGTAGAACACTATCTAACCCATGTTGGATTAGGTTTAGGTCTAGGGAGCGGTAGAAAACTTCTTGCTCAATTCTTGGGGCTGTGTTCATTCCTAGTCCTCAAGCTTGTGATGAATAAACACTTTGGTTGTAGGATCTGGCTCTGTTGTTTGATGAAGGTCTTACACATTTTCCCACCCATCCCTTCACTGGGCCTTCTCAGGCAACCAGATGGATTGAGGAGCAGAGAGTTAGGAAGGGAAAAGAATATGTCTTTAGGGGAAGAAGCCTATTTTAGGGGTGAGGAGAAAAGGATAACTTCCTAGAATGGTGGGGCTACACTGAAATGCCTGACACCACCCCCTGCTCTCATATCAGCAGGGAGATGTAGAAATCATTGAGACTTAAACTGCAGCAGCCACCTTGTCAGGAGCTGAGAGAGGCGCAGATAGCCACAGGTGACCTGCAGAATGTCAGTCAGGCTAATGAAGGTATCAAGTCCTCCTTAGCACCAGAACACAAAGTTCCTGGGTCAGAAGGAGCAGAATCGAAGTCATGTTGCCAGGAGAAATATTTTTTGTTCTTATGAGGCTGGACTTTGCTCTCCTGGGAGAAAACCACTAACGTTTCCTTAGTGGGGTATGTTTGCATTTTTGATAGCTAGTGAGGAAATCAGCCATAGCACTCACTGGTGGTACTAACCTGGAATCCCAGAAGAAAAAGAGGTGGAGGGGGAGGTAGCTGAATCTGCTCAAGCCTATGGACCCAGATTCTAATTTGTGGAAACACAGAAGACAGAGAAATATGTTAAAGACTACCACACTATAGGGATGCAAGCAATAAAAGCCTAGCACTGGAAGACTGCAAAGAACAGGAATTCAAATCATTGATAAGTTACAAGGGAAAAAAAAGGGTGGGAAGACATAGATTTTTTTTTTTAATTAGCCAGGCCTGGTGGCATACCCCTGTATTCCCAACTATTGGGAAGGCAGAGGTAGGAGGATTGCCTGTGCCCAAGAGGTCAAGGTTGTAGTAAGCCATGATCATACCACTACACTCCAGCTTGGATAACAGAGTGAGATCTCCATCTCTAAAAAGTAAATAAAATTAAAAAATTAAAAAAAAAAAGACTTAGAAGACATGTCACCCTCTCTAACTGAACCAGACAGCACCTTTCCTGCTCTCAAATGACATAGCTTGAGCAGAGGAGATGTTCTGAGGACAGAGCTAAGTTAGCTAGACAGAAGGGGAGACTGAGGTTGGGGATGGGATATCCTCTTCCTTCTGGAAGAAGGGAGACAGCTGTGCATGGAGGAGGTAGGACAATGACCTGGGGTCTTAAAAGAGGAGGCCACTGCAGGAGGAGGTCTAGAAACTCGAGAGAGGCCTCTGGAGGGTGTGGCAACCATGTGAAGAAACTCCTTTTAAAGATGTAATTTGAAAAGAGCTTCTGCCCCGTGAACAGAGAGAGCAGCTACTGAGTTGATGAATGAACAGCCTCTTTTCTTCCCACCTTCACAGCTCTGACCCTTTAGGGGAAGACTTGTATCAGTAGGAATCTAGTCAGGTTCTGCCATCATGGGAAGTGAGCACTAAAACGTGCCATGGGCCCAAGGTCTACACAGATACCATTTGGGAGAAGGTGCTTAAAGATGTGGCTCCTGCCCCCACAGTGTCCTATCTACACCTTCATAGTACTGCAGAGCAGACCTGATGAGAAACCTGGGGAGGAGAAGGGCACTCCAGACAAGGACACGAACCCTTCCCCCATCATGTCACCAAGCAGAGCAGTACCAAATGGAGCATGGAGGTCCCTATGGCTGAACAAATGGGGTCACCACTGATTAATGGCAGCCCCAGAAAGACCTAGAGGAGGTAAGGTAGGTGCTGAAATACACCTCCATGCTTGAGAGCTGGGAAAACTGAAGGCCATAATCTCTCCGCTAGTGATTATTAAGAAATGGTTCTGAGTGTCTTAGTCCATTTTGTATCATTGTAACAGAATATCAAAAATTAGGTAATTTATAAAGAACATATTTATTTCTTACAGTTCTGGAGGCCGGGAAGTCCAAGGCTAAATGACCTGTACCTGGTGAGGGCCTTCTTGCTGTGTCATCCTATAGTGGAAGATGGAAAGGCAAGAGAGTAAGAGGGGGGCAAACCCACTTTTATAACGAGCCTACTCTCATGATAATGACATTAATCCACTCATGAGGATTGCATGGCCTGATCACCTCTTGCTAGGCCCTGCCTCCCAACACTGTTATATTGGGAATTAAGTTTTCAATACATGAACTTTAGAAGACACATTCAAACCATAGCACTGAATAACAGAAAATGAGAGGATGGTGATTCTTCCAGATTAAACTAGTAACATGGTGATAAACTCTCAAAGCCCCTCAATAGTGCTGCAGGCATGGTCTTGCATGTAGTCTCTTGTGGAGGTATAAAGGTGCTCCTTCCTCCAGTTGGACCCAGCCTGGACCCAAGGAACTCCACTTTTACTTTCAGCTGGTGCCTCTGTGCAGTTGAAAAGGCATATATCTGCATGTAGCCCTCTGGGTAAAGGTAATATGTATCTCCCATGGAGGAAGGCGGGGGTTAGAGAAAGGGCCCATGTACCTAAGGGGTTTTGGAGCAGGGCAGAAGACTAATCCCACAGGCTCTGGCCGATGGTCTCCCTGTGAGTCCTCTGCCTTCAGGGGCTTCCTGGTGTTCCTGTATTTCTTTCCCGAAGCTCAGTGATCTGGGATTTGTTGGAGCAGAAATGGAGACAGTGAAACCAAGCAACAGATACAGGCATGTTTACTAGGAGAGTAAAGGGAATAAACTGGTACCGGGGATCTGGCAGGATCTGATGGGGCTTCCACTTAAAGTCATTTATCTGGATTTCTGTCTAGCCTCTCCTGCTGCCCTTCCCACTACTACCACTCCTGGGCATCTGGCTGTGCAAATAAACCCAACCCTGACTGGGCTGGAAGCAGGCAAGTGACAGGAAACCAGATAAAAGGTAAAGAGGCTTCCCGTCTGTCTTCTGGGGCCCTGTGGCTGGAGAAACTGAGGGTGGGGAGATTGGATCACTTCCGCCATGAGGGCTTCAGCTGCATCCTGTTCTCATAGCCCCCTCCGTCCTTCCTGCCCCCTCCAATTTATCTCTGAAGCTGTGTGCATGTCATCTCTAATGGCTAACATTTATTGGGCACCTGCTATGTGTGTTCTGGGCACCAGGCCGAACGCTTTACACACTCTAGCAGACTGGGCTCTGAGCTGCAAGCAACAGAAACCAACTCTGGCTGATTTAAACATAAAAAAGAATTTACTAAAAACATCTTTGCTTGCTCATGGAATCTCTAAAGGGCCTAAATACCAGGTTTGGGGCTACACACTCAAGAATAACACCCAAAGAGATGCTGCTGCAAAAATGGCCCACGTTTGAACACCAGTGCTGCTGGGCTGGCCCTAGGCTTGGAGCTTGCCAGCTGGATGCTGGCCACCAAATTAGCAGCACAGCCACTGCTGTCCTGGGAACTCTTAAAGTGGTTGCAGCAGCCAGAGATAATTCTTTAGGATCCCCCTGAGTCTTGGGCAGGTGCATCCAAATGGCAGAGCCAAGTCTTCCATAGTAGAAGGTGGGCTCTGCCACCCACTCTGATCCCAACATAGGGAGAAATCTCCAGACACAGGGAGAGAGTGAGGTTGGCCACAAAAACAGACACCTGTCCACTTCACATGCTTGTTCTTTTTTCTCTCATTTAAATCCTGAGGGTCGATATGTCATTCTCACTCATCAGAACAGGTACATGAGGGTCAGAAATATTAGCCAAGGATACACAGCTAGTCAACAGCAGAAAGTCCAGGAGGATTGAGGGCTAACTGACTCCAGAGAGACCATCTCCTAACCCTAACTCTCTTAAGACTCCTGTCTGCAGCACTGCCAGACAGAAAGGACCAGTCTGCAGGAGAAAAATAAAGCAAGATAGAGAGTGAGAGACAGAATGCGTGTGTGTGTGTCTGTAAATGTGTGCATGTATGTGTGTGTGAATTATATGTGTGTGTCCATGTGAATCTGTGCATGTATGTGTGAGTGTATAAGTGTATGTGAATTGTATATGTGTGTTTGCATATGTCAGTATGAGTGTGTGTGTATGTAAATGGTGTGTGTGTGTTCAGGGGGAGGGGGTGGGTTCAGGACCTCCCCCTGACCCTGCCCATTTAGGATATCAGGAGCTGACTGTAACAGCCATGCCCTATCTACCCATTCCAGGGATAAGAGCACATCTTTACCTAAAGGGGCTCCCTACTCTGGATTTTATGAAGTTGACCAAAAGGATCTATAAAGAGAACTGAATGCAGGGTTGACATTCTAAATCCTTAATACTCTAGTTGCTACTGGCCGTGACCATATCCACACAACTCAACATGCTGCCCTGATGCCCATTCTCTCATCAGCAGCCCTGACAGTGTGCAGTGTGGGCTGGGTATATAGAAACCACACAAACTCGGAAGGAAACATGGGGTCTTTGAAATCAGTCCCACTGGACTGTGAGTGGGTGTCTCTCTTGTTCATCTGAGGGCCTGGGGCTGCCCCATGCTGGCACATGGTAGGTGCTCTGTTGAATGAATAAATGAGTGGACAAGTCAGTGAATGAATGAACAGGCCTTCTCACTAACAAAATCACAGTGCCCTGGACCAGCATGTACCAGGTGGGTCACCTCCATGATCCTGGTCTGCCTTGACCCCTCTTTTTTCCAGTCCCCACACCATCCAACAGAGGCTTTGTTCATGTCTTGCTTCTTCTAGCTTTTTCCCATGTCCTGGCATTTGCTTATTCATCTGCTTAAAACACTCTTCCAGAGGATGAAATCTGTCCCCATTAGTTTCTACAGGAAGGCTTTGATTCCCTCCAACATGTTCTGGAAATGCTGGACAAGTAGTAGAAAAACTCACCACACCTCAAGGAAGATTCCATGGATATGCAGCCAGGGAGCAGGGACAGGAGACAGAAAGAGGCTGGATCTGTGGATAGCACAGTGCAGCACCCTCAAGCCTGGACTTAGGCGACTGCAGAGCCCACGCGACAACAGGACTGGGCCACAACTAAGCTGCCATTTTCCTGACTGCACAGTATTTGCTCACCTGGCAGTCAAGATACCAAAAAGGTTAATATGTTTGACGCTCAGATGACCTGCTGCAGACCCAGGATCTCAACTCAAGACCTGGAGGAGAATCCAGTCTTTCAATGAAAGAAGTTACCTGCTTATTGCATCCCATAATGAGGCAGAGTCCTTGCTCTCTGTTGCCCAGGCATCTCAACCCAGGACTCTGAGGCTTTGGTTTGTGCATCTGGCCCCCTGCACATCTGGAGTGTTGGAATTCAGAGAGTGCAGCGGCAGCTTCTGTGGGCCCTGCCTGAAGGAAGCCTCAAGAGCGAAGCACTGTTCCAGTCTCAGAGCCTGTGTGTCTGAGCTCAGTGCAGTTCCAAGGCACCAGCACATGCTGGTTTCATGTCCCCTCTGCCTGGCCCCTCTCTGGTGATTCTCTCTCTTCTCCCTGCCAGCCCAAGCCTTCTCTGGCGGGAGAGAGGGACAACTGTGTTGCAGGCAGGGAACTGAAAGGGAGAGGATGTCCCAGAGGAGCTGACAGCTCACGACTGTCGCTCACCACAGCAGGGAAGGTTGCCTTCTCCTGGCCAGTTTTGTTTTCTCCTCTTCCAGCCCTCATGCCTATTTGCGGGAGGAAAAGTGTCAGTGTCAAGGCTCAGGCGTGTCATCTCCCTTGCTGCCAGCAGGCCTCCCGCTTCCTACCAAAGGGCTGCTGGAGGGGAAAGGCCACCTCGGCTGAACCGTGCCAAGGTGAGGGATCCCTACGAAGAGCCAGCATCATCCTCCTGGCCTGGCTTCAAGTCCTCAGGGAGCCACAGCGCAGCTCCTTTACCTCCCACAGATGCTGGCTTCCCTGCATTGCCCTGTTTACATTTGCAACCCACGCCCCTGAGCTCCAGGCCCTCCCAGAGGTTACAGGACTTGTAATAAAGGTGTCCACAAAAGAAGAATAAAGCAGGCTGAGGGGAGTGTGAGCTAGAGAAAGCGCCGCTTTACCCAGGGCAGTCAGGGAAGTCTCTCTGTGGAGGTGACACTTGAGCCTGGAGACCTGCAAGAGGTGAGGGGCAAGCTGGGTGGACACTTGGGAAAGCTCAATCCACAGGGAAGAGCATGTATCACCCCTGCAGAGAGGGGTCCAGCTGGTTGGAAGAGAGCGAGGAGGCTGTGTGGAGTAGAGGGGACAGGGGAGAGGCTGAGGAAATGAGACCAGAGCAGGGCTGAGCAGGTCAGTGGCAACTTTCAAAAAAACCATTTTAGGCATTTAAGTAACATTAAATTCTCACTCAGACACTCTCAGATAAGTATAATTATTATCCCCATTTTCCAGGTGAGGAAACTGAGGAGGCGAGTGGTTACGTGATTTCCCACAGATCACAGAGCCAGGATTCAAGCAGTTCTTGCCTGTGAGTTGCACACCAAACCGGTTTGCTACGTCACCCGTAATAGTAATTCATCCACCTGAGTTGGGCAGACACGAATCCCAGTGCTGGACAGCAGCGCAGGATCTCTATGGCCCTGGCAGGTGAATTCTCCTTCGTGTGCTTCTGCCTCCTCACACCCTGCCCCTCACAGGGTCATAGTGAAGGAGGAAGCAGAAATGAGCAGATGTGGCTTCATGCGGTCTGGGGGTCATCCTTCCCTTCCCCACCCGCTGTTTCAGGCAGATGGGGGCAGATTCCAGAAACCAGGGGTAAGGAAGGTCAGTCTGAAATCTGAGGGGGAGTGGGCAGCTCTGCTACAGAAACCACAGGGCATGAAGGTGAGGGCTCTGGTGGAGGGCGTGACTTCCCAGGGTGCCGAGGGAGTGGGTTCCAGAAGGCCTTAGGCCTGGCTCTTCATGGGAAAGGCTTAGCTCTAAAAGGCAGAACACACACAGATAACAGGAAGGAAGAGTGTGTCAAGTGAAGGATTTTCAAATGAAAGGAGGCTTGAAGCCGTGGAGAGAGTGGGAGGGAGATGGGGAGTGTTAGAGACAGTGATAGCAGGTGGGTGCTCTCAGGGCCAGTGTTTGAAATAACCAGGCGTGGCCCTTGGTTGGCTGTCCACACCCCAGGTGCAGCTATACTCACTGTGGGCAGAGCTTGGCCCTGTGTGTCATTATTTGCAGAGCTTGGAGCTGTTTGCAAAGCTTGTCATTGCCTGTGTCACCATTTGTAGACCATGGCACTGTTCGTTATTCTGTGGAGTTTAGTTTTATTTGCAGAGTTCAGTATTATTGGGAAAGGCTAGCACTGTTTGTGTCACTGTTTGCAGTACTTGTTGCGGTGTCTGTTGGTGTTACGATGTCGACAGAGCCCATTCCTCCCTATTTCTCTGTTTGCTGAGCCTGTCAGTGCTGATGTTACTGTGTCTGTGGATGTTTGGGGTCTGTCACTGTCAGAGGTATGGTCTGCAGTGCCCTGCGCTTCCTGGGTCCCTGTGTGCAGAGTCTGTCATGGCTGGAGTTATGGTGTCTGTGCTGTCAGTGTCACGAATGCAGAGGCAGTCTTTCTGTGCAACTCTGTGCTGAGGCTTCTCACTGTTAGCATCGCTGTCTGCATCATGATTTGCAGAACCCATTGCTCCCTGTGCCTCTGCTGGCAGGGTCTCTCATTGTCTATGACACAATAGTGAAACATGATGTCACAGGAGAATATTCTTCACAACCATATCTGAAGCCTATCTCTGATCTCCAGCAGTCACTGCTCCCCCTACCTGGGACACATACACCACCTTGCCCCATGCTCCCATGCCCTCTGACCATTTTTGAATACTGGCCTCTGGGGTCTCGTAAGAACAAACACCCTGCCTCTGCTCCCCGCCACACATAATGGGCCCTACAACCTGCTTGCTGGAGCTTGATTTCACTGCGGAGTCCAGGCCTCGTGGATGGCTCTAGACCAAGAGCACAAGCAGATTTACAAAGGAATCAGTGTTGGCAGGAAGGGGAAAAAATGACATAGAAAAAGAGGAGCCATCAGGAAAGATGAAAGGGTTTTGCTTCTTCATCTGACGGGGTTTGAAGGCTGTCTTCGGGAGGGAGATGGCTCCTTGCGGCAGAGGGTGTAATTAATTAAGGGTGAGGTGCAGTGAGCTCAGGCAGCTGGTGCAAGTGATAAAATGGCATTGTGCAGCGAGTCCCCGGTGGTGACAGAGATAAAGGCACCCATCAGAGGCACGAGGCTTGCTGGTCGCAGCGTGAGGAAGGGGCAGGGGTGCTTCTGGAGGGAAGGGCAGGAACTGGCCAAAACACATTTATGGGTGAAGCTCTGCCTCCTTCAGACCACAGCACCTTGAAGTTTAATCCCCTGGTGGGAAAGCCGAAAATACCCATTATGCCACTGCTCATTTCTTGTAGAGAGAAATATAGAAAATGAGAGCATGTGTTGAAGAAAAAAAAATCAAAAGGAATGGTTAAAAGAAAGTTTTAAATAACATTTTTAAAAGCATAAGAAACCCATAGACTATTTAAAAAAAAAATAAAGAAAATCCTCATTGAAAGCCAGGAAAAAATGTGTGCTGAGGATCAAAAAGACTGGTTTCTGGAAAGGAAAAAAAAAAAAATCCCTCTGCATGGCTAACTAGCAGAGAAAAAGAAGTCATGTAAAGATGTAAAGGGAAAGGCATCATGTAAGTATATATAATCTATATTATATATTTGTATTTTATTATTAATTATTTATTACAAGAAAAGAGTGCATGGCAGGTCAGATGTACATTTGAAGTCAAACGTCCAGGAAAAGCATCTGAGAATCCCCTTGTGAGGAACTCCAAAGTCAGTAATAACAGTTCCTTTAAATAACTTCAAAGTCAGGGAACCAGGTGAAGAGTAAGTGGGAGCCCTCAGTGATCACAGTGCAAAAGGTGCACCAAGAATGAAAAGAGGCTGGTGGACAGGCTCGGCCAAATCTGTGCCAGGGAAGATGGCCCTGAAATCTCCACTCCCAGAATGCCTTTTGATGGTGAGAGTTGAATGTACAAGATCAAATATTGATGACAACGGTAACTCCTTACATGTACATATTGATTTATGGTTTGCTTTTTTGTTATTGTTTTTACTCACATTATCTCATTTAATCTCATCATAACATAGTCTCTAAGATGGGTAGGGAAGGAATTTTTAGTAGCCCCATTTCATAGATGCGAAAATTATGATCAAAATTGGTTATGAAGTACTACGGTTTGAATGTCTCCTCCAAAACTCACATTGAAATTTAATTGCCTGGCCGGGTGTGGTGGCTCATGCCTGTAATCCCAGCACTTTGGGATGCCAAGGCAGGTGGATCACCTGAGGTCAGGAGTTCGAGACCAGCCTGACCAACATGGTGAAACCCCATCTCTACTTAAAAATACAAAATTAGCCGGTCATGATGGCATATGCCTGTAATCCCAGCTACTCGGGAGGCTGAGGCAAGAGAATCGCTTCAATCCAGGAGGCAGAGGTTGCAGTGAAGTAAGAACGTACCATTGCACTCCAGCCTGGGCAACAAGAGCAAAACTCCATCTCAAAAAAAAAGAATGAATGAAAAGAAATATAATTGCCATTGTGACAGAATTAAGAAGTGCGTCCCTTAAGAGGTGACTGGGCCATGAGAGAGCCACCCTCATGAATGTATCAGTGCCATTATTGTGACAGTGAGTTACTGATAAAAAGGATGGGTTTGCTGTTCTAATGTTCTCCCTCTGTTTGACACACTCTCACACTTTCTTACCATGTGATGTCTTCCACAACGTTATGACACAGCACAAAGGCCTACCAGATGCCAGTGCCATGCTCTTGGACTTTCCAGCCTCCAGAGCCATGAACCAAATAAATTTCTATTTTAGTTACCCAGTCTGTGGCATTCTGCTATGGCAGCAGAAAATAGACTAAGAAATAAGGCAAGAACCTTCAGCTAAATCATGTCAGCACTGGAACCTGATCCTAAAACCCAGAGTCTTTATGCAATATCATGCTATCTCAATTTGGATTCCTGCAGAAGCTGAGCCTGAGGCAATGATGTGGGTACAATATCATTTATTTGGGAAGTGAAGAAAGCACTGAAAGAGGAATGGGACAGTGGGACAGGGAAGGGGAGAAACCAAAACAGAGTGAGTGATCAGGCTGGCTAACACCTGGTTCCTAAAGCTTAGTCCTGCAGAGACCTTGGAGCAACAGCGTAACACTGACTGTAAGAGTTTTCCTCCTTTAGGGAGCCCAAATTCTGAATTTCATCCAGAAATCAGTATAAATAGGTCACCAGGACCTGCTGGAATCCACTTGAACCTCCGGAATATACTCAAGGGTGAACTGTGAAACTCATATCCATGATAAGTTACTTGTTGTTCCAAATACCACTGTTTTTTGGGGTGGCAGACTGCCAACTATGCCTGCTCCTAATAAGTGGATCCTTGAAATAGGCATTATCTGTAAGATAGATATCATAATTATCATTCTGTAAGATAGGGATTATTGAGCCCACATTTGACAGATAGAGAAACTGAGGTTCCAGGAGATTAAATAACTTGCCCAAGGTCACAAAGTTATTAAGCAGGGAAAGCTAGATTTGAGTTCAGAACTTCTAACTCTGAAATCTATACCACCTGTGGTAGTGAAGGTTCTCTGGAGAAACAGAATCAATAGGAAGTATACATAGGTATAGATATAGAGAGATTTATTACAGGAATTGGCTCACACAATTATGGAGTCTGAGAAGTCCCACAATCTGCCCATCTGCAAGCTGGAGAACCAGGCAAGCCAGTGGTGTAATGTGTTGGCTTAAAGTGAGTGGCTTAAAGTCTGAAGGCCTGAGAACCAAGGAAGACAATGATATTTATCCTGGTCTGAGTCCTGGGGCCCAAGAGCCAGGAGCACTAAAGTCCAAGGACAGGAAAAGATGGATGTTCCAGCTCAAACAGGGAGCAAACTTTCCCTTCCTCCACCTTTGTTTGTTTGTTTGTTTGTTTGTTTGTTTTCCTCTCTGGACCTTCAATAGATTGGTTGATGCCCATCCGCATTGGGGAGGGCAGATCTTCTTTGCTTGGTCTATCATTTCAAATGCTGATCTCTTCCAGACTTATCCTCACAGATACACCCAGAAAGAACATTTTACCAGCTATCTGGGCATTCCTTAGCCCAGTCACGTTGACACATAATGTTAACCATCACACCAGCTTTTCTTATAACTCACAGAGGTGGTCTTTGGAAACATGAAATAGCAAAGTTTTACCCCATCCTCTGTCAATCCACTACTCATTGGAGAAGAGAAAGTGGGAAGGGATAGAAATTGGTTAAAATGCAGTTTAAGTCTGTTCCCGGGAGACAGATTCCCATTGAATTTGAGGGGATTTCAAAGAGGGAAGTAAGAAGGGAATTTGAAGCCTGTCTCAAGCCCATAAGGGTGGCTTCCCTGACACCTGTTCATGACAGAGCTGTGGCCTGGGGAACTGTGGGCCTGCGATAGAGTGGGGATCTAATGGTGTAAGCGTGTGTCTGGGGGTGAGGTCCTGGTGGGCATGAGCATCATTAATATGCAGTGAGGCCAGTGGAGTTGGCCCATAGAGTGGCTCAGATGGAGAGAAGGCTTGGAATCTGGAGCCAGATGAGAGAGGTAGAAACAATTCTTGGAGTGTCTTGAGACTGAGTCCTCTCACGCCCACTACTGCCTGCTATACCTCCAGCTCTACAGCCCCACCAAGGCCCTTCTGCCTCTCCTGCTTTGAATTCCTCTTTTTTTAGAGCAGTAAGCCCGGCACTGAGGGGCAGTAATTGAGGATCTTTTGTTCCACACAGTCTCTGCCATGCTTGCTCCCAGGGTTGCAAAGTTGCTTTCTACTGCCAGGCACATGGGGTTTGACCTTTTTCATTTATTTGAACATTTACCTTCCAAATGGGAGAGTGGGGTGGAGCGTGGGGGGAGAAAGAGAGAGACAGAGACAGGCTGATAGAGCAGGAGACCTACAGGGAGACAGGGAGAGGAACTGAAAGTAAGATCAGAGCACTTAGAAAGAAAGAGGCAAGCAGGCTCTGGGAGGGAAAACAGGAAGCGGGAAAAAAAAAAACACTTAACCCTGTAAGACTGAGAGGCAGCTGGAGCCCAGAGGAGCTGGAAGGAGACACAGAGCCAGGGAGAGTTGGAGAAGATAGACAGGGAGATAACAGAGAGGAGAGCAGACAGATGCAGAAGGAGAGCGCACATGGGAATCCAAGCAAACTGGGGAGAGAGAATGAAGAGGTGGGAATGCAGAGTGAGGTGCTCTCCCAGCTCTCAGAGTCCTGCAGTACCTGCACACCTACCAGCCCAGAATGTTAATTACACGCTGTCTTTAACAGCCGCCACTGCTCAGTCCCTGAAAGGGGGAGCTGGGATGCAAACCTGCAGGTAGCACTCAGCAGCCCCTTAGCCAACCCAGGGGCAGGAAGCAGCAGAACCTTCCGGTACGATCACACACACACAGAGAGAGGTGCAGGACAGTCTTGTGTGTCCCGCAGGAGTGGCCAGTGTCCCTCATAGATCTCAAGAGCCAGAAGAGAGGCTGACTAGCTGGGCTGGGGAGTGCCTGGATGGAGAAAGCAGGGAGAGGAAGGACCCTGGGGAAGAGGAAGCTCAGGAGGGAGAGAGGGAGAAAGGGAGGGAAGAGGTACTGAGAGATGAAAGATCCCTCAGGCCTCCCCACCCCCACCTCACTTTTTGCAGACAATAATCCCCCTCTGCCCCTTCTGTCCTGAGATGAGGCAACCCCTCCCCCAACTCTACCCACAGCATCCTTTCAAGTTAATCAGCATCATCTATCACCACAGCCAAAAAGGTCTCAGTGCCTATTCCTGCTCCCTGAACCCTGACCCAGCCCTGGCTTTCCAGCCAACTACAAGTGAGAAAAACTGACTCTTCTCTTTAAGAGCATTATAAAAACTGAGAATGCAACTTTCTCCTGAGTAATGAGACCTGTCTCTTTATGTCTATCCCCTTCGTCTACCCCACCATCTCTGTGCTTTGCCTCTCCACATCCTCCAGCCAAGATCCGTCTTCAGATCAGGCATCCAAGTCAGATGGAGGAGGTCAGGCCTTGGCTGTGTAATCCAGGAGCTCCAGCCTCAGCTGTTTGCTCCCATCTTGGGAAAGGAACTGAATGGGCAAACTCCTATGTCCCTCAGCCTCCACCCCTGCCCACGTTACCCAGGAAAGTCCTCATATCCATGCCCTCCTCCTCCCTCTCCAGCCAGACACCCTGCCAGCCACTGCTCAGATGGGCAAAGAAGGTTGGGACATTCTTAAGTAGTTAATAATAAGGGGGTGAGGGGCTATGATGGGAAATCCTTTGCCCAGATCCAGGTCACAGAGAGTCACTAGGCTCTTGAGGTCCCTAGAGACCTCTAGTGAGGTGACAACTCAGTGGACTCAGTGAGCTTTTCTGGCCCTCCATTCACTGGGGCCCAGGCTTCAGCGGCTTCTCTGAGATGCTGATGTGTTCTCAGCACTTTAGCAAGAGATGCTCCAGGCACAGGCTTTCTGTAGCTCTCTTCTTCCCACCCCGCCACTGCATCCATTTGTGTCTTCACATAAGCGTACTCCACCCAGAATCACTAGGCCAGGCCTGCACATGTGGGCACGTGGACATATGCCAAACACATAATACACAGGCATGCATGAGTGCCTGCAGAGATGCCTGCAAAAGGGAGCATTCAAGCACACAGGCCCCCACAGAGGCAGACAGCGCAGCGCTCCATAAATACAAATTAAATTAAATATGCACAAGCACACCCATGGCAAGTCATCAGGCCTCTGCTCTGCCCAAGGCAAGGGGGTTTGGGCTGAGCAGCCTCTGCACAGCTAAGGAGCCTTTGATTTGACAAAGAAATTACATTTCTTTCACATTAAAAAAGGCTTTGAAGATTCAAAGCCTCAGGCCAGAAAGCAGTGACCACCCGGGGAACAGGGGCAACAGGTCAAGCTTTCCTCTCCCCGCTCCCGTCACTGAAAGAGCGTCTTCCTCCCTGGGGCCCTGAAGGGCATTGAAAGTCATGATTTCATGAGGCTGAAACAGGGTCAGTTGTTCCATAAGCCCTGCTGCCAGGCAGCGGAGAGGCTGCCCAGAGGCCCCCCAGAGCTACAGCATGGCATCAAGCCTGTCTGGGGTCCTTCCGTCTCCCTTTTGGGCACCTCCTCATTCTTTCCTTTTGGGCTAACACCCTCGTGTGCTAATGACGTGACCTTTCTTGGCTTCTTGGGATTTTCCTGTAGTCAAAAACACGAAGGTGTCACTGGGACAGGAAAGACATCCAGGCAGCCTCCCGCTCTGCCAGTAAGTAGACTGTGCAGAGAGGCTGGAGACCCAGAAGAGTCAGGATAAGCTGTTTTCTGCCCATCTCATCACCTTCCTCTCCTGCATGACAATAATGCTTCTTATAGGACAGAACTTGTGAGAACGGTTACCGCTCACGTCTTAATCCTGGCTCTCCTAGGTCAGAGCATTCCTCAGGCAGGGGAGGCCTCAGAACCATGTGTTGGTCTCCAGGACACGTCACAGCCCATCCTTACACTCCATGATGCCTGCCAATCCCTGCTTAAAAGCCTCCCACATTAACTTTAAATGCAGTTAAATCTTTTGAAATAAGCAATTTTCTGCAAAGGTCACTGTAATGCTCAGAGTTCTATGCTGCCAGGAGAACCCTGAAAGGAAATGAGGCAGTCCCAGAGTGCGGAGGGAGGGAAGTGGCGAGAAATGAGAAGACAGGTCTTCGGACCACAGCCCCCGCGACATCCCCACCGGGGCCTCCTCCCTGCAGATGAACATCCTACACAAACAAAGCCGTGGGTTGTCAGGCTTGAGAATAACCCCAGAGATGGCCCAAGTCTCTGTTTCACAGATGAGAAAACAGAAGTCCAGAGAGGTGACATAACTTGTCTGGGGATGCACAGCTAATTAGGGTCAGAACTGAGGCCTAAACCTCCTTGCCCCATCCCAATGTTCTTTAAATATTAACTTTCAAAACACAGCAATACTGCTCCTTAATTCTGGAAGGTGATTATTTATACACAGCCCATGTCCAGGCTGTTTCCTCTGCTTGTAATGCACTCTCCTCAACACTGTCCCCAACATTTCTGTCAGGCAAGCTTCTATTCATACTCCAAACTGACATATCACCTGCTCCCTTATTTCTCTCTCCACCCACCCCCTCAACTTCAACAGACTGGATTACTCCTGTCCTGGGTCTCCACGCCCTTCATATGCCTCTGCTGGGCACATAACTACTTACGTGTCTGTTTCTTTCCCTTGTCCATAGGCTCCTTCCAAGAGGGGAATTACAGTGGAGTCTAGCTTAGTGTGTAGTCCAATTGACATTGCTAATCGGGGATCAGTTGCCCATGTCCATGAATGTGTGGAGGGAGGGAATAGGTGGAGAAGGGGCCTCAGGACTTGAGGTCAACTTGCTAGAAATATGGCTGGGGCTGGAGATGGTAATACTGGGTATGCGGCTTTCTCTCCAGATATATTTGTGTCTATGAAGACCCCAAGTGCTACCCATGAGGGCAGAACAGATCCAAGGAAGGGGCCTGTTCCACGGGAGGTATCGGGTGACCTGAAGGGGCCCCCACTTCACTGTTCTCTGTTGGGACGGGGTTGAGGCAAAAGCAGCTCCTGGCCTGAGCCCCTGACCTAGGCCTGGCCAATATGGGAGGCCAGGCAAGCCTGCTCCACTCTTTTCCCCAGATGGGCCATCCATTTCTCGCAGACCCCAAGTGAGTATTGAGGTGGCCCTGTCCTTTTGACGACAGGTGCAGCCCAGCTCCTGAAGCAAGAAACCTGGGCCAAAAATCAGGCTTGGGATTTGGGTTTGGGATAGGGTTTGAGTAGGGTTTGAGAGATGAGGTTAGGGTGAGATTTGAGAGGCTGGGGAGCACTACTTGTAGGGAGCTTTCAGATTGGTGAAAAAGAAAGGTCCCTGACCTAAGAGAGCTCGAGGGGAAAAATACATGAACGCAGGCCGTTAGGGCCCACTGGGACACAGGACTGAGCGATGCCTGGAGAGGAATAGGTAGGGAAGGAGAAACAGAGGGTGGGGAAAGAGGAGGAGGTGGCTGGTGATGCTCTGGCCTGCCTGCTGTAGCTGGATGTGAGTCCAGCAATGTGAATTCTCTGTAGAAACTCCAGAGACACTCAGTTGTATGGCTCTGTGTGTGTCCCTGTATGTGTTTCTGTTTGGCAGAAGTGGGGGAGGTAGGATGGAAATGGGACAGGACATTCAGAGATGAGCGACTAATTTCCTGTTAATGGCTGGTTGCCTGGCAACCCGGCTTCTTTCTGCCTGTTGCCCTCAAAATTGGACTGCAGGAATTTTTGGTGTTAAAGCGCCTCCCATGGAAACTCAATTCTGTGAGAGGCGGGCCCTGTCGCCACTGCCCTGCCCTGCCCTGCTGGGTAGCAGAGCAGGGCACAGGACACACAAAAACCAAAGCCTACCACAGCCTCTCTTTCTGTCTTTTGTGCCATCCTCTCCATGAACAATCACGCATACACATGTCTTACACACACACGTGTTTATATAAGCACATGTGTGCTCACACACATATAACAATAATAAACTGTTACTGTATCTGACTGCCTACCATATGACAAAATTTTGCTTCAGGTTTTGTATTCTCTTCATATTCTCTGTTCTTCTTCCTTGCGGCCTTATGAACTACAATATCATCACGTTTTATAAAGAGAAACGAGGAAATCATGTCCAGGGACCAGCATACTCATGTGCAGGTGTTACAGAAATTCAAGGGTAAGGGGGGACCATCTTTCCAAGGATGGCCTCCATCCAAGTCCTTCATTCTTACCCCTAACAAATCCACTGAGAATAATTCCATCTGGAGAGAGAGAGCTAAACACAGGAGTCCCTTTCTTCTTTCCAACCAACCAGGACCTTGAGGGATGCCTGGTCTCTGCCATCCCCCACCTGTTTGGGGACCTCAGACAGGGGCCTGAGCTGGTCTGAGCTCTGTTGGCATAAGTGGCAGAGATTTAATACCATATATCCAGCTTATGCTAAAGTATGGACACAAGGGCTCACTAGAGGTTTGGGGAACACTGAAGAGGTGTGGAGAACAGTGAGTGAGATGGGGTCTGGTCTTTCAGAATGACCATTTCTTCAGAGTGGAAATGTGCCACCTAATAAACAAAAAAGTATTTCTCAGCCTTCCCTGCAGATGGGGGTGACCATGGAAATATAAGGGGAAGTCACTGGTGGGGATTTTGGAAAGGATTTGTAAAGGGAGGTTTCTCAGCTGATAGATACCCTATTTCTCCTACTTTCTATCTAGAACGTCAACATGATGGCTGGAATTCTAGTGGCCATCTTAAGTCATGGTGTGGCCTTGAGAAACAGAAAGACACATGGAGGCTGGAACATGGATGGTACCAAGGAGCCCTCTTGACAGGCCTGGATTGCCAACCCAGGCTTCTTTTACATGAGAGAAGAGCAAACTCGAATTATATTGGCCAGTAGCCTACTCAATATTTGGCCTTTCTGTCCTGCAACTGAATCTAATACTAATGGATACAGCAGGTCTCCAAAAACAGAAAGTATTTAGGCCCCCGGTGCTCAGAGATCCCTGGAAGGAGAGTGACTGTGCTGAGATAATCCACAGCCCCACCTTGAATCCAAGACCTTCCATTGGAAGCCAGGGCCTGCCTGTCACTGTCTTCCAGCAAAGCTGTCTCCGTCACTTCCCTGGGCCTCAGAGTTTCTCAACACAAATAGCACCATCTTCTTAACATCCCCTCTCCCAAAATAATGCTTGTAGCTCCCCACCTCCCTCCCTCGTGAGACCTGAAGCCTAATGAAGCCTCCCTAGGCAGTTTGTAAAAGCAAAGAATGGCACAAGCGCGAATGATGATTTCAAGACTATGCCAGTCCTTTTCTGGAAGGTCAGGGATAGGAAGAGAGGTTAAGGAAATGCCAGAGGCTCTGAGTCTGGCTGAGCCAGGGAGCAAGAGCCAGGATCAGTCCATAAACAAGCAGGAAGTAGCCCCTTTTGTGCAGGAAGTAGCCCCTTTTGTTTTGAGCTCAGGCCTGTACCAGGGAAGCTGAGTCACTTAGGGGTAGGGAATGGAGGCAGGGAGAGGGCAGAGCCCCCAGACTCATAGTTAGGACTCCTAAGTGCAAAATCCCAGTTCTGGCTTCAACTTGCCCAGAAAATGAGGGGCTTTGGCTAGGTAAGCTATGAAGCCCCTTTCACCCCACAGGTCTGGCGCCATGGTCCCTAGTTTGAGGAGCTTGTTGTCTGGTACACAGAACCCGTCTCACTCACTGTTCTCCACACCCTCTTCAGTGTTCCCCAAACCTCTAAGTGAGCCTTTGTGTCCACACTTTAGCATAAGCTGAACCCTCCTCCTGGATTCCTGCCCCTCCAGCACACCTCATTCCCTCCCCTTACGAAGGTCTCCGTGTAAACGTTACCCTCTCAAAGACACCTTTCCTGGTCACTCTGTCATAGGTAGCACCCTGAGCACTCATTCTAATTGGTTTTCTTCACTTAATATTTGCTTGTTTGTTGGTTTGGATATGGTGTTTCTCTCTGATATGGTTTGGATCTGTGTCCCCATCAAATTTCATGTTGAATTGTAATCCCCAATGTTGGAGGTGGGGCCTGGTGGGAGGTGATTGGATCATGAGGGCAGAGTTCTCATTAACACTTTAGCACCATCCCCTTGGTGCCGTCCTGGAGATAGTGAGTGAGTTCCTGCAAGGTCTGGTTGTTTAAAAGTGTGTAGTTCCTCCCTGCTTTCTCTTGCTCCTGCTTCTGCCATGTGAGATACCTGCTCCCCATTCACCTTCCCCCATGATTGCAAGGATCCTGGGGCCTCCACAGAAGCCAAGCAGATTCCAGCCCATGCTTCCTGTACAGCCTGCAGAACTGTGAGCCAATTACACCTCTTCTCTTTATAAATTACCCAGTCTCAGGTATTCTTTTAAAGCAATGCAAGAATGGCCTGATACCCTCTCCCATGAGAATATTAAGTCCATGAAGACAGAGATTTTTTCTGTTTAGGTGCATTGCTGAATCCTCTGCATGTAAAACAGTACATAGTAGACATTTTAATAAATAGTTAACTGACAAACAGAATGAGTGACTACACGTGCGAGTGTATCTACATTTTTTCATCCACATGCATATACATATATACATACTTCCATGCACACATCCCACACCTACACACACACACACATACACACACACATACACACACATGTAGCTTTTTTGTAAGTGGAAATTCTAATACACTGTTTCAGGACCTCTTAGAATTACACAAGCTAGAAAGGCAATGCCAGAATCTCATTCCTAACAGACGTCAGTCTGCATAACAAAGCATGTGGGGTATGGCAATGAAATTTAATGTTCAAATCACATAATAAAATATTTTTATTTATATGCCTTTTATACTCCCTGTATAATAAAAGTAACAGTATTTTCATGGATGCTTTTCTTATTCAGTGTCTGGCTCCCTCCTACTTCTGGTTTTACATGAGGCTCTTTTAGCAATACTCTGGGGAAACACCGAGCAAGAGAGGGATGGGCGATTTACTTTTGAGTGGTTTATAACACCATGTAACCAACAGCAACCCTCGTGGGCTACTCCCCATCTCCCCCTAGTTGTTGGGGATGGGAGGGAGCATGGGCTGGGCTAGAGCGGTCAAAAGAGTTGAACAAACCATGCTCTTAGCACGTAAATCACCTTCATCTCCCCCTCCCTTTCTTATTTATGTGACATAATAGAGTGATTAGTTCTTACTTGCTAACAGTAAAAGAGAACCAGGTCAAAAAGGTAAAGTTTCTTATAGGTATTACTTTTCTGTGTCATGAGTAAATATTGGTATTATGTACAGAATGTAATAATTTATCTATTTTGAATGCTCGTTAACAGCTGTTAAACTTTATTATCTATTAATAGGGGAATAATTTAATTTTAAAAAATTAAATATAGAACTACTAATGGATGAAATTTAAATAATTAAGTCTAATATAAGCGGAAAGGGACTCCAGTAGAGAACTGTGTTCTGCAAAGTGTTCTGTGTAAGACACTAGAATCCTGTATATGGACAGACTTCTAGCTGTACATGGAAGATACACTTATGTATTCATGAACGAGAATCAGGGCAGCAGTAGACACAACAAGCAGAGGTGAGGTTAGTCTGATTCCACTTAGAGAGTGACTTCAAACCTTGTGGATCAATGCTTACATCTCTCCCGGACAGGCACATTTGCACGCCTGGCTACCCCCAGTGAGGGAAGTCTAGGCCAGTTCATACACAGAAAGTAAGAGAGAGAGAGATACAAGCGACCTTTGTCATGGGATCACATTCAGTCCTGCTTGCAGGTCCAACCTTCCCACAGCTGACACTAACCCCTGGGATTTAGCATATTAACTCCTCAGAGCTGACCTTTTTGAACTTGACCTTTGCCTGCTAAACCTATGGAACCAGCCAGTTCCACAAAGAGTTTTAGAGTCATCTCAGCCATTCTGATGATAGCTCCTGATACCAGTCATCTTGGGTCTGTTCAAGCTACTGTAACAAAATACCTTTGACTGGGTGATTTACAAACAATAAATGTATTTATCACAGTTCTGGAGGCTGGAAAGTCCAAGATCAAGGAGCTGGCAGATTTGGTGTCTGGTGAGGGTCTGCTGCTTGGTTCATAGACGGTGCCTTTTGGCTGTGTCCTTACATGATAGAAGAGGTGAGGGAGTTCTCTGGGGTCTCTTTTGTAAGTGCACTTTTCCCATTCATAAGAGCTCCAACCCCATGACCTAATCACTTCCCAAAGGCCTCACCACCACTTTGGGGGATAGCGTTTGTACGTGTGAATTTGGGGTGTGGGACACAAACATTGAGGCCATAGCACCAGTGCTTCTCACATTTCCATGTGCACACAAATTACTTGACGATCTTGTTAAAATGCATATTCAGATTAGCAAGACTGGGATGGGTCCGAGTCTGCATTTCTGACAAGCCGATGCTGTTAGAAATGACCCAGGGCCTTACAACAGAAGGGCCTTAGGCTACTGGAGTTTCCCTGGAGTTTCTTTTCTTTTCCCTGGAGTTCCACTCTCCCTGCTTCACATTCTCCAACCCCAGGTCCTCTTGCAGCTCTAGCCGTTGGGCTTGGAGCTCACCTGGCTAGTTGTGGTGGGATGAGCTGAAGTGTCTCAATCTCTCAGTTGATGCTGAGTGCCAGAGCCTCTACCAACGGCTGAGTATGCAGCTGGGCAAGCTGGCTGGGATCCTGCCCCATGGAATACACATGATCTTAGGAAGGAAGCCATGGACCAGTCCCCATATGATTCCTGTTAAGGAAGAAGATGTGCAGGGGTCTGGGGGTTAACACATTAATATTCCTAGCATCATGCTAACCATTCATCAGAGGCTCACTAAATAGTTACAGAATATAGAACATGATTAAAACACATATTCTAGAGCCAGAGTGCCCAGGTTCAAACCCTCTAATTCCCAGCTGTGTGACATTGCATCACTTACTTAACATCTCTGGGTGGCCATGCCTTCATCTGTCAACCTGGGAAAATATCCACCTCATAAGTTGATAAACTTTGAATGAGATACTATGTTAAATATATGTGTGTGTGTCTAGAAACTGCTTAGCATATAAATTCAGTGGTACCTACTATTATTCCTTATTATAGGCTATCTGGTGAGTGGGATCAAACTGTCTTCACATCTAAACAGTTCTCTACGAGCTTCACCCATCCCTGGCTCTAAAGTCCAATCACCATTTTCATAAGAAGATAAACTAAGACAGTGCAGGAAACCTTTCCATTACCTGGTTCTCCTTCCCTGGAAGCCTTAGCAGTTGACTAGCTCTGCCCATCTTCGGTGCAATCAACACAGTAGCCGTGGTCCTGAATTCCTGAATGAGCACAATGTGCTTCCCTGAATCTCTAAGAGACATTAAATTGCATCCGACAGGGTTTTGATGGTCTCTGGGTTTTGCTGCATCTTATTTATTTGAAAACTCATTGTATGACACCTACAGTGAGTCTCTCCTAAGCAGCATGAGCAGGGCTGAGGAGTCAGACAGGCCCAAGGCCAAATCCTGGTTTCATCCCTCCCATGAGGATCACACTTACAGCAGAGGATGGCATGCTGCTCTCGGGAGTCAGAACGCCTGACTCCAATTCCAGATCTACCATTAGCAAAGTTCATGTGTCTGACAAATTGGCGAACCTTTCTGAGCTTCAGCTTCCTGATTCTGGTTGAGTGAATAATGGTATCTGCTCCCAGGGTTCTTGAGAATGAAATGAGATGATGTAAGGAAAGCATTTGGTTAGCCAATGGGGACTGGCATCCAATATGCTGTTATACAGTAGTATTTGTTATTAGGATTTACTTACCCCTCTACTGCCTCCTCCAATTCAGCACAACACTGGTCTTGGGGACTTCAGGACCTGGAGGAGGGGGATGGAGGTGTTACAGGAAAAGACAATCAAGCAGACCTTTACCCTGACCCCTGTTGCTTGGAAGCATTTGCTGCAGGTATGAAAAAGCTTAAAGAGGTAGAAAGTGCCAGGCCTGAGAGGTGTTGATAGACTATGACAGAAGCCCTGTTAAATGAGCCCCTTAGGGAATAGCCTTGCGGAGACCCTTTGCAATAGGAAATTCACCACGCCTAGTCCTAGCACCTACTAATGGGAGATTATCAGGGACCGGGAAGAGGAAGATTTATTCTGGGTTGAAAATTATATCCCTCACTGTTGTGGTATTTCTTTACCTCCCTTGAAATGTGAAAGCCAGATTCAACAAACTCTGTGGCCTCAGGAGCTCAGACATCCAATTTACATATAAATGGACACCAAGAGTTTCAGAAGGAAAAAACTGTTGGGAAAATTGTCACTTGAGGATAAAGCCTTGGGGACAATACAGAGGAAACATATCCCTGAGGGAGAACTGAAAGGATTCAGAGGCTGACTCCTAGGTGTCTGCTCAAGGGGTCCCTTACATCCAAGTGACTAGAAGCTAAGGGGCCTCCAACACTGTTCCCTTCATACTGATAATTGCGACAGGTAACATGGATGTGGAGCCTGTGATACGCCAGGCACTGTACTGAGTGCTTTACACTCACCACCCCACGTACTCCTTAAACAATCTGGCAAGGTTGGCATTACCACCATCTCCATTGTACAGATGAGGAATCCAAGTCCCAGAGTAATGTGCCCACCTAGAGGTGACAAAGGCAGCTGGTTGCTCTGAAGCACGGCAATGCTGCCTCCTGGGGCTGGCCCCACTTAGCTGTGAACTTCAGGGGAGCCCCAGGCTGAGAGGAAGCCCCTCCAAGCACTGCCAGCCTGGCTGCTGTTATTCCCACGAGCTGCCTTCCTTTTCAACCACAGTTTACACAAATCCCTCCCATGAAGCTTTGAATTTACCAAATTAGTAAATTAGAGGAGATGGCTTTCATCTCATGGATATATAATCTGAAAACAAACAAACAAAAAACCATCCAAAACCCTTACAGCCAACAAATATATGTTTTCTACTTAGACAAAAATAAAGGGAGTAGTGAGACAGTCCCTAATTCCATCAATTGGGTAAATAAAGAGAATCATTAATTGACTGTTAAGAAGTTGCTTAAAGGAAAATTGAACACCTCTGTGTCTGAGTAACTGGGTATGCAGTTATTTTGCCTTTGTTTTTTTCAAGAACATTAACATCTTGCCTATCAATTATTTTTAAATTTAGGTTTGATTGAGACTGTTTGAGTTGTGATACATCTAATAGTTCCTTTGGGCCTCTGTCCTCCCACCCCAAGTCTCAAAACATAAGATCATAAAAAAGTGCTTAATAAATGCTTGCTGATCTAACAGTCAATTCTGCTTGAAAACGTGTCTCCCAGCTGTGGTCCAGCATTCATCAGGGACCCAAGAAACCTGCAAGCACAGAATATTTGAACTGAAAGAGACCTTAGAAATTGCTTTGCCCCGCTCCTTGATTTACTCCAAAGGGTATGCACAAAAGGAATGAGAGAAACCTGCCTGGAGCACGTGGTTGGTTAAGACTAAGACAGGCCAGGAACATAGGCCCTCTCCCTCCCAGGCCAGCGTCTTCTCCCTCAGCTTTTTGCTGATGGAGAGAAATCAGGAAGCCCATTAAAAACATACTGCATTAGCAAACCCAGGAAATCTCATCAGTTCTGGAAACCAGGGGCCATTGAGCACAACCCCGGAGGAATAAGTACTCACTACTTTGTTAGCACCATCATAACATCTAAGTTTTAAACTACATAGTTTTTCTCTATTAGAACCCTGCAAAGACAGGTCAAGCCTTGCTTAAGTCACCTCAGGGTTAGTACAGTCTCTTGTCCCAGGGGAAGAAAAAGAAAGAAAACTGACATTGGCTTAGGGTCTACTGTATGCCCGGTGTTTTTGCCTCCTTTAGTCTTCATAGCAAATCTATGAGGTAGGTCCTTTTTTTTTCCTTCCCTTCCCCATTTTTTGGGTGAGTAAACAAAAGCTCAGAGAAGTTAGGTGACTTGCCCCCAATCACACAGCAAGTAAGTGGCTGAGCTGGGATCTGATGTCTCCTTTGAGGCCCTTCCTGCTAGCTCAAGGAGCCTAAAGAAACATGGAATCTAAAGCCTTCTTCTTCTGAAGAAGGTGAGTTTAGTAGGAAGAGCTTTGGATTTGCTAGTCAGGGGACCTAGACTGTGACTTTCCACAGGCAGACCCCAGGCAGTCTAGTTTAGCACATTGCCTGGTATTAGCAGTTGTTCAATTAACATTTGTTGGATAAAATAATTACTGTATCTATCTGACAAAGGACTTAAATGCAGGACACACACACACCCCAAACCCCTAAAACTTAATAATAAGGAGATAAATAATTCTCTTTTTTTAAAGTAGACAAAAGATTTTAACAGATAGTTCATCAAAAGTCAGTGCAAATGGCCCATAAGCACATGGAAAAAGGTCTCAGCATCAACTAACCACCAGAGAAATGCAAATTAAAATGATAGTGAACTATCATTACACACTCACCAATTTAAAAATGTAAAAGGCTGACGACAGAAAGTACTGATGAGTATGTGGAACAACTGGAATTCTACCCTGTTCATGAGAATACAAAATGGTATAGCCACTTTGGAAAAAAGTCTGCAAGTTGCTTATAAAACTAAATATATATCAACCTTATGACCCAACAATTCCATTCCTGGGTATTTACCCAAGAGAAATGAAAACACACAACCTCAGAAAGACTTGTACAAAAATGTTCATAGCAGTGTTATTCTTAATCACCCCAAACTGGAAACAACCCAAATGTCGACATTAGAATGGAAGACCAAATTGTAAGACATACATACAAGGGATGCTATTTTACAATAAAAAGGGAGGAACTCTTGATACATGCAATGTGAATTAATCTCTAAAACATTGAGTTAAAAAAGCATTGCCCAAAAAGGGATATAATGAATCACTCCATTTATATGAAGTTCTAGGATAAGTAAATTTAATTTATGGTGCAAAACATCAGAACAGTGGTTGCCTGAAAGTTGAAGGCAGGAATTAACTGAGAAGGGACACAAAGGAACTCTCTGGAGTGATGGAATGTTTGGTGTCTTGATAAGGATCTGGGCTGCACAGCAGTGTGCTTTTGCCAGTGATACGATATGCAGGCCAAAGTGTTTGGGGCTGAACTGCATTGATGTCATAACCTACTTTGAAGAGCATGAAAAATAAGATGGATTAATAGATGAATAGGGATGGATTGATGGAAAGATATGTGATAAACCAAAGGGAGCAAAATGCAAATTGTAGAATCCAAGTGGTGGGTATATGAGTGTTCACTGTGCAACTTTTCTGTATTTTAAATTTTTTGTAGACAATTTTGGGCAGAAAAACATGAATAAAACTTGGATTCCCACAGCTGGCTTAGCACACATGCTCTCCAAGGACCCATGTGGACCCTCCTGCTCACCTCTGCAGCTTCATTTCTCATCAGCCCACACCTTGTGCTCCATACTCTGGCCACAAGGACGTTCTTTCACTTCCTCAAACCCACCATGTATGTACCACCTCAGGTCACAGGATCTTTGCATATCCTATCTCCTCTAGGCTGTCCCTTCCTTTTTCTCCCAGATAATGCCTCAGACTTCAGTTCAAATAGTCTTTCTCTGGGTACCTTCTCTCTCCATTCCCCACCACCACAAGCTTAGGTCCATTGCTTTAGTTCTTGAAGAAACATGCTCCTTTCTGTCATAGTACTTGCTATTCAACCCCTAGTGTGACTGTTCTGTTCAGAGTCACAGCCTCCATGAGACTGACAGCTTCATGGTGGCAGAACTGTGACCATTTGGGCTCACCAAGGCACACCCACAACCAGCACGGTGCTTGGTCATAACTGTGCCCACGTAGTATCTGCAGAATGAACGAATTTCCTAACTAGCCTGTAGCCCTAGGGACACAATCCTCCCTGCTCCATTTTCTCAGCTATCAAATGAGAAAATTAGTGGGAAGCAGCCTTCCTCTTTTTTATTTATGTATTTATTTTTTGGCACAAGACCAATTCAGAACAAATATTCAGAAACAGCATGTTGAATTCAAAATGAAAACAACTTTAATGCATCTTACAGAAAATATAATGTATATTCCTTCCACTAAGATTATCCACTTTGTCGAATAAAAGAATTTCAATGAGAAAATTGATGCTGTCTTTTAGTCATTAAAATGTTTTCATTTGGTCATTCCAAAAAGCAGCAACAAGAATAAGAGGCAGCTTTCTAATCTTTCACCCCTTAAGATTCAGAAGATGTTAGAATCACAAAGCTCATTCACACCTCTTATCTCATTTCATCTTCTAAGTAGGTGATGTTTTTGTAGAGGGTGAAAGTGTGGCTCAGAGAGGTAAAGTGACTAGCCCAAAATCCCATAGCAAGTTGATGAGAGAATACACTTTAATTAATTAACTCAATCTAATGGAATAATTTCTGGGCATGTATCCACCTGTCCTGTGTGTGGTACTATGCCGGGTGCTGGGACTACAGAGACAATAAGACGCAGCTCCTGCTCGTTCCCAGTTTGGAGTCCTCTGCCTTGGCTGTCAGATCTTCTCTCTGGAGAGAGCAAGGAGAACCAATCAACCCAGGTTTCTTGGTCTGGGTTCTCCAGAGGTAGAGTCAGAGACAATGACGTTAGGACAAATAGTTGATTTGGGAAGTCACCCCAAAAAGTACCTATAGGGAAGAAAGAAAATAAGAAAGGAAAAAAAGCCAGTACTGGGAGCAGGTTACTGTTGTGGGTAAGTGGGGCTCAGTCCCACTGGGAATCTCAGAGACTGCATAGAACACATTCCAGAGTTGGCTATTTATGCACCAACTTCCATTTAGTATTGTTTGGGAGCTACTCCTCAGGGTAATTCCCTGGCACTTCTGTCCTGTGGGAGGGCACATGCACGCTCCAGTAACCAGAGAAAGCCCTCAGGCAGCGTGCACAGGAGCTTTCACAAAGGAGCCATCATTTCGTTTGGAAATAGAATTTAGAAGGGCACACTAAGAGGACAGAGGAGGGCACCAAATGCAACTGCTGGGGCAGGACAGTGTGAACCCCCCAGAATCCTGGAGGGGCCCCTGTGGGTGCCACAACTGCACGGTGCTCAGCCCCTGCTACCACAGCATAAGCTTTAGGCACCAGCCCTGGTGGACTGAGGGTCTCAGCCTGGCTTCTGAGGGACCCCATCACCAACCTCATTTTTAGGCAGTATCAAAGTCTTCTTCCTGCCTCGGAGCTGGTTGCCCTGCAGGCTTTTCCCTCGAACCCTGCTATTCCTTGGGAACAGAAAGGCTGCTGAGGTGTTTGGGGGAAATAAAGCTGCCATGGATCTTCGGCAGCGTTGAGGTGATCCCTGTGACACAAACCGTGAATGATGCCCAGTGTCCATTCTCTCGTTTTTAGTATTGCTCAAGCTTTAGCAGAGCTCATAGCTTCCCTGATGCAGACTACATTTCCAAGATGCCCTGACAAGATGCCCTTGGCCTTGTGACTAAGTTCTGGCCAATGGGATGTGAGTGAAAGTGTGGGCAGAAGCAATCTCCAGGCCGTGTCCTTAAAAAAAAAAAAGAAAAAGGAGAATACTTTTTATTCTTTCCTGACCTCCCACCAGCTGGAGATTGGCCACCACTGGAGCAGCCCTCATGAAGCCTGCATCGGAAGGCCTGTGCTGACAGTGGCAGAGTAGCACCCCCAGTCTGGGGTAGATAATCCAGACTACCCACCTGCCTCCAGCTTATCACAAAAGAGAGTGGTAAACTCCCATGTATGTCAGCCACTGTCTTCTGAGCCTCTATTACAGCAGCTTCACCTGTTCCCTAACTCAGCTATCCTAAAGGACACTTCCCACTCTAAAGGCAGCTATACCCCAGGTGGGACCACTTCACCCAGACCCGCCCCCGCCCCTGCCTCCCAGGGCAGGCCCAGCAGTTCCTAAGGATATTGTTCCAATTCCCAAAGTGTGCTCTTGATTTACCCCCACCCCAGCCCCCCAACTCCCCAGAGGGTGGCGCACCTTTGCCCCAGGAAGATCCTGATTCTGGGCTCCTAGAAACCTATCATCTGATCATCTTCAGGGCCTTTCAGTGAGCACAAACCACAGAGAAGGCTAGGCTAGTGTGCTGTAGTGAAGCCAGGAAGGCAGAGGAGGTTGGAGGGCAGGGAGGGTGAAGAGCTCATCCATGGTGCCCCCACATGAAAAAGGGATGAGTTTGCAGCAAGAGGGATAGAGGAAAGCTGATCAGACCTAAACAGAGCTCTGTTAAGAGTGGGGATCAGGTGACGGGGCGTGGTGGCTCACGCCTGCAATCCCAGCACTTTGGGAGGCTGAGGAGGGCGGATCACAAGGTCAGGAGATTGAGACCATCCTGGCTAACATGGTGAAACTCCATCTCTACTAAAACTACAAAAACAAAATTAACCGGGCATCATGGCGGCGCCTGTAGTCCCAGCTACTCCGGAGGCTGAGGTGGGAAAATGGTGTGAACCTGGGAGGCGTAGGTTGCAGTGAGCAGAGATCACACCACAGCACTCCAGCCTGGGTGACAGAGCAAGACTCAAACAAACAAACAAACAAACAAAAAGTGGGGATCAGGTAAGAGCAGCTGGATTTCCCTGGCTTTAGAGTGCTCCTCTCTGAGCACTATGCCGGGTGCTGGGATCTGGTCTGCCCACACAACCTTGTGTCTCAAGTTGGGGGACAGAAGCAGAGGGCCTCCAAGTGGCTTTTGCTCTAAAGTTCTGGAATATGCCAGTGAAGAATTGCTGAAGATTCCACAGGTCAATGAGCTGCTGAAGAGGGGGAGTCATGCCTGCCCCCCTTCTATCCCTACATTTGGCACAGTACTGGAATCAGAGGGCCTCCAAAAATATTTACTGAATAAATCCATAAATGAATGAGTGAAAAACATCCTTTAGAGAGGTTCCGATATTCCACATTCAACACTTGTTTTCTTCCTGTTCCATCTTTTTGAAAGACTCCACAGCAAAATTGGAGACACTGGGCCGTGCCTGTCTCTCTCCCCAGACCTGTGGGCTCCTCTCTGTTAGAGCACTTATTACAGCTTACAGTGAACACTGTTACCTACCTATCTGTCTCCCAAATAAGGCTGGTGGTCTTGAGCAAAAAAGACTGTGTCTTATTTTTTCAGGTGAATCCCTCCGTATTATGACTACTTGGCACAGAATTAAAACTGTATTCAATAAATATTTGTTAAGTGAATGAATAAATAAGTAAATCAGTCAATTCCGTTGCCCACTGAAAAATGACACTATTAAACACATCTCCCAATCAGAAAGTCATTGAGCTTGAGAACAGCATCTCTAAAGCAGAACAGAATCTCCCTTCTTACAGGATGTCCCAAGAGAGCCTGGGTTTCCTTTTCCTCAGACTGGGGCTCCCTAAGGACGGAGTTGTGTCTCCCTCAGACTGGGGCTCCCTGAGGACGGGGCTGCATCTCCCCTCAGACTGGGGCTCCCTGAGGACGGGGCTGCGTCTCCCCTCAGACTGGGGCTCCCTGAGGATGGGGCTGCGTCTCCCCTCAGACTGGGGCTCCCTGAGGACGGGGCTGCGTCTCCCCTCAGGCTAGGGCTCCCTGGGGATAGGATTGCATCTCCTCTCAGGCTGGGGCTCCCTAGGGACGGGGCTACATCTCCTTTCTGACTGGAGTTCCCTGAAGACGGGGCTCTGCCTCCTCCCACACTCGACTGAGCGCCCTCTTGCACAGCCCTCACATCTCTAAGGTCCCTCCTCCTCATCATAAGCTTCTTCTGTTGATGAGCTCAGAAATGCCCTGCCCATGTCATGCTTATGAGCGTTTTTAATGTTTCAATTTCTCAAATGTGTTGAGGAATCATAAACTCACGGAGGAAAAAATGAGAAAGAAAAAAATAAAACAAGGAAATAAAGGCCAAGTTGTGGCTAAGTTCATTCCAGCAGGCAGCCCTCAGCCTCGAGGGGAAACTCTAATGCATGCACAAAAACCTCATGAATAATTATTTCTGAGTGGCTCAATATTTTAAATGCTGGATATCTTTTTCCTCCTCAGAAGCACGCCGCAACTATTTATCGCAATGCAGAAGCCAGACAGAAGGTGAATAAGTTTGGTATCTGAGGGATGAGAAGACAGAAAGTAGGGTGGAAATCGTGAGCAGAGGTGGGTGGGTTTCACGGGGCAGCAGGCAGATGGGGCCCCTAGGCCAGCATCTTATGGCAGAAAACAAAGGTCACCATCCAGCAAAGAGGGTTGTGTGGGTTGCATTATCTTCTTTGCTAAGGAGCTTTGAGTTTGGTGCTTCTGCCTTCCCCAGCTGTGATATCCATGGGCAAGCAGCTGCGGTGCAGGAAGGCTACAAAGTCAGCTATTTACCCCACAGTTAATGTCAGCGCTCTGAGGAGATTAAAACTAAAAACAGAAGATCTTTAGGTATATGGAATGAGACAGTTGTTTTCTCACCAAATCAAGGGTGAAAGTACCCCCAACTTCTCCTTCAGAGGGTGGTTCATTTGAGTTATCTTCCCAGTAGTCCATGGGCTGGTGGTTCATGCATTGGCCAATTCATTTGAAGATCCTAACTACCCACCTGGTACTTTCTATCGGTTTATCTTACCATGCGAACACCCTGAGAAATTGGAAGGACAGGTGCTATGATTCCCATTTTATGTTTATGGAGATGGAGGCTCAAGGCAGCAAGTGACTTGTCCACAGTCTTCTGTTCTCAGAAAGGTGAGGCAAATACAAAAGCCACTGGTGTCTGGACTCCTGCTACACTGTCACTAGCTTGGCTACCGCAGGCGCCTCCATAATGAGAAACTTTAGTGGGGAGACAAGGGGTGTGTGTGAAATTGGATAGCACAAGAGGACCGAGGCACCATCACCTCAGTCGCCCACCTACTTCTACTCTGCTCCTCTGCTCCCAGTGCCATCTTTTATGTGCACTTCCCCTGGGTCCTTGGTTCTATTAGCCTCACTCCGGCCCACATGCCAGCCTGAGCATGGTTGCTGCAGGGATGAACATCTGGCCTCCTCAACGAGCTGCTTGAGGCCAGATGTCATGTCTTATGCTTCTCATATATTCTTCACAGGACCTAGAGCAATGCTGGGCACAGGGCAGGAGTGAAATGAAATGGCAGCTATCATCATCATGTCAATGGCTAAGAGTTACAGAGCACTCATTTTGGGCCAGGCACTGCTATAAGAGGTTTATGTACATTAACTCATTTAATCCTCACAGCAACCCCATTAGATGAGTATCATTATCCCCATTCTCATTGTATATGCAAGGGTGCGGAGGCCTGGAGGGGTTTAGTAACTTTTCCATATAGCAAGTAAGTGACCAAGGCCAGATTTAAGCCCAGGCCACTTGGCTTTGGAGCCCTCACTCCTAAACACAACATTATACTGCCTGTCAGTGTGAGACCCTTACCTGTGTATTTATCTCTGCAGTGGCTCATTCAGTCATTCATTTATTCATCCTTAAATTTGCTACCATTTACCAAGAACCTGCCATGCCCAGGGCATTGTGCTAGTACTCTACCTGCACCTCACTCTCACAATCAAATTGCAAAGTTAACTTTGTTAAGATCTCCATTTTATGGTTGAGAGGGGTGAAGTTGCTTTCCCAGGGTCACATGGCAGGTAAGCAAGAAGGCTGGGATTTCCACCCAGGTCTGGTCTGGGAGTGTCCAAAGCCTGAGCTGTTACATTACTGTGAGTTACATTGCATCCACCTTCCTTCACCAAACTCAGTTCAACTCAGAACCCAGCATGGAGGGAGGTGCTAGCAGGAGGAGCCCAAGGCCTCTGGAGCCACTAGAAGTGGAAATGGTGATAATGAAGATAATTCTGGGCACACCACCATGGCCTCTGCTATTCCCTACCATATGGCCACTCTAAGCTGACCCCCAGCAATGGCCGTTTTCCAGCACATATGGGAATCAAACAAGATAATGTATGTGTGGCAAGGTCACAGATGTACTCACAGCACACTCAGATGTGCAGAGAAGGCACTTTTCTTTATTTTCTGTTAGCTGATTGGAGTGTGTGCCCCTGTCTGTGGGAATGGGGGAGGGGCAACTAAATTTTAGCCCAATACGGTCATCTAAGTTCAATTCAGTGATTTAAACAGTCTTTTAAAGAAACCACTCAGTTTCTTGTGGATAAAATGCCAATCTTTCTTTCCCTCCTGCCCTCCAGGGTGGAACCTTTGTGGATGGTGAGAGGCTCCTATGGCACTGGAGGGAAGGGTACATGTGGCCTCAAGCAGTCCTTGGGTATATGTGGGTTGGTGCCCAGCAAGATGAGGGTGGGTGGTCTATGAGTGTTCAGCAGCCCTCCACTGCTGATGGGCAAGACTGATAACCTTCTGGCATGTTTTTTTCCATCTCCATCAGGGCAGGACTGCCCCTGATACTCCCATATGGAACAGGTCCCGTTCTGCCTCTTGATGATGCTGAAGATCCTCTGAGGTCCTGTCCTGCAGCCTTCTGTGAACTCTTTGGGAAACTCTCAAACTAGAATTACCTCATTTCAGGCAAGCAGAAACTTCTGGGCTCCATCATAGGCACGCAGAAATCAAGAGGTACTTGGAGACCAAAACTCAAGCCTTCTCCCCACTAACCATACCACACTGCCCAGTCAGCTTCAGTGCAGCCACCTCATGCTACGGCAGGAGCGGCCTGAGAGGCCAATGACCTGCCTGAATCCTAAAAGAGATTGGGGCAGAATCCTTTCTACTCTGGTGTTTTCTCCATTAATACAGGGGAGTTTAGCCTGGAGAAAGTCCAGTTTTCAGGTCTTATTGCCTCCCTCCTCATCTCCAGCTCCCTTCTTTCCCCTACAAGCCTCAAAACTGGAATGAGTGGGTGATGGGTGTTCCCTATGGAAAGCCCCATGAGCAAGTCCTCTAGGTCTGATAGCACGTATGCAACACTTACTCTGTTCCTATCTCAAAACTACCTTATAAGGGAGGTCTGAGATATATCCTCTGGCTGCAGAGGAAAAGGCTAAGACATACAGAAGTTATTTGCCCAGCGAATGAGCCAGGATTTGAGCCCTACTAGATTCACCAGAGTCCTCTAGGCCAACTCCATGGAGTCTTTGCTCCAAGCAGGACCACTCTCCCCTCACTGGAGTGACAAATCTCATGGCTCAGCCTTGGAGAAAGAATACTGGATGAGAACACAATTTAGAGGGGAAATTAAAATGCATTGATTTCATATTTGCAAAATATTATCTCCATCACAAATGAGATAGGTATTTGTAAACTGTAAAGCCTAAAACAAAGGTAAAAGATAATTGCTCTTATTGAAATATCCATTTGTACTGGAAAATTAGAGAAGGTTGTCTCTGCCCAAAACAAAAAAGATAGCATAGAATAAGGAGACTTGAGTTCTAATTCCAGCTCAGTGACTTTGGGCAAGCCATTCCCCCTCTCTTGGCCAGTTTCCTCCTCTGCGTTATGATAGGAATGAGTCTCTAACGCTCATGAGCTCTAAATTCCACATGTGTCTGCAGATCAGAGGAGTTGGAGGTCCCTTGCCAATGCCCATGGACTGAAGCTCTTATGTGATTCATCCCATGCCTGGACCAAGGATGCACATGCTGAAGGATCAGAAAGTTTGGTCCCATGGGGTGACTTCTGTCGAGTCCAGCACAAATTCCTACATGGCCCACACAGCTCCATGGGCTGACTTCTGTCGAGTCCAGCACAAATTCCTGCATGGCCCACACAGCTCCATGGGCTCCAGGCAATCCTATCCCTGCTCCTCTGGCCACTCAGCCACAGAAGACCTTGTCTTCCCCACAGACAAGCCATATCTCTGATGTGCCAACCCCAGGAGGGCTGAGGCTGGCACCTATTCTCTGCCCCCAGAGTCTTCCAGGCTCTTTGATTTTATAAGCTTGCAAAGGGAAAGGTGATTGTACAAGGGGATAATGCGGTGACAAGGGGCATTTCCAATGACAGCACTCTACATGGGCTCTCAATTCCTCAATCTGGCTTGGTTACCCACAGAGGCACCCTTTTACACAGGGCACACACAGCTGCCCCCAGAAATGGACATCCTCCCCTTCCCCAATGCACACTCACATCCACAGAGATTTATCAGTTCCATTCACTAGTAATAACACACATACACAGTTTATTAACATACATAGTTCACTGACACACACAGTTCACTAATAATAGCACCATCCATTTACTGAACACCTGCCACATGCCAGGTGCTGTGCTCTGTGCTTTACAAGGGTTGAGTCGTATGACCCCCATAACCACTTTTTGAGGTATATTCTAATGTTACCCCCATTTTACAGATCTGCATCCGGAGGGTTATATGGCAATGGCACATGAATCAGGCAGGTCCAACCCAGTAAATAGAAACCACTCAGAGTACAGAACCAGAGGGAATTTAATGCAGAAAATTGGTTGCTTGGATGATGCAGGGAGCTGGGAAGTCAACAGGGGAAAGTAAGACAACAGCAAGGCTAGCAATAGCAAAAAGCCACTGTCACCCCTAGGGCTGGAGGTGAAAGAAGGAAATCACCAAACCCTAGCAGTAGGGGTCACCTTGAACATTATGAGCCTGTTAGAAGGAAACTAGAACCAGAGGAAAGGCAGGCACTGCTGGAAATAAAAAGCAGAAACACTCTCCCTTCCTCCCACCCTCCAATTTTCATCAGGGCCTCCTATCGGTGGACCCAGAAGACAGTCAAGCTGATGAGGGAGCCTGAGAAACACAGCCAGTAGGGGTCAGCCCCCTATTATAGAACAGAACAGGGGAAGGGGGAGAAATGTTTCTGAGGGCAACAATGTCTGTGACTGCACAGGCCATGAGATGAATCCAACCTAGATTCTGCTCTCAAATGTCCTCCCCAAGACAAGATATGTATCTTTAACCATAGCAGAGAGTGGATAAAGACTTTAGAGACAGAGAAGTGAGACTGGGGTTCAAAGGGGTCAGAGGTTAGGGTTGCAGGCAAAGGGTACGAGTGGGGGCTTCTGGGGGATACCATGCTTCTGGCTACCAGTGCATCATGTGGGCAAGTGGACATGAGTTGAAACTGCTTTCTAGACCAAGGCCGAAATGAGATGACCTCCAGTGGCAATGGCAGAAGCTGAAAAGGAGGCCACGGTGAGTCACACCCCCCGGAGGTTCAGCACCAATCAGATGAGAGATAAAGAGACGTGAGACCAGGGAGATCATGCAGGAGCTGCAATGTTTCAGTCCAAGCTTGTGAGAAAGTTGAGGAGGAAAATAATAACCACCACCCCCATTCTTTGAAGATTCTTTATTCTTAAGCATCTTGACTTGCATCTTCCAAAGGAAATTCTGAAACAAGGATTTGAATGCAAGTGGTTTCTTTGGGCCATGAGCACAGGGAGCATGGAACTGGGCGGGGAAGGGAGGCAGCCACTTCAGGGTGCAGTATTGAGTAGACGACGGCTGTGGGCCACTGGGGTTCGGTCCTGCTGGGGAGGCCTGGGGCCCTGTGCAGAACACACCTCACGCTTGAGCAATGAGCTTGTGTGGGGACATGGGTGAGGCACCGAGAGTCCCGGCCCCAATGGGAATAGCAGAGTGTCTTCTAGTTATCCCACTGCGGAATGAGCTGAAAGTGCCACTAGAAGGGACTCAGACCCCTGGAAGTGTAGAATCTGGGAGAGAACTAACACGAAAATCTGAAAGAATTAGAGAAAACTAACTAGTTTCTCTTTCCCCTGCCCTCTTACCCAGGCTTAAGAAGCTGCCGTCTCTGATGATTGCATTTCCTACCCCAACCTGGAGGAAATTATGAGCACTGGGGGCTGTTGGTCTTTCTAAATGGAATAAAAATTGAATTCCCTTTCCTTTCCTTGCCCGCCAACCCACCCACTCTCCTCACACCCATGCTGCTTGACCCCTGAGTACACTTGACATTCATTTTCCAGGGAGATGGTCTGAGTTTAAGTCTGGTGGGAAGAGAAGATCCCTAGAAGGAAGACCAGGACTCAAGGGCTGGCCTCCAGCCTCCTTGTCTGCACACGGAAGGATTTTATCATGGCTTGGGACCAGTTCCCTCACCATTTCCTTTTTGCTCTCCCCACCCCCAGTGTGTTGTTTCAGAGAACTGTAGGTGCTTCCTTTTATCTCTACCTTGAGTATTCCAAGTTCTAATTAAGTTCATTTCAGCCCTTTGATTTGAGAAGCCTTATCAGGAATACTTAACCTGTGCAAATAATACGTGGAGCCAGCCAGCATTGGCCCTGCATGCTAATTGAACCTCACACAGGATCTCGACACAGCCAAGTTGCCAGGTCACCAATAAACTCCTGAGAGGTCAGAGGAAGGCACTCATATAAGAGTGAGAGAATCCAGCCTGGGCTTTTCACAACCCAAAGTCCTGGGCTGGGATTGTTGGCAACTGGATTGCTCAGCCACTGGGGTCTAACGAGCTGGGGGTATAATCAGGAGGTGCTTCTGAGGTCTGTTCCAGTCCCAGATGTCCAGCACTCCCCATAGACCCAGCACAGCTTCATGGGCTATGCTTTGTCCCCCCACAGACCTGGCTTCTTGGTCCACAGGGAGGGGAGAGAGCTGGGCCACGAATGACCAAGGCAAACGACTTTCAGAAGAGGCCAGGTGAGAAAGAAAGGACATCAGCCTGGGAATGCTGAGACCAGGGTTCCAGTTCTTCCTCTGCCAGCAACCAGCTAAGACAAGTTACCTTCCTTTGTGGCCTCAATGTTCACACTGGGGCTGCTCAGAGATTTGGCGTTGTGCCACATAAAGCCCTTGACTCTCATACCTGAAGACCAGCTGAGGCTGAGTGGAGTTCTGACCCTTAAACCTCCTTAATCAAAGAAGCTGCCTTTTCTCTGTTAGCTATTGGAATCCACAAAAGATTTAATTTGTGGGAAATAAAAGATTCTGTAGCTAAAAATTAGTGTAAACTATTGGGTTAAGTGATCTCTTTGCTTCTTTCCAATTCTAACAATCTCAGTTTTCAAAATCCAGAACTAGAACTTGGTTCAATGGTCTCTCTCTGTTCCCAAAGCCATGGAACCCTGAATATATTATGTTTTACTACTCAGCATTGTGTCTCTGGGGTCAGGTTAGATGATTGATTGTGCAGAACACCGTACCTCCCCTGCAACCTCACATATCCTAGAGATGTTGGCTCAGCTGGTGCAGATGGTGAAAAGTTGGGGACATTCCAAAGAGATGCTCCATGAAAGTGATCACAGTCCAGTGGGCTTAGAACCCACATTTCCAGAACCATATGCAGGAGCAACAGGAACCTGTGAATGATGATTGCTGATGGTGCAGAGAAGTGAGCAGATGCTGGTGGGGTAATCAGGGAAGACTTCCTAGAAGGAAGGGAGAGAGATGGGCAGTCTGTATGGAGTCAGGAGTGAGAAAAGGGTAGCATATCCAGATTATGCTCCACTCCGAGGAATTCTCAGGTCTTGGAAAAGATGAGAGTCAAAACAAGGAGGCAGGCTTGGCACACCTGGGTCAGGTAGATTCTCCTCTTCCTCAGAGGAGCTGTGTCCAAACTCCCCTGAAGTCCAAAGCAGGGCCTAAAAGGCAAGTGTTGCTTTTGGTTTTCTATGAATGGGAACATGAAGGGGAAACACATCTAAACCAGGTTCTATCTGTCAGACTAGTTCCACTTGCCTAACAAGCCCTGAGAGACAAATACACATTGGTAAAGGTAAGGAAAGGAGGGAAGGGTATGGAGACACGACTGGCAAGCCTGGGTGTGCAGGAAGCTGGAAGGCCAGGCTCAGACAGCAATGACTGAGGTTGAAGCTTGTCCTCCTTCCCCTCTTTCCCATGCACACATAGCATTTCTCCACAGCCCACAGCCAGAGAGGCCAGGAGGATGACTGCAGAGAGCTGTGCTGGGTCCTCTGTATATGCTCCTCCTCCCAACCCCTCCCCAACAAGAACCCTGTCCAGTCTATGGGATCCCTCACTGGGCCTTCTGCCCCCAGGCTTCCATTTGGGTTTTGCTAATGAAGAACACCAACAGGAGATGGGAGGAGGAAGGAGAATGAGACTGGTGTGCTCATTCCCAGCTCCCACCCTGCAGGATCCTCACCTGGAGGCCGCAGCTCCTGTCCAGTGGTTCTCTTCATACAGTTTGTTCTGCCTCTGGATTCTGGTCATTGTTCTTCTGTTCCATCCCCTTGGCCCTTCAGATCTAGGAGTGAGAATGGCCTCTGTGTTACTAGCCCTGGACACCACATTATTCCTGTGATTTCTCTGTACCCTGCCCTCCTCTTTAAATGGTCCCTTTATTAAACCATCTACAAACTCCTCACTTGCCATGTGGCATCTGTTTCCTATCTGAACCCTAACTATGATTTGAGCAGTCTCTGCTTGGGCCTGGGGCACAGTATCCAGTCACACTTCCTTCCTGACTCCACCCCCAAGTTCATGCCCCTTTCCGTCTCCCCTTGACCTCATTTTCCAGACCCAGTCTTTGAATTCTGTATCTGGCAACCACTTCTTGGTATGCCTGTCGCTCTCATTACAGACAGGCACATTTGGTCACATTAAAGAATAAACACAATGCCAGTGCTTAATGCCTGAAAACACAGCTTTTATTCCGAGTTTTCTAGGCGCAGGCTGTTTTGAGCTGAACCAGGTTGATCAAGGAATTAAATAAGGATTAAGCAAGTTGGAAGGCGCCTGCTAATCCAGCAATCAGACAAACCTGTGCAAAATCATCTTGCTTCCTTTCCTAAAATAAGAATTAAAAAAAAACAAGCAATTGGCTTTTTTGTTAATTAGAAGATCAGCAAAAACTGGGCCAGTCAGGTAACCACATCGCGGCGGAGGGGGGGGGTGGGCGGGGAGCATGGGGGAGAAAAAGGAGGTAGACGGTGCACAGAGATCCATTTTAATGGGGACTCACATGCCTTGGGAGCCTGCCAGATGACCTCTCAACTTCCAAATCTAGACTGAACCCCTCATTCTCTCTGTCAACCTGGGTGTTAAGCTGTTTCCAAGGCTATGCTCTTTGGTTGGCCTCCCTGTAATTGGAAAGTCAGTGTCAAAAGCCAATATTATTTTCTCCACCCAAACTCACTCCCAGGGAAGATACACATTGACTACGAGAAAGCATAGGGTTTGAAATTAACCCCCAAATCCTGGAATCAACTCTCAACCCCTCCATTGAATGTCTGTGAGATCTCAGGCAAGCAACCCTGTTTCTCTTGAGCCTCAGTTTTCTTCTCTATAAAATTAACCTTACGTCATGGAATTGTTGTGAAAATAAGGAACATGACCCAACTCAATATCTGGCACACAGTAACTTCATCCATGCTAGTCCCTTTCCTTTCCATTCTCCTTCAAACCGTTCTCTGGGCTCTGTTTCTCCCCATCTAGATTGTTGCCATCGCTTCTGCATTAAACGTCTATTTTCCCCTCTGTCTGTGCATATCCCTTCTGTCATTTTCTGGCAGGAGAATCCCCCAAGTCCTTCACCCCTTCCTTTAGGGAGGTGCTCTTCCCAGGCTCCATCTGGTTTTGGTGTGGTCGTCAGTCCCAGTACTCCTGCCCCACTGTATCTCCCATCCCATTAGATCCTGAGGCCAAGCATGGGGCTCAATCAGAGTCCTTTTGCAGAATATTATCTTTTTTTTCTGGGCGATGAATATAAAGATATGACCCCAAAGCAGCTGGCAGCCATATCCTCAGCATGTGGAGAGACCCGAGAACATGACGACAAAGGGGAAAAAGAGTCTTGGGGGACTTAAACCCAAACCAATCCCCAAGGTCCCCAGAGCCTTCTTTTCAGTTCTGTGAGTGTCCTAACTGGTTCCAGTCAATCGTTTTGTGGCTGAGATAATCAGCGTTCATTTCCATGGCTCACAGCCAAACCTTCTTAACTGCCCTCCGAGAATCGTCTTTGGACCCACTCCTATTCTTTCTTCAAATTTCAAGCAGAGTAGATTTCTAGGATCACAAACTGAATCAAGCTCATCCCTGCTCCTTTGGCTTCCTACTGTTTTTAGAGTTAAGACCAAAATCTTCACTATGGCCTGCCAGGCCCTGCAGGTCCTCCCCTGCCTTCCCAGCCTCCTCTCTTACCAAGACCCTCCCCACCTCCTTGCTCTCTCTGAGTCCTAGCTACTTCCAGGCCTTTGTTCTCACAACTTGGAATGTCCTTCCACTTGCTCTACACCTAGAACATTTCTATTCAGACTTTGCATCCCAGGGACACCTCTTTTCCTCAGGGAAGCCTTCCCTGACCCACTTCCTCCCTCTTTCCAATTTGATCAAGTTGCTGTAACAGGCTCGTCTTGCTATATGTGATCCCCTATTGATTTGCAGCATCACTGCATTAATGTCTGTCTCTCTTACCAGACTGTAAGCTTCCAGAGGGCAGGAACCACACCTGTCTCATTCACTCTAAATCGCCTCGGCTTCGAACAGTGCCTGGCATAGTAAGGCTCTTGAAAGTTTTTTGAATGAAGGAATAGGTGACCCACATACAACCTATTACCTAGTCTTGGTTACTCTTCATTCATGCAGTCTCTCCTGCGTGATTTTCCAGGCCCTCTGAGTTTACAATGCCTTCTTGCTTACTTCTCACCATCCCCATCCCCAACTAATTCATCAGATCATTTCTGCCTTCCCAAAACCACCTGGTCAATAACTCCAATGGCTCCCTATTGCCCAGTATATACAATAAACATCCACTCACTGGAGTTCCCCAAATATACCCCCACTAGCCAGCAGCCACAGTAATCCCCTGCCACCCCTGCTGCCCCCTCTGCATTCGCACACCCATATACGCTCTTCACAGGGTTGGTTGCCTCTGCTATTCCCCTACCTGGAGGGTCTTCTCTCTCTTGCCATCCATATCCTATATCTTCTCCAAATCTCTGTGCAGAACCACTGCCTCTGTAGAACGCCATTCATTAAACTCTCCCCACAGTAAGTCTCCCATCTCTGAGTTCTTCTCACAGTGATCCATTGATTATATTTAAACTTAGAACTTTTTTTCCAGATATTTCATAATTGGTATAGTTCCTTGCAGGTCACTGAGCTCTTTCACGCGCATGAGCTAATTTGATCCTAAAAACTTTGTAGGGAATTTGGGACAAGTATTTTAGGGAATAATTCAAGTCCCAGGATCAGAAACCCGCGGAGTTCGCATAAGTAGAAGGTATTTATTAGAAAGGAACTGGTACAGAATGTGCGTCCTAATATCAGGGAGTGCAGGCTGGTCTCCAGGGGCCTAGAAATGCATCCCGCAGGTTTCCTTCTCTCTTTCTCCTCTCCTTCTCATCTCTGGTCTCTCTTCACTCTATCTGTTCCATTCTCCTCTCTGCAAACCAGCCTCCTCTGAAAAGCTCCGCATAAATTCAGTGTCAATGGAACTTTGAGTTCTTATGGTGCCAAATCTGGCTCCAGCTCTGAAATTGTCACTCTGGGACTCAATGTCATCCAAAGTTTCAATGTCTCTTCTCAATATCTCAGTTCAACTTCTCAAGAGAAACACAGATTGGTTACTAGCCATCCAGTTCAGTGGCTAGTTTGAGACACTTGCCCACCCCTGGCACAATGAGCTGTAGAAATAAGTCACATCGCCCATAGCCCATTCAGCAAGGCCTGGGGGAGGGCAAGGCAGTGCGCTGAACAAGCAAAGGAATAGTGTAGTGTAACGAATATACAACGTGAGTGCTCCAGTCATGACGTCTGTGTACAAATCCTGGCTATTGTAATTATTAGCTGGTATCCTTGAAAAGCCACTTCACCTCTCTAAGCCTTATTAGGATTAAAACAGCATCTTTGTTACAGGATTGTTGTGACACTAAAATGCGACAATCTCTGTAAAGCACACTTGACACAAGGCCTGGCACATGATAGATGCTCAATAAATAATATCTGCTAACATCTGCTACAGTACATACTGTGATTCTCATCTTGTTGTTGACAGTGGCCTAGAGTCCTCAATACCAGCTGGAGACCACACAGAATCGCTGAATTAGAATCCTCAGGAGACCACAGTTTGAAAGTTTCTCCAGGTGTTCCTGGTCCATCCAACCCAGCTCCCTCATTTATAGATGGGAAACTGAGGGCCCAAAGGCAAAGGGACTTATACCAGGTCACATTTTGAGCTGGTATCTGACCCAGGACCCTGACTCCCTGTGGCACAAAATGAAGACGCGGTTCCCAGTGGTGGGGTCTGAACACACTCCTGACAGTGGGGCTTGAAGTTCCTCAGGGACGACAGGGGGTGGCCAGCAGGAATCGGCTCCACACTTCAGAGCATCTGGGTTTGTACCCAGGTGGGCTTCTAACCTGCTTATGTGACATCCAGGGAGTTAGGTTTTGTGCCTCAGTTTCCTCTTGTGTGATATAGGTTGGGAATATCCATCAAACTGAATTGTAAGAATTACATAACTTGGCCAAGCACAGTGGCTCATGCCCGTAATCCCAACACTTTAGGAGTCTGAGGGGGGTGGGTCACAAGGTCAAGAGATCGAGACAAGCCTGACCAACATGGTGAAACCCCATCTCTACTAAAAATACAAAAATTAGCTGGGCATGATGGCGCACACCTGTAGTCCCAGCTACTCGGGAGGCTGAGGCAGAGGCATCACTTGAACCCAGGAGGCGGAGGTTCTAGTGAGCTGAGATCGCACCGCTGCACTCCAGCCTGGTGACAGAGTGAGACTCCATCTCAAAAAAAAAAAAAAAAAAAAAAAAAAAAAAAAGTATTACATGACTTATGATGCATGAAGTTTTTAAAAGAGTTCTTAGCACAAAGCTATATTAGCTTTTATTATTATTGGTAAACATGTAACTTCTGGGTCTCCTTTTGGCTACTAGCTGGTAGGAAGAGACTTAAAAAAAAAAAAGACATTTTTGACAAAGTGTTACTAAATCACAAATGTGAAAAGGACAGCAAACAAATCCAACTAAAACTCAGGGATTCAGCCTCCACAAACAAAGTTTCTAGTGAGAACATGAATAACCACATGCACTTCTACTGGTACCTTCACCCCAAATAAACTTAAGGCTCACACACGTGAATGTGGACACATTCAACACAATACTCCCTGAGGACGGGGCTGCGTCTCCCCTCAGACTAGGACTCCCTGAGGACGGGACTGTGTCCCCCTCAGACTGGGACTCCCTGAGGACGGGGCTGCGTCCCCCTCAGACTGGGGCTCCCTGAGGACGCGGCTGCATCTCCCCTCACACTGGGGCTCCCTGAGGGCGGGGCTGTGTCTCCCTCAGACTGGGGCTCCCTGAGGACAGGGCTGTGTTTCCCCTCAGACTGGGGCTCCCTGAGAATGGGGCTGCATCTCCCTCAGACTGGGGCTTTCTGAGGATGGGGCTATATCTCCCCCTCAGCCTGCGGGGGCTCCCTGAGGACGGAGCTGTGCCTTCCCTCAGCCTGGGGCTCCATGTGGTTAGAGACCATCTCTCAACATTCAACTTGGAAGAGCAGGGACCTCGGGACACTCTCTTCCCTCTTCACTACTGACCTTCAATGCCTTGGGCAAGGCCCTGCCTGGTATTTGGTCTCTTCCCAGTCTAAACACTCAGAGCTTATGAACTTTCTTGAAGCCACTTCCTGCCACTCTAATTGCTCCATGCTCTATTTTATGTATTTTAACTCATGCTTTAAATCTTACAGGTACATCTCAATTCACTCTGGCAAAAGTCCCTTCTTTAGAAACTGGAATAAATAAATAAATTCTTTCCAGGCAGATGGCCGCCAGAAGCCTTAATGTAATTCATATCAGCCTGTCACTCTGCCACCTTGGTTCTGTCATCTGAGAGAGGCCTGTGTGTGGGGTCACCCCAGCAGCCCTCTGTACCCTCCACTCCTGCCTTCTGAGGGGCACCACTACTCCCAAATATGCAATCTTGATGGCAGCCACACTCCCCAGATTCTTTAGTTGAAGACACACATTCTGGTTTGCTTTGTTCAATGTGCTCTTGTAGCAGCTGTAGAACAGTGGTTCTCACCCTTGTGGTCAATTTCCATCACCTGGAGAGTTTTTGAAACACGTTGATGCCCAGAGTTCGCCCCTAGAGATTTGGGTTTTGTTGGTCTGGAGTGAGACCCTGGTATTGTTTGTTTCTGTAACTCCCCAGATGATCTTATTTTGCAGCCAGGGTGGGGAACCATCACTGTAGAAGACTCAGAGGTGAACAAGACCCACACCGGATTTCTACCATGTCTCATGGAAGGCACAGGCACCTGCCCCATTAGACTGTGAGCTCCATGAGGGCTGAGATCCCTTCTCTCTTGTTTACTGCGGTACTCTCATTGCACTGCCTGGTACATAGTAGGTATCCTATAAATATACACTGAGTGAAACTTAAGTCACCCTTTTTCCATAGGTACCCTGACTTGCCTCACATTTCCAATATAGGTCCCACTACTTACTAACTGGGAGGTCTGGAGCAAGTCAACCTACCTTTCTAAGTCTCAATTTGCACATCCTTAAAATGGGGGTTCCCTGGGCTGAAGGCTCACCCAGAGAGGAAAAATATGGAGTTCAGCAGGAGCTCTGAGGAGCAGAGGCCTACACTGGGAGCCAAGAAATGCAAATTTGTGGTTTTGCTTGGGCTGAATTACTGTGTGACCTTGAGCATGTCTCCTGACCTCTCTGAACCTCTAACCTCCACCAGCCACCCTCTCCCCACCTGCCAGCATATCGGGTGGCTCTCTGGGTTAGGAGTCCGCTTTGCTGACCATGGCAGCTGCCCTTGAGACTTCCAGGCAGTGTCTGACCAGCCTGAATACTCTCAGGCTGGAAGTGTGGAAGTGAAGCACAGAAATGTGGCTGTGGAGGGAAAAATCTCTTGATGCGACCTGCCCTGGAAAATCCCTACTCTAACTGACACAGTTCTGTCCCCAAGACACAGCCGCAGTGTAGGTCAGATTCCAGGGCCCTCGCTCTGTATCGTCTGCTCTGGGAGGGGGAATGAGGGCATGAAGGTCACTTCTGCTCCAGCGTGCATGACAGGGTACTCATCATTGATGCGGCATTCTGCATAGATGGGAAAATGGCACTTTGGTTGCAGCTTCCTTCCCCAGGTCCCAGGAGCTAGTTGGGTCACTTTCTCCCATCATAGAAGAAATGTGAATTCCCAGGATGGGGTCATGGTGGAGAGAGGGAGGAGGAAATCTGTGCTGATTCTGGAGGTGGGGAAATGAGGAAGGAAGTCTCCGTGCTTTTTAAAAAACCACTCAAGGCAGGAGTTGCTTCCTGACTGCTTAAGCCTCCTGCAATCCTGCTTGGAACTTCTAAGCATCGTAAGCTGTCTGCAGAGAATTACACACGCATGAGTATGACTTGGGGCTGTTTCCATCACTGGAGCTGTGACTTTTTTCTAAAAAAAAGGGCAGCTAATAGGGTGGGCAGCATAACAGCTCAGAGTCAGAGAGAACAAGAATCAAAGGCCAATTTTACTGATTCTTAGCTGTGCAGTCATGGACAATTTAGTTTTACCTCTTTGACCCCCCATGTCGTCATCAATGAAATGGGGACAAGAAAACCCACCCCACAGAATTGCTGACAATGTGGAATTAAATAACCTGTAATGTTGCTAGCACAGTGCCTTGCCCATTGGACCTGCTCAGTAAATAAATGATGATGATGACGATGATGATGATGATGATGATGATGACGACGATGATGATAGTAGTGGTAGTAATAGTAACTGTTATGCTCCAGTGCCTTGAGGGTAGGAGCATGTCTTAGAACCCAGTGAAGGGTCAAATACACCAAAGGAGAAGCAGCAAGATGGAAGATTTGGGGAGTGAGTGGGAGGAGTCAGACTCACTGCTGGCAAGAGTACAGCACATGCCACGCATCTGTTTATCGCTGCCCCTGCAGATTTCTTCTCCAAAACGCCATAATTAATACTGCACCTCTTCCGCCCCAGCCCCCAGGCGCCTCTTAGACAGGGAAGGAGCTTGCCTGCCTTCTGCCCCGAAAAGCACCAGAGAGAGGCCAAGGCTCAGCGGCAGCGGCGGCGGCGGCTGGCGGGCGAGCTGCTGACGCGGGGCTGCCCCGGGCTGCGGGGGTTCTTCCCGTTCCCTTGGCCGAAAGGGGCATAATTAAGCCGCAGCGCTCTCCTTTCATTAAGTCTTCACGTTTATACCTGAATTAACTTTTCACATCCAGTTAAGGCGCATGGGAGGCCCTGTCCGCCGCAGGCGTGACAAGCGCAGCTGGGAGTGTTGGTTGGAAGTGGGGGCTGCGATGACCTACCACCCAAGAGCTGAGGAGCCTGAGCTTCCAGGTGTCTGGTGGCGAGGAGGGATCCAGCTTCCAAGCTCCGCCCAGGCACCCCAGGCAGATATCAGAAAGGGAAGAAGGGCGTTGCGCTCCAGCCGAGAACCTGCGGAGGAAGGCGCGGGCCCAAGCGGCAGTGGTGCGAGCGTGTGGGCTCCTTCCGATCTCTCCTGCTGGAAGAGATTGGAGCCTCCTTCGGGGGCTCTGGCTTTGCCAGCCGGAGCGGGGAGTGGGAGGTGGGGGCTGTTCCAAGAGGGAGGCGAAGTGCGCTCAGCTCTTTAGGTGTCCTCCTCACGCTCCTGTTTGGACTTAACGAAGCTACAGAAACACACAGTGGGGCGCGCCCTGGTGCGCACAGGCAGGTGTTTGTGGAAGCATCCCCGGGCTTTGGTTTGCTGTAAAAGAGACCTAATCTTGCTTTAGCTCCCTGGATCCGGAGCCCGTGAAACTGCCAGTGTCTCCTTGACACCCTTCAGGGATATAAACAGGGGCCTGCTGGTGCCCTCCGCTTCGGGAAATGGGCTATGTCAAGGCATCTTTCTCCAGACGCCAGGAGGAGTAGGCTGCCTTGCTTCTCTCCTGGCAGCCTTCTTGTGAATCATCGGAGCGAAGTGTTTTCTAGGAACTACTCAGCCTGCAGTGTTGTGACAGGGGAGAGTATGTTAACGTGCCCTCCCCCTCCCCACCCGCAGTAGTCTTCAAGGGCTGTCCCTCCTCCTCCCCCTTCACCTGCCTCCTCCATGCAGTTTAAGACATTTGGGTCTTCTCAATCAATACTCCTGCTCCCCCACGCCACCCCCAGCCCTAAATTGGACACCTAAAGGTATTTAGTCAAAGGAGAGAAGGGAAGAAGCCAACCAAGGTGCCTGCAAGGTCTCCAGAAATTATTTGCTTCGTGATCTTTGTCCTCTAGTGGTTTAAAATCTAGTGGGGGTGCGGAGGGACAAGACAAGCCTGATAGACATGGCTAGCATATGGGGAAATGATAAACGCTAGAGTGGTGAGTGATTAAATGCCGGAATGAGTGATTGGGACCAGACTCACACCCTTCGGAGGAAGGAAACTCTTGTGGGCTGGCTCTGAGTCACCCAGGATTTCTCAGGGGAGGTGGGATTTGGACTAAGCCTTCGTAACAATCTCTGTTCAGTGCATGCTGTCGAGATGCCAGGCTGTGAGTTTAGTGTTTGACACAATTATCTCATTTAATCCTTATAACAACCCCATGATCTGGGCATTATAATTACCACCCCATCTTCTAGATGAGGAAACAAGCCCAGAGGGGTCAGGGAACTGCCAAGGTCACAAGCTGGTGTGTCACTTTTTAGCTGGGCCTGTCTGACTCCTAAACCCTGGCTCTGAAACTTAATGCTTTATGGCCTCATCCAACCTTGAAAATATGCAAAATTTTCTAGGAAGGATAACTGAAAGGAGGGCATTGCCACAGAGTCAGAGCATTAAGAAGATGGGAGGGTGTCAGGAAGATCTAAGTCTTGCTGGAGGGAGGTTTCCAGGCCAGCAGTAAGAACTCGACTGTCTTTTCTAGGACGTGTGTGTGTTACTGTCCCCAACCCTAAGATTGCTTCGTTATAGGGGAGGGGATTTGGGGTTCTCTGATTTCCCAGGACCCCCTCTGGGAAACCCAAACCACCTCTAAGTAAGGGCAGAAGGGTCTCCTTATAAATCCTACCCCCAAGAACTTCAGGATATCAAGAATTTAGAGATTCTTTGATCCAATACCTTCTGTTCAATTTGGATCAATAAACATGTGCCAGACACTAAGTGCTAGAAATGATTAAGGGACAGTGCTTCCCACCAGAAAGATTATAGTCTAGTGAAGATGATAGACACATAGAAAAAAATCAATATGAATGATAAATGCAAAGATAAAATTCATGGTCCTTCTCCACACTTGGGACATCAGCTCAGGAGGAAAGGACACACTAGCTGAGCCTTGAAAGCTGAGCAGGTGATCGGTGAGGAAAGGGGGGAATAGCACTCGGGCTAGAGAACATCGCATATGCGAGGTCATAGAGGTGTGGAATTCTAAGCAGGTCAGGTTATTAGAGCACATCCTTGGAGACAGGGAGTGGCGTGAGATGAGGCCAAAGAGGTGGACAGGATCTCACCATAGGGGGCTTTGTGGGACTGGCTGAGGGGCTTGGGCTCAACCCTTCAGAGGACCGAAGGGCTTTCAGCAGGATGTAACCTGGTTGCTTTGCATTTTAGAAGCACCCCTTTGGCAACAAAGAGGGCGAGGGTTTCCACTGGGCAAGACTGAAACCTAGAAGGCTGACAAGGAAAAGTGTGCTACACTTAACCCAAGATATGATGAAGTCCCAGATCAAGGCACTAGTAGTAGGTTAGAGAAGAGAGGACTGGGTTAAGAAACACTGAAAAAGGGAAGAGATGAGAAAAGACCAGGGACAGAGAAGGAAGCACCTGGACCACTGTAGACTTCTATCTTGGGTGACTGAATGAGTGTGTTGCCTTTAAGATTTGGAACACAGGGAGAGAAGCAGGTTGGTGGGAGGGGATGATGGGGCATTCTGGATTTGGTTAAGTTCATGATAATCAAGTGACATTTAGGTAGATGCTTTCAGTAGATACCTGGAATCAAGCTCAGAGGAGAGGCTGGAGATGCAGAATTGGGGAAAATGAGCAAGAAGATAGGTTTAAAAACGAAGAGTGAGTGAGCTAAACTACAGAGATCATGTAGAAAAAAAGAGAGAAAAGCCATAAACAGACCACAGGGAGCAGCCATGCTTAGGAGGTAGACAGAAGGAGAGACAACCATGGAGGAGACTAAGCAGAAACAACCAGAGAGTTAGAAGCCAAGGGAGCATAGGGTGTTACAGAAGGAGCCCCAAAGTTAAATGCAGCCAAGAGGTGGAGGAAGATCGGGACTGAAAAGTGCCCACTGACTTTGGCAGAGTGGAGGTCACTGTGGCTGTCTTATCAGGGTCCTGGCAGGAAAGAGATGGGGCTCTTAACTTGGGAAATTTCCAGAGAGTTGAGTAAACGGAATCTTGATAACAGCTTGGCCTGGTGCAGGGAAGCCCCAAGGAGAGTGCAGGACAATGGGAGAGGTCACAGAAGGACAGCATGGGCAGCTGCTACCCTGGACCAGAGCACCAAGAAGAGAGGAGAACACCAAAGCCAGGGCCAGGGAGGGCTGAATGCAGGGGGCTGTCAGGGCTTGTGAAGCTAATGAAGGTGAGCTTCCAGCAGAGCGATACCCCAAAGGTAGGGAGTTGTGGAGATCAATTCTCTGATCTCTCTCTCCTCCTTCCAGTCTCCAGTAGAGGCTCCCTATGGGCCTTACCCACAAGGAAGCCACAAGGCTAGTGAGACAGCAGGTAAATGCAAGATCCCCAGGTCAACCTCTGGGAGCAGAGAGCAGGGTGGAAGAGGGTGGGGAGTGGACATGGAAGGACAAAGAGGAGATGCCTAACATGCCGCTCCCCCTAGAGCACTTCAATGGAGCCATGGTGGGGGACTCAAGACCCACGGGTAGTGGGTTGGTCATGCAGCAAATGCTTGTCACACCTGCCAGCATCCCTTCCTGGGCCTGGTAAATTTCTTGTTTATGAGTCTCCCTTCCCCAAGGAAAAATCCTCTCTTTCCCAGCCTTCCTTGCAGCTGGGTCAGGCATGTGACCTGGGCTCCACCAATCAGCCCTACCAGTGAGAAGTGTGGATTTGCAGGAGAGCAAGGTAAGCAGACAGGTGCTGGGGGGAATCTGTTTCCTAATTAGGGTGATAGGGAGCTGCCAGCTTTGGGGTGAGCAATTCCAGGCTCTTTGGCATCCAGAATCAATCGTCAGCAGTGCCAGTCACAGCTCTGCAGTCAGTAGTCAAGGTTAGTAGGGCCTCCAGGGTAGGAGACTTGGGGCACCAGTCCCCCTGGACAGACCCCAAGGCTTCTCTTGGAAGAGTTTCTGGAATATTCCTGAAACCTTTTAATTAATTATATTTCTGCTTATGTTAGCTAGAGTAGGTTCTGTTGCTTGTCACTAGGACACTTACTGATGTGAGAGCTGACTGGGAAGTGAAGACATGGGTATAGGAAAGCAGATTATGGGTTTTTTTCTTTTCTTTTTTTTTTTTTTTTTTTTTTTTGAGACTTGTGTCTTGCTCTGTTGCCCAGGCTAGAGAGTACAGTGGCACAATCATGGCTCACTGCAACTTTGACCTGCCAGGATCAAGTGATCCTCCAGCCTCAGCCTCCCAAGTAGCAGGAACTACAGGCATGTGCCAGCATGCCCTGCTAATGTTTTAATGTTTTGTAGAGACAGGGGCTCACTATGTTGTCCAGGCTGGTCTCAAACTCCTGGGCTCAAGCCATCCTCCCACCTCAGCCTCCCAAGGTGGTAGGATTACAGGAATGAGCCACCAGGCCTGACCCAGGCTAAGCTTTTAAGAGAAAGAGGAGAAGGAAAGGAAGATGGAAGAGCTTTGGGTCAACAAAAGGATATTTTTAGGGAGCGAGAGCACTGAGAAGGTTAAAGAGCTGGAGGGGACAACTATGAGAAATAGAGAGCTATAATTATCCCCATCAAGAAGCTAAGAAAACTGAGGTCCAGAGAGGTTGACAACCTGCCCAGGGTCATGCTGACAGTAAGTAGGAGTGCAAAAATTCCAGTCCAGGCCTGCTGGTTTGAAAACCTCATCCTACAAGCATCCCCTGAAACAGCCAGCCCAGGCCTCCTCGTGGAGGGTAGTTTTCATGAGAAATTTTGAAGTCATAGCTAAAGCCCAATTTGAAAAGACAGAAAGACTCCTAGGGACAAGGTGAAGAATGAGCTGATCAGCCTTAGTATGACAGACAGACCCAACTTCATGTCAAGTGAGTCAAGCTAGTTTAAAACATGAGACTCTCTATGTACTGCTAGCTCATCCCACAAGACTGTGTTATCCTGGAGTAAAATCATTTTTCCTCAAACAACTGAACTCTATGAAGTACCACATGAAAAGGCTACCAGGGGGAGTAGAAAAAGCTATGGAATACACCCCACCACCCCAGTACCACCAATCCCTTGGCAAGTGGGCATTCTGGAACACCAGAGAAACTCCTAAGAGTGCCTAGCCTGTTTCATCAAAGCCGGATCTTCTGATGTGGTATATCAATGTGTGTTCAAGGAGAGGAAATGCAGGAAGGTTTTCATGGATAAATGCATGGAAAGGTTCTGAATTTTCATAGAGTATCTCCGGAGTTGGCTGAATTTGCATAGTGTATGTATTTCAGTTGTGTTTGTGCCTTTATGTGTCAAGGGCTTGTTGAGACATTTGGAGAGTTAATTCATCCTGACAGTCTGGGTCTCTGTGCAGGGTCTGCACACATGTATGTGCAGAGTTGACCCACCTACATGAAGCCCCTGTCTCATGAGAGTAGTGTCTGTCCACCACAAGGCTCTAAGAGAACAGCCCTAAGTAGAAAGTCTTTTACTGTATTACAATTAAGAGGCTAATTTCCCAGGTGCTTTTTCAATTGACCATATCGACAAAGTCTTGAAATTTGGTTATTTTAGTAACACATAAAGCATTTTCCTTGGTTAACACATTTGAGTTTAATTTCAGTAATATTTCCATTAACAACATGTAATTAAAGCATCCAATAAAGATCAGTAATTTACTTAGCTGGATTTGTGTTATTAAAAAAAAAACAGAAAAGAGAAAAAAATGCATTTGTGGAACTCAAATTCCATTCCACTGTTAAATGAATATTGCGATTTTTCTGGGTCTCTTAATTGAAACTCATTTTTTAGCAGGAATATTAAACAAATTAAATTAAGCAAGTAATTTCCCTTTTTAGGTTTAAAAAAAAAGACTTCAAGTGGAAAAACTCGTCTAAAACACCCATTAGTGGGATGGGGTGGGGCAGTAATGTGGGCAAATGTGCTGCTTCTGCTTAAGCAGCAGGAAGCTGATGAGCTGTCATCCTGAGTGGGACCCCACGCGCTTAAAGAGCTCAGGCCCTGGAGGAGCCCACTGTCTTCCTGACCTGCTTGGCTGAGATTCCATAGGCTCCAGCCCTAAGGAGGGTAGGCTGAGACTGGTGGCAGTAGCAACTCAAGTGGTGGGAGGAGCCGGGTCTGGGCAGGTCACTAGGGCCAACCCAAATCAGGGGCAGGTGGAATCAGCTCAGGCAAGGCAGTGAGTACAAAACAAGCTTAGGAGTGAAAAGTATCAGTGAGCCACTTCAACCCACATGTGTAATCCTCCCATCTGCCCAGTGGGGGTGGGTAGAGATTATTTGCTCTGATTTACAGATGCAGAAACTACAGCTTTCAGAAGTCACAATTTGAAACTGGGTCTGCCTGGCTCCAAAGGCAGAAGTGTTAGTCTGGGTCCTCCAAGAAGCAGACTCCTGGATAAGACTAAATGTGCACAAGAATTAGGAGGGGCAACACCCATAAGGGAAAAAGCATGGCGGAAGCTGGGGGTGGCTAGGAGAGCTGTGAGACCCAGATGTAGGTCTGACCCCAGGGTGAAGGAAAGAGAGAAGGAAGCTTGCATGGGAGCAGTTTCCATTGCAGAACCAGTGATGAGATAGCTCCTTGAGGCTGTCAGAATTCTCCAGCCGAAGTGGCCCATCAGAGGGGTCCTGAGTCTTGGGAGTGGGCCTGTTTTAGCAGCTCTGCCATGCACAGGCACTGGCTGGGAGCACAGCAGCCGTGAGAGACTTCAGAGCACTCAGTTGGAGGTGCGAGGCCATTGTGCTCCCCACAAGCAGAGATCTGGGAGGTGCTTTTTCAGTGCCACCACATCAATGCTCTCTCTCTCTCTCTCTCTCTCTCTCTCTCTCTCTCAATCTCTACCATGTCGGATGGCTGCCCTTTATTCAAACAGATTTGGTATCAATGGCTAACAAGGATAGGGCAGGTGAGTGAAAACAATTGTAATATTAAGTGATTTTCAGGCAGCATTTGGGTGTTGCCCACATGAGGCAAATACCCTGTGGGTGAACAGGACAGAGGGAGGTAGGACCCATCCAGGGTTGGGGAGAAGATGGGGCAGATGGACAGAGTTGGCCAGAGTTTGCATCCCCAGTCACTGGGTGGGATAGAAGACTTCCCTAAAAATGTATTGAATGGCCAGGCATGGTGGTTCACCCCTGTAGTCCCAGCATTTTGGGAGACTGAGGCAGGCAGATCACCTGAGGTCAGGAGTTTGAGACCAGCCTGGCCAACATGGTGAAACCCTGTCTCTACTAAAAATACAAAAATTAGCCGGGCATGGTGGCGGGCACCTGTAATTCCAGCTACTCAGGAGGCAGAGGTTGCGGTGAGCCAAGATTGCGGCACTGTACTCCAGCCTGGGTGACAGAGCAAGACTCGTCTCAAAGAAAAAATAAAATGTATTGAATGCTAGACAGGACCACATAAAACCAGGAGAAAGAAACTAGGCAGGCATGTAACCTTAGAACTGGTCACCCAAGGTCAAGAGGGGTCAGGGAGGTTGGGGGTCCCCTGAGCCATACCCTTAACACATTAGGTCCATAGAGTTGTGGGCAACATCAACTCAAGGAGAGAAAGCACATAGGGACCCATTTGCCATGGCTGGACTTCCAGGCCCCAGGCCTGTGAGGACCCTTGTCTCACTTCGCTCCACTCTCAGGCTGTAGTTCACAAAAGTGTTTGGTCAAGGGCAGGACCAAGGGACATGGTGTAATCAAAAAGTGGATCCTCCTCCTGAAAATTCCCCAAGTGGGGAAGGCACTGTCTCTGCCTCAGGGCAGCCTCCCATCTAATGGAGAAAACATGCTTTTGGCCCTTAAAGAGTTACTCCTTGGGCCAATGGAAAAACACAACCCCTGTTTCATGTGAGGGACCAGGTGGGAGATCATTGAATCACGTTGTTCTCATGATGGTGAGTTTCACAAGATCTGATGATTTTATAAGCATCTGGCATTTCCCCTGCTGGCACTCATTCTCTCTCTTGCCACCCTGTGAAGAGGTGCCTTCCGCAGTGATTGTAAGCGTCCTGAGGCCTTCCCAGCCATGCGGAACCATGAGTCGATTAAACCTCTTTTTTTTTTTTTTTTTAATAAATCACCCAGTCTCAGGCATTTCTTCATAGTAGCATGAGAATGGACTAATACATGCCCCCACACACAGCAACAACACTGCCCCTGAAGGTATGACTCAGAGGCAGAAGCACCTCAGATCCTCCACCCACTCCCTAGGCCCCATCCCAGGAAAGATGTCTTGGTGAGATTCCATCCTGAGCCCTATATCCAGAGATACCTCGCTAGGGCAACACTGCCTTTGGTCACGTGAACAGCCCCAGGAAAGTGCAGTAACTCAATTCAACCGTGTGGCTCCATAATCTCGTGTCAACCTCACAGCCGATTATTACTGTTTTATCACAGGCTCATAAAGTCTCCACATTGCCATGAATCACGGACAGTCTGCCAGCCAGAGCCCGGAAGCCCAGCCAGCTCTGAGGGTGTCTGCTTGATTAGCAGCTGCTGCGATTCATCTGAGGTCACCTTTCATGATTACAAGGGTCCTTTCACCTGCTTGTCCTGGAAATCAGGGACCAAGTTACTCTCCTCCTGGTGGTGGGGTCTCCAGCTCCCTTATACTGGACAGATACTAAATGGCTAGGGGTCTCCCATGTGACAGATTAAATGATCTGACAACATGGGACAGAGGGAAACATCAAGGATTTTGAGTTCAAAGACATTCAACTCTTGGGTCTGCCATTTACTAATTGTATGGCCCTGGGCAAGTCATTTTTAAGCCATTCTAACCTCAACAACCTTGGATATAAAATGGATATTGTGAAGCTTAAATGAGATAATGTCTGCAGCACACTTTGAAAACAGTAAATCAGTAGACACGTTAAAATTGCACCTGTTATTAAGCCAGCACCCAGGCAACCAAGACCCAAACCAGGCTGACAACTGGAACCAGGAAGGAGGCTGCATCCAAAGGTTAGAGTGTAATAAAAGGCTAGAGGGAGTACAGAGAAGCCAGAGTTTGAGGCAGGGCAGTGGGCTAAAGGCAGGACAAGAACACTTAGCATCAAAAAACTAGTGGAACTGGAAAGAACCTCAGGATCTTCTAGCCTGGTAGTTTGTAAAGTTCTGGGGTTCTCCAGAAAAGCAGAACCAATAGGATGTATATATCTAAAGAGAGAGATTTATTGCAAGGAACTGGCTCATGCAGTTATGGAGGCTGGCAAGTTCAGATCTGCAGGGTAGGCTGTCAAGCTGGAGACCCAGGGAAGAGGCAATGCTGTCTGTAGTCAGTCTGAAGGCCATCTGCTGGCTGAATTCCTTCTTGCTTGGAAAAGGTCAGTGTTTGTTCTATTAAGGCCTTCAACTTATTGGATGAGTCCCACTCACATTAGGAGGGCAACTGGCTTTACTCAAAGTCCACCAATTTTTAAATGTTAATCTTATCCATAAAATCTCTTCACAGAAACATCCAGAATAATGTTTGACTGAATATCTGGGTACCACGGCACAGCCAAGATGATCAACAAAATTAACCATCACAAGATCTTTCACAGAACTCCAGTATATGGGCCAGGCGCGGTGGCTCAAGCCTGTAATCCCAGCACTTTGGGAGGCCGAGGCGGGTGGATCACGAGGTCAGGAGATCGAGACTATCCTGGCTAACATGGTGAAACCCCGTCTCTACTAAAAATACAAAAAACTAGCCGGGCGTGGTGGCGGGCGCCTGTAGTCTCAGCTACTTGGGAGGCTGAGGCGGGAGAATGGCGTGAACCCGGGAGGCGGAGCTTGCAGTGAGCCGAGATCACGCCACTGCACTCCAGCCTGGGAGACACAGCGAGACTCCGTCTCAAAAAAAAAAAAAAAAAGAACTCCAGTATATGAAATAGATACAAGAGAACCTGCCATCATTGAAGAGGGAGTGGGGGAACAGGGCCCACTCACAGTACAGTCTCTTGTTCCCTGCAGTGGCTGCAGAGGCTACAAAGAACCCAGTTTGAAAAACCACTGGCCTAGTTTCCATTGAGTTTGACCTTCACTCAAGAGGTTAGATAACTTATACTGGTCACACAGCTAATTCAGTTTAGAACTGAACTCACCACACTCTCTCCTTTGCTGGTTTTACTCCATCATAGCTCCTTCTAGACTGTAAGTCCTTGAGTAGAGGCGCCACTCACTTTTGCATGCCCAGCTCGAAGCAATGGGCAGACACATCGTAGGTAAACAGTATATTTGCTGAATGAATGAGTGAATAAATGAATTCAGGAACAAAGACCATTCAATAACTGGAAATCCAAACCGAGAAAAGTGCAACGCAAAAGGGCAGAAACAGTGCGAGTGCCTCAGAACTAAAGCCTCACATCTGCCCTGCAGCCCTAATGAGATGGGCCAAAGACAGAATTTCAGAGGAAGCCTCAGGATGTTGAGCGGCTGCTGTTTGCCACACTTGACAGTAAATGCAAAGCTTCTCTTTGACTTTAGAATGCACTCTACAACTGTTCCTGCAGCAAATTCACTGCAGGCTGGTAGTAAAATGAGTCTGCATTCTGGGAACATGTGCAGAGTGGTGAGAGGAGGCAAACAGCTCCAAGACCCTGTGGGAGAAGGAGAAAGGGGATGTGGTCCTGCGACGGCAGAGTCTAATGAGTAGGGCACCACAAACGGGAGAACCTGTAACTATCTGGTGGGTAAATGACCAAATCCAGAGTAAGTAGTATTGGTCAGAGTCTTGCAAAGATGCTCTCTACCATCAGCACATCTGAGGGGATCTGGGGAGTGAGGCGGGATGTTCTGCGTGAAAGAGGAAGTTGCTTGTACACCTAATGAGGCCCAGGAGCCGATAGGCCTCCCTATACCTGGTAGTTAACTGGGAATGGAGGTGGGCATCTGCCTGCTCTGTCTCAGGAGCCTCCCGAGGCTGGGAAATTTCCTGCCAGCTGTCAGCACAGCTGTTCTCCAGACCCTAGAGTACTACAGCTAAGGGAGAAGGGGGACTTCCCATTCAGAGAAGGAACAATAAGTGAAGGAAAAAGTAATGACAAACATTTTGGCAACTCTTTTCTCCCTGCATCTGATCCTACAGGGCTTCCTTTTAAGGAGTCTGAAACTAGTGAGGGAGAAGGAAGGGCATGTTTCTACAGTGTTCCACTGCAATTTCAGCAGGACAAACAAGACTCTTCACAGCCTGTCCCTGACCTACCTCTGGATCAGTGATGCCCAGCCCTGGTTGCCCATTAGAATCATATGGGAGCTTTTTAAAAGTATTGACACCCAGCCCCAGTCCAGAGAATCTTATTTTATTGGTTTGGAGGGGAGCCCGAGCATTGGTATTTTGTCAAAAGCTACCCAAGTGATTCTAATGTGCAGCTGAGATGGAGAACTTCTGCCTTAGATGCTCTGCCCTCCACACCCTCTTCCTGCCCTCCACACACAGAGTCCAGGCCTTTTCATAATGTCATGCATTTACACATGTACTCCGGGGTTCCCATTCTTCCTTCTCACCCTCTATCTCTGCTTGGCAAATTCTTCACCCTTCAAGACCCTAGCCACATGTTGTCTCCTCTCTGAAGCCTTTCTAGATTTCTTTGGGCCAAGCTGAGCCCTACCCACAACATTGTGCTGCTGCCTCTGCCACATGGTACTCCAGTCATGTAGTCATCTTACTCCTAGCTAGATGCGAAGATTCTTTTGTTTTTAATTTTTTTATTTTAGGTTCAGGGGTGCATGTGCAGGTTGTTATATAGATAAACTTGTGTCATGGGGGTTTGTTATACAGATTATTTTGTCACTCAGGTGTTAAGACTAGTACCCATTAGTTATTTAGTTATTTTTCCTGATTCTCTCTCTCCTCACACCCTGCACTCTCCAACAGACCCCAGTGTGTGTTGTTCTCTCCCGTGTATCCATGTGTTCTCACTATTCAGCTCCCACTTATAAGTGAGAGAGAACATATGATGTTTGGTATTCTCTTCCTGTGTTAGTTTGCTAAGGATAATGGCTTCCAGCTCCATCCATGTCCCTGTAAAGGAATGATCTCGTTCTTTTTTATGGCTGCATAGTATTCCAGGGTGTATATGTACTACATTTTCTTTATCCAGTCTGCCACTGATGGGCATTTAGGTTGATTCCATGTCTTTGCTATTGTGAATAGTGCTGCAATGAACGTATGTGCATATATCTTTATAATAGAACAATTTATATTCCTTTAGGTATATACCCAGTAATGGGATTGCTAAGTTGAATGATATTCTGTTTTTAGGTTTTTGAGGAATTGCCACACTGTTTTCCATCGTGGCTGAACTAATTTACACTCCCACCAAGAGTGTATAAATGTTCCTTTTTCTCCCCAACCTCACCAGCATCTGTTGCTTTTTTACTTTTTGATAATAGCCATTCTGACTGATGTGAGATGGTATCTCATTGTAATTTTGATTTGCATTTCTCTAATGATCAGTGATATTGAGCTTTTTTTCATATGATTCTCGGCTGCATGTATGTCTTCCCTTGAAAAGTATCTGTTCATGTCCTTTGCCCATTTTTCAATGAAGTTATTTGTTTTTGTTTTTTTCTTGTAAATTTGTTTAAGTTCCTGATAGATGTTGAATATCAGACCTTTGTCAGATGCAGAGTTTGCAAAAATTTTCTCTCATTTTGTAGGTTGTCCATTCACTCCGTTGATAGTTTCCTTTGATGTGCAGAAGCTCATCATTGGTTTAATGAGATTCCATTTGTCAATTTTTGCTTTTGCTGCAATTAATTTTGGGTATTTGTTGTGAAATCTTTGCCTGTTCCTATGTCCAGGATGGTATTGCCTGGGTTTTCTTCCGTGGTTTTTATGGTTTTAGATTGTATATTTAAATCTTTAATCCATCTTGAGTTAGGTTTTGTATGTGATGTAAGGATGGGGTCCAGTTTCAATCTTCTACATATGGCTAGCCAGTTATCCCAGCACCATTCATTGAATAGGGAGTGCTTTCCCCATTGCTTGTTCTTGTCAGGTTTGATGCTAAGCTTCTGGAGGGTAGACATGATTCATAGATTAATATATATACACACATATTTTAATATTTTATATGTATATATGTTTATTTAGTAATGTATTTGGTGTCTCCTATGTGTCAGATGCTCTGAGGACCAGGGATATGACAATATATAAAACAGCCAAGTCTTCCCTTTTATATTCCCTGTAGCTTACCTGCCATAAGGAAGTTTAACAAAGATCTGTTGAATTAGTGAAAGACTTTCTGATGGAAGAAAGATAGGCAAGGTAATGTGCTGGTGAGGAAGTATGGCAGAGACAGTGCTTTATGGGCCACTGGGAGATTTCATCTCTCAGACCACCATGATGTCAGATGGGGTCTGGCCCTTGAGATGTGAGCAGAAGTGAAGTCAACTACTTCCAAGTTTGACCTTAAACACAACTCATGCAATCCCACTTTTCTCTTCCTTTGCCTCGATGACCTTGAAGGCCACATTGACATAGCCACAAGATGGAGGAGGGCTGTCCAGCTCTCCAGGCTTTAAGGGAATGAGAAAGAAACGTTTTGTGCTTAACCACTGAGATTTGTGAACCAAAGTCTTACAGCAGGGAAGTCTGCTTTGTCCTGACTAATACAGAATGCCTTTGCTATAAGTAAGAGCACATAAGTGAAAGTGGGGGAAAGATAGAAGTTTTCATCCCTGATGATAAAACTTGCAGAGGTAGGTGGTGTCTGGGATTGAACAGCAACTCCTCCACATTAAGAAGGGCCCAGGCTCTCTCCATCCACCAATTCTGCCACCTTCAGTGTGTCAGCATGTCTCGTCTCTGCTCAAAAAGCAGCTTCTGCAGTTCCTAGCATAATTCCCACATCATGTGAGTGTCCAAACACAGTGAAGAAGCGGGGAGACAAAGTCACCCTCTCATCATCTTTCCCATTTTAGGAAAGAGCAAAGTCTTTTCCAGGAGCCCCAGCAACTGCCCCTTATATCTCAGGGGCCAGAATTGGGTCACGTGGCCAATTCTGGCTGCAGGTCAGATGAGAAGACCATGTGCAAGGTCTCCCTGCTTCTTTATCTTGGGAAGTGGGTTGTGTCTGCTGCAAAGGGCTGGCATCTCAGCCTCCCCACCAAGCCTGGAGAGAGGGACACTGCCTGAAGCAGCCAGGCCAAAGGTGGGAGGTCCACCTGCTTTGCATCAACAATGGTATTTCCTATGCAAGATCCTGGTTACCAGTTGTAATTTACACCTGAGTGTGTTATTTGGGGAAAGCACTGGGAAACTCACTGCTGCCTCAGAGAGGCAAGGTACAAAGGCAGGATCATTTGTTTTATTTCTTCAAAAGATTCTTATGAGGCATGTCTTTCATGGCTGCATACTCATTATATTTCAAATGCATTCAAGTATCCTTGATGTATTGCTAAGTGTCTGGATAGGGTTTTTTTCCTCCAAAGCTCTTGTGAAAAAAATACTTACAGGTAAAATTGGGTGAGCCTATGGAGTAAGCTTTGTTGTCTTCTGTGAAAGCTGTGTTGTGGGGGCTGCTGCTCAGAGATAGGACCTTTCTTGGCTGTATTGGTATTGGAAAGACCAGGTAGGACAGGCCTTCAGCAAGGATAAAGGAGATGGTTGCCTGGACATTTTGATTTGGGCCATGCTATGCCCACTAACCCCAGATCCCTAACTCACATAGAATCACCTCTTAGGTCAAAGCAATGTTTCTCCAAGTTTCCCTCAACATTGGCTTAATGAAGATGAATGCCAGCGGATTCCCTGGGGCTTGTAGTAGGATAGCCAGGACAGATATCCAGCTGGTTGTTAAAATACTGAAAAACTTCCCTACCAGTTGGTAAATGGATGCAGTCCAGAGCCCCCCAGTTCCTTCCTTGGCTGCTCTCCCAGCTCCTCCCTTGGGGCTCCAGTACTGCCCTCAGTCCAGCTACTAAAGGGTTAACCTCTGGTGTTGCAAGGGTCCTCCAAGACCCTGCTCCAGCTGTTATTGGTTGCTGCTCCTATTGGTGGTTAAATATTTTGACTATCACTTCCTTCAGATCGCAGCCCAAAATGATCCATCTAAAGGCTCTCCTGTTTTAGCTGAGAAACGACAGCAAATTGTATTCTATGCCATAATTCACCCATATTTGTTTTCATATGAAAGCAATGTTTTAAAATAGTTTCTATGAAATAAAAATGTTGCTGCAAGAAGATGTACAATGATCACCCTATGGTTTTGGTCTTTCCAGCACTTTGCTGGGTACCCCCCGCCCCAGGTAGCTGGGCAATTCAATCTGAGAATCAAAGATCTAAAGTGCTGTCGTCAAAACATCATGGCATAGTTTTGCATATGGCACTTAAAGGGCGAAAGCTCACCCTCTGTCTGCAGTCTGTACCCCCAATTTTGGTTTTGGCAAAATCCAACCCCTACTCTCTGCCAGCTGCTCTGCTTCCTAGTCCCACTGCCCTGACCTAACGGGGCATTTTCCAATCCTCAAATCTTCTCATGCCTTTCCATCTCTAGGCCTTTGCTCCTGCTGTTTTTGTCCATAAGGTTGCTCCTTCAGCTCAGCCTTCAAAGTCATGCTCAAAGCTACATCATCCCCCAGGCTGCTGTAATCTCTTGCTCTTCCTTATTTGTGTTTTTCTTTCTTTCTTTCTTTCTTTTTTTTGAGACGGAGTCTCGCTCTGTCGCCCCAGACTGGAGTGCAGTGGCACGATCTCAGCTCACTGCAAGCTCCGCCTCCCAGGTTCACACCATTCTCCTGCCTCGGCCTCCCGAGTAGCTGGGACTACAGGTGCCCCCACCACGCCCGGCTATTTTTTAAAATATATTTTTAGTAGAGATGGGGTTTCACCATGTTAGCCAGGATGGTCTCAATCTCCTGACCTCGTGATCCACCCGCCTCAGCCTCCCCAGAGTGCTGGGATTACAGGTGTGAGCCACCGTGCCCGGCCCCTTATTTGTTTTTTTCTTACCTATCCTGTGACTCACATCCCTTTCTATCCAGTGCTATAGTTGTTTACATTCATCTTTCAAGCTTGACTACGGCCTCCTTGAGGGATAGACCTTATGTTATTGATCTGTTTACTCTGCACAGTATCTAGACATGGAACAAGGAAGCAGAAAATGTTTATTCAATAACCAAAGCACGACAGCAACTTTTTAAATTTTTTAATTTTTATATATTTAGGGACTACAAGTGCAGATTTCTTACATGCGTGTATTGCATAGTGGTAAAGTCTGGGCTTTTAGTGTACTTATCACCTGAATTGTGAACATTGTACCTAATAGGTAAGTTTTCAACCCTCACCCCCTCCTACCTTCCCATATTTTGGGGTCTCCAACGTCTAGGATTCCACTCTGTATGACCATGTGTGCCTGTTGTTTAGCTCCCACTCATAAGTGAGAACATGCAGTATTTGACTTTCTGTTTCTCAGTTGTTTCATTAGGATAATGGCTTCCAATTCCATCCATATTGCTGCAAAATACATTATTTCATTCATTCCTATGGATAAGTAATACTCCATGTTATATATATACCACATTTTCTTCATCTAAACCTCTGTTAATTCATATTTAGATTGATTCCACACCTTTGCTACTGTGAATACCACTGCAATAAACATACAAGTGAGGTATCTTTTTGATATAATTATTTCTTTTAGTTTTGCTGGATTGAATGGTAGTTCTATTTTTAGTTCTTTGAGAAATCTCCATACTGTTTCCCATATAGGTTGTACTAATTTATGCTCCTACCAACAGTGTATAAATAAGCATTCCCTTTTCTCTCAATTCTTACCAACATCTGTTGTTTTTTGTCTTTTTAGTAATAGCCATTCTGACTTGTATATCATGGTATCTTGTGGTTTTAATTTGCATTTCTCTGATGATTAGTGATGTTGAGCATTTGTCATATGTTTTTTGGTCACTTATATATCTTTTGAAAAATGTTCGTGTCCTTTGCCTACTTTTTAATGGGGTTATTTGTTTTTATCTTGTTGAGTTGTTTGAGTTCCTTGTAGATTCTGGAGATTAGCCCTTTATTGGATGCATACTTTGCAAATATTTTTCCCATTCTGTAGGTTACTTGTTTACTCTGTTGATTGTTTATTTTGCTGTGCAGAAGCTTTTTAACAATACTCATTTTTATACCTTGATATTGGTTAATTACATTTCCATCTGATGAAACAGGAGGAATAGAACATGGGATAGGCCACTTTGATGGAAAATACAGGACAAGGTTTAGATAAAGGCAGGATTCTAAACCGCCATAAGCCAACACATAGTTAAGGATTTAAAGGACAAATTCCATGCATATTATAGGTTTCAAAGGGCCACATAGTCATAAGTATAGGCCCTAGAGTCACACTGGCTTCAAAACCTGGCTCTGCTACTCTGTGACCTCAGCGGTTCAGTTCAGTTCTCTCACCTGTAAAATGGGACTGATAATTGTGCCTACCACACTAATTTCTTTGAAAGGATTAATGAGTTAATACATACAAATCATTGAGGATAGTGGCTGGCTGATTGTGATCCAAATCCCAATACAGTCTAGACAAGTTGGGTCTCCCATGTTTTAGTCCCTTTTTCCTTCATGATATAGAGACTATGACAGTCACCCAATTCCATTTTCTTCCACCTGCAGACCAGTGTGTATGTCAACTTTAGCATATTTTTAACATTCTCAGGTTAAGCACATTGGACCTATAGCTTTGGGAAGCCCAGTTTATACAATGTGTAGGAGGTTAACAAAAAAACAGCCACATAAAAGACAAAGTTGAATACATGTTCCAATGCCTACCTCCTCTGAAATTTCTTTTGCTCTGCCAGAAAATGGTCTTTTCACTTTTGTAATGCTACTCAATATTTTTGACAATTAGACATCAATTCAATTAAGTAAACTTTCTATTGTAAAGGGAAGAAAAGAAGGAAGGGGGTGAAGGAGTAGGGGAAAAGAAATAAAGGAAAGAAAAAGGGGGTTTTAGCAAAAAGCTGGCAGTCATTCATAATTCAGTGTGAATTTGTTAAGCCAGATTGCCTTTCTGACATGTATCTGATATTGATCCACTTTGGAAAATAGAGATGTGGGTGGATTAGGATTTTAAATGGGAAAAGGCCATTTCAGAGCATGTCAAGGAAGGATGGGGCTGGGTGGAATATCCAGAGCAGAATGACAGGGTGGGAATGGGCGAGGGGTGCACCCAGCAACCAAAAAGCAACCTCAGCAAGCTGAGTCCAAGAAGTAGGTAAAGGCAGGGGAACAAAACAAAGATCAGAAAGAAACCCTGAAGAAATATTTCACATCTTGAAACGTAGCCTAGTGGAGGCTTTGGAAACAAATGTGAGGCAGATGTTCCGCCTAAAGCAATCTAGCACTTCTATCTGCAGTTAGTTGGTGATGCTGTTCCATCTCCAGGATGCTCTATCAGGAGGGATCAGAAAGCTAGCTCTTGGGTGTCTGCCCTTCCCACTCCTGCCCTCACCCTATTATGAAGGGAACAGTATTCTCTCTGTGGTCCCCAGAGCTTTTTCACCATGCAAGCATTGTGGGAAGTTGCCTCAAATTCCACTATCTCTTCATTACCCCTCTCCCTCTTCTCTATGAAAATGGGACAGTTCTAAATCCTTCTCCATTTCAGCAGAGAAAACATTTTTCTCAGCCAGTCTTGGTGGCACAAAGGCAGTCACTAGACTAAATTTCTCATTTATTACCCCCAACTTCAGCCATCACCATCCATTTTATTTTTTTAGTAAAGGCAGATTAATGGGTTTAGACAGATGACAATTCATCAGAAAATCAAAGAACTGGAAGGGCCCTAGAAGAATATCTAGTCCCACCCACTCACTAGACAGATAATGAAGCCAAGACTCAGAGAAAGGCATGACTCCCCCAAGGTCAACAGCAAGTCGAGGGTGGAGCTACATCAAGAGCCCAAGACTACTAGCTACCAGCTCTCATCCCCCAGCCCCTCTGTATTAGTCCGTTTTCATGCTGCTGATAAAGACACACCTGAGACTGGGAAATTTACAAAAGAAAGAGGTTTAACTGGACTTACAGTTCCACATGGCTGGGGAAGCCTCACAATCATGGTGGAAGGCAAGGAGGAGCAAGTCACATCTTATGTGGACGGTGGCAGGCAAAGAGAGTTTGTGCAGGGGAACTGCTCAGATTTCATGAGCCTTATTCACTATCAGGAAAGACCTGTCACCATGATATAATTACCTCCCACTAGGTCCCTCCCACCACATGTGGGAATTCAAGATGAGATTTGGGTGGGGACATGGCCAAACCATATCACCCTCAGTCACTGACTTTTGTTGTAGGGTGGTAAGCCCTATCTAGGACTGGATTGTAGTGTCTACCTGTGCTCTGTGATTTGTTGGGATCCTGAAGGGTCCTGTCTCCCTAGCTGCTGCCATGTGGGTATAAGACACCATGCTAGATTCTGTGAGGAAACCCCTTGGTGGCCTATGTCTTTAAGCATCAGAGGATGCTTGGGCTGCACGTAACAGAGACCTTCACCTTAGCTGGCTTCAGCCAGGAAGGTTAATGTTCTGGCACCACAGGGTGCCCAGAGTAGGGGGACTGCCAAAGTTGGTACACTCAGTGGCTCAATCTGTTATCCCAGGCTCTCTGTGTCTTTTTGATCTACATCATCAGCATGTTGGTGAGCTCCCGTCCTAGTCATAAGACAACTGCTGCAGTTCAAGGGCTCACTTCAAGACATAACATCACACCATAGAAGATGAGCCATTTCCTCCTGGTTGTCCTTTTTGTTAGTGAAGAACATTTTCTCCAAAGCCTCCCAGAAGAATTCTCTCCTCTCATTGGTCAGGATTAGGCCACATGTCCCTTTCTTAACCAATGACTGGCAATGGAAGTGGGGTTACCAGAATTGACTTAAATAAATTGAGATTTACCTTAGAGTCTTATGGGGAGAGGTGGACATTCAAACAAACTCAGGGATCTGCCAGCAAGAGCAAGAGAATGGCAGGGGGCAGGCACTCAACAGTACCTGCCACATCTTATCATCACCATCTGAGAAGAAGTGTAGTGTTCAGAACAGACTCTGAACACTGGAGCTAGTCTGGCTAAGTTCAAATCCTTGCTCTGCTGCTTTCTAGTTGCATGACTTAAGACAATTATTTTGTCTCTCTGTGCCTCAAATTATTTGAAGAATATAATATAATCTACCTCTTGGTGCTATAAAAACTATGTAAGGTAATATATGTAAGCTATGCAAATATATGTAATATGTAAGAGGCCAGCCCACATAAATGTTATATAGGGGTAGCTGTTGTTAGCTACTTCCTAACTCCCTTCCCATCCTACATGCGCACACACACTCATGCTCACAACCCATATGCCCAACATCACTGCTACAGGAGCTTCATCATTATTCCAGAACTGACCTGCATTTTTCAAATCTTGAGACTTCACATATGCTGGCCTTCCACTTGTAAAGATAAACTTCCCACCATCTTTCCCATTGACATTTAAGAGCCAGCTCAACACCACCTCCTCCATAAACTTTTCCTGATCCCTTCTAGTTGGCATCAATCTCTTTCCACTCCACCCCCAAACTCCCTAAACCCTCAGTGTCTCCACTTGGGCTCCTGCGCATGCTGCCTTGCTTTGTGGTTCCAAGTGATTGTGTTGGTCTCCTAGGCTGGGATCCCCTTTAGGGCAGGAGGTTAAAGACTAGGTCAAGAGTCTCTTCAGGAAATAACTCAGTACCCTGCATACAATATCACCTTAGTAAAAGTTAATCAAATATAAAATATACAGTCTCTGCCTTCAAGGAGTCTAGTTGAGGAACAGGACAGACATGTAAGACAATTGGCCATGTAAGCATTAGAACCTCAGCACCCCTTACAGACCTGGTGCTCCAGCCACACCAACCTTCCTGCCATTCCCTTACACCCCCTTGCCTTTGCACATGCTGTTCCTTCTGCCTCCAACTTCCTTCTTTGCTCCCAGAATCTTTTTATGGGTGACACAGTCCAACTCACCCTTTCAGCCTCTACTGCAGCATTGCCTCCTCTGTGAAGCCCCTTGTGGTGATGTTGCTGCCCACTCTGATTCTTCTCTGTTTATCATACTGCTCACATGCTCCACTTCTGCCTCCTCCAGCCTGGGTGCTCCTGAAGGGCTAGGACTGGGTCTTTCCATCTCAGCATCCCCCAGCCCAGCACAGAGCTTGGCATGTAGCAGATGCTCCATGCCAACATTCCATGTTTGACGAGTGAATGAGTGGATGAGTTTGCAGGCAGCCTATGACCACTCTTGGGGATTTACATTGGCTCTCTTTTGTCCCTTTCTCAGAACAGCACCCCTGGGATCTTGGTAACAACAACAGGCTGTGTCTTCAAGAGGAAAGCCAGTCTGGAAAGCCGAAGAGTGGGAGCCACACTGGTTGAAGATGCCGGGCATCCCAGCCTAGGAGATAATAACATACTTAGCGTAATCCCTGAGAGCAGTGTGACAACACCTGCCCGGTGCTTGCCTCTGGGAGGAAAGCTGCAGAGAGAATAGGCACTACAGAGTGGGGGTTACATTCCTCTATGTCAAGTGGCCAGGCTGAAATGCCAAGAATGCAGCATTCTTCTAAGAAGCATCCACCAACAGGCACAGTCATGAAGCGCTGCATATCCCCCAGGATTCTGGCATGTGTTCCCAAGAACAATGTCTGCAGTGCACGCTTGCATTTGTTACTGTTGGCTTTCCATTGTAATACAGTGCCTTGCCTTACAATTTCCTGAGCCCTTTCCCATGTTACTTCAGCTAAGCCTTATATCAGCTCTGCAGGGACAATCCTGCCTATATTCCAGATGGGGAAACCTACTCTCAGAGAGGTCAAAGGCCTTACCCGATGGCACACAGCTAGTAAGAGCAGGGGCTCTGGATCCCAGCCCAGCACTTGCATGATCTGGTTTGGCTGGAAGGAAATTTGACAACGGGAGATTTCTGTTTTCAAGTGAGATACTGGTTTGACCCCAGCATCCATGGTCTTGTGGGCCACTGTTCTTCTGTGAGTCTTTATGTGTTGAGGTTGGGGGGAGTGGAGAATAAGGATATAGGGAATAGGAATGGAGGGGAGGTTGTGTTGTGCATGCATATGTGTATGTCTGATGTGTATGTATGTGTGTATGTGTATATATATTGTGTGTCTATGTGCATGTGTATATCTGTACATGTGTCTCTATGTGTCTGTGTGTTTGTGTGTATGTGTGTATATGGATGTGTATGTTTGTATGTGTGTATGTGTATGTGTATGTGTATGCATGTGAATGTATGTGTCTGCATCTGCATGTGCATGTGTGCCTGTCTGTATATGTGTGTCTGTGGGTGTTTGTGTATATGTGTATATATGTGTATGTGTATATGTATGCATATGTATGTGTATGTCTGTGTGTGTGTGTCTGTGTGTGTATGTGTAATTGTGTACGTGTGTGTATCTGTATGTGTATGTGTCTGTGTATGTATGTGTCAGTGTCTGTATGTGTCTATGTGTGTCTGTATATGTCTGTATATGTGTGTCTGTGGGTATCTGTGTGTGTGTGTGTGTGTGTGTGTGTCGTATGTATCTGTGGGTGTATGTGTCAGTGTCCCTATCTATTGTCTGTGTGTATGTCTGTATATGTGTGTCTGTGGGTGACCGTGTGTGTGTGTATTTGTGTGTGTTTGTATATGTACGTATGGGTGACCGTGTGTTTGTATATGTACATATGTATGTGTCTGAGCATGTGTGTGTTGGGCCCAGAGAGAGCTAAGAGCATCCCTTATGCAGTGGGCATGTTCCCCGGGACAGTGATGGATTCTCTCCGATTGCCCTGAGTGTCATAATTCCTCCAAGTGCATGCTCAGGGCAGTGATATTTTAAAAACTCATTCATATGTCTGTTCTGCATATTGCCTGGCCCTCTCCAAATGGAAAGGTGGAGCTGGAGCTACAATTGTGCTGAGATTTTCCATCACTCTGTCACCCAAGTTGTCTTCCCCACTGAGAAATAGAGGGCTTCTCCTTGTTTCCCCAGGGACCACAGTTCAGCAGAAGTCCCCACGGCCCACCCCTTTTACCCTCCTGTTCTCTTCCTTGTTCAGAGAGGGGCATCAATGCACAGGACTTCTCAGTGTCCCCCATCCAGCTTCCAAGCTGGCTCAGGCAACAGAAATGTGGTTTCTGGGTGGCTCCCATTGGATCCGTGTCTCCTGAAGCAAGTCACCTAGCACCAAGGACCATCATATCCTCATCTGTAAAGTCAGGATCATGGTGCCTTCTGAGAGGATGAAGTGTGGGAATGCTTTGGAGATTGTAGCAGGCCCTGTACCTTGGCCATTATTACCACAGCAGCCTCTGGCAGCCATCGGCACCATCCAGAAGCCAGAGGTCCCACTTCTACCTCCCTGCCTCTACTCTCCTTTCCTTCCAAATCTGACGACGAGCCCTCTGGCCCATCAGGGTCTCCTCTTTGGTGTCTCCCCCAGCCTCTGTTGACCTTCAGCACTCTGTCCAAACTACCAAGTGCTCCAGCCCTTTCTGAGCCAAAAGGTTGTCTTCTGTTTGGAAGCATTTTGATTTAGAAAGTGCCTTGGACTCAAAAGTGTGGTCTTGTGAACCACCAGGCCCTATTCTTCTGTGTTTGTGTGTGTGTGCATGTGTGTGCATGTGTGCATGTGTAGGGGCACATAGAGGTGTTAAGGATGTTGTAGCATGTGTGAGGGGGTATGTGGGGATGTTGGGCATGTTGCAGTATGTATGCTGTAGTAAGTGTGGGGGGGGGGTGCGGTAGGCAGGTATGCAGTGGCCTCTTTGCCCTAAAAGAAGTCAGGGGCTCCTGAGTGCCCCCTGGTGCAGGTGGAACAGTCCTGCTTTCCAAGGTTTTCTACGCAGGGATGATGTCCCTGAACTCCCTGAGACAGCCATGTGAGTTGGGCTCAAAAGGTGCTCCTGGAATGGGTGCTTTAGACCCCTGCTACTCAAAAATCTTACTCCAGGAGCAGAAGCATAGATACCACTGGAAGGTTTGTTAGAAAAGCAGTCTCAGACCCTAGCCCGGAACTACTAAATCTGTCTGCATTTTAACCAGATCCCCAGGTGGTCAGATGCATAGGAAAGTTTGAGAAGGCCTGGGCTAGGGTAGGAAGATGAACCAGCAACAGGAAGGATATTGACCCAACCTGGGGAGGAATTCCTGCCCACTGAGTGCATGAGGTAATGGGTTGGGTGACTAAGAGAGGCAGGAGGGGAGGTCAAAGGAGACATTTTTCAGTAAAGGTTGGGACTGGCTGGTGACTTAGAAGGGGACAGAACTGGTTGTCCCAGAGACCGATCCAGCCCAGCATCTCCACTTCATTGTGTCGAGTGGGCTGGAAACTGGGCCCCCGCGCTTGTGCTTCCCCACCAGTGGCTTTGTGTGGCTTTGTATCAGGGTGATACTGGCCTCACAGGATGAGTTAGGAATTGTTTCTCCTTTATAATTTTTTGGAAGAATTTGAAAAGGATTGATGTTCATTTTTCAAATGTTAGGTAGAATTCATCAATGAAGCTGTCTGGTCATGCACTTTTGTTTGTTGGAAGGTTTTTTATTACTAATTTAGTCTCTTTATTTGTATAGATCTGTTCATATTTTCTATTTAATCTCAAGCCAGTTTTAATACTTTGTGACTTCTAGGAACTTGTCTGCTGTAAGCATTATGGCCTGGGAACCAAGCTTGCCTTCCCTAAGCAGATCGTCATGGCTGGGTAGTACCTAGGGTTCCTGCTGCTGGGTTCGGCAGTTCTCAGGAGTTCACCCGTGCCTGGTCCTGTCCTCGGATCCCTGAGTCTGGTCTCTTCATTTGACCCAAGTGTAACTGTGCTGACCGACCTGCTCTGGCCACAAGAGTTTCCTGCTTAGATCCACACCCCTGTTATCTTGCTGGTAGACTACAGCCAGCTTGCAGGGGAGGTAGAAACCTCAACAAAATCAACTGCAATCTCTCAAGTCCTGCTCTGCACCCTGGATCTTGAATCCTGCCCTTGGATGTGGACTGAACAACATCTCTGATCATTCTGTAAGTGATCAAATAAGAACTTTCCCTGGTGTTCAAAAACTGAGGATATTTTCAGTAGACTCCTCAAGACCCAAGTTGTCATAGTAAAAGCTTTTTTGGTTAAGATTAAAAGAAATCTACTATATTAGGCAGAAGACTCAGCTTGAGGACAAATAAACCTTGAAATCTCAGTGGCCAAATGCAAAAAGCTTGATTTCTCTCTCACATGAAGCCCCAGGAGGGTGGCACAGTCCTCCTCAGCAGCTCTCCCTCCTCTGTGATTGGGGATCTGGGTTCTGCATTCCTGAGTTCCTCACTCACAGCCACAGGATGAGGGGGGAGTGCATGAAGCACAGTCACTCGGTGTTAGCTGCCTGGGACTGGAAGTGACACATCCCATCTTCTCATGTCATCAGGGAGTATCCAGTTACCAGGGCTCATGCTAATGACAAAGTGCGATCTTCCTGGAAGTTCAACTTCCGAACGACTTTAGACAAAAGAGAATCAGGAAGTTACAGGGAGGTCCACATGAGAGTCAGGGCAAGAAATCCAGGCAGCCTCCTCCCAGAACCAGGAATAGGCACTGGGGAGCATCCAGATTCAAGGAAGTTCCTCTTGGGCATCGCAGGTCACTCTTCTCTACTTTGGGTGACCACCTGATTCTGGTTTCCCTGGGATGTTCTGATTTTAGCACTGAAAGTCCTGTGTCTTGAGCAAGCTACAATATTTGGTTGTTCTAACATCATTTCTCTTTACCTATTGGCTTCAGTTTTTTGTTTGTTTTTGTTTTTGTTTTGTTTTGTTTTGTTTTCTCACTCCTGGCTGAATTCCTTTATCTCTATGCATGTGGCATAAAGTCTCTATCCCAGCCTGGGAAGCTGCCAACCTCAGTACCTGCTACCACCTAACTAAGGCACTTCCTCAATACTAGCTCCAAATTTTCAGGAGGGATAAATTGATTATTCTGTCTCAGGTCTCACACCCACCCAAGTAGAATAATCATGGCCACCTGGGCCTATCCTTTTAAGTGAACAGGAAAAAAAACAGAAAAAGCGGGGAGGGCCAACAGACACCCAAAATGCGTGTTATTGCATGGCCCATCAGGAACTTTCCATTTTAACTACACAGAAGACAAAAATAGAAGAGGACTATATTTATCCCGCCAAAGGACAGTGAACCTGGGATAAGAGCTGAGCTGCAGTCCCTCCCCTGAAGCCCCCCGCTCCACACACACAGACTTCATATTTTTAGCTACAGTGGTAGGCAGAAATGTAAGATTTCCCTCCAGGTTCCCATCCCTGTCTTCACCCCCGTCCCCTTGAGTGTTGGCGGGACCTGGGAGTATGCTGGGATGGTCCCTCTAGTGATTAGATTACATTATATGGCAAAAGTGGTCACATACTCACTTCCACAATTACTGTATGTGACACTCATTGTCAACTGGAGAGAGACTCTCCTGCCAGCCTTGAAGGAGCAAGCTGCCATATTGTGAGAGGCCCACTGGCCAGGACCTGGGGTCAGCCTCCAGGAGCTGAGAGTGGCGCACAACTAATAGCCAAGAAGAAAATGGGGCCCTCAATCTTAAGACCACCAGGAACTGAATTATGCCAACAACATGAAAAGGCTGGGCAGAGGACCTGAGTCTCAGATGGGATTGCAACCCCAACTGACATCTTGATTTCAGCCTAGTGAGACCCTAAACAGAAAACGGAGCTATGCTGTTCTTGGACTTCTGACTTACAGAAGCTGTGAGATAATAAATCCATGTTGGTTTTAGCCACTAAATTTGTGATGTGTTACATGTGTATAGAAAACTAACACATCTAACAGGAAAAAATCATGGGGCATTAGGCAAGCCCAGGAGAGTAAGTTTCAAATGTTCAATCTTAAATCCAGTGTCCACATGAACAAAATATTAAATCAGCTTTACTCCGGAGTCCAGCTTTCCTAGGCCACCCACGTTCCTCAGCACCCAATCCTCACTGGTTGGGGCTGGGGCAAGGAGAGCTGTCCCCTCATGGGGGCTAGCCTGTGTCATCAAAAAGGGAGCAGCAGCCATACCCCAAGGAAAAGGAAGAGTGTAACACTGGTTTCTCTTTAAATATTTGAACTTATGAAAAGGATTAATAACAACTGATTTGACAAGGGTGACAGACATCCCACACTCCCATACATAGTTAATGTGAGGATAAATTAGATTAGCTTTTCAGAGTACAGTTTAGCAAGATCTATTAAATTATAAACTGCATATATCCTTTAATCTAGCAATTCCTCTTTTAAGAATTTACCCTACAGAAATATTAACACAGGGACAAATCATATATGCTCAAGGATGTTCACTGCAGCATTGTTTGCAATAAAAAATAAATTGGCAGTAACCTGCATGCCTGTCAATAAGTGATTGGTTAAATAAACTGTGGTACACTCATGCTGGAATACTATTCAAGCATTGAAAAAAAATGAGGTTTATTTCTATGTGGTGACATGTCTATGCTGTATCTATGATATACTGTTAAGGGGAAAAAGCAAGTTGCAGAGCACGATGTACCGTATATCATTTTTGTTAAAAGTAATTACATATTTATATGTTAAAATATGCATAGTAAAAATGGAAAAATATAAACTAAATTTTTAGAAATAGTTATTTGTTGAATTATGGGGAACTTGCTGTTTTATATATACTTCTAGATTATGTTTTATGATAAGGACTTTCTATATTATTCATTTCTGTATTGTTAAAAATATTTACTATGTGCATTTGTTAATTTTCTAATAAAACAGAACAATAAATTTTGTTTTTTGTTTGTTTGTTTTTGAGACGGAGTCTTGCTCTGTCACCCAGGCTGGAGTGCAGTGGCGCGATCTCGGCTCCCTGCAACCTCTGCCTCCTGGGTTCAAGCAATTCTTCTGCCTCAGCCTCCTGAGTAGCAGGTTTTTTTAAATTAGATTAAACACCCCTAGATTTTGTATCTACCATCTGAGAAACTGATACAAGCCAGCCAGGCTTAGAGCTCACCGTCTAAGTAAAGCTTTCCATAGGCCTGCAGAACTGTCAACAGATAAACAGTGGTTTTCTGCAAAGGGCTGATGTGTAGTGAAGAATTAATTTCACCCAAGGAGAGGCCTGGCCTTTGCCTTCAGCTACTGGGAGGTATCTCTAGGCACTTGGAACGCCATGCCTAATAGGAGTGTCCTTGTTTGCCTGGGGCTCTGGTTACCTGAACAATCTAACAGTGTGACTTGTGAGCAGAGATCTAGGCCACGTGGTGTCATTTCCACCTCCAAATGTCAGCCACGTGGGCAGCATGTGGCGGAGTCCCAGTAAAAACTCTGGCTCACCAAAGGCTTAGGTGAACTTCCCTGGTTGACAGTACCCCATGTGTACTGTCACTTGTCAGTGTCAGCAAAGTAATGCTGCCCATGACTTCCTGGGGAGTATTTTCCTCTCTACTTTATTCCCACTCAAATTCGCCCCTCTGCTCAGACCATATTTCTTGGTTCGTGTCCCCATCTCCACCCCTAGGCACAAAATTTAAAGGGTACAATTTAAAGGATAAAATTTAAAGAGGCCTCACTTTCAGGGCTGACCCCACATTTGCATGACCCTAAGAATAAGCACCTCCTTATCATTTGTGTCCTCAGCCCTTACTTGCCTCACCCTGGTCCCAGCCCTGAATTCCAGTATCCTGGCCCCTCCCCTCCTCTACCTGCTGATCCTCAGGACTTTTAGCCATAATCACATCTTGCCATTTTAGAAACGCTCCATTCACGCTCATGGCCTCCCAGTCTTCTTCCAATGAATAGCAGTTTCTTCCAGCCTTCGGGGTTTCAAACATATTATTCTCTCTGCCTGGAATAACACCCCACCTCTCACCAACCTAAAATCTTCATGATTAATTCCTCCTCAGCCCTCTGTGCTCAGCTTAAATATCACCTGTGCCGATACTTACTCCTAATTTCCCCAGAGTAAGTCAGACGCCCTCTTGTATACTCTTAAAAAACATTGTATCACAGTTGCAACTAATTATTTGTGCCATGATTTGCTAGATGGCCATCAGGCTACATGTTATGTGACGCTAGGTACACCAGTCAGACTGGAAGGAAACAGGTGTATTTTAATGGGGTAATTAAGAGTTTGAGGCACCCCAGGGATAGCAAGAGTGTGGAGCCATTACTTCTCCAAGGCTTGAAGGGGCAAGAAGAGAGAGTGGTTCCTAGAAACTAGGGAGATCTGTGGGTGTTCTAGGAGAAATAGCAGCTGTGGCCTTGGGAAGAGGAATGCAAACCCTGTCAGCCTACAGAGCAGCAGGGAAGAAACAAGAGGGATAAATGTCTCAGTCTCTATGGCTAAACCCAACTGGATATGACAAGGCAGGAAGCTCAGGTGATGCAGTTCATACTGTTCAGCCTTCGGGGCACAAGGCGGGTGGAGGAGGATGGAGAAAAAACCTGGAGGGATAAATTAATATGTCTAGCCCGGCAGGGACCATGTCCATCTTGCTCACCCCTGAATCTCTGGTGTGTAGCTCAGTTCCTAGCATGGAGTAGGCTCTTAGGAAATATTGGTGCCAAACAAAGGAATGAATCTCTCCCTCACCTACATCCCAGGGATACAGTAAGATCAAATCAGATCAAGTGCATGAAAGTATTCTGTGAATCATAAAAGAGTAAACAAATAGAAAAAAGCATTATTCTGATTCTTCTTCCTATTGTGGGGTCAGTTTCTAAAAGAGAACCACAGCTTCTAGAAGGAACCACCTGGCTACATTTAATTTCTTAGCTGGCTAGAGCATCAGCCACCAAGGACCCTGTTGGCTTGAGCACCTGACCTGAAGGTCTTCTTGGAGGGGTAGCTCTTAGTGAGGTCGCATCTATACCACAAAGGCACTTCAGTTTTAATTTATTGAGTTAAAAATAAAATAATGACATTTTCTGGCAGCAAAATTCTCTCTGTCGTACCTTGGGACTAAAGGTTTATTGCAACATTATTAAAACATATTAGATACCTTGAAGAGGCATGTTCTCCAGCCAGCTGACAGAGCCACTGCCTCCCAGTAGATGTTTTGGTTTTGTATTAAGAAAGTTGTCACAAGTAATTTGGACTGGAGCGTGTAGTCATAGACTGCCAAATGTTGATTAATTAAGCCGATGTTTGGATTAGTTCAGCATGATCGTTTCATTAGGGGAGATGACTGAAAATGTGGAATAAAATAACAAGGGGGAATGAGAAAACATCATGCCATAAGTGAGACCCAAGACAAAAATGCCCACCCTGTATTCATTAGGATTTGCATGTACGTGCATGTGTGCGTATGTGTGTTTTCAAGTATTCCAGCAATGGATGGATCCATGGCTGTAAGAATTATAAATAGTTAATGTGAATTATTCTCCCGGTATCTGCTCCTTTTCTGACCTCGCCTTTGGGCTTGACGTCTGTTTGCAATGACTTCCCCAAGTCAAATTTCCAAATGTGCATTGAGCTCTTAGCCTTGAGTTGGAGGACCCCCAGCCACACTGGGGTGACCATTTATAGGACATTGAGAAACAACCAGGTAAATACTGAGAGGGAAAGCTGGGGGTCGAGTTCATTCAGCCACCCAGAACCTGGCAGAGATGCCAGATGAAAGGCAAAATTCTCATAGAGGCAGGAAGATGCTTTTCTCAACCTCAAGGGAGCCAACATTGATGAAAACGTGAGTCTACCTCAAATGCGATGTGCTTTTAAGAAATTGTATTTTTGCTAATACATAACTTAAATAATGAGAGGTTTGGACATTTTTAGGAGTTTGTATAGATGCATATGATTTTTACCTTCATAAATTCATTCAAACATTAAACATTAATGTTCAGCCCTGAGCTGTTCAATTCACAAGAGGGACAAAAGACACAGCCTTTGCTCTTAAAAGATTTAGGATCTATATGGGAAGGTGAGTTTCCGGTGTTATGTCTTTCTAGCCCCACATGTCCAGCCAGCATGCTCTGTGTCTTTCAATCATATCATACTTGTTAAAAATTCCTTAATTGCATCATGTTCTCTCTCATTGCCAAGATGTTGCCATGCTGTTCGTGCTGCCTAGAATATTTTTCTCCCAACCCCATCATCCCATCACCAATTCTTCAGATGATTCCTACTCATCATTCAGGTTTCAGCTTAGCTTAAATGTCATTTCTTCCAGGAAGCCTTCATTAATCATGGACACTCAGACTAGGTAAGAAGCCCTCATTCTATGCTCCAGAGTATCCTGTGCTTCCCTAATCATGGGACCCATCACATCATATTGTTACTTCTTCTTTAATTGCCTATCTTCTCCTCTCTATCATAAGCATGGGGAAAAGAGGGCATTTGTCTAGCTTGCAACATCCTCAGTGCTTAGTACAACATGTAATAGGCTTAATAAATGAAGGAAAAGAATAGAAAGAACATGAGCCAAAAATCTAGATGACTTCTACCAGTGAGAGTGGTGGGAACCTTGGCAAGCCACCTCCCATCCTGAACACCCATTCTCTCATCTGCAGAAAGGGAAATAGATTTGATGGCCACCTGGCACCCACTAGTGTCCAAGATTGATGTCTGGGCTGATGTAGTTACCCAAGTGGGAGTCGTATCCCCACTCACTGCTCCCAGTGAAGCATCGGGCTGGAGCAGAAAGAACAATATCCCCACGAGAGGTCAAAAGCACTCAGTAGGCCGGTGCAGTGGCTCATGTCTGTAATCCCAGCACTTTGGGAGGCCGAGGAGGGCAGATCACCTGAAGTCAGGAGTTCAAGACCAGCCTGGCCAACACGGTGAAACCCTGACTCTACTAAAAATACAGAAATTAGCCAGGCATTGGGGTGGGTGCCTATAATCCCAGCTACTTGGGAGGCTGAGGCAGGAGAATCGCTTGAACCCAGGAGGTAGAGGTTGCAGTGAGCTGAGATCACGCCACTGCACTCCAGCCTGGGCAACAGAGCAAGACTCTGTCTCAAAACAAACAAACAAAGAGCATTGAGTAAATGGGAATGACACAAACTGATCCCTCTCTCCTCTTAGACCTCTTAGGGGCCCAAATGAGAATGGCCTCTATCAATCAACTGTCAAGCAATACCAGGAGAGAATGGTTATTACATTAGTGAGACAACTGATGGATACATATTTTGATGGCTTACAACAATCAGTGGCCAGATGAATAAAATTCTGCTCTGGCCTGATGACTTAGCCAGCTAAGTACAGACAAACACATATGGTCCCTGACCTATTATAGTTTGACTTAGAATTTTTTTATTTTACCGTGGGTTTATTGGGACAAAACCCCATCCTAAGCCGAGGAGCATCTGTATAGATATAGATTTAGGCTAAGGGAATCTGCAATACTTGTTAGCAACATGTAGGAAGTTAGTTGGTGGATATGGATTTCCTGGGTATGAAACTTGAACTTCATTCTCACATATGCACAAAAAAACTAATCATCTTCCCTTCTCTCCCTGCCCCAGTTATTTTAATTTCTTCCCATCCAGGAGGACTTTGATGACACCTCTGTGGAGGCCTTCACTTAAGGGAGACAGGACGCCTTGCCTTGAGAATGGGTTCCTTCACATCTCACCTGTCCCCCTTGCTGGTCTCTGGACCACTCTTCCTCACTCACATTCTAACAACTGCCTATTCCTTCCTTCATCTCCTAGTGAAGTCCAGTTGGCTTATTCCTGTCCCAGAGTGCAATCTTCTGCAGGGTTTTGTCGGGAGGTCTGGGAGGAATGGGGTGGTTAAGGACTGTAGCTTCTACCCAGCCTCACTAGCTGTAAAAGCAGTCACAGCACAGTGCCCTCCACCTCCACATTCTCCTTCCATGATTCCTCAAGAACCCCACCTCCCTCTACAGTTTTCAGTAGTAAAAAAAAATCCACCCATCAAAGCTGGTTGATATCACAGCAAATTCTGATTGAAAGGAAAGATAAAAACATAACAGAAGTGGAACATAGTATAAATTCCCTGCAAGGTCTAAAAGTTCCCCAGGCACAAAAGCTGACAAAAAGAGTTTATGCAATAACCCGGCCCCTTTCCCCATTCTCCCTTGAACTTGCCTCCTCTGCAAGAGGAGCAAGCAAACACTACTCACTTCTTTTCTCTGCATGATTTTACTTCCATTTCATACAAACTTAATAAAGCTGCTTAACATGCCTGAAGGTAAGTAGATGTATCCTTCTGGCCCATCTACCCTTGACCAAGGCTAGCAAGCAGAGGAGAGAAGCTTCCCTCTGCACCCTAGAAAGTGACTCTGGCTTGGTGAGATGGGAGATTTGGTTAAACTCGGATAGTTCGTGAGCATGCTATAAGCTAATACCTAGAAGGACCCACATTGCAAAAGGTAAATGAGGGCCCCTGAGTTTGTCGCAACTTCACCAAGTGCCTTCTGAATAATGGAGGAAGGAACAGACTTGGTACGATGCATGTCTATCTATAACAAAAGATAAGCATAGATGTGGGGATAGCTTTACTAGCTATGTAGCAGTGTAGGATGAACACAGGTGCATGGGCTTTGGAGTCAGACAGAATAGGGTTTAAATTCTGACTCCCTTACCTTGCAAAGTGACTGTCTTAGGTTGAGTTATCCAGAACTAGAACGTGATTCAAGGATCTGAGGATTATATGGAGATGATTCTAGAGAGAACCCATAGCAGAGTGGGAAAGTCAGACAAGGAAGGGAAGAAACCCATCGAAGGTAGGTTAAAGAGCAGATTACCACTGTGGGATCAGTGTCAGGAGAACCTTTTGGAGACTGTGTAACTCATGCCTCAGAGCTGTCTTCCAGCAAGGTGAGAAAGTTGTGATATTTATCTACCAATCCCCACTGTTTATTGGTTGTAGGCTGCTCCCAAGTATGCTACCTGCCCCCAGGTTAAGCAGGCTTTCTTACAAAAAGTTTACAGTGAAAGCTGTCAGTGTGTAAAAGAGAGGCATGATGGCATTCAATACACCTTTGCATAACTTAAAAATGCAGATACCTTTGCATAAAGTAGAAAAAACAGAGAATCATCATGGACATTGTGATTGGAAAGTCTTAAGCTTACTGCACAGGGTTTCTTTAAGAGGGGACAGACTTTAGGATCTGGTTTCCACAACCCATATCTCTCAATAGACAACCTAAAGCCTGAGCATCTTGGGACCTCCTCAAGCCCTTGCCTCAAGCAAGGACTTGGAATTCATTAGGAGATTTCATCTCAGCAGCCCCAATATACAAAGTCAGTGCATATGTACCCTGTCTCAGCATCTCCCTTCCCAAAAGACTATATGCACTTTGACTGGGAAAGAAGCAGTAAGGAAGAACTGGATCTGGGTCTACCAGATGACCCAGCAGCTATGTGGTCTCAGAGGTGTCATTTAACTTCTTTGGGTCTCCGTGTCCTCATTTCTGGTCCTGTAATAATTGACCCAGACTTCTCAGAGGCACAGGGAGGATTAGCTTAAGGAGGTAATCCATGTGAATGAAGATCAGCCAACCAGTCTTCCCTCTGCACCTCCGACTTACCCCTCCAGGGCCCAGAGCACACTGCCAGGTTCTAAACAACCTTCAACTTCTACGTAGATTTGTAACACCCTCAAGGACAGGGAAATTCCAACCCTGGCCCTGGGCCAAGAGACAACACCATTGCCCAAAGTTGGTGTATCCCTTCTCTCTGTGAAGCTAAGATGTGGTCCTAAAAGCCAGGCAATGTGGTAGGCAGGGGCAGGCCTGTTGTGGGGAGGCCTTCAGGCACTCAGGCTAGATTTTGTTGCCTCATTCAGATACCCTGGTCCCATCCTGCCAAGAATCATGCATCACTCTTTTCCGTGGCTGTTAAAATTGGCTCTGTTGCATTTGTGATTCTACAGCAGGAAACTATAACTAAATCAAGGAGGAAAACTCCAAAAGAGAATGGTCTCCCCCTCTCCCTTTCTCTTTCTTTGCACAAATACACACACACACACACACACACACACCACCCCACCAGAGAGAATCAGAAAGAAAGGCAACGACAGATATAAAAATGCAGACAGAAAAAAAAATGGAGATAAAAGGAAATAGAAACAAAAAGAGACACAGGCTCTCTGCAGTGCGGAGGCCTGGTAGGACAGGAAGTCGAGGAGGGGAGGTGTGGAGGTGTGAGATCCTCAGAGGGAGAGAGTGGAGGAGGCGGCCAGTCATGCAGGAAAGAGAGGCAGCCATGAAGGGACTGTGTTCAGGCTGCAATTTTTAAGATCCTAAATAATAGTAATGACATAGTGTGCACGTGCATGTGTGCATGCGTATGTGTGTGTGTGTGTGTACACCTCTTGGGGTGTGCTCATGAGCACTAATGGCACAGAAACAGAGCACAGGCACAAAGGCAGGAAGCAGATGGCCTGGGAACAATCCAGGGGGCTTTTGAGGGCTCTTATTATCCCAGGCAGAGCCTTGCCTGCTTCTCTGAAGGCACATAATCAATACTTCCTGAATGGTGTTGAATGGTGCAACCCAGTCCTTTCCCAAGAGGGTGGATCACAGGTGGGACAGTAAATGCAGACACGGCCCTCCTACCCACTTTTCTTACTTTACTGCCACACCTGCAAAGCCAATCAATAATGAAAAACTGCCAAGTTGCTGGCCTGAAGCCCTGGGGCTCAGATCCACACATCTCTCTTGGAAGCGCGACTTTTTTTCCTTTCTCTGAGTTAAAATGATGTGTTCAGATCTTCACTCCCCTGCTAGACTGAAGGCACCCTGAGGGCATGCCCCATTTATTATTTATCTTTGTTTCACCACAGTGCCCAGCACAGTACCAGGTGCTCAATACTTGCTTGTTAAATAAATGAACTGCATGGTGGTATCTATCACATGTCCCAGGGCACAAAAATGGTCTACAGAGCAACATTTGACAGGGTTCCACACACACCCAACAACGTGGCTGTGCTTGTTTTTCCTCCATCTCTCCCTCTCTTCTCTCCCTTTCTTCCTCCCTTCACCAGGATTGATCAAGCCCCTATTCCAGACCAAGAACTGTGCCAGATGATACCTAGCTAAAAGAGACTGAGGCTGAAAAAAATGCGTGCCCTTGGGTCCCTTGACATTCTGTGTCCACTTAAGGACATCATGCCTTTAGAGGGTATGAAAGAGCATGGATGAGTCCAGCATGTGTCTAAGGACAGATGAAAGAGGTTACATCTGCTACGGGTTGAATATCTCTTTTCCAAAATGCTTGGGACAGCACCGTTTCAGATTTCAGATGTTTTCAGATGTTGGAATATTTGCATTATACTTACTGGTTGAGCATCTGTAATCTGACAATCTGAAATTCCAAATGCTCTACTGAGTATTTTCTTTGAACATCATGTCAACGCTCCAAAAATTTAGAATTTTGGAGCATTTCAGATTTTCAGAATACAGGTACTCAACCTGAAATATGTAAAAGACAAGGCTGGGTATGAAGCTTCAAGTTCCTGAGTAATCTTGGGGTAAAAGTTACTAACTGGATGTTTTCAATTTTTTTTTTTTTTGAAAAAAGAAAGACTGAAGGAAGAAAGGAAGGAAAGGAGAAAGGGAGAGAGGATGGAGACAAGAAGAAACCGGTATGACCAAAGAGGGGTCAAGGGTTAGTTTGGAAGAACTCCCCAAGAGCAAGGACACTGATTACCCAACAATTCCACCTTCCAGGCCTTTTGTGCCCTATCCCATTTACCCTCTACAACAGCAGTGAGGGAGGCACTGTTATGAGGAAGCCCTTTTGCCAATATAGAAACAGGTCTAGGTAGTTCCAGGAAGGTCTTGGGGTGTGGATCTGAGAGTCCGATTTGGGATTTCCCAACAAAGAGGGATGGGGTGCACACCACCAGGGTCACCATTTAGCAATGATGATTCAGTCCTGCAGATGGTCCCAGCCTGGTCAGTCTCCTTTCATCCCAGAGAGGAAGGAGTCTGCAGTGGCCTGTAAGATGCAACAGATGCTAAGAATTTCCCTTTTGCAGCTTGAGAAAGAAAGCCACTCCCTCCTACCTTCCTCCCACCCAGCCAGCTCCCAGGTCACATAGCCAATTCATCTAAGATGTCACTGTTGGTAGCCAAGTGGGAAGCTGATGGAAGCCTACTGCTGGGGCGTTTAATCTTGCAAAGTAGTGTCAAGCAGGCATGTCTCAGGATGCTGTGACTCAGCATGAGTTCTGCCCTTCAGGTTTTCATTCTTGGAAAGTCTCAGCCTGTGGGGCCAGGTGGAGCAGAGCAGAGACAAGCAGAAAACCAGCGTCTGCCACCTGGTCTCCAAGTCCTGTCCCCAGCAGCCTGGGTCTCACTCACAGTGGCCCTCAGCTGAGTTATCTCCCCAAAACCAAACCATCTGGCTGGGCACGGTGGCTCACGCCTGTAATCCCAGCACTTTGGGAGGCCAAGGCGGGCGGATCATGAGGTCAGGAGATCGAGACCACCCTGGCTAACACGGTAAAACCCTGTCTCTACTAAACATACAAAAAAGAATTAGCCAGACACCATGGCAGGTGCCTGTAGTCCCAGCTACTAGGGAGGCTGAGGCAGGAGAATGTCGTGAATCTGGGAGGCGGAGCTTGCAGTGAGCCGAGATGGCACCAATGCACTCTAGCCTGGGAGACAGAGCGAGACTCCGTCTCAAAACAAAACAAACAAACAACAACAACAACAACAAAAACAAAAACAAAAAACAAATCACCTATAGTTACTTCATTTTCTGTGTCCAAAATGGGTTGTCCTAAACATCCCACTGGCTTGGCTTGTCATCCAGGTCTCACACCGTCCAGCCCCACCTTACAGGACGGGATTATCCTCCCTACTCACAGCTATCCCTTCTCAAGGCCAACTCATCTATTCTGATTCCTAAAAGTACAGGCCCTGGTGTATGAGAAACTTGATTCTGCCACTAACTACATAGGACCCTAAGCATGTCACTTACCCATCTGTTTCTCATCTTTAAAATGAGCTCATCATTGTCATAACTATCTCACATGGTGGACGTAAGAACAAAATAAGATATGGCCTTGAATTACATACTCGGTGCTGAGGTTAGACACTGATAGATTTGTGTGGTCAGCTAAATAATGCCCCCCAAAGGCGCCCACATCCTGATCCCTAGGACCTGCAAAGAGACTTTGCAGATGTGATTAAATTAAGGGTCTTGAGATGGGGAGATGATCCTGGATTATCTGAATGGGCCCAATGTAATCACAAGCATCTTTATAAGAATGAGGCAGGAGGATCCCTTGGAGAAGGAGATGTGATAATGGAAGCAGAAGTCACAGTGATGTGAAGAAGAGTCCAGGGGTCACAGCATAATCTTCCTCTAGAAACTCAAAAAGCCAAAGAAAGCCAGTTTCTTCCAGAGACTCCAGAAGGAACAAAACCAGCAGACACCTGAATTTCAGACATCTACCTTCTACCTACCTTCAAACCTCAGCACCAAGTAGGCAATTCAGGGCCGTATCTTATGTTGTGCTTTCATCCACCATGTGAGATAGTTATGATGATGATGAGCTCATTTTAAAGATAAGAAACTGATGGGTAAGTGACATGCTTAGGGTCCTATATAGTCAGTGGCAGAATCAGGTAATAAACTGTGCTCTTTGAAGTCACCAAGTTTGTGGTGACAGCACCAGCAGGACACTAACATGGTGCTCTAATACAGACATTTGGTTTCCCTCCTTCATATCAGTACTACTAGACTGTAGGGCTCATGTCTCACGGTTCTCTGAAACTCTCACAGTTCTACCACAGTGCCCCACACAGAATATCCTACTAGAGATTGCCTAAAAGGCAGGAGAGTAAGTTACATGCTCTGAGCTTGCAAGTAGATGATCTAGGTTTGATCCCAAGTCTTCTACGTGCTCAATGTGATCTTGGGTAAATCATACCAACTACTTGAACTCCAGTTTCTTTTTCAATAAATGGGATAATGATACCTAACGGTATGATGAGTTCTCCAAAATGCATGGTATTTTTGTTCATTTTCCTTTTAATTTAAGAAAGCACATCCATGTTCAGGTGTGTCTCCAAGTGTGTTTTCACTTTTCACAGTAACTTGATGATGGACCTGACTCCACATGAATATAAAAATCCTGCTTTTTCTCCCAGTTGGCTGCTGAGGACAGTGAGTCTTCATTTGACACTGGGACCTATTTACTCATTCACAAAGCAAGGGGAAAAATAAAAATCGAAGGGATGGATGTGAATGGTTTCTAAGGGCTCCATCATTCATTTGTTTAATCGCTGAAGGTTTACAAAGCACTGAAGCTATGGAATAAACCACAGATGGTCCTACTCTCAAGGTGATTACTGTCCAGTTGGGATAGATAGGGAAACATCTCTACAGTTCCATGGGGTTCATGGTGTGACATACATGGGACATACCAAGTTCGTAGTGCTCATAGCAGTAAATGCTCTGCAAAGAAATAAAAACATCAGGTTCTTGGAGATGGGGGGTGATGAGGAAAAGGCCTTCTAGTGCTCACCTGGTGCTTTCTCTGGCACTGTAAAAAGATAAGAGAGTTCTCCCTTCTCTACAGATCTCTAGGAAAAGGGTGCATGGTGGTTCCATGAGTAGTTTTCTAATGACGAACTCCCAGAACATTCCTAGGATCTGACCAATGTTTCTTGATGACAAAACTCCTCTTCTGTATGAAGTTGTCTATTCTGTTCAGAAAGTTATTTTGGAAGGTCAGATTAAAAAGCAGATGGAGCAGGGAGTGCTGAGCAGTCACAGATAGGGAAATTAGGTGGGGTTTCAGGGAGCAAGTGGCATCTGGAACTTTGCTCTCAGGACCACTCTGAGCACACCCAGGTATGCCCCAACAGAGGCATCATGGTCAGAAGCACCCTCTGGTTGCCTCCCAGAAAGAACCTACCTTTGAAAAAATGGTCTCTCTTCCCTGCCTTCCTCTTCTGAGCTCAGAAGTCCAAGAATTGTACAGCAAAGGCTCCCCAGGGCAAGGCGTCCTAGAGGACCCAGCCTTCTCCCACTCTGGTTGACAGAGAAGTTTCCCAGGGTAAAGCCAGAGAGAGACAGTAGTAGGCTTGCCTTTAATCATTTTCCAATTTGCAGGCAGTGACAATTCTAGCTAGGGATGAGTAGGCACATTAAAGAGGAAAACATTCTGCTTCCTTAACAAGAGGGTAATGTACCTGCTTTCTATTTCTAATGAACAGCACCACAAGATCAAGCATTTGTCATGAATTAGGAGGCAGGAGGCCAGAGTTCTTGATCAACCCAAGGATTAAACCATTCCACATACCCAGTTGTGCTCCTTTATGTGTGCCAGGCACCGTGGTGGGCACGGAGGTATGCAGACAGTAAGGTATAGTCCCTGCCTTCGATGTGCAACATAATGCAATTGTCGCTTTCTCTAACATTCCTGCCAAGTACAAGGGATATAAACATAAGGAAAACATGATCCCTGCCTTTGAAGAGCTTATAACCTGGTTCATTCATTTAATAAACATTATTTGTGAAGTGCTAGGCTAGGCTTTGGGAATTACAGCTAAATTAGACAGTTACTACCTTCAAGGAAGCTGCATTCTCTTAATGCTACCTGAACTGCCCTTGCTGCGTTCCTGGATAGAATTTTGGCATCCTGGAATGCTAGAGTCATCTGGTCCAGCCTTCCATTCAGTGTGGGACTAGGGTGGCCACAGAATTCTTCTGGCCAATGAGATAAAACTGGAAGCTGTTGGATGGCTCTTCTAGGAAAACTCGTGCAAAAGGGACAGACTCCATGAGCATGCCATCTGTCTGGCTTTAGGCATTTGTCCTGTTTAGAAAGAGGTGTGACATTTGGAAATGCAGCAGCTCTGGATTGAATGAATGAATGAACAATGAGAATGAAAGCTTCAAGCTAAGGAAGAGGGATGGAAAGACATCAGGGGCCTGAGTTCCAGTGGTGCCCCTACTGAGGCAGCATGGAGCCACCACACAAGACCTTGATGGCCTCTGCATCCATTACCTATGCTGCATAATAAAGCACTCCAAACCTTAGTGGTTTAAAACAGCAAACATTTATTAATCACTTCTGTAGTTCAGAAATCTGGGCACAACTTAGCTGGGTGCCTCTGGCTCAGGGTCTCTCTTGAGGCTGCAGTTGTGCTGTCTGTCAAGGCTGCAGTCATCTCAAGGCTTGACTGAGATGGAAGAATCTGCTGCCAAATTCACTCAGGTGGTTTCTTTCTGGCAGCCTCAGTTTCCCAAGACACGGGCCTCTCTGTGAGTTGCCTGCATATGTTCACAGCATAGCAGCTGATGACCTAGGAGACAGCCAGGGAGCACCCAGGTTAGAAGTCACAGCCTAGTCCCAGAAACGACAGGCTGGCATCAATAAGAGGGGTTGGGGGTCACTGAGAGTCATCATAGAGGTTGCCTACCACAGTCTCCGATCCCCAGGTTTCTTGTTGGCCAGCACAAAGAAATGCCTCTTTCATTTTAATCACTATTAATTGAGTGTTCTGCTATTTATAGTCAAATGCACACCTGGTAAAGTCATAACAATAGTTTACGTGTACAGTATATACCATTTACTATGTAACAAGCAATCTTCTAAATGCCTTTTATATATAAACTCATATAGGCCTTGAAATAACCTTACAAGGGAGGTATTTTGTTATCCTCATCTTGCAGATGAGAAAACAGAGGCACAAAGAGGGTACATAACAGACAGCCAGGAAGTGGCAGGTCCGTATGCACACCCAGGCAGTTGAGCTCCAGAGTCCACGTTCTTAAATAACCACTGTGGTTCTCCTGCCAGTAAGTGCCCACAATCCTGACTTTTTCTTCCTGTTCCAAAAGTCACCTCCTTGGTGGAGATTTCCCCGATCCCACTAGCCCTATGATTGCCACAAATAGGATTCATTGTCCTCTCCTTCCCACAATGGCTTGTGCACCTCCATTAGCATGCTGCATTGTACTGGAATTAGGTATTTACGTGGCTGAATCTCCTTCTGGACTGATTCTGAACTGAGAGCTGCTTCCTCGAGGTCGGGACATGAGTGAAAGTGAATGTGTGAGGACAAGAGAGTCCACATCCGTGTGTGGGTGTGAGTGTAAGCATGCAGAAACAACGGCCATGCAGTAGTCTGCATTCCCATGGCTCAAAGGTACCCAACAGATGTCTGCAGAATGAATGAATGAATGAATGAATGAATGAATGAATGAATAGCAAATAAATGGTATATTCACCTGAATGCTTTCCAAGATCCTTCCTGGAGTAGGCTGAGGACAGGAGCTTTACCATCATCATTGAGATTCAGTAGAACAGTGGTTCTCCAGTTTCCATCAGGACCACCTCAAGGAACTAATTATTAGAAACACAGATGAAAATTATCGCTAACATTTTTTTACTCCTTCCCTATATGCCAGGCACCTATCTAAGCACTTGATTACCTTCATACATTTCATCCTCACAACTGCTTATTGGATGGGTCTTATAGGTAACCACACCTTACAGATTCAGAAACTGAAGCATAGAGAGGTTAAGTAACTGACTCAAGGTCACACAACTTCTAAGGGGTGGACCTGGGATTTGAACCCAGGCAGCCTGGGCTCCAGAGTCTATGCTCATAGCTGTGCACACAATTGTCTCTATACCATTTTCTCACTGCCTTCTCACACGTTTTGCAAAATGGTTTCTGAACACCCTGGGTGAAGCTTAGAGAAATCTGTGAGTCAACAATATCTAGAAAAAGTGAACCTTGTAAAGGCATCTGGCCCCCAGGCCAGAAAGAGGCTGTTAAAGCCCCAGTGCACTGGGATAGACTCAGTTGGGGAAGTTAGAGAGCAGCCCTTGCCCTCCTCTGACCCTCCACCATTAACACTCAGCCCTCCCCTGGAAAACAGGATGGCTGAGACGATACAGTGTACCTGCCCTCCACATCTGTATGTGCCAGACAGGGGACATGGTTAGGTGTGGCCCACTGCAAGCTCCAGGACACTCCAGCCAGTGGCATTCCAGACTGAGAGGGCTGCAAGGTGAGACGGGGGTGGAGGCAGCCTGTTTTCCCCCATCCTCCACAGCTCACTAGGGCAGCCCAGGGGCCAGATGTGTCACTGCTGTGGCTTCAGGGCAGGCTGTGAGGGAGTGATCTGTGGTTCTCTTGAGGCCCTCTGAGTGCGGCAATGTTTAAAAGCCTTAAATAAATTCCCATCTAATTTCAACTAGTTCCCATCTCCAGCTCGAGCTCTCAGCTGGAGCATGAAACGAGCAGGCGGGGTTTCTCCTGCAGCTGTGTCTCCTCCATGGGCCCCACGGGACCCACTCGATGACCTAGCAGGTCTTTTCCATCTCTGATATCTATGGCTCCAGCTTCTCTCCCTCCCCTCCTTCCCCAAGCTCCCTCGCCCCCAACAGCTGGCCTCCTGGGACTGTGCTCTCTGCTCTTCCCAGCACCGCTAGGCTGTTCCACAGCCCTCCCCACCCGTCTGTAGGTATGGACAGAGAGAAAGGCAGTCTTCAAAACTGCACCCTTCCCTAATGTAGCCTGTCTCTCTCAGAAGCTAGCTGACGGCTGGCTTTTCATTCTTCTGGGTCTCAGCTCTTCTCTTGCTCCCAGGGAGACCTCTCCACCACTCAACTCCCTCCAGACCCCTGCCTTCTCCTGTCCCCTTGAGGAAATGGCCCTCCCACCAGTTCTCCCTCCCCTTCTAGCCACAACTATGGGGGTCCCTCACACTCCACACTTGCCCTCTTGGGGCCTTGGCACCGAGAGGCCCTGCTCCTTGCAGTGCTCCCTCCTGGACCCAGAGCCTCCCTGCCTGGCTTCACTCAGGTCTCTGCTCAAATACCACCGCCTCAGACAGGCCTTCCCTGGACTCGTTACCTCCTCCTACTACCATATCTTTTTATTACACTTATCACATCCTGCCACATTTTTTATTAAATACGGTAAACACACTATCTAGAACATATATAAGTATAATATGCTTGTTTTATTATTGTCTCTCCAGCTTAAATACAATTCCCTTGAGGGCATGAACACTTCTCTATGTCCTCAGCACTCGGAGCAGTGTCTGGTACACAGGAGATGGTTGTTGGTTGAGTGAATACACGGTAAATGAGAGGATTAATAAAAGCATGAATTAGTCCAGGAAAACCAAGCTAGGTGCTAACAAATAAGGGGTGGAATAGCCTGGAGTTGTTTGAGCAGATAGGCCTTGGAGGTCGGCGTAGGATGGCGTAGGCTTAGAGCTAAAACTGAGGAGCCAGATGCCTGGCCTGGTTCCCGGCCCAGCTCTGCCAATTTCCAGTTCTGTGACCTTGGGCAAGTCACTGAACCTCTCTGCGCCTCACTAGGGAAGCCCAGGGGCCAGATGGATCACTGCACAATGGGATGACAGCACTACTCTCAGGTTATTATGAGGATTCCACAACGAGATATTTGCTTGTAACTGCTTGGCCTATGGCAAGGGCTCCAAAGGTGTTAAACGCATGAGACAGACCTGTCTACAAGAGGAAAGTGAAGCCCAGAGGAAAACAGCTCGGCCCCAGCTGCATCACAGGGGGGTGAGGCTGAGCAGGCTTTAAACTCTGCAGGGGGCTTCCTCTCACAGAGCTGCTGCTGGTGCCAGGGAGGAGCTGAACTTCCAGAGCTCCAGAGAAGATTCCCGCCTTGGGCTGACAGGTGAGCTGAGGACACTGTGAAGAGAGCAAAACCCGGCTTCCTGAGAATCTGGAGTCTGGGAGAGAGGAAGAGGGAAGGAACACTGGTCCAAGGGTGAGCCAGAAGCAAGGATCATAACTGAAAGGGGGCTGGAAGCAGGGCTGGGCTGGAGGGCCCAGCTTCCCCATTCAAAGAGCCTGCCAAGACTGCCAACCGTGGCATAGGTGCCATGGGGGAGAGAGATGTTGCCAAGGGCGGAGTGAGGACTGGACCCTGCATCCCAGACACCTGCTCTCCCTGGCAGGAATGGACAGAGGAAAGTGGCCTGGCAGAACTGGCACTGGGAACTTGGTGGATGGAGACTTTAGGTTGGGGTGTCTGAGGATAACCAGGATTTTTGCATACTGTGTAGGGGGAAGGATGACACCAGCAATGCTGGTATAAAACCGTTGGTGGAGGAGCACAGTGCCCCCTGCCCCAGGGAAAGCAGTGAAGTAGAAGAGGGTTGCCCTGGGTGCCCACCCCCCACCAGCTTCCACCACCACTGTCAGCACAAACACTCCCATTCCTGGGGCCTCACCTTTACTTCCACTTCTCCCACCTACCCCCTCCCTCCCCACACCTACCTGTTCTGTGCTTCACTCCCCGCCATTCCTGCTCTCTGCAGGGTGGCAAGCTGCTACCCTGGTAAAGGAAACCACAGGAATACATCAAGGGCACTAAGATAATATACTTGCATTTTAAGAGGTAATGAATACTCCAACAACCCAAGGCGGATCACTAATGCTTTAACAATTCAGTTAACAAACATGCCTACTACAGCATGAAGGGTTTTGCTCTCGGTACTGGAGATCAGTGGAGTGTAGGATATTTAAGAGCCATTTAGGCGATGGCAGGATGTATAGGGAATAGCAGAACACCCTTTGGGCTTAGAATCAAAGCAGGCAGCCTGTTCTCCTGGTGAGTGGGAGAGGGGTGGCGACTTCGGAGCAAGGTTGAACCTAGAGTCTATGGCTCTATGAGGCAGACAGAGGAGGCTGACAAAGCTTTGGCTTCCTGAAAGAATTCCTGGGCAGGGGCTAGGCAGTGGCTCCATCCATTTGGGTAGAGCCCACAGGGACCTGGATGAAATCACAGGTCGATAACCAGGCTCTCAGAAAGAGAGGAGAGCAGTCTTTGAGACAGTAGGCTGTCCAGGCTGGATGCATTTGCTCAAGAGATCAATATGTAATCCAAACCAGATTGTCCCCTCCTTCCTCCCTCCCTCTTCCCTTCAGAGAATTTGAAGCAACGGAAAGCAAAAAATCTTCAATGTGAATGAGACAGAAGGTCAGGATTGTACTGACCTCTCTTTCTGAAGATGCTCCCCCTGCCCTCTTCCAGGAAAGGAAGGCCAAAAGCAAGGGGCTGGGAGGCAGGTGAGTCTGAGGAGATGCACCTAGGAGGTGGGCGGGACAGTGAGAGGAGCACTTTCCCTGGCCCTTGGCACCTGCATGGAGATGAGTTAGGACAGGAAGCATCATTGTGGGTGGAAGGGCCTGCAGGGGTGTTTTCCTGTGTCAAGTATTGATGGGCAACTGGTCCATTTGGAGGGTGTTTGTAAGGAAGTGCAGGTGTTTATAAACAGAACCCGAGCTAATCTGGGGGTAAAGCAGAGGGAGAGAAATCTGGAACTGATTGAATTATTTGCCAAGGTAGCAGGAGGCTTTTGCTGGACAGTTGAGAAAGGCAGGAAGACTAGACAAGGAGAGCGGCAGCTCGGTTTCCCTATTGGACACATAAGCACGAAGGGAAATGACATGGGTTTCTGTCATCAGGGAGACTTCACCCGTAGGACCGACTGACTCCAGAAGGGATCCTTTCAATCCCACCAACAGGGTGGATACAGAGAGAAAAGCTGCAAGAAGACTGAGGCACGAGCAACCAACTTGAGGGAGGCAGGGAAGGTTTCCAACAAAAGGTGACCATGGATCTGAGTCTTCAGGAATAGATGGATTGGACTGCACACAGTTTGTTTGGGAATTGATCTTCCAAAAATATTAGTAGGGAATGGAATCATGAGACAAGAAGGGAAGACACTGAATGAAAGGTGTGTTATCAACAAATGTAAATGAGGCTCAATCCTACTAGGGAACCATGGGAGTTAGAGCAATAGGACAACAAGGGCCTTAGAATTCTCCCCTGAAGTGCAGATATTTAGGGTACCTATTAACCACTCCTATCAGTCCCCAACAAGAGCCATTCATTCCCCACAGTGGCCATTCAGGCTCCAACAGCCAGCAAGAGCCCGCAGGCAAAGAGGTACAGGTGCTACCAATGAGCATTGTGTCCATGTGTATGTGCTTAAAGAATAAGGGCTGATGGAATGGTGGGTGAGCCTCAGCTGTGTCTGGTGTAGACTCAGCAGGGCAAGGAAGGGTGGGCATTTGGGGATGGTGGATTAGCATGTACAAAGACCCAGAGGAGATCTGGAAGCGGGCAAGGGCAGGAGGAAATGAGGGAAGGGGGGCAGCCTGGGGAATAATGCAGAGATTTTGACTGGGAAAGACTAAATCATTAGGAATGATGACAGACCTCGAACTACAGAACATCTCCAAGTCCAGCTTATTTCCTAAGCTATTCAAGTCTAGGTACTATAGCCAGACTCTGGAGCCCTGGATTCCTAATTTTTTAGGGCCTGAAGGTCCCTGAGAAATGCAAACACTAATAACTACAGAGAGAAAGTGATTTGCCCAAACCCACACAGCTGGTTAATGGCCGTGCCAGGATTAGAACCCATGACTGTGGCTCCCTAAAATATTAGTGGCCTGGCCTGCAACTGTCCTTGGAGAAATCCATCTCAGGACATAACCTTCCTGTAGATGGCATGATCCCTACAGGCAACCCCACACACTTCAGCAAAGGCGGTTGGCATTCGCAAGGTCTAGAAAATGCCTGTGCCTATAGAAATAAAGGAAGAGCCCCGTTCCTCCGAGTGACTCCAGGCTGCACTTCTAGCTTGGTTTATGACCTTCCAGTCTTTTTCCCAGGCGTATTAAACCCATCAGGGAATAGATGCCTCACCGGGGGAGGAAGGTGAAGAGAGTTTGAAGAAGGAGTTTACAAGGTGTGGGGCAGGGTTTAAGGAAACCAGCAAGGTAGGGTGCAACACCTGGGGCTGGCCCTCAGTGAGTGCAGTTAACACCGCCTCCCTCCCCACAGGAAGGGGTGAGGGGAGGGAGGGAGCAGTTACCAGGACCTGGAAGGCCTAAAGGTCTTGTGGAAGGGCTGCCTGGGGAGAAGAGCCACCTCAGTAGGGAGATGTAGCAGCTTGGCAGGGAGGGAACAAATGCTGGCCTCACTCTCCTTCTCTCCCATTGACTGGGCCATCAGGAAGCCAGAGGGCAGGAAGTAGGTTGATGCAGTCCACACAGGCAAGCCTCCGAGGGCAGAGAGTGGGTGGAGAGGCGGGAGTGTGGATCTGAAAGGGCCAAGGGAAGGGATCTGGCACCCATAATAGAGCGAGCGAGAGATTGAGAGAGTGAGAGAGTAAGTGACTAAGAGAGAGCGCTCTCCATATGCATATATATAGTAGAACAGTGCAAATGCTGTTTCATAGCCTGATTTCCTTTGAAACAAATGTTAGACTGTTGAAGAGAGAATTCCTACCTCTGAGGAGGACCCCATTATCCAGCCCACCCTGCACCCAGGGCTGCTCCTTCAGGGAGCTTCGTTGGCTCATTACACTAACAAGTCTCAGCCTTCTTACTTAGCCAGGCATCCTGGCACCTCTTCTTCTTCTGCCTCCTAATGAGAAACTAGTGTGGCCCTGCAAAGGGAATGCAGAGACAGGCAGTGGTCATGCAGGGGTTGCCATGGAAAACAAACTGTCCACAGGAACAGACATCATTCTGGGGAACAAGGGGCATTTCAGCCCAGTGCTCTCAAATCCAAGCGTGCACACAAGTTCCCTTAAAGTCAACTTCAAGTCTGGTTTAGGAGGCTGGTAGGCGGGGGTTGGAGGTAGGGGGAGGGGGCTGGGCATCTCTAAGAAGCTCCTGGATGAGGCCAATGCAGCAGCCTCTGCCTGCGCTTGGAGTAGCGAGTTTCTAGAGAAGCTTTGAGACCTATGTGCTCAAGCCCAAGGGGAGGGGAAGTTAGGGTCATTGCAGGCAACTGACTAAAGGAAGTAGAACTTATCTTTCTCCCCAAACCTAACCTGTCAATGGGCCTGAATTTCTACCATTAGAGTCACCTCTTTTGAGTTTACGTGGTAATTAAATTCAGCTTCTCTTTTTGGAGGGTAACTCATACTCAACCCTTCATGCCTTGGCTCTACCCTGTTCGTCTATTGAGATTAATCCCTCAACAAAGGCAAGGCACTGAAGAAAAGGGACACAAGGCTGGGATGTTCTGATGAGATGGGTAGGGCTCACCAAGCAGAGACCTGGCTGTATTTCCCAGTGACCAGGTCTGGGACGGCCACAGCAGGGGTTGTGAGGGGCTAAAACTCAGGTGCACCCACCCATTATGTTCCCTAGAGACAGGTCCACAGGCATCCCTGGAGGCCCTAGTTCCACAAGCCCCATCTTCCTATTATTAGGGGGTCTTCCTTTTGAATAACGCTGAGCCGAGAGTGTTTGCCTTCTTTAAAGCTTGGCCTTTTCTACCTTTAAGAATGAAGGGAGAAGACCCACAATTTTTCACCTTTGCCCACCAGAGTATGAGAGGTCAGTATGCACGTCTAACTTGGTCTCCTCTGGACTTCCAGCATCTAGAGCACAGCCTCACACAAAGTAGGCACCCAGGAATATTCACTGAATGAGGAAAGACTTCCCTACCAAGAGCTTTCTTCATCAGCTGGCTGCTGGTCTTGGAGGGGAAAGTAAACCATGATGGGTGATTGACTGGATTAACTGAACTCTAGGACTTGAGAATTAGAGGAGAAGGAACTTCTGCCTCTAAATGTTTAAGACACTTGATCAGAGAACTCAAACAACTTATTTTAAGAATCAGGAAACTGAAACTCAGAAAGGAGAAGAGGTTTCCCTGAGATCACACAGCACATTTCTAGGGTTAGGCCCTAGAACTCTGACTCCCAATTCAGGTATCCATTCATTCATTCATTCATTCATTCATTCAACAGCTGCCTATTGAGCAACTGCTTTTCCCAGGAGCTGTTCTAGTTGCTAAGGATTCAGAGTAAACAAGAAGGCAAAGTCCCTGCCCTTATGGAGCTTACATTCCAGGGGAAAAGACAGAAATAAGCACATAAATCAGCAAATAAATTCAGAAAGGGATAACAGCTATAAAAGAAAGAAAACAGGCCAGTGAGCTAAGATGTGTGTGCAGCGGGTGGACACCCAAAGTAAAGGTGGTTTTCTGAAGCTTGAAACTGAGAATTATGCATAGAGGGATGAACAGATACAGCCCCTGCCTCGGGTGCCTAATTTCCTTACTCCCCACATTCTACTCTGCATCTTCCCAGAGTTCTCCCTCCTGTCACTTCCTCACCCTGCTCTGAAATAATCAGTCAGGCTACGGTTGTCTCGGTCACACTCCAACCACCTCTGGCTGCCTCCCAGCCTCCAGCCTCACAGCCAGAGTGGGAGCTCAGATACCAAAGTGCCTCCATGGTCACACCTCCTTCAGTACCAGAACTGGAAAAGACTAATTTTCTGCTTTAAGTCCAAATACCCTAGACTACAAAGGAAGAGCCTGAGGTCCAGAGAGGGCAAGTAACTTGCCCAAGGTCACACAGTAAGTAGTTGGCAGAATTTCCACTTTCTCGCATCCCTCTGTATTTCCTCCTTTACTCCCAGTCAGCCCTCTATGAATCCTCAGGGGTTTTCAGGGATGTTCAGCAGGCCCTCATCTTGGGCTGCTTCCCCTGGCCCCCAAGGAAACCCGATGTGCAGTGTGCGGCCTCTCTGCCATCTTGTGGCTGCTCCTAAGAATGTCGCCTGCCTGGCCAGTTTGGAAAAAGTGCCACAGAATTCTCACTGGGATCTGAACTCTCCTCCCAGTACCCGTAACTTCTGGCAAAAGAGCTTCACCCACACAAATGCTCGCCTCCAAGAAAGAAGCTAGAGCGAAGGGTCAGGCCTGCCCCTCCCCAGCTCTAGACAGACCACAGCAGAGTCACTTCTCCCTTCTGCCTCAGTTCCCTCCTCTATAAAAGGAGGGGAATAATTTCTTCCCACCCACTGCTGGAGCAGTTGTAAGGCAGGAATAGATCATAGATGTAAAAGTGGTCTGAGAGGGGAAAAGTGCTACGTCACTGTTGTCATCTCGCTCTTTCATGTAGCAGGTGCCCTAACCCACCCCAAAGAGCCTGGATTAGGTGGGCATGAGATGCGGACTTCCCTGACGTCTCATCTGCACACGCAGAAGGATCATCTGCAGGATGCAAGGCCTCTGCTGCCTGCAGTGGGATTAACTCTTTCCATGGCCACTGTCTGCTCTCTGTCAGGATGTCTGTCTGCAGTCAGGGGAAGGGACAGTATCTGGGTAATTTTGCATCACCCAGTGTCAGGTTCATGAGGTAGCAGGTGTCTCCAGGTGTGCAGGTGCTGAGAGCGCTCTGCCCAGATCTTCTGACTTAACCCCATCTGTGTGTCCTCTCCCGAGGACATTTTCTGTCCACCTGAGCCCACTGTGCCATCTGTTGGCAGGCCAGAGATGTCTAGGGATAAATGCCCTGCTCCCTACCCCAGCTCTGACACGCTGGCTCCCACAGCTCCCCTGCGGGACTAAGCCCCATACCCACAGGGATGGCTGACTTGATGATGCTCCCTTATTGGGGCTTCCAGGTCTTGTCCCACTTCCCCTCTCTCCTCCTGGGGTTTCCTTCACCTCCCAATAAACTATATGCATTCATACCCTCCTCTTAGAGTGAACACCAGCATATCCCCCAAGCCCTCACGCCCCACCGTGCACCTGGCTCTCTACACTTGCGCCTGGCCAGCCCCTCCCTACCACCATCAGGAGGCACCAGGTGAAGAGAAATTTATCCAAAGGGCTGGAATCCATGCCTCTCTTTGTATTCCAGCTGCTGCTCCCATCTCCTGTCACGTCATTTAGATCAATGGATTATCAAATTTTTATTGAACATTTCTTGTGTTTCAACCCCTATGTTAGATGCTAAGAACACAGTTGTAAGATTACTCAAGGACAAATGTACTGTCCTTGAAAGGCGAATACAAAATAAGCATACACACAAATGGAAGTGAGCAGTCCGAGTCATGACAGAGGCCATGAAGGAAAACAGGTTGCTGTGGGAGAGGAGTGGCAAGGGGCATATTACAGGGCAAGAGGCCAGGGTAGGCTGCCCCAAGGAAGAGCTACACAGGCTGATTGCTGCAGAGACAGAAGGAGCCAGCCAAGCAAACACTGGGTGGAAATGCTCCAGGCAGAAGGACCAGGCAGCACAGAGGGCCTGGGGTTGGAAACATGGAGAAGGCAGAGTGGTGAACCGTGACACAGAAGAAGAGAGCCTCTCGGGGAGCTGCTGGCACAGCAGGTAGGGCACAGCCACACAGGGCCGTGGAAGCCTTCTGAGGGCGTCTGCATTGCACTTTCAGTTCAGTGAGAAGCCCAGGACAGTGTCAAAATAGGATTAATATGATTGTTTAGACTGAGCGCAGTGGCTCACGCCTGTAATCCCAACACTTTGGGAGACCAACGCAGGAGGATCACTTGAGCCCAGGGATTTGAGACCAGCCTTGTCAACATAGGGAGACCCCTGCTGTACAAAAACTTTTTAAAAATTAGCTGAGTGGGCCAGGCACAGTGGCTCACACCTGTAATCCCAGCATTTTGGGAGGCCGAGGCAGGCAGATCACAAGGTCAGGAGTTCGAGACCAGCCTGGCCAATATGGTGAAACCCCATTTCTACTAAAAATACCAAAATTAGCCAGGCGTGGTGGTGGATGCCTGTAGTCCCAGCTACTCAGGAGGCAGGAGAATCTCTTGAACCTGGGAGGTGGAGGTTGCAGTGAGCCGAGATCAGGCCACTACACTCCAGCCTGGGAGACAGAGCAAGACTCTGAGACTCTGTCTCAAAAAAAAAAAATTAGCTGAGTGTAGTGGTATGCATCTGTGGTCTTAGCTACTCCAAAGGCGAAGACAGGTGGATCACTTGAGCCTGGAAGATTGACGCTGCAGTGAGCTATGATTATGCCACTGCACTCCAGCCTGGGCAATAGAGCAAGACCCTGTTACAAAGAATAATAACAAAAAAAAGAATATGGTCATTTGAAAAGATCTGTCTGGCTGCCAGGTGAAGCCTGGACTGGAGGAAACCAAGTAGATGCAAGGAGGCCTGTTCAGAGACCATTGCAATTGTTCAGAGGAGAAAACGTGGTAACTGAGACTAGAATAATGGAAATGCATGGTGATGAAGATAATTTCATGAATACATCAACAGACCCATAGACACCAGCAAAGTAAGCATTGGGAGTTGGGAATTAAAGTATTTTTATAAGCAAAACCTAAGGGTAACTGTGATGGTTAATACTGAGGGTCAACTTGTTGATTGAAGGATGCAAAGTATTGTTCCTGGGTGTGTCTGTGAGGGTGTTGCCAAAGGAGATTATTAACATTTGAGTCAGTGGACTGGGAGAGGCAGACCCACTGTCAGCCGGGATGGGCACCATCTAATCAGCTGTCGGCATAAAAGCAGGAATAGAACCGACTTGCTGAGTCTTCTGGCCTCCATCTTTCTCCCATGCTGGATGCTTCCTGCTCGTGAACATCGGACTCCAAGTTCGTCAGCTTTTGGACTCTTGGACCTGCACCAGCGGTTTGCCAAGGGCTCTTGGGCCTTCAGTCTGTGACTGAAGTTCTCTACTTTTGAGGTTTGGGGACTTGGACCAGCTTCCTTGCTCCTCAGCTTGCAGATGGCCTATTGTGAGACTTCACCTTGTGATCGTGTGAGTCAATACTCCTTAATAAACTCCCCTTCATATATACATCTATCCTATTAGTCCTGTCCCTCTAGAGAATCCTGACTAATACAGATTTTGGTACTGGGAGTGGAGCGTTACCTAAGGATAGCAGTTAGAACAAAAATATAAACCTTCTTAGATACCAAAAGTTATAAAAATATACCTAACTCCTCACATCCCTGCAGAAGAGAGAAAAAACAAAATGTAGTCGCATGGAATATTCTCTTTCTTTCTCTACACTCATGCACACACACACCTATTTACAGAAAATACAAAGGACACAGGAACTTGCTAAACTATCCCACAGGGAGGAAGTCAGCAAAATTCAGACTCTGTAAAGCTCTTCAGGGCAAATGATCCAAATTATTCATTAAGAAATTGGATGGACATTAAAAGACATAGGGAAACAAACAAAAAAGATTTAAGACACATGTCAGCCAATCTTACTTGAATCCTGATTCAAACTTTACTAAAATATGTTTTTCTCAAGCCAATCATGAAAATATAAACACTGACCTTAAATTTCTTTATTTTAAGAAATTACTTAAAATATTAGAAGTGATCAGGGTCAGGTGGTTATGTTTTTCTAATGTAGTATATATGTTTTTAAATTGAGTATATATCTTTTACAGAAATATACTGACCTATTTACGGGCAAAATTATACAATGTGTTGGGTTTGTTTCAAAATAACCTGGAGTGAAGAAGTGGATAAGGTAGTTGATGAACCAAGATTCACCACATGTTGATAACTGTTGAAGCTGGTGATAAATATTTTGGTATAAAGTATTTTTTTCTCTGCTCTTACAGATACTTGAAAAAAAAATCTATGGGAAAAATGTTGAATGGAACCAAGAGAAATGAGAAGATGGAGAAATGTCTTGGAGACAGAAGTGATGTAATATACTATGGTATGGGATGATTGGCATGATGGGGGACCATGAGGGAACTGGAAGTATCAGAGCAGCATCCAGGTCTCTGGCTTACCCCGCTCATCACACGGTGGTTGTACTAGCCAGCTCGAAGACTGTGAAGTCTCCAGAACTGAAAGTAAGACTTGGCAGGATGGGTTTCTAATGGGGGCTCTCTTTCAGTCTTGCAGGTGGCTGCCTTCCCACTACATCCTCAAATGATAGAAAGAGAAAGGACTCTGGTCTCTCTTCCCACCTCCTCCTTTTTTTTTTTTTTTTTTTTTTTTTTTTTTTTTTTTTGAGATAGGGTTTCTCTCTGTCACCAGGCTGGAGTGCAGTGGCGCGATCTCGGCTCACTGCAACCTCTGCCTCCGGCGTTCAAGCGATTCTCGTGCCTCAGCCTCCTGAGTAGCTGGAACTACAGGCACGCGCCACCATACCCGGCTAATTTTTTGTATTTTTAGTAGAGATGGGGTTTCACTGTGTTAGTCAGGATGGTCTCAACCTCCTGATCTTGTGATCCTACTGCCTCGGCCTCCCGAAGTGCTGGGATTACAGGTGTGAGCCACTGTACCCAGCCTCTCTTCCTCTTCTTATAAGAACACCAATCTGATCGGATTAGGAGCTCACCTTTATGACTTCATTTCATCTTACTTACCTCCTAAGGATCCTGTCTCCACAGGTGTCACATTGGGTGTTAGGATTTCAACATTTACATTCTGAGGGATCATAACTTAGTCCACAGCAGGGATGTCATTTACTGAGATGGGAAAGACTGGGAAAGAACACTGGGAAAAGATAAGTCTATCCTCCTCACAAGGTGAGGATATTAGATTTTCAAATCAACAAAGCTGACCAAAGGTAGGGGGACCCATTACCACAAAGAAGGTTTTGAAATAAGAATAACAGCACGGTCAATCTCTCATCCACTTTCCTTAACCAGGAACTGTGACAGGTGCTTTCTAAGCATCATCTCATTTCATTCTCTTCTACTCCTCATTTCACAGATGACAAAACTGAAGTACAGAGAAGTTGAGTCCCTTGTCCAGGGCCACATGCTGGCAAATGGTGAAATGGGGCCCTGTCTAATGTCAGAATCTACACTTTGTTTCATTCCATTCTACCTCAGTGGAAAATCTCTGAGTTTGGAGTCAGACAGGTCTGTGTTGGAATCTTGGTTTTGCCATTTACTTGTTGAGAGGATTTGGGTAAGTGATAACTTCTCTGACCTTCAGTATCTTCTTCTGTAAAATGAAGAATATAATACCATCCTCTCAGGCTTTCATGACAATAAGGTTGTGTATGGGCAGTGATTGCCACAGACCAAGCACTTCCAGGGGGCAGCAGCTATTGTTAATATTACCATTTTGTTATGTACTTTTATTCACCCTATGCTCTCTTCCCTGGAGGGCCTCAGGAATGTTACTTCTCTGACATCCCTGACAATTTTTACCCCCTTGTTCACATGTATCCTCCTCCCAACAGACCAACAGACTGGAGTTCCCTTTGGGTAGGGATGGGTCCAGAATGGGTAGGGCAGGATGTTGTAACTCATTGCTTCCTTCCCTCATTCCTGACCTCCTATAGCTGCCAACCAGGATAAGATGACCAGTATCTCAGCCACAGTATCTCAGGACAGGCCTAGCTTCACACGCTGATCCCACTGTTAGACCTTGGGTCCCATTTGCGGGGCTCATAAAACGTTCTGCATATTTACAATAACCTGAGTTTCTCCTCCTGCTGTTGCAAAGCAGTTCAATGGATGTCCTGCCCCATGCAAATCTTCCAGTTGCCACTGACTATTATTCCAGGTCATTATTCCAGGTGGAGTTTCTCAGCTATCAGGCCCTGTAAAGAGCCCTGGGCAATAGCATCTCAGGTCAGCTTGAACCAGTTTTATGACATTGAGCTAAACATGTCCCATTTCTGGACCTGAGCGTCCTCATCAGAGGCTAGGTTAGACAGAGCTCTAAGAGCCACATCAGCCCTGGGACTGAGCATCTGTTGAGGCCCCAGCTTACGTAGGCTCACATGTTGATTTTGGAGTGAAACATGGAAAGTGTGTGGTTCAGTTGCACAGTGGAGGTTGGTTGCACATCCCAACCCCCATCCTAAAATTGTGCCTACTTCTGCATCAGAAATAAAGCCTAGTAAGGTGAAAAGGAGATTTTATAATTCCTTGTAATTCTCTTTGAGGGCTTCACAACATGGATTTTCTGTGCAATTACCTACAGGGAGCAGAAGCGATTAGAAACGCAGGGAATTTTCTGGGTGTCGTGTTAAGGCCTGACATGAGAGGAAGGAGGCTTAGAAGGCTACACCCTCAGGAAAAGAGAGTTTAGCACTCATTTACACAGGGCCTGTTAGGTGCCTGGACCAAGCCCCAAACTGTTGAAAAATAATATTTTAAATATACAAACATCATCTATGTCCTTAAGGCTATTACAATCTACCTCAAAAGACAAAAACAACATGATTCCCAGATCACTGTTTTTTAAATATATGGTGGTTTATTCACTCACAGTCAAGAGTCCCTATGGCTCTGAGAGCCTACACTCCGGGAGGAGATGGGGAGGGCATGACCAAGTGACTCACAGAGCCCGAGGTGCTGTCCACAAGAAGGTAGTTGTCACCTCATGTTTATGGGATAGTGGGAGAAGGAGCAGAGATTGAGGCAGGAATGGGAAGTGACCCTTGCTCAGGATCACACAGTTAACTTGTCAGAGAAAAGCCCAGAAAAGGTCTTGGCCAGGCCTCTGGTGGCCCCTGCAGACACAGACTGTACCACCACAGGTCAGCCTGGGGGCAGGAGTTGGGATCTTGAAGTTGACAGCCATGTTTCTCAGCTGTAAAATGGCTCAGAGGATTTTTGTCAGGGTTACCACTCTGCTTTGTAAACTATGAAACACTGTATATGCGTGACCCAGATATTTAGAAAAGATGAAATAAAGCCTTGTTATTAATACGCATCATTGATATTTTAAATTACATGTATTAACAATAATAACAGGATTAAGCCAGTAGAATCTCAAGAGCTAGAAGGGTTCTCTCATCAGCCTTCCTTATCTGGTGTTGGCATCCCCTGTTCTCTATCTGTGCCAAGTGGTATTAATCTCATTACAAACGATGAACACATTTAATTTCAGAATCCTCCCTGAGAAGTGAGCTACTTCAGGAGAAATTCTCATACACATCCTCCAACCAGCCCAGCGCTCAATGGCTTGAGCACTAGGCCTGTGGGACCCGTGGTGGGGAGGGACAGGCCATCACCCTGACCCTCTTGGGAAACCCAGAGCTCCAGAGACCACAGAGTGACCCGAGTCTCTGTGGCTTTACCTGGGCCCAGCTGAAATTTCTGTGATGCCCATTGTCTTCCTGCCAAGCTGGTCCTGCTCTTCACGACTTGGAGAAGATAAGAAAGCAGAGAGGGACAGGGGACAGCTGATATCCCCTGTGGCCCTGGATGAACACTTTGTTGTAGTTTTTACCAATGGAAGATCTCATAAGAACCCATGTATTTCCAGTTCTCCCTGCCGCAGCACCCAGGCTGGTCATGAGAAGCCAATACAGTTGCATTCAGCACCAGCTCACACTGTCATCTTGGTGCCTTCATCATCCCTCACCCGACTACCTGTTTCTCAGGACTGCCGCAGCAGCCTTACAGCTGAACATCCATGGGCCCAAGTCTCCCACAGTACCAGGTCTTCTGGTACGGGGGTCCATTCCTTGTAAAAATAAGAGTTCTCCTCTTATTAAAGTGAAAATACACATAGGATGGTTCTCCAACTAAACCACAAGTACCAAGTCACCTAGTGACAGATGAGGCTGTGCTCAAAAAGGCTGCAGACTGCTGTCAGGCCCCTCAGGCAGAGTGAAGGGCTGTGGGTGTGGTATACAGGGGCCGGCCTTCCCGGCACACAGAAGGCCAGGCCCTCTTACACACTATCCCTAACGTCCAGCTTCCCTTCGGTGCAAGCCCACTGATCCTGACTGGAAGATGATCCTAACCTGGTCATCTGAGCTCACCAACCCAAACCCTGGCAATAACATACAAAATACTGTTCTTAAGTGCTTTGAGGGGGGTCTGGTTGACTGGCCAGGCTCCTCAGGCCAAAACAAAACTTTCAAGTTCTTCTAAAGTTTGCTGCCAAGGCTAAAGGACTCTGTCCACATTAAAGTGTTGGCTTTGGTGTTGATGCCACATGGAAAATATGTTTAGGTCACAGCTGAGATTCAGGACAAGGATACTTGGGGTTGTGACAGAAGACAAGACATCTGGTTAGGTATAGGGCTCTGTGCCAGGTATAAGAAGATCGGGGAAAGGTACTACTCTAATTTCCATTCCAAAACTATTATAGAAGGAGTTTAAAAAGATATCTTGAATTTGTGGGTGGTCTTCCTCTCACTTCTAGCACACAATTACATCATTGGGGCTGTCAGAAACCAAAAAGTGGGCACTGAACAGTATGTAAAATTATATTCTAACATCTCTAGGGAACTCAAATTGTCATTGTCATCCTCGAAAAAGTTCAAATTGACACCCTCTCTCATTTACAGAGAAGAAAACTGAGGTTAAACGTTGAAGTAGCTTTTCCAGATTTGCATAGGACTTAGAACTTACAAGGTGGAGTGGACCCAGCACGGGTGTTCTAATTTCCTACCTGGAGCTCTAGCAAGTACCCACCCTCCCAACTCATCTCTCTTATTTAACAGCACCACATCACACATTCAATGGAGACACGAGAAGTGATACTGAGAAACACAAAGCAGCAAAAACAATGCCCAAGAAGCAGGCCATGCGAGAGCTTGGTAGACTGACCAGCCTTCAGGGTTGGTGGGCTGGGCCAGAGCTTCCCACAGAGCTCACGGGTCCCTTTTGGCTCTGAAGTGGCCTGTGGGGGGGCCTGTGGAATCCACCCTCCACTGGTGGAAGAAGTGAGGGGTAAGAAAGAAGGGTTTATCCAGAAACAAATGGGAGCCCCTAGGATAGCCAGAGCCCACATGCAGCCCCCTCCACAGGTGGCTCCCAGCCCACCATTCCTGCAGGCAGAAGGAGGGCATGGTGGGGGCCACATGCCTGGAGAGCCCAGGCAGACCCAGCCACCACTACTGGGACTAGGTCCCAGGGCCTGTCCAGGCTCCTGCCCAGCTGCCTCTGAGGAAAGGGGATGGGGTGAAGGGAAAAAGTGAGGGAGAGAAGTCTATCTCTCAGCCAGGAAAAGCAAACTCCCCCAGGCCCTCCCTAAATGCCCTGGGGCTCGCGTGGCCACCCCTGCAGAACCACACACTCAGGCCTCCTCCAATTAAAGGTTAAGTGTTGTTTCCCACCCACCGGGCGTGGGTGCTGGAAAATGATGGCCTTAATAAAGTTTAAAAAAGAAACGCAGTAGCCTTCTTTGGGTGAGTAGTCCTCTTCTTTGGATGGGAGAAAAAGGAACTTTCAGAAGATTCTAAGACATCTGGATAAACCAAGACCCTCTGAGTGGAGGCTGAAAAGTGATAAAGATTTTTGAGATCCCAGGCATTCCAAAAAGCTCCACGACCCAACCTCCATGAAGGGAAGGCTGAGGCCAAGGGAGTGAGGGCTTCTAGAAAATTCCACAGTCCCTAAAGAGGTCATACGGTGACTTTTCAAGACAATAGGTTGGATGGGAAGGGAGACAATAGGGGTTCTGAAAACTAGCCTTCTAGAAAGTTCCACAGGTTGAGATAGCCCTCAACCCAACCTCCATGAAGGAAAGGCTGGGGCCCAGAGGGTGAGACCTGTGCCTTCCAGAAAGTGCCATGATTTGATAACTGACCTATGACCCAGCAGGGGCGTGGGGGAAAGGTGGGCAGTGTTTCCTACCTGGAGCTCTATCAAGTACCCACCCTCCCACCTCCTCTCTCTTATTTAACATCACCACATCACACATTCAAAGAAAAAACTAGAAGTGACACTGAAAAACACAAGGCAACAAAAACAATGCCCAAGGGTTGACATACAAACAAAGACACAGGCCATGAAAGAGCTTGGAAGACTGACCAGCCTTCGGTCTTGGCAATCACCACCCTATTACACCTCTAAAAAAAACCAAGGCCAGAAAGACCATGTCATTGTTATCCATTGTCAGTGACAAGGCTGGAAATTTGACTGGCCTAATGCCAAAATCCTATTATAATCTGAAGCCTCAAGTAAGGGAAGACATTTGAGACAGGGCCAGTGCACGGAATTGGAGGGATAAGAGGGAATCCTTCCTCTTGTTAGAAATCTTCCTCACTGTCCTCCCTTCAGGGGCCAGAGACCCCTAATCTTACCCCTCAAGTGCCAGAAACCTCGAGTCTCCCGCTTGCAGGGGCCAGGAAACCCCAGGTCTCAACCACCAGAGCACAGCCACTGGGAGAGTCACTGAGACAGTTCATGAGAGAAAGAACAGCCAGGAGAGCCCCCAGTTCCTCGTATGGGAAGGTGGTCTGGCCCTCAGTCTAGTTAGACCTTGGCATCCCGGTATCAAGTGGCTTAAGTGCCATGTATCCCACTGTCTGGAAAGTGTACTAGGTGACCCAGAGACCACCTTCGCATGGCTCCTGAGGCAAGAATCAGAGGCACAAGCTGCCTGCCAAGAGTCCAAAGCACTGGTGTAACCCTGAGGGGTGAAAAGGAACATCACAGTGGGTGGCCACCCCATGCTTGCTTTGGGGACTGATACTAGGGGTTCAGGACACCTGTAAGAGGTCTAAGGCAACTGAGTGCTTCAGCATTGTGGGGTCTAGGCAGCTGATCCCCTGTGAGATGAACCAAGGCTGTTGTGGCTGACTGGGTGGCCTAGACCCCTGGTAGGCCTTGAGATGTCAGGACACAGGCTGGGCGCTGGGCAGCTGGTATGCACCAGGAATAGCCAAGGTACCCCGTCTAAGAGGCAACCCTGTGGATGCAACATTGTAGGAAATAGGTGGCCAGGAGCCAATGTGCTTTTCAGGAGATAACAGTGTCTCCTCTCTGAAGGCCCTTTGGCAAGTGGGCACTGGACAGCCAAACCAGCACATGCTAAATCAACTAAGGCACTAAGACCATCCTCTAGTCCTTTCTGGGGCTGGCAGCAGAGGTGCTAGTGTGGTCCAATGACAGGGGACCAATGGGACTGGGAAGATAATATACTTCAAAGACATTGAGGAAATGGGGTGTGTACTTCCTACTAGCTTTTGAGATTTGCAGAGGGCCAGGTCAACTGCCAAGGGTCAAAGCACTGCATGAACTTAGCAGTGGGATTTTAGAGAAGGCTGAGCATCCAGGACACCAGAAGGAGAAGCAGGCCATGAGAGGTGGATGTGAAGGCCAGTTGGCAATGCACACTGAAAACTGCAAAGACCACGCCAACACCAGCCTCAATGGCTTTAGCAGCTGGTACCAGTGGACCAGGCTCCTTGCCAAGGGGCTGAGGCATTGATGTAACCCTGGGGATGTGGGTTACGTGGGCAAATTGGGAGCCAGGCAGTCATGCCCTCTAAGAAGAATCAAGTCAATGTGCCAACTACTACTGCCAAGGTTTGAGGCTTTAGTGCTGACCCAGTGAAGCAGGGTCCAGTGAGACCGGCCAATACACCTTAGGTAAACCAAGGCAGTGTGAAAACAATGCTCTAATAGTTTGTAGGGTGTTGGTGTGGCCCCAGGGATCTAGGGCGAAGGGGCCCAGGCAGCCATGATACTCTGAGAATTTCCAAGGCAATGCAGTGGCTTCTCTGCAAGGTCTTTTGCGGCTGGAACCCACAGTTCAGGCCCCTTTTCCAGGGAGTCATTGGTGTCGCCCCAGCAATAAGGAGAACATGGGGAAAATGTGGAGCCCAACTCACAGGATTGACAGAGAAAATACAGGATGCCCAGCCCAATTTGAATTTTAGATAAACCACAAATAATGGCATGAAACATACAAACTATGATTTGTTGTTTATCTGAAATTTAAATGTCACTGAGCATTCTGTATCTTCATTTGCTAAATCTGGCAAAGTGCGATCCATTCAGCCCATGTATCCTAAGAACCAAGGCAGCACAGAGGCCACCCTCATCGCTGTGGGGTGGGCACCAGATGCTTTGTCACTGCCAAGGGCGAGTCCCTACTGTGGCCACAGCGGTGTGGGAAAACACCAAGGCAAACCGCGACGACCCTCCAACGCAGCCCTGCCCAACGGAGGCACATGGGGCATTTCACACATGTGCCTCAGTAGCCACATTAAAAAGTAAAAAGAAATAGGTGAAATTGATTTGAATAACCCAATATAGCCAAAATAATGTCCTTTCAACATATAATCAATATAAACATATTAATGAGAGATTTTACCTTTTTTTTAGGACTAAAGTTTCAAAATCTGGTGTGTAGCTTAGCCCATCTCAACTTGAACTAGGCACATTTCAACATTTCGAGTGCTCACTAGCCACCTATACCATGGTGCAGCTTTCTCTTTTTTTCCTTTTTCTTTTTTCTTTTTTAAGGCAGGGCCTCACTCTGTCCCCAGGCTGGAGTATAGTGGTGCAATCTCGGCTCACTGTAGCCTTGAAGCCTGGGGCTCAAGCAATCCTCCCACCTCGGTCTCCCCAGGCAGCTGACACTACAGGTGCACCCCACCATATGTGGATAATTTTTGTATTTTTTGGAGAGGTGGGGTTTTACCATGTTGCCCAGGCTGGTCTTGAACTCCTGGCCTCAAGCGATCCACCTGCCTCAGCCTCCCAAAGTGCTGGGATTACAGGCATGAATCACCATGCCCAACCCATAGTGCAGCTCTTATAGCTTCTGGGGATGGCACTCAGCACCTTGCCAAGAGTCTCAGGCCTTGGTGGATTCCAGTGATGTTAAGGATGTAGGGGCCAGGGAGCCAATGAACTCTAAGAAAAACCAAGGCAATGTGAGGACTACTTTCTCATGACTATTTGGGTTTCCCTGGTGGCCCAGCCCACTGCCAAGGGTCTGTGATTTTGGGGTAACCCCAGGGATGTGGGGGACTGGACAGTCAACGCACTCTGGGAAGAAGCAAGGCAAGGCTTACATTCCTCTCTAATGGGTGTAGAGACCAGCACCAAAGCCCTGGGCCCCCAGCCTAGGGTCTGAGTCAATAGAGTTACCATTAATTTGGGGGAGATTTAAAGTTATTTGAATGGGGCTGGGCAGCCAGATAATACCTGTGGCAAGAGCCAAGTTAATGCAGTGACTATGTTCCAATGACTACAGTGGCTGACTTCAGAAATCAAGGCCCCCTGATGGGGGGTGAGGTGGGGAGTGGTAGCCAACCAATACTGTCTTCAAAGAATCAGGTGACATGGTGAGCTCTGGAGTTGGCACCAAAGGCACAGGGCCCTACCAAGGGTCCCAAGCACTGATATGGCCTATATGACTTGAGGAAGGGGGGTGGGTGGGAGTCAGTACTCTCTCAGAAATAAATTCAAGGCATGTGGTCTTGCAGGTGGGGCCGAGCAGCCACTGTGCTCAATTTCACTCTCTGCCCCAGTAGTACTCAGATCCCTCCCTCCAGAGCCATTCCTCCTCCCAGGACCTGTGCTCTTCCCCGCAAGAATGTCTCCAGCTGACATTCTCGGCATGGCAACTGGGCACAAAGTGTGCCTACCCCCTGGGATGGCCCACACCAGGCAAACAAAGCAGGGAGAGGTGGTCATTTTCTCTTGTTATCTAAGTTCCTGCACGATTGCCTCCAGTCCTCAAAGCCTAAAATGTTTGCTAATCCCTGCTCTATATCATGACTTTCAGAGGCTGGGCCAAAGGTCAAGGCCCCTGACAGGGATCTTAGGCCTGAGGGTGGCTCCTGTGATATGTGGGAGGGGGCCAGGCAGGCAAAACACCAAGAACCAAGACAACATGGTACCCACGTTCTAGTGCTTTCTGAGACTGGCACTAGAAGCTAGATTTCCAGCCAATATTTGACACTTGGCATGTCCCTGGAGATGACATCAGCCCTGGGGGCGGGGGTTGATGTCCCTGAGATTGCATCAGTCCCGGGGAACAATTTGAGCTCCCTAATGACCTACCACTGAAGGGCAAGTGAAGACCCTTCGCCAGGGCAGCCTGCTTACTCAACTATGCATTGCCAGAAAGGTGGCTGGCATGAGACAGACAGAATCATTTCATTCCCTGGTCAGGAGTTTTCCTGGTTGAAGGCCAGTTATAAAATATGGGTGTATGAGGGATCCACAGAAAATGTAGCCACATAAGGGTGGAACTGTCTAACACCTGTGATGTTGGTAAACTCAATGAGTGGAGGACGGCAGAATGACTCTGCTCTGTTAATAGTTTCAGGGTGGAAGGAAAATGTGGATGCGTGTTCTGAAATAGGAGCCTTGGAAAAAAGCTGGCCCGAAAGAGGAGTTCCTATTCGTGTGCAACAGGACAGGAGGGTGAAGGAGAGTACAGAGACCCACCAAGCTGAGGAGCTGGGAATTTAGTCATTAACTTGGAGAGGTCTAAGGTGATTGGATGTTACCTCTGTCTGCAGAGTAGGGTTGAAGGTGGAGGGCAGGGAAAGGTGGAGGCAGGAGTGGGGAAAGAAGGGAAAGGAGTAGGTGCAGGAGGTGCTTGGAGCACATTTGCAGCTTAGCATAAAGACTGGAGCCTCATGAAGAGGGCTTAAAAAGGTCAGATGCCAGCATTCAGATTGGTGTCCTCCAGCTAAATGAAGTTGTATGGGCCATTTTCAGAAAATGTTGGGAATTGTGGTCCCCGGCTGAGGAAGTACCCAGAAGGTCAAGGTGCCCCATGACCAGGGTTCAGGTTTAGCAAATCAGGGGCTGCTGAGCTCTGAGTGTGTGTGCACCCCAAAGTCATATGTTGAAATCCTACCCCCCAATGTAATGTATTAGGAGGTAGGGCCTTTGGGAGGTGACAAGGTCGTGAGGGTGGAGCTTTCATGAATGGGGTTTGTGCCCTTATAAAGTACCAGACAGTACTTCTGGTACCAAGAAGTACCAGACAGCTGCCTTGCCCCTCCTGCCATGTGAGGGTGCAGCAAGAAGACCATCTATGGACCGAGAATGGGGCCCTCACCGGACATTGAATCTGCTGGAGCCTTGATATTGGGCTTCTCAGCCTCCAGGACTGTGAAAAATACATTTGTTTTTGTTGTTGTTGTTGTTGTTGTTGTTGTTGTTGTTGCTGTTGTTGCTGTTTCAAGATGGAGTCTTGCTCTGTCACCCAGGCTGGAGTGCCGTGGTACAATCTCGGCTCACTGCAATCTCTGCCTCCTAGGTTCAAGCGATTCTCCTGCCTCAGCCTCCCGAGTAGCTGGGATTACATGCACGCGCCACTGCGCCCACCTAATTTTTGTGTTTTTAGTAGAGACGGGGTTTCACCATGTTGGCCAGGCTGGTCTTGAACTCCTGACCTCGTGATCCAATAGCCTCAGCATCCCAAAGTGGTTGGATTACAGGCATGAGCCACCACACCTGGCCGACAAATTTGTTTTTAAAATAAATTTGGTGACAATATATTTAAATAAATTTATCTTTATAAGCCATCCAGTCTGAAATGTGTGATAGCAGTCCTAACAGACTAGGACAAGAGCCAGACCCTTTCAAGGGTGAGAGAATCACTGTGTTATCCAAGCAAAATGGCTGACAGAGGTGGTGTCAGAGGTGCAAGGGGAGTAAGGACATCATGAAGCTGGAAGGAGACTTTGGAGGAAGCCGAGGCCCAGCACTGCAGTGAGAATAAATAAGAGCTCAGCAGCAGTTCAGTTTGGAGCTGAGATTAACAAAAGGAGCAGGAGTTGGGGTCAAAAGAGAAGCCTAAGGTTTGAGATCTCGGACATGTGGAAGGTATCTGTCAAGGCCCAGCTTATGGCTTTGCCCATGGTAGCAGAGAGTAGTTGAAGAGGCATGGCAACAGGAAACCAGGATTCTAGAAAGGTCACTAACAAGGACATTGAAGTGACTACGGATGCCCGCCTAGTGGGATGAGGAGACCACAGGACAGGTTCTAACCTTTCTGGAAGGTGGGAGAAGTGTTCAAGGCATGCAACTGGTGGTAATAAATTGCACATGGTACACTTTGCAACAAGAGCTGTGAAGTATGTTTTAGATTTATAGGATTGAATGGAGCAATTTTCTGTTCTCCTGGAGATGGAAGGTGAAGAGGGAATGGAAAGGCAAGGGACATTTCAGTTATGTACGGTGGTACAAGATGTGAACCAGAAAAGCTGTGGTGAGCGGGAGAGTTCATCATCAAGAGAGGTAATGGGAGTGCAGTAGTCCTACTGCTTAGTGCTCACCACGCTCCAACCCTCACCTTGGAAGTATTTACAAGAGGAGTGCACTGGTTCTCATGGAAAATGGGCAGAAAGGTCACATATGCATCTATTGCTGCTGGCCAGAAATGACTGACTCAGAAGTCAAAGAGAAGGAAACAGAGGTTGCTTACATTTTATAGACATGCTTCTTTCATTTACTGCAAATTCTGGTACATCTGCATTCTGGTACGTCTGCATCTCTAAGTTTGGTGTAAAATGCTCTATGATTTCAAGTTGCTGTGGATAAATCCTTCTGTGCACTTGAGCTCTTCTGAAACTCCAGAGACACCAAACATAATGCTTCAAACAACTACAAAATTCTCACAATTGATGACTACATTTACCCCTTCTCTTTTTTAAGCATAAAAATTGTTAAGTGCAATGTCTGCTTTCTGTGTAAGATCTGCTTAATCTGGATTCCCGCTGATTTTTTTCTGGGTTGTTTACTCATTGATTTGGAAGCCTTGCAATCTCTAAGAATCTGTTAATGGTGGTCGTGTAGGCCTGATCAAAGTTTGTTTATGATTTATTGTCCAATTTTATAAGGTTTGTTTTCATTAAAACCCTCAGAGATGGCACGAGTTCTTTCTATGAGTAAAAACTTCCTGCTCACATAGACCACTGGATATTCCATATTCATGCATGTGAAGGAGTACTCCTCTTAAATCTGCATCTTATAGCCATTATAAAAAGTTCCCAAGACACTCTTGGCTGACAGCTCCCTACATTGCAACTATGTGGATTAAATCACGGAGTAGTCTGATACTAGCAAGGTGAAGAGCAAATCTCCTATGATACTATGCTAATCCCAGGAATGATCTGCCCTAGTTGGTATTTAATAAAGTGGTCCTTTTCTTTTATTATGGCAGCTTTTCTCTAGTACCTAATAGTGAATCTTTTGTGACTCAAATATTTAGCTTCAGCTATCCCAAGACAATAATTCACTGAGTTTTGGGACAGAGACAGAAGTAACTGAAGATGGTCTAAGCATTCTTCAAAGCTGTGATCTGAAGTTGCTGCTGCGCTCTCCATGCAGGAAATGTAATAATATGATGATTCAGCTAATGACTGAGTAGCTACCATAAAGATTCCTCAGGTCAGGCAGCATTTAAACACGCTAGAGTATTATTTAAGGGGAGGGATCGAAGATCAGGCTAAGTAGATTGCATGATGATGTATTTAAGCTCTGTGCAAACACATATGCATCCATCTAATTCTTATTGCTCTACGTGGCAGAAAATGACCTACAGACACATCAAACACCATGGCTACAAAAACAGTAAGTAGAGAGCAAGTATGAAGATGTAGATGCCTTTCAGTCAGGATGAGGTCACGAAAAGAGACTCAGCATCAGTTTGTTAACAGAAAGAATTTCACAAAAAGATTTATACAACAGATACTGGAGAGCTGAAAAGTCAAAGGCGACCACTGCAGCAACACTCTCCAGGCCAGGAGAATAAAGGGGGCAAGGATGGGGTTATTAGAAGCTCAGGGAAAGGTGCTGATGTCTCAGCAGCTCTGAAGAGGGTCAGATGCCATTGAGGCTGCTGGTGGTATCTGGGTGACCTGGACCAGGGTCCCTGCATGCCAAACTCAGGCATCAAAGTAACAGGCACTGACTGGCTGGACCGGTGGCTCTAAGAGAGCACAGTGAGTCTGGTTCTGGAAGTATGAAAAGAATTGGAACCAACTGCCACTAGCTGGGGCAAACAGTTGCTTGGGTGATAAGCAACTGTTTATTATAGGAACCAAACTCAAAACAGAAAAAGAATAAGCCTCTCCTCAGCCTACAGAATGGGAGAAAATTTTTGCAACCTACCCAGAATCTACAAAGGGCTAATATCCAGAATCTGCAAAGTACTCAAACACACTTACAAGAAAAAAAACACCACCATCAAAAAGTGGGCAAAGGATATGAGCAGACACTTCTCAAAAGAAGACATCTATGCAGCCAACAGCCACATGAAAAAAAATGCTCATTATCACTGGTCATCAGAGAAACGCAAATCAAAACCACAATGAGATACCATCCCACGCCAGTTAGAATGGCAATCACTAAAAAGTCAGGAAACAACAGATGCTAGAGAGGATGTGGATAAATAGGAATGTTTTTACACTGTTGGTGGGAGTGTAAACTAGCTCAACCATTGTAGAAGACAGTGTGGCGATTCCTCAAGGATCTAGAACTAGAATTATCATTTGACCCAGCAATCCCATTACTGGGTATATACCCAAAGGATTATAAATTATGCTACTATAAAGACACATGCACACATATGTTTATTGTGGCACTATTCACAATAGCAAAGACTTGGAACCAACCCAAATGTTCATCAATGATAAACTGGATAAAGAAAATGTGGCACATATACACCATGGAATACTATGCAGCCACAAAAAAGATGAGTTCATGTCCTTTGCAGGGACATGGATGAAGCTGGAAACCATCATTCTCAGCAAACTATCACAAGGACAGAAAATCAAACACCACCTATGCTCACTCATAGGTGGGAGTTGAACAATGAGAACACATGGACACAGGGAGGGGAACATCACACACTGGAGCCTGTCGTGGGGTGAGAGGCTGGGGGAAAGATAGCATTAGGAGAAATACCTAATGTAAATGATGAGCTGATGGGTGCAGCAAACCAATATGGCACATGTATACCCGTGTATCAAACCTGCATGTTGTGCACATGTACCCTAGAACTTAAAGTATAATTTTAAAAAAAAAGAAAAAAAAAAAAAGAATAAGCCAGTCCTGGCGGCATGAGCCTCCTTCTGGTCTCCCTCTAGTTCCCCCTAGTGACAGAACTTGAGAAGGAGCTAGCAAAGGAGGGCTGGACCTGGCAGTGTCCCAGCCCAGTGTGACATAGCAGGATATATAGGAAGAGGTCAGCAGGTAAGGAGCAAGGGCTTAATAACCCAAACAAGATGCATATGCACCTTATAATCCCATCTACACGCAGGGAGGGAGGTAAAGCAGTAAACTAGGTTACTGGGTTCTGTATGTCACCCTTACTTAAATTTGGAATAACCCTGGGGGCTTTCTTAAATCAAAGACTTTTATTTTGCCCATCCAGTGTTTCTAAATCAGATTTTTAAAAATTGTTCCTTCAGTCATATACCAAAAGTCTCTCTACAAATTGATGTTAGGAACTTTCTGAGCCCTAAATCAATATAGTAAAGGAATCATTTCTGGGTAGAAGGAAAAATAAATTTTCAGACTGGGTTCATGCTAATATTCTACACCAAGCCTAGCCTTGCTTTTTCGAAGAAGTTGTGACACATATGGAAATGACAACTAGCAAAACCCAGGTCTGACAAGGAGGCTGAATTGCCCCTTTAGAATTATCTTTTCTGCCACCTCCCAGCACTTTACCACTTACCTAAAAGAAGACAAAATAATAGACTCTGTTGCTTCCAGTACCTATAATGTGCATTTCCAGGTTTGTTTCGGAGTACAGCTGTGAAATCCTTCAGCACTGACATAATTCTCTTCCCTCCAAATGTGAAGTGTTCTTTGAGCAATGTAATTGTTCCCCACTGCAATTCTTACCGCAGTGTGTCAGCATGCCAATCACTTCTTCTTCTTCCAGTTCTGATTCTTCCAGTTCCCTGCTGTGTTAACACCCAGAATGAGTCCTTCCAGCTGTTGAAAGATGTCAGCATATTTATATGAACTACTTTATGTTTCCCGGGGAAATGTTCTAAAAGAAAAGAGATCTTGGCCGGTAAGTTTGTGATTCTGCAGAGATGTGACTTAGCTTGCATTTATATTTTCTTTGGAGTCAGTAATAGTATTAAGTCTTTCAAATGGCACATGTGACTACACAGTGTCACTTTTTCTTAACTGAGTTTTGGTCATCTCCATTCCACTCAGTTAGACTATACATATCACTCAGATATCTCTTCTGGAAATGAGAAAATTTGTCTTGTGGTAGGTTCTTCCAGGAAAACCTCGAAGGTGTTATTTATTGCAATGTTGCGGGACAGCACAAATTCATGAAACTTTTTCTGACATTTCAAATTTCTCTTTGTCTTATGTTTGCATAACATTTCTTGAATATTTCTGAAGGTACCCATAATCTGAGTGTTACACATTTTTCTTTCACTGTAAAGGGAGTTTCTTCAAGATTTTATTTATTTATTTATTTATTTATTTATTTATTTATTTTTTGGAGACAGAGTCTCACTCTGTCACACCCAGGCCAGAGTGTAGTGGCATGATCTCAGCTCACTGTAACCTCCACCTCCCAGATTCAAGTGATTCTCCTGCCTCAGCCACCTGAGTAGCTGGGATTACAGACAGGCACCACAACACCCACCTAATTTTGTATTTTCAGTAGAGACAGGGTTTCACCATGTTTGCCAGGCTGGTCTCGAACTCTCAACCTCAGGTGATCCACCCACCTTGGCCTCCCAAAGTGCTGGGATTACAGGTGTGAGCCACTGCGCCCGGCCTCTTCAAGATTCTTAATAGGAATTGTTAAACCTCCTGTTACAGGCTGGATTGTATCTCCAAAAAGATATATGGAACCTAACCCCTGGTACTTGTGAATGTGACTTTATTTGAAAATAGAGTCTGCAGATATTGTTAAGATGAATGTTAAGATGAGATCATACTGGAGTAGGTCAGGCCTTTAATCCAATATGACTGGTGTCCTTATGAAAGGAAGAGAGAGAGAGAGACAGAGGAAAGACAGCCATTTGAAGATGGAGGCAGAGATTGGCCACAAACCAAGGAATACCTGGGGCTACCAAAAGCTGGAAGAGGCAAGGAAAGACCCTTCCTCCCCTAGAGGCTTCAGAGACAGCATATCATTGCCAACTCTTTGATTTTGGACTTTTGGCCTCCAGAACTGTGAAAAAGTAAATTTACGCTGTTTTAAGCCACCCAGTTTATGATACTTTGTTACTGTAGCCTTAGAAAACTAATACACCTCTCAAATCTACCAACTAGAATTGTAGCAGAATAGATTTCTTTTTCATGCTTTCCCTGTCTCTGCTTTCTTCTAAGTTAGTGCCTTCAGCACTAGCGAGCTCTTCCCTTCTTTTGCATTGGCTGAACACAGAAACAAATAATTCTCCTCTAAACTCCTTCAAGGACACTACTGATAGATGCTGTGGCCCATGTCTTTGCATGCACGGTCTGATAATTGTGGGGCGTCCTGGGAATGGGTACAGCATCACTGGTGTCACACTGGGGACACTGTGCATGCCCAGTTAGCGCTGGCCACTGCTGTGACTAAAGAGAAAAGCCCACAAGCAAATTTTAGAACTCCCATCATCTTCACCCAATTGAATAAACATGTTTCTTAGTTGCCCTGGATTTACAATCTTGTATTTCAATTCTCTACAAGTGTGCTTTTCTTTTTTTTTTTTTTTTTTGAGACAGAGTCTCTTGCTCTGTCGCCCAGGCTGGAGTCCAGTGGCCGGATCTCAGCTCACTGCAAGCTCCGCCTCCCGGGTTTACGCCATTCTCTTGCCTCAGCCTCACAAGTAGCTGGGACTACAGGCACCCGCCACCTCGCCTGGCTAGTTTTTTGTATTTTTTAGTAGAGACGGGGTTTCACCGGGTTAGCCAGGATGGTCTCGATCTCCTGACCTTGTGATCCGCCCGTCTCGGCCTCCCAAAGTGAAGTGTGCTCTTCTATAAGAAGCAGAATCCCAGGACTGCCATAGGATACCTCTCTCTGATGTAGGTCCAGAGGTTTCTGTAGTTCCCAAAGAGCACTATCCCAGGCCTTCTCCCTCATGTGGGTGTCCCTAATTTCTCCTAATTATGGTGATTCTGGATCTGCACCTTCTTAGTGTTCTAGGGGTCTCTAACCAGATACTGCCTTATTCTGGTACCTCTATCAACAGTTCCATTTCAGAACGTCACAATGCTAAACATACCTGTGATTTCAAAGTTAAGTTATACCAGGGGGGATCATGAAATTTCATGTCCAAGCCAGGACACTATTTGAGAGTAAAAGGAGATGTTTAAACAGTTAAAATTCTATAACTTGTTGAAATATATTAACTAACATTGATTTTTATTGTATTGGTGTACCTAAAAGATGGGCTTCTTTAAGCTTTTAAAAATGAGATCTTTTCTAAAAACTAAAATCTATCTGTGTTAAAGCAGAATGAAAGCTTTATATTGACATTTAAACATTTAAAAATAGCAAAGAGAGTAATTATCTTCGGTATATATTCACATCTGTTAATCAATCTAACCATTACCTGTCATGAGTATTTTTCTGAATAATTCATTTATTTCAATATATTATGCAATCCAGAGTTGCATATTATGATTAATAAACTTGGAATCTAGTGGTCATAATAGTAAGGCCAGAACGCATCTGCTAAATGTATGATATTCTAAATTTTATTTTTGAAATTAAAATACATAAATACTGAGCCATTTTCAACTGTACTTTATTTTTATCTCTTTTGAGTACCTTTCTTCAACAAATATTTTTCTGAGACAAAATTGGTTAAATAAATTGTCTAATGCCTTTTAATGTTTCATTAAATGTAAACACTTCAAAACTGTACACTTTCTCAATTTCAATCCTATAAAACATAGAATACAAATATGTCCAGTTAAAAATAGGAGTTTCATCAAATGATTCTTTAAACAAGTCAACATATTCCCAAGCACACTTATAGAACTTAAAAATTAAATCTTGACAAAGAAATAAAAGACATGTACATTAGAATGGAATAAATAAAATCATCCCTATTTGTAGATGACATGGTTGTCTACATAGACAATCCAAGAAATCTAAAAAAAATAAAATAAAATAAAAATTTCCTAGGATAAGGGAGTTCACCAAGGTACAAGGTGAAAACACAGAAATCAATCACCTGTTTATTTATAAACAAGCATGTGGACATCGAGACTAAAACACAATACTATTCATAATTGCTCCAAACTAAAAGAAATATTTAGGTATCAATCTCACAAAACATTCTGTACGTTGAAAATTGCAAAATGCTGAAGACAGAAGTCAAAGTATCCCTAAGTAAATGGAAAGGCATGCCGTGTGGGTGGATTGGAGGACTTAACATAGTAAAAATGTAAATTATCTCCAAATTGACCGATAGATTAAGGCAATTTCCATCAAATTCACAAGAAGGTTTTTCTGCCATCCACATGCTTATTTTTAAATTTATATGGAAAGTTGAAGGACCTAGAATACCTAAAACAATTTGAAAAGAACAGAGTGAGAGGAATCCTCTACATGATGTTAAGGCTGACTCTTTAGCCACAGTAGTCAAGACAGTGCAGTATCGGCAGAGAGCTAGACACAGACCAATGAAATAGAATAGGGAACCCAGAAAGAGACTCACACAAATATGATTTTTGACAAAGGTACAAAAGCAGTTCAATGGAGGAAAGACGGTCTTTTCAGCAAATGATGTTAGAACAACTGACATCCATAGGCAAAAATAAATAAATAAATAAATAAGTACTTTAACCTAAACTTCACACCTTATACAAAAATTGACTCCATATATATTATGGGCTTACATGTAAAACATAAAACTAGAATACTTTTAGAAAAAAAATAAAAAATAGTTAGGACCTATGGGTAGGTGAAGAGTTACGTATCTGACACCTAAAGCAGCAGTCCTCAACCTTTTTTGGCACCAGGGACCGGTTTTGTGGAAGACAATTATTCCCCAGACACAGGGCAGGAGGGTGGCAGACATTAGATTATCACAAGGAGCATGCAACCTACATCCCTCGCATGTGTGGTTTACAATAGGATTTTTACTCCTGTGACAATTTAAGGCCCCTGCTAATCTGACAGGAGGCAGAGCCCAGGCCCTAATGCTTACCTCCTGCTATGTGACCGGGTTCCTACCAGTACAGGACCATGGCCCTGGGACTGGGGACACCTGATCTAAGCATAATCCATAAAAAGGAAAAACTGACAAATTGGAGCTCAAAAAAATTAAAAACTTTTGCTCTTCCAAAGACCCTCTTAAAGTCATGAAAACACCAGCTACAGACTGGAAGAAATTGTTTGCAGACCACATATCCAACTAAGGTTTTGTATCTAGAATATATAAATAACTCAGCATTCAACAGTATAAGACAAAAAGCCCAATTAGGAAATGGGCTGCTTCCATGAACAGACATTTCACTGAAGAGGATATACAGATGGTAAATAAGCACATGAAAAGATAGTCAACATCATTAGCCATTACATCTCTGTATATTAAAACCACAAGGAGATATCACTATACGCCCATGAGAACGGCTAAAATAAAAAATGATGACAACACCAAATGCTGACAAGAATGAAGAGAAACTATATATTTATATATTGCTGGTGGGAATGTAAAATAGTGCAACCACTTTGGAAATTAGTTTGGCAATTTCTTTTAGATCTAAACATGTTGGTACCATACGGCTGAGCAATCCCAAACTCTTGGGAATTTATCCCAGAGGAATGAAAATGATGTTCACACAAAAATCTGTTCACTAATATTCATAGCAGTTCTATTCATATTTGCCAAACACTAGAAGTAACCCAATTGCCCTTCAAGGGGTAAAAAGTTAAACACACTGTAGTATATTCAGGGCTACTGCTCAATAATAAGAAGGAACAAACTATTGATATACACAGAGTGTGAATCAATTTCCAGGAAATTATATTGAGGGAAAAAAGCCTATTTCAAAAGGTTATACACTGTATAATGGTTACACAACATTCTAGAATATTCTTGAAATAACAAAATTATAGTGTTGCCAGAGGTTGGGAATGGAGCAGGTGTGTCTATAAAGGAGTAACACAAGGGAGCTTCATGGTCCTGCAATAGTTCTGTGTCTTGATTATGGTGGTGGCTACATGAAGCTACACGAAGCTACACACGTGGTAAAATTGCATGAGCTGTACACACACACAAACGGGCTCATGTAAAGCTGGAGAAATCCACATAAGTTCTGTGGCTTGTACTGATGTCAATTTCCTGGGTTTCATACTGTACTATTGTTAGAAAAGATGTTACCATTGAGGGAAGTTTGGTGAAAGGGTGCACAACACAGTTTTTTGCAGCTTCCTGTGAATCTATAATTATTTCAACATAAAAAGTGTAAAAAATTAAATTTTGTACACCATTTGAGTTCTCATTCCTACCAGCAATGTATGAATGATTCCATTTCTCCACATCCTTACCAGCATCTGCTGTTGTCACTGTTTTTTATTATAGCCATTCTCATAGGTTTTGTTCTTTTCTTGCTTTTGTAGGGATACATTTTAATGTTTTCTTGTTTGCACGCTTTATTTTGAATCGTTGTTACTATTGTTGTTTTGCTAAAAGCTGAAGGACTTTGGCACTTTACTGAATACTCTGATTAAAATTTCCTACCTTATTTTTAAAATAATCAAAATTTAGAGAGCTTGACTTAAAAATTCAGTACTAGTGTAGGAAACTGAGATTGATCTATAAAGTAGTTCTTCAAAGGCTTTAAACATTTTTAAAACCAATTAACAAGGCAGCAAAGAGAAAGGTGTACTGCCATACTGAAATATTTTATTGTTTCCAACATAAGCTTCATAACAGAGTTTCATTCATTTAACTCTGGGTGAGTGACTAGAAATTGAAAATTCTCAAAGTCACATTGTCTGTGCCAGTTGGTAAAATACATCTTGTTTGAACCCGTGGGGTATGTATGACTATGGTGAAGCCTGATGGAGGAACACCAAAGCTTATTGCTAAGCCCCCAAAATCAATTATTGTCTCTGAAATCCATATCGGATACCAAAGGCCACTGGAGTGACCTCAGAATTAGTCATTAGAGAAACAAATGTAGCTTTATCAGGAAAACTTTCCCAAGAAGCCAACCTTCAGAAAATGTCAGTGCATTCAACTAAAAAACCATGTTGATTTCATGCAAGTTCTGCATTTATGTGTTTTTACGATGTAAATGGGTTCTGCCTACAATGATTAAAGAGAAGAGAAGTGACCTAGTGTCTGTCATCACCTGTATGTCTTGGTGATCAAACTGATTTGGAACAACATTATCTGCCTGGTTAACTGAATATGGCAGCGTTGGTCACTTTCCCCTGTCTCATTAGTGAGGTTGATGATGGTTCATTATGTATTCATGAGGCTGATGCAGAGTGCATCTTTTCAACTAAAAAGATTAAACTTGCTACAGCAACTGCTTCAGCTCAGGTAGCAAACATATGTAAAAGGAATTCTCATTATCCTTCCTCCCTTGAACCTGAAGGGTTTGATGTTCAGTGTCACCTGCCTTCACACATATGACTGTAAAGCAGTTAAGGGTTATTCTGGGTAAAGATTTGCAGGAGTTTAAAGTATTTGCCAACAGAGGACAGCTTTATGAAGCTGATCTCTAGTAACTGAAGATGTCAGAAACCTTGATACTAGTAAGACGGGGTTGGAGGAACTCTGTCTATTACTATTTCAAAGATGAACATGATAGGCATCAACCAGTAATCCTGGACCCTCAGACAAAACCACATTCTAAAAACATCAAACTGCCTGAGAATGGAACCGGTTGTGAGACGGTTGAAGGATGCATTTTCTTCTACAAAAGCGAAGTACAATCTCAAGGTGTACAGGAATGATGCTGTGTTGCTGATACCTGCTGTGAGGCTGGGGAATTCCCTGCTATGAAAATTCAAAATGAAAAAGAACAAGCCACTTAAGACACTATGAAGAACAGGTAATTTATACAAACACCCACACTTAATTCTTAAACGCTGCAAGCATGAAGAATTGGCTCATGTAATATTGAAGCCAAGGTCATGGAATACCTTTGGCTAGCATAGTTTGTGCTGTGCCAACATGATCATAATTCAGTGCCATAATTAGTATCTCTTCAAGAATGAGTATTTGTCTGACCTTCTCATTTGAGTCCAGAGTTAGGTAGTGTTTGGTACTACCAGTTAATAGACCTGAATTCAGAGAGCTCATGGCTGTCTGAATCAGGAGCAGGCTTTAATTTCTTTTTTTTCTTTTTCTTTTTTTTTTTTTTTTTTTTTTGAGATGGAGTCTTGCTCTGTCACCCAGGCTGGAGTTCAGTAGCGCAATCTTGGCTCACTGCAACCTCCACCTCTCCAGTTCAAGCGATTCTCCTGCCTCAGCCTCCTGAGTAGCTGGGATTACAGGCATCTGTAACCACACCTGGCTAATTTTTGTATTTTTAGTAGAGACAGGGTTTCACCATGTTGGTCAGGCTGGTCTCAAACTCCTGACTTCAGGTGATCCACCTGCCTTGGCCTCCCAAAGTGCTTACAGGCATGAGCCAATTAACCCAATGGGATTACAGGCAGGAGCCAATGAACCCAGCCTAGGCTCTAATTTCTGTTTTAACCTACCTGTTCATCACTTCCCTTCTTAGGTGAAGTTGTTTCTTATGGCTCCAATGAGTGCTGATGAAGAATCTGGTACTCTACAAGGAGTAGCAGATTAGCAAGGGTTTGATTCGATGGTACCCTTTCTGTATCTGTAAGAAATCTCCATGGATTTAAGAGCTACAAAGTTATCTTTATTTTTCCACCAGTCTAGAGTCATCAGTGAATACACTGTTTATAAGGAAAGGAAAGCATTCCCTTCTCCAACCCTGCATGAATCAGGCACTCCTATTTACTTCCACCTGGACACTCACCTTGCTGGGCCCAGGTCCCTCGGCTGGTTCCTGTTTCTAGGTCCCAGGCCATTTCTGGGTTCAAGATTTCCCTTTAGAAAAATACTTTCTTCCATGCAAGCCAGTGCCTTCAAGGCCTTTATTTTCTGGTAAGTAACTCCTTTCCTGTAGTTATGCCCTAGAGTCTAGGATACTCTCTTGCTTTTCCCTAACATGACATCTTGTGCTTTAGGTGGATCTCTAAGGCTTAGTTACTCTAACATAATATGTCTCCTGAAAACTTTGGGTCCCAAGTAGAACCAATTTCTATCCTGGAGTATATCTTTCCAAAAGTAATAAGAGGGAGTGACTCAACCAGGTAAGTACCTTATTTGTAAAATCACACTAAGCCAGCACAAACCTCTTTTGTTTAAATCTCCACATGTCAAAGCATTGCGTAAGTGCGTTTTGGTTTCTAGTGACATCATCCTGGCTGAAATGCCACCCTGATCCATTCTGCCCGTGTTGACATTTAACCAAACATGTGTTTGTACTCCAACAATAGATTTAAGAGCATCGCCTTTTCCTAACCTGTCTGTAATCTGTTTATAAGGGTCTAAGCAGCTCAAGCGTGTGTGTGTGTGTGTGTGTTTAAATTTCTAATCTCTATCTTGTGTTTAAATCTCTAATCTCTATCTTGTCTCTATTCACCATTCCCTATCTCTCTCACACCTAATATCCCCCAGTAGAAAGATTCCCAGGGATTCTCATGACCCAGCCTCTGTTTTTAGCAGCCCATTTTTAAAAGTCTGAAACATGAAAGATCTCCTAGATATTTCTATTAGTTGGAAAAGGGAGGAAGACTGACGGATTAAGTAAGAGGCCTGATGTAGCCAGCCAGTTTATGTCGAGGAAATGGGGAGAAGGGACCCTTTCCAAAAGCCTGTATGGGGAAAAGGACATCGATGAACCTTTTGTGAGAATTCGTTCCTGGTCCTCTGTAACAACACATTCATCACTTCTAACCGTGTTGCAGGCTCCTGCTGGCTGTTTTCTATCCATTTAGGGAAAAAACATATTTCAACAGTGAAAGCCACTGAACAGCATAAGGTTATGATGATGACCATACTGAGAAGGGAAGATAGTGGTTGTAGGACTGGCCACAAGTAAGGTTCCAGCTTGGAGGAAAATATTAGTAAACTACCCTCTGAAATGAGTATTCTTACTCATTTTTGTGAAAGTCTCCCTCAGGGTGAATTATCATGTGGGATCTGCTTTAAGATAATCCAATAAGAAATAGAAGAAGAAGGAAGATTGGATACAGATTAATAACTGATGAAACCAGATGACTGGCACATGGCATTTCACATTATTCTTTCCACTTTTGTGTAAAATTAAGAGTTTTTATAACAAAAATGTTTTACGTCTCCCCCAGGTGACACCCACCTAGGACATGTTTTGTAAATGTGTTCCTGATAATACAGCACTGCCAAAACCCCAGGACTGTCTCTTAGTCAAAGGGATTGATTTAACATGTAGCTTTTGAAGGGCACGCTGTATTCTTGTTGACTATCGCCTGTTTGCTCCAAAGGAATGTACTCATGACAGAAATTTGGGGAAGTTGATAAAAGAATATTAAAACACTGCTGCGTATGACTTAGGTTAAGAGTATGCTTTCCTGTATATACATAGAATGTTTCTGGAAGAATTCACTATTTGCTTCTAGACAGGGAAGCCAGGTTTCTGAGGAAAGGGATTGAGAAACTACGTTGAAAAGAAATTAAAATTAAATGATTAAACAAACAAAACTATACTGTCACTGGAGGGTTAGATTTGTTACTATCTCTGATACTGTCCCAAGTGAAAGTGATCTGCCCAGTCAGTCTAAAACCAGGTTAACTAAAGATTACATGCCTAGCTCCATTGTTTAGCAGTTAAGTAACGACTGCTTGACAGACTCAACTTGATGAATCAGTACATTAGGGCATCAGTTAAACTGTTTAACCCCAGCCTTGGAACCACCAGGAGACAATAGCTTTTGCTCACATTCTTAAAATGCTTCAGGAATATGTCTATAGTACATGAGAAGGTGCAAACTTCTCAAAGCTCATCTATACCCTCATCTCTACAAGTGGACCTCTTAGAAAAAATGACTTAGGAATGACATAGAAGATATACAAGCTGTCCCAACTGAATGGGAACAAAGGCATCCCTGCAGGGAGGCAGGAAAAGACCCCCTGACTCAAATGATGGCACCCCTGAAATCCGCACTTTTTGGTGAATTTGCCATGAAACTATTCTTGCACCTGAGAATGTGAACCTGCCTGTGTTACAAAGCTCCTGATTTTTTCAAGGTAGAGAGAACAATGTTCCTCTGAAAGAACAAGCTGGCACAGTTATTGCTAGCTGCTGCCACAACATCCTTGTTTCAGAAGAAAACAGATGAACTGGAAGGCAGGAAAATCTGCTTATGATTTTTGGCCTCAAGACACACATGTTGAAGTTCATCATCCCAAATTCGGGAGCATTCGAAAGACTGGTAAATGAATGGAGTCTTTACAACTGCTTCTGATGTTGGAGCGACTGTATGCTAATCGAGCCTATGTGTTAAATGAGTCCATGATGTTCTTCTACAAACAGAAGAACAGAGGGGCACATTTACCTATTTAGGGGAGGGAGCTGGAATCTACAGCCAGTTATGAATTGACTTAGAAAACAGAACCAAAGCAAATGTAATACCAGTTTTTAGACAATGTTTATGACTTGTGCATATGTCTCTTCTGAAGCCTTACTAGGCTGTTGGATTGAGGCAGAGAAGACAATTTCTAGTTGAAATATCACCTGCAGTTCATCCCGGTCTCTGTTCCAAAGATGGAAGCCATATCCTGTATTAATTCTTTCTGTTCCATCAGTCTGCTCAGCTTGTTGTGGCCTACTCTTGAGGACATGAAGATTCTCACGTGTGTAATGAGATGTACCAAACCACAGCATTCCTGGGTGCAGAGAACCAGCAAAAATTGAAAGTTTCACATCAACACACACTTGGTGAGGAGGACAATTGTCAATGTATATCAAAATTATAAGCAACTCCATGTCGAGAATTTACCTTAAAGATGTATGCATTCCCAAATGATGTATGTAAGAGGTAATTCATCATAGCATTGTTTATAACAGCAAAAGATTTAAGCCAATGCTTCTGTAGAGGACCGGTTAAATAATGGTACCTCCACACAATGACACAGTATACCATCATGAAAGAATGAGGCATCACTTTAAGTACTTTAAAACCTTGAAGATAAATTGAGAGGAAAAGGTTAGAGCAGTAGTTAAAAGCAGACTTTCGTTGGTAAAAAGGAAGAAGGTGGATAAGAATACATTTTGTATTTGTTTACATCTTTCCTGAGATTTTATATCTATACAAAAGAAACTGACTACTAGCGTCATCCGGTGTGAGAAACTGAATGTCCAGAAGACTTTTCACAGTACAGTTTCCATTTTTCAATCATGAAAAATCCATTCAAAATTTGGACTGTTTAATCATGAATTATCTATTCCAAAAGAAATATTTTAAGTCAGACTTTGAAATGACTATAAGACAGTATCTAATACATAGTTGGCACGCTTCTTACGAATGATTTCTTGAATGTACAATTAAATATGAACTTGGAATTTCTGCTTTTAGCATTATGGCTAAAATAGATTTTTTTTCTCCTACTCAAAAGTTAACAAAGGAATTGTAGAACTTTCCTTTTTTTTACCAGCCTCCCCCATCCTCTACGCTGACTTTTACGACAATTCTGAAGACTGCTGAGAAGTAAACGTTGGGTGTGAGAGAAGTGCTGTGTCCTTGAACTCACCGAGATTTAGAAGTGCCAGGAGCACTAAGCAATTGCCTAGAGCTATTTTACTTACATTTATTTCTGCCCACCCAGCTCCAGGCTTTGTATTTAGTCCTCTTTCCTCTGGCTCTCCCTCTGGTTTCTATTGCATCTAAAACTACAACAAACTAGGTATTTTTGAAGCATAAGTTATTGGGCACAATTTAATCATTTACAAAGTCTTACTGATGAATTCAGATATTTGGTGATATTTATTTAAAAGAAATAATAATTGGAAGTAAATGTATTTATAAGTGATTTTCATGACTCTCTGATTAAATGAAAACAATACATAAACAAAGCCCCTTGAATCTGGGACCAATATGGATAGTTCTTGGCTTAGCAGTATGGCACATCTCCTTGAGAAATGAATATAGTGTATCTTGGGGGTAAAGGGAAATGAAAAGAGCTGAACTTCCTCTGAGACAATGATGCCTACATTCTGCAATGTGCATTGGTCTTATTCTTACCTTCCCATTCTGACTGCCTCACAGGATTGGTTGAGAGGATCAGAGTGTAGTGTATGTGGATGTACTTCATAAACGCAAAAGTATGGTTCATGTACAAATACTGGCCCTCATAGTGGCGAATTTACCCAGAATTTTGCCCAGAAATTTGCTCAGAACTGTAAGATTAAATGTGTGCAGATATGCCGAGAATACTGTGAAATAGGCAATGATTAGCAACTAAGATAATTCTAAGCAAAATACTGGATATTTCTTGGAGAACTCCTAGGACATTGGTTTTTAAGCCTACTCTTGGGACTTGCAGTTTTATTATCGAAAGTTCCAGATGCCTTTGCCTCAGACTGGCTGAGGCTGCTTAACGGTTTCCATACCCAGGCGCTCTGTGGGCCCCCACACTGAAGTGTGGACCTCCAGGTTCTGGTGCAGGTGTCAGTTTTCATTTCCTGTGCTCAGAAAGGAAGGAATTATCACCACAGCTGGGCCTTCAGTTTTTACTGAGGTGAGAGAAATGAAGAACCTTAACACTGGTCACTAACTTGTAATGAGATTGTTTCAGGAGTCAACCTACTGGTTAAAGAAGACCAAGCCATCTAGGGGTATCTAGGCATCAATCGGCTGCTCCACCATCCAGTTTTAGCAGCCAGTAAAGCTGATCATGCGTGTGACCCACCTTCCCCTGCTTGGGAATGCAGTGCTCAGCTCTTAAGGTTGGAAGGTGATTGACAACAGGACTTCCAGTACAGAGAGAACCTTTGAGGTATAAGAGAAAAAAAAAAAAAAGCCCAAGACTGAATTAGGCTATCAGAGATATATTCTGGTGTATAATTAGCTTGGCTTCTAAGAAGCTATTTTAGTGGAAGTACACATATAATAGAATGGCCCAGTGACTTGATCAAATGTAACCCTGGGAGTGAATCAGCTTTTAGTGGAATAAAGATTTCCAAGGTCAGCCTTTTTGAACCCACTGTGAATTAGTTTTCTCTTCTGTCCAAGAGCATGCAGACACGGTCAGAGTGAATGCTGTGGTTGAAGTGAAAGACGTCTTTGTCTACACTGTCCCAAAACCCTGTGAACAGTTTCCTTATGTGATTAGCTCTGCCCTTAGTCACTTACCTAAGTTGTTAACTCTGCTCTGGTTACTTATTGTACATGGGTTGGAAGATTCAAATGAGAACACAGCCATACAAGCACTGTTAAGTTGTATAACACTGCATACATGTAACTGTTTCACAGGGTGGTCGTTAGGAATAAATGAGATTGCCTGTAGGAGCCAGCCACTTTTGGTGTTCCATTCATAGAGCAATTAGGGCCCTGATCAGAAGACTGATTCCAGAAACAATGGGGCTCTGCTTTGCACCTGATGGTCTAGTCTCCTGTCAGTGTCAGCCCCATCTTCAGTCTCCAGCTTTGGCACACTGGGCTCCCAGTGTCTTCTCTCCAGCCAGCAATGTTGGCTTTTCTTCAGCTTCCAAGCCCACTACTGAGACTCCAAACCCAGGCATGTGAACTCTGACTGAAGATCATGAACATCTCCGGAGAGAGACTAAAGCCATCCCCAGCACAACAGGCCTGATACTACCAAGGCAACCTTCTTCTCCTTTGTCTTTCCTGTTTCAGCTTTCCAGATGGTGAAGCAGAAGCCAAAGAGGGACAGGAAAAAATTGAGTTTGGAAGCAAAGAGTCAAATAATTGCCTCACTAGTACCTTGGTACAAAGTTCTAACTGATTAACTGGTAGAAACAGCTGCAAATATTAAGACTTGAGCAAATGTTTTGTGGGACATGACATGCCCTAGGACATTGAAAGAGCAACGGAGTGGCATGGGGATCTGGCCATTGATAGATCAAAGCTTGACATCACATCTGCTAGCCGAGATATGGACTAAGTTGTTTTTAAACTGTATATTTAAAAATAATATAGATCAATAGGAAGTTGCAAAGATACTACAGATTATCATGTACCTGTATCCGGATTTCCACTAATGGTTACATCTCACACGACTATAATGCAATATAAAAACCAGGAAACATCTTGGTATAATGTGGGTATAGCTTTATGCCATCTTACTACAAATGTAGATTTATGAGAACCTCAGTCAAGACACAGAACTATTCCATCATCACAAAGATCTCCTTCATGCCACCCCATCGTAGTCACACCCCCATCATCATTACCACATCCCTAACCCCTGGCAACCACTAATTTGTTCTCCATCTCTATAATTTTGTCATTTTGAAAATGTTTTAGAAATGGAATCATACAGTATGTGACCTTTTGAAGTTTGCTTTTTATGTATTGCTGAATTCTATTTGCTGATAATTTCCTGAGAGTTTTTGCATCTATATTCATGAGGGATTCTGGTCTTTCACTTTCTTTTCTTGTACTGTCGTTGTCCGGTTTTAGTATCAAGGTAATATTAGCTTCTTAAGTTACTGGAGAAGTGTTCCCTCCTCTTCTATTTTCTGGAAGTGATTGTGTAGAATTGGCACTAATTCTTCCTTAAACATTTGGTAGAATTCGCCAGTAAAACCATCTGGGACTGGAGAGGTTTTTTTTCCAGCAGTTTTTAACTTATAAATTCAATTTCCTTTATAGTTATAAGGCTATTCAAATTGTCTATTTTATATAAGGGAGGTTGTGATAGTTTGTATTTGGGAAGGAATTGGTCCATTTCGCCTAAGTTGTCAAATTGATGTGTGTAGAGTTGTTCATAGTATTCTCATGTTACCCTTTTGATGTCTGCAGGGTCTGCAGTGATAGCTGCTGTTTCATTCTTGATATTGGTAATTTGTCTTCTCTCTTTCTTTTTTGTTAGTCTTGCTAGAAGTTTGCCAATTTTATTAATCTTTTTAAAAAGTTTATGTCTTATTGGCTTTCCCTATTGTTTTCTATTTCCAATTTATTGATTTCTGCTCTTCTCTGTTCATTTCTTTCCTTCCACTTGTTTTGTGTTTATTTGGTTCTTCTTTGTCTAAGTTCTTGAGGAAGGAGCTTAGGTTACTGATTTGAAACTTTTCCTCTTTTCTATTGTAAATGTTAAGCGCTATACGTTTCTCTCTCAGCACTGCGTTAGCATAGATTTCTTTTTCACTTGCCTTGAGGCTTCCTCTGGTTATTTAGCAGTGTGTTATTTGAACATTTCATTTTCTCTTTCTTTTTATGTGTAGTTTAATTCCATTTTTGTTAGAAAACATAATTTGCATAATTTCAGTCGTTTCAAATTTGTTGCTGTTATTTTTGTGGCCTAGGATGTGGTCTATCTTGGTATCCGTTCCATGGGCTCTTTAGAACGTGTTCTGCTCTTGTTGGATATGGTGTTATTTACATGCCTATTAGATCCTGTTGTTTTATGGTGTGGTTGAGTTCTTCTATATTCTTGCTGATACTGTTCATACAGGTTTCTCTCTGGTTGCTCTATCAATTATTGAGAGATGGGGGCTCAAATGTCCAACTATGATTGTGAATTTATGATTTCTTCTTTCGGTTCCATCTGTTTTTGCTTCACATATTTTTCAGCTCTGTTTTTGTGGTCCATACACATTTAGGACTGCATATCTTAGTGGACTGGCCATTTTATTATCATGTAATGTCCTTCCCTGTTCCTGATACTTTTCTTTGCTCTGAAGTCTACTTTTTCTGAAAGCTCCTCTTGCTTTCATCTGATTAACATTTGCAGTGTATTTTCTTAAACCCCTTTACTTTCAACCTACCTACATTATTATATATGAAGCAAGTTTCTTATAGACAGCATAGAGTTGAGGCATGTATTTTTATCCACTTGACCAATTCGTCTTTCAATTTATATATTTAGATCATTTATATTTAATGCAATTATTAATCATCTTAGGGCTTAAATCTGCCATTTTAGTTTTTCTTTTCTGTTGTTCTCTCTGTTTTTAATTTCTCTGTTTTCTTTTTTCTGCCTTCCTGTGAGTTAAAGGAACATTTTTGGATTCCATTATCATTTATCTAGAGCATTTTTGAATGTATCTTCTAGAAATTTTTTTCAGTGGTTGTTCTAGGTATTACATAATATAACATAAGTTATCACAGTCTACCGGTATCATCATTTTACCAGTTTGAGTGAAGTATAGAAAACGTATTAGCCCTTATGTTCCTTTACCCTCTCCTGTATATAATTAGTAATTATATTTTAATTATTTCCCGTACATTCACTGAGAACCACATCAAACAGTGTTATATTTTTGCTTTGACCATCAAACATAATATAGAAAAGCCAAAAGGAAAAGAAAAGTGTATTATATTTACCATATTTTGTGCCCATTGACATTTCCAGGTTGCCTGCTTGTCCTGGTCCAAGTCTGGGATATATGAGAAAAAAAGAAAACCCAGGGAAGTTACTACATATTGTTCCTCATGTCCTGAGTTTCCTAGCTGTCCTACTTTCTTTTCTCCTCCTTTCAGAAACTTCTTGTGTTTGTTTTATATGTAATGTCCAGGGTATTTAGTTGTGCTTAGTGGGAGGAATGGGGAAAAGTGTGTCTATACCATCTTGTCTAGAAGTGATGTGACTAAGTGGATTTTAACTGCTCCTGCAATTACAATTTGTGGCTTGAAATCTCCTTGTTCTTTCTTCTATTCTGTTGCTTATACTGTTTCTTGGAATAAAAGTTAAATGTATCTTTAAATAATCTTGACCTCTTAGATTAATAATAGATTTAACCTTTGGTGGGTCAGGCAGGGGCGGAATGGAGATGGAGCTACTAGAAAGCTATTAGTTAGAACAGCAAAAGACAGCAGGCAGACCAAATAGATATGCTAAATAGACACAGCTTCGCTCCTGAGAGTTGCTTCCCCACTGAGCTAAGTCCGTCTTTTTGCTCATTGCCTGATCATTCTCACATATCCTACACCCCACTACCTTATGAAATAAAAAAGATTGCTAGACTGGAGTCAGGAGACCTAAGTTACAGTTGACACTGTGACCTTGAGCAAGTGACTTGATCTTCCTCAGCTCTGTTTTATTCATCCTTAAAATGTGCTTGTTGGCAGATTAGTTCCTAAGGTTTCTTCCAGCTCTTATGGTTTGTAATTACTCTTCACAGACAGCTTCCCCACCACTACCACACATGCACATGCACTCATCTGCAGGCAACTGCTCACCGACTACTTTGTCCTACAGAATTCTTTAAAGAGGATTTGGCAACATGCTTCTACAAGACATTTAAAACCTCACTCATCAGTTTTTGAAAATCTTGCTCATTTAAATTGTCACAGCTCAAGAGCCCTGGGATTTAAACCTTGGAAAGGGTAAGGCTTGTCAGCAGAATTTCTGTGTTAATTTGTAAAAAGCTGAGGGATATTAAAACTTTCCACTCTGCAGAAGGCAGTAGAGAGACTGCAAACAAGAAAACCCAGAGGGGTAGTAGAGGGAAAGTCACTGACAAATGCCTAAACTCTCAGACCCTGGTTTTTCCCCTGTCCTGCCAGTATCTCCAGCCCTACTGGAATGAAAGGGACACGAACTCGAGGGAGAGGAAGTATCATAGCCAATAGAGACAAGCTTGGAAGGAACAGGCAGGAGAACAGGATCTGAACATAAACAGGCTGGAGATAGTCATGATTTATGAAAGATCAAATAGATATCTGCCCTCAAAGTACAAATACATTACAGAAAAGCTCTTCCCACATATTTCCTCTTTGTCCTTTATCACTTAAGCTACAGAGATGATGAGTATTTTACCAACGTATATACTCTCCCCACCTTGAGAGACAATTGAAGGCTGACAAAGAGAGTTATTTACATCTGTCTCTCTCTTATCCTTTCTCATCTCCCTTTAACTTTCTTTCATTTCACAAGTGAAGGTCCATACTACCAGGCTGGTAGGGAAGACAGGAAAAGAGTATGCCTACAAGCCTCACAGGAAATGGAGAACAGCAGGAGGAGCTAGCAATAGCACCATTTATGGCTGCACAATGCACTGCTACGTAACAGATGTTTAAAAATTCCTTGAGTCCCTAAGGCCTAAGATCATAAAAGAAGAGATCACAAAGAAATAACAAAGTATATAATACCATGATTATGTGGTGCCAACAAAGCCAGAGTTTGCAAAAAAAGAAGAGTGGCCAATAGATAAAATAAAGCAGAGTGAACACTGGGGACTATGAGAATTGATTGGATTTTATCATTAGAATATTATTGATGACTGTAGCAAGGATGGTTTCATGGAGTTATTAGGGACTGAAAGCTAGGTCGTACTGAGATACAATGGAGTAAAGACTTGAGTGGAAGCTAAGCGGTGAGCACCAAGTTTGAGAATAAAAATGTTGGTAACCTCAAGAAGAGGCTCAAAGGTGGTTTTTGAGAAAAATGAGCAATGTCCGTAGGCTGAGGGTGGGAACATGGAAAGGGGATGTTGAAGCTATCGAGGAAGCTGGGTTAATGGAGCATGATTGTAGAGGAAGAAGTGAGGAAGGGTACAGAGGAAGGACTGGCCTCATGTACTGAAGGAAAAAGGATGAGAGGCTGTGGGAATCCCAGTGGAGCTCGGAAGAGTAATTGCTGCAGTTCTCTCAGCATCTCTGGGAGAGCACAGCCCAGCCTGGGCTTGGAGGGCTGTGGTGTATCGGGGCAAAGTTTCCATGAAAGCGTAAAAGGTAGGAGATTTTGACAATGGAGTGAGGATTTGGGAAAGCAGGTGGGGGAAGGAAGGGTTCATTATAAGAGAAGCCAAGGCAATAAGTACCTGAGAGAAAAAGCAGATAATGAAGGGAAAAAGAAAACTGCTACATTTTTTCATGTGGAAATGGATGGTTATAAAAATAAAATCAGAAGTCGCTGACCTACAAAATTCCGCTTCAGTGTGAGTCCCTGTGGTGGCAGAACCTTCAAGGTGGTAACCGTGGTAGATTTATGGAGGAGTGGAGGAGTTGGTGTGGGCCTTTGTCTTGCTGAGTTAAAGGCAGATATCTTGGGTGTGCACAGCAACAGAGAGGGCTCTGATCTTTCTCCATGGAGAGACGTCTTGATGTATGGGGAGTAGGGAGGGCCCTGGTCTGGTCCCAGCAGGGACTGTCTTACAGTGAACAGACACGCTAAGTATTAAGTAGATCAAAGAAAGATGATGTGAAAGTCTAGGAAGCTTTTAGGGGAAAGAGTCAGGTTTAGACTACATGTTAAGAAGATAAGGTAGTTTCTGGCAGGATGCTTTGGATGTGGATGTGGTGGGAGAGGAGGGAGAGAGGAGACTGTGCTACTAGAGGGTGCCTGTGGGAGAAGGGAAGCTGAGGCCCAGGAAACCCTGTACCTTACAAATTTTGTGTCTTCCGCGCCTCCTCATGGTCAGCCATTTCCACTCCCTGTTCAGCTCTAAACTTTTCTCCTCACCGGTTTTTTCTAAATGCTTCAGCATGGTCCCTGAGGCCCTTCCAAATGGCTCTGCCTTCCCAATAGCCTCCATCCTGTAGTAAGCATGCCAGTATCATCCAGCGAGTAGATAACTTTCTTATCGCCTCTCCTGGTTCGTATATTTGGGTGTTACGGCCACTTGGTGTACCTCTTCTTTCTCTCTCCAGCCTTCCTGGATGAGCACCTCTCTGTTCTCACTGAGTCCTGGGGATTCTGGTCAACAGCTTGATCTTGGGTATCTATAAAACATCATTGCTGGGTCCGATTTGGCTACTTAGTGGCTGCGTGGTCTAGGTAAGTTACTTAACTCACTCGTCTTGGGTTAAGGATGTAGTCACATATGTAGTATAGTGTCTGACACTCATAGTAAGTGCCTAGTCAGTGTTAGCTACTCTTACTACTAAAGCATCCTTTGTCAGAATCCAACTCCAGGCAGACTTAGGAAAGACTGAAAGTTCACCAGGGTCCCAGCTATCATATGAAGATGCCCTGCTAGCCACCTACATGCCTAACAGATGCATCCCTTTTTTAGTATCCATTGCTTGCCCTTCAGACCTTTGCCAGAGCCCTCCAACTCCAATGTTCTTTCCAGAGTTCTGCAAAATTCAGTGGACATAATTGGGGGAGTGGAGGAGGGGCATTCTAGGCTGTACTTACACAGATGTACCTTAGAGAACGAAAATGACATTCTAAATATTCACTCTTCCAGAAGCTACATTCTAGAATTGCAATATTTTAGCTTCAGGTGAAGATGCTTTCTCAGAACTAGTTTTTCATTATGTCCTAATCCCATTAAAATTGAGATTAGACAGAAAAAAAAAACGCATTTTTGTAAATGCCTTGACATCATTTGTGTGCCATGTAAAGAGAGCCAAAAGTGGCTTTTAGAGTTATTGCTACCTCTCTCAATTCATTGGTGGTCATCTAGCTATTACATAATAAGAGAAAATGGAAGAAATGGAAGAAAATACCATTTATTAAGCCACTTAATAAAGTCACCTCTGAAAGTTGCCTTCCAGTGCTTGACATCACATAGGCTCCACTTAGATAATAATTTCCTTTGGGTATATACCCAGTTATGGGATTGCTAGGTCAAATGGTGTTTAAATGGTATATAAGGGTATAAATCATTCTACTATAAAGACACACGTTCATGTATGTTTATTGCGGCACTATTCACAATAGCAAAGACTTGGAACCAACCCAAATGCCCATCAATGATAGACTGGATAAAGAAAATGTGGCACATACACAATGGAATACTATGCAGCCATAAAAATGAATGAGTTCACGTCCTTCACAGGGACATAGATGAAGCTGGAAACCATCATTCTCAGCAAACTAACACAGGAACAGAAAACCAAACACCACATGTTCTCACTCATAAGTGGGAGCTGAACAATGAGAATACATGGACACAGGGAGGGGAACATCACACACTGGGGCCTGTCAGGGGGTCAGGGGCAAGGGGAGGGATAGCATTAGGAGAAATACCTAATGTAGATGATGGGTTGATGGGTGCAGCAAACCACCATGGTAAGTGTATATCTATGTAACAAACCTGCACATTCTGCACATGTATCCCAGAACATAAAGTATAATTAAAAAAAAATCCTTACTCTCCCCCTTCTCTTATCCTCCAAACTTCCCCACTCCTACTCCCTCCCAGAGTGCAAATCTTAGAGGGACCAGCATCATTATTTATGACCATATTTTTAGTGGGTGAAGATTTGATCACAAAAGGGATTGATAAGAAAAAGAACTCCAGAAATTTGGAATGAGCCAAGTGCTAAGATCCTGTGGTTACCCAGCTCTTTTACTTCGATTGAGACAGGGGGAACTTGAGCTATGGGATTAAAATGGTCTCTCCACCACTTACTATTTCTCCTTTCCAACTGCATGTCACAAGGGCCCCTTCCGAAAGCTTTGGGCAAAATTCCCACGGCAACAAATTTCCCTGACTCTCTACTCTGTGTGATCCAACCACACAAACTCTTGTGCTTAGTCACACACACACACACACACACAAATGTAAAGCAGTGGTTCTCAAACTTGATTGCACATCAGATCACCCAGAGGTCTTAATAAACCACAGCTAGGTTGGGGTAGGACCTAATAATTTGCATTTCCTACGGGTTACCAGGTGATGCTGATGCTGATGCTGATGCTGCTGGCCTGGAAACCATACTGAGAACCATTGAAGTAAAGTCTTCTCCTTTTCTAGCCTCAACAACTATGCCTGTAGCTGAAGACTACACAGTTACTCATCACATCCAAGCTCGTAACACTGATTCATCTTCACTCCTAAGCCTGGGGCTGAGCTGCTTCCTGCACACTGGCTCTCAACTCCCTGGGTGTGCCTCTGTCTTAGTTTGCAGGCCATAATCCATCTTGTGGCACCCACCCTATCTTGACTGCAGAACTTGCCATCTCTATTAGTCAGCTCAGGCTGCCATAACAAAGTATCACAGGCTGGGTGGATTGAACAACATAAATCTATTTTCTCACAGTTCTGGAAGCTAGAAGTCCAAGATCAAGGTGTTGGAAGGATTGGTTTCTTCCGAGTTCTCTTTCTTTGGCTTGGAGGTAGCCATCTTCTCCTCCCTGTGTCCTCACCTGGTCATCTCTGAGTATGTTTCTGTGTTCTTATTTCCTCTCCTTAGAAAGACAGCAGGCGTGCTCACTTCGGCAGTACATATACTAAAATTGGAAGGACAGCAGGCATATTGTATTAGGGCCCTTGTTAGTGACCCCATTGTAATGTAACCACCTCTTTAAAGGTGCTATCTCCTAATACAGTCACGTTCTGAGGTCCTGGGAGTTAGGACTTTAACATATGAATTTCAGGGAGGGATACAATTTAGCCCCTAAGGGAGATGTGCCATTTTTCATGCCTCTCACCCTCCACCACTTCCCATTCTTCTTGCTGTTTATTCTCTCTTCTGCCAGCTTCCAGAGGGGACCCAGAGCCTCAAAGGCCTGAGGCTAATTGTGCTGCAGGGGCTCACGTGGGGTGGGTTTTGGTGATCTGCACACCGACACCTGCCTCTGTGAGGACTCTGTAGCCAACACCCGAGATAAGCAGTGCCCAGTCACAGGGAAAAGGGTAACAAATTGCTTGCAGAGGGACGACTGGCTCAGAGCTGGGTCATTATTCTTGTAACCTCCAGATCACAGACAGCAGGCTGCACTGGGCTCTGTTGGCACCTACCATCCCGCCTCTCCGCTCCACTTGGAAATGGTACTGGATGAAACTAGAGGAGAAAGAGGCTGAAGGGCCTGTTTGCCTGGAGCCCATACTCTTTTTCATGGTAATGCAAACAGCTCCAAAAACCCACTAGAAATCTGTGGTCTATGGAGGAGAAAATGACCTCCCCCCATGGCTAGCAATAATTCCTGACGCTTTTTATGCTTTACATGGTTTTCTTCCATATGACGATGTTTGATCATGATGCCAGCCCCATGGGTAGCCAGACTGCTATAATTACACCCCACATTAGAGATTAAGAAACAAGTCTAAGTAAACAAAACAAAGACTTAGGTTGTGATCCACCCCCAATCAGAGGTCTGCCCTCTCAATTGTACTCTACCGACCTCATTTCTTTCTTCTAAGTGTTTTCCAAAATGTGGTCATTCACATAGCTTGTTTGCATTTTTGGCTATATTCACCCAAGCACCACTCAGTGATTAATGAAGTCCATGGAAGATGAGGTCCTGATCTGAGTTTGGTACTAAGCAATATATTGAATTCCCAGGGGTTTGGTATGCTATTTTTTTTTTCTAATATGTATTTAAAAGAATTATTAACTCCTATTACTTTAGGATATGCTTTCCATCTCACACTCTCTTCCCTCTGCGGCGACTTCTCCGTGGGGCTACAGAGGCATCTTGACAGCAATGTTTTTCAAACTCTTGGCTGCAACCCACAATAAGAAATAAATCACATGGCAACACAGTACTCACATACATACGCATATATAAAACAAAAACCAGCTTCACGAGATAATACGTAACCTGGGTATGACACGCACTATTTTCTATTCTATTTTTAACGCTTGTTGCGATACACTAAATTGATTTTATGACCCAATAATAAGTAGCTACCTGCAATTGGAAAAAGAATAGTCTTTTTACAGAATGTTCTGTCCAACTTTCAAAGCCTGACTTACATTTTGTTTGCACCTCCCAGGAGAGGAGACTGCAGGATTCAGGCTGTAGAGAAGCTTCTGGGGCTCTCCCCCTTACATTTCTCTTTTGGCCACTTAGGGTTCAGCAGGCTGCAGCCACCCAAAGAAGGAGGAGGCTTCTTGGACAGGGAGGGCACTGTAGCTCCAAGGTTGCTGGACTCAAGGTGGAAGTCTCCACTACACCCTTCCCTGAAAAAGAATCCAGAGAGACACACATTGGGAGACTTCACAGACACTCTCCCTCTGCTCTGTAGTGGGATAATTGGACAACCCATCCTAAATACTACATGTCGTCACCCCTCTGACCCCATCTGAGCTGAAATGGAGCTCTGGTGCCTACAGAGTGGACTTTTCCCTTTGCGATATTTTAAAGTTCTAGTCTAAAATATCTCTCCACAAATGCCTGAGGTCCCATCATCAGAATTGTATTCCTGTGGTTTCAGCATTACCATCCTAAAGATTCTTCTATATATACGAGTGTGCCTAAATTGAGTTTCTTTTTTTTTTTTTTTTTTTGGAGACAGAGTCTCGCTCTGTTGCCCAGGCTGGAGTGCAGTGGCATGATCTTGGCTCACTGCAAACTTTGACTCCCAGGTTCACGCCATTCTCCTGCCTCAGCCTCCTGAGTAGCTGGGACCACAGGCACCCGCCACCACGCCAGGCTAATTTTTTGTATTTTTAGTAGAGATGGGGTTTCACCGTCTTAGCCAGGATGGTCTCGATCTCCTGACCTCGTGATCTGCCCACCTCAGCCTCCCAACATGCTGGGATTGCAGGCGTGAGCCACCACGCCCAGCCTGAATTGAGTTTCTAAGGCTTTTCTCCTCGAGTCTGGCCTTAGCTATAAGTTCCAGAAGTTGGTTCTTCTTTTAAAAGGAGACCTACAGTAGTAGTTACCCTTCCTTACAACATAGAACTCATGACGCTGTAATGAAGGCCATAGCACCTCTTCTCAAAATAATGTGTTTAAACATACAAAGTAAAATGTGTAGGATTACAAAGGAAACTGTATCTATAATATCAAAAATTATCTTAGAATTTAGATAAATGATGAGTATTAACCATATTTGGGGGTAACTGTAAAAATTGTAACATGGTGAGAATAACTGATTAGACATATACTCTATGATATGTGTAACAGTTTTATGTGTAATAGTTATATGTAATAGTTATATGTCTAATCAGCTATTTTCATCATGTTACAATTTTTACAGTTACCTCAAAATGTTAATATTCATCACATCTAAATTCTAAGAGAATTTTTAGACTATATATACTGTATCAAAATATGTTTTAATTTGTAATACAATTATACACATATTTAAACCTAAATAAAATCTAGAGGCAGGTCTAATAAATAATCTAGAATAATGATAAGTATAAACAACATTACAAAGTATCTGCAAAAGCGTAACATGATGAAAATAGCAAATTTCCATTGGTGGAAAGCCTCAGGTTCTGGTAACACGCTGTGGTTTGTCTACCTTCATAATGAAGGAAACGCTAGATTACAGTTAGAAGTTAATGATGTTAAAGATGTATTTTTTCCTGTCCAAGTTCATAGATCCTTTATATTCTTTCCATAGACCCCCTGTTAAAGATGTATTTTTTCCTGTCCAAGTTCATAGATCCTTTATATTCTTTCCATAGACCCCCACTTAAGGAGCCCAGATCTAGCGAGTTGTCTACTATTTCCTTTCCTATCACATCCTTCCAGATTCTAAAGCTTCATCTGCTGAGCCTGGTTTTATGAATGTTGTGTGTTCTGCCTTCCAAATCTTGCTGTGTCCTTCCTCACGCATCCCTCACCCGCCCCTGTGGTCAGCCCAGTTAGAGCAGTCAAGCCAGGGCCCAATCTCTACTACATCTGGGGATGGCCTTAGTGATGATGCTCACCAAGTTCCCGGGGAGACTATATCAGAGGGCAGCTTGACTTTGACTCCAAGAAGTCCCTAAATCAATTATTCTGCCCCTGAAATTTTGTCAGGAGACCTGTAATTATCTCAGCATATTAATAATGTGAAGGAGAACCTGTCCTTATTTAAAGCAGGGCCTTTTCCCTTCTCCAACCTTGCATATGAATAATACTTGTGTCTAGACTTTGGTTCCAAAAGATAGATCTTTATTCAGCAAGCGGGAGTCTACTGAGCTCAGCACAGAAGAGTTAACAGCAAAGCTGAGACATATTGCCACTTACCAAGGGGAGACCAGTTCTTGTCCCAGCGGGTGCAAAGAAGAATGTCTTTGTGGATCAATCAGGCCACTCAGTGATGTATCAGAGTGTAAAAAGACAGTATGACACAGTGAGAGTGCGGCAAATAAAAGCATGCATGTCATGTCTAAAGCAGTCAATTTCACATATTTTTTAAGTATGTATTTTGGGCTGGGGGACTGCAGCTTAGAGCACCCAACACAGCCTCGAAGCCAACATGTGGAGTCTGCTCAAAGGACTGCCATCACCGTCTCCACGGCTCTGCGAGATGCAAAGGGCTGCCTAAGCAGTCACTTAGGGAAGAGAAAGGGGTTTGCCTTGGTTCTGACAAGTGGTTAGGAATTGAATTTAGCACTGTACTAAAGGTCACAACGGTTTAGACCAGCCCGACCAACATGGCAAAATCCTGTCTCTACCAAAAGTACAAAAATTAGCCGGGTGTCATGATGAACACCTGTAAGCTCAGCTGCTCAGGGGGCTGGGGCATGAGAATCGCTTGAACCTGGGAGGTGGAGGTTCAGTGAGCCAAGATCGCGCCACTGCACTGCAGCCTGGGTGACAGAGGGAGACCCTGTCTCAAAAAAAAGAAAAAGAAAAAAAGAAAAACAACACTCAATTTTCAGCAAGGTAACTATGACAAAATTCTTCTTTGAGAGGAAAAAAAAAGTGGGATTAACATAAATAGACCAGAGTAATTCTGGGAATGACTTAAGGAAAGTTAGTCTTTGGGAACTGTCTCTAGCATTTGGGGAGAAATAAGGACAATGACTCCTATATTTTTGTGCACCCCACTTTTGCTGCCCCCATCAAGACACAAAATCTTGAGTTCAGAGGTTTACCCAGAGAACCAGCTTTTCTATTCTTAGGTTCATATGTCAATTCTTTTGACATAAGCCCCTAGGTCTACTACGTCTAATCTAAACCAGGGCAGGGGCTGGCAGACCTCTGGGAGAATTGCCTGTGACATTTAACATGTGGGAGGAACCTGAGGAACATTCAGGAAAAGGAAGAACGTCTCAGGAAGTTAAGCAGGGGATGTCCCATGGTGTAGATGAGATGAGGAGGGCTAGTCAGAGAATAAGAAACCATACTGAAGCATTCTGTTTCTTTCCACCTAGCCCAAGTGACTGAGGAACATGAAGCTGTCCAGTCTTCATGTCCACCTTCACTCTATCTCTTTCCCCACTCAAGCTGGCCTCAGGCATTTGAACCAGATGACAGGATGCAACCAGCACTCAGAAATGTGCGGCAGGCAGCCTAGGTAGAGTTACCGTAGCAACAGCAAGACTTCTTGAAAGCCCTGGAGGCTGTGTGGAATTGGAGGCAGGAAGACCTTCCCACTTTAAGGGTGCCTGTCACACCAAAACTGACCTGCAGGGGCAGCAGAGGAGAAAGACCAGAAAAGCGGCCTCACCTGTCTGGACTAGGCTGGTGGGTGCTAGATGACCCTCACTATTACTTCCTATGAACAGGTGCACCTTTCTCTTGGGGACATTGTTCAATGTTTCATCCAAGTTTAACCACAAAATAACTCCCCTACCTTCCTGTGTGGCAGACACATCACACTAGCATCTGAACAAAAACAGGAGCTGGGATGTGGACTCTTGAAAGGACATGGATCTGTCCCCTACTCCTAGAACACAATGTGCCGAATCTGGCCAGAGGTCAGTCTTTAAAAATCTAGTAATCTAAGGATTGTCTGTAGGTCCTCTTTGGTCAACTCATACGGGAGGGTTTGGGGTAAGAGTCATCCTTATATTGTTCCTCCACTTCCTTCTGACTATGGCATCGACTCATAATCTTTCAAGAGGATTTATATTCTTACTCTATTAAAATGTGAAACATATGCTGTTGCTTCAATGAGGGACATGACACATGGCAAAGATGGTAATAGATGTGTATGGAAAGTGGCTCCCTGGTTGACCTGGGGGAGCCCACCAGAATATGTGCCTCAGTGGGTCACTGCCCTTGAGGGCTGGGTCCTGGGCTTCACAGGTTCAGCTCAGTGCAGTCACACTCTGATAGATGCATGGCAGTCACAGGCAGAGGCTGACCTGGAGACTATGTAATAGTGTATTAAAATAATTTCCCAAGAGGAAACCCAGACACACTCGGGTTTAAATTGGGCATCCTCATTTACTAGCTGTATGACCTTGGACAAGGTTATTTAACCACTTCTCTATGCTTTATCTGTGAAACAGGGATAATAATAACACCAGCTTTGCATGGTGGAGGTGAGGATTAAATATACTTACATATATACAAGTGCTTAGAATAGTACATGACACTGTAGAAGTCTTGTTATTGTTATTAAACTGTAGAGTAGGATAGGCTGCACACCATACAACTCCAGAAGATGCCATTCACATAGACTCCAATGTGAATGGTGTCCCCAGAGTTGTGCAGTGATAGCCCTGAAGTATTAATTCCCACTTTGCAAGGTTATTGCAAAAATTATAGTTAAATGCATGTGAAGTACTTTTTACATCGTAGGCACTATAACTCACAGCTGCTGCTATTATTTTTACTGAGAGATATATCTGGCAGTTTAACAGCAATATTTGCACAGAGTACTTCTTCGTTTTGGGCAGGTTTGCCCAGAGACTAAATTTGATTAAAAGGCTATTGAGGAATTTGAAATATGTGAAAAGAAGTTAAATCTCATCTCAAGGTTATTCTCATTCCACCAGTATGGAGAGGCATCAGTCTTTAGACCACTGGGACTCACCATTCGAAAAGAGAGTCTTCCACCCTGAACATGGGCCATAGAAACACCGGCAATTCTTTACTCTTTAGCTCTTCTTTTCTTGGTCTCTATCAGTTGCCAGGAGCTTCTCTCACTGGATTACCTCATGGGCCTGCTACAATTAATTAGATAACTGCATCTCTTACATTAGCTAATCTTTAAATTGGTCTCCTCCTAATGAAATTTTAAGGAAGGCCCACAGGCTCCTTGATGAAATTTGAAAGGCCTCTTAGTCTTATCAGCCACAGTTTTTAGAAATTATTAACTTAAGCAACATTACAGCCAAAAGAATCCATTGAGTATGAAGCTCAAACAACACATCTCTCTGTGGTCATTCTCCAGTGCTGTTGGACACATTTTCTCCGTGTTCTAACGAATGCGTGTGCCCTCTGTTTTGTGCTGCCTTTTTCATACAGTGTTATTTCATAAACAAATCTTCAATATTAATCATGTTTTAATAGCAAGTTATTCCAACAAAATATTCATCTCAGCATGCTGAGATATGTCCCTCCAGTGGGGTGTTTGAAGCAGCTAAAAATCTCAGCTGGCAGATATGATGTCTACAAGACACAAAGGATATGAGGGTACTGGGAATGACATGAAACAAACAGAAATGAAATAAACTGTACAACATTCGAGTTGGGAGTATCTTAGGGGCCTGTCTGGTCAAATCCTTTCATTTTACAAATGTAAAAACTGAGGCCCAGTGAGGAGATGTGACTTGCCTGAGGCTACATAATTAATCAGCCCCCTCCACTGGGTGGGGACCAGCTCCAGCAAAGGAGGAGCTTCTGCTGGCCTTCCGAGAGTGAGGAAGAGTGGCTCACACGGCAGCGGCGATGGGTTGCTGCTCTGTAGACATGCCCCAGCAGCCTCACAAAGGGTCAGCACAGAGGCATCCATGCTCAGGTCCTGGGCTGCAAGCATCCCACGGAGGGGAAAGGAAGGTGTCAGAGCCAAACATGTGGCATTCGTCCACTCCCACCCAGCACTTGGAGGTGTGAAAAGACATCCCAAAAGGGAGAACCCAAAAGAGACAGGCAGCTAGAAACTCCTACACGGCTCGCTTCACTGCAAGACAGAGCCAAGCATGCCAAGCACGGGGGCGAGGAGCCCAGGGAGGAGGGGCCTTGGAAAAGTCATAAACAGCAGCTGCAACGTGAAGATCCACCCTGCCCCCAAAACCTCCCCCATGGAGTCAGGTAGACTGGCATGTACTGGAACGGTGGGACTGGGTTGAACTTTCGAAGCCAGCTGGTCTTGCTGCCTCCTCTGATGGATGTAGAGACCAAGACCTAGGATCAGGAAGGGTCTCACTCAAGGTCACACATAGAATGAGGGGCTGACCAGTCTATAGAATGGTGCTGTCCTAATTCCAGTCCAGGACACTGTCCTGGGGTCCCCCTTTTTCTGGGGCCAGGGAAAGTAAATAATAGCAACTTTTGGAGGGATGGGTGTATAAGATGACACCAATTGATTAATTGGGCATTTGTGACTCCAGCAACCTATTCACACATTCTTCTAGATGTCAGCGTTTGTTGCTTGGCGGCTCTAACTGGATGTAGGGTCTTAGGAAAACTGCATAGATTTGCATGCCTCTATTTCTTCACCTGCAAAATGGGGCTAATAATTGGACCTACTTCATGGGTGGTTGTCCGAGTTAAATGTGAAGCACTTAGCACAATACCTGGGGCTGTGATGAATGGTACGTTATCATTCTATTCCACCAGAGGACTGCTTCTTCCGCCCATGCAGCCTTCCCCATGGGAAAGTTTCCATTTCTCCAATGGGTTTACATCATCTACTATCTTCTCAATGTGGTATCTGTGCATCTCTGCCTTCACGAATCAAGAGCTGACTCACCACAAGTTCCAGACCAGTGTTTCCCAAACTGGAGTATTTTCCGAGAGTTATGAATTCTTGAAGTGTCTTTTTTCATCTTGTTAATTATAAATTTAGGAAAATCTACCTCATCCCTTGAGGGAAGAGAAATGTCCCCAAAGCTCCTGGCTGCCCTCTCCTCCTCTGCAGAAAGTTCCTTTCTTTTTGATTGCCCTTTGGTTCTAATCATTCAAGAAGAGAGCGGCCCCAGGGACTAAATTAGAACTGGAAGCAAGGTGATGAGAAAGAGACCAGGAATGAATGACAGGCTTTGGAAAAGGGCAAACTGCAGTTCTCTCCGTGTTTTCTGGGAGCCAGCTCTTTTCTGAAAGATTTAAGGGAAGCTAAGGACCCATGGGGAGGCAAGAAGATGGGAGGCTGGGAACAGGATACTGCAGATAAGAATTTGTTTTTCCTTACGCCTCCAAGAAAAAAAAAGGGGAAGGGAAAACTGTAAACTAACCCTTTGCTTAGTTTGCCCAGAATCCTTCAGGGGTTCAGCACCACCACCCTGGAGGTCAACCTCCACTCACAAGGGTTCATGTGATACAACTGCCTGGACCCAATACCACTGTTGGGGACTCTTCCCAGTCAATACCGGCAAAGGTGGCTGGTGACCCGAGTGTGCGTCTGGTGATCTCCGAGAGCAGGAGAAGAGGAAAGATGATGTTGGTAGGCATGACACATTCCTTGCTTCCTATTCAAGATTGCAGAGCCCTTTCTCAAGAGCTTCCAGATTGACCAGAGGAACAGCAGGAATACTGTTTGCAGAGAAATGGCTCACATAGCCAGCCAGTAGTAGGGAGAACTGAAAATACTTGTACTTAACCCTAGAGTGCAAGAAATAAGCATGGCAAGCCCTAGAAAGAACATCAGGAAAGCGTTTCTTCCAGCTAAGGTGCAAGCATGTTCATTTTATAAATGAGACACCTGAGGCCCAGGGAGATGAAGGGCTTGTCCAGCACGCTAAGCTTTTTAACTGTGGAGGAAGACTAGAACCCAGGCCTTCTGGATCCTCCTTTCTTCCCCATCCCTGCAGCCTCCATCCCAGGGAGTCTGGAGTCTTTTCGAGTGTACTGTGTGGCCTCAGGGCCTCCTACAGAGCCCTGCACACTGTTGCCTCCCCAAATGCCCTCCTGCTGACTAGTGATCAGCCCCAATATTTATAATTTATAATAAAGATATGAGCCCATTTGGATATGTTTGTTTGGATAGCTCACATATTTAAGTTTCTATCAAGAAATGCAAAAAAATGCAACAAATACTATTGATATAGTTTGGATGTTGTCCTCTCTAAGTCTCACGTTAAATTGCAATCCCCAGTGTTGGAGGTGGGGCCTGGTGGGAGGTGACTGTATCATGAAGGTGGATTTCTCAAGAACGGTTTAGCGCTGTCCTCTTCACTCAACCCTCGCAATAGTGAGTGAGTTACTGCGAGATCTGGCTGTTTAAGAGTGTGTGGCGTCTTCCCCTTCAGACTTTTTTTTTATTTCCATAGGTTATTGGGGAACAGGTGGTATTTGGTTACATGTGTAAGTTCTTTGGTGGTGATTTGTGAGATTTTGGTGCACCCATCACCCAAGCAGTATACACTGCACCCAATTTGTAGTCTTTTATCCCTCATCCCCTTCCCACCTTTCCCCTGAGTCCCCAAAGTCTACTGTGTCTTTCCTATACCTTTGCATCCTCATAGGAGTGAGAACATATGATGTTTGGTTTTCCATTCCTGAGTTACTTCACTTAGAATAATAGTCTCCAATCTCATCCAGGTCGCTGTAAATGTCATTAATTCATTCCTTTTATGGCTGAGTAGTATTCTATCATATACATACACCACAGTTTCTTTATCCACTTCTTGATCTGTGGGCATTTGGGTTGGTTCCACGTTTTTGCAATTGCAAATTGTGCTGCTATAAACATGCATGTGCAAGTTATCTTTTTCATATAATGACTTATTTTCCTCTGGGTAGATGCCCAGTAGTGGGATTGCCAGAACAAATGGTAGTTCTACTTTTCTCCACACTGTTTTCCATAGTGGTTGTACTAGTTTACGTTCCCACCAGCAGTGTAGAAGTTCCCTCAGACTCTTGTTTCTGCTTTTGCGATGTGAGATGCCAGCTCCCTCTTCACCTTCCACCATGATTGGAAGCTTCCTGAAGGCTCCCCAGAAGCTGAGCAGATGCTGGTGCCATGCCTCCTGTACAGCCTGCAGAACCATAAGCCAAATAAATCTCTTTTCTTTATGAATTACCCAGTCTCTGATATGTCTTTATAGCAATGCAAGAACAGCCTAACTAACTTAGACTCCAACTTAAGAAATAAATATTATAAACACAGCCAAAGCCCCTGTGTGCACCTCTCTAATCATACTCCCCTCTCTCTCCCTCTCCTCTAGATCTAACTAGAGACATTGAATTGAGTATTTGTCATTCCAAAGCATTTCTTTATACTTAATACATTATTCTTTATACAGACAGGACTCACTCTGCAGGGCTATAAAAATGACCACACAAGCGGAAACTGTGCAAAATCATCTTAAAAATCTGTGAGAAAAAATTACAATGGTCTTGTGATCTTTAACAATTCTTGTCAAAAACATTAAAACTCTCTTACTTCAGACTATAAATAGTAAATGGAAATTTTTTTAAAAAAATAGTGAAATCAGCATTTAAAATATTAATATTATCCAAATTATTTAATTTAAAACTTTAGAAACATTGAGAATTAAGGTGTTTTATTTCTTCATAAAAAACTTTCAAGAATAGTATGAACAGTGCTCACCTTCTCCTCGTCATATAACTTACAATACAGAGCAAACATCTTTTCTATACTTGGCAAATCATCATACTCTTAAGTTTGTATCAACTCCTAGTATTTTATCCTTTGCATGCCCAGTGTTACACAGTGTCTCTGAGAGTTCCTTTAATGTGAAACTTTTGCCAGCATCACTTCCTCTGGAACATCCCCATCCTTTTCATCACAACCACTTTCTTCATAATGTCACTAAGTTGTCCTTCACTAAGTTCCTCTGGCTGCATATCTAGAGTCCCTCTCCTAGTGGTGGTGTCCATATTCCCACCACCAGCTTTTCCTTCTACAGTTCCATTGACATACTGTTTGAATTCCACTTGCAGCATTATCACTTTTTGTTTCTTTTCTGTGCTTTCATCTTTCAAGGTCAACTTCCTCTTTAGATTATCTATTTTTGCAAAGCGTAACGTAGGTTTATCACCCAGAGACATGGAAGCAACATAGCTGCACACTTTGCTGTATGTAAACTGGAAAACTGGATGGCAAATGCTCAGTGACCAGTCACCTGACAGACCATGAAAGAAGAAATCAGGATGCACATCTGTTCTTCATGGAGAAATGTGTGGAATGAAGAATTTGCATCAAAGTTTGTACTTTGTGCAATCACACACAGTCAATACGCTATCATAATTCAAATTTTGACCTTGTTGTTGGGGACTGGTTCAACTAAACCACAACAGAACTTTGTACATGGGAACAGGGAAGAGCAAGGACTGCGTGCACTTCATACAACACACGTATGTCCATCAAAGCAATATGTGAAATTATTTTTTATGCTTTTAAGTTTCATATAAATTCTCATCATACTTCATGAATATTTCTTCATCTTCCAATACTATTCTTTCTTCCGTATGTTTGCATATCCATGTGGATATCCCCTGGATGAGGCCAGGAGCTCTCTGAAGTCACAGCCATGACCCTCCCATCAGCTGAGGAGCTCCCTAAGGGCCAGGTCTAATCTATCTCTCCTTTACCTGAGTTCACTTGGAACCCCCAAAGGCACTGTCCATGGAGCTGCTGAGAGAAGGGTGAATATAACTAACTGCAAAAAGTTTGGATTAGGATCACACCTCAGTTGCTGGAGAAACCATACTGGGACAACCTAAAAGATCCATGTGAGCAGAGGTCCCATCCCCAAAGGCACCTTGCAGTGTTCCAGCAAGCCCTCGGGGCTGCAGCTGTGAGCTTTTCCTGTCTCTATCATGTCTCCACTGTTCATTGCCCTTTAAAGTTAAATTGACTTTAATAGCATCCAATTTTCTCAAGTGCTAGAGAAACAGACAGGTTACAAAAGGAGTATTATTACCACCTCCTTTACCTTCTGGATTCCCAGATTGATATTAAAAAGTCACTTCATCTGACACTTGGCCCCTGGCCCCGGGAGAGGTAACCAGGGAAATAGTACTGGGCCCAGATTTGGCTGTTAAACCATAAGCTTCCCATTTTGCCTTTCTTGTGAGTGATAGGACAAAACCCCATTGCCCATTGCTGGGTGTCTATGGGTGTATAGTTGTGTGTGTGTGTGTGTGTGTGTGTGTGTGTGTGTGTGTGTGTGTGAATGCATTTGTGATGCAAGTGAGCCTACATTTAAATGTGCTTATGTGTGGGGGTTTCACCCCAAATACATATGATTAGGGGACTATGTTGTACAGGTATATGTATTTTTTCATGTCTGTATCCTCAGTGTTTGGCACTTGGAGGTGCAAAGTAAATATTTGCTTAACAAAGTTACCAATCAATAGACAATGAGGGCTGCACACTGTGTACATGCCCCTTCCATCTCACAGCACATCCCTTCCTTATTCCTACTTTTCCATGAGGAGAAGCCAGTTGGAGCCCATACTATACCACTGCATCAGTGCGTGGTAAGCAGGGAATGTTTGGAGACTGTGTACTTATTGTCGTTGTGGGGGGTGTGTGTGTGTGATATGAATGGGTGTCCATGAGTAAGCCCAACCTACCTTCAGAAACAGCCTCAGGCTGGGATCCTTGTGCCCCCCTTCTTATCCCTGCACCTCAGGCGTGGGAGTGCCCCTTCCTACGCTCAAGCTGCGCAGCTTTGTCCCTTTCCACCCCACCTCATGCACTTCATATCCGTAGGGAAAGGAGCAGCCATATCGCAGTCAACCAGCCCCAGGGGATAGAGAAACCTTTCTTACATCATGTGTACCATCTCCAGGCCCAGACCTAGGCCCCTCTGAACTGGCAGGCAGCTCAGTGAAGTTTCAAAGGAAAACAAATACTATCCCATCCCCAAAGTGTGTGCACACATGTGTGCATGTGTATACGAACCCATGAACATACCAGTGTCTAGGCGGTGTCCCAGGTCCAAAATCAGTATTTTAAGATTATGTTACTGGGTGATTAATCTAAGAATCCTTTGTGGTGACTGATTTTGCAACTGAGGAGTGCTCAGCCTGCCTGTATTTGGGGTCTATGTAATGAATAAAAACACAGACAAATACGAAACAGCACCTTGTCAGCCTTAGAACTCAGCTGGGTGATGCCAGTCTAGTGCAAACTAAGTGTACTGACCAAAAGGTGGATAGCAGCCAGACAATGCAGTTGTGCCAGCTGGGGGCAGCCAGGAGGGCTGCATGAGGAACATGGAGCTCCACCAGGGCTCAGAGAGTGAGGCAGGATTTGTGCAACAGAAGATGGACAGAGGCTTTTTATTGTTGTTTTTTTGTTTTTGTTTTTGTTTTTATTTTTTGAGATGGAGTCTCACTCTGTTGCCCAGACTGGAGTGCATTGGTGCAATCTCAGCTTACTGCAACCTCTGCCTCCTGGGTTCAAGCGATTCTCCCCATCTCAGCCTCCTGAGTAGCTGGAAATACATGTACCCGCCACCACACCCAGCTAATTTTTGTATTTTTAGTAGAGATGGGGTTTTGTCATGTTGGCCAGCCTGGTCTCAAACTCCTGACCTCAGGCAATTCACCTGCCTTGGCCTCCCAAAGTGCTGGGATTACAGGCCTGATCCACCATGCCCAGGCGAGGCTTTCAAGTAGAGAGCCAAATGGGATACCAAGAGGAGGCCAAGATGGTGTCACCAGCATCTGGAAGCAATTTATTTTACTAAGCGCATCTGTTCTCAACCCTAATTGGTGTCTGCTTACCTGGCACAATAAAGCCAAAACATCCACGCCAAGGTTTGCAGCAGACGAAAGGAAGGCATTTATTTGCAGGGCAGCAAGTAAGGAGAATTGGGCGGCTCACACTTAAAACCCCAACTCCCAGATGGCTTTCAGGTAAGGGTTTCTAAAGGCAGGGAGGCAGAGGTTACAGGCAAAGTCATAAATCAATACATGGAGAACATACATTAGTTTGACCTAACACAGTGGGACATCTCAAAGCAGGGAGCCACAGGTCAGAAGTGGATTCAAAGATTTTGATTTATGATTGGTTTAGGAAGGATTGCCTAAAAATGTGGGATCAGCAAAAAGGGATGTTAGCTCTGGCTGGAGGATGTGACTTTCTCCAGGCCCCTCAGGGAGAAATTTAGAACAAAGAGAGGTCGGAGTCCAGGCGTCAGTTTCCCCTTACCTGGGGTCTACGTGCCAGCAGATCCATTTGGTGGGGATCCAGGTTTCTGAAAAACAACTCAGTGGCATGTGTTAAGATGTTGTCTAGTTTCTACCAGGGAACCAAACATCCCATGATTCTAACTTCCTTGGCTATGGTCTTAAGCTAGTATTACCTTCTTCCTTACCACATTTACTTCTCAGGCATAGCTAGGTGCCTGAAATTTCCCTTAAAGGAACTGAAGAGGTTTTTTTTTTTCTATACTTGGGGGAGCCCACAGGCTCCTAAGAGGTCCCTGTTAAGTCTCACTTCCATTCAGCAAGTGATACAAATCCACGTGCATCTGTGTCATCCTCTCAGGAAGCCGTGCATTCGTGCATCCATGTGGCTTCTGTGGACCACCACCAAATGTGCACCAAGCATAGTGCTAGGCCCAGGAGGGTACAGACAAGGAGAGAGATCTTTCACAGATGGGAAAGTTGAGTCTCTGAGACTGACTCACGCAAGATCAGGGTCTAAGTGGTCAGGACTGGAGGCCGGGTCGGCCTAGCTTCAAGTGCTATACCCTCTGTATGAAACTTATGATGGCAGAGGAGGTGGGAAGGGGACCCGGCAGGGTGGGATGCCAGGCTGACTGAGGAAGTCATGTGGATGAGGCTGAACAGGCTGGGCTTATGTGGGTTGAGGGGACAAAGATAATGACCTGGGCTGCCCTGATCTGGATCAGGAACTGTGGTTTTCTTGAAAGGTGACCTAGAGCTTCCAGGAGCTGTTGAGACTGAGGAGTTGGCATTGCCGCAGCAGGGGTGTGGAGGGGGTGGGAGTGCAGGCAGTGAAGGTGTGTATGGCACTGTGGTTGGTGTTCAGGGGCGACTGTGTCTCCTGAATGCTGATGCCATCCCCAAGGCATTTGTAATCAGCCCATGAAACCTGCCCTGGGTCTGAATCCATGAATATATTTATAGGTCATCCCTGTTCTCCAGGTGCTGGTGAATGGTCCCATAAAACACATCTCATTATGGCCCGAAGGGCTTCCCAACTCTAAAACCCCTTTTTATTTTAAAAACAAATTCTTAAAATCATTCCTTGATGAGGAAAGTACCCATGCTGACATTTCCAAGGGGGGATAGTGGAGGAAGGAGTTCCTGGGTGTTCCTGCAGCTGTGCCAGGGCTCTGGCTGTCTTCTGGGACATCATGCAACTCTTCTGGTCCTTTTTCTTCTCTGTATCGTAGCAAGGAAACGTGCATGCACATTCCTGTTTCTCAAGGTTGCTGTGAGGATAATTAGTTTACCTTCATCTGTCACCGTGCTCCCTTTACACCCAGCATCTGAGATTGTCTCTAATTATTATGACAAATCTCATGGAGCCCGCTGAGAGATCTGAGCTATCTCTGGACTTCAAACCCACGTGTGGCTTTTGTTTTCACTTGGTTGCTATTGGCTCCAAAGTTTCTATCTCCCTCCCGCACTTCTCCCCAAGGCTGCATGTCTGGCAGCCCGCAGGCCAGCCTGACATGACGGTCCTGTGGGTATCTTAACTTTGACCATACTGTGAACACCCCTCCAAGCCTGTTATTCTTCCCTTGGTCTCCCTCCCCACTTCTGGCATCAAATTCATTCAACAAATATTTATGTATTGAGCACCCACCCCATGCAGGCTTTGTGGGGTGCTGGCATGGGGTAAGGGGAAAGGACGAGGCCTCAGCCTTTATGGAGTCTAGACTCTCCCATTACTTTCCTTCCAGATAGTTCTGGCAAGAAACCAAGAAACTATCTTAGATGTTTCTCTCCGTCTCCTCTCACTCCCAACCAGTTATCAAATCCCCTCAGTATTAGTTCCATGACTTTTTAATCTGCCCCTTCCTCTTCGCCACCCCAGCCTGGTTCAGACCTCCTTTGTCACTGGAATGGACCACTGAGAACTTGCTGGCCTTCCCGTCCCCACCCTAGCTTCCTCCATCATATTGCTGTAACTCCCTTAGGGATCACTGTCTTCATAATAAAAACCAAACTCCTTCTCCTGACATCAGAGCCACAACCATCTAGACCCAGCCTGTCCTAGGTCTCACTTCTCACCATGCACCGCACACAGGATGCTTCACACACATAGATCTACTCTCTCTGCTGAACCTGTCAGACCTCCTTGCCTCAGTGAATGCAGTTTCCTCCAGGAGAAATTCCCTTATCCCTCCCACAAGCCCCCTCTCCACCTACACACACACTACCCTCCTTTCTCCACTGAGTAACATCTACCTGTCCTTTCAGGCTCTATGCAAATGTTGTGACTCTACAAAGACTTCCCTGATTTCTGGGTAGAAATAACTCATCTCTCTTCTTTCTTCTCAAAATGCTTCATCTGCACCTTTGTGCCAGCATTTATCACCCTTTATTCTGTAGTCGGCTGAATGCTGTTCATGTTATTTTCCCTACGCTAATAACAGTCATAACAATAATTAATGCTGATTGATTGCTTGTACTAATCATTTGACATATATTATCTCATTTAATTCTCAAGAGAACCTCACAAAATAGGTGTGTTATTTTCCCCATTTTGCAGAGGAGGAAGCAAGCTATGTAGCACGTAATCACATGCCTGAGGTCACCCAGAGATTTGGGCCCAGGTGCTCTGACCCTGGAGCCGGCACCCTTTCCTACTCCCATGAACTGCCTTCGGGAGGCTAGAGGTCAACAGGCAGGGAGTTCAACTCACATCTCTGGGCCGCTTCTGCTCCATCACAAAGCCAGGCACATGGAGGCAGGTCACTGACACTTGTTGATTTAAGAGTTAAAGATCCATTGGCTGAAGAGTTGAAAGGAGATAGAGGATAGAAAATAGACAAGGACATGGGGGTAGAAGAAAAGAGATTCCAGGGGTCCCTTAAACAGAATGTCCTCCTTCCTCCCAGCCTCCTTCCTCCCACTTAATTTTTCTTTTCTACTCTATTCATTTCCTGGGGTTGCCAATTAAGGTGCTGGCAGGGCTATGCTTCCTCTGCCACCTCCAGGGGAGAATATTTCTTTGTCTCCTCCAGTTCCTGGTAGCCCCAGCAATTCCTTGGCTTGTGGCTGCATCACTCTAACCTCTACCTCCATCACATGACCATCTTCCTTTTCTCTCTCTGTCTTCTCTTCTTAGAAAGATAATAGTTATATGGGGAGGAGGCCCACTCTAATAACCACAGCTTACCTTAATTATATCTTCAAAGACCCTGTTTCCAAGAAGATCACACTCACAGGTTAGAACCTCAGCATATCTTTTGGGGGGGTGTAATTCAACCCCTAACACTGCCTATTAATCAGATTGCAACACGTGAGGATATAGGGCTTTCATAGCACCAATAAAACTGTAATCATCCACTACTGAGATACAAATCCTTGGTTCTGCTTTCTGAGTTGACATCGCCATATGATAAATCCCTAGTTCTTTAAGATGTTTAACTCGTGTCATTTTGAGACACATGAATTGACAGCTGGGGATGAAGACAGAGTGAGCTAGAAGAAAGGAGTGAGTGATGGCCCCTCTGGGCTGGATGAGTGCAGCCAGGGCAGAGTCCCGGCTTGTGACAGCTGCTTATCGGAGCTAACCAGGTGTTTCGTACAGCATTAGCCCCACCTGAGCTTCTTGCCCATCTTGGGTTCCACATTTGAGTTGGGTGATAGTCACAGCACAATCTCCCTTCCTCTCCCACCAGGGAAACTGTTTTTTCCAAAGTAAGACTTGTTCACTCTGCATTATCTGTCATTTCCCCCCTCTCTGCCTCAGTTTACCCTTCCATCAAATTAGGAAACCAAGAACACCTAAATTTAAGTGATTGGCATTGTGCCTCCTCCATTATGATCCTGGGTGTTCCCATGCATATCTGTGGGGCTCTGCCTGGCTTCCAAACACCAGGTAGCTGTAGCTGCTAGAGAGCTTTAAGGGCTTTGCTTCTCCATCTGAGCATCCTGACTGCTGCGTGTGGGGCTCTGCCCAGAGTCTAGAAGCTACCGTGCCTTCTCATAAGGAATGGGGGGAAAGACTGTGGATTATACATTGACTAGGGAACAGAAACCGTGCTGGGATATTTTATTAAATAACTACAACCCTGTTAGGTTATTATTATTAGCTCCATTTCACAATGAGGAAACTGAGGTCAGGGAAGTTAAACTACCTTGCCTGCCCTCACATGGCTCATAAGTGGAGGTTCTTTGTACATTGGGGTGCTGTGCCTAGACTCACAGTGCCAGCCTCCACAGGCCAGCTCTTGCTATGGCACTGCTGTTCATGTTTACAGTTTCTCTGCTTCTGCCATTTTGGGTGGATTGGTTGAGCCACTGTTCAGCAGGACCACAGGAAATACCTGTTCCCCATTCCTCCAGTCCAACCCTGATTTCTGTCTCACACAGGGTAACTGAAGCCACAGGGCTACCACCGTGCTTCCTCCATCACTTTGTGTCTCCTTTGCTGCCCCCAACAGGGATTCTGGGGCCAAAGCACACACTGGCTTGCTTAGGCTCAGGTCTCAGGATTAGGAAAAAAGCAAGCAAGACAGTGGGAGTTACCCAGGGCACTGGCTCACATGGGCCTCCTCCCTGCCACCCCTCCTTAAGGTTTTATTTAACCAGGTAGTTGTGGGTGCAGTAAGGGAGGCTCAGATTGGATAACAATTGAACACCAACACTGGGCTAAGCTAATGCCCACTCACGACCAGGGGCTCCAGGGAATGACCAGGAGGGTGGCGACAGGGAGAGCAATCCCCTGCAAAAAGAAACTCTGCCAGGGTGGGCTGTGAGCTCCGCCTGGTCTGCTGGTCACCCTTCATTCCTCTCTTTCTGGCTCCTCCTTCTTCACTTTCTCCATCCCTGTGTCTGCTCTTCTCTCTCTTTCTTGCCCTGTTTTATAATTTCTCTCTGCCAAGAGATCTTTGTCCCTGTCTTTTCATCTCTTTCTCTATCTGTCTCTCCTTCACTTGCTTTCTCCCTCCATCCCTAAACCAAACTTAGCCCCACTGGGCTCCAGGACCAGATGGATTGTGAAATAGAGTCCCCTTCCAAGGAGGAACGCTCTAGGCTCAGGTCAAAGCAGGAGCTGCTCACATGTCACACACACACACACACACACACACACACACACACAGAGAGAGAGAGAGAGAGAGAGAGAGAGAGAGAGAGAGCAGTAGTCTAGGACGGCACAGGGAGACGTGACTTCCTTCTGTTCCCACATTCCCTTGGAAACATCCTCCCTTTCCACTTCCCTTCTACATGGTGAGTGGCAGTTGGACGAGATGATGTTACACTGTCTAGTGTCCGGCACCGACACTCTGTAATTCTATGGAAATGGGTGTAAGTGACAGCACAAGAGGCTCAAGGCCACAAGTCCATGAACTCCTCTTTTCTCCTTGAGGATTTCTGGCAGGTGTCTCAAGATCCCCAAGCACTGCAGCCTGTAGGATGCTTTCTAGTGTCTCATGTTTGACTTCCAGTTGGACCATTTTGTGGTGCCATAGCCCATTTCCTCTGGGAAGACCTTCACAAATAGGCGAGCAAGAACACCCCAGTGCTATGGGCTCAGGGTAAGCAGGACTCTGTTTATGGCTCCTGAAGAGCCCTTATGCTATCCCCTATACTCTGCACCAGCTTCCCCTCCCTAGAACGGGAGCTAGGGTCTGAGCAGAGACCTTGCTGAGGGATATGAGGTAAGGTGGGGACAGGACTGAGGGAGGGGGCATATGGAGGGACAGACATGAGATGGAAAACAGTAGAAGCTTAGATATGACCTGTTTTCCTCACAGGACCAACTCCTGCCTGGGGGAGGGCTGGGGGTGGGCAGGAGAACTCCCAGCTTTGAGATTTCTCTGGGCAAGGGCGCCCAACCCAGCTTTTTAAAGAAAGAAGCCCCAGAAAGGAAGATGAAGCCCAGAGAATCCTTTGCCCAGGATGTAGTATAAATCTCAACCTGCTCCACAGGAAGGAGGAGAAACCTCATTCATAATCTTGATGAATTGGTAACTCAATAAGCCCAGGCCCGCCCAGATGAGTGCTCAATTAGTGAGAGGAGGAGAACACTGGTAATTCCCTTCTCCTTGGGCGGTGGAAACTGTGCCGCTCAGCCCTCCCTGCCCCTTTGGAAACTCCTGGGAAATGGCAACAACTTTGAACATTATACTGGCAGCCCCCACCTCAGTGAAGGTCCTTGAGCAAGTCTGAGAGAGCAGAAGTGACTTCTCTTTCTCCCTCTCTTCCTTCTTTTTTCTTTTTTCCTTCTTTTTCTGTTTTCCTTTCTTCCTTTCTCCCTTCCTCCTTCCATCCCTCCTTCCTTCCTTCTTTCCTTCCTTTTTCTCTTTCTCTTTTCTCCCTTCTTCCTTCCCTCCCTCCTTTCCTCCTTCCTTTTCTCTATCTTCCTTTCTCTTTTCCTCCTCTCCTTCCTTCTTTCTTTTCTTCCTTCTTCCCTCCCTCCCTCCCATTCTTTCTGTGGGTGTATGTGAGTGTTAAGTGTCTTGGCCAGGGCACTCATCCTTCTCAGATAATCATGCAGGAGCCCTCTCCCACCCACATTCCCATTCCCACCCTTCACCACCCCCACCATAGGCAACCGCTCTCTTTTGTAGTGTACCCTGAGGTTAGATTTGTATGTTTATGCCTTTTTAATTCATACACATGGTATTGCATTACAGACTCTGTTCTTTTCACTTTTCTTTTTTTAACTTCAGCACTATTTCAAAATGTCTAGCAGAGATGCTATGTGCAGATGGAGTTCATCATTCTGGTTGCTGCCCAGAGTTTGCAGGGGATGCTGCCACATGCCACCTCTCTATTCGTCTAGCGATGGACACCTGTGTTGCCTCCAATCCCAGCTGTCACTACACAAAATATCCACGTGCATATCCACAGTGGACCTTCATGAGGTCACCCTGTAGCTCATGTCCAGAACGCAGTTCTGGCTGAGGATATGCACAGCCTTGATCTGCCCAAGGACTGTGGGTGGGTAGGTTCTGCATTGGTGGCCCTGGCACTAGGAAAATACTTATTTTGTTTGGTGGTTCTACCTTCGTAGACACAGCTAAGCCTAAGAAAATGCTGGAATTTTCCTGGTTGTGGTCCCACATTAGTAACAAATGCCCATGCCCCTTCAGGGTCAAGTAGCCCAGTTCCAGAGGCACCATGCACACTGTGATTTTCTGTTATGCCCAGGGGGCCCTTCACATGAGTGCAAGTTCATGGTCCCCATGCCAGTCACTGCATGATTAAAGTTCCTTGGGAGAGGTGATGCCCCTTGATTCGCCTCTGACTCATCTCTAGAAGTGAGTAACTATGGTCTTGTCTCCATCAGGGTTGCTCCCTGGGGCCAGGCTGGGGAGAAGGGGGAGCTTGGACATAGAGATCTCAGCAGTCGGAGGAGGCCTGAGCACTTGGCCAGGCAGGGGAACTTCTGGGGACACCCTCATGAGTGTCCCTGCCTTTCTTAGTCCCCAGCCTTCAAACCCCCTGCCTCCTCCACCTTCGCCTTTTCTCTCAAGTCACAGCTCAGCAATTTTATGCCACCACACCACCACCCTGCAACTGGCTCACCCTCCTCAGACTGAGGACCAGCATCCCAGCCTGACCACCACTGAGGTCTCAGGTGTGTCTCCACCACTAAGTCTCTGGTGGCAGCCAGATCTGAGACCCAGGTAGCTAATCTGTACTCCTGGAGAGACCAGCTGAATGAACAAACTTTTCAAAGTGCTGAAACTTTGTTTGTAATAGCCCAAAACAACCACCAACCCAAATCAACCTCAACAGTAGAATGAGTGAGCCTACTGTAGTGTGTCCATACAATGGAATACTACAAGGAAATGGAAAAAAAAACAGCAAAGAACATCATGGATAAATTTCACGTGCATTGCACTGAGTAAAAGAAGCCAGACATAAAAGAGTTCATCCATGGTCAGGCACATTGGCTCACAACTGTAATCCCAGCACTTTGGGAGGCCGAGGTGGGTGGACGTCTTGAGGTCAGCCTGGCCAACATAGTGAAATCCCACATCTACCAAAAATACAAAAAAAAAAAAAAAAAAAAATTAGCTGGGTGTGGTAGTGCTCACCTGTAATCACAGCTACTTGAGAGGTTGAAGCAGGAGAATCGCTTGAACCCAGGAGGTGGAGGTTGCAGTGAGCCAAGATCATGCCACTGCACTCAGTCTGGGTAACAGAGCAAGACTCTGTCCAAAAAAAAAAAAAAAAAGCTCATCCAGTACCATTTCTTTAAAGTTCAAAAGCAGACAAAACTAGTCTATGGTAATAGAAATCAGAATAATAGTTACTCTTGGGGAAAGAACTTGACTGGGAAGAAGCACAGAGGAATCTTCTAGGGAGCTAGAAATGTTCCGTATCTTCATTTGGGTGATAGTTACACAAGGGTAACTTCACATACATCAAAATTCAATGAACATTTGAGTAGATATTTATTCAAAGAAGATATACAAAGGGTCACTAAAATAAGCACATGAAACAATATTCAACACCATTAGTCATTCAGAAAATGCAAAAATTGTACAATGAGATGCCACTTCACTCCCACTAGGATAACTATAATTTTAAAAGAAAATAACAAGTGTTGGCAAGGAGGTGGAGAAATTGGAACCCTCATCTATTGCTGGTGAGAATGTAAAAAGGGGCAACCGCTTTGGAAAACAGTTTGGCAGTTTCTCGAAATGTTACAGATATAATTAGCATACGACCCAGGAATTCCACTCATAGGTATATATCCAAAAGAATTGAAAATATATGTCCACCCAAAAACTTATACACAAATGTTCATAGCAGCATTATTCATATTGATAATACCTTAAATATGGAGACAACCCAAATGCCCGTCAACTAAAGAATGGATAAACAAAATATGGTATATCCATACAATGGAATATTATTGAGCAGTAAAAAGAAATGAAGTACTTATGCATGCCATGACATAGGTGAACCTTGAAAACATTATACTGAGTAAAAGAAGCCAGAAATGAAAGGTCATATATGATTCCACTTATATGAAATATCCAATATCCACAGAGGCAGATGCAAATCCATAAGACAGAAAGTAGATTAATGGGTGCAGGGGTGAGGAGCAGGGAAGAACAGGATGTGACTGTTAATGGGTACAGAATTTATTTGGGGGATGATAAAAATATTCTGCATTTGACAGCGGTAAAGATTGCACAACTGTGAATATACCAAAAACTACTGAAACTTTAAAACTGTGAATTTTGTGATTAGTGAATTATATCTCAAAAAAGCTGTTATTAAAAATTCATTGAGCAACACACTTAATATTTTGCATGTTACTGTATAAAAGCTATTCATAAGTAAATGAATAAATAAATGTACCTGAAAGCAAATGTTTAAAAAAAATCAGTACTAGGATTTAAAAAGTGAAATACAGAACAAGGTTCATAATACTGTATTCTTTGTGTAAAGTCAAAGTCATATACATGCAAAGCAACACCGCATTTCTATAGGGATTCATGCTAATTCAAAGATAAACACTAGATTGCCCCTCAAGAAATCTGAATTTCTGCCTCTGAACTGAGTTCTCCTCTAAGTCCCAGATGATGGTTGTTGACCCTGATTCCTACCCAGACACCACCTGAACTCATTCCCCTGGGCTGAATCAGGTCCCTGGGTCTCTCACCCATTGTGTATGAACAGGAAGTTTGCTGCCCCATCTGCCTTCTGAACTGAACCTCCTCTGGGAATATCTTTTACCAGATCCTGATATCCTGGTACCGGTGATTGTCCCGACCATCCATGATAGATCTACATGTCCTCTAAGCATGCCGGTAGGGACTACCTGGTCTTCTCCAGGGCAACCTTCTGACTGAATCAGCCTCCCAAGCCTACCCCTAGCCTGAGGAGTGTCTGCACCTGCCTGGATGGCTGAGGGATGCGCGGGGTCCACTGTAATTGATACCACAGTCTGCCTGATACCCAGGTACAGAGGCCTAGAAAGCAAGAGGTCTGTGTTCATTGCCTGACCACACTGACAGGGGCTAGATCTTGCCACGCAGTGCAGCAGACTCTATCTTTGGAGCATTTGAAATGACAGACACAGCCACTTATCTCATCAAGTGAAAGGACTGGTGATGAGAAACCCCCTGGATTGTCCAGATACTGATTTATCTCAAGTGTCCCTTGAGAAGCTCTTTACGTACTGAAGAGACTGGCACAATTGTTGTATGTATTAGTTGAGCTTCTCAGTTGCAGACAACAGAATACTCTCTAGGTAGTTTAAGCAGAGAGCAGTTTAGTACAGATATAGAGAGCTCACAAAATCATTGGAACTGCAGAAGAAATACCCTCTATACTGGCCCAGTAAAGAAACCTATGCCTGTGAAATGGTTGGCAAGCTGCCATCACCACCACCACCCACCCCTGCGAGACACACACACACACACACACACACACACACACACACACACACACGCACCAGCCACCAGCACAAAGAGTGTTCTATCCCTTGCCTGGTCTCTCACGTAACTCACTCCCCAGTCAACATCTCAGTCACACCTAACAAGAAGTCATATTGGAAGCTAGCAATAGGGTTGCTAGCCATCCCAGCTGGTCTGGGACTGGGGATTTCCCATGTTGCAGGACTTTCTGTGCTAAATCAGAAAAGTCCCAGGCAAAACAGGGCAGGTTGGTTACCCTAGCTAGGAAATGTAGTGTTTTTGGAGTAAGCACTGGGGAGGTAGGAGTCATATTGCGGGGAACTGTCAAAATGTGGAGAGGAGGTCAGATGATTCGGGCCAGCTACAATGACAGATTATCTCTAAACTGCATGAAAAAAATAAATTAGAATCTTATAATCACCACTTATTGAGTATTTACTATATGCCCTGAGCTTGCTTGCCAAGTGCTTTAGTATTACTGTTATTTATTATTATTATTCTATCTTCACCACAAACCTATGATAGTATATTATTTATCTAATGCTGTTATAGGTCCTGTTATGGAACTTACATTGTTGTGGGAGAAACAGACATTTAAGCTGAGGCATGAGCGAAGGGGAGGGAGCCAGATACACAGTGATGTGAGGAAAGGATGTTCTAGCCAGAAGGAACAGCAAGTGCAAAAACTGGAGGTGGGAACAGAAAGGAGTTTTGCATACTCCGGGAACAGAAGGAACTCTGTGTGGCTGCAGGAGAGCACAGGGGAACAGGAAGGGGTATACAACAAGGTTTAGGTATGGTAGACTATGGTAAGGAAGATGGATTGTACTTTAAGAAAAACTAGAAGCCAGTGGAGGGTTTTAAGCAGGGGAGTGGTATGATTAGATTTTCATTTTATAGCCTGGGTCACAAAGCTGGTGAATGAGAAATGAAATTTGAAGCCAGATATGTATCACTACAGATTGCGTTATCACCTGTTTTCAGCAACCATGCAAGCTGACATCATCCAGGACTCATAAGCAAGCGCCCCTAGTTTGTTCACAAATGCTCATTCTGTGTGTTGACTTCTCTACAGCAATGATTCTTCATCTGGAGCAATTTTGTCCCCCGGGGGGACATTTGACAATGCCTGAAGGTATTTTTGGTTGGTACAACTTGTCGGTAGGAGGTGGTGCCAGCATGGAGTGGGTAGAGGCCAGGGATGCTCCTAAATGTCCTACAGTGTACAGGACAGCCCCACGACAAAGACTTGTCCAACCCCAGATGTCAATACTGCTCTCCAGTAAATCACAGTCATTTTCTCATGTGTACAATGATGGGTGAATTTAAATGAAAGCTGAGACTCCTTCCAACTCCCCGAATGTGTATTCTTTGCTTGGGAAACAGGAGTGCTTCAAAGCAGGCAGCGGGCCCTCAGCACACATCACAGGGGTTTCTGTGACACCAGGTCTTTCATTCATTCTACCACAAAGCCAGGCAGGTCCTGGTAGCACGGGAAGAAAGAAACTTAGCTAGTGAGTGTGGAGTGGAGAAAACCACTGGTTTGGTTGGGCTTTTCACCTCCTGGGAACTGCTGCTGTGTTTCCCAGTGCTCCAGCAGCTAGGCAGTGTGGCAATCAATCAAGCAATTCCTGGCAGTGGGTCAGCTGACGGTGATGGGCCCGGCTCTGCCTGAGTCTTGGTGAGCTCTCCTGGGGCTTCCAAACATTCATGGTTGGGGACTGAGGCTGCAAGGGTCAGGGGATGACCAGCTGCCCCTTAGACACTGCACAGTGACATCTGCACATGTGCAGATACTCCCTATAATCTGTACTTAAACACAGTACTCCTACTGCATACCCAGAGTACGTTTTTCAATGCCTGCATATCCACACAGTTCCGGATCTCTCCTGGTGGCCACATGACCAACCCATCAGACCAGACGGTGCATGGATTATAGAGTGGAGATTCCCTATTCACACTATGTTACCAACTTTGGAGGCTGGGTGCACGCACATACACCTTCCATTTCCAAACACCACAGGCTGACTGCACATCATTTATGCTGCAGGAATGCCACATTAGACTCACTACAATGAATTGAGTGCTTACCATGTGCCACATGCCGTAAGTACTTTTATACATCTTCTCTTTGAGTCATTCTATCTTCATTTGGGTTCCTTGGAAAGCAAACCTTGAAGCAAAAATTTAGGAGCAAGTAGTTTAGTTGGGAGTCGATCCAGGGATTACTATGAGGGAATGGGGAGAAAGGCAGTGACAGGAGAAAAGCTCATGAAGGGTATGTAAATGAAGGATTCACCGCTCTGGGAAACTGTGGTTTGAGCCTCAGGAAGACCATATGGAACACTGCTCAGGTTTGTCCCCTCATCAGAGGAGAAAAAGCTTTGGTCCCTCACTGCCTGGTTGGCTAAAGGAATGTAGACAGAACACCCACAGCCTCTGCCACATCTCCCAATACCACTAAGGAAAGTATTAGATAACTCTATTTTAGATGAGGTAACAGGGGTTAGAAGAGGTTATGCTACCTTGTCCAAGGCAACATGGTTAATGAAGTGTGGAACCAGGATTCAAACTTGGGTCTGGCTAACTGCAGAGCCCACATTCATACTCACTGTATTAGCTTCCTCGAGCTGCCAAAAAATAAAAAGAAAGTACCACAAAATACCGCACACAGCGTGGCTTACACTACAGAAATGTATTGTCTCACAGTACTAGAGGCATGAAATTCAAGACCAAAGTGTCACCAGGGTTGGTTCCTTCTGAGGGCTGTGAGAGAGAATCTGTTCCACGCCTCTCCCCTAGTTTTCTGCTGGTTTGCTGCCAATCTTTAGTATTTCTTGGCTTGCAGAAGCATCACCCCAGCTCTGCCTTCATCTTCACAGGATATTCTCTCTGTGTTCACTTCCATGTCTCAACGTCCCCTTTTTATAAAGACACCAACCATACTGAATCAGGGTCCATCTAAGGACCTCATCTTAACCAACTACACCTGCAATGACCTTATTTCCAAGTAAGGCTGCATCCAGAGGTACTGGGAGTTAGGACTTCGACACAGAACTTTTGAGGAGACACAATTCAACCTTTAACACCCTCCATGCCTGTCATCACTCCTCTGTACCCCATAGGCCTTTGTTCTGCATGTCCATTTTTATCCTTTGAGCTTGTCCACTGCACGCTGGACAAAAGAGCCCTGTAGCTTGTAGCTTATGTCCCTCACTTTTGATGGCCCTACCCTTCAGGTGATGGCATGACTAGATCATGGCCAGAGGGCAGAGGACTGAATGAGATGGATGAAGTCTGGGAGAAAGCCTTGGTGAGGAAGCTTGGGCCTGGGGTCCACCTCACTGTCACCTTAATCACTGAGATTCAATCACCAAATATAATAAAGAAAAGTATTACAGACATAAAACACTGCCAAAAAATCTTTCTCAAATTATAAGTCCATGCAATGAGCAGTCTGGGTTTATAAAGAACAAATTATGCCAGACAACACTTGATTGTGCCTTTAAGGGAACTAGGAAATTAAGAGATGGGAAGGATGGAAGGGATGCAATATATCTTAATTTTAATACAGCAATTGATACACCATCTTGTGGAATTGTCCCTGCAAAATTAATTCAAACTGGCTTGGTGAGGAGAACTGTCCCTGGGGTTGAAAACCAGGGGAAAGATAAACAAACAAATAATGATTAAAGGAGAAACCAAAACCCATAGCCCTAAGGTAGGGAAAGGAAGGAGGGTGACTTAAGAGAGGGGAAGGAAGATTTTGAAATGTGCAGAGGTGTGGAATACGCCTAGGTGTTTGGGGAGCTGGAGAGGGGATGGCCCAGAGAAGGAGATTGACCAGGAGCCTGCCAGACAGTGGGATTCACCAGTGGCTCTATGCCAGGTGGGTCACATCACCAACCCAAAGAGACTGGGAAACTGAAGGCTGCACCCTGAAGAAACCTACAACCTGAATGGAGGAAACCTACTAAAGGCAAGTACAGTCGATTTCAGGGGCAGAGTCAGGTGCTAGGTTTTGCTTTTTACAAATGTATATGACATTTGAAGTGAAGTAGCCCATTCTTTGGAATCCTAGAATCCTGACTTGGGCTTAGAATGTTAGAGTTGACAGAGGCCTTAGTGAAGGCCTCTCTGTGCAGACGAGCAGACTCAGAGTCACAGAAAGAGAAGTATGTCTGGGGAGTTTGTCAGAAATACAGATTCATGGACTCAGAACTCAGCGGTTCTGATTGTTGTGGACTTTGGATAAGGCCGAGGAACCATCATTTGTAACAGATCAGTTAAAGATAACTTTGGTATGTGGATCACACTGAGAAACACTGGCCCACGATCACACCCTGGTCCTGTGCTTTTATTCTCTTTGTTTTTCTTTCTTCTTTCTTTCCTTACTTCCAAAATGTTTTTCTCATGTGTCTACTATATGGAAGGCAATGTTCTAGGTTCCAGAGATGGAGAGATAAAAAGTGACTTTCATCTTTGAGAAGTGGACAGTGAGGCTACCCAGTGAAATAATTTATAGAAGCATGAGGAGCTGAAGTCATGTTTAACTACTCTATGAAAGCACCATCAGCAAAATTCAGACAGTGAGAAACTACAGGGCAAACACCAGGCTTCCTCAGTAAATACACTACAAAGGGCAAAAATAAGAGGAAGGGAAGATCTATACATTAAAGGGGACTTAAGGGACATATCAATCAATTGTCATGTAAGACCTTACCTGGATCCTGATTTAAACAAATGCTGTTTAAAAGAACTATTATGAGGCAATCAGAAAAATGTGAACATTTGTGGATATTTGATTATTTTAACTAATTACAAGGTATGTTGAGATGGTATTGCGGTTATTTTTTTAAACTTCCTTATCTACTAGATATAGAAACTAAAATTTTTATGGATAAAACAATTTGATGTTTACAATTGGCTTTAAACTAGCTCTGTGTGTGTGTGTGTGTGTGTGTGTGTGTGTGTGTGTGTGTGTGTGTGTGTGTCTAGGGTCAGCAGAGGGGTGTCTAGATCAAGCAAGATTATAAGATTGTCTATGAGTTATTGATTGTTGAAGCCAATTATGGGTAGTTCATTATACTATGAGGAGTTCATTACTATTCTATTTTGTATATGTTTGAAATTTTTCTAATAGAAAGAAAGAGAGAAAGAAGAAAGGATGCAGAGAGGGAGAGAGAGAGAGAGAAGGGAGGTAGGGAATCCAGGCGGCAAGTGGTGAATGGAATCGTAGATTGATGACCACACAGGATGAACCAGGGAGAGTCCCCACTCTGGCAAGAGGGTTCAGTTCAGAAAAGGAATCAGCATTAACCAGGCCAAGATGTGAGGTGGAGGTATGGGGGAGGCCCGTGTAGATGTAGAAAGAATGTGCTGGCCGTGGCTATGGAAACCGCAAAAGAACAGCAAGGACCTGACCCCCAGCACTGGGTGGGCTGGGCTCAGGAGCTCGGGGGATTCTGGTAGGTGAGGGAAGTAACCAAAGGATTTCAGACAAAAGAGACATAGAAAGACACATGTTTGGTTAGCTCACCTGGGCTTCTCTGTGGAGATTGGAGCTGGATAGGGAGACCAGTGGAGGGAAAACAAGTTATGCCAAGGGGGTGTGAACAGAAGGGGACACTGGAGACATTTAGGAAGTAGACTCTACAGGATGTAGTGTTTGGGGGGTCTCCTGTGCTTTTTGTTGGATGTCTAAAGGGATGGTAATATCATCTCTCAGCCAAGGCAGGGAACACAGGTAAAGGACCTGGTGGGGTAAAAGGTGACAGATTCATGTGGACACCTCGGATTTGTGGGAAAGCCAGGGAGAGATGTTTCACATGCCTTTGGATGTATAGCATTGCAGCTCAGAGGAGAGATCTAAATCAGGGGATGTAAACATGGCCTTGAGAAGAGGGAGAAGAGGAAAGGAGGGCCTGAGTCAGCGTCTTGGAGCAACACTGATATCTCAGCTGATGGTAGTGGGAGCCTGCACCTGGTCCCAGTCTCCCAATCCATTCTCTGCCAGCTCCTCTCTTACAACTTTTGCACTTGAGTTTTGGGGTCCGCTAGTCTCTGGAGTCTCCTGGGTCAGGCCGACTGGTAGCAGCTGCTTTCTCTTGGTTCCCTCACTGACCATTCCTGCCAAGTAATTCTTGTACCTGCCTGTGAACCAACACTTGCTCAGGAAGCTGAAGGATGCCTCCATCACCAAAGCCCTTTTTCATCATGGTCAACCCAGCTCTACTTGCCTGTGTATTGTTTCTCTGTCGCTTGCTTCAGTTGGGCAGAATGGGGTGGTGGCAACACACAACACCTCTAGAGGCCACTGGACCTGGGGTTAAGTCCCAGCTCAGCCATCAGGGAGTGTGTAGACTCAGTCGTGTTATTTTACCTCTCGATGTCTGTTTCCTCATCTGCAAAAGAAAAGGAATGAATGAGATTTGTACTAGCCTCTTAAATGCCATAATGCACAAATAGCACTTCACTGTATGCTATATAAATGTCATTTTTGTTATTCTCCTTGTTCTTACAGACCTGCCTGTCTGGACAGTTGAGCAGCCCCTGCTCACCCCTATGGCTCCTGCAGACAGCATTGGTTCCTCTTTTCCTGGGTGACAAGCACCCGCCTGGCCCTCCCCTTGGATACTAACGTTCTCCTAGCTCTTGACTCTCTCCCTGGCTTCTCACCAGCTGGGCTTCCCTGCCTAATTCTGAATGTTGGTGTCTCTGTAGCTCCTTGCCCTGAACCAACAATCTTCTGAGAACTGCAGCCCAGTGGGCATCTCCAGTTATATCATATTCTTTTCAAAAAATTAACTGTACACATCTGTTTGTGATACTAATTCTTCTAACGTTTAACTACTAAAGTGATGGAGAAACAAATAAACGGTGCCCCCACCCCAGATGAACATAGCTGTCATTCCAACTGGGGATTGAGGTGGCCCAGGGGACAGGGCTGCTTGGTAAGGCCTGTCTGTGGCAAGTGAAGCCACACCTACTGTTCTCTTTGCACAAACAAGACAAGAAAACTCATTTGTGCTCATGGGAGCCAGCCCCCTCCTCCATGATACCCCAGACATTATCCAGACGGCCAGTTTCCAGAGCATTTATTAAACAACCATTTACAGAGAGCCCACCATGAGGCAGCCACTGAGTGCTGAAATTGAATTTATTTTCTGTGTTAAGTCTCAGAAAAGATTGGAAAGCCTTGTCCGTGAGGCCTCGAGGTAGAATTGCTATGCCTTTACAGAATGAAATGTGTGCTGTTTTGTGTACTGCTATTTATTGTTCCTCTTGCTTCCTTGGAGGGAAAAATAAGATCTCAGTCCTATGGGGTGCCGCCAAGCAAGGCAGCTGCAAGGGTTTGGAGATCAGCTTGAAGGGGCAAGAGGTACCTCTTTTTTCTGAGGCCATCTTAATTCACTGCTGTGGCTCATTTAAAGTGGTATTTTAGGGGAAAGGAGAGAGGGTGTTTACTGTTGTTTTTAAAGATAAACTTAAAATAAGGGATTGATTGGAAGACTTTTCCTTCTGTAGCAGAATCTACGTATCAGTCCCTCGTATGTTCCCTTCCTTTTGCCAACAGAACCCGGATTTCAGCTCTGGCCTCTCATCTAGCAGGAGTTTCCCAGGCCCCCCAGCAGCTGTCTATGGGGCCAAGTTCTTGCCCAGGGTATTTAAGGAGAAATTATGTCGTCAACTTCTGGGTCTTACCCCTCTAACGTTTCAGTGTTGACGCCTCTATATCACCCAGACACAGTGCCAGGAAACTGCAGGGACTATAGAGACAAGGGCAATGATCTAGAGAAGCAGTCTGGGACCCTGATAACCTCACGAGCTGGGCCACTGGCCCACCATGAACCAGCTGCCTCTCTCTGGATGGCCACATAAGAGAAAAGTTAACCCACTGAATTTTGAATGTTTCTTTGTTAGAGCAGCTTAGCCTCTACCCTAACTAATACATTCTTTACTACAGTACAGTTGTTAAAGTCCTAAATTATTTGAGTGTCTTTGTTACAAATTATCAGACTCCCCCTTCCTTTCACCCCCAAACTCACCACTCTTTAAGTCCCCTCTCCTCTGGGCAGCACACCCAAGAATCCTGTGACAGCTACTTGCAAAGTTTTTGCTCTTTTACATCCTGGCTGCTAGAGAAGCTTTATTTCCCTGCAACACCTTAATATGTACACAGTAAAACAGTAAATGGCTTACTACTGAAAACACAGCTTACCCTTGAGAAGTTCCATTTTTTCGTGCCTTGATCTCTCTATGTCAAAGAGTATGTTTGGGTTAGAGAAAGTCATGTCAGAGCAGCAAAGTGGCTTCTGTTTAAATCAGAATGTTTTCAGGAGTGGCATGTCAACCTGGAGGATCTTGGGATCCACTCTTGCCCTTCCTGGCCCCACCTGCAGCTGTTCTGGTTAAACCTTCAGGGGTGTGAAAGGATTGTTACTTGATAAGAAGCAGCCCACCAAGATGAGAGGTGGGGGATTGCATAAAGACGTATTTCCTTTCATGTTAAAAGAGAGAAAATAAAAGAGCAAGGGAAATCACAGTAATATAATTTTTTAAAATCCTTGTCAGGCAGCACTTCAGGCAGGAGAAAGGTGTTGAGAAATCAAGTAAACAATGACAGCACGCCAGGACTCCCAAAAGACTAGGTGCTGCTTGTGGAAGCCGCTTGAGAAAGAGAAAGGACATACTCAGGATAAAAATTAAATAAAAACTGGATCACAGTGGTGAGAAGAAAGGAAATTCCACCTCTGATCCCCATCTCACAAATGCATAAACTGCTTTATTGTTTTGCTGAGAAGCTCACAAAATGCATAAACCACTTTACTGAAACAAAGACTAATACCTCTGATGGCTGTCACCTCTGCCAGCCCTGCTCAGAGGAGTGAGAACCTTCCGTCTGCCCTTGGCCATCCAGACCCTCAACCAGTTTGGGTCAAGATAGCCTGCACAGTCCTGGTCTCCCAACTGGCCAGCCAGTGGAGTCTGGAAGCAACTTTGCAGCCGTGACATCTAATGCATCTGGGTGAGTCTCACATACACCCATGTTCACTGAGCAGCAGCTTCCCCCATGACCCTCATCAGTCTGGCAAGTAGAAAAACAATGGATTTGGGCACGGGTTCAAATCCCAGCTCTGCTACTTCCCAGCTGAATGATCTTGGACAAATTATTTAATGGTTCTCTCTCTGTTTTCTCCCCTGTCAATTCACAGGGCTATGTTAAGGATTAAAAAATGGTAGATATTAAATACTTCCCCCTCTCTGTGAAATTTCTTTCCTTCTTTTGTGGTCTTTGAGTTCATAAGGCATCTGCCCTGCCCTGAGGCCTGGGTCCTTTACCCCCCTGACTCCGTGGTCCCGATAGCTCACTTTATTCCTGTCCCAGATATCCCTTCAAAACTTGGTCCCTGTACCCACCCCAGACCTCTGTGAAGGCTGCCTTCCCTCTTCCCCCACAGACATCTCTGTTATGATCAGCCAGGGACACAGGCCATCAGCCCCATCCCATCTCCACAAAGGCTGTGATGCCACCCTTGCCTCACTGAGGCCCAGAGGGGCTTCTGCTGAGCAGGGTGAGCTGAGGAAGGTGCCCAGACCTCCCCACTACATGTCAGGGTCCCAGACCTGTAGTCAGCTTCCAATTCTGCCTTTGCTGCTCTCAGCCGTGAGGCCCTGAAGCCCGTCCTTGCTTTGGACTGCTCCTTATGTGAGATCAATGCACATGCTCAGTGTTTGAGCCAGCTTGACGGAGGGGCTGAGATCCCCACTCCTAGAAGAGCTGCATTTGAAGTTCCCGTCACTTCAGCGAGACACGAGTTTCTCTTATGCTGCACTGTGACTCTTGGTTTTCTTTCAGTGGGGCTCACTCTGGGGTTCCTTCTCGGTTTCTGGTGGCCCTTGCTCCCCTCCTCAGCCTCTGCTATTGCATGACTCATTGTGCCCACCTCCTTCTCCATGATGTCCCCCATTGAGGCCAGAACCATCGTGGCTCATCAGAGCGATGACAATGGTCTTAAAGCGGAATCAGGAGACAACGAGTGCTTCTTCCACTCTGGATGAGACTGAGGACTCATTCCCATTTGAATGAGGTGTCACTCAGATGAAACACCATCCCTCCCTTAGTGGGGAAGCCTGCAGTGGAGAGGGGGACACTCAAGGACCTCCTGCTAATTGCTGCTGTCAGGTATTTCCAGGAGGAACAAGAGCAGGCTTCAAGGGGCAGGGTGGAGCTAACCCCTGGCCTGTCTGCACAAGTGTCCCAGCTCTCCACGTCCTGGCCACTTTCTCCCACTGAGATGCGCTTCATGCTAAAACCTTTCTCAAGTCCGTCAGTCAGTAATGAGTGAGCACCTACTATGTGCCAGGCACTGTGCCCTTTGCTCCCTTCAGAAGCCCCACAGGTGTCCACAGACCTCGGTGAAAACCTGCCAACCAGGTGATGATTACAATCTTCTTGCTGTCACTGGTTCCATGCAGAACTCAAATAATTTGCATTCCCAGGGTATTCCAAACGCAGTACAAAACGGCTGATCTTGGCCAACATTTTGAGGGCTTCTAGAAGACCAAATTGAGACCTGGGAGCTGAAGCAACAGTGCCACGATCCCAGCCCTGGGCTCTTCACTCATTCTGTCTCTGCCTGACATGCTGGCACAAGCTGAAAGGCGCTCCATGTCTCTCCAATTCTGTGTCGCACAGGATGTCCCAACATCCCATCTGGTTCCTACCTGACTGTTCAGGATCTGGGAGGCAAGTCACTTTGCAGGAAGTCAAGGCTGTGAGTAAGGATGTGGAGGGAAAGGCTGAGGTGCCAGCTGGGAGCTAAGACCAGACCTTTGCCTGGTAGAGTGACTATCTGGGGCAATGCAGGCTCCAATGTCAGTCTAATTACAGGCCTGTCATTATTCATTAGTCCCGTGGAGCGGCTGGTAGGGTGGAAATGAAAGAAGCGTGAAAGGAAGCTGGGAAAGCGGGAATGAGCTCAGCCAGGAGGGCCCTGGGGAGAGCAGGGGTGCTGGCCACGCTGACCCAGGCACCCCACACCTCTCATTCCCCGCCTCTTTCCATGACCTCCACTCCCCCTCAGCACCCAGAGAGTAGCCAGGCAAAATCTTGGTGCACAAGTCCTCTGTCCCTCCCCAACCTTGTGCTCCTGGGTCCTGAGGTCTGTTTCCCCACCCCCCTCTAACTAGGGCAGTTCATTCCTTCACAAATACTCCTTCAATCCCTACTACCTGCTTGCCATTCTTCTAGGCCCTGGGAGGTAATGGCGAAGGGGTCTGATTTTAAGTGGGGAAAGTCTGAGGAAGTGACATTTGAGCAGGGCCCTAATGTTCAGGAGGGGGGACTAGAACAACAGAAGTGCAGGTGCAAAGGGCGTGGGGCAGGCTGCGATGCACTTAATCTGTGAAGGGAAGCCCAGGGATGGGGCAGAATGAGCTAGGAAAGAATGCGAGGGAAGCAGGTCAGATCACACACAGTTGGCAGAAGGTGAGGTACAAGGGTAAGAACAGGGAGACGGACCACAAGCCGGTGCAACAGTCCAGGTGTGTGATAGTTTTGACTTAGACTGGGATGGTGAGGAGTGGTCTTTCTTAGAGTTTATATTTCAGATACTCTGAACTCAGCTCTCACCAGCTCCCTTAGCTATGGCTCCCCACCCCTAAAGCGATGCTGGACCCATCATTTCACATGCCCTCATTCCAAATATCTTCCTCATGTGGCTGAGGCTCACACACATGCAACCAGCCACCATCGTCAAGGCTGCCAGGCCATCCTCGGGACGGGGGTCCAACCCTGCAGTGAGGCTGTCTGCCCCTCCTTACCACTTCTTTACATATTTAACTCAAATGACGCTTACAGAAAGCAACCTGAAACTGTGTCAGCACGGGGCTACCGTTATAGAAGAAGACATCGCAGTTTACCTGGGACAATGAAGAGTAGGAGGTGAACTCTGTGGCACTGAACTAGACGGTTGTATTAAACAGATCATACCACTTTTTTCCAATTATTTAGACTTTTTAAGCAGTGAGCAGGAACTGGATGGTGGCAGAACTCCTGAGGTGCCCACGGGCAGCCTCGCTTCTGGTTGTAGAGGAACTAGGAAGCCCAACTGGAGGACTCAGATCCTTTGTGTGTGTGCCGGGCCCCCCAGCCAGACGCCAGGCTCCTGGGCTCCCACCACACCCTTCATCTCTGCGTCCTCAGCACCTGCCATAGGCAATGTTCTCACAGTGCCTGCCAAACCAGTGGAGGAATAAAGGGACAGATGACATGAGCGCTGCCTTGCGCCCCCACCCCAGAACAGTGCCAGGAACACAGGATAAAGTGAATTGAGGATGGTCCCACTCTTTCAACGCTCTCCTCTCTGCTTCCAAAGGTGAGAGCCAACCAACCAATCAGGGAGGGGAAGGAGGCTCAGGTGTCAGGGCCTGAGAAGATGTCACTATTACCCCTTTAAGGCAACAGACTACCATGCTTTAATAGGTCCATTGTGGGGAGGCAAGCTTTGCTGGGCCAGGCATAGTTTGGGCACTTTTCAAATCATGGGGTGACTGCCCGCCTGGCTTGAGCACAGATCTGGCCCTCCTGCAGGACCCCCAGCCCTTGGGCAAGGAGACTGGTGGGAAGCAGGCCTGTGGGGGCTTCTCTGTTCCAATAACAATGCAACAGTAACTACTAATATCCAACTGGCCCTCCTGGGCCTAAGACACTGTCATATACATTCTTTCTTTTGCCTCTCATTGCACCCTGGAGGGAGACAGACAGTGTGGATTGCCCCCAAGGTCCTGCAAGAAGTAAGAGCCAAGACCAGGTTTGAGCTCTGGTTTTCTGAATCCACATTCTCAGCCCCCTTTCCCACACCACACAGCTCCCCAGTAACAGTGTGGAGTTCAGAGCAGCAGGAACCATCAGTGATCATTGACTGTGGGCTCATCATTGCACAGTGGGGGCCCAGGAGGGAATGGGGCCTCCTGCACCTGGACCCACCCTTCACACACCAGGCTACCTATGCCTATTTTCCCAGGGGTTTTTGGTCTCTTGAGATTCTGTCCTGCTATCACCATTTTACTTTCTAGACTATTTCCTCTTCACCTCTAAGACAGCTGAGGCAGTTTACAGCTGTTTACTAGCAGTCAGGTAGAGGAGGAACTTAAGTGGAATATAAACTATTGAATTAAATTATCCTCTTCAAATGCCACCCGGTACTCGCTCTACCTGAGAATTTCAATCAATGCTGGTAACTTCCTTCTCTTTAATGGAATGCACCAGACAAGTTTTTTTGCCTGCCATTTGAGCTGGGCTGCTGCTGTGGCAGATGCTGTTATAGGGGACAGAGATGTTCGTGTAGACACGCATGACAATGCATCACCTGAAAGCATAGCTTTCTTGAGCTCCCAGCAGTGCCATTAGCAGGTTGGGAAATTGTTTCACTCTTCGAGCCTGGGTGTTAGACAGAGGCATCCACAGGAGGGTCAGTGAGGCCCTCCAGGAGATGGGGGGTGGAGTTCTGTCCTTCAGGACACCTTTTAGAGACTCAGGGAAACAGTGGTATGGGAGAGGAAGGGTAGCAGGGGAGGAAGACGGATTCCCTCCTAGCACCAAAAAATATGGGTAAAGCTCATAGCCATACAAACAACACCCACTAATTACAAGTCAAAGGGATGGAATGTTGTGCCCTCTGTATTTATAAAACAGAATGTCCCTGGGCTGGGAGTTCCTGGGTTCAAGTCCTGGTTCCAACATGTATTAGCCATGCTGTTGGAAGCAGGCCTCTTCTCTGCGGCTCCATTTCCCTTTTCTGTAAAATAGCTTCCCTGCCTACATTATGGGGAATGCAAAAGCATTGACATCTTCCAAGTGCTGTACAATTGTGAGTTCCAACATATTGGGCGGTGGGAGGGGCCCTTTGAGAGATATCCCTCCGGACCCCCACAGACCTCTTAAGTGGCCTCTGGGCCAGGTGAAGAGGGGCCAAGGCCATTTGCATCTTGGAAGGAGGGCTCGGCTGGGACGGCCATCCTGGAAGTGACCTCTGGGAGGCAGCAGAGGAGGTGCTATGGAGCCGCCACAACTGAAGTTCCCAGCCGGGGATCCTCAGGGGACAGGGAAGGGGAAGGAAGCACTGAGACTGAGTGACTGGCACTGTTTCATAGATAGGGAAGTCAATGTGGGAGTTCCATAGGGCCTGCTGGGCCCATGGTTGGGGGTCACCACCACCAAGCTGTGTCCTGATGCCATTCCTTCCCCAGGGCTTCGGCCTCTTCCTTTCTGCCCTGACCCTGGAAACATGATCCTTCCAAGTTCACTCCTCAGCAAAATTTTCCATCCTCAGAACGGGTTTTCCAGACAGGACGAAATATGCTTTTAAGACTCTCTTCTCAAGGGCAATAGAAACTTCCTTACTTACGGCACAAGGAAAAACGAGGCAAAAATAATTACTGAGCGCCTACTATGTGTCAGCATTGTGCCTGCCGGTTTATGCACACTAATCTCATTTACACCACATAGTAACTGGCTGAAGTGGGTTAGCCCATTTTACAGATGAGGAAACTGAGGCATGGGGAGTTAAATGACTTTGACAGGATCACACAGGTGGGTAAGTGATAATGCTGGGACTCAAACCTAGAGTTCTCTGACTCCAGTGTGCATGTTCTTTCTACCATGTTAACTACATAAACATGACAGAATGGTCAAGGAGGCAGAGTAGACTCCACAAAGACAAAATGACAAAATATTTGCCATTTCTTCATGCTAGAAACATTTGGATTGCTAAGAAACAGCAACGATACAGAAGAGTTACAGGACCCAGACTTGGAGATCTTCTTACCAGTTTCCACCTCCATTTTGGATCTCTCTATAATCAGCTTCCTGTGGCCAGTCTCTTCTTCATTGAGAATCCTTTTGTTTTTGTTTTTGTGCTGTTGCCTTTGTTGAGAGTTCTTACAGAGCTCTTCCCAAGATGGTTCTCTGCTTATCTTTCACATTCTGGTCTATGCTGACTCCCTTAACTCTTGGCAAGCGCCTGCTCCTCCAGGTTTTTTTCACTAGCAAAATTATTTTCCCTTCTTCATTCAAAACATGATGCTAGAGCTCCAATCTTGAGCTGGATGCTAGACAAGGACCTTGGGACAACAGTGATTACCACTTAGCAAGCACTTGCTACTGGACAGCATTCATATATGCTGAATGTTAGCATGCAGTATCTCATTTAATTGTCTGGACATCCTTAGGGTAGGTGTTAGTATCTCTGTTTGATGGATCGGGTAGCTAAGGCCCAAAGTCACTGAGTAAGCTGCCCAACATCACAGACAGTCAGTTCTCAACCTCAGCTCTGTGTGGCCCAGAACCTCTGGCATTAACCCCACCCACAGGGGATGGTCAGGAAGATAACCCGCTTCCCCATCCTCTCTACTATGGATCTTGATTCTTACTATAAGTTAATATAGATTCTCAATATAATTTAATATACCAAATAGATGACAGTGGGACTCTGCTGGGATAGAAGAGAAACATGTGATACGTCTGCTAGGATCTGTAGTCCATTTGAAGAGACTAACACATGAAGTGCATTCCATGACCTCCCTTGGGTCCTGGGACATTCTTGTGTGTTCCTTCCCACCTCCCTAACATTCCCTTTGATCTCCTGCTCAAGCTGCCCTGTTAATGCTGGTGTTCTACAGGGCTCCATCTTCAACCTATCTCTCTTCTCACACCACATCAGGGCTTAGAGATTTGAATAACCACGAGGAGTGTGCAGAAATTCACCCAGCAGGCTGAGCATTAAACAATAGCTGCTTGCACAGCAACCAAACAAAACCTTTGCCTGGCTACGGGCCTTGAACCATACCCAGCCTGACAAAGCTTCCAAACAAAACAGAACATTTTGGCAACCCAAGCCATGCTCAGAGCTGCAGGGTTGTTGCTCTTATTTCTATTTTCCCGGGACAATTTCATCTATCTCAAGTATTTATCTATTATCTACTTCCTCCATGATGATAACATCTGCATCTGCTGTCTTCAGCCCAGGTCTCTCTCCTGGCTTCCGACTCTGTGCATGTGACGGTCTGCTGACATCTCCAGCTGCCTCTAGACCCAACTTGGCCAAACTTGAATGCACCATCCCCCATTTCTCTCCATCCTCCTACCTGTGTTTATCTCCCCCCTTTCCCTTTCCCATCCCAGTTTCTCACTTTCTTGCTCGCTCTGTCTCTCTCTCTCCAGCCCTCCAGTACCTGCCCTAGTTCAAGCTGTTGCCCTAGTCCCCTTGAATATTGCTGTAGCCTCCTACCTAGGTCCCACCGCCCCCCATCCATCCTTCTCACTGCAGCCTGAGTCACTGACCAAAAATAAAAATCTAAGGCTACCTCCAGCTTAAAATTCATAGCCTGTGGGAAAAGACACAAACCCCTTAGCTGGGTATCCAAGCCCTCCCCGGCCGGGCAGCACATACGTCTAGAGCCACCCCTGGTTCTCACTTCACTCTCTGGGCACAACCAATTGTGTGCACTTGTCCTACATACACCACAGAGCACCACGCTCCAGCATCTCTAGGCCCACTGCTGCCTCTGCCTGGAGAACCTTCCTTTCCCACCCACCCACACTCTGCCTTTGCCGAGCCACTGCTATGTATTTTGAAATTCTACATTGGTGCCACCGCCTCTGAGAAGCCTTCTCTGACATCCCCCAAGTCTGGACCAGGCACCCCTCCTTTTGAGGGGGGCGGTGCACAGTATCTGGTACCATGGCACAAGATTTCAACATTGCTTGTTTACTTGTCTGTGAACCACAAGGCAACCGCCCCTGGCAGGCACTGGAGTTGCCTACCCAACACCTAGGACCTTTTCCTGATTTTATTCAGGCAAGAAATTGCTCAGTCTTGAGGATGATGGTTTTTTTTTTTTTTTAACTTTTAAAAATTTTATTTTTTATTGATACATAATAGTTGTGCATACATTGAGGATACATGTGATAATTTAACACATTTGAATAACTTGTAAAGATCAAATCATTATACTCGGGATATATATTGCCTTAAATATTTGTCTTTTCTTCACGCTAGAAACATTTGAATTGCTATCTTCTAGCTCCTTTGAAATATACAATAGATAATTAGTAGTTAACTTTTACTGGGAACCAAGTACTGTGCTAAGCACCTTATGTACATTAAACATTTAATCCTTACATCAACCTGTGAAGTATCATTATCACCATTTTACAAATGAGAAAACTGAGAAACAAAAGGTTAAGCTCCTTGCCCAGGGTTATATAACTCAAAAGTGATGAAGCCATGATTTGAACTGTGGCCCTCAGGCTCCAGAGCCTGGGCTCTTAGTGGACATGATAGACACACTGCTTTTCCCATGAACAGCACATCACAATTGGCCCAAGGCAGCCAGTTATGGCATCCCATTCTGGTTTGCCTGTGACTGGTCTAGAAACAGGCATGGGATCCAGATACGGTCACTGGGTTATAATGAGAAGGCAGCAAGGCACTTCTAGGAAAGGTGTTCTTCCCCTATGAAAAAAAAAAAAGGAGCAAAGTGAAGGTCCCTGTCCTGTCTTTGAGCATTAGGATATTAGGATGTTGTTGGGGGCTGTGATGGCCATCTTGCCATCTGAGGAGAGTTATCACTGATGCACCAAGAATGGTTCTTGATGGCACTGCTGAGCTGTGGAACCTACAGCCTCTAAGGACCACAGCCCTGGACTTCTTTCTTATTTTAGATGAGATAATGAATATCTGCATTGTTTTGTCAGAGGTGTTTAAACTGGAGCAACTCCATCTTGAATAGGGGCTGGATAAAATAAGGCTGAGACCTACTGGGTGGCGTTCCCAGACAGGCATTCTAAGTCACAGGATGAGATGGGAGGTCAGCACAGATACAAGTAACAAAGACCTTGCTGATAAAACAGGTTGTAGGAAAGAAGCCGGCTAAAACCCACCAAAAGCAAGATGGCAATGAGAGTGACCTTAGGTCATCCTCACTGCTACCACTCCTACCAGCGCCATGACAGGTTACAAATGCCAAGGCAACATCAGGAAGTTACCCTATATGGTCTAAAAAGGGGATGCATCAATAATCCACCCCTTGGTAGCATGTAATCAAGAAATAACCATAAAAATGGGCCACCAACAGTCCTCAGGACTGTTCTGCCTGTGGAGTAGCCATTCTTTATTCCTTTACTTTCTTAATAAACTAGCTTTCACTTTACTCTGTAGATTTGCCTCGAATTCTTTATTGCACAAGATCCAAGAACCCCCTCTTGGGGTCTGGATTGGGACCCCTTTCTGGTAAGAGTTTAGGCCACTACTGGCTGAGTATTGCTACTTGCAGCCAAACCCATACACCCATCCAATGCCTAGAACAGGGCCTGGCACATTGTAGGCCCTTCATAAAGAGCTGTCTAATGAAGGAAATGGAAAACCATGTGAGCATATGTGGCAAAACAGGATAAACTCAAAGCACTACATGAATATGAAGAAAGATTCATTTTCTTGAGCCTCAGTTTCCTCATTGAGGGGGCTAGGCTCAGTGGGTTCACTTAGGCTCCCACTTTCTCTATTTTGAGTACAAGAAAAGATGAAGTTTCAGGTGTGCAGGACGGACAATAAACATTATGGGAGAAGAGACCCAGGGAATCCCTCACAACTGCTCACTGCTCATCCTTGGCAAGCTGAGGGAGCCTGTCAAAGGGCATCACTTTCTGTGGGAAGGCTCAAAGAAACACACCTAAATAGAAGAGAGTATGATAAGGGACTCGCCCAGGGGCCAGCCTCTGAAACAAAGAACTGCAAAGACCTCTGCTCTCTTGGCCTTTGATTTAACTCAATACAATCTGGAAACATCTGAATGACTTTCTTTGTTCACTGTAGAGTCCTGAGGGCTGCCCAGAGGCCTCCCTGTTTATCCACCACAGGAAGCTGGCAGTAACTCAGCAGGTGCAAAGCACACACCTTGCTCTACCTGTCAGATCAGCCACTAAGATAAGGCCACAGGGGTCACTCATGAGTCCAGGGGCATTGGCATGGGATCTAAGGCACCTGATGCAGCAGGCCAGCTGTTGGCCAAGTAACAAGGACCCTGAGTCCTACTCTGAGGCTTCCCTGGCTCCCTTTTGCTGTCCCTAGTCATCCTTTGTGGGACACTTTAGGAAATTATACATTAGTTCAATGTTCACTTCAATGTATCAACTAAAAATCTGTGTTCTGCACTCAGAAACATCTTAGTCAATTGCATGTGAGTATGAAGTGAAGTCTTTCTCAGGGCTATTTGCTAACTAAATCTTATCTCCCCTAAGATGCCTTTGATGTGTTCATCTTGCAAGCTTTGTACCAGTTTTTAACCATTGTTTTGCACCACTTATCTCTTATATTACTTAACGTTTTACCTATTTTCTAGTTCCCAACTAGACTATAAATACCTAAAAGACAGAGCCCACATCTTCTATCCATACTTAGGATTCAATTATTCATTAATTCATTCATTTATTCAACAAACATCTACTAAGAGGTGGGCTTTGTGGTAGGTCTAAGCTTTCAAAAATGAGTGAGACATAGCCCCTACTTTCAAGATCTGAAAGTCTATTTAGGGGAGACAGACTGTAGAAACAGATAGTTAGGTCCCCTCCTCATCTTCATCCTGGGGTTCATGTTCTGAGTGTCACAACCCTGCTCAACTAGCCTTTATTTGAGCTACTCTGAGTAACTATGTTTCTTGCAATCAAGAGAAACCAATTACGGCATCCTCTAGGGTAAGAAATGCCTAAACTGACTCTTAAAGGATCAGTATAAGGGAAATGAGGGCATGGGGAGGATATTCCTGGCAGAGGGCACAGCACGAGCAACAGCATGAAGGCCAAGAACAGCTTGTTATGGGCATTGCCAAACACATGTGCATTCATTTCTATTTTTGATCCTTCATTGTGGAATGAAAGGCTTTGTCCACAGTAAAGCAATCCCAAACACCAAAAGACTGATAAAGGAGGTATTTTGGGACTTGCGTAGGGAGGAAAGTCCCTTCCCTGAGCCTGCAAAAATCACACTGTGTACGCAGCTGTCTCCAAACGCCAATGCTTAAAACCAATCCTGCTGATTCACAGCAGCTTCTTTGGTGGCCAAAGATACACGAGAGAGAAGGAGCAGCCCAACTGCAATGGCCAAAGTACTGGGAATGAGAGAAATGTCTCAAAAGAGAGAATGGCGAGGTTGAAAGGGACACTAAGAGATTACTTCATCCAGCTGAGTCCTGAAGGCCTCACACCAAGATGAGAGAAATGTAGAACCAGAATCCAGCCTCCCATCCCTGGAAAATCCCATGGAAGGTATTTCCTTCTATGCAGAGAAATACCATTTCCCCTGCAATTTGGTACTTACACATAAGAGGAATACAGACTCCCAAAGCTTAGGAGAATGGGGAATATTATTACGATACAAGGCTGTGTTCAGTCTACCCTTTAGCTTCCCAGAAAAGGCTGGCTCCAGCATACACAGCCAATGACACATGCTCTAAAAAAATCCAGAGCATCTAAACAAGGCAATGTTATCCCCCTTCCTCTGCCAGGGCTCCACTGGGCTCCAACTAGTCCTTCATCTCTCAAGATCCATTTCCAGGAGCCCACATCTTGATAAATGACTGGTAAGAGTCATTTAATCCCACAGAAATTAAGTGACCTACTGTGTGTAAGGCATTGTCATTGGAGAAGTGTGAAAAGCTCAGATTTTCTTACTTGGGACCTATCCCAATCTCCCAACGCCAAGGGATCAGATGTGGTTAGCAAGGACACCCTTGACCCATAAGGACATTCACTCCAAGCTCTGGCTTCCATCCAGCTCAGGGGATTGTCTTTCCATGACCTAAAGTGGCATCCTGCTTGCCTCTCATCTATCAGGAGCCACAGACCTGCTTTGCTTTCTAAAAAACGGGTGCCCCTGTGCTTACCTTCAACTTTAAAGACGGCTACTTAAGGGCAAAACATACTCAAATGCAAGTTCAGTGAGGGCAGTGGCTTTATCTTGTTCATTATTGAACCCCCAGAATCTAGAACAGTGTCTGGCACATTGTTATGGTTCAATAAATGTCGAATGAGTGAAAGCATTTGTTGGATGCCTTCACCACTAGACTGTAGCCTTGTTGTTTACCACTATATCCTCTGTTTAGAACAGCATCCAGCATGCTGTAGGAACTCACCAAGTATTTCTTAAATGAATAAGTATTAGGTTACTGATTTTTTTGACAAGTAATTTTTCTTACAATGTATTCAGTATTTATTCAACTAATTATTGAGTTTCTTCCTCATGTCAAGCCCTGGGCCAGGCCTGGAGACCCAAAGATGCCCAAGATAGAGTCCCTGCCTCTAGATAGTCACAGTCTAGTGGAACAGATAAATATGAAAACAAATAAAGTAGAGGCCAGGCGCAGTGGCTCACACCTGTAATCACAGCACTTTGGGAGGCCAAGGCAGGAGGATCACTTGAGCCCACAAGTTCGAGACCAGCCTGGGAAATATAGCAAGACCTTGTCTTTACAATAAAATAAAATAAATTAGTTAGATGTGGTGGCACATGCCTATAGCCCCAGCTACTCAGTTCGCCTGAACCCAGGATATTGAGGCCACAGTAAACCATATTCACACCACTGCGCTCCAGCCTGGTTGACAGAACAAGACTGTCTCAAAAAACAAAAAGTAACAAAGTAGAAGCCCTTGAATCTGGCAGGACTTAAACTCACAGTTTGTCAGAAAATCGAAAATATCAAAGTGGAGAATCATAAAAATTCCTACCATGCTAGACAACTTCCACTTGCCCCCGATCCACTCTTCTCCACTCTGTCTGCTTTCTACACTGGGGGTTTCAACTCTATGGACTGCATCAACGGACTCCTGTTCCTTCTTCCTTCCTGTTGCGTTTGTATAATAAAAGACACTGGTAGAAGCTTGCAGGAAGAAAGAAGGGAGAGGTCAGGCCATTTAATTCCCTGTTTCCTCCCTGCAGCACCTTGGCACACTGGCTGCCTCCCTCATCCCGAAGCTCAGCTGCTGTCAGGAGCCCTTCTGCATTCCCCCAACTTGAGGTCCTATCCTATAGTTTTCCTAATTTCTACCCACAGTTTTATAAGCAATCCTTTTATTTTATTAAACCCTCTTCAAAGTATCTAATTTGAGCATGTAATTTTTTCCCTGCTGTGATTCTACTAACATACACCCCTTAAACATTTTTTCAACTTAAAAAATACACACACACACACACACACACACGTACTAATTCACCTGTTCCTTAAAAGGCCAAGATCTTTTCTTTAGTTGTGGGTCTGCTAGTTGAATTTCCATGTCCTCTTTCATTCATAAACAACATCCATAACGTGTAGACTATGAGTTGTCTATTTCTTTTTCTTTAAATTGGAGTGAGAGTTTAAGGACTCTTGCTAATGCAATTCAAGTGCAGAAAACCTTGAGATTTTTACAGGTTGTGTTCTAATCTTTTACAGTTGTTTCACCCACACCTAATTTTCCAGCAGTTTGTTTTCATGACTCACATTTAGGGAGCCTTTTCTCCCTTTTAAAATCTCAACATTGATTTATTCATTCATTTCTTGATCAACATCCATTCATCAACTCCTACTCTGTCTCAGGCCGTGGGCTGGAACATGAGGCACAAAGGCGGGGCCACTATGGTCTCTGTCTTTGAGTTCAGTCTTGAGGAGATACACACATGACCACATGATAGCATCTCATGAAAATGAGCTTTCTCAAACCCCTTCATGCATCAGCTTTTCCATGTGTCTTCCTGAAGCATTCAACTTTTAAGTTGTATAAAAACAACTCTCACTCTTTTTCCCCTGTATTTCATTGGTCTGTGCCGCACTCAGTTAGACTGTGCAACTACTATAACAGGTGGAATGAGGCTAGGCAGGTTTGGGAGCTCATGGTATGTGTCTAACTCAATGGGTGACAGCAGAAGTGATAGCTAGAAGCCGGTCAACCATAAAGGTTCACTGGGCCTCAGACATTGATTAGCATGCATCAGAGGGTGAGCAGAGAGCTTGCCTTAAGCCAGAAGTTTGGGCTTTAAGCAGATGCTATGGTATATGTGTGTGTCCCTACAAATTCATATGTTGAAATCCTAACTCCTTTAAGTGATGGTACCAGGATGTGGGGCTTTTGGAAGTGATTAGGTTATGGGGCCAGAACACTCATGAATGGTATTCATGATCTTATAAAAGAGGCTCAAGAGAAACCCCCTCACCCCTTCTCTCTGTGAGAACACAGCAGGAAGGCACCATCTATGAGCCAGAAAGTAGGTCCTCACCAGACACTGAATCTGCTGGCACCTTGATCTTGGACTTCCCAGCCTCTAGATTGTGAGAAATAAATCTCTATTGCTTGTAAGCCACCCAATCTATGGTATTTTGTTACAGCAGCCTAAATGGAATAATAGCAGCAGAGGTTACTTAAGAGAAATACACTACACTTAATGTACAGAGATATGAGAGAGAGGTATGCTAGGATGCATCACATACAAGTGCTAAAATGTATGGATGGCCATTGTTTTGGACTGAGCTCCTGCACATTGTTTTGGACTGACCAAATCACAATGGAGCCACTCATGCTAGGTACCACATAATCTAACATACCTTTAAAATGGGCTGGTAGTAAGAAAAAGAAGAAAGAGAGAGAGAGAAAGAGAAAGAGAGAGAGAAAAAGGAAAGGAAAGGAAACGAAACAAAACGAAATGAAAGGAAAAAAGAGGAGAGAGAAAGAAAAAGAAAGAAAGAAAAAGAAAGAAAGAAAGAAAGAAAGAAAGAAAGAAAGAAAGAAAGAAAGAAAGAAAGAAAGAAAGAAAGAAAGAAAGAAAGAGAGAGAGAGAGGAGAAGGAAGGAAGGAAAGATGGAAGGAAGGAAGGAAGGAAGGAAGGAAGGAAGGAAGGAAGGAAGGAAGGAAGGAAGGAAGGAAGGTTGATTTACAGCAACCAGGCGGTCTACTTGAGCAGGCATGATAAAGAAGTCCTCTCTGTGAACCCCACAACATTGAAAAAGTCTGCTTTTTGTTCCTTGGTTTTGGTTTCTTCAGCATTTTCTGCCTGTAAAGCCAACTCCCTCTACTCAGGTCATCAGAGCTGATGTATGTTTTCTAGAAGGGATACTGCCTGATTCATGAATTGCTAATACAAGCCAATCACACCTTTAAACTCAATGTGTTGAAATTGTATCTTTTGACAAAAGGTAAGTTTCAAGACATAGAGAGGAAGGCTTCTCAAAAAAGATGACCTGAGAGTTGGTCTTAAAATACTAGCAGGAGTTTGGCAGAGAAGGAAGAGATTCCAAGCTTAGTAACAAGCATATATAAAGGTAGTGACAAAAGGCATGTAGATAATGTGTACACCTATGACTTAAGTGCATGTGGGCACATGAGTCCTAGGACACACATCCAAAGACAAAATGTTCATAGTGGCCCAGTTTGAACAGAAAAAAAAACAACTAGAAGCTACGGTGGGAGAATGTCTTTTTAAATGAGGTACAATTACATACTGGAATACTATACAGTAGTGAAAATGAATGAATTATAGCTACATACAATATCATGGATGAATCTTCAGAATATGAAATTGATTAAGATAGCAGAATTTATACAGCACGACTGCACTTCTAAAAAGTTCAAAAAGTTCTAAAAAGTTCAAAAAAACTGAATGGTTTTGTTGTTGTGGGTTTAATAAAAAATGGTAAACAGCAAAAAGGCCAGTGTGGCTGGAGCAGAGAGAAAGGCAGTGAGAGTGGTAGGATATGGCATCAGAAACATGGTGAGGCAGGCACATGGTGAGGCACCCACTGGCCATCATAGGTCTTGGGGTTTCCCCTGAGCGGAGTGGGGAGCCGTTACAGGCTTTTGAGCAGAGGAGTGACCTGATTCAACTAATGTTTTCAAAGTCTGTATGTATGTCTAAATTGTGTCCACCTATGAAACAAATATATTGCCTACATGATAAAACGTGTAACAAATTAGACATATCACACACTAATACACCAAGCCATAAACCATTCTTAGAGTGAAGTTCTTTGTTAATGACGGTGGATATACATTCACATTTCATATAGCTTTACTGATAGTTTTGAAATGTAGAAGCTGGCTCTACCACTGCTGTTGTAGTTTCCTCACACTGCTGACCAAGAGTTTGTCATGGGAGTAAGAAAATGCCAGTTCAGCTATATCTCACCATCCACTTGGGCTTGACTTACAGATATTATTTTGTTGTAGGGATATCTTTAAGCAGTTTGTTCTTTTGTGGGGGTTAGTTTAGGTGACACTTGATAAGGTAATCTGCAGATCTTCATCAGGGCACCCATATAACAGCAATGCACATGACTGGAAGCAAAGCCACAGGCGCCCTTCCTCTCCCCGATCTTCCACCCCTGTCTGCATCTCTGAGGATTCTATGGGATAGAAGGTGAAGTCTTCGGACTGGCTGGTTCCTATGGTACCTACAGGCCTGTGAACATCAGGTCTGGAAGAGAAAGGCATGTGCAGACAATGCTTGGTCAGAGGGATAGGTAGAGAATCCTCCTAAAAGGATGGTTTAGAGCTGCCATTCAATACAGAGGTCACTAGTCACATGTGCTATTATTGAACTCTGGAAGTGGCTAGTGCAAATTAAGATGAGCTTTAAATGTAAAAGACACCTGCATTTCAAAGATCTTTTTAAAAAAAAAAAAAAGCAAAATATCTCATTAATTTTTTTAAAAGTGTATTTTTTAGAGTGCATGTTAAAATAATATTTTTATAATATTGGGTTGAGTTTAATAAATTATTAACATTAATTTTACCTGCTTTGTTTTTTCCCTTTTTTCCCTATTATTTGCTTAATGTGACTACTAGACAGTTTTTTATTGCATACATGGCTCATGTTTGTCGCTCACATTATATTTCCATTGAATAGCACTGGTCTAGACAGAAAACCAGTTCCCTAAGTTATGGAAAAGTCCAGATTTATCAACATTATCAGTACCTTTTGTTCCAATTGGTCTTGCCCATCATGTTCCCAATAACGGCCCCATTAGGTGAAGAAGCCTGTGGTGAATGCCTTTAGGGCACATTGTGAAGGTGGTGCCCTGTGATTCAGGTAGGCGATGACTGATGAACCAGGGCTCTGCCATGTACTTGCCAGGTGACCTCAGAAACATCACCGGCACATGGCTTTCCTTCCTTGTCTGTAAAAATATGAAGGGAATTCATCATATAATACCCATCTTTCTGGCTCTGGGTGCCTCCTTCCAGAAGTATTTGCACTTTTAAAAGGGAGCCTCTAGAAGGCAATGCTCAACCCAAATTAAGAAATGCCAATGGCAAAACTTCAGGCCCCAGTGGAGGAGGAGTTTTGGAGTAGAGAGATCCTCCTGGGTCCCTGCAAATCACAGCTCAGATTCTATGTGAAACTGATAAACATATAGGAACTCACAGGACAGACCGACCCTGTGAGAAGTAGTAGGCTGGGATGGAGATTCCAGATGGGTCTTCATTTGTACCACCAAGCATATGCTGTCGATTTAAGCTGCATGGTCAGGCTATTATTTCATGAGCACATCCTCCTCTGGCACATACACACACACTTCCATAAGTGCAAACATCCACATGCACACACAATGAGACAGCAGAAGGTGCTTAAGAAAGCAGCCTCCCAGTCCAAGAGAGGAAAGCATCCCTCACTTAGAGAGACAGAAGCATAGGAAGAGGTCTCCAGGAGCCTCAGGAAGCAGGTGGCATGCTGCCAGGTCATGCATAGGAGCCTGATCCAAGGCCAGTGAGACAGAGCAGCAGAGGCTGCAGGGCATCCAGAGACAAACAAATAATGAGCTGGCAGCTCCCAGAGAAGTGGCGAAGCTAATTGCATACCTGACAATGGTAAGCGGTTAGGCAAAATGGAGAGTTCCAGCAGGGGAAAATCTAGTTATCACAGATGGCCTGGCTCTGGAAAGTGAGGGGAAAGGGCACTTAAGAAAGGAGAGATTCTTCCCCAAAAATGGCAGCTGTGAGATGGAGAAGGGAGGGGTGCCCACATTTATGCATTCACTTCATTCGATGCCATGTGAACAAACAGGTCATTTACGTGCTTTGAACACAGAGAGATAAACTAAAATGGAGTTCCTCTTAAACCACCCTTATCCATCCAAGCTTTATCCAACTCCAAATTCTACCTCCTCCAGGAAGCCTTCCTTTCCCAGAAACTGCAGTCATAAATGGTCTTGCTATGAATTTCCAAAGTAATTTAAAGCAAATAGTCAGGGCCAGATCTAGGGGGAGAAATCAACTCAACACCTCACACACAAAAAGTCAACTTAATTTAAAACTGTTTATTTTTTGTTAAGAAAACATTCACTTCATTTTTAAATTAAAAACAGTAAGCATCTAATTGTATGAAATTAGTATTAGATAGAATATATTAAAGGGTGGGAGAAAGAGAAAAAGCAATGAGATGGGAGGAAAAGGAAGAGAGTAACAAAATAAGTTAAGTGGAAAAGGCAGCAGTAGATGAGGGAGAGAGAAAGAGACAGGAAGAGAGAAATAATTATATGAATGAAGAGCTAAAGAAAGAAAGGCTGGAAGGACCTGTTGTACACTCAGAATGTCACTTTTAAAAAGAATGCGTATTCTGCTATGGACTTTGTCTAAAAATGTTCATTAGGTCAAGTTGGTTACTAGAGTTGTTTAGGTCTTCTATAACCTTATTGATTTTGTATCTAGTTGTATCAATCACTGAGAGAGGCATGTCGGAGTCTCCAACTATGATGTGTTTTCTATTTCATCCTCCAGTTCTGTCAATTTTTGCTTTACTTATTTTCAGGTTTTATGGTAGGATTCATACATGTTTAGAACTGTAATGTCTTTTGGTGAACTGACCCTTTTGCTCTTCTGTAGTGTTCTTCTTATCCCTGGTAACTTTCCACGTTATGGAGTCTATCTTTTCTGATATTAATCTAACCACTTCAGCTATGTTTTTAAATTACAGTAAACTACACATGAAATTTACCATCTTAGTCATTTTTCAGTGTTCAATGGTGTTTAGTGGTGTTTATGTGTTAACTATTCACATAGTTGCACAACCCATCTCCAGAACGTTTTTATCTCGCAAAACTGAAACTCTGTACTCATTAAGCAACATTTCACCCATTTTCTCCTCCCCACAGCCCCGTCAACCATTCTACTTTCTTCTTCTATAAATTTGACCATTCTAGACACCGTATACAAATGGAATTATACTGCATTTGTCTTTTTTGACTGGCTGATTTCACTTAGCATAATTTCCTCAAGAGTCATCCATGTTGTAGCATGTGTCAGAATTCCCCTCCCTTTTAAGGCTGAATAATATTCCACTGTGTGGCTAGGCCATATTTCATGTATCCATCCAGCTGTCTATGCACATTTGGGTTGCTTCTACCTCTTGGCTATTGTACATAATGTTGTGAACATGAGTGTACAAATATCTCTTGGGAAAACTGGCTTTCAATTCTTTTGGATCTATACCCAGAAGTCAAATTGCTAGATTGTATAATAATTCTATTTTAAATAGAACCACCAGACTTTTTCCATATTGGCCACGCCACTTTATATCACTTCAGTTATTTCTTGATTACTCTTTGAATGGTACATATTTTCCATTATTTACTTTTAACCTAAACCTATTTGTATTTTTATATCTAAAGTCTGTCTCATAGACAACATAGAGGTGGGATGTTGTTTTCTTGTTACTTTCCACTCTGACACTCTCGGTGTGTTAAGAGCATTTATATTTCATGAGATTCTATGTAATTTAACTGACATGATTGAATTTAGATCTATTGTTTCATTAGTTTTTCCCCTGTTTCTTGCTCCTGTTTCCCCTTTCCTGCTTTCTCTTGCACTATTTGAATATTTTTAGTATTATATTTTAATATACCTTTTAACTTTTTAGCTATATCTCTTCATATTATTTTTAATGGTTTCTCTATAAAGTATAATACACATGGATATTTTTTCACATTCCATTTAGAATTAATAGTTTACCACCTCAGGCAAAATATAAAAGCTAGGAATGTCCATTTTAAAGTGGCATCCAAGTGTAAAGGCAAGGTAAAGTAGAGTGTGTACTGTTTGTTTAGTATTGAAGTGGTAAATATGAATACGTACATGTTTGAACATGCATATAGTATTTCTGGAAGCCCACACAAGAAATCCTTAGTAGTGACTGGCCCTGGGGAGGGCAAGGGTAGGAGGGAGGACAGGGATGGGAGCAGAGTTGTTTCTCATGGTAAATCTCCTTGTATCTTCATTTTCTTTTACCAAGTTTATCTATTGCCTTCTCAGAAAATAATCTACAGAAAGCTTTATCCATTTCTTATTCAAAAATATCTCTATAAATGTCAATAGTGACCTAATTGTTGAAGATTTTATGAAAGCTCAAATTTTTAAAAATTTAGGAGCTCTGCTTTTAAAAGAATAATCTAAAGCAATTGAAATTATACATCAGTGGCCACAGAAGTCACTTTTAAAGAGTAAGATGAAGTTCAATTAAAGGCCCCAGAATCTCTTTGTAGAGTCACTTCCAGCCTTTCTCATTTCAGTGGATGACACAACATCTAAGCTCCAGTGATTGGTCTTAGTGAATCAGGACTAACCTATTCTTCTTGCCAGTGATTGATTTACAGCTAAGCATGGGGCCAATGAGACCTGACAGAAGTTCCACTGGAGCCCTTATGAGAAAGTTTTCTTGCCCTTAAGACAAAGACCCCATTAAAGACAGCCCTATTTCTGCCTTTGGACATGACTGTGTTAGAATGTGTGGCCTAAAACTGCTGTAAAGAGCTGGAGGCAGAATCCTACCACCTACTATCTCTTTGTTGTGTGACTAATATATTCCCTTTCTGTTTGAGGTTTAAGAGTTTTTTTATTACTTGCAACTGATAGCTTTCTAACCAATATACCATCACTTTTTTTCATGTATTCATTATTCACATCCACATAATCCCTTCTACATGTGAGAGCAGGCACACAGTATTGATAAATGCATGAGCCCTCGCTGCCTTCAAGGAGCCTATAGTCAAGTATTCCTGCATCTGTCATGTCCTTTGCTTGCACTTGTCTCTCATGATCATTTCTGACCCTTTATGGGTCACCTCTACAATATACACACCTAATTGTTTACCTTCCCTGTGAACTGCCATGACTGACAACCCTTCCTCAATGTCATACATACCCTATACTTTTGTTATAGCGCTTTTTAGACTGCCTGGCAATCGCCTCTTCATTAGCCTGTGAGCTCCTATTATGAACCCCCAAGGCAGTCACAGGGACTGGATACTAATAATGCTTGGTCAGGCATCTGCTAACTAGCCACCCTAAGGACTGGGGGCACTGTGAAGGCAAGTTCAAATGTTAGGGAGAAGTCACCAGCTATTGCTTAGAAGCCAGAACAGGGGATGCATGCAGGTCCTGAACTACAAGTCAAAAGAGGAGAGAACAGAGAGAGGAAGGAGTGCCACAGAGGCAAAGGACAAAAACCCCTGTCCCTGTGGGCCCTTCCTCCAAGCCCCAAACTCCTTGACTTCTCCTCCCAGAGGTCACTGCACAACCAGGAATCCACCCAAAAGAAATATGAAGCTTTCATCTGTTTAGCTGTTTGGCTGGATGGGCCCTTGTTTTTATACTCACAGGTCTAGTTAGGTAACACTCTTCCCTTCCACCAAAGTTCTGCACCCTTCCACCCCCACCCTCCTTGATCTTCAGACATGGCTCATCATGTTTCTGGCCCTGCCTGCCTCCTTTCTAACCCATCCTTCTTAGCCAGTTCACCAGTAAGTGGTTTCCTGATCGATTCTTCTCAATGGATTTTCTCAAAAGCCCTTTTAAATTAAATTCTATTATTTGTTCCAAGGTTACTAAAGCCAACATAAGCCAGCCCAGGTTCTAGTGCAGCTCAAACAGGTGACTTCTCATATGACACAAAAGTTCTTAATTGCAGACCACAGAATTCACTCTAGTGGATTTAAACACAAGGGTTTTTATTAGAGGTAAAAATAGTGAAGAAGGCTGAAGAAACAAAACTAGACGAATACTTCTCAACCCTTGCTTTACATTAGAATTGCCAAGAGAGCTTACAAAAATAAAATGCTCATGTCTTCATTCAAGCCAATTAAATCAGAATTTGTAGCATTTTTTTAAATGTTCAAATGATTCTAGTGTATAACCAAGATGCAGAGCTATTACTCCAGACCAATGGGTCTCAACCTTGGCTACGTACTGGAATCACCTGGGTAGTTTTAAAAATGTTGATCCCAGGCACCACCCTTAGAGATTATGACATAATATGGGGTGTGGCCTTGGCACCTGCAGTGTTCAAAGCTTCCCAGGTGATTCTAATTAGAGCCTTGGCAGAGTTCCAGTATAGTCTAAGCCAGTACTTCTCAACCTTGAATGGGTGTGTGAATCACCTGGAGATGATTCCCTAGGAGTAGCCTGGCGCCTGGGATTCTACTCCTGATCTGCGGACAACAGTTTGGGATGCTAGGCATTAAACTGAACTTCCAGGATTGGCTCCCAAAATTACAGCTCAGACTTGGGCCACCTAAGGAGCTGCAGCCTCTCCTGCAACCAGGAAGCTGCAGTATCTGATATCTGCCACCAACAGCTGTCAGCAACAAAACCGGCACTCCTGTGGTGATGCCCACTGGCCAAGTAAATATCCACACACTCCACCTCTCTGCTCAGTGACTTAGATCCAAATCCAAATCTCACCTGACTACAGCTGCTTGGTGAATCCTAAGGTGACACCCTGAATCTACCTGCAAAGATTCCTGGGAAACACATTTGCCAGCTCTTCAGTCTCAGCACAGTAGAGAGGGATTGAAACAAGTGTTGAATAAACCAATCAGCAGTTACCGGAATAGTGCCAGGAGAGTCACACTTACTGTCTACCTTACTGAAGCCTGAAATTCTACCATTTGAAAATAATTTCTCAAAATGAAGCACTGTTGGCCGGGCATGGTGTCTCACGCCTGTAATCCCAGCACTTTGGGAGGCTGAGGCGGGTGGATCACGAGGTCAAGAGATCGAGACCAGCTTGGCCAACATGATGAAACCCTGTCTCTACTAAAAATACAAAAAATTAGCCGGATGTGGTGGCGCATGCCTGTAGTCCCAGCTACTCAGGAGACTGACGCAGGAGAATCACTTGAACCCGGGAGGTGGAGGTTGCAGTGAGCCGAGATCACGCCACTGCACTCCAGCCTGGGCAACAGAGCGAGACTCTGTCTCAAAAAAAAGAAAAAAAAGTAAGCACTGTTGATAAATGCACGAGGTTATCCATGCCAGCAAAGGATGACCAAAGAATTCAAAACAGCCTTAGAAGACTGGCTAAGCATGAAGCACCCTTATAGTAGAATAATACTATGCAGCTAATGAAACAAAAAATAAAAATAAAAATAAGGCAACTCTCAATGGGATGATATTGAAGGATCTACAAGGCATATTAAAAAGTAAAACGAAAAAAAGCAAGATGCTATAATTTGTGCAAAAGGGATACAAGAAATACGTGTACCTTTAAGTTAATATGGACCCTCTGGAAGGATGCATACCAAATAGGACTCAGATATTGATTTCAGAGAAGGGAACTGGGTGGTTAGAGGATGGAGATGGACCATAGGCTTGGCACAATACATCTGTTCTATGTTTTGGATTTTGCAGCTATTATATAAATGAATACAATCTCCTTTATAAATGAATTAAAATCTGCTCTATGAAAACGCCCTGCAAATTGTGACAGATGCATGCATGCATTTATTCAACGCAGATGTATCTAACCCTCTCCCCATTCTGAGCCCTGTCTCAGTTCTGTGGAAGGGCCATGGCATGGTCCCCAAGACTGTAAGACCCCATGCCACAATATGGTGGGTGCAACAGCAGAGGTGGACACACAGAGCCCCAGAGCACAGAGGCGGGGGTGATTGGTTTAGTCTAAGGGGCCCCAGGTATGTGGACTATAGAAGACATCATTTGAAGGGAGACTTAAGGAAGATGGAAAATTGTGCTTGGTGAAGAAGAATATTCCAGACAGAGAGAATAGCTTGTGCAATCTGCGGCTTGACAGAAGGCACAGTATGCTCTGAGCAGTATGAGCAAATAAGATGGTCAGAGCAGACGTCAGCGTGTCGGGGGTGTATACCCACATGCATCTCCCTGAGCTCCCCACAACTCCCTGTGTGCATGAGGATGTACAGAGCAAATCATCACTGGATAGACTTTGAGGTTGGGAAGCTTTCAGTGTGAGATTCCCAGCTGTAGAGTGGTTCTCTTCTCCTGACCAAGTCCATCTGAAAAATACCAAACAACAGGAACTGCTAGGCTCAGAGGTAGACCTAGCTGCACTTGATTATTGGTGCACTCAAAAACACCTTGAACTAGGCTGGGTGCGGTGGTTCACACCTGTAATCCCTGCACTTTGGGAGGCCAGAGTGGGCAGATCGTGAGGTCAAGAGTTTGAGACCAGCCTGGGCAATATAGTGAAACCCTATCTCTGCTAAAAATACAAAAATTAGCCAGGTGTGGTGGTGCGTGCCTGTAGTCTCAGCTACTCAGGAGGCTAAGGCAGGAGAATCGCTTGAACCCGGGAGGCGGAGGTTCCAGTGAGCCAAGATTGTGTCACTACACTCCAGCCCGGACAACAGAGTGAGATGCTGTCTCAAAAAAAATAAATTAATTAAAAAAAGAAACACCTTGAACTGAGGCAAAGAAGAAGCTAGAAAACCTCTGCTCTTAAAACACTATTGTTTTTCTGCTCTTGCAATAGTTTGCTGAGAATGATGGTTTCCAGCACCACATGTTCTCACTCATAGGTGGGAATTGAACAATAAGATCACTTGGACTCTGGAAGGGGAACATCACACACCAGGGCCTATTATGGGGAGGGTGGGGGGAGGGATTGCATTGGGAATTATACCTGATGTAAATGACGAGTTGATGGGTGCTGACGAGTTGATGGGTGCTGACGAGTTGATGGGTGCAGCACACCAACATGGCACAAGTATACATATGTAACAAACCTTCACACTGTGCACATGTACCCTAGAACTTAAAGTATAATAAAAAATTTTTAAAAATTTGAAAAAACATGATTGTGCATGTATACATATGTAACAAACCTGCACATTGTGCACATGTACTCTAGAACTTAAAGTATAGTAAAAAAGAAAACAATAATAATAATAAACACTATTGTGAAATTTTAGGACCTTTATCTGAAGAAACTGCTTCATGCTTTGAAGGAGTAATGGGTCCTCCCACCACTGCCCACCGCCCACTCCCAGCTGCTGCTGCGATGAACAAAGGCAGAATGCTGAAGCCCACAGACATGTCTTTGCCTGCATTCTCTCTCACCTTCCTCTTCTTGGGACCCCCCCTCTGCTGTGGGAGTTTAGACAGAGATACAAGCATTGAGAACACTGCAGCAGGCCAGAAAAGGGCAAAGGCATATTGGACAGGATCATGAAAGATGTCATAGAAGAGGGCCATTTAGGCTGCACCTGATGGGCAAGAAGGACTCAGGTGGGGAATAGGAGGAGGACGTCAGGGACAGGGAGAGATGACACCACAAGAGCATGAGAAAGGGAGATGGGAAACACAGAGACAAGAGACAGACAATTTCCAGAGAAGGTAAATTCACCTCCCAGGCTGCCATAGCAACGTACCACATTGGGTGGCTTAGAACAACAGAAACTAATTCTCTCATAGTGCTGGAGGCACAAAGTCTAAAATCAAGGTGCCATCAGGGCCATGCTCTCTCTGAAGACGATAAGGAAAGATCCTTTCTTGCTTCTTTCTAGATCCTGGTATTCCTGAGCTTATAAAGACATCACTGCACACTCTACCTGTGTCACCACTTGGAAACCTCCTTGTGTGTCAAAATGTCCCTCTTCTTATAAGGATGCCAGTTATTAGATTTAGGGCCCACCCTAATCCATATGACCTCATTTTCACATTGTTACATCGGCCAAGACAATTTCCAAATAAGGTCATGCATACAGGTACCAGGGATTGGGACTTCAACATATCTTTTGGGAGACACAATTCAATACACGACAGATATTATTAAATAAGTATCCTCTGCTGAGAAAACTGTGGAAGTTTAGTTAAGAATTCTAAGGCTGTCTCCAAGCTCAGAGATAGAAAGTAATGGATCTGCAGGGCTCTCCATAGTCACTGCAGGGGAGTTCTGCCAAGTGCCAGCCCTGCTCAGTTTAGACTTGGATTGCAAGCAATGAAAAACAGGTGAATTTAATCAAAGAGCAGCTCTTGTCCCTTTGCGGAGTCCTTCAGACTATTATCAGGATGCTCCCAGCTCCAAAATTCCCCATCTGTACTGGAAGCTGGCCTGTCTTTCCCAGGTCATCCACTCGGTGTATCTTCTCCCTCCTACTCCCTCAACCGCCATCACCAGTCCTGTGTGCCATAAACTCAGGCTGAATTTCCTGGCTAATAAACTAGTGTTTGCCAACAGCACACATAGTTTCGTGTGCCAGTTGGCCATTTGCTTCTTAACAAATGGAAACTTCTTGGAGACAAAATTCCTTAACACAGAGGACAGATTTAGCCCAGTGGGGCTTTATCATGTTCCTTAACCCACTAAGCATCAAGGAGAAGTGGGACCTAATCCTTAGAGTAATCCAGTGCTTTGGGGATTTGCTCCCCAACTCAGTGTTAACTGTGTGGCCTAGACAGACCTTGAGGGTGACATGGTGGAGATGGAAAAGTGTATAACTACTTATGAAAAAGAAAAAATGCAGTAACCCAGGAATCATCAGGCCCGAGCTTTAGTCCCAACTCTGCTCTCAGTTGCTGTGTGATCTGCAGTGAGCTCTCATGTCTGCAAAACTCATTCTAGTAATTACCCGTGTGACCAGCAGCAGATCCCTTCTCCCTGGGCCTTAGCTCTTGCTCCTCTCAGTGGCGGAATGAACAGAGGTCTCCTCTGGTTATGACATTTATTAGTGATTTTTACAAGATGGTTTGACTCAAATCATATTTTAAAAATTCTTGTCTGTGCTTGAACACTTCAAATGTTTTATTACTAGGTCTACAGTACATAACAAAGTAATTGTGTAATTAAGAGATAATGTCAATGCTGTAGAACAATGTTGACAAGATAATAGCCTTCTGAAACCACATAAATGCCAAAGCAAGTGTACAGACGGATAGGTAGAAAAACAGAAAAACAAGTGGCAAATGGCCCAGAAGCTCTTTGTAGTCCATGTTGGTTTATGTGCCTCTTTCCCCAGCTTCTGTCATGACATTCAAGTTCTGGTCTCCATCATGCCCCAGTTCCCAGGCATGTGGGTCAAGACTGAGGAGAACAGGATTCATCTGTGACAGCTGGTCCCCATCGTCCCTTTACATGCAGACTCACAGAAAATGAGTCCCATTGGCCCCCACCTTTGGAGAGGCTAGAGGTCATGTAGTTCAGACTCCCCTAGTGCCTGCCATTGCCAGATAAAGATGAGACCAGAGTCAAGAAGGATTTGCTCTGGGGAACTTCTGAGCTGATTTATGGAAAAGGACTGGAGCCCTGGATTCCTTCCCAGTTTGCCACTTCTCCTTACTCTAGCTAGAATGCCTTACTTAGATGCAGTTTCTCAGCAGAGAGAAGGAAGCTGCAGGAAGTGGAAAAGGGATGGTTCACACGACCTGGAGGCCCAGAAGCATTTCCCTGCAAGCAGAAGGAGGGGATCAGGCATTGTCCTAACCAGGCAGCCTAGAAAGAGGAAAGTCATGGAGTGATACAACTATGAAGGCCATGAGTGTGGAGGAGGGCTTGTCAGCTACATGTTACAGTATTTGGTTTTCTGTTTGTTTGTTTGTATTGAGAAGGAGTCTCACTTTGTTGCCAGGCTGGAGTGTAGTGGCCCGATTTCAGCTCACTGCAACCTCTGCCTCCCAGGTTCAAGGGATTCTCCTGCCTCAGCCTCCTGAGTAGCTGGGACTACAGGCACGCACCACCATGCCCAGCTAATTTTTGTATTTTTAGTAGAGACAGGGTTTCACCATGTTGGCCAGCATGGTCTCAATCTCTTGACCTCACGATCTGCCTGCCTCAGCCTCCCAAAGTGCTGGGATTACAGGCATGAGCCACCGCACCTTGCCTACGTGTTACAGTATTAAGAAGGGCTGTGCACCCTTGAATTTGAGGAGAGGTAAGAACGGAGCAAAGAGGGATGTGCTCCTGGTTCATGGGCATGGAAAGAGGCTAGACCACCCTCTTTTGGAAAAAGAGACCTCATGTGCTACAAAGACTACTGGGTTTAGAGCCAGAAGAACTGAGTAGAAGCTAGTTATTTGTTCAGTGACTTTGAATGAATCATGGACTTCCCCTTTCTAGGCTATAGCTTCCTTAGCTCTGAAATGAGGGCAATGAACCCAATCAATAGTGCCCACATATGCTGAACTGAGGCTGACTTCCATTTCCAGCTGTTCCCTGGGTGGCTAGCATGATCAGGGGGCTAGCTACTCCTTGAAGCTTCTCCCAACTCTATCATCCATAGATTCTAGGAAAATATCAATTGATTCACAGTGGTTTTGATAAATTCCTGGATGCCAGAGCTATAACAGGGTCCTAAGTATAGTTGTGGGATTGAGTTGCACCAGAACTATGAGAATAACATCAGGTAGACATGCAATTCGTTGATCTCCCTGTTGGACACAGAAGCCGGGATAAATGGCCCACAGGTCCAAAGAGGTTTCAGCCCTGTCCTCCCACTCCTCCATGCCTTTGAGCATGCTCTTCCCTCCTCCCCACCTTGTCCCCCAACCCGACCCTTCTCTCCTCCCCCTCCTATTCAACTCGGGATACCGGGATACTGACTGGGGAAGCTCTGCTGACTTCTCTGAGCTGAGTTAATTACTTTCTTTGTCACATTGAATTATTTATATTCAGACCTGTCAGGATTGTTTGTTTTCAGATTTGTCTTGCAGGTTAGACATCTTGAGGGCAGAAACTGTCTTTTTGTCTCTCTAAATTGGGTGATGATCATAGTGTCCGCACAGAGTAGGAGCCCAGTAAACTGCTGTTAAATGACAGTGATGCGGAAGGGGGCAGGGAAGTGCTGGGTAGAGAACGGCGGGTCCCTGGCAAGGGCTCCACCCCTGGTCCTGTGCCCACGGACCTAGGTGACGACAGACACTCCTGCCTTGGCGCACAGATGTTGCATTTTCCAAGACCACCCTGGCCCGCCACTCCCCCATCTTGTGCCTATAAAAACCACGAGACCCTAGCGAGCACACACACAAGCGGCTGGACATCGAGAGGAACATGTCGGCGGAAGAAGACACAAGTGTCTGGACATTGAGGGGACGTAGAGGGGAGCACATCGGTGGAAGCGCACACGACAGATGCCAGCACACCAGCAGGCCACTGACCAGCAGAAGGACGCGGAGTTTGGCCAGGGCGATCAGAGAAGAGTCCAGCCAGCCAGTGGCCGACTTCAGAGGAAAACCATCTCCTTTCTGGCTCCCCCATCTGCTGAGAGCTACTTCCACTCAATAAAACCTTGTGCTCATTCTCCAAGCCCATGTGTGATCTGATTCTTCCAGCACACCAAGGCAAGAACCCTAGGATACAGAAATTCCTCTGTCCTTGTGATAAGGCAGGGTTCTAACTGAGCTGACTGCCACAAGTTGCCTACGGATGGCTAAACTAAAAGAGCACCCTGTGACACATGCCCACTGGGGCTTCAGCTGTAAACATTCAGCCCTAGACACTGCCATGGGGTCAGAGCCCCACAACCTGCCTGTCTGTATGCTCTCCTAGAGGTTTGACCAGTGGGGCACTGAAGAAGCGAGCCACACCCCCATCACATGCCCTGCCGGGGGACAAGGAAACTTTTCCCGTTTCAACAAGGAGGAGAGAAAAAAAGTAGAAGGGAAAAAAAGGGAGGGGGCAGGCAATGGAAGGGAATGAAAAGAAGGAAGAAAAACGGTGGTTCCAAACTCCTTTCCCCCTGTAAGGTCAGTAGAGAAACTTCAACCCTCTTCTGTACCTGCATGCTTTAGTTTGCATCCAGCACTCAGCCTCGTGCTGCCCAAGGCCTTTCAGGTCTCTCTTCTGGGTGTGTGGGAGCACATGTCCCTGCTCCCTGTGTCTGCCTCTACCCCTCAGGCGGGAGGGAAGCAAAACATTAAGCCCCCACTTAAGTCTCTGTCCCTAATTCCCCCTCCTGCCTCCCTCCCAGCACAGAAGCCAAAAGAAATATTAGATTCAAGCACTTTCACTCTGAGAATGCATCCCCCTTCTTAAAACCATCAGTAACTGGGGGGGTAAGAGGATAATTATCTGCTCTACTTGAAAAACAAAATCTCCCTTCATTCCCTTCCAGTTATTAACATGAAATGTAAATACAGCAGCAAATGACCCATTACCCATGGCCTGGGAGGTTCTTTTAAGCACAGTGTCTGCTTTTGCAGGCCACATAATAGAGTTCTGCAGTTTTTGATTTATAAAATCACGATTTCAATAATATCAACCATTATTTATTATAAAAACAATAGAACAACAATAAAAGAAGTTAAAGGACGCCATTCTTTCCCTCATAGGGAAAGAATGTTTGCTCATAGGCATGTGGTGTTGGCTAGTGGCAATTATTGTGTAATCCAATTTTTTTATTCCATTTTTTTCACCTCATATTAATCCATAAGCATTTTCCATGTTCCTACACGATCTTCATAATTATCACTTTAATGGCTGTTTAATATCCCATCAGGTTGATGTGCCGTAATTTACTTAACCATGCCCCTCTTTAGAACATAACCTTTTAAAACATTAAACAGAAAGCTTATCGAGGTTTTAAAATAGATGGGGAAGGCGGTTTCTTGGCAACGCGCGGCATTTCTCAGGTGCGCATGCGCAGGCTGGAGCCGGAGCCCTGGCTGAGCTGGCAATGGAAACCTGGCAGGAAAAGGGGAGAAGGGAGTTCTGTTCCCAGACCGATGCTGCCAGTGCATGCCTTAGCAGCAGTCACTCACCTGCTTGGAAGCTTATAATATTACTAGTAATAACAATGGCTAATACTGACTGGGCTCTGCACTAAAAACTTTATAAAATGCATCTCATTTAATCCTCACAATCAGCCAATAAAGTGATATTATTTTTTATTTTTCATTTTACAGCCAAACAGATAGACTCAGAGATTACATAGTGGGCAAGTGGTAGTCCTGCCCCCAGGGAGTCTGGCTTCATAGTCCCTGCAAGTCTGAGCTCCTCTCTCAGCTCTGCAGCTTCTGTGCACTCAATGGTTCCCATCCTACAAGGTCCTCTGCACAGCTTGGCCAGGCTTATTGTTACCACGTTGTATCTGGAGCTCTTCGGGGTTTCAAAACTCTCAGCCGTGGCCTGGACAAGGGTAGATGAGGCTTTCTGAACCCACCATTTGTGAGTGACTTGCAGCTAACGAGCAAAGGACATACACTGATGACAAGAATGGACTTGGGCAGAAACAACCAATTTGGATTTGCATTCTGGGCTCTGGTATTTACCAGCAATGAGGCCTTGGGACACTTACATCTCTTGAAGCCCCAGTTGCCTAGTCTACAAAATGAAGATAATAGCATCTACCTTTCAGAGTTGTTGTAAAGATTCAAGGTGGCGTGTGTGACACACATGCAGTACTCAATAATGGGTACTGTTTCTATTATCTCAGCAGATAGATGAGGAACCAGTTTTAATAAGATAAATTCCTTAGGATCAGAAGCAAACTTTCCACTTCTACCCAGTATGAAACAGAGAAGAAAACTGTGAACATCAAAGGAAAACGTGAGTGTTTCATTTTCCATCAGCTTTAAAGGCATGGCTAGTAGGATGATAATAATGATAAAACAACAGTAGTAATACTGACATTTATTGAACATTTGCTCACGTCAGGCACTATACTGCCCACTCCACATGTGTTAACTCATTTCCTTTTCAAGCATCACATAGTTGAGGAAACCAAGGCACAGCAAGGGTTTTGTGGCTGCCTGTGGTATCTCCACAGTCTTTGCTGCGTGGACAACGACAGTGCATCTAGCATGAGGAGCAAGGAGCCCACTGTTCTTCGCTGAGCAGAGCCCCTTGGAGGACTCTTTTCTGTTCTCAGAGCCCTGAAGGCAGAGGGAGGAAGGGGGAGCTTCTGACGGGTAAACAGGGTGTTCTTGAAAAGAACCACCACAGTGAGTTCCTCTTTGAAAGGTCTCCAAAATGTCCAGTAAAGACTCCAGAAAGTTCCAGGATTGTCCCATTAGGGAAGAGAGGACGTGAGGAGGGCTAGCTGCCCTCCTCAAACACTGGGGCTCCATTTTTGCAACTGGTGCCCTGCCTGAGTCTTATTACTCTCTAAAACCCCACACCTTGCCCGGCATATAACAGATATTTGCTACAAGTTTGTTGAGTGAATGAATGTGAAGGACAAGAGTCTGTGAGGTCTCAAGGGGTAGTGTTATACAATGTGGGGAAGCTACAGGGAGAGAAATCAGCTCAGTACAAAGAGGACATGTCCATCCAAGTGTGCAGAGATGGCATGGGTGACATCAGTTGATAGGCAGTGAATCTACTCTTGCTGGATTCCCTTCAGGAGAGATTGGACAATCACCCATCCAGGAGGCCAGCCACCATTAGAACACTGTACCACATGAGCTTCAGTGTCCCCTGCAGCTCCGGGGTCCTGAGACCTAGATCTCCACAAGTCTCCTCTGAAAACTCTCTCCTTCATTTTCCATTCCTGAGATGGAAAGGAACTGAGAAGCTGACAAACTACGTTTTTTGGAGACTATATAGTGATAGAAAATTACTATGTGTTGAACCATGAATGCTTAAAGACTGATAATGCCTATACTTAATCCAGGGTGATACATCTTTAATGTTGGCGTCATCCCCAGAGTGCACTTCATGTTGGGGTGGGGATATCTTGGAGCCACAAACTGCCTTGGACATCTTGCTAAGACCTGAGGCCTTCTGCGCAGTAAATGAGTTACCTGTGGATGTCAGATCAGAGTTTGGTTTAGGAAGACAGCTCTGGCAAGGGAAGGACTATGGACCTCTCACAAACCCCCCAGAGGGGTCCTGCCCTTACCTCTGTGCAGACAGAGGCTCAGTCAAAAGTACTCAGGAGATAGAACAGTCCTACCCTCAGGATCCTCTGCCCCATGCTCTGGGAGCTTGCAGCCCTGATCCAAGCACAGATGGGGCTGAGCCACTCCATGCTACCTTCTGGCTTGGCTGCACCCTCTCACCTCAGCATGGAACCAAGGGGAATATCCAAGGAGTATGTTACCCTGCACCTGAATTTCCTCACAGCAGACAGGTGAGCAGGAAGAGGCAGGCTGGGAGGGGGAAGGAGTGCCAATACTGGGGGCAGCAATTGTCCAAGCCAGAGAAGAGCCAGGATAAAGGGGGACCCAGCCCACCAGGTAGGGATTGGGAGCCCAGGCTGTAACAGGGCAGAAGCATTATAGTCTTGACCGACAAGGAGTAGAATCCAGGAAGGGTCTGAACAATGGACAGAGGCCACAGCAACAAAAGAGGCTGGGCATGGGACTGACTTCCCCTCAGGGGCAGGAGATGTCTGAAGACTTGCTGCCCAGGCCTGTGCTGTTGGAGAAGAAGCAATGGCTCTTGAAACTGGAGAAAGGCTATGGAGAGGGTCCCAGACCCAGAAGGAGAAAGGAAACAGAAAGGATGGAGAGGAAGCCCAGTCGGCCAACCTAGAGCCCCAGAAAGCCCAATGAGGAGATGGAACTGAATAACATTTCAGGCTATTCAGAGAGAGAACTGAAGAGACTGGAACTGAAAGAGAAGTCAGCGATCACTCCACCCACCCACCCTTCATCCTACACAAGGATGCTGAGACCCTGAGGGAGTGGGGTGTCATCAGGGTGCTAGGGCCTGGGTTCCTGTTTGTGAGCTGTTCTCACATCCTCAAAAGGGATGACTGGCAGCAAAGCAGGAGGCCATCTGTATTTGTTTTCTATGCTGCATACCAAATGACCACAAACTTAGTAACTTAAAACAACACCCATTTATTACTTCATGGTTTCTGTAGCTCAGAAGTCCAAGAGGACTTAGCTGTGTTCTCTGCTTAGGGTCTCACAAGGCAGAAATCAAGGCATTGGCTGAGCTGGGCTCTTCCCTGCAGGTTCTGGGGAAGAATCCACCTCCAAGATCATACAAGCTGTTGGCAGAATTCAGTTCCTTGCAGTTGTACAATTGAGAGCCCTGTTTTTTCTGCCGGGTGCTAGGCAGGGGTTGCTTCAGTATCTAAGGGCCCCTCCTCATCCTCTCCATGTGGCCCCTTCTCATCCTTTCCATGTGGCCCCTTCACCTCCAAAGCCAGCAGTGGCCCCTCAAATCTTTCTTGGGTTTCACAGCTTCCTAAAGCCCCTTCTGTGACCAGCTGGAGAAAACACTGATTTAGAAGGGCTCATGGAATTGGGTTAGACCCACCTAGGTGATCTCACATTCTGAAAATCAACTGATTAGTAACCTACATTACACCTGCAATATCCCATTTGCCACGTAATGTAATATAGTCACAGAACTAATGTCAGGGGCAGCTATGATGGGAACAGCATGGAATTCTGCCTACCACACATCTGAATAGATGGAGAGTGGTGTGCAGGCAGAGGTACTGGGGAAGGAGAGACACAGAATGACATCGGGGCTGGTGCTCAGATGTGGGGACACAGGAACCATTGAGCACTGATGCTTTCTGAGGAAGAATCCACAGAGCTAGAGAGCCTGTGACCAGGTCTTTTTTCCTCTGCCAGTGTCTCCCACAAAGCCCCAAAACTGGATTCATAGGTGCCCTTCAAAACATACATGCCAGATCTGGGTCCACCCTATTTCCCAGACCAATCTGGCCAGGCTGAAATGTCAGTAGCAGCCTCAGCTGACACTGCCAACCACCCTCAGAATCTGTGAGGTGGGGAAGGCTGGGGAGCCTGAGACTACCACGTCACTGTGTCACGCTGCGGCAACTGCATTCCCCAGTATCACCAGACACCAAGCCTCCAGCTGAAGGCTCCTTCCAGCATCCGCCCCCACCTCCTGTAGGCCAGGTCTCCCTGAGAACCACAGCTGCTGAGCTGAGTCCCTGACACCCTCCCCTAGAGGCAGGGCCTCCTTGCTTTTTCTCAACACTGGCTGGGGTCCTGGCCACACAAGCCCTAGAAGCATTTTGGTCTGTCCTTGGCTATCTCCCACCCATGTGACCAGCTCACCAGTCCTCCATCCTGTCTGCACTGCCCCATCCCATAGTTCATCCTCAGTCTTCACTTGTAGAAATGCTGATGAGCGAGCCACTAGATCTCACTCTACCTCATGCCAAGCTTCAGTAATCAGACTCTAAAACAGATCAGGTGAGGCCTTTGCTACACTACAAGACCATCTTGAGGGCAGGGACTGGGCCTTGTCATCCCCACGTCCTGAACACCCAGGACAGTGCCTGGCACAGGATAGAACTCAGAGCATTCCGATCAGTGGGTATGTAGCCCACTCGCGTTCAGAGTGCAGGCAGGAAACAATGGCACCCGGAAGCCTGCCTCTGCTTTGCTGGACCAGGCTGCCATCACCTTGTAGATAGGCCAGGCCCAGGGAGATAAGTGAGGCTTGCAGTTACTCCTTCATTCCTCTGTTTCTACAAAAGAGGGCAATGCCAGCTAAAAAGGATCAGCCGTTATTCTAATATTTCATATCCCACTGCAAAGTGGTGGTGAATCAGTGACTTGCATCCACCCCACCTCCTGTAGGCCAGGTCTCCCTGGGAACCACAGCTGCTGAGCTGAGACCCTGACACCTTCCCCTAGAGGCAGGGCCTCCTTGCTTTGTCTTCATACTGGCTGGGGTCCTGGCCACACAAGCTCTAGAAGCATTTTGGTCCCCTATTTTTTGGTGGCTTCTATGGAGAGCGCATGCCATAGCATTCAGTCAGACCCTGGCTCAGAGGTGGAAAATCACACAACTTAGAAGTAGCGGGATTCTAATACCTGTCCTTGAATATGCTCTTGGGCTGGCTCAGAACCTGGGATGGGAGGGTAGCAACACAGCCATGACCTGGGACTCTGGAAACTGAAGTTCCTGGGTAATGTGAGAAACGCCCTACATTACCTCATGTGCCATCTTTTTAATGTTGGAGACGAGAACATCCTTCTCTTTGCCTAATTAGGTTCAATTTATAGCAAAGATATGCAAGGAAAATAACCTTTTCTGACTGAGTTCATAGCAGCTACAACCTCTGGGAGGAAGTGGTTCCAGCAGCTGTTGATGGGCTCGCTGCCATTCACAGCTGCTTAAGCAGCAGGTTGGGAAAAGAGGGTTCTCTAGCTCAGTCTCTCTGCGTTCATTGCAAAACATCTCCTGAATGCTCCAGGAATCAGGCTGGAATTTATCATACATTTGGGGAAAATAAGTCAACCCAGTGAAAAGATTTGCTGCAACCTGTGAGAGTTATAATAGCACAAGAAATGGCCTTTCCGATACAATGGCATAAAACCTGAAGTTTTATAGGAAAAAAAACTTAGGTAGTAGGCATATTTACTCAGGCCATGCCTGCAAGCTGGAAGGTTTGGTTGCCTTCAGCATGGAGCTTCTCTTTGCGGACTTTATTGCAATTTTAATTGTTGCTTGTGTGGCCGTCTACTTCATGCCTCCTCTTCCCCCCAGGGACTGCAGGCTCCATGAGGAAAGAGATGCTTTCTGCCTTTTCACCACCAATCCCCACCAGAAAGCTAGTCCCTGACACAGGAAGCATTTATTAACTATTTGTGGAATAAATAAATGAGAGATTAATGTCTCTCTTTAAAGCAGAATAGAAAACCAGAATAAAATTGAACAGCAATTGATCATATTTGGAATGGTGCAAAGCTATCAGTTGCACTTAGAATTTGTATTTCTCTAAGTCTTGCTCACAGCTCTAGCATGAATGTTAGTGAATAGGTGGTATTTTTAATCCAAGTGTTGATTTCTATAGAAAAGATGTAATTGCTTATAATCATGTGCTATTAGATCTGAGATACTGCTAACCCTTCTGAGAATCCTAATCATTTGGACCAGGTGAATACCATCCTGTCTCACAGGCATGGTGCCCGAGGAAAGTGACAGCAAATGTCAAAACAGCTTTCTATCGCACCCCAGGGATGGGAAGAAGACACAACCTGGTTTTTGGTAGCAGTTCAACCTCAGGAGGAGCCAGCGTTTGCTAAAATAGGAACTCACCTCCATCAGAGGGAGCGGACAGTGAGCCTTTTAATTGCTGACTCTTTTGAACACTGACCCACAACCTCTCTTTGACTGGGAAAATGTTGAAGAATTGCAGCATCAGGCAGGAAGTCCTTCCCATTCGATTCAAAAGACATCAATGATATTTTTCCCTTTACCTTTTCTAGCTTCTCTTTAGGGGACTTTAAGGAAACCAGAATCTCTAATAGAAGTGGGTGACAGTAGGTTCCTATCCACTTTAAAGTCTGTAATGAGACACATTCATCTCCCTTCCTGACCCTCTTGACGGAGTCAACTAAGTTACTTAATATTCTAATGTCCTTGAGTCCCTTGCTTAGAGAATTTCATTTGTTTGCATAAAGGGAAAATTAAAGCCCTACAGTAGGCCTCATGAAAAATTGCTAGAGTTCTTGAGTTAGATTTGGAAGCAGGACACCTACGACCAATAAATACTCCATCCTCCTACAAACTAAAAACTAACACAGCCCCATGAACTTGAGCTTCCCTGATTCTCCTCATGCAGCACACAGCGTCAATAGATGGCCCTTTACCCTTTCCTCCTCTGCTTCCTTACCCTGTGTTCGTAAGTTAAGCCCTTCTCAACCCAGTTAGAATCTTTTTCCGGTATCCTGTGTCACCCACCCCACAAGAAGGTGGTGTGGTGGTGTAAGGATTAGGAGTGTGCCCTCTGGAGTCACACTACCAGGACAAACTTCCCAGTCCCACCTCTTACCAGCTGATTGACGTGCAGCCAATTATTTCACCTCTCTAAGCTTCAGGCTGTCATCCATAAGTTGGGAGCAAAATAGCTGCAACCTCACAAGGTTGCTGTGGCAATCAGAAGACACAATCCCTAGTAAGCCCTTGAGAACAGTTACCTATTATTGATTCCAAAATGCTCTGGCCAAAACCCAATCCTTTCCATTTCCAAACATGCCCATGTTTTTCCTGCTTCTATGCCTTTGATCCCACCATTTTTTTTCCCACCAGAATGCTCTTCTCCTTTTATCTCCTTCACAGAGTAGGCTAAATGCCTCCGTTGCCAAGAAGACCCCATCGTTTTCCCCAGCTGGAAGTTTGCCTCCCTATTTGGCACACTCTTGGCACTGCATCTCTTCTTCTCTTGGTATCAAAGAGCCTGGCTTGGGAGCAGGCAACCTGCCCTGGAGTTCTGGCTCCACCTCTGCCCAGCCATGTGGGCTGAACAAGTGTTTGCATCTGTGTAACAGGATTATTTGTTATATTATACTAGTTACGTAAATAATTATATCCGTTATTTTATTATCAGTAACTACAGAAAGGATTAAATGAGTCACAAAAGCACTTAGTACAGTGCCTGGTGCATTTAAAAGTGCTAAGTATTTGCTTTGATTGTTCTGCCTCTCATTTGCAGGTGTCTGGAATAGAGCAGAGTTTTCCCAAAGCCTTGCAGATGTTACTAAGGTGACTGTACATCCAAGTTTGCCTGTTGTTCCAGCACAGAAATTAATAGCACCCTCTTTCATCCTAAAAAGTACCACAGTTTGGCCAATAAATGATCCACCCAAAATATTACTCATTTGGTAAATTGTGTTGAGCTAGTAAAGAAAAGCCCATGTGAGGCTTGTTGACCTAGGTCCCATGGCTCAGTTACTCCCCTCACTCCAAATGCAGGACTGACACTGAGAATGCCCCTTCACATCCTCCCTGGCCACACCTCCCCCTACCCCATGACCTCCAGGCACCGTCTGCCTCTAGCCTGACCCTGGCTCTTTGGAATGCTCCACTGCATCAGTGTATCCCAATTACTGCTGCTGCTTCTGCATCCCTCCTCCCTCTCATCATCTGTACACCTGAAAGCCTGTACAAATATATTTGCATAAAGATGATCATATGTGACAATAGTTTAATGTGATGGGTGAAAAGAGTCTTCAGTCTAACATGAAACAGTGCTTTAACCCCAAAAGAGAAAATTCGGGCATCAGAGATAGGCTGTGGCAGGGGCAGACATTTGTCAGAGGGAGTCACCATAAAACACCCTTTTAACGGATTTGCAGTTATTTTCCAAGGATTTGAATATCTGGACCCATCATCTCTGTGCCCCTGCCTACCCTCAGCTGATGGGGATGGCATCTTTTAGTCTAATGACATATGGCACATAAGCAAGAGTACCTTGCTAGGCTTTCAGGAACTCCACACTGAAGACTGTGACGATGGCCCAGGGAAAAAGGAGTAGCTAGTGCACATTCAAGGAGCAGCCATGAATGAAATATGAGCCTAGGGACAGTGACTGAAGAGGGAGATTCCAAGGGAGGGGGGCTTCTAAGTGCCCACCTGGAGCTGAAAATGGGACATGGGGGAAGGGCCAAGCTCTGTTTCACTATGATCCAGACTCCAAGAGTAGTTCTTATCAGCCAGGAATAAGATGAATTTCCAAGCTCTAATAGCAGAATTAAATTGACATAGCCATATATTTAGCAAACTTCATATTGAGTGCCTACTCTGTGCAAAGCACTGGGTGACTAGAAAAGGGTGCTGGACATTAGTTTCATAGGAAAAATAGTATGGCCCTTTCTCCAAGGATCTTTTGAAGTCATTGTCTAGGTAAAGCAGAAACAAGTAAAGCAAGGGTCTGCAAGTGTTCCATTCAGAATGGGAACCAAACCAGTTGGCGCCAAGATTGCAAGTCACTCAGCAAAAAGCTAGAAAATACCAGATTTAGGTACCACCCAAGGGTTCTTGGACCTAGGAAGTGGAGGCCCCCAGGTTATGGAGGCAGGAGAGCAGGCCCGGTGGATGGGATCCTTGCAAACCTCATTCCAAAAACAGAATTGAGCACAGAGCAGGGTTCAGGGTTAACTCTACCTCAGCTTTCCCAGGAAAGCAAGAGAAAAGCTATAAAGATTCAATCTACCATCAGTGTTGGAAGAGTTAAGCCTCATTCAAGAATTAACAGAGGAATTAACCTGAAGAACCACAGAAACTCATGTGACCTGACAACTTTCAAAGCGTGTAATATATCCAATTAAACATTTTATGCCACTGTGACTACAGGGTTTGTGTATTCATAACCCCAAAGGTCTTTACTTCTTAGGCACTTAGGTTTTTTTCATCTTTCTGCCCAGACACATCTGTCTGTATAATTATATCATCTAAAGCATAATATGTGGTATAATTGCATTAAATTTAATTCTTCATTTTCACCCTGTGGTGTGTATAATGTTCATGGTTTATATAAGGTGCTTGGAGATGGAGTTCCAGCTTTTGATAAAGCCCCTTTCCTATCTTATAGTCACCTCTTTAGGGCTCTGTTCAAGTCCTCTTGTCCGTGAAGCTTTCCTTGACCACCCCAGGCCACGATGACTGTTCCAAGTTTCTACAACCCTCATCACTCACTTAACACTTGCCTCATATTATCTTGTCTTCCTAATTTGGTCTTGCATCTGGTAGAGTACGAACTCCTCAAAGGGAAGGACCAAGATCTCCTATTTCTGTTGATCACTTGTAGCATCTGCCCGAATGCTTTGGCACCTAGTAGATCCTCAACCCATGATAAATAGATGCTGATTCACTAGGGCTGGGATAGAATCCATGCTCCTTTGCAGAGGCACATGTTTTACAAGCTATGCACACTTCTTCTACCAGCCCAACCCAACCAAATCTATAGACAAAGAATGATGCTTAGTTCTGTATCAGTCAGGAGCTTTCAGGTGACAGAAAACCCAATTCAAATTGGCTTAAGCAAAATACCAAATTAATTAGTTCAGATAACGACAAAGCCCAGGAATAGTCTGGCTTCAGGTATTTTTGGATTCAGAGCTCAAGTTGTATTATTAGAACGAGGTTTTCCTAACGTCTCAGCTCCTTCTTCCTACATGTTGATCTTCCTCACTTTGCTTCTAGTCTCCTTCTGACAGAAGTTTCAGCCCTTTCAGTATCTTGGTCAATAGAAAAGAACAGTGCTATTTGCCCTAAAGTGTCTCATGACATCTCATCAGCTCTGATTTACTCACATGCCAATCCCTGGACTAGTTACTTGGGCCCCAGGGAGGCAGTATGCTGCTGCATGACATAAACCTAGAGGATATGTTCCAACCCTAGAGCCCAGGAATCTGTTTTTAACAAGTCCACCAGATTTTTCTAGTGCACATTAAAGTTTGAGGACCACTGATCAAGCGTCTGGCCACACGAGTAGGTGAGAAAAGAACCAAGACAACGGGGGATAAGATCACTGGAGGCAGGAAGCACAGCATATTTGCTGGGACATCTATATAAATATGGAATTGCTTAAAATGGCATCAGGGCTTGGGGAGAGCAGTGAAAGGCCATCAGCCAGAGGTACTGCCCATCAAAGAGTAAATTTCACTTATAAGACTCAAAGATACATTTAGACTTTGGTCCCCAGTTAGATCCATCTGACTCGAAGTCATAAATTTGTGAAATCTCAACTTTGGAAAAGACTTTACTCCAGCACCCCCCCCTTTTTTTTTTTTTTTTTTTTTTTTTTTTTTTTGAGACAAAGTCTCATTCTGTCACCCAGGCTGGAGTGCAGTGGCGCAATCTTGGCTCACTGCAACCTCCGCCTCCCGGGTTCAAGCAATTCTCCTACCTCAGCCTCCCAGGTAGCTGGGACTACAGGTGTATGCCACCAAGCCCAGCCAATTTTGTGTAACTTTTTAGTAGAGGTGAGGTTTCACCATGTTAGCCAGGATGGTCTTGATCTCCTGACCTCCTGATCCACCCACCTCGGCCTCCCAAAGTGCTGGGATTACAGGCATGAACCACCGCGCCCGGCCCCAAACACCATCTCCATTTGATCCCAGAACCCCTTGGACATCATCCCTTATCCACTGTTCATCTAGCCACTACACAAGTACTTCCCCTGATAGAGATATCCTTACTGCTCAAAGCAGCTGAATCATCTTCTAATGCTCTAGATGTTTAAAATGTCTTACTCTGTTAGGCAGAAATCTATCTCTTTATAAATTCCTTCCATCAGTCCTGATTGTACTAGGAATGATACAAGACAACTCTATTCCTTGTGCCAAAAGACACCCCTTGCATATTTGAAGACCGTATTAACCCCCCTGAATTTCTTCTAGCCTCCAGGATACACAGCCCTAGCGATGTCTGTCAGTCAACCCTTGGGTGTTGTGGAATCTAAGCCCCTACCTCTCCTGGTTGCCCTCTCTCCTGAAGGTACTCTAGTTGGTCTGTGTTCCTCCCTCTTGGAGTATGATGCTCAGAACACAATACTCCAATAGTGATCTAATGAGAGAAGAATAGAACCATTGTCTCATTCTAGACACTACTTTTCTATTATTACATCCCAGCATTGTGTTAGCATTTATAGCAACCACTTCTCAGTGCTTACTCATCATGGCTTTCTCCTAATCTCCTCCCTCTTTGCCCTTGTGCAGCTGCTAGGTTACATCTCTCTCATTATAGACCCTGTGGAGTTTGTTTGTGAGCCCAGGTTTATGACCTTAGAAATAATAAGTGAATTTCAGACAAGAAGAATAAGCTACACAATTCTATTACCACTGCTTACTCAGTAACTATTGTAATCTTTTAAATAACATCCCAGGATTTAAAAGATAAAATTTAGCAAACATGGAAGACTTACCATGTACAAATAGTGAAAACATGGAGATGAATAAGTGAGGAGGGGAAGTGTTTGCTTTTGCTGGGACTCATGTTTTGGCCAAAGAAATAGAGTGAAACAACCAACCCCAGCAGTGGGTAGCAGTCGTCCTGGTAATGGTGTAATGGTAACTCTCATGTCTGCCTCGGGACTGAGGGACCTTACTCAAGAGCTGACAGGGTAACTGCAGTTGGAAGGGCGTGTCTCATTTCTACAGTCAACAAGGGAGAAGCCAGGCCTGCCAGGAAGCAGGAGCCGCATACCAAGACCCAGAAGCATAAGCACGATGTACGTTCTGGGAACTGGGGCTGGTCCCAGCTGGTTGCAACCTGTGGGCAGAGTGGCGAGGGAAAAGTGAGGTTCTAGCCAGACTGTCAGGGCCTGCGAGACCATATTGAGTCTGAATTTCATCATGTGATCTCTGAGGAGAGAATGAAGATCCTTAAAGGAGGAAAACCAGCAAGTGGAATCAACACTGGAAAGCAAAGAGACCAGAGAAGAGGTCGCTACACTCAACTGAGGAGTGACATCTAGAACATACAAGTGTTTCTTGCAGATCAATTTTTAAAAAAAAGAAAGAAAGCAGAATAGAAAAGTAGACTAAAGATATGAACAGACAATTGGTAGAACGGAAAACACAAATAGCCGCTAAATATGTGTAAAGGTGAAGACCTTGTTGGCAATCAGGGAAATTAAAATGAACACTACAACATGTTGTCATTTCACAGCCAGCTGATTGGCAAAATTCGAAGTATGGTAATACTGAGCATTCCTGAACTACTCACACGCTGATAGTAAGAGTATAAATTATAGGCCTCCTTTGGAAAGCAACTTGTCAACATCTAATAAAGTTGCAGTGTGCACATCATTGCATCCAGGATTCCAAGCCACAGTATCAGTCCCATGTATTCACTGGAATATATACGAGGATGTTCATTACAGCCTTGCCTGTTACAGCAAAAGAGAATGAGAAAGAGACAGACAGAGCACACCTAACTGGCTGTTATGGGCTGAATGGTGTCCCCCCAAAATTCATATGTTAAAGTCCTAACCCCTAGGACCTCAGAGTGTGACTATATTTGGAGATAGATTCTTTAAAGAGGTGGTTAAGTTGACATCAATTCATTAGGATGAGCCCTAATCCAATATGCCTGGTGCCCCTATAAGAAAAGATTAGGACACAGGTAGGCACAGGGAGAAAACAGCCATCCACAAGCCACGGAGAAAGGCCTCAGAAGAAACCAACCCTGGCAACACCTTGATCTTTTCTAGACTCCGGCACCAAGAAGAAAAAAAATTCTGTTGTTTAAGCCACCCAGTCTGTGGTACCTTGTTATAGAAGCCCTAGCAAACTAATACAATGGCCTTCAACGGGGGCGTAAGGTTAAAAATAATTAAATTAAAAGAATAAACCAGTTCTATGTGTATCAGCATGGCTGCAGCTTGACAACATAATGTCACATGAAAAATCAAGTTGCAGAAAGTACAGTCAGTGTGAGGGGAATTCTGTAACGTAGCTGGGACTTATACAAAGTAATTTCAGGATATTAGTCATGGTGGGGAGGGACAGGAGTGGGGTGGCAGGGAGGTGGAAAGAGGCTTCAACAGTACCTATAAGGCTTCATATACATAGAGAGATACAGAGGTATAAACGACAGAAAGTAAATATTTGCTAATCGTGGTGGTAGGCACATGTTATGCTTTTCTCTGTATTTTATTTTTATATATGTTTTTAAATTGTTTTAAGAGGAGATTGGGAAAGGAGTGCTGAGGACCTGAACCAAGACAGCAGCTCAGGGGGAGGAACTCCCCAGCATCTCACTTTAAGAAACTAATTTTTCTCTTCACTTGTTATCTATTCCTTTTCTTCCAGGAGATGGTGCAGTGCTGTGTTCCAGAATGAAGATACCAGCTGCTTTCTTCCCTGGATGAGTCCTGGGAGCTGCAGTGTCATGAGACTTGACTCATGTTTTCCTTTTAAGTTCTTCCAGTTGAGAAAAATGGAAACCTCTTTTAGGTGTTCTCGCTAAAGCCTTTGCCCAAGGGTCCCGCCTTTCATAATGACTCAGCATGTCCAGACCATGCCCTTGGTATTGAGCTTTCAGGAATCAAGTCACACACATGTTCAGTTTGCCCACAAAAGGCAGTGAAGCCAGGCCCAGCGATGTTCCTGAAAAGGGCACAGATGGGTTTCTGGTTCCACCCCTGCCTCTAATCAGATCCATTTCCCTGGGCAACTCTCTCACTCCTGAAGCTCAGTTTCCCTTCTGTGATACCAGGGGTTTGGACTAGATTTCACCCATCCCCGATGCCTCTCACCCTGTTTCTGTGGTGGAAGCATGGCTCTTACAGGACAGGACCCATTCAGGCGGTTGTTAATTTATCTTGTCCGGAAGAGGCAGCTCACTTGTGAATCTTGGCGTATCAATCAACACTTCCAGCGGAGACATTGCAAGATTCACAGCCTGCAAAGCATATCTAAGCTTGTTTATGGCTATCCTAAGGGCTATGCTAGTTGCTTGCAAACAAAACGCTCCAACTCATTGTGGATCTATATTTGGTTCCAGCATGAACATTGTAATGGCTAAAATTCAAAACCAAGCAGACAGTCGGTACCTTGGGACTTATTTCTGAGGCTGAACTGGGCTATGCCAGAGGTAATCAACCAACTGATCCTTCAGTATTTGTTGGCTCTTTGGCCTATACCTGTTGGCCCCATTGTGACTTGGGAAGAATTTGTCTTTAGTGCTTCTGCTCATCCATCCCAAAGCCTTTGCAGCTCTGGGCCCCTGACTTGTTTCAGTACCTAGTACTCTCTTCTCCCTCCTCTACTCCAGTCACACTTCTCCCTCAGGGAAGAATCTATCCCAGTTCTTGATCTCTTGAGCTTGCTCTGTTCAAAGAACATCCTTGTTCCTTTATAAGGACTTCCAGGCAACAGGGAATAAGCAGGTGGCAAACGTATGCTCTTTGAACTAACATCCTTCCTCCACTCCCCACCCATGGCTCCCTCTCCACAATGTGGTGGGAATGAATCCCTGCCTTAGCCCTTACTGGCCTGTGCTCAACCTTAAAGCAGGTTGCTCAACTCTCCAAGCCTCAATTTCTCATCCATAAAATAGGGAACACAGTACCCACTTTCCAGGGCACTTTTCAGGAGTGATGCATTAAGGTATCTTATGCCCCTGGCTGTTAGAAGATGTTCAGCAAACAACGGCTATTATAAGAGTCACGGGCTTAGAGGAGGGCAGGGGTTCCTTCCAGGGTTTCCAGCTCGCAATGATATTAAGCCTAATGATATTAGGCATTTCAAAGGAAGACCCTCGAGTTCACGATGTTGAGGACTTCAGTTCTAATGGGAGTGCTAATGCCACATTACAGAAAATAAACAGTGACCAACACATAGCCGCAGAGAGAGTAGCAAACCCCCCAAGCATGGCAGAACTAGAGATTTAGGACTCCAGGCCTGTAATGATGAGCCATGGAATTAACCCCACACTGGGCATCTGAGAGTGAGGGGTTCCAGTCCCAGCGCTTCACCCAGCTGCCAGAGAGCCTCTGCTTCTCCATTTTCTCATCTATAAATGAGACAGTTGGATTTGATTAATCTCTATGGTCTATTTCTGATCTTACATTCTAAGTTTTTTAAATTCTCTCACTTTAAACAGCTGCCAGCCTGCCTGCCTGCCTGCCTGCCTTTCTTCTCATGAGCTGTGATTTTCATGCATTAAATAAAACAAAGACTCTTGCCTACATGGAGTTTACATTTTAGGGGAGACAGATAATAAAGATAAGCCCAATGCATAAGATGTCAGGTGGTTAGGAGTGCTACGGAGAAAAATTAGGCAGGGGATAGGGGATGATCAGGAGGAGGGTGTCCAATTTAACTGAGGAAGGCCTCCCCAGCAGGTAACAAATGAGCAAACCCCTGGAGGAGGAGAGAGAACGGGAAACAGCAGGGCCAGAGATTCCCAGGGATAGTGAGTGGCCTTCACAGTGTGTACAGGGGGCCTTGCAGACAGTGCTGCGGCACAGACGAGGTGGGTGGGTGCATGTGATGGGAGCACATGGAAGCTCTTTCCCCTCAATGGAGTCTGTCATAGTGAAATAGGAGGTGAGGTCATGAACTGAAAGGATAGGGATGGAGGTGTTAGAGGTTGAAGGAAAGGAGAGAAGCCATGAAATGGCTATCTGAGAGAGTGGGAGTAAGAAGGACAGGGGAAATGCTTAATTCCTTTCTGTGCCTTAAGAAATTGGTTCTCATGAACTAGCTGGGGGCATAATAGAGCATTTTTATCCATTCACACATTCATTTGGCAAAATGTGGGTGAGTGCCATTGGCTGGCACCCTGTGAGGCAATGTCAAACCAAGAGACGTTTATATAGGTTCACCAGACCTCCCTATTGGCCCAGGACTGTCCCTGAGACAAAGATTTGAATGTAAGTTATTTATTGGGGAAGCAAAGGTTGGGGGTTAAGGAAAGGAGGAGCCAATCCCAGTTGTCACCATGAGCAGCTGGGGCTCAGCCCTATGGGGGCCTCCAGGAGACTGTAGAGCACTGCGTCATCATCCCCACGGAGGAGGGTGTGCGTCCACCAACTTCTGTCGTTCACTGGCTGTGGGCTGCTCCCCATGGTGTTAACTCTGGCTTTTCTAGCCTGCTCCAGTGAACAAAGCAAGCCTGCAGGCTGGCAGTGAGCACGTCAGAGGGTATAAGAGCAGTGAGGGTAAGAAAATATGAGCAGGCATCAGCAGCCTCAGTACCACTCTTGGAAATGTCTTGGTTTAGATAAAAGGTTATATGTCGCCCTAAGTATAAGACACAGTCCTTCCCTTCAAAGGATGAATTTAGAAGGGAGGCTAAGAAAAGGCTTAAACCTAAAAAACGGAAAAAGAAACCATAAGAGAAGAAACAGGATGGCATAGGCTAAATGCCAAGTGAGTCTAGTCGTCAAGGAGTTAGGGGAGGAGGTGACCTCCCGGGCCTGGGATGGAGGAGAGGGTGTCTGAACTGGGTGAGCAGACAAGTAGCAGAGGGCATGAGCTGGGACCTGCTTCACCGAGATGGCTGTGTTTTGCCTTTGTATCCAAAGCTGACACAATGACAGCTGGCTGCTGCTGACTTGGAGACCCCAAGGTGTGGTAGAGAAAGACTGATGCTCGTCCAGTGCCGCCTCTGGCCACCTGGCCCTGCAGGTGCAAGGCAGTCTTGATTTGCAGCTGAGGCTGCTGTTTGGGAAGCTGTCATGGTTCAGAGGCTCTTCTTCAGGGAAGCGTAAAAGAAGGAGCTGCTCTCAGGTTGTTATAAAACCGTCTCAAAAATATACCTCTGATTTCCAGCCTTCCTGCACAGGGCAGCCGCCAAAGACACAGCCATGACTCACTGCAACAAATGATCCTGGCATCTTTCTTCCTGCAGCATTGTAGAAGTTTCAGATATTTGGCCTGTGGTTCACTCTCGTTCTCCAAACTCTGAAGGGTGGGGTTAGCTGAGCACTTGGATTCCATATTTTGATGAGGATGAATTAATTCATGCACAAACACACAATCACAGACCTACCACTTGGGTTGGGTGTTCTAATGAGGGAAGTGATTGCATGATGCTGAGTCAGGACACGGTGGCCCTAGCCTGATTGCCTTTCACTCTAGGTCCGGAGACCAGTGCCTGCTGTGCTCCTGAGTTTAACCCTCTCCTTTCTCCAGCCACCTCCTCTGTCCCTTTACCCTGAGTTACGGACTCTCCCAGGTTCCACCCTTCAGTCCTGTTCCCACACTCCAATAGCTGTCCCCAGAATTACCATAAAAGTCAAAAATCTACTCATCTGCTTCCACACACTTCTTCCCACCCTGTGGTTGAGGAATTAATTGTTCTCAAACACCTCTTTGTTCTTTTTGCCCCATATGGTTCAGGAACATTCAATGGCTCCCTATGACCCACAGAATAAAACCCACATTCAAACAGAAGGTCCTCTACCAACCATCCCCTACTCCCTGCTTCCCATCTCAGCTCCTTACATCCCAAGACGGCCTATCTGCATTAGCCAAGTCCCTCAACTTGCTCTCCCTGCAAGACTTGCTAGTTCTGACTTCCCAGATTTCTACTTTCACATTCTCCCTGCCTCCAAGACGTCCCTCCCCTTAGCAAATCCATTTCCATTGCTTGAAGCCAGAAGAGGTGACAACAGTGAACTTTCCCAAAGACTGAACACTCACTGCACACTGATCACCATGACTGATCAGTGTGCCCTTCAAGTCAGGACCCACACACTTGATGATTGAATGAACAAATGAAGAAGCCTTCCCGGCTGGGCCTCCCTGTTCAGATAATCCCCCTTGATACAGTGGGTCTCAGCATGAGTGGGTAGAATGGTTACAGCTTGAATCGTTTCCCTCTACCCCACAGCCCCCTATATGTAGCAATTTGCAATTTCGCTGAGGCAGATTTTAGTGTCTTGCTGTGAGGCTGATGCTTAAAGTGACTTAGCTAGAGAGAGAACCCTACAGTGCATTCAACCTCCAAATTTAAACTCGGTTCTGTTTTACTCTGCTCATCTGTCATGTATGCAGTTGTTGTCAGGAAGTAATTTAAGAAAATGTTTTCCTCCTGAAAATGACCACCTTTTTTCCCCAAGGGAAACAGAAGACTTTGGTAACGGTGTAAAGGCAGTCCCCTTGTGGTATTGGCAATGCTGGCCTCCTTTTTGATTTGACTGTAGGCTCCCCCTCTGTTTGGTTCATATTGGCTCCTCAGTGCCTGGCACATGGAAAGTGTTCAATGTTCATTTACTCGATGTGTAAATACATGAGTGGTGACTGTACTATGCAACTGTGCTTCAGAAACGTACTTCTAGACAGGAATGCATTTCAGGGAAAAGCCAGGAAGCTGCACAAACATTTTAGCATTCAAAAACATGGGGATTTACAATGTTTCCCAGATAAATCACTCACACAAGCCCACAGCTTCTCTTGCACATGGTCATCTGCCCCACTGGAATTTCCTGCTGTTCTTTCAGGGGCACGTGGTTGTGTCCTCAACTTAAGCAGTTCCTTGAGGGCAGGCACCTGGTGTCATGTTTTCATGTTCCCTCACAGAGCCTGAACATTGCTGGCAAGATCACAGAAGGTGGAGGGTAAATGTTTGCTGATTAACCAATGGAAATGTTCCGTTGAGGAGGGGTGATTTGCAACTCCTCCCTTGGGCCCTAGAGCTGCCCATGTGGTGCCCCTTTCTCAGGGTAGCAGGCGCCTACACCTCGCTCCTGGAGTAGCCACATCAGGGCAGCTCTAAGGCCAAAACTACCTTCAGTAGTACAAGAATCACAGACCATTAAGAATGTCAGAGCTTACAGGCCACCTCATTCAACCTCCTTGTTTTTCAAGTGAGGGAACGCTGAATCCAGGGAAAGGAGGTAATTCTGTCTCAAGCTCTCAATGCCCAGTGCCCACTTATCCTTCCCACACAGGATGCTCCTTCCTGCTGACCTTCTCAAGCCTCCTTGCCTCTCTAAGACTGCTGAGGTCCCCATTGTCCAGGAGGGCCCAGGTTCACATTAACCTTACACATATGAAATAGTTAGTGAATATAGCTGTGAAATAAATGAATGACGTCTACAATTAGAGTATCACAATCTGATATTTTTGAGATGGGAAGCCACTCTGCCTCTCACCTGCAGCCCTAAGCTTCCCTGAGGCTTCTGGGAGTTCTGGTTGGACCAACAAGCTGGAGGTGAATGCTAAGGGGGACCTCATCTGCAACCTGCACGTAACTCACTCAACCCTCTTCCCATATCCTGAATTGCCTACAGGCCCACAGACAGGTGCCAGGGCTCCATGATTCAATTGTTTTAACTCAAACAGCATTTATTATTGTTTTTTATTTTTAATTTTTGTGGTATATAGTAGGTATATATATTTATGGTGTACATGGGATGTTTTCATACAGGCATGCAATGTGAAATAAGCACCTCATGGAGAATGGAGTATCCATCCCCTCAAGTATTTCTCCATTGAGTTGCAAACAATCCATTTACACAAGTTATTTTAAAAATGTACAATTAAGTTATTGTTGACTACAGTCACCCTGTTGTGCTATCAAATAGTAGGTCTTGTTCATTTTAACTACATTTTTTATACCCATTAACCATCCACACCTTCCCCACAACTCACCACTACCCTTCCCAGCCTCTGGTAACCATCTTTCTACTCTCTATGTCCATGAGTTGAACAGTATTTATATTGTGTGTCTACTATGTTCCAGGCACAGAGCCACAGGCTTGGGTCCCTTTACATGAAATTTATAGTCCCTCACTGAACATCCCTGTTTTGGACAGAAGAACCATCTCTGATTTATCACTCTCTCTTGTGAAATACGTGGAAATAAGGTCTTCAAGTTACCATGTCCATTTACCCACCCCAGACATCCTCTCAACCACTGTGAACTTATCATGGAGTTCCAGTGTCCCACCACAAAGAAAGGGGAGGAAGAGTAGAAAGGGTTTGGCTAGAGTTTCCTGGCCTGGCTTTTCTATTCTACTGGGTAGACCCTCATGGGGCCCAGAGGATCAGCGATATCTGCCTTCCTCTGGCACTCATATAGGATGGAGACACTCCAGGTACAAGGCGGGTCCCAGCAAAAGGAGAGTCCGGTTGTACAGTCCCTAGAGAGAGTCTCCTAGGCCTCACTGGAGAAAGATGGCATCACCCCAGGGCTTCTGCCTGAGGACCAACTTATTCCAAGGCCTTTACTTAGTAGAAGAACACATGACACCATTATGTAACTTTGAAAAGTAAAATCCATGTTGATTAATAAAAGTGATTTTTCCAAAGCTGTACTAACTTGTGCTCAATTTCAAATCCATTTCCCTTGCTTAATAGACTGAAAAGGTTTGAGGGATGACTTTCAGTTAGGGTGCTTTGTCATGGTCCCCAGAGAAACTCATCTCTCCAGGGGCCAGCATGGAGGAGGAGAGGCAGGAATTGTCTGCTTTCTCAGCATAATCTAGATTCTACAGACCCTGAACACTCTGATATCAGCCCCACCGTGAAGCAGGATAAAAATTGAGGCTCTTTGGCAACATGTCCTATCTGGGGACGATAGCTCTCCTCCAACCTCATCCTAGGGGTTCTTCAAGAGGACCCTCCTTGAGAGCAAGATGTTGAAACTATAGTAAAACAAAACGAACCCAAACACACCATGAGCTGAAGCTTCGGGATCCTGAACTCTGGCTCAGGTCTCCCATTAACTTGCCATATCTCCTTGGGCACATAGTTTTACGTTTCTGCACCTTACTCCCCCCATCTGTGTAATGAGAAAACCTAACAAGATGAGTGGTTCTCAATTGGGAGCTGATCCCCACCTAAGTGGTGGGGGGAGGTCACTACAACTTGTGGGGCTACTGGTATTTAGGGGGTAAGATCATGGATCCTAAATGACTTACAATGTATAAAACAGTACCCTATGATAAACAAATTTTCCCACCCAAAATGCCAGAAGAAAACTCACTGAGAAATCTTGAATTACATGATGTTCTGAGGTCTTCCCAACTTTGACAAGTCTGTGATTCTATTTTAAATATCCCTTTTCCACCTCTCTCCCGTTGCTTTCTCCATGTAGTAAATATCTACCAAGTGTCTTTTATGTGCCAGGCACTGTTCTATGTGCTAGAGTGGTCGGTGGGAGTAAAACAAAGTTCTGGCTGCCATGGAGCTTTTATTTTAGTGAGGAAGATAGATGAGAACCCCTGATACAATAGACACATGATCTATTATCATGTCATGAGAAGTGCATTGGAAAAGGCAAGCCGGGTGGGGAAGGATAAAGATGGGGTATGCAGGTGCTATCCTCTGTCAGGTGGTCAGGGAAAGCCCTCTCCAACAAGTGACTTTTAAGCAGAACTGAAAGACATGAGGAACAAGCCATATGGCCATCTGGGAGTGAATGTTCCAGGGAGAGGATGTGTGAAGACCGCAACAAGTAAGTGAGCCTAGAGTATTTAAGCTTCAGCAAGGGGGCCAGTGTGGCTGGAACAGAGAGAGTGAGGGGGAAAGTAAGGAAAAGATGAGACTGAAGAAGGTATGAAGGTCAGATCATAGAGCACCTCTGCTAAAAGTCAGCATTGGCATAACCTGGGAACTGGTTAGAAAGAGTCTCAGGCCTCACCCCAGACCTACTAAGTTGGTATCTACATTGATCAAGGTCTCCAAGATTCTCAATTAAGGTTGAGAAGTATGGTCGTAAAGCAGCGGGTCTCAACCCTGGCTGCTCACCCGGGAAGTTTTTTAAAATGCTGGTGCTGGGATGGTTTAACATATGCAAGTCAATAAATGTGATAGATCACATAAGCAGAATTAAAAACAAAAATCATATTATCATCCCAATAGACACAGAAAAAGCATTTGGCAAAATCCAGCATCCCTTTATGTTTAAGATCCTCAGCAAAATTGGCACAAAAGGGATGTGCCTTAAGGTAATAAAAGTCATCTATGACAAACTCGCAGCCAACATTATACTGAACAGGAAAATTTGAAAGCATTCCCCCTGAGAGCTGGAACAAGACAAGAATGCTCACTTCTACCATTTCTGTTCAACACAGTACTGGAACTCCTCACCAGAGCAATTAGACAAGAGAAAGAAATAAAGGGCATCCAAATTGGTAAAGAGGAAGTCAAACTGTCACTGTTTGCCGATGATATGGTTGTATACCTAGAAAACCCTAAAGACTCATCTAAAAAGCTCCTAGATCTGATAAAAGAATCTAGTAAATTTTCAGGATACAAAATCAATGTACACAAATCAGTAGTAATGCTATACACCAACAGCGACCAAGCTGAGAATCAAATCAAGAATTCAACCCCTTTTACAATAGCTGCAAAAAAATTAAATATTTAGGAATATACCTAACCAAGGTAAAAGACCTCTACAAGGAAAACCTACAAAACACTGTTGAAAGATATCATAGATGACACAAATGGAAACACATCTCATGCTCATGGATGGGGAGAATCAACATTGTGAAAATAACCACACTGCCAAAAACCATCTACAAATTCAATGCAATTCCCATCAAAGTACCATCACCATTCTTCACAGAACTAGAAAAAACAATGCTAAAATTCATATGGAACCAAAAAAAGAACCCACATAGCCAAAGCAAGACTAAGCAAGAATAACAAATCTGGAGGCATCACATTACCCAACTTCGAACTGTACTACAAGGCTATAGTCATCAAAACAGCATGGTACTGGTATAAAAATAGTCACATAGACCAATGGAACAGAATAGAGAACCCAGAAATAAAGCCAAATACTTACAGCCAACTGATCTTCAACAAAGGAAACAAAAACATGAAGTGGGATAAAAAAACCTATCCAACAAATGGTGCTGGAATAATTGGCAAGCCACATGTGGAAAAATAAAACTGGATCCTCATCTCTCACCTTATGCAAAAATCAACTCAAGATGGATCAAAGACTTAAATCTGCTCAAGTGTGGTGGCTCACACCTGTAATCCCAGCACTTTGGAGGCTGAGGCAGGCTGATGACTTGAGGTCAGGCGTTCAAGACCAGCCTGACCAACATGGAGAAACCCCGTCTCTACTAAAACTACAAAAATTAGCTGCGCATGGTGGTGGGCACCTGTAATCCCAGTTACTCAGAAGGCTGAGGCAGGAGAATTGCTTGAACCTTGGAAGCGGAGGCTGCAGTGAGCTGAGATCATGCCACTGCACTCCAGCCTGGGCAACAGAGTGAGACTCCATTAAAAAAAAAAAAAAAAAAAAAAAAGGACTTAAATCTAAGACCCAAAACCATAAAAATTCTGGAAGATAACATTGGAAAAACTCTTCTAGACATTGGCTTGAGCAAAGACTTCATGTCCAAGAACCCAAAAGCAAATGCAACAGAAACAAAGATAAATAGATAGGACTTAATTGAACTAAAAAGCTTCTGCACAGTAAAAGAAATAATCAGCAGAGTAAACAGACAACCCAGAATGGGAGAAAATTTTCACAAATTATGCATCCAACAAAGGACTAATATCCAGAATCTACAAGGAACTCAAACAAATCAGCAAGAAAAAAAAAAATCCCATCAAAAAATGAGCTAAGGACATGAATAAACAGTTCTCAAAAGAAGATATACAAATGGCCAACAAACATATGAAAAAATGCTCAACATCACTAATTTTCAGGGAAATATAAATCAAAACCACAATGTGATACCACCTTACTCTTCTGCAAGAATGGCCATAATTAAAAAACCAAAAAATAATAGATGTTGGTATGGATGTGGTGAAAAGGGAACACGTTTACACTGCTGGTGGGAATGTAAATTAGTACAACCACTATGGAAAACAGTGTGGAGATTCCTTAAATAACTAAAAGTAGATCTAACGTTTGATTCAGCAATCCCACTCCTGGGTATCTACACAGAGGAAAAGAAGTCATTATACAACAGAGAAAAAAAAAAAGCACTTGCACATACATGTTTATAGCAGCACAATTTACAATTGTGAAAATATGAAACCAGTCCAAATGCCCATCAATCAACAAGTGGATAAAGAAAATTGGTATACACACACACTCACATATACACACCATGGAATACTACTACTCAGACATAAAAAGGAATGAAATAATGGCATTTGCAGCAACCTGGATGGAGCTGGAGACCATTACTCTAAGTGAAGTAACTCAGGAATGGAAAACCAAACATCGTGTGTTCTCACTTATATAAGTGGGAGCTAAGCTATGAAGATGCAAAGGCAAAAGAATGATCCAATGGACTTTGGGGACTCAGCGGGAAGTGTGGAAGGTGAGTGGGGGATAAAAGAGCACATACTGGGTACAGTGTACAGAGCTTAGTTGATGGGTGCACCAAAATCTCAGAAATCACCACCAAAGAACTTTTTCATGTAACCAAACACCACTTGTTCCCCAAAAACTATTGAAATTAAATAATGCTGCTACCCAGGTCCCATCCCAGACAAGTTAAGATTTCCTGGTGGTAGGTCCAAGGAAATATATTTATTTTAAAATCTTCCCTGGTAATTCAAAATATGCAGCCATGATCAGAATACTGGATCACACATGTCCACACCTTTCAGCCTCACTAAGCAACCTTGGTGAAACGGATGAGCCTCTGCAAGAGTATGGATGTCTCTGCACTGAAGCTCCTTGCTGCATTCTCTATCCCCACTGCTGACTGTCAGGTCCTCAAAGATAGGGCTATGCAGATTCATTACTGTGTCCCCAGTGCCTAGCATGTAGGATCTGCCCTGTGCAAAGCTGTTTAAGAAATAAATAGATGAACATATGAATGACTAGAGAGAACTTGCCTGCCACACCCAACCTTACCTGTCACATAGGATTCCCAGCTGGGGGCTTTGGTGACTCCAGCCCCATCTGGGAGGGATGCTTCTCATGGTACTTCTCCTCCTCCTTCAGACAATGGCTCCCTCAACCACTAACAATTCTCACTCTATCTTCTCCCCTTGGTGATTCAGATAAATGGAATCTTAGACCGCTGGAGCCTAAGGTACCTTTAGAGGTTGTCCCTACACCCTCCCCCTGACATACACAAAGCTCTCACACAGGAGAAGAAATTCCAGAAAGGGAATTTGCTTGCACAGAGGCACAGAGCAAAATGAGCAGCAGGGCTGGGCCTTGATTGCCATCCTCCAGCTCCCAGTCCAAAGCCCTGCCCATTGCCCCCCACTTGCTTCTTGGCCTTTGCATCCCTCTTCCATGTTCCCTCTTCACTTCCTCTTAATTCCCTGCCTGCTGGCTCCAGTCTCTCTTCCTCCCTCATTTCTCACACCAGAACCAGATCTAGATTGGCCGGGAGCAGTGGCTCACGCCTGTAATCCCAGTACTTTGTGAGGCCGAGGCACACAGATCACCTGAGGTCAGGAGTTCAAGACCAGCCTGGCCAGCATGGTGAAACCCTGTGTCTACTAAAAATAAAAAAATTAGCCGGGCATGGTGGCACGTGCCTGTAATCCCAGCTACTAGGGAGGCTGAAGCAGGAGAAACACTTGAACCTGTGAGGTGGAGGTTGCAGTGAGCCAAGATCATGCCACTGCACTACAGCCTAGGTGACATAGCAAGACTCTATCTCAAAAAAAAAAAAAAAAATCAAATGGAGCCTAAAGCTTGTACAATTTTAGGATACGTTTTAAGGAAAACACTACAATATTATGAACACAAAATAGGGCACAAAAGTAAATATCTTAAGAAAAACATTAAAGATGAGAAACTCTAAAAGCTGACAAATACCACAAATGTATCTACAATGCAGAAAAGTAATATCCTATCATTAACTGCTTCTCACAGCCCTCTAATGCTAAACTTATAATTTTATACATTTGATGACTAGGAGAATTTCCATCACCAGCTAGCTTCTGGCTCTATACTGAAATCTTGCTATTCCTCCACTACCCATATACTTCTGGTACTGGGAACCATGGGTTCCGTTTGCTTGGTGAGGCAACTTGGCCTACATCACTACATAAGGTGTAGGAGCGCCCCTGGAAGCCGTTCCTACGTGGGGATGGTGTATTAGTCCATTTTCACACTGCTATAAAGAACTTCCCTGACACTGGGTAATTTATAAAGGAAAGCTGTTTAATTGACTCACAGTTCCATATGGCTGGGGAGGCCTCAGGAATCTTACAATCATTACAGAAGGCAAAATGGAAGCAAGCACCTTCTTCAAAAGGCAGCAGGAAAGAGAGGGTAAAGGCACAGAAAAAGCTACCATTTATAAAACCATCAGATCTCGTGAGAATTCACTCACCATGACAATAGCAGCACGGGAGAAACTGCCCCTGTAATCCAATCACTTCCCTCCCTCAACACGTGGGGATTATAATTCTCAATGAGATTTGGGTGGGGACACTGATTCAAAACAGATGGGTAGCAAGATGTGTAGAAATGACTGTGAGCCATACCTATAACCCCCTGAACCCCAATTACATACATTTCCAATTCAACACTGCATGGCAACTTGAAGGCCACCATGCAATAGAAAAGGCTGGAGGAAAAACTGCCATGAAGAGAGTCAGCAGTCCTAAGTGACTGGGTTTACCACCATTTGCAAATTTTACAGAAACATAGGCTCCCCGCATAAACATTCCCAGGACTTTGGAAGAGCCAGTTCAACTGAGGGGCCCTAAATCCTAAACCTCACCTGATTCAAGGTAATTCTGCCTCAGCCTTTATCCAATTTGCCCTCCTCCCCCTCAGGAAGGAGAATTTCCCACAGAGAGAACACAGAAGCACGGATTTTTATTTTTTTTTAAGACAGAGTCTCGCTCTATTGCCAGGCTGGAGTGCAGCGGCGCAATCTCGGCTCACTGCAACCTCCGCCTCCCAGGTTGAAGTGATTCTCCTGCCTCAGCTTTCCAAGTAGCTGGGATTACAGGCGCCCACCACCACACCTGGCTAATTTTTTGTATTTTTAGTAGAGATGGGGGTTTCACTACGTTGGCCAGGATGGTCTTGATCTCTTGACCTCATGATCCACCCACCTCGGCCTCCCAAAGTACTGGGATTATAGGTGTGAACCACCGCGCCCGGCCAGCACAGATTTTTAAATGTGTATGTATCCAGTTGCTAAGGCAGCTGGAACAAAGTAGCACAGACTGAGCGGCTTTCTCACCACCTGGAGGCCAGAAGTCTGAGATCAAGTGTGGGCAGGGTTGGTTCCTCCTAGGGCTGGGAGGGAGAATCTGTTCCAGGCCTCGCCCCAGCCTTATACGTAACCATATTTTCCCTCTGTCTGTTCACTTCGTCTTCCTTCTATGGGTGTTTGTGTTCAAAATGTCCCCTTTTCAAAAGGACACCAGTCATACTGGATTAGGGCCTACTCTAATGACTTCCTTTTAACTTGATTACCTCTGTAAGGATCCTATCTCCAAATAATGTTACATTCTGAAGTAATGGGTGTTAGGACTCTAATGTGTCATATGGTGGGAGGAGGATATGAGTCTACACATAACAGTGGAGAAATGTAAACTAGTATATGAATCTCTGCAGAAAACTGAGGGAGATGGAGAGAAACCCAGAGAGACTCACAGGGAGGGAGAGAGCTGTTATCTTGTTTACATTTCGCATTTAGAAAAATTACCTCATTAGCTGTCTGTCCGCATCCATGCCCAGCTGCAAACACTAAATCAATCATTTGGGGACCAGGTTGGCTTTCTTGGACACCATAAATGGCACACTTTTGATTCTGTTTTGATTTCAGTGGCTGTCTCAAATGTCAAAATGATGGAGGGGACAGAGAGACTGAAATCTGAGGACAGACAGAGAAGAGGAGGCGTCTTCGGGCTGGAAGAATCGAGACTGCAGAGTATGTGAAGGCTCAGAGAGGAGAAAACAGAAAACAAGGACCGGGCCCCAACCCTGGATCAGCCCATGAAGGTTGTCCACTTCGCCTCTGAGAGAGGCAGGTTATGGACAAGTAAGTACTATTTACCCAGAAGGCAGTGAACCTAGGGAACTCCCAAGAAGTGACATAAGGCCCAGGCACTGTGGCTTACACCTGTAATCCTAGCACTTTGGGAGGCCGAGGTGGGCTGACTGCCTGAGCTCAGGAGTTCAAGACCAGCCTGGGCAACACAGTGAAACCCCGTCTCTACTAAAATACAAAAGAAATTAGCTGGGTGTGATGGCGTGTGCTTGTAGTCCCAGCTACTCGGGAGGCTGAGGCAGGAGAATTGCTTGAATCCAGGAGGCAGAGGTTGCTGTGAGCCGAGATCATGCCACTGCACTCCAGCCTGGGCGACAGAGTGAGACTCCGTCTCTTAAAAAAAAAAAAAAAAAAAAGAAGAAGAAGAAGAAGAAGTTGCATAAGGGGAAAATATCAATTCAAGAGGAGGTTCCATGCCTTATTGATAATAAAGATGCAGGCACTCGATATGCTGCCTGAGTGGTCTCCTCTAATCTGTTTCTGGAAGTCCCCAGACTCACAGGTGCTCAGGAGCAGGTGGATCCTAAAGCATCTCGGTCCTTGAAGGGAAGTTCACGGGGTCCTTCATGGACCCTACTCTGGATGTTGAAGTCCAGCTCCTGCTCCCTCAGGACTCAAGGATAAACTTCGTGAGGAGAAAGCGGAGGCTAGTCATCACAGCCCTACACTGCCCTGCCGCATTTTAGTTCCTTCCTCCCACAGCCAGAAGCTCCTAGGTCTACTGGTTCCTGCAAACTGAGCCCTGGAGGAAGCCCCAGGCCTCAAAATCTGCAACCAGCTGCACTCTGAGACTAGACTGGGCGCTTGTGGAGACCCAGTCACAGGAAAAAGCATGCTTACTTCCCAGGGTTCTCTTGAGGATCACTGCACTGACAAAGCCCCATTAGCATTAGAATCAAAGGGCACCTGGAAAAAGACAAACTGAGCTTACAACTCCAAATGACCATCATTACAGCAAAGCACTCAGAATCCACCCTGTCTACCATACAAGTATCTAGGCTGTGTTTTCTTAGGTCAGTTTTGTTTTTAACTGTGTAGTGAGACCCTTTGCTGAGTCATAAAATCAGTTTAATGAGTCACAACCAGCATTTGAAAAAAATAAAACAGACTAAAAAAAAGTCAGAATGCAGCATGCATATAGAGCTTGATGAAACCTGTGGTTTCTTTTACATATATGTGCATATGCACAGAGACAAAATGTAAATGTTTTTTGTACTGTGACTTGAGGTTAAAAAAGAAAAAAAGGTTGAAATGCACTGATCTAGAGTATAAGCCCCTAGAATAGTTGAACCTGGACCCTGGTGTGCAGCAGAACTAGCTGGGGAGTTTGTTAAAATGCAGATTCCCAGGCCCCACTCTCCAGAGAGTGCTGAGGCTGTATCTTACAGTGGGGCCTGGGACTCAACGTTCAACAAGCTCCCCAGGCGCATGCAATACATCTGGCCTGTGGAACACAATTCAGGAATCACGGTATGAGCAGAAGAAGCCATGTATTTGGTAGGACTGTAATATAGAAAGCCTGAGTGACACAGAAGGATGCTTGTTCCATCTTAACCCAGAGACTGGAGAAATAGGAAGAGGAGCAGGTATCTGGGCGGGGAGTGGGGGTGACATCAGTATCTGGAAGGATTCGTCACCCGTAGACCATGCTTGGTTGTAAATTATGCTTATAGGATTCATAGCCAAGCACAGGGAAGGGATAAATACCTTCTCATCAGATGGGTTTTATTTAGCCCTATATATTGTGACTTACTTTCCAATCTGACTCTGACATAACATTATGTGACAAAGAAGAAAATCAAAATATTTTACCCCAAAACCTGTTTCTTTGCCATATTTTGAAATGACCCTGCAAAGCTGTCCTTGGTGGAGGAAAATTTGCATCTGTAAAGAATCTATATTAACACTGTTAGATCTTTTTCTTCCAGGCCCTCCCAAACCTCCTAAGAGATTAACTAAGAGTCTAGCATCTTTTAACGGTCTGAATAGGAAACATTTGTCATCTATGTCTCTAAGGGCAGCCACTATAAGACTTCAAAAGAACTTTGGTCTCCACAATCCTTTATCTTAACCTGAACATTTCCATTCTATTAATCCCAGGTCTTCAGACAAACTCAACCAATTGTAAACCAGAAAATGTTTAAATTTACTTATAGCCTCAAACCTCCCCGCATCCTTCGAATTGTCCTGCCTTTCTGGACCAAACCAATGTGTTTCTCAAATGTATTTGATTGATGTCTCGTGCCTCCCTCAAATGCATAAAACCAAGCTACACCTCAACCACCTTAGGCACATGTTTTCAGGGTCTCCTGAGGGCTGTGCCACAGGCCATGGTCACTCATATTTGGCTCAGAATAAATCTCTTCAAATATTTTACAGAGTTTGGCTCTTTTCATTGACACTTTCATTTCTTATATGTCATGATTCTAAAGAGCATCAGGATAGAAGGAGAGGTTGGAAGAGAGATTATCTCAATCACATCTGCATTGATTAGAGTAGTACTTTTCAAAGTGCAGATCATGGCTCATTAGTGGGTCATGAAATCAACTAAGCATTTTGAAAATACAATAGAATGCAATATAATAGATAACATCATGGTGCGTCACTTATAATAAGGACGTTTGATTGCATATTGCCATAAAATAAAACAATCCAAAACTCAGTAGGCTTAAGACATTTATTTGTTCATGACTCTGCAATTTGGCAGGGCTCAGTGAGGACAGTTCATCTCCACTTCATGGGCATCAGGTGGGGTGGCTTAACTGGGGCTGGAAGATTGATTTCCAAGATGCCTCATTCACAGGGCTGGCAAGTTGTTGCTGGCTATCAGCTGGGAGCTCAGCTGGGACTTTGGTGCTTCTCCAAGTGGACTCCCCGTGTGGCTAGTTTGGGCTTCCCAGCATATGACAGCTTGGTTCCCAGGGGAAGCATCACAAGAGTAAACCTTCCAAGAGGACAAACCTTCCAATAGGCTAGAGCTTACCAAGCCTTCATTTGGAGGCTTGGACCCTTGCTAATGTCTCACCAGCTGAAGCAGTCCAGATTCAATGTGAGAGGGGACTACAAAATAGCATGAATACTGGGAGATGGGGCTCGTTGCCAGCCACAAGCATAAGCATTATTTTCTCTTAAAGGGCCAGGTGCAGTGGCTGGTGGCTATAATCTCAGATACTTGGGAGGCCGAAGCAGGAGAATTGCTTCAGCCCAGGAGTTTGAATTCAAGACCTCAGTGAGCTATGATGGTGCCACTGCATTCCAGCCTGGGTGACAGAGCAAGACCTTATCTCTAAAAAAGAAAAAAGAAAGAAAAGAGGTGTATGTGAGTGTGTGTGTGTCTGTGTGTGTGTTTAGTTGTGTGTCTGTATAAGTAATGGGTAGCAATGGAAAACATTTTCCTAATAGTTAATCACAGTTCAGAAAGTTTGGGAAACCCAGTAGCAGAGAGCCCTGGGACACAGGTAGAAGAAAAATTGACTTTCCTTGGTTTCTTTTTCCCTGAGACCTCTCTGTATGTCTATCCCTACCTGTGCATTTTCCTGATAACTTCCCCTTTTTATTCTTTCTCTCTTTTAATCCTTTCTCCCTTTCTCTCTTCTTTCTCAGCCCTAGTGTCTCTGTCACTGAACCCTTTTTTTCACATATCACCTTTCACATTCAAACATCTCCTGCAAACATATGCACACATAAACCTTAATGGAAGCTGGGGTCCCATGTGACCCATTCTCTGCACAGCATCACATATAAATGAGCACAGTCCAGTTGCCAAAAGTAATTTTGCATTTATTTCAATTTTCCTGCAGCTCCTAAAGAATATTAGCAGAGATCCTATATAAATTACACAGACAAACTGTGAAATTCCTTTCTCTCCTCTCACAATCCCCACCTAGCAACCACTCTGGGGCCCTTCACTTGGCAAACCCACAAAACTCTCAACACTCACTCAGCCCAGCAGGCATTCCCCAACCAACTCCCTCCACTCACTCCCTCTTTCTTACTAGAGGCTAACTCAGCTTAGCCTCTCTGGTTCTAACTCTCTCCCCAGTGTCTTGATTCTGTGTCACAAAATATCTGAGAACTCAACTGAAAAATATTGAACTCAAAGAGGGAAGGAAAGACAGAATCTGAAGGAACAACAAGATTCTCTTTCGTTACAACGACTTGAAGAGTTATAAATTTCAAAAAATGTGGTGTCTTAGAAAGAGCCCTGAATGTTGAGTCAGGAGAAATTTATTTTAGTTCTGACTCTGCTGCTAATTAAATGCATAACCTTTGACAAATCATTCAGCTTCTCAGCCTCCAGCTTCCTGATCTCCGTGATAAATAATGATCTCCATTTCTGACGGTGGTTGTGAGGACTGAACAAGCTGCTGTGTGTGATGTGCCTGGCACACAGCAAACAAGTAAAAGGTTAATTCCCCTTGTGATTCCTCACCTGTAGAAGAGGGCAATGATGTATGCCTTGCTCACCTCATAGGGTCTCTCTAAGGATCAAATTAGAAAATGCATACAGACACTCTTTATAAACCACAAAGCCCGGTAACGATAATGTATGATATTTTTGGCACTTTATTGAGTACAAAAATCTCATCCCAGTCATATTTGTGCACAATGCCTTTTTCATTACAGGGCTCATAAATAGCTAACATTTCTGTATGCCAATTATAATTATAAAAATGCAGGGAAACTACCCTTCTTCACTTCCCACCACCACCAACAACAACATACACTTTGAAGTCAAGGGAATTCTCCCTTCAAGATAATGAAAAAAGACTATATTAGTTAACCCAAGTCTGAGGGAAGGGGGCAAAGGTTTCTTTAGCTCAGTAGTTCTCAAAGTGTGGTCGCTGGACTAGCAGCATCAGCGTCCCCCGGAAAGTGTAAGAGCAAATTATCGTGCCCCATCACAGAGTTACCTACTCAGAAATTCAGAGGGGTGGAGCTCAGCTATCTATGTTTCTGATGCACCCTCAATTCGAAGTGTAATAAGGTCAGAGGAATGGCAGCAGAGGGGATATGACTCTCCTATGCAGATCTGATAAGGTTTTTGGTAGGGAAACCAGCCCTTGTGGTGTACAATGGTCTACCTGTTTTTAGACACCGAGGGACAAGAAAATGAAAAAATTGCAACTGGAGCACAGTATGAAGGAGCACCAGAAGGGGTTCCTTCCCCTCTGTGATAGACTGAATGTTTGTGTCCCCCTAGAATGCCTATGTTGACATTCTAACCCCAAGGAAATGGTATTAGGAAGTGGGGCCATTGGGAGGTAATTAGGTCCTGAGGGTGAAGCCCTCATGAATAACATAAGTGCCCTCATAGGAAGAGACAGAGACAGCTTGGTGCCTCTCTCTCTTCTCTCTACCATGTGAGGATACAACAGAAGACATCTGTCTGCAAACCAGGAAGAGGACCATCAGCAGACACCAGATCTGTCACTCCTTGATCTTGAACTTCCCAGCCCCCAGAACTATAAAAAATACATGTCTGTTGTCGGGTGCAGTGGCTCATGCCTGTAGTCCCAGCACTTTGGGAGGCCGAGGCAGGCTGATCACAAGATCAAGAGATCGAGCCCATCTTGGCCAACGTGGTGAAACCCCATCTCTACTAAAATTACAAAAATTAGCCGGACATGGTGATGGGCACCAGTAATCCCAGCTACTCAGGAGGCTGAGGCAGGAGAATCGCTTGAACCCGGGAGGTGGAGGTTGCAGTGAGCCGAGATCACGCCTCCGCACTCCAGCCTGGCAACAGATTGAGACTCCATCTCAAAAAAATAAAACAAAATTAAATTAAATAATTAAATTTAAAAATATATGTGTCTGTTGCTTAAGCCACTCAGTGTATGATATGTTTGTTATAGTGGCTGGAGCTAAGACACCCTCTTTCGCTGGGCTCAATGCTCTCCCCCAATTCTTTGGGGAAAAAACAGCTGTTGCCTAAGAAATGTCAAGTGAGAGAATGGCTTTGATTCACAGACCAGGCCAGGGTGGTGAAAACTTATAAGACAGGAGCATGATCACAATGAGGATGAGGCAAGTGAGGCATCCAGGGTGCAAAATTTAAAGGGCACTTTCTTCAAGTTTGTACAAGTACAAAGCAGAAGAGACAGCTTCTGCTTGGAGGGGTAGAGAGTCCTGAAACCTGTGAGGCCAAGACTGGGGCGAGGGGTTACATGAGGAAAGAAGGGGGCATATTTATAGAACACTCTGGAAACCTAAGGAATATTCATCATGGACCATCTCAAAAGAATAGGCACCAAGGTTTTCTTGTGCGTGGTCCAAGGGGACCAGTCTACTGGATTAGAGGGCACAGTCCCCATTGTCCAGCCCCTCTGCCAATCCTGTATGTTACAATTTGTCACTGAAGAGCTTGATTAAAGACAGATGGTTCTTCTCTGAGTGTGCATTTATGAAGGGGTGGCCTGCCCCTCCACACCTGTGGGTGTTTCTCGTAAGGTGGAACGAGAGACTTGAGAAAAGAAATAAGACACAGAGACAAAGTATAGAGAAAGAAAAGCGGGGGCCCAGGGGACCGGCGCTCAGCTTACAGAGGACCCACGCCGGCCCCGGTCTCTGAGTTCCCTTAGTATTTATTGATAATTATCTTTACCATCTTAAAGACAGGGGAGTGGCAGGACAATATAAACAAAGAAAAAAGAGGAAATCGGCAGTAAGACATATGAACAAAAACCTCTGTGACATGAATAAATTCAAAGGACAAGGCTGTGCCTTGAGATGCATATGCAAACATCTCCATAAACCTTTAGGCAGCATAGTTTCAGTCTATCACATGGGGAGAAACCTTAGACAATACCTAGCTTATCTAGGAACAAAGTCACACCCTGCACGCCCAAAATCCATTAAACCTTGAGTTACCACAGCACATGTCTCTTGCAAGGACAAGATTGGGGGTAGGGTCACAGACTAACAGCATCTCAAACACAGAACAAAATGGAGTCTCTTATGTCTACTTCTTTCTATATAGACACAGTAACAGGCTGATCTCTTTCTTTTCCCCACACATTTATGGGCATGTGTTTCATTTCAAACAAAGCAGTTACAGGAAATGAAGTACAGCCATGGTTGTCCCATCAGTGGCAGGCAATAGTGATATCTTCCATGTGACAAAGCAACCCACGCTGATATGACCACCCAGCTCAAGAAATGGCACACAAGACTAACATCCTCGACTTCCCACCACCCTGGAGGGAAGCTACAGTCATACCGTGTGGGTCAGAAGAAAGGGAGGCTAGCATTCATTAGGTAACACTAATAATGGTAATAACAATGATAACAAAACCACTTTAAGGACTACCACTTAACCAAGCACTTATCATGTGCTCTGTTGCTAGGTACTGTGTTATCACCAAATCTGTCATCCCACACAGTAGCACGTCCACTTTGATCAGAAGTACATGAGCTGGTTCACTACACTGCTTGACCCAGGAGCGTCATTCAATAGACTACATAGTCTGTAGCACCGTGCAATGCCCAATCTGAGGGCCTTGGATGGGCTCCCTGAGGCTGCTACTCAAAGAGGTTAAGTGACTTGCCCAGGCCACATAGTCAGTTGGTGACAGACCACCACCTGTGTCTGCTACAGATCTATGTGAAAAGAGGCCATTTTGTCCCATGAATGGATGGGCATGGCAGGGGAAGGGAGACACCAGCTACGTAAGGATGGGAGAGTAAGGAGCAAAAGACAAACCAGTGAAATTGTAGTGGCCAGGTATGAGAGGTGAGTAGCAGGCAGCCAGTGAACCTCAGAGTGAAAGGTGAAGAGGGGATCAAAGGGTCCTCCTTGGCCACTTCCACCTACAGGAGGTCAAAACTGGAGACAGGGAAGGCAGGTTGATATCCTGGACCTTCTGGGGCTGGGCTTCATCCATTCACTTCATGAATATGCACAGACGTGTGCAAACACACACATACACTGAGCTGTACCATGAGCAAGGCCCTGTGCCAAGTGTCAACGATTTTGAAAGATTTCGCCCAGCTCCTGCCTTTGAGGAGTGCATGGTCCAGAGGAGGAAGCATGTGATTGCAGTGTAGTGTGAATCATGCTGGAGTAGGCTGATAGAACCTCATGAATGCACAGAGAACAGAGGTCTGGTGCCACTCAGTGTGCACGGGAGGATGGCATGGCAGGACTGATAAGTAGCCAGGAGCCAGCTCATGAAAGGCCTTGTATGCTGAGCCAATGCTATTGAGATTGGACTTTGTCTTAAGAGCAATGGGGAGCAACTGAGCAGTTCTGAGCAGGACGGTGGCATTATAGAATTTATCCTTTGAAAATGTTCCTCTCGCTTCCACATGGAGGAAGGATTAGAGGTGGGTGGCCAGTGAGGGTTTTGCAGTTATCCAGCTTAGCAGGATGGAGCACTGCCAACCCAGCCACAGCAAAGGGGGAGGTCGCCAGCCTCACCCTGACCCTGGACATGCCAACCATGATGGGAAGACACAGACTGTTCCACAACAACTGCTTGGCCCCCAGCCCAGCCCTGGAAGAACCACGTACCTTGACTGGCAGGGAAGCCTCCACTCGGGCCCCTGGGCACACATGGGAGGGTAGGGCCCCAGGCTTGGTACGGGCTCAGGCTAGTGCTGCTGCCCTGGAGTCAGGGCTGTGGAGAGAGGGGCAAGCCCCACTCCCAGAGAGAAGGAGCCATATGCTGTGATGGCAGGCGGTTGGTGCAGACCCTCAGCTGTTGGGGGAGTGGGCGGGGTGCCTAAAATGTCTGGGACTGAGGTTCTCAGTGCAGCCTGGAGAGCTGGAGTTGTGCGTTCTTGTTGCCATTGTTACATTGGCTCATATTGCTGAGTCCTTATTCATTAGGCTGTTGAGTACTTTTAGACATACACACACACACACACACACGCACACACACACACACATGCACACACCCCAGTCTGGAGCACAGAGAAAACTGTCATAGGCACTCAAAATTAGAGCAAGATAGATAAAGGGGCCAGTAAGCACAGACCTCAGATGCCCCCAGTGGTGGATTCAGGGGTCCCTGATTCTATCCATTTCTACAGATGAGCAGGATAAATATACCTCTGACCCTGTCCAGTTTTTCTATCCCATTAAATCATTCCTCAGCTGAGAAAACCAGAAACTCATTCCTGACCTGGCTGACAAATGCTGGGGAAATCTTTGGTTTTCTTAGGGTGAGCCTCTTTTTGTAACCAGAGAGCAAGAGAAGGAACAGGACCTTAAAATCACCTCAAGTGGCTTGTGCCTGATCCTGAGGTCCAGAGAAGGAGAATGACTTATTCAAGATCACAGTTTAATTACACATGCCTTTATCCATTCACTCTCAGCAAACACAGGTCAAACACCTACCACTTGCCAAACCTTCTAGACAGTTATTACCAAGATAACCAAGCAAAGTATATGGAATGCCAGATGGCAATGGGTACTGGAGAGAAAAATAAATTGGACAAGGGGATAGACAGTGCTTTGGAGGCAAAGGCAGCTTTAAGTAGGGTCACACTAGAGTGAAGATCACAAGGAGGTAAAGCTTCTTCCGGGGGAAGTATATTCTAGGCAAAGCGGACAGTGAGTGCAGAGTCCCTAAGACAAGGCATGCTGGGGCGCCAGAAGAAAAGCAAAGATGATGGTGTAGCTGGAGGGGAGGCAGCCAGGAGATGAGTTGTAGATTAAGTCAGAGATGTGCAGAGAGTTTGAGGGAGAGGTTCTTTTGCAGAGACTTGGCCTTGACTCTAGTAGGATGGGAGCCCATGTGGGCTCTGAGCAGAGAAGGGACCTGCTCTGACAGGATTTAGTTGGCTGCTGTGCTGTGGATAGACAGACAGCTGGCAGAGTGAAATCAAAGAGTCCATGTAGGAGATCCAGGCAAGAAATAATGGTTGCTTGAACCAAGGAGGCAGTAGTGGAGGTGGGAAGAGGCAATAACACAGAGTCTGGCCATATTATGGAGGTAAAGGCAACAGTAATGACTAAACAACCAGATGCAAGGTGTGAGAAGAACAGAGTCAAAATGACCCCAAGATTTTTGTCCCGGGCTGCCAAAAAGAAGACATTGCCCATTAGCCATGTTGGAGGAGACCACAGGAGAATGGGTCTCTGTTTGAGCATCTTATTGAAGATGCCATTCAACATCTAGTGAAGGTAGACAGGAGGCAGTGGACATAAGTCCAGACCTCAGGGACCAGGTCACAGGCAGGCAGAGCTAGATCTTGAACTTGAAGATTCACAGATCACACTGCTTCTGACTGAGGAGTGACAGAAGTTCCAGAGCAATCTCACCAGCTCTGGAATGTTCAGCACTTGACGGCAGGGCTGGCAATGAAGAAGCTCCATGCAGTCTTTGGGACAACCCTGCACCAAGAGACCACAGCAACAGAGGAGCTCACGGAGTACAGCACTGGCATTCAACCCAAAGCCTCACTGTTTCCAGATACAAGTGAAGGTAAATTCCTTGCCCCCGCCCCCGCCACATTCATCCATCCTTGAAGACCTCCTGGGAGCTCACTGGGAAACTCACTGAGCAGTGAGTAATATGGTTTTGCTTAAGCCTTGCTCAAGTAGCAGAATAAGCAAGTTTGACTAAAATTCTCTAGATTCGCAAACCCCAAAGCCCTAAGCTGCAGGAAACAGACTAGCCAAGAGAGAGGAAGCTGTCTGCTGGCTATTTATGGAGCATCACCCAATCAACGAACAAGTGGAGAGGGAGGGAAGGGTGGAGAGGGAAGGATATTTAAGGGATGTCTTAATTGGGTTTTCCAGAAGCAGATCCTGAGACAAGGATTTGGTTGCAAGTTGTGATTTAGAAAGTGAACCCAGGAAGCACCAGCAGGAGAATGAGGAAGCAAGACAGGGAATGAATATATTAGTGAACTGATTACCTCTGTGAGCAATTAGGCTCAATTCCACTCTAAGAGGCTGCGCAGAATGCATCTCAGGGTTGTGCCACCAACTGGCAAGGAAAGGTACTTATTCACTAACTCTCTTGTTGTTGAGTGTTCTTCCCACAAACCTTAACTACCAGGCATTTCCAGTTTGTCCCTTTATTAAGCTGACCAATCTTCTTAGGCCAGAGAAAGCCTTCCAGCAGAGAGCAGCAGGTGTTTCCAGTAGGACACTGTCTGTGTGTACTGAAACCAGAGTGTCATGGGGAATTAGAAGGACACAGCACCGTCCATAATGGGTTTCACAGGAACTGCCTGGTCTCCACAAATAGGGACTCTGTTTTTGGTCTGGACTCTAAGAACCACCTTCACCCCAGTAAATAGAACTGAGATGAATCTTACCATTCCTGTAAGCAGAGATAGAAATGCCAGAGCAAAGTCTCACTGGTCCACATGGAAGGAAGGAAGCCTTGGTGCTCTTCAATTGGAGACCAGAGCTGTGGCAATTCCCAACCAGTGTCAGAATTTTGCAATGTGTTGGAGAGAGGCAACCCTCCACTGGGAATCTACTGAGAGACCCAGATCTTTGGGCCCTTAGTGAGTGTTTGGGTAAATAGGTAAGCAGTGGCTGCAGCTCAGGAAGGAGGATCCTGGAAGTTAATGTCCCCAGCACAGAGCTTCAGACCACACCACAGTGCTAACATCCTAGCCCATCTGGTTAATAATTATCCCTAACTCCTTAGCATGGGAGGCCTGGAGATGAAAATCACAACTCTCTATGTCCTCATCAGTCTGTTGTATGTGCATGTGTACCAGATACCTAGATGCATCCTCGTGAAATTCCAGACATTCTCATCAACAAACCCCTTTGTCATCTTCATAAAATCCCAAGTTAAAGGGTCCACCCTAAGAATTGTGACTCATAGATTCCTGGAGAGATCAACTCTATGTGACTATTAGAGCTAATTTTTTCATGTCCATAGTGGGCAAAATCTGGTGAACAGCACCCATCTCTCCCTCCCCAAAATTCTGTCTGGATGAGCAGTCCTTTACGTAACAAGCTAAAACCTTTACAATTGACCATATATCAGGAAACAGTAAGGTGTTTACAAGATACATGAGAGGGAAATCCCTGTCTTTCAAGAGCTCCTGAGTCCTGCCAATGAATACCTTAAGTATCTGCCCTGTAGTGGGAGACTTGCTGAAATCATTCCACGAATAGAATGTTAGAATGGCAGAATGACAGTGGCTGCCACTGATAGGTCAGAGCATTAAGGACTGGGTCTTTTGACCGACCCTAGGATCTCTCTTCAGTGGAACTCTGCCCCCACCAACCCCATTCAGCTTCCTCCTCTATGCTCAGGCAGCTACTGCTTCTCAGCCATCAGTACAGGCTACCTCATTCAAGTTGAATTTGCAATGGCTGTTGTGGTTTTTTGTTTTTCTGACCACGCAGGGAACTCTCACATAGGCTTTGGAATTATATAGTCCTGGTTTGACCAAAGCACTCTCCACAAACAAGCTGTGTGACCTTCAAATAGCTGCTTAACCCCTCTGAGCCTGTCATCTGAAAGTGGAAATGATAATGATAACATGAGGGTAAACCACATGAAAGTATCTTTGTAGGTTAAAAATTGTTGAATATTGGCAGTCTCATAGCTTCCACCTAAAAACTTCCTTGTGGGGTTCTGGGGAAGATTCTGTAAAAGAATATATGTATCACTGCTAGGACCTCAGATCTAACTAGCTTAGGACCACAGAAGAAGGTCACATTCCCCTTAGTGTCTGAACCACATTTCCTCTCAAATATCTACAGGATAGGAGTTCAAAGCCTATTCTTCTTACAGGATTCCCAGTGATTTCAGGAATCCTTGTGGCCTCTTGTTCCCTCCCCTGTGTTCCCTTCATAAAGAAGCTGATATTTATTGTGCGTTTACTCTCTGCCAAGTATTGTGCCAAGCTCTTTGTACATAAACACGCATCTACCTCTCTACCCGTGTGAGGTGGGCGCTTCTACTATCATCCCCCTTTCACAGATAACGAAACTTTACATATGGGCTAAGAGGAATGGAAAAATTAAAAATAAAAAAAAAACAGATAAGGAAACTAAAGTGCAAAGAAGCGAAACGTTTTGCCAAGGTCACAAGCCAGAAAGTAGTAGACCCCAGAGCCAAAGCCCCTCCCTTCCTTGCACCACCATGCTCCTGCTGTGCTGCCTTCTTGAGCTGGTTAATGCCAGGCTCCTACAGGCTCCTCTCTCTCCATGAACCAGACGGTTCCAAGTGTGGGCACAGCACTCTCTATTTCTTCAAAGTGCTGAGATTAGGCAAATTTGTCATGAGCCTGATTAAAGGGGGAAAAAAAAGAGAACAAAATCAAGCAGAATCGGGAGTCAGAAAAGAGACATAACCATAAATGGACTTGAGATTGAAAGATCCCAAGGGAATTCTGTATCAACTCTGTGGCAGCAAAATGAAAAATCTAGAAGAAATAGATATTTTCCTAGCAAAATATAAATTACCTAAATTGACCCAAGGAGAAGCAGAAAACAAGAAGGCCAATTACAGCAGGAGATACTAGAAAGGTGATTAAAGATCTACCATTATAAAAGGCACCAGGAACAGATGGTTTCACAGCTGAGTTCTATGTAACTTTTAAAGAACAAATAATTCCAGTGTTAATTAAACTCTTCTAGATCATAGAAAAAGATGAAGCACTGCAATTCACTTTATGAAACCACATTGCCTTAGTCACAGAATCCTGATATAGATCATTTAATAAAATGCAACTGTAAAGCAATTGTTCCATGAATGTAAATGTAAAAATCTGAAATAAAGCACCAGCAAATGAAATATGGCAAAATCTCATTACGATCAAGTTGGATTTATCCTAGTAACACAGATTTATAACAGGAAACCAATTAATGTAATTCATCACATCACAAATTCAAGGGGAAAAACATGTGGTCATATCAATAAATAATGAGTGTTTGATGAAATAAAAACTCTAAATTAAATAGAAATGGAAGAAATTTGTTTATTCCTTCAACAAATATATATAGAGTTCCTACTATGCATCCAACTGGGTTTTAAACCCCAAGGACAAAAACAACCATGACCAAAACAGACAAAAATCCCCTGCCTTCATGAGGCTTATATGCTAATGAGAAAGGCAGGTAATAAACAAAATGCATAAGGAAAGTATATACTATGTTAGGGATGTATGCTAAGGAGAAAAAAAAATTATAGCAGGAGATAGGATGTTAGAAATTTAGACAGGGTGGTCAGGGAAAGTGTTACTAAAAGTGACACTTGAAGAAAGGGAAGGGACACCCACACGTATGGGATCATTCCAGACTAGGAGCAGCAGTGTACCCTAGAGAACAGCTTAAGAAGGCCAGGGTTCCATGGGGCAATGGAGGACACAGTATTAATTATCCAGCAGAAGCAACCAGAGTATGAGTGTTCAGCAAAGCTTCATTGAACACCCGTGAGATAACAAGGACAACACAGAGAAGTGACTTCTGCTACCTGTGGACATGGCTACTCTGGGACTCACAGGCCCCCTGCCCTTACCTGAGGCTTTCTGCCCTTCCTCGGCAGGCACCCTGTGGCAGGCCAGCTGAGCGTTCTCACATCAGAATCCCTAGACCCCTCCATCCCCTGAGTCCAGAACCCAACAGAACCTGCAGACCCACTGACGGAGGAAGTCCTCCTCTCCCCCATCCCAAAGCAGGCTCTTTTACCTGAGGATAATGGCTTTCATGTGATGTCTCCTCTTCCACACAAGAGCCCCACACCTGAACCCACAAAGCTGGGCTGAATTCCAAGCCCAGACAAAGCCACCACAATCACTACTGGATACATGTTCCACAACGTGGGTGACTCAGCCGGAAATCACACTTTGTCAGGGACTCCAAAGGTCTGTGTTATTGAGAAAAGACATTTTCTAATTCTTTGAAGGCACAGACTGATGAAATATACCAACATTTCCATGGCTATAGAGAGTGTATAGACAGATGCGCTCTCTGTCTATTGAAAGAATGGGTAGTCAGACTTGGGCTGACTTCAACGTTTTCTCCAAGAACAACGGTTAGGTACTTGGTCTACAGTTCTCCACCTAAGGATTCAGACTGGCAGTTTTCCTAAAATAAGGGAAGACAGTTCCCAAATGAACCCCTTTCAACTTCCAAAGTCCTCAAACTGTCAGCTGCCCCCAAGTGACAGTTGTCCTGCTAAAAATTATTCAACTCTAGTCAGCTCCCACACCTATGAAACACATCTTGCAAAACGCCTGGCATGGAATGTGAAGCTCAGCCCCACCACTTTATTGGAGACACCTTTTGATGAGGTTAAATGGTCCCCTTCTGTGAATTCTCCCTATAGAAATGAGTGTTAAGAAAGTGTTAAAAGTTAAGATCAAAGTCACAGGGAACAAATCAGTAGGGCTCCTCTCCGATCACCATCTCCTATGGTGATCAGAGTCTCTGAATCTCTCAGGCCATAGTTTGCTGACCCCTGGTCTAGGCTTCCAAATCAAAGGAGATGATTATGAGAAAGGGCTATTTACGCTTCTGACAGGCAGCATCTGATATGGTTCACATCATGGACTTGGGAGCCAGCCTGCTCATGTTCCACCTGCAGCTGGGTCACTTATCAGTTGTGTGATCCCGGGCAAGTGATAAGACCAACGGCAAGGATTGCATGCTTCAGACCAGAGGGTTGAAAACCTGGCCTTGGGGACTGGTGCCTGCTCTGAAAATGGAGAGGCCATGGCTGCCAAAACCCCTTTGTTGACTCTGACCATGTGGTTGGCATATTCTAGAAATCTTTCATCTTAGGGTCGTCAGTGCTATCAACAGTGAGAACCAGGTGGTGCATAGGGTCCTCCTGCTACATAGACTGAAGATTAGCCTTATATCAAAGCATCAACACCGAGTTGGTATCAGAAGACCTCTGGCTCCTGGATCCACCACTTACTAGATTGAGAACTCCAGGCAACTTCTTTAAGCTTGCAGAACCACAGTTTTTTTGTATATAAAGGGGGAATGTTAATGCTCCATCAAAGTTGTTAAGAGAATAGAATGAAATAATGCTCGTGGCAAGATCCACTTAATCAGAGCTACTTAATGTATTTAAAGCATCTGATTCTCTAGAGGATATTAGAGATCGGCTTTTTATGATTCTCCACCCAACTACCTCACCATTTGGCACTTCTCCTCTACCTCATCCATCCATGTTCAATCCCGATAAATAAGCTGATAAAGTCCAGTGCCCAAAGACCAGGATCACCATCATAGTCAAAACAGAGTTAGTCTCCCTCCCACGCAAAAAGGGAGAGCATGCACCCTGAGGAATCATGGAACAGCTAAGTAAGAGGGAGTGAGGATGGGCTTGTCGCAGCGTTTGTGCTGGTGCTGAGGGATTTCGGAGAAGGCTTAGGAAGCAAGGGTTGTTCTAGATTTGGTGCTGTCTGAAGCTAGATTAGAGCTGTCAATGGCAAAGAAATAGGGTCACTCGTATTAGCTGGAAGAAAGGGATGCTCATTCTTCTGCAGCTTCATAATATCCTGTATTTCTCATGTTCCATTATGGTCACAGAGAGACCTCATCTGATCTCAACATTGTATGAAACTGTCTGTGTTCAATAGGAACCACCAGGACCTAGCTAGTAGTTGCCAGGACAGCTGCCTGGACTGTTTATTTATTTGTGTGTTTGTTTCCTTAATGTATAACAGTAGGTATCAATACCTAGAAAACTTAAGTGCCCCGTGACTCAAGGGTGATGTGTTTACATATACTACATAATGTCTACTCCCAGCTTTATCCAGGAAATATTACCTGTAGTCGCTCCTCAAGAAGGGCCAGAGGATGGAGGCTTTTCAGCAGCCAGTGAGGAGACAGGAACCTGGCTGGGGATGAGCTAGGCTCAGGTGTCTGGATGGACAGAGGGGTGTCCAAAGCCTGTGTGTGGGTAGAAAGCAGCTGGTCCCAGTGTCTGTCCTTCACACCTGTGTTTGCCAGCCCCAAGCAGTAGGGAGCCACGTCTGCCTGGATGCCCTCGCCTGCAGGAAAATGACTAACATTTTACTAAGCCAGGAGAACTGATCTGAAAGAAGTCTACTGACTTGGGAAGGACATTCGCCAGGGAGTCAGAAGAAGTAAAATTGCCACCCGAGGGCTGTGTGACCTTGAGTAGGTTGCTTCCCCTCTCTGGGCCTCAGGGTCCTTATGGTTGTAAGAAGCAGACTAGGCCCTAAGGTTTCTTCCGTGTCAGGCATCCTAGGGGGTGAGGATTGCCACTGAGATGCTGAACAAATGATAAGGCAGGCACTTCCCCGACAAATAATTTTGTGTTGGTGGCAGGAGGAGAGAAGAAAGCTGGGACCAGGAGAGCCAAGCCAGGAGCTTTTGCCCAGTCCATCATCTAAATGAGCATCAGACTCTCAGGTGTTGCAGATAAAATCCCCTGGCATGTGATCATAGGTGACATCTACCCAGCACTCATGATCATAGTATCAGGCACTACTCTAAGCTCTTTACATGATCAATAATTTAACCCTCACAGTAACTCTGTGTTCTAAACAGTACTATTTGTCCCATTTTACAGATGGGTAAATTGAGGCATGGAGCTGTTAAGTCACTTGCCCAGGATCACACAACCAATAAGTGACCCAGCTGGAGGTGGAGCACGAGCAGGCTGGCTCCCAAGTCCGTGATGTGAACCGTACCGGATGCTGCCTGTCAGAAGTGTAAATGGTCCTTTCTCATAATCATCTTCTTTGACTTGGAAGCCTAGACCAGGGGTCAGCAAACCATGGCCTGAGAGATTCAGAGCTAAATCTCGCTGACCAACTGTTTTTGTAAATAAATTGCATTGAAATACACCCACACTCATTTATTTATTGTCTAACTTGCAAACAACAATGACAGCAATGAGAAGATGCAAGAGATCATAGGCCTGCAAAGCGTAAAACATCAACTTTCTGACCCTTTATAGATAAAACTTGTTGACCCCTGACCTACAGCATACACCTAAGGTGTGTCCTATGTGTCCTAAGATGGCTCTGACACTTGCTATGTGACCCCAGACAAGTTACTTTTCTGAATCTGTTTCCTCATCCGTAAAATGGGCTTGTGGGAATTTGGTGAGCAAGTGTGTGTATGTATAAGTGCCTGACCCAAGGCAGGTGTTTGACAAAGATTTGCAGCTATCATTGCTAATAGTATGATGAAAATTTTGACTGATTCCTATGATATCACTGAAGACAGGGCAGAGACCATTAGGGCCACTTTATGGGCGATGAAACCCTGGTGCAGAGAGAGGATATGGCGAGAGGCAGAGCCCAGGTCTTCCCAGTCCAAGTCCTGCACTCTGCTGCCTCCTCTTCCTTGCCTTCCAATCCATAGCTGCCCTAGTCCTCATTCGTGTTTGCCAGCGTACGGAGCAGCCCTTCTGTGTTTGTGTTTTCAGCATCTGTAAGTACCCACGGCCGCACAGAGCTTGCCAGCACAGACATTTGTCAAAGATGACACGCCAGTCATCCATGCCACCGGAGACAGTGACAGATGCGCTCTCCAGCCCCACCATCCAGGCAGTGGAGGATAGATGGGGCCTTGGCACTGGCGCCCGCTCTCAGCCTGGCATGTGCAGGGAGCTGCGGAGCAGGCAAGAGACAAATTGCAGCCTGCTCAGTGGGCAGGAGGCTCAGTGTGCATGCAGGCAGATGTGGCTGCAGCCTGCCCCTGAACCAGACACCTGCCTGCTCTCTCCACTGCCCTAGACTTGCCCAAATCTGGTGTTTGCTTAAGACTCGTATGCGGTCACCGATGAGGAGGTGAGTGCTCATGGGCTTTGGGTTGTTTCCAGTAATAATACTGATGACGGCTGATGCTAACATATGCTGCTCTGCTGTTGTAAGTCCTTAGCATACACCGAGCTCTTTAATCCTTAGCCATCTGGTGGTGGAGGTACAGGAAACTGAGCCTAGAGAGGTTGGAGGCTTCCTCCAAGGTCACACATTAAGTGGCAGAGGCAGGACTCGAATCCAGACACTCTGGCTCCAGAGTTCACTGCCCCTCAGGACTACTATTTAATATCTGAGAGCCTGGAGTGGAGGAAAAATCGTGACCAGGCAAAGGATTCAGGTAGGCAGGGCTCACCACTAACCTGAGTGGACAGGAACAGGTTGCCCTGTCTCAATTTTTCCACCAGAAAAAATGAGCAGGGGCTGCTATTGCAAGGCCCTGCGAGGTCCCAGACCAGCTCCAGAGCAGGCCTCTCTCTGTTCTTCTGGGACCCTTGGGTACCGGCTCCTCTGCTGACACACATTCACTCCCTCCACCCAATAATTCCAACCCGGATCCCCTGGAGTATCATCTCATAGTTCATTAAACCGTCACCTCTGCGTCCCTGAGGCAAGCTTGCAGTCTGCTGAGATTTTGTAGGGATGTTTATGGCAGCAAAGGGAACAGACCACATAAAACAAAAAGAGACAGTATGAGCTGTTAAAAAGTTTCCAAAGTCTGGCATAAAAGCTCCCACGGGTGTTTCATTCACACAAATGACCAGCTTCCCCCGGCTCTGGATGAAGGGTTTAAAAAAACCAAAGTCTGGGGTCTGGTTCAGTTCAGCCAGTCTCTTATCGTGGGACCTTCCTTGCAAAAGTACCTGTCTTTCTCTGAGCCTTGGTTTCCTCGTCTGTAAAATGGGTATAATGATAGTACCTATCTCATAAAATTATTGTGAGGATTAAAACACAAAAAACACTTAGAACAGGGCCCGATACATAGTGAATGCTCAACAAATGCCAACTGTTCCCATTCTCTGGTTTTTAGCTTCCTCAGTGAGAAGACGAGGAGGTGAGTTTCATGCCAGGTATGGGCTTCTGGCTCCAACATTCTGTGACTTCATGATGTTCCTAGGGTGCTCCCTTGTCTCCTCCCACTTGCCTGAGTCTTTCTTCTTTGTATCTGTGAGCCCTGACCAATTAGTTTACTCACAAGTGTGGGGTAGAGAGAACTACACGAACAGGAAGTGTTACCACTCATATTCACAGTGGTGAATTGTTCCAACCTTCCATCAAATGGATCCACCTCCATCGGTCGACACAGCTGGGGAATCTGAGCTATTGTAGCTGGAACTCTGTTGACCACATCCTGCAATGACAGACCTCAGAATCCTTCCTGAACCTTCAGTGGGAAGGAGTCCATGCCAGCCCACCTGTGTAGACCAGGCCTCATCAGCCTGAATTTGCAGAAATAAGTAATTCCCGTTTCCCTGAATTCATGCAGAGGACACCCACGCTGGGAAGGAATTTCTCTGGCTTTTCAAGCTCCATAAACACTTGAAAAGTCATTTTATTTTTCAATCTGTGGGCAGGATGCCACCAAATGAGGAAGCCTCATTAAACAGACCTTGAAGGCTTTTTTTGTTTTTGTTTTTTGTGGGAGTGGGATGAGGTTTGGTGTTGGCTTTTTTTTTTCCCCCACTGACGCTTTCTGAATAAACACATAAATCAGCATCATCTATATTCATTAGATATCGTGCCTTGTTCAGTACAAAATTACCCCTGTTTTGCATGATTTTCCCCCCTTGTGATTAATATAAATGACTTAAGTTAATTATGTTTCTCTTCATGGAAAAATGTATTTGTCGAAGTGCTGAAACATCAATAAAAAATAAACACTGTCATTGGAAGAAGGGCTCATTTGCAAATAAGTAGTTGGGGTGTGGGGAAGGGAATGGACTCACCCGTCTGGAGGTGTCATTCTGATTGAGTAGGCACACTTCATATTTACTAACAATGACAAAAGCATTTTTCTTAATTAAGCACTCACAGGTCCTGATGAGGTAGATTGATGTCATCATTATTAACAATAATGACACCTCAGGCGTAGAGAAAACAATTTTCCTTACTAGAGAAAACTAACACTGGGTATTTTACCAGCCGGACCTCCAGAACTAGGCCCAGCATGCGGACTTTGCAGGAATAGCCCAAGAGGCAAATACAGATGATTGGAGTGGGAGGGAAGAGAAGTGAAGAAAAGCAAACCACGAAGCTGGTGTGGCATCTCAGAGCAACATGGAAGCTTAGGGATGAGACAGCACAAACACCTCCCTGGGCCAGTGACAAGACTAAGAATCAGAGATGGGACTTGCCTCTCTGGTGCACAGCATGTTAATAGCAGAGCCCAGAGAGAACCCAGGACTCTTGACTCCCGGACCCCCACCCTTTCCCTGCACTCTGCTGCCTCCCTTGCCACCAGGGATCAAAGGCTCCCCTCTCATTTGAGTAGGTGGTCAATAGCACCAGCAAGGTGCGGGGGCTCAGATTGCTGGACAGTCAGGACCCCAGGGAAATCTACAGGTTACTGACTTTTTTCATGGTATCTGGAGTAGCCTCTCCCCACCCTGACTGTCTTAGTTTGGGTTTCCCGAAGGCAGACCCTGAGACAAGATTGTAGGTGCTGGTGTTTTATATAAGAGGTGAGCCTAAGACACCAAGGGAGGTGGAGAAGTGAGATGGGAAAGGGAGGAAAGCCAACACAGGGCACATGTATGAGGGGGTTACTGCTTTGGACACTTGGACTCACTCCCCCGAGGAGCGACTGCAGAGAATATGCCTCTGAGTTGTCCCAGTGCTGGACAGGGAAGCAGAAATATTTATTTACTGACCTCTGGCGCCTTTAATTTCCAACCTTTCTGGGTCACCCTGTACCTAAGCTGAGCAAACTCCCATAGTACCAGAAAAACCCAGAGATCCAAAACCCTGAGCAGGTGAGTGGGAAGCACTAGTGGTCACGGTCACTGTCTATGGCAGATGCAGGTGAACCTGGAGGTGGTACAGGTGGATGTGGGTGGGGCAGGCATGTCATCTACTACATCACCCTTATCTAAGTGCTCCCAGCCTTCCGAGAAATCCCCCCTCCAAGTAAACGTGATCATCTTGTCCTCTGATAGTCAGAAACCATTTATCTGGCCACCTTATTTTATTTATCTTCTTAAATATTATTTCTGTCTCCCTAAATATACTGTAAAGTGTTCGAGGGCAAAATTAAGGCCATTATCATTCTGTCATTCAACAAATATTTATTGAGCACTTACTCTGTGCTGGACTATCTTTAAGGTGCTAGGAATATAGCACCAAAGATAAAGAAAATCCTTGTCTTCAAGGAACTTGCATTTTAAAAGTAGAGCTAGAAAATAAACACGTAAATAAATACTATAATTTCAAGTAGTGACAAGTGGCTCAAAGAAAAAAAAAAGCAGGGTAAAGGGGATAGCATAATGGAAGTGCAGTACTCCTGGGGACATTTGAGCAAAAGCCTGAATGAAATACAGGAGTGAACCATGCAAGAATCTGGTGGAATGGCATTCAATCAAAGAGAACATCAATGCAAAGACCCTAGGGAATAACAGGAAGGCTGATGTGACACTCAGCGGAGAGAAAAAGAAGATGGTAGGAGCTGAAAAAGTGGACGACCACATCATCTAGGACCTTATCTTTAAACAGTGCCTGGCACAAAAGAAAGGTACTCCAAACTGACTGGATGTGTAGATGGGTAGATATAACAGACGGATGGATGGGAATAATGACAGACTAGTGGATGAAGAAAGAAGCAAATAAAGCAGGTTCTGTAAGTAGAGTGTGGTGCCAATGGTGCATTCAAAGCCAGACTTTGCAGAAATAGCAAATATTGAACCCAAAGTACCCAATGAGTAGCTATTAGACCAAGGAAGCAGTTGAAGGAGAAATGTTCCTCTCTGGGCTTCAGCCAATGAGAATCCTAGAAAGCTGAGTGTCCTTATCTTTCTTTACATTCCCTGCAGAGGCCCAGCTTCTCCCCTATGGTGAGTATCCAATAACATTAAATGGTATTACAGTGGATTAATTAAACTTTGGTGGCTGGAAGCTAGTGAATCATTCCCTCCATCACATATTACCATGTTTACTCATCAGGGCTCCATTTTTAATAGCGGTCTTTTAATTAAAGCATGTCACCACGGTCCATTAGGGAAGAATTTGGAGGATGAGATGTACGTGTGGGTGCGAGCATCATTTAATTTAGCAGTTCTTTACTGAGTGCCTACTATGTGCCGGCAAGTCTTGAGGCACTATGAGAGAATAAGGTGCACGTGAAGGGACTCGAGGAACTTATGTGATCAAACAAAGTGAATTCACACTCACGATCAACTGAGGAGCATTGGCATATTAATCACTGCTTGCCAACTAACCAGAATTCTTTATTAACAACTTCTCCCACCTAGTTTACTTTGGAAGAACCAGGCCAATCCTAAGAAAATTCTGGGGCTTTCCTTTTTCAGCAAAATATCCAGGGTATGCTGTGGCCTAGACCCTGATGCAGTCGTATATCTTTGGAGAAAGCCTCCTAAAACTTCTGAGCCTCAATCAGTCTCTTCAAGAATAAAAGGAGAGGTTGTTCTTATCCAGAAATTCTCTAGATTCCAGCTGTAACATTTTCTCATCTGTGACCCTCCAAACCTCCAGGCCCAGACCATGAGGATGGGTTTTCCAGAATGGTGGCAATTTCATCTAATGTCACTCTAAGATTTTCACCCACCAGAGAAAGATCCTTTTCATTACATTCATGACATTTTGTTTTCTGAATTTTCAAAGAGGACCAAGAAGACCTGCTTGGAAGTAGGAGTAGTTACAATGCATGCACTATGTGTGCACTCAGATGAGGAGGAACAAACCACATACTACCAGAAAGGCAGGCTCTATTCATGGGGAGACTGGGTGAAAGGCATTGGAACTGGATCCTAAAGACTAGGTAATAGTTGGCGAGTAGGAGAAATGGGGGGAAAGAGCCCATTTTCAGCCTGATTCTAGCCATGTTCCAAGTATAGATCCTCACTTTGCAACTGCATGACAAGCTCCTCCAGGAGGAGGGACCAGGTCTCTTTTTCTTTTGTCTGAGCTTCTTCCTTCCAGCTCTTCACTCCTCCAGTCTCATAGGTTAGGGTCCACCTGTGTGATGATGGCTCCCACATTTCCATCTCCAGCTCAGCACCTCTCTGCGGAGCTCCCTATTCGGTCAGCTACCTGCCTGGCATAGCACTTAGAGACTTCAAGACATCCCAAACAACGTGGACAAAATGAGGCTCCTATTTCTGTGTCCAGCCTGTTGATCCTCATTCTTCGGGTCTCAATGTAAGAGTCACTTCCCCAGAATTTAATATATATCTTACCCCAGAATGTGTGTGTGTATGTATATACACACATATATGAATATATATTTATATATATTTATTTATATATACACATATATGAATATATATTTATTTATATATATGAGAAAGAGGGGTCAGGACCTCTCCAATCCCTCTTCTATAAACACCCTAGGTTTTCCTTCACAAATGTTGTCACACATTGTCAGGAAATCTTTTCTGTGTTGTGATATCTTTTCTGTGAGGTATTTGATGAATGGTTGCCTGTCTTACTGGATTTTAAGTCCCACCAGGCATAGATCAGCCCCATTTGCTCACCACTGTCTCCTGAGTACCTGGGACTGTGCTTAGCACATAATAGGCCCCCAGTAAATATTTGTTAAGGGAAGGCATGGATGGGTTCCCCCAACCCCACCCAGTGTGCAAGATCCACCTCCACATACCACCGGCATACAACATTCAGGCACTGGGAGCCGCACGGTGACGGAAGCTTGAACATTTTCTTCGAGTCGGGATCTCAGCTAAGCTTTTTTCTCACATTGTCTCATATAATTCTTAAACCACCCTGGAAGGAATAGGTTTTATTGTTGTTCCCATTATATAGGTGGGGAAACGTGGCTCAGAGGGAAGTGGCATGTCCAAGATCACACATCCTGCAGGGGACAGACAGACCAAACCCATGCTTTCACCAGTCTCTCATCTCACAAACAACCCTAGGTTTGTTAATACCTAGGAACTCTGTGTAAGCAAGAGGTCCCTGGCTTGGTGTCAGAAGACCTGGGTTTGAGTCTTGGCAATGTCCTTTGTAAGTAGCTTAAGGTAGCCCCTCAGTTTCTCTAAGCCTCAGTTCCCTGTGAGACACTGCACACAACATCCTTTAAACTGCCTTAAGAAAAACAGCCCTACAAATGAAGACTCCATTGGCACTCCCCTTTGAAGCAGCTGCTCTCAGAGTCCTCTGCACTACCTCATCTGAATTGAACTATCTCCCCACCTTCAGGCAGAATCAAAAACTAGAGGCTGCAGGCTGAAGAGGGCACTGTTATTTTGTTTAACTCACAGAGTATTTAAAACTTTTTTTTTAAGTTGTTGGGTAAATACTAACAGGTTTTCTTAAGGGTCCAGATGTTTACTTTCTCTTGGAAAATTGGAAGCTCCTGCAACATCAGTCCCACAGCTCTGCACGTCATTGACTGGCATCAATTGGTTGAGCTGAGAGGTAGCCATGCTCTCTCCCCAATGTGCCAGTGTCCCTATCTGAGGCTGGGAATCAGGTGTCACTTACCCTGACATCTGTTCCCTTATTTTTCCAACAGTGGGAATACATTTTTCTGCATTCACATCTGTAACAGAACTAGGAAAAGCGAGCCTGGACCACAAGGATAGTGCAGTGAGAGATAATGTGAATAGAATTCTTGATGCAAGTGAAGAATAATCATGAGTTCAACATGGTTAAGTGCATGAGTTTCAAAGCAACCCAGTCCAAACAAGGTTCAGCAAAAATACTATCCCCCAGCTCTATTTTGTTATGTTGCCTCTATGACCCCTGTAAGATTTTGAATTTCAGATGCTTGCTTCAGTTAAATAAAGAGTTTTCTAGCCGAAGGCATGCAGTAGGTCTCTAATACTGGGCCACTGCCTCCTCCCTCTCAATTAACCTGTGTCTTTAAGTCCCTGACTAATGCCTATTAGTAGCTAGGTCCCTGAGATTGTAAAGACCCCAAGGCCCCAGGACCCTGAAGAGCCCAGGAAGCATCAGACCAATGAACCAGACCTGAAGTCTCCTGTACCCTTCAGCTTCTGAACTACAGGAGAAGCCCAAGGAAAACAGGGCAACAACAACTTATAATAAATAATAATACTGCCAGACTCCTATTTGTATTTATCAGTTTGCAAAGCACGCTCATTCATTCAACAGTCATATGGCAGATATATGTTGAGGCTCTATTATAGATCTAGGCCCTGTGGGCGTGATGTTATACTTGGTAGTCAAGATCCCTGACCTTAGGAAGCTTCCAGTCTGGCCAGAAAACATCAGAGAACTAACATTTCTATAGCACTTTACCACGAACCAGTCACTGTTCTAGGTGCTTCACACAGAGTAACTCATTTACCCTTCACAGTAATTCTAGGAGATAAGTACTACTATTTTTCCCATTTCACAGATGAAGAAACTGAGGCTACAGAAGTTAAGTAACTTCCTCAAGCTCAGTGGTGGAGCCAGCTGTCTGACCCACAGAAGCATGTTGCCGGAGGCAGGCTTTTGGGACCACAGACTGGGAAGCTGATATCTTCACCAGTGAAGATTTCCAAGGCCAACATCACATGGCCAAATTGCATCACCCTACGGCCCTGGGCTCTTCTCCCCGTTCACACTAAAACTCAGAAACATTTATTCATCGGGGGAGTAGTCAGCACACTGGTTGCTCAGGTCTGAGAATGCGAGGGCTGAGCTAGCAGGATTTGCAGGTCCCAAGGCAATTTGCATCGCCTGTTGGAACTCTTCCTCATCAAAGCAACGGAAATCAATGCAGTAAATAGTTTTAATGAACTGACCTGTTCACACTCCCTGCCTCTTCCTGAGGAAGAGGAATCATGAGAGACACATTGTTTCCAAATCCTTCACCTCCTTCCCCCTCGCCTGATCCTCCCACAGGGAATCCTCTTTGCTTTGCTCCTGTCAACAGCGTTTGAGATGTTTCAGAGTTTTTACTGGATCTTCATTGTCACTGTGTCTGTGAGGATTCCGTGAAGCTACGATTTAAGGGCCAGAGGGAGTTGAAACTTCTACCAAGCACCAGCCACGACTGCCCTGCTTTCCACAGGACTGTCCACAAACCTCTGTGCCACAGGGTCTAGAGGATGTCAGGGGACCATCTCATTTCATACATGTAAAAACTGAGGCACGGAGAGGGCAGGACCACCCAGCACAGGATCAGCACACCCCTCTAGCATCAGTGCACCCTACCTTTGCAGGCAGATACAGGAATCTCCTCCACAGCAAAGTGTTGATAGGTGGGAAGCAGTGCTGCACTGCCCTTAGCTAAAGCATCCAAATGCTTGAGTTTTAATGCCTGACCCACCATTTCCTTGCTGTACAAGACCTTGAGAAAGCTAATTAACCTCTCAGTAACTTTTTCCTCACATATAAAACAGGGATGAAAATAAAAGTATGTGCTCCATTGAGATGTTGGAAGCTTTAATAAGCACAGGAAAAAAAAAACTAGAATTGTGTCTACCACATATAAGTACTGAATAAATGTCAGTGACTATGCCCATGATGAATATGGTGAATATGATTATGATAATCATGGGCATTACCCCTGGTGCTAAGAGTCACTCCTGCAGGAGTTTAGCTTCCCCTGACCTAGAACATTGAGGCGGGGCATGAACTCATGTTGCACTGAGAACCAGTCTGACACAGGAATGTTTGCTCCATTTCACAGGTGTCAGTCATGTTCTCTGGATAAATGATAAGATCAAAAGTCCTTGAAGGCAGGAGACAGCCCTAAATATCGTTTTGTTGTCTGACATAACACTAAGCACAAACGATATGCCTAAATCCTGGGTCTTTAACCCAGGGCTATCTACATATGCCCTGTGCCTGTCAGCTCATGAAAACCAGCCTCTGTGGCAGTTGAGGTGCTAAGGAATTGCTCTAGTTGAGCTTTACTGGTTTTTACTCTTGGCTGTCAGGCTTGGATCTCTTGATTATGTTCCACCAGTTCACCCCCTGCCTCTGGGCTGAAAGATTTGGTGTTCTTTCTAAGTTTTCTTGCATGCTTTGTGGCTTAGAACAACGTCTTTCCCATACATCTCCAGCCCTTTCCATCTCAAATGTTGACTCAGATTATTGGCTCAGGGCAGAGCCACTGGCTCCAGCTCTCAACCCTGTAGAATCTCACCTATCCCTGGCACCCGACATAGACACCCACCCCTTCAACTCTACCAAGCCAGGGAGTAGACAGTAGTTGTCTTCTCCATCCATTCTCTCCCTTCCCCTCCTTGTCTAATTTCTAAGAGTTAAGAGTAGGCACTTTTCCAACATTTCTGTGGTTACGGGTAACTATGTCACTCAATCCTGGCCACATGAGGTGGGACACTAGCCCATTAGAAGAGTTTTCTTCTTAATAGAAGAGAGAGAGAAATCTGTGAGAATATCCCCCATTGTTCCTTCCTTGGATGCTATTATGTGAGGCCTTGATGCTTGAACCTGTGGCAATGATCTTGCAACATGAGGAAAGGGTCACAAGAATTGCAGAGATACTGACTGGAGCCCTGAGCTGTTAAATAAACCAACTCCAAACCAGTGGGAATGGGGTATGGAACCACCAGTCTCTAGATTTTCTGTGACAAGGAACAATTAAGCTTCCATATTTCTTAAGCCAATTTTAGTCAAGAGCTCAGTTAGTTGCAGGCAGAAGCATTCCAAAGTTTTATCAAGTAAGCATCAATTTGCCTATCACAAACTTTATCAAGGCGTTGGTAGATTCTACCTTGTAGACATATTAAAGAAAAAAAATATCTAATGTGACCTACTAGGAATCTATGTAGAAAATTCAAGAATTCAATAATTTGGGAGAAAACTTAAAAGTCATCCATATCTGACATATAGATCAATGGAATAGAATTGAGGGTCCAGAAACAAACCCTTACATTTATGGTCAACTGATTCTCAACAAGGGTGCTAAGACAATTCAATGGGGGAAATAATAGCCTTTTTGTCAAATAGTGTTAGATAATGGAATATATCCACATGCAAAATATGAATTCAGAGCCCTATCACACACCATATAAAAAATAGCTCAAATGGCTGGGTGCAGTGGCTCACACCTGTAATCTCAGCAGTTTGGGAGGCCGAGGCGGGTGGATCACGAGGTCAGGGGTTCGAGATCAACCTGACCAACATGGTGAAACCCCATCTCTACTAAAAATACAAAACTTAGCTGGTCATGGTGGCGGGTGCCTGTAATCCCCTCTACTCAGGAGGCTGAGGCAGGAGAATTGCTTGAACCTGGGAGTGGGAGGTTCAGTGAGCCGAGATCGCACCACTGCACTCTAGCCTGGGCAACAGAGTGAGACTCTACCTCAAATAATAATAATAATAATAATAATAATAATAATAAATAAAAATCCACCCTGTTTTCAGGGTCCAGCTCTAGCCCCATCACCTGGATAAAGTCTTCCCTGACTGCTGCACTCATAGTATAAAAAAAAAAAAATAGCTCAAATGGATGAAATATCTAAATGTAAGCACTAAAACTTCTAAACTTTAAAAGATAATGCATGTATAAATCCACGACCTTGGATTAGGCAATGGTTTCTTAGATATGACACCAAAAGCAATCAAAGAAAAAGACATATAAATTGGACATTAACTAAACTAAAAACTTTTGTGTTTCAAAGAACATCATCAAGAAAATTAAACAAACCTTGAATACTGTATACATTTTCTCCAAAAAAAAGATACACAAATAGCCAATAAGCTCACAATGTGCTTCTCTGCTCAACTAGCCCTTTAGACAGCCACCACGAACACATAGGAACGGGCACATGGGATGAAATGTGTTTACCATCCCCAATCTAGGACAATGGTACCCAAAGGAAATGTTGATGACTATGCCCATGATGAATGTTTATAAACCAACATTTCCTTTGTTTTGTAAAACATTTGAATGTTTTACATTCAATGGACACAGAGGAAACCATGATGGCACTGGAATAATCTACTTCTGTCCTTGAGAAGATGCTAAGACTAGGATATCCCTGTGTCCAGGAACTCACTACTATTATACTGGTGTAGCTCAGTCCATCTTTGAGGAACAAAAAGAAGAAGTTCTATTTTTTTATTTCGACTTTTATTTCAGATTCAGAGGGTACAAGCACAGGTTTGTTGCAAGGGTATATTGCATGATGCTGATGCATGATCATTGAACTCATCATCCAGGTAGTGAGCATGGTACCCAATAGGTAGTTTTTCAACCCTTGCCCCTCTCCTTCCATCCCTCTCGTAGTCTCCAGCATCTATTGTTCCCATCTTTATGCCATGTATACCCAGTGTTTAGCTCCCACTTATAAGTGAGAACACACAGTATTTGATTTTCTGATTCTGTATTAATTCTCTTAGGATTATGGCATCCAGCTGCATCCATGTTGCTGCAAAGGACATAATCTCTTTATTTTTTATGGCTGTATAGTATTCCATGGCACATATGTACCACACATTATTTATCCAATCCACTGCTGATGAGCACCTGAGTTGATTCCATGCCTTTCCTATTGTGAATAGTGCTGTGATGAACATACGAGTGCAGGTGTCCTTTTGTTAGAATATTTATTTTCCTTTGGGTATATCCCCAGTAATTATATTGCTGAGTCGAATGATAGTTCTATTTTTAGTTCTTTGAGAAATCTCCTAACAGCTTTCCACAGTGCCTGAACTAATTTACACTCCCACCAACAGTGTAAAAGCATTGCCTGTTCTCTGCAACCTTGCCAACATCTGTTGTTCCTTTACTTTTTAGTAATAGCCATTCTGACTGATGTGAGATGGTGTCTCATAGTGGTTCTTATTTGTATTTCTCTAATGATTAGTGATGTGGACCATTTTTTATATGTTTCTTGGCCACTTGTATGTCTTCTTTTGAAAAGTGTCTGTTCATGTCCTTTACCCACTTTATAATGAAATTGTTTTTCACTAGTTGATTTGTTTTAGACCTTTGTCAGGTGCATACTTTGCGAATATTTTTTCCCTTTCTGCAGGTTGTCTGTTTACTCTGTTGATAGTTTCTTTTGCTGTGCAGAAGCTCTTTCGTTTAATTAAGTCCTACTTGTCAATATTTGTTTTTGTCGCAATTGCTTTTGAGGACTTAGTCATAAATTCTTTGCCAAGGCCAATGTCCAAAAGGGTATTTCCTAGATTTTTTTCTAGGGTTTTTATAGGGTGAGGTCTCAGATTTAAGTCTTTCATCCATCTTGAGTTAATTTGTGTACACAGTGATAAGCAGGGTCCCAGTTTTTTTAAGTATTTTTAACTTTTATTTTACATTCAAGGGTACATGTGCAGCTTTGTTATATAGGTAAATTCGTATCACAGGGGTTTGTTGTATGGATTATTTTGTCATGCAGGTATTATGCCTCGTACAAAACAGTTATTTTTTCTGCTCCTCTCCTTCTTCTCATCCTCCACTCTCAGGTATGCCCTGGTGTCTGTTGTTGCCCTCTTTGTGTCCATGTGCTCTCATCATTTAGCTCCCACTTATACGTGAGAACATGTGGTATTTGGTTTTCTGTTCCTGAGTTAGTTTGCTAAGGATACTGGCCTCCAGTTCTATCCATGTTCCTGCAAAGTGCATAGTCTCATTATTTTGTATGGCTTTGTAGTATTCCATGGAGTATATGTACCACATTTTCTTTATCCAATCTACCGTTTAGGTTGATTCCATGTCCTTGCTATTGTGAATAATGCTGCGACAAACATATGCATGCAGGTGTCTTTATGGTAGAATAATTTACACTCTTTTGGGTATATACCCAGTAATGAGATTTCTGGGTTGAATGGCAGTTCTGTTTTTAGCTCTTTGAGGAATTGCCACACTGCTTTCCACAATGGTTGAACTAATTTACACTCCCACCAACAGTGTATAAGCATCCCCTTTTCTCTGCAACCTTGCCAGCATCAGTTATTTTTTGACGTTTTAGTAATAGACATTGTGACTGGTGTGAAATGGTATCTCATGGTGGTTTTGATTTGCAATCCTCTAATGATCAGTGATGTTGAGCTTTTTTTTATATGCTTGTTGGGCACACGTATGTTCTTCTTTTGGAAAGTATCTTTGCCCACTTTTTAATGGGGTTGTTTGTTTTTTTCTTGTAAATTTGTTTAAGTTCCTTATAAATGCTGGATATTATTAGGCCTTTGTCGGATGCATAGTTTGCAAATATTTTCTCCTATTCGGTAGGTTTTCTGTTTACTCTGTTAGTTTATTTTGCTGTGCAGAAGCTGTTTAGTTTAATTAGATCCCATTTGTCAATTTTTGCTTTTGTTGCGATTGCTTTCGGTGTCTTCATCATGAAATCATGGCCCGTGCCTATGTCCAGCAGGACATGCTTATGTCCAATAGGCCCATGTCCTATTGCCTAGGTTGTCTTCTAGGGTTTTCTAGTTTGGAATTTTACATTTAAGTCTTTGATACATCTTGAGTTGATTTTTGTATATGGTGTAAGGAAGGGGTCTAGTCTCAATCTTCTACATATGGCTAGTCAGTTATCCCAGCACCATTTATTGAATAGGTTTTCCCCCTTGCTTGTTTTTGTCAGCTTTGTCAAAGATCAGATGGTTGTAGGTGCGCAGCCTTATTTCTAGGCTGTCTACTCTGCTCTATTGCTCTATGTGTCTGTTTTTTACCAGTATCATGCTGTTCTAGTTACTGTAACCCAGTAGTATAGTTTGAATCAGGTAATGTGATGCCTCCAGTTTTATTCCTTTTGCTCAGGATTGCTTTGGCTATTCAGGCTCATTTTGGTTCCACATGAATTTTTAAACAGTTTTTTCTAGTTCTGTGAAGAGCGTCATTGGTAGTTTGATAGAAATAGCATTGAATCTATAAAAATTTCTTCGGGCAGTATGGCCATTTTTACAACACTGATTCTTTCCATCCACAAGCATGGAATGTTTTTCCACTTGTTTGTGTCATCTCTGATTTCTTTGAGCAGTGTTTTGTAATTCTCATTGTAAAGATCTTTTACTTTCCTGGTTAGCTGCATTTATTCTTTAGGTCTTTTCTTCTTTTTGTGGAAATTGTTAATGGGATAGCATTCTTGATTTGGCTCAGGGCCTGGTTTTTGCTGGTGTATAGAAATGCTAATTATTTTTATATTAATACATTGATTTTGCATCCTAAAACTATGCTGGAGTTGTTTATCAGCTTAAGGAGCTTTGGGCTGAGACTATGGGGTTTTGTAGATACAGCATCATGTCATCTGCAAACAGAGATAGTTTTACTTCCTCTCTTCCTATTTGGATGCTTTTTAATTATTTCTTTTTCCTGATTGCTCTGGCCAGGACTTCCAATAGTACGTTGAATAGGAGTAGTGAGAGAGAGCAGCATACTTTTCTTTTTCTGCCTCTCAAGGGAAATGCTTCCAGCTTTTGCCCATTCAGTAAATGTTGGCTGTGGGTTTGTCATAGATAGTTCTTATTATTTTGAGGTACATTCCTTCAATACCTAGTTTGTTGAGAGTTTTTAACATGAAGGGATATTGGGTTTTATTGAAAGCCTTTTCTGCATCTATTGAGGTGATTATGTGGTTTTTGTCTTTAGTTCTGTCTATTTCATGAATCATGTTTATTGATTTGTGTATGTTGAACCAACCTTGCATCCCAGGGATAAAACCTGCTTGATCATGGCGGATTAGCTTTTTGATGTGCTGCTGGATTTGGTTTGTTAGTATTTTGTTAAGGATTTTTGCATCAGTGTTCATCAGGGATATTAGCCTGAACTTTTCCTTTTGGTTATTGTTGTGTCTCTGCCAGGTTTTGGTATCAGGATGATGCTGGCCTCATAGAATGAGTTGGGGAGGAGTCCTTCCTCCTCAATTGTTTTGGAATAGTCTCAGTAAGAATGGTACCAACCTTCTTTGTACATCTGGTAGAATTTGACTGTGAATCCCTATGGTCCTGCGCTTTGTTTTATTGGTAGACTATTTATAACTGATTCCATTTGAGAGCTTGTTATTGGTCTGTTCAGGGATTCAATTTCTTCCTGGTTCAGTCCTGGGAGGGTGTATGTGTCCAGGAATGTATCCATCTCTCCTAGATTTTCCAGTTTGTTTGCACAGAGGTGTTCATAGTAGTCTCTGACGGTTCTTTGTATTTCTGTGGGGTCAGTGATAATATCCCCTTTGTCATTTCTAATTGTGTTTATTTGGATCTTCTCTCTTTTCTTTATCAGTCTAGCTAGGAGTCTATCTATTTTATTAATTTTTTCAAAAAAACTAACTCCTGGATTAATTGATCTTTTGGATGGATTTTTGTGTCGCAATCTCTTTCAGTTCATCTATGATTTTGGTTATTTCTTGTCTTCTGCCGATTTTGGGGTTGCTTTGCTCTTGCTTCTCTAGGTCTTTTAGTTGTGATGTTAGGTTATTAATTTGAGATCTTTCTAACTTTTTGATGTGGGCATTTAGCGCTATAAATTTCTCTCTTAACACTACCTTAGCTGTGTCAAAGAGATTCTGGTATGTTGTATCTTTGTTCTTGTTAGCTTCAAAGAACTTTTTATTTCTGCCTTAATTTCATTATTTAACCAAAAGTCACTCAGGATCAGTTGCTTAATTTCCATGTAATTGTAGGGTTTTGAGTGATTTTCTTAGTCAAATTATATTTTTATTGCTCTGTGATCTGAGAGAGTGGTTGGTATGATTTTTGTTCTTTTGCATTTGCTGAGGATTGTTTTATATCCAACTGTGTGGTCAATTTTACAGTACCTGATATGTGGTTATGAGAAGAATGTATATTCTGTTATTTGGGGGCATAGAGTTCTGTAAATGTCTGTCAGGTCCATTTGGTCCACTGTTGAATTCAGGTCCTGAATATCTGTGTTAATTTTCTGCCTCAATGATCTGTCTCATACTGTCAGTAGCATATTGAAATTTCCCACTATTATTGTAGGCAAATCTAAGTTTCTTCGTACTTGCTTTATGAATCTGTGTGCTCTTGTGTTAGGTGCAGCATATATATTTAGAATAGTTAGGTCTTCTTGTTGAATTGACCCCTTTACCATTATGTAATGCCCTTCTTTGTCTTTTTTTAAAATTTTTGTTTTAATGTCTGTTTTGTCTGAAATTAGGGTCACAACTACTGCTTTTTTCAGTCTTACATTTTCTTGGTAGATTTTTCTCTATCCCTTTATTTTGAGCCTATGGGTGTCATTGCATATGAGATGGGTCTCTTGAAGACAACACATTATTAAGTCTTGCTTCTTTATCCAGCTTGCCACTCTGTGTCTTTTAACCCATTTGCATTCAAGGTTAGTTTTGATATATGTGGATTTGGTCCTGTCATCATGTTGTTAGTGGTAATTATGTCAACTTGTTTGTGTGGTAGCTTTATGGTGTCACTGGTCTGTGTACTTGTGTTTTTGTTGTGGCTGGTAATAGTCTTTCCTTTCCATATTTAATGCTTCTTTCAGGACCCCTTGTAAGGCAGGTCTGGTGGTAATGAATTGCCTCAACATTTGCTTGTCTAAAAAGGGTTTTACTTCTCTTTCGCTTGTGAAGCTTAGTTTGGCCAGATACAAAATACTTGATTGGAATTTCTTCTACTTAAGAATGTTGACTATAGGCCCCCAATCTCTTCTGGCTTGTAGGGTTTCTGCTTAGAGGTCCACTGTTAGTCTGATGGGCTTCCCTTTGTAGGTGACCTGTCCTTTCTCTATAGTTGCCTTTAACATTTTTTTCTTTAATTTCAACCCTGGAGAATCTGATGGTTGTATCTTGGGGAATTATCTTTTTGTGAAGTTTTTGCAGGGGTTCTCTGCATTTCCTAAAGTTTAATGTTGGCCTCTCTAGCTAGGTTGGGGACATTCTCATGGATGACATCCTGAAATATGTTTACCAAGTTGCTTCCATTCTCCCCATCCCCTTCAGGGATGCCAATGAGTCACAGATTCAGTCTCTCTACATAATAGCATATTTCTCAGAGGTTTTATTCATTCCTTTTCATTCTGTCTTCTTTATTCTTATGTGACTGTCTCATTTCAGAAAGCCAGTCTTCAAGCTCTGAGATTTTTTTCTTAGCCTGGTCTATTCTACTGTTAATACTTGCAATAGCATTATGAAATTCTTGTAATGTGTTTATAATTACCAGCCCTGTCAGGTCAGCTATGTTATTTTATTTTCTTTTTCTTTCTTTTTTTTTTTTTTTTTTTTTTTTTTTTTTGAGACAGAGTCTCCCTCTGTTGGCCAGGCTGGAGCACAGTGGTGTGATCTCTGCTCACTACAAGCTCCGCCTCCTGGGTTCATGCCATTCTCCTGCCTCAGCCTCCCGAGTAGCTGGGACTACAGGTGCCAGCCACCGTGCCTGGCTAATTTTTTGTATTTTTAGTAGAGATGGGGTTTCTCCATGTTAGCCAGGAAAGTCTCGACCTCCTGACCTTGTGATCTGCCTGCCTCAGCCTCCCAAAGTGCTGGGATTACAGGAGTGAAGTTATGTTATTTTCTATGCTGGCTATTTTTTCTGTCAGTTCCTGTATCATTTTATTGTGATTCTTAGCTTCTTTAGGTTGGGTTTCAACATTCTCCTGAGTCTTGATGATCTTCATTTCTACCCATATTCTGAATTCTAGTTCTGTCATTTCAGCCATCTCAGCCCAGTTAAGAACACTTGCTGGAGAACTAGTGTGGTTGTTTGGAGGAAAGAAGACACTCTGAGTTTTTGAGTTGTCAGAGTTCTTGTGCTAGTTCTTTCTCATCTGTGTGGGCTGATGTTCCTTCAGTCTTTGAAGCTGTTGACCTTTGGATTTTTTTTTCTTTTATCCTATTTGATGATCTTAGGGGTTTGATTGTGGTATAAGGTGGATTCAGTCAACTGGCTTCATTTCTAAAACATATTAGGGAGCCAAGGCTCAGCTCAGGACTCCTGGACCACATTCTCTAACTCTGAGAGACTGGTATTGGGCCCCAGCTTTGTTCCCTGACTCCTCGAGGTTAGGAAACTGATGCACTGGATGGGGGCCAAGATGCTGCGGGACCACTGGTCACAACACTCTGGGGGATGGTGCCAGCCAAAGCACTTCGTAGGGCAGTGGCAGTGAGCTCTGTCCTCATTTGCACATGCCAGTAGCAGTGCAGTGGCAGTGCAGCAGGGTGCACACTTAGCTGCAGCAGGGTGTTAGTGGGTGCTGGGGTGCTACCCTCTGTGCAAGTGTTCACAGCAGCGGCAGTGGCAGCACAGCTTGGGGTGGGCCCCACTGGACACTGGGCAACTGTGCATGCATTAGCACCAGTGGTGGTGTTAGCATGGAGGCAGGGTGCTAATAGGTGCAGTACTGTGTGTACCCTCTGTAAATGTACATGAAGGCAGCAGTGGCAACTCAGGGTGGGCACGGGTCCACTGTTTCAGCTGGGGTGGGGCATTGGCAGGCAAGGCAGTCAGGCTTCAGGCCTACTAATACTCTGACAACAATGGCAGTGTGGTGGGAGGGCAGTGTGCTCATGTCAGCAGCAGTGGCATGTCAGGGTGCCTGCACACACATATTCTGGTGGAGAAGGAAAGGCAAAGTCCACCTGCACAAGGTCTACAGTGGGGGAAGGGCAGGGGTGGAGTTAGTGCGTGTCCACGGGTGGCTCTGCTGGAGCACTCTGCCGATCAGGTACAGCCTGCCAGCCCAGGAGCTATGATTCAGGTCAAGGCAGTACCTGAGGGCTGCACTGCAAGCAGTTGTGGCCAGGCTGGGGCCCCAGGAGAGGCCATAAGACTAAGGGGTGCTCAGATCAGACTAGTCCTGTCTCATGGGCAAGACCATCCTGCCGTTCCGGTCTAACAGTTCCCCTAGGGCTACAGTCTCTTATGGCAGCAAGTTGAGCCTAGGAGGATGGGCATCCCTGGCCATGCTTCACTACAGATGCTCCTACACCAAACCCTCTGGGCTCCACACTGCCTGGAGTTCTTCCCCATCTCTTCTCTAAGCAGCAATTCCTGCCAATTCAAGTGTCCATGGTAGTTGAGTGGTCACCTCCTGGTGGAATTCCAGAGGCCCAAGGTTAGAGCAGGTTGCTCCTTGCCTGTTGAACTCACCCCTTCATGCAGGAGTCATTGAGGGGCAGAAATGAGTCCCGGTGTGCAGAAGCCCCTTGTAGGGTTCCCAGCTTCCTCCTCCTTCAGCCCAGCCTCTGTGTCTTCCTTCTGTTCACCCTGAATGCCTTCCCTCTGAAGACATGCTAGGAGTGCGCCAGTCTTCCTGATATTTTTGTCAACTTTGTCAAAGATCAGTTGGTTGTAGGTGTGCAGCTTTATTTCTGGGTTTTCTATTCTGTTCCATTGGTCTATGTGTCTGTTTTTGTACCAGTACCATGCTGTTTTGATCACTGTAGCCTTGTAGTATAGTTTGAGGTCAGGTAATGTGATGCCTCTGGCTCTGTTCTTTTTGCTTAGGATTGCTTTGGATATTTGGGTTGCTTTTTTTGGTTCCATATGGATTTTAGAAGTTTTTTCTAATTCCTTGAAAAATGACATTGGTAGTTTGATCAGAATAGCATTGAATCTGAAGATTGTTTTGGCAGTATGGACTTTTTAAAGATATTGATTCTTCTAATTCATGAGTATGGAATGTTTTTCCATTTGTTTGTGTCATCTATGATTTCTTTCAGAAGTATTTTGTAGTTTTTATTGTAGAGATGTTTCATTTACTTAGTTAGATGTATTCCTAGGTATTTTGTGTGTGTGTGGTGATTGTAAATGAGATTAAGTTCTTGATTTGGCTCTCAGCTTTAACATTATTGGTGTATAGAAATGCTGGTGATTTTTGTACATTGATTTTGTATTCTGAAACTTTGCTGAAGTTGTTTTATCAGTTCCAGGAGCCTTTTGGCAGAATCTTTAGGGTTTTCTAGGTATAGAAACATATCATCAGTGAAGAGAAATAATTCAACTTCCTCTTTTCCTATTTGGATGCCTTTTATGTTTTCTCTTGCCAGATTGCTCTGGCTAGGACTTCCAATACTATGTTGAATAGGAGTGGTGAGAGTGGCCATCCTTGTCTTATTCTACTTTTTGAGGGTAATACTTCCAGGAAAAAGTTCTATTTCACAAGCAATCAAAGAAATGTAAAACAAAGCAATGAACATTTGTTTTTCATCCATAATATTAACAATTAGTTAAAATATAATATTCAGTGGTGGCAATGGTATGGTAAGATAGACTCAAGTTCTCACTGGAATAAAATGTAGTCTATCTGTGGAATAAAGTTGAACAATGTGCTCTTAAACCCAGTCATTCCATCCTTATTCTTATCGTAAAACATAGAGATTCAGATGGGTGTTAATTGTATAAAGTCATCAATCAAGATTCTTATTGTACAAGCTGGTAATTGAAACAACTTATATGTGCAGCAAGAAGGGACTTGTTGACCTTATAGAAGCAAAGAGTAGAATGATAGATACCAGCAGCTGGAAATGGCTGGGGGGAATGAAAAGAGTTTGGTTAATGGGTATAAACCTACATTTAGATAGAAGGAATAAAAGACCTACATTTAGATAGGAATAAACTTACATTTAGATAGAAGGAATAAGTCCTAGTGGACACAGTAAGGTGACTATAGTAAACAATTTATTGTATATTTCAAAGTAGCTAAAAGGGAAGATTTAAAATGTTTTGAACACAAGGAAGTAATAAATGTTTGAGGTGATGGATATCCTAAATACCTTTCTTTGATCAGTACACATCACATTCATGTATCAAAATATCACATGTACCCCATAAATATGTATAATTATGTATGAATAAAAAAGAAAAGGAAGAGAGGAATGGTTATATAAGTTGTAATATATCTATATGTTAGAATGGATTTTGAAATAGTTGTATGGCATCACCATATAACGTTACATTTAAAAACCAGGGTCCTGGCCAGGCATGGTGGCTCACACCTGTAATCCTAACACTTTGGGAGGCCAAGGCAGGCAGATCACCTGAGGTCAGAAGTTCAAGACCAGCTTGGCCAACATGGCAAAACCCCGTCTCTACTAAAAATATAAAAATTAGCAAGGTGTGGTGGTGGGCACCTGTAATCCCAGCTACTCAGGAGGCTGAGGCAAAAGAATCACTTGAAACCAGGAGGCAGAGGTTTCAGTGAGCTGAGATTGTGCCACTGCACTTTAGCCTGGGCGACAGAACAAGACCCTGTCTCAAAAAGAAAAAGCTAGGGTCCAACATCAAGATGTACTTGATTTCTAATTCCATAAAAATCTTTACTAATTCATAGAAATGTGACTGGAAAGAAATACAACAAAGCACTGATAATCACAGTTACTGGACAGTGGGATGAACAGTAATGCATATTTCTGTCTGTATTTTTTCCTATACTTTCCAAATTTTCTCAAATAATTATATGTTTTATTTTTTAGAGGAAAAACAGCATTATTACAAAAAAGAAAGGAGTCAAAGATCTTTAGTCACCATGGCTCCTTCTATTGCCAGCTGAGCTGTGTCTCCCAAGCTCACTGACCTTCAGAGGCCTTGTTCATAAAATAATGACAATGGAACCTAAGAGTCTTCACAGAATTGCTGTGAAGATAAAATAAGAAAACGACATGCTTTGTAAATTGTAAAGCATTGTACAAATGTTAGCTGTTACTAACATTATAACACAAAATTAATCCCAATAATCTGAGAGAAGAGAAAAGAAATTCATAATAAAATACCTCAGGCTTTGACATAGGAACTAGGAAAATACAAGAATGAGCTAAGAATAAAAAGAAGCAAAACATCCACAAGAATCCTGGAGAATGTTCACTAGCATATCTCAGGAAGCTCAGCGAAAACATTTAACAAGAAACAAAAAAAAAAAAAAATTCACAAGGCAACCAAATATTAACAGCACTGCTTGGCTAACAAGCCATACAAGATATTCTGTCTTCAGGTTTTTTAGTTTTCTGTTTTGTTTTGTTTTGTTTTTTCAGGTCTTCTGAAAATTGAGAAATGGTCAAGTTGGGAGAATGGAGGAGTTCACTCATTGTGACAGATAAAAATCAGAGATAACTTAGGTCAAACTCTATTGAAGAAGCATCTTGCTCCAAAAGTCAAACTCAGCACCCCAAGGGAGAAAACTGGAGAATAGAGAGGGCGCTTAATGATCACAGAACCAGGGCTGGACTCAGAAATGACAAGGACCCAGCAAAACGATTCAAATTCTTTACCTTGCAAAGGAAAATGCCTGTGGCCAGTTGTTGCTGCCCACTCCTTCCTATGTGAGACTCTCCTGTTCTTGCTTGTCGAGTGCTCACCTGTCCCACTCCCCTGCAGCTCCCTGTCTGACTTCTCTTCCCTCCCCACTCCACAATGTGCCTGCTCCAAGGCCCCTTTTGCAGTCCCTGCTCTTGCCTATCCTCTCTGTTATTTCTCCCTGTTCCAGCTAACACCTTCAAATCTCCATCTCCATGCAGGATCATCTCTCAACTCCCTTACCATCTCTCTAACTGCCTCTCGGACACACACCTCCAGAAGCCCTGCTGCCCCTGGAAGCTAAGCCTGCAGCCAAATGCGTCTTCTAAAGAAAAAAGCAAACAAACAAGCTAAAGTGGGTTCAGTGGATCCTTACTTGCTAGTCCTGATAACAATTCTGCTAGAAACAATTTCCTCTTGTGCTTCCTCTTCTCATCTCAAACTAAACTGATCATGTCCCAAATGCTATTAATACAAACTTTCATATTTTTTTCTATCAGGCCCTTCCACCTGCCCCCATCCCAGTCCAGAGGTCGATAGGTCACTGCAGCAGCTTCCTGACTAGCCTGCTCATCACTGCATCTCCTCTCCCCAATCACTTGTAAATGCCACTGTCAAGGGGAGTTTTGCAAGACAACACTTTCTCCTTACTTGGATTCTCCCAACCAAGGCTTTCAATGACTACCTTAAAGTCCTATTAGATAAAGAACAAATACTTTTCCTAACATTCAAGCTCTTGAGTCCTAGCTAAGGGCTGGATGAATGGAAATGTCTTGGCCAAGTTCAAGGGTTGGGCCACGATGGTGGCCAACATTAGATTTCGAGCATGAAGGCTAGGGATACCAGTTGTCATGAGCTAACTGGCCATGGGCTGGGTTGTTCATGGTCAAAAAAAGAGTCAAGTCTTGGGAAAGAATATAATTGTCAACATTTGAGCATAAAGAACAACGTCTCAAAGCAGAATCATTCCAGAAATGGAAAGGAACACAGAGATGAGAGGCAGGAGGGTGGGCTTCAGAAACATTGACCAGGTAGACAGAAGCCAAAGTTGGGGCCAAAGAGGCCCTTCCCATGAGCAGACCGGAAGTGTGCTTGCTCAGAGCCCAGGAGGCTGAGGTTGGGCAACAGAGTGAATGTGAAGCCAACTCTGTGGAGCACTTGCTCCCCACACAGTGCTCACTCTTCTCCATAGAATAAGGCAAGCTGTAGCTCTGACAAAGGCAAGAGCGTAGCTTCTGGAAAATTAACCTAAAAGTGTAGAAGCCACTCAAAGCATAGAAAGCATCCATTCATCAACTGATGAATGGATGAACAAAATGTTGTATATCCAATACAATTGAATATTATTCAGCCATAAAAAGGAATGAAGTATGTTGCATACTGCAACATGATAATACCTTGAAAGCATTTTATGCCAAGTGAAAGAAGCCAGAAACAAAAGGCCACATATTGTAAGATTTCATTTATATAAAATGTCCAGCGTATGCAGATCTCCAGAGACAGAAAGTATCACAGATTGGTGATTGCTTAGGGCTGGGAAGATTGGGAGGCTGGTGGGTAGTAATTAAGAGGTATGGGGTTTCCTTTTGGGGTAATAAAAATGTTATAAAATTGATGGTGGAGGAATGTACAACTCTATACTAAAAGACATTGAATTATACACTGTAAATGGTAAATTGTATGTTTTATGAATTATATCTCAATAAAGCTGTTTTTTTTAACAAGGTGGCAGTTGGTTCAAAGTAGACTTCAATTCTACAAGACCAAGGAAAGAATCAAAAAATAAGTCAGCAAGGAAAAAGTGAATTTTATAACACCTCTACCCTGGCAGCTGTGGAAAGCCCAGAGATGTGCTATGTAACCTTTTCTGTCTCCATTGTTAGATTATTTTCTTTCTCTGCCCCTTGGTGCTACCTCTGCAGCTTACACATCTTTCTGTTTCTCCTTTAATAGCAATAGATTGTAATTGTTGGCCACCCTGGCTGCTCCCCTACTGCACACTGTGGGTCTCAGAGGACTGAGACCGTTCCCTATTGGCTCCTATATCTCTAGTACCTGGCACAAGATTGATGCTGAATAAATAACTGTTGAGTTGATATCAATCGTATAAACCCTTATCCCTTTTATCTAAAAAATCTTACTATCTCATGAGAAATGAGTAACACTAGTTACTGATGAGGAGAACTCAGTAGGTAGGGAGAGGGATGGGAGAGAAGCATTTTGCACACCCTTTAGTACCTCTGGAATTTTATGTATGTCAATATGTCACCTACTCCCCAAATACATTAATTTAATGTTTTAAATTGTTTTAAAATATATCATTTATTAGCAAAGACACAGAATTCATGCATTTGACAAAACGGAGAACAGTAGAATGTGACAAAGCTCTCAGGAGATCTGACTCAGACAGCAAACTCTTCAGTGGGAGGCTCAGGGGAGTGGAAATCTCTGTGTGTGTGTGTGTGTGTGTGTGTGTGTGTGTGTGTGTGTGTGTAAAGAATTATAGCTCTCTTCTCATAACTCTAAAGAAGGTATTGTATTTCTCCATTCATTCGTGGTAATGACATCAGAGTTTCTCTGCCAGCCTCAACAATCAGACCACTGCCAGTTTCAAGGCTGATACAGATTCATCCGCATCATGTGGCATTCACATCCTTGCTGCCATGCCCAGCTGTCCACTCAAGAGGACAGCTGCTACAGCCAGAAACTGGGAGAGAAGACCTCAATGCTGGGCAGAATTACTCACTAACTAGTACAGAAAAGGAAGACCACCCTCGCCACACAAGGAGAGGCACACCTGGAAGCACTGGAAGACAGGCAAACCTCGTCCCCCATGCCCTTTCCTCCACTCCTTGTAGGTTTTTCCCCTCTCTTGGGCCCCCTTATGCACCTTGAGACCTCTGGACCCTCATGCTGCAGCCCATTGTCCCTAAGCAGTGACCCACATCACAGTGAGAAAATAGAAAATAATGGGACCCAAATGTCCCCAAAAGATGCCAGCCCTCACAGGGAGCCAGCACCTGGTTGGGTATGCTTTGAAATGGCCTGTAGATGTCTCAGCCTCCCTCTCCTCCCAGAAAGCACCCTGAAAGCAGGTCTGCATCTCCTCACTATCCACCACCAGCCCCCAGCATAGTCCTGGTACGTGACAGGCACTGAGTATTTGTTGTTTAGCTAACAATGAATGAGCACACAGTAGTGCCATGCACTGTTGCAGTTTATTTAATCCTGACATCAGCCTTAGGAGGCAAATGCTATTAGTCTCATTTTACAAGTGAGTCACAGAGAACTTGAAATCACTTGCCCAAAAGCCCACAGCTACTAAGTGACAGAACCAGGACACAAACTCAATCCGCTCCAGAATCCATTAGCTTAACTGAAATGCTCATGATTCATACAAGAGATATTGAGAATGTGTGTGTGTGTCAGGGTGAAGGTGGGCAGGGTCAGGGGTAGAAGGAAGAAAGAGAGAGATGAAAAAAGAAGGAGGGGAGGCAGGGAGGGACAGAGAAGGAGAAAAAGAGAGGGGAATGGAAGGGAGGTCACTAGGTCCCGGGCACAGGCTTTCCACCTTGAGAGGCAGCAGCTCTATATGGTCAATACCATACAGGCCAGAGACTGACCCAGGTTGAACAAACTCTCAAGCGACAGATGAATAAGCCAGAATATCAATCAGTGTATTAGTTTCAGAGAGAACTATTACTTCCAAGAAAACCAGAGCCTCACGTCCATTGGTGGGAGGCCAACATACATGGGAAAAGGATTGGCCTCATCTGAAGCTTGCATGGAAGGCAAGGACTCAGTGCCAAAGGACCACAGGATGATGTTAATGGCTCATGTCAGTGAGTAATGATTGTCTGGTGCTCCCTGCTCCTCCTAGACCCATCTGTCAAGCAGAGCGGATGTTTTTGTCAGCCAGTCGGGCCCCCTTGCTTTGGACAATGCCGGAAAAACACTGACAAATTACTGCTCCATGGCATCCCCTTCCTCTAGACGATACACAGACCACCCCACTTTGGTTAATACATTTGTTTCCCAGACAAGGCACATTGTGATTGATTAGATTTCACAATTGATTAGGTTTCACAGTCGCAGATGTTTAACTCCATTATGCATGGATTGTTCTTACTAAAATAATCTCAGAGGACAACCATTCTGAAAAATAAAGAGGGGGAAAAAACAGGCCTTATTCTCAGGCCTGTTGCTGCTCTCAGCCTCTAAGTTGGCTCCTTGTCTCAGAAAAGGGTCCAGTTTGTGTCTTGACAGTGTGAACATATTGGGAACTGGTTGGGAGGGGGACATGATGGGATGGGATGAAAACCAAGCCTGGAGTAAAGAGGCTTCTCCAGTGCAGAGGAATGAGCTTATAGCTCAAAAAACTATGATGCTACTCCAATTAGTCTAATTTAAACCTAGCTGCTTGTGAAGGCCATGTATAGGCTGCCTAGCTTATCAAATTTCTGTGGTACAGGACAAGACTCTATAACCAGTAGCAGAATTTTTTGGTATCACTACTAAGAGTCATATTTAAATTTACCAAGCACCTTCTACATTCTAGATGTTGTGTCAAATTCTTACATGCATGTATTAGTTAACCATTGCTGTGTAACGAATTATCTTCCATGAGTTAGCGTCTTAAAACAACATGCATCTACTATCTTGCAGTTTCTGTAGGTCCAGGCACAGCCTAGCTGGATCCTCTGGCTCTCACAATGCTGCAGTCTCACCTTGAGGCTGGACTGGGAAAGACTCACTTCCAAGCTCATGTCCATGATTATTGTAAAGATATCTTCCCTCTTGAATTGTTGGACTGAGAGTTCACTTCCTCATGGAACCCCCATGAGCTTTTGGTTGGAGACCTCCACACTTCCTTACTATGTGCCCTTCTCCATAGACCATCTCATACCATGGCAGCTTGCCTCGTTAGACTGAGCAAGTGAGAGGTCAAGGAACAGTACCAGTGAGAGAGAGAGAATGCTAGCAAGAAAGAAGTCACAGACTACAGACTTAACCATAGGAGTAACAACCCCTTACTTCGCTATATTCCATTTGTTTGAATCAAGTCACTAGGTCCCATGCACACTCAATGGGAGGGGATACAGAGGGAATAAATACTAGGAGGTGGGGATTGTTGGGAGCCAGCCAGAAGCACATGACTTCCTCAAGGCAACCCTGTGAGATAGATGCTATTCCTGTTCTATGAATTTTCTAGATGTGGAAGCTCAGAGAGGTTAAGTCAGTTGTCCAAAGTCACATAGCTTGCTGATGGTACAATCAGATCTCAAACACAAATCTGATTTTATAATCATTCACTGAGTTCAGCTTGGTCAAGTGATTTTTCCATAGTGGTCCCAATATCCTATTAAAAGAACATCACTCATTCTGTCAAGGGGTAAGGTTGGTTGCCTCTAATTTAGAATGAGACTAATTTGAAGGGACCCCAATTTTTGGTGGCCACTAGTATCAAGACCAAGATCTGGGCCTTTCCAATTCTGGACTTTGAATCTCAGACTTGCTGCAGAGATGTCCTGTGCTCCTCATCCATCCTGGCTCTGTCAACACAAGGCAGCACCTCCCTCGGTCACTGCCTGGTTTCCCTTGCCTGTTATTGTAGCTGATGTTTGTATATACATTATTCCCCTTAGCAACCTGCCCAATGACATAACCCTGTAGCTACCAGACTTAGTTCAATAATGTCTCATAAACACTTATTAAACACTACTTTGTACCATGCATTGAGTGATGCAGAAAAAAATCAGACATTGCACCTACCCTCAAGACAGTCACAGAGTGTCTCGATTCTAGCATTGTACCATCCAATACAGTAGCTACTGGTTACCTTTGGGTACCAAGTGCTTGCAATGTGGCTGGTCTGAAATGAGATATGTTGTCACTCTAAAATAACAGTGGATTTCAAAGACATATGAAAAAAGTAAAAATATCTCATCAATTTTTTATATTGATTGTAAAACAATAATATTTGGGGTATGTTGAATTAAATAAAATATACTATTGAAATTCATTTCACTTCTTTTTGCTTTTTTTAATGTGGCTACTAGAATTACACATCGTGCTTACATTTGTGGCCCTTGTTACATTTCCCTTGGACAGCCCTGGTCTAGAGGCAGGGAGTCACATGATACCAACAATTCCCATTTATTGAGGGTGCACCCTGTGCCGGGCTTGTGTTCCACATGCTCTCTCTCTACATCTAGTCCTCATAATAAACTCATGCAGTAGACATTATTATTTCCTCTTAGACCGCTAAAGTGGAGGCTCGGTGGGCTGAAGCACATTGCCTACAGTCACACAGTAAGTGGGAGAGCAAGATTGAGAAGCTACGGGGCTCTAGAGTCCATCAGAAAGAGGAATACACACCTGTGCTGTTCAGAGTGATGGACGCTGGAATGGAGCCACATGGGGAACCCAGGAGAAAGCATCCAACTCTACCTTGGAAGGCCAAGGAAGACCTCCACATGGACATGATGCTTAAGCTAAGTAAGACCAGAATAAAGATGTCCATGAAGCCAACAGGCAGGAGAGAGCTTTCCCAGCAGAGGAAGCAGCTGGCGTGAAACCACAGAAGCGTGAAATTGCGTGGTGCATTCAGGGAACAGTGTGGGTTTGAAAGTGGAGGGAGATAAGACCAGCAACATAAGTAGAAACTTTGCAGTAAAAGAACTGCACGCCGTGCACAGGGGTTTGGACTTTGTCCTGTTGGGTCAGTAGTCTGAATTCTGGCCGCACATTGGAATCACCAGGAGTTCTTTTTAAAATACCAATGCCTAGGACCCATTTCAAAGCAATTAAATCAGAAGATCATAGGAGATGGTGATGAGGTGGCCCAGACTCCAGAATTTGTTAAACACTCTCTCCAGTGATTCTAATGTGTGGCTGGGTTGAGGAGCGCTTCATAGTATTAGGAATTTGTGGAAGAGCTTGAAGAAATGAAGTCAAATGATCAGAGTTTTTCTTAGGAAGATCATTCTGAGGGTTGCATCGAAAATGAATTATTTTCCATTCTCCAGTAACACTGGAGGTCAGGAAACCAAGCGAGTTTCTACTGAAATAGTCAGGTCAGGGGCCGGACGTGGTGGCTCACGCCTGTAATCCCAGCACTTTGGGAGGCCAAGGCGGGTGGATCACGAGGTCAGGAGATCGAGACCATCCTGGCTAACACGGTGAAACCCCGTCTCTACTAAAAACACAAAAAATTAACCGGGCGTGGTGGCGGGCGTCTGTAGTCCCAGCTACTCGGGAGGCTGAGGCAGGAGAATGGCGTGAACCCGGGAGGTGGAGCTTGCAGTGAGCCGAGATGGCGCCACTGCACTCCAGTCTGGGAGACACAGCGAGACTCTGTCTCAAAAAAAAAAAAGAAATAGTCAGGTCAGGGATGTTGAGGCCTGAGGCCACGTAGATGAATGCAGTGACTGTGGGGGTTGAAGTGAGGAACCACCTGAGAGAGGCCCCTGCTATGGTTCTGACCACCTCCAGCCTCAAGCACTTCCAACTGGCTCCTGCATCTCTCCCACTAGGTGTCCCACAGACATCTCTAGCTCATCACACCCTAATTGGAACTATTACATTCCCCCAGAGCCTGTTTCTGCAGGTTTTCCTAAGGTTTCCCTAATTCTCCTTATGGCTCCTTAGAAACCCTCCACCCCTCCAGGTCCATTATCAACTCCTCTCCCTCTCTCCCCTCTTTTTCCACATCCAATCAATCACTAGGTCTTGTTGCTTTTACCCTCAAAGACCCTCAGAACTGCTCTTCCCTGTTCACTCCCCAGCCCCTCTCCTATTCAGGCTCTTTCATTTATGGCTTGAATCCCTATGACAGTCCCTGTGACAATCGCTACTAGATTTAGAGGTCCAAAGCCATTTGCAATTCTGATTCAATAGGCTGGGTGTCGGGCTCAGGCATCACACACACACACACACACACAGAGATATATAATCTCCCAAAGTTATTCTAACTTTCTTCTAGACATGTGGTTCTAAAAGTACGGTCCTTGTACCAGCAGCATCAGCATACCTGGGAACTTGTTAGAAATGAAAATTCTTGGACCTCCACCCCAGGTCTACTGAATCAGAACCCTGGGGGTAAGACCCAGAAAGCTGTGGTTTAACAATCCCTTCAGGTGATTTTGATACACATTCAAGTTTGAGAATCACTTGTCCAAACTACTCATGGAAATCTCATTCCCATTTGCTAATGATTTATTTTCATTGTGCATATAACCCAGTTCTGGCCAATGAAACATCAAAGAAAATCTTCCAGGAGCGCTTCTGGAAAAAAACGTTTTCTCCCTGATAGAAAGAAGGAGCCATATTAAAAGAAAGCTCTTTCTCCAATATGTATACTTTATGTGAGTAATGGGACCTGTTCTCATGTGAGGCTGTGATGCTTGGAGCTATGGCAGCTATCTTGGGACCATGAGGAGAAAGTGGAGAGGGTCACAGGAAAGCTAATCCAAAACCTGATGTTGAACTTCCAAATTAATCAATTCTGGAACTTCCCAATCTTCATATTTGATGTGAGATAATTAATTGTAATTTAAACCACTCTTAGTTATATACTTTCTTACTTGCAGCCAAAAGCATCCTAACTTCTATAGCCTCCTAACTGTTATCCATAGTATCCTAACTTCCCTTCAAATCTGTCCTACTCTGAGGAACTGTGAAGGGTCTTAGATTTTACCCTATCTACAGGCTAACAACTTAGCATGAACCCTGGTGAAAGGCATAAGACTTCTTGGCCAGAGGCAAAAGATTATATTACTCATGATACAATAAGCACCATATTTGCAACAGTTCCCCTTCTCAAGTCACACACGGACAACACTGTGGGCCCATGTGGTACCTACACACCCAGTGGGTTGCATTACAGGAGAAGAACCGCAAGCCAAGGGCCCAACAAAACAGCAAGCAGCAAACAAAAAATAGGTTCTCCTCCTGTCCTCCCAGGTAGGTATGGTTATCTTGCCCTACTTAGTTACCTTTATGACCAGCTACAGAGCTGCTCAGCATCGAGAAAGAGATAAACCCTGCAATCTGAGACATTCGGCAAGAAAGTGCAGGTAAGTTCAGAGCTCATGGTGAACTGCCTTTCCAACACTGTGTTTATCTTCCAGCTAGAGCTCCCAAATGTCCATGGCTGTAGTCACCTAGGTCCTTGCCGCAGATACCAGCTAGCTCAGAGCTCTTAATCATCCCTCCTCATTTCTGTCTGAAACCTATCACACCCTCCAAAAAAGACTGACTATGCCCCAGCGGCTCAAGAATACTCACCAGGCACTTTCTCTTACCTCCGTGCAGAGTCCACTTCTTGTCTGGCATCACAGTTTTCCAGACTTTCATCTTCCACCCGGGCCCCTCCTCTCATCTGCATCTCTTTGAATTTATGCTTCAGTGAGAGTCTCAGTCTTGATTCCGCTTTTGGTCCTACATGCCCAGGGTTCTGCATTTTCCAGGGCAGTCTGAGTCTACTTTGTTCTCTCACCGCCAGCACCCTGGACTTCAACCAGTCCAGATGAGAGTTCAGAAAAGCGGCTCCCTGTTGCCTCCTAAGCACATAACACTCCTCACTCTGGAATCAAAGCCCTACACGCCCTCCTCCAATTTTCTTCTCTGAAATTATCTCCAACTATCCCTCTACAGTCTACACATTCCCCAGGGTTCCTGGAGTATGTGATTTTCTCCATCCCGTCTGTTGTTTTTCCCCTCTAGATCTTTCCTCGTGTTCTTTGCTGGACTTAGAAAGTGCTCTTCCTCCCCACTCTGCTCCTGGGGAAATCCTATCCCTCCCTCAGGCTCATCTGAAATGAAGACTTTGGTAAAGCTCTGTATGGTTCTCTCCCTGCTGGCCAGGCCCTCTGCTTCTTTTCAACCCAGGGGCTGTGAACTTCTCTTACAGTTCTCATCTTTCCAGTCTTCTGTGACAATCCTCCTGGGCTGGTCTCATTCCTGCTACAAAATAAAAGCTCACAAAAGCAGGGACTACTTGATACTCCCTTTTGTCTCCCTTTCTGACCTGAGTACTGTTGCTAGCTCTCTTACTAGTATAATAGTGTTCCCCCCTAGATGTGTTTGAACACCATGACTGCTTTTTCCCAACTAAAGCAAATGAGAAAGCCCTGCTGTGAACTGCATCCCTGCCATGCTAGTCCATTTTTCTGCTGCCTTAGATACCAGAGGAGGGATGAAGCCTTCATGTCACTGAAACTGATGTCACTTGTTGAGTCCACCAAAGGGCAAATAGGCAAAATACAACTCTATAGGGGAAATATGTTGTGATTGGGGGTGTGCAAACCACACAATCTCCCAAACAGTGTGCTGAGAATTGATTCCAGGTATATCTGGATACTTCAGCCCTGGGTTAGCTAGGTGGGACCTGGATTGGGCTGAGCCCAGTGGACTGTAAAAATATCACTTTTGCGTATTTATGAAAATAAAAAGGACAGAAAGCCCAGCTTTAGGGATGCCAAATTCCTAGCACCAAAGGGCCTAGCATCTTGAGCGTCTAATCCTGCAAAGGTTTAGACTCTTTTATTTATGAGCACCAAATAAAGAGAATTGTAAATGAAATGAAGACAAGAATGAGGAGTTGAGAGGGGGACAGGCTATGCTGAAAAATGTGATGAAAGCTTGTGTATGGATTGGGACTAGGATGGAATGGGTCAGAAGAAATGAGATGGGGGTAGATCTAGCATGAATTGTGGTAAGAACAGGAGGCAATTGGTTAGCGAGGGAGTTAATGGAATTTGTGTGAGCTGGAAATAGGGTGGATGGATAGGGGAGTCAGGCTCCACCCAGAAAAACCCACGTGGCTCCCTCAAAGTTTCCTTTCCTCTATCCTTCCCAGTACCCTGATGGATAGCTTTACACAGATAAAATTTGCTCCCAGTCCATGTCCAAACAATATGACAAAATCAGCCCCGGCCAGTTGTTTCTGTTTACAGTCCTGTCTGTGATTGATCCAGCTCTGGAAAAGCCCATTTATCATGAGGAACCAAAGCTTCATGGCCTACTATCTATTTTGTTGCTTTATTCCCTAGCACTAAATGGGACTTCAGGACCTCCCACTTGTTCCAGTACCCAATGACATGCCTATATTTCCACACTCAGTTTGCCCCTCCCTTCAGCCCCTCTAGCTCTCAGCTTTCCTGGGACCTTAAATAAACCACGTGGCTCCTTTCACCCACTCTGTTCTTGTTCCGTTACTTCTGGGGTCTTCCGCCTTTCTATCTCGTCTCCTTCTTCAGCAGCTCATTGTCCTTTCCAATTTCAGCTGAAATCAGATTCCTTCTCCCTTGCCTTTGCTTTCCCACCTCCCATGGCCTCTCTTGTCATTTATTATTTAACTCAATCACTGTATTATGTATGCACAAGAGCCATTTCTGAATATGGTCAGCATGAAAAAAATAAGACCCAAAGCAGAAGCAAACTCACCTCTTCCCCACCAGTCTCACAGCTCCATTGTCATCCTGCTCCAGTCCTGAGTGAGGTCCCAGTGACAATGGCCAGATCTGGCCTACACACCCTCAAGTCCAATAAACAACTTCTTAGGTTGGACACGTGGAAAATTTCCAGATGGCTTTTTACAGATATCCTTCAATTTATGTAAGAGATGCCTTACATAAATGTGGATGTTTGAATGAAATTCCAAGTGGAATGTGGGGAGTGGCAGGCACGTAGGATGAGTGGTTCAGGGACCCAGCTTCTATTCTTCTTGAGACAGAGTCTCGTTCTGTTGCTATGGCTGGAATGCAGTGGTGCGATCTTGGCTCACTGCAACCTCCACCTCCAGGGTTCAAGCAATTCCCTGCCTCAGCCTCCCAAGTAGCTGGGATTACAGGTGCCCACCTCCACGCCCGGCTAATTTGTGTGTGTGTGTGTGTGTGTGTGTGTGTGTGTGTGTGTGTGTATTTTGTTGTTGTTGTTGTTGTTGTTTTAGTAGAGACAGGGTTTCACCATCTTGGCCAGACTGATCTTGAACTCCTGACCTCATGATCCACCTACCTTGGCCTCCCAAAGCGATGGGATTACACACCTGAGCCATCATGCCTGGCCCCCAGCTTCTATTTTTTAATGGCCCTCATTAACTTACTACCAGACCTTGGGTAAGACCTTTAGCTTCTCTAGATCTCAGTTTCCCCATCTATAAAACAAGGGAGCCAGACCATAGTTCCTCAAGTTTCTTTCAGTGCGAACATTCTAAAACTCCTATTTACTTAATGATCCACCTGATTCCATTGCAGATCCATTCCTACAGTTAAAATTCAGCTCTCTCCTCATCAATAAGTCATTACGGAGCACGTGCTATGCTGCTGCTCCTCATTAGAAGGGAATTTAGATTAACCTGGTGAAGCCCTCCTTTTATAGATGAAGCACCTAACCCCAGGGTCACGTGGCCAGTGAGAGGCAGAGTCAGTCCAAAATGCACAGCTTCTGGCCTGAGACTACTCTTTTTTCCTGTGTGGTATTTTAAGCATGACTGCAAATATTTTTACCCTCCTTCCATCAAGAGGTAGATCTATGTCCCCTACTTTCTCTTTTTTGAGATAGAGTCTCGCTCTTGTGGCCCAGGCTGGAGTGCAGTGGCATGATCTCAGCTCACTGCAGACTCCGCCTCCCGGGTTCAAGCGATTCTCCTGCCTCAGCCTCCCAAGTAGCTGGGATTACACCCAGCTAATTTTGTATTTTTAATGTGCCACCATACCCAGTTAATTTTGTATTTTTAATGGAGGCAGGGTTTCTCCATGTTGGTCAGGTTGGTCTCGAACTCCCAACCTCGGGTGATCCGCCCGCCTCAGCCTCCCCAAGTGCTGGGATTACAGGCGTGAGGCCCCACACCCGGCCCGGTCCCCTGAGTTTTATCTGAATGGGTCCTTGGCTCCTCCCACCAATAGTACCTTTGGAAGGAATGCTATGTAACTTCCAAGGCAGGGGGCATAGAAGGCCATACAGCTTCAACCTAAATGTTCTTCAAAGAACATTTATTTTCTCTCAGAGCCTTCATGTAATAAGTCCAATGGGCTGGGTGTTGTGGCTCACTCCTGTAATCCCAGCACTTTGGGAGGTCGAGGTGGGTGGATCACTTGAGGTCAGGAGATCGAGACCAGCCTGGCCAGCATGGTGAAACCCTGTCTCTACTAAAAATACAAAAACATTAGCCAGGTATGGTAATGCACACCTGTAATCCTCCTTACTTGGGAGCTGAGGTGGGAGGATCTCCTGAACCCCGGAGGCGGAGGTTGCAGTGAGCCGAGATTGAAACATTGCACTCCAGCCTTGCTCTGTCTAAAAAAAAAAAAAAAAAAAAGAAGTCCAACAATCCTGGGAACTCCATGCTGTCTCAGCTGAGCCCACCCGTAAGCCAGCCCAGCCCTGCTGCCAGACATATGAGTGAAAAAACTACTGGAAGTGGATCCTCCAGCCCCCAGTGGCTGAAAGCACCCCCGTTTGCGTCCTCCCCCGAAAGATCCACCTCTGTGCTTTTTTCTAACTTCTGACCCATAGAATTTGGGATCACAATAAAATAGTGGTTGTTTCATGCCACAAAGCTTTGGAGCAGTTTTTTACACCGTATAGACAACCTGAAGAACTAGTAAACTCTCATGTTGGCTAACATTCTTGGGTTCCCTTCCCCCAGGTGACCAATGCCAGGAGTGTGTGACTTGCAGCACATGTGCTGAAGGTGGAGAGAGGTAGCCTCTGCCTCCTCACACCGCACACCCCTCACCTGCCTCCAGTGCGGTCAGTTCACATAGGCTTTCGCTCCTCTGCCCAGGCAAAGTTCTCCTCTCTCCTGCCACGGTCCTTTGTTTATACCATGAGTGCAGCCTTGTCACACCGGATAGTAACCAGATTATTTATGTTTGTCTTCACTAGACTGCAAGCTCTACAGGGACACAGCTGTGTTCTGTGCATTTCCCCAGGCCGGTACCTACCTAGCACATAGTAGGCGTGAAATAAATACACGTGGAATGAAACTATCAAAGACCATGTGACCAGCTGGCCCTGACCCCTGCTAACAAGCATCAGACCCTGAACCCCTTTCCGGTTCTCCTCCAGGCAGGACACAGTTGTTTCCTATCTGAGCAGGCTCCATTTGCTTCACATCAGCCCAAGAACAGGGAATGGGAAATGCCTCGTGTTGCAGCAGGGAAGACAAAGTAAGCCAGAGCACTTGGCCATCCGGGGCTGGGAGCGGAAGACAGTTGAACCATTCTGGAGAAGCAGACATTTGTTTTGCAGTGGTTGCCTTTGTGAATGTACATGTCCTGAAACCCTGGTTAATTTTCTTGTTCAAACATTGGTTTAAAACTGCTGGCTCTAGGAGAGATACTGTCCTTCAGCAGGTTCTGTTATAAACTTTGCAACTCCCAGGTCTGATTCAGCAACAAGCTGGAAAAGTTCCTGGTTGCTAAGAGACCAGAGAGCAAATTAGCAGCTCACAAAAGACCCAGCTAAGACCAGTAAAAAATAAGACAAAAGGAAACAAGGTAGGAAATGGGCCTCCTCAACATCAAAATAAGGTAAATAAACTGGCTAGGAAAATGTCTTATTGGAAAAGACAATTATAAATATTCTTCATGCTGAAGTAAAATGCACTATAGGTAGCTAAACTCTATCTCTGTCTTTTTGTCACTTGAAGAAAATAGCAGGGGAGCCCCTTTCTAGTCCTGAAATTCCGGATCTGTGAGTCGGCAAAACAAACTGTCCCAGTTGATAAGGAGGAAAAACAAAAGTGAAATAGGCTGCCTCTTGTATAAGCTCTCCCTGCCAGGACGGTGAATGGGCTACCTGGGGTCGTGGCCCAGAAACATTCCTGCAAGCAAACAAAAGCCTCCCCCCAGGAAAGGTTTTTGATCACTGCTGGTCCAAGGCCCAGCCACAACGGAGGGCTCTGACCCCCACAGGACTTGGCCAGACACTTCAAGCTTCCATCCGGCGTTAATCAAGCGTGAGAATTCAGGTACTTGTAATAAGAAGGGGCAAAGAGAAAAGTACCAAATAGGTCCCAGGTATTAAATATTTACTTTGTTAAAGTGCCTCTGTAGCTATGATTTTTAGTAATTTCTTTTCTGGTCAGACAATTTAGTAAAATATTATAGTAAAATTATTTTTAATGATAAAGAGAAAAAAGCATGCCAATCATTTATCTCTGATGGAAATTCATTCTCAAAGACACACAGTTTTCCTAAGAACCCACTGCTTAGCTAGACAAAATAGTGGGAAAATGCTCCAAGTGGAAATTACCAGTCTGCTGAGGGAGGAGCTTGAAAATCTTAGGTGATCACAGAAAAGTCACAGTCATCTGGGTTTTGGAGAGCAAAGAAGAAATGAAGAAGGGCAAAAAGAAAAAAAAAAAAAAAAGATGAGGAGTGGGGAGGGAGATGGGGGGACACGGAGCTAGAAATTGGGAGAAAATTAAGGCAGCCAGTAGGCATATGTCAGGGAGCTATGGCGTGATATGCCTAAGAACTGTGTGACTGAACAGCTTCCACTTATCGATATTTGTTGGACAGCAAAAAGATTTCAGAATATGATGGATCCAACAAGCATGAAATAATCTTCAGGGGAAAAAATTACAATTCCCCACATGGCAGCTTCCTTCAGATCTTTTCTGACAATCCTGTTTGTCAGATTTCTAAATGGCATGCAACTGCTATATTTTAGGCAGAACTGGTATCCTCCTGGCGAAAGACTGTCTCGAATAGTCAGTGCCCCTCCCTGCAGGAGAAACAGACACCTCCTTTCTGATGTATGCAGCTCTGGCCAAATGACTTGCTTTGGCCCATGAAATGTGAGCAGAAGTCACATGTGTCACTCCGGAGTATAAGTTTTAAGAGCTAGCACGTGGTTCTCTGGCTCTTCTCCTGCTGTCACAATACTAGAAAATGTTCCAGATAGTGCCTTATCCAACATGCTTGGTCCCCAAGAGAAGAAAGCATGGAGCAGAGTTGTGGCCAGATTGCAGTGGACACATAACAGAGGTGAGAAATAAGTTCTGTTGTGCAGTTATCTGCAATTGCAGCAAAACCTAGCCTATGTGACTAATATACATGGCCCATGGGACTAAAAAGTGGCCAGAGTTGCCCCTCGTCCTCATTCACATTTTCTCACTAGCTGGCCACAGTTTCACCTGGAGAGGAAAGTCATTATGCTCCAGGTGGCTTTCTTAGAATTCAAATGTGTTGCCTGACTGACCCAGGAAATCAGGGCTGGCAGCCCTGCTGCTGAGCATGGTTCAGTACCCAAGAAACAGGTAAAGATGGTGCACGGAGCTGAGAGGAGACAGAACCATGACCTTTGAGTTGGAGATGCCAGGTTGGAGCTGGCTCACCAGTTCTAATTTAACCCCAAAAGAACAACAAAAAACAAAACAAACAAACAGAAAAAAAAAAACAACAAAAAACACTAGACCTTCTTATTCCTACCTTTAGAACTTTAGAGAGTATTGATATAAAAAAAAAAAAAAAAGGCAAACAAACAAAAAACTGACTCCCAAAGCCAAAGGAAATAACATGTCTTTATTGAAGAAATGTCCATTCTTCGTTCCTCTTTCCCTTAACAAATGTGGTATGCACAGCAAAATGGGAAGGATGTCAGCCTCCACAGCAGAGAGGAGGTGAGGAGAGCTGCCTCCCAGCGCACTGTGGAAAGGCAGGGCCTGGAGCAAAGCTGTGACCTCAACTGTACATCTGGGTCCTAAGACCACTAGAGGGGGCTGTGCTGAGTCAAGGTTAGAGAGGCCTTGGCAAGCAGATCCCTGGCAAGGCAGCCAAGCCAAAGAGGAAGTTGGAACACTTAACGGGACATCAAATGGGATTTTCCCTGCAGTCTCAGAACTTCTGCTAAAGCACTAAAGTGAATAACAATAAGTAAAAGTGCCCCACAGTCTAAAAAGAAAGTGATCAGAGCATACCTGCAGGATTTACTCAAAGACGAGTGATCCAATCTTGCCATCCCACCTCCACCACCCCAAGAGAATACTAGAAGATTTGTGAGTCCATTGAAATAGGCGCATTTCTAAGAGTAGGGAGTTGTCAGCCTAGTAGGAAAGGCTAGGGTATTTCTCCATCCCTCCCTTTCCCCATGAAGGCAGGAGGAAGATATTTCTCCCATCCTCAAGCCAGGCATGAGGATCCAAGAGAACAGCAGGGAGGTCAGGAGGCCTTCGAGAGGGAGAGAGGGAGTCCAATACCCAGCTGGGTGCTGGTTGAGCCACAGAAACCAGTAGACTGACATGGTGCTCCCCAGACAGGAGTTTGGGGAATGTCCTTGCCCTTGCCCCCAGGTTCTGGAACAGGGAGGCTGGCACCTGCTTTTGGTCCAGAGACTTGTAAAGGAATGTGGGAAGCTGGCTGGGCTGTCTTGCAGTAGCAAGTACAGAAAGGGCATGAGGTGGGCATCCCTCTCATCTGGGCCACATGACCACTACGGAATGTGTCCCTACTCTAGGTCTGATAAGACTTCCTCCCAAAAGGGAAGCCCAGGAACTAGAAGCAAGGTGTGGGGGAAGGTGGTAAAAGGCAGACTAGGCCACCTCTCCAAGGCAGACCTAGCTCAGGCTTGAACTGAGGGATGGGGAGGGGAGAAGTGTAGAGCTGGGTATGAGATTGAAGTTTTGATTTAGCCTGGCCACGACCTTTCAATGCTTGAAAGTGAGATGAGGCCGCCAAAATAAAACTAGTTATTATAACTGAAGGTGACCAAAAAGCTGTGGGCTGTGCCTGGGACAACTTCAAGGGATGGTCCAGGAATAAGGAAGAGAAATGCAACAGAGGGCTAGAAAACAATAGTTGGAGAAAAATAAAGCCACCTCCTAATTGTACTCCATTGAGTCACATCAGTCAAAAAACCAATTACAATAGGAGGGAAATTCACCAGAGAGAAGTGCTGTCTAGAGAGTGTGCACCTTGAGCGACTATGATTGAGGAGAACTGCCCAAGGACATTCCATTCTCCATCTCATTAGAGTATGCATTCTCCAGGGTGTGAATGCTTCCAAGGGCTCCCAAGGGGGTGAAAATTGGCTGGGGTGGGGATGTGAAAAAACTTAGATGTTTCAAAGTTTTATGACCCTCCAAAGTTTAACCCTACCCAACAAAATAGTATTTAATTATTTCTTAATTTATTTTTACTATACATTTATTTATCAATACATATGTTATATCTCTATACATTTATATTATTTTATGTTATTATTTAAAATAGTGTTTAGGATAGGGAAAAATGAAAGAAAGGGAATTTTTTTTCCTTGGGGGAACAATAATGAAGAAAAATCTAGAAACACTGAGTTAGAGAGTAACACAACATTCAACCCCAATCCAGAACTGGTGTTGGGATAAAATTTTTCTGGCTCCCAGTAGAATTGCTTTCACTGAATTTGTTTTGATACCTTACCTTTTGAGGACTTTATCCTCTGCTTCACAAGGTGTCCTTTTCATAAGGAACCAGAAGAGAACATTCTTTCAGGTTTCACTGTAAAGAAAAGCAGTGCTTCTCCTGGATAAATGGTTTATCTTTTATGTTTTATCTTTTATGAGATTTGCTATGCGCATCTCAAATTAGATCAAGTTTCCCTCTTTGCTTCAGCCACAGGGGAGCTCAGGGCACCTTTTGTAACATCTACAGGACTGGACCATATGCATATGTGGGACTTTGCCTTATCTGTGCTTTTAATATTTTTCCACTTTTAACTTTGCCCCAATTCTCTCAACTGTGTCTTAACTCTTTCCCATTTCATGTATGTTTATAAGCCCCCCTACAATCCTTTGTGGAATATGTGGGGTATAAATATGTAAAGAGGAACACTACCTCTCCTTCCAAAGTTTTCTTTCCACCCACTGTTGTTAAGTCTGTCCTTATGCAGTTGCTCTTTTTTTTTTTTTAACTCAATGCACAACTAAAATGTATTCTGTTAGGTTTTACCTTTTTCTTAGTTTTCCGGTATATTAAGATCATCTTGAAAACTGATTCTGTAACCCAACATGTTTGCCAACTTTGTGTTATCCATAGTGTTGAGGACCATACCTCCCATGTCTTCATCCAAGTCATTGATAACAATGTTGAATGGAACAGGGCTAAGACAGACCCCTAAGGTATACCACTAGAGACCTTCTTCCAGCCAATATCAATGCACTAATCACCTTTCTCTTCTGATATGGTTGAACCGGCAATCAGTCCACCACATTTCTACCATCTGTCTTCTGGCTAAGCTACTTGGTCAAACACCTCTCTTGACCAAGGAGCCTCTGCCTACAGCATTCCTTAGACCTGTTACTCTTAATATTGCTCCCCAAAAGGAAGTAGGCTGACACTGGATGCCAGGAACTCAACTGTACTGCAATTGTGTGGCTGCCACCTCTGCACTGGAAATTTGATACTGGATCCCAAAAACAAGAAGCCTGAGCTGCCAGCAGCATGAGTAAAATGAATACACCACCCAGAGCTATGTGTTTCCAAATCAAAGTCTAATGTAGGTTCTCCTCACCGGTGGAGCCTGGGTCATATGACTGGCACCAGCTGCAAAGAATACTAAAAATCTCAGTTCTCTGGATTCTGCCTTGGAGCAGCAGTTCCCATATGTCAGGAACTCTAGCAAGGATTAGAATGATGCTCAAAAAGTGCTAAGCAGCCAGATGTGACAAATGTCCCTACAGCCCAAATGATGGGGGGACATGGCTGCCCCACTGAGCCCAGGCTCCATCCTGCAGTTCTCAGACCCTTCTCCAAGTTCCAGGAGGGTTGACCTTGGACTGGGTGCTTTCCAGAGACAGACTCAGCTAGTTTGCCAGGGCTGCGGGGTCAGGCAGTGCTGTGAAGGCTGTCGGTGCCCTCCTGGTGTCCCCTCGGGGCATTTGGCCCCCTCCTGGTGTGCTTCCACCTGAGTCAGCCAGCACCTGAGTCTCTGTGTCAGAGGACTGTTCTCGGGAAGCCTCAGCCCTGGGAATTCACATCCCCTAAGACAACCCTCAATCAATATGACTGACAACGTAAGGGGTAAACATTCTCCAACCTTCTCCACGATCAAACAACTCTGAAGTGAGACTTACACTATTAACAGATGTCCCCTGTGGGACTTTTCCAAAGTTACCCTCGGGGAGACTTTGCTTCATACTCACTTCTTTCCCTTCCCTCTCCCACTTCCCTACTCCCTCTGGATTTTCTCTAGGAACACGCTTCCTAACACTTTCACACAAACCTTTGCCTCAGGGTCTGCTTCTGGAAACCAACCTAAAACAGGAAACCATGGCTGCCGGAAGTCCATGGTGGTAAATCAGGAATTACTGGAGAAGGAATGAAGAGAAGACCCCAAACGTGTCCATCGTCCCCCTGGTTGGACCCCCTCCAGACCACCTTGGTTCTGAATGTAGAAACTTACCCTCTAACTATCTGCCCAGGCCCTGCCCTGGTCCAGAAGCAGAGCTGGAACTAAAAACCAGTTTTGCTGAAGGTGTGCACCTTCCCATGATCCGCTGGTGAGAACATCCCAGCACACTGCTCTGTAACTTCCAGAATGCATTCTTTCCCCCTTTTTGAATGTCAAGAGCTTATATGCCCATCTCATGTCTTTGAGCACAAATCCCCTCCCCTATAATTTATCAAAGATTGATGACAGTGACTCTGAAATCGCATGTCAAGTCCCTCCCGGGGTGCAGGACATAATTCATCAGGCTCAGAACCCTGAGTTTATTACAGCTGCTGCTACTGGCTTTACTGCTTCAATGCCTGTCCTTGACTTCAATCCCCTCTTTGCAATGTTTGTTCTATCCTTTCCAATTGGAAGACCACTTTCCTTATTGGAAAAGAAGGAGGTAAAATCGTAGTTAGGCAGCACTGCCCTCACTTTATCTTCGGCGAATGTTAAATCATTTTCTCCACGCAGATCTTTCCCTTAATTTTTGCATGCAGAACAGAGAACAATGGGATTCTTCAGAGAGTTCATAACCCCAGCTCACTTGAGACAGTAGATTTCCCTACCCCACTTCTTACAGGTTGGGCCACACTGCTGGATTCAGCCTTCAGCCCTTGCCCTCTGTCGCTTAGGGGACGCTGAAGGCCATTTTACACAATGTGAACCTTCATGGCCACTTCTGAATCCTAAGCCAACTGTTTTGGGACCCAGGTTGCTTCTTCTCTTGCTGACAGCTGTCACTCCTTTATTCTCAGCCACCTCTCTCTTTAAGAGCCTGACTAAAAGTTCTTTTTTTTTTTTTTTTGAGACAGAGTCTCGCTCTGTTGCCCAGGCTGGAGTACAGTGGCATGATTTCAGCTCACTGCAACCTCCGCCTCCCAAGTTCAAGCAATTATCCTGCCTCAGCCTCTCAAGTAGTTGGGACTACAGGAGTGTGCCACGATGCCCGGCTAATTTTTGCATTTTTGGTAGAGATGGGGTTTCACTATGTTGACCAGGCTGGTCTCAAACTCCTGATCTTCTGATCTGCCCACCTCGGCCTCCCAAAGTACTGGGATTACAGGCGTGAGTCACCGCACCTGGCAAGAGACTAAAAGTTCTTAATTATAATCCCTGGCCCATACTTTGAATTCTCTTGGCTTTTATTCCTGAGGGCAGGCCTCAAGAAATCACCCCTTTCCCTCACTTTAAGAGAAGGACCACCCTGCCCCATCCTCAGGGAGTAACGTTTTTCTGCAAGTTTAGCCACCAACAACTGCCTTTAGGGTCATCAAATTTTTGAGACTCTCAAGCCCAGAAGATGTCCTGGTTCCCTGGCTTCTAAGCCTCTTGCATCCCTCATTTCCTACTACAACTTTCCCTTCCATTCTTGTACTATTTTTTTCTAATCTATCTGTAAGAGAGATTCACTTAGTTTCTTTAGCTAAATTTCCATTTTCCTCTTCAGCTGGATCAATGCTATTTTAAAATAACAATAATACCAGGAAGAGTAAATGAGAATCTAATGAAAATAGTTATCTGCAGGGTGTGAGTTGAAATGTAGAAATGTAGCAAAAGGGCTAGGGATGGGAGGCAGACATCTTCTAGTATACCTTCTTATATATGTTTGACTTTTCAATCATTTAAATGTTTTTACATGTTCAGAAACAAAATTAAATCACCAAGAGCGAAAAAAAAAAACTAAACCTAAAGATGAGTTTTAACAAAAGCAAATGAAATCTAATTCTGTATCAAATCATATAGAAAAATTCTAATTCAAAGAATTTGGGACACAGTACCCTGACTCTACACCCTTAATGGAATATATTCTAAACAGAATAAGCACGACAAAGACGCCTTAAACCTGACTTAGTAGGTTTGTTGTTAGTAGTGTAACTGGTACAGCAACTCTGAAATGACTTGCGTGTGCTGTAGAATAGAGAAAGTTAATGAATATGTTGGCATTTTGAGAACCAAGTTCTCACTGTGAGAGAAAGAAAATATCAATAGGGATTGTGGGAAGGGAAGGAAGACCCTGGGGTGTTGGATTTGAATTGGAATTATCAAAGTAAATACAAGATTTCTTTTTTTGAAAAAGTATTTGCTAGTTCTATCCACTGAAAAAGCCTAGAAATCACAATGCTCCAACGGAATGAGTGCACCAAGCACTCAGAATTTGGTTTTTTAATAGTGTTCTCCATTAAAAGGAGCCAGGAGCCTTGGGAGAAATGACTGATCTGATTCTGGAGCAGAGAAAGTACAAGGTGAGCCTAGGATGTCAGGTTATGCTAACAATCAAGAAAGTCCTCAAATTCTAATGGAGACATGTCAAAGGAGCACAGGAGTCAAACTGAAAGGGCTCCCACCGGGCAAATTTTGGACAATTTGAGTTTTAATATTTGTAATGAATTACGACACATCGATTTTTTTTAAGTCCCCCAGTTCATGGTGATATTCAAAAGGGTGGGGAAACTCTTCTTCATGGAAGAATGCCTGTTAATGAAGTAGAACGATAGAATTAGACAATTACCATTTTACAACGTAGTAAGTTACTCGGCTAAGAATCATCGGTGTATTCTGTTACCATTGAATGAAAGGTTGGTGAGATATTTATACAGTTCAAATATAACCCCTTCAGATTACTTAGTAATTAAAAAGGGGCAAGGGTGCAATGGAGAACAGTGGTGGACACCACTTAACCAAATGATCAAACTCAGCATCTGATAACGGGACCAACTAACATGAAATGGCAGCCAATTTCTCCACAACAGAAATGGCATGGATTCTTCAAAAATCTCAAGAAGGACTGAGCGCAGTGGCTCACGCCTGTAATTTCAGCACGTTGGGAGGCCAAGGCGGGTGGCTCACTTGAGGTCAAGGAATTCAAAACCAGCCTGACATGGTGAAGTGACGTGGTGAACTCAGCCTGACATGGTGAGCTCGGTCTCTACTGAAAATACACAAATTAGCCAGGAGGTGGCGCACGCCTGTGGTCCCTGCTACTCGGAGGGCTGAGATAGGAGAATCGCTTGAACTCGGAGGCGGAGGCTGCAATGAATCGAGATCATGCCACTGCACTCCAGCCTGGGCAATAGAGTGAGACTCTGTGAAAAAAAAAAAAAAAGAAAGAAAGAAAGAAAAGAAAGTCAAGAAGGATTTTAAAAATGATCTATTCTAGACTCAAGGATAGTAAAGACACATACAATGCATGATCCTTGAATCAGGGAGGGAACTACAAAGGACCTTGTGGGGACAACGGAGGATATTTGGATGTGGATAGTATATCAAATAGTACTGTATCAGTATTATATTTCTTTAACGTAATATGGTATTGTTGTTGTGAAGGAGAGTATCTTTAGAGGAGACATGCTGTAGTGTTTAAGAGAAAGTGTTATGATTATGATGTCTCCAACTTATACTCAAATGATTCAGTTTTTAGAAATATATATACATATATGTGCTAGATGTGGTGGCTCATGCCTGCAATCCCAGCATTTTGGGAGGCTGAGGCGGGCAGATCACCTAAGGTCAGGAGTTCGAGACCAGCCTGGCCAACATGGCAAAACCCTGTCTAAAAATACAAAAATTAGCCCAGCATGGTAGCACATGCCTGTAACCCCAGCTACTCAGGAGGCTGAGGCAGAAGAATCACTTGTACCTGGGAGACAGAGGATGCAGTGAGCTGAGAGCACACCATTGCACTCCAGCCTGGGCAACAAGAGCAAACTTCCATCTAAAAAAAAAAAAAAAAACCAAGAAAAAAAAAAGAAACATAGATAGATAGATAGATAGATAGATAGATAGATAGATAGATAGACAGACAGACAGATAGATAGGCAGGCATAGACATAGGCAGAGAGAGAGAGAGAGGTGGCTAACGTAAGTGAAAGGTTCGAGGTGTTCATCGTACTCTTCTTTCAACTCATTCATAGATTTGAAACTTTTTTAAATTAGAAATTGAAGTAGGAGAATGCTCTGGCTCACCTCAAACCATTTAAGTCAAAATCTCTAGGGGTGGGCCCAAGTTTCAATATTTTATAGTATTTCTCCAGAAGTGTTTACTGTGCATCCAGGGTTGAGAACTACTGGCCTACCTGATTCATGATGATGTCTGGGCCCTCAGAACCTGCCTCAGCCCCCAAGGACCCTGAAAATAAGTCTCTTCAAGGCCACAGGGGCATCTGAGTCTCCAGCAGGCCCCTGCAGCCCTGAGTCAGTAGCCCAGGCTGAGGAGGAGGAGTAAAGAGTCTTCGTAGAAGTGTCTGCTTAGCATAGGAACCCTGACTGCTTTTAGGTCCTTCTGGCTTCCTCCCGCCAGGCCTCCCTTCTCAGAGGCCCCTCTGAGACAACCCTCATTCTGCCCGTTCGAGCTGACTCCGAAAACCTCAGGCCTCTCTTCCTCCTCCCGTGTTCATAAGGCCTCCAGCAAGTGACCTTGCATGGCACACCCTCAATAAATGAGTGCCAGGTGAGCTGAGGTGGGCTCACTCACACTGTGCCTCTCACTGTCACCCTCAGGGGGGAGGAGGAAAAGCCCATATCAAACATGAGCAAAGAGTTTTACTTTGTCCCCCAAAAAAAAGAAAAAAAAAAAAAAGCAGAAGCTGAATGTCAAAGAAGAAAAGAGAGTGGGAAGGAAGAGTCTCTTATGAAGAGCAGAGTCATGGCACCTCACACGGGGCCCTTGCTAGGTGTAGGTGCTGTGGCAGCACTGAATCTGTGTTATCTCATAAAATCGACAGCCTAACCTTATGGGGTAGGTCATAGTGTCATCATCACTTCACACCATGTGTCCACAGCATCACACAGCTGGAACCTCAGCAGTCTGGGACGAAAGCCCACACTTCTAGCCATGGTGTTAGACTGCCTACATAGGACTTACGGAGGAGAAGGAAAGCAAGAGCCAATATTGATGAGGCGCCCACTAAGATGATCTTGTTGAATTCTCTCTGCAGCCCTGTGAAGTCAATCTTATCTCCTTTTGATGAAGCTGAGCAAATGCACTCTGAGATAAAGTAATTCTGTTCCATCATGTTGAACAAGCCTAAAAGGCATCACGATCTGCGTCGCCTTCTGTATGAATGGCAATCTCTGGAATTGTGCAACTCGGGATCAAGTGTGACTCTCCCAGGGCTATGCTGCCAGTAAGGGATGGTCTCTGGATCTGGAAGCAAGGTCTCTCAGACTTTGGCCTCCCTGGAAAAGCCCTGCTGTCTCCTCACCCCCACCACCTCAACTGTTCTGTTACCAGACATCTCTCTGCAGGGATCAGAACCTCCCTTCTGTAGGGAGAAGTGAGTCTTCCACTGTGCTGCCCTCAAGGAGGTGCCAGAACCCTGAGTTCTTCTAGACAGACCTCAACTGTTGAACATGTGAAAAACATGCCTTTCTGCAGATGATGAGGTGGGGTGTGGGGGATGAGAAAGCAGAGGCAGAAAAGTCTGAGGCATACCCCCCACAACTCAACAGACTGTGGGGTAGTGGCCCTCATAGCTAGGATGACCAGTTCATCCCCGTTTTCTCAGGACTTTCCTCATTTTAGCACTGAAAGTCCCACATCCTGGGACAACCTTCAATCCCAGTCAAGGGAGACGGTTAATGTCTTGGTCAGCTTGAGCTGCCATAACGAAATCCCATAGATGGAATAAAACAACAGACAAATTTCTTTCTCACAGTTTTCCAATATCAAGGTGCCAGCCAATTTGGTTTCTGTTGAATGCTCTCTCCCTGGCTTGTAGAAAGCACCTGCCTAGCACGTGCTCATGTGGCCTTTCCCTGGTGTGTGCACACGGAGAAAGAGTAAGAAAAAGAGGGAGATCAAGAGACAGGGAAAAAGAGAAAGTGCACTCATGAGAATGCTCCAACGTCTCTTCCTAAAGGACATTAATCCTGTCATGGGGGCCCCATCCTCATGACCTCATCTAACCCTAAGTACCTCCAAAAGACTATCTCCAGATACAGCTACATTGGGGCTTCAACATATGGATTTTGGGTAGACACAGTTCAGTCCACAGCAGTTGAATACCCTACTTGCAGCCAAATCCCTCTTCTCAATCCCTGGTCCCTGAGATGCCCAAGGGGAGAAGGCTATCTATTCTTCCAGAAACCCACTCATCCACAACAGCTAGTAGATGAGTACCTCGCACTAGAGTTTCTGGGTTTTGCCAGATTCCACCTAAGGAACTCTAAGTGGTGCCTGGCTTTCTTTTCCAAGGCAGCATCTCCTAAGAGTGGGCTGGGTAGGGAGGGTGACCTTCAGAACTCCTAGTTGCTATGGGTAAGGTTCTGAGAGACCCCACATCTGTACACAAAGTTACACCCAAATGCTTCTTTTGTGGGCCTTTCCAGATGCCACAGTCAAGAGGGAGAAAAGGCAAGGAGGCTGTGCATAGACCAGGGCTAGAATTCTGGCAAACACTCATAGCCTGTATAACTTCCCTGTGCCTCAGCTTTCTTTCCTGTAAAATGGGGATGCATTATAAGGGTTAGAATAAAATGAGTTTCAAGTGTTTGGCACCTAGTAATTGTTCAGTAAATGGTAATCATCTTTATTTCTCTCCTGCCTACCTTGCATTCTCTCTATTCCCCCCGCCCACCTTTCCCATTTTTTCATTCATTCAACAAGTATTTATTGAATAACTACTATGCTGTAGTCACTGGGGATGCAGGAGTGAATAAAACAGTTTTTCCCTCCAAGAAGCTTATATCATGGCCTGAGAAAACCAACAGAAAAATAGATATCAAAATAAATATGAAAGTGACATTATGTGATGGTCAACTTTAGGTGTCAACTTGACAGGGCTAAAGGATGCCCAGATCTTTGGGAACACAGGCTCTATGGGAATGTCTGTGAGGGTGTTTCTGGAAGGGATTAGCATTTGAATTGGTAGCCTAAGTAAAGAAGATCCGACCTCACCAATCTGGGCCGGTATCACCCAATCCCTTGAGAGCCTGGATAGAGCAAAAAGGTGGAGGAAGAGCAATTTCCCTCCTCTCCTTGAGCTGGGGCATCCATCTTCTCCTTCCTTTGAACATTAGAGCTCTTGGTCCTTGGGCCTTCGGACTCCAAAATTTACGCCACCATCCTTCTTTCCCCCTGGTTTGTAGGCCCTCGGCCTCAGAACTACACCACTGGATTTACCAGTGAATTATTATTTACCAGTGAATTATACCACTGGCTTTCCTGGGTCTCCAGCTTACAGATAGCAGACTGTGGAACTTCTCAGCCTCCAAATTGCATGAGCCAATTCCCATGATAAATTTCCTCTTATATGTACAGATGGCCCCCGACTTACAATGGATCAATTTACGATTTTTCAACTTTACAATGAGTTTATAAGGGTGTAACCCCCTCGTAAGTCAAGGAGCATCTGGACTTACAATGGTTCGACTTTTGATTTTTCAACTTTACAAGCGGTTTATCAGGATATTAAATACATTTTGACTTACAATATTTTTTACTTACAATGGGTTTATCAGGATGTAGGCCTATTCTAAGCCAAGGAACATCTGCATCTAAATATATCCTACTGGTTCTGCTTCTCTGGAGGACCCTGACTAATACAGACTCTAATAGAAGCAGGAAAGGAGGCCAGAGGAGGCAGGAGAGTGGATGAATCTGCAGTCCAGATTCATCTAGGACGGATAAATGGAAAGGGATGAAAGGGATGGAAAAAGATGGAAGCTGAGGGAGAAAGAGATCAGAAACATAAACTTGGGAACCATCAGAGTCAAGACAGACTTTAAAGTCAGAAGTAAATAAGATAATTGAGGGAGCAATTGCAGACAGAGAGAACCTCTGAAGCCTGCAGGGCTCCAACCTTCAGAGGTTGAGGAGCCAAGGAAGGACCTCTAAAAAGGGGTCACAGCTAGTGATAGGAGATTGAGGGAGAGGGCAACCTAGAAGTCCACACTGAAGAAGATCTGAGGGGAAATGGGAAGAGAGGTCAGGAGAGAGCAGTGTGGACAGCTCCTCTACATTGGAGTGTGTGCCTGGGAGTCGGCATCCCAACTGCAAGGAGAAGACCCAAACGGCATGTCCATGTTTCTTTTATCTCTGGGTCTCCCCAACACACAGTGGGTTCTCAATCAAAATCTACTGAGTTGGCATCAGTTAAATGTCCCGTTTATGGCTGAGGCAAAGGCTGGAGATTTCCCCTACCTCTCAGGCCCTTGCTGCAGGCCTCTGACACTCCAGGGATAGCTGGCAAGCCCACAGGGCCTCCCCAAGGGTCCTTCTCTCTCAGGAAATATCAGCACATGTGTTCAGCAGGGCCTTTGATGGCTTCACACAAGAGGAGAGTCATGTGGGCATTTCTGGCTCTCTGGACAAGAAATAAATGTTCAGGCGGAGAGGGAGAACTTGGCTGAAGTGGAGGAGGGAATTGAAATCACTGAACAAAATAACAGCAACTCCAATAACAACCATTTATTGATCTCCTGTTCTGTAGCAGACACTGGGCCAAATGCAGGCTGTTTGTTGACATTGTCTTTCATCTCAGTCCAGTTCAGTCCATCTCCAGTTACCCGGTGAGGGAGATGCTGCAAACCCCACCCTGGAGTGAGTTACCCTGCTGCCTGAGGCCACATACACAGTAATTCCAAGGCTGGTGTTCCTCAACCACTGTGTGAAGATTTGCCATTGAAGAAAGGAGAGATGGAGGTAGGAATAGCAAAGGCTAAAGACAAAGCTACCCCCAGCAGCAGCATCTCCTTCCACGACTTCAACTCCACTGACACCAGGCTGACCTGGGATTTCCCTTTGCCCTTCCCACCATCACTTTCACTGGCTGGTGGGACTTTGAGGCCAATGGGTATTGGGCTGGGGTCAGCAACCACCGAACTTTCCTCCTCCTTAGTCATTGTCATTAAGTAGGCAGAGATTTCCTGACCCTGTCAATAGCCCTGTATTAGTCCATTTTCATGCTGCCAATAAAGGCATACCCGAGACTGGGTAATTTATAAAGAAAATGAGGTTTAATGGACTCACAGTTCCACATGGCTGGGGAGGCCTCACAGTCATGGCAGAAGGTGAGAGGTACATCTCACATGACGGCAGGCAAGAGAGAAAGAGAGCCAAGTGAAAGGGGTTTCCGCTTATAAAATCATTAGATCTCATGAGACTTATTCACTAACATGGAACAGTATGGGGGAAGCAGCCCCCATGATTCAATTATTTCCCACCGAGTCCCTCCCACAACACATGGGAATTATGGGAGCTACAATTCAAGATGAGATGTGGGTGGGGACACAGCCAAACCACATCAAGCCCCTTAGCCAACATTTCATGGTGGCAGCTGCTCATGAAGTGTCATCTAAAAGGACATAAAAAAAATCATCACACACACACAAATGCACACATACATATACACACAAACATTCATCACACACACACACACACACTCAAAAAATCTCTCCCACTGGCTCACCTCAGCACCTGAAATTCTGCTAAGTTAAGGCCCTGTGGATACCGGAGTACGTGTTGTGTTTATCAATATGTGTACACTCACTGCACTTCAGGGAAGCTGGAGTTTAAAAGCTGGAGGACTAGGACCAAAGAAAGAACAGTTGTGCTGGTGGAGAGGAAAGGAATTGAGACAAGCTGAGCCTTGCCAAAGAAAAGGCAGCCAGGATAGTGCAGAAGAGGGAAAGGTGGAGGCTCTTGAAGGGGTGGAAGCCAAGCATGGAAGAGGGAAAGAGTTGGGTCTTTTTCTGCTCTGATAAGAGTTCTGGTTTGGTACCGTGGTTGGGGGTGGGAAATCAAACAACCAGGCCAGGCGCAGTGGCTCATGCCTCTAGTCCCACCAGGCAGGTCACCTGAGGTCAGGAGTTCAAGTCCAGCTTGGCCAACATGGCGAAACCCCATCTCTATTAAAAATACAAAAATTAGCCTGGTGTGGTGGTGGGCTCGGCGAGGCTGAGATGGGAGAATTGCCTGAACCTGGTAAGTGGAGGTTGCAATGAGCCGAGATCACACCACTGCACTCCAGCCTGGGTGACGAGCGAAACTCCATCTCAAAAAAAAAAGAAAAAAAGAAAATCAAACAACCAGGGCCCAAATCCCAGTGGTGTCACTTGCTAATTCTGTGGCTTAGGAAATTACTCAATCCTCGTGTCTGCATCCTTAAAATGGGAAGAATGACAGTACACATCTTGAAGGGTGATCTTGAGGCTTCAGTGAGGTAATCCATGCAAGGAGCTTAGCACAGTTCCCAGAAGTGAATAAACACACAGTAAATGTTTAATATTATTATTAATATTTAACTGAAGTCTGCGACCTGCTTCCACCATCAGCTCCTCCAGCCATGAGTTGGAGTCTGCCGAGGATTTTAGAGTTCATTGATTCTCTGGATGTGAATCATTGTAAACAGATAGATTGGTGTGTTCTGTTTGGAGACACTATCTCCCCTTCTTCCAATGGCAGAACATCTGGTGACTTCCCGGGAGATAAAAGGGTGGAGTACAAGAAAGGCCAGAAACCTGGTTCTCCCTGACGGAGCAGAATGAGAGGAATATGTCCCAGTGGCATATGCTGCTTTCCTTAACCTTGGCACCTGTTCCAAGCTGGCCTAATGCAGAGGAAGGAGCACTGGGGACAGAAATTGGTGTAACTCCTACAGACAGCAATGTGCTCATAACTCAAGATTTTAAATGCGTGTCCCCTTGACCCTAAATTTTGGTTTCTAGGATTTTTTTGTAAAGATATGCTCCCATACACGCAAAATGATGTAAATGCAAAGTTATTCACTGCAGGATTTGTAATGACACAGAGACTGGGAAAAAATCTAAATGTTCACACTTTACTGAATATATTATTGTCCATCCATACAAAGGAATATTATGCAACAGTGGAAAACTATGAAGAAATTTCTATAAACTGATTATGAAAAGATCTCCAAGATCCATTGTTAAGTAAAACAGCAGGGTCCAGAAGAACATAGAAAAAGTGAAAAAGAGTAATATGTATTCAATTATGCATAGACTATATATTCAATATGCATAGAATAACAACAAAAGAGAATAGAATGCATAGAATATCAACTCAAGAGATGATGGTATTGATCTCTGAAGAAGGGATCCAAGAAGCCAAAGACAAGATAGTCACTGACTTTTCTTTCATGCATTTTGAATTTTAAAATGCTGAAAACAACTACGTTTTGTTTACAAGCACTGGACTTGGAGTCACACAGACCCAGGTTCAAAACCCAGATCTACTGGCTATGTGATGTTGGATAGGTCACTTCAGTGACCTTTAGTCACTTTAATCTCTTTAAGCTTTGTTTCCCATATGTAAAACAAGGATGAGAATAAAACCTATATCACAGGGTGGTTGTGAGCATTCACTGAGATGATATTTTTAAAAATATCCTATGTGGAGACAGGCATGGTGGCTGACACCTATAAACTCAGTGACTCAAGAGGCCGAGGCAGGAGGATCGCTTAAGCTCAGGAGCTCGAGGTTGCAGTGAGCCAAGATCACACCACTGCACTCCAACATGGGCAACAGAGTGAGGCCGTCCAAAATAGAAAACAAAACAAAATGTGGAGGTAGCTACAGCAAAGATGACTTTTAATAAATTTATGATGAATCTGGATTTATTCCCTTTCATATGCCTAGGAGAGCATATAAGGTAAGGTTCAGGATTGCCAGTAGACAGAATAAAGAGAAATGAAAGTAACTATCTATCTTACAAGGAGTGGAGGGTGGCAGTTCCCTCAGTGCATGTGTGCGGAGGAATTGGCATCACTCACATGTGCTGAAGAGTCCACCCAGCTCACTGTTTATAATGCCAGGGTTTGCAGGGGGCAGTCCCCTTCGCCAGGTCATTGGATCCTCACTAAGGACCCTATGACATGAACGACTCGTGGCACCATTTTACAGATAAGCTCTCCCAGGGAGCTGCGTGATGGGCCTAATGTTATTAATCAAACAGACATGAGTGGAGAGGCAGTAAGTCAGTGTAAAGTGAGCATAGGTTCTGGGAAGAAAACAAGTTCTGGCCTGGCGTTTTAACTGTTCTGAGCCTCAGCTCCTGCAGCCACAGAAGGGAGATCATAACACTGACTGCAAAATGTTGTGTGAACCAGAGCTTCAGGCACTGTGACAAAGACATGGGAAAGCTCAGTCAATGGAAGCTATGATGATTTGTGTGGGATTATGACTGGAGGAAGGCAGTGTGCCTGTATAACCCCACAAGTGCCTTAACCACTCAAATGAAGAATCTCTGCCTTCAAGGAGCTCACAGTCTAATAAGAGAAAGAGAGAGACAGATCGTCTCTATTCAATAACGTTCCCCCTACATAAAAATACGGCTTACACAAGTGTACTCCTGTTTATCATGGCCTCATTATAGGTGTAGTGCCGGGTGCTCCCATCGGCCTTGATTTAAAAAATCAAGAGGTCTGTGTCAAGGAGTGGAAGGGTGGGAAGGCTGAATGCAAAGCAGAGGAGAAGTTTGCAAAGATCCCTGCACGATAAAGGAAGATGGGGAGGAGTCAAATGGGGCCTCCAAGGAGTTTCCTTTGGGAGGCATTGGTGAGGAGGAAGTGCAGTGAGCTGTGTACCAGAGGCTGAAGCAGGGACCTGGGCCTAGGGCACCACAGCAAGCATCTTAGGGAGGGGCTGACAACTGCGGCCCCAGGTGTGCTGATGACATCACATGCAAGTCCTGCTTTCCTACTTTATTTTTCTTGTGAACCTTAATTATTCCAGAGAGTGAGTCAACAAACAACCCTGAACCATAAAGTCAAAAGGCCTTCACAAAAGGATGCTGATAATAGCATGTTGTGCACTTACTCTGTTGGGAATGAGATCCTTCAGAACCACCCAGGAGCAGGGTTCCATTTTTCATCCCTCCGTTCTGTGGATGAGAAAGCCGACTCAGAAAGATTCATTCATGTCTGAGGTCACACAGCCAGCTAGGGGAGAAGCCAGGATTCAAGCCAGGTCTGTCTGATGAAAACACTCTCGCTCTTTCTCACTTCGCTGTAGGTTTTGAACATACTTTTTGCTGCTGTGAAGCAAAATAAATGCAGATGTGGCAGCGGTAGTATATGAATCTATACATGTGATAAAACGTCATAGAATTATGTGTAAGGCATACCAAGAAAAATGAGTACTTGCAAAAACTGGGGAAATCCGAGGAAGATCTATGATCTAGTTAATTGCATTGTGCCAGTGTTTGTTTTCTGGTTTTGATAATGCACTGTAGTTAGTCAGATGCCACCTTTAGGGCAAGCTGGGTGATGAGTCTACAGAAGCTCTCTTTTTGCAACTTCTTGTGAGTCTATGCTTTTTTCAAAGTAGAAATCTGGAAAAGATACATGTAGAAATCTCCTGTTGAAAATACAAACAGGGCCAGAGTAGGACCAAGGAGACTCAACAGCTCCTAGTGAATAAAGAACAGCACCAGGACATTACCAGGGCAGTAGGAGCCCTCATCCCAAACGTAAGAATTACAAAATGATACAGCTGCCCCCTTACTTACTGGACTCTTGTATAGTTTTATTTTAGGGTAACCCAAGTTTTCCAGATTCACCTGGCTACAGGGGGGCTCACATTTACAGACATCACCCATGTTTCACCAATTTTTCCCCTCCTTGCTATGACAGAGCTTCCAGAACACCCCAAACCTCACCCACCCAGTCATTGCTGGGGTCCTCTGGAGGTGTCTCACACAAGCCTACTGACCAGATGCTGTGGTCTGCTGCTCACCTCCTACCCTGTCTGCAGGTGCCCTCTGTGCCCGGAAATTCCAGGGTGTTGCATCAGCAGGGCCCCTGTGCCAGGCACAGAGGTGACTAGGGTCTGTGCCCAAGACTGGCCTCTGGATTTTAGCAAACCCCAACCCAATTCCACTGGACTCCCCTGGCCTGAAGCCTCTGCATTCCACACAGAAAGTGGATGGATGCCCACTGCAGGTCAATCTGGATTACCTGGCACCAAAGCAGGACAGCACATGTCCAACAGAACCCTCGTGAAAACTGCTCCCAAATCCTCCACTCTGAGGTTTAGAGATGTGTGCAAGGTTTTGAAACACAAATACAGTCACAGTAAGAGCTAACATTTACTGAGCATTTACTATGTGCCAGATGAAGCAATTCACATGGGTAAGCTTGTCTAATTCTGATAGATAGGTAAGCTGCTGCCACAAAGAGATGCATCAATCATAATCCAGTGGCTTAAAGAAGATAGAAATCTAGTTCTCTCTCACATCATCTGAGGGAGTCCCCCTGATCAGCAGCAGCTTTGCTTCAGGCAGAGTCCATGGCCCAGGTTCTTTCCATCTTGTTTCTCTGCCATCCCCCAAAACGTCCTCAGCATCATGGTGGCAGCTGGGTCATTGCCATGCCTGTTTGCAGACCAGGAGGAGAGAGACAGCAGGCATGAGGCATGCTGATCGCCCCACATCACTGGGCCTGGGACTCTCATACATCACTCCACTCGCATTCTGCTCATGAGAACACTCTGCAAGTGAGAACTTAGTTACACAGGCTCACCTAACTGTAGGGAGCCTGGGGAGACGGGGATATGTGTGCCCGAGCAATTCTTTTACAGTGAAAGAAGAGAAAATGTGTTCTGCTGGACCACTGTCCCTCCAGCACACTTCCTCACAAGTATGACCAAAGATGTTCAGAATGGTTCAACGCTTGCCCTAGGTAATAACTATCTGATCCGATAAATTGATTTTAACCAGTGAAGTAGAGCTGGACGCCTTTCAGATAAAATATGTGTTTTGTGTGTTTCAATATGGATCTAATGGAGATGCAAAACTTAACCCAGAAGCATAGCTCTAGCGGAGATACGGAGTTGGGGGCTGGGCAGGACTTTTTGAATGGCATCATAGTCCAGGCTTTAGAATGGGGAGGCTTGAATGAGTCCAGGTCCTTTGCATGGGAAAACCACTAAACATCTCAGCCCTCAGCTCTCTCTGAGACAGAATCCAGGGCGATAATGGATGTGGCACAGCCTAGTGAGCTGCAAGGGACTGTCACATGTGGGGGGTTATTTTTGATCTAAGGGGATCTGCACATCCCACCACCAAAGCTGCCCTTTGGGAAGGTAACAGGTGACCCTGTCCAAGGTCTGGGCTGTGAATGAACAAGGTTCCCAAGGTGAACTGCAAGGAGTTTGGCAGGTGTGTGTGTGCGTATCTGTGTGCATGTTTGGTTTGTGTCTATGTGCACACATTTGTGTGCATGTGTGTGTATGTGTGCAAATGCACATGATCAGCTTCAGCCAGCTGGGCAGCCAGTCATTTATTCATATGGATGACCTGATTTTTGATTGAGTTAACAAGTACTTATTGAACACGGTTTTGCAAAGCCCTGCAGTAAATTGGAAGCTATACAGGAACCCTATAAGTTTTTACAACCCTGCATTCTTCAAATATTGGAATAATATAAAAGATAAGTAAGGAGTAAAGGGAAGGAAGAGCAAACACTAGAGAAGGAGGAGCCATGGGAAAGTGGGTTAGAGGAGAAGGAGGAGGGTTGGTTGTCCTTCTGGTTTCCAAGCACCAGTGGGTCCATTCACCAATGAGTACAAACCAACCAATTGTGCAAATTATTAGACTATCTATCCTATATCTATCATCTATCCTATATCTATCATCTATCCTAGTCTGAGCTAATATTCACTACAACAGCTCATGTTGCTGAGTGCTTACTAAGCTCTCGGCACTATACTAAGTGTTTTATATATTCTATCTCATTTAACCCTGACTACCCTGAGAACTGATACTATTATTGTGACTGTTGTTAGCCTATTTTATGGGTGCAGAAATGAAGGCAAACAGATGTTAACAATTCACTCAAGGTCACACAGCTAGTAAACTGCAGACTCAGGCCTGTCTGATTCCTAACCTAACCACCATGTCTAACACTTATTGGCCATAGGCCTCAGTCTCCTCATTTGTGAAATGGAACCACTACATCCAGCTCTACTTGCCCTATGGGCTGTTGCAAGGATCCACTGAGAAGTGATTGCCAAGGTACACCGTGAACTTTTACAAAACCTAATGCAAAAGAACCAAACCATATTGCTCCAAGTTTTGCTAAGATGACTCTACCTTAGTATCATCTAGAGAACAAAACAGTTACCAGCAACCAAGATTAAAGTAAGCCTCCTCTGTTTGGAAACAACTTTAGAGGAAGGATATTGTTGATTTGCCTGGCAGAGAATGGTTCCAAGCCTAAGAGCTCACAGTTGTTTTTATCCCAATCACCTTATCAGAATATTTAGGTATCAATAATGTAGTGGCATGCTCTGGGGACTCTCAAGAAGTCCTTTGGCGAGCCCCACATGCAGATAAACTAAAAACCCCTGGTCAATAATCAGCAACAACTTGCCAGCCATTGACTGGGTAACTGTGGAAGTGGATCCTCCAGCCCCAGTCAAACCTTCAGATGATTGCTGCCTCATGGAGTCCCTGAACCAAGAACGCTTCTGACTCCTTGAGCCACAGACACAGTGAGAGATTATAAATGACTGCTGTGTGAGGCCACTAAGTTGGAGGGGTTGGTAATTTGTAATACAGCAATAGATAATTCATATAGCACCTATGATACCTTATGACTTAAGTACAAGGTTACTGGGTATTAATCAAAATTCTAGTTTTCAAGCAAGAGAAACCAATTCTGATACATGTAAGCCAAAGGGGAATTTTCAGGGAGGGCGTCAGGGCGCACCAAATCCAAGAAAAGACTGGAGACTCCAGTGTAGGATCCTCTGGCAACAGAACTCCAGTTCCAGTTCAGGGAGAGGAACAGCCAGGTGTCCACACCTCCATGACTCCAAAGAGCCACTAATCATTCCATATATCTTGATTTAGTCTGTTCAGACTGCCATAAAGAATACCACAGACTGGGTGGCTCAAACAACAAACATTTGGTTCTCATAGTTCTGGAGGAAGGGAAGTCCAAGATCAAGGTTCTGACAGATACGGTGGCTGGTGAGGGCCCTTTTCCTGGTTCTCAGACCACTATCTTCTCATTGTATGCTCAAGACACAGGAAGCAAGCTCTCCTGTATCTCTTCTTATAAGGGCACTAATGCCACTCATGAGGGCTCCACCTTCATGACCTAATTACCTCCCAAAGGCCGCATTTCTGAATAGCATTTTATTGAGGGTTAGGATTTTAACGTATGAATTTTGGGGGCATACAAACGTTCAATCCATAGCACATCCTCAGTCTACTCACAGAGGATTCAGGGTCTAGAGTGACAGAGACATTGATCATGTTCCAGCCCCCTGGCTACACCAAGGGCAAGAAAAAGCATCTGCCCCTTGGTATTATTTCCCTCTGAGACAATCCCACTAGGGAAAGATGATTCTTGAAAGCAAGTCATGGTGCTCTTAAAGAAGGGGATGGGATGCTCTGCAGCCAACATCAATAAATGTCCAGCCCAGTGATCATTACAAGGTGTTACAAAGAAGAAGGCTTTGAATAATATTGAACCAGGCTACGTGTAGGCCATGGGCTTCATAGTCATTAATCCTCACAATAATCTTAAAAGGAGGATGATATTATCCCCATCATCCTGACAAGGAGGCAGAACCTCAGACACATTAAGTAACTTGCCAGAATCCACGTGGAAAGTGAAGAAGCTGGCTTCTAAGTTAAAGTCTGTGGGGTTCCAGAATCCTTACTTGTCCCACATAACCAGGCTTCCAAGAAGGGCCTCAAGGGAATGGAACCACATTCTTGCTTTGATGAAGTCAAATAAATTAAAAAGAGTTTATTAAGGGAAAGAGACGGAGACTGAAGTAAAGGATTCACCTGATCTTCTCCCAAGGAAGAATGTGCCTGAGTCATATCTGACTGGCTTGACCCAGAAAGAAGAGGGTAGTCACAGGCAGAAAGGAAGGACAACACAGGCTCACAGAGACGGGCGATCTCCAGAACTTGAAACTTCCCAAGGGCTTACACCCTGTGTACTAAACATGGTCTGCTTCTGCCACCTAGCCACAGATGGTCTCCTCAGCCAGAGCACAAGAAGCCCAACTGTGATGAAACCCTGTGGGTGGGTATGCAGCGAGGACAAGCCACATGTGAAGACTTTCCTGGTAGATTTCCAAGATAACCAATGCCACTGGGTCCCCTTGTCTGTCATGTGCCTTCTTTGTATTTATCTGAGATTCCCAGGGAAAGGATGGCCAGCTCCTCCCTTAGATTAGGGGGGGTGTGCCCTTCCCCACCCCCATCTATACTCTCTGCCCCACTAAAGAACTTTTCTATAATCTCGTCTTTACCCTATTCAGCATCTTCCAAATATTATTCTTCATTTTCCAATTGTGTCTTTTCTAGTTCATTTGGAAATGAAATCTGGTTTCACCTGAAGGTTGAGAGCCAATATGAAGCATATTCCTGTCCTTGGGCTAATATCTTTATGATGTCATGACACTAACCAGCTAGGATTGACTTAGCTTTTTTTTGGCCAGAAGGCATAACATCTCTGCCAACAAGAAACTAGCATAGGCTGGATTAAAGTCAGCATGAGAAAGAGTACCTGAAGATAAGAAAATAAATGAAGGCCCACCATGTTTCTAAGCACATAGTAAATAGTCAAATATGTGCAGAGGAGATGAATAAACATATCTGTGTAAGGCTTTCGAAAGGATCAGGATGACAGGTCTCACAAAAAAAGCATTTCCAGGCTTTTGTATTTTACAGACCAATATTTTTGTGTTTTATTTTTTAATTTGGGGAGGAGAAAATCAACATAGGATTATTATCTTTTTACTTTACCAAGTAGACATTTTAATAAAGCTATCATTGCTTTACCATCCTTTCATAAGGTAATAGGCCTGTTAACACAAGCAAAGTAAGAAGTATATGATCACAGAATAAAGAACAGTCTTTGCAGTGAAAAAATCATTGGCACACTGGATACAGGTCTTTGTTTTATACTATGTAGTCCCTCTCTGGCTAGTTTAAGCACAAACAATATATTATGGAGCCAGATAGATAGTTCACAAATCACTGGAAAGGCTGTAGGGATATACTCCAAGTTGAATTCCATATTAACACCCCAAACTATGCATGCAACTTGCCACTAAGGGAGCTGCTGCCACAGCTGCTGACCACTCTAGCTCCTCAAAATGAGCACCAGCTTCATGCCCTGTTCAACTCCCTCCATTATTCCAAATCATCCCTCCATATTCCAAATCAAAGTCCTGCATGAGTCCAGCTGATTGGCTGAACCTAAGCATATCTAGATCCCCATCTGCCAAGAAGTCTGGGAAACATCATTTTAGTCTTCAGCCTCTGCAGTACAGGGAGGCACAGGGGCTGGAGAAGGCATGGAACGAACCAATTTGCCACTGTTGATGAGCTTGTTGTCAGACCATAGCACTTCTAAACCATGTCAAGGTCTAAGCCTGGGTTACAGGATAACATTTGTGTGTACTGGCATGAGAGCCATCCTAAGGAACGTGTGCAGGCATGCTTTACTGAGAAGATTCTGAAGGTCAGTGGTCTTACACAGGCACCGTATCAAGGTTCTGACTGGTGTCTGGTGACGGCCCTCTTCCTGGTTCTCAGACCACCATCTTCTCATTGTGTGTGCCCACGTGATAAAAAGCAGAGAGAAATGAAGCAAACTCTCCTGGGTCTCTTCTTACAAGGACGCTAATGCCATTCACGAGGGCTCCAGTTTCATGACCTAATTACCTCTTAAAGGCCAACTTCCTAATACCATCTCATTGAGGGTTAGGATTTTATCATATGAATTTTGGGGGCACACAAACATTCAATCCATAGCACATCCTCAGTCTACTCTCTGCCAGAACCTTGATACAGCACCTACTGAGTGCATGGCTATTCTTGAGAAGGGAATTTGCTGCCTGAGGCTACAGCATGATTACACTCTGACTGTAGTAGACATCTGTCTTATTTGTGGCTTCTCATCAACTTTTGAGTAGCTTTCCCATATTTGGGGATATTCTCATGTAACTTATTAATTTAAATTAAATGTAACTTATTACATTTCCCTGATACTGAAGTCAGAGTTCCAGTCAGATTTCAGAGCTTCCAGGTGTCTTTGCAGCTAGGATTCAGGCATGTGGTCTGAGCTCTCACAACCCAAGGCCAGCACTAGAGATTTGATTCAGAAGTGAGTAGTGTAAAGAGCAGGCAGTGCATGGAGCTTCTGTTTTTGCTGGCATGGAAGGCAGAAGAGGCCTTAGCTTTCAGAAGTGGTGGTGAGGGACCAGGCACAGTGGATCACGCCTGTAATCCCAGCACTTTAGGGGAGGCCGAGGTGGGCCGATCATGAGGTCAAGAGAGCGAGACCATCCTGGCCAACATGGTGAAACCCCGTCTCTAGTAAAAATACAAAAATTAGCCGGGCGTGGTGCCGTACGCCTGTAATCCCAGCTACTTGGGAGGCTGAAGCAGAAGAATCGCTTGAACCTGGGAGGCGGAGGTTGCAGTGAGCCAAGATCGTGCCACTGCACTCCAGCCTGGCAACAGAGCAAGATTCTGTCTCAAAAAAAAAAAAAAAAAAAAAAAAAAAAAGAAGTGGTGGTGAAGTCTGGTTCCTGACTCAGAGATAGCATCAGTGGTGGTAGCAGGAGTGGCTGTAATAAAGTCAAGTTCCTGGTGTCCAGTGCTCAGTAGCAGCAGCCATAGTAATACCAGTTTCCCTCCATGATCTAGTCCTACAGTACAGTTTAGGGCATTGTTCCTGGACACTTTACCCCAAATCTATTTCTCCACCCTCCAAATGATTGTTTTTCCTTCAGTTTCCTTTAATAAATCCCATCTGCCTCAACCAGCTAGAGTGAATCCTGTTGTCATCAACCAACAACCCACCTGATGTACTAGGTAAACCAGGAACACTGACCCTGAATCTACTGCCTCTACAGCAGGCTGCAGTGTGAGCCATTTCTGCAACCCAGAGTATCGGCCTGAACCTCATCTCCCATTACCTTCTTGAGTCAGGTACAAAGAAGGATGGGAGGAAAGTGTCCTTCCTTCTGACGCCCAGCTTCTCAGGAGCTCCTACGAAACAAGAATGCTGTTCTTCATTGGATTTTGATCACCAACAATTTGTGCAGGGCTTAGCACAGAGTAGGTATTCAGCAAATGTTTGATGAATTAACAAATAAGTGAATGGTCAAGTATACTATAAAGTTATACCCAGCTGGATTCCTAACCCAGATCTGTGCTGTCCATTAACAGTACCCACTAGCCACACATGGCCACTAAACAACTGAAATCTGGCTAGTGCAATTGAGGCACTGAATTTTTATTTTATCTCAGTGAACTAAAATCTAAAAACTGATACCTAATTCCATTTTTGGAAAACTTTTGGCTTGTTTAATTTGCGCATGTAAATGTACGTTTTAGTTATAAATTGTATAAAAGCTGAATACAGATGAAATCTTTCCAATGAAAAATTAGCATACAAATTGAGATGTGCTGTAATTGCAAAGTATACCCCAGATTCCAAATATTTAATATAAAAAAGAATGTAAAATATACTATTAATGTTATATTGATTACATGTGGAAATAATATTCTGAATATATTAGGTTAAACGAAACTTATTAAAGTTGACTTCACCTGTTTCTATTTACAATTTTCGATGTGACTACTAGAAAATGTAAAATTATATATGTGGCTTTCATTGAATTTCTGTTAGCACAGATCTGAACATTAGCATAAATATTGCTCAGTGGTCAAAGGGGATGCCAAGGACACATATTTGCTTTGAGCGCTAGAGGCTCCAACCCCACAGACCTAGGCCCAACTTTACCCTTTCATTTCCCCAACCCCTTTCCCCAGACTCCAAATCCAGCAGGAGGAAGTGTAGATGTGGGCCTCTGCAGCATGTGAAAGAGCAGAAGTCACAAATGTGGTGTTTTTAGGCAGGTGATTTAGGCAGCTTTTTATCAGGGAGAGGGCTGGAAGTAAGGCCACAAGCAGTGATCAATTGTTCTATTTGAAGGCAACTCAAAAAGAAAAAAAAAAATCCCCAAGTGAACATTCCTTGGGTTACCAGTGTGCCACCTCTGCATAAGTCTGTGAAACCAAAGGCCCTGGGACAGCCTCTAACATGGTAGCTTCATTCCAAGGAAGAGTTTAAAGCCCAAAAGAAGAGCTGTTCTACTTAGTATGAGTCAGGGCTAAATGTTAAGTCTCCTGATACCCAGTGGGGCACACCATCTCTCAGCATTAGGTGCCAATACATAACATGCCAACTGCGTTTGATGTGAGAAAGGAAGGGTCTGCCTTATAGGAATCACTCAGCCTGCAACTACCCCAGGATTTCCAAGCCTCCCTTTGCCAGCACTGGAAACCCATTTTGAGAAATTGGAGTTGGGGCCAGAAAGCATTCTATTCCCATCACAGGAATCTCTGTGGCTTCTATTTGCAACTCCAGAAGACGTGAAACTCTTAAAATGATTTTTCCAGGGTTGGAAGAAACACAATGATGTCTTTGGCTAAACAGTGCCAGGCTACTGCACAGTTCAATCCTGAGCTAAGTGAAGGGGGAAAAGGCCAGGGCACTAATCTGGCATGACTGGCAGTCCCCGGTGGGGTAAGGAGGACAGATGAGAAGGGTAGAAGACGGGTGGCACTAGGGGAACAGGGAAGGGATGGAAGGGCCTGCTTCTGAAGGCTTGCATCTAACAGAAAAGAAGGGAACCTCCCTGACTTACCATGCGGGACCCAGATAATTTTCATCCTGGAAGCACAGTCTACAAAATGCTTCCCTCCAACCCATCCCCATAGGTACAATTTTACCAAATAAAATCATTCATACTCACATCCAAATTTGCCAATCTGAGCAAAATACAGATAGTAACAAAGAAAGGCAATTTTCATATTTTATCATTCATCATAGAAAAAAAGCTTTAATATTTTTTGATTAAATACAGAAGAAAATTGTGTTGCCAGAGAGATTGTTTGCCTGCCTTTGAACAAATTAACAACACCTGTTTGCAAACAAAAGCATTTCCAGAATGGAGTCAACCCCTTTATTCTCTGTTCAGGACCCAGCCCATTCATGTCTTTTGTATACAGTATCTAACACATAGTAGGTGCTGAATAAGTATCTGCTGACTGAATAGGGTGCTCTTTCATCCCTATCCTTTATTTCCTGACCCTAAACTGGATCTTAATCCATGGGGAAGGAAAATATCCCCACCCATCCATTCCTAGAGTAGCCCTGTCTCTTTCAACAGTCTTTGACACATAACATTGGTTTAGAGACATATGCCTGAAGGGAAAAGAGGGAGGGTTTCAGACAGAGAAAGAAACAAAGACAGGGCACAGAGACTAGGCAGAAACAAAAAGATGTAAGAGAGAGAGAGAAACAGAAACACAGGTGCAGAGACGGAACAACTGCGGGAGATAGGGACGGAAAAACCAAGTCAGAGAGACTTAAAACGCACACCGTTGGAGATAAAGAGATAAAAGGGTTGGGCCAGAATGATCATCTTGAAGTTTCTACTCAGCTTTAATGTTTTCTGATAGAGAAAATGGCAGAGAGAGGGGAAGACAAGACCTGAGCAGGAGGATACAGAAAGAAAGGAAGTTAGTAGAGGCAGAGGCAGACAGCCAGGCGTGCCTAGCCGGGAAGCCTCGTCCTACCCAGGCCTCACACCCATGGGGCTGGGCTCCCATGCCCACTCTCGGCTCCTACCTTAAGTCCAGCCACCCTCTTCCCCCACCCGCACCTAAAGATCTACAAACCACTCAGCAAGTCAAATCCTCTCTCCCCAATATCCTCCGTGAAGCATTCTCGGGGCTCCAGCCCGCACTCAGCTCTTCCCCTCTCAGCTCCTAAAGCCACACACGCATCCCCCCAACCACAGGTCAGGGCTGTTTTCGAGTTTGCCCCTGGCTGCTATGAGAACATCTTGACTCCTGCAAAAGAACTGTGTGCTTGTCAGGGCTCCAGTCCCTGCCTCCTATATTCCAGTATTCTTCATGACACCAGCCCAGTGTCCGGTCTGCCTGAGCGCTCAGTGAATACTCGGGGCCTGATTGGCCCTAAAGTGCACGCGGGGACCGTGGCCGTCCCCTGGTCATTTTCGGCAGTCGGGCCACGCTGAGGCCATCTCCTGGGCTCCTGCGCCCTCTGCCGGCCAGGAGGGGACCCGCACGCGGGACAGATCGCGGCCCGAAGGGCGCGCCTGCTGCTGGGAGGCTGGCGAGGACGCTCCGGCTTCGCGGGCAGCCCCGGGCACCGTCCGAGTGTTCTGGGAAGGGTGGTGGGCACAGCCGGGAACAGCTGCTGTGTTCCTCATAGGCGTGGGGGAACAACCCCTCTCGCCCCCACACCTCCTCCAGCCCTGCCCGCTGGGCGCTCAGAGCTTCTCGTCCAGCTCCAGGCCCTGGTTATACCGGGCCCCCCCGCGCTCAGAGCCTGGGCTGCCGCCGTGTGTCCCGCTCAAGTAGTTCTGGATGGCGGAGGCGCAGTCTAGCCGCTCCATGACGGTCATGAGGTAGTGCAGCTCCTGCAGGCTGCCGTTCTGCTCCTCAAACAACTCCAGGATGGCCGCTGCGGGGCTGCGCTGGCAGGACAGGAACCTGGCCCGAGGCAGGGGAGGAGGAGAAGGGGGAAGGAGCAGGGAGGGGCTCCTTCCCTGCTGCAGGCTCCCTCAGCTGCGCAGCACGAGGTCCATCCCTCCCCGACCCTGTAGCTTTTGTCCTCGTCCTGCTCTTGCTTGCCTCTCAGGGGACAGGGGGTGGGAAGCCCCAGGCCCTTGAAACTTGAGATTGTCCTCGCCTGGAGGCTAACTCTCTGAGCCCTACTCTTCTCTAGGCTTCAGTTTCCTCTCATTAAACTGAGGGCTTAGATAAGAGGACCTCTAAGTTTGCTCCAGCTCTGATGTTCTGTAATTGCCTTCTCTACCTCCCCCACTCCAAATACAGCCCTAGCCTCCCCCTAGCCTCCTAACTCCCTCCTTCCTCCCTCTCTTCTAGGCCACAACATCCTGCTCACTACTAAGGAAACAGTTGCCACAAACCATGGCTTTTTATCACGATCCTCTCGTCCACAAAAACCTTCCAGAGTCTCTCACTTCCTAACTAGTCCATGCTCCATGAGCCTTTCCGGCTCATCCAGCACCTGGCCTTGCCCTGTCTTTATGCTTTCTCTCCTTTCTCCCATCCTGAACCTCCTTAGCTCAGGCCTCTCCCTTTCTCACCTTGCAAACACTGCACCCACAGCCACCTCTGCTGCTCCCCAAAACAGAATGGCTGATCTCCTCCATCACTTCCTCCCTGAAGCCCTTTCTAGTTCACCCCTCCCAGGTGGAAGAGACCATTCTGCACCCCTCAGTTCAGACTTCTGATCATAACGCCCACAGTTCATTATTATTCTTGCTTCAGCTGTTTTCTGTCTCTCTTCGATGTGTTACACAACACTGGATTCTTACAGGAAGGCACAAGGAACACTTGCCTTTATTTTTCAAGCTCTCTGAACCCCTTACTAGTGTGTGCACTCCTAGGCGCTGGGACCATGCCTCATTCCTCTTGTATCACAGTGCTTAGTACAGTTTCCAGGGCATAATAGGTACTTGATAAAGGCTTAAATGAATTATTTTAAAATCCACCCTGTAGTTGGAGACCAGCCTGGCCAACCTGATGAAACCCCGTCTCTACTAAAAATACAAAAATTAGCTGGACGTGGTGGCGCATGCCTGTAATCCCAGCTACTTGGGAGGCTGAGGCAGGAGAATTACTTGAACCCGGGAGGCGGAGGCTGCAGTGAGCCAAGATTGTGCCACTGCACTCCAGCCTGGGCAACAGAGCAATATTCCATCTCAAATAATAGTAATAATAATAAATAAAAATCCACCCTGTTTTCAGGGTCCAGCTCTAGCCCCATCACCTGGATAAAGTTTTCCCTGACTGCTGCACTCATAGTGTAGTTTCTGGAGCTTAGCTCAGTATTCTACTGCTTTCTGAGTTCCTTGACAGGGATCATGACTGCACTGTCACCATTATTGCTAACATTTATTGAATTAACAAGTGTCAGGCACACCGCTACATACTTTACACACATTATCCTATAATCTGTCTTTCTCCTCCTCAGGGCATAGTATGGCAAGCAGTCAACATGTACCAAATAACTTCCATGTTAATGGATTCACTGTTAAATGTTAATTGAGCACCTACTATGCACCAGGCATCATTCTAGGTACTGATGATACAGTGATTAATAGAGCTGCCCTTTTATGGGAAATAGGATGGAGAGTAGCCATTCTCTGACTTTTAAGTCACTCCCTTGCCTATGATCCAGTCTCCAGAGTGTCCTGAGGACCCCCGCCCCAGCCCACCCTCCTCTACCATCCACAGACATCACCCTTCTTCCTACCGGATCTTCATGCCGCAAAGCCCCAGGTGAGAGGCTAGTCTGCGCCAGTCATTGCCTGTGATGCTGTTTGGCTCCAACAACATCTGCAGCTGCTCAAAGAGCTCTGGGGGCAGCCTGAGGCAGGGAAAAAGGTGTTCTTGGAAGAAAGGGACAAACAGACCCACTCTGGTTCTCCCATATACATCGTAAATGCTATAGTCACCCTGTGGGTGCCAGGGTAGGAACCCAACATCCCCCAGGCAACAGCCCAAGCAACCCCCATCTCACCTATTGCATGGGGGCGGCTGGGAGACAGGGGGCGGCGCTGCCCAGGATTCCTCCTCTGATGCCTGGAATCTGAGGATTTCCATATACTTGGTCTCCAAGCCCTGAGTCAACACAGGGCAGGGAACATACTTAGGGGTCATAAGGCATCCCCTTGAGTAAGAAGCTGGAGTCCTGCCTCCATTCCTCATGTCTCTCCTTCAGTCTGTCACTTAGAGCCACCTTACCAGGAGATACAACCCCACTCCACCCAGCACCCTCTACCCTCTGTCTCCCTGACTTCAGAACCCCACCTTCAGCCTTATGTTTGCCCACTGAGCTCTTTGGGAACTGGGACATGAAGACCAAACGGGATGCATCCTGAGCCACCAGGGGAAATCCTGGGAGGGGCCATGGTGCAGTGGGAGGTCATCCAACCATAGAGACACTGATCTCAGCCATATGTTTCCCTTCCTCCATTCCAACCTTCCCTGCCTCTTCTCCAAGTGACAACAGGGTATCTGCCTGCCCTCCAATAAGTTGCCACTATGGTTCCCCAAAGACTCTCAACTCTGATTTCTTCGCATCTTCCCTTGGTGCAGCAGGAGAGGAGGGATACCTAACTCCCATCCCACCTACTCAAGACCCTCTTCCTGGCCACTTCCCACACTGAAAATACAAAACATCGTCTCTCAAATCCCACACTGAAGATACAAAACATCATCTCTCAAATGTAGACAATCAACCTAGAAAGAAACCATATCAACTTGATGCCCCAGTTCTCTGAGTTGAGAGAAGGGGTTAAACTAGGGTTTGGTTCTTTTAGCCTCCCGCTGGATTCATCCACCGACAGACAAGGAGAGTCAGGGATGAGGGTAACTTGGAGCCCAGATGATCTGAGCCCCTCAAAGAGCTGGTATAGGGTCTCTATGGAAAATGCCATATTTACCTATGTGATTAAGACCATAATTACTGGGCACCATACCCTGTGCCCACTTTGCCTAGGAGTCCCCCCAGGCCCTGCCCTTCCTCTGCCCCTCAGCTCCAACTCACATCCTGGAAGGTGTGCATGGTGACAATGATCTCATTGGTTAGTGCTGAACAGTCCTCATTCTCATTGACTATAAAGAGAAGGTGAGAGCATGGCCAGTGAGTGAGGAAATGGCCTGGGGCAAGAAGAGGAGAAGGTAAGGGACTCTATAGTAAGACTTGGAAAATCTGAAGAAGCTGGGGTCCAACACTCCATTTTTCTCTCTGCAAAGATCTGTGTGGCTCCTGGCCTTTCAGGGAAGGTCTGTGTGCATGGCTGCATCAGGGTCTGCAGAGCTCCAGGGTTACTGGGAGGGGAGAAGAGGAGACGGGAGGGGAAAAGAGAGGGGAGGAGGTACACACAGGGTTCCCGGACTACCTGCTTTTCTCCGGAAGCAGAAGGAGCGGAATGGGCACTTTCCATGCCAGATGTGGAGATGGGGAACCAGCTGGCAACTGCTATCATCCACATTCTCCCAACCTGGCGAGTAGGCAGAGAGGGCCTCAGAGAGTGGGGCCTTCCACAAGTATTGAAGGGGGCTGTGGGGAGGCATGAGGACAGAACAAAGGCAGGAGGGTCTCAAGGGGATGGGAATCCCCAGAGCCTGGGCAGGGACCCCAAGAGGGCCCTTGCACTGTAAAAGCCTTCCATCCCTTCCTGCTTCTGTGGGGTATAACCCCTCTCCTCCCGCCTCCCACCTGGCATCACCCTGTCCTAGGAGTGAGTGGCAAGGGCTCAGTAGACAGCAGAGTGGTCAAAGTCCTGGGGGCTCCATGAGGCTACTGCTGGCCCAGAGGTCACAAAGAGACTTGGGGCCTGGTGCGGTGGCTCACACCTGTAATCCCAGCACTTTGGGAGGCCGAGACGGGCAGATTACTTGAGGTCAGGAGTTCGAGACAGCCTGGTCAACATGATGAAACCCCGTCTCTACTAAAAATACAAAAAAGTTAGCCAGCTGTGGTGGTGTGCACCTGTAATTGCAGCTACTCAGGAGACTGGGGCAGGAGAATAACTTGAACCCAGGAGGCGGAGGTTGCTGTGAGCCGAGATCATGTCACTGCACTCCAGCCTGGGCAACAGAGCAAAACTCCGACTCAGGGAAAAAAAATAAAGAGACTTGGGGTCCCCAGATCTCCAGATGTCCAGGGGAGCCCCAGAACCCTTCATTCCTGTGGGGCTCCTGATCATCCTTTCCCACAGGCCACTGCCTCCCTCACCCTCTGAGATGTACTTGAGCTTCAGGCACTGGTCACCCCTGGCCCCACTGAAGTCGAAGAGCTGGCAGGGCCCACGCAGGCGCCCACCATGGGGCTGCTCGTTGGTCAGTGCCCACTGCAGGGCACAGGGCGTGTTGTTGAGGAAGTAGATACGCAGCTGCAGGTGGGACTGTCCTGGCGCCAGCGGTGAGCAGAATACGGCCAGCTGCAGCCATTTGCGAGCGTCGCGCCCCACAGGTGCCTCCATCACACAGGTGTAGAGGCTGCAGAGGGAGCCATTGGCAGGCACTCATGTGCAGGGAAGGCTAAGACACCAGCACACTGCCACCAGCCTCCTGCCACCTGAGGGGCCTCTGTGGGGCCTTCAGGGAGGTTCGGAGAGCACTCGAGGGGAGCACTTAGGGAGGAACTGGTAGGGGGGGATGAAAAGTGAGTACATCATGGTGACTGGTGACTGAATGGGGAGGAGAGCTGGCAGGGGAAAGAGGGGAAGTGGGCTCAGGGTGACCATGCTTGGGAGGGCACCTGCACATGGCTCTACTCCTGTCAATGGCTAGGAAGGAGGCTGGGAGGCAGAGGACCTAAGACTCTAGAAAGACAAAGAGATGAAGGACAAAGATGGAATGGAGTCTTAGAGAACTGGCACTAAGTTTGGGGACAGTCCTGAAAGAGGCACACAGTAGAGAGAGATAATTTGAGAGATAGAGAGAGGTGGAGAAGGACAGGTCCCTTCTAGGTGGAGAGATGGGGCTGAGTCAGACACTTCCAGACAGACAGATACAGCGGTGGGATTTGCAGTCCTGGACATGATTAGTGTGAGAAAAACTGCTACAGACATTAGGACAGAGGGGCCAGAAAGGGTCACCAGGGTATAAAGGATTTGCAGACCATCTTCTATACAGAGAGCTGAAGATAAGGCAGACAGAGAAAGTGGGCAGGAAAGACAGTCCCCAGAGAGATGGGTGTGGGAAGACAGGCCAATGGCATGTGCCTACCTGAAGTGGGAGAGGTGGATGCGACACTCATCCCGGGAGGCGTGGGCCCCCGGCTGCCCCAGGGGCCTCCATACCTTGGCATCGAGCAGGGCAGTGTTGCTGCTGTAGGTACGAGCATGGCTGGGCTGCTGGGCACAGTGTTTAAACGTGAGAGTGCAAGGCTTCAGGAAGGAGGCCCCATGGGGGCCACATGCCACCACAGGGCTTACCAGCCCCTGGGCTCGGGACAGTGATGGGGCGTCCGAAAGGTCCCACACCAGGATCAAAGACACCCGCTCCTGGCGGCCCACAGTCACAGCACCTGGGGAGGACAGGGAGAGATGAGATGGGCCTGGTAGGCAGGCACACCCCTGCCCCTGAAAGAGGCCAGGCCAGAGAGAAAGGAGGTGGGGCAGAAGCCCAGGAGAGACGTCCCCAGCAGGGCACACAGGGCGGTGGTATGAACAAGAGTAAGATGACTGTGGAGCTGACTTGTAGTGTAACCCTAAGCAAGACACTCCCCTTTCCACCCAGGCTTTTGCTAGCCCATAGTGTGCCTAGTATGAATTTGCAAATGGTGCTCTTGCCTCCCTTTACTGGAGAATTGTCACAGCATACTGATTCATTAGAACAAGGCACTTTACTTCCACCTGCCAGGAAGTTGTCCTAAAAGATATGTAATATGTCCATCCCTGAAGTCAATAAAACTATACTCACAATACAACAATTATCAGAAGTAAAAAGTGTCTATGAACATTGCTCCCTCAGATGTGGTGACCTAATGTACAGTCTGAGCAACTGTATGTGGAGAAGAGAGCCGGGAGCTGTTACCTGGTGGGATGAGCAAGGAGATGCCTGCATCCTGGAGCATCAGGCAACCGCCGCGGTGATCCACCTCTCGAGCCGAAAACACCAACAGCTTGTGCATCAACCGGCGGACCATGGTCTGGCCTTGAGTGGGTGTGTGCAGCTCCTGATAGAAGGCAGCCATCTCTGGCAGTGTGGCTGGCAGGTGCTGCGTTGAGACCTCATTTTCTGGTGGAGGGGTAGGCTGGGACACTGGTTCCTCTTGACCATTCGGCATCCAGCAGGCCCCCAGTAGCCTTCTAGGGCAGTGCCATCGAAGGCACTGGGCCAGAAGGAGGACACTTGCCACCGGGACCCCCACCAGCAGTAGGAACTGGGAGGGTTGGAATGAACTCTCCTGGAAGCACATTCGCCCGGTCACTCAATGCTGCTGGCTCTCCTTCACCCCTGTGCCAGCCAAAGCCAAAGGCCTGGTAGGGAAGAAGGGGTCAGTGTCAGGGTAAGCCCTTTTAAGTTGTGGAGGTCAAGGCTTGACTTCCACCTAGTTGCAAGTTGTCTTCATTCCAGCGCACCCTGCACACTTTAGTCACACCAATTCTTTTAACCTGTCTCTCTTACTCGAGAACCTACCCTGGCTCTCTGTGAACTGCTCTGAAGCAGAGTGAGCTTGGGTTTACAGTTAGAGAACATGAGTTCAAATGCCACCTTGGTCACTATGGCTGGGTAAGTTTTATCATATTGATGTAAGGCAGGACAGCCCCAAAACTGGGGCTTGGCCTGGGAGGGTTTGTGGCTTCACCTAGGAAAGAATTCAAGGGTGAGTCAGTGGTGTTAGACAGCAACTTTCCCTGAAGTGGCAGCATATAGCAGCAGCAGAGGTATGCTCCCTGCAGAGCAGGGCTAACCCTAGGTAATGTGCCCAGGGTAGCAGCTTGGGGGCATTTCTGCCATCATATTTATGTCCACTTTTAACTACATGCAATAAGGGGCGGGTTATTCAGAAATTTCTAGAAAAAGGGATGGTAGCTTTGGGTCACTGCCATGGAAAGGGGCAGTAACTTCCAGGCATTGCCATGGCAGTGGTAAACTGTCATGGCACTGGTGGGCATGTCTTATGGAGAGGTGCTTTTGGTGCCTCTTCCCTGTTCCAGCCAGTTTTCCATCTGGCCTGGAATCAATTTCCTCCTCCTGCCTCAATATTGCTTAATGTACCTCAGTTTCCTCATCTGTCCAAATATCTACCTTGATCTACAAATGCTGATACAAAAAAATCTATAAGTGGAAAAAGCAAGTCACAGAGAGATAAAATATTCTGAGCTCATTAATGTGAAAAACAAAACTGCATATAAATACGTATTTATGGGTTATATATGTAAATGTAAAGGTATAGAGAAAGGTCTGGAGCAGTGGTGTACAATAAAAATATAATGTGAACTACACATGTAATTTTAAATTTCCTGATGGCCACATTAAAAAGAAGAAACAGGAGAAATTAATACATTTTATTTAACCCAATATATTCAAAATGTTATTTCAACAGGCAATCAATATAAAATTATGAGATATTTTTACTTTCTTCTTTCATACCCAGTCTTTGAAATCCATGTGTAACTTATATGAATAGAACAGCTGACTTGGGACTGGCTGTATTTCAAGTGCCCAGTAGCCACGTGTACTAATGAGTCTGGTCTTAGACTGTGCAGGTCTGGAAGGACACACCCCCAAACTATTCCCATGAGTCATGACAAATTGAGAAGGTGGAAGGTGTGAACAAAAACTTTGTATTTTTAAAAATCCTTTTCTCTGTACTTTGAATTTTTCACATCAAGCATGTAGTTTGTATTACCTTTGTAATTCTTTTCTGAAGCTATTAAAAGTGGGGAAAAAGTGCCTCTTTGGGTAATGGTGAGGATGGCATAAGGTCATGTGAAAAGTATTTGTAGATGAGAAAGCACTGTCCAAATGTATGTGTTTCTTTATGCCCCTCCTTCCGCCAGAAAGGCCTGAAGGTAGCTCACAGGGACAGGTGACATAGAGGAGTAACAAAAGCTAAAACTGGAAGCAAAAAAAAAAAAGAAGAAGAAGATGATGAAAAACAAAGCTGCGAGCCTACAGTGAAGCTGGAATGAGGCAGGGCAAAAGCAAACACTCACCTCCTGCTCACCTGGCTACCCAGCCAGGCCACAGGCTGAGACTTCCCAGAAGCTCTTCCTGAGGCCCTCCAGAACCCACCTCCGCCTCCTCCTACTTCCCCTCTTCCAGCCCCTACAATTTCCAACACCCCTGCCCTGCAGCCTGCCCAGGCTTCCCACACCTGCTTAATTCTAGCCTCTGGCTTTTGCTCATGCTGTTTTCTGTTTCTCCACTCACTTGCTCTCCCCACTTGTTTCTTCTCCCTATGTGGACCCTCCCATTCAATAGCGCCTCCCGCTGGCACACCAGCCTTTGACAGCCTCCAGCTCACAAAATCTCTCTCCACAGCCATCCCACCATGCTGAGTCATTCTTGATTATGTGCTGTCATGTGTGATTTTCCCACTCAAATGAACATTTTCTAAGCACTGGCTGTGTATCGGACACTGTGGGAAGTTCAATCCTGCCAAAGATGACGTCTTATTCCGCTCTCAAGAAGCTTCTACAGAAATGGAATTCATTGGCTTGGTAGCTGAGTTCTGTGAGGCACAACGTCCTCCTTCAGAGCCCTGGGAGGCCCCTCTGGATAACTCACTAGAGACTGCAATGGAAGAGCTTCCAGTGTCCAGTCCTCCCTATGCCCTTCACTCACACTACCCACCTGGAACTGAGGCTTGGCCCACCTTCTTCCTTCCATCCCCAGGAGCATGAAAACTAAAGCCCCTTCCTAGTGCCTCTTAGACTGGGGCAGAACCTCCACCATATCCTCAGGATTGAAGACTGGGGCAGTACCTGTTTCCTCCATGTCCTCACTGAAAGCATGAATAAGAAGCGGGGGATTGGCATTGTTCTCTTTGCCTAAAGAGCCAACCCGACAGACAACGCACTAGCCTTTTTCAACCAGGCCTCTTAGAGGGCACACAGGTGAACCAGGTAAATTGGCAGTGCCCTAAAGCTGATGAGAAGGGGGTTGGAGCAGCAAGCTACCCTTGATGTCCCATCATTCCTTTTGGTTCTTTCACATTAGTAATAATTATAACTCCAACTGTAATAACAATAGCTAACATTGGCAGAGCTTTACTCAATGCCACTGTGTTAAAGCTCTCTCCACGGCTTGTCTCATCTCATCCTCACAGGAGCCTTAGGAGCGAGGTGTTATTTTTATCCCCATTTCACAGATAAGGAATCCGAGCTTTCTCCCCACAGTGAGGATGGATAGGGAATTACTAAACAACTGAAGACAGGCAGGAAAGAGGAGCGAAGATGAACACCCTTCCAGAGACACCCCCTTTCTCTCTCCACCCCTTCTTTTTCCCCAAGTATCTTCCTTTCCTTCTCTAGAAGAAATAAAGTTGGAAGAGAAAGAAGCAAAAGTGAAGTAAAAACAAATAGAAGGACCTAAAGGTACATCCTCAGTTCTGTGGTAATACCTACCCCATCACCCACATCCCCACCCACCAAGGCACCAGTGGCAGGGGATGGAATAGATAAAGGAATGAAAGGAGGGGCCCCACCTCGGTTACACAGCAGTAACCTGCCTGGGGCCACCAAAGACCAGAGTCCAGATCCCCAGTGAGGTGCACCTCACTGGGTGGTGCAGCAGAGTCCCCTGGCTCAACCTCTGACCCTGGAGAAGTTGGCACGCACCACTCCCAAAGCCCCACTGGGCCTCTCATGGGAGCTCCCTCCTTTACCTGGCCTGAAACAGGATAACTCCTCCTGGGCCAGCCCCAGGTCTCCCAGGCTGACAGCTCTTCCAGGCTGCCCTGGCCCTCACTCCATCCCCGCTGTGGCCCCAGAATGGGGAAAGGTCCCGAGTCTGGTTGAATGGCATCTATAGCACTGCAGCCATTCAAGTGTGACTTGGAGCTTCCCAACCCCATGCTGGACTCCTCATTACCCACTCCTCCAGTTTGTCTTGCCCCAGACCCCAGATCACCCTGGATAGCGGGTCCCCGAAACAAGAGTTCTTTAGAATGCTGCCATCACCTGTCCCTAGGCAGTTGCATCCTCCAGCACAAAGATCCAAACTCCTGCTGCAAAGTTCTGCTCATACCCTTTAAGAAAACTCTCAACCCTTCCTCCACTTCACTGGTTCTCTCTGTGCCTCCCCAATGCCTGATAGATGTCCAGTTACTGCAGAACATAACAAGTACTGGGATAGATGATCCAAACACAAGTCATGAACAGCATTTGTTAGTATAGTAGACATTTCCGTAGGACACAGATCATCCCAGTGGTCCTCATACCCATTGGCCAAGTCCCATTTTCCTCCCCTCCTCCAGCAGAGGGTCCCTACACTCCAGCAGGCAGGCTGAGCTGGCCTGGCTCCTCCCTGGAGCTCCAGGTAACCCCATCGCAATGCCCATCCCCTCTCCAGCTGCCCCAAGGGGGTGCTCAACTTACCGTCTAGGTGCTCTTAGAGGCTGCTGGCTGGTCCAATTCCTTCTCTGAGAAACGGATCAGCCAGACCCAGTCGACAGGCCAGCAGACAAGTGGAGGTGGGCGGGGAATCCAGGCAGGAGTGGCCTGGCATTTCCTGGCAGAGTCCTGCCTCCCAGCTGCCCTAAAGAGGGGTGAAGGAGAATGTCCCTCTCTATTGGCAAAGTCCAGCCCAGGTAAGGGAGTAGCTGAGGATCCCAGAAGTCAGTGACCTTGCTAGTCTAGGTCTGCAAGGAAGGAGGGAGGGAGGGAGACAACCTGGGTGTAGGTGCTGCACCTTGAAACCCCTCCCTACAGTGCCCTCTGCTGGTGAGTGGCTGTCCCCAGCCAGAGGCTATTATTAAATTAAAATGGCAGATAGGAGGAGGAGGGAACTTTCATCTGAGTTTCTGAAACTATAATGTGCCCCGCAGTCACCTGGGAGATCTTGTTAAAATGAAGGCTCTGAATCTGTCGGTCTAGTGTGGGGCCTGAGATTCTGCAGCTCAAAGAAGCTCCCAGCTGATGCCAATGCAACCGGTCCAGGGAGCTTAGAGAGCATCTAGTTCCACCCGCTCCCTGCACAGAGAAGACAATGGAGGCACTGAGAGGGTAAATGACTCACCAGTTGCTGGTGTACCTGAGATGTACCCATATCTGTTCCTTACACCAGGTGCTTTCTACTTCCCCCACCCAAAGTTGGCAGAAACACTACCGCCTGGGAGACGGCTGAACTTTGGGGCCATTTGCCATTCTGAGTTCTGAGAAACTCTGACTAGGAGCGATGGCACCACAGAATGAAAACTCCTTGTGGAGAGGAACTTTTCCCATGTTTTCTGCTGTCTCCTCAGCTCCTGGTACAGCCTGATAGATAGAAGGTGTTCAATAAAGATGTCTTGAATGAGTGAATGAAGAAGTTGAGAGGGAAGAGGATGCATTTTGTTTTTTTTGGTTTTTTTGTTTTTTTTGTTTTTTTTTTTTTGAGACGGAGTCTTGCTCTGCCGCCCACGCTGGAGTGCAGTGGCCGGATCTCAGCTCACTGCAAGCTCCGCCTCCTGGGTTCACGCCATTCTCCTGCCTCAGCCTCCCGAGTAGCTGGGACTACAGGCACCCGCCACCGCGCCCGGCTAGTTTTTTGTATTTTTTTAGTAGAGACGGGGTTTCACCGTGTTAGCCAGGATGGTCTCGATCTCCCGACCTCGTGATCCGCCCGTCTCGGCCTCCCAAAGTGCTGGGATTACAGGCTTGAGCCACCGCGCCCGGCCTGAGGATGCATTTTGGATCCAAGTGACCGACACTGAGCCCAGGTGAGCGACAGGTTGGCTATGTAATATTAGGCAAGCTACTTAATTTCTCTGAGCCTCAATTCCCTTGTCTGTCAAATGCAGATAAGAATATCTACCTCGTGTGAGATAATAATTGTCATTATTGAGCTAATAAATGTAAAATGCCCACCACTGAATGGGTGGTCAATAGATGGTAACTGTTATCACCAGGGTCTGGCCTCCTGCAGTTGAGGAGGCGTGGTGAACGCCCCTAGGCCACTAGTTATCATCTCCCGTAGAAAATAAGTAACTTCCTCTGCTTTTGTCTCAGTTAATAATTCTCTAGCCTCTTGTCTCTGACTGCAATCCCCTCCCCTCTGCTTCCTTCCCTGGTGGAGGTGAGAGGGTGGAATAAACCTCCCACAGGAGCCCAGTACCCCAAAGTGCAGACATGTATCAAAGGAATGGGTAGAGAGCAGGCAACCTGGGAAGCAGACCTCATGCCTAAAGACAAGCCAGGAAGGGTGGTCAGAACTTTGAGAGGGAACGAAGGGAGTGGGGTAGGGGTGTTCGTCTTTAACAAAGCTCTGTTTGAGTCACACAGGAGGCTGGACTTTGCCAACAGATAGGAACACTCTTCCCTACCCCTCTTTAGGGAGGCTGGGAGGCAGGACTTTCTGCCAGGGCGCCAGGTCACTCCTCCCTGACTCCCCACCCACCTCCACTTGTCAGCTCCCTTCTCCTCTGAGTCATAAAGTCCTAGGGGTTTGTGAAAGATCTGTCGAGCTAGGGTTATAAGCCAGGAAGGTCATGCCAACCAGGAGGCTATAACCGGGGGCTGTGTTCATGGATTATGAACTCACTTCCAAAGCTGGTGCTTGCCACTCTTGGGGACAATCCCAATTATAAGGAGGCTCCTGGAGAAATCTGAAGGCTCATACCACTCACTCCCATGGCCACAGAGCTGTTTCATGGGATGCAGAGACCACAGGCATCAATAGCATTATAACTGGGGGCTGGGCTGTCACAGTAGGGCCAGGTCTCTCAGTGTCAAACCCTCACCACAAACCCTCAAACATTCCATCAAGGGGTAGCCTCCAGAGGCCAGGCACCAAGGAGAGTCTAGTAGGCCAGGGGGCTCCTCCTGAGAGGAACTCTTTGGGGCCATGAAACAGCAACTTGGACTTCCCAGCCAGTGTCACCACCCTTCTCATCTGAGAAAAGCAGACCAGCTGGGAGCACCACTCCACCCTCCTCCCAGCCCCACCTTCTTCCCAGCCCCACCCTCCTCTGCCTTCCACACATCATATGTCGTCAGGCCCCCCACCAGGAAGGTGTGCTGCCAGAGGTAAGGGGAGCACAGGCCTGGGAACGAGGAGGTACTGGGAGAGGCAGGTGTCAGGAGAAAAGAGGATGGGGCCAAGGAGGGGCAGGGAGGGGGCCTCCACCACTGGACAGAAATGTAGAAAAACAGGAAGGCAGAAGATGAGCAAGTGGACAGTGAGGAGCAGAGAAAGACAAGTAGAAATATGCACAGGCGGGCACGCTGCTCAGCTGTGTCCCAGATCCTCCAGGACCAGTGTCCTCGACCCTTGACAGAAAAGGATGGATTAGGGCCGGGCACAGTGGCTCACGCCTGTAATCCCAGCACTTTGGGAGGCCAAAGTGGGTAAATCACCTGAGGTCAGGAGTTCGAGACCAGCCTGACCAACACGGCAAAACCCCGTCTCTACTAAAAATACAAAATTAGCCAGGCATGGTGATGCACGCCTGTAATCCCAGCTACTAGGTAGGCTGAGACAGGAGAATCACTTGAACTTGGGAGGTGGAGGTTGCAGTGAACCGAGATTGCACCATTGCACTCCAGCCTGGGCAACAAGAATGAAACTCTGTGTCAAAAGGGGCCTTGGTTGTAGGAAGGTCTGTACATTGTCCCGCATGCAAATGACATGCAAAGCAACATGCCAATCAGCATGGCAGCATTTTAATCAAAGACCAGGCAGTTGTTTCCTTGAAAAGTCAGGCCACAAGAAACCTGAACACTTAACCTGAACACTTGTGCTTACATCCTGACACTCTGGGAATGGAAAGACTGAGCAGGAAGCTCATCCCCCCTGGATCCAGGGGTAGAAGAGAGCTAAAGGTTCAGAAAAAGGAATCCACAGTGTCAACAGGCCAAGTTTGAATTTGGGCAGGAGATAAGCCTGGGTGTGCCCCATGAGTGTGCCAGTCTAATATGGTGAGATAAGCCTGGGACAGATGGGCTGCCGTATTTGTGACTAGAAAAGAGCCCCCAGGAATCTCTGGCTCCTGCCTTCAGATTGTGATCTTTCCAGGTTGGTAGATCAGCTTAGGTAGAACAGTTCTCAATGAGGGCCAGCTACACACCTGGCTAAGTGCTGCCCACTGTGGGAGGCAGAAAAGCTGGTCACCCGGGACCTTATCTCCAGGAGTCAGAAGCACTTGGAGGAAGGTCTTTCACTCAGAAGCAGTTACCAGTGCTGGGCAGTGTCCTCCAAGTGCCAGAGGAATGCTGTGGAGAAAAGAAGTCCATGGAAGCCAGGAGATGGGCAACGTGGGGCCTGGGGTTGGAGAGAGCTCAGAGGTACAGGACTGGAGCTGGACCAGGGAGAGAGGAAGGACCTCCATGACTAGACCTCCTCTGAGGGGCTCAGGCCAGGAAATGAGTCAGGTTAGGAGGCAGAGACAGACGAGGAGTTGCAGGGGAAGGCTCATCACTAGCGTGTTCTCTGCCTCCCCAGATTTTGCCTCCTAAAGGTGAATGCAGCTTCAAGGGGCCATCTTTGTGCTCCTGCCCCACCTGGGGCCCATCCTGGTCTGGCTGTTCACTCGTGATCACATGGCTGGTTGGTGTGAGGGCCCGAGGATGCTGTCCTGGTGCCCACTCCACAAAGTCGTATTGCTTGTACAGACAGCCATCTACTCTGTCGTGGGGTGAGTACTTGTTTCTCACACATGGCCCTGGTACCCAGTGGGGTGGGAACAAGTCCCCTGTATCTGAATTACTCCCATATATTGGCCTCCAAAGGCAGGCACTTTGGCTTGCCTCTTATGGTGGGTCCTCCAGAAAGTAAGAAACCCTCTATGCCTGCCTGGGGTTCCAGTTAGCCCTTCTTCCACCCTCTCTAAGTCTCCCAGCCCCTCTCCAACCTCGCTGTGCCCAGCTCCTCCCACCAACTCCCTCCCTAGCCCTTAAATGATGCCTAGACCCATTCGCCCCCATTTCAGCCCACAAGGGTATCCAAGAGTCCTTATGCCAGAGAGTCTCCTCCATTCACCGTGGAACCTCCCATTGAATGATTTTGCCACCATCTCTCCACAGCTATGCCTCCTACCTGGTGTGGAAGGACCTGGGAGGGGGCTTGGGGTGGCCCCTGGCCCTGCCTCTTGGCCTCTATGCTGTTCAGCTCACCATCAGCTGGGCTGTCCTGGTTCTCTTTTTCACAGTCCACAACCCTGGTCTGGTAAGGCACACGGGGATCAGTAGCAGAAGTAATGTGGGAGAGGGTGAAACCACCTGGCCCCAGAAGCACATAATTTGGCAGAGCAATTGAGTGCAGGCAGGTAATGGATGGGCAGACTTCTCTGCACTTCCATGGTGTGCACAGAGCCCCAGGGACTTAGCTTGTGGCTGGGCTGGGCACTGCAGAAAGGTGGAGGTGCTGGTTCTTGGGCGGCCAGCTGACCCCCGGCCCCTGTGCCCAGGCCCTGCTGCACCTGCTGCTGCTGTATGGGCTGGTGGTGAGCACAGCACTGATTTGGCATCCGATCAACAAACTGGCTGCCCTGCTACTGCTGCCCTACCTAGCCTGGCTCACCGTGACTTCAGCCCTCACCTACCACCTGTGGAGGGACAGCCTTTGTCCAGTGCACCAGCCTCAACCCACGGAGAAGAGCGACTGAGGCCTTAGGGCACGGGAGAGGAGGGACGGCCAGGGTGGGGAGGAAGAGTCTGCAAGCAGGGCTGTGGAGCTAGGGTTCACCCCAATGGGACCACCCTCCTGGGTTCCCTGGTGCCGTTTTTCCTTAGAAATCAAAGAAATGGGAAAGAGGGGGGAAAGCGATTTCACACTTAAATAATAAAATCCTATTAGTAACTCTGAAGGTATGATGTGAAGTGTGTATTTGAATGCATAATATGATGCCTAGGGCGGCAGAGTGGGATGGAAGCTTCTGGACCTGTGTGTGAGTGTGTGTGCGTGAATGAATGTGTGAAGGCCCATGGGGGAGGGGTGGGCACACCAGCTCACCTCCACTCACATGCCCCCCCCCCCCCCCGGCATAAAGATTTAGCACTCAGATGTTTAATTGTCTGAAAAACAAAAGGCTTTTAAACTGACAAAAAAGCCAAAACAGAAAAATACACTTTATAAAAAGGGTACTACAGGGCCAGGCACTGTGGCTCATGCCTGTAATCCCAGCACTGTGGGAGGCCAAGGCAGGTGGATCACGAGGTCAGGAGTTCGAGACCAGCCTGGCCAACATGGTAAAACCCTGTCTCTAAAAACACAAAAATTAGCTGGGCACAGTGGTGCGCACCAGTAGTCCCAGCTCCTCAAGAGGCTGAGGCAGGAGATTCACTTGAACCCAGGGAAGCGGAGGTTGCAGTGAGCCTAGATCATGCCAATGCACTCCAGCCTGGGCGACAGAGTGAGATTCCATCTCAAAAAAAAGTGGGGATACTAATTATACATGTTAAGGTTATATAGTATATATTATACATTAATTTATATATCAGATTTATGATGCAGTATCTCGTTATAACATATACTATCGTTATATGATATATATGTGATGCATCTCTGATAAATAAGATTATAGACCTTCTTTTTTGCTTTCATATATTCCTATGCTTTCTTTATTTTACATCAATTAATCACTATTAGAATAAGGCAAAGAACATTGAAAAAAAAAGAGATTATGCCTCGGAGTGCTGACAGGTGAATTCATAAGAGCTTCTTATTCAGCCTTCTATCTTGCTTCTCTTTTTCTAAACCTTCTTAGTGGCTTTTTCATTTTTGTCTCCTCCCTTCTCTGATTTTCTTCTGTCCTTGTTTCAAAGCCCTGATGGTGGCAAGGAGTGACTGCCCCTGAGTATGCCTCCTCAAATCTTTAACAAGGTCAGCTGGAAGACCCAGACACCTTGCAGTAGGGGGTCTCCACCTGCTGCATGATGGGATCACCAGCAGTGTTTAAAAATCCTCATCAGCCTCTCCAGGGAGGAAGCCTGAGCATCAACATTTTTAAAACGTCCCGAGACCTCCCCAGGTGCAGCCAAGGCTAAGAACCACAGCTGTTTGGAGCTTCTTAAAAAATGCATATTCCTCAGACCCCACTCAAGACCCATAAATGAGAACATTGTGGGTGGGCTCTTGGCATCTTTAGATTTAAAACCTCCTGAGCACTTCTGTCAGCTGCTAGCTAGTTTGAGTGCTTTGGGCACAGATCATTTATCAGGGCCCGTTTAGCCTTGACAATCTGAGGTTTCGTGAGCTGAGTTTTAGAGCTGAAACAAACTGTGTGCTCTCAGGTGAGAAGCCAGCAGGGCAGCATAATTTGAGAAGGGGAGTGGCTCTTTCCAGAGCTCACCCAAGAGAGGGAGTCTGCAGCCTCCCCTCCTCCACCAAGGGCATTTTCAGCCCAGTGGGTCAGGTCACGGGCACCCCAGGACACAGTGTCCCACCCACCTTTGTATCTCCAGCCCCAGGGCAGGGCAGAGCACAGAGTAGGTGCTTGTATGTTTTTATTTGTTGATTAATTTAATGAATACATGAACACATTGTCATACTTCAAAAACAAATGATGACCAGCACCCTGCCGCCACCCCTACCCCCACCCCTACTCTGGAACAACTGAAAAAAGAATGGAAAGGCTTAAATCATTTTGGAAACTCCTGGTTCTAATGTGCAACCAAACTGAGATCCGTTGCGGCAGGACACTGCTTCTCAAAATGTGCCCCAGAGACCTCCTGAGACACTTGTTGGGACTCCAGACCCATGAAATCAGATCATCTTGGGGAGTGAGAGCAATAGGGCATGGTGATTTGCAGTTCTGGTCGTGGAGTCAGACCAACCTGGGGTTGGATACTGACTCTGTTATCTATTAACTGGTAACCTGGTGCAACTTCTAGCTATAAATACTGATTGACAGAGGAGAGGCTAGGAACCCACAATACATGGGTTCTTACCCCAGCTCTACTACCATTGTGTGATCTTGGCAAGTGGGTACTCCAGACTTTATCTTCCATTACCATTACTATCATCTCATAATAATATATGCATTGTAATATTTGCTACCAATTTTATTCATTACCAGCTAATTCTAGAAGTTAGGCGGAACCTCCATAAAGATGTACGATGCCTATGGTATTACTTTGACCTCCCCAAGGCAAGCTGGAACCACTAACCCATGCCTCTAGCTTTGGACTTAGCCCTAGAAGAAAGCTTAATTTGGGCAGTGTCCCAAGCCCTGGGCTGGCATGACTGCCTGATACAGCATGAGCCAAGCTAAAGAGATTTTTGGCCATGTGCAGAAACTCAGCATGAAAGGGCAGAATCCCAGCTCCAAACTCTTATCCTCTGACTCCAAAGTTGTCCTTAAAATCCCCCTCTGCCCCAGTTCCTTGGCTCCTGGGTGAAGGGAGCCTCTAATCCCACAGTCTCCCAACCTTCCTGGGACTCTTGTCTTTCCCCTTACCCACTTCCCAGTTCAGAGCCCAGCCTAGTGGACACCTGCCTTTGGCCCTCTTGTTACTTAAGAGCTGTGCCTAAATAGACTTGGAGCTGCCTCTTCTCTTTGCAAGTGTGTCCCAGGATTCCACCATTCAGATTGTGTGCACATTTTTGTTCTGAGGCAGTATTTTTCCATTTGCCTCTGATTTGGTGAGTCGGAGACAGACAAGATCATAAGGCTCTGCAGATCTCCCATCCAGTGGCTGCAGAGCTACTAGGTAAAACAGCAGATCCAGGAGGTGTCATATCTCATTCTTTTGTATCCTAGTCCATCCTTTCCTCCTCTAAACCTTCACTCTTCCTTCACTCTTCCTCACTTTGCCAATTTCTGCAGAATGGAGACATAGAGGGGCTAGGTGAGATGGCAGACTAGTAGGTGTATGCCCAGTGGACAAAGGTTGGTCAGCTGGGCTAGGAACGGGGCAGAGTGCAGGATGTATTTATTCTGCACATCTCTGGCCCCTCCTACCTACAGGCAGGTAGAGCTGCTTCGTAGGAGAAGCCTGGAGGCCCCTGAATGTTGTCAGTCCTGGGCCAGGGCTCCAAAGTCTCTTTTCTTTTGTGAACGGCCACCATCTGCTCTATCTCTTGGGGTTCCCCTGCACCCCAAGCCCAGTTTCAGAGTCTTCCCAGAGGGCCCCTTTCTTGTAGTTCCAGAACACAAGCACACAATCCTTTGAAGGATTTTACCGCTGATTCTCATCAGCAGCTCACAAGGTACTCAGTCCAAAGCCCAACTTTGCTGAGAACTTCCTCAGATCTCCACCTGCCTCTTCTATCCTCAGGTAGAGCCCACCAAAACATTTACCCACCTCCCAGACTCCTTCTCCCCCCACCCCTACAAAGTCGAGGACACGCCATACATTTAGGCTCTTCTTCTGATATGGAAGCCAGGGGAAGCTATCCCTGGTCATACCAGGGCCTCGGTCATATTCATCAGGGCCTCATTTATCCCTTTCCAAGGTCCCATGACCCACACAGAGATTATCTGCTAAGAGAAGCACCAGAAAATCCCCCTAGCTCTTCCACTTGCACCTACTCCAACACATTTCTCATCTTAAGGGCTGAAATTCTCCTCTCAAAAGTTGACTGTAGTTTGTCACCTCCTCCCAGTAGGTTCTTTGGCCTTGCAAACACCCCTTCAAAGAGGAATACTATATATATATATTTTTTTGAATCTCGCTCTGTCTGTTTTTGTTTTTGTTTTTGTTTTTTTTTTGAGTCTCACTCTGTCGCCCAGGCTGGAGTGCAGTGGCTGGATCTCAGCTCACTGCAAACTCCGCCTCCCAGGTTTACGCCATTCTCCTGCCTCAGCCTCCCGAGTAGCTAGGACTACAGGCGCCCGCCACCTCGCCCGGCTAGTTTTTTGTATTTTTTTAGTAGAGACGGGGTTTCACCGTGTTAGCCAGGATGGTCTCGATCTCCTGACCTCGTGATCTGCCCGTCTCGGCCTCCCAAAGTGCTGGGATTACAGGCTTGAGCCACCGCGCCAAAGAGGAATACTATTAGTCACCTTAATGTCCATGATCCTTATCAGATCACTTTCTTCAAAGACTGAAAGTGCCAGCCGCAGTAGCTGGGCAGTGCCAGGAGTAGCTACTGGAATGGAAACCATGGTGACCAGGACTAAAGTCCCGGGAGTCACCATTTTACCCAGGGTGGCGTGTCCCACATGGCAAGGCAAGGATTGTGTCCTGTACAGAAGACTGTAAACCCTGCCCTGCCCTGTGATTCTGGTGCCTTCTCCAATCCCAGCCTCAGACTCTGGGAGACCCTTGGCCCCCTCCCCTCTTCACTGGCCAAGGCTGCTCAAAGCCCTGGACACCTCGTGTTTATATCAACAGAGCCGTTGCTAGAGGAAGCAGCCTCCTGCCCTCCAGAGGGGTGTCTGGTGCCCGAGGCCTGTTGTTTGTGTACCTCGTCTCAGTAGTGACCGGAGGGGCAGGCACGCCTGGGCTGGGTCTCTGGGGCAACGCACTGTTGGGGTCCCAGCTGTCCCTGCACATAAAGCACCAACTCCATCAATGCACCCCTGAGGTATCCTCTTTCAGGGAGTGAGAATTTAAACCTTCCTCTGGTGAGACTTCTATTTTCCACCAGCCCCCCTCCTGGCCTCTCTGCTCCCTTCCCAATGAGGGCAGCTCCATGTCCGGCCAAGATCCAAGGAACAACCGTGCCTGACCCTGTCTTCTCCTTCTCAACCACCTCCTGGAATCTCTGAATGTTTTCTGAAATGACCGTGGGAAATGGGACAGGGAGAGGCATGCTGCAGTGTATCCCAGGCCTAACCCAGCTCCTTCCAGCCACTGTCATCCCAACAAGAAGGGGGCAATGACCGGTAGAGACAGGATGGGAGAATTCCAATTTTGGTTTCCATCCCCAGATACTAGCTGTCTGGTGTCTCTTAACCTGTACCCCCACCACACAGAGATACATACACACACACACACACACACACACACACACACACAGACACACACACAGACACACACACACCCCTTCATGTACCAATTACTTCCTAGAGTCTGTTCTTCCTGCAAGAACTCCTTCTCAGCCCCTTCAACTCCCACTGGTCTCTGTCCTTCCCTTCTCCCAGAGCTGGGCCTCAGGGGTGCTGGCAGCAGTTGAGACTGAATGGTGAAGAAGGTAAAACATGACTCTGGAAGCACATGGCTCTGCCCTCTCTAGCTGCATCACTTTGGGCAAGTCACTTAACCTCTCTGGTCTCAATTTCCTCACCAGAAAAATTAGGATAATAATAGTACCTACCCCAAACATCCTTGTGAGGAATAAATGAGTTAACCTACATAATATTTTAGGGCAATGTCAGGATGTCAGCTCTCCTTGTTACTAAATTCCAGGGAATATGACACAGTAGGAGAAGCATGGAACTTGGGAGCTGACAGATTTGGGTTCAAATCCCAGCACCCCACTGACTCCACATGTGACCTTGAATGAAATACCTTACTGCCCAGTATCCTCCTGTGCAGGAGGGGGACTATTGATAGAACCTGACCCAACAGGGTTAACACTGGGGATGGGGTGTGCGAGTCCTAAAGAGTATAGAGGCAGCTGTAGGGAGAGGAGTCAAGCTCCTGGCATCTGATCCCCCAGATTAGTTGTTGCACTCTGGGGTGAGCAGGGTAAACTGGTATGACTTGGAAAGGAGAGCCAGAGACCAGCCAGGAATTCAGGCCCCCAGGAGGTGCCATAAATAGCCAGAGCAGATCAGAGGGCCTCCAGGGATGGCAGGTTGGGAGATGAGGAAGGCTCAAAGAAGCAGTGAAAAAGGAAGCTGTCAGTCATCAGTCTGGGGGCAGACCCAGGGCCCTCTCCCAAAGGTCAAAGGGAAAATTGTAAGATAGAAGAAAGGGGTCAACTCTTAAGAAAGGACCAGGCTGAGACCACCTGTGCACCATTCACTCTGAGCTGTTGAGAGAGGCAGGAAATTCTCGCCACACCATTCACCTGTGGTCTTCACAAGCCCACTCTGCGCCCTATTTTCTGCTTTTTGACCATTTGGAAATAGAAATCAATAGCACAGCCTGTGTCACAGATGGGAGAGCAGAGGCTCAGAGATGTCAAGTGATTTGTCCAAGATCACACAGTGAATCAGGGGCTAAGATGGGGATATGAACACAGAATATTTTTTGCCTCCTAATCCAGGGTTATACATGACAACCAAAATAGAAGGCCCTGTCCTCAGGGAGGAAGTCTTTCTTGCAGGAGAACAGTGAACTGAAAGGATCCATCCTCCTTGCTTTCCTCCCCAAGACATTTTACTCTTCCTCCGTTGATCCAGGCATATCACCGTAGCTGGGCCTGGGAAGTGGGAGACGGATGCACATTTATAATGCTTCAGAGATGTTTTATCAAAGGTAGCTGTGTGCAGCCCTGGGACTAGGCTGAACTTGGGCTCCAAAGACCTGAACTCGAAGCCCGTGTGATCTTATACAAATCACTTCACCTTTCTCAGCCACAAGTCCCTAACTTGCAAAATGAGGTCCATAATTCACACCCATGTGAGACTGGTGTAAGGACTAAATGAGATAATGCATGCTTGAGTGCTTGATTAATGCCCCAAATATGATAAAAGCTGGGAGCCCCTGGTGAGGCAGCACCTTATTCATCTCTGTACTCTTGGTATTTACCACAGCACCTGGAACATAGGAACCTCTGATAAATGTTGACTGAACAAGAAAATAAAGTAAACTCTTTGCATTTAAACGTGGGATGTTTGTGTCATAACACATTCTTTGCAGTTTATCAGCTGCCACTGTCTTTTTATTGTGGACACAGGAACTATTACCTCTACTCTGTGCTTTATTCTCCTGGAAAAATGTTTGAAAAAATAAGATGTGGATAAAAATGCTTTCAGTGGCCGGGCGCAGTGGCTCATGCCGCCCAGCACTTTGGGAAGCCGAGTCAGGCAGATCACGAGGTCAGGAGATGGAGACCATCCTGGCCAACACGGTGAAACCCTGTTTCTACTAAAATCACAAAAATCAGCCGGGCATGGTGGCACGCACCAGTAGTCCCAGCTACTTGGGAGGCTGAGGCAGGAGAATCACTTGAACCCGGGAGGCAGAGGTTGCAGTGAGCCAAGATCGTGCCATTGCATTCCAGTCTGGCGACAAAGTGAGACTCCATCTCAAAAAAAAAAAAAAAAAAAAAAAGCTTTTAGTAGTAAATCCAAAAGGTAGGGGACCATATAATTTATTGTTCACAGCGGGACACCTTTGGGAGTAAAGGGGTGCTATTAGTAATTATGTCTGGACAACAGGAAGAAACCATGAGCATCCTGGCAAACAAAATGCTGGGCATCACACTAACGGAGCACTCTGCTGCTCACTCTCTGGAGGAGGGAGCCCAAATCTTCCAAGCCATCTTGACTCCTCTGCTCTAGTCAGACCCTCTAAAGGGTACCCTACCCTCTCATCTCCACCAGCCAAACCCATTTGGAGCTATTTTCAGATCCACTCCCCAGTGTTCTTGGGTTCCTCATTTTCAACCTACAAGTGACCCCGACCCCTTCCTTCTGCTTCCCTGAGAATGGCCTAGAGTGTTTGCACTGCTCTAAACACAAAGACTTTTGCCCCTGCTAAGTACCCATCATGAGAGCTGCAAAAATCATCTAACCATTCTCTGCTGCTGTTCCAGCTCAGGGTCTTTTCTAGGAGACCCCATCATCTCTCTCCGGCCTCAGTAGGTTTCTCATTGGTCCCCTGCCTCTGCTCTTCCCAAGTGCTCAGACCACCTGTCTCATCTGTTCAGAGACAAAGGCTTCCCACCTCACTCAGAGAAAAAGCAAGGTACTTATGACAGCCCATAAGGCCCCAGTCCCTTTTACCCTTGTTATCTCTTTGGTTTGATCTCTTAGAATTCTCCAGTCACCCAGATGTCCTCACTAGTTCCTCAAACACCCCAGGAATGCTCCCTTCTCAGAGCCTTTGCTCGTTGTTCCCTTCCTTGGAATGCTTTCCTCTTATATATCCAAATGATTAGTTCCCTTGCCTCCGTCACACCTTCTTCAATTGTCTCCTTTTCAAAGTCTTTCACCCTGGCCATCCTATAAGGATGTAACCCCACCTCTTAGCACTTCCTGTTTCCATTTCCTGTCTTTTCTCCTTGGCACTTATCAGCACCAAATAGACCATGTATTTTACTTATCTTATTTGTTGTCCAGTCCCTCAAGCTCCACAAATCATCACAGCAGGGATTTTCATTTGCTTTGTTCTTTTGCCATATTCCCAGTACCTGAAACAGCACCTGGCAGAGAGTAGATGCTCAATAAATATTTGTTAAGATGAATAAAAGACTGACTGTGAGGCCACATAGCACAGAGGTTGAATATTTGGCCTGAAGTACAAAGGCCTGCGTTTTAATCCTGGCTCTGCACACTTCTGTGAGTCTCAGTTTACCTGTAACGTGGGATAATACACATCTCCTCCCACGGCTGTGGCAAGCATACATCTGATTTCATCTAAACCCCTAAACCCACTGCCTGGCCTATTTCAAAATCTCTGAGCTAAGTAAATGGCAGCTATTGTTACTCAGGGAGGCTCCTGATCGATTTGACATTACATTATGGCTTCGTAATAGGCAAATCAGCACCCGCCACTTTTGAGTCACAACTCACACACTTTCTCCCCAAATTGTCAGTTTTGATCCCACCTCTTCCCGGGCCCCTCCTTTCCTAAACCCACGTACCCCCAGAGGAAATGGCCTGGGTCTTTTTGCAGTCATCCCCTTTCACACACATCTCCTCCTGCTTAAATCTCAGAAGGCCACCCTCCTAAATCTCAAGATGCCTGCCCTGGGGCCCCTTCCACACTCTCCCCCAGTGGAGCTAGGGAAGTTGGGTGGGAAACAAAGGGGAGAACATGAGGTGAGCTGAAAGGGAGAGGGAGAGGAGAGCAGGCCAAGCCATACCCACCTGCCAGGTTCCTGTCTTTGCCTACTGATAAATAGGGGATACTAATGGCCAGATTTTCCATTCCCCCACCCCAGCACCCGCCGTCACTCAATTAAAAAAAGATAGAGGGAGAGAGCCTGGGGGAGGGGCAGGAGGCCTTGGCTATAAAGCCTGTGGCTAAGTGGGGAGAGCATGAAGTCTGGCCTGCTGGGTCCTTTTCCCGTCATCCCCAGCCAGATTTAGCTGCTGACAGCTGCTTGGGACTCTGCCGCCAGAGCCTGGCCCAGATCTGCCTGCCTCTCCTTTCTCTCAGTGACTCCTGAGCCACAGACCCTCCATGGCCCAGAAGGAAGAGGCTGCTGCAGCCGCTGAGGCTGCCTCCCAGAATGGGGAGGATCTGGAGAACCTGGACGACCCTGAGAAGCTGAAAGAGCTGATTGAGCTGCCGCCCTTTGAGATTGTCACAGGGTAAGCCTCAGATGTGGGCCAGGGTTCTGCTCCCTGGAAGAGTGCAGGCTTGGGGTAGGCTGTGGAAATTCAGGATGGTATTTTATCAGGCGTCAGGGCCAGCTACAACCCTGCAGCAGTGAGAGTGCACCAGTGGGCACGGCAGGGGTGGTAGGGGACCCAGCAGCAAATTCTCATGGCTTCTTAGGGTGACATCTTGGGCTCTCTAATCAGGGAGAGGTAGGAGGAGCTCCTTGGAGGCAAGAGCCCAGAAAATAAAACCACCCTTCAGGCCTCCTGGTATTGGGACAGCCACCTACCTCTCTGGGTAGAGGCTTAGTCCTAGGGAGTTTGGTGAGGACAGAGGATGAGACTGGCACATCTATATGTGGCTCCGGTCAAAGCACCCCTTCCCCTCAACTTCTCTCTCTGTTCCTGAGTGGGTCTCTCTACTAGCCATAGGCCTCTAGCCCTTTCATTAGAGCTCCTTCCTGGAGTAGAAGCTCCCAAGACAGGAAAGATAGATCCATCCTTTCCCAAGACTCAGAAGCAGCTTTTTTCTTATTAAATCTATTCTGAGTCTCCTCAGGGGCTGTTCCATAGAGAAACAGGGAAATTACATGCAGATAACGCAGCCCAGGAGCTTATGGACACAGGAGCTGTTCCAACATGTTCAGGCATTGCCTAGAGGAACTGGGACCCAAAGAAAAGGTTCTACAGACTGCGAGGAGGGGGCTGTGTGCAGGGTACCTCTGTCTTTCCCAGATTATGTCATCTCCAAGAAGAAAACTAAGTAGGCTGCTTCCTCTTCCCTTTCTATTCCTGTAGTGGAAGACCCTGCTAAATCCTGAGCAAAGAATAAAGGAATCTATAAGGCCACATTTCCTCCCTGAACCAAACGTTTCCTTCATGGGGTGTCCAGGAATGCCCACAGGCAGAGTGGGTGCGAGACTAAGAGAAGTTTCAGGAAGAAAGGAGGCATGATGCTTTCAAGGGGGAAAGGAAGCCCTGAATGGCAATTTGGACTTGATATTTCAAGCTTGGCAAGTGATTTTCAAGTCAGCCACAGTTTTAGCACTTATAACATGAAGAACCTATACTAGTAAGGTCCCTTCCAGCTCAGATGTTTTCTGATTTCCAAGAGAACCTAAGGGAAAATGCACCCTATTTCCTGAGGCAAGAGTAGCCCCTGAACTTCCATTTGCCCATGCCCACCCAACTAATCTCACCCTCATCCTAGGATTAAGGGAGCAGCTGGGCACAGATTAATATAGACACAGGGAAAGCCTAGGGCAGCCTGGCTACGACAGTCCTCAATTCCAGTGGCTTTCTTATGGAAGGAGAGCCTTTTTCTAACACTCAAGCATGCTGGTACACACTATCCTTAGTCATACACACACGCGTGTGCACACTACACTCTGTGTGGCATTCCAACACAGAGGCAAGGTGGGTCAAGAACAGAATTAGACTGTTTGTTGAGCTAAACATGCTTAGGGGGTCCCAGAGCAATGGATCCTGAAGGGTTAAGTCCACTGACATAACTTCTATTTGTCCAGGGCTTTATAATCACAACATAGTTTCATGAACATGAGACCATTCAACACTCAGCACAAAGGTAGGAGAAGGAGATGTATTATTGCCACTTCACAGAGGGGGAAACTGACACTCAGGGAGATTGAATGATATGTCCAAAACCACAGAACCGGGCACATCTTCTGACTCCCAGCAAAGTATCCTTTCTACTGGTCTCTTATTCATTCTGGGTTCCAGGTTTCCCAGAGCTCCACGTTACCTCCATCTGGGAGGTAGAGAGGATCAGAGGCTTCTTAGGACCCAAGGCTCAGAAAAAGAGGCACAGAAGGGGCAGCGTTCTGAGCATTCTGTGAGCAGTTCAGGTGGGAGGTAGAGCCCTGAGTGTTTCCTGGCCACAAGTAACGGCTGTGGAGAGCTGTCTCCTGGGCTCCTCTGGGTAAACAGATGGCTTAAAATAGCCCAGAGGTGCAGCTGGGTCTGTACAGGGACAGGTTGAGGGAACAGCTTTCCTCTCCTTCCCTCTTGAGATGCATTCACCCCAGGAATCCCTCCTGGAGTCAAGGGGGTCACCAAAGCAGCTCCTTTTCTAGCCTGGTCTCCAATAGTGAAGATCTTTAGTGCTCCTTATATTTGGGCCACAAACTAGCAGAAGAGCAGGTGGCTTTTCAGGAAACAGTCTGACATGAGGAGGGGGTAGCTGGTAGGAAGGAGAGATGCCCAGTTCATGGTTGAATAGGGCATTCAGGATAGAAAGTGGAACTGAGCACATTAACAAAATAACATGGTAGAATGTTCTGGAAAAGGGCCTAGGACTGCCGTAGCGTGCTGAAGCCAGCTCCTGTTGGTTTATAAGTCTCTTCCCAATTCTGCATCCAGTGATATCACCTCGGGAGCTTGAAATCTCCATAATGGGAGTACTTACCTTATGGAAATCAGCAAACTTTAGAAATCAGGGATTCTTCCTTCTATCAGAGAGCTGAGCGTTACACTTACCAGCACACCACTGAAAACCAGAAACCTCTGAAAGTGAGAAGAAGAGCAGTGGAAAATGGATCGAGTTTGGTAATGCTTAAGATGGAGCTCCAAAGGATACAATTTGAGGCCTGGAGAAGGCATCATATGTATCATACATCAATTTCCTTTTTGGTTTTTGGAGATGGGGTATTGCTTCTTGCTCTGTTGCCCAGGATGGAGTGCAGTGGTGCAATCACAGCTCACTGTCGTCTCAACCTCCCGGGCTCAGGTGATCCTCCTGCCTCAGCCTCCTAAGTAGCTAAGACTACAGGTGAATGCTACCACGCCCAGCTAATTTTTGTATTTTTTATAGAGATGGGTTCTCACTGTGTTGCCCAGGCTGGTCTCAAACTCCTGGCTTCAAGCAATCCTCATGCCTCAGCCTCCCAAAGTGCTAGGACTACAGGCATGAGCCACTGTGCCCAGACTAGCTTTGAGTGTCTACTGTTGTCCAAAACCTTAGAAGTTGGATTATTCACTCTTTCAGGTGAGGAAACTAAACCTCAGAGGGATTAAGTCATATGGCCAAAGCTTGTAGATGGAGTAGGATGTGAACCCCAGGACTGTCTGACTCCAAATCATCACACTGCATCCAAAAAACCAGAGAGGATTCTTTTTATATTTACTGAATAGGAGTTGATAATTTACTGCCTGTTTCCCCCGTTAGTATTCAACCTCTACGAGGATAGCACTTTGTCTTTTTCACTGCTTTATCCTTAGCACCAAGCTCCTGATAGGTACTCAATACGTATTTGTTGAATAAATGAATGACCTAATGAATAAGAACCTCTTGTGTGGTTTTTAGGCTCTCTGTCAGACAAGATAGGGAGTGAACTGGGGGAGGGTTTCTTGAGGACAGCAGCTCAGGGTGTATGAAGATCCAGCAGCATGAGGCTTAGGTAAGAATTCCCCTGGCTCATGCCTGCTTCTGGACACAGCACGTTTTAGTGGAGCTCTGGGGCACCAGAGCTGGTTGCTCCCCAGCTTTCCAACCCAGTGAGAAGTGACTGTGACTCTGCCTGGCAACACCCTTGATGTGAGCTTGGCTTTGTCTCTAGTTATGTTGTGTATGTTTTTACAGAAAGCAGAACCTCCTATCCAAGGGATTATTATGGAACAAAGATAAATGGCACACAGAATGATTCTTCTTCTAACCACTTCTTTAGCTACCAGTAGTTTACTCTGGCCATGTAAGGAACACAGAGAGGCAGTGTCCAGAGGAGAAGGGCGAGATAAGGAGTGAGAGGACTTCGACACCAGTTAACATCAGACACAGCCCTTTACCCTCACCCTGGCCTCTGGAGCACGCTGGGTGGTGTGTCATCAAGAAAAGAAGGCAATCCACTGACTGGCCAACCTGCCTTCCACAGTGGGTTGGGGGCAGGTCAAAGCTCAGGTGTAAAGACCATGCCTCCCAGGGAAAACAGGCAAGTCCAGGGCTTCCCTTGGGCAAAATCCCATCCAGTCCCACAATCCGGAGCTCCCTTCTCAGCTCTAGGGAGTCAGGCTGCTAGAACGCTCTGCTCCTGCTCTTACTACTCTTTCTGATTATGTCCACTCCTTGATATCTGCTTGGAAAAGTGCTCTGAGAAAGCAGAAGGCCAATGAAACCAGCAATCCTCCCTCTTTCACGCCAGTCACCAGTAGGTCTAGTGAGGGAAAGCTGAAACAAGTCAACACATAATAACCTGTGAGTAGATTTTTCCACTCATGGATTATTCTAGAGCAAATGTTTAATCTCAGCCCAGCTTCAACTGCCCTCTGGGCTGCTTCCTTTCACAGTATAGATTTATGCTTAAAAAATTCAAATGTTTTGAACGTGAACCTGAGAAAAATGTATTACATTTACTCACATTCCTTCTCCCTCCATCAAGCAGATTATCTTCCCATTTTTTTTTTTTTTTTTTAGATATTTGGACTCTCTGTTTCCTCCCAAGTGAATTGAAATGCCCAGTAGCCTGGGTCTAAGTAGATGAAGTGTGACTGGCTTTGTTTGCAGAAAGTATGAGGAAACGGTGCTTAACAAGGTGCTATCAGAGGCTGGGGAGAGGGAATAGAAATCAGGCTGTAGCTTTCTATGCATGAGGAAGTGACTGGATCAGGGAAAGAAATCTACCAGCATCTCTCTCCTGACCACCGCCACCACCCCCAGCCCACCACCCCCCCACACACACACACACACGCGCGCGCGCGCACACACACACACACACCTCTACCGGTAAAATATTTTCTGGGTTAAATGTAAAGGACTATAGTTAAATATGATACTTAGACCTATCATGCTACTTTAAAAAACCTGCTGGTGATTATTTAACAAGTCAGGTGTCATTATTTACTTCCTTCCACTAGTGGGCATAATAGTGTTAATTTATTCTGTGAGTCTACAAAATTGCCCGAGATGGCCATGTTGTCTAGCTCCCTGTAGAAATTCCAGACCTCTACTACCTCTGTTCTCCTGGTTTTCCCCCAGGACCTAGCTATTTCAGTATGTGAGAGGCCTAAAGAATCTCATCTGACCTTTTTGCTCCTTCTAGAAGACCAAGAAACCCATTCAGAAATCAAGCAAGTTTAGTCTCTGAGCAAGCCCAAGGGAACGACTGGGAACCAAACCTTCCCTGCCTTTCCTTTGCTCCTTGAAAGCACTTCTTTTCCTGAGGCATCTAGTCCAGAAGGCTCTGCTGAGGGACAGAGTAGATTCTAGGGCTGCTCGCCAGAGGGGTCGGAAACAGGTATTTATAGAGATGACCTTTCTTCCTCTCCCTGAGGTTTCAAGTTTCTCTGGGTCTTCTCCTCTTGCCTAGGGAAGAGGAGAAGGGGGAAATGTCAGAGCTTAAGAAGGGCAGAAAGAAACAGTCACCTCACAACCATCCAAGCCAATTTGCAATTGCATGCTGGGCCAAATTCACACTGGCCTAAATTCATACTTTCAGCTGGGCTATACTGAGCAAAGTTGGAGCCATGCTTTTGGGAGCTTCAGAAGGAAAAGAGGGACCACACAGCAACTGCTGTTCAAGCCTCCAAGCTATTTGAGTAGCCATGAATACTTGCAAGGGTTCCACCTGACAATCCATCATATAGGTGGCCCTGGATTAGACTTGGGGAGGGGGGCAAAAGGGCTTGAAGAGCAAGTTTGGGCAGGAAAGGTAAGCTCTGTGCTTCTCAAAAGCAAAAAGGCGCTCCAGGAACTGAAGGGACCATTTGGCAACTGGTAAAGTTCAGGAGTGGTCTGGTGGGGTGAGTACCTTTTGGGAGCACTCACTATAAGTGAACGCCTAACAGGGACTGAGAAGAAGAGCAGGGAAACATCAGGCTATCCATTCTCCTAAAATGTTAAGTAAACAATAAACACCTCCAACTAGGGACAGAGGGGCTTAGAGAGCTAAGTATAGTACCTAAAGGAATCCTGGGGCTGGGTCCTCAAACACATCCATCTCCACAGTGGAAAACGAACCTGACAGCAAGGGACATGGAAACTTGGGTGGTGGACACATTTTGGTGATGGGCGGGGGTGAGGGAATCCTGCAGGGAAATAAGTCAAGTTTACTCATATCTTTGGCATCTGCTGCTTATCCCTAGGCAGCCAAGGCCCTGGGATACCAGGGATTCCCCTGCAGCCCAAGGAGTCTGGTGACTTCTTTGCGTAAAGAGAAGAGGTGGAGATAGGCAATAGTAGAATCAATGGTGCCATAGCTATCTCTTGGGGTAGCCAGAGAGATTACATTTTTAAAAAGGAAAACATTGAGTCTTTCTAGCTGGTACTCATCTCCTCCTCTCCTGACATTTTTCATCTCTCCTATTAAAACTTCATTTTCTTTGGCCTTCAAACTTGCACAAATCTTGCCTATTTTAGAAAAACACACACATACACATAAAAGTAAAAACAATCTTCAACTCTTTTTTCTTCTCCTTGTTATTACCAAAATTTTCAGAATTCCTGGCCTTTTCCCGCTATAGTTAAATATGATACTTAGACCTATCATGCTACTTAAACAAATCTGATGGTAGAATGTTCTGGAAAAAAAAAATCCTGCTGTTTTCATTTCCTAACCATCCATCTCCTCCTCAAAGGCACCCACACAATTCATCACCGAGTCTAGTGTCCTAAGACACCTACTGAACTTGTTCAATTTGAGGCTTTTCCTCAGCTTCACACCATATGCCTATTGCCACCAGAGTAATCTTGCATGGACATCACTTTTATTGTTTTTCTTCTCAAGAACCTGTAACAATTCTCTACTGCCTCCTGAATCAAGGCTATACTTTCGAGAACCTTCATAATACTTCCCCTACTGTACCTATCCAATTTTAGCAGTCTTGTAATGTTCTCAGCTGTTTCATTGACATCTTCTCTGTCCAGCTGCAATCTAGCTGCTAAATTATAAGCATCTGGAGGGCAGACACCAAGTCCTTTAAGATTTTGAAGTGACTCAATACTAAATACAGGCTTAATTATCCCAAGATACCCTTGAGTAGTCTGGCCTCACAGACAAAATTTCTTGGACACTTACCATGTGACAATCCCTTTACCTGAAAGTTAACACAGACTTGAGAAGTAGTCACTAGGAGAGCATGGTATTGCAAGTTTTAGGCCATTTCACGCCAAGATGCAATTTACATGAGTTACAAGGAAGAGAAAAGCAAGCATAAAATGCCTGCAAAATCTTTGTCTTGCTCTGTCTTGAGAAATTTTATATGCTTGCTACTTACCTGGCCACTTACTGAAATCATCCAAAGAGCTTTTTAAAAATACTGATGCTTGGACCAACTCTCCACATGTTCTGATTTAATTGGTTTGGCATGAGGCCCAGGCATTAACATTCTTAGTCTTCTAGGTGATTCTAAGGTATAGGCAGGTTAAAGATTCAATAATTTAGAAATGTAGGGGTGTGTTGTGCTGGAAGAGAGATGGTGGAGACAATGTTTGGAGACTCTTCCTAGTAGGGTGACCAGAATGCACACCTCAATCCAAATTCTCCTCTCCTTCAGAGAGACCCTTTTGGATTTTTTAATACTTTTTTTTTTTTTTGGTCACTCATGTTACCACAGGCAAGACCTATTTCTAGTAAGAGTGAATGCGTATCTGAAATACTGATCTGGAAGAGCTACCTACTCTAGGCTGGTTCTAGAAACAAGAACTTATTATTCTTTCCTGTCCTTTTGTCTCCTTGACCTACAGAGAACGGCTGCCTGCCAACTTCTTTAAATTCCAGTTCCGGAATGTGGAGTACAGTTCCGGGAGGAACAAGACCTTCCTCTGCTATGTGGTTGAAGCACAGGGCAAGGGGGGCCAAGTGCAGGCATCTCGGGGATACCTAGAGGATGAACATGCGGCTGCCCATGCAGAGGAAGCTTTCTTCAACACCATCCTGCCAGCCTTTGACCCAGCCCTGCGGTACAATGTCACCTGGTATGTGTCCTCCAGCCCCTGTGCAGCGTGCGCTGACCGCATTACCAAAACCCTTAGCAAGACCAAGAACCTGCGTCTGCTCATTCTGGTGGGGCGACTCTTCATGTGGGAGGAGCCGGAGATCCAGGCTGCTCTGAAGAAGCTGAAGGAGGCTGGCTGTAAACTGCGCATCATGAAGCCCCAGGACTTCGAATACGTCTGGCAGAATTTTGTGGAGCAAGAAGAGGGTGAATCCAAGGCCTTTCAGCCCTGGGAAGACGTTCAGGAGAACTTCCTATACTATGAGGAGAAGCTGGCAGACATCCTGAAGTAGGGCAACTGGGCTCGGCCTCACGTGAGTTTTCATGGTGCCATGGCACCATCACTTTATGATGTTAACTCCAGTAGAAGGTGTGAGGTCAGGTAGAATGAGTGATACATCTGATTTTCCTTTGGAAGGGTTTCATTTCTCTGCTTTTGACTGGTTGTAAATATAGTTTAGAACATCATGTCTCTTTACTCTGAATCCCTTTCTAAACTTTTCCCTCCCACACTTCCGTATCAAAGTAACTTTCCCCTAACTTACAATACTCAAGGTTGACAGGAATCCTAAAACTTCCATGAGACAAGATGACCTTCTTTGGTAAGATTAAGATGTGCAAGGACCTGCTACTGAACCACAGCAGAGAAGATGCTGAAATCCTCTGAGTATGCCCCCGTGTACATGTCAGAGATTACTAACTCTAGACACCTTCTAGATGTCCCACTCCCATATCCACTGGCAATCTTACCATTCCATTTTTCTCTAATGAATGTTTTTCAGTCCTTCAGGGCCAATTTTTTCACTTATGGTAATTTTGAAATTCCCCAAATGTACTGGTATTTAACTTTTTTTTAGCCAGACCTGCTTTCATGTTTTCAAACAAATGGCTACACTTTGAAGGAGACCAATAATTGCTGAGTGAAAATATAATACGAGAACATTTTCCTTATGTTGAGAAGACCTCAGCAGAATTCATGAAGGATGTTGAATGCAGGAATGGGGATAATACAGTAACAAGCTGGTCCATGCAGGAATATTTAAAGAGTTAAAAAAGATGTTTGTAAATTAGGCAGCAGCTCAGAAGTAACCTCTCACAGATATCAAGAGGTGATAGGAGAAAGATTAGCTATTTAAGCAAATAATTAGGACACAATTAAGGCCAATTTGGCCCCTTGCTGAGGGTAAATTAAACTCTAACAGAAACAGGCCAATTACCCTCAGGAAAGAGGGCTAAACGATCCTTTACTATCCTTTTTTGCAGTCTGATGGAGTTTGCACCTACAGAAATGCTATGACTAAGCCCCCCTTGCAAGGTCCCAGTTACTGATCAAAATCTTCCAGTAATAGAGGAGGGGTCCTCACGACACTCTTACCCGACTTTAATTCTGCAACAACTCACATATTACTAAAACATGAAAACAACATGCTTCCATGAAGATAATTTACTTTTGGTCTTTCTCACTCCTAACACACTTAAGAGAAGATGTCACTTCATAGACACGTTTAGGAAATATCAGTGTTCCAGGGCTTGATGTTGACAGGTGTTTTCTATCAGACATGCGCATGGGCACCTGATCATTCTCAAGCTGAGCATTTGCCAACCCATGAAGATACAACTTTCAGCCATTTCTTTAAAAAAGCAGGACTCAGTCAGTGAAGTCAGTGAGCCTATGGTAGGGTATACTGTGTGGAACTCTGCTCACATAAAATAAGACACTTGGTAGTGGTGAACAGTAGTCAAAACAGATTTCTCAGTGTGCCCTCTGAAAATATAAAATTTAACTTTTAGAATTCCTTGAAGATGTTCTTAGTGTATGTACTATCACTGTAATTATAAACCCAACATAGATTCTACAGACTTAACCGGCAGCTTAAAATTTAATCCCAGTATACTTTCCTTTCAAACAGCTTTCAGAGTCAAGGACCCAGCTGCCTAACTAGCAAGTCCTTAGGGCTTTTAAAATTTTTTTTTCAGTGATTTTTTTCTCATTAAAATTAAGCATTTCAAAGAAGATTTAAAATATGTTTAAATTTTGGATTGAGGGTTGTATCTTATACTAATCTAAACAGAAGTAAAAGAAATAAATCACTGAGGAAAAAGTAAATAAGTCAGATTCTTTTTAAATAAAATATTACTAGACATCTTCAATTATAACCCTCCTTCCATTAAATATAACTATATTATCTGGACCCATTAACATGCTTCCCTGTCTTCTATTTGAATTGCTCATGTTTCTGAAGGGAAAGGTTAAGATACACCAAGTTAAAAAAAAAAAAAAACAAAAAAAAAACTGGCATGAGATACAGTTGTAATCTAAAAGCCCAAAAGAACAACCCTGCTTACTTAAAATAATCTTGAGAAATGAGCATTTGTTAAATAAAGTGTCTTATTTTACACATTTCTTATTTCATCTTTTGTTTTTTTAAAAAAATGACAAAATAGTATTTAATCCTATATTTAGTCAAAAGACCAGAGTTAAAGCAGATCTCTTCTGGGGCTTTTTCTGTGTAAACTACATCAAAACATGAACAAAAGACTGGCTTCTGATTTAGTCAATCCTGGGTAAATCAGAAACCAAAGGAAACTCTGGAGGAGAAATTAAGGGACTTGTTGGGAAGGGCACACTGAAGCCTTAGTTCAAAAAGAAACGAGTCATTGTTGGGGGTCAGCAGGGATCTCAGTAAGACGTTTTGTTTGTTTATTTTACCAAGGTCTTCCTGTTGCCACCAAGAGACAGCAGTGACATGTATAGCCATCTGGGACATGCCTGTCTTCCTAATACCATTTGGAGCTGGACAACATTTGACACCAACCAATCATACTGGACAAGGCCCTTAGAGGACTTGAAATATACTTCTCATGCTGTAATTCATTTAGGCTGTGCCTCTCTCTCTAATGCTGCTCTTGGGAAGGACGAAAGCGACCTGCAAGGAGAGAAATGCAACCATCCATGGGCTCCAGTCAACTATGGGACTGAAGGTCCTAATTGCTCAACCAAGGGGGCTGCTTAACACAAACAGCCTCAGACCCAAGGTTTAGATTTCTGAAATATGCAGTTTATGTTAAGTTGGGTATTTTTTAAAAAAAGAAAAACAGCAACATTAATAAAAGAAGTGGTGTGTTTTTCCCGTGGCCAGATTTTTAAGAAACTCGAACATTTGGAAGTTGCCACAGACCAGTGAGCCAGTTCCAGACACGGGGACACCCCAGGCTATGAACCAAGCTGTGGTTAAACCAGGACTTGCCTAGACAATGTAGAATAACTCTCCCATACAGATTTCTTACGACAATCAAATGAAGGCCTTTCCCTTCTCTGAAGGCAAGTAATCTGGCAGAAGGTGGAACAAAAAGCATGAGAAATCTATGGTAGCCACATCCCAAATGCCAGTTAAAAAGCAACTAGCTTCTTTATTAGAGAGGAGCGGGTGAAAAGTAGTAGTTTAATGTTCAGATATACACTCATTTAAAAGTATTCAATACATGATGTTTGATGGTAATGGCAGAATGATGTCAAGTCTCTCTTTTTTTTAAAGGTTTGTTTGAGTCCTATGTGGAAGCAAAAATTCACAGGTGAATTTCTGGGTGTTTGCCAAACTCTAACTAGGTTTCCAGGAATAATGTGTTCACCCTGATTACCAGGACATGCCTCCTTTCCCCAGGCTTCAAGTGTGATAAGTCGTCGGAATTTGACCCAAGACTACTATCAGCAAATGAAGAAGTGCTTTATCACATTCCTGCTGAGTCCCAGAATTCCACTGACAGCCAGTCCTGGATGAGACTAGGTTCTGTTTAAAGAATCAAGGCTCAAACGCCACGGAAAAAAAATAATAATAATAACCATAATCTCTTTAAAAAAGTAAAGGAAGCCTAGAAAATCCATGTTTTGACTTGTGTTAAGGTTTACAGATGGTACTCAATTTACAATGGTTTGTCTTGCAATTCTTTGACTTTACAACAGTGCAAAAGCCATACACATTCAGTATACTCTTCAACTGAACTCAACTTAAGATGTGGTTACCCAGACATAGCCCTAACATAAGTTGAGGAACATCTGTAATTGCAGAGTTAAGCAAAATACTGTAAGTTTCTTATCCCCCACTCTCATTTTCAATTTTTTGTATTTAGACAATCTCTCCTTCCTTTTTCCCTTCAATTTTATGTGGACAAACGCAGTGCTTCAAGAAAAGCCTCAATCTAAAAGTTTGATAATGAACTTGACCCTCCACTGCCCCTACCCCAACAACATGAAGAATGTCTGTTCCACCTAGAAAAACAAAAGTGCAATACTTTTTTGAAACTGTTGCCTCTTATCAGGCTGATTTGTGATAAGAACACAGTCTAAGGTACAAAGATCATATTTAACCAGTACTTTCCTGGTGTTTTAACCAGCCCCTTCTAAAATACAGTTGTTCTTTCTTTTATACCTGGGAAAGCAGCAAGTCCTGTGACAGACCCAAAGTCACTCTAGGGAGAAAATCAATAGCAAGTCTGGCGTTTTAACTCTCAATACCACAGTAAGGGGAAAAAAAGAAAACGTCTAGTTGCCCAAATAGCTCTGATACTGAACCATTGGCTAAATCCATGAACTTTATTTTCCTACCATAAGCACAATAGAGGACTGGTCCTTGCAGCTTTGGAAGAAACGAGGACTAATATTTAGTCCCCAGTTGGCTGTACATCCAAATCTTCTATGGAGGTTAAAAACACAAAAGTGGCCATCCCACCCCACCACCAGTTTTTTTTTTTTTTTAAGATACGGTCTTGCTCTGTTGCCCACACTGGAGTGCAGTGGCACAATCACAGCTCAATGCAACTTCAACCTCTGGGGCTCAAGCCATCCTCCCGCCTCAACCTCAACTCAACTACACCTGTAGTTCCAGGTGTGCACCACTACGCCCAGTTAATTTTTAATTTTTTTTTTTTTGTAGAGACAGGGTCTCACTATGTTACCCAGGTTGGTCTCAAACTCCTGGGCTTAAGTCATCCTCCAGTCTCAGCCTCTCAAAGTGCTGGGATGACAGATGTGAGAATTTTTTGAGAGGAAGTGGCCTTTATTTTTTTAAAGAAGGTTCATAAGGATTTTTGAGAATCACTGATTCATTGGGTCACTACTCTGTGCTAAGAACTCTAACAGGCATTTAACATGTATTATTTCACTTGTTTTCATGATTAAATTCAGACAGGTTCAATCACAGAAACCAAGCAGTGGACAAAAGAGAGGAAAAGTTCACCATGAGGAGATTCTAAAAAACTGCCTTTTGACTTGTCCAGTTTTATCTCTTATTTCTCACTTTGTTTCTCCTCCCACTTGGACCCTTTGTCTGACTGTTTGAAATTAAGTTGTAGGTGAATCTTCCATTACCCACATCCAGAACACACACACATAAGCACAGAACCTCACTAAACCCCCCCAAATATTTATTTTTCCATTTTTATCACCACAAATTTCTTAACAATGTAGAATTTAACTTTGTAATTAAAACAAAAACTCTCCCCTAGGAGGAATCTGATGACATAAGAATAACACCAAGTTAGGTGCACAAACGACAAAAAATGCCAAACTAACTGATCATCCTTCCTGAAATTTCTCTTAAAAAGCAGAGAAGTAGAACCAATGCTGCCACCTAGCGGCCAGCCAAACAAATCAGGTAGCATACTGGAGAAGAAGGTCATAGTCCCAACAATCTGGTTTCCCTGCCTATTATCAAGCCACCTACTCCTTACTTTTCTTCAAAAAAAAACACAGCAACATATCCTAAGCAACCCCTCCTCCACAGTCATAGTGCAAATACTTGAATACAGCAACCAAAGTCTGTCTTGTTAAACACACTACTTCTCATGAAACTTTCCTCTGCCTATTTTACGGTAGGTTTGCCCAGTCCTATGGCCCAGTAGAGATGACACAGGAGAACACGGAAACATCCAAAACGTTCACTGGTTCAGAGTGTGTACACAGTAATTTTGATGTCTGTTGCCTCAAATACTTCCTCGATCATCGCAGATACATTTTCCCATTGTAGACGATCAAGACCACATCCAATCCTGAAAAAGACAAAATATCTCCATTGATGGTAATGAAAGTGTCTAGGAAACTGCTCCTTCTCTCTTTCAAGTTATATCCACTCAAAGCATAAAAACAAATAATCTAGTCTGACACCTTTATAGGCAACCATGGTAGGAGTTTGGAAGTCAGTTCTTATTGTGAGTCATCTAAGACCATTCCTAGACAGCTCTGACATCCAAAAACTATCACTTCTGTTTGCCTAATAAAATACCACTTTCCAACTATTTCATGCTACATTTAGAAATGTATAACTGTCATGACATGGGAGACTCATTATCCCTCTATGACTACTGACTAAAATTGGCTGTGGATGGATGGGGAAAGGTTGGTATTTTTAAAATGCACTTATGGTAACAGAATGTTAACGAAAATAAGGAGAAGAGGAATGAGGTACAGGAGCCACAAAAAAAAAAAGTCAAGATGGAATGCTGGGAAATGGCAAAATGGTTGCAATCCAGGAGTAAGGTCTTTTCAACACCCTGGTGAGAATAAACTCAGTCATAAAACTCTATTACCTGGCACCTCCCAAGATGTTACTCTAGTGATCTTCAACAACCCTAGGGAACAGAGACTTAAAATTGCTAATTTCATGTCAGAATGTGATAATTAAGTCCGTAAGGAATTGTGATAAAAAAAATAGTTTCTGACACATACACCATAAATATATCAAAGACCGGTGTAAACGGACATTGAGGCCACATTCAAAGTAATGTGGGGCTTGAGACAAAATTGCATGTATGCTCAGCATTGACTCAAATCTACCAGGGTGACAGGAAGAAAAGAGGTAAGGCCCATTGCCTGAAAAGAAAGTAAAGGGACTACTGAACGAACCCTCAATGTCATTCCCTTAAGTTCCCAATAGCTAAGGTCTAAGAAGTTACATCAGGGACAGATCCTCTGGCTGTTACCCATACTGACCAAAAGAAGCATGCAGTATAAAAGGGAATGATAATTTACAACTTTCTTGACACAAAGTAATAGGTTTGGGAGATGGGAAGTGGTCCAAGAGGGAAACCACCATTGCTCAGTCTTGATTCTTTAGCTCATATTGCTTCAGGAATAAAGGCCAAGCTTCAAGCAGAGGGTGCTGAGAATTCAACAAATGTGGCTGAATGACAACGGTCGCTCTCGGCTAAGCAGGCTGAGGCAGATGTATATTTCAAGGTAATTGTCCTGATTCATTCAACTCAAGCTAGAAAATGGCTGTGCCTTGGCCTAAGACCAGACAACTGGTTCACTGGTGGTTTTACAAAATTTTGACTTTTGTCCACCTTTAAATCTGTATTTTGGGTTAAGCTTTTGTTTGTCTTTGGGTAAGACAGTAAACCCCACCAATCAATTAAATCTCCATTTAGGGCCTGGATTTCCTTGCCTGGGCATGGAGAGGTCGGTGACTCCATTCTTCAGACAATGAGACTTCATTGCCTCTAAACTCTTCTGTAAGTTTTCATAAGTCGGCTTGTGCGAAGCCCTTTTCTTTGTAATCTGAACACAAAGAATTCAAACTTTCATCATCCCAAAATGATAGCCAAAGAAAAGTCATCACATTGCCCCAACATCCTGATAAGTAAAAGAGTAAGCACATTTTTATGAGAGAGCCTCAAGAAAATCCACTAAATAGAGACGGAGAAACCCAGACTCTGCCACGTAGTAATCTTTCCTTTTCCTAGGAAACCCATGAGATTAGCTAGTGATGCCTATTGTCAATATTTTTAAGCAAGGTAAGTGAAGTCTCTGTGCCACATCCAAGAGATAAGCTGCATATCTGTAACAGGGAAGAACGCATACCACCTGAAAATTCCCTGCTAAAAGCCTCTATTTATTTAGAAACTGTGCTTGCTTGCTTCTTGTCTCTCTATATAAAACAACAGAAAAAACTGGTAGGGTCCCAAAGTTAAAACACTGGAAGCCACATAAGCTTTAAGGACAGAATTCAAAGGGGCTAGGACATCTCCCCACTCAGTTTGCCATCCAGATCAGGCTTGTAGTGGGTTAGCTGTAAGTTACCCACCACCACCACTAAGGAAGTCACCCCCTTTCAGGAACCAAATGCCATCCTGGACTGTCGAAGAACCCCACATTCAGGCAGTAGTTAGGAGAGGAGCTAGGTATTATTTGGGACTGTACTTATTTTATTTTGTTTTTATTCACCCGCTTGCTAGCAGTGTGCTAGTTGACACGGAATAAGAGAAAAGCTCCTTTGGGAAATCTGTCTCTTGAGACATTATTGTTTTTATCTCACAATGCCTAGGAAATACAGTATGGCAGGCGTTCCTAACTTTTCCAAGTCTTAGAACAGACCTATGGTAAATGGCACAGGAATTTCCCACAAAGCTGGGATGCAGTCTCACATTTCTTTCTAACCCAGTGCTCCAGGTAGCCGCCATCACTGTACTGGAGTTGTCATAAGATGGAAGCTTTTTGACATCCTTAGTTGTCTAGAATGGACCATCATGATCAACACAAATGTAGTACAGCCCATCTGTTTACAAATCCTCAAAATGTATTAAGTATTGGCCCTGAAAAAAAAAAGGAATTGGCCCATCTTACCAAGTAATATATATATCGCCCATCTCTCTTCAGAACAGCCACTTCTCCAGATTTCTTTTCTAAGAAAAAGTTATTTAATAGTAGAAATGAAAAAGAAAACCAAACACTGATCTCTAAGATTTTAAAATCTTTACAGATCTGAGTTTACTTCAGAACTAGAATTTTCACCACTGAAGAAGGGAATATGGAAGATCTATTGTCTCCCATAAACACTCTGCTTTTTATCAGCATTCCCAAAGACTATATTCTTTAACTTACAGCTTTCTTACAATCATGTCTCCTCACAACCCACCTTTGATCCCACTACTACTTTCAAATATAACCTCATTTGTCCACAAACTTTGTCTATTGCCTTGAAATTGTTTTATAATGTATAGTTTTTTACTTGCCAAATGTGTATTTACTCAATAATTATCTTTTTACATACAAAGAGCTGTATAAGGCATTAAGAGGAATATAGACACAGAAAAAAGGAATTATTACGGAGTTTTCAATCCAGAGACGGTATCATCATTACAAATAACTGTAATACAAAGCAGTAAGAATTGCTTTTGTCTAAGGCTAAGAATTACTGTGGACAATGAGTCTGTTAAGCCTGGAATGTGGTCTGAGAGACTGTTTCAGAAGCTTTACGTAGGATTCTAGCGCACATTTTTGGTTTAAAGTCACCCGTAGAAAGTGATGGGAGGGGTCTGTAAGGAAGAAGAGGTTTCTAAATTCCTCTTCGAAGAAAAAGCAGAATATTGGTAAGGAGGGGATCTTGAATGCCAACCTATAGACTAAGCATCTCAGAGTTATTTCAAGTTTCAGAGAAGTGCAGTAATATCGTCAAGAAAGTTTTATGATACAAGAGGAAGAGATTAAAAACATTCACAGGAGTTCAGGTTTGATAACTATAAAGGTCCAAACTAGAGGCCATTCTTGGGGAGGAAAATCTAAAAACATTTGGTTCTTAGGAATCCCCTCTTTACCCGCATGTTTTCTTTATTAAAATGTAACAGATTAAAAGGTGCTCTAGCCAGGGCAAACCAGGTAAGTGCTTTCCAAAACTCACGTTGATTTAAAAGTTCTTGCACCCCTCCAAATTTCTTCTTGAAGAGGACAGCTATCCCAGCACCCATGCGACAATCCTCACTGATACAGTGGGCTAAAGAGTCTGTTTTAGGGCATGCAAAAAGGTCTCCTTTCACATAAGTGATCTAAAAAAGGTGCAAAGGAAAAGACAAAGTTTTATTAGATACAAAAAAATACTAAGTTATTTTTCTGTATTTCGTGTCCCCCACGACTACCTCTCCCGGCACCCCTTCCTGCAATCTGATTTAAAGCCAAATCAATTACAGCATGTGTAAAAGGAAAGTAATGAATGATCCCTGCCTAGAATTTTGAGCCTTTCTTAAGTAAATCAGCTAGCGAGAAAAAAAGATAATTCAATCATTAATTTAATTAAAAAGTGCTTATGCTTTTGACCTCCATGATTACGAATTTCAGTTCACCAATAGGTTAACAGTTGTTACCCACTCTGCTTCCTTCTGGATCTTCATTAAGGCTGCTGGCCATGATACTGAGCCGCTATTTCCAGAATTTAAGTGTTTCTTCAGCTATGAGAAGGGAAAAGGAAGTAAAAATGCTTAGGCAGCCTTAGTACATAATATTCTGATTGCCCTGTACACCCGCTTAATAGGCTTTTTTCCCCAACGTTTATCGATGAATGTGAGTTTTTTTCGGTCCCAGGTACGTAATACAAAACTCTTCTGGGGCAAAAAAGAGGAAGAATGCTTAGCGACCCGCTCTCATTTCGCGCTTTCCTGGGGCGCCCCGCTCCGTCAGCGGAAGCAAAGCCCATCCCCAAGACACGCCTCCTCCTTTCTCCAGGGCCACTCCCGAGCAAGGCGGATTTAGGACGCTCCCCTTTTCTGTGCACGACGCAAAAGTAGTTCCCCAGTGGGTTTAGCTTAGGAAAAAAACAGAAGGCACTTGGCCATAGTCCCGTTAAGCCGCAACCACAGAGTGTACAAGGTACTGGCGTGCTGAGCCCCACGTGTGGGGAAAGGAAGGCCGCCTCTCAAGGAACGTCCAGCCCCCCACTTTTTTGGGGGGTGCGTAGGAGAAGGAAAGAGTCTAGAGAAGCCTCCCATTCTCTGTCTCCTACCCTAGGGCGGGTCAGCGAGGACGCAGGCTCTGTCCTGGGGTCCTATGGGAGGGTGCGGGGAGGCTCGCTCAAAGCCCCAACGTACCCAAGTCACCCTTCACCTGGAAAGGAGTCGGTTGTTTGGAGGTCCCCGCCCCGCGGGGAAGGGCTCCGGATCCGACCCTGGTAGGTGGGGAGCAGCGGACCAGCCCAAACGCTGAGCCAATCCCACCAAAGCCCTTAATTGCACGCGTCTAAGATGGCCGCCCCCGCCCGGTAGCGGGGCGGAAACGAGCCCCTCTAGCTTGCTAGCCGAGCCCACACTCTTTGGCGAAGGCCGCCGAACTTCCGGCAGTAAATTCCGTGGTGTCCCGCCGCCGCCCGCGCATGCGTAACGAAACTGCCCACCACGGGTCGGGAAAAGTGGCGCTTGCGCATTAGCCGCACGGGTGTGTCCTAGTGGCTACTTGGAAAGGGGTGGGCAGCTGGCAAAGGGGCTAGTTAGCGCCTGCGTAGTACTAAGCTCAAGGGAGCGTTTTGAGTTGAACGATCTGGCGCGTCTCGAAGGCGCCTGCGTATTCCTTCGACTGGCGGTGGTGTCAAATCAGGAAGGCGGGCGTGGCTGCAGGGAACGCCTGCGCGTTGCTCCCCCAAAGGGGTGGGGCGAGCCCAGAACTGGAGTTAGTGGGCGTGGTCTCAGAGGCGCCTGCGCGGAGGCGGTTGGAGGGAGGCCCGATTCCCCTTTGTTCGGGTTCGCCATTTTGCTAGGCAGCGGCAGTGGCGGCGGCGGCGGCGGCTGGAGCCTCTGATTGGGTTTCGGAGTCCGGTACTGGAGCCAATCAGCGCGGGCAGCGAACCGGGGGAGCGAGGCACGGTGAGTGTGAGGAGCCAATATCCAGCGGCCCAGAGCCGGCCCCAGCGCCCCGATTGGCGGGTCTCGCTGACCACTCAGGAGAGGCCCAGGCGCCCGTCGAGCCCGGGGAGTCGAGCTGAGCCTAGCCCAGCAGGGCGGCCAGCGGCCCCGGCCCGGGGCTTGCGAGCGCCTCGGGGCACTCCCGGCCGAGGCCTGCAGGGGCCGCCCCGCGCGGGGATGGCGCCCCGGGGAGCAGGCATCTCGGGGCTCCGATCCTCGCAGGGTGCCAGGATCAGTTGGGAATGCGTCCCCGTTTCCCGACTCTTAGGCCCAGGTTCTCAGGCCCCAGGCCCGGGGCCACGAATGGCCCTACACTAGGGGACACATGCGCGCCCTGGGCCTCGGCGATTTCCTCCTGGTCGTTCTGGCCGCAAACTTAAACCTGCCCTTGCTCTCTCCACTCTCCGGCCCTTGGGGCAGGAAGCCTCCCCCAGGCCCCCCGCTCCCCGCGAGCCGGGTCTGTCTATCTGCAGCCCCACTAGGTCGGGAGGGAGGCCTGGGGAGGGTGCGCGCCCTGGCCGCGGGGTCCCGAGTGCGGCTGGCAACGGGGCTGGCCCGCCCTCGCCTCGGAGCCCTACAGGCCCGCCCCTGCTGTCTTCCTGGTGGGGAGAGGGGGCCGTTAGTTCGCCCACTCCCCGTGCTCCGCTGCGCCCCTCCTCCCAGCCCGCTCCGCCCGGGTCTCCGGCCCGGCGCCGTTACCACCCCTTTTGGCTCGTCATTTCCTCTCTTCCCCGCCCCGTTCGCAGTGGCAGGACCGCACACCTCCGTCTTGGAGCCCAACCAAGCGGTCTCCCTTTCTTGTCGGGGCTGTAAGACTAGTCCATTCGGTGCCTGGAACCTCACTCTTAGAAGATTGATACCCTTGCGCATTCTTTTTCCCGGAGGCTGCACAACTTGCAGTTCATATTACTAATCTTATCCACTGCTCATTTTGTGAAATCTCCCTCCGTTGGAAATGTAGTACAGTTTCGGGTTTTTTTTTTTTTTCCTTTGTTTTTGCTTTCGCCTTTCTATGTTACTTTGTATCAGGCTTGACCCAGTCCACTCATCTCTTGGTTTATGTTTTTCTGATACACTTTCTAATGCTGTGTTAACGTTTTCTCAGCAGATGTTTAGAAGCTTTAACAGTGTAGTGGAGTTTTCCTTAGGGTGAGAGGTTGCTGTTGGCAACCAATTATCCAGCAGTATATGCCAGGTATAATCCATGTGTTGGGGAGCGAGTCCGTAGAGGTCAGTAAGAACTGTGCCCACCTGATGGAAATTGACAGGTGAACAGGTAGTTAATACCTAACGGTTAGGGCTATAAAGGGGCCAAGTTCAGTGCTGTGAAGTATCGATGCGTGAGCTAGCCTCCGTGAAAGGCTTATCACCGCCGCACTTTTGACTGGCCTTGAGGAATGATGGTAATTCTTCCACAAGATGGAAGAGCATTGCTTGAAGAGAAGAAAAGCATGTGCGGAGGAATCAAATTACACAGCAGGAAGATGGGATAGGGAAGTGGGCAGTAGTAGTGATAGTTTAGGGGGGAAAGGTCCAGTTGGTAAAATACTTGTATATCTTGGTAAGGAATATTTTGGAAACAGTTATTATTTTGTATGGAGGTTCAAGTAGAAGGAATCTAGAGCTATATTTTTTTCATAAGATTGAAAAAACAAGTTTCTGACTTGTTTTATGGGTTCTGCCCCGTGATAGTGGCTGAGTTCTTTGGGGAAGAGGAGAAGACTTTTGTCCTAGGACTCTGAAAATTATTTTTACTCATATGAATCATCTAGTGCATTCCCTGGCACATAGAGGTCTTCAGTATCTGGTGCCCATTTCTAAATTCACATTTAATGCTATACAACTGGTAGGTTTCAGAAAACTCCAGTATTCCAGTGCTCTTTCATTACTGAAGCTTCGGGGACAGGTTTTATTTTCACTTTTTAGGATGAGTTTTTCATTGTTGCTTAAATCATTTTCTTAATTCATTTGATTGTCACATTATCGCATTAGCAGAAGAGATGATAGGGCTTAAATAGTCTAAAAAGCATGTATATTTGCCTTTGGAAATTTTGTTCATTTGTTTTTGGATACAGGGCTTTCCTCTATCATCCAGGCTGGAATACAGTGGCGCAGTCATAGCTCACTGCAACCTGGAACTCCTGAGCTCAAGCCATCCTCCCATCTTGGTCTCCCAAAACTTTGGGATTATGGGCATGAGCTACTGCGTCCTGGCCTGAAATAGATGTTTTAACCTTAGTATTTAAACATAGGTATGTTCTGGTCACTTCAAAATCACTAAATACTTTTGCTTGGCATCTTTCTAAAAGGCATTCTAATCTGGTAACTTTTTTGCTAAGTACCTTTCAAGCTTCCACCAGTCTGCAGAAGAATTTCTTTGTCTGACATTTCTAGAGACAGTAGTGTGGCCCCAAGCTTTTCTTCCCGTTTAGTCTGCTACTCACATGCTGAAATGTTTCTGTTCTTGTTTTTATGCTCTCTTGATTTGTAGTACTTCACCTTCCTCCACATCATCACATAGCTAAATCTTTCTCACACTTAAGACCAGTTCGTCCTGCAGGCCTCTGATAGCAAAGAAAAAAAAAAGTTCAAATAGTACCTTTTCTTTTAAGCCTTGTTGATTTATCCCCAGCTGGAACAAATCTCTGTCCTCCAAATTCCCATATCACTTTATCTCTTAGGATTCCAGTATAGGTTTTTACTCCATTACTAAACTTAAAGACTCTTTGAAGTTAGACTCTTCATCAGAGATTTCTTTTTATTTTTAAAACCTTCAGAACAGTGTCTGGCACATGGTATATAGTTAGTGGAGAGAAGTGCGTTAGAAAGCTCCAATCCAGAAATCTGTAGGATGATGGGGAAGCTGGACAGCCCTTTGTTGTAGTCTAGTCTTTCATCCAACATGTATCAGGACCCACTTGTTGAGTTGTGAAAGAAATTCAGTGAGCCAATGCTGGGGATTTTAAAATAATAGAATATAAAATGTCTGCCAGGCATGATGATGGCTCACGCCTGTAATCCCAGCACTTTGGGAGGCCAAGGGGGGGAATCCTTTGAGCTGAGGAGTCTGAGACCAGCCTGGGTGACATAGGGAGACCCCCTCTCTTAAAAGAAAAAAAAAAAAAAGAATAGAAAATATCAAAGTGCATCTTGTGTTGTATAAGGGTAAATACTTGAAACTTTCATTTCAGTTACGTTTTATGTTTATGTGTGCACTGAGTTGTGATAATGAAGTGTGTTTCTTACTAAGGGTTGTGATCAAAAAAGTTAAAAAGCTACTGTTCTAGGCTTTGCCTGGTAGTGATTATCAGCTGTGGTTATCCTAGGTCTTTTCATATGCTTACACTAGTTGAGTTTCTGAAGGTTTTAGCTTTGGAGTGTGTGTAGGTCCACATAGAATGGGTTCCTAGTGAGTGGTTGTTTAAATTTCAGCTTTTGCACCTTGGAATAGTGGGGCAAAGAGAATTACACTGAGAAGAGAATGCACTAGGAAGATAATTTTCATGCTAGCCAGAATAAACACTCTTATTATTTGTTTCTCTCTCTTTGAGGAAAAACCATTCAAAACTTTGTGTTAAGAGCAAGAGCTAGACAGACTAAATCTGGCTAACTTAAGTTTGTCATAATCTTGGGCAAAGAGGCACTTTGGGAAAGACTATTGAATTGTATTGCAGTCTTGCTAACTGAATCTCACAGTTGTAGGAATATACGACTTTACTGAAGCCAGTTGCTTATAGCATTAACCGTTAATAGTATCAATATCATGATACAGACTAAATCACTGTCATTAATGTGAGAGAGAATTGCTGCCAGATTTGAAGCTGCTCTTCAAATCTTTATACTCTTCAAAGTATAGATTTAAATATTGCTAAATTGGTTCATTTGTATTACCAGGATAAACTAGTTAAGAAGAAAATATGTTACATCTATTAGTCATTATCATGTGCTTCAAGTTATATTTTAGTCTTGTAAAGATGTAAAATTCTGGATATTAATCAAAGAAAAAATCTCATATAAGAAGGAAATTTGGAGTTGGGAAGGTGTTGAAACTTAAAAGACATTCCTTTCATGATCCTTATTTTTAAAATAAATGTATTGAGACATAGTTTAGATACAAAGTGTAATAATGTTAAGTGTGCATTTTGATGAGTTTCGACAAATTTGTACACCTGTGCAACCGCTACCACAATGAAGATATAAAACATTTTCATCATCCTACAATATTCCTAAGGCTCCGTGCCAGTCAACCTCCCTCTTTCCTGTCTCCCTGTATTCTCCACTCCCAAGGAACCACTGATCTATTTTCTGTCTCTAGATTACTGATGTCTTTTGGAGATTTTATATAAATGGAATCATATATATTCTTTTACATCATAACCTTAATTTCATTAGTTTACAGACATAAATGTATTGTGTATTAGAGACAAGATAGAATTTAGGGAAGGCTGTTAGTGTCCCTAACAGATTCACAGTCTGGCTGAAAACCTGATTTTCTGTTCTATACCCAGAATCTCTGAGGAGCAGACTTAGTCAACCAATTCCAAAGAGACTGGTGTAAAAATCAGAAAACCAGTTGTTCATGTTGCTGATTATATTTGCTCCCTGTTGGCCAATCTATATGTAAATCCAAATTATAGTTAGATATTTACCTAGTGAGCATTCCCTTAGATCAAGGGCAGTGCTTTGGAGAACCATATGGCCGCAAGTCCTCTCGCTGTGATGACATAGCCTGTTATTTATGGCTCATAGATTCTTATATTGTATCCATTTTGATTATGAGTAATGGGGTTGATTAATTTTTATTTTGATTAAATTTTGTTATATTTTTTCCAACATTCCAACATTCATTTGGGAAATAAGAATTTCCCAAAATTCTTATTTTGAAAATAAGAATTTTCAAGTATGCAGTGAAATTTGAAAATAAACACCTGTATACCTGCCAGTTAGGGTCTATTATTAACATCTTACTATAATTGCCTTACCAGATATTTCTCCACCCATTCATCCATTTTTTTAATGCATTTCAAAGTAAATTTTAGATATCAATACACTTCTTTCTAAATAGCTGGACATATACTTGCACGTATTTTGATTTCTTCTTTCAGACTGTCTTGAGACACCTTGCAAATGATGAATTCCACCAGCATGTGTGGACTTATGGAGAGTGGTACTCTGCTTTGCCACTATAATGAGCAGCTCAGTTAGGCCACGTCATTTTATTATTCAGATGTTGGAATTTATGAGGGCCTACTGAAAAATCAGAAAGACCTATCTACATTTTTGTTTATATATCTGTCCTCCCTCCCATATTTCCAAGATGAGTTACCCATTGCTAATTTATATCATTTTGTTTACTGAAGTCTTTAATAAGCTTCTCAGATATCATTCAGTTTATCTAATTGTATCCTTATTTTTGAAAGCAGATCTTCAACTCTATGAGAAGGGTAAATTTTGGCTACCATATGTAGTGGACCTGAGTAACTTGTTTGGTAGGAAGCAATTATGTGTTACAACTTTAAAGAACCTTTATTCTCTAAAGTATATGTGCAAACTTGAAAATCAGCGTTACGTAGGCCTTGTATCAAAGTGATGTTGCAGCTTAATGAGTATCTCTAAGGTGCAGGTAGTGCTCTGACAGTATTGAAAGGTAAGGTTGTCAATAAGAAATGACTGAAAGCATTTTAGAAACGTGAAAATAGTACTATGTTATGATTGTGCCATATAATCCTAGTTAAAAATGATACTGAATATAAGCATTTCCTATTCTCTTATCCTGTTTTCTTGCAAATAAAGTACAGTGATAAATTATCCAGGTTAATTGTCTGGTAAGGCCTTTATTGACAATCTCACTTTAGTTTCTTTCCCCACCTTTCTAATAGGAGTGTACCTCACAGCCTTCTAGGATCTCCAGAGCCGACAGGAATCTCACTTGGAGGGACCATGGAGCAGTATACAGCAAACAGCAATAGTTCGACAGAGCAGATTGTTGTCCAGGCAGGACAGATTCAGCAGCAGGTATGGAAGTAAAATGGCTTTAAACATCACAGCAATGAAACTGATAACAGCACCACTCAATTGGTTGGTCTCTTTCCCTGGGGAATTATTTGAAAGGTACCAGATCTTGTGAAATATTGGGTCTGATGGCTTGTGCTGAAATGCCATGTCTAGCCCATGACCACTTAGAATCTACTCTTCATGGGTGCCTAGTTATAGTAAATTGCCTCTTTTATCTCATTATAAGTAAAAACATCTAGTCTGGTTTTCAGATGGAAATTTGGACTTTTAAATTTTTCTGGATTCTATTTGGTCTTTTTCTCTTCTTGTTTGAGCTAACTTGTGATTTAGTAAGGCTTTGGCCACAACAGACAAACCAATATAACTTCCAAGAAATCTTCTGTTCTTTGATTTGGTCTGCCACATTTTTTATTCAGAAAAGCTCTGGTTTAACATTAGGATAATACTTAGACAGTCGTTCTTATGGATAAGCACATATTAGAAAGGAATTCCCTGCTGCTGGTTTATTCCTAATTAATAGATTGCTTTCTTGAATTTATACACAGGTTAAATTTTCTGATGCTTTATGCTTGGGTTTATTATAGTAAAATTTCACTTTTTTCCCACCCCTAGAAGAAATTTATTATGCTTCTATTTGACCTTAGGCCAAGATTGATATTTTGGAAATATTTTGTTTTCAAAATGGAATTTAGCTAATATAGAAAGATAGTAGGGAAAGCAAAGGAAGTATTGATGATGAGTTGTTCCCATCTAATGATCAAAAGGAAGGAGCTACTCTTAATTAAAAGACAAACTCCCTTGATAGCTTTCCCTTCCATACAGCTGCTGTGGCCCTGGCAGGTTCCTTTAACTGCCTTTTTAGAGAAAGGGATTCCACAAAGGGCCCTCCATTCAGACCAGTACTCTGGAGGGTGGGTTTTTATTCTTTCAGAATTTGCCATTAGTGGATGTAAAAATAAGGTTGAATCATTGAAATGGCTCTTAAAGCAGTCCAGTTGGGTAGAAATAATCTTAGTTTTGAAGCTGGGCATGGTGCTGCATGCCTGTAATCCCAGCTACTCTGGAGGCTTGGCTTAAGCCCAGGAATTCAAGACCAGCCTGGGCAAAACAGCAAGACCCCATCTCGAAATAAGTAAATAAATAAAGTTTAAAAAAAAAAAAAGAATCTTAGTTTTGGGACATAAGAGCATTGACGTATTGAAGATGATTTCGGTTCACAGTGATTACTTCTCCTTTCTTTGTGACTGCATTTAAGCCCAGAATTTTTTTTATGGTAGTTTCAGGGCTATTAAAACCTAGTCATTTTTTCTTGTGAACTCATTTGAGGAGATAAAAAGAGCACTAAATAATTGTGTAAGTAGAAGCATCAGATTCCTGTTTCTGGAGGGAAAGATTGCATTACAAATCTTTGTGTTAATGATGACAACTGTTTTGAGTTTTTGAGTCACATTTTGAGGTCCACTCTAGAGACAAAGGGCTAATATCTTTAATGCTACTACCTTCAACAAAACAGCTTCAGTATAGGGAGTCTGTACATTTTGAAAGTCCTTCAGGCTTCCCTCCCTCTCCTCCAAGAGGTAAGGTGATCTCATGTCTTGAACTACACATTTCCTTCCTGACATATTTCAAGCTCTTCCTGTTCCTGTTCTCAGCAGCAGGGTGGTGTCACTGCTGTGCAGTTGCAGACTGAGGCCCAGGTGGCATCCGCCTCAGGCCAGCAAGTCCAGACCCTCCAGGTAGTGGTACCCTCTCTGATTCTCTGTGAGCACTGCATGAACTTCTCCTCTCCTCATGTCTGGTGCTGTTTGTGTTAGGATCTCCAGTAGGAATGGCAAAGTCAGTTGCATGTCTTTGATGCTGCTAACTTGTCTTTGAGGCTTATAAGATGCCAGTTTCCTAATGTTTTGTGCCAAGTCATATAGAGACCCCATATCAACTTTCTGAGAATTGGATTTGACTAGCATGTTTCTTTGAGAACGCCTGGAAAAGAAATGATGTAAGTGACAGGAAGAAATTCTTATAAGTGACATTAGAATTTATTCAGGGCTCAAACTCTGATCCAATTAATTGCATGGTAAAAATTTTGTGTATTTGCGTTATAATGGAGAAGGAAATATATACATATATAGACACACATAAGCTAGGCTAGGCTGTGCTTTATTTTTATTCAAGGGGCAACTCAACTGAAAAATAATCATTACACTTGGCAAGGTTTATCTAAGCACTGAATCTTGTTAATCTCTTGTTAACTGCTATTGTTTCCACTACCTTTCCTGGGGAAATAGTGACCTGTCTTATTACTAGATCTGCAAAGATTACCCCAGATACCTCTTGGTTAGGCAGAAGCAGGATATGCTTTCTGTAAGTCTTAGGTATTAAAGCCACTGTGATAATTCTTGGTTAATCAATACAGTTCTTTAGCATTGTGTATGGCTAAGTTAAGTATCCTAAATTGGGTTCTAATTTGACCAGTTCCTATAAGAAACAGGAGTAGGAGCACTAGTCTACTCTGTATCTGTAGGTTACTTTTATTAAAATGACTGTATTTTTGAAAAATTGGCAAGATTTGGGTACCCTACTTTTTCCCTCCATTGAATTGGAAATGATTCAAAGTAGAATCTAGAATGTAGAACTGGCATCTCACTTTATTGCTAGTGCTGCTAAACATCCTGCAGATAACTACCTCTTATTGTTATCACTTCACTTTATCCTTTCAGTCCCACCCCTACCCCTGCCACCAATAGTGTTTGGTAATGATATACAACCAACTTTGAAAATAAATTAAGCTGAAAGAAACTGAGCTTGTAGGCACTCCAAAACTGTGTTCAAATCTCACAGTCCAACAGCTTGTTAATGTTTTTCATGCTTGCTTCATCTTACTCATATATAAAACAGTATTTTGGATTGTCATTAACCCCTTGTGGAATAGGAATGTAACATGCTCTTAACTGTATGGCTTCTTGTTTGATGCATGTGTCTTTGTAACATTTTTCTGTTGTAAATACAGTGAGCTCTTTGGAGTCTCAAATCATTTATCATGTGCATGAATAGCACATCAGTTGGAGAGGAAATTAAGATGATGAATAGATAGAAAATTATTAATAGTTGTATCTTAAAACTTGTGTTTCCTACTTACATAGATTTTATTTAAAATAAGTGGAAACAATATGGAAATAATAGAAACCTTTCCTCTAGGGATCTGATTATTTTGGGAGAATTTTAAATAGTTATTTTGGTTATTCATGCTGCATGTATTCTGAGAAATCTCTCTTGATACAGAATATGCAAGCATTTGATGTAGCAAAGGGAATGGGGAAATAAGGGAAGGAGATAGCATGAGAGAGTCAGGCTGTAAAGTCCTTAAAAAAGTAAAGTAAAGGCTCTCATTGGACAGTTTAACAAAACTTAGGATTTCAGCATTCCTGGTGATTTTAATACATTAGTGGCGGTGGCGGTGGTGGTGGTGATTGTAGGAGAACCTCACTATCTAACCTACTCATCTAGGACAGAATGATCTTTTAACTAATTGCTGTTACTCGCACATACTTACATTAAGTGTGAATATTTCAGCCATGAATATTCTGTTCTAAGTAATTTCTGTCAAAGATAGAGTCTGAAAATGAAAGTTTTGGACTATTCCATGGATCATTCCAGTTCACTTCTAAAGCACTTCCAGAAAGCATTCTATTAGGTATTTTTGTATTGGGACTTAAGATGTGACAGAGCACTTGTAGTGACCTGGCTCCTACAGTAGTCTGTTTACTCATAGGAGGTTGAAATTTGTACACTTGACTGCTCTGTGTAATTTCAATATTTGTTGTTGCTTCTGATAAAGCTAAAATAACCATGTGGATATTATAGAGGCCAGTGTGAGGAATTCCACCATGGAGACTGCAAACTGACCAGAAAGTATTTTTAAGAAATCTTTAGTAGTGAGCTCTTTAAACAACACACATATCTAGAATTCACAGAGTAAAATGAGCAGGGTAAAGGTATACATTTGATATTTCATTTTAGCTTGAGAAACTATAGGGAGAAAAGGGTCATCCTCTACATGAGCTTCTAGAGCTGCTTGCTACCCAGCCTCCTGGAGTCATTGCTGGGTACAGTTTTATTTACCTTCTTCACTTTATTTAGAATTTGTACTCAACCACCATCACCACCATCACCTTTCCCTCTCATTGCCTCCTCTCCAGCCTTTACAGAGACCATCCCTGGATTGATTTAAACAGGCAACTAACCTTGCCATTATGATTAAATGTTTATCATGGATTTAGCCCGTGTTTGGTGACAAATGCCTTATATCTACTGAGACTTCTCAAAGACTCTGGATATTCTCCATTAAGTCTGACCTTAAAGTATTGAGCTTGGCATTTAGTAACAGGTATCATAGATATTTAAAGATAACTTGAGGACTTAAGACATATATTTTCTTAGTCTTTTCTACCTTTTCCTTTTCTAGCAAGACAGCAGAATAGTTCCAGTGATTGTCTTTTGGTAAAAACCATTTTGTGTCTTATGTTATTTCATTGTTCTTATTTTATTTCATTCTAGGTCCAAGGGCAGCCATTAATGGTGCAGGTCAGTGGAGGCCAGCTAATCACATCAACTGGCCAACCCATCATGGTCCAGGCTGTCCCTGGTGGACAAGGTCAAACTATCATGCAAGTACCTGTTTCTGGAACACAGGGTTTGCAGCAGGTGAGTAGTATTTAAAAATGTTGAGCAGTATATCAGAGGAGAGGTTTCAAAGAATAGATTATTACAAACTGATAATTGATAATGCATTTAACTGCTTTCTAACCCACATTTTGCATTCAGTTGATTTTCTGCCTTTATAGTACCAGTGATATAAACTAGAACTATGCAGAAATTGGACAGCTCCAGTAAAGACCAAGATATTAGACATGATCTTGAATTGCTGTAAAGTATATAAAGAGGTTAGAATCTAGTTTATAGTATATTTTATTTTAAAAGAAACAAAAATGAATATTTAGAAAGTTAGAAAAATAACAAAATGAGCAAAAAGTGGGTCCAAATTTATTAAGTAGAAAACTGACGTATAGAAAGGATATATAAAATCTAGATTATTTAAGCAGACCAATAAAACAGGTAAATCCAGTTGAAAGACTGATTGAGAAACAGAAAACAAAAGTAAGCAAAGATGTAGAAGAGATTAAAGGAAGACCAGGCACGGTGGCTCACGCCTGTAATCCCAGCATTTGGGGAGGCTGAGACAGGTGGATCACTTGAGGCCAGGAGTTCAAGACCAGCCTGGCCAACATGACAAAACCCCATCTCTACTAAAAATACAAAAATTACCTGGCCGTGGTGGCAGGCGCCTGTAATCCCAGCTGCTTGGGGGGTTTGGGCATGAGATCTCTTGAACCCAGGAAGCGGAGGTTGCAGTAAGCCAAGATTGTGCCACTGTACTCCAGGCTGGGCACCACAGCAAGACTCTGTCTCAAAAAAAAAAAAAAAAAAGAAAAGAAAAAAAGAAGAGATTAACAGAAATATGTAGAAATGTTACATACAACTCTGGTATCAAATTTTTAAATTAGATTTTTCTCATCAAGATGGCAAAAAAAAAAAAAAATCATTATATCCACTGCTAGGATGGATGTGGAGAAAAAGAATTATCATTATTTTTGGTAATTTCAAACTGTGGAGTTATTTTGGAAAGGCACCTCACTATCTGTTAAATACAACGAACATTTGAGCTAGCAGTCCCACTTCTGAGAATCTGTCCTATAGGAAGAAAAGCATCAATAGTAGGGAGAAATTATAAAGACACTTTTCATAGCATTGTACTAGCAAAAAATAAAATTGTAATCTGAGTGTCCATTAATAAGAATAAGGAAATGATTGGAATAAATCATAATATATTCACATGGAATATTGCATCATCGTTAAAAGAAATGAACTGTTGACTTGGGGTGGGTTAATATTGAAATATTTTTAGTGAAAATAATTTGCAGAGAAATAGTGTGTGATCTCATCTTTGTAATTCATGACCAACCCCTCATGAGTATATGTTTATAGTCATGTAAAAGGGAGTATGAGAGGAACTATTAGTTATTCTATCTAAATCTTTGTATTGTTTCAACAGTTATAGCAGTCATATTAATGTCTTAGTTTTCTGAAGGAATTTTAAGTTGAAAAAAGCAGCCATGATCACACTGCTCATAAATCAAACTTGTACTTTTTGTGTATTCTCTTGTGTTTTCATGCATAATTTTTGGGCATAACTGTACCATGCATGTGGGGTTGTGTTTTCGTTGTTGTTGTTGTTGTTGTTTTTTAATCCTTTCATAATGTTCAGTCACCTTGATGAATCAGAATTTCTAATTTATAAAATATAGTCAAGGATTTTGGTTTTCATTTGCTTTTGTAGGTAAACATATTTGGGCACAATAGTTTTATTTTTCAACTGAATTCTCAGGATAATTTCTTTGGATTGGGGATTGCTTGGGTAAACGGTAAGGGCATATTTGAGCCCATTGGCATATTTTTGCCTAGACAGAATTGTACTTGGGATTAAAAATAGTTTTCACATTTCTCCTTGCATAAATATATGAGGCTTTAAATATCTTTTCAACATGTGCTTTCCTCAATTCCCTATTGCTATATCCTTTCTGTTCTTCTCTCTTTGCTTCCTCTCCAGCCCCGCTTGCTGCGCCTTCTCCACTGTTGAGTAGAGACAGTGTGGTATTGTTAGGATCAGTATACTGTGAGTGTAGTGATCCAGCTTTCATTACCAGGTCTGCCATTAAATAAGCATTCTGATCTTGGCCAAGTTATTTAATTGTTGGTTTGCTCATCTAAAAATAAAATTTATATGAGATGATATCTAAAGTTCATTCTAGCTCTAAATTCTGTGATTTTTATGGGGTTTTATTTTGCTATAAGGAACCTTCAAAGAGTTATTTCCCTGCTTCCAATAAGGCTATAACTAACCAAGCTGAAAAAAATATATTCTGTTACATAAGTAAAGCTCTCTACGTGAGATTCCATAGCCTCCCTTATAATGCTTAAGGCTTTACTCCCCTTTGTATAGGAGTTTTTTTTTTGTTTTTTGTTTTCCTCATTAGTGTTCTTTGCATAGCCATTTTTTAAAGAAGGGTACTTCTTAACCTTTTTTGAATTGTATTCTCTATTTTAGAATCCTAGTAAAGCTTGCACCCTCTAAGAAAAAGTACAGATGTCCAGTCTCATGAAAAATTCTGCATATAATTTTAGATTAAAATCCTTGGCCTGAGAAAGACACTGGAACCAGAGAGAGCCAAGAAATAGATAGAAGAATATTGGAAGTTGGCATATAATAAAAGTGTTGTAAACATATCAGTGAAGAAATGGCTGAAGAATGATACAGAAAAGAAATTGATTTCTACTTCATACTGTATTTTTAAAAATATTTGCTAGGTGGATTAAAGATCTAATTGTAGAAAAGTAAACTTGGAAAATTCAAAAGAAAATTATAAGAGAATTTTTATGCTACAGAGAAGGATTTTTTAAAAACAAATTGACTATTTTAAAACATCATATGCATTGAAATACATCAAATAAAAGTAAACAAGGTGAAAACTTGGAAAATATATTTTTAATACATATAACTGAGTTTGTATTCAGAATATGTATAAATAACTTTTATGTATTTATACAAAAATAGAAAAATGGGCAAAGAATATAAATAGATAGAGGAAATCCTAATAGCCAATATAAACTTAGAAATGAAGTTGGTTCACATAACCAGATAAATTTGTTTACTTATTTATTTGCCAATACTTTCTAAATGCCAATTAGGTAAGTATTTGGAAAAAATAATTAAGAAAACCTAGGCAATCTATCCCCTAACAAAGTAGGACCCATGAATGTCTCTAAGACGTGGAACCCATTGACCTGTTTTTTTCACCTTCCTTCCATCAGTAGTCCTTTTTCCTATCAGCTGGTAGACTTTGTGATAACTTAAGATTCTAGACATGTTCTTCTTTCCAGACCAAGGTGGTCCCAAGTTGAAATTGTAGATGGAAAGTGACCTGGCTATAAAAATCTAGCTTTCTGAAAGTATCCTCCTTCCAAACTGCCATCTCTGTTGAAGCAATGCTCAAATAAAAAAAGTTTGTTGATGGAATTAATGGTCAAAGAGGTAAAGAAAAGGTTACTTAGTAGTAGCCATGCATTCCGGCTTTTAAGTTTAGGAGGTATTCTTGAATATAAAATACTAGAAATTTTGAGCTCTGGGGCTCTCCTCACTGCTTTCTCTTTTGTACTTAAAAAAAAAAATGTATCCACTAGTTATATGAAAATAGGATTTTGTACACCCAACATTTAAAGGGTTGTACTGCAGTTTTTTAGTTCCAAATTTTAGAGAAATATTTTTCAAGATTCTTGTCTGGTTTTTGATAATACTCCTAATAAAGTGGCTATAGCCATTAAAAAAAGAAAGAAGATAGATTTGGATAGCACATGATCCCTTGCTTTCCATAATTGCTTTCTAAGGTTTAGCTAGCCAATCCTAGGACCAAATAGGAGATACAAATTAAATCAACAAAAATTTGACAAACATTAATGACAGTAGTAAGTATTGGTGAGGTTATTGGAAACTAATAGGAGGAATATAATGTGTCACACTGCCTTAATTATCTATTACTGTATAACAAATTATCCTAGAAGTTAGCAGCTTAAAGCAACAAACATTTGGCGAGGCAGGTGGATCATGAGATCAGGAGATGGAGACCATCCTGGCTAACACGGTGAAACCCCGTCTCTACTAAAAATACAAAAAAAAAAAAAAATTAGCCAGCCATGGTGGCGGGCGCCTGTAGTCCCAGCTACTTGGAAGGCTGAGGCAGGAGAATGGCATGAACCTGGGAGGCAGAGCTTGCAGTGAGCCGAGATCACACCACTGCACTCCAGCCTGGGCAACAGAGCGATGCCCCGTCTCAAAAAAAAAAAAAAAAAAAAAAGTTTATTTGATAGTTTCTGTGAGTTAGGAATCCTGACACAGCTTTGTTGGATTCTTTCAAGGTCCTCTCAAGCCCCTTATCAAGGTGTTGTCCTGGGCTGTAGTCGTCACATTTGACTAGGGTAGAATACATTTTGGGTTTTTTCTTTGTTTGTTTTTTTTGAGACAGGTACTCGCTCTGTTGCCCAGGCTGGAGTGCAGTGGTGCAGATCTTGACTCACTGCAACCTCTGCCTCCCAGGCTCAAATGATCCTGCCACCTCAGTTCCCCAAGTAGCTGGGACCACGGGCATGTCCTAGCATGCCTGGATAATTTTTGTATTTTTCAGTAGATACAGGGTTTTGCCATATTGCCCAGGCTGGTCTTGAACTCCTGACCTAATCTGTTCGCCTCAGCCTCCTAAAGTGCTGGGATTACGGGCATGAGCCATTGTGCCTGGCTGTCAACATTTTTAATATATATATTATTTCCTCTGTAAAAAAGTACTTCATTATTCACCAAAATGGCAAGGTTAAAAAATAATAATAAAGCACTTTAGAGTATATTTTATTTTATTTTATTTTATTTTATTTTTTTGAGACGGAATCTCACTCTGTCGCCCAGGCTATAGTGCAGTGGTGTGATCTCGGCTCACTGCAACCTCCGCCTCCAGTTCAAGTGATTCTTCTGCCTCAGTCTCCCAAGTAGCTGGGATTACAGGCATGCACCACCGTGCCCAGCTAGTTTTTGTATTTTTAGTAGAGACAGGGTTTCACCGTGTTGGCCAGGCTGGTCTCAAACTCCTGACCTCAAGTGATCCACCCACCTCGGCCTCTGAAAGTGCAGGGATTACAGGCATGAGCCACACCACGCCTGGCCCAGAGCGTATTTTAAATATACATGCTTTTCAGTATATATGTTTATACCACTGCTATCTTTTATGAAAACTGAGATTGATTTCTTAATATCAGGTATCCAGACAGTGTTCAAAATTCCCTGATTGTTTCATAAATGGAAAATAAATTGTCTCTACTTCATAATGGAGGGCAGAGCAGGACTTCTTTTTTCCTCTTCAGAATATTTTCTGCTTTCTAGAGAAATGTGGATAACTCTCAGGACCAAAGGAGACCAGTGTCAGTAGAGTACAATCCTTTTTTATGTTCTTTTCTGCAGATACAGTTGGTCCCACCTGGACAGATCCAGATCCAGGGTGGACAGGCTGTGCAGGTGCAGGGCCAGCAGGGCCAGACACAGCAGATCATCATCCAGCAGCCCCAGACGGCCGTCACTGCTGGCCAGACTCAGGTAATTCCACTAGCTCTGTCACACAGGAGCACAACTGATTTGGAAGAGTCAGATAACTTGTCAGATATTTCATGTATAGCATGTATATAGAAAAGGGGATGAAAACCATAAAAAAAATTGTTTTTGGCCAGGCATGGTGGCTCACACCCGTAATGCCAACACTTTGAGAGGCCAAGGCAGGCTAATCACAAGGTCAAGAGATCGAGGACATCCTGGCCAACATAGTGAAACCCCGTAAAAATACAAAAATTAACTGCGTATGGTGGCACATGCTATGTAATCCTAACTACTCAGGAGGCTGAGGCAGGAGAATCACTTGAACCAAGCAGGCGGAGGTTGCAGTGAGCCGAGATTGTGCCACTGCACTCCAGCCTGGCAACAGAGTGAGACTCCGTCCCAAAAAAAATAATTTTTTTTTTTTAAGGACTACATGGTTCTTTGTTAGTATCTTTGGGATCTATTGAATTGGGTCGTTATTTATTTCCTCCAGACACAGCAGCAGATCGCTGTCCAGGGACAGCAAGTGGCACAGACTGCTGAAGGGCAGACCATTGTCTATCAGCCAGTTAATGCAGATGGCACCATTCTCCAGCAAGGTAAGTGTACCCATAAGTTTCCCTAGGACTTCTTGGGGCAACTTTTTTGTCCTTTAGGCAACTGATACCTTTAGAATTTGAGTGGTGAACTTGACACTGCATATTTTTTGGACAAAAAAAAAAAAAAAAAGATTTCCTCTAGCTCTCCATTGATTGTTGGTTTCTTGTCACCATCCATGACCAACAGTGATTCCATGTGTAGCAGTTTCTACAGTGGTTGCTAATCTAGGGATTGTGTAAGCTTTTAGGGAAGAAGTGTTTCTAAACAGAAGATTAGAAATAGGGAGTTTATTGGGAAAGAGAGAAATAGATCAAAAATCAAGTTGACTTTAGAGTGCTGTTGCTGCTTATGTTTTTTTCTGGGTCACTCCATTACTTTAAATGACTATTACGTATACAGCACTTTTACTTAGAAGAGTTCTCAAAGAGCCTCTAGTCTAGTAAGAGAGACATGTGAACAAATAAATACAATGCAGGGCCCTCATGGAAGTATGTTCTAGGAATAGATAACATAAATAATAGAGAGATCTGTTCGGTCTGGGAGGAGGAGTGCACAAACTGAACTTGAAGGCTTTTGGAAGCACTTGTTAGTCAAATAGTTAAATCAAAAAAGGACATCTTTGTTAGATTCCATGACTTGGTGATTGAAAATTTGCAATATACAAGATCCAGAGAGTGCACTGTGTGCTCTTGTATTACTCGGGGGAGGCCCTGAACTGGATTGAGCCCAGGCAAGAGCTCAAACAGAATGGTGAACAAATCCTGAAGTGCTGCTGTTGATAGTCTGGGGACTTGGAATGTTTGGTTTAATTTTAAGTTTTAATACTACAACTGACTCATTGTCAGTTTGAGATAAACGAAGTATAAGTTTTAAAATCTCTGTCCTGAAGCAGATTGCTCATATGTACAAGAGCAGTAGGTACAGCTATAGTCAGACTGACCTGTAGAAGAAGAGACCACCAAACCTTTTCACCTTTTGAAAACTGCTAAGGATAGAGTTACTCAAAACTGGGACCTAGAGAGTTAATAGAATTTCAAAGATTGTGATTACTTGGATTATATATAGCACACCAGAGTGGGAGAGTGCTTTTTCTCCCCTTGTGTTTTTCAGTGTGTTTTGCCAGGATCAGTGAGTGTGTGCCAGATAGAAGAGGGACTAACTATGTTCCCTTCTTTCTGTTCTGTGTGCCTGTTTTTTGTTTGTTTTATGTTTTGTTTTCTTAAAGTTACAGTCCCTGTTTCAGGCATGATCACTATCCCAGCAGCCAGTTTGGCAGGAGCACAGATTGTTCAGACAGGAGCCAATACCAACACAACCAGCAGTGGGCAAGGGACTGTCACTGTGACACTACCAGTGGCAGGCAATGTGGTCAATTCAGGAGGGATGGTCATGGTAAGAAAATATTTTTCAGCTTTGTCTTCAAAATTTTCTTGAACATGCAACTTGATGCCTCCTAAAATTTATTATGTTGACCTCTTGGGATTGAGATCGATCCTTAAGGCAGTCAGTAATCTACTTTTACAATAACATTATGACAAACCATAATTCATTCTGGGCACCTACTGTGTGCCAGGGACTATTCACCAGGGACTATTCTAGATGCTGGAGATCAAGCAATGGATAAATAATGATTTTATGCAATTCTTTTCAGAATTCAAATAATGAAGGGAATAATATATTAATCTTTGAGAAGTGGAGAGTAGTATTGCCCATGATGGACGAAATAAGAAATAAGCTAAAAATTAGAAAGATTGTAATTGATAGAGAAACCCAAAAAAAAAAAGTATGATATAAATGTATTGGGAAGATAGGAAGACTTGGGTGGTGTGAGTGAAAGCTAAATCCTCATATGTCAAAATAGGATGTTAAAATGCATAGATTAAGAATGAGTAACAGAAGTCTGCACAGAGGTGGAGGAAGCTATGAAAAGAAACAGAAGCAAGCCTGGCTCAGTGGCATGCACCTGTAGTCCTAGCTACTCGGGAGGCTAATCCAGGAGGATGGCTTAAGTTCAGGAGTTTGAGCTCAGCCTCGGCAACATACGAGACCTTGTTTCTACGAACTAAATGATAAATAAATAATTTTTATAAAAGATTAATATAGTTATTCAAAGCGGTTGTATCTGGGAAAGAGCTGTGGGGTACAGGACTCTGTTACTTGTTTTCACATTTAGTACAGTGTTTTGGTGTTTTTTAAGAAAAATTAGGATTGAACTATAAGTTAACTATTAAATTATTTTTATAAATATAGGCATTTAGTAGCACTTGGTCTCATCTATTTTTGTGCTGTTTTTTTGTCTTATGACTACTGTTCCTGACCATTAGATGGCAGCAGAAATATCTACAGCCATGGGTAGACATGAATTAGGGCATGCTTATATAGTTTCTCAGAGTGGCACCTGAACCTCCTATGACACAGTTATCTGGGGTGTTTGTTTAAAGTACAGATCTTAAATTTCTCCAGGGATCTGCATTTACCCAAGTACCCTATACAAATTACTTTTTGTGGCATTTAGAAAAAAATGGATGAAGAGAAACCAAGAAACTCTATGTCCATACTTCATGCCACCAATAAGCTCTGGTTTCCTGTTCACACAGATGGTTCCTGGGGCTGGCTCTGTGCCTGCTATCCAAAGAATCCCTCTACCTGGAGCAGAGATGCTTGAAGAAGAGCCTCTCTACGTGAATGCCAAACAATACCACCGTATTCTTAAGAGGAGGCAAGCCCGGGCTAAACTAGAGGCAGAAGGGAAAATTCCAAAGGAAAGAAGGGTATGTATAACATTGGGAAGGATATAGGAGAGGAGAATAGCAGGGTTCTACTTTTGAAATTATCTTTTATATGGCTTGTTTTCTCATGTACCTTCCAAAAAATTGACGTTAGATACTTATCTCTTTTGTAAGAGTTAGCATTTGTTATTACTGTATGCAGCTGCAGTTATAACAACGAAAACAAACAGTGTCTTAAATAAGATGTTACTCTTTTTCATGCATAAAAGTAGTCCAGAGATAAATTATCTTGGACTGGCAGCACATTTTCACAGTTCTCAAGACCTGTTTCACTGCTTTAATATTGCTAGTGTGCTGTTCATAGTCCAAGATTCCTGCTTAGACTCCAGCCTAGGAAGAAAGGGAACAAGAAAGGTATCCTTTCTTTCTTTCTTTTTTTTTTCTGAGACTGAGGCTTGCTCTGTCACCCAGGCCGGAGCGCGGTGGCACAATCTCAGCTGACTGCAACCTCCCTTCCAGGTTCAAGTGATTATCCTGCCTCAGCCTCCTGAGTAGCTGGGATTACAGGTGCGCGCCACCACACATAGCTTATTTTTGTATTTTTAGTAGAGGTGGGGTTTCACCATATTGGCCAGACTGGTCTCGAACTCCTGACCTCCAGTGATCCACCTGCCTCGGCCTCCCAAAGTGCTGGGATTATAGGCGTAAGCCACCGTACCCGGCCAGGTACCCTTTCTTTCCAGGAAACTTTCAAGAAGTCGTGTACCTTTCACTAGCCAGAATTTAGTTACCTGATCACACTTAACATGCAGATAAGGCTAGGGAAGTCCAGCCAGGTGGGGTGGCAAATGCCTGTAGTCCTACTTGGGAGGCTGAGGCAGGAGGATCACATGAGCCCAGGAATTCAAAGCTGCAGTGATTCATGATCATGCCACTGCAGTCCAGCAGCAAGGGTGTCAGAGTGAGACCCTGTTTCTAGAAAATAATAATAATAATAAACTTTAATGCTAGGAAAGTCTTTTTACTGAACACTCATTTGCTCAAATGAAATTTGGCCTGTTATTAAAGCAGAGGGAAGGGTATATTGGGAAGTATAGGTGGTAATCTGTTATTTTTTTTAAAAAATTCATACTGTAAGCATTCACATTCTTACATTCTTACTAATTATATATGGTTAGCTATCTTACTTACTAGGTGTTTTCTCCAAAGCTTTCATCATCATTCTAAGTCATAATTGTCCCTTGTGGCTTTGATCCCAGCTGTCTTAAACTTTGGAGAATGGAATTTGTGCACTAGATAATTGTGCTGGTTCTGGATAGTATTAATAGTTAAATGGTTTTATTTCTCATTTTAGAAATACCTGCATGAGTCTCGGCACCGTCATGCCATGGCACGGAAGCGTGGTGAAGGTGGACGATTTTTCTCTCCAAAGGAAAAGGATAGTCCCCATATGCAGGTAGGAATACATATACCTTTTATTTTTCTCTTTATTACCTTGTATTGACTTGAGTTGAAGACTTCAGCAGTGTCCTCTTGCTATTTTCATACTCTAGGACTACTCACATTCTCTAAACTAGATGCAATCTTATGTCTCTTTAATCTTGAAATCACTAGGCCAGGCTTGGTGGCTCATGCCTGTAATCCCAACACTTTGGGAGGCTGAAGTGGGAAGCCCAGGATTTCAAGACCAGCCTGGGCAACATGGCAAAACTCCATCTCTACAAAAAAATACAAAAACTAGCCAGGCCTGGTGATGCATGCCTGTCGTCCCAGCTACTTGGAAGGTTGAGATGGAAGGATAACTTGAGCCCAGGAGGTTGAGGCTACAGTGAACCAAGATGGCACCACTGCACTCCAGCCTGAGTGACAGAGTGAGACCCTGTCTCAAAAAGAAAGAGTACTAAAGGTTTTTAATCCAGTGGTCTTTCTTTGCTCTTCATCTTTGTCAGTTATTACTATCCATTCTTTCTTGAAAGTCACACTTTTCTTAATTTTCAAGAAACAAGTTTTATTTTTACTGAGCAAGTTTTATTACCCTATCACAAATATAATTTGAATGTTTACTTTTTTCCCTTCTAACTGATGTGAGCCTGGTCTTATCCTCTCTTCTTTGGCTTAGGTTTATAAAATAGCTGCCTAATTTCGTTTCCCTTCTTCCACTCTTGTCCCCCTCTAGCCTACTCTCCACATCCTAGTGTCATCTTTTTAAAATGTTTATCCTATCAAGTCACTGTTCTGCTCAAGCTCCTTCAACGCTTACCCTTTCCCATTTGCGCTTGGACTGACATCCAAAGTGATTACTACTATGCCCAGCAAAGCCTTGCATGCTCCAGCTCCTGTCTAACTTCATTTCTACTTCTTGGTCTCTATGCTGCTGCTTACTGTTCATTGGTCTATTTCCTGCCATGGGCCTTTGTCCTTAGAATTTTCAGTCTGTATGCCCTTTGCTCTATCTTTTTCATGGCTATCTCCCCATCTGTTAGGTCCGGGTTTAATTAAATACCCTATCTAGAGTAGGTCTCTTCTCTCTCAGTATTTTCTTACAACAGCTTTTCTTTTCTTTTTTTGGAGGCAGTGGTGTGATTATGGCTCACTTTAGCCTTGACCTCCCAGCTCAAGTGATCCTCCCACTTTAGCCTCCCAAGTAGCTGGGACTATAGCCACGCACCACATGCCCAGCTAAGTTTTAAAAGTTTTGTGGAGATGGAGTCTCACTTTGTTGCCCAGGCTGGTCTCAAACTCCTAGGCTCAAGCAAGCCTCTTGCCTCGGCCTCCCAAAGTGCTAGGATTACAAGTGCACACCATTGCACTTGGCCCTTTTCTTTACAGTGTAATAATAATTAAGTCGTTGAATTTTTCGAGATTGTTTCCTTCACTAGACTATAAGTTGTATAGAGGATACAGGATTGTTTTGTTCTCTGTTATATTTATTGGACTTAGTTCTATTTAAGTAAGTTGTATTTAAGTACTGACTTAGATGTATTTGTTGGGTTTGGTATCCAGTTCTGAACCAAGCAATCAGTGTTTCTTGAATTAATAGATTCCTCCCATTTGCTGATACTCCATTCTATATTAACATCACATTCCACTTGCACTATTGCAATATCCATTAAATTAATCTCCAGTTTCCTCTAATTGACCTTATATAGTACTGCCAGATGGTTAAAGTGTGTTTTTTAACCTGCCAGTCCCCAGGTCAAGAATGCATGCTATTAATAGTTCCTCATTTCTTAACTGCATCAAATCTCAAACTATTTCTATATAACGTCTGAGCAACTTTGCCTTATCACCCCTCTCAACAGTCAAACTAGGTTTCCTCGGTGTCCCCACACATGAACACTAACAACTCTTTCAGTGCTATTAGTCCTCACCTGTAGTGTGAGAGCCCCTCCTTTCTCATTGCTGTTCATTCATACAGTGTATGAATGTGGGCCTGACAGCTATAGAAGGGCATTGTGCCAGGAACTCTCCTCATTCTTTGTGCTAACAATATGATCTTGGTCAATTCAGCCTCTTTATTTTTATCTGTAAAGTGGAATACTGTTGATACTTCATAGCAATGTTGTAGAGATTTCATTCAGTAATCCACATTAGGCATCTATGTAGCACCATACCTAGTGCATGGTGAGTTCAGTAAATGCTAGTTGTTTTTGCTCATTGTTCCAGACCCAGTTCCAGTCTTCCATCTCCAGAAGTCTTTCAGCTTTTTCTCAGATCCTGCCTACCAAGGCTTCAGAGCCTTGGTATGGGGGAACTAAAGCTGGTTCTTGCGGAGTGTTGCAAAAAGCTTCCAAGGATTTATCCTTGTGTTAACACTGTAGGTCTTAAGTGAGAAACAGCATATAGAGTTTAGTGGAAAGAAGATTAAATGGGAGTCAGGAGATTTGGGAGTTAGCCCTTGCTGGGCTCCTAACTTTCTGACCCTGACCCTAGTCCAGGCAAATCACTTTACCCATCTGGCCTTCAGATTTATCTGTAAAATGAGTACATTAAAGTGTATAGATTCTAATGATTCTTTCCAGCCCTGCTAAGTACTTAGTATTTAAATGATGATCAAAAAACAGTGACAAAAATACAGCATGACATGGGTTTTCTGAATCTTTTCCTTAGCCACCTGAATACTCTTAACCCTTAAGTATAGAGAACAACACAAGGTTCTTAGGAAAGAGATACACTAACAGTTCCGGAGTGTTTCACCATGGCGCGCAGGCCAGACTTCAAATTCTTTTAAGAATAAGGTTTATTGTCTCTTCTTTCCTAATGGGACTGCACTTAAGCCATATATGCAGACTTAAGATATATTACAAGCCTTTGATTTACTTCATAAAGTTATGCGTATTCTCTTGAGGATAAGTAGTGAGCCATCAGTCCTGTTGCTTTTGCAAAGGACTTTAATTATCGTGTCATCTTTGTCTCTAGGATCCAAACCAAGCCGATGAAGAAGCAATGACACAGATCATCCGAGTGTCCTAACCCCAGGCCATATGATGGAGCTGATCAAGGTCATGTTTCTCACCAGTTTCTCACTGTTCCAGGAAATTGATCAACTCTTCCAATGGGACATTGACGATCACATTCTGCCCTTTTCTACAGGACGGAAACCACTTAGTTTTTCATAAGTGGCTCAGTATTACAATTGCAGCAATGCCTGGCAAATTGAAGTTGCAAGCCTTTGTCTTACTCTTTCAGTCAGGACCTATTTCAGACTGTTGATCACACTGACATTTCATGGATTCGGATGATGCAAGGAGACACATGCCACCCCAGCAGTACACAAAGCACTTACGTTGACTGGTGACATGAGCCAGCCATCTCAGCAGGGAAAAACAGCCTTCTCAACCAAAACTGCAATCAGGAAAGCAGCAGCCCACTCCTTCCCATGGAATCTAGACAGTATTTATCCCTCTGGTGGGGGAATCTCACACTGACTAACTGAATGGACGCTTTGTATTCAGAGATGGCTTCCAAGCAAGGAAGTTCTATCTTGTGATATGGAAACAATAAATTTCTGAGATACATTCTTCTAATCTGTGGTAATAATAAGAATTCCTGTCTGCCTAGATGGTAGGTTGGTATTTCTGGACTCTAGCCAAGAAAAAGCTAACTCTGGGGATAGAATGATAAAAGCCTCAAGCACTAAAAATATACATTGCCGAATCTCTTTTTCTAGCTTTGAAAAGTTGTGGCCTGCTTGTCCCTCTGTTGACTGGTCATCTGGACCATCGTACTTGCTGTGGCTACTTCTAAGACAATGTAGAGGATATTGAACCTTGAAACTGCCTTTCCTAAGTAGAGAACAAGACTATTCAACAACTTCTTTGCTGAAGCACTGAGGACATTTGTAGTACTCCTAAAGGGAGAGCCAAACTAGAGATTTTCAATCATAGACTTTGTGACAGCATTTGGGGAGCTGAAAGGTTCATGTGTTTCATCCTAGGAGGAGAGAGTGGGGGAGAGAGAGAGAGAGAGAGCATGTACACCCATATGTTATCATAGAGCACGATTCTCCAGTGGATGGATACCTGGAATGGATCATTAAGATGAAGAGAGTAATTCACACTCTAGAACCTTTAACAAGCACTGAAAGGAAGAAGCCTGAGATTTGGTCCTTGGCAATTTCTGGAAAGCACTGATCAGTCACGCTGTCCTGAACAGAGTCCAAGTTACCCACTAAAGCTTGAGGTGGATGTTGGCTTCACTCCCGCAGCACAATGCTGGCCCTAGAAAGCGAGCATTTTCATTCTTCCCATGGCAGCTGATTCTTTGGTGCCAGTTTTCATGTTTTCTCCATAGGCCTTGTGCAGAAAGGTTTTCTCATTGCATCCGTACTGTGAGAATAAACTGCAGACTAGAAAGAAACATGCCTGCAGGGTCAGGAACTGGGCCACTGTTCCCAGAATGGGTTGTGCCTCAGAATTCTATTTCTCTTTTAGATGTTGAACCCTGAGAGAACTAAGATGATATTTCAGAAGAGTTGGCTGCCTTCTCTGGAAACAAGGAAAACCCAATAATTCTGAGGAACATTGGGGGTCAAATACCAAGAATAAAAATTGGTTCTTTGACTTCAGCTTAACTGTATTAAGACAGAAATTAAGCCCTCTAAAAACACCACAAAGAGAGATCATTGTAATGATAGAAATAGAGGTACAGAGCTATGCAAAGGAAACAGGAAGTGAAATCTAGTCCCAGGGATCTGGTAATCTGTCCTGGCTTCCAGATGTCAAAGGGCTGATCCTTTGGTAAGCTCACTAGAAACTTCTGGCTCTCTACAAGAGTTTGGGATATTAATGTTATTCAGTAAGTCCCAAGTTTTTCAGAGGATAGATTACTAACAATGAGGAATTTATATTCCTTGGTTAATTTAGGAGTCTAAGATGCAGAGTTCAGAAAGAAATTACTCAGACCTAACTGAGTGCTTAAGCCGCCAACAGTTAGAAGATGCTATTTATTTGTGTCTGTAAGTTTGTACATAGTAATGCCAACCTTGTTGCTGAATTTTTTATTTGTGGGGGATGAGTTTGAATTTTGTTTGAAATGCTTCAGTTGTCATTTTGTCATTGCATTTCAAATAGCTCATGACCCTTTTCTTGTGGTCACTTTAGCACACCATAGTAGCCCACAAAGTGGGGGCAGGGTATTGACATTTGGATTTTTTCTTTGATTCTAGTTCTTTTATTGATTTTTATTTGTGACTGTAGTGATGACTTCACAGATGGAGAAAGAGTGAATGGATGAATGAATAATTGGTTTAATGCCTAGTTATGCAACTTGAGTGCTTTTTTTTTGGCAGGATAATTTAAAGTGTATATATTTTAACTGCACTGGTACATTGAACATGTCAGTGTCGATGCCACTGGACCAACAGAGCATTTTGTGGCTATAGGGTGCCTGGTAATAATGTCTTGATTTTTCTTTGGGACTCAACTATATCGAAGGTTTTTCCCCCAGCAGTATGGGGGTGTACAGGTGATCGATCATTAATGTCATTGCAATTGTTATTTTTTAAAATAAATTTATAAAAATAACCAAAAAGTAATGTGACTTTTGGGGAATCTGCAACTCCTGGGTTCTAGGTTGTGTTTCCAGTGTTGAAATTGTGACCTTTGCCAACAAGACATGTCTGCATGGACGGTGTCTCTGTAAACAGTATCTAACTTGTAATGTCTGGGCCTCTTAGCTTTATCTCCCCTTAATTTCTTCCCTTTTGGCCCTTCCACCCTGTTGAGGAGATATTTTCTGTCAATTGCAGGCTGATCATACATTTGATGCTACTACTGAAAGTGTTTATCAAAATGTGACGAAAATTGGCCCTTATCACAAAAACAGCCTTGATTAAGTATTCTAGAATTACAGGTAGTGAAGATATACTTTTTACATTTTGTTAGATTTTGTTTTGGCAGAACACCAAAACAAAAGTACTTTTCTGATGGTTAAAAATCCACAGCATGCTCACCTTGTTACTGTTTTACCTTAGGGTCACTGGTAATCTAAGCAACAAAAGACTAGAAGCCTCCGATATGCCATTGTCACACACGAGAGACAAACAGCCCCGGGTAGCATGCGTGATGAGAGCAGGAGACCTGCCCTGGCAGATAAAAGGAGAAACTCACCACAACAATGAAGGAAAAGGACTGACAGTATTCGATAGATTTAGTCAAACTGTGCTTGAGGTTTGGCTTAGATTTATGCCAGTAGAACCTGTCCTTAACAAATTCAGAGATGACCCAAGATTCTACTCTGTGGTATGGGGGAAAGACCTCTCGATATTTATCTCACATCAACGGCTTTACCGCAGGAGCGTCTACACCTCTCCCGTTTCCTGTAGAAAAGACAGCTTTGCTCCTTTGAAAGCGCGGACTGCAGCACCTCCAGCCCCTTCTCCCCGCGGAACTCGGCCCGCGATGGTTGTGGGAAGGTGGTGGGGCGGGGACTGCAGCCGCTTCCGATTGGCGTTGCCCCAAGGAAGCCTGCGCGGATTGGTTGGCGGCAGGACCCCCAACAGAGCCTGCCATGCGGATTGGCTGCTACGCTGCTGGACCCTGTTTCCGGTACCTGGGCGGGCAGCTATGGTGACTGGCAGGCGGGATGCGAAGCTGCCTGTGTGGCCGGTGGAGGCCCGCTTGGCGGCACTGCTTCCCGACCTACTGGTCTTTCGGAAGCCCAGGGGATCGGAACCCGAGCTCGCCACGGCCCAGGGAGTCCTCCTAGGCGTCCATGTGACGGGTGAGGGCGATGGCCGGCACTTCAGCCTCCTGGCCTGCGGGAGAAGCGGCCGTTGGGTCTAAGCCCCTGGAGGCTGCGACGGTTACAGACCTAGCCTCCCGCGAGCTAAGGCACAGTTTAACTTCGTCCCGCGGCTTCCGCAGGAAACTTTGAGGGTCTTCGTTTTAGCGTGGGAAGACATCTTTTGGGATGAACCAGCCCAGCCCTTGAGCTCACCTCAAAGATGATGAAATTGAAACTCAGAGGAAAGGATTTTTACAGGACCACGCAGCGGGCTGTGAACCCGTGTCTCCCAACCCCGAGCAATTTCTATTAAGCATTCTGTTTCAGTTATTTTATTCTTTCAATTAATTCATTCTTGGCGTCGTTAAGTATGTGCTTGCCATTGTTCTGGCCGTAGCTATCTAGCAGCCACTCCTAGAGTTGTTCATTTAACAAATATTTATTCTGTGTCAGGGATATGAAGATGGGTAATACCAGGTGCCTGTCCTCACCGTGTGAGTGATTCTCTGGCCAGACGTGAGGAGGGATCCTGTTGTTTCCCATAGCCAGGCAGCTGCCTAAGAGGGTGGGGGAAAGAGCTGGCTCCAGATGAAAAGGGCACCATCTCCAGCTCCTGGAAGCAGAGAGGGTGGTCCTCTGGATTCCCAGTGGCAGCGGCAACCAACCTGGCCCTTAGTAGTTTCTAAGTTACACCATGTTAATGGATAAAGGAATTACTCAGCTTGAAGAGATCTGTTTCCTTTACACCAGGCTGATGTGTGGGGAGAAAGGGGCCAAAAAGTTAGGATTTGGAGTTAACATGGTAATTTCTGCTTTGTTGGTCAGGGTTTACAGCATTAATGGACAGGTTCAGCCTGACCTGCAAGTCGGAACGTGACATGGACAAACTGGCCCACATCTTCAGTTACTACATTAGTGACATCGTGGAGCGTGAGTGATCATTGTAGGGTAACAAGGTGTGGTGCTGGGCTCCCGAGGGTTTATAAAAGAAGGTGACCAGAAGTACTTTAAAACAGGTACTAAAGGGTCATTCCTTTAGCATCATTCATCTTTGGTTTTTTCAAGTTGCCACTGAAAAGCTAGACCTTTGCCTGTTATCTGCCATTCTACCCAGTCTTACATTCTATTGACTCATTGTTCAAAGGTGGGGCAGGAGGAGCTAATTTACTTTGCACATTTGTATTTTATTTCAAAATAAAGTGTTCTAACAATAATGTATCTCAAGTGTGTATTTAGACCAAATTTATAAAACATCTTTTTGTTCTATTATTATATTTTGATCCTGTGAGGAAGGAATAGGATGTTTTCTTATTTTCTGCCATATATTAAGCTTTTAGATATTTGCCAAATTTCCAGTATCTGGAAGAAAACTCATTTGTGCAGTACCCATGTTTTGAGTACCTACTCTGTGACATGGACTGTAATAGGTGTAGGCGGGGCAAGAACCCACTCTTGGACTTTTTGGTTAGGCCTACCCAACAGAAATTACTCTGACCTTATACCTTTTAGTACTTAGGTAACATTCTCATCCTTTACTGACAGCTCGCTATATGTTTCTATCCATCATTCTGAGATTCACCAGAATAATTACTTTGTGGCATCTCCATTAAGAATTTGATTATTTGACTTACCTCTTATCCTTAAGGAATACATATGGAAGGGTGTTTGCTTTTTCTCATAGGTTTGGATGAAGGGGAAGATAAAAATTCTGTATCGCGTATGTACTCTAATACCAGCAACTGCTGGGTACTAGAAATACAGGGCAAAGTAAGACAGAGTACCTTCATTTAGTTTCCATTTTAGTGGGACAGACAATAAGTAAACAATAATTGTAGCTTCTACATTCTATTAAGGAAATAAACATAGTATAGTGGTATAAAAAAAAACAAAATAATTTTAGGATAGGGGAGTGTATGAGACAGGGTGGTCATAGAAGTCTCCTCTGAGGAGGTATTATTTAAGCTGACACATGAAGGATGAGGGGAACAGCTTGTGAAGAACTAGGGGTAAAGCATTTCCGACAGAATACCAAGTGCAAAGGTCCTGAGACAGGAGAAAGCTCGGCACACTCCAGGAGCTAACAGAAGGCCAGTGCAGGCCAAAATGTAGCTTGCAGGGTGAAGAGTGGTTTGAGGCAAGGTTGGGGGTTGGTAGCTATGAGATCACCAAGCTCTGTAGTCCATAGTAAAGAGTTGGAATTATATATTTCTGTATAAAGGAAAACTGGAAAGGTCTAGCAGGGGAGTAATATGATCTGATTAACACTTTAAAACTGATTTTGGCTACTGTGTGGAGATTGAATGCTGGTGGAGAGTGAATTTACGAATAGAAGCTGGAAGAGACAATTATCCTGGAAAGATGATGGAGATTTGGTCTAGAGCAGTGGTTCTCAACCTCAGCTGTGGTTGCCTGAGGAGCTTTTTGATTGTTTTATTCTTTTTTCTATATTTTGTTTTTTGTTTTTTTTGGAAGAGACTGGGGTCTCAGTATGTTGCCAAGTTTGTCTTGAACTCTAGAGCTTAAAAGGTTCTTCTGCCTCAACCTCTCAAATAGCTGGGACTACAGGTACCGTACCACCTTGTCTAACTAAAAATCTTAATGCCTAAGCTTCACCCCAGGCCATTTAAATCAGAATTTCTTGAGGTTGGCCCAGGAATAAGATCTTTTAAAGTTTCATAGGCAATTCCAATGTGCAGTCAAGACTGAAGATTGTTGGTGTAGAGGTATGGCAGGGGAGCTGCGTGGGGTAGATTAACCTGAAATATATTTTGCAGGTTCAACAGACAGGAGTTGCTAATACATTAAATTTCAGTGGGAACTGGTGAGAAAAAGGACTCAGTTTTTTGGCTTTCATAAATGAATTGATCATGTCATTTACCAAGACAGGAAAGACTGAACATTGAGAAAGAAAATCAAGAGTTCTGTTTTGAATATGTTGAGTTTGAGATGCCAGTAAGTCTTTCAAGTGGGGAATGACTCCATTCAATTGGAGAATCCAGCTATGATTGAGCCTGGAGCTCAGAGAAGAGATCCCTGTTAGAGATGAAAATGTGAGTTGATGGCATAAAGTGGGACTTAAGAACCGATTGAGTTCATGTTGGAAGAGCGTAAATAAAGAGAAAGAGCCTTTGGCTGAGGCTTGAGGAACTCCAGGGAAGGATTATGATAAGGGAGAAAGAACCTGAAAAAGAGACTACAAACAGCAAGTGAGGTAGGATATTGTGTTCCTGAAGCCAAAGGAGAGGTAGTGTCTCTAGAAGAAAGCTGCAGCTAGCTGGGTTGAAAATGACAGCTGTCAAGTACAGTGAGGTCAGAGAAGTATTGAATTTAGCAAGATTAATGCTGTTGATGACCTTGATAATTTGAAGTAGTGGAGATGGAAGTCAGATTGGAGTAAGCTGAGAAAAAGAATGGCAGAGAAAACATTTATGAGGAAAATATATGTAGCCAACTTTTTGAGATTTGGGGTTTTGTTTGTTGTGAATATAGCAGGAAAAAAAATGGAGCTAATAGGCAGAAGAGAAGGTAGAGCCAAGAATATGTGGGTTATTTTTGTGTGTTTTGGTTTTGTTTTTTGCTATTGATGAGAATGTTTCAGTAGAGAGATTAGGAACAGTGTGAAGTTCTCGAGAAGGTAAAAGGGGATAAGATTCCTATCACAAATGGGGTGGCTTTGAAGAGAGCAGGAATACTTCCATTTTAGAAAAGATGTATGTAGGTGCAGATAGATTTGGGGAGAAAATGACTAGAAGGAAGAAGGAACCTGAGTCTTGGAGTGAGCAAATGGACAAGAATGACATGAGGATAAACTCAGTAGGCCATTCTTTTGACCATATATGATTCTGCCCTGATCTGGTTTATATCTGATTTTGACTCATTTTCCTCTCTCTTTCTTACTTGATTTCAGATGTTCTCTGTTTTGGAGGGGATATCCTAAATATCACAGGTATTTTTTCAGTTTTTCTAAATACATAAAAGACTGTGAGTGAGGAGGACTATATTTAGGTGGAATTCAGCATATTGGTTTATTCAGCATTGTTTGATTAAAAGGTACTGGATACCAAGATGAGGAAGACATAGTCTGTGCCTCAAAGGATCCCCCAGTCTAATGGAAAAGCTTTGCCCAAATTAAACTCTCACATGCTTTGCATTTTTGTTTAGATTGAAGGACAGCAAAATAAGTGCCAATAAAGCATTCTTGAGAAAACTAATGAGAAACTTGGTCATTAATAGCAGAAGCTAAGCATGAGATGGGGAGGAGTCAAGCATGTCCTATCTGGAGAACTCAAGATCACTAACAGCTGTATGCCCTGGAGTTGGCCTGTCTCCTTATTTAAACATAATAAAACCAGCCATCAAATTAGATATGAACTTGAACCCACTTTTTATGAACCTTTTGCTAGTACCTCTCCTCCTCTGTTAGTGTACTGGTGGAAGGAAGATTACCAAAAATATCCTTAGGATCATTTAAACTTCTACCTAGTTATGTTTTTATGTACTGGATGATTTTGAGGATCTGAAGCAGTATTTTAACCTAGCATAATGTATATAACCAAGAAACCTTGCCTGATAACTTACATAATATCCACACTGGGTCAAGTTGATCTTCTACGTTACTGGGACTTTGCCCTGGACCAAGTAAGACTAGATATTTGGTCCCCGTCAGCCTATCCTGTGTCTCTGCAGGGAACATGCTCCTGGCACTCTGGAGAGTAGAACAAAATCAACTGAGTGACATCATTACCTTGGTGGCAAAATGCAGTCTGGAGATACAGGAGAAATTTGGGATCTATCACACCAGAGAAGGCCAGGACCTGCAGTTAAAGATAGGTAGTACCTCCTAAAAGAGTGATCCAACTGGGCGAGGGGGAACCCACTATAAAAACCTCAAGATAAATGATAAACTGGGAAAAAAAATATTTGCAATTCATATAGACAAAGGGTGAATGGCTCTACTAGGGAAAGAGCACTTAGAAATCAAGAATAATATTCTTAAGAGAAAAATAGACAAAGGCCATGAGTAAATTGTATATAGACAAGGAAACTCATGTCTTTTAACACATCAAAAGATGATCAACATTCTTAATAAGAAAAATGCCAATTGGAAGTACACTGACTACCTTTCTTACCTATAGATAGGCAAAACTTCAGATGCTGGACAATGTACTCTGGTGAGTCTGAGGAATGAGCTTTTTCTTACTGTGAGTGAACAATGGTATAAGGGTGACTTGGCAATCTTTATTATATTTATTTTTATTGTCTTTATTGTACTTTTTATGTCAAGAAAAACTAAACCATATAAAAATATATATTAAAAAGTCTTGTTTTCACTTACATACCATCTATACTATTTACTCTTACAAGTACATTTATTCCTTAACCTCACAATCCTTCTGGACATTTATCCTATAGGTATGCCTACACACATATGAAATGTTGCGCATGCAAGGTTATTGATTGTAATATGGTTTGTAATTTTAAAACATTGAAAACAACTTATTTATAGGAGACTGGTTAAGTAAATAATATGTATACTCAATAAGATTATCTGCAACTTTAAAAAAAATAAGATGTCTTGACATGGCAGTATCTCCAAGATATAGTTAAGTGAAAAAAAGTAAGATACAAAACAGCATGTTTAGTATGCTACCATCTGTGTAAGGAGGAAAATAGAAACACTGGAAAAATATACAAGAAACTAATAAAATTACTAATATCAGGAAAATAGTAAAGATGGGCATGTAGGTAAAGCAAGATTTTAAAATATATATTCTTTATAGTTTAGTTTTTGAACTATGTTAGTGCTTGACAGAATCAAAAATATAACACAATATAATAAAAGAAAGCTATATACAGAGGCCAAAGTTTCACCAACGGCAGAGTCAGGATTGGAGGGGAAGTTCAATACACAAAGCTCCTTCACAAGGGTTCAGAAACCTCTTTAAGGGCAAAAGTTGGCTCCAGCTGTTCTTTTATGTTTTGAGGAGCAGTGGTAAAGAATTATATTCTGTTTTATATGGCATCTCTTTTGTCCTGCCATCTTTCATTTCTTTTGGTTTTTGTCTTATTAAGGATAATTGATACTATACATTGGCATATTTATACACTTTTGAAACCATCACCACAATAAAGATAGTGAACATACTTATCACTCAAAAAGTCTCCTTGTGCCCCTTTGTCCATTCTTCTTCCACTACTCTCCTTCACCATCTTCAGACAGACAAAATGTCCATCTCCAGGTGTATTACATAAGAGAAGGAAATCTGGGGGAAGAATTTTTTTTTTTTTTTTTTTTGAGATGGAGTCTCGCTCTGTCACCTAGACTGGCACACAGTGGCGCGATCTCAGCTCACTGCAACCTCTGCCTCCAGGGTTCATGCGATTCTTCTGCCTCAGCCTCCTGAGTAACTGGGATTATAGGCACGCACCACCATGCCTGGCTAATTTTTTTTTGTATTTTTGGTAGAGACGGGGTTTCACCATGTTGGTCAGGCTGGTCTCGAACTCCCAACCTCGGGTCATCTGCCTGCCTCGGCCTCCCCAAGTGCTGGGATTACAGGCATGAGCCACCGCACCTGGTCGTAAGGTATTGTTATTTTTTTGTTTGTTTTTTGTTTTTCCATTCTTTTTTTTTATATATATATATATACTTTAAGTTCTAGGACACATGTGCACAACATGCAGATTTGTTACATATGTGTACATGTGCCAAGTTGGTGTGCTGCACCCATTAACTCGTCATTTACATTAGGTATATCTCATAATGCTATCCCTCCCCCTCCCCCCACCCCACAACAGGCTCCAGTGTGTAATGTTCCCCTTCTTGTGTCCAAGTGTTCTCATTGTTCAATTCCCACCTATGAGTGAGAACATGCAGTGTTTGGTTTTTTGTCCCGTAAGGTATTATTTTTAAAGGTTAGCTCACCTAAGACTTCTGCAGCTGAGGGCAGTAACAAGATTGGCATGATGCATAGAGCCATGTGGGGATTCCAGACCCCTCCTGTTGCATAGTTTCCCAATTGAGTTTGACTATTCTCCATTTATCTCATTTTTTCTGGATAGGTCTGTCTGCGGGTCGGATTTCTCAGGTTATTGTTGGAGATGAGCGACAGCAATACCTCTTGGTGATTGGGCGGGATGTAGATGATGTCCGGTTAGCTCAGCGTTTGGCTCAGGCAAATGAGATTGTCCTATCCTGGAACTGCTGGATGCTCTGCGAGCAGTATATGTTTGAAGTGGAAATCATGAGGGAGGATGAAGCTGTGAAGGTAGGAGGCTAGCTTCATCTATTCACATCCTGAAAAGGCCTTCCTATTACACAGGGCAATGCTCTGATAGTGTTCACATATTGCCTGGCCAAACCAACGACCATTGGAACTCAATTTAGGAGGGAGGTTGGGAATATTCTCCTATGAAGATGGATGAGGTAGAACAGTGAGGCTGAGGAGATAAAAGGCAAACAAGGGTGATAGAATCCTCAGCCTTTCTTGTGTGGGGGCACAGAATTAAGCAGTTTCCTTTCTGTAGTTAAGAGATATGCGGATCATTGACCCATTTGATTTTGATGAGCATTTTGACAAGTGCCTCGATTATCTACCACATTACCGTACAAGTGCTGGTAAGTTACTTTGTCCTTTCTACCTAAGCCCCAAATTTTAAACATTAATTTTCCACATGGCCAGGGACCTTTTATTTTTCTTTTCTCAGAGACTCTAAGAACTGCACTGGAATTGGATCCACACTCTGATCTTGACCAAAAGCTGCGGAAACACATAATGAAAAACCTTTTGAAGAAGGTTATTTCCTAGTTCTTGAATCCTCGTATAGTCTGTGTGTGTGTGTGTGTGTGTGTGTGTGTGTGTGTGTGTGTGCACGCGTGCATATAAACTTAGGTGTACAATTGTAAGTGACAACTTTTTTGTATTACTCAGTTAATCTCCAGCACCCCATTGTAATTCCAGCAGATTTACCCATCTGTGCCAACATAATACGGTGATGAACATGTCTTAAACCTTTAGCTAGATTTCTCAATCCTAGAAAGTAGAAACCATATTTGTTTTTTAATTTGTTCTTCAACAATTTAGTACACTGTAAGAAGGGTATAGTGTGTATGTTTGGTAAATATAAGTTGACTGATTGTATATATATACGCATATATGTGAATTCCTTAGTAAGAGTGTAATGACTAATGGATGTGTCAAATTAACTCTTAGAGAATAAATCTTGACAGATTTCATCAGTGAATTCTGCCTAGTCAGTTTTAGTTCCAAGTGCATTGGGTTGTGTATCTTCTATACTGAAATTTCTTTTAAGTTTTTGCTGAGACCCTTAAGTTATTTTCTCATATATACCATGAAATACATAATGAAAATGCCTGAACATGATGCTGATAGTTGAAAATACAGGTAGGTAATTCAATGTGTCTTTGCAGATTGATGAAGGCCAGCCTGTAGAGTATGTATCTGAATTCCGTACGGTGACTCTGGTTTTGGTCAGCCTGGAGTTCCACAAGACAGCATGGATGTTGCATTTGTGTCATCTTATCCAGGAGTCTGCCTTATACATCTCCACAGTCATTGAGAAAGGGGGTGGCCAGCTGAGTCGGATCTTTATGTTTGAGAAAGTAAGTACAAGGGAACTTGACCCATCAGCATTAAAGGTGAGTGAGGAGTGATGTCCTCCCACATAACACAAGTGTAAGTCAAATTCCCTGCTACTTATTTTGTAACAAGCTATATTACATTAAAACTTCAACTAATGCTAATTAAGAAATGGGATGTTCTTGTTAGTTTAATTTTCAGGGTTACTGAGGGTTACTCTCCATGTCATTTTTTATTGAATTCTTGTTGAAGAATCCTTGTGAAGCATAAAGAATGTTTTTCTGGTTCTAGTAGTAAAGTAAATGTAATCAGGTCTTTCTCAGATAATTAAGGATCTTGAAAAAAAGCAGAATCTTAATACTTGACGTTATAAGTGATGAAAATGTGGGCAGATAGACTTAGCTCAAGGTATATACTAGAAATTAAATTTTTGAAAAGTTCTTGATAGCAGTTTTTCTTGTGTTTTAAATTTCAGCTCTTTGAATAGTGAAATCAAGATTTTTTAAATGTCTACATTGCTGGCCAGGTGCGGTGGCTCACGCCTGTAATCCCAGCACTTTGGGAGGCCAAGGCAGGCAGATCACGAGGTCAGGAGATCAAGACCATCCTGGCTAACACGGTGAAACCCTGTCTCTACTAAAAATACAAAAAAATTAGCCAGGCATGGTGGCGGGTGCCTGTAGTCCCAGCTACTTGGGAGACTAAGGCAGGAGAATGGCATGAACCCAGGAGGCGGAGCTTGCAGTGAGCCGAGATCGCACCACTACACTCCAACCTGGGCTACAGAGCGAGACTCCATCTCAAAAAGAAAAAAAAAAAAGTCTATGTTGCTGTGGCCCAGAGTTTCCATTTTATGAATCATGTAGAATCCTATATTTCCAACAGGAGAGTGTTCAAGGATAGGGTCTGGGTTCATTCAGGGGAGCTGGTTTAGTTTAGGCAAGCCATATTCCTTTCCCAGGTAAGTGTCTCATTTCTTTGTTTGTCATCTATCCCAGGGCTGCATGTTCCTCTGTGTTTTCGGCCTTCCTGGTGATAAGAAGCCAGACGAGTGTGCACATGCCCTGGAGAGCTCCTTCAGCATCTTTAGCTTCTGCTGGGAGAATCCTGCTAAGACCAAGTAAGGAGGAAGGTGGGGCAGAGAGGAGCTTCTCAGGCCCCAGGGGCTCTTCAGGCAGGGTAGGAGGCAGTAACAAGTGGCAGGGATTCAAGTAGTCCAGAATTTGCCTAATGTGAAGGGAACATGCTAAGGAAAGTGAGCAAACAAGATCTATTAAGAAATCACCAGATACAGATCTCTGTACTGAATACCCAGGGGAAATAAAGATACATTCCCATTCAGCGGGTCAGGAAAAGGAGAGAAACAGAACAAACATACCAAGATTCAAGAACACTGCAAAGGAACAAGCAAATGTGTAAATTAATATGATGCAAATAACATCCCTGTGGAGAGGATACAGAATAAAGGCTGCCTGTCTACAAGAGAGAGTATGAGAGAAGTTGTGGAGAAATTACCTAGATAGTAAGGAACCATAGCTGGTTAGCGCTGTCTTGGCTTTCATTCTGGGTCTTTCACAGATCTTATTGCCTTTTCTGGCCCTTAAACTGAACTGATCTCCCTCTTCCACATCCACCCCTCACCGAACCACCTTTCACAAAACCTAACCCAGATGAAGGTATAGAAAAATCTATTTTCCCACTAGTTGCATTATGATAAAGTTGGTTGGAAGTTTTCGATTGACTTTTTAAAATAGAAAGCTATGGAGAAAGTGTGTACATGAATGAATTTTTAAAATAGTTACTTCCAGTGTTAACATTGAATCAGATTGGTTTGCTTGCCATAACTTAATTCAAAATGGATAAAAATTGTATCAAACATGTAAATAGTGCTTTAACATTTATAGAATACTTTAGTATATGCTACCAATGTGAAAATTTGTATCCCTCTTTATTTTTTGCTGTTTTTTAGAGACAGAGTCTTGCTCTGTTTCCCAGGCTAAAGTTCCGTGGCACAATCACGGCTCACTGCATCCTCAACCTCATCCTTCCAAGTAGCTCAGACTACAGGCACACGCCCCACACTGGGCTATTTTATTTTATTTTTTTTTAGTAGAGACAAGGTCTTGCTATGTTGCCCAGGCTGGTTTCAAACTCCTGAGTGCAAGTGATCTCCCACCTCAGCCTCCCAAAGTGCTGGGACTATAGGTGTGATGCCCCTCTTTTATACATTAAGGAAATTAAGGTCACAGAAGAGAAGTTACTAGCGTATAGCAGAGCTTTTAATGAAACCCAGATCTTCAGTCTTCAAATCCTGTGTTGTTTCATTACTTATCCCCCAGCTGCCTCTTATAAAATGCAAATGCTCCCCAAAAGAATCAAATATGCTATTAATGTGATATAATTATAGATACACACTCATAGAATGTTAATATTGGAAAGGAATTTAGAGATGATCTGATCCAAGCCGTATTTTAGAAACAAGAAAGATGCTACAGTTGCTTAATAGATGCTCAGACTCTTTGCCCAAGGCAAATACATGTTAACGCTGTTAACACTTCTTTCAGGTTTGGTGGGATCTGCAGATACTCCTACATCCTACCTCCCAGTCTTGTCTCTAGTGTGGATATGCTGGGCAGTATTAGTCAGGGTTCTCTTAGAGGGACAGAACTAATACATATATATATATAGTTACATATAATTATGTTATATATTATATAGAACATATATATATATTAAAAAAGGGGAGTTTATTAAGTATTAACTTACACGACCACAAAGCCCCACAATAGGCTGTCTGTAAGCTGAGGAGCAAGGAGAGCCAGTCCGAATGCCAAAACTGAAGAACTTGGAGGTCGATGTTTGAGGGCAGGAAGCATCCAGCATGGGAGAAAGATGTAGGCTGGAAGGCTAGGCCTGTCTCCCTCATTTCACATTTTTCTGCCTGCTTTATATTCGTTGGCAGCTGATTAGATTGTGCCCACCAGATTAAAGGTGGATCTGCCTTCCGCAGCCCACTGACTCAAATGTTAATCTCTTTTGGCAACACCCTCACAGAAACATGCAGGATTAATACTTTCAATCCTTCAATCAAGTTGACACTCAGTATTAACCATCACATGGGCCATCCCCTCCAGTGCTGGTCTGTTCTGTTCTTGAAGTTTGTATTGCCCTGTGGCCTTCAAGGGTCCCACCCTTGGCCCTTACTCTTAAAAGAGTCATTTCTTTGGCCTTTAGAGACTGTCTTACAATGCCCTTAAGAATGTCTTCTGTCACTCTTAGGCTGTAACTTGGTCATTTCCATCTTATTTAGTTTAGAATATAATAGATGTTAAGAACTAGGCCGGGCGCGGTGGCTCAAGCCTGTAATCCCAGCACTTTGGGAGGCCGAGACGGGCGGATCACAAGGTCAGGAGATCGAGACCAGCCTGGCTAATACAGTGAAACCCCGTCTCTACTAAAAAAATACAAAAAACTAGCCGGGTGAGGTGGCGGGCGCCTGTAGTCCCAGCTACTCGGGAGGCTGAGGCAGGAGAATGGCGTAGACCCGGGAGGCGGAGCTTGCAGTGAGCTGAGATGCGGCCACTGCACTCCAGCCTGGGCGACAGAGCGAGACTCTGTCTCAAAAAAAAAAAAAAAAAAAAAAAAAAAGAACTAGACGGGGTATTAGAGTTCATCAAATTTGACCTCTTTAAAGAAACTAAGATCCAGAAAGGTTATGCTGCTAAGTCAAACAGATGTCAAAGCCTCAAAGCTAAGTTTCAAGGTCAGTGATTTTTTTCCTTGAAGATAATTACTAATTCAGTATCTCCCAAAGTGTGTTTGTTAGAATGTTATTAATCCCTTAATATGCTCATGAAAAAAGAAAAGATTTTCATGACCAAATATGTCTGGGAAGTGTCGCAAATTATATTTCCTTCTTCAAGGTTCACAATGAACATTAACATACCAAAGGTTCTGAGTAGTGTTATGGGAAAGAAATGTGTTATATTTAGTTTTAGTCAGCATTTCCCAAATTTACTTGGTCATCAAACACTTTTCTCCAGAAAGACCTATAAACATCCAGAGGAGCTAATGTTCTAAGGAAGATAATTTTGGAAATGCTGAGCAGATGCTAAAGCTTCAGAGGTTCCTACATGGCCTCGGTAGCAGATACCATTGCTCATTTCTCTCTGCATCACATCAGCTCTCAGACCCAAAACTACTTTCCATGTCTTCTTTTTCAAAGACCCTGTTCACCTTGAGACATCCTCTGAGTTCCTCTTTCTAATCTGAGAAATAGCTTCAGCTTTTAGCTCATTTAGAGGAAAGATGATTCCCTGAGTATTTCTTCAGGATATTTTTGAGATATAGGGAGTGCAGTCTCAGAATGTCATTATTATGGTTTTTCAGTACCAGAAATACTTTATATACAATTACATGTATCAAATAAAGAATACATTCTTTATCAATGCAGAAAGGTTTTAAAGGAAAGAAGGAATATGGATTGCTGAGAAAAGCAAGGAGGAATTATAAAGTATAATAGAAAGAAATAAGAAATAACTAAATGATAAAAGTATTATTTGTTCATGATTGACTTGTTAATAGCTGAATTTCTGGCATGCATAAATGCATTCATTCAACAAGCATTCCTTGGACACAGTTATGAGCCAGGCACTGTGTTAGTGCTATGGACATAAAGAGAAGTAAGATTTTACCAGTTCAGCTAAGTAAACAACTAACTTTAATACAATGAAATTGAAGTGCAGAAATAAAATGCTATAGGAGTTACAACAATGTGCTATGGGAAGAAATGGTTAATTCTCCCCAGAGGCACCAAAGAAATCTTGACTATAAAGATGACTTTTGAGACAGGTTGAGAAGAAAAGTAGTTCAGCAAATGGAGAAGATGGGAAAGGGTATTTAGGCAGAGGAAGCATCATGAAATACTAAAAAATTTTTAGTCTTGCTCTTCATATGGCAGCAGAACTGACAGCATGGTCTTCTTGTCTTAAGTGTCTCTTTTTTTCACCTTGGGGGCAGTGAGCTGAGTGAATGAATGGTAAGATACTTTTTTTTTTTTTTTGAGACATAGTCTCACTCTGTTGCCCAGGCTAGAGTGCAGTGGTGCAATCTCGGCTCACTGCAACTTCTGCCTCCTGGGTTCAAGCGATTCTCCTGCCTCAGAATCCCTCAACTGGGATTACAGGCACACACCACCACGCCCACTAATTTTTATATTTTTAGTATAGATGGGGTTTCACCATGTTGGCCAGACTGGACTCTCGAACTTCTGACCTCAAGTGATCCGCCCACCTTGGCCTCCCAAAGTGCTAGGATTACAGGCATGAACCACAGCACCCAGCCAAGAGCCCTTAATCCTGTCTTTTGAGGAAGACAAATAATTTTGATGGCTTAGGAGATAATAGTGTTAACATGATTGCTACTTTTCATGTTCTCTCTGAACCACTGAAAATTGTTTATAGATTTAATATGAGACTATGCGTCATTGCATATCTTTCTCCACCTGCATATCTTGTTACCTGTCACATGAAATTTTCATGTCAGTGAGTAAATCTACTTATTTTGTTATGTATGAATTACTCCTTGCCACCTTTGGGCTTTTGCCTCACCTAGAACAGTATATGCCCTCTTTTAAAATAATTCATTTATCTAATACTCTTTCGTCCCTACAGAGGTAAGACTGCTTCTCCCATTACCTCTCTCTACGCCAAACACCTCTGTTCATGTCTGTGCTGTAGCCCTCTTGAAGCACTTAGTTTTGCATGACCATACAAGGCATCTCAAAGCCTTTACCTTTTCCCACCAGATAGTACCATTCCCCCACTTTATCGGTTTTTTCAACTTTCAAGGTCCAACCAAATGTCCTCTCCTTTATGAATACTGTATCTACTCTTCAGTGTGAATTAGTGCATCTGTTCTGTTTGCTCTGCTAATGTGCTATATCAGTCTCTAATATGGAGCATTTGTCTTGGTAATATATAAGTATCTCTTTACCTCCCTCAAACCTACCACCCTCCTTCCCAAACTTAACTTCTCTAGGGCAGGATATTTTAAACATCCAGCCAAATACTCAGTACTTTGCACACTTCTCAGTGCTTAGTGAATGACATGAATGTATGTATGCATGAATGAATTTTTAAAATATTACTTATTAGAAAAATTTTGTTCCAAATGTAAATTTACTTCAGAAAGCCTTCTGTCTGCAGTCCTGACATTCTGATTATTCCTTAACTATGACATTCTAGCATTATTTGATCCATTAACCCTGTATTGATATCTCTTGATCTACTTTCATTTTTCAGTTTTATCTGAGGCAACATGGTATAGTAAAAATAATATCAGTCTAAGAGGCAAGAGGCCTGGATTCTCATTCTGACTTTACTGTTGGCTTTTGCTATATAACTCTGGGAAAGTTAACCCCTTCAATTTTTTTTTCTCAAATGGTATTTAAATATTTGCCTTACCACAGATGTAAATTTTTTTTTTTTTTTTTTTTTTTTTTTTTTTTTTTTTAGATGGAGTCTCGCTCTGTCACCCAGGCTGGAGTGCAGTGGCATGATCTCCACTCACTGCAAGCTCCGCCTCCTGGGTTCATGCCATCCTCCTGCGTAGCTGGGACTACAGGCATCTGCCACCACGCCTGGCTAATTTTTTGTATTTTTAGTAGAGATGGGGTTTCACAGTGTTAGCCAGGATGGTCTCGATCTCCTGACCTTGTGATCCACCTGCCTCGGCCTCCCAAAGTCCTGGGATTACAGGCATGAGCCACTGCGCCTGGCCCAGATGTAAAATTTTTTTAAATTTTTTACTGGCCAGGTGTGGTGGCTCACACCTGTAATCCCAGTGCTTTGGGAGACCAAGACGGGTGTATTGCCTGAGCCCAGTAGTTTGAGACCAGCCTGGACAACTAATGAAACCCCATCTCTCCCAAAAATTAAAAAAAAATTTAGTTGGATGTGGAGGTGTGTGCCTGTAGTTTCAGCTACTTGGGACGCTGAGGTGGGAGGATCACTTGAGCCCAGGAAACGGAGGTTGCAGTGAACTGAGATTGCACCAGTGCGCTCCAGCCTGGGTGATAGAGCAAGACCCTGTCAAAAAAAGAAAAAATATTTTACTAATTATAACCCCCAACTAAAACTAAAACTCCTGAATTAGGGGAACCATTCTGTTTCTTTTGGTTCTCTCCGTAATATTCAGTACTTTGTACCCCTCATGTTATATAGACTAACAGCAACCTCTGGCATTTTCCATTCTAAGCTCTAAGCTCTAAAACTAGACTTCTGGATCTAGGGAGCGGCAGATCTAGTGCCTGACTTGGAGGCTTCTGACTGTATGTTTATCCATTATTGCTTTTCTGATCCCTAGACTTGTTTCCATCAGTATCACCAATGGACCAGTATTCTGTGGCGTGGTTGGAGCAGTAGCAAGACACGAATATACAGGTAGAATAGGACATTGGACTGTTATCTTTGTGAGTTAAGGGAGGAAGGTGGAAGACATGGTCCAAAAATTCTCCACCTGTCTTTCTGACACAGTTATTGGTCCAAAAGTGAGTCTTGCGGCCAGAATGATAACTGCTTATCCAGGTTTGGTGTCCTGTGATGAGATAACATATCTAAGATCCATGCTACCTGCTTACAACTTCAAGAAACTACCAGAGAAAATGATGAAAAACATCTCCAACCCAGGGAAGATATATGAATATCTTGGCCACAGAAGATGTATGTGAGTATCATTGTGTGATAGGTTCATTCTCATCTCTTACAGAACAGTAAGTTTTTGATTACATGAAATTGGAAAAAAAAGATACTGCTAGTACTAGCATGCTAAAATAAGACACACAAAAGGAGGGTTTAGTGTCTGGGAGATTTAGCTTTTATGTTTAGCTCTTAGCTAGTTCTTCAGTGAATATCCTGTTCTCCAACAGGAAGAGAATAGCAATAGGTCACTAATCCAGATCTTTGTTCTTTTTTTCTTTGTGTACTTCACCATTCATTTACTTCCCTGAGCCTGGAACAATCAATAATATTCCCTCTTTACTCCCTCTCCCCCCAGATTTTTAGTTTTTAAAAACCTTTTTATTCAGAACTCTGTACTTTCTTAATTATCTGAAAGTATTTGTTTATGAAGATAGTTGTTCCTAATCTATTTTTAACAGATACATTTCACTTTGTTCTTTTTCCCAGAATGTTTGGAAAAAGACATTTGGCAAGAAAGAGAAACAAAAATCGCCCTTTGTTAGGTATGTTTTCTTTTGTAACTTAAATCATATTTGTTTCAGCTATAGACAGCTAAATGTGATTTAAAAAAACAAAACAGTGTAAGACTAAATGCTTTTAAGCTTTATTAAAAAATAGAGAGCAACTTTCTTAGTGAAATTATATTCATTTTGAAGAGGATTTACTATTTCTTTTCCATGTCAAGTATTCAAATTTCAGGTGAAGTCCTATAACTGCCTGAGAAACACCAACATTTAGTAATATTTAATCTTTGTAAGTTAGAGTTTAGTTATTAAGATCAGACAGCTTATTGTGGATCATCTTTAGAGAAAAATTCATAATCCTTAGAATAATGAAAATAGCACCAAGACTGTTGTCACCCACACTGTATATCCCCTATCTTTATATTTAGTCTATACTTATTAGTCCATTATTTTTACATAGTAGTGACAGATTTTGAAGACTAAATTGTTACTAAGAAAATTTTTACAAAAAATTAAGAAACACCTGTGTCTACAAGGTGCCTAATTTTTCTGAATGTTACTACTTAGGCTCTGGAATAAGCCCTCAAGACCAGCATATATTAACTCAGAATTGATTTTCTGGAAGGAGATATGAAGCCCCATCAATGAATGAGATTCTTCCAGGAATTCTGGAGAAAAAAAGCCATTCTGAGAGTTAGCTTTGCAAATTGATTCAAATCAATAGAGTATCTACCAAAAAGCCTGCAACAATCAATAATGTTGATTATTGATATCCAGGAGTGTTAGGTGCTCCCTGTCTCTCTACAGACCGGGAGAAAGAATTGGAAGCCTTCCAAATGGCACAGCAGAGGTGTTTGCACCAGAAGAAGGGACAAGCAGTTCTGTATGAAGGTGGAAAAGGCTATGGAAAAAGCCAGCTGTTGGCTGAAATAAACTTCCTGACACAGAAGGAAGGGCATAGGTAAAGACTCCTGTTTTCTTAGTCAGAACCTACTTCTCTTGAGGCCTCTTTCCCTTGTTAGCGAGACTCTTATGTCATTAGATTCAGCATTCTTGGACTGGTGAAGTGAGTAACCTACGTGTCATACAGGGGACTCTTGATGACCATAGTAATATTCACCAGGGTATTGCCATTGATGCTGAAGGAAGCAGATTCCAAGCAGTGCTTCTATGCCATCCAGACCCTCATGGCCATCTTCTTTGAAATTGATACATGCCCAGCCTATTACCGGCAAGAGTGCCTACAAAGACACCTTCGTGGGATAGTGGAAGAACAACTTCACTGCCTTTTTAATGACCTCTTATTTGTGAAGGTAATGAAGGCAGTGGCTTTCTGAATTGGGTTACTGTTATATTTTGTGGAAAGTCAGACCTAGGATTGTTTTCTAATCTAGTAACCTGAGGATATACATATTTTATATATATGGTAGAGCCAAGATTTGGAATTCCTTTGACACCAAAACTCAGGCTTTCTCCTTTTGAAGAGAGTGAATTCTAGTATTGAACCTGACACTTGGTAGTTGTATGTCCTAGAGCAAATCACTTAGCCTCTCTGAGTCATAGCTTTTTCATCTGTGAAATAACAATTATAGTACTGTATGTTTTTATGTGAATTTTAAAGGAGATGGTATCTAAGAGATTGCATTGTATATTTTAAAGTGCTAAATACATTAAGGTGGCCCTCACCAGTGGCATATCCCCAGGAATTATATCCATGTGTTCTTGAGTTGGTTACAATTTCTTTATTTTTTAACCCTACCTTCCTGTTCCCTTACCACAGAATATATCATTTGAAACCAGCATCTGGATCTCAAAAGCTTTCAGAGGTCTAGGATTTATGGGGTATCCAGTAGTGAACAAGCTAAAAATTCACTGGTCCACAATTTGTTTTATTTATCCTCTATCACTTCTCCTAATCTACCCACCCTGCAGAGTATTTTGGAATGGAACCCTAAGATCTGTCTAATCCCTCAACATACCGCTCTCTTAAGACAGGCCTTGCTTGGGTCTCTAAACCCTTGCCTACATAGATTAGCAGTCATCTCACTTTGGCTCTCAGGTTCCTGGTAGTTCATGTGCCTCAGCCTAGCACAGGAAACAATGTTACGTGATGTCTGTTGCATCTTATTCTGACAAGTCTCATGTACAGATTTCATCCTGGTATACTTGGAATAACTGGGATACTGGAGCTGCCCAAAATGGCATTGCTAAGTTCAACCTGTCATTTACTCCTTAGTCATAACCCTTTAAGGGTTTTACTAGAGTCTGGTATGGAAAGGAGATAGATATCTGTCTCTAACCCTTCATGAACTTTCTGTCTCATCCTTTGAACTATATATTAATGTTGGATTGGCCCTTGTAACTCTGTGCTCAAACTTGCAGAAACCCATTCTCAGTCAAAATAGAATTGTCTTGTGTTCCCTTTGGAGAACCTGCATGTTTTTATTGGATTTTCATTTTAAATGCTAACATGTAATAATTTTCCTGGTCAGTTTCCTTTGTCCTTCAAAGTTTCGCACATGGATGACGTGGCCAGACAAAAGAAGGTTAAAGCATGTTTTATTAAAGTACTTCAGGAGGTGGGTACTTTCACTACATGTCACTAACTCTTAATATGTGGAGATAGTTTATGTTTAATCTGTCCACATCACACTTTGATTCAGGCATTTCTTGGCCTGCCTATTTGCCAATATCTTCATTGTTATTTTCTACTTTTAAGCTTAGATTCATCCTACAACACAGCATGGCATACAAGAAAAGATCTTTGCTCTTCCAGATCCTGTTTCTAAATAAAATTTTAGTAGTTTAATTTAAAATAGTAGTTTCTAAATGCAATTATATAGCTATTTTATCTAGTATTTGTTAAAAATGCAGATACTCATGTTCTAACCTAGGATTATGGAATCAAAAATCTGTATGAGTAGAAACTGATATAACCATTCTGGAAAGCAATCTAAAAGCAACTAGTCAAATTTTAATAACATGTATCCTCTAGACCCAGCAATTCTACTCCTGGGTATATATCTCAACAAGTATGTTCTTAACAGTGTGGAGGCCAGGGAGGTATCGGCATGAATGCATGCATGAACATGATGGAATAAAATGCAGAATTTAGAAACAGGAGAATATATAAAAACATAGTGATATGAAATGATCTTAAAAACACAGTCCTGGTTAGAAAGAGAGAGAGAAATAATGAGATCTGTAATACAGTTGCATTTACATTAAAAACAATTACTTGACAAAACAACAATGCATGTTTTATAAGAACACCATAGAAACAAAGAACTATGCAATGAACACATTAGAATGGTCACTTGAGGTAGCGGAGAGTGGAGTGGGAGTTCCAAATGTGATTAAAAGTAAATAGATCTTTAAAGTCTCTTTGAGTGGGGCCTGGTGATTGGGAGTGCTGGCAAGCACTCCCAGGTGATTCCAGTGCATAGCCTGATTTGGAAATTGCTGTTTTAAGGTATTATGAGTTCCCACACAAATGAAGCTTTTGCCAGAATGAAATATTTGAAAGCTTCAAGTTTGATTTGGAGAATATTTTGATGCGTATTTCATGTTTCAGGTAGAATATTTTCTTGTCCACAGAAACCCAGTACTTTTTTTAGGAACTAGATTTTATATTTATAAAGGAAAATATTACCTGGATTTAGAATATATTTTACTCCGAAAACTCTAGCCTGTGTTAACATTTTATTTAAATTATTGATGGGAAATTTATGGTAGATTTGAAAACCAGGTGACTTCATTTCTAATCAGAGGTTATTGTTTCTTTGCTGTTCTTTCCAGGCAGCGAGGGAAACACCACTGATTTTCCTCATTGATGAGGCCCAGTATATGGATGCAGCTTCCTGGGAGTTTTTGGAAACATTGCTCTCCAGTATGCCCATCATCATGGTGATGACGTTGACCCCTATCTTCACCCTGTGTGGCTGGGCCCAGCATTTCCTGCAGAGCCCTCAAGCTATCCTTATGCCTATTACGAAGTTGGCAACAACCTCGCTGTTGAGAATGGCATGTTGGGAGCTAGGGGTGGTGAGCATCCCCCAAGAGCTGCAGATGTGAGTGGCTAGGACTAACTGAGCACTTCATTAAGGGAGGAACCAGTGCCATAATATAAATGAGAAGGCACAGGTCTTACTGGAGTTGGGGGAGAGAATAGCATTAGTAACCATGATGAGGCCCCAAGACTAGATTTAAGGGAGACAGTCTTCTTGTAATCAAGTAAGGGGCTGCCTCCCTGGGCTATCCACCCAGGTTTTCACAAGACAATTAGGACTTGGGTGGCTTGCTTTATGTGTCAGTTATATGTGATAAGGCCCCTTTCTGCCGGACCCTTTAGCAAGGGAATGTTAGTTCCTTTCAACATCAATTAAAGAAAAATAGTTGAGAAAGAAAAGTTATTGCCGAAATGCATTTCAAGGCCAATCAGAAATTACTTTTTTCTATTTCTGTGCCTCTGTCCCCCTCTGTTAGTGTACGTCATGAAGAGCTGACTTTAACAAAAGAAGATTCCTCAGAGTGAAGTACCGTTACGTTTGGCTCCCCTAAAGTGGTCATCTCTAATGTGCAATCCCTTACTTACCTCCCTGCAGCTACCTTCACAGGTGCTTTGGAAATCCCCTTTATTGCGAGGTCCTATGCCAGGACCTTCTCTCTAAGGACATGTTGCTCTTTCATGACCTACAAAAGGAGGAAGAGGAAAACAGCAAGTGGGAAACCCTCTCAGGTAAGCTTAGCTTCCCAGAGTTCTACGCTGGTCCAGCTGCTGAAGTTCATTCTCCAGCATGACATCACTTGGCCTTTACGAGGTACATACCTTTTCCTTGCTAACATTGTGGGCCACACTAGGCCTTCCCACATAAGCACACTGTACAAATCTTATACAATTAGGGTGAAAATACTCAAGACTTGCTTTGGATAACTTAATCCAATCAATCTACAATAGTTCATTTTATAAGCAGCCCAAGAGGTGGGACTAGGAAATTAGGATTTATAAACATGAAAGTCCAGAAAAAAGAATTGTACACTATTGATGAGAAGGCTGACTTGAGGATTTGGATGGGGGATGGGAGAAGGGAGGAAATTAGGAGAGGAATAAAGGGTAGAAGTATGTATAAAAGCAGAAAGGCATCCCAGAGCTGTGATGTAATAGAAGCAAGAGCTGTTATAAGGTGAACAGGAATAGTGATTAGTTGTAAGATACTGATTGGTACAGAGAATGTTGTTAGTTTATAAGAGAAAATTAGAGAACAGGCAGACAGGTGGGGTAAAACACTTTAAACCATGGTACACTCCAGTCATCTTCATCCTTTAGATTTTTTTTTTTGACTAAATTATTATATTTTTGTGCCTTTGGAACTACAGTCACTGAGAATGGTGCTTTCCTCAGTCATAGCCTGTTTTCTTTATAGCCAATGCCATGAAATCCATAATGTATAGTATGTTTCCTGCCAACTCTGAAGAAGGCCAGGAACTTTATGTCTGCACAGTCAAGGATGATGTGAACTTGGATACAGTACTTCTCCCACCCTTTCTGAAAGGTAAGTCCCTTGAAGACCTCAAGTAAACCAATTACAGATATCATTGCAATTAGTAATTTGGTGAGTAGTTGAGTGTAGGTCTCTCATTATCATTCTGGCTTCATTTCTTCTAAAAAAGAAATCTACCTTCTAGAAATAAGTTCTGGCATTGCCTGAAGAGCTCTTTGAAGACTTGTAAGGCTACTTGAGTAAAGTTTTACTTAAATGAGCTTATTGTTCTCTTTGGGGCTAACTGATGACCCAGAAAAGTTTTCCAATTACTTAATACAAAATAGGTCCAGAGTTTCCCTTTGTGCATATTCTTCTTCCAGAGTAGACAGTAAGCAAAGGAGATGATGTTGCTAAGATTTAAGAAAATCTATGGTGTTAGTGAAGATACAGTGTTACGCACATAGCAAGAGTTTAATAAAAAGGAAGAGTGCAAAGTAGAATGACTGATGCCATAAAGAATAACGAAGCTATCAGAATTGGGTAGGCATAGTTGGAGAGGGGATGTTCTTAGAAATGAATTTTTCTTATTTTAATATTTTATTCAAGTGTTTGGTGGGCAAGGTACTAATACTAAGCCCTCTTGAGGAATATTGTGATGAACAAGCATACCTTCAAGTACAGTGTGGTCTTGTTGAGAAAATAAGACACACACATGAAACAGCAGTTCAGGACACCATGGTAGTTAAGGGCCAGGGCTCTAGAGTCAGAAAACCCTGGGCACCATGGACTCCTGCACTTACTGGCTATGGAACTTTGAATAAGTTAGTCAACTTCTCATCAGTCAAATGAGGACAATAATAGTCCCTGCCTCATGGGGCTAGTTGAGGATTAAATTAAATAAATTATGGCACATAATAAATATTCCATGAGTGTTAGCTATTATATTATAAGCTCTTTACTCTGGAGGTTTCAGGTTCAACTAGACAGTTTACACTGATACAGCTGTGATAGACCATGCTTAGCAATGGCTTTTCTTACTCAGAAGGAAATACAGGATGCTAACAGGACAGCAGCAGGTACTCTTCTTCAGTGAGAGTTTTCACAGGAGTTTACATAGCACTCCAGGGGCTATTCTCTGGAGCCTCAAGTAATAGCTCAGCTGTGGGGAATGAAACTATGACTCATGGGTGCTTAGAGGCCTCATGGACCCACTAAAGGCCGTATCTCTTATAATGGCCCAAACAGGCATCGCTTTCAGGCTCTGCAAGAGGCATGACCTTTTACAAGAATGATTATACCCAAGGAAGCCCAAATCTGTGGCTTACCACCAGTTCATTCAGTTTTACCAGTCCAAATTCAATTTCCCAAGCAGAGGTTATTCTTAGCATAAGCAAAGAAGTTTGGCTAAGTAGAGTAGGGAGGATTGAGGTGGGGGCAGTAGACATGGGTAGATGAAAAGCACATCTTTGTTTTTAAAAAAACTGTACAGACTTTCAACATGATATATTCTAGATTTGTAGAAATCTTGTTCACTGCTGCTTGACTGATTGACTGATTGATTTTGGCAGAAATAGCAGTAAGCCAACTGGATCAACTGAGCCCAGAGGAACAGTTGCTGGTCAAGTGTGCTGCAATCATTGGGCACTCCTTCCATATAGATTTGCTGCAGCACCTCCTGCCTGGCTGGGATAAAAATAAGCTACTTCAGGTGTTGAGAGCTCTTGTGGATATACATGTGCTCTGCTGGCCCGACAAGAGCCAAGAGCTTCCTGCTGAACCCATATTAGTGCCTTCCTCTATCGACATAATTGATGAAACCAAAGAGAAGAAAACAAAGTTAGGTAAGAAAGGGCTGTTCCCTTTTACTCAGGTCTGAACAAAGAGTCCCTGTGGGGGTATCTGTGTTCAGAAAGACCATCAATATCATATATCAAGGGGTTCTCTCATTCGTTTGTTTAAAGATGGAGTTTTGTTATGTTGCCCAGGCTGTAACTCCTGAGCTCAATGGGTGCATACCACCACACCCAGTTTGAGGGTCTCTCTCTCAAAGCCTATGGCTAAGAAACAGAAAGAAAATTATCATTTAAACCATGAAGGAGACATGGATGTAGTGAAAAAATATCCTGTATTTTTCAGACTTGTCTTCATTTCAGGAATTCTAGCTCCTTTTTAACCCAGGTGTTAGTATTTGTGTTTTGATTTTTGGTTCAGAAAATATTGACATAATCTTTTATTGGCTTCTAGGTACAAAGAATGAGATAAAAGAATAAACCATCCCTAATTTTAGAAACTCACAAGGAAGACAAACACATGTGGAATTGAAACAGACATGAACAAAGCAAGATATAAATAGTTTGCAATCTCAAATTCTCCATATGAAAGAATAAGATTGTAACATGGACTACCCAAAGCACATATAATTCACAAATACTTTCCCTTTGACTTTGAAATATGTTTGGGCCCTATATTTGAACAGAGCATTTCCTATGATTTGACATTTATAATAATTTGAAGTAAAATCTCAATTTAGGAGAAACAATTAAGAAATCAGTGGTATAGAAGTACAGGATTTTTTTGTACTACTGATCATTTCTTCTCTGTTGTACTTTATACAAGATATGGTCAGTATCACTCTCAGAATGGTACAAAATTTTTTATACAAAGGAGGCAGTAATATTAGCCTAGGGTTGTAAATAGAATTTTCTTACACACTAGCAGCCATGTGCTTGAGAGTTTGCCATATTGAAGCACAAAGGATTATAAGGGAAAATCTCACTTAGATTTTCCTAAATTTCAGATGGTGGTTCAGCCTCTCTTCTCAGGCTAAAAGAAGAATTATCCCTACCTCAAACTGAGGTGTTGGAATTTGGAGTGCCTCTACTACGGGCAGCTGCTTGGGAGCTCTGGCCCAAGGAACAACAGATAGCTTTACACCTCGAATGTGCCTGCTTTCTCCAAGTTTTGGCCTGCCGCTGTGGGAGCTGCCATGGAGGAGACTTTGTCCCCTTTCACCGTTTTGCAGTTTGTTCTACTAAGAATTCCAAGGGGACCTCTCGATTCTGTCCTTACAGAGATACTGGCTCAGTGCTAACACAAGTGATCACAGAAAAATTACAGCTGCCTTCTCCCCAAGGTAAACCCAGGAGACAGAAAGAGGATATATGGGTATTCATGTACTTGGAATTCTTCATCAAAAAGTTGAAATCAGATTAAAGGAGAAAAGTAGGTAGAAAGAACCACTTATTTATTCTTTAAGTACTAGAGATTTTAAAAAATGTAATCTCAGAGTTAAAGACTACCTTAGAGATCATATTTGTTCTGATTGGCAATCTTGGGCAAGTTACTTAACCTCAATCAATTGGGGACAGTAACAATACCAACTTCACGGGCCGGGTGCGGTGGCTTACACCTGTAATCCCAGCATTTTGAGAGGCTGAAGCGGGCGGATCACTTGAGGTCAGGAGATCAAGACCAGCCTGGCCAACATGGTGAAACCCCCTCTCTACTACAAATACAAAAATTAGCCAGGTATGGTGGTGGGCGCCTCTAATCCCAGATACTCGCGGGGCTGAGGCAGGAGAATCGCTTGAACCCGGGAGCCAGAGGTTGCAGTGAGCCGAGATTATGCCACTGCACTCCAGCCTGGGCAACAGAGTAAGACTCTGTCTCAAAATAAATAAATAAATTAATTAATAATAATATCAACTTTACTGGGACATTGTGGGGATTAAATTAGTTAAAATATGTAGTGTGCTCTGAACAGTGCCAGACATATGGTGATTGCTCAATACCCTTTAGCTATTGTTTTGATTATTACTATTATTTTTCAGCTCAGTACACACATATTGAGTCCTTATGTGTGTCAGATTCTATTCACACCAAGGAATATGGTGTGAATAAGCCTTGCTCTTTGCACTTCTGAAGCTATCTGTTTTGGGGGTTACTACACACATATAGATAGAGAATTCTAGTATGGCATGGTAAAAGCAATGAAAATGAGACGGGGCCATTAACTCAGCTGGGGAAATATGTCAGTGAAGATTCTCCTTTGAAGTAGATAATGTCAGAATTGCGTCTTGAGGGATAAGTAGGAGTTAGCTACCTGAAGAAGGTTTTATTGGTTAATAGATACTCACCATAGCCTGTTAAACATATGAGGTCATTCCTCTTTGTTTAGCCTTTTCAGTTAGCTTACCTTACAGAACAACTCATCGTCTCCAGCTGTCAGAAAGTTTCTTATTTCATCAGGATGTAAGCTGCCTCCTTGTAGCTTCATCCATTTTTCATAGTTATACCCTCTTCCATACTTGAAGATAGCTATCAAGACCCAACCAAATCCTCTTTCCCTACTTTGATAAAAGGGAGTTGGTTTGGTATTGGGGCTGGGGTGATGGTATGTGGAAAATGGTAGATAGTTGTCGGCAAAAGGCTAAAATGAGGGATTTGGTGTATGATACAATTCTTCTAGGTATAACATCATGACTGTGAAGGTGGACCAATGACTTGGAGCAATTAGTCATTGGTTGATGAGCTCTATGTCCATTTGTACCTGTTGTGCTTTCCAAAGTCTGGTATTGTGAAGAAACTGTGCTATTGTTCATATTTCCTGTGTGACTTTTTTGCTTTTAAGAGGTCAGTTTTGGCCCGGCCTGTTGGCTCACACCTGTAATCCCAGCACTTTGGGAGGCCAAGGTGGCAGATCACAAGGTCAGGAGATCGAGACCATCCTGGCTAACACAGTGAAATCCTGTCTCTACTAAAAATACAAAAAAGTAGCCAGGCCTGGTGGCGGGCACCTATAGTCCCAGCTACTCAGGAGGCTGAGGCAGGAGAATGACGTGGACCTGGGAGGCAGAGTTTGCAGTGAGCTGAGATCCAGCCACTGCACTCCAGCCTGGGCAACAGAGCAAGACTCTGTCTCAAAAAATAAATAAATAAATAAATAAAAAGGTCAGTTTTTTTTTTTTTTTGCTTTGGATTAGACAGCCTGGTCCATCCATAGGAAAAAGGCTCAAGACCTTCTCAGCCCAGCAGAACCCTGAGGAGGCTTCCCAGACCCGAGGCCTTTGTGCATTGCCATTGCAGACCTGGCATTGCCTGACTCCAGAGGGGACTATTACAGAGGCTATGATATGAGGGTGCCTCTTGGAGTTGTGTACTGCAGTAGAGCTGCCAATATCCTCAGTTATCTTAGCTGTGATTTAACATTATCATCAGCAAGCCAGTCCTTTTACTTAACCCAAGTTCTCCCTAAAACAGTCCTCTTAGACTCCTTATCAGTCCCACCATCCATGCTGTGAGTTGCAATGGGTAACATCTCAACATCATTCCTAATATTTGCTGTTATCTGTTAGAAGGCAGCTTCAGAAGAAGAATCAAATCTGTAGGATAAAGGCTATTTAAGCCTGCTACATAAAGCTGGAAAGCTCTCTTGGTCACTGACTAGGGAACTGTGGTATCTTATACTATCACAATTTTCTTCACTTGGTTTTAGCCTTTACAGTTCACTCTGATCTGGTCATGACCCTGATCCATATGTATTCAGGGATTTCCACTACTAGAAATAGCCAGCAAACCAGGATGGACACATTCTTTATTTTTCCTTCATCTTGAAAATACTGAGTGCCTCCTTCAAAATCAGAACTAGTTTGAAGGTTTGGGAATGATGAGAGTTACTATTTGATCACAAGTAGTTGTGAAGGAATTTACAAACTACCATCCTAATTTTGTGTTGTAAACTGCAGAAGAAAGGTAGTCAAGAATTTAAAATGTCCTCAGTTCATCCAAACATGGAGAATTAATCATATTTTTTTTCTCCCTACAGATAGTTTTCCATTCCAGATGAAACCATCCAGAACTCAGGAGGCCTTCTCAAGTGAATGCTGCAGGTAGACAGAAATGCTGAGGGTGAACATGGAGGGACCAAAGTGACAGAAAGATGACCATTAAACTAAGCCACTTATGTCACTTGCAGTTGAGGAGTGGTGACTCTTGTACTAAGCCCAGTATTAAGGTTAACAGAGAATATTTGGAAAGGCAATTTTTGATTCTCTATAGGGAAATTATTATTTTTTTCTTTTTCTTTTGTTTTTGTTTTTTGTTTTTTGTTTTTTTTTTTGAGACAGAGTCTCACTCTGTTACCCAGGCTAGAATGCAACGGCGTGATCTTGGCTCACTGCAACCTCTGCCTCCCAGGTCAAAGTGATTCCTGCCTCAGCCTCCTGAGTAGCTGAGACTATAGGCGTGTGCCACCACACCCTAGTAATTTTTGTATTTTTAGTAGAGATGGAGTTTCTCCATGTTAGCCAGGATGCTCTCAATCTTCTGACCTCATGATCTGCCCGCCTCAGCCTCCCAAAGTGCTGGGATTACGGGCATGATCCACCACGCCTGGTTGAGAAAAACTTTTTAAAAACACTTTTTTCTTTCCTTTTTTTTTTTTTTTGAGATGGAGTCTCTGTCGCCCAGGCTGGAGTGCAGTGGCACCATCTCGGCTCACTGCAACCTCTGCCTCCCAGGTTCAAGCGATTCTTTTGCCTCAGCCTCCCAAGTAGCTGGAGTTACAGGTGCATGCCACCACGCCTGGCTAATTTTTGTATTTTTAGTAGACACGGCGTTTCGCCATGTTGGCCAGGCTGATCTTGAACTCCTGACCTCAGGTGATCCACCAGCTTCAGCCTCCCAAAGTGCTGGGATTACAGGCGTGGACCACCACACCCAGCCTTTTAATAGCTTTTAAGTGCATTTTATAGGTAGCATTTTTATTTCCAGCTATAGATTTGTCTTCTTAATTATTTTAGCCCAGATGATATTAAAATGAACATACATTTCCTAACCATGTACCTCCTGGATCTCTAATGCTTTTCAGTTTCAATGTCCCTACCTGGAGTGCACCAGCCACTCTATATACAGTTTCCCATCCCACTTACCTAACTTGATTTCTTACTGTTTTCAAACAAAAAACTGTTTTGAAACAAAAATTTCAAAAAAAAAATCAAAAAAAATTTCTTACTGTTTTCAAACAAACAAAAAGACACACTAACCTGTGTGTCTTTGCTCACACAATTCTCCCTTGTTAAATGCTGAGTGACCTCCACATCTCTCCACCTATCAGTATGTTGACCATCCTTCAAGGCCCTCCTCAGTCTCCACTTTTTTAGATCATTATAGCTTAGAGAGATCTGACTTTTGAGCTCAGCGTGCCTGTGAAAAGTACACTAGATTAGAAGTCAAAGTGGTAAGCTCTAGTTTTGGTTCTACTTCTCAGTACGAAGCTATATGTAATTTCTCTGAGCCTCAATGACCTAAAAGAGGTAATTTTTGCCTGCCTGAACGAGAGAGTTGTAGGATTAGATGATGATATATAAAATAATATTAAAATGTGGTATTAGAAAATTCAAATATGCTATCAGAAAAAATGTATTATTATTGCTTTGTATCCTTTTTATGTTTTATTTAACATTTAGATTGTTATTTAACTATTCAAGTGTGGTATTTCCCCATTTAGATTGAGCTGTTTAGATTGGCTTTCAGCTTTTAAAAATTCCTAATAGAGCTTTGCAGTTACAGCTCTGGTCCCTGACTTTTAAAATTTTATGGAGTAATTGAGGAGAAGGATAGACAAATAATTAATGAATGATACAGGAAAGCTTCCTGGAAAAAGTGACTTTGAGACCTGGTAATGCCCCAATAAAGGTGGCCACTCTCAGTTTTTCATTTTCTTTCCACAAAGAACAGAGGAAGAGTTCCTAGATCAAGTGAAGAGGAAGCTGGCTCAGACCAGCCCTGAGAAAGACCTGTTGACCACAAAGCCTTGTCACTGTAAGGATATCCTGAAGTTAGTGCTCTCACCCCTCACCCAGCATTGCTTGGTCATTGGAGAAACGACCTGTGCATTTTATTACCTGCTGGAGGCTGCGGCTGCCTCCTTGGACCTGTCAGACAATTATATGGTGAGCAGGCTCTGCAATCTGCCCTTCAGCTGAGCCTTTTACTTTGAGAATTTGATTGAGATCTCTTACAATCATAACCATGAGTGAAAAGTGGAAGAAAGTAGGAGAGACAGAAGAGCTAGAAAGGATTTAGGAAAAAACATGAAGTGGGAATATGGTAGTGAAATAGCACCAACCCGTGCTGGCACTGCCCCTGACTCTTGCACAAGCAGTCCAGCTCCTGTTTCTAGCTTGAAGTCCAAATCTGTTTCAAATTCTGATCTTGACCCTCATCATAACCTTACTCCAGCCTTTGCCCTAATCACACCAGCATCATCCTAATCCTAATCTGGTTTCTTTATCCCTTGCCCTGTTTGGAGGCCTTCTTTTATTTAAGGAAGGCAAGCAGTCTTCTGGGCCAACCCTCAGCATTTTCATTTTTGAAAAAACACAAAGTGAAGATCTGTCAGTTTGAGGAGGCTACTTTCTGCCGTCTTCTGTCAGAGGTGAGGACAGGGGTGACCTTGAAGTGCTGGCTATTTCTCCTTGAGGGTTACCCTATTATTTCTTTTAAAATCTCTTCATTGTTTTTTGTGTATGATTATAAATGTGATAATGTGATAAAAGGTTTATTCACATTTAAAATATAGAAATATATAATAGGTAGAAAGTGAAAGAGCTCCCACTAATCCTACACCCCCCCACCATAATTAATAATTGTATGCATGTTCCACCAACTGTACACACACAGCCATATCATTGTTTTCCATTATTTTTTAACAGGATCATATTCTACATTTTCTTGTTCCTGCAGTTTGCTTTTATTCTTAATAGTACAGACAGAACCTATTTACATATTGGTGTGCATACCGATCCACCACATAGTTACAACTGCCAAGTACTCCATTGGCTAGATCATAGCTTAGCTCTTCCCTTCTTCAGGTGCATTTAGGTTATCTCTATTTTGGGGATTATTATAAACATTGCTACAGTGAATATTATTCTTAAGTATCTCTTTCTCTCCTTGTGAGAGTGTTTTTGTAAGAGAAATTTCCAAAGGTGGCAATGCTAAGACACAATTTTAAAATTCATAAATACATCACCAAATTGCCAAACAAAAATATTGTATCAACTCAAGTTTTTCCCATTTCCTCATATCCTTACTAACATCAGATACTACCAGTCTTTTCTAACCTTGCTAATTCCTAGACAAAGTTATATTGTTTTAATGTGTTTCTCTTAATTAATAAGGTACATCATTCTTCTAGGTTTATTGGTCATTTGTATTTTTTTGTGAATTATCCATTCATGTTCATTGAAGTAGATATAAACTAATTTGCTCATTGGAGTATATGTAAACTAATTTTAATGTAAACCTTAAGATAATTTGGTTAGGATAGTAAACTTAAGGTACATAATGTCTTGAAGGCCAAAGGGAGTATTAGAGTTGTCACATTGTTGCATTATTTATGCTTCAACCAAGAGGTCTTCAGAGCAAAGTTAAATAATTATTCTTTCCCTTTATAAGTGAGAGTTATTGTACAGTCCTCCCAGGATTGTGCTTTGTTCTAGAATCACATAGACTTTATCACTTTCTTGAGGGATTCAGCCTTAGAATGTGAAGATATAGGATAACTTCAAGGTAGTTCCCCAGCTCCCACCCCACATCTACTGTGAGTCAACCTATTTTGGAAGAGAGATAAAGGATTTGGTGATATTATAGATGCTTTCTATGTCATGTGAGAGCATCTGAGTCTCCACTCAAATGACGATCCCTTCTCAGTCTAGCAGCATCACATTTTAAATCACAGCCTTCCTCTACTGCCCACTGACAAATGTGTGGGAGATGAGAAAGGAGGATACTTTCTCCATAATCCTACTTTCTCAACCCTTTACTCACTTATGGCCATACTGGTGCTTGTTAGGGTGACTGCTAACCAGGCTATGCTCTAGCTCAGCTCACTCTTAGCACCTCAGTAACCCCAACTACACATCTCAAAATGAAAGAGCCAGTGTGTTATATCCAAAACCTTGTATTTACATTAATTCATCTTGTTTTCCCATCTCCAGGTCTGTTTCAACATGGGACACATCACTTTAGCCAAAAAATTGGCTAGGAAAGCCCTTCGGCTGCTGAAAAGGAATTTCCCTTGGACCTGGTTTGGTGTCCTTTTCCAGACATTCCTGGAAAAGTATTGGCATCCCTGTACCCTGAGCCAACCTCCAAACAACCCTAGTGAGAAGTGAGAAGGCTTCCTAAGACTGTAGTTAACTAGCCTGAGCTTTGCCTTTTTGACCTAAAACTACTCTTTTTCTATCAAATAATCTTCAAGCATCTAACAGACAAGCAGATAACAAGATATATAACAGTCAGCATATATATACATATATATATATATATGCATGTAACAAATAAGTATATAACATACAGTTCTAACTCTTCCACCTTACTCCCCCAGCCAATTACATGTAGCAAATAGGGATTTAAAGAATGAATCTTTTTTTGAAACCTCTCTCTGAACTTTTCCTGATCAAGGGGGATTAATTAAAATGGCATATGCAGTTAGGAGTAGTGGGAACCAAGGACTATTTCTGAATTTGGACATCTGTAGATGGCCCCATGATGAGTAGACTTGGAGCTCTTGTAGGGAGGGAACTTTGGGCATTAGTAAAGAATAAGGGTGTGCTAACCACCCTGTGCCTTGCAACAGTAAGAAGAATTTGGCAGTTCTGCAGCAGCAGTTGCATTGCCTGTCCCTACTCTGGCAGCTCTATAACCTGGAGGCCACAGCCAGTAGCTACAGGTTTGCCTGCCTGGCTACTCTTATGCAGAAGAATTCAGCCGAGGAGTTTGCAAATGAAGCCCAGGTAAGCAGGTCCTTGCTTTACCTTTGGACCTCACTCAGAAACCAAGTTCCTGGTTTAGCATGGTTCTCCAATAACCCAGACAACGCTGATCATGTGTTCAAGTGAGGTTTCTCAGTTTGCAGTTTATAGATGGGTTTCCAGGTATGAGATTATCTGTGAACTCCCAGAACTGAATGCAGAATTTTATGTGTATATTCAAAAGAACCTTTGGGGGCTGGCAGGAGGAAGAAAAGGGGTCATTGCTTTCATCAGATTCTCAAAGAAGCCTGTGATCTAAAAAAGATTTAAAACTGCTGATTTAGGAAAAAAACAAAAGGAAATGTGTCTTCCTCATTTTAGTGTCTTACCTTTCTCTCTGTCTTATCCACATATTCAACAATGAACCATTTGGTGAACACCTATTATATGCCAGGCACTGATCTTGACTCCAGGGAAATATAATAAGTAAAATATACAGTATGTTAGGTGATAATCAATGCAGTGGAGCAAAATAAAGTGGAGGCAAGGGGATATGGAGTTCTGTGAGGTGAGGGGTGGGGTATAGTTTTGAACAAGGTGGTCAGAGAAAGCTTTGCTGAGCAGGTGACATTGGAGTAAATATCTGAAAGAGGCGAGAAAGTCAGACTTTCTGGGAGTAGAGTATCCAGGCAGAGGGCACAGTGAATGCTCAAGGCATATCCTCTGTGTTTGAAGGACAGTGTGACTGGAGGGGAGGAAAAGGAGGGTGAACCAAGAGATGAGGTCAGAAGGACCGGGAAGGGGTGGGGTGGCAAATGGTGCAGACCCTAGATAGGCCACTGTAGGAGTTTTGGCTTTTACTCTGAAAGAGATGGGAAGCCATTAATGGGTTCTGAGAAGAGGGGTAACAGTATCTACTTATATTTTAATAAGATCATTCTGTCTGCTGTGTTGAAAGTAACATGAAGGGGACAAGGGAGGAAGCAGGGAGACCAGTTAGGAAGCTAATGCAGTAATCTAAGCAAGAGATGATGATGGCTTTGATTATTGTGGGGAAAAAAGGTTGGGGGTTTAGAGGCAATAGGATTCACTCATGGATCAGTTCTGGGATGTGACGGAAAGAAGAGTCAAGGATAATCCAAAAAGTTGTGACCCAAACTTCTAGAGGGACAGAGATGCTTTTAATTGGGATAGGGAAGTCTGCAGGAAGAACAGATTTGGGGGAAGATTTGGGAGCTAGGCTTTAGACATATTTTATTTGAGATGCCCATTAGACATCGAGGTGGAGACAAGTCTGGTGAATATGAGTCCAGGTGAATATTCAAGTCTGGGATTCATGGGAGAGGTCTGAGCTGGAAATAGACATATGGGAACCATTAGTGTGCAAATACTGTTTAAAGTCACAGGACTGTGTGAGAACACCAAGGGAATTAGTATAGAAAAGTTCCAGGGACTTTGTAACAGCTCCAGTGTTAAAAGGTCAGAGTGGTGAGGAGAAACCAGCAAAAGAAACTGAGAATAAGTTGCCAGGGAGACAGGAGGAAAACCAACAGAGCCTGGCATGCTGGAAAGCTAGGGAAGACAGTGTTCCAAGAAGAGAACACTATTTCAAGTGCACACATAGTTATATAGAACACTATTTCAGATGTGCACATAGTTACATAGAGATCTAGGCAGCAGCCTTGAAGAGCTCTATGGAGCAAATATCAGAGGTCTTAAATTAGAAAACAAAGAAGAGGTAGTTTAATCAGTGTTTTGAAAGGGAAAGTCATGGATTGGAGAGGAAAAGCAGGAGCATGTAGAGAAAGTGGTTTGTTTAAAGAACAGGCAGTGAGAATGATCCAGTTAGAAGTGTAGGGGTGAGAAGGAGCATATTTTTCTAGCTGGGTTGGAGGCAAGTTGTGGGATACCAGGAGTTTAGACTGAGTGAGCAGCAAGGCATCATAATAGGCTCTTACATAGGAAAGGAACAAAATGGAAATGTTACATGAATGTACAATGGGAATATTTTGCCCTGTGTTTGTTTCCCTGCAGGTTGTCTCTACCTATGTGGAGCTCTCTCAGTTCTCCCAGAGCATGGGCATCAAGGACAAGTGGCTGCACTGTGAGCAGATGGCCATTCAGAAAAGCAGTTTATGTTGGTTCTCCAGGGAGGGATTGTTGGCCACAGCTCAGCTCATGCAGGCCCTGGCCTACACCAAGCTCTGCCTTGGCCATCTTGACTTCTCCATCAAGCTGGGTAAAGGGACTTAGGGATGGTGGGTCTAGGGCTTTTAGAGAGTACATGTTCACAGCTGGACCTCACACGGTGCTCTTGAACCTCCTCAGGTTTTCAAGCTCGTGAGATATGCAGACACCTCAAGAAACCAGCTCTGGAGAATCTGGTTCTCTCAGTTCTCTTCAGATCTGCATTTCTGAAGAAGAAGTATTAAGATCATTTTCTGTCATTTGTATTTGTTTCCTAAGAGGGGTGTGTATATTTTCCCAGAGAAGTTTGGAGTGGAGAGGGAGATGCTATTCCATTTCCACACCCCGGGATATCCTTCCCTTGGCCACTCCAGCCACATTATCTTAAGTGTGGAAGAATCAGGAGTGGAAATGCAGAGTCAGAGCTACTATATATTCCTCAGCACTTGGGGGCTCATGGACAAACTTTATTCAAAAAAAAAAAAAAAAAACTCTGCAGGGAGATAGAGAATTGCAGCAGCTGAAGACCCTGGAAACTGCCTCAGAGGCAGTCTCCCACCTCCTTTGCCTAGAGATAGGTCTGATCCCAGGCATAGATGTTCTCTATATAAATAGAGCTATGAAGAGATCTAAAGGATGTTAGGCTGCTTTGAAGGTGTAAGACCCCTTCCTTTCCTACCCATCCTCCTCACTCCCTAGCTGGTCCCAGTGGCTCTGTCTCTCGGCAGATTTGGCCTGTGTGTCCATGTACTGGAGAGTCAGTGGGCGCTCATTTCTCAGGGTTATGATGTCCTTGGCCTGGCCTGCTTTTACTCTGCTTGCTTAGATCTGCTGCTCTACGGAAAAGGTAAATCTTGCACAGGTCTCTGCTGTACTCCTGAGGGATTCAGACCTCAGATGGGGCTCTAGGTTTGGAATACAGGCAGTCATGAACCTGTCCCTCAGGCATGGCCTCTGCCCCTGACCTCTGGCTCCTTAAAGTCTGGGAACCATGTTGTGATTCAGGGGTGTCTGCCTTTGGGGTCTTGTTTCCTTCCCCGTATCACATATCTTCTATACCCTGGTTCCTACACTGATAGTATATACTAGCATGGTTACCTTCTCTGTCCACAGGATTGCTGTTTCGGCCCTTTAGTGAGTGTCTGCGTTTCGTTCAAATCTACGAGCACAGCCGTGTTCTGACCTCTCAGAGCAATGTCATGCTGGGGGTCCACTCCTCCCTGGCCATGTGGTAATGTCTTACTCAAGGGTTGTGGAAAAGGATAGACATTTAAGTCATTTAAGCTGTCTCTCCCCACCTGACAGGATTGTTGAACATCTCTAACCAACTTTTAAAGACCATTCACCTCCCATACCCTCCCATCTTATTAAAAGGGCTTTTGTCCTTTAACAGGTTTTGGCCTATAGGTCAAGGGTTACAATTAGGGTTACACTTAACTGCTAGAGTAACCCATAGCAAGGCTGAATATAATTGGTCTCTTTTTAAGTTTCCTTGTATGTGAGTTAGTAGCCTTGATCACTTTCTAGCATCACAATTCTGACTGTCCAGAAGGTCTTAGAGCCTTAAAGAAGTGACGATTTTAAGCAAAAGTCATGGTTGGTAAGCAGCAGATATTGCTGAGAGCTATTACTCTTTTCCTCCAGGTTTGCCCAGGAATCACAGTGGGGCCTGTTTGAGCACTATTTCTCCAAGGCTTGCCAGTTGGTGAAAAGAACCAATGCTTCGCTATTTGGTGCACATGGCTTTGTCCGATTCCTAGAGTGCCATGTGCTAATGTTACAGAAAATACCAGAGGGTATCTTCATGCATATTCCTCTAGAGCTTCGCAGCCAAACCCTTGAGGTACCTGTTTCTCAGCTGTCCTTCAACTAACACCTAATTCACTTAGTTCTACCCTGTGATGCTCTTTCTACCAGCTGCATCTCTTCCGTGTTTTCCCTTTTACTGGTTCTATCTTCCTTTACTCTTTGAATCCTTTGTTTCTCCACCTAGAAAGTTTCCACCTACCTTATGTATCCTGCCAGATATTATTGTATCTAGTTCTGGACTGGGTTTCTTTCCACCTTTGCCAGCTGCTACCCAGTATCATTAAAATATTAACATTTAGCCTTGCTCAGTGGACCTGTACACTATGGTTCAGTCTGTAATTTGACACATCTCCCTACAGCCCTTCTGAGTCTAAAACACATTGCAATTCCTCTGTATCCCAAAACCAGTTTTCCAGGCCTATTTTGCCATCAGTAACTCCTCCCTGTTCCCTCAGCCATGAGTGAATATGCTGAATGAGGACCTTTGTAAGTTCTGATGAAGTGGCATGTTAGGAGAATGATGCACTAATCCCAGAGCTAATGGACCTTCCTTTCCTTTCAGTACTTTAAGGAGTTCTTCTCTCGATGTGTGACCTGCCCTGTCTATCACCAGTGGGTATCTGAGCTTAAGGCCTCTGTAATGAGATGTGAAAAGAGAGAATTCATGTCCCTGACTAACAGCATCAGACCTTTTGACACTTGCTTGACCAGGATTTGGATAAAAGGAGAATTTCTGCAGGAAAATAACTCTTAGAAAAGAAATTTAGGAATACAGAGTAAGCATTTCTTCCTGGAACCCTTGTGTGAGAGACATAAAGACAGTCTCAGATTCTTACTCATGAGCAGTCAAAGGCTGCACTTCTGAAGTAAAAAGGGACACACAGATGTAAGGAGTTAGTCCTTGCTCCAGAGGTAAGTATAATCCTCTTCCTAATGCTAGGCCCTGCCTGGACAGATAGGAATCCCTTCTATTGTTAAACAGCAATTTCTTCAGCTTCTCTCAGCTCTTTGTTTCAGTATTGGTAACCCTTAGGCATAGAAAGTTCTTCCTTGCTTTTAGCCAAAGCAATTGGGTTGTTTCCTTGGAATAACTGGATGGTCACTAAGGAGAGAAAAAGGTCTTAGAAGTCACAATGTAATGTCTGTGAAGGTGAATGATAACATTAGGCAAGAAAAGGAGAGGAAAGAATATAGTTCCTTTCCTCAGAGCCCTGCAAATCTCCTTCTTTCCCAGGGCCGCTATTAACTTTGTAATTGCTGAGGACATTCTTTGTATTTATCACATTCTTTATGTTCCTTCTTTCAGGATTTAACAGAGTGGCTGATGTCAAGGAGAACAAGGATGCAGAAGAAACTCAAGATGTATGTGTTAAAAGAACAATAAGCTGAAGGGACCATGATTCTCTTATTGTATATAACACAAGGAAATGCCCCAGATTCTCCTTTTAAATATATAGTGTACATATTAAGTATACTAGCCTTTATAGTTACTGCTATCTATATGTTTATCAAAATAAAAGACTATTTTTTTCTAAAACGTGCCGCTTAGATTTTTTTTAACTCTTAAAAGTCATTAGCACAACTCTACCAGAAGTTAAAACCAGGAGTAGACAGGAGGCCTGGAAGGCTTTAAGATGAACTGATTCCATCTTTTGTAAGGTGAGATCCATTAGCAGATGAAAAACTATGACCCTAATAAAGAAATTGCCATTACTTAAGGAGGGCTGGTAGTGCGAGTGCCTTCGTGTTGCCCTCTTTTGGCACAGATTTGGTGATGGGCTCCTAAGAAGTCAAGGAGTCTTTTGAGAGGTACAAAGGGTTGTGGGAATCCATTTCTCCTTTGTGCTGTGTGATTTGGCCATTCCCAGGTAAAACTGCGAAGTTGCCAAAAGTATGTGTAACTTTAGCTTTCTCCCTTTTTCTTCTCTTTGGAGTTGCCATCTTTGGCCTTTATCTATTTGATGGTGTTTCTTCCACTGAGTATGATCTTCCCATTGATTTCTTACACTTTGTAACTCAATCATCTAGTGTCCATAGAGTGAATTTGCTAATGTTATGATAGCTGCAATTCGTTATTTACTTACTTGTGCTTGAAATACATTGTTTAAATCCTATATCAATTCTGTGAGTCAAGTACTATTATTATCCCATATTACAGATGAAGAAATGGAAGCCTAGAAAGAGTTTACCCCAACAAACATAGCCACAAAATGATAGAGCTGAGCTTCTAACTCAGATTTGATTCCAGAGATTATGCTAGGCTATGCAGGCTTTCATGGGAACTAGGCTTTCCTGTACCCAGGCTTTACTATTCTCTTCAAATGGCCAAGATCAGAACTTTAAGGACAGGAAGGGAGACGTTTATGAAAGGGAGGCCTGCACTTACCCTTTAAATCATGCAATCTAATCTATACATTTCCTCCTTCCACTTTTCTCCCTCTTGCTACCTTTCTTTTTCCTGTCCCTCTATTCCCTTCATCTTCCCCCTTGCATTCCTCCCATCTTACTCCTTCCTTTCTTCTTCTCACCCACTTTCTGTCCTCCTCCCTCATTCCTTTAAATTTCTGGGAGGTAATATAGAGTAGCAATCCAGACGAGGACTCTGGAACCAGATAGGCTCGGTTGAAATTCTAACTCTGCTGCTTATTAGCTGCATTCATTTGGGCATATAATTTATCCTTCTATATGCCTCAGTTTCCTTTTCTGTAGATGGAGATAAAATATCCTCTTGTCCTAAAAATAGGACAAAAGACTGTCAATGTGAAGATTAAATGATTATAAAGCACCTGGCATATAGTAAGCACTCAGTGACTGGTAGCTATTATTATTGGTTCAGCTTTTATATTTAAAAGTAGATGTTACATTTATGTGGTAGAAAATTCAAAAGAAACAAGTGTATAACAGTGAAAAACTCTTTCCCATCTATGTCTTCCAGACACCAGTTGCCCTCCCCAGAGATAATCAGTGTTACCACTTCCTTGTGTACCCTAGCAAAATTATTCTATGCACATGTAAGCAATAGTATATAGTTACTGCAACCTTCTTTCCCACAAATGGTGGTGATAGGTAATAATACCCTGCAGTACTTCATCCTTTTTTTTTTTTTTTTTTTTTTTTTGGCATTCCCTTTTGGCACTTTTTTTATTGAGAAAAAATTCACCCTTTTAAGGTATACAATTCGGTGCTTTATAGTATATTTGTAAGACTGTACAATCATCACCACTATCTAATTCCAGAACATTTTTATCACCCCAGAAAGGAACTCTGGTCCCATTAGGAGTCACTCCCCATTTCCTCTTTCCCCAATCTTTGTAACCACTAATATATTTTCTGTCTTTAAAGATTGGCCTATTCTGGACATTTCATATAAATGGAATTATTATACATGGCTTTTTCTTTCAGTTAGCATAATGTTTTCATGGTTTATTTATGGTGTAGGGTTACTCTTTATGGCCAGGTAACATTCCATTGTACCACATTGTGGCACATGATGCCACATTTTATTTATCTGTTCATCATTTGGTGGACACTTAGGTTGTTTCCAGTTTTTAACTATTGTTATAAATAATGCTATGGTAAACATTCATGTACAAGTTTTCGTGTGAACATAGGCTTTCAATTATCTTGAGTATATACCTATCTTGGCATTTCCAGGAATTTCCAGGTCATACAGAAATTCTGTGTTTAACTTTTTGAGGAACTGTCAAACTGTTCTCCAAAGCCTCTGTACCATTTTACATTTTCACCAGCAATTTCCATAGCCTAGCCAACACTTGCTTTTGTTTGTCTTTTTTATTATAGCTATCCTAGTGGGTATGAAGTGGTATCTTATGATGTTGATTTATATTTCCTTAGTAACTAATGATGTTGAGCATCTTTTCATGAGCTTACTGGACACTAGTATATCTTCTTGGAGAATGTCTATTCAAATTATATGCCCATTTTTTAATTCGAGTTTTTGCCTTTTATTGCTGCATATTACAAGTTTTAAAAATATATTCTGCATACTGGACCCTTATTGGGTTTGACTTGCAAATATTTTCTCCAATTCTGTAAGTTGTCTTTCCACTTTCATGACGAAATCATTTTGCAAAATGTAAGTTTTTAATTTTGATGAAGTCAATGTATCTATTTTTTAGTTTGGATCTTTGTGCTTTAAGTGTCATATCTAAGAAACTATCAACTAATCTGAGGTCACAAAGATTTACTCATGTTTTCTTCCAGGAGAGAAAAATCGACTTTTTATTTTGGCTTTTACATGTAGGTCTTCAATTTATTTTGAGATACTTTTTGTATATCATGTGAGGTCATGTTACAAAATCATGCTTTTGCATGTGGCTATCCAGTTGTCCTAGCACCATTTGTTTTTAAACAAAATATTCTTTCACTTATTTAATTGTCTTGACGCCCTTGTTGAAAATCAGTTGATCTTAAGTGAATGGGTTTATTTCTGGCCTCTCCATTTATTCTGTTGGTCTATATGTCTATCCTTATGCTAGTACCATCCAGTCTTGATTATTGTAGCTTTATAGTAAGTTTTACAATCAGGAAGTGTGAATCCTTCAACTGTACTCTTCTTCTGCAAAATTGTTTTGGCTATTCTGGGTCCTTTGTGTTTACATGTGAATTTTAGGATTGGCTTATCGATTTCTGCCAAAAGGACAACTGTAATTTTGATAGGGATTGCATCAAATCTATAATTAATTTGGGAAGAATTGCCATCTTAACAATACTAAGTCCTCTGATCCATGAAACTGGGATATCTTTTCCATATATTTAGGTCTTCTTTAATTTATTTCAATAATATTATACATTTATACATTAATAATTTTAATGTATAAATGTTAGACTTCTTTTGTTACATTTATGCCTAAATATCATATTCTTCTTGATACTATTATAAATGGAATTGTTTTCTAAATTTCATGTTTGAATTGTTCATTGCAAGTATATATAGAAATACAACTGATTTTTGTGTATATATAGTTTTCTTTTTTTCTCAGACAAGTTAGATAATGTGTATTGATTTTGCATCCTGGAACTTTGCTGAACTTACTAGCTCTAAATTTTTTTTTTTAGATTCCTTAGGATTTTACATATGCAAGATCATGTCATTTAAAAATAGATGCTTTTCTTTCTTTCTAGTCTGGAATCTTTTTATTTCTTTTTCCTTTCTAATTTCTCTTTCTTAGAACCTTTAGTACAATGTTGAATAAACGTGGCAAAGAGTGAATATTCCTGTCTTGTTCCCAATCTTGGGGGAAAGATTTCAGTCTTTCACCTTTAAGTGTGCTGTATGCTTTTGATAGATGGCCTTTATCATCTTGAGGAAATTCCCTTCTATTCCTATTTGTTGAGTATTTTTGACATGATATGGTGTCAGATTTTGTCAAATGTTTTTTTGGCATCTGTTGAGGTGACCATGTGGTTTTTGTCCTTTGTTCTATTGATATGGTATAATATCACATTGACTGATTTTTATATGTGAAATCAACTTTGCATTCCTGGGATAAATCCCACTTTGTCATGGTGTATAATGCTTTTTATCTGTTACTATATTCTATTTGCTAGTATTTTGTTGAAGATTTTTACATCTCCATTGATAAAGGATGTTGGTCTGTAGTGTTTTTGTTTTTTCTTGTGATTTCTTTGTCTGTTTTTTGGATTAAGGTAATACTGGCCTCATAGAATGAGTTAGGAAGAATTCCCTTCTCATTTATTTTTTAGAATAATTTGTAAAGGGTAGGTTTTTAAATTCTTTAAATATTTAGTAGCATTCACCAGTGAAGCCATCTGGGCCTGGGCTTCTCGTTGTGAGTTTTTTTTTTTTTTTTTTTTTACTAATTTAACCTCTTTACTTGTTATAGATCTATTCAATTTTTTATTTCTTCTTGAGTCAGTTTCAGTAATTTGTGTCTTCCTAGGAATTTGTTCATTTCACCTAGGTTATCTTAACTTGTTGATATACAATTGCTCATAGTATTCCTTTATAATCCTTTTTCATATCTTAATGCCAGTAGTTGTCCCTCCAATTTCATTCTGTATTTTAGTGATTTGAGTCTTTTTTTTTTTTTCTTGGCTAGTGTAGCTTAAAAAGGTTTATCAATTTTGTTGATCTTTTCAAAGAACCAACTCTTGGTGTTGATTTTTCTCTATTATTTTTCTGCTCTCTATTTCATTTCATTCATTTCTGTTCTAATTTTTATTATTTTCTTCCTTCTGCTTGCTTTGATTTTAGCTTACTCTTCAGTCTAGTTGCTTCAAGTAAAAGATTAGGTTGCTGTTTTGAGATCTTCTTCTTTAATGTAGGTGATTAAAGCTATAACTTTCATTCTAAGCACTGATTTTGCTACATCCCATAAGTTTTGGTATATTGTGTTTATATTTTTATCTCAAAGTGTTTCTAATTTCCCTTGTGATTTCTTCTTTAACACAGCTGTCATTTAGAAGTATGTTGTTTAATTTCTACGTATTTATGCATTTCCAAAATTTACCTCTGTTACTAATTTCTAATTTTTTTCCATTATGGTAAGAGAACATACTTTGTCTAATTTCAGTCCTTTTAAATTTATGGATACTTGTTTATGGTCTAATATATAGTGTATCCTAGAGAATGCTGCGTGTACACTTGAGAGGAATATGTATTCTACTGCTGTTGGGTAGAGTGTTTTATAACTGTCTGTTAGGTCTAGTTGATTTATAGAGTTGTTCATGTCTACTGTTTCCTTGCTGATTTTCTGTCTACTTGTTCTATCCATTTTTTAAAGTGAGATATTGAAGTCTCCAACTATTACTCTTTACTTTTCTATTTCTTACTTTAATTGTCAGTTTTTGCCTCACATTTTTTGAAACCCTATAGTTAGGTGCATATATATTTATAATTGTAGTATCTTCTTGACGGATTGACCTTCTTGTCATTATGATGTCCTTTTTATCTCTAGTAACAATTTTAAGTCTTAACTCTATATTTTGCCTGATATTTGTATAGTCATTCCAGCTCTCTTTAGCTAGTTTTCATGGTATATGTTTTTACATTCTTTCACTTTCAACCAGCTTGTGTTTTTTAATCTAAAGTTTTTCTCCTATAGGCAGCATGTAGTTGGATCATGTTTTTTTTTTGTTTTTTTTTGTTTTTTTTGAGACGGAGTCTCGCTCTGTCGCCCAGGCTGGAGTGCAGTGGCGCGATCTCGGCTCACTGCAAGCTCCGCCTCCCGGGTTCACACCATTCTCCTGCCTCAGCCTCCCGAGTAGCTGGGACTACAGGCGCCCACAACCGCGCCCGGCTAATTTTTTGTATTTTTAGTAGAGACGGGGTTTCACCGTGGTCTCGATCTCCTGACCTTGTGAGCCGCCCGCCTCGGCCTCCCAAAGTGCTGGGATTACAGGCGTGAGCCACCGCGCCCGGCCGGATCATGTATTTTTAATGCATTCTGCCAATTTCTGCCTTTTAGAATGTTTAATCCATTTACATTTAATGTAATTACTATAAAGTTAGATTTATGCCTGCCATTTTATTTGTTTTCTATTTGTCTTATGTCTTTTTGCCTCTCTTCATCAACTGCCTTCTGTTGTGTTAAATGTTGTGTTAAATAGATAATTTTAACTTTAGCTTTATAATTGTTAATCTATGAAGTTCTCTTTTAAATCAAATAGATAGGGAGAAAGACATTTTTCCTAAGTAAACATTCCCTCTATTGATGCAAGTCTTTGGTTAATTTCCAGAGTTCTGAAAAAGTTGATTCTGAATATATTTGCCAGTTTTCTTGTTTCTTGTTGCTGTTTTTTTTGTTGTTGTTGTTGTTTTGTTTTTTTGTTTTTTTTTGACAGTCTTGCTCTGTCACCCAGGCTGGAGTGCAATGGCACAATCTCAGCTCACTGCAACCTCCACTGCCCAGGTTCATGCAATTTTCCTGCCTCAGCCTCCTGAATAGCTGGAATTACAGGCATGTATCACCACACCCGGCAAATCTTTGTATTTTTAGTAGAGATGGGGTTTCACCATATTGGCCAGGCTGGTCTCAAGCTCCTGACCTCAGGTGACCCACCTGTCCCAGCCTCCCAAAGTGCTGGGATTCCAGGCATGAGCCACCACGCCCGGCCTTCTTGTTGCTTTTTGGAGGAGAGTTTTCACAGGTTCTTACTCTGGCATGTATCAGTTTTAATGTATGAGTTCTTTTATGGCTTCTGAGTTTGGTTCATTCTTGAAAGGGCTCTTTTCTCTCTAAAATTATTTTAACTATTCCTCAACAGTCTTTCAACTATTTTTTAGGCCAATTTTATCAAAATAGTATTTACATTTAGGAAAATGTACCCATTTTAGCGATAGGTTTTTGACAAATATATATACCTATGTAATCACTAGCACAATCATGATAGAGAACATTTCAACCAAAAAAGTTATTTCAGGTCCCTTTGTCATCATTCCCATTCCATCAATACTCCCAGCTTCGACACAAAATACTCTCATTATATTTTTCATTGTCTTTGTGTTATTTCTCCTTTGTCATTTTTTATTTCAGTCTTAAGTTGCCTAACAGTGTCTCTTTCATTTTATTTTAAAGAATCTGTTCTTTTATGTATTAGTTATATCATTTTTCTCTTTTAAAATTAACTTCGGTGGCCTAAGCCTGTAATCCCAGCACTTTGGGCGGCCGAAATGGGCGGATCACGAGGTCAGGAGATCGAGACCATCCTGGCTAACACGGTAAAGCCCCGTCTCCACTAAAAATATACAAAAAATGAGCCAGGCGAGGTGGTGGGCGCCTGTAGTCCCAGCTACTCGGGAGGCTGAGGCAGGAGAATGGCGTGAACCCAGGAGGCGGAGCTTGCAGTGAGCTGAGATCCGGCCACTGCACTCCAGCCTGGGCAACAGAGCAAGACTCCGTGTCAAAAATAAATAAATAAATAAATAAGATAAAATTAACTTTTTGAGTAAGATGCTTAATTGTTAAGAGTGTGAATTTTCCTCTGAGTACTTCTTTAACTGAATTCCAAAGGTTCTGATATGAGGAGGTCATCTCACCATGTTGCCTGCATTTACTTTGCTTTATATTGCATGTGTGTTTCTTCTTATAAAATTTAGCATGGCAGTATTTTCATCTTAGAAGTTACTTTTATAACTATGACTTTGGTTGGTATTCATAGACTTCCTATCATGATCAATGATGGAATTTTTATATTTCCTCTTCCTTACCACTCAATTGATTGTTATTTTTCTTAGTATTTTCCTTTATACTCAAAAGTAAAAATACACTTTTTACTTCTGACATGTTCTAAAAAGTTCTAAATATATTCAGACCATGGTGAGTTTTTCCAGAGGGTTCTTTTTAGTCTTTATTCTGCCCTTTTTTCTGCCACCTGTCCACTCCCCAGCAGGCAGTCCCTAGTCATTAGTTGATTGGTGGGCAAATTGGAGCCCAGGGCACACCACTTGTCCTTCTTCCTGAGGTGCTTAGGCCAAGCTTAGGGCCCCTCCAGATGGCAAAAACCTCTTTATGCCTAGCTATTTGTGATTGTAACAAGACTGGGTTACTGAGCATTTCATCCCAATATGGGCAAATACATACACCCCTCAGTATCTGGGGGGGATTAGTTCTAGGACCCCTGTAGATACCAAAATCCGTGGATGCTCAAGTCCCTTATATAAAATGGTGTAGTATTTGCATATAACCACACATCTCCTCATATACTTTAAATCATCTCTAGATTACTTAAAATACCTAATACAATATAAATATTATGTAAATAGTTGTTATACTGTATTGTATAGGGAATAATGACAAGGAAAAAGTCTGTACATGTTAAGTACAGACATAACCATTTTTTTCTAATATTTAAAGAAATATCTAATTTTTTTTTTTCAGTATTTTTGATCCACACTTAAATCTGTGGATACAAAACCCATGGATATGGAGGGATGACTATATTTTCAAATTGAACAGTTTCAGAAGAAATTCTGGCAAGTCCTTAAAGGCTCTTTCACCCCTAGCCTGAACTAGCTTTCATTCACACTTGACCATGGCCATTCCTTTACCATTCCCTTTTCCCTCCCCTCAGTTCATTTCTCCATGGGGCCCTTCCCAGGCTCCAGAGTTTAGACCAAGGGAAACAGTGTTACTAGATGACCACCTAGTTAAGAGACAGCCAGCTCTGGTAAGACTGATGTCTGTAAAGGTCTTCTAGTGCTTGAAAATCCTGTGTCCTGCCAAGGAACAGACTTGGTGTCTATTTCCATTTCTGTCCTTGCTCCTGTTTCCTTTCAGTCCCATTTCTCATACACCATTTGTCCTGGGTCTCTTTTAACTATCATTAACCTATCACCACCCCCACCCCATCATATGGTGTTGCATCATGTCACATATTCACAAGGTGCAGAGCAGAAAGGAGAAGAACTTCCTTGACTCACGCAAATGAATCTGTACTTGGAGGCATCATGAGAGAAGCAAAAAATACTTTTGAGGAAGACTTTTCAGCATCCCTTGAATCAAACTGCATTGTAGTGTTCTGACCAGGGAAGGAAACCATTTCCCCACTGACGAGAGACAGGAGATCATACAGCACAAAATTCAGACCAGAGTCTTTTCCGTTCACAGGCCAAGCAATTAGTCAAACTTGGGCAGTTTCCTTTCCCATTCAGCCATTAAGAGTTTGCACATCATTATTAGGATTTATTTAGCCCAGTGTGTAATGGCAGAAGAACCAGTGGGGGAGTGGGGTACAGGGAGGTCTTCCCCAAGACATCTCAGTCATATCTGAGCATCACTTTCCCTGACAGTAAAGTTAGGACATTGGATTAGATCTTAAAGTCCCTGGTTGCTCAGATATCCTAAGGATCCTAGGGCATGAGCTGGCTGGATGGATGCATAGAACCCCTAGGGATGGTCCTCATGAGTTTACAGTGTGATGAGTTTAGCTGGATGGAGTCTGATTGTTAGGTGGATTCTGGGCTGGCCCACAAGAGGCCCCTCCACCCTTGTTCCCTCCCGGGAAGATGACTGTGGCATATGTCACAGGCTTGGAGCAGACCAGGACCTTAGGAGGTAGAGGGGGCAATGAGGATGGAGCTGGGAGTGATGGTTTTCCCGATGGGGGATCAAGAGGTAGGCTGGTGTAGGTAGTATTGTCAAATGAAGGTGGTGAGTCAAGTCTAACGTGTGGTACATCCAAAGGCAATTCAGCAGCCAGTCCAGAGTCACTGACATGGTGGACCACTGAGGAGGGATTCTGAAACAAAAGCAGGCAAATCAGGAATGCCTCCCTCTGCCCCAGATCTCCCTTTGGTGGGAAGCCCAGGACCACACTAGATCTATCTCTTGAATCCTGAGTATGTCAGTGGGCAAGAGGGCTTCATTGTGAAGATTTTCCAGCCCCAAGTTTCTCCCCAAGTCTGGGAGGGTGGGATGCCAAGGGAGACCATTAGTGTCAAGTTTACAGCATTTACGAAGAGGGTTTCGACCCCAGCTAGGTCCCAGTCCTTTCTCCACCCCATCATCCTAGGACCTCTCAGTGAGTGTGATGAATAGAAAGTCTGGGGAATTTGGCTGCGGGCCTGCAGAGGCTTCTTACCATGCCTGAAACTCTGCTGCTCAGGAATCGGCCACTGACACCAAGCCTGTTCCCTGGCAGAACAGACAACAGCAGCATAGTCTGCTTCCGGGGCTAGCTCAGAGCCCTTCCCTCACTCTCTTCCTTCAGAAGCCTCTGAAACCTCTTCACTACTGCAGACTCACCTTCCCCACTCCCACCACCAAATCTTTACCCCTTCCATCTCCCCAGCCTGCTGGAAATCTCCTCACCCACTTATGGTTTCCAGAGCTCCCTTCAACTCACCTCAGCACTCAGCCTACCTCCCGAAACCCTTTCCCCACCTTCTCCAATGCCTTTCCTCCCATTGCATTGCCCCACCGTTTCTAATTCCTGTCTTTCTGCAGGCTGCTCCCGTTGAATCTCCTTCCCTCCCCTCCATCCCTCAGCCCTGGAAATTCTAGGATATGGGGGCCTTGAGACTTAAGCCCAGGTAAATCCATTTGTAGGGGGATTGGACCTAGACTCCTGGCCTTATCTACACAACTGGTTGATACAGGAATGGTAGGGCCAGGCTGAGATAGGAAGATAGCCACCTACCTTTTTTCCTCTTGGCCATCACAGCAAACAGCACCACCGCTGCCACCAGCAGGCCTACCAGGAGCACAGCACCCCAGATCAAGGGGATGCTGAGGAACAGAAAGGGATAGGTAGGCTTAGACCTGAAGCCTGTGGGGAGCTGCTGGCCAGGAGCCCTGCAGCAGCGACAGAAGGGTTACGTTCTCGATTGGGAGAGGGAGATGGAATAGAATGAGGAGGGCTGACTGAGGCAGGGCAGAAGAGGGACTCATTAAGGTGTCCTGGCTGAAGATTCACCAGCATGAAGGGACCATTGCTGAACCAGGACAGAGAAGTATGTATCTGTCTGTCGTCTGTCCAGAAGTTCCCCAGAGGTGGGAAGAATCATAGGTTTTCCCCTTCGATTTAGTTGGGAGCTCTAAACAAGTCATTGTCTCCACTACCACCCTTTTCCTGGCCTCCCAAATCCAATCTTGTCAGTACCTCTTCTCATCCTGGCTGGGTTCCAAAGGGTTGGCACTGCCTGCAGGGTCTGAGAATGCGTTCTCAGCCAGACTGCCAATCTTATGGATCTCTTCTTCATCCTCTGTCAGGCCAGGAACGGAGTCAGAAGGAAACATTTAATGAGTGCATGCCCATGTGGGCAGGCTTCAATATCCTGTTGAGTTATAGGGACTGGAGGAGTGGAGCCAAGGAAGGAGAGGACCCCAGGAAGAAACACAGAAAGGGGAGGATGGGATGTTCTTTAGGGGCCTGTCATTCCACAGGTCAGGAAATGGCACTGGCTTTTTATGTCTTTACCTGGTTGTGACTACACCCACTTTTCCCTGTACCACCAGCTCCCCCCATCCTCCCGCTGCATTTCTTCCCTTTTACTTGCTCTACCCCTCACCCTTCTGGCCTTATCAAGCTGTTCAGTCTGTGTAAAAACACCTACTGGATGATCTATACCCACCTCTCCTTCCCACCCGAATAGGTTTCTCCAGTTCTCATCCTCAGGGTGACATAGCTCCTGGCTCTCATGGGTCTTAAATGGGGCCTCCTCACATACCTGCAACCCTGCAACCCCAGCCCAAGCTCTGCCCTCAGGACTGAAGGAAATCTGGGTGGGTCCTCATGTGATGCAACACTAACTAACTGACCCTTGCTGAGAGGCTTGCTGGGATCCTGAGACTCAGTTTGAGGACAAGGCTTCTGTCACCCATAGGATGTGCTTGACTTCTGGCTGTAGGACTTGGGGTTGGTTTCTCTGGGCCTGGAGACTTGTCTTAGGAACGTGGCCAGTCCTTTCAGACCGACTGGAATGGGCCTTGCCTTGTTCTTGAGAGATTTACCATTCCTACTCCCCTTCCTATGCCACACCAGGAACTGGGGCTGCTGTGGCACATGTCCTGCCCTCCTGGTGCCTATTAGGCTGCCTTTGACCACCTTCTCTGAAGCTAAATGCTCGCCTGAGCTGCAAGCCACATCATCTCTGGATGCTATGTGCCACCTGCCTGCCTGAACATCATTCTCCACAGCACCTGCCCCATAGCAGCAGGTTGGGGGCCCAGCTCCCTGCCTCCCTGACCCTCCTCCCAGGGAGTCTCCTCTTGTCACAATTTGCCTTTTAGGGAGTTAGAACCTGAATTTAGTAACTCAAAGTGTCAAGGAATGAGGAGGGCAAAGAATGACAAGGATTAACAATATATTTATAATATAAGACAATAACCACGGGCTTGAGATGAGAAGGATTCTAATGACAACATAGTCTACCCTCTTATTTAGAGGGAAAAAAACAAGGGAAGGGGCTGGGGCGGTGGCTCATGCCTGTAATCCCAGCACTTTGGGAGGCCAAGGCGGGCAGATCACTTGAGGTCAGGAGTTCAAGACCAGCCTGGCCAACATGATAAAACCCCGTCTCCACTAAAAATACAAAAATTAGCTGGGCATGGTGGCGGGCACCTGTAGTCCCAGCTACTCGGGAGGCTGAGACACAAGAATCACTTGAACCCAGGAGTCCAAGGTTGCAGTGAGCCAATACTGCCATTGCAGTCCAGCCTGGGCAACAGAGTGAGACCCTGTCTCAAACAAAACAAAATGAAACAAAACAAAAAACAAGGGAAGGGAAAATGTTCTACTTAATTTTATTTGGGGATTGGGCATAAAATACTTGAGAAAAGGAAGACCTAAAGGTGAAAAAATGGCCAGTTCCATAAAAGAAAAGGAGTGGCTGTCTGTGCTTGAGGTAGCTGACCATTTTCCCTCCAGAACTTTATTTTTAGAACATCCTATCTTTCTTTAAAAAAACCCAACTTTTTAATATTTTAAAATTTTCTTTTAATAAATGCTTGTATACTAGAAAAGTTATGGGCTGTGGGAATGAAACCTGCAAAAACAGTGTCTTTAATACTGAAAATAGGGTCAAGAATATTGGCTTAAAATATGAATGACACTTTTTCCATTTTTAAAACGAAAGGAGTTGAAGTAGTTCAGGTACTGAATGTACCCACTTGTAGGTGAGACATACTAGATGCCCTGTGAAGACTTATAAAATTAAATAAGGTATGCATTCCATAATTCTTAAGCCGCCAAGCCCACTATTACAGGAATAAAACACTGAAAGCTACAAAAATTAATTCTGGTTTTATATACTCAGATTCAACATTGTTTAAAATATTTCTAATTAAAAAATAAATTAGCATCAAGTATGTTGAAAATACTGGAAGAAGAGACCAAGTCCCTGGGGTGGGAAGGACACGCCTTCCTGTTGGGAAGCACACTAGTGTGGAAGGGGGAAGGGGATGGTTTTTAGCTGATTTATCTCAGACTTCCCACCCAGTTTGGTTTCCGCTCCCTGCAGAGCTGTCAAGAGGATATCTCCTCCGAATGCCTCCTCCCCAGGGGCCCCCACTCCTCAAGAACCCAAGAGCCCTGGCAATAGGTGGGGGTGGGGAGGGTAGGTCCAAGGGGTGGTAGCTGGCCTAGGATAACTCACCTGGGGGCAGTATGTTCAGAGAGACTCTATGCAAAATCTGGGGCCCCCTGGCCCCATCCACCATGCAGCCATACTCGCCAGCATCCTCCTCCTGCAGGGTAACCATTTCCACCTGCAGCAGACCCCCACCCAGGTCTGTGAGAAACGTACGCCTGCCCGCTGGAGCTCTGCGATCCACAGCTGAGGACACCAGGGGCTGGCACCCCTCCGGCGAGAACCGGCACCACACCTTCTGAGCCTTGACATCCTGGAGCCTGTAGTGGCACTGCACCAGAATGGAGCTTCCCACAGGTGCCTGCAGCACCTCGGGGAGGCTGCCAACTATGCCCTGACCTGGGGAAGAAAAGGAGGTGGGAATTGTGGGCAGGAGCTGGGAGCACCTCCCAGCCCAGCTGCTGGTATGGGTGTGGCGTTCACAATAACACTTTACTCCTGGGCATGGGGCTGAGCATATGGGGCCCGGAGCTGCAGCTCCTCCTGAACCTTACCTTCTAGTCCCAGGAGCAGCAGCAAGAGCAGGTTGGGGCCCATGGCTGGGCAGAGAAATGTCAACTCCTGGGCTTGCCTGGGGACTGACACAGCATTCCCCTGAGGGCAGGAAACATCTGCCTCAGACAGTCACGTGGGGTTCTCAGTGACTATGGGGTGGGAGACAGGAAATGATGGGCACCTCCAGGAGTGGGGAAAGGGAGTTCTTCCAAGCCCTGGTTGGCTCAGTGCTCAGGAACTGCCCTGAGGGTAAGGGTGGGCAAGAAAGGATGAGAAGACCCAAAGAAAGCTAGAAGCCTGCAGTGGCTGGGGCCCAGCTAAGGGGTGAGATGGGAGGATTGTGACAATTGGAGGACAAGAGAGAAAGAGGAAAGATGATCTTCAGGATCTTCCTAATACAGAATCTGAGGGTGCACAGCTGTGACGGAGGAAGGTAGAGTGCCCTGCACCTCACCCAATGCCATTCTCACTCTCAATTCTTTGGGAGTGCTGCCCCACCACCCAAGCTTTTAAGAGGTTGTCCTTGCATGCAGTACAACCTCAAACAGGAAGTTTCACCTTGATCCTGTACCCTGGACTGGGTCTTTCTTCATTTATTGTCCTGGACACTCTAGACCCCTTCCATCTGGATCCACATTCTTCGGTTCTAGGAAACGAATTATTTCTTTCATAATTACATGTCCATTTTCTTCTCCCCCTCCCTTTTTCTGCAACTCCTTAACTAGTTGGTTATTGAACGTCGTGTGTTCATTTCATTTTTATATCTTTTCTCTCTCATTTTCCATGTTTTTCTCTCTTTTGTTCTGCCTTCAAGGAGATGTCCTCATTTTTCTTCCATCCTTCTATTTTTGTCTTTTAAAATGTTATTTTTTAAAATATTTTTAATTTACAAGACAAGATATTCCTCGTTCTTTGAGCATTTTAAAATTCTGGCATACTATTTTTGTTTCATGAATGCTCTATCTTCTCTGTTGGAAGACAATTCTTCATGAATATTTTCACATTGCTGCATGTTCTAGTCCTTCCGTGCAAAGGGTACTGGCCAAGTTTTGTTGGCGGGTGATTGAATAGCAAACATGCCTTGAGTGCAACATCCAGAGATTTGCTTGCATTCTTCCTCTTCTTCACCAGAGATTTGTTTACATTCCACAGTAAAGGTTTCTCTCTCTCTCTCTCTCTCTCTCTCTCTCTCTCTCTCTCTCTCTCTCTTTCTTCCAGAGAGGGAGATACACCAAATTCTCTATATAAACTCCAAGTCTCATAATTTGGGGGTTTCTCTCCTGTGATCCAAGCTCACTGCCTACACAGGAGACTCCTGGCTCTCATTCATGTTGCCCTGTGGAAATGGGCTCAGGGAACTGGGACAAAGTGTGAGTAATAAACCTAATAAACTATCTGACCTCAGACATAGGGGAAGCACCAGTGGTCAAAGAGACTACAGCAGCTGGGGATGGTTAACAGGGGAGTATTGCTCTAATCTGGAGGGTAAGACCTAGAAAAGGGTCTGGAAAGGCCGTTCTCCCTCACTCCCATCTCCTCCCTTCTCACCTCCTTTTTTCCTCTTTTTCCTTCCTTCCTTTGGGAACAAGGGAGTGAGGAATGGGAAACTGGGAGCAGGAGCTTAAGAAAACTAGTTAATGTGTTAAACTGGGCCTTGTAGAAGTGGAAGATTGGGTGACCAACTTCCCCTTTTTGCTTGGGACTGAGGGGTTTCATGGGACTTTCTGTGCAAAAACTGAAAAAGTCCTGAACAAACCAGAACGGGTCACCCTAGTTGGTGATGTGCTTGCATCCGTCTTGCCAATGCATACCAGGCTTTCTCTGATTGCCTTATAGGGAAGTTATTTTCATACTAACAAGCCACCCGGGCATGTTGTATGAAGAGGTGAACTGTATTCAACGCTGGACTAAGTGTTGAATATGGTCCACTGCTGGGTGCTGGGACAGAGGTGACCAGGCAAGTTCCTGGCCTTCACAGAGGCATCATGTTGCTGGGCATTAGATGGAGGAAACCAGTGTTTATTGAGGACCTACTATGTGCCAGTCACCTGGCCAAGGACCTTCACAATATTATTTCTTTCTTTTTCTTTTTTCTTTTGAGACAGAGTCTCACTCTGTTACCCAGGCTGGAGTGCAGTGGCACAATCTTGGCTCACTGCAACCTTGGCCTCCTGGGTTCAAGCGATTCTCTGCCTCAGCCTCCCAAATAGCTGGGACTACAGGCACGCACCACCATGCCCGACTAATTTTTGTCTTTCCTTTTTTTTGTACAGACAGTGTTTTTGCCATGTTGGCCAGGCTGGTCTTGAATTCCTGGCCTCAAGTAATCCACCCCCCTCAGCCTCCCAAGGTGCTGGGATTACAGGCGTGAGCCACCATGTCCGGCCACAAATGTTATTTCTTTCAACCCCACAAAAACCTTGCAAAGTAGGGGAAGTGGTTGTTTTGTTTGTTTATTTCTACAAGAGAGGGCACTGAGGTTTAGAGGGATTGAGGAGGTTGCCTAAGGTGTCTTAATAGGAGGCAGAGTTGAAATTTGAGGCCAAATGGCCTCACTCCCCTTCAGTCCAGAGTGCTCCCAGAGAGTCTGAGGCAGGGGATCCTGGGTGATTCCAATCCAGAGGGGAATGTCTCTGACACGGCAGAGAAGGAAAGAGAAAAGTCCAAGCTCCCATGAGGAGGAAAGCCTGATTCTGGGCTGGGGCTGATGGCAGCCACTGCCCTCGAGCACAAGGCAGGCTGCGGGGAGCCTCCCAGGCCATGTCATCAGCACTGGTGCCCACAACTGGGGTGGGAGGGAGGTGGAGAAGGTGCAATTTGGGCTCGGCTCATTCTTGGTGTCTACCTGTGCCCTGGATCTATAGGAAGGGGGCACTGCCCCAGGACACAATAAGGAAGTTTAATGTGCCCCTGAGCCAGGCAGGCCATGGGAACACAGACTGGACCAGAATCCTAAGACTCCAGGGCAGGGAGCCAATGGAGCAGCTTACATTGGGTGTGGACAAGGCAGGGTTGGGGCACAGCTGGAGCCAGGGGAGTGACATGTTGAAGTGAGGCTGGAACATGAGGGCCATGCCGGGAGCTCCATCCTGGTGATTTAAACCTTAGGGGCCCAAGCCCAGGTTAGGTGGCAAAGCAGCCATGTGAGTGGTGGCCACAGGGGATCCTGGGCATCCACTTCTCTTGGGCCCAGTCCAGAGAGCCTAAGAATGTGGCCGACTCACTTCTTTCCCCTGCAGCTCACCCTCAGGGGAGTCTCCTCCCAGTTTCCCCCAGAGTCTTGGCCAGGGTGGTGTGTGTGTTGAAGAGAGAGATGAGGTTGCATGAGCTGCCCTGGCTGTTCGCTCGCCCCGAATACTCCTCCTTGTGATGTCCTCATGGTTCACTTCGTGGCCTCCTTCAACTGTTCCTCACCTTCTGGCTGCTGCATTTAAGATAGTATCATCCCCTGTGCCTCCTGCACACCCATACTCCTAACCCTGCTTGATTTTAATTTTTTTCTTCAGCACGTTTTGCCTCTAACAGGTGATCAGATTGACTTATTTACTGTGTGCATTGTCTGTCTCCTCTCCTCCCACTAAAGTGAGCTCTGTGCGGGCACAACTCTCGCCTGCTTCATCCACTGTTGTATTTCCAGTGTTCAGAATAGCACTCGCCACAGACTAGTTGCTCAAACTAATACTTGTTGAATAAATAAGTAGGAGTGAGTTAGAGGAAAGACCACCTTGAATGCCAAGTGAAATTTGGATTTCCAGGCTCTACTGGGGATTTTGGCTGGGGATTTTGGATAAGTTCCTTTCCCTTGTTGAGCCTCAGTTTCCCTTCTATATGATGAGGGGCTTGAACCATCAGTTCCCAGTTTGATATGCTGTACATTATGAAGCCCTTGTCATTTCTCCAAAGGCGAAGTGACATGATAAAAACAGAGTTCTAAGGAGATGAATGGATGAGTCTGCCAGGAGTTGACCTTGATGGGGAGGAACAGAGTCAGCTGGAGGGGGCCTTGAGGCAGGGACGTCCCATAATCCAGGGGAAGCTGATGGAGAGGGTGAATGCGGGGGAGGAGAGCAGAGGAAGACTGGATGCTAGAGAAACCCCAGAGGAGGAGGCAGAACTTGGCAATCAGATCTAGGGAAGGGAGGAGAGAGAAGAAAAAAACTGACTGGGCAATTGAAGCCTGTGAGAATGGAGAGATGTGGTATCCTGTGGTCCTGGGCCTCAAGGAGCAAGATCTCTTATCTTTTTCTCATCCAGATTCATTTTCTTACCCCTGTGGAAGAAAATGAGACTTTCATGAAGCCCACAACTATCCAGTTAAATAGGACAGTCTTGGGTTTATTTGTGAGTGTTTAAAATGTCCAGTGTTCAGTAGTTGTCAGGTGTTCTTACCACCTCCCCGCTCCCTCAAACACTCCCTGTTTCCAGAGTCCAGGAGAAGCAGTGTCCAGGCAGAGCAGTCTCTTGCCAGAGCAGAACAAGGAGTCCTGGTGGCCAAGTAGCACGTATGCAGGCTGGGCTGGTCCCTGGTGGGACTTCTCCTGGGCTTTTCCTCCCATCGTCTTCCTCACGTGTCTCTCAGCCCTGCAATAGTCCAAGGACTCATGTGGCCCCTCTCAGCACCACCTCCCATCCCTGCCAAGTCCACCTTCGATTGGCTGTGCTCTCCAAGCTCACCTGGCAGAGTTTGGAGCTGGTGCCCTGGGTCATGGCCACAGTCCGGTTCACTAGGTGGATGTGTCCCTGGCTTCTGTCCATGCCAGGCTGCAGCCCAGAGGGCGCTGGCTGCTAGAATCTTGATGAGAAAGATGCAGGCCAGGAGGAGAAGGACGGAAGTGGGTGGGAAGGGGATTTCTCCTTCCAAGAGGCTCCTTGGAGAGACAAGAGGGCAGATGGGAGCCTTGAGATGGCCTACAGATTAGAATCTTCTCTCAGGGAATGGGGAGAAACCAGGAGCTTCTAGGACCTCAGCACACCTCCCCACCCAGCACCATCCCTGGGATGGGTCTTTTTGGGGCTTTGAGAGCCCATAGTCAAGAGACTTGAGTTCTAGGCATGCTCTGCCACTAACCTGCTGAGTGCACTTAAACACACCACCTTCCCTCACTGAGCAGTTTTCTTCTGTATACAGTGCTATGCCATGGGGGTGTGTGTGTACACACATGTGTGCTCAGTGGTTATATGAGCAACGTTTAAACACCAGTACACAGGCATGGACCAGTCAGACTGGTTCTGGTCCTACCAAAGAAGCAGAGATCGGGGGTCTTAGCTTTGTACTAAAGTACTAAAACTTTCATTGTTACTGAATTATGGGGATGTCTGGGGCTGCCAGTGGAGGGGCGGGAGCTGGCATTCAGGAGTCTTAGAGCAGCTGCTCTTTACAAACCATTATAGAAGTCTTCCAATAAATGAACAACTGACACAATCACACTAACTAACTAACATGTAGCAGCTGGTGGAGGGGTGTTTAGATAAGACACATCCAGGGCCCTTCAGGCTCTAGTTGCCTTGTAATTTGTAGTTCAGGATGCCCAACCCCCATCCCCTGTGGGGCTCTGCAGGGTGGAAGTCTGCCCACGGGTTTTAGGAAAGAATCATCGCTGTACCTGGAGATGCTGTGCTCCACATGGGCATCCTCGAAGCTCTCAGACTCCCCGGGGACCCAGAGATCTCCAGCATCCCGGTGATCCAGGGGGTCTATGGGAGGCAGAGCCATGAGCCTCCAGCCCCTTCCTCCTTGAGGCAGGGGGGAACCTTTATGGGTGGGGTGAGGTCCCCTGGGCACTGGTCCTATGTGGATCAAGTCATTACACTCCATAAGCCTCAATTTCCCCACTTATAAAATGGGCAGTTAGGAATACTTCCTTAATAGCAGGGTTACCAGGATTCCATGAGGGCACCTCTGGGCAGTGTCTAGCACCTCATTGGAGCTCAGTAACTACAACTCCCCCCTCCTTCTGCACAGGGGCTAAGAAGAGCGAATTCAATCATGGATGTACTTGAAAATCCTATCTAAACTGTCAAGCTATCTACACAAGCTATGGGTTACTTTCATTTTTCTGTCTCCCTCTTGGGAGTTGGCTAAGGGAGTTCACTGCCTCCTGCCATCCTTAGAAAAGTGGTGGAGGTGGGGTTTGTGTCTAGGACTGGCAGTCTCGCCTGACCTCCCCACATCAGGCAAATACTACTCCTGACCTCATTTCCATGCTAAAGAGCCATACTGGGAGAAGGGGTTGGAAAAGAGGAGAGTCAGAAATGGCCTCTGTAGTCCCAGATTTGTTCTCCTTTGGGGACACAGTTGTGTTCTGAAGACTCAAGCAGAAAGCCTTCTTGGAGGGTGGTCCCTGCGCAAAGCTCGGGGATGGAAAGAGATACCGTGGCCCACCTATTCCCACCTGGAATGGCGATCCCAAGACAGTTCAGTAGCAGGAGGCTTGGAGCACATGTCACACCCTGCCCGCAACTGCCCTCCCCCACAACACAAACTCACCGGAACCCTGTGGGGTCAGCAGGACAGACACCACCCTCTCCATTTACAGATGAGAGAATGGAGGCCCAGAGAAGGGAAGCACATTGCCCAGCACAAGCAGTGTACTTTTCTAGGGGTGATTTTCTGTACCAGGTTGGTGCTTCACTTACGTTGATAGGACCACTGGTTGGTTGGTGAGGGAATAAATTAATCTCCTCCTCCTCCTTAAGGACCTCCCATCATGTTCACATGCTAACTGGATGGAGATGGATAAAGCTGTTTGGGCAAGCAGGGCCAAGGCCAGGCTAGTTCACAGAGTGCCTTAATGCAAAGTAGAGAAAGGTGCCCTTCCTGCAGGTGATGCAGCTCTGCACCAGGGAACACAGTCTGGCAAAAGGAGTCCGGGCTGGGGAGTGGATTTTGGCCCTCTTGTGCAGTGAGCAACCTGCACAACTATCCTTGGTAGCCCTGAGTAGGGAGATGAGACCCACACGATGGGTTTTCCCAGGATTCCTGAGAGCCCAGTGGGTGGTTCTGCACACAGATGCCCAAAACATGAGGCTTGGAACAGGGGCAGGCCAGAGAGGCAGCCACTGCCCACTCACCTGCCAGCACCTCCACCAGAACCTTCCTGAGGGTGTCAGCCTCACTGCCATGGAGGCTTTGGCACTGGTAGAAGCCCGCATCGTGGGGTTGTAGATTCCGCAGTGTAATGGTGAGAGTGCCGCCCAGGGTATCATCTGTGATGGCTGTGCTCCCATTCCGCCTCCTCAGGAAGGACAGCAGCCACAAGTTGTGCGTGCTGACCACGCGCTGGCATGGGCCCTTCTCGCCCAGCTGGCGGCACCAGGCCTTGCGCCTCCCCCAGTGCTTCATGGAGTCATAGGGGCAGGACACCTGTAGGGACTGGCCCTCCACGCCCTGGAACACCGTGGTGTTGTGGGCTCCAGACAGCTCTGGGGAGGAGACATTCATTCACTCCTTCATTTACCAAATACGCATTGAACACTTGCCCTGTGCAGTGACCTAAACAGACAAAAACCCTGCCCTGAAGGAGCTTAGGTTCTTATGCAAGTTGGGAGCAGGTGGCACAGCATGTGTTTGTGGGAAATTGGGAACCAGGAAACCTGGGACCTGGGTTTGGTTTTCTCACAGTTGGTCTTGCTGGGCCTCCTTGGAGACGTAACTGACCCTCCCTGGGTCTATTCTGGAGACACTTGGTCTTAAAATCCCCTCCAGTTCTGTTCTGCACATCTCTTTGCTGTCATACGGGACTAGGATCTCTCCTCTCGGCCTGGGGCTGGCTCTCCCTGCCCCGCCACTCTTGTTTGCTCTGCAGCCGCCCACACTGGTACCGACTTTCCTGACCTTTAGCTTCCAGCTTCCCTATTTCTGTGGCTTTGTTCCCCTTTCAGGAAGGACCCGTCTCGGAGATATTTTGGGGGAGACATGAGGCTGCTATTTTGGGAACCCTCCTTAGGGCGGGGGAGATGGGCTTAGAGCACCAGCTTGTTGCTGGGGCAGGGGCTGCAGCAGAAGCCCCCAGAGCCCCCTGCTTTGACTTCTCCTCTCTTGGTCCTCCCTTGCCTGCCATCTTCAACCATTACTGTGACAGAGGCTTGAAAGATAGGATTGGGAAGCTGGTGGCCTGCCTTTTGGAACTAGAGAGACCATATGGGCAGTGGCCCTCTCCCACCTTACCACCTCCCATCCATGCCTCAGGACCCCACCTTCCTCCCCGCCCCCACACCATCTAAAGCTGCAGGAACAAGACTCCATTTGGCACTATCTCTCCTCTTGCCCAGGTTTGTCCAACGCTGTGGGGGAGCAAAAGGTTCACTTCCCTCAGTGGGAAGAAGCAGTTGTGTACAAAAATTTGGTGTGTCAATTCGCCGCAACTCAGTGATGGAAATCTCCAGGCCCCTCACCTCCCATCGAGAGCTGAGGACAAGAGGACCTTCAGAGCAGGGGAGACAGTGCCCCAAAGATGCAGGTGAACATCCTCATGTTCTTTCCTCTTTTATAACTGCAAGGGCTCATAATTAGTGGCTTATAATTTCAGAGGCTATTATCAGTGCTGGCGCCCCCCGAAAGCTTCCCCCAACTGCCAGCTAGTGCCTGGGATGCCACTGTTAGCACTCCTTCCCTTCCAATGCAACCAGAGTCCACCAGCCCCTTACATGTCCACATGCAGGAAGAGTCTGAGGGTGGGTTTTGATACTGGGGAGGGAAGGAGGGTGTGAAGAATATGGGCAGGTTGGGGAGGAGAGGAGTGTAGAACAGGGCACTCAGGCATGCCAAGGACTGCCACCGCCTTCGTAATTCACCCCAGGGCCCACCACCTGCTCCCTAACCACATACTCAAAGTGAGGGAAAGAAGGCATCACAGGGCACGGAGAAGATCCTACCTGTGGCAAAGAGTAAGATGAGCAGCCGGAGAGGCTCCATGCCACCCTTCCCTGGCCAAGGGCAGATGCAGAGTGCCTTGTGCAAGATCTTGTCTTTCCCTTGAACTGCAGAAAAGAGAGGATCAGGCATGTCAGGCGCTGCCCACAGGAACTGGGTTCCTGGGGATTAAGCAATAGTCAGGACTGGGGTCTGGAGGCGGTGCAGGGTGGGGAGGGAGGGGGAGGAGGAGTCGGCCACTGCAGCCCTGGCAGAAGGAGCCTGAGTCTCCCAGACCTCTGAGAAGCCAGCCCACCCTCCTGCTGGTGCCAGCCAGGGTGGCCCCCAGATGGCTGGGGCTGGTAAGGCCCTGCACTGCTCAGTTTCCTTGCAGAGCCTAGCCCAGGAATCACTATCCTCACAGCAGTATTCAGACCCTCCACCAGCTGCAATGCCTGCTGTCTTCTGGTTTCAGCCTTGCAAAAGTTGGAGAACAGCTGTGCCCTCAGAAGCCAGGACCCTCACCCAGCCCCTCTTAGTTCTTCCCTCCAGGGCCGTCATTCCTGCAATGTGGCAGCGGTTCAGTACACAGCTCTGGAGCCAGACTTCCTGCCTTTCTGGGTGTGTAACCACACATCCAAAACCTACCTGTGTCTGTTCCCTGATCCATACAGTGGGAATAACGATAGTGCAAAGGGTTATCAGGAGCACCACATGGGTTCCTACAGGTAAAGTGCTTTCCAGTAGGGCCTGACACACAGCATTCAACAAATATTAACTATTACCATTATCCTAGTTAGCAGGGAAAAGGGAAATGGGCTGTCTATAAGACAGAGAATTTTCTCTCCCACCTGGAGTTTTCTGCCCAGGTTTAGCCTTCTTGGAACTGTGGGGTGTCTCCTGTGCACACAAGCTCACACTGGTGTTTATTTTGTGCACACACCTGCCTGAACTCCTGATCATCCTATCCTACAGGAAAGGACAGGGTATTTCCCAGAGTTCTGGGGGTAGGGGTGTGTTTTCCTACAGGTACAGGTTCCCATGAAGGGTGATCAAAGCACAGGGACCCACATGTGCAAAGGCACAGAGGTGTGAAATGGCCCAGTGAGTCAGGGATTGGATGGGGAGGCTTGAGGCAATTCTAGGAGTGGGAAATGGAGTTGTGCTGGGAGTGGCAGAAGAGGCTGGAGAAGCCTGCAGGAGCCTGTAGATTGTCAGGGTCTACTTTAGTTTCCTGCAAACACTCACTTCTTTGTTCTTTTATTCATTTATTTACTCATATTTACGGTGCATCTACCTTATGGACAGGGAATGTGCTTGGAGATGGGGAGTTCATAGAGAGGAGAAGACAGGCCTCCACTCAAAGGGTCAACTGCCCAGCCTTGCCCCAAGGGTCTGGGGGCTGAAGATCACTCTGTAGGTACTCTTCTAGGGTCTTTTTCTAAAAGTGAGGTTTATTGGCCCATAATTTACATATACAAAAATTTAACCCTTTTAAATGTCTGCTTGTATAAATTTTGACAAACTCAAGCATCTCTATAACAACCACCACAATCACCAGGTCTATGTAACACAATACCATAATATAGAAAGGTTCATTTCACTCAAGCGAGAGCCCTTGTGCCCATTTTAGCCAGTCTTTTTCTCTCTAATCCAGGGCCTGGCAACTACTGAGCTGACATCTGTGTCTGTAGCGTCCTGCTCTTCCTAAAATGTCATAGACATGGAATTAAACAGTATGTAGCCTCTTGGATCAGTCTTCTTTCACTCATCAGAATAAATTCAGCATGCGTGACGTTGCATTTCTCAAGAATGTATTCATTTTTATTGCTAAACCATCTTTCATTCTATAGTTGTACCACAAGTAGCGTATTCATTCACCTGCTGATGGACATTTGGGTTTTTTCCAGTTTGGGACAATTATGACATTCATGTACATATATTTTGTGTGGACGTATGTTTCTATTATCCTTGGATAAAATCCTAAGAATGGGAGTGCTAGGTCACATGTAAGTGTATGTTTAAGTCTATGAAAGTTGCCAAAGTCTTTTCCAAAGAGGCTGTACCATTTTTACTTCCTTGTCGACAGTTAATATTGTCAGGTTTTAAAAAACCTTCCTAATAGGTGTAAGGTGATATCTCATTCAATTTTAACTTGTATTTTTCTAATGAGTAATGATATTGGACATCTTTTTATTGTTTGTTGCCATCTGTACCTTCTTCAGCAAAGTACTTTTGACAAAGTGCAACACTTTTGTCCATTTGTAATTGTTTATTATTATCATTACTATTGAGCTGTGAAAATTCTTCATATTCTGGATAGCAGTCCTTTATCAGATATGTGATTTGCTAATATTTTCTTCTAGTCTGTAACTTTTTTTCTCATTTGCTTAGCAGCATTAGCAACATCTTTTTTTTTTTTTTTTTTTTTTTTTTTGAGACAGAGTTTTGCTCTTGTCACACAGGCTGGAGTGCAATGACGAGATCTTGGCTCACAGCAACCTCCACCTCCCAGGTTCAAGTGATTATCCTGCCTCAGCCTCCCAAGTAGCTGAGATTACAGGCACCTGCCACCACGTCTGGCTAATTTTTTTGTATTTTCAGTACAGACGGGGTTTCACCACATTGGCCAGGCTGGTCTCAAACTCCTGACCTCAGGTGATCTGCCTGCCTCGGCCTCCCAAAGTGCTGGGATTACAGGCATGAGCCACTGCCCCCAGCCTATATGGGTAGATTTTATTGCTGATGAAGTCCAATTCCTTGATTTTTCTTTTTACAATTTGTGCTTTTCTGTGCTCTGTTAAAAAGTTTACCCACCTCAGAGTCACAAATATTTCCTCCTATATTTTCCATTGGAAGTTTTATAGTTTTAGGCTTTGCATTGTGGTCTATTATTCATTTTTCATTAATTTTTGCATGTGGCATAAGATGCACTTTGCAATTTTTTCAACATATGGATGTCCAATTGTACTAGCATAATTTGTTGAGAAGACTTTCTTTTCTTCATTGAATTACCTTAGTATATTTTTTGAAAATCAATTGACATGTAGGTCTAGTTCTGACTGTTCTGTTCCATTGATCCATATGTCTATTCTTTCTCCAATATCACACTGTCATGATAACTTACTGTAGCTTTACGGTAAGTCTTAAAATCAAACAGTGGTTCTTCAAAATTGTTTTGACTATTCTAGTTACTCTGCTTTGCCATGTAAAATATAAAATCAGCTTGTGGGCTTCTAATCCTCTTCTTCTCACCCCCAAAAACCTGTTGGGCTTTCAGTTGGGATTGCATTGACCCTATGGGTTAGTTCTGGGGGGAAATAGACAACACTGTTGAGTGTTCCACGCAATGGACACAATTCAGCTGTCCATTTATTTGTTTCTTCTATGATTTCTCTCATCAGTGTTTTCAGTTTTTAGCATACGAATCTTACACATATATTGTTAAATTTTTACCTAAATATTTTATGATTTGGGGTGTTATTTTACATGATTCTAGCTTTCTGTTTCCTAGGCAGAAGCATAACTCGTCAGCTCTATAAGTTTTTGTCTTACTTTCTGGTCCATTTAAGCTGCATATTGGCCCCTTGTCCCCACGCCTTCCCACATGAGGAAAAGATCTTTAAACCTCAAGGAAAAGCGAAGGCACCAAGAAATCCTTACCAATTACTCACAGCACACGTACATCAAATTCTCTTCCTTAAAATTGTGTTAATTTTCCTGATCCCTCGATCCTCATATTTGAGCACAGGAACAGTTCTGAACCACCCCGCTCCCAAGCACAGGATTCTTCTTTTCCCTTTGCTAAATCTGAGTTCAAACACACCTGCCACCTCACATCTGGGCACAGAGTTTATGTCCTTCTGTCATTACATCTGAACTTCATCACTCACCAATGCGTGCATTCATTCATGTGCTGGGCATGGTGTTACAGAACCATGGAGCCTTTGTGTTCCTAGATATGATAGTGACCATTGCTGGGGAAAGCTTCAGAACCAGAAGCATGACTGGACACATGACATGCTCCTGATGTCTAACTTTAACTGAGACCTCACAGCTGCCTGGTCATCCTCTTCAGAACTCCTGGAGGCTCCCTAGTAAGCCCTAGAGTAACTGCTCCAAATCATCTCTCTCCTCAAACACACACTTTCACTCTCTTCTCCTTTCTCCCTAGGAGTAAATCAAGACGGTCAAGTATGAGCATCCTCACCCTCTTTCAGATCAGATCCTCCATTATCTTCCTATCCGCACCCAGCCAACCTGAGCAGCCAGGAAAGCACTAGGTGTTGGTCAGGACCATGGCCAGTGCCAGCCCCTGTGCTAGGCTGGGGAGGCATGTGACTGGAGCAGCCGACATAGGAACAGGCCTCTCAAAGCTGGAATAACCCCAATTTGATCAGGCTTATCATCAGCCCAACCTGGGACAGCCCCTGCAAAGCCTTGCCTGAGAACTGGGCTTAAGGGGGTGGTTGGTGGTGTCCATTCTACCCTTGGCTGGGGCCACCACACTAAAAAAATAAGAGCCCACAAATGCCATTCACTAATAAGTAGCCACTTAAGACTTCTCTTTTCCAGTTCCTTTTTTTGATTCTGTTCTGCTTTTACTTTATTCTACCTTCCTACATCCAAACCCCTGCCTTCAAGTCTCAATCTTTATCCCACCTCTGATCTGGCTCAGACTTGACCCTTCTTCCCTTCTCTCTCTTCGTATTTGTACCATCATCCTCTGACACTTTCAGCTCAGACAGCTCTTCCATTTTAACACTTCCTATTTTCCAAGTTGAAGATCTCAGGTCCTATTCAGGGCCAATGACTCCCCTCTCTAAGCCAGGACATCTCCTGGGGGAGTGTGTGTGTGCACGCGAGTGTGTGATGGCACTGGACTAGGTCTCAGGCAGACAGGAGGCCAGTCTGGCAGCAGCCAATGGGTCCAACTGAAGTGATGCAGGATGTTAGACTAAGGAAACGGCTGGATGAGAACTCAGGAGATAGACGAACCCAGGTGCTAAGACTGGTGCAGACATCGCAGGCGTCATAGGGCTGAGGTGAAAGCAAAGGGAACCTCTCCTGCCTCTTGATTCAATCAGAACTGCTCCAGATTCTGGCTGGGATCAGGAAGGATATCCAGCCTGCACATGAGGGAAAAGTGTGGGCACTGAAGCCTGGGTGTGAAAGAAACTAAAAATACAGAGTAGGGGTTAAGTACGTAGACTTTGGCTTCTTACAAATCTCCGCTTAAACCCAGCTCTGTTACTTACTAGTTATGTGGCTTTGGGCAAGTTTCTTAACTCTCTGAGCCTAGTTTCACTATCTGGGTATGTAAAGTTATGGCATATTGTTGATTGCAAAAAGAAAAAAAAAAGGTAGTCGGTATTATTTTCCTTCCTTCTCATTCTATTTCTCCCTGAAATCTTCCTTCCATCCTCCTGCCTCACTCCTTCCCAGATGTCCATTTCCTCTTCCCAGGTGACTGTTCTCTCTACCCTGGATGGTCCCTGGCAACTTGCTTTCTCTCCTAATCCTCTCCTAATCCTCTCTTCCAGGGTCTTTGATTTCTCCACTCCCTCCTGTCCATACATTTCTTCTTTAAAAAAAAAGAAAAGAAAAAGTTTCGACTTTTTCACTCTGGAGAATTTAAAATATACACAAAAAGAGAAGTATAATAAACTCCATCTACCAATAAGCCATCCTCAACCAGTTATCAACTCGTGGCCAATTTTGCTTGGTCCACTCCACTGTCTCACGTATAATTTTGAAGCAAATCCCATACATAATATTATTTCATCTGTAATGATTTCAGCTAAGAGACTCCTTTTTAAAACTAAAAATAAAACCTAAGGACTTTCCAATTGTTTCAGTAATGTCATATACATATTCCAGGCTTAAAAAAAGTTAGATCCAGATTGGGTGCCAAGATGGCCGAATAGGAACAGCTCCAGCCTCCAGCTCCCAGTGTGAGCGACACAGAAGATGGGTGATTTCTGCATTTCCAACTGACGTACCAGGTTCATCTCACTGGGGCATGTCAGAGAGTTCATGCAGGACAGTGGGTGCAGCCCAATGAGCCAGAGCCGAAGGAGGGTGAGGCATTGCCTCACCCGGGAAGTGCAAGGGGGAAGGGAATTCCTTTTCCTAGCCAAGGGAAACCATGACACACAACACCTGGAAAATCGGGTCACTCCCACCCTAATACTGTGCTTTAACAAGAGTCTTAGCAAATAGCACACCAGGAGATTATATCCTGTGCCTGGCTCAGAGGGTCCCACGCCCAGGGAGCCTCCCTCATTGCTAGCACAGCAGTCTGAGATCTAACTGCAAGGCAGCAGCGAGGCTGGGGAATGGGCACCCGCCATTGTTGAGGCTTACGTAGGTAAACAAAGCAGCCAGGAAGCTCGAACTGGGTGGAGCCCACTGCAGCTCAAGGAGGCCTGCCTGCCTCTGTAGACTCCACCTCTGGGGATAGGGCATAGCTAAACAAAAAGCAGCAGAAACCTCTGCAGATGTAAATGTCCCTGTCTGACAGCTTTGAAGAGAGTAGTGATTCTCTCAGCAAGGAGTTTGAGATCTGAGAACGGACAGGCTTCCTGCTCAAGTGGGTCCCTTACCCCTGAGTAGCCTAACTAACTGGGAGACATCCCCCGCTAGGGGCAGACTGAAACCTCACACCTCACATGGCTGGGTACACCTCTGAGATGAAGCTTCCAGAGGAACAATCGGACAGCAACACTTTCTGTTCAGCAATATTCTGTCTTCTGCAGCCTCCGCTGCTGATATCCAGGCAAACAGGGTCTGGAGTGGACCTCAAGCAAACTCCAACAGACCTGCAGCTGAGGGTCCTGACTGTTAGAAGGAAAACTAACAAATAGAAAGGACATCCACACCAAAACCCCATCTGTGCGTCACCATCATCAAAGACCCAAGGTAGATAAAACCACAAAGATGGGGAAAAAGCAGGGCAGAAAAGCTGAAAATTCAAAAAATCAGAGCACCACTACCCCTCCAAAGGAACGCAGCTCCTCGCCAGCAACAGAACAAAGCTGGATGAAGAATGACTTTGATGAGTTGAGAGAAGAAGGTTTCAGTCGATTAAATGTCTCAGAGCTAAAGGAGGAGCTACGGACCTAGCACAAAGAAGCTAAAAACCTTGAAAAGAGATTTGACGAATGGATAACTAGAATAACCAATGCAGAGAAGTCCATAAATGACCTGACAGAGATGAACACCATGACACAAGAACTACATGACAAACGCACAAGCTTCAGTAACAGACTCAATCAACTGGAAGAAAGAGTATCAGTGATTGAAGATCAAATGAATGAAATGAAGCAAGAAGAGAAGTTTAGAGAAAAAAGAGTAGAAAGAAATGAACAAAGCCTCCAAGAAATATGGGATTATGTGAAAAGACCAAATCTACATCTGATTGGTGTACCTGAAAGTGACGGGGACAATGGAAACAAGTTGGAAAACACTCTGCAGGATATTATCCAGAAGAACTTCCACAACCTAGCAAGGCAGGCCAACATTCAAATTCAGGAAATACAGAGAACGCCACAAAGATACTCCTCAAGAAGAACAACTCCAAGACACAGAATGGTCAAATTCACCAAAGTTGAAATGAAGGAAAAAATGTTAAGGGCAGCCAGAGAGAAAGGTTGGGTTACCCACAAAGGGAAGCCCATTAGACTAACAGCAGATCTCTCAGCAGAAACTCTACAAGCCAGAAGAGAGTGGGAGTCAATATTCAACATTCTTAAAGAAAAGAATTTTCAACCCAAAATTTCATATCCAGCCAAACTAAGTTTCATAAGTGGAGGAGAAATAAAATCCTTTACAGACAAGCAAATGCTGAGAGATTTTGTCACCACCAGGCCTGCCCTACAAGAGCTCCTGAAGGAAGCACTAAACATGGAAAGGAACAACTGGTATCAGCCATTGCAAAAACATGCCAAAATGTAAAGACCATCCATAATAGGAAGAAACTATATCAACTAACGAGGAAAATAACCAGCTAACATCATCATGACAGGATCAAGTTCACACATAACAATAATAAACTTAAATGTAAATAGGCTAACTGGTCCAATTAAAAGACACAGACTGGCAAATTGGATAAAGAGTCAAGACCCATCAGTTTGCTGTATTCAGGAGACCCATTCAATGTGCAGAGACACACATAGGCTCAAAATAAAGGGATGGAGGAAGATCTACCAAGCAAATGGAAAACAAAAAAAGGCAAGGGTTGCAATCCTAGTCTCTGATGAAACAGACTTTAAACCAACAAAGATCAAAAGAGACAAAGAAGGCCATTATATAATAGTAAAGGGATCAATTCAACATGAAGAGCTAACTATCCTAAATATATATGCATCCAATACAGGAGCATCCAGATTCATAAAGCAAGTCCTTAGAGACTTACAAAGAGACTTAGACTCCCATACAATAATAATGGGAGACTTTAACACCCCACTGTCAACATTAGACAGATCAACGAGACAGAAAGTTAACAAGGATATCCAGGAATTGAACTCAACTCTGCACCAAGCAGACCTAATAGACGTCTACAGAACTCTCCACCCCAAATCAACAGAATATACATTCTTCTTAGCACCACATCACACTTATTCCAAAATTGACCACATATTTGGAAGTAAAGCACTCCTCAGCAAATGTAAAAGAACTGAAATTATAACAAACTGTCTCTCAGCCCACAGTGCAATCAAACTAGAACTCAGGACTAAGAAACTCAGTCAAAACCGCTAAACCCTTTGCGCATGCATCTGTTTTGAAACTTGGCCTACAGCTACCTTATTCTTTTCACTCTTACTGGATAAAGTGGGAGAGCCTGGAGTAACTCTCCTAAGTGACACAATCATTTATTCCATTAAGCACCTACTATGTGCCAGGCACCATGCTGGTGCCAGGAAGGCGCTGCCTCTCTGTTGCTGGATATGGACGTGCTGCTGATATTGTAAATCTGTAGTGGCTGAATTCTAGATCAATACCTCGGGTTGGGAAAGTGAAAGGAGATCCTCAAATGAGTTACCAGAAGGAATTTGGAACATATATGTGTCAGAGCATCTCGGCCAGAAAGGCTTATTTTGGCTTCTGGTCTTAGGGTGAGCTGAGAAGTCAGAATGCCCATCAAGGTGCAAATGGGCACCAACACTTTGACCACATAGATCTGCCAATGAAGATGGGTCCTGCCATGGCTGGAAGCTTTTAACACCTTCAAAAGGAAAGAAGATTGTTAGAGAATTACTGCCTCTCTGAAGAGAAAGAAAACAGTTTTGCCAAGGAGGTGAAGTGGCCTTGTTGTCTGGGGTGACACCCAGAGTTCTTGGTCTCCCAGCCAAGGAAATCAAGGGCACGAAGACACAAAGGTGAGGCTTAGAGCAGAAATTCAATAGGAGAAAAGAAAAGAGGACAGCTCTCTCATACAGAGAGGGGTCCCAGCAAAAGGGTTGCCGGCCCACAGTGAAATTCAGGGGTTTTTGCCAATGAGCTAGTGGGGAAGCAGTATCTGATCTACATGAAGCATGGAAAACCAGTTAGGACTCGGTGTGCCATCTGCATAGGGCAGGAATCTCTGCCAGCCCCCACCCCAATCTTTTATTATGCAGGTGGGTCCTTAGCCTGAGCTACTCCAAGTTGCTTATTTCTTTCTTACTTGGCATGTGCTTAAAAAAACATGAGGTAGAACCCCCATGGTGACCACCCCTGGCCCCAGGTAGCCCTTTTTATCTGTGCAGCTACAGCCATCCCCCTGTGCCAGCTTCCAGCTTCTTTATCTATGTTTGCAGCCCAATCTTTCAGGCTGCTCTTTGTTAGAAAAGAAGTGATTTCTTGGGTTGCTTTTTGTTAGAAGTGAAGTTCAGCTGAGGACTCTTTGCCCTCACTATCTGCCTAAATAGCTTTTTTCTTTTCTTTCTTTCTTTTTTTTTTAATTATACTTTAAGTTCTAGGGTATATGTGCAAACGTGCAGGTTTGTTACATATGTATACATGTACCAAGTTGGAGTGCTGCACCCATTAACTCTTCATTTACATTAGGTATATCTCCTATTGCTATCCCTCTACCCTCCCCCCACCCCACAACCCCGGTGTGTGATGTTCCCCACCCTGTGTCCAAGTGTTCTCATTGTTCAATTCCCACCTATGAGTGAGAATATGCGGTGTTTGGTTTTCTGTCCTTGCGATAGTTTGCTCAGAATGATGATTTCCAGCTTCATCCACGTCCCTACAAAGGACACGAACTCATCCTTTTTTATGGCTGCGTAGTATTCCACGGTGTATATGTGCCACACTTTCTTAATTCAGTCTATCATTGATGGACATTTGGGTTGGTTCCAAGTCTTTGCTATTGTGAATAGTGCTGCAATAAACATACATGTGCATGTGTCTTTATAGCAGCATGATTTATA